>NC_090817.1:128442480-131249980 GCF_000390325.3 Nicotiana tomentosiformis
AATCGCTCAAATTCGAGGTCTCTAGCTCAAAAGATGAAAAATGGACAAAACCCACGATTTTGGAAATTATATTCTGCTGCCCAAGTAACATGAATCGCGATCGCGAAGATTTGTATGCGATCGCGAAGAAGAAAAATAAAAGCTGCCAAGAATGCACTACGCGATCGCGGATAAGTGGATGCGAATACGGTTCAAGACTGCCTCAGCGTATGCGATCACGAGCAAAGATCTGCGAACGCGAAGAACAAAGTGGGGCTCCCCAGCAAGGCCAACTCTACGCGAACGCGGAAGATCAAATGCGAACGCGATGCAGAAGAATTTACATGTTCGCAATGGCGAACTATACACTGTGAACGCGAATAAGGAAAATAGGTCACTCACCAAACAGCATATACGATCGCGTTTGTATCTTCGCGATCGCGTAGAAGGACATCATACACCAGAACTTCAGCATTCCAAAACATAAGAAAATGGCCCGTAGCCCATCCGAAACACACCCGAGGCCCCGGGACCCCGTTGAAACATGCCAACAAATTCCATACCATAACGCGAACCTGCTCGACGCATCAAATTCGAATCCTGAATTTTTAACTGGTGATACTCAGACCTCAAATCAATTTTAGAGAATACCCTCACTCCCTGAAGTTGGTCAAATAAATCATCAATATGCGGCAAAGGATATTTATTCTTGATTGTAACTTTGTTCAGCTGCCTGTAGTCGATGCACATCCGCATAGTACCATCTTTAATTTTCACAAACAGAACCGGTGCACCCCAAGGTGACACACTAGGCCTAATAAACCCCTTATCAAGAAATTCCTAAAGTTGCTCTTTTAATTCTTTCAACTCAGCTGACTCCATACGATACAGAGGAATAGAAATGGGCTGAGTGCCCGGCACCAAGTCAATACCGAAATCAATATCCCTGTCGGGTGGCATATCCGGTATGTCTGTAGGGAATACATCCGGAAAATCTTGCACTACCGGTACTGAATCAATAGTAGGAGTATCTGCCTTAACATCTCTCACAAAGGCCAAATATGACAAACACGCCTTGCCAACCATACGTTGAGCCTTCAAGTAAGAAATTACCCTGCTGAGAACATAATCTGGAGAACCTCTCCACTTGACATTCGGCAATCCTGGTGTCGCCAACGTCACCGTTTTTGCGTGACAGTCCAGAATAGCATGACATGGAGACAACCAATCCATACCCAATATAACATCGAAATCGACCATACTAAGCAATAAAAGATCAACTCTGGTCTCCAGTCCCCCAATAATTACTACACATGACCGATACACACGGTCCACAATCATAGTATCTCCTACCAGCGTAGATACATGAACATGTGAAACTAAGGACTCACAGGGCATATCTATATAATAAATAAAATATGATGAAACGTACGAATATATGGAACCAGGGTCAAATAATATAGAAGATTCCATGTGGCACACTAAGACAATACATTTGATCACTGCATCTGAAGCAACAACATCTGGCATGGCAGGAAAAGCATAAATTTGGGCCTGACCGCCACCTGATCGCCCCTCCCCCCCCCTTGGGCGACCCCTAAATGATTGAGCCCCATCCCCAGCTAGCTGGGCGGGTGGTGGAGCAACTGGTACAGGAGTCATAGCCTGACTCCTTTGCTCAACTGGACCTCGCGTAAGGCGGGGACAATATTTCCTCACATGACCCATCTCTCCACACTCATAGCAATCCCTTTCGAAAAATAGTGGCGAGTTCTGAGGCGGACCTCAAGAACCAGAATAACTACCAGAAGAACCTGGTTCAGATGAACCTTGAACTGATGGTGCACGAGATGAACTCTGAGCTGGAAGTGCACCAAGAGAAGACTGACTCTATCGAGCACTATATGAACTATGGCTAGCTGATGTGCCACGATGAGCTGAACGAGCCATCTAAGCGAGCCTATAAGGACGGCCCCTGCTGTGATAGGGCTGTCCCCCCAGAAGGAACACCGTTGGAATTACCGAACCACGATACCTCTTGGTCTCCCTCTCCTCACGCTCCTGAGTACGGACCATCTCTAGCCGTCGAGCACTAGCAACCACCTCATCGAATCTAGCACCTGCTACATTCCCTATAGTCATAACAAAACGAAACTACTGGTTGAGGCCACTAATAAACCTCCTGATCCTCTCTCTCTCTCTTAGTCAGAACCAACCAAACTGCATGACGGTCCAACTCTGAAAACCGCATCTCATACTGAGTCACGGACATGTCCTTCTGATGTAAATACTCGAACTGTCTGCGCAGTTCCTCTCTACGGGTCTGTGGCATAAACTTCTCCATAAATAATATGGAGAACTCATGCCATAAAAGTGGGGCTGCTCCAACTGGTCTGCTCCTCTCATAAGTCTCCCACCATCGGAAGGCAGGCCCAGAAAACTAAAAAGTAGTGAACGAGATCCAACTGGTCTCCAGAATACCCGCTGTTTGAAGCATCCGCTAGCATTTATCCAGAAAACCCTGAGCATCCTCTAACTCAGCATCGCTAAATGATAGAGGTCATAACCTCCCAAATTTCTCAAGTCTCCTATGCACATCATCGGCCATAACGGGGATCACCTGGGCCTGAGCAACTACAATCGGTTGGACTGGTAGTGCCCCCGGTATCTGAAGTCCCTGCACTACCTGCTCTGGAGTACGGGCAACAGAGGTATGAGTACCTCCCCCGGCCTAAGAAGTGGTAGGTGCGGCCTGAGCCGAAACCACTTGAGCAAGGCCAGTGCAAACTGTCAATATCTGGGCCAAAGTCTCCTGAAGGCCAGGAATCACAATTCACAATGGGCACAGCTGGTGTGTGAGTTGGTCCTGTCGGCTCAGCTATGTCTGGAATCTTCTCCTGGGATGGAGCAACTAGTGGTGCTGCTCCGACTGCTGTACGAGCTATACCTCGACTTCTACCTCGGCCTCGGCCTCGGCCTCTCGCGGCCCTAACTGGTGGCTGACCGTCTGATCCAGTAGTACGTGTCCTCACCATCTGTGAGAGAATAGAATAACAAAAATTTAGTTTCCGGAATCAACAATTTCGCACGATAGAATACAAGAAAGTGAGATTGTTTTTTCCTAAGGGTTCGACAGCCTCTCGAAGATAAGTACAGACGTCTCCGTACTGATCCGCAAGATTCTACTAAACTTGCTCATGATTCGTGAGACCTATGTAACCTAGGCTTTGATACCAACTTATCACGACTCAAAATCTCACCTGCCGTGATGGCTCCTATATCAGTACTAGGTAAGCCGACAACCTCAATGAACCACAATTTCTCTTAAGTTTGAAAACATAATATTTAAATCCAGTGAAAAATAAATCTCACAAATACATATATAAATACACTCCCAAAATCTGGTGTCACTGAGTACATAAGCATCTAAATGAATACAAAGTCCGACTGATAAAAATATTGTCCGAAAATATAGAACAGTACAATAACTGAAAGGAAGAGAGACAAGGTCAGCCGACGCCAAGCAGCTACCTTGATAGTCTCCAACTGGCAACACACTAAGGTCTAACAGTCGCCGTGTCCAGAAGCACCTAGATCTGCACACGAGGTGCAGAGTGTAGTATGAGTACAACCAACTCAATAAGTAACAAGACTAACCTTTGGGCTGAAAGTAGTGACAGGTTCAACAAGTACAGTCCGGTATAGAAATAACAGTACAGAAATGTAGACATGCTTTCAAGTTCAACAGTTAAACTCAGTATTGTATATAGCCAATCTAGCCCAATAAAGTTCCATCCTGTATATATATACATCAACTGAGAGTCAATCACTCAGTACCTTATAAGACCAATCCAGCCCTGGGTAATTTATCCCCAAATGTAAATGATTCGGACAAGATCCATGTCCAGGGAAATTCATCACAAATATAAATAAGTAAGGCAAGTCCATGCCCTGGAAGTCCATCCCGAATATAAATCATCTACGCTCAGTGTGGGGAGGGAGGGTGCAAACTCCGGAGGGGCTCCTTCAGCCCAAGTATGATATAGCCGATATGGCCTGCTGCAGGCGGGCATCCCCGATCCATATAATAATAAAGCCTATAAGGCCTAATGCAGGCGGGAAACCCCATTCAATATAATAATAATAATATATATAAAGTCGATATAGACTGCTGCATGCGGGCAGCCCCGATCCTATAAATATCCTCACATTTATGAACATGACTGAGTATGAAATATATATT
This sequence comes from Nicotiana tomentosiformis, assembly GCF_000390325.3. NCBI lineage: Eukaryota > Viridiplantae > Streptophyta > Magnoliopsida > Solanales > Solanaceae > Nicotiana > Nicotiana tomentosiformis. Next base: position 128,446,703 of record NC_090817.1, read on the forward strand.
TTTAAAACAATTAAATTTAACAGCGGCACGACCCTGTGGGTCCCAAAATATCAGGATGTAGCCTAATCATGATCTTTTATACGAGTCTCGGCTCAATTTCCTAACACGTGGAGAATATGCGAATAATAACATGATTCTTAAATTTTACAACTTTACATGATTTATTCAAGTTACAATTTCTCTGGTGCATGTCCACACACTCGTCACCTATCGTGTGCGTCACCTCCAAACAATTTATATAACACCAAATTCGGGAATTCATACCCTCATAACCAAGTTTAGAAGTGTTACTTATCTCAAACTGTCTAATTTTTTATTCCACTATACCCTTACCTCGCGAATCGGCCTTCGAACGCCTCGAATCTAGTCACAATTAATTTGATTTAGTCAATACAAATTATTGGAATTAATTCCATATGAAAATACTATTTTTTCAATAAAATCTGAAATTTAACTCAAAAATCGCCCATGGGACATACGTCTCGGAACCCGACAAAAGTTATAAAATATAAATGCTCATTCAACCACGAGTCCAACCATATAAATTTTACCAAATTTCGACATCAACTCGACCCTCAAATCTTCAAATTAAACCAAGAGGGTTTTCTAAATTTTCCAACTTAATTCACCAATTAAATGTTAAAAATAACCATGGATTCGGGTAATTTAACCAATATTGAGTTAAGAACACTTATTCCGTTGTTTTCCTTGAAAATCTCTCGAAAATCACCTCTTTCCGAGCTCCAATTTGTCAAAAATGGAAAATGGGAAGTCCCATTTTCAGAACTTAAAGTTTCTGTCCAGGCGTTTCTTCTTCGCGAACGTGAAAGCTCCCTCACGTTCGCGAAGAACATTTTTGTGCTGCCCAAATTTCCTCCTTCGCGAACGCGAGCCCGGTCTCGTGAATGCGAAGACCAAATTTCCCCCAAGCTGGCTTTCCCTTTCGCGAACGCGAGGCCTCGATCCCGAATGCATAGCCTTGCCCCTCGACCCTTCGCTAACGCGTTCCCCCGGTCGCGAACGCGAAGCACAAAATGGCCAGTCCAAATTTCTTCTTCGCGAACGCGAGACTCCCCTCGCGAACGCGATGAAGAAAACTAGATACAGGCATCAAAAAATTCCAACATTTGTTTAAGTCCAAATTTCGATCCGTTAACCATCCGAAACTCACCCGAGGCCCCCGGGACCTCAACCAAATATACCATCAAGTCCTAAAACATCATACGAACTTAGTCAAAATCTCAAATCACATCAAACAAAGCTAAAAATCATAAATCACACCACAATTCAAGCTTAACGAAATTAACGAATTCCAACTTCTACATTCGATGCCGAAACCTATCAATTCAATTCCGATTGACCTTAAATTTTGCACACAAGTCATAAATGACATAACGGAGTTATGAAAAGTTTTAGAACTGGATTCCAACTCCGATATCAAAAAGTCAACCCCCCGGTCAAACTTCTAAACTTAAATTTCTATTTTAGCCATTTCAAGCCTAATTTAGCTACGGACTTCCAAAAAATAATTTCGGACATGCTCCTAAGTCCAAAATCACCATACGGAGCTATTGAAATCATTAAAATTTTATTTCGGGGTCGTTTACACATAGGTCAACATCCAGATAACCTTTTTAACTTAAGTTTTCATATTGGAGGCTAAGTGTCTCAATTCATTTCAAAACCTCACCGGACCCGAACCAATTACTCCGGCAAATCACATAACCACTGTAAAATATAAATTGAGCAGTAAATGGGAAAACAGAGCTATAATACTCAAAACAACCGACCGGCTCGTTACAAGAAGTCATCACATAATTCAATAAAAAATAAGTTATCAATAAGCAATCAAAGAGTAATTATCTGCAAAACTTCAAGAAAGACACCATGTCAATCAAATAATCATTTAAGGTACAAATAGTAGATATATATATATATATATATATATATATATATATATATATATATATATATACACACACACACTAATCTAGCTATGATACCTCTGATTATAAAAAAAAATTGATCTCATAAATATATTGTGTAGTGAAACATTAATAACTAAAAATAAATTAGAATAATTAAAAGAAAGATAATAGACTTTTATAAATAAATTTAAAATAAATTTACTTTAATAATTTTGCATTAATTGAATTCAATAAAAAGTATTAGCCCTGATAGTACCTAAATAAAGTAATATATGTGGTAATTTTTATATATAATATTATGTATTTTCATCTAAATGAATTCTCATTTGAACAGAAAAATACACATTTGAAAGAAAAAAAAGAATGCAAAGAAGCTGGCACAAAGAAAGAAATTACAAAGCAATTAAAGGCATCTCGTTGTAACAGGACTTAAGTTGCAAGTGGAGCGAGAAAAGAAAATTAAGTTGCAAGTAGCCCGTTGCAACGTGAACTCTTTGGACAATTTGCAGATCTATAAATTAAAGATAATGTGCACAATTCAAGGACATCAGAAGAGGAAGCAAAAAGTTGTCAATATTACTCTCTTTCGCCATCTGTGTAACTTATGTATGAGTATTTTTATAAAGAAAGGGGTACCACTTGTCCTCTTCTTCAGTATGTGTAGCCATCTCATTGTGTTGTTGTGTGGTGAGAAGAGTGAAATAAGAATTGATTTGTTATAAGAAATATCAAATTATGGTGGATGTCTATTTTTCCTCCATAATCTTCATCTCAAATGCTTAATGACATATTCAATGACATATTTTCTATGTTTAATGACATATTCAATGACATATTTTTTATGTTTAATGACATAATAAAGGCGTTGTAATAGATAGAAAAATACACACAATTGAAGAAGAAATAAGAATCTCTTTTCTCTTTCTCCATATATTTCTTAGCTTATTTTTCCTTGTTCCATATTGTTACTTTGAGTTATATTTTATAATACGTTATCAGCACGAGACTCTACCGTCTCAAGAAGCTCTTTGAGAAGACTAAGGTATAACTTTTCTCCTCTTTTAATTATGACTGATATTATGAAAATAAAGTTCGTTGCCCTTAAAATTTCGGGCAAGAACTATATGATATGGGTGTTGGATGCTGAAATTCATTTAGATGCAATGGGTCTTGGAGACGCCATTAAAGACAAAAATAAAGCATCTACCCAAGAATGTGCTAAGGCCTTGATTTTCTTGTGCCATCACCTTGATGAAGGGTTGAAGATAGAATATCTCACAGTCAAAGATCCACTTGTTTTGTGAAATGGCTTAAAGGAAAGATATGACAACTTAAAGTTGATCACTCTTCCACAAGCACGATATGATTGGGCTCATCTGAGGCTCCAAGACTTTAAGTCTGTTTCTAAATATAATTCTGCGATGTTCAGAATTACTTCTAAATTAAAACTCTATGGAGATACTATCACTAACTATGATATGCTTGAAAAAACGTTCACAACGTTTCATGCCTCCAATATGGTCTTGCAACAGCAGTACCGAAAGAAAGATTTCAAGAAGTATTCTGAGTTGATTTCTCTTCTCATTGTGGCTGATTGAAACAATGACTTGCTCATGAGAAATTACGAAAATTGACCCACTGGATCTACACCATTGCCTGAAGTAAATGAGGTATATTCTCATTATTCTAAGTGTGGAAAAAAAGGTCATGGCCTTGTTCGTGGTCATGATCGTGGCCGTGGCCAAGGAAAAAATTTTACTGGTGTTAATCACTCCCCAAAGAAAAATAACCACCAAAAGTGGAAAGGACCAAGGGCAAATGATTCAGAAACTGAATGTTATCGTTGCGGTGGAAAAGGGCATTAGGCAAATATTTATCGCATACCAAAACATTTGGTTGAGCTTTATCAAGCATCTCTAAAGAATAAAGCCCCTGAAGCTAATTTTGTCTATAAAAATGAATTTGACATCACCACTTGGATGTGGCAGATTTTTTTGAGCACCCTGATGGAAAAATAAACCACTCGATCAGTGATGGATCTGTGGTTAAAGATGATTGAGCAGTTTGATTTTTATGTTTCCTATTTGTAGTATCTAATGAATAAACATCTTGTAATTTATATTGCACTTAATAATACTTCTTATGTAGTTTTTAAAAATATATGTATTTCTGAAATTTCATAAATATCACAAACAAGGAGTAATATCTAAGTAATTAGTGTCCTAGTCTCACTGATCTTTTAACGCTTTTTGATTTTCCTTTACGTTACTTTAATTCTCTTTAAGAAGGGGTTTAGAAGCACCCTGGAATAACTTTTGTTACTTCACCCTTAATTTTTTTCATGTATATGGATGAAATATTATTAATAAAGAAAAGAGAAGCATCTAAGTATGTTCTTTTCTTACACTGATCAATTGTTTTTCACAAAATGTGTAAGAAAATACAAATAACTTATACATGTAAATAAATTTGTTGTAGTTGTATTAGTCATATGTGTAATGTACTTATAATTGTATTATTTTTGCTGCGTAATTATTTGTATAATAATTAGAATTTGCCAGAAAATGCATTAAAAGGTCACTATTGAATTATTGGTTTAACTTTATTTCTTTTTCTTTTTTTCTAAAAATACTAATATTTATCCATATACATCTTTTGTATGTCAAATCATGGGAAGCAAATATGGATATCTCTCAAAGCAAACTTGGATCAAATTTCAATTGTAAAAATATTTGCTTAATTGATTCATGTACGACACATACAATATGCAAAGAGAATAAATATTTCTCTCATTTTGGTATGTGTAAGGCAGATGTTACTATAATTTCTGGTAGTAGTAATCTAATTGAAGGCTCTGGAAGAGCCACTATAACTCTGCCTAATGGAACAATACTTATCATAGAGAATGTAATGTTCTCCTCCAAGTCCAAGAGGAACTTGTTGAGTTTTAAAGATATCCGTCGAAGTGGATTTCATATTGAGATAATAGATGAGAATAATATCGAATATCTCATCGTTACCAAGAATGTCTCTGGCCAGAAAAGGGTTATTGAGAAGTTTCCATCTTTATCTTGTGGCCTGTATTGGACAAGAATTAGTGCAATTGAGGCACATTCTATCGTAAACCAAAAGGTTACTGATTCCAATACTTTTGTAATTTGACATAATCGATTGGGACATCTTGGATCAATTATGATAAGACGAATTATAGAAAACTCAAATGGGCATCCATTAAAGAATTTAAAGATTCTTTTAAATAATGAATTTTCTTGCACTTCTTGTTATAAAGACAAGTTAATTATTAGACCATCACCAACAAAAGTTGGGATTGAGTCCCATGCATTTTTGGAACGTATACAAAGGGATATTTGTGGACCTATTCACCCACCTAGTGGGTCGTTTAGGTATTTTAGGGTCTTAATAGACGCATCTTCTAGATGGTCTCATGTGTGCCTATTATCATCTCGCAACCTGGCGTTTGTAAAATTAATGGCACAAATAATTCGATTACGGGCACAGTTTTTCGATAATCCAATTAAGTCTATTCGACTTGATAATGCTGCTGAGTTTTCATCCCAAGTATTTAATGATTATTGCTTATCAATTGGGGTAAAAGTGGAACATCATGTAGCTCATGTTCATACTCAAAATGGCCTTGCAGAGTCTTTGATTAAACGTCTGCAATTGATAGCAAGACCGTTACTCATAAAAATGAAATTATCCACCTCTGTTTGGGGTCATGCCAATTTGCATGCAGCAATTCTAATTCGTCTCAGACCGACAAATTATCATAAATATTTTCCGTTGTAATTAGTTTTGGGTCATGAACCTAATATATCCCATCTAAAAAATTTTGGATGCGCTGTATATGTGCCTGTAGCACCACCATATCGCAATAAGATGGGTCCCCAAAGAAGGTTAGGAATATATGTTGGGTTTGAATCGCTCTCCATTATTTGCTACCTTGAAACATTAACGGGAGATTTGTTCACTGCTTGATTTGCAGATTGTCGATTCAATGAGGTATTTTTTCCAAAATTAGGGGGAGAAATTGGTGAAACCAAACGTGAAATTTTGTGAAAAAATACATCATTGTCTCATCTTGATCCACCTGCCTCTATTTGTGGAAAAAAAGGTATAAAAGATTATCCATTTGCTAAAAATAGCAAATCAAATGCCAGATGCATTTACGGATCTGAAAAGAATAACGAAATCACATATCCCTACAGAGAATGTTTCAATCCGTATTGATGTCCCTGTTGGACAATTTTCTAGTGTCATAACTAATGAGTCAAAAGCACGGCTAAAGCATGGCGGACCGTTAGGTTCTAAGGATCGAAATCCTAGAAAAAGGAAAATAAATGATCAAGATGACACTACGAATGAGTCTTATAAAGAAACCCATGATTTAACCAATCCTGAAATTCATGAGGAAATCAATGAGCCTGAGACTAAAGAAAATAAGGAACTATCAATAAACCCCAATCGATATTGAGACAGATTTGAATCGATTGAATATAGTTGTAGATTATGTATTTTCATATAATGTTGCATCTAGCATTATGCAAGATAATGAGGATCTTGAACCTCAATCCGTTGGAGAATGTCGACAAAGACGTGATTGACCAAAATGGCAAGAAGCAATCCAACCTGAGTTGGATTCACTTGCGAAACGTGAAGTTTTTGGGTCTGTAGTCCAAACACCTAATGGTGTTAAACCTGTTGGCTATAAATGGGTCTTTGTACGTAAAAGGAATGAGAAAAATGAGGTACAAAGATATAAGGCACGCCTTATTGCACAAGGATTTTCATAAAGGCCTGGTGTCGATTATGAAGAGACGTATTCTCCTGTTATGGATGCTATAACGTTCCGTTATCTCATTAGTCTTGTTGTCCATGAAAAGCTTGATATGCATTTAATGGATGTGGTTACAGCCTACCTTTACGGCTCATTTGATAATGAGATATACATGAAAATTCCAGATGGATTTAAAATGCCTGACGCACATAATTTAAAGTCCAGGGAAATATTTTCAATCAAATTGCAAAGATATTTGTATGGTCTAAAGCAATCAGGAAGAATGTGGTATAACCGCCTTAGTGAATATTTATTAAAGGAAGGTTATATAAATGATGTCATTTGTCCATGTGTTTTTATAAAGAAAACAACATCGGAGTTTGTTGTACTTGTCGTATATGTTGATGACATAAACCTTATTGGAACTCCTACATAACTCCAAAAGGCAATTGATTATTTAAAGAAGGAATTCGAGATGAAAGATCTCGAAAAGACAAAATTATGTCTCGATTTGCAAATTAAACATTTGACAAACGGGATTTTTGTTCATCAATATGCCTACATGGAAAAGGTATTGAAACGGTTTTACATGGATGGAGCACAACCATTAAGTACTCCGATGGTTGTTCGATAACTTGATATGAATAAGGACCCGTTCCGACCTTAAGAAAAGAATGAAGAGCTTCTTGGTCCTAAAGTACCATATCTTAGTGCAATTGGTACACTAATGTATATTGCTAACACTACAAGGCCTGGCATAACTTTTTTAGTTAATGTCTTAGCAAGATATAGTTCTGCTCTTACAACGAGACATTGGAATGGAATCAAACACATATTGCGGTATCTAAAAGGGACTACCGATATGGGCTTATTTTATAGCAATTATTGCAGTCCTGATCTTGTTGGTTATGCCGATGCTGGGTATTTATCTGACCTACATAAGACTCGATCTCAAACAGGCTATGTGTTTACATATGGAGGCACTGCAATATCTTGGTAATCGACTAAGAAATCAATCGTGGCTACTTCATCTAATCATGCTGAGATAATTGCTATTCATGAAGCAAGCCGAGAATGTGTATGGTTGAGGTCTGTAATACACCTTATTCGAGACAAATGTGGTTTGAAGTGTGACAAACTACCCACAATTTTGTATGAAGACAATGCAGCATGCATAGCTCAATTGAAGGGAGGATTCATAAAAAGGAGATATAACAAAGCACATTTCACCAAAGTTATTTTTCACACATGATCTTCAAAAGAATGGTGATATCAGTGTGCAACAGATCCGTTCAAGTGATAATATGGCTGATTTATTCACCAAATCTCTACCGACGTCAACCTTCAAGAAACTAGTATACAAGATTGGAATGCAAAGGCTTAAGGATGTAAATTGATGCTCTCATCAGGGGGAGTTAATATGCGGTGTACTCTTTTTCCCTTACAAGGTTTTGTCCCACTGGATTTTCCTTGCAAGGTTTTTAATGAGGCAACCAAAAAGCGTATTCCTAAACATGTGCTCTTTTTCCTTCACTAGGATTTTTTTTTCCTAATAAGGTTTTAACGAGACACATTATCTATGGACATCCAAAGGGGAGTGTTATAAGAAATATCAAATTATGGTGGATGTCTACTCTTCCTCCATGATCTTCATCTCAAATGCTTAATGACATATTTTCTATGTTTAATGACATATTCAATGACATATTTTCGTCACTTTTCATGCCTATATAAAAGCCTTGTAATATATAGGAAAATACACACAATTGAAGAAGAAATAAGAATCTCTTCTCTTTTTCTTCATATATCTCTTAGCTTGTTTTTCCTTATTTCATATTGTAACTTTGAGTTATATTTTATAAAATGATTGAAATTTTAAGAATTGTGATGTATGTGTACCGTGACTTCATATGGGAACAATATGAATGATTCTTTAATGGTAAATTCCCATTTCAAGTGCTTCTAATTGAACTATTGGTAAGTCTTGCAACATATGCACGTGGGTAGTACAAGACTTTTTCTGAAAAGTTATGTTGTAAGACTTATTTTTCTAAGATATTAGAAGAGTAGTGCATTTGGAGGCATTTTATTAATGGAGTTATCCATTATAATTACTTGCCTTATCTTTTAAATATTTATTGGGATAATTATGCTTAATGCTTGACTATTTTCTTACCCTCTGTTTAACTATTACAAGATGAACTAACTTTTTTTCTATGGTTGGAATTAGAACGGATCTTGTCACTTCCTTTGGGATTTAAACAGATACTTGCTCGTAATTCAATTTATTCATCTATGCTGGTTTATTATATTAATTTTTAGAAGAAAATTGATATAATATGTTATAGTAGAAAATTTGATATCTGAAAAGAGTCATATTTAATATAACAATCATAACAGTATATTATCCCCAATCATATTATGATTTATAAATTATTTATCCGAAGGGAATATAGTTTGTAAATTTATTAAAGAATTGACTGTATTCGAAAAAAGCAACTTAAATCAAATGAGCTTTATAAAAGGAGTTTTATATCAAGGAAGGAACAAGCGAAGTTACTATTTCCAATGTATAGTGATCAAGGTAATCACACTCTAAAAAAATTTCAATGTATATGGATCGACATCTTACTATACTATTATTTAACAAACCACAAGTTAAAATTTGCCTACACCATACACTTGTCAAACCCCTAATCAAGAAATATCAAAAAATCCTTTTTTATTTTGCCTTTGCTTTTGATTATTTACTCGTTGGTCTCCACAACTCCTCCAAGCCAATTGCCTTTGAAGTCAAAGTAGATTTAAATGCGCAATTACCTACTCTAAAATTTAAAGCTCCAAGGCCTCAGTTTTGTGCTTTGACAGAAAATCTAAAACCTAAGCTTGATATCAAAGGTGTTAAATGAAATAACCTAGACCTTAACATTTAAGCTCAACACTAATATAGATGAAATAAAGATAACTCAAGCACTGTTGGGTGTTGGAGGCATTATAAGGAATGATAGAGGTCATATGATATATTATGGTTTATGCTAAGGCTGTCCAACCGGACGGGACAAGACGGGACGGGACGATATTTAGTCGGGACGGTGGCGGGATGGAATAAACGGGACAAAACGGTAGGCCCATCCCATCCTGCTAACAAACAGGATGGGACGGGACGGGACGGTTTCGCAGGCCTTAAGTGGCCCATTTTTTTTTTTTAAATTAATTATTTAAGCATTAAGTTTGGCAACGACTAATTTTTTGATAATGACTAAGTTTTTAAAGTTTGCAACGGCTAGTTTTTTGACTTATTTAATAAACTTAAAACTTAATAAATTATAAGAAATTAGGAAACAAAGTAAAGAATTATAAAATATTAAAATAAAAGATTTGTAATGAAATATTTTAGTAATTATTATAGAGTTGTAATTTATTTAATATAATTTCAAGCCATTAAGTAACTAAGTAAGAGTGTAAGACAATTCATAAGAAAATTCAAGGCTTAGAGAATTTTATTTTATTAATAGAACTTTCAAATTTCACATACAAATATAATTCTTGTGAAGAACACCTAATTTATGCAGCCACCTTCTAGGAAGGGTTCTGTTTGAACTAGGCCTCTTAGTTGCCAATTACAAATTATCATACTAATATTTGTAAGCTCCTATATAGCTTCGTTATAACTTATCTATAATTTCTCTCGGCCATTGTTTTGGAATTGGCAGTGTTGATTGATGTTCCATGAGTTCCATGCCGTCATCGCTCCCAGTGCTAAGTATCTCATTGTATTCTTCTTCTTCCCTGTGGTTAATTTTTCAAAACCAAGATTTCTTCTTTCTGAATTAATTCAATCTTTAAATAAAATAGAAATCTCAAGGCTGTCCTCCACTAATGAATGTCTATGATCTCCGATTTGGAATCTTGCCGCGCTAAAAGCACTCTCCGATGCTACTGATGATGCTTGAATAGCCAGGATATATCGGGCCATTATTGAAAGTGTTGGAAAAGCCTTGCCACGCTCCCTCCACCATGCCAAAAGTTTTTTCTTGCCTTCTTCGTCTTTAATACTTTTCAATCCTTGATTAAGATAAGAATCAAGTTCATCATCAATAGAGGAATTAAAACCTGTGATATCATCCATACATTCCCATAGAACTTCTACTCTAGCCTTAGAAGTAGAAGGAGCAGTTTCACCGCATGTTGTTTTCATATATTTATATTTATCAAATATTGATCTAGCATAAGAATAGATGTTAGCTTGGCAGTCTTCAAGAGATGGAGGTATTTATAGTTAAAAATAGGACCAATGATTGATTTTTGTGGAAAAAAATGAAGAAGAATGGTGTATTTATAGTTAAAAAAGGGGCCAAAGTATAATTTAATAAACTTAGGGGTTATATTAAAAGATTGGGAGGGGTAGGGGGTGTTTTGGGGGGGAGGGGGCCAAATTTAGCCGTTTATAACCGTTGGGAATGACTAAATTTGCAATGGACGCCGTTGCCCAACGGCTATATTTCAAAAAAAAAAAAATTAAAAAACACGCGGAATAGACGGAACATGCGGGACAGGATAAACGGGACAAAATGGGCATCCCGTCCTATCCCGTATACCGTTTAACATGGCCCCATCCCGTTTAGATTTAAGTGGGCCGGGATACGGAATGGGCCGGGTCGGGATACGGGACGGGACGGCCCATCCCGTTGGACATCCTTAGTTTATGCTGCTTATTTTGATAACTGCAACAATAATGAAGCAGAAGCCAATGCTATCCTACAGAGATTAGAATGGTGCCAAAGAATTAACCTGTAAAGGAGGAGTTCTTCCAAGTTCCTGCATTACCCAATATTTTTGCTAATATGGTAGAGGATCACTTTTGTACAAAGATGAACTATTCATCCTTCATGTAACTCAACTAATAAATTGGACATACATCCAATTTATTATACAACTTTTTGAGATGAAACAGACGGGTCAGCCCCCACAAATTTTTTTGGTGATTTGTAATTAAAACAAATACATATTACATAAAGTTATAAATAAATTTATACAAATAAATACAACTACCCCATATGCAAGAATTAAAACTCTTTTTCACGGGTATACCAAAGGCAAGTTGAGGAAATGGTCTACTATATTTACTTACAATACATTGCAAAAATCACCTATATTCTTTTTACTTTTACAATTTTTACTTATCTCATGTGTAAACGATCATATAACTAAAATAACATATAATAAACTACAAAATCAATCATTCAAAGTTGGCAACAAAAATATCTTTGCCATTACGCTTTTATATTATAAGTATTTATTTTTTCCACTCCAATTCAGGAATCTCCATTAATTTTTACTATGGTCGATGTAAACTAACATATGAATGCTACTTGAATTCTTTAGTCATGATATCGAACACGTGAAAATAGAAAAACAAAAAATAAATATAAGAGCCACATCAACGAATAGGTGTGAAATTTTCCGATGACTCATTCTATTCTTGGCCGATATATAATGTTAGTGGAGGAACTTATTTATTTTGACTACTACCTCCGTCTTAAATCATATTTTATATTTCTTTTTTATACGCTTCTTAAGAAAATATTAAATATAAGAAGTTTTTGACTGTTTTATCAATATTTATGTCTTAAAATATAATATTTTTTATTTATATTTATTCATAATTGAGGTATTTGTAATCTTTAAGAATAATTAATATTAAAGGTAATTTTTTAAAAAATAATTAATTTAATCTTAAACTACTAAAATAATAAATAATTTAAAATAATTATTTTTGGAAACTAGACACATAATTTGAGACGAGTGAATAGTTAACAGTGCCGTTGATTGGGAGAAAAAAAAAAGGAGGACCGTGCCATTGACAGCAAAATTAAATGGAGAAAATTACAGTGGCATTCTTATTACCTAACAAAGGAACGAGTGAATTGACTCTTACTTTCAATGACTACAACAGTGAAGAAAAGCGGCATTTCCGGTCTCAGAGCAATGGCGAAAAAGCGACGCTTGGGAACGACGATCTTCATGCTCCTCTTAGCTCTCTTAGCTTTCGGATCTTTCGCACCTGCCTTTGCTCCTCTTCATTCTTTCTCTTCTTCTCATTCCGACCTCGCAACACTTAACTCTGTGGTACGAATTTGAAATTTTATGTTTTTTAATACCTAATTCAAGCTTTTTAAGAAAAAGTTGCACTTTATTTGAGTATTCAGTGTAACGGCAGGTTAAGGATCAGCATAAAAATAGTCTCATTATGATGAATTTCATAGAGTTGAATAAAATATAAGGTTTATACGGACTAGTTTGTGATTAGAGGTGTAGCTGATTGATCGATTGCACTTAATTCGTTCATATGTTTTCATTCAGAAGTTGTTTGATTCTTAAATTGGCAGGGAAATGAGAGAAAATTTGAGATTGCGGATGACATGTTCTGGAAAGATGGAAAGCCTTTTCAGATTATAGGCGGCGACGTCCACTACTTTCGGGTTCTTCCAGAGGTACTTTAGTCCCTGGGTTTCCTATGGATAGCTGAATACTTTTGATCATAGTATGTAATCTTGTTCAAACACACACAGTAAGGGTGCTCCTTTAAAGTGAAGCAAACTTGTTTGATAGTTAACTTCATATGCTCTTTGATGAACTCCGTGTTAGGAAAATGATGATTAAAAGGTAAAAGTAATGCTGAAGTAATCAGTCTAGCATAAAAACTTACATTTGGTGCAGATTCTGCATATATCATATGGATGTCACCCATACAGAATTTCTCCTACGTGAAATTTAAAAGGAGTTTTGTTTTTCCTTTAACTGTTCTTTGAATTCCGTTATAGTGTTGTACAAGTTACCTGTAAAATCATCATAAATGAATTTTTGAGTTGTTTTTGTTGTTGCTGTCAAACACGTCAAAATAAGTTAGTGATAGTTCACTTGCACACATTTAGTTGAATGTCAAACTTTCACTTTTAAGTCCTTCAAGGAGTGGTGAAGGCAGACATTTCTTTTTTGTTTTTGATTTGTTTCCTTTTACTGTAAATGGAGTTATTTTCTTCTTATGTTGTTTGGTAATACCAATTTGAATTGAGGTATTGATATATAAATACTCGCTTTAGTATTGGGAAGATAGACTGCTGAGAGCGAAGGCATTGGGCTTGAATACCATTCAAACATATGTCGCATGGAATTTGCATGAACCAAGAGAAGGCCAATTGGTTTTTGAAGGAATAGCAGATATTTTTTCTTTTCTTAATCTTTGTCAGAAATTGGATCTCCTGGTGATGCTTCGAGTTGGGCCTTATATTTGTGCAGGTCAGACATGAGCTTTCTCTTGTACAACTTCGCAGATTTCTAGTCATTCATGAAGTATAATTTTCCTCAAGTTCAATCCTCCTTCAATTGATTTAATAAAATCCCAATTGTGACTAATTGAATTGCCCGTGTGAAATGTTGGAGGAAGGACCAAGATCCATGAAGTTCATCGGGAAAAAATGAACTTCTCCTTTGACTAAGAGTGAATATATAAGTAAATCTAATAAATTCATAGAATGTCTCATTATTTTTAGTACTTACTTCCAAATTTGCTTATGCATCGAGGAAGTGTAAAATCTTCTCTATTTACTGCTGCAGTAGGTCTAGGGAGTTCTATCTACCATTTTCTATCTAATTGCGCAGGAAAAATGTAAAAATTATGGTGCAGCAAGTCCAACATATATTGCAATTATAGCTATGTGTGGCTCAAAGTTTGTGAGTATTCTGACCAAGTAGCAATATTGTTTAGTACGTCTATCTTTACAGCTTGAAAAATACCAAAACCTGGATGGACAAGAAAACGAAAGGATGAACTCTAGATCACCCGAAAGGATTCTCTAATCTGCCAAAGGGCCTCCAATTTCTTCAATTCATATAGACCTTAAAAGGCATTAAGTTTAGACTCCTTGTAGAAGGCTAAGGAGTAGGAGTGTCTGTTGTTACATTCCATATTGTAAATATGGGGACTTCACAGCTTTTGTGCAGTCTATATTTTACTCCCTCCGGTCCACAATAAATGACCAATTTGCCTTGGGCACACCCGTTAAGGAAATACTAAATTCTAGACAAAAATAGTTAGTGTGACTAAACTACCCTTAACTAAATGTTGCAGCATAATTTAATGTGAGGAGTAAAAGACTTTTTAGGGATACGTACATAAAGGGTAATTTTGGAAAAACAAATTGAATTTTTTCTTTATTATTAAATTGACACTTATTTTGAACCAAAATAAAAAGACAAATTGGTCACTTATTGTGGACCGGAGGGAGTAATATATAAATATGTTACCTTCTAAAAAAAAAGGCATTAAGATAGTCCTCCTTTGTATCGGTGTCCTACCTGCTTCACAAGGGCTAGAACAACAACAACATCGACTCAGTAGAATCCCACAAGTGGGGTTTGGGGAGGGTAGTGTGTACGCAGACCTTACCCCTACCCCGAAGGAGTAGAGAGGCTGTTTCTGAAAAACCCTCGGCTCAAGAAGACGGAAAAGACGAGAAGAGAAGGGAAGGGACAATATATTAGTACCATCAAACAGAAACCAAAGAAATAATAACAGCATCATAAGAACTAGAAAATAGTTTAAATGCAATAACAAAACCAGAAAATAAGCCCGATGCTATGAAAACGTAAGGATAGGGAGAACACAACATAAACCCCTAGCAGTCTAAGACCACCCTTATCGAACTAGCCTCACCCCTGGACTCGATTACGTCCTAACCTACAACCCTAATGCTCGACCTCCACACCCTCCTATCAAGGTCATGTCCTCGAAAATCAGCAGCAATGCCATGTCCTGTCTAATCACCTCTCCCCAAGCCCTCTACCTCTTCTCGTCCCCGCCAGGGCCAAACTCTCGCACCTCCTCACCGGAGCATCAGGACTCCTCCTCCGCACGTGCCCGAACCGTCCAAGCCTCGCTTCATACATCTTGTCATCCATAGGAGCCACGCCCACCTCCTGAATAACTTCATTCCTAATCTTATCCATCCTAGTATGCCCGCACATCCACCTCAACATCCTCATCTCTGCCACTTTCATCTTCTGGATATGAGAGTGCTTAGCCGGCCAACACTCTGCCCCATACAACATGACCGGTCTAACCACAACTCTATAAAACTTACCTTTGATTAACGGTGGCACTCTCTTGTCACACAGGACTCTGATGCCAACCTCCATTTTATCCACCCCACCCCTATACGGAGTGTGACGTCTTCATCAATCTCTCCGCCCCCTTGGGGATGATCTGTGCTCCAAGCCTCACGTCCACGCCCACTTCCCCGACTCGGCGCTGAACTTGCATTCCAGATATTCTGTCTTAGTCCTGCTCAACTTGAAACCCTTAGACTCAAGGGTGTGCCTCCAAACCTCCCGCCTGTCGTTAACACCGCCTTGCGTCTCATCAATCAGAACTATGTCATCAGCGAATAACCTACACCATGGCACCTCCCCTTGAATGTGGTGTGTCAGTGCGTCCATCACCAGGGCAAATGAGAACGGGCTGAGCGCAGATCCTTGATGTAACCCCATAACAACCAGGAAATGCTCCGAGTCGCCTCCCACTGTCCTAACCCGAGTCTTAGCTCCATCATACATGCCCTTGATCGCCCTAATGTAAGCTACCGGTACACCTTTTGCGTCCAGGCATCTCTAGAGAACCACTCTAGGAACCTTGTCATATGTTTTCTCCAGGTCAATAAACACCATGTACAGATCCTTCTCCCTGTCCCTGTAATGTTCCACCAACCTCCTAATAAGGTGGATAGCTTCCGTAGATGATCGACCCGGCATGAACCCGAACTGGTTGTCAGATATAGACACAGTCCTCCTCACCCTTACTTCCACCACCCTCTCCCAAACTTTCATGGTATGACTAAGTAACTTCTATAGTTATTACAACACTGAATATCACCTTTGTTCTTGTACAACGGTACCACCGTACTCCACCTTCCCTCATCCGGCATCCTATTCGTCCTGAAAATAACATTGAACAGCCCAGTCAGCCACTACAGACCTGCTCCACCCACACACCTCCAAAATTCGACCGGAATTTCGTCTGGCCTGGTTGCTCTACCCCTGCTCATCTTACGCATAACCCCCACGACCTCCTCGACCCTAATGCGTCTACAATACCCAAAGTCTCGGAGACTCTCTGAATGCCCCAAATCACCTAGCACAATATCCCAGTCCCCTTCTTCATTCAGAAGTCCATGAAAATAAGTCTGCCATCTCTACTTAATCTGAGCCTCCCCCATCAACACTCTACCGTCCTCGTCTTTGATGCACCTCACTTGGTCCAGGTCCCGAGCCTTCCTCTCTCTCGCCTTAGCCAGCCGAAATAACTTCTTATCCCCGCCTTTTTCCCCCAGTTCCTCGTACAGACGACCAAACGCTGCAGTCTTAGCCTATGTAACCACCAACTTCGCCTCCTTCCTCGCTACCTTATACCTCTCTCCGTTCGCTCTCCTCTCCTCCTCGCTTGTGCTCCCTACTAACTTCAGGTACGCTGCCTTCTTCGCTTCCACTCTGCCTTGGACCTCTCCATTTCACCACCACCCGAGAAACCCTTCGAGACCCCTAGCACCTCTCTCGCTCGCCGCCTCCCTTACAAGGGCCAGAACAACAAAATTAGTAAATGAAACCTCCTTTTATTGTAGAAACAAGAACAGCTAATCTGAGCATCATTGAAGCTGAATTTCCATATGCGTCAATCCAAAAGGAAATACGAGTTCCATTACCATCTCGATGCTGATGAACTTTGAAAAGATGAATATTCAAGATCGATTCTGGAGTTTTGTTCTGTAAAGAACCCTTTTATAGCCTCCACTACTTCTATCTTCCACAAATTCCATGGGACCTGTCGCATCAATCTGATTTACTGGAGGGACACAGGCAGCCAACACTTTTGAAACTATAGCCATCCACTATTACATCTAGTGTTCAAAGGGGTAAGTATATTGGTTAAGGGTGTCCCATCAGTTTCCAGACGAATGTTTTCAGGAAATGCTCTCTCAAGATCTGTTCATACTGAAACCCTTTCAATGCTAGGGCAACCATGGTTTACTCCAGCAGGACCTAATTCACTCTACAGGTGGATTGACCAAGCATCTTTCCTTTTATTAGTTATCACTAGCATCTCTTCTATACTTTCAAAGTCAAAATTTTGCATTTTTTCATGTATAAATTTCAGCTCCATTTGTACTTATATGAATATGCTAGGGAATGATTGAATCTTACTGTTTTATTTTGTCCATCTTTTGCTGTATAAGCTTATCAGCAAATGTTCTGGAAATGTTTATTGACGTTTTCTTTACTTCTTGCTGCAGAGTGGGATTTTGGGGGTTTCCCTGCTTGGTTACTTGCCATTGAACCTGCTGTAAGGCTTAGATCGTCAGATCGTGCTTTCATTGACTTGGTATGTATTCCAATTGTTCTAGTTACTTATGGTTTTCTTTGTGGTCGTAAATGCTGCACAAGACCTAGAACATCCCACGTCCACAAGTCAGTTGCTGACCAGATTAAGCTTGCATAGTAGTTCACAATCTTTTTGGGATGAACTAGGCATGGTCCAAGGGAATCCAAGTGTACAAATGGGTTACCAAGCAACTTTAAACTAGTCTGCGTGCTTGCATCTTACCTTTCTTAGAGAAAGAGAAGTAAAGAAAAAAGAGTAAACTAGGCCGTAACATGTTGTTCCTAGAGACCACGGGGTACCTGCTAGTCTGACTTGTTGACATTAGGAAGGTAGTCTATTTCTTTAGTTGTCAATATTAATGTGAGAAGGCACGGGAGAAAATATGTTATTGATATTGGATGATAAATACAAATACAAGAGGTCCCTATTTATAGCTATACACTACAAGGAGATATTACTCCTCTTCCAATGTGGGACAAGACTACCCTATACATATCTATAAACTAGCACTCCCCCTCAAGCTGGCGCATACACATCATATGTACCGAGCTTGTTACACATGTAACTAATACGAGAACCAGTAAGAGACTTAGTGAAAATATCTGCTAGTTGATCATTCGACTTTACAAACTTTGTAACGATATCTCCTGAAAGTATTTTTTCTCTGACAAAGTGACAGTCGATCTCAATGTGTTAGTCCTCTCATGGAACACCGGAATATGAAGAGCAGCTTGGTTATCACACACTAGTTCCATCTTGCTGATTTCTCCGAACTTTAACTCCTTGAGCAACTGCTTGACCCAAACTAACTCACACGTCGCCATAGTCATGGCCCGATATTCGGTTTCGGCGCTAGATCGAGCAACTACATTCTGTTTCTTGCTCTTCCACGAGACCAAATTACCTCCTACTAGAACACAATATCCAGGCGTAGAATGTCTATCAAAAGGTGATCCTGTCCAATCAGCATTTGTGTACCCAACAATCTGCTCGTGGCCTCGATCCTCGAATAGTAATCCTTTGCCTGGAGCTGACTTTATATACCGAAGAATGCGAACAACTGCATCCCAGTGACTATCACAGAGAGAATCCATAAACTGACTTACTATACTCACCGGAAAAGAAATGTCAGGTCTAGTCACTGTGAGGTAATTCAATTTGCCAACCTAACCTCCTATATCTCGTAGGGTCTCTAAGAGGCTCCCCCTGTCCAGGCAGAAGCTTAGCATCCGGATCCATAGGAGAGTCAATAGGTCTGCAACCCATCATTCCAGTCTCCTCAAGAATGTCTAAGGCATACTTCCGCTGTGAAATAACAATACCTGAGCTAGACTGAGCGACCTCAATACCTAGAAAATACTTTAATCTGCCCAGATCCTTAGTCTGGAAGTGCTGAAAGAGATGTTGCTTCAGATTAGTAATACCATCCTGATCATTACCAGTAATAACAATATCATCAACATAAACCACTAGATAAATACACAGATTAGGAGCAGAATGCCGATAAAACACAGAGTGATCAGCCTCACTACGAGTCATGCCGAACTCCTGAATAATTGTGCTGAACTTACCAAACCAAGCTCGAGGGGACTGTTTCAAACCATATAGTGACTTGCGCAATCTGCACACACAACCATTAAACTCCCCCTGAGCAACAAAACTAGGTGGTTGCTCCATATAAACTTCTTCCTCAAGATCACCGTGGAGAAAAGCATTCTTAATGTCTAACTGATAAAGAGGCCAATGACGTACAACAACCATGGACAAAAAGAGACGAACAGATGCTACTTTAGCCACGGGAGAGAAAGTATCACTATAATCAAGCCCAAAAATCTGAGTATATCCTTTTACAACAAGACGAGCCTTAAGCCGATCAACCTGGCCATCCGGGCTGACTTTGACTGCATAAACCCAACGACAACCAACAGTAGACTTACCTGCAGGAAGAGGAACAAGCTCCCAAGTATCACTCGCATGTAAAGCAGACATCTCGTCAATCATAGCATGTCGCCATCCTGGATGAGATAGTGCCTCACCTGTAGACTTAGTGATAAAAACAATGGACAAAGAAGATATAAAAGCATAATGTGGTGACGACAGACGATGATAACTTAAACCGACATAGTGAGAATTAGGATTAAGTGTGGATCGTACACCTTTGCGGAGTGCAATTGGTTGACTAAGAGGAGACAAGTCCGCAGTAGGTGCAGAATCTGATGCGGGGCATGAATCACCTAGGCTTGATGCTGGATGTGGACGACGATGATAAGTCAAGAGTGGTGGAGCTGCAGAAGGTTGAACTGGATTATGTGGAGGAACTGGAGCTATAAGTGGTGGAGCTACAACCGGAGCTGTAGGTGGTGGAACTGGAGCTATAGGTGGTAGAGTTACAACTGGAGCTATAGGTGGTGGAGCTACAATTGGAGCTGGAGTGACTGAATCTCCAAAAGATGAAACTGGTAGTACCTCAGAAATATCTAAGTGATGACCCGAACCTGCGAAGTATGATTGGGTTTCAAAGAAGGTAACATCAATGAACATAAGGTACCGCTGGAGGTCAGGAGAGTAGCATCGATACCCCTTTTGTGTTCTCGAGAAACCCAAAAATACGCACTTAAGAGCACGAGGAGCTAACTTATCTGTTCCTGGAGTAAGGTTATGGACAAAACAAGTGCTTCCAAAGATACGGGGTGGAAGAGAGAACAAAGGTAAATGGGGAAACATGACAGAGAATGGAACTTGGTTCTGGATAGCTGAAGATGGCATACGATTAATAAGATAGCAAGATGTAAGAACGGCATCCCCCCAAAAACGCAACGGAGCATGAGATTGTATGAGTAGGGTACGAGCAGTTTCAATAAGATGTCTATTCTTTCTTTCAGCTACCCCATTTTGTTGAGATGTGTACGGACAAGATGTTTGATGAATAATCCCATGAGATTTCATAAACTGCTGAAATGGGGAAGACAAATACTCTCGGGCATTATCAGTACGAAATGTGCGAATAGAAACTCCAAATTGATTTTGAATTTCAGCGTGGAAGGTCTGGAAAATAGAAAACAGCTCAGATCGATTTTTTATCAAAAATATCCAAGTGCACCTGGAATAATCATCAATGAAACTGACAAAGTAGCGGAATCCTAAGTTGGAACTGACCCGACTAGGACCCCAAACATCTGAATGGACTAAAGTAAAAGATGACTCTGCTCGATTATCAAGAAGCCGAGGGAAATGGGAGCGGGTATGCTTACCGAGCTGACATGACTCACACTCTAGAGCTGACAAGTGAGATAAACCAGATACCATTTTCTGAAGTTTTGACAAACTAGGATGTCCCAACCGTTTATGTAATAAATCTGGTGAATCAGTAACAGGACAAGTTGTAGAAGGAAGACAAGATGTGAGTCCATATGATTTAGCAAGGATAAGGTAATAAAGTCCGTTTGATTCACGCCCGGTACCAATGATCCGCCTCGTACTGCGTTCCTGTATAAAAACATGGTCATCAAGAAATAAAACAGCGCATTTAAGTGATTTGGCTAAGCGACTAACAGCTATGAGATTAAAAGGACTATTGGGAACATAAAGGACCGAATCTAAAGGTAAGGAAGGAAGTGGGCTTGCTTGACCTATTGCAGTTGCCATGGTTTGAGACCCATTGGCCATTGTGACTTTTGGAAGAGATTGAGAATACGAAATAGTAGTGAAAAGAGATTTGTTACCAGAAATATGATCTGATGCACCTGAATCAATGACCCAAGACTCAGAGGATGAAGATTGGGAGAAACAAGTCACGCTATTACCTGTTTGAACAACAGAAGCTATCTCAGAAGATGTCTGCTTACATGCTTTATACTGAAGGAACTCAATATACTCTGCTAAAGAAACCATCCGACTATTCAAAGCATCGGTTCCCATGTCGCTACAATTTGTAGTAGTAGGGTTAACTTGAAATAGTGGAAATAAGTAACTCCTGTGAGAAAACTGAAGAAATAGCTTGAAAACACTGTTTACAGCGGGAAAACAGAACACTGTTCTGTGCCGGAAACACTGTAGCTCGCCGGAAAATTCCAAACTTGTCGGAATTTATTGTAACCAGGATGGATAGACTCGGAATTCCTTTGCGAGCAAGCTGTCCTGAAGAAATATTTTCAAATAATGGCCAGAAAGGTCACTGTTCACACCGGAAAAATATAAAAGTGACCGAAATTTGATTTGAATTAGATGGGTAGGCCCGGAATTTTGAGGAGAGCACAATGTCCTGAAGAAGCTTCGCGAAAAAATGGTCGGAAAGTGGCCGGAACCCTCGCCGGAAAAGTTGTTGCCGGCGCGTGGCGGCTTTTCTGCCGGATAAAATTTCAGGAGTTGGTAGTCGGAGGGTGATTTACCTCGTGGTGGTGTTGGTTTTAGCACAACACCGACAGAAAGTGACCGGAAAAATTACACGATGACTAAGTTCTTTCTTCCCGGTTAACGCTGGAATGACGCACAACGATCTTTTCTCACTAATGCTCTGATACCGTGTGAGAAGGCACGGGAGAAAATATGTTATTGATATTGGATGATAAATACAATACAAGAGGTCCCTATTTATAGCTATACACTACAAGGAGATATTACTCCTCTTCCAATGTGGGACAAGACTACACTATACATATCTATAAACTAACAATTAAATATAGTGATTTCTCAATTGCTGGTAGAGATAATATGATTAATCTCCACCATAAGAAAAGGAAAGGAAAAAGAACATCAAACAAGATTGATATTCATTTTCAAGTAAACAATCACTCAACTAGATCCAGGACTGCACTGCAATCGTTTTATATAGGTTATCTTACACAAGCAACATGATGTGAATGACAAGAAGTTAGAAATAAATGTGAAGCCTACCTAGTAAAATTGCGGACTTAATTTCCTAAGTTAAGTAGGCCTAACTAAAGATGCATTCCACATGGATGTATTCTATATCGCTTCATTAAGAACTCCTCATATCCTGTCGATCACCATTGCAGATAATTGGGAATCTAATGTGCTCTTCTTGACTCTTTATGGGTTATAGTTATAACTTTTCAAGAGAAAGTGATGCCGAATGCCTGTCTTCTGGATTTCTGGTAGTCATCACATCAATTCTTTTTTTGCTGCGATGAGTAGAAAGTAGTGCCTCTCCTATGTGCAGGAGAGATAGGATTAAAATAGCAGTTTTAACAACGTATTTTCTTTCTATGAGTTTGTGACTGAAACTTTAAGAAATTGTCGATCGCACAACTGATCTCTGTTTTTCTGTTTCATCCTTTGTTTTTTTCTTTAGAGAAAAAGTTAATGGTAGTCTTGCGAGCCTAATCCACTCAACATCGATGGAGCAACTTTTTTTTTTTTTTTTTTTAGCATTTTTAGCATCATTTGCTTGATTTAGTGGTATTGTATGTAATCTTAAAAATGATTACAGGTTGAGAGATGGTGGGGAATTTTGCTGCCGAAGATAGTCTCTTATGCATACAAAAATGGCGGCCCTATAATGATGGTCCAGGTGAATTGAACTTACCAAAGCTGGCTTCATTAAAATAACATAGCTATTAATCCAGATAAATACAACTCCACATCTAGAATAATAGGTTATAGCAAAATGCAGCAGCAAAGCTAGGTGCTGTAAGTTCTGAACAAATATGATGTGTCACCTGCAAATTCTATGATCTGCGCAGGAAATACTTCACTAAAACTTTGATGAAGGATCATCAGAGCGTGGATATGTTAATACTCAAACCTTAACGGATATGGAATATCTATTGGAAGTGTGCTTCTTAGTTTCCTATAATGAAACTTTTGGTGTGCAGAGCTAAAGTATGAGTATGAGATGTCTTCTGGCAACTATCTGAAATCCTGTTGCTTGTCTTAGTAATGTGGTAGATTGATAACCCTTCGTAACATTGTACCTAAATTGTGAGTAACAGGATGAGTAATTGATAAGCTTAAGTTATATTTTATCCATCCCACAAAGGAGATATGAAGGGTATGTCTTTAATGTTCGCTGATACTTGATTCCAGTGTTTGGTTACAGAGATGCGATATTAGATGCAATTAAAGTCATGACATCTCTCATTGTTTTTTTTTTCTGAAACAAAAACAAATGGCAACATATCAAAAAATGGTACAAATTTAGGGTGACCTCCTATTTTACATATGTGAACGCTATATTTAATCAAGATAGTAATTCTTTTAGCTGTTATTGTGGTAAGTTTATATAAAATGCCTTCTTAAGGTTTATATGAAGTTCCATTTAATGCGCTAGAATAATCAGATAAACTTAAATGCCCTTTGCTTAAACTGCGAGCTCCTACTTATTACTCAAATGCTCGTGAAAACTTAGTAAGAATAGGAGTGTGCATTTACCCCTATTTACTTGATATCTTTTTCTCTGTCCCAAACCCTTTCTAATAAATTGCACTACATACTTTCTCCAAGATTTTAAGATTACTGCCTCATCTAAAAGCTTAATCTTTCAGATAAGATACATTCTTATTTACTTAATTGTGTTCCCAACTCGTCCGCCCTTCACATGGGGTTTGATTCTTTTCCTGCATGTGGAAATACTAGATAACTTTGAGACTTGAACTCAAGACTTTACCTGATCCGATCTTTTCAACTCAAACCTTAAGGTTATGTTTGGAGTGACCCGAGATCTTATAAACTCCTTTGGAAGACGATAGGCAACTGGCATCCTGTGTGGCAAGATAACATAACTCAACATCCTCTCTCACGTGTAACCCTTTGCAATTCCTACATGAACTTCAATGCAAACTTATGGGGTGCTAAAACGGGCTTGCCAAAGGTTGCCAAGATAACATAACTCAACATCCCCCCTCACGTGTAACCCTTTGCAATTCATACATGAACTTCAATGCAAACTTATGGGTGCTAAAACGGGCTTGTTAAAGGCTGGCTTTGATATCATGTTGAATTCTGTAACTACCTCGTCTGAAAGTTTAAGATTTTAGAGAGGCTATATTTTTATTTCCTTAATTATGTCTTCAACAGTAACATATATAGAACTTTACCTAATGTTATTTTTGGCTTTGAGATGACATCTTTTAAAAGACTTACTGCTGTTCCATTAAAATTAGAATTATCATCATAAATATCCACTCCATGGACTTTTTCATCTACCTGGAAGTCAAATACGATTATGACGGAAGTTCTATTTTATACATGATGAAATACTTGGCATTCCATGATTTTCTTTTTACCGTGTTTCAGCTTTTGTATAAGCCAATAGATGTAGATTACACTGAATGGTGAAAATGGGACAGATAGAAAATGAATTTGGTTCATATGGAGATGACAAGGCCTACCTGCATCATTTAGCAAGGATAGCCCGCAAACACCTTGGAGATGATGTTATTCTGTAAGTTGCTGTTATGATCTTGTTTGATCCTCTCGCTTGACTTAAACCTTCTCAAAAGTGTAATACGGTTGCTTGATTGCAGCCTTTCGATATTTTCTTCCGCGTGCGCGTGTCTGTGTGGCTGTATTTTCCCTGAATTAAATATCAAATATCTTTTAAGGTTGTCCAGCACAAGATGATTTTTTGAATATACTGGATACTTTACCTTCTCAAAAAAAATATCTTTTAAGGTTGGGTTTCAGTCTATTATGCTTTGCTCTGTTTTTCGTTTTGGAGTTTACTGTTATGTATCATTGACTACCTGATGGTTAACAGATATACTACAGATGGAGGTTCAAGAGAAAATCTTAACAAAGGGACTATTCCTGGGGATGCTGTCTTTTCAGGTTGTGAGAATTAATAACTCCAAAAATTATATTATTGATGTATTTACAATAATACAATGAGTCCTATATATATAATACATGTTCTACTCCAACTACATATGGGATTAGGGTTATTTACATATAACTATTTAACTAACAAACATGATCACTCTGTGTTTTATCGGCATTCTCCTTCAAGTCTCTGTATTTATCTGGTGGTCTATGTTGACAACAACAACAACCCAGTATAATCCCACTAGTGGGGTCTGGGGAGGGTAGTGTGTACGCAAACCTTACCCCTACCCTGGGGTAGAGAGGCTGTTTCCGATAGACCCTCGGCTCCCTCCCTCACTCCAACAACTCCCCTCCTTGCTCTTGGTGGTCTATGTTGACGATATTGTTATTACCGACAATGATCTGGATGGTATTACTCAATTGAAGCAACATCTCATTCAACACTTTCAGACTAAGGATTTAGGTAGACTAAAGTATTTTCTGGGTATTTAGGTCGCTCAGTCTAGCTCAGGTATTATGATCTCACAGCGGAAGTATGCCTTAGACATTCGTGAGTAGACAGGAATGACAGGCTGTAGACTTGTTGACACTCCGATAGGTCCGGATTCTAAACTTCTGCTAGGACAGGGGGAGCCGCTTAGCGATCCTACAAGATATAGGCGGCTGGTTGGTAAAATAAATTATCTCACAGTGACTAGACCTGCCATTTCCTTTCTTGTGAGTGTTGTAAGTTAGTTTATGAATTCTCCCTTTGATAGTCATTGGGATGCAGTTGTCCGCATTTTTCGGTATATAAAGTCGGCTCCAGGCAAAGGGTTATTGTTTGAGGATAGAGGTCATGAGCAGATCGTTGGACGCTCAAATACTGATTGGGCAGGATCACCTTATGATAGACGTTCTACGTCTGGATATTGTGTTTTATAGGAGGCAATTTGGTGTCTTGGAAGAGCAAGAAACAGAATGTAGTTGCTCGGTCTAGTGCAGAAGCAGAATATCGAGCAATGACTATGGCAACATGTGATCTAATTTGGATCAAACAATTGCTCAAGGAGTTGAAATTTGGTGAAATCAGTCAGATGGAACTTGTGTGCGATAACCAAGCTGCCCTTCATATTGCATCAAATCCGGTGTTCCACGAGAGGACTAAACACATTGAGATTGACTGTCACTTCGTCAGAGAAAAGAAACTCTCAGGATATATTGCTACAAAATTTGTGAAGTCGAATGATCAGCTTGCTGATATTTTCACCAAGTCCCTCACTGGTACTCGTATTAGTTATATATGTAACAAGCTCGGTACATATGATTTATATGTACCGGCTTGAGGGAGAGTGTTAGTATCACGACCCAAACTAACCTCTGTCGTGATGGCGCCTATCGTGGAACTAGGCAAGCCGACTCATTTCCAAAACAACCGATATTTTCATTTCAAAGATAATTTCAAGGTTATTTAACATAAAACCTCCATTTTAAGAGTTCAAATCAAAGAAAAACAGAAGTGAGGAAAAGAAAAGCCCGACATCGGGGTGTCACTAGTCATGAGCATCTTCTACAATCTGTCTAACAATATCAAGGCTAACTCAGCTTGGAAAATAGCTAAATACAACTAGAGGAAGATAAGAGGGAGAAGGGTAGGGGCTGCGATCGCCAAACAGCTACCTTGCTATCTCCAAGAAAAATCTGCAACCAGAACACTCAATAATCGCTACCGTATCCAGCTACACCTGAATCTGCACACAAGGTGCAGGGAGTAACGTGAGTACGCCAACTCAGTAAGTAACAACAATAAATAAAGACTGAGCAGTAGTGACGAGCAATAAAGCATATAACGTTCATATCAGGAAATCTCAGTAAAATACCACATGCTTTTAAAATCAGGATTTGAATCAAACATCTCGTTTAAACCCCGTTCCAGTAAAAAAAAATCATTTAAAGATATTTTTCCAACAAAGGCTCAATGCAAAGGTGAGCAAAAATGGTGAAATCATAAACAGCCCCTCGGGCAAAACATCAATCATATACAGCCCCTCGGGCAAACCTCACAGTCACTCGTGCCACTCAGGCATACCTCACAATCCCTCATGCCTCCCAGTCACTCAGCACTCGGCACCCGCACTCAGTAGGTACCTGCGCTCATTGGGGGGTGTGTACAGACTCCGGAGGGGCTCCTTCAGCCCAAGCGCTATAATCTGCACGGACAACTCACGTGCGATAATAATTAAGTATGCTGCAGGCGGGCAGCCCCGATCCACACTCATCCTCACCAATCAGGCCCCCGGCCTCACTCAGAGTATGCTGCAGGCGGGCAGCCCCGATCCACACTCATCCTCACAAATCAGGCCCTCGGCCTCTTTCAGTCATAAGTAACTCAAGCCTCGGGCATTTCAGTAAAACAGGGCATTCGGCCCAAAACATTTATATGCATCAAAATAGAGTCATAAAACTGAGTTATGCGGTAAACAAGTATAAACATGATTGAGTATAGATTTTCAATCGAAAACAATGAGAGGATGGTAAGAAACAGCCCCTAAGGGTCCAAACAACATTGGTGCAAGGCCCAAACATGGCATTCAGCCCAATTTACAGAAATGCTTTCTAAAACATATAAGTATCAAATGGTTTCAACAAAGTATGCAACTTTACAGTTGCTACGGGACGGACCAAGTCACAAATCCCCAACAGTGCACGCCCACACGCCCGTCACTTAGCATGTGCGTCACTAAAAATAGTAGAATGATACAAAATCCGGGGTTTCATACCCTCAGGACTAGATTTACAATCGTTACTTACCTTAAACCGGTCAAATCTCTAACCCGCAATGATCTTGCCTCTGGACTCGGCCTCCAAATGCTCCAAATCTATTCACAATCAGTATAATACCATCAATATACGTTAATGGAATGAATTCCACAAGAAAAGCTTCAAAATTAAACCCAACCCGAGATTGGCTCAAAAATTGCCTGTGGGGCCCACGTCTCGGAGCCCGACAAAAGTTACAAAATCCGAAAGCCCATTCAACCACGAGTCTACCCATACCAATTTTACCAAAATCCGACCTCAACTCGACCCTCAAATCTACAAATCTTATTTCCAAATTTCTAAGTTTCAATCTCCGATTTACACCTCAAAATCATGTAATCTAGTCGGATTATTCGATGATAATTCAATATTATGGAGTAGAAATGATCACAAGGGACTTATCTCAAGTTTTCCTTGAAAATATAACAAAAATCGCCTCTCCTCAAGCTCCAATTTGTCAAAAATGGCAAATGAGACGAAGTCCCTGTTCTTATAATTCTGCCCAGACATCCTCGGTTCTGCCTCGATCTTGGCCTTCGATCGAGGTCCTCGATCCTGGTCTTCGGTCCTGCCCCTCGATCCTGGTTCTCGATCCTGGTCGTCGATTATGTCTTCGACCCGGCCTACGACCGTGACCCTCGACCCTGGGCTCGATCATGCCTTCGATCGTGGCCCTCGACTCTGGGCTCGATCATGCCTTCGATCGTGGCCCTCGACCCTGAGCTCGATCTGGGCTTCGATCGTGGCCCTCGACCCTGAGCTCGATCTGGGCTCGATTTTTGGGCAGAAGCAATTTCCAACGGAAGGAAATTGTAGCAGCTGTTCTAGTTCAATTTTTGATCCGTTAACCATCCGAAACTCACCCGAGGCCTCGGGACCTCAACCAAATATACCAACAAGTCCTAAAATATCATACGAACTTAGTCGAATCCTCAAATCACCTCAAACAACGCTAAAACCATGAATTACACCCCAATTCAAGCCTAATGAACTTTGAAATTTCTTATTTCTACAAACAACTTCGGAACCTATCAAATCACGTCCGATTGACCTCAAATTTTGCACACAAGTCCTAAATGACATAACAGAGGTATTCCAATTTTTAGAATCGTATTCCGACCCCGATATCAAAAAGTCAACCCCCCCGTCAAACTTCTCAAAAATAAAACTTTCAGCATTTCAAGCCTAATTCCTCTACGGACTTCCAAATAATATTCCGGACACGCTTCTAAGCCCAAAATCACCATACGGAGCTATTGGAATCATCAAAATTCAAATCCGAGGTCGTTTACACATAGGTCCATATCCGGTCCACTTTTCTAACTTAAAATTTTTAATTATGAGACTAAGTGTCTCATTTCACTCCGAGTTCCTTCCGGACTCGAACCAACTAACCCGATATAACATAATATAGCTGAATAACACAAAAAGAAGTAGGAATGGGGAAAACGGGGTTATAACTCTCGAAACGTCCGGCCGGGTCGTTACATCCTCCCCCTCTTAAACATCCGTTCGTCCTCGAACGAGTCTAGAAACATACCTGGAGTCTCGAATAGGCGTGGATATCTGCTCCGCATCTCCCGCTCGGTCTCCCAGGTGGCCTCCTCCACAGGCTGACCTCTCCATTGCACCTTCACTGAAGCTATTTGACCTCAACCTTCGAACCTGTCGATCCAAAATAACCACCGGCTCCACATCATAAGTCATATCACCCTCCAACTGAACCGCGCTGAAATCCAGAACATGGGACGGATCTCCAATATACTTCCGGAGCATGGAAACATGAAACACTGGATGCACACTCGACAAGCTACGTGGCAAGGCAAGCTTATAAGCCACCTCTCCTATCCTCTGAAGCACCTCAAAAGGCCCAATGAACCGGGGGTTCAACTTGCCCCTCTTCCCAAACCTCATAACACCCTTCATGGGTGATACCTTCAGCAAAACCTTCTTCCCAACCATAAAAGACACATCACGGACCTTCCTATCCGCGTAGCTCTTCTGCTTGGACTGCGCCGTGCGAAGCCGCTCCTGAATCAATTTCACCTTATCTAATGTGTCCTGGACCAAGTCTGTACCTAAGAGCCTAGCCTCACCCGGCTCAAACCATCCAACCGGAGATCTACACCTCCTCCCATACAAAGCCTCGTACAGAGCCATCTGAATACTCGACTGATAACTGTTGTTATATGCAAACTCCGCGAGTGGCAGAAACTGGTCCCATGAACCCCCAAAGTAAATGACACAAGCACGCAACATGTCCTCCAATATCTGAATACTGCGCTCGGGCTGCCCGTCCGTCTGAGGGTGAAAAGCTGTGCTTAACTCAACCTGAGTACCCAACTCTCGCTGCACGACCCTCCAAAACTGTGATGTGAACTGAGTACCCCTATCTGAAATGACGGAAACTGGGACACCATGCAGGCGAACGATCTCTCGGATGTAAATTTCAGCCAACCGCTCTGAAGAGTAAGTAGTACCAACTGGAATGAAGTGCGCGGACTTGGTCAGCCGATCCACAATAACCCAAATAGCGTCGAACTTCCTCGAAGTCCGTGGAAGCCCAACTACAAAGTCCATAGTGATCCGCTCCCACTTCCACTCTGGGATCTCTAATCTCTGAAGCAAGCCACCCGGTCTCTGATGCTCATACTTAACCTGCTGATAGTTTAGACACCGAGCCACAAACCTAACTATATCCTTCTTCATCCGCCTCCACCAATAGTGCTGCCTCAAATCCTAGTACATCTTCGTGGCACCCGGATGGATGGAATACCGCGAGCTGTGAGCCTCCTCAAGAATCAGCTCTCGAAGCCCATCTACATTAGGCACACATATCCGGCCCTGCATTCTCAGCACGCCGTCATCACCAATAGTCACATCCCTAGCATCACCTTTTCGAACCCTGTCCTGAAGAACGAGCAAGCGAGGGTCATCATACTGACGCTCCCTGATACGGTCATAAAGAGAAGACCTGGAGACCACACAAGCCAATACCCGACTAGGCTCCGAAATATCCAATCTGACAAGCTGGCCTGCTAAGATCTGAACATCTAATGCCAAAGGTCTCTCTGCTGCTGGAAGATATGCTAAACTCCCCAAACTCTCTGCCCGGCGACTCAAAGCATCGGCCACCACATTGTCCTTCCCCGGATGGTACAAAATAGTGATATCATAGTCCTTAAGAAGCTCCAACCATCTCCGCTGATGCAAATTAAGATCCTTCTGCTTTACCAAATACTGCAGGCTCCGGTGATCAGTATAGATCTCACAATGAACCCCATACAAATAATGACGCCAAATCTTCAAGGCGTGAACAATGGCTGCTAGCTCAAGATCATGGACAGGATAGTTATTCTCGTGGGTCTTCAACTGGCGCGAGGCATAGGCAATCACCCTACCCTCCTGCATCAAAACACAACCAATGCCTATCCTCGAAGCATCACAATACACGGTGTAAGAACCTGAAGCTGATGGCAGAACTAACACTGGAGCTGTGGTCAAAGCAGTCTTGAGCTTCTAAAAGCTCTCCTCACATTCATCCGACCACCTGAATGGAGCACCTTTTTGGGTCAATTTGGTCAAGGGCGATGCAATAGATGAAAATCCCTCCACAAAGCGACGGTAGTAACCCGCTAAACCAAGAAAGCTCCTAATCTCCGTGGCTGAGGACGGTCTGGGCCAACTCTGCACCGCCTCTATCTTCTTCGGATCCACCTGAATACCCTCACTGGACACCACGTGCCCCAAGAATGCTACTGAACTGAGCCAAAACTCACATTTAGAGAACTTTGCATAAAGCTTCTCCTCCCTCAATCTCTGCAATACAACCCTCAAATGCTGGGCGTGTTCTTCCTGGCTACGAGAGTACACCAGGATGTCGTCAATGAATACAACGACGAATGAGTCCAAATAGGGCTGGAATACACTGTTCATCAGATGCATGAACGCTGCTGGGGCATTGGTCAGCCCAAAAGACATCACCAAGAACTCATAATGGCCATATCGGGTCCTAAAAGCTGTTTTGAGAATATCTGAATCCCGAATCTCCAGCTGGTGATAACCGGACCTCAAATCAATCTTGGAGAACACCCTCGCTCCCTAAAGCTGGTCGAATAAATCATCAATACGAGGCAAAGGATACTTGTTCTTGACTGTGACCTTGTTCAACTGCCTGTAATCAATACACATTCTCAATGGAACCATCCTTCTTTTTCACAAATAGAACCGGTGCACCCCAAGGTGACACACTAGGCCGAATAAACCCCTTATCAAGGAGTTCCTGAAGCTGTTCTTTCAATTCCTTCAACTCCACCGGTGCCATACGATACAGTGGAATAGAAATGGGCCGAGTGCCCGGCACCAAATCAATACCAAAGTCAGTATCCTTGTCAGGCGGCATGCCCGGCAGGTCTGCAGGAAACACATCCGGAAAATCACGTACCACCAGAACAGAATCAATGACAGGAGTCTCTGCACTAACATTCCTCACAAAAGCCAAATAAGATAGGCAACCCTTCTCAACCATGCGCTGCCTTCAAATATGAAATCACCCTACTTGGTACATAATCTACAGAACCGCTCCACTCAACCCTCGGAATTCCTGGCATAGCCAACGTCACTGTCTTAACGTGACAATCTAGAACAGCATGACATGGAGATAACCAATCCATACCCAATATCACATCAAAGTCAACCATATTGAGCAACAATAGATCTACTCGGGTCTCCAGACCCCCGATAGTCACCACATGACCGATATACGCGGTCCACAATAATAGTATCGCCCACAGGAGTAGATATATGTACAGATGAAACTAAGGACTCACGAGGCATATCCAGAAAATGGGCGAAATACGAGGAAACATATGAATACGTGGAACCAGGGTCAAATAATACTGAGGCATCTCTGTGGCAAACTGAGACAATACCTGTAATCACAGCATCTGAAGCAATAACATCTGGTCTTGCAGGGAGAGCATAGAAACGGGCCTGACCACCCCCTGATCTGCCTCCCCTCTAGGGCGACCCCTAGCTGACTGACCTCCACCCCGAGCTGACTGGGTGGGTGGTGAGGTAGCTGGTGCTGTAGTCGGAGGCTGACTCATCTGCTGAGATAGACCTCCATGACGACGAGGACACTGCTTCCACATATGCCCAAGCTCCGCACACTCAAAACAACTCCCTGGTGCTGGCGGCAGAAACTGAAGGGAACCCCTAGCACCGGGATGACTGGTAGAAGAACCTGGCATGGAAGAGCTCTGAACAGGTGGAGCACGGGACGAACTCTGAACTGGAAGGGCACTAAGTGATGAGTGGCCCTGATGAGAACTGTGAGAACTATGGCCAGATGATGCACCCCGATGAAATGGCCGAGCTGACTGAGTTTGTCTGAAATGACGACCTCTACCGTGCTGGATCTGACCCCCAAAAGGAGCACCGCTGAATCCACCCTGACCACGAGGCCTCTTGGCCTCCCGCTCAACCCTTTCCTGATCGCGAGCCATCTCAATCTGCCGAGCAATGTCGATAACCTCATCAAAGGTAGCACCCGAAACCCGCTCCCTGGTCATGGGCAACTGTAGCTGATAAGTGAGGCCATCAATAAACCTCATGATCCTTTCTCTGTCCGTGGGAACCAACCAGATAGCATGGCGGGCCAACTCGGAGAACCGCATCTAATACTGCGTCACGGACATATCACCCTGGCGGAGCCGCTCAAACTGTCTACGCAGCTCCTCTCTGCGAGATCGAGGCACGAACTTCTCCAAAAAGACCAAGGAGAACTGCTGCCAAGTAAGGGGTGTTGCGCCAACAGGTGTACGCCTCTCGTAAGTCTCCCACCATCTGAGTGCAGCCCCAAAAAACTGAAAGGTAGTGAATGAGACCTCACAAGTCTCCAAGATACCAGCAATACGGAGTATCCTCTAACACCTGCCCAAAAAGTCCTTAGCATCCTCTCTCTCTGTGCCACTGAAAGGTGGTGGCTGAAGTCTCCCAAACCTCTCCAACCTACGCTGATCATCCTCAGGCATAGCAGGAATCACATAATCCTAAGCAACAGCAACCGGCTGGGCTGGTGGTAGCTCTGGTGTCTGAAGTCCCTGAATAACCTGCTCGGGTGTGCGAGCGACGTGAGTCTGAGTGCCTCCCCTGGCCTAAGAAGTGGTTGCGGCCGTCGATATAGAGACCGCCTGAGCAAGGCCAGTACACGCTGTCAGAATCTGAGATAGGGCCTCCTGAAGGCCTGGAATCACAATAGGCATATGTGGTGCCTGAGCTGGCGCATCAACAACTGGAACTTGGTCCTGATCTGGGACAACTGGTGGATTTGTAGGTACTGCCCCAACTGCTGTACGGGCTGCACCTCTGCCCCTACCACGGCCTTGGCCTCTCGCTGCCCTGGCCGGTGGTACTGGTAGCTGGCCCTCCTGACCTGTAGTACGAGTCCTCACCATCTGTGAGAGAATGAAACAACAGATGTTTAATTACTAGAATCAACAAATTCGCACGACGAGAATCCAAGAATGTGAAGTTTCCTAAAGGTTCTGCAACCTCCTGAAGATAAGTACAAACATCTCCGTACCGATCCGCAAGACTCTACTAAACCCGCTCATGACTCGTGAGACTCATGTAACCTAGGCTCTAATACCAATCTATCACGACCCAAACTAGCCTCTGTCGTGATGGCGCCTATCGTGGAACTAGGCAAGCCGACTCATTTCCAAAACAACCGATATTTTCATTTCAAAGATAATTTCAAGGTTATTTAACATAAAACCTCCATTTTAAGAGTTCAAATCAAAGAAAAACAGAAGTGCGGAAAAGAAAAGCCCGACATCGGGGTGTCACTAGTCATGAGCATCTTCTACAATCTGTCTAATAATATCAAGGCTAACTCAGCCTGGAAAATAGATAAATACAACTAGAGGAAGATAAGAGGGAGAAGGGTAGGGGCTGCGATCGCCAAACAGCTACCTTGCTATCTCCAAGAAAAATCTGCAACCAGAACACTCAATAACCGCTACCCTATCCAGCTACACCTGAATCTGCATACAAGGTGCAGGGAGTAATGTGAGTACGCCAACTCAGTAAGTAACAACAATAAATAAAGACTGAGCAGTAGTGACGAGCAATAAAGCATATAACGTTCATATCAGGAAATCTCAGTAAAATACCACATGCTTTTAAAATCAGGATTTGAATCAAACATCTCGTTTAAACCCCGTTCCAGTAAAAAAAAATCATTTAAAGATATTTTTCCAACAAAGGCTCAATGCAAAGGTGAGCAAAAATGGTGAAATCATAAACAGCCCCTCGGACAAAACATCAATCATATACAGCCCCTCGGGCAAACCTCACAGTCACTCGTGCCACTCAGGCATACCTCACAATCACTCATGCCTCCCAGTCACTCAGCACTCGGCACTCGCACTCAGTAGGTACCTGCGCTCACTGGGGTGTGTACAGACTCCGGAGGGACTCCTTCAGCCCAAGCGCTATAATCTGCACGGACAACTCACGTGCGATAATAATAAAGTATGCTGCAGGCGGGCAGCCCCGATCCACACTCATCCTCACCAATCAGGCCCCCGGCCTCACTCAGTCATAAGTATGCTGCAGGCGGGCAGCCCCGATCCACACTCATCCTCAAAAATCAGGCCCTCGGCCTCACTCAGTCATAAGTAACTCAAGCCTCTCGGGCATTTCAATAAAACAGGGCATTCGGCCCAAAACATTTATATGCATCAAAATAGAGTCATAAAACTAAGTTATGCGGTAAACAAGTATAAACATGATTGAGTATAGATTTTCAATCGAAAACAATGAGAGGATGGTAAGAAACAGCCCCTAAGGGTCCAAACAACATTGGTGCAAGGCCCAAACATGGCATTCAGCCCAATTTACAGAAATGCTTTCTAAAACATATAAGTATCAAATGGTTTCAACAAAGTATGCAACTTTACAGTTGCTACGGGACGGACCAAGTCACAAATCCCCAACAGTGCACGCCCACACGCCCGTCACTTAGCATGTGCGTCACTAAAAATAGTAGAATGATACAAAATCCGGGGTTTCATACCCTCAGGACTAGATTTACAATCGTTACTTACCTTAAACCGGTCAAATCTCTAACCCGCAATGATCTTGCCTCTGGACTCGGCCTCCAAATGCTCCAAATCTATTCACAATCAGTATAATACCATCAATATACGTTAATGGAATGAATTCCACAAGAAAAGCTTCAAAATTAAACCCAACCCGAGATTGGCTCAAAAATTGCCTGTGGGGCCCACGTCTCGGAACCCGACAAAAGTTACAAAATCCGAAAGCCCATTCAACCACGAGTCTACCCATACCAATTTTACCAAAATCCGACCTCAACTCGACCCTCAAATCTACAAATCTTATTTCCAAATTTCTAAGTTCCAATCTCCGATTTACACCTCAAAATCATGTAATCTAGTCGGATTATTCGATGATAATTCAATATTATGGAGTAGAAATGATCACAAGGGACTTACCTCAAGTTTTCCTTGAAAATATAACAAAAATCGCCTCTCCTCAAGCTCCAATTTGTCAAAAATAGCAAATGGGACGAAGTCCCTGTTCTTATAATTCTGCCCAGACATCCTCGGTTCTGCCTCGATCTTGGCCTTCGATCGAGGTCCTCGATCCTGGTCCTTGGTCCTGCCCCTCGATCCTGGTTCTCGATCCTGGCCGTCGATTATGTCTTCGACCCGGCCTATGACCGTGACCCTCGACCCTGGGCTCGATCATGCCTTCGATCGTGGCCCTCGACTCTGGGCTCGATCATGCCTTCGATCGTGGCCCTCGACCCTGAGCTCGATCTGGGCTTCGATCGTGGCCCTCGACCCTGAGCTCGATCTGGGCTCGATTTCTGGGCAGAAGCAATTTCCAACAGAAGGAAATTGTAGCAGCTGTTCTAGTTCAATTTTTGATCCGTTAACCATCCGAAACTCACCCGAGGCCCTCGGGACCTCAACCAAATATACCAACAACTCCTAAAACATCATACGAACTTAGTCGAATCCTCAAATCACCTCAAACAACGCTAAAACCATGAATTACACCCCAATTCAAGCCTAATGAACTTTAAAATTTCTAATTTCTACAAACAACTCCGGAACCTATCAAATCACGTCCGATTGACCTCAAATTTTGCACACAAGTCCTAAATGACATAACAGAGATATTCCAATTTTTAGAATCGTATTCCGACTCCGATATCAAAAAGTCAACCCCCGGTCAAACTTCTCAAAAATAAAACTTTCGGCATTTCAAGTCTAATTCCTCTACGGACTTCCAAATAATATTTCGGACACGCTCCTAAGCCCAAAATCACCATACGGAGCTATTGGAATCATCAAAATTCAAATCCGAGGTCATTTACACATATGTTCATATCCGGTCCATTTTTCTAATTTAAAATTTTTAATTATGAGACTAAGTGTCTGATTTCACTCCGAGTTCCTTCCGGACTCCATCCAACTAACCCAATATAACATAATATAGCTGAATAACACAAAAAAAAGTAGGAATGGGGAAAACGGGGTTATAACTCTCGAAACGACCGGTCGGGTCGTTATAGTTAGTTTGTTAGTTAAATAATTATATGTGAATAACCCTAATCCCATATGTAGTAGGAGTAGAACATGCCAAACTTCATCTTCAAGGTCAACGTGTAGAAAAGCATTCTTACTGTCTAGCTGATAGAGAGGCCAATGGCGAACATCCATGGATAGAAAACGGCGGACTGATGCTATCTTAGCCACGGGAGAGAAGGTATCACTGTAATCGAGCCCAAATATCTGAGTATTTCCTTGGTAACAAGACAGGCCTTAAGTCGATCAACCTTGGCATCCGGACCAACCTTGACTGCATAAACTCAACGACAACCAATAGTAGATTTACCTAATGAAAGAGGAACAAGCTCCCAAGTACCACTCGTATTTAAAGTAGATATCTTGTCAATCATAGCTTGTTGCCATCCTGGATGAGACAATGCTTCACTTGTAGAGTTAGGGATGGAAACAAAGGACAAAGAAGATATAAAAGTATAATGGGGTGATGACAGACGATGATAACTTAAACTGACATAATGGGGATTAGGATTAAATGTGGTCCATATACCTTTCCGAAGGGCAATCAGTGTACTAGGAAGATACAAGTCCGCAGTAGGAGCAGGGTCAGGTGCAGGATGTGAATCAGCTGAGCCTGATGCTGGGCGCGGACGACGATAATAAGTCAAGAGTGGTGTTCCTGTGGCTGGGGATCTAGGAGGAGCAACACTAGACTCCTCAACGGTTGGAATGGGAAAGACTTTTGTGGCGGAAGGTGAAGAAGGAGCTATAGTAAACTCCTCAAAGGTCGGTATAGGTAAGACCTCAGATATATCAAGGTTGTCAGAAGAGGTAAAGAAAGGTTTAGACTCAAAAAATGTGACATCAGCTGACATAAGTACCTACGAAGATCAGGTGAGTAACAACGATATCCCTTATGAACACGAGAATAACCAAGGAAGACACACTTGTACGAAACATGTGCTCCCCAAAACACGAGGGGAAAGAGAGTATAAGGGTGACTGAGGAAACAATATTGAATACACAATCTGATTCTGGATGGGAGATGGAGACATCCAATTAATCAAATAACAAGTTGTGAGAAATGCATCGCCACAAAAACGCAACGGAATCTGATTCAATGAGAAGTGTGCGAGCAGTCTCAATGAGGTGCCTATTCTTTCTCGCTGCAACTCCATTTTGTTGAGGGGTATAAGGACAAGAGGTCTAATGAATAATTCCTTGAGAAGTCATAAACTGCTGAAACTGAGAGGATAAATATTCTAAGGCATTATCACTGTGAAAAGTGCGAATAGAAACACCAAACTGATTTTTGATTTCAGCAGAAAAATTCTGGAATATAGAAAACAATTCATAATGATCTTTTATTAAGAAAAGCCAAGTACATCTTGAATAATCATCAATGAAACTAACAAAATAACGAAATCCCAAGGTTGAACTGACTCTACTAGGATCCCATATATCAGAATGTACTAAAGAAAAAACAGACTCTGCATGACTCTCAACACTACGAGGAAAAGAGGATCGGGTATGTTTCCTAAGCTGACACGACTCACAATTTAATATAGATAAACTAGACAAACCAGGCACCATCTTCTGAAGCTTGGATAAACTCGGATGTCCTAAACGTCTGTGAATTAGCTCTGGAGGATCCGTAACTAGACATGCCTTGAGGGGTTTGAGTGAGTTAAGGTAGTAAAGGCTTCTGATTCACGCCCTGTGCCAATCGTCTGTCCTGTACTGCGGTCCTGCATAATAAAAGAATCATCAATAAAGTATATACCACAATGGAGAGCACGAGTCAAAGGACTAACAGATGCAAGACTAAAGGGACAGCCAGGTACATAAAGAACGGAATCCAGAGTGACAGAAGATAGGGGATTAGCTTGTCCAACTGCTTTTGCTTTAGTTTGAATCCCATTGGCTAAAGTAACAGTGAGAAGAGACTGTGAATATACAATATTTGACAAAAGTGATTTATTACCAGAGATATGATCAGAAGTGACTGAGTCCATGACCTATGGTCCAAGAGTACTAGACTGGGAAACACAAGCAAAAGAATTACCAGCAACAGAATTATCAGTCTGAGCAACAAAGGCTACTTGTGGAGATGTCTGCTTACTTTCTTGGTACTGAAGGAACTCATTATATTCTCTTTCAGATAAAGAAAATCCCTGGTTACCTGTAGTCTCGGTCTGAGCAACATAAGCATTTTTTGGTGATCGACCATGTAAAGAATAGCACACTTCACGAGTGTGTCCAAGTTTATGACAATAAGAACACTTAGGTCTAGATCTTCCAAAACGACCTCCTCCTCATCTACAGTGTTTTGGATAGCGTGTGGCGACAAATAGCGATGAGGGCCCGCTTCACTGAGGCGAGAGGCGCGCAGCGAAGCGCTCGCCTTTTTGATGTGAAGCGACAATTTATACAAAAACATAAAATATTATATACATATAACTAAAAACTCAATAACAATAATATATTAATAAATATATCATTCAAAAATTAAAGACTCAATAGATAGTCATAGACTCATAGTAGATTCATAAACTAAAGTCTAATAGTCTAAAACAAGCAACGTCTATTCTTCTTCAAGATTTTCAAATTCTACAACTTCATGAATGTTAGCATTATATTGGCTATCATCTTCTTCATCCTCGGAGTTTTCATCAATTAGGGACCGGCTTGAACTTGCTACTCCCTTTCCCTTGTAACTTGAAGAACTCCCTCTAAGACCATAGATATTCTCCTCAACTCCAACCGCCATAGAAACAGTACCCCAATCAAGATCATCTCCTTCATACACTTGTTCATCTTCATGATTTTGGGGGGCTCCAGTTAACCATTCATTTGCCTCGTCAATGTTGTCCAACAAAATTGGATCAATGGTATCGCGAGCTTCATAACGTCGCCTCAATGTTCTATTGTATTTAATATACACTAGATCATTGAGACGCGATAGCTCAAGCCTATTCCTTTTCTTGGAGTGAATCTGCGCATAAGTTGTTTAGATTAATTAATCGATACTAATAATAATACAATATAAAATATATTAATATAATAAATCTACTTCTTACATGCTCAAATACGCTTCCAATTTCTCTCGCATCCAGATGCACTACAAGTTAGGCTTAGTACTTTGATGGCAAACTTTTGCAAGTTTGGAGTTTGATGTCCAAATTGCTTCCACCATTCAACTATAGAAAAATATTTTAAAAGTTAATAAATATAAATCAAATAAATTAATTTAAAGTTATAAGGATATCTATATTAAAGTTAGTTACCTGGCGACCTTATGTCTCTGGCTCTAATGGCCGCTTGTAAACCAAATAGGCCCTCTGCTTGTGAGTACCTACCAAACTCCTCCCCTATTTGATCTATCGTCGCTGAATTAGGGACCAACTTCTCAAGACATGCATGGTATCCAATCCACACCTCTGAAGCCAAAGTTTCATCTCTAGTGTTCTTGTAAAATAATCCCGGGTTCAGAAGATGGCCTGCTGCATGCAAAGGTCGATGGAGTTGATTCTCCCACCTGATATCAATTATCTCAAAAACTTTCTCATATTTTCTAACATCTCCCTCAAATGACGCTGCAATAGTCTCTTTGGCTCTATCCATAGCCTCATAAAGATAGCCCATTGGTGGTTTTCTCTCCCCATCCACCATACGAAGTACCTTAATCAAAGGACCACCAACTTTAAGAGCCCGAACGACGTCATTCCAGAATGATGGAGAAATAAGAACTTTGGCAGTTTCTTTTCCCGCAACTTCCTTTGCATATCTATTATCTTTCCATTCATTTGAAAGAACTAGCTTTCTCAATTTTTTCTTTTACAAGTAAAAACTATGCAAAGTTAAGAAAGCCGTTGCAAATCTAGTCTTGGCCGGTCTCACCAAATTTCTTTCATTTGTGAATTTCCTCATCAAATTCAACAACAACGGCCTCTGACTGATGTAAGAATATACCCTGACGGCCTTAGTGAAAACTGTAAAAGTAACAATAACAATTTTATAGTTAATACTTAATAGGATAGGACATAAGTATCAATAACTATATTAAAGTTACCTGAAGCATATGGGTTTTCCTTGAATATGTCACCAAACATCAAGTTGATACAATGGGCAGCACATGGAGTCCAATAAATGTGTGGATACATAGCTTCCATCATCCTACCCGCACTAACATTCTCACTAGCATTATCTGTAACAATTTGTACAACATTTTCCTTTCCAATTTTATCAATAGTCTTTCTAAACAAGCTGTACATTTTGCTTCCATCCGTAGAAGAGTTGCTAGCATCGTGAGATTCAAGAAAAACACTCCCTCTTGGAGAGTTCACCAACACATTTATGATCATTTTTCCATTCCGTGCTGTCCATTTATCCATCATAATGGAACATCCAAACTTGTTCCATTCCACTTTATGCTCCTCAATAATTTGGTCTATCTTCTTCACCTCTTTTTTAAGATGAGTTACTCTAACTTCATGATAGCTAGGAGGCTTCATTCCTGGGCCATATTGTCCTACAGCTTCAATGAATTTATCAAAAGTTTTGTAGTTAACACAGTTGAAAGGAAGCCCTGCATCATAAATCCATGCTGCAAAGGCACTTACGGCGCGGTCTCTCAAAATCTTCTTGGCTTCTAAACCTAGACCTTCTTCACCTTTTCCCTTTTCTTGTTGTTTTGCCGAGAAATAAAGATTGAGAGGACCTTTTGTCACTGTACGTGCCGTCGTGGATGACCCACTAGAACTATTTGAAGATATCTTATGAGTTTTTTTGGGGGGGAGGTCTCATTTCACCATCTTCATCCATTTCATCATCTTCATCAATTAGATTCACCGATGCTTCAAAATTCATTTGAGTTCTTGTCACATTTTTCTTATCAACAAACGCTTTTACTTCCTCCCTAACCTCGGGCGGACAAAGGGGACATTGTACTACATTTTTAAATCCACCTATCAAATGTTGCTTGTGACGAGTTATCCCACCATTATATGTTTTTTCACAAAATACACATTTAATTGCGGATCTTGATGAGCCTTGTATAGCATAATTCCAAGCTATATCATTTCGTTTATTACTATCGGATGACATTTCAACGCTGTTTTATTGAAAAAAAAATTATCAAATCAATATGCAATTAATTCTACTCTATAAGAGACTATAAGTCAATAATTGAAAAAAAAAAAAAAAAGGGGGCCTGAAAGAAACAGAAAGTTTGTTAAGAGAAGAAGCAATCTCTGTTATTTTGCAAAAACAGGGCTTCGAAACAACCTCTGTAATTTTGCAAAAACAGAGCTTCAAAACCTCTGTTATTTTGCCAAAACAGAACCAAAAAAAATAGAGCACAAAAACAGACCTCTCTTTCTGTTAAGAGAAGAAGAAACCTCTGTATTTTGCTCGAAAAATAGAGCAGAAAACAGACCTCTGTTTCTGTTCTTTTCGACAAAAAACAGAGGAAAAAAAATAGAAAGAAGAAGAAGAAGAAGAAGGAGAAAGGAGAAAGAAGAAAGAAGAAAGAAAAAAGAAGAAAGAAGAAGAAGTAACCTCTGTATTTTGCTCGAAAAATAGAGCAGAAAACAGACCTCTGTTTCTGTTCTTTTCGACAAAAAACAGAGGAAAAAAATAGAAAGAAGAAGAAGAAGAAGAAAGAAGAAAGGAGAAGAAGCATACCTGGACTTTCAATGGCTGGAACCTCAAGCTTCTGAAAGAAGAAGACGATGGCTCGCGAGTTCAGAACGTCAAAGTCTCAAAGAAGCTCTGTTGTTTTGTTCAAGTTGAAGAAGATATGTTGTCAAGCCCTAATCACGACCCTTTTTGTTGAGTCTTTGCTTTTTTTCTTCTTTTTTTTTAAAAAAAACAAAAGGCGAC
This sequence comes from Nicotiana tomentosiformis, assembly GCF_000390325.3. Lineage (NCBI taxonomy): Eukaryota > Viridiplantae > Streptophyta > Magnoliopsida > Solanales > Solanaceae > Nicotiana > Nicotiana tomentosiformis. Next base: position 128,490,932 of record NC_090817.1, read on the forward strand.
GCTATGGTCGCTTCTCGCGACACTGTCGCCTCTCGCCACGCAGGCAGAGGCGAGCGCTATTTCGAAACGCAACGCAACAGAGGCTCTGTGGCGATACTGTCTCGCCTCGCCTCGCCTCACGCTATTAGCGCTGAGGCGAGCGCTATTTATAACACTGCTCGTCTATTTTCCATAGTTTGAGATGCCCGATTTTTCACTTTGGGATGCGAAAATAGAGGAGTCAAGGGTATGTGATGAGATCACAGTCAAGGGTCTGTGATGAGATCACAGTCAAGGGTCTGTGATGAGATCACTGGGTGACTTGGTGCTGCAGCAAGGCGAAGTAATTGAGAGAATAATTCATCAACTATAGGGACAGTCGGACTAGCCAAAATCTGGTCACCTACTGAATCAAGGTCATTAGGAAATCCACTGAGTGTAACAACTAGAAACATCTTCTGTCGTTGCTCTTGTTGCTTTTCAATACTAGCAGAAACTGTCATCGGCTTCTCAAATTCTTCCATGACTGCATGTACTTGTCCCAAGTAAGTAGACATATTTGATTCCTGTTTCTTCAAGCTTGTCATTCGCAATATCACATCATAGAAACGAGATATGTCATTAGTGTATAAAGTACGAACCTTTCCCAAACTAAATAACATGCATGGAATGGGTGAAACAAAGGCATCAATTTGGAATCAATAGATCGCCACAGGATACTACATAACTGAGCATCGATCTTTTTCCACTGTGCTTTGGCCTTTTCATCTCCCTCACTAGCCTTTTTGGTTAAGTGGTCTTGAACACCTTGACCCTTGCACCACAACTCAACAAAGGAAGCCCAAGCTAAGTAGTTTGAACTTCCCATTAAGGGTTCCAAAGTAATCATGAAGCTTGAATTTGCAGAACCTCTGAACCAGTGCTTTTAGAAACAAAATACATCAATTCCCAAAGATATAGTTGGATTGGAGAGAAGTCTAGAAACATGTAATAAAAATAATCAACTGTATCTTGTTGAAACAGGACTTTTCTGCCGGAAAAAATTGAAAGTGATCGGAATAAAAATAAAATATAATGGATAGGCTCGGAATTGACAGTCGAACACACTGTCCAAAAGAACTTTCGTCAAAAACTGACTGGAACACAATCCACGCGCCGGCGCTTGTGACAGACGCGCCGCCGGCGTCAGATATTCAACGCGCGCGTGACGACGCGTGCTAGGGTTTCTGCCGGGGTGGTTTCTTGGGGTTTGGTCGCCGGAGCCTTTTGAGTATGTTGGTGGTGTTGGTTTTAGCACAACACTCACCAATAGGGAGGTGACGCAATCGGATCTGGAAAAAGTCGCCGGAAATTGATGTACAACGACTGTCCGACCTTTCCGGAGTTTCTCACCGATACTCTGATACCATGTGAGAATTAATAAGTCCGACAATTATATTATTAATGTATTGACAATGATACAATGAGTCCTATATATAATACATGTTCTACTCCTACTACATATGGGATTAGGGTTATATACATATAACTATTTAACGAACAAATTAACACAGGTAGCAGTTAATACCAACCCATAAACCTTACCAACTCGAAACAAGTAAAAATGTTGTTGTCTCTGTCAATGCGGCTAGTTCAGATGATAATCTCTACTTGATAATCAAATTGAATAATAAAATAGGACGTTATGTAGCCTCCTCAAAAAGTTATTTTTTAAATATATAGTAGAGAATTTGGCTGCCTTATATTCTGTTATATTTGTCTTTGGAAGTTCTTGTCAGCTTGGTTCTAATCATGGATTCTCTACTTTAGCTGTCGATTTTACAACTGGAGATGATCCATGGCCCAATTTTAAGTTGCAAAAAGAGTTCAATGCACCAGGGAAATCACCACCTCTTTCTACGTTAGTGTCTTTTTGTTTGCTCCTTTCTTATCAAGCCATCAGCTGCTATAGGTGATGTTGATAGGTTTTGGTATTTAGGGAGTTCTACACTGGATGGCTCACGCACTGGGGAGAGTTTGTTGCAAATACTGATGCAACTGTTACAGCAACTTACTTAGAACGGATCTTGTCAAGAAATGGATCAGCTGTGCTCTACGTGAGTTCCAATTCTGCTGTTTATGGTGACATATCATTACTTGATACCAAGCTGATATATACTCTTTTCTCCTAGATGGCGCATGGTGGAACAAATTTTGGGTTTTATAGTGGTGCAAATACTGGTGCAGACGAGTCTGATTACAAACCTGATCTTACATCCTATGATTATGTGAGGAAATTTCTGATATTTTTCATTAAAGTTTCTTGCTCTATCATAGTAATGAAACTAAAGACCTTGTCCAGGATGCACCTATCAAAGAATCTGGCGACATTGACAATCCAAAATACCAAGGTGTACTAATCTGAATATATACCTGTTCTCTTGTTGTAATTTTATCATGGCAAAGTTTTTCCTTTGCCATCTGTTATCTTATTATGGAACCTTTTCTTTGAAGTTTTTGTTTATCTTTTGTTTGTCCCTTTCCATGGAACTTCCTACTGGTGGAAGGTCAGAAATTTTCAAGATTAGAGGATTGAGGGGGTGTAAGACCTTTTTCTTTTCAGTCTGGACTCTTATTCCTGTTTTTCTTTTCTTCTTTACTTTTTTCCTTGGTAGGGGGGAGGGTGTATTGTTTGTTAAATAGAAGGAAGAAACACTTTTAATTCCATGGACAAAGAAAAAGTCCTGGAAAGTGAATGATGACTATTTTTGCTCTCTCAAATGATCAAATTGTTTTATATCTCATCAAGTGTTTCCTCTTAGTAGTGTAACCAAAGCTCAGAAGACTTGACAGAAGTATTTCTTTGCATTCCATTCCCTTGTTCAGTGCACTCCCGGTAAATTGTGTGACATATCCTACGTATGTGAGAGATTAAGAATCAGTCCATCATGTAATGCTACACTATGAACTTGCAAGAGAAATATGGCATATGTGCCTAACTTTATTGGCTTGACTAGAGTATGTCACTTATGAGAGGACTCAAAAGGTCCAAATCAGAACTTCCTTAGAACATTGTTTGGAGCAAAGATGGAAAAAATAGTAGATGTCTCTTTAGAATATTTGGGCTCATTGACACCCACCTATGTGGCCTAGCCGTCAATGAAGTGGGATGAGAACCATCGGAGCTGCGGTTCAAATCCCAGCAAGGCAACAATTGTTAGGTGATTTATTCCCATCTGCTTAAGTCTTGGCGGGCAGAGTTACCAGGCACGCGCTGGTGGGAGTTAATAGGTAACTGGTGGAATAGTCTAAATGCACATAAATTGGTCAGGACACCATTGTTATACAACAACATACCCAGTATATTCCCACATGTGGGCAGGACATAAAATAAAAATAAAAAATTTTTTTGGGCTCGTTGCAGCTTCAACTTTTGTCCATAAATCTGAAGTAAGAACCAGTTTTCTGTCTTACTTAAGTGATCAAAACCATATCACTTTAATGAAAAGCAAATTTCAGTTATAAGCTTTAATCATTTTCTAACCTTATGATAATATTTTCCATCTCCAACTAATTGGTTAAAGATACTTTTGTTAGCTACTTCATTATCTTTCATTAATCAACTTTCAGCTCTTCGGAGGGTGATTGCTAAATATACTGCAGCGCCTCTTGCCTCAGTTCCTCCCAATAATGAAAAGAAAGCATATGGCCTTATTAAGTTGCAGAAGACTAAATCTCTGTTCAACATAATTGATACTAAATACTTTGATGGTGTCACTGAATCTGAAGACCCACTTGCAATGGAGTCTTTGGGTCAGGTATAACATACTCTTATCATGGATGCATGTTTCATAGTTCTGAGTTATTAAAGTGCCTGATTGATATGATCCACCTATTTTAATGTTTTTTCTTGTTCAGATGTTTGGCTTCATGTTTTATGTTTCTGATTACAAAGCAAAAGCTAATGGAAATTTGTTGTTCATACCAAAGGTAAGTGGTTTTGTCATATAACTGGAAAGTTTCCGTTATGTCTGTCTGTTTCCTTATTTCATTTAATTAGTACTGGTAAAAGGTTTTCAGTTAAACAACTGTAGTTCTTTTCTACTTCCACTTTGGAAATTCACTGATGTGATTAGAGCTATCCCTTTGTGTGTCATTGGTGCAGGTATTAACTGAATTTCATCTCCTTACTAAGAAGCTATATCTCTGTGCAATTGAATAATATCTTCAATATAATTTGGCCATCGTGTAATATGCCTGCTAGCTCAGCCTAGCCGATTGCTGGGGCTTACCGTGTGTTAACCTCTTTGGGCTTTGGTCTGAGCTTGTCAATTTTTTCTTTCGAAAGGAAATGACATTTGATTTACGGCTATGTTTGTTTTTGCGCTTATGTCACTGTTATTGTACAAAGGAGTGTCTTAATATAATTTTGCAGGTGCATGACAGGGGGCAAGTATTCATTTCATGCCCTTCAGACAACAATGAAGAAATTCCAAAATATGTAGGCACTATAGCTAGATGGTCTAATACTCCAATCAGGCTTCCTCATACTCCATGTTCTTCTGGTAGCAAAATTTATATACTGGTACGTAGTACTCGCTGTTCGTCATGTCTAGCAATGCTTTTGAGTTATGCTGTGATCCTTTCTGGAGATGCACCTTACTATGAATTCCGAAGATGGAAGTTTTCATTGATTTTGATAAAATTTTAAGCAACTTCTTTCTGAAAATTAAGGGCATGGATCACAATTACTGCTTCTACTTCTCTTTTTTACAGGGTTGTAATGAAAATAGGGTGTTCCTATTTAGAAATGGTATACATTAAAGAAGAAGTTACAAAGAGCACTTCATATATGTAGTTTTTGTTCAATCACTAAATGCATATTCTTGTGTGCTCCTAATATAAAACAGAACAACAACACGGTCCACAGGACTCGTAAGAATGCCTTTTACGTACATATTCGGTATTTCCTTTTTATTGCCAACTTGTGCTCTTCTGCTTTGATATACCCATATTATGAAGATGTATGAGGAATAAAAATAGGGTGAAATACTTTATTACTTCCCGACATTCCTCATCCTAGCACCTTTCTCGTTAAACGTTTTCTTGAATCAATTTACCCCTAAACTCTTAAAAACCAGCTTTTGCACAGCTCTCCTTAAGTTTTCAGTGAAGTGGTTGACAGAAGAAAGTCCTTTTCATTTCTATCTCTTCTCCTTTTTGGAGTCCTCAGCGTGTTCCCTAATGAATTCTACTAATATTATCAGAACAACAAAAAGGAAAAGGATCTATTTTCAAAAAATTCTATTGTCTTTGTTGAAACTTGTAAGATAAATTAATATGAGGGATCCTACTTCCAGTATTTTTTTTTGTAGTATTTTCTTTCATTCCCAAATTTCCCTATTTATTGCTTTCCTGCTTTCTACGCATTTGTTCCTTATGTTTAGTGGTTATGAAGCAAAAAGAAAGGAAGAAACTAATTGTTTGTGGAAGGAGATTCCAGCCGGGGGGTCGGGGACGGGGTTCGTGAATATGGTGGAAAAAGAAGAAAATAAAGGAAAACAGAGCTTGGAGACCTAAAGAGGGGGGGGGGGGGGCACTGTATTGGGGAAAGGAGGAAGAGGGGAAGGGGAGATGAAGCAATGAAAAGAACAAGAAGAAACAAGAGAGGGTAGAGGCTGGGTGTAGGAGTTGGGGAATGAGAAAAAAGAAAAGAGGAAATGTTTGGTCCATAACATGGAATGATAATGTTTACTGTTCAACTATACAGGAAGAGAACTCAAACGAAAAGGAGCAACTGCATAGTCTCTGTGACGGGCATTTCTCCTAAAAGGAAAAAGGAAAAAAGAAAATGCACTAACCGTATCATTCTTAATAGGAATTGCCATATCCAGTAGTTTGTACACTTTTCAGTTTGCTACTCATGAATGATGAAAGTAAATCTCATCTTTCTAACTTGTGATTATTTTTGTTTTACAGGTAGAAAATATGGGGCGTATAAACTATGGGCAATATATTTTTGACAAGAAGGTAAGTTAAGAGTTGATCTGCATTAACTTCTGTTGTCCTCTGAGGTATTGCGGGCACATTTTACACATGAATTCTGGGAAGCAGTTCTAAACTTGTGTACGTCTGCATAAATGAAAGTCTTTAGACTGAATAGTCATCATAAAAGTCTTGTGAGATGTTACCTCAGGTAGAGAAAAGATGGATAAAAGTCTGGTAGATACTTCTTCAAAGGTAAGATTAGTTAGACTAGCAAGAATTTGATCTCGAACTAATAGAATCTTGGAAAAATTGACCTTGGATTTAACTTGACTCAATAATCTAACTCATGAGGTGAGAATTGTCCAAGACCATATAACGAGATTATAACCATACCTCAACAAATGTTGGACTCTTAACACCCCCTGTACGTCCAGGTTGGACATCTAGAGTGTGGATGACATAACATAGGAGCTCAACATTGAGTAACCCATTGTTAGGAATGGATCCTGGCTTCGGTACCATGTTAAGAAAATGGACCTGGGTCGAAGTATAACTCAACCCCTAAGGGGTAGCTCGTGAGGCGAGAATTGTCCAAGATCATATAAGGATATTGCAGTTCATACTCTCAAGTCTCAACTAATGTGAGACTATATAAAACCATATACTTTACAAGAATAATGTAGTGTTTTTGCCATTCCTCTATAGGTTCACTTGATCTACCTCAGCACATTTTCCTGTCATTTATTAGTTTTAAATTGTTTTTTCCCTTCTCCTTTTTTGGTTTCCTCTCCTCTTTTCTGTCTTCTTCCTCAATCACAATGGTGTAAACTGTGTACTTGCTTTGCAGGGTATACTGTCTCCTGTTTATTTAGATGGCGAGCCGCTGCATAAGTGGAAAATGTTGCCTATTCCTTTTCACAACCTGAATGAGGATCAACAGATTAATTCTGTTATTTCAGATGCATACACCAACCTTGGAAGTTCTGTGCGGAAGAATCTGAAAAATAGAATAAGTAAGTTTGGATTCAGTAATAAAACTGTGTGTGCAAGTGGTCCTACAGTTGGTTGATTCATCAGAGTGCAAGAGTATAGGGGATAATGACACTATTCATTCTTTCGCAGTTTATCATCCAGAGCCAGCTTTCTACGCTGGTCATCTTACAGTTGATGAAGTGAAAGACACTTTTTTGTCATTTCGTGGCTGGAGTAAAGGGGTTGCATTTATCAATGGATATAATATAGGACGATTTTGGCCGGTAAAATTTGCTTTTTTTATTTCTGTAGGTATTTCTTTTTAGTGGTCAGATAATAAAATCCTGAAATTCTTTCATTTCTCAATGGAATTTTCTATTTGGCTCTTTGCAGTCCTTTGGGCCACAGTGTAACCTTTATGTTCCCGCTCCATTCCTGCACAAAGGGAAAAACCTCTTGGTATGTCATTGAGAAGTTATGGTATTTATCATGCGTTTCTTCTTTCTATCTCGTATTAAAGGAAGAATTTGGTGGTAGATAGTAGTTTATTATTGGATTTTTTTCTGCGGGAAGCAAATTGAGTTTCCAGATTGAACCTGCGTTGTTTCCCGACATTATTATTTTAGACTAATTACACTAATTTCTTCAGGGTCCTCTATCTTTTAGATGTTGTTAGATGAATAAACCTTGAATAGTTCTCATGCAAGTACATTTCTTGTCTTACATCTAGGTCATTCTTGAGTTAGAGGTTCCAAATGCTGAGTTGTTTGTGACCTCAGTTGACCATCCAGATTTCACATGTGGTTCCACAAATTCAAAAGTGCATCAAATCTGACATCATCATGTATTTGCCAAACCTGGGATGTTTGATTATCATCTTAGTAGCTAACACTGTGTCCATGCGTCGGTTCCTAAACAGCACGAGGATGTGTACCGGAAACAATGGAAAGGTGGAGCATCTGACTTTGGACCAAGCATCTTTTGGTGGTCGAGTGTATCATGTGTGTGAATAGTTTGTACTCTTAACTTCCAACGCAGTAATATTATTTTACCGTGGAGAAACACAGCTTTCTCGCCCAAAATGTGGGTGGAGATCTTGAATGAGTTGAGTTGATGTTGAATCATTGTGAGCAAAAAATAATGCGTCTGGTTACATATTGATCAGACCATGTTTTAGTTCTTCACCCGTTAGAAATTACTTGTTCTAATTTGTTAGGACCTTGGCTTTCGGTCAAAAATGTTTGATGGTTACTCAGGCAGTGGGTAGAGTTTCAACCTTAAACTTACATCTTCTGGATGCACCATCATAATTTATAGAACCAGATAGTAGCAGTAAAGCCACAAATATTCTTTATTCATAGGCCAGAATACATTCCCTGATTCCCAGTGTACTATAAAACAAAGTGATGACAAAAACTGTATACTATCCAACTAGTAACATCACTATTCTATAACTTATAATTTTTACTGAAATACATTATATTGAAAGAAAAGGATCACTAGCTGAAATGGGAATCACTAGCTCTACACCATTCTTCAGAGAGAGCATCATTTTGATGAGTGCTGAGAAGCAGTTTTTGCTTGTTGCTTGGATCCTGAAATGGCAGCAGTTGCTGCAGCTGCACCTACTTTTATACCTCCAGCAGCTTTAACAGCACCGCCTATTTTTGCAAATGCAGCAATTCCTCCAACAAGGATGGCCCTCACAGGAACTGCTGGTTTTACCTCCATATTTATTTGTCTTCCTATATGAAACAGAGCAGATTATTAAAGCTCAAATCAAAATCAGAAAACAAAACATTGATCTTGTTAAAGTAACAAAGAAAGTTAAAAAGACATTCCTAGAAATATTTGCACGTAATAATATTGTGGTTAGTTTCTGTAAGCTCAGTATTTTTTTTTCTTTCCCTCTACTACATGAATTATCCAATTTCATATATGAAATGACACTTGCCAGATGCCATGGGATGGAATAACAATTTCAACATGAACGTGAATACTTGCAAAAGCTACTCAAGAATAACATTTTCTTGAAAACATATAAGTATATTTTGCTTGATCATAGATCATAAAGATAGGTAATATTGATTTTTATGTAATTAGAGCAGTTGAGAAATGATCCAAACCTAAGCCTTCAATATTGAATAATTTCCAAACTCTTAAAGATTACACCTCCTTTTTTCTTCAGCCAAAATTTTAGTATGTGTAATGATCAATTAATTGTGTATACTTTTTCTTTTGGGGAGTTTGGGAATTGGGGACAACATGAATTGAATGTAAAACCACAAGTGTAAAACGTCTTACGAACACCTCGCTCAGCGCCTCTCTTTCCCTTGTGGCTGTAGACACGCTAGATTTTAACCTTTCTTATATGCAGTGTAGCATTTCTCTTTAATGTAATCAGTATGAAAAAAATATTATATTCAAAAAAAAAAAACATTTCTCTCTAGTTGTCTATTCATGAGTACATATAAATGTCCCACCTGGTCGTAAACTTCCCCAAGTGTCTAATTGAAGTTGGTGTAAGCCCTCATTTATTTGCACTTAAGTGGTGGTCTGAGTACGAATAATTCATGCGTCATACCATTAAGTGTTTTGGATATTTTTTTAAAAAAATTTAACCACGTAACACATACATATTCTTTATTCTATTAACAAATGGTCTCACTAATGTCAATCAATTACCTATCACAAACGAGAAAAATGACTACCTTAGTATAATTGATTGGGTTTACGATCAAATGTTTATATATATATATATATATATATATATATGACACAAAATGCTAGTTGTGGATAGACAATTACCATTTACAATTGTCTATCCACAATTAGCATTTTTTTGTCATATATCAATCCGAAGTAATCCTAGAGTCTCCAGCAATATAAAAGATGAATCCCTTTATAAAAGGAAAGTCAACATGGCAGAACACCAACTCATACAATACGTATCGTCGCTATACATTGTATGTATTTCTTGTTTATATTAAGTTCATTCTTTTTGTTAGTTTTAACTACTTCGACTATCTCTCATGAATATTACTAGTTTAAGCATCAACACAAAAGTTTTACAAACGATAAAGTAGGAACATTTATTGTTTCTTGAGCGTTTAGTATTCAATGAATATTCTTTTGAACTAATCAAGATAGTTCCAGTTTAGATAACAACTATCAAAAGGAAATAAATCCTATCTTACATGTTGAAATGAAGTATAACCAACTCTTTTAATTAGAAAAGACTAACTTCATATGCATATAAAGATTGAATTTTTTTTTTTTTTGGGGGGGGGGGGGGGGGGGGCGCGCATTTTTACATCAATGTAATATGAATTTTTTTTCTTTCCAAGTTGAAGAAGAAATGAGCAGTCATCTAACCTTCAATAAAGCCACACATAACTTCACGGTGTTCTGCTTGTGAATATGTTTACTCCATTAGAATTAGGGTATTATATGTATATCTAATAAAAATAGGGACAAAAAATTATATTACCTCAGGTACCACAAATAAATTGCTCTTGGAAGTCGGAAGAAACATTTATTATATAGATATTCACATTTCCACAAGAAAGCTTCCCTTTTCACTTTGTTTTTTTCTTCGTTTTGTTAATTAAGAAAAAACCACAGCCACTTTAACCTTTCATTATTTATCAAAGCATTTTAACCATTATTATAGGATACTAAATTACAATATCGTGTGTAGGCGTATAGAGAGAAAGAGAGAGATCAAATCACTATACATGTTTGTTTATGTCAATATAAAGAAGCTTTGTGAACCTCTCATTTGGTGTAAGTTGGTTACATTAGCAAGGAGAAAAGAAGGGAGGAACTCAAAAGAAAGCTCTCTATCTAATCCTCTTTCTCCATCCCCGCCGGAGACGCAGCACAAATCTCCTTGCAAAACAAATCAAAAACTTATAATAATAATTACAATATGCAGAATCAAATGACCACCATTAGCACCCCCATTCCTAATCACCCCCACACTATTCATACAACATTCACCACTGCTAATAATCTTAATCATAACTATAGTACTAAGCGCGTTAACAATAACAACAACAACAATAACAAGAACAAGAACGTTCTTCTTCGTGTCAACGGTGCAGGCCAAGCTTGTGCTGCGTGCAAATATCAACGTCGGAAGTGTGCCCCGGACTGCGTTCTTGCCCCTTATTTTCCTCACGATCGCCAACGCCAATTCCTCAACGCACATAAATTGTTTGGGGTCAGCAACATTACCAAGATCATTCGCCACCTTGATCAACCTCTAAAAGACGAAGCCATGCGCACCATCATCTTCCAATCCGACGTTCGTGCCAATGACCCTGTTGGTGGTTGTTATCGTATCATTCGAGACCTGCAACGCCACATTGATTATTGCAAAGCAGAGTTGGATATCGTTCTTCATCAACTCGCCTACTGCAGAGCACAGGCTGTTGCTGCTGCTGCCTCAGAACAACAGATATTAGCAGATCATCATGCAACTGAGGAATCATTCAATGATAATAATTGTGATGGTGTCGTGAATCAGGCAGATCCATTGGTGAATAATAATGCATCTTCGTATGATCAACAGACTGTAGACTACCATCCTCATAGTTATTATAATCATACTAGTTGTCAGAAAGGTGAAGATGATCAGCAATATGATGAAATTCAAGATGGCCAATTAGATTTAGCAGATATTAACTTCCCTTGGAGCTTGCACGAACAAGAATCCACGTCTACATCGGCGCCTAATTCTTTGATGAAGCAGCTTTCTGTTTATGACCAATGTGACAATATTAAGCCTATTCTGGAGGGGATTTCAGGTTTTGGAGGAGAAGGCCTAAGTTTCGAACATGACCAAGCCTTTGATCAACACAGGTTAGTAATTACATGCATTTTGTTTTTTATTCTTTTTCCCCTTCAGATACGTATGTTGATGTTTCTAAGAACATCCGTGCTTTGATTATTTTATCTCGAGTTTAAGCATTTAAATGAGCTCAAGGATCAAATGATGAATTTGGATAACATATAAATCGTTGATTTTCATTTGTCTGTTACCATAGCTTGATCAGTTAAAGGGAAAAAGAGTAGATTATTGTTTTATTGAGTGGATCTTCATGCATTTCTACAGTACTTCTTCGCATTGTAATATACTATAAAATATATAAATGTTATTTAAAATTACAGGATCTACAACGTAAATTCTGAGTCGCTTTTTAGTTTTTTAACCATTTTAAACTCAAAACAACTCAACATATAATCCCCGATTAACCCTAGTGTAGCCATTAAGAAGAAAAGACAATAAAACAAGAGAAGAACAGGATTATGGCATATTAAGAGTTGCTCTCCTTTATCTTTAATTCTTTCAGTATTTGGAACATAGTTTTGACACTTGTTCATTGCACAATGATGAAGCTATTCAACAAGGGAACATAGTCCCATCGAAGGAAGAGAGTGAATCCTTTCCACATGCTCGAAGATCAAGATCTAAAGGTGCTGCTACTCTGTTTACCTTCACAAAACTGTACTTCGCTGAATTTTTGTAGTAGAGAGATCCGCAAGAGGAAATTTCTTAAGAGTCGACTGACTTCACAATTTTGCCCGAACTCCCAATGAGCAGTGTATATTTTGTTCTTCCTTTCTTTTAAGTGCCAAACAATCAATCGGTATGCAAAACTAGCTACCAATTGGTCTGCAGGGGTCTTCACTCATCGTAAAGTTCATGCAGTTCCAATCCATATGGTTTTACTGAAAAGCAAAGGTTCATAAGTTTAGACATGTGACAATAAATTGGCAGTACAAGAAACTAGATTTGCTTATTTACTTCTGACTGCATGAGTCAAATGATAGTGGTGGTGTACATTCACTATTCTGATTCCTTGATACAAAAACTGGAAAAGAAAGGTTGCATGAGTTTAGGCATGTGATGATAAATTCGCAAACCAAGAAATTACTTGCAGATAGGATTGAGGTTTCATGAGTCAAATGCTAGTGGTACTGTATATTCACTATTCTGAAGCAACTGCCTTTGATACAAATTTCACATTCTTCCTTGTCTGTGAAAAATCGAGGTACAAAGAAGGCCAAGCTTCATCATTTTTCACCATTTCCAGCTCATGAAAAACACCATTTCCTTTATATGCAGCTTAAAATAAATGAGACTTCAGTTTCGACGGCATCCAATTACCAGTTTGTATAAGAAACTAAGAAATCAGTTATACTTGCAGCAACCATAAATGACTTTCTGCCAAAGTTTTGCCATTGCTCCTTTTATAATTTCCCAGTTTCTGCAAGCTCATCAGCTCCTTGTGACATGGCATTTCGAGCCTGGGCAAATCAAATATTAAATCATAAATGTATTGGTTCAATCTAATTAATCCTTTTTGTACTAAAGTCAACCGAATCCCATCCAGCATGCAGGCTCATCCGATTTGGACCCAAATTATCATGAGCTCATACAGCAGATTAGTGAACATTTATTACTTTTAAGATATGTATTGAGACTTCACAATAGCAAAAACGAAATTGTACTAAGAAAAGATATATCAAGATGCGGACACCTTTTTCTCTGGGAAGTGAAATCGCACATACCTGAGCAATGAAGTGACTGCACAGCAAACTCGTATATGGTTGGCCCATGAAATATATAGATAGAAAGACTGGAAGGGAGATCAGCTGTTCAAATAAGTTCTGCAAATGGCTTTGAGTGGGTTTAGAGATCAGATCGTAGTTTTCCAGCATTGAATATGGACAGTGAATTCTTCATGATGTCAAATACAGATAAGATTCTTGTTCTTCTGCACATTGTAAAGCAGAGCTCTTTTGGGCCATGAATTCTTCCTTAGCCATATGAAGGCTTAGAATATTAAGCATTATATGAACATCTTCCATCCCCGAGTCCATAGGTTGCCCTGCTAAGAACATATAAACCTTCTTTTTCACCTCAATCCAACTTTGTCCTGGAGCTTTTTTCAAACCCTGTGTCTTTGCTGATATCCTCACATTTGCTGAATCTTTCCACCTTCCATTTCCAGCATATAAATTACAGAGCAACATGTAGCTCCCCGTCATCTCGGACTCAATGTTGAAAATCTGAGCAGCGGTTTCTTCTGCAACTTCTGTGTTTTTATGCATTCTACAAGAGTTAAGTAGTGCTCCCCAGACACAGACATTGGGCCTCATTGGCATGTTTTGCACCATTTCACTAGCCCGCTGCAAAAGCCCAGCACGGCCAAGAAGATCTACCATACAAGCATAATGCTCCATTTGTGGTTCAATTCCAAACACTTTCTTTATCTGATCGAAAACTTTATTCCCCTCGTCAACAAGGCCTGCATGGCCACATGCAGAAAGAACTGCAACAAAAGTAACTTCATCTGGCTTAGTTCCAGCGTTAATCATCTGTTCAAATGTTTCTAGGGCATTAGCACCAAGTCCATGCATTCCAAAGCCAGAAATCATTGTGTTCCATGAAATTAAATCCTTTTTTCCTATTCCCTCAAATATTATGTTCCCTTTCTGCAGACTACCACACTTCATGTACATATTAACCAACCCATTTCCCACCAAAGAATTTTTGTCCATTAGAAACCGTACTGAATTACCATGGACTTCCATACCAAGACGGAAGTTTGAAAGCTCTGCACAGACTGATAAAACACTCGACATTGTAACATCATTGGCCAAAACTCTAGCAACTTGCATACTTCGAAAGATTTCTAAAGACTCCTCATGCCTCTCAACCATAGCAAATGCCCCTATAACAGCACTCCAACTTATGACGTTAGGTTTCATCGTTGGATCATTTAACTCTTGTAACTGCAAAAATAAAGAATATGCCTCATTGCATAAACCTGATTCTGCATAACAAGATACTAATGAATTCCAGGTCACTATGGTCTTTAATTGCAAACCAGAGAACAGACATTCAGCCTGTTTCACAGCACCACTTTTCCCGTACGTACACAATAATGAGTTTGTCACAATAGAATTATTTTCAAAGCCCCCCTTAATAACATATCCATGTACGGTCTCACACTTATCAATCACATCGTCACTAACACAAACTGATATCACTACAGCAAGTGCCTCAGCAGTAACTTCAACTTCTTTCTTTCTCATCAGAACATAAAGTTTCCACGTATCCTCATGACGTCTACACCTAGCAAAACTCGATAACAACGATGTCCAAGTGACAGAATTTGGTTCAAACCCCTCAGACTCCATTCGCAGAAACGTCTTGTATGCAGCATCACAGTCAAAGTTCTGCGCAAAACCCGAAACAATAATGTTCCATGATATTTGAGTTCTCACGGTCATTCTATCAAACACTTTATGTGCAATTTCGATTCGCCCGATCTTCCCATACATGTTCATCAATTCATTTCCAACGTGAAGATGATCTCGAAAACCCATTTGTACAACATGACAATGCACTATGCTGCAGACATTATGGTCACCCAACATACCACATGCCCTAATAATTAACGGAAAACCAAACCCATCAGCCAAATTACCAAACTCACACATTTTAATATAAAGCTTTACAACCTTTTCACATTTTCCATGAGATACGTTAGCCCTCAAGATCGAATTCCATAACAGCAAATTCGAGAAACACTCAGTTGGGCAGGTTTCAAATACTTTTTGGGCTTCATTGAGAATCCCAAATTTAGCGTAAACGGATATGAGTCTGGCAGCTATAAAAGAAGAGTTTGATGAACCAGTAATTATGAACTTTGCATGGATTTGCTTCAGTTGTTTAAGATTATAAAGACTGCATTGTTGAAGTAGGTGGTCCAAGAAGTCAAGGAGATGATTTTGGGTGTTGTGGGAATGATTGGGTGAAGGAAGGGAATGAAAAAGGTTGAAAATTGAAGTTGTGGAAAGTGAAAAAAATGGAGGGAGGGAAGTGAGACGCCTTGACCAACGGCAGTGAAGCATATCCTCCTCGTCGAAAAATTGTTTCTTTATAGAGAATACACACTATTACGTATGTACAGCAGCTTGTGCAATGGCTAAATTGGACGGAAAATTATTCAATGTGATTGACGCGTGTATTCTTTGTTGCGACTTCAGTTTTGGATTAATGAAAGTTCAGTAGTGAAAAAATTGCTTCTAAGGCTGAAATATTCAGAGCAGTGTCTTAATTCTCTTCTATTATACTTTTCTTTGATATTTCTTGTATCTTGATGCAACTTATATCTTTAGTTTATAATAGAAATTAAACTTTGTGTACTCTTATTGCTATATCTACTTATCTAGTGCATGTTCTTTATTGCTTGTGTGTGATTCATTTGACTGCTTTAGAAGGAAAGTAGTGGCAATTTTAACTTGTTTGTTGTTTGATGCCTAACTTAGACATCAAACCTTGATAAAACTCACTAGGGAAGTATATTCCTGAGCCAGGAGTGAACATTACTAATTCTCCATGAGATTCATAGTTGCATTACTTATAGCGTCCTTGTTCGTAGACAAAGCGACTTCGAAATTGTCTTTTATTTCAAGGCATAACTTATATCCATGCGCTTCATATTCGCTCAGAGTTCGCTCCCATAAATATAGCCATAGCTCAGAGGCGGATCCAGAATTTGAGGCTTATCGGTTCTTATCGTAATTTCAAATTAATATGCAATAATATCCGGGTTCACAGTTAGATATTTATAAATATTCAGTGAATTTTTTATTATAAATACAGGGTCTACGCAAAAGTTACTGGGTTCCCGAAAACCCGTAGTCAATGCTCTAGATCCGCCCCTGCATACCTACTCCCTCACATCAATCCCACGAGCCTCTTATCCATTCTAATTGAATGACGACAGGGGAACAAATCCAACTAGAAAAACTTGTTGGATTATATATCGCAGCGGAAGCAATTTCAGTATCTTATTCACGTGTAAATTAAATAATTAGCACATATGGAGATTATACGAGTTACCTCTTGAAGCGTGAACAAAGCATATCAATCTCGGTCTCCAGTTCCAGAGTAGCAAGACTATGACCTCCAGAAAAATATTCCACAGTCTTCTATTGTGTTACCTAAATAATATCCGGAAAGAGAAAATTTCGGGTGGGTGAAATTCCAAGAGAAACGTGTGCTGAAAAACGGCCAACCCTATATGAGATATATATAGCCACGTTTTTTAGGGTAAAACCCTTTTCCAAAACCTGTTGTGTTTTCTTTTACTACAAAGGAAATGTTTTCTTTATTTCCTATTACGTAGGCACAATAGGGACCATAGAATTTAATTAACAAGGCTCCCTATTATGGAATTAATTTCGAATTTTGAAATTAATTTCTACCATAATAAATTACGAATTATTCCACTAAAAATTTGTAATTGCACTCTTTAGTTCAATTTTGAAATTCTTCCATAAAATCTTATTTAACTCCTCATGTTAATATTCAAATACTAATCAATCAAATTAAATTACTGACAATTTAATTTATTGATTACTTCCTTTAGACTTTAGCTTAAGTTATTTCATGTGACGGATACAAAATCCATTGGTCGGGTTTACACATGAAAACTTACAAGCTTTGATAAAGTGGTATCATCAATCTCAAAAGCCGAAACATAAATTCTATCAACTAATTATTATTTCGCCAATGTATATCATTATTGTCCAATTTACCAGGCTTATTGACCCACAAAAGAATCTCGTCTTTTAATAAATCAAAACAATAAATGACACGTACAACTAATAATAATTATATCAAGATTAAGAGTATAAGTACATTGAATGGGCTAGAGAAATTATTTTATTAAGTCAGCATAAAATACTTATCTCTACTTGATCCGTTCAATACATACAAAATGTATTAGCACAAGAAGTCGGAATCAAACCATTCCCATAATCAAGATAAATTATATTTAATCTTGTGCTATAACCATTCCGATGGTTTGTCTAATTTCATCATTAGATTGTGAACATAAACTTTATGACTTATAAGAACTGATAATTTAATCTCCTATGTATAAGCTAAAATCTATACACTAAATCATCTACTATATAAGCAAAGGATACACAGACAAATACATGATCTATTTAAAATAAACTTTATTGAATTGAATAAATAAATAAATAATTGTTCCATAAAGAATACTATAACAATACGCATGGTTTATAGTATATCCTAACATTCTCCCACTTAGACTCATAACCATGTGTCTATAATTCTAACACCCATTTTGTCTACATGCCTATCAAAAGTCTTCTATGGAAAGCTCTTAGTAAACTGGTCCGGCAAGTTGTTCTCTGACGCAATCTTGGTGACTACTACATCCCCTCTTTGCACTATCTCACGAATTAAATGATATTTACGCTCAATGTGCTTAGCTCTTTTATGTCTCCGTGGCTCCTTCAAATTTGCAACCGCACCACTATTATCACAATAAAGTGTTATTGGTGCTTGAATCGAAGGAACCACACCCAACTCTATTAGGAAATTTTCGATCCAAACCGCCTCTTTGGCTGCCTCAAAGGTCGTCCGAGTGGTAGACTAGCATATAATCCCAGGTCCTTTTCAGGTACTTGATTATATGCTTAACTGCAGTCCAATGCTCTCTCCCATGATTAGACTGAAATATGCTAACAATGCCCACGGCAAAGCAGATATCAGGTCTAGTACATAACATGGCATACATCAGACTCCCCACGACAGATAGATAAGGGACCGTCTTCATCTTTTCTATCTCTTCATCAGTTTTAGGAGAATGATCTTTAGATAGAGCAATTCTATGCCTGAAAGGAAGAAATCCTTTCTTGAAATCATGCATGCTAAACCTGGAGAGTATTGTATCAATATAAAGAGCATGAGATAAGCCTAATATCCTTTTCTTGCGATCTCGCAAGAGCTTGATCCTAAGGATATGAGCCGCTTCTCCCAAATCTTTCATATCGAAGTGCATGGACAACCACTGCTTAACTGAACTCAATATGCCCACATTATTTCCTATGAGCAATATGTCATCTACATATAAGATTAAAAATGTCACTTTGTCCCCATCCCACTTCTTGTATATACAAGACTCATTAAGACATTGATCAAAATCAAAAGTTTTAATCGCCTTGTCAAAACAAGTGTTCCATGCCCTAGATGACTGTTTCAATCCATAAATGGACCTTTTAAGCTTACACAACATATATTCCTTGCCACTTTCCATGAAACCGTCTGGTTGCATCATATAGATGCACTCATCAAGACTTCCATTAAGGAAAGCTGTCTTGACATCCATTTGCCAAATCTCATAATCATAATGAGCAGCAATGAATAAGAGAATCCTAATAGACTTAATTATGGCTACCGGCGAGAAAGTTTCCTCATAATCGATCCCTTTTTTTTTAAGTAAATCCTTTCGCTACAAGCCTTGCTTTAAAAGTTTGCACTTTTCTGTCTACACCTCTCTTTTTCTTATAGATCAACTTGCATCCAATGGGTTTAACCCCATCAGGTAGTTCTACAAGATCCCAGACTTAATTAGAGTACATAGACCCCATTTCTGATTTCATAGCAACAACCCACTTATCAGCATCTTTATCATGTAGTGCTTGGTTGTAATTGACAGGTTCAATAATTGGCTCCTCAGGGATCCTATCATATGATTCTCCCAAGAGCGTATAACGAACTGGCTGTCTTATTTCATTATCAGGAACCTGAGTCTCCATGCTATCCACATGGATATCAACGACTTCATCCTATTGTGCAGTTTGCTTAATATAACTCCCACTACTTTGTGGTAGTATGACTTCGGGCACTTGTTCTTGCGAGACATCAAGTCTATTGAAATTTCTCCTACTACTAAAATGCAATTGTATGTCAAAATCAACTTTCGAGGTTTGCATCTGGTCGTTTTGTTTTTCATATACCTGAGTTTCCATTCCTTTGCTAAGTTCTTATAAAACAAGTTTACTTCTAGGAACATGGTTCATCAAATAGTCCTCTTCAAGAAACTTGGCATTTGTGCTAATAATTACCTTCTTTTCTTTAGGACAATAGAATAAACCACCTTTTGTCACTTTTGGATAACCCACAAACACACATATATCCGTTCTCGCCTCCAATTTATCTGTTTTCCCTTTTAACACATGTGTCGGACAACCCCAAACTCGAATATGCCGCAGACTAGGCTTGCGCCCAGTTCACAATTCTATAGGGGTCAAAGGTACTGACTTTGAAGGAACTAAATTTAGAATGTAATTTGTTGTTTCTAAGGCATGTTCTCAAAAAAACGAAGGCAAACTAGAATAACACATCATTGATCTAACCATTTCCATAAGAGTCATATTTCTTCTTTCAGCTACAGTATTTTGTTGTGGTGTTCCAGGTGAAGATAATTGAGAGGTAATTTCACATTCTGATAAGTAACTAATAAATTCCGCAGAAAGGTACTCCCTACCACGATCAGATCGTAGTGTCTTGATATATTTATTATGTCATTTTTCAGTCTCTATCTTAAATTCTTTGAACTTTTCAAAACATTCAGACTTTGGACGCAACAAATAAATATATCCATACTTTGAGTAATCATATGTGAAAGTCACAAAATACTCAAAATCACCTCTTTCTTGGACATTCATCGAACCATACAAATCAGAATGAATTAACTCTAATCTATCACTTGCTCGATTTTCTTTTGAGGGAAAATTTTGTTTTGTCATTTTTCCTTCTAAACAAGATTCACAAGTTGGTAGTGCCTCCACTTTTAATGAACTTAAAGATCCATCCTTAACTAACCTTGAAATTCTGTTCAGATTTATATGACCCAAACATAAGTGCCATAAATATGTTTCACTCAATTCAGAAGAACGTTTTCTCTTATTTGGTAAATCAATATAATTCCGTTCTTTAGGCGGTAACGATTTAGGAATAGAATAAACAATAAAAGACCATTAATCAATATAGCCGAAGAGAGATAACGCTTATTATGACTAATAACACATTTATCAATATCATGAAAATTAATGTCATAACCTTCTCTCTTAGCGCTAGAAACCGAAATTAAATTCCTTCTAACGGAAGGTACATATAATATCTCCTTTAAAGTTAATACTCTATTACTACCAAATGAAATACTAATATTTCCTAATGCTAAAGCTGGGGCTACCGAACTATCTGCTTGATAAACACTGATTTCTCATATACTTAGCCGCCACATTACCTGAAACCTCTGCAAATAAGTGCAGACATGATTAGTGGCTTCCGAATCTACACACCATGACATAGTAGAAACATCCGCTAAAAGAGTTTCAATAACAAGTAGATGTAAATCACCTGATTTATTATTCAGCTTGGCCAGATAAGCCGGACATTGTTTCTTATGATGCCCAGGCTTCTTGCAGTGATAACACTTGCCCTTAGGCTTTTTCACACCAGCAGTTGCGCCTCCAACAGAGGGTTTTTTAGCCTTTTTCTTCTTCTGCCCGCCTCTCGACTTAGAAGAAGAACCTATCTCAAAATCCAGTGCCACGGGAGGAGCTTGTTGCTTGATAATAGTCTCTGCCCACAATAGCTCATTCAGCAATTTCGCAAGTGACAAATCCATTTTATTCATATTATAATTCAGGCGAATTTGTTGAAAACTGTGAGGCAGAGTCTGCATGATCATCTCAACTGTGTATCCTTATCAATGTTAATTTCAAGGACCTACAGTTCATTCAGAAGACTCATCATCTTCAGAACATGGTCCCTAACAGATAAACCTTCAACCATTTTGGTATTCAGAAGAGCTTTCATGGCCGTCTGCTTAGCCGCAGGATTCTAATCTCCAAACATCTCTTTGACATTTTCCAGAATGTCATGAGCAGACTCCATAGATTGATGCTGATGTTGCAGAATATTCGACATAGATGCCAGAATGTGACACCGCGCCATCTCTTCAGCCTTAACCCATTTTTGGTAAGCTTTATGTTCATCATCCGTAGTATCTTCTCCAGGTTTTTATGGACACACCTAATCAAGTACAAATTTGTACTCCTCAACAATTAGGACAATATTCAAGTTTTGTTTCTAATCAACATAATTCGGACCCTCAAGTATGTTTTGAGTAAGAATAGTAGTAAGGTGATTGAAAGCAATCATGGTTGATCTGAGAGACAATTAAACAAATAGATCAAAATAAGTCGTGCTTTATTGAATATTAAAATTCAAAACATACTACGTACATATAATTATGGGTGTTTAACGGGCGGACTGAGATGGGCTGGACACAAAAAAAATCAGCCCGTCCGTTTAACGTTACGGGCTATTAGCGGGCTGTACTTTTTCGGATTTTTTTTTTGTCGGTCCGGGTTCGGGCTTAGCGGGCTGTTAGCGGGCTATTAGTGGGCTGCTAGCGAGCCGTGGAATTTTATTTTTTTTAAAGTAAAATTTATTTTTCTTATTCAATGTTATTGATACTTAAGTGTTTGAAAACTTTTAAGGCTTAGAATTAAACTTTGAAGTTTAAAGTTTTAAATTTGAAATTTGAATTTTATAATTTTAAATTTAAAATTTAAAAGTAAGTGGCTACAAAAAATTATTTAATAAGACCAATTGGCAATATGTAAAGATCAAGCTCTGAAGACTTTTATTTGATATTTTTATTGAATAATATATAATACTTCAAATTAAGTTGCAAGTTCTTTTTTGATTTTGTTATTTTTGAACTTGCAAATTAAAAGTTTACAATAATTATAAAAAAAAAATAGTACATCACATGCTTTGCATCATTTTTGTAAGTTCATCCATGTCAACATGAGGTTCTTGATTTTCGGCATTGGTTGAATCAGCACCATAAACCATTATATCTCAAATTTCTTGGTCCTCCGCTTCATCTACCTCGTCACGCCCTTGATTTCGTCGTTATGATCTTATCCAATCTCTGAAGCACACTAGAATTTCTAAAGCGTTGCTACCCAATGAATGACGGGTATCTCCTAGTTGCTGCCTTGCTTGGCTAAGTGTGCTCTCTGATGTGACTGTTGAAATCGACACATTTAGCACGTCTCGAGCCATGGCCGAAAGAACAGAAAATTTATTTGAGTTGCTCCTCCACCAACCTAGTGGTAGAAATTCCTTTGTGTCGGGCTCTACTAACTTTTGCAAGTAGAATTGAAGTTCATCAATATTCCTGCTACTGGTTTGTTGATTCTCCCCTAGTGTAGACCAAATCAAATAATCTTCAACATCATTATTATCATCCAAAGCACTGGTCCCAGATGTTGAAACTGAACTTGAAGAAATATTTGCATCTACAGCAGAAGAAGCATCAATAATATTAGAATAATAATTATATAATGTTTCTAAATGTTTGTGTAGATCAGAAATACAAGTGTCAATATCAGGAGTTTCAGTTGGTCCATTAATTTTTTTTTTTTTATAAAGAAAATCATTAAAAAACGGGTTGAACTGGGCTGTAGCCCGTTAACAACCCGTTACCGGGTTAACGGGCTGAACCGGGTTGTAGCCCGTTAATGGGTTAACGGGCTTAGCGGGTTCCAGTGCACCGGTATAAAAAAACTGTTCGTTTGAAACCTGCTCCCCGCCCAATCCGTCCCAGCCCGCCCCCCACGCTACAGTACCCGGGCTGACCTGGGCTGACCTGGGCTGTAAACGGGTCAGCACGGCCCGATTAACAGGTATACGTATAATCCATGCACATTGAATAATAAGTTTCGATGGGAAAAGAGCTATTCTTGCAATATACATATGTAATGACTGATTATTCACTCCATGAATTTAAACAAGCCTTACTCAGATGGAGAGTAAATTGTTAATTTAAGTCAAGTGAATATCAACATTCAAGATACTAGTCCCATTGAACCAACATGCATATTCAGATGGAGAGTAAATACAAGTAATCAACAACTAGTATTACCTAGTGATTACCTATAATGAGTTTATCCGATATGGAAGAAGACCTACGTCAACATGTATATTAATTATATCACCAGAATTTAACCCTGGAGTCCATAGGGAATGATCCTTACCACCACTGGATTAAAAACAACTTAAAAACATTTTTGAAAAAATTCGAAAAAATTAGAAAAACGCCCAAAACACCATCTAAACGACCTCGAATGCCCGAAAACGGATTACATCATGAGCAAAGCTCATGAGTATTGACCATTGGGCCATTTCGCACGGACCTACCAAATTTCAGGTCAATCGAAGTTCGTCAACATGTTGACCTCCGATTTTCTGACCAATTCGGCCAAATAGGAGTTTTTGCGTTTTCCTCGGATTTACAAAATTTCCAGATTATTCTAATTAAATATCATCAATAATAAATAGATATTACATGATTTTCAGAATAATCAAAATTCTCAGAACAAATATTAATGCATAAAGCAGTGCAGTTTTACAGAAAAACAATCTTTGCATGTAATTCAAAACTTGCATATTAACATGATGCTCTTTTTTCATGTTCATCCTAATTATCTAATTAGACGTGAGAAGGCGCTGATACCAATTGTTGGATTATATATTGCGCAGCGGAAGCAATTTCAGTATCATATTCACGTGTAAATTAAACAATTAGCACATATGGAGATTATACGAGTTACATCTTGAAGCGTGAACAAAGCAGATCAATCTCGGCCTCCAGTTCCAGAGTAGCAAGATCACGACCTCCAGAAAAATATTCCACAGTCTTCCACTGTGTTACCCAAATAATATCCGAAAAGAGAGACTTTCGGGTGGGCGAAATTCCAAGAGAAACGTGTGCTGAAAAACGGTCTGCCCTATATGAGATATATATAGCCACGTTTTCTAGGGCAAAACCCTTTTTTCAAAACCCGTTGGGTTTTCTTTTTCCAGAAAGGAAACATGTCCTTTATTTCCTATTGTTTTGGCACAGTAGAGACCACAAAATTTAATTAACAAGACTCCATATAATGAAATTAATTTCAGATTTCAAAATTAATTTCTACCATAATAAATTATGAATTATTTCACTAAAAATTTGTAATTGCACCCCTTAGTTCAATTTTAAAATTCTTCCATAAAACCTTATTTAACTCCCCATGTTAAGATTCAGATACTAATCAATCAAATTAAATTACTGACAATTTAATTTATTGATTACTTCCTTTAGACTTTCGCTTAACTTATTTCATGTGTCGGATACAAAATGCACCGGCCGGGTTTACACATGAAAACTTATAAGCTTTCATAAAGGAGTATCATCAATCTTAAAAGCCGAGACATGGATTCTATCAACTAATTATTATTTCGCCAATGTATATCATTATTGTCCAATTTACCAGGCTTATTGACCCACGAAAGAATCTCGCCTTTTAATAAATCAAAATAATAAATGACACACAACTAATAATAATTATATCAAGATTAAGAGTATAATGTACATTGAATGGACTAGAGAAATTATTTTATTAAGTCAGTATAAAATACTTATCTCTACTTGATCCATTCAATACATACAAAATGTACTAGCGCAAGAAGTCGGAATTAAACCATTTTCATAATCAAGATAAATTATATTTAATCTTGTGCTACAACCATTCCGATGGTTTGTCCAATTCCATCATTAGATTGTGAACATAAACTTTGTGACTTATAAGAATTGATGATTTAATCTTTCGTGTATAAGCTAAACTCTATACTCTAAATCATCTATTATATAAGCAAAGGACACACAGACAAATGCATGATCTATTTAAAATAAACTTTATTGAATTGAATAAATAAATAAACAATTGTTCTATAAGAAATACTATAACAATACGCATGATTTATAGTATGTCCTAACAAAACTCACATTGGACTTATGGATATGTTTTACAAATTGAATCAAATTCAAGAAACAAGCTTTACGCCTTTACCTTAAAAGGAAGCAAAAAGAAGAATGATATTCAGAGATGTGAAGTTTAGAATACAGATGCCTATTATATAACAAGCACTTCATATACATTACTTATGGAGGGCACACACAAAAATAAAAAACTTTACTCACATTGGGTGTTTACATAAATGACATTTGTCTTTCATATACACTCAATAATCACGGTTAATTAATGTATATAATCACCTCAATCTATCACTTAACCAGGATAAACTAATGTAGTTACACCGGGTATGAGTAAGTTTTTTCATCCTATGTAGCCTTCTTCTTTATGACAAGCCAAACTATACAAACTCCACATAACTGTTTGCCAAAGAATTAAAATGACAAAACTTGCACTCATGTCAAAAGAACCACTCCAGCCACCTACTACCACTCAATTGTCCCCAGCAAAAAGAAACTAAGAAATGGATTTATATGGTTTTTACAAACCAGCTGCTCTCCCTAATCTTTCTCTTAAAATCTGTACTCCCATGTACCTGCATCAAATGCATCATCAAAGAAATCAATTAGTATAATTGACTAGCCAAACCTCTTCAGGAAACTTGTAATTAAGGTATGATTTTACCTGCCCATCATCATAAGTGTGGCTTGAGGATTGGTGCCTGGTGACTCAGTGAATGTCGAACCATCAATGACACGGAGCTTGTGGACATTAATAACCCTGTAATCAGATGTTACCACCTTGCCGACATGGCAACCCCCGTGATAATGCCATATTGTGATCACAGTGTCTTTGCAGAACTGTTCAAGTGACTCTGTATCATTAGTGTTTTTCGGTATAAGATTAATATTAGCTTGGACACTCATGTTGAGCAACTTGTCCAATGTCTCCTTGTCGCATTGTGTGTAGTTGGTGAAATGTTTTGACTTCACAAGCTTCTCCATAATGCGTATGCCATTTACACATCGCTTTAGATCGCGTGGATGGCTGAAGTAATTGAAGGTGACGGAAGGAATGTCATCAATGTTGGTACTCTTTAGGCTAATCTTCCCTGTTGACAACGGTGTAGCTATCTTTCCTAATATGAAACCTCCCCTGAATGCTTCTTGTGGAACATTTTTCTTGTTTCTTTTGTACACTTCAATCGCTTCCTGAGTTCTTTGCTTTGGACGAACGGTGGACAGTTGCCCTATCTGGTTATTCCAAAACATGCAACGTATGTCAGAAAAAGGATTGAAGGCCCTAGCACCTTCTATTATGAAGTCGCGAGGAGTTTAAGGGTATATGCTATGTCTCATAAGCGATGCTCTGGCTCCGGCCACTAAAACTTGTCAGCTTGTTTTAGTACGTAAACTAATGAGGATGTTTCTGACAAGACAAGAACTGCTACTTAAAAAACTCAACCCTATTTTGCAGGTACTGATCAGGTGTTCCTTAACCAGCCACATATATAAGAGCAAGATAAAAGTGACCTCTAATTTTACTTGAAAAAAGTTGGAAAGTTTTATGACTAACCTCAGCTGAAACGACACCATGATTGCAATGAATGCTGTCTTCGGTTTGTCCATATCCACTACTAGCTTCGATATAGACCCCCATCTTAGTAATTCCAACCGTCTGGATCAACGACTGCTCAACAGGCCTATTTGTGGGAACAAATATGGTGTTTAAGGGGTTGTCTGACATGCCTTTACCTACGAATTTATTGTCAAGTACCACCGGGATGTTCAATTTTTCCAATTCTTTCTTTGGTCCTATTCCACTGAGCATCAGAATTTGAGGGCTTCCAATTGCACCAGATGACACTATAATTTCACTTCCTCTTCTCTTTGAAAGAAATGCCTTGTGGGTGTTCCCATTTTCATCTTTGAAGATGACTCCTACTGCTCTTGGCTTCTTTCCTACACAATTTTATTATCATCATCTCATTGAAGACTGATTTTTACTAGTACTAGTTTACTATATCTTGGACTAAATATATTAGATTAATTTGACATGTAATACCTGATGTGTCAAACTCAATCTTTTGAACTGTTGCATGGACCAAAACATGAAGCTTCTCAGGGTTAGCTGAGGTGAGTAATTCGGCTGCAGATTTACGACGACCAAATCTGTCGAAAATTGTACCTCCAAATTTGGTTCCATATACGTGATCATAAGTGAATCCATTAAAAGGTGAGATACCAACTTCTAAAAGACCGTCCCTTACAGCTCTTTGCCATGGTGCCAAGTTTGGTTTATGAACAATTTGCTTCTCAATCCAGGGGTATGATTCATTCACCAGTTTAGAATCCCACCCTGCTTTCTTGATATAACTACAAGTTCAAAGGATCATAGCATGATTAATACATCAATCTGCCATCAATTTTTCAACACTGATTGTGTGCCTAGTGCACTCACTAGCCACCCCAACCTCCACCAAGAAAAAGAGAAATAAGGAAAATTAAAAAAAAAAAAGTTCTCAAAAGCTGGAATTTTCTAGTCAAACATAGGCCACGGCCACGCCAGCCATATTCCTGTAAAGATTTATCTTATATTATATTAACTGACAGTGTAATTGAAAATATTTACACAATAATAAATAGAACTTAACCTGCAGTAGAATGTTACTGTCAGATTTTTCAGGTTACTACTTCCTCAGATTATCGATAGTTACTCTTAAAATACCTCTAAGGTGATCTAATAGCGTAAAAGAAAAAAGAAAGTTTACGTTGTTAGTGTAAAGAGGTTAAACTCTTAAAATAAAAAATTACAAAGTTTACATGCATGTTAGGAGAAGAAAAGTCATTAGTTGCTTATGTACCTACATTTCTGTTTCATATTTTTATTTCAACAACCATTATGCTAAATAGGACAATGATACTCCCTCTGTACACTTTTACTTGGCACGTTTTGACTTTTTTACTTCCCTTAAAGAAATAATAAATGAAGTGCGTAATTTACCATGATACCCATATTAATTGATGCATATTTTATTGGATTTGAGAAAATGATTTGAAATGAGTAGTAAATATTGTGGGTATAACATGAAAAAAAAATTATTTCTTGCGTAAAATGACTATTTTTAGTATACACGCCAAGTAAAAGTGAACGGGGAGTATAAACTTTAAGCACAATGGCAACTATCCTAAAGAGGAAAATTAAATTGTTGGCCTTAAATAGTAGTAAATACAATAAATGAGGATAGAAGTAGGCAGTGGGCTGGATTTGTGGGTATCTATGGCTTTACAACCAACCACATGTCTGGTTAGTCATTAAATTATATTGTGCATTTCCTACCAAATCTTTATTTCAAGCTAAGCAAAAAGCACTTATGGATACAGATATTGCATGCACAGCTATTTTAAGATAAGAATTCATTTAATTCTCCAGCTTCATGTTCAGGAAACAATGAAATCACAAACATTTTCCAAATACTCCCTTTGATCTAAAATAAGTGTCGTTTAAGGTCTTGACAAATTCAATTTAAAAATTAATAGTATTAAAATACGAGTTATTTGACTAAATTACACTTTATATGTCCAACAACACTCATTTTGGACCAAACTGGTTTGTCAAAAATGAGAAAAACAACATTCATTTACTGAAGATAGTAACATATATCAAGATCAATAATGAGGTGATCTAACCATATGAGCATCCCCACAAAATTGTAGTCCCTCTCGGCAACTAAT
Organism: Nicotiana tomentosiformis; assembly: GCF_000390325.3. Lineage (NCBI taxonomy): Eukaryota > Viridiplantae > Streptophyta > Magnoliopsida > Solanales > Solanaceae > Nicotiana > Nicotiana tomentosiformis. Next base: position 128,520,301 of record NC_090817.1, read on the forward strand.
CAACTCTGAAAATAACAGAATCCTATTGATTTAGAAAGGTGGTGTACGTAGCTAGACTGCCAAATTAAAAGACATAAACAGTCACATTCAATGGCTTCACTAATTGAATTCTAAAGTATTTTGGTGATTGTAATGTCTACTTATAGATACTCTTTTACTTACAGTGATGATGATAATTATGCATTAATTTTGAATCACCTGCCTTTTTCATTTATCGAAAGTTGAATCAACCAATAATAAGAGCGAGAGAAAATACCTCTCCCAACAATATATACAGTATAATCTCATAAGTGGGTCCGAAGAGGGTAGTGCTTAGTACGTACACAGACTTTATTCCTACCTTGCGAAGAAAGAGATGTTATTTTCGATAGAGAATACATCTTCCATTTTAGGAATTTGAAAACCATGTGAGGTCTCCCCAATGATTTAATTGCATAAAGCCAGGTCAATTTACTATGACTTGAAAAAAATCTAACACCATTGAAAGCTATGAGTTGGTTTTACTTTTCTGGTTGGGAGATCATTATTAATTCATTGACCAACCTTCAGTTTGGCTTTTCTTAATTTATTAAAACCTAATAGAATCTTCACCATACAATAATATAACTCAAGGATAAAATTTATATATATTAATAATGTAAAGGACTTTTTACGTAATTGGACTTCTTGTCCCAAAAAATAAAAAGAATAATATATTTCTATATTTCAAAATAATTTACCTTTAAATTTTCTATTTTATCTTTAATGAGATGATTTAAAATCATGTAAATTACTAAGGCTAGTTTTAGGTAAAGTACATGGAAGTTAAATTCAAACTCAAAGCTGAGAGAATAGAACGTTAAAAAAAGGATAGTATGGTATACAAAGATATCCCGTATTCACGTGGGGTTCGGGAAGGACCGCGCAACAGAACGTTAGCAACAAGAAATGCATATATGAAGGGCGCAAGCAGATCAGATGAGGTTAATTTACAAACCTTGAGCTAGCGCGACTGTAGAAACCAGCATTGATGCAACTGCCTCCGCCCAAGATTTTAGCTCTTGCATTAAAGACTCCATCAGTTGAGACGAAAATTTGGGAAGCAGAAGATGGTGAAGTGTCAGCCAAAGAGATATGAAAGTTTTGCATGAATGACACATTTGCATTTGCAAATGGAACTCCTCCTCTTTCCAGTAATAGCACACTGAATTTCTGTGACAAAGTTGCTGCCAAAGGACAACCAGCTGTGCCTCCTCCCACTATTATATAGTCATAATTTGCCTTTTTGCTCCCAACATTTGACGAAGACGAAGACGAAGATGATGAGAATGAGCTTGCAGCTTTTATGAATGGATATTGATCTTTCCATGATTCCCATTTGCTTGCTGTTAGGAATTTTACGCTATCAGTATATTTTAACATGCTATATCAATAACTTGCATATCGTATTTTCTCATGTTACTAATCTCACTTTTTCTATATGATCAGCTATGTAAAATTATCTTTTAGATGACCTTAATTAATCACCTAAAAATTATTTCAGATGATCTGATAGTATAAAAATTACTTTATACAGCAACAACAACAATCCAGTATAATTCCACTAGTGGGGTCTGGGAGGGTAGTTTGTACGCAGACCTTACCCCTACCCTAGGATAGAGAGACTGTTTCCGATAGACCCCCGGCTCCCTCCCTCCAAAAATTCCCCACCTTGCTCTTTGAGTGACTCGAACTCACAACTGGAGGGTGCTCACCAATAGAGCAACCCAATCTTGTCCATAAAAATTACTTTATACTATTAGTTAATTAGCTGTGAAAATCTAATCCAGTTCTAATTATTAGCTACCTACTCTTTCTCTTTTTTCTTTTTTCTTTTTTCTTTTTTTGCCTTCTTCTTATTTTTATTTTTATTTTCTGGATTCTAGCGTCTGACTGCAAGTAGGACTGATCATTCTGATAAAAAGGTGCTTGCAGTAAATGTATATGCTCAAGAAACAAGAAAACGAAGTTATTAAGAGGAAAAGGAAATGTTTAGGAAAAAACACGTACATATTTAGCCCATCAAAAAACAAGGAATAGAAGTTGAGAACAAAATTCTAGCACTTAGTTCCACTTCATTTCTTTCTGTTATCACCTAGCTTCCAAGAAAATGTTTCTTTGAAAGAAATTAAGACAAGTGAAAAGGGAAAGTATATGCAGAAGTAGTGAAAGCAAAAGTACCTTGAGTGAGAGGGAGAGAGTTAAAGTTGAGCCACAGAAGTATTAAAGGGAGAAGGAGCTTCAGAATTACAGGACCAACCACAGCCATTGAGCAATAGAAATAAACTCAAGAGGGAAAAAAAATTAAGAAACTCCCAGCAGGAGAACTGAAGCAGTTCTTCCACCTCAAACTACTACTAGCACTCGTTGATGTGGCTTTCTTTGGTTGGCATTGTTATGTGTGCAACTATAGCATACTATATATATATATATATATACATACTTGCACTTGATTCGCTTAAAGCTTCTAGAATTCCGCAACTACACATTAATAAGTGAAAATACTACGGGCTAGTCAGTTTTCGAATTGTTAATTGAAAAACATTCAGTGTTTGCAAAGTCATTGAAAAATAGTTACTATTTTGCTGCAATACGGAAAATTTCAGTATAATATACTGGAGATTGGTGAGCTTGTGTATGAACTTCCGGCATATTATGCTGGAACTCCAGCACACAAAAAGTTTCAACATAATATACCGGAGATTGAAGCACCTTTGTATGAACTTCCAACATATTATGCTGGAACTCCAGTATATTATGCTGGAAGTTCACATGTAAAGAATTTGAACTCCCGTATATTATGCTGGAATATTTTACGGATTTTGAACAATGTTTTCTTTCTGATTTATTTTTACCTGAAAAGTGGCTAAATATCGATTACTTTTGAAACAGTGGCTATTTTTCAATTACCACTTGTAAATCTAGTTATTTTTAAATTTCAATCCATTAATAAGTGCGAGCACCTAAGTTTTGACTATATTTGAATTTTTATCACCTTTTACTATGTAAATATTTTTAAAATTTTAATATATAGTTTTTAGCTTTGTTACACTTTTTTATATAGATATAGGATAAAAATTTAAAATAATTTAAAAGGTCAACTATTACTATTAATATTATTTTTATTTTTATCTTTATTTTAAAATAAAATAAGTTAAAAAACCGAAAAAAAATATTTTTTTAATTTCGGATGGGAATAAAAAATAGAAAAAGTAGAAGTATGGAATTAAAAAGTAAAAGTAAAAGTAGGTGGAAATTATTTTTTTTAAAAAGTAAAAGAATGTGAAGATTTAAAAAATAAAAAGTAAAAGAAAGCTGGAATTAAAAAATAAAGGTAAAGGTAGGTAATTTTTTTTTTAAAAAGTAAAAGAAAGTAGAAATTAAAAAAAGAAAAGTAAAATAAGTGGAAATTAAAAAAATAAAAGTAAAATAAGTGGAAATTAAAAAAAAAAAAAGTAAAATAAGTGAAAATTAAAAAAAGAAAAGTAAAATAAGTGAAAAATAAAAAAATAAAAGTAAAAAAAGTGGGAAATTAAAAAAATAAAAGTAAAGGAAAGTGGGAATTTTTTTTTTAAAAAAAAGAAGAAAAATGGGAAGTGAGAATTTTTAATTAAAAAAAAAAAATTAAAAAAAAATAAGTCTGAAAAAATTTCGAATTTTGTTTTCTATAAATAGAAGAGAAAATGTTTTAAAAAGGGAGAGAGAGAGGGAGGAGAGAATTGAAAAAAAAAAAATCTTCTTTTGCGCTAAGAGAATTTCTACTCGTTTCATTCTTTATTCCTCTTTCTTTCGAAAAATTTAGCAATTCATCACCGTGTTTAAAATCCAAAAATGCCTCAAATTTAAGCCTAAAATCACCTTGTGAAGCTTCATTGGTACTCATCTCTCTCACGCCAAAAACCAGTAGCCTCACGAGATACAATCGAGTTTCGGTCTGGGCTCGAATATTAGAAGGTTCGTCGCTCGATTTTCTTCTCATTTGCTGATTTGCCGAAAACATTTATCGAATTGTTTTTGCATTAATCAAGTTCGCAAGGAAATTTTTGCTTAAAGGTTCATTACTTATCCTCCCTTTGTTAATTATTTTATTATTTTGTGTGATATTTTTATAGAGGTTCATGTGATAATTCTTTGTGTTGTTTTATTTATACACATTATCATGTTGTATTTTTTTTTTTTTTTTACATGTTTCAAGTTATTTGTCAACAGATTATTTGAATAGGATTTCATCTTAATGAGATTTGCTATTTAGAATTAAGAATGAAGATCTTGCCATATTAATGGGCCATTTGTTGGAGTTCAAGTAAGTGAACAAAAAATGAGTTACGACATTTAATAGGAAAGAAAGAATTATACATGGGTTGGATTGAGTATAAATCTGCCATGCCCAATAATTTTTGTCACTAGATTAATAATTAGTCCATTCTTCCATAATAGATAAATATTTTCTAATTTCAAAGATAGAGTAGTAAGTTGTAAATATTTCTAAATGTGGATAACTTGTCAATACTTTAAATAGCTAAAATATTTTCCGACTTCCAAATAATTTCATATCCATAAACTCTTGGTCTTACAATAATTTCAAATTAGTTTAGGGAAATAATACAAGTGCGCGTTCACGTGACTTGACCAATCAACTTCGAATAATAATAAGAGTGTTATTAATTGTGTACACGTACGCGTGACATGATTCTTGACGCCAAACAAAAATGAGTACACATACACGTGACTTCTTTCAAGATAATTTTCATAAATCTAATCAAGCAATAAATGCGGACATAGGTAAAACATGAGAACAATTAAAATACAGGTTATCCAAAAATAATATAAGCCAAATGCAGTCAATAAAGCTACCGTGCTAGAACCACGGGACTCGAAAAATGCCTTACACCTTCTCCCCGATCAACAAAATTACTTACCCGGACTTCATTTTCGCAGACCAATAATAATAAAGTCAAACCTTCCTTTGACTAGGGATTCAAATAAAAGGCGACTTGGAACACCCAAAAAATTAATTCCAAATGGCGACTCTGTAAAACAAAATAATCCCTACTCAAATTTGTCACTTTAATTGAAAAAATTCTTTAACCCACAACAACCCATAACACACATATATCTTTTGGGAGTACAAAAGGGGTGTGACAGCTCTAGCGACTCTACTGGGGACTTCAAGAATTCGAGCTTGTACATTGACTTTATTTGGCTTTATTAATTTTTGTATATACTATGATTTTATTTGGGGCTAATGTGTTACTTGTCCGCTTTTTACCGCTTTGATATTGTTGAACTGTACATATAAATTATCTTCTCACGCATCTCATATGAGTCTTCTGAATATAACCTCGGGAATCGCAGATACGCGCCCCATTCTTTATTGAGATAAAGCCGGTGGGCCTGGGCTCCCGTTGAAGGATTATTAGTCACCCATGTTTAAGACCGAGGAGGGTCCAGTATTTAAGCCAGAGAAGTATTTCTCCCGGTACGCTACCCCTTCCCAACTCGAGTTGTCCGCTCGTTTTATGGCCAGTCTAGATATACCTCATCTCCTAAGATTTTTAAAACTTAGAAGAACAAGCCACATGCCTGATTTTCCCTAGTAGGATCTTTTGTTGCATCATGTGCATTTGACTTAGCGAAAGTCGACATAGGGGCCGAGTCTGTATAAGACAGGTATCCTTTTTAAGGCCATCATGTTCACTTATATGTTACTTGCTGCATCATTTGGAAGGCTTGCTTGCATTTGTTGACCGATTTTAGAAAATTAGTTGAGCAGAATTGGAAAAAAAAATTATTCCCCTAGTTTTGTACAAATAATTTATTTTTACTAAATAAAAAAAAGGACTAATCCGGCATGAGGTGTCAAAATAATAATAAATAAATAAAAAATGGTCAAGTCTTGGTTCGAACTACGCATGTCCGATTCTCACAATTCCAGTGGGGTACGTAGGCAACTTTCATCGGGTTCAGCCGCCATTTTTGCAAGAGTTTTCGAAATCGGTGTGTCCATAATTTTTTTTTTTTGTCTTTTTCATTATTTGTCTTTGCATCCAGTCATGTTTTTTAATTCAACCTTTAAACCTTCCTCGGAAGTGTTGAAAGGCTATTTTCGTAAAAATAGTCATTTTGTTTTTGTCGTGTTGTCCCTTGTTTTCGGCTATTTTTGCCAAGTCAACCTTATAGTTTTTTTTTTGAAGTACCAAATGGGTGTTTTTCATAAAAAAATAAATTTTTATTTATTTTTACCCGCTTATCCATGTGTCCGGATATTTTTTTCGAGACAACCTTTGTACTTTCTTTCGAGGTACTGAAGAGTCGTTTTCATAAAAATAACTATCTTGTCCCCTCCGTCACCTTTTATTATTCCGTCCTTTGTCCGGCCGTTTTTGTCATGTGTTGTTTTCTCGGCGATATCTGTGAGTAATCCCTCTAGAGTCTAGCCTTCCTCCCATAAGAAGTTTGTTTGTTGTTTTATTCAAAAGTTTGCTTTGTGTCATTTCTTTGAGTTTAGATTAGGACTTGACATCATATTTTTATTTATCAGGTTCGATATGGATTCAGTTAGTGGGATACCTGAGAAGAGGCCGAAAGATTAAGAGCACTCGCCATTTAAGATTATCGACAAAGTGCCTAGTTTATTGAAACGATGGTGGAACAACATGGATGGGTTTGAGTAAGGAAAGATCAAGGATTATTTGAAAAACGTGGTAAACATTATGGAGATTAAGCCCAAACGAGAACTCATAGAGGCTTTGATTTATTTCTGGGACCCGAAGAATAGTGTGTTTCGTCTCAATGGGTTTGAAATGACTCCTACCTTGGAGGAATTCACCGAATATACAGATCTGGGGCATAAGAGTCGAACAAAGAGACTTTTGGCTCCCAGGGATGTCACTGCTACCAAGTTCCTTGAGCAGATATGGATCAGTCACACCGAGATAGCACATGTGGCGCAATGGCAGGTCCGCCTAGATTTCTTGCATAACAGGCATGGACATGAAGGGGGGTTCTCATACTATGGGACGAAGCTAGTTAACAAATAGAACCAACACACATGGCGAGACCATGGACTAAAAGCATTCATTGTAGCTTTCTTGGGGTGCATGGTCAACATTCAGTTATCTGGAATAGTCACAACCATGGTGAAAAGAAATGATTCCTCCATTCTTCCTATGGTGTTAGCAGATATCTTTCGTGCCTTAACCAGGTGCTGGGAAGGAAAAGGTTTCTTTGAAGGTTGCATCCTCCTACTCCAGATGTGGTTCATGGATCATCTTTTCCGTCGTCCTTATCAGGTAGACCACCGTACTTGTTAGGGTAATCATGTTCACCAGTATAATGCTAGATTGAAGAGTGAGTTGGAGATTCGCAATTTTCCAGAAAGTGTCCAAGATTAGAGGGAGTATCTTCACTCCTTAACAGATGATCAGATTACATGGAATTATCCTTGGTTCACCGCAGAATATGTCATCTATAAGTCATCTTGCCATCCGTTTCTCATCTTGATAGGGCTTCGGGGTTATCAACCATATGCTCCCATGAGAGTTTTACGTCAGTTGGGTCACAAACAGATAGTGCCCATGGTAGAGACTATGGAAAACTTTATCTGGGAAGCAACATTAGAGGATCCCATTCGTGAAGCTTATGATCAACGTGTTTGGAATGGCATTAAGATACTCGAGCGTGGCACCATGGTGGCAAATCGAGAATGTGGTGAGATAAATCCTTCTTATCTTGAATGGTTCTATAATCAAGATACTCTCGCAGATAGAGCAGGGACATTTTTGAAGAGCATCGCAGAGTGGGAGGCTGAGATTCGAAATAGAGTTGTGCTGGTTGCGGAAGAGATGAAAAGAGATTATGAATATGCCTTCGGAGCAATGCAAGAAGAGCTCGGCATCGTTAAAGTAGACAGGGATCTGCTATATGATGTTTTTGAGAAAGAGAAAGCTCAGTGGGCACGAGAAAAGCAAGCACTCAAAACCCAAATTCGGAAGAAGAACATAGTCACAACTGCTCAGCAATAGGAAGAGAGAGAAACCCAGTTCAGAATAGTCCGTGATCATGAGCGCATGGGTTATGCTCCACTAATCCAAGGTCTAAGGGATCAGGTAGAGGGAGTTGAATCAGGTAAGGAGCGCCAGATCACCGAGTTTGAAATAGAAAGACACCACTACCAAAAGGTGATCAATCGGTTAGAGGGGGAGTCACTAGAAGTTCGGTGCCAGAGAGATATGGCCTTGGAGCGCGAGATTGATGCACTGGATCTAGCCGAAACCCGTGGTCAGCAAAATCAAGAGTTGCATTTGGCTCAGGAACACATTAAGGGAAAGATCCTCTAGGTAGCCACATATATCTCCCCAGCTTGCAGGAGTTGCCAAGGAATGACGCCCGAGCGGTTTGCAAAAGTATCATTAAACGTCGCTTGTCACATATTTGTAGATTTAGAGAGGATATACCACGACGTTGGGGGTCAGCCGCAGGAATAAGCTCCATCATTAGAGTGATGTTGGTGGATTCTCCTACAGAATTTTGGATCTTCTTTTAGCTGGCAGTCCACTTTGACTGTTCCTTTGTGGTCTTTGAGTTTGTAAGAGTCTTTTGGTGTTTTGAGTCTTGTTGTTTTGCCTTTTACCCTAAAAAGTCTGTTTGAGTCATGTCTGGTCTTGTTTAAATGTTTATCTTTATGTAATTCTTGTTTTTGAGTCTTGTATAAAAAATTAAAATATAAAAAAAATATTAAAAAAATAAAAATTAATGAAAAAGATTTTGTTTTAGAAAAATTCGAAAATGAACCAAATTTGGTTTATAAAAAAATAAAAAACAAATTAATTAAACAAAAACAAAAACAAATGGTCGTATCCTTAAACTACGTAATGATCTGATTCATGCGGCGACATGATACGTAGGCAACCCCCAAAAGGTTCGATCAAAATATTTTTCAACGATTCTAAGATGAGGGATAAAAAGGAGGCGTGAGTGAAAAGAAAACCAAAGGGGGAAAAAAAGAGCGTTAATAAGAAGCCACCTGATAAGCCGGAATGAAACATGAAGCCTCCAAAAGCATGTTAGAAATAGTGATAATGATAGGAGCATGGCATATTACGTGTGATTCATATCTATAAAATGCTTAACCCTAACACGTTTGTTGTCTCTTATAAAGTAAGTTTAAGGTGGTTGGTTTGTGGTGATACTGGCAACACACCATTACTTCACAAGATCTAAGGGAACGATAGTAATGGCTAACGATGATGAGATCGAGCTGGTCAGTGACGACCCCCAGGGTCAGTCAGTTGAGCAAGAGTTGGAGGAAATAAGAAAATTGAGACAACGATTGTCTGATGTATATCAAGCTTGGGTTTCTGGTCAGCCTCCACCCTGGGGTCCCTCAGAGGGAACTTCCACCATACCCCTGGCTACTCAACCACCGCTCCATGCAACGAGCGATCACATTCTACCACCAGGGTATTGATATCGCCCAAACTCACATCACTAATTTAGGTTGTGAGGCGGTCGATGCTATAATAAAAACCCTACACGAGTCGGAGTCGATTTCACAGGGAGCTTGATGTGGGATTAGGTATATACCAAGTGTGAATGTATGACGTGTCTAAGATTACACTTCCACATTTTCAATTGTTGTTTCTACTTCTACTTTTACGCTAATGCTTGTAATTGTAAAGCCAAGAGACAATGTTTTTGGTTTTGGTTGTTTTTCAAGTTATAAAAGATCTAGGGTTGCGACTTCCGCCTAGTTGGTTACCTAACTGATTTAGAGCTTTAGGGCATGTTTGGTTGATCGGGATACATTATAGAAATCACACGCAATTACTCACTCTATACCTCTAGGGCTGCTTATCGGGCGGTTATTTACTCTTAGCGGTTTGGCTTATCGGTTACCGGATTTTAAATGTATTAATCCGCTAGTCACCCGATCAGATATCGAGCAGATTGGTATCGTTTTAGCTATTATTGGGCAGTTATCGGTTTAGTTTCAGTTGATTAAAACTTAACATACTTCAGCACAATCAACATTTCTCATACATTCAACATTTCTCATACATATATATCAACTACATTCAAGTGGATGATTATCGTCTCATACATAAGAATGTGGACTGCTTGGGGTATTAGAAGATGGGGACTGCTTGAGCATAAGAATGCATAGTGATGTTAGCACAACAGCCGTAAGAATTTTACCAACAAAATTGCTCTTCTTCTTTGGATCTGCATCATCCAGGCCTACAATTAACAAAGAAAGTTGATGTTTTAGACCCTAAAAATAAGTATTGCTCACAATACTAAAAGAAAATAAAAGACAGTTGTCCACATTGTCACACCACCAGCACAAACATATCCAAGGACCAAAATTGAACTGTTTTACACTGGCATCAAGCCATCAACTACCAATAAAATACTTCAATGACTTAAACCAAACAGAACTAGTTCAATTGTAAGTATTTACGTCATAATGAGTTCTACCCCAATACCATAAAAAACTGACCAACAAACAAATTGTAAATAACAAGCAAATGTGATATTTGTAGTATATTGTATGAACTTTAGAATATCTTCTCACCAAACTCATAGATAGGATAGTTTTGAATACTTTAGAATCAGATAACATGAGTGTCTGGTGATACTATAAACCTGCACTTGTCATGATAGACAAAGCTATTACATATTCTTCACAAAGTTATAAACCTGCACTTATCATGATATTAGCCATTACATATGTTTCACAGAGCTATAAACCATAGGGAAGGAATATGACTGATGCACATCCATAATTCGAATTCTTACCAGATATACTAACACTACACGTCAATTACGGAAGGGTCTTTTCCATCGCTAGCTAAATCTGAAGAAAGAAAATTAAAATAATGAGTCGTGCGATAAATATAAACATATCCACAATATTTATATACAACAAATATAGTAACAATATTATTACCTTGTTCAAGCTGCTCAATTTTATCAAGATCTTCAGGTTGTTTTAATTTTTTATTTCGAAGCCAATCTTGAAGACACACTAGAGCTTGCACCAATTTAGGAGTTAATGAACTCCTAAATGAATCAGTAAGACGTCCTCCCGTAATAAACGCACATTCGGATGCCACACTTGAAACCGGAACAGCTAATACATCACGAGCCATCTTTGCAAAAATAGAAAATCTAGCTGAGTTCAATTTCCACCAGAGAAGAACATCAAATTCTTTAGTGTCATCCTCAGTTTCTTCACCAAAATATTTATCTAACTCTGTTCTAGTATCCACACCTCCACTCCCATTTTTATATTTTTTTATATCTTGCATGAGTGATTCTAAAAGTCCTGTATTTTAGGTGCTTACTTGACTGCCAGAAAGCCCAAAAGTAGAAGTGTCCAATGAAGAATAATCTGAAGATGAAGCAATCACGGCACATTTTGAGCCGGACTTTACATACTCACTAAATAATGAAGTCATGTATTTCTTCACTTCTGCTTGTATAGTTGTCCCCGGATCTTGACCAAACATCTTTACAAGTGCATAGCCAACTGATTCGAGCTTGTAACGTGGATCCAAAATACATGAGATGAAAATTATCTTGTTCATTTCCCTGGATCACCCCAATACTTATCAAACTTTTCTTTCATCTTCTTTGCAATTTCACTTAAAACTGTATCTTCATTTGCTATCAATTGCTTTAAATAAACAGCAACTGCACAAATTTCAAGAAAATGGATATTCGATGTAACATAACGTGATCCAGATATTTTCAAAGTAAGAAGATAAAAAATTTCAAGAAACTTTGTAATTCTTTTTACATTCTCCCAATCACTACTCAAAAGTTCACCTGTAGGAATTCCAACTTCAATATAAGAATGCTCAAGATAATGTCTCAAGCCAATTTCACTAGAAGCATAATGTGAAAATGCACTTTCAAATTCAACAGCCCTACGCAACATCAAGTAGGTAGAATTCCACCTAGTTGGAATATCCAAGCATAAAGTTTTTTTACAATTTAGTTGTTCATCATCAAAACATCCGTGAAACCTCTTCAACCCTGCAGGAGATTGCCTAACATATCTCATTGCATGCCTAACACGTTCAATAGACACTGAAGATTCTTTTAAACCATCATGGACCACAAGTTTCATGATGTGAGACATACATCTCATGTGAAGGTGATTACCGTTCATCAAATTAGTTTCCATTTTTGTTAATTGCTTAGACAATTCTTTTACTGTCACATCATTTAAGCTTGCATTATCAACAGTGACAGTGAAGATCTTATTTATCCCCCACTCACACACCTACCAATATCATTTGCCATATCTTCGCCTTTATGACTAACAATAGGACGAAAATTAATTATTCTCTTATGCATATTCTACTCATTATCAATCCAATGGGAAGTGATACACATGTAATTGATTCTTTGTATAGAAGTCCAAGTATCAGTGGTAATACATACTCTTTGTTTCATTTCTATAAAAGACCTCTTCAACTTTTGCTTTCTTCATTAAAAAGATCAAAACAATCCCTAGTTACAGTACTACGGGAAGGGATCCGAAAATAAGGTTGCGCCACTTTCATTAAGTCTCTAAAACCTTCTTTCTCAACAAAGTTAAAAGGAAGTTCATCAACTATTACCATACGACATAACGCCTTCCTACACTCTTCTTGATCAAATTTCCAACAACAGCTACTTCACCCCCCGAAACAGATTTAAAGCCTAAATTTGATTATTTTTTATCAACAATAGCAGGGCATTTAGGACACTTAAACATATGAGAAAGAAGTGTCGACGTACCGTCTTTGGTTTTTAAAAGAATACTCAATAAAGCAATAGTCACGTTTTTCTTTTGTAGTCCCTTCAGAAGTAATAATTTCTGTAAAATGATCCCACACGACAGACCTTTTTTTCCTTTTTTGGTTATATTTGACTCCGTTGTTTCAGCTTGACTTATTGCATTTGAATTAGAAGCCCCACTTTCACCCATCACCTTATGACTTTGTATATTTTCAGCCATGCTACAAATTAAGGAACTATCTGCAGAAAGACACAAGATCAAATTAAGACAGAACAATAGTTAGTTTGAGAAAATTCAATTAAAGATTCTGCTAATAAATAATGGAAAAGCTATCCCTATTTATCAACTCATATAGAAAAACTTCATTCTTTAACTGAATATCAACCAAATATTTATCAACTCAAATATTATCCAGGCTTGTGTTATAACATTCTTTAACTGAATATCAACTTGATTTTCAATTGAAGTGAAGAAAAGAATGATTAGAATTGATTATGAATCTTTAACTTGCAAAGCATGGCCATACTTTTTTGACTTCCTCTTTCCTTGTTCCTTGCTCTGCTGGCTATGCATGTGTGTGACTGTGCATGGTTGTTGTTTGAGAATTTCTTGCTAGAGGAAGAGGCGAGAGGGGCCAGAGGGCTAGGTGTCCCACTGACCCACTCAAACTAAAAAGATAAAAAATAAATATAGTATTAATATGGATAATATATATATATATATATATATATATATATATATATATACACACACACACACACTTAACGGGTTAACGGATTATCCGTTAAGAAAATTGAATAATCCGCTCCCAAACCGATAAACCGTTAATAAAAAAATTTCAATCGGTTTCCCGTCCGTTAAATCGTTAACCCGATACCAATAAGCCATTAATCCACTTTTGTGGTTCGGTTTTTGATTTCGTTTTGGTTTTGAACACCCCTATATACATCTCGGTAGTTTGAGTGATTTTGCCCAATTTGTCTTTCTCAAGTCTAAATGGGTATCTCACGAAACAAGTGATAAATGCTCAAGTCGGGTCTTACTATCTCTAGATTCGACCCTTTAATTGGGGCTATCAATTTCTTGAGTTCACCCCAATTTCTTGTTAGCCAAGTTTTCCTAGACTTAGTATCACTTTCTCAAGTATAGACTAATTCAATTAGGCATAAATCAATGTATGCAACCATCAATTCTCAGATTCAAGCGAGAATTAGGCTAAATATCATATACCCAATCATAAATAAGCCATAAATCAATCACCCATTAAGTACCCATACTAGGGTTGGGTCACAACCCTAGCTAAGGGTTTAGCTACTCATGGAAAATGAAAATATTAAAGAAGAAACTAAGATAAAATGCATAATAATTGATTAAGGAAAGAAAATCTAATGTTTAAATGCTAAACTAGTACAAAGTTACCCAATACAGTAAATAAAAACGGCTCTAAGTGTTCAGGTGCACCAAACATAACCTAAAAATGACAAAAAGATCTATTTATACCCAGCTGAAAATATATGACAAAATTGCCCCTGCAAGGTTGTGCGGCCGTATAATTCTGTGTGCGGTCCGCACTTTGAGACTGACTGATCAGGTTGGCTTTCTGCAGTCGCATAAAAGTGAGATGCGGCCGCACTTCCTCTAATTGTGCGGACCGCACATTTTTGAGTGCGGCTACATGATGTCACCCAAACTCACACCACTACTTTAGGTTGCGAGGCGGTCGATGCAATAATAAAAACCCAACACGAGTCGGGGTCGATTCCACAGGGAGCTTGATGTGGGATTAGGTATATAACTAGTATGAATGTATGACGTGCCTAAGATTACACTTCCACATTTTCAATTGTTGTTTCTACTTCTACTTTTACGCTAATGCTTGTAGTTGTAAAGCTAAGAGACAATGTTTTTGGTTTTAGTTGTTTTTCAAGTTATAAAAGACCTAGGGTTGTGACTTCCGCCTAGTTGGTTACCTAACGGATTTATAGCTTTATGTCATGTTTGGTTGATTGGGATACAATATAGCAATCACAGGTAATTACTCACTCTATACCTCTCGGTAGTTTGAGTGATTTTTTCCAATTCGGCTTTCTCAAGTCCAAATGGGTATCTCACGAAACAAGTGATAAATGCTCAAGTCGGGTCTTACTATCTCTAGATTCGACCCTTTAATTGGGGCTATCAATTTCTTGAGTTCATCCCAATTTCTTGTTAGCCAAGTTTTCCTAGACTTAGTATCACTTTCTCAAGTATAGACTAATTCAATTAGGCATGAATCAATGTATGCAACCATCAATTCTCAGATTCAAGCGAGAATTAGGCTAAATATCATATACCCAATCATAAATAAGCCATAAATCAATCACCCATTAAGTACCCATACTAGGGTTGGGTCACAACCCTAGCTAAGGGTTTAGCTACTCATGGAAAATGAAAATATTAAAGAAGAAACTAAGATAAAATGCATAATAATTGATTAAGGAAAGAAAATCTAATGTTTAAATGCTAAACTAGTACAAAGTTACCCAATACAGTAAATAAAAACGGCTCTAAGTGTTCAGGTGCACCAAACTTAACCTAAAAATGACAAAAGGATCTATTTATACCCAGCTGAAAATATATGACAAAATTGCCCCTGCGAAGGTTGTGCGGCCACACAATTCTATGTGCGGTCTGCACTTTGAGACTGACTGGTCAGGTTGGCTTTCTGTGGTCGCATAAAAGTGAGATGCGGCCGCACTCCTGCGCTTGGATTGGATCAGGGCTTCATTCTGCGGACCGCACACTTATGAGTGCGGACGCACAATAATGGTGCAGTCCGCACATCTTCAACCTCCCCAACTACAGGTCTCTGAATCTAGACTTTTGCGGCCGCACAATAATTGTGCGGTCCGCACTCTGTGAAGAAATTCTATCAGTGCATCTTCAGAGTTTGCGGCCGCACACAGTATTGTGCGGTCCGCACTGTAGCCCCTTTTTGCCTTGCTTTGGTTCTTGTCTAATTTTACTTCGTTTGGAGTTGATTTTCACTTCTTTGGCTCATTTCCCAATATTTCTGCAAGAAAGCACATTTCATTAGTTCTCGGGAATACCTTTAAGAAGTTTTGAGCTAAAATGTAAGTAAAAGAGAGAAAATAAGCGGTCAAAATCCCTACTTATCAACTCCCCCAAACTTAAGCTTTTGCTTGTCCTCAAGCAATTAAGGAAATTTCCCACCTCCACTAGAAAAGGGCTATTTCAGCTGGCCTAAGTTGAATCAAACACAAATCAATTGGGACCAACAATTACCCACATGCTCATGAATCATTAACAAGCCTATGATTTGAATGTTAAAGCACAAATGGCTCTAATGTGACGCTTGAGCATCAAGGGTTGACTTTGTTCATCAAGGAAGCTTGCACTTTCATGCAGGTCACTGTGGATCCCAAACTCCTCCTCCTATACTCTCCGTAAGCTCATCTCACTCACGAATGAAGAATTGAATTCAATGACTCGAGAAAGATTCGCTCATCACTTTCAAAAGAATGTCACAAGCTCGACTCTAAGCATCATAAGCTTGCCCCTCATGTAGATCACCACTAATGTAAGCTCGCTCGGCTTGAAATCATGTAGGGCTTTTTTGGCATGTAATGAAGGCTTTTGGACTAAGGAGGGAAATATCAGAATGGAATTGGTTCATCTTCCCTTTAGCACTTCATATTTTCTTTTTGGCTCTTGCTTTGCCGACTTTTTGAGTCATTTTCTTTTCCCTTAGGGGGATTAGAGAGACTTGACATCACTCTTTCTTTGTCATGCTATTCATACTTTCCTTCTTTGTTATATCCATGCTTTGAACTTTTGCTTTCTTTTGCATCTTTTCAACCCTTTCACATTATTCACTTTCTTTTTGTGTTTTTCTTTTGTTCTTCCTTTCTTTTTCTTTGCTTTTCCTCTTCTTCATTTCTTTTCTCTTTTTGCGCCTTGAGACCATCTTTAAACTCCTCGTCTCTCCCCTAAACTTATGTTTTTTTTCCATTTGAATCACATGAGTGCTAAAGAAAGTTCGGATGCCAAGAGAGAGTCACTATAAAACGGGTAAAGGCTTGTAATGTGGTTATCGAATAAAAAGGCTTTAGGCTCAAAAGGGTTTACTAAGGATGATATCATTGGTGGGCCGTGGAAGGTTTCAAAACGGGTCAAGGGAAGCCTACAATCACTTCTCAAGCCAGGCTAACTTAGAATTTCGCCTAGAAACACATTCGGGGCAAATTCTAGATCACTCACACGGGTACTTGGACTTGTAACAAAATACCTCACCTCTCACACAACCGGATTGTCAAAGAGAATAGAGTCAAGGGCCCACAACAACCGCATTCAACATTGAAAATCGCTAATGGTTCAACTAAACCACCCGATGATTGCATAAGTCAACACAAGAGTCACAAGGTCACTAACTAGGACCATTTCTTTACAAAAACTTGTTTTTAACCATAAGCACGTAGTTAATTGTGTTGGTACCAAGTGAAGCATGCTTGACCCTTATTTATTCATTAATACTACTTGTTTCTACCTAATCATCAAAAACTGACTCGATCCCTTAAGAAGGTTGTCACGCCATCCATCGTTGGGAAGAGCCACTCGGTTCACACAAGACCCACATTTGGAAAGAACCGTAGCATTAAGAAAACCAAAGGAGTATTGTTCACTAAAACATAAAAAGAAGCTAAAAAATCAAAAAGAAGCTAATAAAGTAACTAAAAAGCTATACTATTAAGAAAACAAAATGAAGAAGTTATGAAATAAACTACGGAAAGTAAGGCAAATGAATATACAAACCGAGGGGAATAGAATATATACAAGAGGGATGAATATATACATAATGAGGGAGAAAATATAAATAAAAGAAAAAGAGTATTAAAGTTATTACAGGCCCAAAAGTAATCAAATGTCATCACAGTCATCCAAAATGAACCAAAATAGACCACCCCCCAGAATAAGAACAAGCATTGTCCTCAATGCTTAGCAAAATCAAAACAAAAGAGGATAGAGAGTAAATAAAACTCCCTATGTGGTCTCAGGGTGACTGGCAGCATTACCACCCTCAGTCTCCTCCAACTGTATCTCATCATCACTGGGCTGAGAAACAACAGGGTTGGTGAGCATCTGAAGCATCTCCTCAGCAGTGGGGGCAGTGAGATCTGGCTCGTCAGACTGGTCAGCTGGTGCCTCTGCTGATGGTGCTGATGGGTCAGCTGGTACTGATGGATCTGTCTCCATCAGGAGGTCAAAAGGCAAATCACCTCCTCTCTCAAACTCTCCACTGCTTTCTTTGAAGCCTGGGATTTCCTCATCTTCTTCACCTGCTTGGTCAACTCCTCAATAGCACCCCCGTGAGCCACTAGTGTATCCATAACAGTATTCTGGTTGTCCAGAATCTTCTTCAATGTTTCCTCCACTAACGGAGGGACCTGTGGTGCTGCTAGGGTGGAGGACTGTGCTGCAACACTACTGGATATGTTAGACAGATTAGAAACGGCTGTCTGCATCCAGTTGTTGAGGCTCGCCAAAGTTTGGGAGACTCGCAAAGCAGTGAGAGGATAAGTGGATGAAGCTGGCACTGTCACTGCAACTGATGTCCTAGAAGATGAATATGGTGGCACTGCAACTGATGTCCTGTGGAAGGCATGGGAGTTGTAGATGGCTCAGCAGTAGCCTCGGAACCCACTACCGATGGCTCGTCAGACTGACCAACGGTGGTAGTGACCTTACCCTTGAACTTTGGGTTGTTATCACACTGCAGGTGGTACCATGAGAAAGGCTTCTTGGCCTTTACTTTTGTGTCATATGGTCTTGGCTCCACCTTGGCATCATTGAAATACTCTGTGAGGGTGTTTGGATAAGGGTAGGACTTTTCACTTTTTTAGACCGCCAATGTGATGTTGGTTGACATGATAACACCCACATTAATTGGGTACCCCACCATAATAGAATCCACCAGAACTGCCCGGGGATGTGGGAGATTGTTCTCATTCAAACTCGGATCAATCCGGCTACACACAATGGTTTTCCACCCTTTAGCTTCAAAATTTAGGGTGGCTCGGAGGATAGGAACTCCTGCTGTAATCCATGGTGGTGATGGTCCTCGGGCAGCCAAAATCTCATCTAGCCAAGGGCGAGGTACGTCACCCAGAGCCAACTTCTCTAGGTACTGTACTGCCTCCACTTCTTCGAATCCCACATAAGTGTTCAAAGAGCAGGCGTCGAAGCAAACTTTCAAATTTCTCACCTTTGTCATTTTTGTCCCCTTCTTGATGTGAGCCACATTGGCGTAGAACTCCCTGACGAAGTGCTCATTTGCATCGATGACACTGTGGGTGAACCACTTCCACCCCTTGCGCTCGTGAAACTGTCTAAGGACATTTGGATTATGAATATCCAAATCCTTAAATAAGAATTGTCACTCAAGTGTGAGCGACCTTTGAGGCCATAATTCCCGAAACCTGTTGAAGGCTGTCAAGCTCACGAACCGATCCTCCCACATTTCCTTTTTCTTCGACCTCTCAAGGCCACCCACTTAAGTGCCCCCCCCCCACCATCATCCGGGACATTATCATCATCGACATCAATAGTTTCTGGTGCTGGAGGAGTAGGTGTAGAGGAGGGCTCGGAACCCTGGCTTCCCGTATCAGAACCCCTAGAAGAACTAGGTGTAGGTTCGTCGTGAAATTGATAACGCCCAGTAGGTTGGGATGGTTGGGACTGGGACTTAGGTTGGACCTCTATTGAATGTCCCTCAGAGGCTTCCCTGTATGGGGCATAGGAACTGGATGTTTAGGGCTCTGTGGCCCTTCCTCTCCCGGTGGTCGGCTTTTTAGCAATAGGCTTTGATTGCACTCGCAGAGGTCGAGTGCCTTCTCCTCTGCCTCGGGAGGGTTCACCTCTCCCTTTTGATGTATCGCCTCCACCACATGATCTAACCGTTGTCTGCAATACAAGGTATAAGGTATATTGGTCAGTTGAGTTCAAAACAATTCAAACATTTGCAGAACAATTGCAGTACAATAGTCATCAAGGAGATAGTGCGGACCGCACAATTCTGAGTGCGGCCGCAGACTCAAGAAGTTTATTTAAATGATGAAGTGTCTCTCAATCAATCTGCAATTAGTTGAAGCTTTGGAACAAATGCCCTATTATGAAAAGTTCATGAAGGATCCTGTGACAAAGAAGCGGTCAATGAATTTTAAAACTATCAAACTCACTTATCAAGTGGGTGCAATTGTGAATTTAATAGGTCCCAAGATGGAGGATCCCAAAGCTTTCACGATTCCTTGTACAATTGAAAGTGTCGAGTTTGCTAAAGCTCTTTATGATCTTGGGGCAAGTATCAATTTGATGCTCTATTCGGTTTTCAAGACATTGAGAATTGGAAAACCAAGGCCTCCTCTATGAGACTGCAAATGACCGATCTTACTATGAAGATACTTTTGGGAGTGATTGAAGATGTCTTTGTTCATGTGGATAAATTCATTCTTCCGGCGGATTTTGTCATTCTCGATTGTGAAGTTGATTATGAGGTGTCGATTATTTTTGGAAGAACTTTCCTTCTATGGGGAAGGCTCTTTGTGATGTGGAAGCAGGAGAACTTACCTTCCGAGTTGGAGATGAAAAGGTGGATTTCCATGTGTGTAAGTCCATGCGGCAACCCAATAGCAATGAGATGTGCTCTTTTGTGGACTTTGTGACCGATATTATTGTTGATGATACAAGTGCTACGATCAATGTTGGTGATATGTTAGAGGTCGTCTTGCTCAACTTTGATGATGATGAGATGGATGGCTTCATGGAATGTGTAAACTCTTTGCAAGGAATGGGGTCGTACAATTATGCACCCCAAAAATTATCATTGGATCTTAAAAATAGGACAACTCCTCCTACAAAGCCTTCCATTGAAAAGCCTCCTACTTTAGAGTTGAAGCCATTGCCTCCACATCTTTGGTATGAATTCCTTGGTCCTTCTTCTACTTAATCAGTTGTTCTTTCCTCTTGTTTGACTAACGTGCAGGTAGACTCTACATTGGCGGTGCTACAAAAGAGGAAAAAGGATATTGGGTGGACATTGGCAGATATTCGGTGAATAAGACTCGCATTTTGCATGTATAAGATCAACTTGGAGAAAGGTGCCAAACCATCTATTGAACATCAAAGGAGACTTAATGAGGACATTCAAAAAGTTGTCAAAAAGGAGATTATCAAGTGGTTGGATGCCGGCATTGTCTACCCTATCTCCAATAGTTCGTGGACTTCTCCGGTTCAATGTGTCCCGAAGAAGGAAGGCATGATGGTAGTCACCAATGACAAGAATGAGTTGATTCCTACAAGAACGGTGACCGGTTGGAGAGTGTGTATGGACTATTGTAAGCTCAACAAAGTCACAAGTAAGGATCATTTTCCACTTCCCTTCCCTGATTAAATGCTTGATAGATTGGTCGGACATTCTTTCTATTGCTTTCTTGACGGGTATTCGGGCTACAACCAAATTCTTATTGCTCCGGAAGATCAAGAGAAAACAACCTTTACATGTCCCTATGGTACTTTTGATTTCAAGCGGATGCCATTTGGTTTGTTCAATGCACCGATAACTTTTCAAAGGTGTATGATGGCTATTTTCACGGACATGGTGGAGAACTACCTTGAAGTTTTCATGGATGACTTCTCGGTAGTCGGAGATTCTTTTGATGATTGTCTTGCAAATTTGGATAAAGTGTTGGCAAGATGTGAAGAAATAAATTTTGTGCTCAATTGGGAGAAATATCATTTCATGGTCGAGGAAGGCATTGTCCCTAGCCACAAGATCTCAAAGAATGGAATTGAAGTTGACAAGGCAAAGATTGAGGTGATTTCTAAACTTTCACCTCCAACTTCGGTAAAAGACGTGAGGAGTTTCTTAGGCCACGCGGGGTTTTACTAGCACTTCATCAAAGATTTCTCTAAGGTGGTGAATTCATTGTGCAAGCTTCTTGAGAAGGATGCTAAGTTTAACTTCAACGATAATTGCATGAGAGCTTTTGAATTGTTAAAGTTCAAGTTGACAACTACTCCCATCATCACCGCTCCAAATTGGAGTGTCGCTTTTGAACTCATGTGTGATGCAAGTGACGTAGCAGTGGGGGCTGTTTTGGAAAAATGCATCAACAAGATTTTTCATCCAGTCTACTATGCTAGTAAGACCATGAATGGTGCCTAAGTCAGCTATACGATTACGGAGAAAGAGCTCCTTGCCATTGTGTTTGCAATTGAGAAGTTCCGCCCGTACTTGATGGGTGCAAAAGTTATTGTCCATACGGATCATGCGGTGCTTCATTATCTTATGAGCAAGAAAGATTTCAAAGCTTGGTTGATGAGATGGCTGCTTTTTTTTGCGTAAGTTTGATATTGACATCGAAGATAGAAAAGGGAGTGAAAACCAAGTGGCAGACCACTTGTCTCGTTTGGAGGAGGAGAGGAGGCTGCATGATGGCCTTGAAATCAATGACTCCTTCCTAGATGAGCAACTCTTGGCTTTTTCAATCAAAGAGGTGCCATGGTTCGAGGATCTAGCAAATTTTCTTGTGTGTGGTATCATCCCGGATGAGTTCTCTTCGAACCAAAGGAAGAAGCTCAAACGGGATTGTCAAGATTATTATTCGAATGAACCATACCTTTTTCGGATTTGTACGGATGGGGTGATTAGAAGATGTGTACCGAAAGAAGAGCAAGGTGAAATCCTTTGTGCTTGACATTCTTCGCCATATGGTGGTCATCATGGTGGAGCGAGAATGGCAACCAAAGTGCTTAGTTATAGTTTCTATTGGCCCACTCTTTACAAGGATGCAGGTGATTTATTGAAAATATGCGATGAATGTCAAAGGGGTGATGGAATCTCAAAGAAAAATGAAATTCCCCTCACTACCATTTTGGAGATTTATATTTTCGATGTGTGGGGTATTGATTTCATGGGTCCTTTTGTGAGTTCTTGTGGAAACACCTACATCTTGATCACGGTGGATTATGTGTCCAAATGGGTTTGAAGAAGAATATTTTCACAAGGTTCGGTACTCCGCAGGCTATTATAAGCGATGGGGGGGTCATATTTTTGCAACAAGGCTTTCTATACTTTACTTAGCAAGTATGGTGTTACTTATAAAGTCACGACCCCTATCATCCTCAAGCTAGCGGTCAAGTGGAAGTCTCCAACCGGGAGATAAAGAGTATTTTGTCCAAAATAGTGAATGCTAACCGGACGGATTAGTCCAAGAAGTTTGATGATGCATTATAGGCTTACCAGACGTCTTACAAAACACCTATCGGGATGTCTCCATATCCGTTGGTATTCAGAAAAGCTTGTCATACTTCGGGTGGAAGTTGAGCACAAAGCCATGTGGGCTTTAAAGAAGTTGAATCTTGATTGGGATGTAGCCGCTAACCTGAGGGTTCCACATTTGAATGAATTGGATGAATATCGGTACCATGCCTAGACAAGTTCGTCCTTATACAAATAAACGATGAAATATTTTCATGACAAATACATTTGGAACAAAGAGTTGAAAGTGGGAGATCTCGTACTTTTGTTCAACTCAAGGTTGAGGATGTTTCTCGGGAAGCTAAAGTTTAAATGGAGTGGTCCCTTTGAAATTGTGGGTGTGATATCTTTTTGTGTATTGGACTTGAAGAACAAAAACAGTGAAGTATTCCGATTCAATGGCCACCGGGTGAAGCACTATTTGGCAAAAGTTGGTGATAGCCACATCGTGGTGGTCATTCATTTCAATTGACGGTATTATGCATCGTGCCGCGAAGTTAAATCAGGTGCTTCTTAGCAACCTATGTTTCTTTTTTCTCTTTTGTAGTTAGGTGTTATTTTTGTGCTAACTTGATTTGAAGTGTGCTATAGGGATGAGTGTGCCTTACAGAAATCGTGGACAAAAATCTGGGTAAGTGTTGCAAGTATTGCGGACTGCAGTTGAATTGTACAGACTGCACAATTATAGTTATTGCAGCAAAAGTGCTCTGCGGCCGCATAATTAACTTGCGAACCGCACAAATGGATGATATAAAATGCCAACTCTCTGAAGTTGGTCTGTTAGAAAAATGGTCAATCTACGGTCGCAACATGAAATCTACGACCGTAACAAGGAATCTGCAGCCGTGCAAAAATTTATGCGGACCGCAGATAAAATACTGACTTAAGCTCACCATGTAATAAAGTGCGGACCGCAACTGAAATTGTGCGGCCGCACTCACTCATCCTTCCTTTAGAAATTCAATAGTATAAATAGAGGGCTAGGGCAACTGTTACACTTTTCCCTAGTGCGGACCGCACAATTTTGAAGTGCGTCCCACACCTTGAAGTGCGGATCACATAATTTTGAGTGCGGCCGCACATCCTGAAGTGCGGACCGCATAATTTTGAGTGCGGCCGCACATCCTAAAGTGCAGACCGCACAATTTTAAGTGCGGCTGCACAAGTCCAATCCTGAGATACTGATTCTCTGAAGTTCAAAAGTGCGGTCGCACACATTTTTATACGGCCACACAATTCTTTTTACGGACCGCACAATTTTGAGTGCGGTCCACACTTTTCAAGTACAATATTTGCCCTAATCAAGTGGTCTACGGACCGCACAAATTTGTGTGCGGCCGCACAATTTTAACAATTATGATAGTAAAGTTATGGTTCATGCAATTTTTCACAATTTATACATGGCATGCAAAAATTAACATGATTAATAGTCTACCCAGTCCCAATTGAACATATATGAAACTACCCACATGACTAACAATTAACATTTTAGGTCTAACAAAAGCTCTACCACAAAAGTACAAAAACTAAAAGAAATTGCAAAATCTAAAGATGTAATGAACATACCAGTTATGAAAGATGCATGTAAGAATCTACACCAATGAAATGAAGGTAGATTGTGAACTAATTGATCGTGCACTGTGTTTGCTTAGGGTTCAAGAACTCAGAGTGGTAAAATTGTGAATAGTGCCTTGAGGTTCTATTTATTGGTTGACCAAGTCACTCCAAACCTAAGGCCAGTGTGGCCGCACAATTTTGAGTGCGGACCGCACTCTTTACCTGGACCTTGAAGCAACTCTGCGGTCCGCATAAAGTGAGTGCGACCGCAGAATTTGTGCGGACCGCCCAATTTTATGTGCGGTCGCATATTGGCTATGAATTTTGACAGGCCAACTTCATAGAACTTGCAAATTTGGTCTTCCAGTTGTGCGACCGCACACAGAACTGTGCGGCCGCAGAGTGCTTTCTACTGCTACCTTTAGAATTGTGCGGTCCGCACAATTAATGTGTTGTCCACACTCTTTTAACACTTAGCCAATTGTTTTATGACACAGTTCCTGCAATGCACATCCATTCCTGCTATACTTAAAAACTAGTTAGCACAAAACAAAGCCTATCTAATGAAAAAGAAAAAGAAAAAGATACATGGGTTGTCTTCCAAGAAGCGCCTGATTTAACGTCTTGGCACGACACAGGTTACCATCAATCACTTAAAATGAATCAACGCCACAACGTGGCCATCATCAACCTTGCCAAGATAATGTTTCACCCGGTGACCATTGACTCTAAACACTTCATCATTCTTGTTCTTCAAGTCTAATGCACCAAAGGGTATCACATGCACAACCTCAAATGGACCACTACACTTGGATTTCAACTTTCCCGGAAACGTCCGCAACCGAGAATTCAACAATAGCACAAGATCGCCTTCTTTGAACTCCTTGTTCCGGATGTACTTGTCATGGAGGTACTTTATCTTGTCCTTGTATAAGGACGAACTTGAATATGCATGGAACCGGAATTCATCAAGCTCATTCAATTGTGCCACCCTTAAGTTGGCGGTGACATCCCATTCAAGATTAAGCTTCTTCAATGCTCACATAGCCTTGTGCTCAAGTTCCACCGGTAGGTGACAAGCTTTCCCGAACACTAACCGATACAAAGACATACCAATTGGTGTTTTGTAAGCCATCCTATAAGCCCAAAGAGCATCATCAAGTTTCGTTTACCAATCCATCTGGTTGGCATTCACAGTCTTTGACAAAATACTCTTGATCTCCCGGTTGGAAACTTCAACTTGCCCGCTTGCTTGAGGATGATAGGGGGTCCACACTTTATGAGTAACACCAAACTTTGTAAGTAAGGTATCAAAAGCTTTGTTGCAAAAGTACGATCCCCTATCACTAATAATGGCCCTGGGAGTACCAAACCTTGTTAAAATGTTCTTTTTCAAAAATACCACCACACTCCAGGCTTCATTGTTAGGCAAAGCCACGGCTTCAACCCACTTTGACACATAATCCACAGCTACCAATATGTAAGTGTTCCCACATGAGCTCATGAATGAACTCATGAAATCAATACCCCACACATCAAAAATGTCAATCTCCAAGATGGTGGTGAGGGGCATATCATTTTTCTAAGAAATTCCACCGGCCCTTTGACAATCATCACAACGCTTGACGAGATCACTAGCATCCTTGTAAAGAGTAAGCCAATAGAATCCACAACTCAACACTTTTGTTCCCGTTCTAGCTCCACCATGGTGACCACCATATAGCGAAGAGTGGCAAGCCTCAAGAATTTCTATTTGTTCCTACTTCGATACACATCGTCAAATCACACCATATGTACAAATCCGGAAGATATAAGGTTCATCCCAATAATAGTCAAGGCAATCCCGTTTGATCTTCTTCCTTTGGTTTGAAGAGAACTCATTCGGTATAATGCCACTCATAAGATAATTGGCAAAGTCGGCGAACCATGGCATCCCGGTCATAGAAATGGCTAGGAGTTGCTCGTCGAGAAATGAATCATTTATCTCAAGGCCATCATGTGGCCTCCCTTCCTCTTCCAAACGAAACAAGTGGTCCGCCAATTGGATTTCACTACCTTCGCGGTCTTGAATCTCTAAATCAAACTCTTGCAAAAGAAGCACCCACCAAATTAGTCTTGCTTTAGAATCTTTCTTGCTCATCAAATATCGAAGTGTCGCGTGGTCGGTGTGAACAATCACCTTTGTACCCATCAAGTACGGGCGTAACTTTTCCATAGCAAAACCAATAGCAAGGAGATCTTTTTCGGTCACTTTGTAGTTGACTTGGGCATCATTCATGGTCTTACTAGCATAATAGATCGGATGGAAGATTTTATTGATACGCTGCCCCAAATCTGCTCCGACCGCCACATCACTTGCGTCACACATGAGCTCAAAAGGCAATCTCCAATCCGGTGCGGTGATAATAGGAGTAGTAGTCAACTTGAACTTGAACAATTTGAATGCCTTCATACGATCCTCGTTGAAATGGAACTTGTCATCCTTCTTCAAAAGTTTACACAAGGGGTTCACCACCTTGGAAAAGTCCTTGATGAATCGGCGATAGAACCCCGCATGACCCAAGAAGCTCCTCACTCCCTTCACGGATATAGGGGGAGGGAGTTTAGAGATCACATCAATTTTGTCCTTGTCGACCTCAATACCATGCTTTGAAATTTTGTGGCCGGGGACTATGCCTTCTTCGACCATAAAGTGACATTTCTCCAAATTCAAAACCAAGTTTGTCTTCTCACATCTTGCCAAGACCTTATCCAAGTTATTTAAGCAATCATTGAAGGAATTCCCCACCACAGAGAAATCATCCATAAAGACCTCAAGAAAATCCTCCACCATGTCGGTGAAGATGGCCATCATAAATCGTTGAAAAGTCATCGGTGCATTGCATAACCCAAATGGCATCCCCGAGAATGCGAAAGTACCATAGGGACAAGTGAAAGTAGTCCTCGCTTGGTCCTCAGGAGCAATGGGAATTTAATTATAGCAGGAATATCCATCTAGGAAACAATAAAAAACTCGTCCGGCCAAACTATTAAGCATTTGATCAAGAAATGGAAGCAAAAAATGATCTTTCCGAGTGACTTTGTTGAGCTTGCACACTCTCCATTCGGTCACCGTTCTTGTAGGAATCAATTTGTTCTTGTTATTGGTGACCACAGTCATGCCCCCTTTCTTTGGGACACATTGCACCGGAGAGGTCCACGAGCTATCGGAAATGGGGTAAACTACCCCGGCATCCAACCACTTTATGATTTCCTTCTTCACCACCTCTTGCATTGCTTTATTTGATCTTCTTTGATGTTCAATGGAGGTTTTGACATCCTCTTCCAAAATAATCATGTGCATGCAAAAGGCGGGGCTTATACCTCGAATATCCGCCAGTGTCCATCCTATAGCTTTCTTCCTCTTTTGAAGCACCGCCAAAGTAGAATATACCTGCACGTTAGTCAAGCAAGAGGAAAGAATAATAGGAAAAGTAGAACATGGGCCAAGAAACTCATACATGAGATGTGAAGGTAATGGCTTTAACTCCAAAGTGGGAGGCTCCTTGTAATGCATTTACACATTCCACATAGCCATACTTCTCATCATCATCATGATTAAGCAATATGTCCTCCAAAGTATCATCAACATTCATCGTGACATTATCATCATCAACAATCACCTCAGTCACTAAACCCATAAACGAATAAACTTCGTTGCTATTCGGTTGCCTTAGAGATTTGCACACATGGACCACCTTTTCATTGCCCACTCGAAAGGTGAGCTCATCGGCTTCCACATCAACAAGAGCCTTCCTCGTATCAAGGAAAGGTCTACCCAAGATAATAGGTACCTCATAGTTCACTTCGCAATAAAGAATCACAAAGTCCGCCTGGAGGATGAACTTATCAACACGAACCAGCACATCATCAATAATACCCAATGGTCTCTTCATAGTATGATCCGCCATTTATAACCTCATAGATGTGGGTCTTGGTTGCCCAATTCCCAAAGTTTTGAACACCGAGTAGGGCATCCAGTTGATACTTGCCCCTAGATAACATAGAGCTTTGGCAAAGTCAGCACTTCCAATAGTGTAAGGGATTGTGAAAGCATCGGGATCTTACAATTTCGGAACCATTTAGTGAACAATAACACTCACTTGATGTGTCATCTTGATAACTTCACAATTTATAGATCTTTTCTTTGTCACCAAATCTTTCATGAACTTTGCATAACCGGGCATTTGTTCCAATGCCTCAACCAATGGCACATTAATGGATAAGCTCTTCATCATGTCAATAAACTTCTTGAATTGGTTCTCACTATTTTGCTTGGCGAGCTTTTGAGGGTATGGAGGAGGAGGCCTTGGCATTGGTGCCTTGTCCTTTGGCACTACCGGTTCCGGTATGTCAATCATGTGTTCCCTAGACGGGTTCACTTCTTCTTGGGTCTCCTCCACACTCACATCAATGTCAATTTTCACTTCTTCATTAGCTTGAACCACATTGCTTGGAATCTCAACTTCTTGAACCACTACATCATCATCCGCAATTCTTTTTTGATTTGAGGTGGTTGCATATCCACCTCTTCTACTCCTTGTTGTTATGGCCATGGCATGTCCTGTATTGTTCCCACCATTCGGGTTCACCACCGTATCACTAGGTAGTACCCCCTTAGGAAGAGTGTTTAAGGCTTGCGAGATTTGCCCCAATTGAACTTCCAAATTGCGGATTGAAGTGTTGTGAGAGGCTAATTGAGCATCGGAGTCAGCATTTTTCTCCATCATTTGTTTGAACATATTTTCAATATGTCCCATCTCATTGTTGGAAGAACTAGAACCTTGAGACGGATAAGGAGGCGAGCTGTTTGGTTGTTGATACATCGGGGGCCTTTGAGAGCCCGGCCCCAGATTCCCTTAGTTACCATTCCAACCCCCTTGGTTGTTGCCTCCCCAATATCCTTGATTACTGCCACCCTAATGGCCTTGGTTTCCTTGGTTATTGTTATTGTTCCAATTACCTTGATTGTTGGTACCATCACTCTAATTGCCTGATTTTGATTGTTCTAATTTCCTTGATTTCCTTGAGATTGCCATTGTTGATTCAGGCCTTGAGATTTGTTCCATTGCCCTTGGTAGTTATTCAAATATTTCACTTCTTCCTCTTGCTCATTATATGATTCGTCTTGGTTGAACCCACTATCATCTTGCACAAATTGTTCTACATAATTTTGCACTTGTTGACCCTTTTACCTTCGCTTGTTCACCATCATATTGACACCTTCCATTGCATTTACTTGCTTAGGACCTTGAACCTGTTGAAGTTGATCTTTGGCTAATTGATTCATTGTAGTGGTCAACTCAAAAATTGCTTGCCCATGATTGTGCAATTCTTTGTGTAGGTGAATCACATTTGGATCACCTTGAGGAACATTTTCTCTACTATGCCATGCCGATGAAGTATCCGCCATTTCATGTAAGATTTCGTAAGCTTCGGCATATGGTGTTGTCATGAAATTTCCACTAGCAAGTTGGTTGACCACGCATTGATTGGTAGTATTGATCCCCCTGTAGAAGGTTTGTTAAATCATAGCCTCGGTCATGTCATTATTGGGGCACTCTTTCACCATAGTGCGGTACCTCTCCCATATCTCATGCAAAGGCTCACTGGATTCTTTTTTGAATGCTAGAATCTTGTCTCTAAGAGTAGCCATATGTCCGGGAGAAAAGAACTTGGCAATGAATATTTCTGCCAATTCATCCCGTGTATGGATAGAATGGTTTGGCAATCTTTCTAACCAGTCCAAGGCTTTTCCCCATAGAGAAAAGGGAAATAGTCTCAACCTTAAAGCATCCTAGGAAATGTTGGTCTGTTTACTACCCCAGAAGGTGTCCACAAATCCATTCAAGTGCTTGTACGCATTTTGATTTGGAACCCCGGTAAAGAATACCCGTTGCTCAAGCAATGTAAGCATAACATTAGTGATTTGAAAGTTGCCCGCCCTAATGCGGGGCGGAACTATGGCACTTGCGTACCCTTTATTCGGCAACACCCTGTGTGGAGCCGCTCTCGGTGGATTTTGGGGAGGAACGGGAATGTTTTCTTGAGGCGGTCGGCCTCGTCTATTTGATTGAGGTTCAAGAGGAACCTTTTCAACTGGGTCATATTCCACGTCCATATCCCCCAAAGGCATGTTTCCGAGAGGATCATTGTTGAGAGCTATTTATTTGTATCTACAGTCAATTCATAAAAAAGGTTAGTAACCCATAATGAAAAGAAGACAAGTTACGCACAAAACCAAATATATAGCCAAATCTGTTTTTAGCTCCTCGGCAATGGCGCCAAAAATTGATGTCGCCCAAAGTCACATCATTAATTTAGATTGTGAGGTGGTCGATGCAATAATAAAAACCCAACGCGAGTCGGGGTCGATTCCACAGGGAGCATGATATGGGATTAGGTATATACCTAGTGTGAATGTATGACGTGCCTAAGATTACACTTCCACAATTTCAATTGTTGTTTCTACTTCTACTTTTTTGCTAATGCTTGTAGTTGTAAAGCTAAGAGACAATGTTTTTGGTTTTGGTTGTTTTTCAAGTTATAAAAGATCTAGGGTTGTGACTTCCGCCTAGTTGGTTACCTAACGGATTTATAGCTTTAGGGCATGTTTGGTTGATCGGGATACAATATAGCAATCACACGTAATTACTCACTCTATACCTCTCGGTAGTTTGAGTGATTTTGCCCAATTTGTCTTTCTCAAGTCCAAATGGGTATCTCACGAAGCATGTGATAAATGCTCAAGTCGGGTCTTACTATCTCTAGATTTGACCCTTTAATTGGGGCTATCAATTTCTTGAGTTCCCCCAATTTCTTGTTAGCCAAGTTTTTCTAGACTTAGTCTCACTTTCTCAAGTATAGACTAAGTCAATTAGGCATGAATCAATGTTTACAACCATCAATTCTCAAATTCAAGCAGGAACTAGGCTAAAATTCATATATCCAATCACAAATAAGCCCTAAATCAATCACCCATTAAGTACCCATACTAGGGTTGGGTCACAACCCTAGCTAAGGGTTTAGCTACTCATGTAAAATGAAGAAAATAAAGAAGAAACTAAGATAAAATGCATAATAATTGATTAAGGAAAAAAAATCTAATGTTTAAATGCTAAACTAGTACAAAGTTACCCAATACAGTCAATAAAAATGGCTCTAAGTGTTCAGGTGCACCCAACGTAACCTAAAAATGACAAAAAGATCTATTTATGCCCGCTAAAAATATCTGACAAAATTGCCCCTGCGAAGGTTGTGTGGCCGCACAATACTGTGTGTAGTTCGCACTTTGAGACTGACTGGTGGATATGGCTTTCTGCGGTTGCATAAAAGTGAGATGTGGTCGCACCTCCTCTAATTATGCGGACCGCACAATTCTGAGTGCGGTCGCACTCTTGCGCTTGGACTGGATCAGGGCTTCATTCTGCGGACCGCACATTTATGAGTGCGGCCGTATTTTGGCATCCTGCGGCCGCACAATAATGGTGTGGTCCGCACATCTTCAAGCTCCCCAAACTACAGGTCTGTGAATCTAGTCTTCTGCGACCGCACAATAATTGTGCGGTCCGCACTTTGTGAAGAAATTCTATCAGTGCATCTTCAGAGTTTGCGGCCGCACACAGTATTGTGTGGTCCTCACCGTAGCCCGTTTTGCCTTGTTTTGGTTCTTGTCCAATTTTACTTCTTTTTGAGTTGATTTTCACTTATTTGGCTCGTTTTCCAATATTCCTGCAAGAAAGCACATTTAATTAGTTCTCGGGAATACCTTTATGCATTTTTGAGCTAAAAGGTAAGTAAAAGAGGGAAAATAAGCTGTCAAAATCCCTACTTATCTACTCCCCCAAACTTAAGCTTTTGCTTGTTCTTAAGCAATTAAGGCAATTTCCCACCTTCACTAGAAAAGGGCTATTTCAGCCGGCATAAGTTGAATCAAACACAAATCAATTGGGACCAACAATTACCCACACGCTCATGAATCATTAACAAGCCTATAATTTGAATGTTAAAGCACAAATGGCTCTAATGTGACGCTTGAGCATCAAGGGTTGACTTTGTTCATCAAGGAAGCTTGCACTTTCATGCAGGTCACTGTGGATCCCAAACTCCTCCTCCTATACTCTTCGGAAGCTCATCTCACTCACGAATGAAGAACTCAATCCAATTACTCGAGAAAGATTCGCTCATCACTCTCAAAAGAATGTCACATGCTCGGATCTAAGTTCCATATGATTGCCCCTCATGTAGATCACCACTAATGTAAGCCTGCTCGGCTTGAAATCACGTAGGGCTTTTTCGACATGTAATGAAGTCTTTTGGACTAAGGAGTGAAATATCGGAATGGAATTGGTTCATCTTTCTTTTAGCACTTCATCTTTTCTTTTTGGTTGTTACTTTGCCGACTTTTTGAGTCATTTTCTTTTCTCTTAGGGGGATTAGAGAGACTTGACATAACTCTTTCTTTGTCATGCTATTCATATTTTCCTTCTTTGTTTTCTCCATGCTTTGAACTTTTGCTTTCTTTTTGTGTTTGTCTTTTTTTCTTCCTTTCTTTTTCTTTGCCTTTACTCTTTTTCGTTTCTTTTCTCTCCTTTTTTTTGTACCTTGAAACTATCTTTAAAGTCCTCGTCTCTCCCCCAAACTTATGTTTTTGCCATTTGAATCACATGAGTGCTAAAGAAAGTTCGGGTGCCAAGAGAGAGTCACTATAAAACGGGTAAAGGCTTGTAATGTGGTTACCGAATAAAAAGGTTTTAGGCTCAAAAGGGTTTACTAAGGATGATATCATTGGTGGGCCATGGAAGGCTTCAAAACAGGTCAAGGAAAGCCTACAATCACTTCTCAAGCCAGGCTAACTTAGAATTTCGCCTAGAAACACATTCAAGGCAAGTTCTAGACTACTCTCATGGGTACCAGCACTTGTAAGAAAATACCTCACCTCTCACACAACCGGATTGTCAAAGAGAATAGAGTTGAGGTCCCACAACAACCGCATTTAATATTGAAAATCGCTAATGGTTCAACTAAGCCACCCGATAATTGCCTAAGTCAACACAAGAGTCATAAGGTCACTAACTAGGGCTATTTCTTTACAAAAATTTATTTTTAACCATAAGCGCGTAGTTAAGTGTGGTGGTACCAAGTGAAGCATGCTTGACCCTTATTTATTCCTTAATACTACTTGTTTCTACCTAATCATCAAAACTGACTTGATCCCTTAAGAAGGTTGTCACACCATCCATCGTTGGGAAGAGCCACCCGGTTTACACAAGACCCACCTTTGGAAAGAACCGTAGCATTAAGAAAATCAAAGGCTTATCTTTCACTAAAACATAAAAAGAAGCTAACAAATCAAAAAGAAGCTAATAAAGTAACTAAGAAGCTATAATATTAAGAAAACAAAATGAAGAAGCTATGAAATAAATTACTGAAAGTAAGACAAATGAATATACAAACCGAGGGGAATAAAATATATACAAGAGGGATGAATATTTACATAATGAGGTAAAAAACAAAATAAAAGAAAAAGAGTATTAAAGTTATTACATGCCCAAAAGTATTCAAATGTCATCACAGTCATCCAAAACGAACCAAAATAGACCACCCCCCAGAATAAGAACAAGCATTGTCCTTAATGCTTAGCAAAATCAAAACAAAAGAGGGTAGAGAGTAAAGAAAAATCCCTATATGGTCTCAGGGTGACTGGCAGCATCACCACCCTCAGTCTCCTCCAACCGTATCTCATCATCACCGAGTTGAAGGATAACAAGGTTGGTGAGCATCTGAAGCATCTCCTCAGCAGTGGGGGCAGTGAGATCTGGCTCGTCAGATTGGCTAGTCGGTGCCTCTGTTGATGGTGTTGCTGGGTCAGCTAGTACCGATGGATCTGTATCCATCAGTAAGTCAAAAAGCAAATTACCTGCTGCTGCTATCTTCGTCACCTCCTTTCTCAAACTCTCCATTGCTTTCTTTAAAGCCTGGGATTTCCTCATCTTCTTCACCTGCTTGGTCAACTCCTCAGTAGCACCCTCGTGAGCCACCAGTGTATCCGTAACAGTCTTCTGGTTGTGCAGAATCTTCTTCAATGTTTCCTCCACTTATGGAGGGACCTGTGGTGCTTCTAGGGTAGAGGACTGTGCTACAATAGTACTACATATGTCAGACAGCTTAGAAGTGGCTGTCTGTATCCAGTTGTTGAAGCTCGCTAAAGTCTGGGAGACTCACATCGCAGTGAGAGGATAAGTGGATGATGCTGGCACTGGTACTGCAACTGATGGCGTAGAAGGTAAAGGTGGTGGCATAGCGTATGTCCCGGTGAAAGGCCCGGCTGTTATGGAAGGCATGGGAGTTGTAGATGGCTCAGTAGCAGCCTCAGAACCCACCACTGATGGCTCGTCAGACTGACCAACGGTGGTAGTGACCTTACCCTTTAACTTTGGGTTGTCAGCACCCTGCAGGTGGTACCATTACAAAGGCTTCTTGGCCTTTACTTTTGTGTCATATGGCCTCGGCTCCACCTTGGCATCATTGAAATACTCTGTGAGGGTGTTTGGATAAGGGTAGGACTTTTCACTTTTTTGGACCGCCAATGTGATGTTGGTTGACATGATGGAACCCATATTGATCGGGTACCCAACTATAATAAAGCCACCAGAACTGCCCGAGGAAGTGGGAGGTTGTTCTCCTTCTAACTCGGATCAATCCGGCTACACACAAAGGTTTGCCACCCTTTAGCTTCAAAATTAAGGGTGGCCCGGAGGATAGGAACTCTTGCTGTAATCCATGGTGGTGGTGGTCCTCGGGCGGCCAAAATCCTAGCTAGCCAAGGGCGAGCTTCATCACCCAGAGCCAACTTCTTTAGGTACCGGACTGCCTCCATTTCTTCGAATCCCACATAAGTGTTCAAAGAGCAGGCGT
Source organism: Nicotiana tomentosiformis (assembly GCF_000390325.3). Lineage (NCBI taxonomy): Eukaryota > Viridiplantae > Streptophyta > Magnoliopsida > Solanales > Solanaceae > Nicotiana > Nicotiana tomentosiformis. The sequence goes on from NC_090817.1 coordinate 128,555,940, forward strand.
CGAAGCGGACTTTCAAATTTCTCACCTTTGTCACTTTTGTCCCCTTCTTTATGTGAGCCACATTGGCGTAGAACTCCCTGACCAAGTGCTCATTTGCATCGACGACATTGTGGGTGAACCACTTCCACCCCTTGCACTCCCAAAACTGTCTAAGGACATTTGGATTATGAATATCCAAATCCTTCATTAAGAACTATCTTTCAAGTGTGAGCGACCTCTAAGGCCACAATTCTCGGAACCTGTTGAAGGTTGTTAAGCTCATGAACTGATCCTCCTATATTTCCTTTTTGTTTGACCTCTCAAGGCCGCCCACTTGAGTGTCCCCCCTCCCCCTCTCCCCCTACCATCATCCGGGACATCATCATTATCGACATCAATAGTTACTGGTGCCGGAGGAGTAGATGTACAGGAGGGTTCGGAACCCTGGCTTCGCTATTGATAACGCCCAGTGGGTTGGGATAGTTGGGACTGGGCCTCAGGTTGGACCTCCATTGAATGACCCTGGGAGGCATCCCTGGATGGGGCATAGTAACTGGATTGTGAGGGCTTTGTGGCCCTTACTCTCCCAGTGATCGGCTTTTAGCAATAGGCTTCGATTGCACTCCCCGAGGGTGAGTGCCTTTTCCTCTGCCTCGGGAGGATTTACCTCTCCCTTTTGATGTATTGCCTCCACCGCATGATCTAACTATTGTCTACAATACAAGGTACATAGGTCAGTTAAGTTCAAAACAATTCAAACATTTGCAAAACAATTGCAGCACAACAGTCATCAAAGGAGACATTGCGGATCGCAAAATTCTGAGTGCGGCCACAAACTGTCTAATGCGGCCCGCACAATTTTGAAGTACGGTTGCACACCCTGAAGTGAGGTCGCACACCCTGAAGTGAGGACCGCATAATTATGAGTGCGGACCGGGCAAATTTTGAGTACGACCGCACAAGTCCAATCCTGAGATACAGATTTCTCTGAAGTTCAAAAGTGCTATCGCACACATTTTTCTGCGGACCGCATAATATTGAGTGCGGTTCTCACTATTCAAGCACAATATTTGCTCTAATAAAGTGGTCTGCGATCCGAACAAAATTGTGTGCGTACGCACAATTTGAACATTTACGACAGTAAGGTTAGGGTTCATGCAATTTTCACAAATTTAGACATGGCATGCACAAATTAACATGATTAATGGTCTACCCAATCCCTAATGAACATATATGAAACTACCCACTTGAGTTTTAAGCACATTTGACATTTTTAGGCCGAAAAATAACTAAACTAATCAAATAAAATAAAAACAAAAATTAAGAAAAATAGACAAAAATCTAACATGGATTGAACATACCAGTAATGAATGATGCAGGTGAGAAACTAACTTGATGGACTGAGTGTGATTTGTGAACTATTTTGCGATGCACAGCATTTTCTTAGGGCTTGGGAATTCAAAGAGCATAAAGGGTGAATAGTGTTCAAAAGCCCTATTTATAGTTTGACCAAATCGGTCAAAAAGTTAGCTGAGTGCGGCCGCACAATTTTGAGTGTGGTCCGCACTCTTTACCTTCTCTTTGAACTGAACTTCTGCGGTCCGCGCAAAAGTGAGTGCGGACGCATAAATTTGTGCGGTCCGCATAATTTTGTGTGTGGCCGTATTTTGGCCAATTTTCATCAAATCCAAACTTTAGAGAGTACATGTTTTTGGGTCTCCAGCTGTGCGGTTGTAGAGCCTTCTCTGCGGTTGCAATCATTTTTGTGTGGTCCGCACAATTTTGGTGTGGCCTGTATAATTTCAACACTTGGCCAATTTTTTCAATTATAGTCCCTGCAATGCACACTCATTCCTGCAATTCACTTCAAAACCAGTTAGCTCAATACAAAACCTATCTAAAAAGGAAGAAAATGAAAAAAATGAAAAGAAACATGGGTTGCCTCCCAAGAAGCGCCTGATTTAACGTCGCGGCACAACACAAGTTACCATCAATCACTTGAAATGAATCAACGCCACAACTGGCCATCATCAACCTTACCAAGATAATGTTTCACCGAGTGATCATTGACTCTAAACACTTCATCATTCTTGTTCTTCAAGTCTAATGCACCAAAGGGTGTCACATGAACAACCTCAAATGGACCACTACACTTGGACTTCAACTTTCCTGGAAACATCCGCAACCGAGAATTGAACAATAGCACAAGATCACCTTCTTTGAACTCCTTATTTCGGATGTACTTGTCATGGAGGTACTTCATCTTGTCCTTGTACAAGGACGAACTGGAATTCATCAAGCTCATTCAATTGTGCCACCCTTAAGTTGGTGGTGACATCCCATTCAAGATGAAGCTTCTTCAATGCTCACATAGCTTTGTGCTCAAGTTCCACCAGTAGGTGACAAGATATTCCGAACACTAACCGATACGGAGACATACCAATCGGTGTTTTGTAAGCCGTCCTATAAGCCCAAAGAGCATCATCAAGTTTCGTTTACCAATCCATCTGGTTGGCATTCACGGTCTTTGACAAAATACTCTTGATCTCCCGGTTGGATACTTCAATTTGCCCGCTTGCTTGAGGATTATAGGGGGTCGACACTTTGTGAGTAACACCATACTTTGTAAGTAAGGTATCAAAAGCTTTGTCGCAAAAATGCGATCCCCTATCACTAATAATGGCCCTTGGAGTACCAAACCTTGTGAAGATGTTCTTTTTCAAAAATGCCACCACACTCTGAGCTTCATTGTTGGGCAAAGCCATGGCTTTAACCCACTTTGAAACATAATCCACAGCTACCAATATGTAAGTGTTCCCACAAGAGCGCACGAACGGACCCATGAAATAAATGCCCCACACATCAAAAATGTCAATCTCCAAGATGGTGGTGAGGGGCATATCATTTTTCTTAGAAATCCCACTGGCCCTTTGACATTCATCACAACGCTTAACGAGATCACTAGCGTCCTTGTAAAGAGTAGGTCAATAGAATCCACAACTCAACACTTTTGTTGTCGTTCTAGCTCCACCATGGTCACCACCATATGGCAAAGAATGGAAAGCCTCAAGAATTTCCATTTGTTCCTCCTCCGGTACACATCGTCAAATCATACCATCAGTATAAATCTGGAAGAGATAAGGCTTATCCCAATAATAGTCAAGGCAATCTCGTTTGAGCTTCTTCCTTTGGTTTGAAGAGAACTCATTCGGTACAATGCCACTCACAAGATAATTGGCTAAGTCGGCGAACCATGAAATCCCGGTCATAGAAATAGCTAGGAGTTTCTCTTCGGGAAATGAATCATTTATCTCAAGGCCATCATGTGGCCTCCCCTCCTCCTCCAAACGAGACAAGTGGTCTGCCACTTGATTTTCACTACCTTTGCGGTCTTGAATCTCTAGATCAAATTCTTGCAAAAGAAGCACCCACCGCATTAGTCTTTCTTTAGAATTTTTCTTACTCATCAAATATCGAAGCACCGCATGGTCGGTGTGTACAATCACCTTTGTACCCATCAAGTATGAGCGGAACTTCTCCATAGCAAAGAAAATAGCAAGGAGCTCTTTTTCGGTCACTGTATAGTTGACTTGGGCATCATTCATGGTCTTACTAGCATAATAGACCGGATGGAAGATTTTGTTGATATGTTGCCCCAAAACTGCTCCGACCACCACAGCACTTGCGTCACACATGAGCTCAAAAGGCAAGCTCCAATTCGGTGCGGTGATAATAGGAGTAGTAGTCAACTTGAACTTGAGTAATTTGAATGCCTTCATACAATCCTCGTTGAAATGGAACTTGGCATCCTTCTCCAAAAGTTTACACAAGGGGTTTACCTCCTTAGAAAAGTCCTTGATGAAGTCGAGATAGAACCCTGCATGACCCAAGAAGCTCCTCACTCCCTTCACGGATGAAGGGGGAGGGAGTTTGGAGATCACATCAATTTTGGCCTTGTCGACCTCAATACCATGCTTTGAAATTTTATGTCCGAGGACTATGCCTTCTTCGACCATGAAGTGACATTTCTCCCAATTCAAAACCAAGTTTGTCTCCTCACATCTTGACAAGACTTTATCCAAGTTGTTCAAGAAATCATTAAAGGAATTCCCAACCACAGAGAAATCATCCATAAAGACCTCAAGAAAATCCTCCACCATGTCGGTGAAGATGGCCATCATACACATTTGAAAAGTCGTCGGTGCATTGCATAACCCAAATGGCATCCGCGAGAATGCGAAAGTACCATAGGGATAAGTGAAAGTAGTCTTATCTTGGTCCTCAGGAGCAAAGAGAATTTGATTGTAGCCGGAATATCCATCAAGGAAATAATAAAAAGCTCGTCCGGCCAACCTATCAAGCATTTTATCAAGAAATGGAAGCAGAAAATGATCTTTCCGAGTGACTTTGTTGAGCTTCCGATAGTCCGTGCACACTCTCTACCTGGTCACCATTTTTTTAGGAATCAATTCATTCTTGTCATTGTGACCACAGTCATGCCCCTTTCTTTGGGACACATTGCACCAGAGAGGTCCACGAGCTATCGGAAATGAGGTAAACTACCCCGGCATCCAACCACTTTAGGATATCCTTCTTCACCACCTCTTACATTTCTTCATTTAATCTTCTTTGATGTTCAATGGAGGGTTTGGCGTCCTCCTCCAAAATAATCTTGTGCATGCAAAAGGCGGGGCTTATACCCCGATTATCCACCAATGTCCATCATATATCTTTTTTTCTCTTTTGGAGCACCGCCAAAGTAGAATCTACATGCACGTTAGTCAAGCAAGAGGAAAGAATAACAGGTAAAGTAGAACATAGGCTAAGAAACTCATACGTCAGATGTGAAGGCAAAGGCTTTAACTCCAAAGTGGGAGGCTCCTCGATTGAGGGCTTTGTTGGAGGAGTCTTCCGGTTCTCAAGATCTAAGGACAATATTTGGGGTTCATAAGTATACGAACCCATTCCTTGTAATGCATTTACACATTCCACATAACCATCATTCTCATCATCATCATGATTAAGAAATACGGCCTCCAAAGTATCATCAACATTCATCATGGCACTAGCATCAACAACAATCACCTCGGTCACTAAGTCCACAAATGAACAAACTTCGTTGCTATTCGGTTGCCTCATAGATTTACACGCATAAAAAACCACCTTTTCATCGCCCACCCGAAAGGTGAACTCACCGGCTTTCACATCAACAAGAGCCTTCCCCATAGCAAGGAAAGATCTACCCAAGATAATAGGCACCTCATAGTCCACTTCGCAATCAAGAATCACAAAGTCAGTCGGGAGGATGAACTTATCAACATGAACCAATATCAATTCTCACTTCTTCATTAGCTTGAACCGCATTGCTTGGAATATCATCTTCTTGAACCACTACATCATCATCCACAATTCTTCTTTGATTTGAGGTGGTTGCATCTCCACCTCTTCCACTCCTTGTTGTTACAGCCATGGCATGTCCTGTGTTGTTCCCACCCTTTGGGTTCACCACCGTATCACTAGGTAGTGTCCCCTTAGGACGAGTGTTTAAAGCCTGCGAGATTTGCCCCAATTAAACTTCCAAAGTGCGGATTGAAGTGTTGTGAGAGGCTAATTGAGCATCGGAGTCAGCAGTTTTCTCCATCATTTGTTTGAACATATTTTTAATATGTCTCATCTCATTGTTGGAAGAACTAGAACCTTGATACGGATAAGGAGGCGGGTTGTTTGGTTGTTGATACATCGGGGGCCTTTGAGAGCCCGGCCCCCGATTCCCTTGGTTATTATTATTCTAACCCCCTTGGTTGTTGCCACCCCAATTGCCTTGATTAATGCCTCCCCAATTGCCTTGGTTACCTTGATTATTCCAATTGCCTTGATTAATGTTATTCCCCCAATTACCTTGATTGTTGTTACCACCACTCCAATTGCCTTGGTGGCCTTGATTGTTCTAATTTCCTTGATTTCCTTGTGATCGTCATTGTTGTTGATGTTGGCCTTGAGCATTATTTCTTTGGCCTTGATAATTGTTGACATATTGCACTTATTCTTCTTGCTTATTGTACAAATCACCTTGGTTATACCCATTATCATCTTGCACAAATTGTTCCAGATGGTTTTGCAATTGCTAACCTTTTTGCCGTCTCTTGTTCATCATCATATTCACACCTTCCATCGCATTCACTTACTTCGGCCCTTGAACTTGTTAAAGCTGAGCTTTGGCCAATTGATTGCCACCCCGATGATATATCCGCCATTTCATCCAAGATTTCACACGCTTCGGCATATGGCGTCATCATGAAGTTCCCACCAGCGAGTTGATTTACCACACATTAATTTGTAGTATTGATCCCCCTGTAGAAGGTTTGTTGAATCATAGCCTCGGTCATGTCATTATTCGGGTACTCTTTCACCATAGTGCAGTACCTTTCCCATATCTCGTGCAAAGGCTCATTGGATTCTTGTTTGAATGCTAGAATATCATCTCTAAGAGTAGCCATATGCCTGGGAGAAAAGAACTTGGCAATGAATTTTTCCGCCAATTCATCCCATGTATGGATAGAATGGTTCGGCAATCTTTCTAACCAGTCCAAGGCTTTCCCCCATAGAGAAAAGGGAAATAGTCTCAACCTTAAAGCATCCTCGGAAACGTTGGTCTGTTTACTCCCCCAGCAGGTGTCCACAAATCTTTTCAAGTGCTTGTACGCATTTTGATTAGGAGCCCCGGTGAAGAATCCTCGTTGCTCAAGCAATATAAGCATGATATTTGTGATTTGAAAGTTATCCGCCCTAATGCGGGGAAGGACTATGGCACTTGCATACCCCTCGTTCGGCAACACCCGATGTGGAGCTGCTCTTGTTGGATTTGGGAGAGGAACGGGAATGTTGTCTTGAGGCGGTTGGCCTCATCTATTTGCTTGAGGCTCAATAGGAACCTCTTCAACTGGGTCATCTTCCACGTCCACATCCCCCAAAGGCATGTTTTCGAGAGAATCATTGTTGAGAGCCATTTTTGGACCTACAATCGATTCACAAAAAAGGTTAGTAACCCGGAAGGAAAAGAAGAAAAGTCACACACAAAACCAAATATATAGTTAAATCTGTTTTTAGCTCCCCGACAAAGGCGCCAAAAATTGATATAGCCCAAACTCACACCACTAATTTAGGTTGCGAGGCGGTCGATGCAATAATAAAAACCCAACTCGAGTCGGGGTCGATTCCACAAGGAGATTAATATGGGATTAGGTATATACCTAGTGTGAATGTATGATGTGCCTAAGATTACACTTTCACAATTTCAATTATTGTTTCTACTTCTACATTTACGCTAATGCTTGTAATTGTAAAGCCAAGAGACAATGTTTTTGGTTTTGGTTGTTTTCTAAGTTATAAAAGATCTAGGGTTGCGACTTCCACCTAGTTGGTTACCTAACGGATTTAGAGCTTTAGGGCATGTTTGGTTGATCGGGATACAATATAGCAATCACATGCAATTACTCACTCTATACCTCTCAGTAGTTTGAGTGATTTTGCCCAATTTGGCTTTCTTAAGTCCAAATAGGTATCTCACGAAATAAGTGATAAATGCTCAAGTCGGGTCTTACTATATCTAGATTCAACCCTTTAATTGGGGATATCAATTTCTTGAGTTCACCTCAATTTCTTGTTAGCCAAGTTTTTCTAGACTTAGTCTCACTTTCTCAAGTATAGACTAAGTCAATTAGGCATGAATCAATGTTTGCAACCATCAATTGTCAGATTCAAGCAAGAACTATGCTAAATATCATATACCCAATCATAAATAAGCCCTAAATCAATCACCCATTAAGTACTCATACTAGGGTTGGGTCATAACCCTAGCTAAGGGTTTAGCTACTCATGGAAAATGAAGAAATTAAAGAAGAAACTAAGATAAAATGCATAATAATTGATTAAGGAAAGAAAATCTAATGTTTAAATGCTAAACTAGTACAAAGTTACCCAATACAAGAAATAAAAACGGCTCTAAGTGTTCAGGTACACCAAACTTAACCCAAAAATGACAAAAAGATCTATTTATACCCAGCTGAAAATATCTGACAAAATTGCCCCTGCGAAGGTTGTGAGGCCGCACAATTCTGTATGCGGTCCGCACTTTGAGACTGACTGGTCAGATTGGCTTTCTGCGGTCGCATAAAAGTGAGATGCGGTCGCACTTCCTCTAATTGTGTGGACCGCACATTTCTGAGTACAGCTGCACTCTTACTCTTAGACTGGACCTGGGCTTCATTCTGCGGACTGCACATGTATGAGTGCGGCCGCACAATAATAGTGCGGTCCACACATCTTCAAGCTCCCAAACTACAAGTCTCTGAATCTACTCTTCTGCGGCCACACAATAATTGTGCGGTCCGCACTCTGTGAAGAAATTCTATCAGTGCATCTTCAGAGTTTGCGGCCACACACAGTATTGTGCGGTCCACACTGTAGCCCTTTTGCCTTGTTTTGGTTCTTGTCCAATTTTACTACTTTTTGAGTTGATTTTCACTTCTTTGGCTCGTTTCCCAATATTTCTGTAAGAAAGCACATTTCATTAGTTCTCGGGAATACCTTTAGGAATTTTTGAGCTAAAACGTAAGTAAAAGAGAGCAAATAAGCGGTCAAAATCCCTACTTATCATGTATGTGCCAAACTACAGCCTTCATGCTGCTCTTGGTACCTATAATGTGCGGCCTTCATTCGCACCGATCAGGAACACTCCTTTTGTCGTGTCTGGCGCACTAGTATATACAATCCCGCCACCACTTCCTGTGACGAGGCCAAACAACGAGCCACCATCTCATGCTTATGATGGTCAATACTACTCTCCAAATGTGGCTTTTAGGGTCTCAGCTCCATATAATCAAACTCCTCAGTACGAGTCACCAGTGGAAAATGAAAAGCTTGCCAAGACAGTTGAACCGGATGAGATGGCCAGGAAAATAAAAAGTCTTGAACAGAACATAAAGTACATACAGGGACTAGGTGGTCATAAAAGTATTTCATTCAGTGATCTATGCATGTTCCCTCATATCCATTTGCCACTATGGTTCAAGACCCCAAAATGTGAGAAATATGATGTACACGGTGACCGTATCGCCCACTTGAAAAGGCACTACAACCAGCCGAGGGGTGTAGGTGGAAAAGAAGAATTACTGATGGCTTATTTTGGGGAAAGTCTTGTGGGGGTAGCCTCTGAATAGTTCATTGACCAATATATCTCTCACTGCATATCTGGGATAACATGGCCTAGGCATTTGTCAAACAATTTCAATACAACATTGATATTGCGCCGGATCGCAATTCCCTATCCAATATGAATAAAAAGTTGATCGAAAGCTTTAGGGAGTATGCAATCAAGTGGAGGGAGCAAGCGGCTAGAGTTAAGCCACCCATGAATAACCACGAATTGATCACTATTTTTCTGGAGGCTCAAGAGCCTGATTACTTTCAGAACATGATGTCCGCGATGGGTAGACCTTTTGTGGAAGCGATCAAAATAGGAGATGGTCGAAAACGGCCTCAAGACTGGTAGAATTGTAAGTCAATATGCTCTCAAAGCCACCACCCAAGCTATCCAAAATGGGTCGAGAAGTTTGGCAAATAGAAAGAAGAGAGATGAAGGGTCCATGATGACTTCGGGATACAGGGAAGTTCAAAGAGAGGCATCGCACCCTTATGTGCAAGTTCAGCAGGGGCAATCTAGCTACCCTCAACATTATTATCCCCCCGCCAATTCCTCAATACTCTGTGGGCCTACCACAGTATACAGTGTTTAATGCTCAATTCTATGCTCGGCCTCCCAATCAACAGGTACAGGCACCAGCTCCAAGGATCCCCCGACCTCAGCAGCAAAATTTCTGAGCACCCTACAATACTCATCTCAGGCAGGATTATGGTCGAGAACAGAGGCCGATGGAAAAGTTCACTCTATTGGCTGAATCATACTCTAGTCTGTTCCAGAAATTGAAGCAGAAGGGCGTGATTGGACCCATCGCTCCCCACCATATGCATCTCGATTCACATGGATTTCAAGCAAATGCTAGATGTGAATATCATTCAGTTGCCCCGGGGTATAGCACTGATGACTGTTGGACTCTGAAAAAAGCCATAAAAAGACTCATTGCTGAAAAATTGATTGTAGTGACGAATGGTGAGGACCCTCCTAATGTGACCAATAACCCATTGCCAGTACACAATGATGTTCATTTTGTGGGAATGATTGACCGAGATCAGGAATACAAGCCGGTTGGTCAAGCAGAAATGATAGTGGGAACGATTCAAGAGAGAGCCAAACTGGAAGTAAGTCCAAGCCGAGATGTGCCGTTGATTGTGAAAGGCGCCCCGAGCTCAGAAAAGGTAACTTTATTTGTTCCCAATGTCTCAAGGCTGGAAGTTCGCTCCAATGTTCCAAGCCCAAGGTTGTATGTCCTTGGAGGTCACCCCATCACAAGGCAGAATCAAGGCGGTACAAAGGGTATAACAGAGCTGGTCATAATCAAGCCTGCCATACAAACCCGTGTGAAAAACATGAAAACCATTCCTTGGAACTACAACAAAACTGTAGTAACCTACAAAGGCAAGGAAATCACAGAAGAAGTGGGGGAAATTGGAGGTTTGACTCGATTGGGGAGGTGTTACTCTCCAGAAGAGTTGAGGAAGGCCAAGCAAATCAGAGAAGACCAATTGCCAATAAAGAAACCAGTCACTGAAGAAGAGGCGGAGGAGTTTTTGAAAAAGATTAAAGTTCAGGATTACTCAATCATTGACCAGTTGAGAAAGACTTCTGCCCAAATCTCTCTGTTATCTCTGCTCATACACTCAGAAGAGCATGCTTGTGTACTAATCAAATTCCTGAACAAGGCACATGTCTTAGAGAAGACCACCGTGAATCAGTTAGAGAAGATGGCCAACAGATCTTTTGAGGTGAACAGAATCTCCTTAACTGATGATGAACTTCCCGATGAGGGAGCCGGGCATAATAGGGCTTTGCACCTGATTGTTAAATGTGAAGGGCATTATGTAAAACGAGTCATGGTTGATAGAAGCTCGAGTGTACATGTATTCCCTCTATATACCTTGCAAAGCATGAAGATCAATATAGACAGAATTTGACCCAACAATGTTCGCATCTGGGCTTTTGATGGCTCAGTGAGAGATACCATTGAGGAGATCAACCTCACCATGACGATTGGGCATGTTGATTTTGAAATTGTCTTCCAAGTAGTGGACATGGAAACTTCTTATAGCTTTTTCTTGGAAGGCCATGGATCCATACGGCCCGAGATGTGCCATCAACCTTGCATCAGATGCTCAAATTTGAACACGACAGGCAAGAAATTATTGTTTACGGAAAAGACGAGTCATCCATTTACAAAGACCTATTAATCCCGTGTATTAAGGCCAAGGAAGGGTGCGAGTCCATTGTCTATCATGCTTTCGAAGTGGTTGTTATGGACCATGTTTAGGAAGAAAAGCCCATTTTTCATCCCCGTCTCTTCGCCATATCTATAATGGTGGTTGCACGTATGATAAGACAAGGTTATGAGCCAGGAAAAGGCCTGGGGCATCATTGCAAGGAATTTCGGAACACATTTCTCCATTCAGTAACAAGGGTACTTTTGGTTTAGGCTTCAGGCCAACACAAGCAGACGAAGACAAAGCCAAGTACTGCAAAAAGCATAGGTGGGTCTTGCAGCAACCTATCCCTCACATTTTCTACAATTTTGTCAAGCCACGACTCAAAGAGGGTCAAAATTCCTCGGTGTAGGCAAACATTGATGAAATTTTCCATGGCCTCAACCAGATGTTTTCTGAAGTGAATATGATCCAGGCTGGTGAAGGCACTAGTCATGCCGATATGCAACTAATTGGCCCAGACACCATCCTCAACAACTGGGAAGCAACTCATCTCCCCACAAGGAAAGAGTCTTGGTAGTTTGCTTTTGCGGCTTCTTTTTTGTATTTTTGGGTTACTTTCAAGGTTATAATCCAAACATCTCAGTATGATTATTTTGTTTTGATTTTAACCCTTCTATCCTTTCAAATTCAATGAACTGCAGTTTAATTTCGTATTAAGTATGGTATCTTTTCCTTTTTCTAATTCTTGTCATTTTGTTTCCATTTCAGTTTTGTTAATGCCAGCTTTAATAACATGACATGCATGCGGAATTCACGTATAGATCTTAAAAAGATGTCTAATTTTGAAATAATGCATCAAGAGGTCGAATATAATGAAAATGAGGTTGTTGAGGAAATAAAAAGAGAGTTGGAACAATTTAAAAACAAACCTAGACCCAACCTCAATGAAACTGAGCCAATTAATATCGAAGGTCATGAAAAAGTCAGAGAAACAAAGATAAGCATTCACGCTGAACAAGAAACTAGAGATGCCTTGATTCAAATTTTATTTGAGTACAGAGATGTGTTTTCTTGGTCTTATGATGATATGTCGGGTTTAAGTGTCGATTTAGTGGTTCATAAGCTTCCCACGTATCCTGATTTTCCACCAGTCCAACAGAAGCAACGAAAATTTAAAACGGACATGAGTGATAAAATCAAAGAGGAAATAATGAAGCAACTGAGCGCCAATGTAGTTAGCGTCATACGATACACCACCTAGGTGGCAAATGTTGTGCCTGTGCCAAAGAAGGACGAAAAAATCAGAGTCTGTGTTGACTACAGGGACCTGAACAAAGCAAGTCCAAAGGATAATTTTCCTTTACCAAACATCCACATACTTGTAGATAATTACGCTAAGCATAAGATACAATATTTTGTGGGCTGTTATGCCGGAAACCACCAGATTCTAATGGATGAGGATGATGCAGAAAAGAACGCCTTCACCACTCCATGGGGTACCTATTGTTATAGGGTCATGCCATTCGGTTTAAAGAATGCGGGGGCAACTTACATGAGGGACATGACCACCATTTTTCATGACATGATGCACAAAGAGATTGAAGTATATGTTGATGATGTCATCATAAAATCAAAGACACAAGCTGATCACGTGCACGATTTGAAAAAGTTCTTCGAACAGCTTCGAAGGTATGACCTTAAGCTCAATCCAGCCAAGTGTGCATTTGGGGTGCCATCTGGGAAACTCCTCGGTTTTATAGTCAGCCGGAGAGGCATCGAATTGGATCCATCTAAGATAAAGTCCATTCGAGATCTGCCACCCCCGAAGAACAAAACTGAATTCATGAGTTTGCTCGGGAGATTGAACTACATCAGTAGGTTCATTGCTCAGCTCACAAACACATGCGATCCCATCTTTAAGTTGCTGAAAAAAGATGTTGCTATCAAGTGGACGGACGATTGCTAAAAAGCTTTTGACAGGATCAAAGATTATCTATCAAAAACCCCTGTACTGGTCCCACTAGAACCTGGTAGGCCTTTGTTTTTATATCTATTGGTGATGGATAATTCATTTGGATGCGTTCTGGGGCAACATGATGCGACAGGCAAAAAGGAGCAGGCAATCTACTATTTGAGCAAGAAGTTTACCAATTATGAGGTTAAGTATACCCTTTTAGAAAGAACATGTTGTGCCTTGACTTGGGTCGCTCAGAAGTTGAGGCATTATCTCTTGGCCTACATTACTTACCTCATATCAAGAATGGATCCTCTGAAGTACATATTTCAAAAGCCAATGCCCACTGGAGGGCTCGTAAAATGGCAGATTCTGCTCACAGAGTTCGACGTCGTCTATGTCACTCGCACCGCAATGAAAGCACAGGCTTTGGCAGATCATTTGGTAGAGAATCCAGTTGATGATGATTACAAGCCATTGAGCACATACTTCCCAGACGAAGAGATCAACTCAATAGAGGAAGTAGTTTCGGATGACATCCGTGTATAGAAAATGTATTTTGATGGGTCTGTCAATATCAAAGGAGTTGGGATCGGGGCAATCCTTATCTCACCTATTGGACAACATTACCCTACAATGGCCTGACTTTGTTTCTTCTGTACTAATATCACGGTGGAATACGAGGCTTATATAATGGGTCTAAAAATGGCCCTCGATCTGGATGTGCATGAACTCTTGGTTATGGGAGATTCCGACTTGCTTATCCGGCAAGCCCAAGGTAAATGGGAGACTCAAGACATCAAGCTTATTCCATACAGACAATGTGTACAAGACCTGAGCAAGAGATTCAAATCCATCGAATTCAGGTACATTCCCAGGTTTCACAATGAGCTAGTCGACGCCTTGGCTACCTTAGCCTCGATGCTCCCTTATCCAGGCAATACACATATTGATCCATTGCAAATCTAAATTTAGAATCAATACGGCTACTGCAATACTATTGAGACAGATCCAGATGGTGAACCTTGGTATCATAACATAAAACGATTCCTGAAAATAAGGGAATACCTAGAGGATGCCAAGGGAGATCAAAAAAGAACTATAAGGCGGCTTGCCGGTGGTTTCTTCCTGAATGGGTACATTTTGTACAAAAGTACCCCATATTTGAACTTATTTAGATGCATAGATGCCACAGAAGCTGAGCGAATCATGAGTGAAGTGCATTCAGGGGTATGCAGACCTCATAATATTTTGGCAAAGAAGATTCTGCGGGCAGGGTATTATTGGCTTACTATGGAGCGAGATTGCTTTAGTTTTGTTCGCAAGTGTCACCAATGCTAGATTCATGGTGACCTGATTCACTCGCCTCCTTCGGAGTTGCATCCCATGTCCTCTCCTTGGACTTTTGTTGCTTAGGGAATGGATGTTATTGGGCTAATCGAGCCAAAGGCTTCAAATGGGCATAGAATCATTCTGGTCACCATTGATTACTTCACCAAGTGGGTGGAGGCAATTACTTTCAAGGCAGTCACCAAGAAATCAGTGGTAGACTTTGTTCATTCCAACATCATATGTCGCTTTGGTATTCTAAAGACCATTATCACTAAAAATGCAGCCAATCTAAATAGTCATCTAATGAAGGATGTATGCGAGCAATTTAAAATTATGCATCGCCATTCTACCCCCTACCGGCCTAAAGCCAATGTAGCTGTTGAAGCGGCTAACAAGAACATCAAGAAGAAATATGATTTAAGGGTCCAGGCAATGGCATGAAAAGTTGCCTTTTGCTCTTTTGGGATACCGCACGTCTGCTCGCACATCTGTGGGTGCAACTCCTTATCTGTTAGTTTATGGAATTGAAGCTGTAATACCAGCTGAAGTTGAAATTCCCTCTCTCTGAATCATTTTGGAATCATAGATTGAAGACACCGAGTGGGTCAAGACCAAATTAGAACGGCTAGAAGCAGTGTGTTTTGGCCAGTTATACCAGCAAAGAATAGCACGCACTTATAATAAGAAAGTGCGCCCGAGGCACTTTGAGGTAGGCCAGCTCGTTTTAAAAAACATCCTTCTGCACCAGGTAGAAGCTAAAGGAAAGTTCGCCCCGAGCTGGCAAGGACCCTACATCATCAAGAAAGTGTTACCAAAAGGGGCTTTGCACTTGGTAGATGAAGAAGGACTGATACCAGACATGACTATTAATGCAGATGCAGTTAAAATATATTATGTTTGATACATACCCACTGCAGAACTTCCACGCATCGATTTTCTCATATAAATATAAAGAAGGCTATCTTTGCTCACTACCTCAAAAAAGTGTCACCCTTTTGTTAACCCTTTTGAGCCATATTTGTCTTCTTGGTTTTCCCTCCTTTTGGAACCCGTGTACTTGTAAAAAAACAAAAAAAAATCTTCTGAGTCATTGAACTACGTTTGACTTGATTCTGAAAAGATACGTAGGCAGCCTCTCTCTGGGGTTCATTCACACCAAAACAAAAAATCTACATTCCCTAAAAAGTTGAAACTGGGGTAGATGCTATAATGGTTCGGCGATGGTTTCGCCTGAAAGGTCCCAAAGTTGTAATTCAATCCAAATTCTTTTTACCCAAATCCTTTTCAAGTCCTTTCGATCAATCAACGAGAATGTTCAAGAATTGGAGGATACAGTCATTTGGATCTGATGCAACCAAAATGAAAGAAATAAAATGAGAGAGTCTTATTGGTGAAAACCCTCACAGGCACCATAGGGCGATGACGAGCAGAGAAAATGAAAATGAGAGAGTCTTGTAGTGAAAAATCGCAAAGAGCACTATAAGGCGATGGTGAGAAAAGAAATGAGAGAGGTCAGTTAACGAAAACCCGCAAAGGGCGCTACTAGCCGAATGAGGGTCTTTGATACTCCAGTATGAGCACAACCAAGACAGTTTCAAGATGAACATTTGCGATGGATTTTGAGAATTAGACAGCTCAGACGGATCAAGCGTCCAGTCCAAAATGCATGCCATGATTCATTAAAGTCGGCATATACCTCCAGATAAGTCTCCCTATTCCTCTCCCCCGAAAGGGGCACCTTTTGTTTAGATACAATTACTTTTTTCACTTTCAATTGCTTTTCTATTTTAACCCATAATTTTTCTTTGAGTCCTTTTTCAATCTAATCTTGCATCAAAAGCAAAGAAAAGAAATGGTTGCAAAACTGACAACAGTTTTCCTGTAATACCAAGCATAATTTAGGGCATATACGGCATTGATGAAGGCACGAATCCATATGTGATCTCTTTTGATAAGACGAACAAAGCGTCTCAAAGAAACTGAAAAGTTTACCTAAGCAAGACTTGCTTCGTGGGAAAAGTTGACAAGCACTACAGACACAAACTGGTACTAGGTGCAAGACAACTAATTCGATTTTAAAGTAAATTTTCCTTGCCTTAGGGAAAAGGGTTAGCGGTACCATGGACATCCGGACATGAAATAGTCGGGGACAACATCCGAGAGCTAAGGTCTCCAGGAAGCTATACAAAGTATCCAAGCATCTCAGTACCATACTGGCGGAATCAGTTCTTCTACAGCAGTGGTCGTGCCTTCAAGCTACTTAAGGCATCAGGCCGCAAACCAATCACCACTTTGAAAACTCATAATTCTTTTTTGTTTGAAGCAGGAACAAAGCAGTGCGTAATGGCAATTCTCAAAGGATGAATGTCACCAAACGTAAGCTCCTTAAAAATCTTTTTTTTCTTTTTTTTCAGCATGCATCACTACTATTCATACCTCCCATTTACGTAGCTTAACTCAGGTAGAACCATTTCTCATAAGGGGATCTAGCTCATAGTTCCAGGTAGAAGTACTCTTCGCCCAGGTTGTTTTACGTAACTCAGCTTAGGTAGAACCTTTTCGCTTAGGGGGATCCAGCTCATAGTTCTGGATAGAAGTACTCTTCGTTTAGGATGTTTTACGTAGCTTAACCCAGGTAGAACATTTTTCGCATAGGGAGATCCAGCTCATATTTCCGAGTAGAAGTACTATTCGCTCAGGTTGTTTTATAATAGCTTAACTCAGGTAGAACCATTTTGCCTAGGGAGATCCAGCTCATAGTTCTGGTTAGAAGTACTCTTCGATCAGGTTGTTATACATAGCTTAACTCAGATAGAACTTTTTCGCCTAGAGGGATCCATCTCATAGTTCCGAGTAGAAGTATTCTTCACCCAGGCCTATTTTATGTAGCTTAACCCGGGTAGAACCTTTTTTGCCTAGGGGGATCCAACTCATAGTTCCGGGTAGAAATACTCTTCGCTCAGGTTGTTTTACAGTAGCTTAACTCAGGTAGAACCATTTCTCCTAGGGGATCCAGCTCATAGTTCTGGGTAGAAGTACTCTTCGTTCATGTTATTATACATAGCTTAACCTAGGTAGAACCTTTTCTCCTAGGGGGATCCAGCTCATAGTTCCGGGTAGAAGTACTATTCGCTTAGGATATTTTACGTAGCTTAACCCAGGTAGAACCTTTTTCGCCTAGGGGGATCCAGCTCATATTTCCGGGTAGAAGTACTCTACGCTCAAGTTGTTTTACAGTAGCTTAACTCAGGTAGAACCATTTCTCCTAGGGGGATCCAGCTCATAGTTCCGGGTAGAAGTACTCTTCGCTCAGGTTGTTTTACATAGCTTAACCCAGGTAGAACCTTTTCGCCTAGGGGCATCCAGCTCATAGTTCCGAGTAGAAGTACTCTTCGCCCAGGTTGATTTACAGTAGCTTAACTCAAGTAGAACCATTTCGCCTGGGGGGATCTAGCTCATAGTTCTGGGTAGAAGTACTCTTCGCTTAGGTTGTTATACATAGGTTAACTCAGATAGAACCTTTTCGCCTTGGGGGATCCAGCTTATAGTTCCGGGTAGAAGTACTCTTCACCCAGGCCTATTTTATGTAGCTTAACCCGGGTAGAACCTTTTTCGCCTAGGGGATCTAGCTCATATTTTCGGGTAGAAGTACTCTTCGCCCATGCTTGTTTTACGTAGCTTAACCCGGGTAGAACCTTTTTCGTCTAGGGGGTCTAGCTCATATTTCCGGGTAGAAGTACTCTTCGCCCATGCTTGTTTTTCATAGCTTAACTCAGGTAGAACCTTTTCACCTAGGGGGATCTAGCTCATATTTCCAGGTAGAAGTAATCTTCGCTCAGGCTGTTTTTCGTAGCTTAACCCGGGTAGAACATTTTTGCCTAGGGGGATCCAGCTCATATTTTCGGGTAGAAGTACTCTTCGCTCAGGCTGTTTTTCGTAGCTTAACCTAGGTAGAACATTTTCGCCTAGAGGAATCCGGCTCATATTTCCTGATAGAAGTACTCTTCGCCCAAGTTGTTTTACGTAGCTTAACCCAGGTAGAACATTTTCGCCTAGGGGCACCAAACCATGGTTACATTTCCTTTTCAGTAGCACAGGGCACCAACCTCTGATTACATCCTTTTTCAGTAATACAGTGCGACAACCCCTGGTTACATTTCGTTTTTTAGTAATACAGGGCACCAACCCCTAGTTACATCTCTTTTAGTAATACAGGATGCCAACCCCTGGTTGCATCCCTTTTCATTAACACAGGGCACCAACCCCTGGTTACATTTTCTTTTTTTAGTAATACAAGGTACCAACCCCTGGTTACATCCCTTTTCAGTAATACAGGGCGCCAACACCTAGTTATATTCATTACCAGTAGTACAGGATGCCAACCCCTAATTACATTTCCTTATCAGTATAGGGTACACCAATCCCTAACTGTGTTTTCCAACATATGGTACACCACTCCCTAGTAGAGTCGAGCTGAAATGTAGGGTAGACCACTCCCTAATATCCTTTGCGGTATAAGATACACTAATCCTCGATATCTTTGTTAATACGAGGTACACTATTCCCTAGCCATTTTCTCTAACATAAGGTACACCGATCCTTAGTTGAGACACCATTTAGACAATTAGGGTATTCCATTCCCAAAGAATCATATTTTCCCAGGGTACACAAATCCCGACCTTTTATTATTTTTAATAATGAATTTGTATAGAGTTTTTGTTATAATAACTCACGAAATTTTTCTAGTGAAAACTGGGGCAGAAAAATTTTGTTTGTTTGTTTGTTTTGGTGTCTGAACAGGTTTTACCTCAAGGCACAGGGTTCGAGATGACCAAAAGAAGAATTCGCAATCCAGAATAAACAAAAGAAAACAAAAAGAAGTGAATCCAAAATGTAGAAGCGAATGAAAAGATGTGGATTACTCAAGACAACTGAAGTTACGAGCTTTACATTTCCCGTTTTGATCAGAAGAAGGCGTAGAAGAATGAACTAGCACCTGCGGCTAGCAAGCATCAAGGTTCAGATCAGAGTCTGCGTGAAAAACCAGTCAAGACTCAAGATCAAGTTTTAGAAGACTTATAAATAGTAATCTTGTAACTCATAGCTGATAGGTTTATTTAGTTTCTTTTGATTTTGATGTAATAACAGGATCACAGACTGGAGCCTCGATGGAACCTCACTCCACTCTCCAACTCATCATTCCATCACTCTTCTTGAACTACACGCGGTCTGATTCCTCTATAACCCGGGATATATAGGTTTTTCAAAATCAGGACTCGGTTGCATCCTATATTTTATTTCTTTTCTTTCTGAATAACGGTTTGGTCAAAAATTAGTCACATGACTCACCTAATCTTTGCCTGAAAACTCTTCATGTTTTCAAGCAAAGAGGGGCAGCTGTGAGCACCTAATTTTTTACTATATTTGAATTTTTATCACCTTTTACTATGTAAATATTTTTAGAAATTTAATATATATATTTTTTAGCTTTGTTACACTTTTTTTTATATATATATGGTAAAAATTAAAAATAATTTAAAATGTCAATTAGTACTATAAATATTATTATTTTTCACTTTATTTTAAAATAAAATAAATTAAAAACCCAAAAAAAATTAAATATTTTTTAAATTTCGGATGGGAATAAAAAATAGAAAAATTAGAAGTATGAAATTAAAAAGTAAAAGTAAAAGTAGGTGGAAATTAGTTTTTTTAAAAGTAAAAGAAAGTGGAAAGTTAAAAAAAAATAAAAGTAAAAGAATGTGGAAATTTAAAAAATGAAAAGCAAAAGAAAGTTGGAATTAAAAAATAAAATCAAAGGTGGGTGAAAATTTTTAAAAAAAATTAAAATAAGTGAAAATTAAAAAAAAAGAAAAATAAAATAAGTGAAAATTTTTAAAAAAAGTAAAATAAGTGGAAATTAAAAAAAAGTAAAATAAAATAAGTGGAAAATAAAAAAAGAAAAGTAAAAAAGTGAGAAATTAAAAAAATAAAAGTAAAGGAAAGTGGGAAATTTATTTTATTTTTTTTAAAAAAAAAAGAAGAAGAAAAATGGGAAGTGAAAATTTTTAATTAAACAAATAATAAAATAATTTTTAAAAATTAAAAATCTGAAAAAATTCCAAATTTTTTTTTTCTATAAATAGAAGAGAAAATGTGAAGAAAAAAAGAGAGAGGGAGAGGGAGGAGAGAATTGAAAAACAAATCTTCTTTTGCGCTAAGGGAATTTCTACTCGTTTCATTCTTTATTCCTCTTTCTTTCGAAAAATCCAGCAATTTATCACCCTGTTTAAGACCCAAAAATGCCTCAAATTTAAGCCTAAAAATAAGTTGTGAAGCTTCATTGGTAATCACCTCACTCACGCCAAAAACCAGCAGCCTCATGAGATACAATCGAGTTTCGGTCCAGGCTCGAATTTTAGAAGGTTCGTCGCTAGATTTTCTACTCATTTGCTGATTTTTCCTTGGTTTGGTGTACTTATTTGACTCAGAATTGTTTTTGCATTAATCAAGTTCTAAAGAAAATTTTTGCTTAAAAGTTCATTACTTATCCTTCCTTTGTTAATTATTTCATTATTTTGTATGATGTTCTTATAGAGGTTCATATGATAATTTTTTGTGTTGTTTTATTTATACACATTGTCATGTTATAGTTCTTTTTTTTTTTTTACATATTTCAAGTTATTTGTCAACAGATTATTTGAATAGGATTTTATCTTAATGAGATTTGCTATTTAGAATTAAGAATGAAGATCTTGCCATATTAATGGGTCATTTGTTGGAGTTCAAGTAAGTGAACAAAAAATGAGTTACGACATTTAATAGGAAAGAAAGAATTAGACATGGATTGGATTGGGTATAAATCTGCCAGACCCAATAATTTTTGTCACTAGATTAATAATTAGTCAATTCTTCTATAATAGATAAATGTCTCCTAATTTCAAAGATAGAGTAGTAAGTTGTAAATATTTCTAAATGTGGATAACTTGTCAATACTTTAAATAGCTAAAATATGCCCCGACTTCCAAATAATTCCATATCCATAAACTCTTGGTCTTACAATAATTTTAAATTAGTTTAGAAAAATAATACAAGTGCGCGTTCACGTGACTTGACCAATTAACTTCGAATAATAATAAGTGTGTTATTGATTGTGTACATGTACGCGTGACATGATTCTTGATGCCAAACAAAAACGAGTACACGTACGCGTGACTTCTTTCAAGATAATTTTCATAAATCTAATCAAGCAATAAAAGCGGACATAGGTAAAACATGAGAACCAATAAAACACAGGTTATCCAAAAATAATATAAGCCAAATATAGTCAATAAAGCGACCGTGCTAGAACCACGGGACTCGAAAAATGGCTTACACCTTCTCCCCGGTCAACAGAATTTCTTACCCAGATTTTTTTTTTCGCAGACCAATAAAAATAGAGTCAAACCTTCCTTTGACTAGGGATTCAAATAAAATGTGACTTGGAACACCTAAAAAATCAATTCCAAGTGGCGACTCTGTAAATAAAATAATTCATACTCAAATTTGTCACTTTAATTGGAAAAACTCTTTAACCCACAACAATCCATAACACACATATATCTTTTGGGGGGTATAAAAGGGGTGTGACAATAAGTACTTCCTCTGATCCATAACAAGTGACTTTTTGGCCTTTTTTATTTTAGTTCAAAATAAGATTCATTTTTACATAATCAAAAGTGAATTAACTTTAGTTTTTTAAATTTACCCTTATTTACATATCCCAATGTGTCAAGTTAACACTATACAAATTTTAATTAAAGATAATTTAGTCAAGATACTTATTTTTTTAGGAGTTAGTATTTTCTTAAAGGGTGTGTCAAAGGCCAAAAAGCCATTTATTGTGGACATGTATATGGACTACAATAACAATACAGTATAATCTCACTAGTGGGGTCTGAGAAGGATAGTGTGTACGCAGACTTTACACCTACCCTGGGGTAGAGAGGTTATTTCCGATAGAAACTCGGCTCCCTCCCTCCAGGAACTCCCCACCTTGCTCTTGGGGTGACTCGAACTCACAACCTTTTGGTCGGAAGTGGAGGGTGCTCACCACTAGAGCAGCCCACTCTTGTGGTGACATACATATGGACTATGGAGTATAAAATCTTTAGTATACGAATTTGAGTTATATACACTGTCAGCTTAACAAATTAATTTTGTACCATCTATAGTTTAACTAGTCATGTACATCATATGTAAAGAATTTAGCAGTGTATATATGTTAATCTATACTATATTAAAAGGATGAAGACCCTCAACGAAATTTCGTTCGCTTTTATTTTACTTCTCGCCTTGATCAACGATATCAATATTCATCATTTCAAGAAACTATATATGTTTTAGATTTTTATTTCATAGCTTAAATATGTTATTTAATAATATTTCTATATTTTTAAATAATTATATAGTTGTTGATATAGGTATACACACAAAACGTGTACCTTAAGTACGAAGGTCATTAGCGAAATGCCGTTCATCTTTTTTATTCTTTAAAATTATAGTTCATACTGGACAAAGTAGTCACTATTTATTTTTCAAATATTTGAAAATAATAATTTAATTATTTTTTTAATATTTAGGATTAGTGTTTTAATTATTTTTCTACTTTTTAGGACTTTGATTTCTGAATTGCTTTTAGTGAAGTCTGTATATTTAACTCCAATTAAATTGAGTAGTATTAAATTTCAAGCACTTTCAGTTTCGACCACTTTATACTGTTGTTAGATTTAAGATTCTATTGATATTTTTTGTCACTTTCATCTCATTTAATTTAATTTTAGACTTAGGATGCAAAAGGTAATGATATTAAAATAATGAAGACCTCATGTCAACAAAGGGTTAAAACTCAAGGTATATAATTAGTTTGGTTTTGGTTTTCTATTCAAATAATTCTTTCTAAGAAAATTTGAGAAAAACTTTTTGTGGAAACTTATATATTTGATTATTTGGGTATACAATAGTATGTCCATTACTATTTAATTAAATATTCCTTCTATGAAAATTATGTTAAAATGTAAATACACATTCAAAAAAGACTATAATTAGATATAAATTATCCCAATATTCATGATAATTTTTATATTCATTAACTCACATCAAATTCTAGAAATATTTTTGAAATAACACGTACAATTGCATGTCAACTTTACATAAATTAATATTATTTATATAATTTTTAAAATTTTATATTTATTGATATGGGATACACGCGCAAAACGGGTATACTAAGATTAGTACCTTTAAATAATGGTGCTATTTAGTTAGCTATAATGTAATGATGCGATAAGCGTAGGTGAACGAATACGATAAGCGTAGGTGAACGAATACTCAAGGGATAGGAGAAGAGAAGATGCCTCTTTCATATAAACAGTATTTCCTCCGTTTCAATGATGTGAAACAGTTTGATTGGACGTAGAATTTAAGAAATAAAAAAATTAAAATTTATGGTCTAAACAAATTATAGAACTAAAAATTATAAAAAAATTTAAAATTAAATTATTACTAAATATAAAAAGATATTATTTTTTTTGAACGGACTAAAAAATATAGTTTCACATAAATTACTACGGAGGGAATAATAAATTAAAGGTAAAGGTACCTCTAACTAGGAGAGTCATTTAATGGAGAAATGAATGCCTACAGTTGGGCTCCTATCATCAATGCATGGCCATCCGATTACTTTCAAGTTTATCAATCTCTAAGTTTCTCATCCTCATCTTTGTCTAGCCTCTAACTTACTTTAATTTGGACAGCTCACTGATAAAGACAAAGCCAGCATATACATATATATATATATATATATATATATATATATATATATATATATGCACCACCAACAATAGCTACTAGCGGATGAATTTAACCCCCAAAATTGTTAGTAACTAATAAATTTGTTATTCATACAAAAATCGTGTAATTAGGACCTCGATATAGTTTTATATCACTACCAGAAAATCACCGTTTTTCAACAACAGAAACGGTCAGAATGTAGTCGAAAAATTGAATTTTCTGATTACATTCCGACAGACTTGGAGTAGTCGAAAACGTCAACGTCGGAAAATATTTTCTGACTACGGTAGTCTAAAATTTCCGACTATAATGATCGGACAATTTAAATGGCCAAACGACCAAAAAAAAAAAGTCGAATTTTCTGACTACTATATTCTCTTTCGCATTGGAGGTTATTGTTAGTCCCGCCAATATTGTTGTAATTGTAAATAGTAATTCTGAAAAATATAAGTTATCGTAATGAAACAGTAATAAATTCGAGCCCACTGAATTCACAGTGTTTCCTTAAGGAATTTAATCCCCTCCTAGTACCCAAGGTTATGGATTATTTTCTCCCAGGATAGAACGAATAACACACTGGTGTAGTGGTACTTCAAACCCCAGTGTTTCAGCGAACACAAAGTTCGGTAGCAAATCACACTTACAGTTGCTTTGTTTGAAGTTAAAACAATACAGAACGAAGGAGTAGAAACTCAGAAAATCGTATGGAAATGCTGAGAGGAAGGAGTGCAATGTATAGCCAAATCTGTTGAGCGATTTCAGTTTTGTGTCTTGTGTATTGTGTATGTCTTTCTTCAACAACTGCTGCATATATATATAGCAGCCAGAGTTGAAGAAGAACAATCGTCCACCCTCCATGGTGGAGCAAGCATTAGCTTGTTTGTGGAGCATGTGGAGCAAGCACATTCATGGTGGGAAGAGCATTAGGCGGCTGCCTGGTGGTCAATACATGGATTGGAAAATATCCGTTACAAATGTGGATAATCTTACGTTAATATTTACTATTAACAAATAAATTTGGTCCAAAAAATTAATCAATCAATCGATCATTTGACCGAATCCGAAGCCGAAGCCGAAGCCGAGCCGAGACGAGCGACGACGACGACGGCGGCGCGAGGCTTGCTTTTTTCTTAACTCTTTAAGAGCTACAAGAAGAGCAATTATATATATACCCACCAAAAATCTTTTCCTCTTCCAATATGGGACAATGTCTCATTGTCAAGAGGGGAAAACTTAAAATTTTACTCAAAAATTTTATTTTCCCTCCATTTCCCATTCACCCTCATTTTAAGACTATTTCATCTTAAAAAACAAAAAAAACTCAACAATCCCCCACATGAATGGGGAATGGCTATATCACAGAAGTATGCATGGAAAAACTGTGTGATTTACAAGCAAGGATTAATCGCATCTGGATAAGTAAGTTTTCCTTTGAACTTTCCGTAGTGAACTTATGTCGGATATACTCGGTCAATCAGTAGATTTGATATCTTTGAACCGTCGATCTTTGGTATATACCTAGACAACCATAAGTCACACAATCAACCCTTAACCGTCTTTGGTTCTCATTGTTGTGTTCGTTTCAGCCATGAACACCGCCTGGTTTCATAAGTGCGTAGAGAACTGGCCTTACAAAGTTCTCCTTGAAGCGGCTAACACTTCACACTTACATAGGTGATTCCTAAACGTGTCATCCTGTAGATACACTATTTGATATACCCCGTATCAAATTTAGAAATCATTAAAAAGCCTTAATGCTTTATCCTTGGTACTGAACATTGTCTCATCACGAGAACGGACTAAAATTTTATTTGACAATGTTGAACCGTCATTAATGACTTTGTTTGATCTCCTTGAACCTAGATCTTGGGATCTCCAGTCTTCTAGGTAGAGTTACCGCCACAATGACTTGTTCTCGGCCATAGCCCCATTCCCCTTGATGATTTCTCAACTACCTCTCTAGTTAGGCCTTTTGTAAATGGATCCGACACATTATCACTTGACTTTACATAGTCAATCGTGATAATTCCTCTAGAGAGTAATTGCCTAACGGTTTTATGTCTTCGTCGTATATGACGAGATTTACCGTTATACATAACGCTCACAGCCCTTCCAATTACCGCTTGACTATCACAATGTATGCATATTGGTGCCAACGGTTTGGGCCAAAATGGAATGTCTTCTAAGAAATGCTGGAGCCATTCAGCTTCTTCACCGGCTTTATCTAAGGCTATGAATTCAGCCTCCATTGTAGAGCGGTCAATACATGTTTGTTTGGACGACTTTCAAGATACCGCTCCTCTACCAATAGTGAATACATATCCACTTGTGGACTTAGAATCAGTTGAACTGGTGATCCAATTTGCATCACAGTATCCCTCAATCACCGCAGGGAATTTACTGTAGTGCAAGTCAAAGTTCTGGGTATGTTCTAAATATCCCAAAACTCGTTTCATTGCCATCCAATGAGATTGGCCTGGATTGCTCGTATATCGACTCGGTTTACTTATAGCACAAGCTATATCTGGTCGTGTACAATTCATGATATACATTAAGCATCCCAACACACGAGCATAATCTAATTGTGATATGCTTTGGCCTTTATTCTTTGCTAATGCAAGATTCACGTCAATTGGAGTCTTTGCAACTTTAAAGCCCAAGTGCTTGAATTTTTCAAGTACTGTCTTAATATAATGAGATTGTGACAATGCCAGACCTTGAGAAGTCTTATGGATCTTAATTCCCAGAATTAAATCAGCAACTCCCAAGTCTTTCATATCAAACTTGCTATTGAGCATACGCTTAGTAGCATTTATGTTGGCAATGTCATTACTTATTATCAGCATATCATCCACATATAGGCAAACAATGACTATGTGATTTGGAACATTTTTAATGTACACACATTTATCACATTCATTTATCTTAAAATCATTTGACAACATTGTTTGGTCAAATTTCGCATGCCATTATTTGGGTACTTGTTTTAGTCCGTAAAGAGACTTAACAAGTCTACATACTTTCTTTTCTTTACCTGGAACCACAAACCCTTCAGGTTGTTCCATGTAAATTTCTTCCTCCAACTCTCCATTTAAGAAAGCCGTCTTAACATCCATTTGATGAATTTCAAGACCATACACTGCAGCTAATGCTACTAACATCCGTATGGACGTAATTCTTGTAACTGGAGAGTATGTATCAAAGTAGTCTAGACCTTCTCGTTGTCTATACCCTTTGACTACGAGTCTTGCCTTGAATTTATCAATAGTGCCATCATCTTTGATTTTTCTCTTAAAAATCCATTTAGAACCCAAAGGTTTATTTCCAGGAGGAAGATCAACCAATTCCCATGTATGGTTATTCAATATGGATTTTATTTCACTATTGACTGCCTCTTTCCAAAATAATAATTCCGAAGAAGTCATAGCTTCTTTAAATGTTTGAGGCTCATTCTCCAATAAGAAAGTCACAAAATCTGGTCCAAATGAAGTAGACGTTCTTTGACGTTTACTACGTCTTGGATCCTCCTGATTACATGTACTTTCTTTTGTTTCTTCCCGAGGTCATTTAGATCCTTCACCAAACGACTCACATTCCTTTTTATACGGATATATATTTTCAAAGAACTCAGCATTATCTGATTCTATAACCATATTATTATGAATGTCGGGATTTTCTGATTTATGAACCAGAAATCGATATACTTTACTATTTGTCGCATATCCTATGAAAACACAAGCAACGGTTTTCGGTCTTATCTTTACCCTTTTGGGTTTAGGAACTTGTACTTTTGCCAAATACCCCCACACTTTAAAATAATTCAAGTTGGGCTTCCTTCATTTTTATTTTTCATATGGAATGGATTGTGTTTTTCTATGGGGTACTCGATTTAATATTCGATTAGCCGTAAGAATGGCTTCCCCCCACAAGTTCTATGGCAAACCAGAACTTATCAACAACGCATTCATCATCTCCTTTAATGTGCGATTCTTTCTTTCCGCAATCCCATTAGATTGGGGCGTGTAAGGGGCTGTTGTTTGATGAATAATTCCATATTCTAAACATATTTCTTCAAAAGGAGATTCATATTCACCACCCCTATCACTTCTTATCATTTTTACTTTCTTGTTAAGTTGCGTTTCAACTTCATTTTTGTATTGCCTGAATGCGTCTATTGCTTCATCTTTACTATTCAGTAAGTAAACATAGCAATATCGAGTACCATCGTCAATAAAAGTTATGAAATACTTCTTTCCACCGCGAGATGGTATTGACTTCATGTCACAAATATCTGTGTGAATTAAGTCTAAAGGATTTGAATTCCTTTCAACTGACTTATAAGGATGTTTAACATACTTAGATTCCACACATGTTTGACATTTTGATTTTTCGCATTCAAACTTAGGCAGTACTTCCAAGTTAATCATTTTTCGCAAGGTTTTATAATTGACATGACCCAAACGTACATGCCATAAATCATTTGACTCAAGTAAGTAAGAAGAAGCTGAAATATTATTATTGTTTTCCACAACCATTACATTTAGATTGAAAAGGCCCTCGGTGAGGTAACCTTTTCCTACAAATATTTCATTCTTACTTATGACAACCTTGTTGGACACAAAAATGCATTTAAAACCGTGCTTAACAAGAAGTCCAGTAGAGACTAAATTCTTTCTCCTTTCGGGAACATGAAGGACATTGTTCAAAGTCATGACCTTGCCAGAAGTCATTTTCAGAAATATCTTCCTATATCCTTCAACTTTTGCTGTTGAAGCATTTCCCATATAAACTGTCTCTCCGGGTCCAGCAGGAGCATAAGTAGCAAAAGCTTCTCTAACTGCACAAACATGGCGAGTGGCTCCTGAATCAAACCACCACAATTTAGGATTTCCCACCAAGTTACATTCAGAAAGCATGGCACACAAGTTATCAACATCATCATGATTTACTACCATGTTTGCTTGACCCCTTTTCTTGTCTTTCTTCGGAGCACAACACTCCGTAGATTTGTGTCCGTTTTTCTCACAGTTGTAGCAGTTTTCACTGAACCGCTTCTTGCTTGGGTTGTATTTCGGACCAGAAGCCTTCTTCCTCTTTTTGTTTTCTTCAACAATATTTGCTCCCATTATTGTTAAATTTCCACGGCCTCTCCTTTCAGCAGCTTTATTGTCCTCTTCGATTCTCAACCAAACAATGAGATCTTCAAGGGACATTTTCTTTCGTTTGTGTTTCAAATAATTTTTGAAGTCCTTCCACAACGGAGGCAACTTCTCAATCATTGCTACTACTTGGAATGCTTCATTGATGACAAGACCTTCAGCAAGTAGATCATGAATAATCACTTGCAATTCCTGAACTTGGGTAATAACAGACTTGCTATCTACCATTTTGTAGTCCAAAAATTTTGCGGCAACGAATTTCTTCATCCCGGCATCTTCAGTTTTATATTTCTTTTCAAGCGCATTCCACAATTCTTTTGACGTCTCCACGCTACTGTATATATTATACAGATTATCATCCAGTCCGCTAAGAATATAATTCTTGCATAAAAAATCAGAATGCTTTCACGCTTCAATCACGATAAAGCGTTCATTCTCTGGAGTTTTATCTGGCAAATCAGGAACATCTTCCTTGATGAACTTCTGTAGACATAACGTAGTTAAGTAGAAGAACATCTTCTGCTGCCAGCGCTTGAAATCAATCCCAGAAAATTTTTCGGGTTTTTCTGTCGGTGCCAACGCCGGTATTCGGCTTGTCGATGCGTTGGCAGTCACCATCGGAACAGCTTGGTTTTCGCTTTCAGTCGTCATTTTTTCTGTAAAAGAATGACACAAACAAATGTTTAATAAACGTTTTCAAACTGGAGTAAAAATCACGTAGATTTTAATCTCCAACAAACGCCACGAAGGCTTTACTCTCCAAAACGGAAGTACACAAAACCACAAAGGTTTTAGTTTGCAGAATAATAAGAATAACACAAATACAGAAATAAATATTAAATTTCTTAAGATTGTTAGTCCCGCCAATATTGTTGTATTTGTAAATAATAATTCTGGAAAATATAAGTTATCGTAATGAAACAGTAATAAATTCGAGCCCACTGAATTCACAGTGTTTCCTTAAGGAATTTAATCCCCTCCTAGTACCCAAGGTTATGGATTATTTCCTCCCAGGATAGAACGAATAACACACTGGTGTAGTGGTACTTCAAACCCCAGTGTTTCAGCGAATACAAAGTTCGGTAGCAAATCACACTTACAGTTGCTTTGTTTGAAGTTAAAACAATGCAGAACGAAGGAGTAGAAACTCAGAAAATCGTATGGAAATGCTGAGAGGAAGAAGTGCAATGTATAGCCAAATCTGTTGAGCGATTTCAGTTTTGTGTTTTGTATATTGTGTGTGTCTTTCTTCAACAACTGCTGCACATATATATAGCAGCCAGTGTTGAAGAAGAACAATCGTCCACCCTCCATGGTGGAGCAAGCATTAGCTTGTTTGTGGAGCAAGCACTTATTTGTGGAGCAAGCACATTCATGGTGGGAAGAGCATTAGGCGGCTGCCTGATGGTCAATACACGGATTGGAAAATATCCGTTATAAATGCGGAGTTAATATTTACTATTAACAAATAAATTTGGTCCAAAAAATTAATCAATCAATCGTTTGACCGAAGCCGAAGCCGTAGCCGAAGTCGAGCCGAGCGACGACGACGACGGCGCGAGACTTGCTTTCTTCTTAACTCTTTAAGAGCTACAAGAAGAGCAATTATATATATACCCACCAAAAATCTTTTCCTCTTCCAATATGGGACAATGTCTCATTGTCAAGATGGGAAAACTTAAAATTTTACTCAAAAATTTTATTTTCCCTCCATTTCCCATTCACCCTCATTTTAATACTATTTCATCTTAAAAAATTAAAAAACCTCAACAGTTATGACGTTAGAGGTTATGTTGTATTTTTTAGCTTCTTTTTATATTTCTGTGGTACGTACGGTAAAATTAAGTAATGGAGTTGAAATCTAGAGAAGTACAAGTTTTAATAATACCATATGGTTTTTAGCTTAACATGGAAAGCGTGGCTTGGATAGAGAGATAAGCATGTCGTCGCACGAGACAAACATATAAATGTATAATGGTACAAGCCAATAGCCATGTTAAAGAGTCAATACTAAACTACAAACTATAAACATTGACTTTTAACACAAATTTTGTGTAATTTTAGATTCAACCAAAAATTATTTTGTGTATAGGATTTTCACTACTAATATATTACTATTTTCTAAAATCATATACATATATACATAAAAAATTTGTCAAACTTTACGGGTGCCCGTGACCTCTCTCTGTAGAACATAGGTTCGCCTCTGCATACTACTTTCCCCTATATATTATTTGTCTTTTAATGTTTATACTCCATAAGAATGATACATAGCCTTTATCATAAAAATATTTATCTAAAGTACATTTATCACTCTTTAAACATCTCTAATTAATTAATTCTAATAAAAATAGTAACGACATAAATGACTCGCAATTTTCTTTTTCCGAAATATTTGACATTTTAGAAGGGCAAAAAAGAGACCGTTTAATTATTATACTTTTTTTTCTTCTTCAAAATGACTACTATTTGGACCAAATACTCGCAGTAAATTCACCAATTAATTTCAAGGTTATCTTAAATTTTAATCTAAAGCCTGCTTGTCGATGAATCTTGGTTTAACGAGGTTTAGGTCCGTCTTATCTTTAGTTTAATTTCAATCAACCATGATATAATTGAAGGAACAAAAAACAAAAATGCTGACTTTCAAGTTAGTCCTTTAATTTGGTTTGAGATCGAGAGAGAGAAATCTTGGGTTCGTAAAGCTGCCACATAAAGAGGGCAACAAATACATTATGATTTAGGGGTTGACCTTCATTAACAGATATATGTCCTAATCAAGTTTGTATCTGTGGTGCTGAGTCTAAGATATTAATTTCAAGCCAATGGAGTAACATTCATTAACGTTCATACAGTTGGAACATGTCATGTGCATATAAGCATAGCAGATTAATTATGTTTTTTTTCAGGTTCACAACTTTAGGACAACATCCTCTTCCACCCTCCACTGAAGGTTGGATATGAATTATGTATGTTAATTTGTTAGTTAGGAGGAGTCAGAAAAACACAGTTGTACAATCATTACTACGAATATCTTCTCTTTTTTTGGGTACTAGTGGCATGCAATGAAAATGAAATAACTGCACAAATAGAAAGATCAAAATAAATCAAAATGTGCATGTGTATTGAATACGTCGTAGTTTGGCAGTTGAGCCCCAACTCAGACTTGTTATATGTTTTCTTTAACATCTCAGGCTGGGAAAATTGGCAAATGACAATTGCCATTTGCCAATTTTAGACCACATATGGTGGAAACGTACCCACCAAAGGTTCAGACCTCTCTTTTACAGGAATAGATGCGTTCTCTACTTCTGTGGTTCATTTGTTGAATGCGTAGGGTGTGTATTTGCAAGGTAAAATTCATTTTAAATTATGATACGAAAATAAAATTAACCCAAGTTAGTTCAGTGGGTTAGGGGCACATCACAAATGCCGCCGACAAAAATCAGATATTTAAATGGAGAAGGATAGAGATGACCCATAATCTATTGAGTTTTGAACATGCACCACCAATCCTCAGAATTTGTATCTAAAAAAATAAAAATAAAAAGTGGCACCACCATTGTCAAAGAGCCTGAACAAAATTGAACTCAACTATCAATTTACTCACCATTTAGCCTTTTTCAGAGGCTTCTTAATTAATGTCACCTTTTGATCCAACATAAGGTACTCCCTTTTCCTATCTTTCCTACCCTACATTCATGGCCACAACTCCAAAATAAAGAAGTTAAAATTTCAAGGAAAATTTTACTAAAAGAAAAGGCAGAAAAAGTTAGTTAAGTAAACAGATATGAAGGATATTAGTACCTATATCAGAGCCTAACAATGGCAACGTGGTTGCTCTTGAAGATAACTAAAAATAGACCAAAGATCCTACCTCTCTTCCCTCTCCTCACTGATCCTTTCCCTTAGTTTCAAACTAGACTTACTGTTTCTTCAAGAATCTCACTCTACATTCCACAATAAGAAGTAAAAACTAAAAAGTAAAAAGCTCAATGTAATATAAGTGCCAGTAGTCCCCTCTTCCTTTTCACATAAGAAACCAGAAAAGTGTAATATCTATCTGAATAGTATTGCCATCACTCTATTGATTTAGTTTGAGACCATAAGCCAAACAGCAAAGGCAGGAAACTCTAATTTTCTGAACAATCCGATACTACCAACCTAACCTTTGGCAAGGAATTATCTTTGCAGTAGCAGTTGCAAAAATGCAATAATATAGCAACAGAAAATAATATTAACAAGAAGAAATCAAAATTACGCCAACCCCTATTCAGTTTCTTAGTTGAGTTGATGTAATGCCCAAGCAGAAACTTAACATGAACAAGGGTGAAGGTCAATAAAAAACGTTTCAGTAGCATCGCTTTAATCTTGAGATTGTCATGTTTCATTAAGATACAGTTGTTGCTAATTCTTCAGGCAGACATGATATTAGGCTTCTCCTAAGACAAAATGTACGGCAAAACCAGGGAAAGGTTAATATTCAAAACCAGATAAGAAAGGTAAATGATATATAAAAAGGAAGCTATAGCAATTAGCAGGGGGCAGAAGAAGGGAAAAGAAAAAAGAGAGAAAGAAAATCTACTTTAAGAGGGGACCTCATTCACCTCAAGTCGCTGCCCAGTATACATGTCCTACACAAGAGCCAGTGCCTTCAGTTTCTGAATCTTTACATGCTTGCCTCTAAGGTGGAAGCCATGAGCAGAATTGTGCACGATACCACATCCGCGCGAGCATGAAAGCTTGTTCTTATGAAATAGAATAAGACTGCTCTATATTTACTTCGTTTTATCATGTATAGAGGGGCTAGAATATTCTGCTCCATTTTCTGAAGAAGTCATGTTAGAGGAAGCACTTGATGATACAGCACTATGATCATCGGGGCTACCGCTGAAACTGTTTGACGCAGGGGCAGGATTTCCTTGCGGTTCGCCATTTGCCTGCCTTTGTCCTTGTTCTGCTAGTCGTCTAAGAAGGTTCATGACAGTAGGAAGGAACTTTGTGGATAAAGAGAGAAGTCCAGGAATCTGAAACACATAAATTGAAGATCAGTTCCCTAAAATTTTTGAAGGAAGTTCTCCATATTGCAAGTAAAGTAATGAAATTGGGCAAATCACACTTGCTTTCAACTTCTAGTCTAAGAATGTTTCACCACCAGAGACTAGATTAGATTAAATAATAACTCCTGAAAGCCCACACGAAACATGAAGGTGGAATCCAGATGTCCGTCTAAAAGATCCACAGGAAAACAATGAACATATTTTTTTATCAAGGACCATTAAATTTAGGAAAGTTTGACTATGTTGGTTGCGTTAACCTTATCAAAACA
Source organism: Nicotiana tomentosiformis (assembly GCF_000390325.3). NCBI lineage: Eukaryota > Viridiplantae > Streptophyta > Magnoliopsida > Solanales > Solanaceae > Nicotiana > Nicotiana tomentosiformis. The sequence goes on from NC_090817.1 coordinate 128,590,900, forward strand.
GAAGTCTAGAAAGTCAGCTGCTACAGAAATGGCGTGTAAGAGTTAATTGGTCAAATTGCTGTTAAAACATAGAAACTGATATAATAGGAATTCAGATCTGATACTTACAGCACCATTGCGGAATTCACCAGAGATGTCCATTTGCACCCAAAGGGCTTTCAATAGTAGAAAAGAAACAAATATAACTCCCAAATACAAAGGGTTTCTGGAGAAAAAGTAAATCTCAACATAAGTTAAGCAATCAACGATGGATACACCAAGCCAGTGGGTACACAAACATGAATGTATCAAATTGTGGTGCTTTCTGATTTATTAGCAGAAAAGGTACCTTAAAAATGTCATGAATTCATTGAAACCCAAAACAACCAAGGCAACAATTGCCCAAGGAGGTGGTAACCAATTGTTACTTCTCCTGCTAGCCTCCTGCAGGGTAAAGTACCAGAAAATCAGAAAGATACAGCATAAGGGGAAACCACAAATATTCAAATGGCAATCAGAAAACTCAAAAGAATTTCTCAAGAAATATTCCGAATAGAAAGTCAACATGGTAAGATCAACTATGTACAGCAAATGTTGCGCATATTTATAACAGCTCAGATAATAGTTAAAATCACAGTGACAAGCACAGATAACGTGAGTGAGAACCCACACATTCTTAAACTGCTTAAACAGTTACATTCAAACAGTTGCTCTGAAACCCCAACATCAACTGAAGGGGGTAGGCTTTGTTCAAAATCGACTTCCAAGAACCAATTATAGTTACCCAGCCATTAATCTAGACATATTATTCAACATTGCTAATCCACCTTACTGCCAACCAAAACAAGTATAAAAGGACTTCACTTTCAAAAGAAGACTGAAGCGAAGCAATAGCAGCCAAAAGATCATGCCTGAGCAGCAATGGCTTGTGTAACAGTATATTCAGTCTCAGATTTAAATTGCCTCCACAAAGACTTGCACTGGACAGGTGTGATCAAAGTTTTCAATGCGGGGACCTGCAATAAAAATTGACTTAAAGATGATCAACTTGACAGCTTGAAAGATAGCAAGCAAAATAAACCATAAATGTCAGAGGTACAGTTTCTAAAGCTGAAACTAAGTGGTGACTCGTGAGCTTTATCATATGCACGTGAAGTATTGGACTGAGAAAACCCGATCCAGATTTTAACACAACATACTTTAGCCCCCAGAACTTTGGTTCAGTTCTAAGGACGCAGCGCAGGCTGTATGAATTGGGCGCATGTCACGAGTTCGACTCCTGCCACTGACACAAAATATGGAATTCAAATGGGAGCAGCGTAGAGGTGCGGGACCATACTCCATCAAGTTTCAAACCTGTTCTTACAATTGGGGTTGGGCTAGCTAATTCACATGGATTTCACGCTTATATAAAAAAAATTACATAACATAGTTAATGGCCATGACTGGGAAGATTCGAAGCAAACATTCACATTTTATGACATCTTGTTGGGCATCCAGACTTGCCGGGATCTTGTCCCCCCACCACCCCACCACCCCCTCTTTGGTTACTTTTTCTGCTTGCAAAAACTTCTAACACAAACCACGTCATTTATTAAGCTAATTACCTCATCCCAAGTGCTAGAGGCTAGAGGATCAACAGATGTGGATCTCTCTGAGGTGGAAGCACCTGATTTTCCATCCACAAGAGCAAGGGCTAGTGTCTTCTCTATACTATCACCCTCATCTTCCAAGCGAATCGCAGCCATAACTGACAGGAGCTTCAGAGACTGGGAGAACATTTGAAGGAGTCAACACAGACTGAAATGTAATACTCAAACCTGAAATCACATCCAAATGAGGAAGCTCAATCTAGTCAGTCATACAGCTGATCTAGCAGTTTTGGTAATTGCTCGGATATCTTCTTTTCCAGTCCAAACTCGTGGCATTGAATCAGAATCATGACTAAATAATGTTGAAAACCTGTCAATAATTTTCAGGTCAGTAACTCTTCTTCATCAACTTTTCTGTCAAGAAAAGTGAGAATAGAGTAACTCATGTCTGTACCTATCCTTCATGCGAATCAAAACCCTTCCAGCTTCTTCCTTTGCCTTTGCTTCAACTACTCCCTGTGCATAATCCTTCAGTCTTGAAACCATATTATCTCTAGCTTGTTCATCCATTTCAAAATCAGAAAGTGCAGTAGAGAAACCCAAGACTCCGGTTTCAGTCTCACGCTGAAGCAGCTTTCTTATCGCTGGCCATGTATCATCACCAGCTCCATCTAAAAGAGCTTCAACAGGTCCAGCTAATGCCTCGTTCAATTTTGTCTGAATTCCCATTAGTGCCAGTATAATTACATTAGAAAGAACAGTTGCAACTTGCAACAACAATAACAACATACCCAGTGTAATCCCACAAGTAGGGTATGGGGAGGGTAGTGTGTACGCAGACCTTACCCCTACTTTGTGAAGGTAGAGAAGTTGTTTTCGATAGACCCTCGGCTCAAAGAAAGCATAGTCACAGCAGACGACAAAGAAATATGGAGGTGGAGAAGCTTTAGAAAAAGAAACAGTAACAGCAGCCAGCAAAGTAAGATAACCGAAGCAAAATAAACAACGGGTAATAGTGACATCTAAGAATGGGAAATACAAGAATAACATTAGTACTATAAGTGAGGGAAATTAGAAAGAACAGTTGAATCTAAAAATATAGTTCTCAATGTTGCATGCTATAATATAAGATTCTTTAAAAACAATCAACATTTCAATTTATTTCATGAATGAATGCAGCAATCCAGCTCTCAGCTGCAACTGGCTGATGACAAACTCCCCACATAAGAAAGGGAAAACCCAAACATTCCTTTTTTTCCTAGATTGATTGAGGGATAGGCGAACGACAAATTATTTGAATGTCAAAATGCAACAGGAAAGCACTACCAAAGGATTAAATGAACTTTACTTTTTGATAGGTACTACAATGATTAAAACATACAGGTTCGCAAACTTCGTGCCTCATAGAGGGTTGTAACTTCAGCCAGCTTGGCACTACGAACTTCAGCAATATGAGCATCTACATCACGCTTGAGCTTATCCCTTATTCTAGAGGGATCCCAATTTGCTTGCCCAATAACAGCATCTGCAAAACAGTACTAGTAGTCATATTTCAAAAGCTAATCCGCCGTGACTGAACCCAATATTTAATCCCTGCATAATATCAGTCATTTACAGGCAAAGCCTTCCCCAGCCTTCCCCGTCTAACATAGTCCTCTACTTACAGCGTTAAAGGAAAGGGGATAAAGGGACGGGCCGCGGGATAAAATACGGGTTAATGGATAAATGGGACGGGTTAATGGGTGGGTGTTTTTTCCACCTATATATGCTGACATGGACAGCGGTTAGTTTTAAGAGATAAAAGTGGTCCACTTTACTAACGGCAAGGGTAATTTTGATACCAAAGGATAACGAAGGGCAAAAGTGGTCTATTTCCAATAGTTGAAGGGTAATTTTGGCCCCTTTTTTTTTTGAAAAAGGTAACAATAATTTTGGCCCTTTTCCGTATATAATATATCATGCAGGGCAGCAATAGCAGGCTATATCTTGTACCTGCACATTCTTCATTGAAGTGGGACATAAAAAACTCGGTGCAGTCCTGAGCAGCCACAGCGAACCCTTTACCTCCCTTTAGTGTGCCTTATCAAATGCTTCTTTGAATATTTCCAAAGTACGAGATCTTATGTGTCCCAGCATAGATTGGTACGCTTCTTGGACAAGCTGCAATAGGAGAAAGGATAAGTAACTAGATAAAGCAATCAGAAAATGTACCTTCAAAGGTTAAAAAAGCTTAGAACATTAACTCCAGCAGTTTCTCTTCCAATTGGATACATTATCTAACTTAATATTATAAATGAAAAAATAATAATTCTTTTTCTTCTTTTTTTATTTTTTATTTTTTTTCCACCATTACCTGCAGCAATTTCTCTTCCAACCGCTTCCGTTTTGTAGATCTTACTCCATCATCAAAGAAAGTAGCGTCAGCATCATACCTGAAAAGAAAGAATGTTACTGACCAAGTGCACATGTCCTTATTAATGAAATACGTACACCACAACTGATATAACATGTATCAAGAACAGAAAAAACATCAAATTATATCAATAGGAAAAAGAGAATTCTGTACAGATCTACATCGCTGTAGAAGTGCAACTTTGTAGTTTTAGTGTAGTAGCTTCTCTTCAGACAAAGTTACAGGCTTCCTACATTCTTTGGTATCATAGATGCAGTTTTAGACTTTGTCACCAGAGATTGTATAAGAAATGATAGAAATTTGGTCGCAAAATTTGGTAGACGTAGGAAAAAATACAAGCACACAGCTATAGAAAAGTTAATGCTGCACTGCATGAAAGTATGTCCCTACTATGACAGACAACTGTTTAAAATTGAGGTAAGCTTCCTTCCAAAGCCCTGGACTGGATGAGATTGCACGGCCTCTTTTAATTGACACCATTCCTAGAACAAAGATCAATCACGTCAATACACCTCATTTGTATTGAAAAAAGCACATATTTATGGGCAATTTTATCAGAGATTGTCAATAAATATAAGAATGTACAACACATTAAGTTAACCTTCAAAACAATTCAATACCTCATTTTCTGTAAAAGAAGCATATTTTTCATGGGCAATTTCTTCACAGCGTACAGTAGCTACCATAACCTGTAATTAGATAAGAATCAAACACAATAACTATGGAAACATAACCGGAAACTTCAAAGAGAATCAAATGTTAACCTTATGGGCAGGCAGGTCAAGGTCCTTGTTCTCCTTTATAATCTTCCATATCTCTTGAGCACTAAATGAAAAGCCCGAAGCAGGAACAACTGCCCGACGATCTCCAGCAAGCCCACCAGGTGCAATAGAATGAAAAAATCGGTGTCTTAGACTAGCCACCTTATGAAGAAAACAAAAATGAACAGAAATAAGCAACTCAAAGCCCATTAAACTGGAAAAGGAAAAACCATATTGGCAAAGTAACCACTTCTAAGAAATTAAACTTTTTAAAAGAGAAAAAGAAAGATAAAATGATCATTGTTTCCATTAATTTACTTTAAAGTACCTGTTCTTTGAATTGTTCTTCCTTTTCTTCATAACTAGAAAGAGCCACAACCTCGACCTGGAATGTCAATCGATTTCATTACATGAACATGCATAGACATAAAAGAGACAGTAAGAAGGTTAGGACAGATCGTAATGAGACTCACATTAAAGAAGTCGCTTAAAGGTGTTTCCTTGTAAGCTTGCGGCTTTGGGACGGAATCCCAAATCTATCCAAGAGAAGTGAACAAAAAATAATATTTGATTTTGTAAGACGAAACATAATAAGAAGAATCGTGCATATAGTACCTTTTGAATATCTTCCCGTAGTACAGGCTCCAAATTCTCAAGTGGAGTCTACAAAATTCAATTGGAAAATTAACTGGCTTATTGAAGTCTTTATACAATTTGCAGTTGAATGTGTAACACTCATTTATAAGAGAGGAAGGAACCTACCCTTGTTTTATCACGTATAACAAACATCAATGTCGTTTTACGAGGACTAAATAACCGCATCATGACCTGTTTAACATAAAGAAATCAGTAAATTGATCCAGGATATACAAAAAAAATAGTAAATTTTTTCTACTTTTACCTGGAAAACAGTCTTCAAAAGAGGTTTATTTGCAGCTTGCTCACGGCCAATGTCGTGACACCACCTGAATGTTGAGACATTTGATCAACTTGTCTATTTCAATTTTTGCTGGTATTATTTTATGTCAAGTCTATGTACTTCATACACTAAAGGAAGCTTACATGTTGATTAGCACTATATCGGAAACAGCAAGTGCAAACAGGGCACTCTGTTTTTCAAATGCAGTGTCATCCTAAAAGGAAAATAAAGTCTGAATGAGAAAACAATAAGCTCTATGCCCAGTTATAACACTCCATGACAAATGATGGGCAGGGAGCATTCAATGAGCATTGGTAGCTGAATTTTGGCGGCTCCAAATTTATCTCTTTCATATACATGATTGAAGATGGATATTACAACATTGACACAGACAATACGGGAAGCAAAATCAAATGTCTCATACACAAGCCAATTAGTAAGAACTTTTCCAGCATTATGTCAGGAGCATTGTCCTAGACAATGGCCCAGAGAAAGCTACTAGTCTTAAATTTGTCTTCATAGGTCAAGGAGCCGGATACATTAAATTTTAAAAGCAATACGAGACAACAAGGCTAATAAAGAATCAAGAAAATAATTGGTTTGTGTCCTCTTTAATTAGTAACAAACAGCTGATTCATATTAGCGGTAACAATGAATACAAATATATCATACAGCAGTACATGCAGATATGAATTGAGAATAATATATGTCTGGTCACAAGAATTGCATTGAATGGAGCAACAAAGAGGAAAGTCAATAATCATTTTTTTTGCATTTATAACCACACCTCTCCTTGCTCTCTTCCATCAGTGCCCTCTAAATCCATAACAAGGGTGCAAGGCTCAATTCCATCACATTGAGCCATCCAAATACCTTTCGTGGTTTGTGACCTGAAATGAAGTAAATTCTTTCAGCTCACTTCAATAGAATATCAGAGAATTAGCATTAATAACATAACTTCCAAAGACTTACCTTCCCTTGTAAGCATCCATCTCTCTGAAGTTGGTAAAGAAAAGATGATTTAACAGCGTACTCTTCCCTGTCATAATCATGGAATAGCATCAAAATGATTTAAAATTTGTCAAAATTGGCATTTATGGAATAGCATCAACTCAAAAGAAAATCAATGACTAAGAGTTAATCAAAATCTATGTTGCGTGGACTCTCCAAAATAATGTCACACCCGTGTCGGATCCTCCAAAAATACACTATTTTTGGAGGATCCGACACGCACCCGGTAACATTTTCGGAGAGTCCGAGCAACATAGATCAAAATGACCCGTGGTCAGTAGAGCTGAAAGGTATCCTGATAAAGGAGAGGTCTAAAAAGTGAGCCGTTCTAAAACATGCACAGGAAGATCTGAATCAGCTTTAGGATGCTTTTGACCTTTTGTTCACTAAGGATCAACATTCCCAAGTTACATTCTTTTATGTAAGGTGTTATATAACAGTCAAGAAGATGCAAAAAGTACAAAAGAAGATGGGTTAGCCCCATTACAAAAAGTACATTATCCAGGGCGGGGAGCTAACCAAAAAAACAAAAAGCTTGGCTGCCGAGTCAAAGTTATAGAGCCAATGAAATCTTGAAATGTGATAACATCATTTACAGGGGATAGATTACTCCAACTAAATAGATTCCGAAGACATTTGGGTTTCAAGTTTTCAAGTTAAATTGAAGTCAATAGATTCCAAAGAGCAAAATGAACGATAAGTGTTCACATTTCCAAGAAATTGTTCATACCACTACTTTGTGGGCCCATAATGGATACTACAGCATATGAAAGACCGCATTCTGCCAGTTTAACTTCCTTCGAGAAGTTCTCAAGTCCAGCAACATTGAACACCCCATCCCCATCAATGAGGTGAGTTGAACAACATTCATCACTTTTATCTGAAAGAACACAGATATAAAGTCAGAAAAACCCACTTATGATCTGAAGCTAACAGTCAAGGGGCTACACTCTTGATTACAGTGGCTAATCCAGGATTTTTAAATCATGGGAGCTCTAACTGATTTTAATTTGGAAATTGCTACTTAGACTGGGTGCTCAGTTAATATATTTGTGTAAATTAATAGTTTTTCTATATAAATAATAGTGTTTGTTTCAAAAGCGATGGGTGCTTAGAATACATAATCATTGCTCGATTAGATAAAAGTAAATCAACTTATGAATAGCAAAAAAAAAGGAAAATATTACTTTTTGCTATACAATAAAAGGGGGTCCCTCCCGGACCCTATTCAAAGGATGTTTCGTGCAGCGGGCGGCCCTTTTCTTTATAAGTTCAAAACCACCCCGGGCTGCCCTTTTCTTTATAAGTTCAAAACCACTCCCTCAACCACAAGCACCAACCATAGATGCATGCCCTTTCGAAAATGGCATAGAACATCTATTCTAACTGTAAAACATTCATGGTTGCAACCCAATTACATTTACTAATTCATCAATCTTTTCCATTTGTTGAAGAGAATTCAATTTAAGCTCATTTACACTATGCCAGGTAAACAAACAACTAAAGGCAATCTATCCACTCTAAGAAATCAATGTAATTTGAAATAAGTTACTACTTAACAACTAAAACCCAATGGCCAGAAAACAAAAAACATATAGTTAAACCGTGAGAAAGACGGTAAACTGAAGAACTATTACATGGCATTTGGTTTATGAATATGGAGCACGAAATTAATGGGGCGGAAGTTAAAAGCAGATCATTTAGAGTGTGAATTGGGAACTATGGAAGTGGATTGGAGCATCAGAAAGATAGAAGACATACCCATATGAGAAAGCTCAAAGCTCGATCAATGCTTGTGAATTCGAGGAGGAGAGTGCCAAAGTGCGATCTTTGAATAGAAATATGGCTTCTTCTGTCTTAAAAAGTGCGCCTCATATCCGATTATCACATGTGAAAACTCTATCAAGAATTGTAACTTTGCAATCATCAAAATCAAAGAGGAAGAATACTACTCCTACTACTAGTACTAGTAATTAGTGAGAGTAATAACAATAATAATAATTAGGTTAATACACCAGGTAAACAAAATCTATGAATACCCGGGACACCTTGTAAGGTGAAATACGAAAATTTGTAATATCTAATTAAATATGTCTCCCTTTTGAGAGGGAAGAGAATCTAGAGATATATCTTTAAAATATTAGTACAGTATCAATTTTAGGTGGCACAACATTATCTCTGCTTATTTCAATAAATAATTTTTTTTAAATCACATAAATAATATTAAATAATATGTTTGAGTTATATAAAATTATAAAATAAAAAATATCTTAAAATGATGAATATTTTTCTCATTTTTCTAGCTCAATAAATGAAGAAATCATGTTTCTTAGAAGTTATGAGATGCCTTATTAAGATTTATGATGATTTATGTTTGAATGCCTTATAAAAATGTTCTTCTTCGGTAATCTAATACTGAAAACAAAACATAAAATTATTTTATCACGACTCTCAAATAACATAAGCTAAAAATTGAATCTTACGCTTTTTTAACCCTATACCTCCTAAAAAAACTTGCTAATGGCAATGTAAAATTGAAAAAATGACTAATATTAATATAATATTTATAACAAATAAATTAATATAAAAAATAATATAGTGAAACGTTGTCATTTGTTGGATGGAGCAAAAAAAATGATAATTTATTTATGATATATTTTGTCTTCTACTATTTTATTCTTATTATTTGTGTTTTTACCAATTTAGTTGTCAATACTATACTACAATTGATTTGGCTCTATTTTCTGACTTCTTTCACCGCTAATGCTCTTTTTATGAAAATAAATTTATATGCCTGAATAGTTTGTCAACTTAACAAATAATTAATTTTACTTATATGATGAATTTGAAAAATAAAATAAAATTGGTTGTTGTTGCTAATTATTTAAGTCAAAGATTCAATTATTTGTTCTATTAAAGGAAATAAATTAGTTTTTTTTAATTCAAAACAATAATATTAGTTTGTATTATTTTCCTGATATTTAATTTACTTTAAAACCAACTAACGTTATGGGTTATTAAATTTTTCTTTGTTTAAAAAAAATTAAGATTTTATTTTATATAAATTAATATTTATTTAAACTATGTAACATAATTATAAGTTATTTTACCTAATAGTATCTACTTATATTTTTATAAAGTCAAAAAGAAATTAAGCTGTCGTTTTTTCTTTTCTAATTACTCGTACAATTTAATTCATCATGTTTGAAAACTATGTAAATACACTCGTTAATTGTAAATTTATAATTAAAAAACATGCTAAGACAAGTGAGTTATCACTTGAATAACAAACCAAATGAAGCATGACTATGTTATCTTAGTCGGCATGTATAATGTATATGTTTGAATTGTCTCCATTTTTTACAAAGTCAAATCAAAAAAGGATTTATATAAGATAAAATTGTGTTCAGCTCAAATAGACAAAAAATATTTTATTAAAAATTAAGACTCCTAAACCAAAAAGAAGTTCAAAGTGTCGTTTTGTACCTAATATATTCGTAAAGAATTAATTTGTCAAAATTTTACTAACTTTAAAAACCTTTCTAAACCTAAAAGAGGTATGAATTGGTTAAAACTTTCCTAGTGTAAAATTTAATACTCCTAAATATAAATGGATTTCAAAGTAAAAACTTTCCTCGTGCAAAAATTGAGAAGGAACGAAAATTTTCAACTGAAGGGATTAAAAATCAAACGAAATTTTATTATAGTGAACGAATTGAAAAAGAACTAAACTTTCCTACCGAAGGAATTGAAAATTTTAATTAATTATCTAAGATTTAAACTTTCCTAGTGTAAATTGAACGTCCTTGAAATTGTAGAATGGAAAAGAAATTCAAAAACAAAAGCTCTAAATATTCAAAAAAATAATTACTTAATTATTCCTAAATATTAGAAAATTAATTAAATGGATATTCCTAAATATTAGAAAATACAGTCAAACTTCTCTATAACAGTTTCGTTTGTTCCGATATTTTTTTGCTGCTATAGTGAAAGAATGTTATAGAAAATATATATTATAACATAACATAAAAATCGATTCCAAGAAAAAACTTGGCAAGTGAATGGTTGTTATATGAGAATGTTGTTATAGAGAGGTCTGAATGTAGTCAAATGACCATTTCGCCTTATGTGAAATCAAATTTTAAAGGGTAAAAAAAGCGAACAACATTTCGCTAAAAGCATTCGTACTTTTAATATCTATACTATATCTATACTATATTAAAAGCACAAAGTCCTTTAGCGAAATGTCGTTCGCTTTTTTTATCCTTTAAAAATAAATTTTACATTGGACAAAATTATAATTTTAATTATTTTTCTAATATTTAAGACTTTTAAATCAAATAAAATTTTAGTTATTAAACTTTTCCTTATTTGGACTAGGTAAGAAGTCCTAATATTTAGGTAATGGTAAAAACTTTAAAAAGTTATCTTTTTTCCAAATCAAATAAAGTTTGTTTGCCTAATCATTACTTTGAAACATGTAAGAAATTTTAAATAGGAAGTAAAAATCAATTATTATTTTAAATATATAATATAAGCTATTTATCTATTTAGAAAAAATTATAACAAAATGTAATGTGCTAATTTTATAAAAATAATGGTTAATATACTTAAGAAAGTTATCCCCTTTTCAAAATTACTTAAAGTTTTATCTATTTCCTTATTTGAACTATGTAAAAGATCTTAATATAGGATTTTAAAATCATTTAATATATTAATTATCTAATATAAATTATTTATTTATTTAAAAAATGTAATATAATTATAATTCTTTACATATTAACTTTGAACTATATATATGAACCATAATACATCTGCATATCAATTTGGGCTACTTTTCATCCAAATAATATATTTTTTACATAATTTTTGAAAACTACATTTACCAATTAGAACAAGCAACTATATATTTAAAAATATAAAAGATATAGAGAGATAGGGAGAAAGAGAGATCAGAAAAGTAGTTGGCAAGGGTCAATAACAATAATTATTCTGCAAACACAAAGATTCAAAAGTGAAATATGATCATATTAGTTTTTTTAAACCTTTTGAACATATAATTCATAGTGGATAAAATTATAATTATAGTTAGATATTTATATCATGATATGACCTTTAAGAATTTGAATAAATAAAAAATACATTATTTTTGTTAATATTGATAATAAATAATTAAGTCTCTAAATTATACAACTAATTAGCAAAAGAAACCTATTCAATTATTTTTTAAATTCATGAAAAATAAATTTTCAATTTGACAAACTCTTAATTAGGGTACATAAAGTTATTTTCATAGAAAGAACATTAGTATTAAAACCAATCAAAAAATAAAGCAAACCCAGTTATAATATAGTATTAAGAGTCTAATTGGTAAAATGTAAACTTGAAGCAATAAAGATGAAATAACAAATGACAAGATGTATTCTATTTGAGTTGTCATAAATTAATTTTTCCTTTTTTCGCATTTGTTCCGGCAAATAATAGGTTTCTATATTTAGTTCATAATTATTTATTATAAAATATTAACTAAACATTACTCATTTTTAGACTTTAGATTATCACGTATCAAATTTTAAGAGCTATAAGATAAACTTCTCATTCCCGAATCTCTAAAAGATCAAAAAATTAAATTTTTTAATTTGTTTTATTTGTCAAATCTTCAAAGAATAATAATAACAATATTTTTGTGTTATTTATTTTCAGTATTAAGTCAATAAAATATTAACAATTGTCATAAAATATTCCCAGAAAGTCCTCAAAATCACAACAAGGATTTGCGAACGTTAGCGGGACATGATTATTTTTTTTATTGAACTAGCTAAATAGGGTCGACATTCATCATTTTTAGGAACTTATAATTTTTTTAAAAATTTTTAATTTATAACTCTAACAAATTATATGATAATATCTAAGTGATTTTTAAACTTATTTACTTATTAATATGGGTACACGCGCAAAATGCATATTCTAAGACTAATAATATATTAAAAGCACGAAACCCCTTAATGAAATATTATCATCTTTTTTACCCTTCAAAAATATATTTCACACTAGATAAAATTATAATTTATTTTTATTTTCCTAATATTTAGGAATTTGAGTCAAGTAAAATTTTAATTATAAATTTTTTTCTTATTTGAAAAAGTAATTAACACCAAAAAAGGAAAAACCTCAAGTTGACACCTAAATTGGAGAAATCAAAGTAAGGAACTAAATATTGTGCACCTTGAACTCTATTAGGTTTAGGAGTCTTCATTATGAGTGTAAGCGAATTAGATTTTAAATATTTTTTTTTTTTATGAAAAAAAATATCATTTGAATTTTGGCAGGGTAACTTCCCTTCCTTCTCCAAGGAAGTTCAACAAAGGAGGAACAAAAGGCCCTTTACAATATTAATTATAATAACAATCATCCAGAATTAAAAACTGCACTTTCTATAAGCTTTGATTTTTATTTATAAGGTAAATAAGTAATTTTAATTTATACATTATATTTAAAGATTATTACATTTAAACTTTATAATAATCGCTAGGTTATACGTGCGAAAGACGTACTCTATAACTAGTAGTATGGATATAGATAAAGATCAATTTCATTTGTATTTACTATGTGAATAAAAAATTAGAATTTTTGTATACAAAAATAACTTAATAGCATTACTTTTAGTAAAAGGAAAATATCAAGTCTTTGAATATGCTAAAATATGCTGTTCGAATTTGACAAGAAATTAAAGTTTGACTTATTATCTTTACAAGAAAACAATCCCAGTTTATTAATCGGAATATCAGCTTGTTAAAAGTTGTAGTTGGCAAGCAAAACCCTCTTTGATTACGAAAATTAAGATTAATAAAATAAAATAAAAGTCAAGGAAGAATACTAGAATCATAGTCCACAAATAATTTTTTACTAGCTCAGCTAAAGTGCTAATGTCTCGATTTCGATATATATATATATATATATATATATATATATATATATATATATATATATATATATATATATATATATATGCCAAATACATACGCAACCCCTTAAAGTTGTCACCATTTTCCATTTAGACACTTAAACTGAACCTATTACCTATTGGACACTCAAACTATTGGCGAATCAAACTATTGGCGAAGTGTACCTATTGAACACAAAAAAACTCATACCCACAAAAAAACAAGCATGTGAAATCAAGCGTTGTTTACATGGCAATGTAACCAATAAAAGAAAATCACATCACTAAAAAAAAATACACATTGGCTCTTGAGACCAGGCCCACCACCTTCCTGTTTCTCTTACTTCCCTCATCACCTGCTTGTTCATCTTCAGTCACCGCACCAACAATAATCACCATAGAAAATCACTAACTTCATTGAAATTTAAACTAAAAATTAAAAAAAGACAGCACACTACAATCATACTTATAAAGAACACAAAATCAATCACCAAGTTGTTGCTTTGGATCTTCTAGTCAGGATGAGGATAATAAGGAATCAACAACACCCACAAAGTCCACTACCCTCACTCCACGACTTAGCTGAATATATGCAGATTTCAGAAAATTAATAGTTCCAATATATATTTTTTGGCATGTTCGAAGAATGTCAAGAGAGATACAACGATGCAATTTTTGGGTCATCACATTGATGACGGATTTCCCGATCACCATGATCCCGCTCCCCTCTTCGGAAGAGATAGAGGACATGCGAAGGGGTTAGAAAACCTTATATTCTAGTGCTTAATAAAAATTTAATTTTGTAATTTTGATGTTGTATATTTGAAGTAAATCTGTACAAAAACCAGAATTATTAGGAGGAAGAGGAACGAGAAAGTAGGAGAAAACAAGTATTTGAATAAAAAAAGAGAAAAAACTTTACTTCAGTTATTAAAGGCTTCACGCGCGCAACTCATAGTGAGATTTACTAATTATGCCACGTCTGCGTAAAGTGTTCAATAGGTACACTTTGCCAATAATTTAAGTGTCCAATAGGTAATAGGTTCAGTGTCTAAATGGAAAATTGTGACAACTTTAAGGGGCTACCTATGTATTTGGCCAAATATATATTATTATAAAAGCACGAATATTTAATGCTAAATATTGAACGACTAAAATATCCCTAAAATCTTGATCGACTTTTATACCCTTAAATATTTATTGAATTTACGGATATAATTGTAATTACCCAAAGTTGGAATTCTTTTCGGATTTAAATTGCACATAGACAGACCATACAAAGTGTATAGTTTATTTTCAATATGATTCATATTAGATACGATTTATATTATTCAATCAAAGTTAAACTTTCATTAGGACTCTTATAATTTATACACTTAGAATTTTTGTTAGTGCCACATAGTTATACACTTAGAATTTTTGTTAGTGCCACATGGTTGAAGGGAAATCCTATTATTTATAGGGTTATCATGGACAAACGGTGGGCTGGATTCTAGGAGGAAATTGAACGCTCCAAGGACGCTCTTTGTTAAGGTTACGTTTAATGGAATTTTGTTCTGTATCTTTTATTGTGAATATAAATATTTTGAATACAGATTATATGTTAGCAAGATTTGCAATATTTTTCTTTTTTATTGAAAGTTGGGTCGTGTTAGTTTATTCTAATTTTCTATATAGTTTATACTTTATATATGTGTAAGTACTACTTATGTACAGAATCATGGAAGAGAAGATTATTTGGCAAACGACACGAGAAGAAAAGTTAATATATATGGGAAAAGCGTCTTTGTTTTCCCTACGAAGATGTGGGTTTTGCTTTTCTTCCTATGTCAAAATGATACTCCCCTAATTCTGCTTTACTCAACTACATATCTATTGATAGGTTTGATACATGGAGTGTTTGTTTTCCTTTTTGCTTTTAATATTTTTGAATTTTATGAATAACGTATAGTGGAACTCGCTAGGCTTTTCTGATTGATATAGGTCATGTATCGTTTAATGTATCTTAATGTTAATGCACTTAAACTACTTTAGGAAGATTTTTAAGATTAGTAAAAATAATTGTGTAATACATAGTTATTTTTATGGAAGATGTAATTAATCATTTTTGTCTTTTGATTAAAAAAATTATTTGGTGTGTAGGAAATTAGCCAAGTCACAAGCGTTGTTTGCTCTTTAATTACACAATACAGTTATCTGAAGGAGTGTCAAATGCACGCAATTGCATTGCTATAATAAATTTTTTTTTCCTGAACTTGGTAACCTTTATAAGTTCTCCTCTCTTATGGTTTCTTTATTCATGTGCGTATGGCTTCGGAGCTTGATAAGTTTTATATGTTCTCCTCAGTCCTCTCTCATTATTTCTTTGCCTGCATGTGCGATTTTTTTTATGAGATACCTCGTCTTGTACCGGCTAACTAGAGCCCTTATGTGTCTTGAACTTATATTGAATGCGGTTAATATAAATTTTATAATATTTTTTGATTTTTTTTATAATCGTCAATTAAAAGAAGACATTTTCTCATTTGTTATAGCTATTGCCGCCGCTGAAGTAGTTATTGCACTAGCTATTATTTCATTAATTTACCGTAACAGAAAATCAACTCGTATCAACCAATCAAATTTGTTGAATAATTAGTATTAATACAGCCAAGAAGATCTTATGAAAATTGAACATTTTCGTAGTGAAGATTTAAAACAGATATTGGAAATTTTAGAAAAATATTTCGTAATTGATTTAGCAAAAAATAAGTTTTAAATCTATTGGACTTACTTAGTGAAAATAGATTGAAAATCTTTAGCATAATTAATATATTAATATATCATATATTCAAAATAAATTCAGAATTAAATTTAATAGATGTATCTAAGGAGAATTCGCTTTGAAGAAACTATTCCCTAGATACACATGTCGTGTTATTTCACAATTGAACAAATTTAAAAATTTAAAAAGACCTAAAGTTAGGGATTTATCAATAGGTAATGTTGCACCAATGTCCAACCAAAGGGAGACTGCGGTACGACCCAAAATTAACCGTCATGATGGCGCCTATCGTGGAACTAGGCCAGCCTCAACTCAACAACCCAACACCAACAACAATAAGTTTGAAAACGTTAACGGAAGCATTTAACATTAAAGAAAAACTGTTCGAAACATAAGAAAATCCCAAAGTGATACAATCCAGCCCAAAACCAGGGTGTCACTGAGTACATAAGCATCTATATCAGAAATACAGTCTACTATATGTCTAGAGATATAAACTGAAAGTACGACAAAGATAAAAAAAAAAAGGAGAGTCAAGGCCCGCGAACGCAATACATCTACCTTGATAGTCTCCAAAACTCTAGGATCCTCAATCAGCAACCGTCGCTATGACCGGTATCGCATAGATCTGCACACGAGGTGCGGGGAGTAACGTGAGTACACCATCTCAGTAAGTAATAAGTCCAAACTTTGGACCGAAAGGTAGTGACGAACTCAACCTCAACAGGCATAACAGAAATCAATGTGCAGAAACGTAGGCATGCTTTCAAGTTAAATATACAGCTCAAACAGTAAAGGAAATATAGATCTAAACAGTGTAAGGTATACAACTTAGCTATCTCTACATGCCAATGCACATACTGTATGAAATACCCCATGTGCTCCACTCTCAAGTATCCAACCACTCGGTACTGTATATGGCCATCCGGCACAGGGAAATCCATCCCGAAATATATACAACACTGACTATAAGTCACCAGTACCGAGGAAAAAGGGCAACATAACCATATGGAGAAATCCATCTCCAGGTATCAAGTGCTTCGGACAAATCCAGATCCAGGGAAATACATCCCTCAATAATATCATCCGCGCTCACTAGGTGTGTGTTACAAACTCCGAAGGGGCTCCTACAGCCCAAGTGCTATCATAATCATCAATATAACCACTGCGGTGTACAGCCCGATCCCATAACTGTCACTCATAACCAGGCTCTCGGCCTCACTCAATCATCAACCTTTTCAGTCTCACCCACGGGCTCATAATGTCATGAAAACAAACCCGAAACAATAATATGATGATTCAATAACTAATCGAGACTGAGGTATGATATAAAAATACATGAACATGACTGAGTACGGAATATTAATAAAAATAATGAGATGACAGCAAGAAATGACCACTAAGGGTCCCAACAATACCGGCATAAAGCCTAAACATGATATCTAGCATAATTTACAGCTCAATTACTTTATCACGTGATGAACGCATGGATATTAACAAAATAGAGTCACTAAACGGTGCCATGGAATCACGCAGGCCACAATTCTCATGGTGCATGCCCGTACACCCGTCACTTGGCATGTGTGTCACTTTAATACCAGTCACATAACATGTAATTTGGGGTTTCAAACCCTCAGAACTAAGTTTGAAAGCGTTACTTACCTTAAACCAAGCAAAATCCTACTCTGCGATGTCCTTGCCTCTCAAATCGGCCTCCAAACGTCCCGAATCTAGCCATAAGCAATACAATACGATCAATATAGGATAAAGAAACCAATTCCACAAGAAAAATATCAAATTATAGCCAAAATCCAAAATCAGCTCAAACCTGGCCCCCTAGCCCACGTCTCGGAATCCAATAAAAATTACAAAACCCGAAAGTCCATTCACTCACGAGTCTAGTCATACCAAATTTATCAAAATCCGACCTCAATTGCCCCTCCAAATCCCCAAAGTTCACTTTCCAATTCCCAAGCCCTAAATCCCCAAATTTTCAATTCCAATCCCTAATTAAATGATGAACAAAGCCATAGATTCACGGAAATTAGACCAATACGGGTTAGAATCACTTACCCCAAGGTCCTCCTTGAAAACCTTCGAAAAATTGCCTCTCTCCCGAGCTCCCCAAGTCCAAAATTGAAAATGAAAGACAAAACCTCGAGCTGGGGTTTTCTGCCCAGTTAAAATCGGATTCCAGTCGATGAATCTTGAAATGGGATATGCCATACAATAAACCATTAAACAAAGCAAACTAGACGGTTCGATCAAAATGAATTCTTGTTTTGACTAAATAGTTATGGATGACTTGACAATTCCAATTCGAATCGACCAATCGAATCTTATATATTTTCCACGTTCATAGGAGTGCGTTTATGTTTCTGCTTTACGAATATGATTTTTTGGTCATTTCTAATAATATATATCCTTATTCCTATTTTGGCATTTTTAATTTCCGAAGTGTTAGCCTTGTTATCCAGAAACTTGTTCAGAAATACCGTAATGGAAGGAACATAGGAGTTTGTCGCTAGGTATTTGACCAAATAGGATCTTCCAATTCCTGTAGAACCTATCACTAAAATACCCCTAGAGGGGGATAAGGCTAAGGGAGCGAAAAGGGTTTTCCATGAGATGGGAAATAAAAACTATTTTCCCCACACGAAATTTGTGAATAAGTGATTGTCTGATAATGAGCAAGGAATATCCGTCTTTACCGGCCGTGGAAGCTCTTACTCGAGGGGGTGCTCTTGGCCCAATGAATATCACTTATTCTGGTATTTATCAATGGTGGTATACAATCGGTTTATGCACTAATGAAGATCTTTATACTAGCGCTCTTTTTCTATTATTTCTTTCTATCATATCCTTAATAGTAGGTTGGTTACACCTACAACCGAAATGGAAACCGAGCGTTTCCTGGTTCAAAAATGTCGAATCTCGTCTGAATCATTATTTGTCAGGACTCTTTGGCGTAAGTTCCTTGGATTGGACATGGCATTTAGCTCATGTTGCTATTCCTGCATCTAGAGGGGAGTACGTTCGGTGGAATAATTTCTTAGATGTATTACCGCATCCCCAAGGGTTAGGCCCACTTTTTACAGGTCAATGGAATCTTTATGATCAAAACCCCAATTCAAGTAGTTATTTATTTGGTACTGCCCAAGGGGCAGGAACTGCTATTCTAACTCTTCTCGGGGGATTCCATCCACAAACGCAAAGTTTATGGCTGACTGATATTGCCCATCACCATTTAGTTATTACATTTATTTTATATCTCGTGGTAACAAAAATATATTGTTCTGGGGTATATCAAGGTTTAGTCTTAAGTTCATATTTCGTCGACCAATCCTTCCTAATTTACATCTTTATTGAAAGAATTTCTTTTGTAATTCCTTACATAAGGATTCATAAAATACCAGATCGCCACCTACACAAGTAAATTGTTGATAAAACTCCAAAATGGCATTTTTTTTTACCCAATTTAAAGGGCCCCGCTTTTTTCGATAAGAGTAGGTAACCCGTTCCCTGTCTTTATTTCTATTGCATTATATCTCATCGTATCACATTATGTTCTGCGAGATTAGAAAATCACCATCAATACCTCGATCTAGGTCTAAGATAATCCTTTGTTCCATAGCCCTGGGGCTATTTACAACTAGCCAATTAAGAAGTGTCACGACCCAAAATTCTAACCAGTCGTGATGGCGCCTATCTCAATACTAGGCAAGCTGAAATCTCAATGAACCACAACTTCTTTCAAGTCTGAAAATATAATATTTAAATAACATCCACAAATCTCATAATTACCTATACAACCACTCTCAAAACCTGGTGTCACTAAGTACATGAGCATCTAATTATGAATACAAGTCTGAAAAGTACAGTCTATAACAGTCTGAGACCAAATATAGTAAATAAGGAGATAGGGAAGGAGAGACAAGGTCTGCAAAACACGACAGCTACCTCAGAATCTCCAAAAAATTAAATGTGTGAAAGAATCAACACTCGCTATGTCCGGGAACACCTGGATCTGCACACGAAGTGCAGGGTGTAGTATGAGTACAACCAACTCAACAAGTAATAATAATAAATAAGGAACTGAAGATAGTAACGAGCTATACAATTATGGTTCATTTCCAGTAATTCTAGCAAAGAATAGACATGCTATCAAATCTAGCAGTTTAATGTCAAATCAATTTTTATACAGTTCTTGTTCATATAATCTGTATATCAAAATCTTTCAGAGATTTCACAATAATGACAGATAGCAACTAAGTGCAACAACAAATGGAAATCAAGTACAATCTTCTAGGACAACAATCACTCAATGGGCTCCCAGCCCTCATCACTCCCTCGGCTCCCAACCCTCATCACTCACTCTCAATGAGTACCCGCGCTCACAGGGGGTGTACAGACTCTGGAGGGGCTCCTACAGCCCAAGCGCTATAATCTGCACAGACAACTCACGTGCCATATTACAAATATCTGGATCCGCGCACGGCCAACTCACGTGATATAGTATAAATATCTGAATCCGCACGGCCAACTCACATGTTGCACGGCCAACTCACGTGCTATAGTATAATATAAGGATCTGCACAGCCAACTCACGTGCTATGATATTAATATCTCACAATCAGGCCCTCGGCCTCTCTCAGTCATAAATCTCTCCAGTCTCTCGGGCTCTCATTAATCATGAAATCAGCCCAAACAATAATAATATGATGTATCAATAATAATAACAGAGACTAAGATAAAATGTGCAAGTAAAAACTGAGACTGAGTACATATAGCATTTAGCAGGCAATTCAACAAGTTCACGACCTCTGTGGGTCCCAACAGTACTATTACATAGCCTAAGCATGATTTCTAACAAGATTTACAGTCAAATTTTATCAACACATAGAGAGCATATAGCTAACAATAAATTATTCAACTTTACAGTTTTCCGGGATGGACCAAGTCACAATCCCCTCAGTGCACGCCCATACGTCCGTCACCTAGCATGTGCGTCACCTCCAGAATAATCACATGATACCAAAATCCGAGGTTTAATACCCTCAAGACCAGATTTAAAACTATTATTTACCTCAAAGCGTGAAATGTTTTACTCTGCTATGCCTTTGCCTCGCAAATCGGCCTCCGAATGCCTCGAATCTAGTCACAAATAATTTGTTTCAGTCAATAAAATTTATTAGAATTAATTCCATAAGAAAATGCTAATTTTCTATAAAAATCTGAATTTTAGCTCAAAAATCGCCCGCGGGGCCCATGTCTCGGAACTCTACAAAAGTTATAAAATACGAAAGTCCATTCAACCACGAGTCTACCTATACTAATTTTACCAAATTTTGACCTCAATTCGACCCTCAAATCTACAAATCTTATTTCCAAATTTCTAAGTTTCAATTTCCAATTTACACCTCAAAATCATATAATCTAGTCGGATTATTCGATGATAATTCAATATTATTGAGTAGAAATGATCACAAGGGACTTGCCTCAAGTTTTCCTTGAAAATATATCAAAAATCGGCTCTCCTCAAGCTCCAATTTGTCAAAAATGGCGAATGGGACGAAGTCCCTGTTTTTATAATTCTGCCCAGACAACCTCGGTTCTGCCTCAATCTTGGCCTTCGATCGAGGTCCTCGATCCTGGACCTCGATCCTAGTCCTCGATCATGTCTTCGACCCTGGTTTCGACCGTGGCCCTCGACCCTGGGCTCGATTATGGCTTCGATCGTGGCCCTCGACCCTGGGCTCGATCATAGCTTCGATCGTGGCCCTTGACCCTGGGCTCGATTCTGGCAGGTTCTGGGCTCGATTCTGAGAGATTTATTGGCTCGAATCTGGCAGAAGAAATTTCCATCAGAAAGAAATTGCAGCAGCTGTTGTAGTTCAATTTTTGATCCGTTAACCATCCGAAACTCACTCGAGGCCCCCGGGACCTCAACCAAATATACCAACAAGTCCTAAAACATCATACAAACTTAGTCGAATCCTCAAATCACCTCAAACAACGCTAAAACCATGAATTACGCCCCAATTCAAGTCTATTGAACTTTGAAATTTCTAATTTTTACAAATAACGCCGAAACCTATCAAATCACGTCCGATTGACCTCAAATTTTGCACACAAGTCATAAAATGACATAACATACCTATTAAAATTTTCAGCATCAGATTTCGACCCCGATATCAAAAATTCACCCCCGGTCAAACTTCCTAAAAATTCAACTTTCGGCATTTCAAGCCTAATTCCTCTACGGACCTCCAAATATTTTTCCGAACACGCTTCTAAATCCAAAATTACCATACGGAGCTATTGGAATCATCAAAATTCAAATCTGAGGTCGTTTACACATAGGTCCATATCCGGTCCACTTTTCTAACTTAAATTTTCAATTATGAGACTAAGTGTCTTATTTCATTCCGAATTCCTTCCGGACCCGAACCAACTAACTCGATAAGTCATAAATCAATTGTATGACATAAATTGAGCAGTAAATGGGGGAATAGAATTATAATATTCAAAATGACATGTCGGGTCGTTACAAGAAGTCTCGGATGTACTAGCACTGCATCAAAGATGCAGTCATTGATTCTCCCGAGAGGTCACAATTACCGCGAGCCAAGTGGAGCATGCATGAAGTAGTCATATGCTTCTTCTATTATTTTCCTTGGCGCAGCTGGGCCATCCTGGACTTGAACCAGAAACCTCGCCCGTGAAGTAAATCATCGTACCTACAGTCCAACCAATTGGGAGAGAATCAATAGATTCCTTTTCGGGAGCGATTTATCCTTCCCGAACGCAGCATACAACTCTCCCCCGATCTGTTAGTTGTCAATTGAATTTATAGCATAATGAGACAAATAATTTTTTCCCTTTATTTTTATGGTACTATTCAAATATAATAACCTTCAACATATATACTATTAGCTTTTGATTATTTTAGCTACTTTTTATCGTTTTACTGCCTAAAGATGATTTTGATGCTTTCTCCATCATTAATGCGAGAAGAAACTATATGAAATAAGTTAGAATAAAGTGTCGTAATAAGGACAGATTTTTCAAAAAGAAGTATAATGTTGTGTAGAAAATACTAGATCTTAGAGAAGGCAGTATACATAAATGAGATATTTCTTATTCTTAGGCAGTAGATTTAAAATGTGGACCTGATATAAACGAGTAGCCAAACCAAATAGCTTCAAAATAGCATGTAACTAATGGAGGAAAAAAGAAGGCATGTTTTACTTTTTTTAAAGGAGGAATCAAAATCATTCGGAAGAAAAAAAAGATTAGGCCAAAAAAAAAAAAAATATATGACGATTGTGACGATTACGAAAGGAATAGAGGTTAGGTTGATTGCTTTAAAGGATATTTTTATATTTTAGTTTTTTAATTCTATATATAATATATATCATTAGTGATTGATACTTTTTGAAATTTTAGTGATTTTTATGGATTGTAATTATTCATCCAAATTTTAGTAATTTTAAATTATTCACATGAATTGGTTATGAGTTTAAATTTGCGTTAATTGAAATTTCTTATAGTGTATTTGATACCAAATTAAATTGAAAGACATTTTAAAAGTTAAAAAAGTTACTCTAATACTTAGTAATGTATTTTTACAATATCATTTGCATGAAACTCTATACAGACTAGATGCTAAGTGATAATGTGTAACATAAAATATTGGTAACTTCCGTATTAGAATTAAAACTATAAATATAGTGGAATCAACATAAGCTCTCTCTTTAACTACTTAATTGATAATGTGTAACATAAAATATTGGTAACTTCCGTATTAGAATTAAAACTATAAATATAGTGGAATCAACATAAGCTCTCTCTTTAACTACTTAATACAAGCTCGCTCTTTTGTTGACAAAAAAACCATTAAGCACAAAAATTTAGGTTGTAAAATTTCACTATAGATTTGAAAATCACAAGTACATATTTTAATGTTAATTTTTTTTTTGGTAATTAAACTTTTATATATACCAGAAAAAATATTTACACTCAATACAGAACCCTTATAGAGTTTTCTATACTTTCCTTCCTCCCCTATACACACCTTTGCTATCCTTCTGCTATTCTAGCTATTACTTTGGATAGTAGTCCAATCTACTTAGAACTTTTTCTATTTTTCTGTTGCTTCTACAATGCACTTCTTGTACAATTAGCTTGCTAAGAATCTCACAGTTCCTCGCTTTGGCTTGAAATAGTCTTGCCTTCCTTTCCTGCCACACAAAATATACATATCCTGCTAATTGTAACGACCCGACCGGTCCTTTTGAGAGTAATAGCCCTGATCCCCTATTAACTGCTTTCCCCAAATGTTTTTCTGCTATTGTGACTTGCCGGGATGATTGATTTTGAGTTTCGGAGTATTTTGGGATACTTAGTCCTCAAATGAGAGTTTAAGCCTTAAGATTTAGACCGTAGTCGGAACTGTATAAAAACGGGTCCAAAATGGAATTTCATCAACTCCGTTGAGTGATTTTGGGGTTAGGAGAGCATCCGGAATGTGTTTTTGGGGTCTGTAGCAGATTTAGGCTTGAATTGGCGGAAGCTAATTTTTCGGCGATTTCAGCCGATAGTGAAAATTTTGATATCGAGCTCGGAATGGAATTTCGAAAATAGTTGTAGGTTCGTAATGTTGATTATGACTTTTGCGCAAAATTCGAGGTCAATCGGACGTGATTTGATAGGTTTCGACATCAGTTATAGAATTTTGAAGTTTCAAGTTCTTTAAAATTAAATTGGAGGGTAATTCGTGATTTTTGCGTTATTTGATGGGATTTGAGAGCTCGACTAAATTCGTAAAGTGTTTTAGGATTGGTTGGTATGTTTGGTTGAGGTCCCGGGGACCTCGGGTATGTTTCGGATGCTTAACGGGTGAAAACTTGGACTTAGAGGAATTTCTGAACTTTGCTGGTTCTGGTGTTTTCGCACCTGCGTAAAAGAGACCGCAGGTGCGCGAGCCGCACATGCGGAGATGGAAGCGCAGATGCGAGAAATCGAGAGTTAGCCTGGGGTCGCAGGTGCGAGGAAGTTTCCGCATCTGCGATGCCCGCAATTGCGCAAGAACGTTCGCAAATGCGCAAGATGTGCAGAAGCGGAAGGAACTCCGCAGGCGCGAGTGCGCAGATGCGGCCCTTTCATCGCAGATGCGAAGGCAGAGGGGGTAAGTGAGTTGCGCAGATGCACACGTTTTTCCGCATAAGCGCACCCGCAGGTGCGAGCCCAGGTTCCGCAGGTGCGGAAATACCTGGGCAGTGATTAAAATCGAAGGACTTCGCGATTTTTATCATTTTTGGCTTTGCAAACTCGGGTTAGGGCGATTTTTGAGAGCATTTTTGAGGCATTTCTTGAGGTAAGTTCCTTGTGCTTATTTTTGGTCAATAATCTTGCCTTGCCATGTATTTTTCCAACTAGTTAATGTGTATTTAAGGTGGAAATTTGAAGTTGGAGACTAGGGATTTGGGAGTTTGAATTGTGGATTGGAGGACCATGTGGTGTAGGATTTTAGTAAATTTGATATGGTTAGACTCGTGAGTGAATGAGATTTCTAGTTTTGTGAATTTTGTCGGGTTTCGAGACGTGGGCTCCGGGGGCCGGGTTTGAGCCAATTTCGGGTTTTTGGCCTAATTTTTGTAGTTTTCTTGTGGGATACATTCCATTAGCGCGTATTGATGTTATTGTACTGTTATGAATAGATTCGGGCCATTTGGAGTCAGATACTCATGGCAAGAACGTGATATCAAATTAATTTGAGCGGTTCGAGGTAAGTGGCTTGCCTAACTCTGTGTTGGGGACTTCCCCCTTAGGATATATTGATATTATTTGGTGTGTGGGTGTCGTGTACGTGAGGTGACGAGTACGTACACGGGCTATTATTGCAAAAATAATCCCGTTTTTCCTTTCTAAATCATAATTTATTTTATATATGCTGAGTGGTACTACTCTTGGCTATTTATAATATGTTGTTTATCTTTAAAATATTGTGTTTCTTTATATTTTTTGCAATATTAGGCTTACCTAGTCGTAAAGACTAGGTGCCATCACGACACCTTACGGAGGGATAATTTGGGGTCGTGACAAGTTGGTATCAGAGCACTAGGTTCGTAGGAGTCGCGAGTCACAAGCCGGTTTATTAGAGTCTTGCGGATCGGTGCAGAGACGTCCGTACTTATCTTCGGGAGGCTATGTAACTGTTAGGAACAATCATATTTCTTTGATTTCCTTGTCGTGCGAGTTATTGACACCAAAAAAATTCTAAGATTCTATCCTATTCTTTCTCACAGATGGTGAGGACCCGCAATGGGAGGACCGACGACCAGACACCCGAGCCCCCTGCCAGAGCCACCAGAGGCCGTGGTCGGGGTAGAGGACGACCACGCGGTGCAGCCCGAGCACCTGCGAGAGTTGCGTCAGAGGAGCCCCCAGCAGCTCCAGCTGGAGGGCCAGCGCCGGAGATCCCTATTGCTACTCCAGCCCTCCAAGCGACTTTAGCTCAGTTCTTGAGCATGTTCAGCACTCTGGCTCAGGCTGGACTATTTCCGATAGCTCCCGCTACATCTCAGGCCAGGGGAGGGGCACAGACTCCCGTAGCCCGCACCTCTGAGCAGAGGATCCAGGTTGATCAGGCACCAGAGTATATTCCTATGCCCCCAGTGGCTACGGTTTAGCATAAGATCAGGGTAGCTGCTTCTGAGGTAGAGTAGCTCGGACTTGAGAGGTACAAGAAGTACCACCCACCTACTTTCAGCGGACTAGCTTCAGATGATGCTCTGGGTTTTCTTGAGGAGTGTCATCATATTCTTCACACTATGGGCATTGTGGAGACGAGTGGGGTTTCTTTCACCGCTTTCCAGCTGAGGGGAGCAACATATCAGTGGCGACGTGCCTATGAGCTGAGTAGTCCGGACGAGGCAGCCTCACTTACTTGGACTCACTTTTCAGAGATGTTCTTGCGTGAGTATGTTCCTCAGAGCCTCAGGGATGCTTGGCGTGCAGAGTTCGAGCAGTTGCGTCAGGGTTCTATGACTGTGTCGGAGTATACAATCCATTTCAGTGGGTTAGCTCACCATGCACCATTTCTGGTTGCTACAGTCAGAGAGAGGGTTCATCGCTTCATTGAGGGACTCCACCCCAATATTCGGACCAGTATGGCCAGGGAGTTGGAGATGGACATCACTTATCAGCAGGCAGTGAGCATTGCCAGGAGAGTGAAGGGCATGTTCGCCCGTGACCGAGAGGAGAGAGAGGCCAAGAGGTCTCGAGAGACTGGTCATTATTCAGGAGCTCGTGCACCAGCAGCACGCTATGGTAGGGGTTTTGTGAGTCGCCCTGTTCATTCAACTCTTCCAGCAGCCAGCGGTGTCCCAGCTCCTCCTAGACCTCATGAGCCCTATTATGCACCGCCAGTATCCAGTATGCCTCCTACTCGAGGTGCTATTACCGGCCAGTCCATCAGGCCAGGTCCGAGTCAGTCTCAGCCGCCGCGTCCTCCAAGAGGTTGTTTTGAGTGTGGTGACACTCGTCACCTGGTTAGAGATTGCCCCAGAGCCAGGAGGGGTGCACCTCCACAGACTTATCAGCCTCCACATGCTCCACTGGGTCCTCCGGCCATTCTTCCAGCACCAACTGCTACCCCACCTCCTCATCCAGCTCGAGGTGGAGGTCGGGGAGGTCGAGGTCGCCTTAGAGGGAGAGGCCAGGCCAGGTACTATGCTCTTCCAGCCCGTTCAGAAGCCGTTGCTTCAGATTCAATTATCACAGGTATCGTCCCCGTCTGTCATAGGGATGCATCAGTATTATTTGACCCAGGCTCTACGTATTCATATGTGTCTTCTTATTTTGCTCCACATTTGGGGATATCTCGGGATTCTTTGAGTTCCCATGTTTATGTATCTACTCCTGTGGGATATTCTCTCGTTGTGGGCCGCGTATATCGGTCATGTTTGATTGCTCTTAGTGGTTTTGAGACCAGAGCCAATTTGTTATTTCTCAGTATAGTAGATTTTGATGTTATCTTGGGCATGGACTGGTTGTCGCCCCATTATGCTATTCTTGATTGTCACGCTAAGACCGTGACGCTGGCTATGCCAGGTTTGCCGAGATTAGAGTGGAGAGGTACCTTAGATTATACGCCCTGCAGGGTCATTTCATTTCTTAAGGCTCAGCGAATGGTTGAGAAGGGGCGTGATGTGTATTTGGCCTATGTGAGAGATATCAGTATTGATACCCCTACAGTCGATTCAGTTCCAGTAGTGAGGGACTTTCCAGATGTGTTTCCAGCTAATCTTCCGGCTATGCCGCCCGATAGAGATATTAATTTTGGCATTGATTTGTTGCCGGGCACTCATCCCATCTCTATTCCTCCATATCGTATGGCTCCTCCTGAATTAAAGAAGTTGAAGGAGCACTTGCAGGAGTTGCTTGATAAGGGCTTCATCAGGCCTAGTGTATCACCTTGGGGTGCTCCGATCTTATTTGTGAAGAAGAAGGATGGTTCTATGCATATGTGTATTGATTATCGGCAGTTGAACAAGATTACAGTGAAGAACGGGTATCCTTTGCCTCGCATTGATGACTTATTTGATCAGTTACAGGGTTCCAGGGTATTTTCCAAGATTGACTTGCGTTCTGGCTATCATCAGTTGAAGATTCGGGAGCCGGATATCCCGAAGACTGCTTTCAGGACCAGATATGGTCACTATGAGTTTCTTGTCATGTCATTTGGGCTGACCAATGCCCTAGCAGCCTTTATGCATTTGATGCAAAGTGTATTCCGGCCTTATCTTGATTCCTTCATCATTGTGTTTATTGACGACATCCTGGTATATTCCCGGTCTCGGGAAGATCATGAGCAGCACCTGAGGACCGTGCTTCAGACTTTGAGGGATAAGAGGTTGTATGCAAAATTTTCTAAGTGTGAATTCTGGCTTGATTCAGTGGCATTCTTGGGCCACATAGTGTCTTGTGATGGGATCAAGGTAGATCCGAAGAAGGTGTAGGCAGTGCAGAGTTGGCCTAGACCGTCATCAGCTATGGAGATCCGCAATTTTCTTGATTTGGCAGGGTATTACCGTCGCTTTGTGGAGGGATTTTCATCCATTGCAGCACCTATGACCAGGCTGACCCATAAGGGTGCTCCGTTCAGGTGGACCGAGGAGTGTGAGCAGAGCTTTCAGAAGCTCAAGACAGCTTTGACTACAACCCCAGTATTAGTATTGCCTACAGGTTCAGGGGCATACACTGTCTATTGTGATGCCTCGAGGATTGGCCTTGGAGCGGTATTGATGCAGGACGGTAGGGCAATTTCCTACGCGTCTAGACAGTTGAAGGTGCATAAGAAGAACTATCCAATTCATGATCTCGAGTTAGCAGCTATTGTTCACGCCCTGAAGATCTGGCGTCATTATTTGTACGGTGTTTCCTATGAGATTTACACTGATCACCGGAGTTTGCAGTACTTGTCCAGGTAGAAGGACCTTAATTTGCGTCAGCAGAGGTGGTTGGAGCTACTTAAAGACTATGACATCACTATATTATACCACCCGGGAAAGGCCAATGTAGTGGCCGACGCCCTGAGTCGCCGGACAGAGAGTTTGGAGAGTTTGGCATATCTTCCGGCAGCTGAGAGGCCCTTAGCCTTGGATGTTCAGGCCTTAGCCAACCAGTTCGTGAGATTGGATATTTTAGAGCCTAGCCGGCTATTAGCTTGTATGGTTGCTCGGTCTTTTCTTTATGATCGTATCATGGAATGCTAGTATGATGATCCTCATCTTCTAGTTCTTCAGGACAGGGTTCGGCGAGGTGATGCCAGAGATGTGACTATTGGTGATGACGGCGAGATGAGGATGCAGGGCCGGATCTGTGTGCCCAATATAGATGGCCTTCGGGAGTTGATTCTTGAGGAGGCCCATAGCTCGCGGTACTCCATTCATCCGGGTGCCACGAAGATGTACCAGGACTTGAGGCAGCACTATTGGTGGATAAGAATGAAAAAGGATATAGTTGGGTTTGTGGCCAAGTGTCTCAAATGTCAGCGAGTCAAATATGAGCACCAGAGACCGAGTGGATTACTTCAGAGGTTAGAGATCTCAGAGTGGAAGTGGGAGCGGATCACCATGGACTTTGTAGTTGGACTTCCACGGACTTTGAGAAAGTTCAATGCTATTTGGGTGATCGTGGACCGACTGACCAAGTCAGCCCATTTCATTCCAATGTTGACTACATACTCTTCGGAGAGGTTGGCTGAGATTTATATCAGAGAGATTGTCCGCCTTCATGGTATTCCAATATCCATCATTTCAGACAGAGGTACACAGTTCACATCACGATTTTGGAGAGCCGTACAGCAGGAGTTGGGTACTAGGGTGGAGTTGAACACAGCCTTTCACCCTCAGACGGACGGGCAGTCCGAGCACACAATTCAGATTCTTGAGGATATGCTCTGTGCCTGTGTGATTGAGTTTGGAGGGTCATGGGACCGATACTTGCCACTTGCAGAGTTCGCTTACAAAAATAATTACCAGTCCATCATTCAGATGGCACCGTATGAGGCTTTGTATGGTAGACGGTGCCGGTCCCCAGTGGGATGGTTTAAGCCAGGCGAGGCCCGATTGTTGGGTACAGATTTGGTCCAGGATGCCCTGGTTAAGGTGAAGGTGATTCAGGAGAGACTTCGCACGGCCTAGTCCAGGCAGAAGAGTTATGCAGACCGTAAGGTTTGTGATTTGGCATTTATGGTTGGTGAGCGGGTCTTGCTTCGGGTATCACCTATGAAGGGTGTCATGAGGTTCGGAAAGAAGGGCAAGCTGAGCCCGAGGTTCATTGGTCCTTTTGAGATATTGCAGTGAGTTGGGGAGGTTGCTTATGAGCTTGCCTTGCCTCCCAGCCTAGCAGGAGTTCACCCGGTATTCCACGTTTCTATGCTCCGGAGGTATCACAGTGATCCGACTCATGTATTGGATTACAGCTCTGTCCAGTTGGACAAAGATCTATCTTATGTTGAGGAGCCAGTAGCCATTTTGGACAGGCAGGTCAGAAAGCTCAGGTCAAAGAATATTGCTTCAGTAAAGGTCCAGTGGAGGGGTCAGCCAGTCGAGGAGGCGACTTGGGAGACCGAGCAGGATATGCGCAGCCAGTACCCTCATCTTTTCACAGTTTCAGGTATGTCTTTATACTCGTTCGAGGACGAATGATTGTTTTAAGAGGGGGAGGATGTAATGACACGGCCGGTCCTTTTGAGAGTAATAGCCCCGATCCCCTATTAACTGCTTTCCCCAAATGTTTTTCTGCTATTGTGACTTGCCGGGATGATTGATTTTGAGTTTCGGAGTATTTTGGGACACTTAGTCCCCAAATGAGAGCTTAAGCCTTAAGATTTGGACCGTAGTCGGAACTATGTGAAGACGGATTTGGAATGGAATTCCGTCAACTCCGTTAGCTCCGTTGAGTGATTTTGGGGTTAAGAGCTCGTTCGGAATGTGTTTTGGGGGTCTCTAGCAAATTTAGGCTTGAATTGGCGGAAGCTAATTTTTCGGCGATTTCGGCCGATAGTGAAAATTTTGATATCGAACTCGGAATGGAATTCCGAAAATGGATGTAGGTTCGTAATGTTGATTATGACTTGTGCGCAAAATTCGAGGTCAATCGGACGTGATTTGATTGGTTTTGACATCGGTTGTAGAATTTTAAAGTTTCAAGTTCTTTAAAATTGAATTGGAGGGTGATTCATGATTTTTGCATTGTTTGATGGGATTTGAGAGCTCGACTAAATTCGTAAGGTGTTTTAGGATTGGTTGGTATGTTTGGTTGAGGTCCCGGGGGTCTCGGGTGTGTTTCGGATGCTTAACGGGTGAAAACTTGGACTTAGAGGAATTTCTGAACTTTGCTGGTTCTGGTGTTTTCGCACCTGCGTAAAAGAGACCGCAGGTGCGCGAGCTGCACATGCGGAGATGGAAGCGCAGATGTGAGAAATCGAGAGTTGGCCTGGGGTCACAGGTGCTAGGAAGTTTCCACATCTGCGATGCCCGCAATTGCTCAAGGACATTCGCAAATGCGCAAGATGCGCAGAAGCAGAAGGGACTCTGCAGGCGCGAGTGCGCAGATGCGGCCCTTTCGTCGCAGATGCGAAGGCAGAGGGGGTAAGTGAGTTGCGCAGATGCGCACATTTTTCCGCATAAGCGCACCCGCAGGTGCGAGCCCAGGTTCTGCAGGTGCGGAAATACCTGGGCAATGATTAAAACCGAAAGGCTTCGCGATTTTTATCCTTTTTGGCTTTGCAAACTCGGGTTAGGGCGATTTTTGAGAGCATTTTCGAGGCATTTCTTGAGGTAAGTTCCTTGTGCTTATTTTTGGTCAATAATCTTTCCTTGCCATGTATTTTCCCACCTAGTTAATGTGTATTTAAGGTGGAAATTTGAAGTTGGAAACTAGGGATTTGGGAGTTTGAATTGTGGATTGGAGGACCATTTGGTGTCGGATTTTAGTAAATTTGATATGGTTAGACTCGTGAGTGAATTAGCTTTCTAGTTTCGTGAATTTTGTCAGGTTTCGAGACGTGAGCCCCGGGGGCCGGGTTTGAGCCAATTTTGGGTTTTTGGCCTAATTTTTGTAGTTTTCTTGTGGGATACATTCCATTAGCGCGTATTGATGTTATTGTACTATTTTGAATAGATTCGGGCTATTTAGAGTCGGATACTCGTGGCAAGAACGTGATATCAAGTTAATTTGAGCGGTTCGAGGTAAGTGGCTTGCCTAACCCTGTGTTGGGGACTTCCCCCTTAGGATATATTGATATTATTTGGTGTGTGGGCGCCGTGTACGTGAGGTGACGAGTACGTACACGGGCTATTATTGCAAAAATAATTCCGTTTTTCCTTTCTAAATCATAAATTATTTTATATATGCCGAGTGGTACTACTCTTGGCTATTTATAATATGTTGTTTATCTTTAAAATGTTGTGTTTCTTTATATTTTTCGTAATATTAGGCTTACCTAGTCGTAAAGACTAGGTGCCATCACGACACCTGACGGAGGGATAATTTGGGGTCGTGACACTAATACAATCTTGAATAGCTCTGCTTTTGTATTTTTGTTTCTTGTCAAGTTTTCTGCCCATTACAATTCCTCAGCCCATTCATAGATGTTTCTGCTGATACCTTGCCAGTTGAGCATCCTTTTCCATAGCTCAACAGCATATTGGCATTCAAAGAATAGATGTTGTATAGATTTATTTGCACGTGAACATAAAGGACATGTCTGATCATTGTGAATACCCCACTTTAGCAATATATCCTTTGTGTACAACCTGCCATTTTCCACCAAAGTTAGCGTGAATATCCACCTAGGACATCCTGCATTGTTGTATACCAATTTCCTCCAGCTCACTTTGTTAAATTCTCCTCGCAGTTTATGGTACATGTGCTTTATAGAGCAAGTCTGCATCTGCCTGAGATCTTCATAATTGTATCCTACTTTCTCAAAGTTTTCTTTGGCTTTCAGTATCTTCCTCATGATCCATGATGCTTGGTTTATTTGCACCTCCCATACGTGTTTGTTCTTTATGTAGTAACAGTGTACCCATTGTATCCATATCTTGTTCTTTTCTTTGCATAGATTCCAGAATTGTTTGCTGATATCTGCTTTATTCCATAGACCAATGTCCATTACATTGAAGCCTCATGCTGACCTGGGTTGGCATACTTTCTCCCAAGCTACTAAAGCTTTCTTTGAAATGTTGTTATCTCCTGTCCATAAGAAGTTTTTGCAAATTGCCTCAATCAGCTTGGTAATCTTCTTTGGTAGCATGAAAATTTGAGCCCAATAAGTTTGAATGGAGAATAAGACACTTTTGATGAGTTGTAGTCACCTTGCATATGACAATAGCTTGGTTGTCCAGGATGTGATTCTTCCCACTAGCTTGTCAAGTATAGGTTGACATTGGATTAGTGAGACCCTTTTAGAGCTTAAAGGTACTCCAAGATATCTTACTGGAATCTCCTCTTTTGGATTCCAAGGAACTCCAGTATTTCTTTTTGAAATCTTGTGATACTCCACCAAAGAAGATGGAACTTTTCTGCTTATTAATTTCCAATCCTGACGCTTTTGAGAAGTCCATAAAACAGTTGTATAGTAGCTGAATTGAACCAATGTCTCCCCTGCAGACCAACAAAAGGTCATCTGCAAAACCAAGTTGCATGATCTGCATCTTTGCACATTTAGGATAATAGTTGAAATCCGGGATATGGTGCAATGCCTTCAATCTTCTTGTGAAGTATTCCATTGCCAGCACAAAAAGAAATGGGGATAGTGGATCCCCTTATCTAAGTCCTTTACTGGCTTCAAATGGATGAGTTGGTGAACCATTCAAGATGATGGTATACGTAACACTTTGTACACAAGCCATTATCCATTTCACAAACTGCTCTGGAAATGCTAATGCACTCAAAACCTGCTCAAGAAAAGGTCATTCAAGTGAATCATATTCCTTCTGCATGTCTAGCTTCATCATGCATCGAGGTGGCACCTCTTTCCTTCCATACCCTTTTACTAACTCATGGCTTAGTATGATATTATCAATAATGACTTTTCCAGGGACAAAGGAAGATTAAGTCTTGTCTATTAGATCATCCATGACACCTTGTAATCGACTGATCAGGACCTTTGAAATGATTTTGTAAATTGTGGTGCAACATGAAATAGGTCCATACTCCTTGATGGTAGCAGGATTTATGACTTTAGGAATTAGAGTTATTAATATGCAGTTAACTGGCTTAAACATCTGTGATGTCTGAAAGAAATCCAGCACAGCTTGTGTTACCTCCTCCCCTATGATATGCCATGACTTCTTGAAAAAAATTGCATTAAGCCCATCAAATCCTGGGGCCTTCAAGTCATTTATATCTTGTAGATCTTCCCATATCTCTTGCCTTGTGACATGCTGAATCAATTTAACTTGTTGTTTTCTTTTGAGCATTGTCTCTTTTTGCATTACATTTGGATTTATTGTTGGGATTGCAGGAGCATTTGACCCTAGCAATTGTTTATAGTATCCAAGTATTTCTGCGTCTATTTCCTCCTCCATATGTATTTGAACCCCTAAATCAGTCGTGAGAGCATGTATTCCATTTAAAGTGTTCCTGTCCTTCATATGAGCAAAGAAATATGCAGAGTTAGTATCTCCCAACTTCAGCCACTGTACCCTTGATCTTTGCCTATAAATGCTTTCCTTTATCAGTATCCACTTCTCTAGATTACTTTTCAGTTCCTTTTCTTTCTCAACTAATTTTGTATTTATCATTCTACAACCCATTTTCTCCTGCACTTCCTGTAATTCCCTTCTGGTTTCTTTGATTCTGTCATCAACACCTTTGTAGTGTTGTGTGTTGAGCCCCTTAATAACTTGTTTGATTCTCTTTAGTTTGTTCCATACTCCCTGTACCTTTCCAACATCTCCAGTTGTGTTCCATACTTGTTCTATTCCTTGTATAAATTGAGGGTGATCAGTTATGCAGTTAAAGAACCTGAATAGACGGGCTTTCTTCCTCTGTATTTGTGAGATCATCGGCTTAAGTGGGGAATGATCAGAGAATGATGGTTTTAGGATTTGTATACACAGGCTGGGCATTGTCATAATCCAGTTTATGTTTATCAATCCTCTGTCTATCCTGCTATAGGTATGATTATTTGTCCATGTGTAATCCCTTCCCATAGTGGGTAACTCATTCATGCCAGTATCACTTATGAACTCCATGAAATCCTTTGCTTCAATATCTTGTATTATACTGCCATGCTGTCTATCCTGACTATTCAGTACTAAGTTGAAATCTCCCATTGCTAGCCATGGTCCTTGCTGTATACTGTTTATCTGCCTCAATTTCTGCCACATACTCAACCTGTCTTTGATAGTATGCAAGCCATATATTGCTGTAAAGCCAAATACTAATAATCTTGAGTGAGTTCTGACTTGTCCATGTATGTACTAACAATCTATGTTAATTGGTTCAAACTCAAAGATTCTTGGGTCCCATAATATTCATATTCTGCTCTTATTATTGCTGCTGAAATTTGATATTCACTGCCATCCGGGTGCAATTGTATTGATGATACTACTAGCTTTCTGCTCCTTTATTCTGTGTTCTACTAATGCTATCACTATTTTTTTATTCTGCTTTATGAACTCCTTTGTCTCCTTTTGCTTGTATGCTTTATTTAAACCTCTAACATTAAATGTAATCACACTAATACTAGTATGAATTGAGTATCATGATATATCTCCTGTGCCCCATAAATCCTCATTTGCATATTGCTTGGTCTTGGCTCATTGGTTGCTTGTCCACTTTCTAAGGATTGAAACCCATTACTTCTACCTAGAGTCTTGCCTTCAGCTTGCTTTGTTTTTGCCATTCTTGCTGCTGACTTCCCACTAACCGTTGTCCACCCTTCTTCTTAAGATTGTTTAGTAGCTACACTAATCTGCATTGTGTTATTCTCTAGGAGTTTTGTTATTTCCATCTTCTTTGTTTGCTCCTTCTCCTGATTATTGTTCTTAGGTCCAGCTTTCTCAGTCTTCTGCCAGACTTGTTTGACTTTATTTCCTCTCCCTCTGTATGCCTGCCTTTGTGGTTGTTGCATTATGTTTTCATTGCAATTGTATCCTATTTGTAGACATTTGTTGCAGTATGTTGGTTCCCAATCATAGCTTATCTCTTGTTCAATTGTTTTCCTCATTGAATCCTGCAGCTTCACCCTTCTAGTAAGAGGTTTTGTAATGTCCATCTCAATTAGCATTCTCGCATAAGAGATTCTGATTGTACCAATTGTACAATCATTCGCATACACTGGATTTCTCAGGGCACTCCCTATCTTGCTTAATGCTTTCATACTCCAGTAATTCAGGGGAAGATTTGGGAACTTCACCTACAATGGAATGGTTCTCAGTACTTCATCA
The DNA here is from genome assembly GCF_000390325.3 of Nicotiana tomentosiformis. NCBI lineage: Eukaryota > Viridiplantae > Streptophyta > Magnoliopsida > Solanales > Solanaceae > Nicotiana > Nicotiana tomentosiformis. The sequence continues at coordinate 128,628,254 of NC_090817.1, forward strand.
TGCAGATTAAAATCTGGTGTCCATGCTTTCATTATAATGGAGCGGTTGTTGATGGTGTGAGGCCCAGTATATAAAACTTGACTTCTTTCCTCCAAGTTTGCAAATCTAATTACAAAATAGTCTTCATTATGATAATAAATCAGAGGTTTCATGCAGAACTTACCCACTGAATTAAGGAATCGTTCCATTGCTCCTATGGATGGTGAATCCCCAATTACATACAGTATAAGTGTTGTACTCTATTTTGTATTTTCCTGCTCAACATCCTCTAGATCTAATTTTATAATTTTCTCCCCATCTTGAATCATTGGTGCAATATATTGAAGATTCATTCCTCTCGATGCCAGCTTATTCCCTGCTACAACATTTGCCCATGACTGAGTTCCATTTTCCTTCTCCATTTATTCAGTACCTTTGAGATTTTCAGCCTTATCAGCTTTGCATGGCATTGTTACATTGCTATTTGGTGTAATAGAGTTCATCTCTGTCTTTCTGCTCCCAGATCCACTATCTATTCCACTACTAGCTACAGGCGTAGCTATCACTGCTTTCAGCTTGCCATTGTTAATTGCTGGATCTTATTCTAGTCTGCTCTGCTCACTCATCATGCTCTTCGGAGTGTTGTTTCCTCAATTCTCACCCTTTTTGGTGAGACAAAAATTTTTATTACTGGCTTCCTTACATCTACTGATCTCGGATCTATAGTCGAAATTTTCATTAGATTCCGTTTAGGTCGTCTTCTTCCTCCCATGGCTTCCAGTTGCGTACGTTAGCAAAGCTACGTTAACGTGCGCCAAGAGAAACGTGAAAGAATTTTTTGTTAGCACAAGACAATTTTAATGTTAAAATATTTATTCTATATAAGATTTTGTTTCATATGATACGAATATGATTCTTTGGAAGAAATTTAGGTGGAATGACTTCTTTGAGTGTGCTTGCTATGTTATATATTGTTTTAACGATTTTCAATAGTTTATAAGCTAGGATGAAGATATTTAAAAAATATTGTGATGATTCTAAAAATAAAATTGAGGTTACGAAAGATCGATATTTTTACTGTTGAGTAACTAAATTTTTTTTCTCAGACGATGATTTTCCTCCTTCTATTATGCCAATAAATAGTTAGTGATATTTAGGTACTTAGCGTATAGAGTGTCGTTTAATTTATATTTTTATACAAGTAATAGTACTACCTAATTGTTGATTTTGATGCTTTATAAAATGTCTTTTCATTTGAAAATTTTGTCACTCATTAATACAATTATGGAAAGAACTTTGTCTATTGTCATATATATATTTTTGTTAATTTAATATGAATTTATAAATTTATTTTCTAATCATATAATATTTTTATTAAACGACGCGAAAAATTACGTGCAACGCACGTAGATAGAAACTAGTATATATATATATATATATATATATAAAGGCATTTAGACAATATTTGGTTAAAATTTTAAAAGTATATATTTGAATTTAAAGTCTTTCAAAAGATTTTTTCAATTTTTAGCAAGAATTGTCCTTCAATCATTTCCGCTTCTTTAATCTTCTTTTCTTCTCCCTTTATGCTAAAGCTTACTCCCTCTATCTTAAATTATCTGTCGTGTTTCTCTCTTACACGCCCCTTAAAAAATATTAAATAGGATAAATTTTGACTATTTTACCCTTATTTATATTTTAAGATATAGAGGGTGTTTGGTCAAGCTTATAAGCTGGTCAAACTGGCTTATAAGCACCTTTTGGCTTATCTACGCGTTTGGTAAACACCCAAAGTGCTTATAAGCTAAAAGCGGCTATAAGTCATAAGTTGGTCAGCCCCAACTTATGGCTTTTCAGCTTACAAGCACTTTTAGTTTGACCAAAACTTTTACTAGTTTATCCTTAATAATATTTTTTAATTCACAAAATATTTTTCCCAAAATAAATTTCCTAACTTTCTCTTCATTGCATATTCGTTGTTCATCATTTTCATTACAAAGAAACTTTTTAGTTCATAATCTTTTGTAAAGTTTTTAAAGATATTTTAGTTATTTTAATGAAAGAACGGCTTATCAACACTTTTCTACCAAACACATCAACTGCTTATTATCAGTTTCAGCAAGTATATCCAAACACCTAAATACTTATTTAAAAAATCAGTTTCAACACTTAAAAATATTTTTTAGCACTTCAAGTTTATCAACTATTTACAATCAGCTAATCCAAACGGGTTCATAATCTCTCTTCATTTAATATTTAGTCATAATTTAGGTGTTTGTAGTTTTCAAGGATAATTATTACTAAGGGTAAAAAAGGAAAAAAATAATCAATTTTATCTTGAACTTCTAATATGACATATGACAAACAATTTGAGACAACTATTTTTAGTAATCACGACTGATAATATGAGACGGAGGGAGTACTTGACTAAACAAATTTGAAGAAGAGTTTTGCATAGATTTTTCTAATTTTAGCAAAAGCTTTTGTTCAAACAAATGTCAAGATGAAATCTTTTTAGTAGTCTTTTTTCCAAAATAAATAAATTTCTTGCATTTGTTTGGCAAAAAAAATTATGCAAAGAATAAAAAGTCTTCTTTTAGGTTTACAAAAAGTGTTCCTTGAAAATTTGTTTTTTGCGAAAACAAAAACAAATTGTTTTGAAAGCAGTCTTATGTAAATTATCTAAGCCAAATGTCATCTAAAAAAGATCTGGGTAATTAGTAAAATCACACAAGTATCATTGTATATATAACTTGTAAAGTAAGATGTCCCTCACATTAACATTCGAATTGTTTTTACCCAAATGTGCATGTTGGCTGAATTTTTTTTTACTAATGTAGAATTATTGTAAGAATTTCAAAAATTATACAAAACATATATGTGAAATGCAATTACATATATTCTAAGTTAGCAGAGTTAACACACGGTGTGAAAGATCTCATTAGCTTAAATCGAATTTTAAATTGCAATTTTTTCTATAAATTGTGAAGTAACACGATAATTGCATTTATTGAATGATGCGACTTATAAATCGCATTGAATCAACGCGATTTCGCATTCTATCAAATGATATTCATACGATACGACTTATAAAACGTATTTTTTAAAACCACCTTATAGAAGTAGGACTTACAAACAAAGTTATAAATCACATTCTGTTAATGCTACTAATAATCGTGTTTTATTAATACGACTTATAAATTGCATTATGTTAATCCTAATTATTAATAGCTGTCTCTCAATGACACTTGTAAATCGTACTATTAATGCGTTTATAAATCGCATTGGCCATTGCGATTTATTAAGTACGACTTACAAACAAACCGCAAATACAGAAGTTTGTCTCAAACTAGTGGCTCGTCAACCATTTGGCTCTGAGTGCAGAAAGGTACGGAGTTGAAGATGGGTCACCGAGTATCCCGCCGGCTGACCGCCATCTGCCTCTCTCTTCTCTTCTTCGTCTCGTCAACACACTCCTTCTATCTCCCCGGCGTTGCTCCTCGCGATTTTCACACTGTACGCTCTAAACTACTTCTATCCTTAGTTTTTTTCCCTTTTTTTTTTTTGTGTTTCAACGGTATTTTTATCAAGATAGGATCTTTTGGATCAAATAGTAATGTGATTGATCGTTTCTTAAATAATTTAAGCATATTTTAGTGTTCGGTATTCAGTAATTTCTGAAGTCTTACTATTTTACTGAGTTCATGTGACTGATAAATGATTGGATCTATGGTTTTTGACTGAGTGTTTAAGTTTTATGAAATGGGTTGCTGTTGCCTGCTTGATCTGATGTTTAGGGTAAATAAAAATGTTTGCTTTGTTTAGTACCTATAAAAAGTTTGATTTGCTTGATAAATGTGATATTTTGCTCTCTTTGTTGATAGACAAGAGTGGGTTGCTAGTGGTGAGCACCCTCCAACCAAGAGGTTGTGATTTCGAGTCGCCCCAAGAGCAATGTAGGGAGTTCTTGGAGGGAGGGAGTCGAGCGTCTATCGAAAACAGGGGTAGGGTTAAGGTCTACGTACACACTACCCTCACCAGACATCACTAGTGGATTATATTGGGTTGTTGTTGTTTGTTGTTGTTGTTGATAGACTAATTCTAACTTATAGCCTGTTTGGCCAAGCCGTAAAAATAAACTTATTTTGAGAAGTGTTTTTTTCAATAGTGCTTTTCAAAAAAGTACTTTTGGAGAAAAGAATTTGAAAAGCACTTTTGAATAATAATTTGTGTTTAGCCAATCTTTTCAAAAAGTGCTTTTATGTGTCAAATTACAAATAAGGACATGAAGAGATTTGCTTAATAGTTAATATTATATAAGTAGATAAATAATTACAAATTTTTATTATTAAAGATAATAATTAAATTTTTTATTTTATTTAATTAAAATATAAAAATAAAATTGAAAAGTACTTTATTCTTTCAAGATAATTTAAATATATTAAAAATCATCCAATAAATATGAAAGCTCATCCCAAAAGTCATTTTATATTACTTAATAGTTTAAACTAAGTAAGGTTATTTTGGTATATATAATATTTTGCAAAGGGTATTTTTGGTAGGAAGAAAAGTCAAAACTGCTTCTGCTTCTGGAGAGAAGTTACTTTTTTCTGCTTCTTCAAAACTGCTTCTGCTTCTAGCCAAAAGCACTTTTTTTTCAAAAAAAAAAAAAGCACTTTTGGCCTGCTGAGAAGCTTGGCCAAACATGCTATTAGTCAACTGAGGTAGACTCACCAGAGAAATGTAATACTCTGTCTGTCCTGCGGAGCCAGGAACTTTAGAGAATTCAAAATATAAAGGAGTAAACACATGAAGAAGCTAAGGGGACATATAATGTGTTTACACAAAAAAATTGACCTATATACACAATGCATTCTTCCGGTGAAGTGGTGTCAATTGACTGCGCTTGGACATGGGTAGCTCCACCCTTGCTAAAAGAATGACGCGGTTTGGAGTTGGAGGGTCAAAAAAAATTGTTGATTTCCAAATAATAGTAGTACCAAATAAATTGGGATAGAGGGAGTATATGTTAAAGCTCCAAAAACGTATTTCAAAGAGAAAGAAACCATGAAGGTCTTCCTATTTAAGAGATCACTTGAAGTGTTGCTTTTCCAACTGAGCTTGATTTACTTGAAGTCACCAGATGTTTGTCTATTGGGTTAACCTGACGTCTTGGACTTGTTGCTGGATAGAATCCATTAGAAAAGAGAATCAGTTGAATAAATCGGTGTTTGGGTGTCACGTTTTGCTATATATGTTTATATCTGTTGCTTTTGATTGTTCCCCCTTACTAAAAAAGATTGTGTTCCCTAGAGCTTCCTCTGTAGTTTTATTGTTTCTAACAAAGCTTCCTTTTCTGTGTTCCTCTTCTTCTTTAACAGGGTGATCCACTTTCTGTTAAAGTGAACAAGCTGTCATCTACCAAGACACAACTTCCCTATGACTATTACTACCTGAAGTACTGCAAACCTACAAAAATTTTGAATAGTGCAGAGAATTTGGGGGAGGTTCTTCGAGGGGACCGCATAGAGAATTCAGTTTATACTGTAAGGATATATGCTTTTATAGTCTAATGATGGTTTTATGTACTTATGTGTGCACTCGCTAACTGGATCTATATTTTAATCATCTGTTCACAGTTCCAAATGAGACAAGAACAGTCATGCCAAGTGGTGTGTCGGCAAAAACTTGATGCCGAATCTGCAAAGAACTTCAAGGAAAAAATTGATGATGAATACAGAGTCAATATGTAAGAGTAAATTTTCTTTAGCATTGTTCCCTTTATATTTTGTTCACTCCTGCCATTTGTGATACTTCTGTTCATGTTTTTTGCGTGAAATGAAAATTTAATATCAATCACATGGTGTTGCAGGATTTTGGATAACCTTCCTGTTGCTGTTCGTAGACAGAGGCGGGATGGAAGTCGGTCAACTACTTATGAGCATGGTTTCCGCGTTGGTTTCAAGGGGAATTATGCTGGGGTTAGTGATGTCTCTGAATTGTCAGATATGATAGCTTAATCTTCTCAAAATAATATAAATGTTTATGCATTCCACTTGCTTCTGTCAGAGCAAAGAGGAGAAATATTTTATAAACAACCACTTAAGCTTTCAAGTCATGTACCACAAGGATCCTGAAACTGATACTGCTCGTATTGTTGGATTTGAAGTCACTCCAAACAGGTTTAAATGCTTAACACCTATGACTTCTGAATCTATTTTAATTCCTCTCACCCCAGGGGGGCGGGGGGTTGTAACTCTAGCCTATCTGTTATCTTCTGATAATTTTATTAACAGCATTAATCACGAATACAAGGAGTGGAATGACAAGAACCCTCAAGTGTCAACATGCAACGAGAATACAAAAAATTTGATACAAGGTACCGCTATTCCACAGGAAGTAGATACAGATAAGGAGGTTGTATTCACATATGATGTTTCTTTCAAGGTATTCTCTTATTGAATCTTTAATTCCTTGTCCTTCCTGCTTCAGGCTTCAAGATATTCTTCGCTGATTCTGGATATCCTATCCACTATTATCTATCTTTCTCCAGGAAAGCGATGTAAAGTGGGCTTCTCGTTGGGATACATACCTTCTCATGAATGATGATCAGATTCACTGGTTTTCCATCATAAATTCTCTTATGATTGTCCTTTTCCTGTCCGGTATGGTTGCCATGATCATGATGAGAACTTTGTACAGAGATATTGCGAACTATAATCAATTGGAAACACAAGATGAAGCTCAAGAAGAAACAGGATGGAAGCTTGTTCATGGAGATGTTTTCCGTCCTCCAATTAATTCTGGATTACTGTGTGTTTATGTCGGGACCGGTGTTCAAATACTTGCAATGACACTAGTCACAATGATCTTTGCTCTGCTAGGTTTCTTGTCACCTTCCAACCGCGGTGGACTAATGACTGCCACGGTTCTGTTATGGGTTTTCATGGGCTTGTTGGCTGGGTATACTTCTGCACGTCTATACAAAATGTTCAAGGGAACAGAGTGGAAAAGGATTACCTTGAAAACTGCTTTCATGTTCCCTGGTATACTTTTTGCCATCTTCTTCGTATTGAATGCTCTCATCTGGGAAGAGCGATCTTCTGGGGCAGTGCCATTTGGAACCATGTTTGCTCTTGTTTGCTTATGGTTTGGAATCTCGGTCCCCTTAGTGTTTGTCGGAAGCTACCTTGGATATAAGAAGCCAGCCATTGAAGACCCTATTAAGACGAACAAAATCCCTAGGCAAATACCAGAGCAAGCATGGTACATGAGACCAGCTTTTTCTATACTTATTGGGGGTATTCTCCCATTTGGAGCTGTTTTCATTGAGCTGTTCTTCATCTTGACCTCCATATGGCTGAACCAGTACTACTATATCTTTGGTTTCCTTTTCATCGTTTTTCTGATCTTGATAATCACATGTGCCGAGATAGCCGTCGTGCTCTGTTACTTCCAGTTGTGCAGTGAAGACTATCATTGGTGGTGGAGAGCTTATCTTACTGCTGGATCCTCTGCTTTATACCTGTTCCTCTACTCCATCTTCTATTTCTTCACCAAGTTGGAAATCACAAAGTTGGTTTCAGCAATCTTGTATTTTGGCTATATGTTGATTGCATCATATGCCTTCTTTGTGTTAACAGGAACAATTGGATTCTATGCTTGCTTCTGGTTTGTTCGAAAGATCTACTCCTCGGTGAAGATCGACTGATCACAAGGGAGCCTCATAATATGTTGTTATTGTAGTGAAATGATGTAGGTTCTTATGTGCCAAGGTAAAAGGTAGAAAGTTTTCTTGCTTCAAAGAACAAGGGCTAAAGAGAGGAAGTTCCCAGGCTAGCATAGGTTTAGTCTGTATCTTGTCATCATATTTTTCGTTTAAACAGATGCCTGCATTCTTGATTGTACTATCTAGCTATACGATTTGGTGAAATTTTTGATAAAATTTTGTTCATCTCGAATCTTATGATGATGTAAACAAATCTGAGGTGCTTTAAGCCTCTGGAGTCATTGCTATTTGTAAATGAATTCTGCAATGGGAATACGTGGCGACTTTCCTATGTTATTTACATCAGGTTAGCCACTTTCGTGGCCTTGTATCTAGAAGTTAGCTGCTTTTTCAAAAGGGAAAAGGGCAATATACCCCTGTACTTTCGAAAAATGTTTAAATATACCCTTCATTATACTATGAGTCCAAATATATTATGTCGCTATACTTTAGATTCAAATATACCCCTCATTTAAACGGAGTGACACATGTCATCGTCCTATTGGCCAATTCTAAATATTTCCTAATTAATTAAAGACCCATACCCGAAAAATAATTTTCTAAAGCAATTTTTTTTACTAAAAACTGAAAAAACGAAAATATTTTTTTTTCTAATTTTTACAAAAAAATGGCTTTGAAAAAAACTGAAAAAACTGAAAAGTATTTTCTAAAGCAATTTTTTTGTAAAAACTAAAAAAAAATATTTTCGTTTTTTTCATTTTTTAGTAAAAATAATTTCAGTTTTTTTCAGTTTTTACAAAAAAAAATTGCTTTAGAAAATATTTTTCGTTTTTTCCAGTTTTTAGTAAAAATAATTTCAGTTTTTTCTAATTTTTAGTAAAAATAATTTTAGTTTTTTCAGTTTTTACAAAAAAAATTGCTTTAGAAAATATTTTTCAGTTTTTTCAGTTTTTTTTTAAGTAATTTTTTTGTAAAAACTGAAATAAATATTTTCGTTTTTTCCAGTTTTTAGTAAAAATAATTTCAGTTTTTTCTAATTTTTAGTAAAAATAATTTCAGTGTTTTTCTTTTTTTACAAAAAAAATTGCTTTAGAAAATTATTTTTCGGGTATGGGTAATGAGTATGAGTCTTTTTAATTAATTAGGAGATATTTAGAATTGGTCAATTGGACGATGACACATGTCATCCATTTAAATGAGGGGTATATTTGAACCCAAAATATAACAACATGAGTATATTTGGACTCATAATATAACGAAGGATATATTTAAACATTTTTCAAAAGTACACGAGTATATTTGGCTTTTTTCCCTTTTCAAAATTAGACCAAATCTGTAGTAGACAAGCAGTCTTTTCTTAAATTGATAAGTTAGCAGACTAAAAATGCCAGAAATTTGGGATAGGAATCCAAAGATCTTCAAATGTATGTGCAGTGGGTTGACTCATAATGGTTAGTTGAGCAACGAAGATGAAGGCCTAACTTGCGCATTTGGAGGTAAAAAGTTAAGCAATATATCAATTCAACAAATTAAAATAACTGAGATTTTTAAGAAGAAAAAAGGAGAGTTTTTAAATTATGCAAAGAATGCATCACCCGGTACACAAGCCAGGCAGCACAAGATGAAGTACAAGATAGAGAAAACATCTTAAAAGAGAGCTTGATGTTATTGCAACGTCACAGTAACATTACTACTAGTGCAGAGCAATGAATAATTGCTTTCTTACGTAGATAAATACAATATTGAAATCCCTCAACTGAAAAGGGCTTATAGATTCTACCACTAAAAATACTGCACACGGCCACATCAAGAATCATGTAGATGTGCACTTGGACCAACTCAAACTCTTGTTTTACAGAACACAGGCGTACACCAACCAATCTGACAGTAACTTATACAATGTACAGAATCTTCCCCCGTAGTTTTTCAATAAATATGAGCTTTGACCTTTTGGATGTGTTGCATATCTGTACAACTTCACCCTCAGTGAAGCCAAAAAATGATTTTGGTGATCCTTGGATGTGAAGTAGCTTCTTGAAATAATTCAGAAAAAGAATACTTAACTATTGCTATCGTGTATAATAGTACTAGCTGAAACCTTGTTTGTTTGTTTATCCTCAGTATCATCAACTGCAGATAGCTTCGACTGAGAGTTTCTTCATAACACCTGGACATGGATCACCACCAAAAATTTCTGGCGTCACAGGTACTGTGCACGACTCTTGCCCGATGCAATACTGAAAAAAACAGAAAACAAAAAAATGCAATTAGTTCAGTCAGAAAATAACATCCTGCAACTGCTTGCATAAATAAGAGGAAAAACTTAGCGCGATTAGGTCCAAGGGAACAATGCATTAGGATCTTATTTTCTAGGGGAAGACCGAAAAAAAAATCAATTTTGACAGCTACAACTAGTTATAACTGTGAATTTTGTCCAAGTTATTCTTCTAGAATATGGTGGTAAAATCACAAGCAAGATTTATTACCTTTTCAAAAGCATCATATGAGTGGTGGGCATGGCAGCTTCCTTCCCTGAAGCTTCCACAAACCCCCTGTGGTGATCCAAAACTTGCAAATTTGATTGAAGTAATCTTTTGACCAGGAGCACAACTTAAGTGCGCTCTAGGCCTGAGTGGTTTGTCAACTTTCCCAGATGCTTGCATCTGCCAATTCACTAACTGTGGTTGCCATTCATTTATATCTGCGCAGACACTTGCTAATTCTCTCTTGACCAAAGAAATTGCATTGGGATCCCCTCCCCATTCTTCAAATACAACTAACAAGTTTCCAGTAGGATGCAGCCAAGAACGTGGCACGTGATACCTGAATATCATGATTCTCAGTTAATAGCGAGCTTCTTGTTACACCAGAGGAAAATGCACCAAAAAGGTTTGTCATTACTTACCATCTCTGTGAGGCCTCTCCACAGTTACTTTGGCACTTATCCTCACTAAAGAAACCTGCATAGTTACAGGCACCACACGTACCAGATGCTTTATATCCAGGCCAGTATCGTCCAAGACTTTGTCCGTTTATCCACACTTGACCTTTGCCCATGACATTCATATCTAAAGCCAAAGGCTCATTTCCAGCTGGAGCATTGAAAGTGGTCTGGAAATATGAAGAGCTTGATATGAAAATTATTACGGTAAAATAAAACAATTAACCACTACAGATTACTCTAATAATTGAGCTTAAGATAAATCAAATATTCATTAACGAACAAGGCATAGATATGAGTTATGCACCTTGAACCAGGTGAGAGGCTGTCTCTGAGCCACCAAAGAGCCTTCAACCCACTCAACAGACGAGCTGCCACTGAGCGAATGAAGATTCAAGGCTTCTCCTTTTAGACCAACCTGGTCAAGAAAGTTAAAAAGTCAAATAAACTGGCAGTTAAAACAACTAAATTATCTGTCAAACGTTTCAAAAAGACAAACCTTGTAAGACCATTTCCGCCATGTTAAATCTCTTTTGCCCTCGTCAAGACCACTGAGTGAAACTGGCCCAAGAACACCAGTGTTCCATGTCTCAAAATGTGGGCCAATATTCTGAGTTCGAGCACAAGTAAAAACAAGCCAAGTGAACATGTGTACTTGAAGTACCAAAGTGTGACTCTGAAAATTAATTTTTGTGTGTGTGTGTGTGTGTGTGCAGTCTTTAGAGCCATGCAACTGCCTATGAGGATATACACTGTCATATGGACGACAATAGAGAAAGAGGGGCAAGATGGAGTGAGAACAAACCGGAAGACCAACAGCAATGCTTAGCAGAGAAATCTTGTTTACACCAGCTCTCAGATTTACTGCTTTATTGAAAGTAAGTTTCTGGCTTTTTAGACTTCCATATACAGTTCCTGCAAAAAAAAAAAAAAAACGATTTAACCAACCGAGACGTTATATAACTAACTTGTGGTTATACAGTGGAATGTCGGTGGCTTATTTTTTATTATCACATAAATTATCGCGTTGCTTGAGGGTTCCTGATGACACCAAACAGTTTCTCACCATGGAGGAGCCAGGGGCGGAAAGGCGTTCACCGGAAAATTACACTATATATACTAGGTCAAAGTTATTTATTATACATATATAGTAGATATTGATTCCCCTCGACTTCTTCGTATGTTTACTTCTTTATATCTTGACCCTTACTGAAATTCCTGTTGGGCCACTGGTTCTCACCTTTCAAATATTTAAAGAACAAATCCATTGCAAATAGATTTTTTTTAAAATTGACATAAAGCCAACAGAAATCTAATACTGTTTCATCATTTTTGTTATTTCCTTAAAATTTGAAGGATCAGTGCAGAACTAAAGATGCAAGTGTAAAGCTCGTGAAAAACAAATAATCATGTGACATACCTGCTAATTGATCATTCACGAAAACATGCAAAGCAGGACCAGCTGAAGAGACTCTAAGCCAAGGCCATTTTCCGCTACTCAAAAACCCTTCTCTTGGATCAATCTTGACACTGAAGATAGACATAAATGATCTTAAACTTGTGCGGAAGCTAAAGTATTAAAATGTCATTAATTTTCCTACTTTTGACATACGAAGCAGCACTCAGAAACTATGAGAAGCTACACAAGCACTTACTCGGTCATATACCACAAATAATCTGACACATCTCTTGTGGTATTTATCTGTTCCAGTAACCCAACAACCGTGAAAGTATTGTCTTCATAAGATGCTGGCTCATCATTGTATGACTGCCAAGAAAATCCCCTATTTACTGGAGTCATCTTCATCAGAGCACTTTGAGCACCAACCTTCACATGGAATTAAAAGAGCCGTTAGTCGCAGTAAGTGGTAAGAGGTAAGGAATTCTCTTTTTCATAACTCATTAATGTTTACTTAGAATTTGAGATGCAATTTCATTGTTATGCATCAAATAGCATAAATGCTTAATGGAGAGAGTCCAGTTCTCACCCTTGCAGTATTATATACGGTGTTCTTGCAGTCGGGTAGAATGCTGATAGACCAGGGTGGTAAGTTATAATGCCTGTTCGCGAAGGCCACTGTAGCAAAAGAATGTTGGTTGTAGTTTGCAAGGAATGCAGCACACGCCCCAGACTTCGACCTAAAAACACGGGCCTGCGGAAGAAATAGCAGTTAATTTCACTTCAGATTTCACATATACGTCGACTGCTCAAGAATTGCAACAAACCTTACCTCTTGATAGTGTCCAAGGGATGTCACAGTTGGATCGCCAGATACCAAAGCTGGTTCACAAAGCTTTATTGCTCTATGCAGATCTTTCAGATGACCCCACTTAGGTTGCCGTAACAATCCTAACGATCAAAAGGAAAAAAGAAACTTCATTTGGCTAAACAATCTAGTTCTTCTTCAGCTTCTTTTTTTTTTCTCTTTCGCGTCTTATTTCAAGCGGTAAACCATGAACATAAGAAACCTCATCAGCAAGAAATTATCTTTTCACAGCAATAACCAAACTTGAAAGTGTGATATCATATTCGTTGCAGAATAGGACTCGTCAAACCAATCACATTAGATGATATAATCACTATCAGCTAAGCCATCAAAAGTTACTGAAATTTCAAGCTTGGGAAACCAGGAAGCTTTTAAAAGAAGCAAATAGATACTTTTGTCACCGGCTTTTGCTTCAAATGCAGCTGGCATCAGGGGCAGATGCAACATAGGACCACCGGGTTCATCTGAACTCTGTACTTTCTACGCGGAACATAAATTTACGTGAAAAAATCCACCAAAATTGCATAAAATAATAGATCTGAACCCATAATTTTAAAAATAAAATAAATTCAATGTCGAGAATCTTAAAGATTGAACTCATAGAACTTAAATTATGGATCTTCTCTGGCTGACATGACTTACTACACCATCATATATCTATTGGTTGGCTTTTTTATTAGATTAATAACAGGTGGTAACCTCAAAGCATTCAACCTAAATTGTTACTCAATTCAAATAAAACAACTTGGTCAAAGAGTCCACTTTTCCATGGTTATGAAATGATAGAATTCTGATCTTAGCTCCTTCTTAAATGAAGATATTTAGTAGACTCAAATTTAAAGGAAAAAGTGCATACCAAATTCATCAAGTGGTGCATCATAATCATAACTAGTAGCAATAAATGGGCCACCAGCAGTCCTACCAAAGTTTGTTCCTCCATGATACTGAACCAAGAAAGAAATAAACATCATAAAACAATGCTCTTTGATTCATAAGCAATAGTAAATCTTGAAAATTAAAAGGGCAGCCCGGTGCACTAAGCTACCACTATGAGCGGGGTCCAGGAAAGGGCAGGACCACAAGGGTTTATTGTACACAGTCTTACCCTGCATTTTTGCAAGAAACTGTTTCCACGGCTCGAGCCCGTGGCAATAACTTTATATCCCAAGGCTCCCGTTCTAACTCTTGAAAATTAAATATTAAAAAGAAAACGCTCAATATACCATGTAGTAATTGATGAATGAGCCCCCAGTCTGTATAAATTTAGCAACACCAAATGCTAAGTCCTCAACAGGACGATAAGGAACTGGACCTCCAAATTCAGTGAACCTGCAAAAATTAATAATATAAAATTATTTCCAACATGGACTGTTGCTAAGATGTAAAATAAGAAACTGATCATTTATTGCTTCTGAAATATGTGTTTGCAAATTTACCATGCAGTCCAGGCTTCTGTCCACATCTTGGGTTTATAAGCCTTGTTTGGTGAGAAGGTGTCGCAGTAGAAACCATTGCAAGTATTAATCTAAACATGGGAAAGAGATACATTTTGAGTAAGATAATAAAGGAAGAAATATAAGAAATAGTTCTAACTTAACAAAAAAAAATGACACTATTAGCATTGAAAATCAAACAAATTTCTTTGACCATGATCTTTTCAAGAATTTTTAATTTCTTAATTAAGTGGCTGTGATTTAAAGTAGTTATATATAAATTTCTATTTACATGTTCAATCTCTCACAAAAAATACTTGCATTTGCCCTGCCTCACTCCAGGGGCAGATTTAGGCCGTTTGAAAGGTAAACGTGAACGATGGTCTTTCTAACAAACTAGGTATTTTATGTATATATTTTGTAAAATTGATCTAATATCATCTGTTGAACCTCGGCTCCAAAAAGGACGAATAATACACTTGGTTGAACGCTGAGTTATTTATCCAAAGGAACACATCCCCTTTATGTCACTAATAAAAATATGAAAACAAAGTAGTATTATAGAACTTATTCCCTAAACATTTTCACATTTACACCATAAATAAAGTAGAAATCAGATAAAAATATCTAACCAGACTGCAAGACAAGGAATTACTGTATGTATTAATTTGGTTGCAACTGTGATTCAATAATAGGATTAAAGTTAGAAAGGTGTATTCATACTTGGTAATAGACAAATTAACATGGTCTCAAGTCGGTGATCCAAAAAATGACAAATGTGAGTGATATTTGATGAAACGACAGGAGAAAAGACAGGTATGCTTTAAACAATAGACATACCATGTGTAGGATTTAATTTATCAATAATGAGAAGAAAAATAAAAACGACAAACAAGAAAGAGCAAATTAATGAGTTGTTATAGGGGCAAAACTTACGACAGGATCTGGAGCATCATTTTGCTTGCACATGACCCATGGGACACCTGTCCCAAGATCCAACGCCATTTTTGCTGCCCATTCTGAGTAAGATTTACCTGCTTCACCTAGTCTCAACTCTATTGGCCCATATTCATTCTCAATCTGCCATTTAAGTGGCCATTTGGACATAAGAATTGTGAAATTCCGATAAAAAGTGAATTTTTTTTTTCTGAAAATGGTATTTAAAAATTAAAACTGTTTTTAAATTTTTGTGAGTAATTGAAGTTAAAATTTTAAAAAATAATTTTTGGAGTTTTTCAAATTTCAAAAAAATCTGAGATTTTACGTGAAATTTGAAATTTACATTGCCAAACACTAATTCCTAATAAATAAATAAAAAAAGTGAACTTTTTTTTGGCCAAACGGGCCCTAAGTTAAATCAAAGAAAGAAAATTGCTTTCAACAATTTACCTCTCATTTTTAGCTATAGGAAAAAAATTGTACTGGAATTAAGGAAAATAGAAAGGAATTAAGAACTTCTTTAACAACCTGTGATAGTATTATAGGACCACCCTGAGATTCGTACAGCCGTTCTGCTTTCATCATATTAACAATCTTGGTAGTGAATTTTTGCATTGCAGCCTTTGTTATAGTAGCAATTTAGGCATGAAAAGAAATAGAGCCAAAATTAGAAACCAATGACATTAAAGTAATACTTACGAATTTATAGGTATTTTTTTAAATCTAATTACCTTGAAAGGCCCATTATCTGTTCTGAAACTGAT
Organism: Nicotiana tomentosiformis; assembly: GCF_000390325.3. Taxonomy (NCBI): domain Eukaryota; kingdom Viridiplantae; phylum Streptophyta; class Magnoliopsida; order Solanales; family Solanaceae; genus Nicotiana; species Nicotiana tomentosiformis. Next base: position 128,644,306 of record NC_090817.1, read on the forward strand.
ACCTGGAACATACTTCAGCCAAACAGGGAAACCCCTAAAATTGAAACAGATAAAGCAAATCAAGAACTTAACTTTATGCCAAAATGGGTAATTACAATTTTAGCAGATAGGATAACAAGTTTATATACCCAAAATTCCATTCAGCACAAGCGTAAGGTCCAACTCTGAGATGCACATAAAGTCCTGCTTGGTGCACTAGCTTAATAAACTTCACTAGATCATACCTCTCTTCAAAGTAATACTGTAAAATGAAAGAAAAAAGAAGAGGAAATTGAATATCAGTACAAGTAAGTCATGAAAATTACCACTAAAGGTCTCAACTTTTACTCACTTTGCCTTGTTCAGGCTCATGCCCATTCCAGAAAACATAAGTCTGAATCACATCTATGCCTCCTTTTTTCGCCTTCTGAATTAAATCCGGCCACATCTGTGCAATACCAAACAAGGAATTTAAAGACACCATTTTGCCAAAAGAAAATCTTGAACAAAAAATGGGACATAACATAAATGATAAAACAAACAAAGTGCATTGTAATACCTCAGGGGTGCTTCTTGGGTAGTGAATAGATCCAGAAATAAGAATTCTTTTTTGGCCATTTACAATTATAGCATTTCGGTCATATGACACAGAAGCTAATCCGGAAAAAACACATGAACCCAATAACACTAACAACATCAGCAACACATTCGACATTACTAGCCTCGACACCATGTTGATTAGCATTGAGAACTCAGTCGCAAGTCTCAAGCTTGTGCCTTTACAAGAAATGACCTTTATTCCCAACCTTATCCCTTCTTTTCTTGCTACACTTTATTCTATAACTCTGTTATCTAGAAAGAAAAACATTAGGAGCGGGAAAGGAAAACAGCTGTGTTTAGTCTGAAATTTTCTTAAACTTTTTCCTACTTGTACAGCGTTAAAAGAATAAAGTTTAGAGTGTGTGTGATGAAATGAGGACTTGGGACTTAACAAAAAATTCCAGCTGTTTATAAACACCAAAAGTACGGATTAGTTTGAAAGTGAAAGTGGGACCATTTTTTAACTGTACCATGAAAATGGGTCCCATATTTGGCGTTTCCTACGCTTTTCCTAAAGCTCATCACTGCAACAAATTTATTATAGTAGATCTGAATTCTGACGATAACATATAGAAAATCATACTAGTCAATTCTGTAACTGATAAATTGACATAAAGATATGTATTAGGAGTATTTGATTAGTTATAATTAAATGATAGTAACACTTATATAAAGAACAGTTTTTTGTCAGGCTGAAAGTTTCCTCTGCATGCATTTTTGACAAATAATAGGTGAATATGTAGTATTTAGTACGACGAAAGTCATTTTTAGGTATATATTTTTTACAAAATAGGTTATTTTTTTAAATTGTAAGTGAAAAGTTTTTCTTAAAAGAATTTTATTAGACTGACGCTAATGTTAGCAAATTGGATAGAGTTTTAGTGAAATTTTTGAGAAAATTTATAAAAATATATAAATGTCGAGTTGAGTAGAAATATGAAACTAGTGTTGGAATATTTAGGAAGAAAAAATGAGAGTGCCATAAATTATTTTTCCCTTGTTTCTTAAAAGCATTTTTCTAACAATATTTTCGGTGATATCTAACGCACCCGTAAATTAATTAGGCATTAACAGCTGTTTGACTCTGTTATTATCTTTTTCTTTTTTACACATCTCTGTTTGGCTCGGTTAGAAAAGACGAACTTTAACACGGTGTTTCAAGCAGATGTACAAAGATTCTCCACTGTTCCGGCCTTATTGGCCGGAGCTTTATGTTTGTTCTTGGGGCCGCTTTCTCAATCGCTTAAAACGCAAGTACAACTGTCTCTATACAAATGGTCTCATATAATTGGACAGTGCGCTTCACGTCTCAGTTAAAGCATATGATACAAATTCTTCTAGGAAAGTACGCTTTGTGTAATTGGCCTGTCGTATGCATGGTTTGGCTAAAATTTCTAAGTAATAAAATTAAAAGCTATTATTAATCTAAATTTAATTGTAAAGTATTTTTAAAATAAATTTTTATTTTATTTGTTATTTTTCGCATGTTGAGAGAAAATAATAATTTATTTTTTTTGTTTTTTCTTTAGCATTAATTATTTATTTCAAATTATTTTTCAAATCAATTAAGACTATATACAATTAATATGTATATCATAACAAATTATGTACTTTATTTATTATTTCTTAAAAGGCACGGGAGGTCCAAATTGGACAACTAAAAGTGAACGCAAGGAGTACTAATCTCCAGGTGTTTGTGTTGTCTCGAGTTTTTAAAAATTGACTTTGAAATTTTGTAAAATAAAATCGGTAACGGAGTTTCTATTTATTTATTTTGCAGAGTTAGAAAATTGTGGTTAGAAACTTCCAATAAAAAGTTAGTATTTGATTTTGTTAAAAACTCAAAAATTAACTTATAAATTTAATTTCAAAACTTGAAACAAACAGAAATTAAAACTCATAGGTCTTCTAGAAGAGGTTCCCAGAATATATCATAGGCAAGGAAACTTAAAAACGAAAATTAGAATTTTTATTGTTTTGGTGCTTCAACACGAATTTGAAAAGGAAATGTTAAGTATGAAGGCAGCTTTAGACATTAAAACTCCCCTTCATTTTCTAGTCTTTTCATTTCTCCAAGTTCCTACTTAGATTTGAGATACTTGTCATGGTTAAAAATTAATGGATGAAATTTAATTAAATAAATTAAAGCACTAAGCATAGTTAAAGTATTTAGTTTCTTCTTTTATCTATTTTCAAAAAATAATATCTTTTACAATTCAATAATTATAGCTACACATTATCTAACATTCCTTCTCTCTTTCTTGTAGTAGTTTTCTTTCCATGAGTTAATTATTTTTGACTTCTACAAAATCTTCTTACATTCTCATTAAAAAGAAATTAAAAAAATATGAGAAGTAAATTCCAACCTTTGACAATAAAAATTAAAGAACGGTACAAATTTACTTTGAGAAAAATATAAAATAACAGAGAAATGACAACTCAAGTTGAGCCTCAAAATGGATTTGTACCGTTTTTTAATTTTTATTGTCAAATGTTGGAATTTACTTCTAATATTTTATTTTATTTTTTTAATGAGAATACAAGAAGATTTTTTAGAAGTGAAAAGAAAAATTAACTCATGGAAAAATAATCACTACAAAAAAAGAGAAGAAATATTAGATATTCTTATATACCACCACACAACAACTTGAATAAAGCAACATGTTATAGTTTACAAAGTAACATCTCAAAAGGCAAAGAATAAGAGCAGTAATAAGCAAAAATAGAGGGGGAAAACTAGTAGAATCATAGGAAGTTTACCGTTAAAAGATATTATTTGGAAATAGATAAAAAAAAAAAAATTAAATACTTTAATCACGGTTAATTTATTTAATTAAATCTCATCCATTAATTTTTAATCATGACAAGTGTCTCAAATCTAAATAGGAACTTGGAGAAATGGAGAGACTAGAAAATGGAGGGGAGTTGGATCCGTATAAAAGTAAAACTGATGAATAGTGTCTAATAGCACCATTTACTAATTTGTAACAGAAAACCTGAAAATGTGGATTTTATTCAGTTTTCGGATTAATGTATTTAACTTCCAAAATCTTATGGCTTTGCCAACTAACTATTTATGGCCAATAAGGGACGTAAACATCTTTAAGTATAGACAATGTTTTTAATTATTTCCCCATTTTCAGGTAAAATGGTTCCACTTAAAATTCTTGTATGTCAGCTTGTTATGGGGAATTACATGATTTATGGAATTAGGAGCCTCCAAATATAGTACTAATAATAATTGAGATTATAATGCTGATTTCGGGTATGTTTAATTTAGTGTATTGTGCTACTTAATCACGAACTAAATTAAATAGCCTTTTCCAGTTATAACTTTCATCTCTTTTCCAATCTGCTAAATTAAATTGTGAATTGTACTGTGATATCTTGAATTGGAAAAATAGCCTTTAAAAGATAATAAGTTTTAATGTATTAGTTAAGTTGACGTTTTGATGCAGCGGTCACCCTTCATTTTCGAAGTAAAAGTATTTATTTTTCTACAAGCTAGCATTATCCCTTTGAATTCAAACAGAAAAATTAATCTAGTTTTATCCCTTTGAATTCAAACCCAACCATATTTAGCTTCTGATGCATTAAACGACGTCCAAAATTTATAAAACTTTCGAATTTGAAGTCTATAAACGTAAAATACTATTATATTTGTTATATAATTATGTTAATTATAAAAACTTGTGTGTGTGTGTGTGTGTGTGGGGGGGGGGGGGGGGGGGGTACTATGTATGTGTGTGGACGGCCAAATATGTAGTACCAGAGGGGAATCAAATATTTGAATTTTATATGTTTGGAAATTTACCATAATCTATTTAGTTTATTAGCTAGGTTCGAAATATAATTTTTTTACTTTTTAGTAAATTTATAAATACATATATGAGATCTGAGCTAAAGTTAATTAGTTTTCGCCTTGTAGTGTGTAGTACCATAAATTCTCAGCTAACTCCCATTCTTCTCTCCTTTTCCGAACCAACTCACCTCGTATAATACTGCATTTATTTTTTCTTCAACATATTATATGTTTCATTGCGATTTTTGGGAAAGAATTTATTTATTCACTTGAAGATTGAGACGAAAAATGAATTAACAATAATAATAATAATAATAATAATATTAATATGTTAATATTATAGTATCCGTTATTTGGTCGGGTCGGGTGAACTAAAATATTCTCATGTAGCTTCTGAGAGCTCGGCCTCAATCAGATTGACAGATTGTCCAAATTGGTTGGTCAAAGGAGTATAATTTTTCGTCTGCATGCAGCTATACGAACATGGGCGAAGCTACACTCTCTTAAGGGTTGTCAATTTGACCACCCTTCGTTAGCAAATTATACTGCGTATATCTATATTTATCTATATTATTATAAAAACATGAATAATTGAATATAATATTGGTTTACAAAAATAACCTTATACTATTAAGCATAATAACTCATAATAAAAGGATATAACTGGAATTCTAGATATTAGTCTTATAATCTTATTAGTTTTAGAACATAATACTACACGTTAGGAATCCTACATGATTACCTTTAGAAATCCTATTAGTATAATTACTTTTGAAATTTCTAAGTCATAAAAAATTGAACAAGTAAATATTTAGTCATGTAATCCTATTCTTTTTAGGATATACTTCTTAAAAATTCCTATTACTAATTTAATTTGAAAACATATTATAATATCCTATTACTAATTTAATTTGAGAATGTATTATATTGTCCAAATTCATCTAGAAAAAGGAGACCTTATATTCTTATAAAAGCATAAATACAATATTAATATACCAAAATATCCCTAAAATATTAAGCCGAAGAACTCATAAGGAAAGGACATAACTGTAATAACCTATTTTTTGGACTACAATAACTTCTATGCTAATTTTTAATGTTTAAAATTTTAAAATTAATAAATTTTGTCAATTAAATTTTTATTAAAAATATATAGGAAGGTTTAATAAAAATAACTTCATAAGAATCCTCCGTATTGGCAATACATTACTACGCTATAATGTCCAATACCAAGAAAAAATAAAAGTAATATTAAATAGATTGCATAAAGAGTTGAAATTGAGAAAAAGATACTCCCACGTTAATATATTTTTATTTTATATTTAAACTATTTTTTCACTCAAATAATATTTTTTTATCAGTTTTTCGTGTAATATTGAAAAATACTCAATTATTAAATAACAACTAAGAAAATATTTAAGAATATAAATGTGTAAGAAAGAGAAAAAAAATAGTTGGTAAGAGTCAATACCACTAATGATTCTACAAACATAACGATCTAAAAGTGAAATATCATATCAAATTTTTACTCTTTGAAAATAAATTTTATGGTGGATAAAATTATAATTAAGATTAAATATTCAAACAAGAGATGAACTAATATTAAAATCTGAATCAACATAAAATAAATTATTTTTTATGTTAAAACCAAATAATTTAATCTTTTAATTAATTATTTAGCAAGAGAGTCCAATTCAGTTATTTTTTAAATTCATCATATGAGTAAAATTCTTATTCAAGTTTAAAAAAATCTAAGGATACATAAATTTATTCCATAAAAAGAGCGTTAGAACACAATGTAAAAAGGATAGTATATTATTAAGAATCAAAATGATATACAAGTGTCTGAGAAAGCACAATCAAAGCTAAATCCTAATCAAGAACAAGTTTTTATGACTATATTATAAAGAGCCGATTCTGGTATAACGGGATTATTCTTTGCAGATACCTCCGGCGGAATAGAAATAATTTTTTTATGTCATGCATTACTTGCAAATATCATATTAAGAGGCATGACACTATAAACAATAATAGCAAATGGTGCACCGATAATAATTTTATTGCGAGGCCACCCACTTCATATTTGATATACCTCTTCAAACAACTTAAATAATCATTACAAATATATCAAAGCAGAGAAACGGTGCTAAATTTATAAGGAAAGCAAAATTGATAATATGGGATGAAGCACTTATGTCTAAGTATCAAATAATCGAAATAATTGCCCGAAGTTCTAGAGATATATTAGATATTAATGAACCGTTTGTTGGAAAATTAATGGTTTGGGAGGTGATTTACGTCAATACTACCTGTAGTTCCAAAATCGACAGAAGCAGAGACTGTAAAAGCTATCTTGCCAAATTTATACTTCTGGCCTCAAATGAAAAAGATTCAACTGACAAAAAATATAAAGTAAAAATAGATTCAGTATTCAGTGTCTTTTTGCTTCGTGCCGGAAACGAATAAGAACATCCAATAAAAGATGATTTGGTTCTTCCTGAACACTTGGTTATCAATCCCAAATTGCAATGGTAGTGCATTTAATAAGAGAAATATTTCCATCATTAGATTAAAATACATTTTGTGCAAATCGCACGATAGAATTAAAAAGATGTCTTAGCTAGCAGAAATGAATATATTGATCAACTAAATAAAAAGGTTGATTGCAAAATTTTATAGTAAAAATAAAATGTTCTTCCGCTTTTAACTCAGCAGAAAATGATATCAATAATTACTACCAAGAAGAATACTTAAATACTTTAATACCAAATGGCCTTCTATCATATATGTTTGTTGTCAAGTTTATTATTTCTTACATATTTTAGTGTCACCGTATGTATAATAGACCAAGTTAAAATTGATCTTCCATTGTATATAGGTTAATTTTGAAGAAAAATAGGTCCATCATGCTACTGAAAAACTTAGATACGCCGAATAACTTATGTATTAACACACATATAGTATATAGAAGTTTTGACAATAACGTCATACATGTAAAAATTATGATACTGATCAATGTGCTTCTAAGTATATTCTTATCCATGAATTCAACTTTCGTCTTCCGAAACTAATGAATAACCTTTTAAATTTGTTGGAAAATATTTTTTAGTATGTTTATGTTTTGCATATATAATAAATAAAGCATAAGGACAACTATCCTAAATATTGGATTATATTTACCGCAATATATTTTCTTGCACGAATAATTGTATGTTGCACTTTCAAGAGGGAAATCAAGATCGACAACAAGCGTTCTGGTTAAGGCAAAGAAACCAAAGCATTAGGAGGAAACATACACAAAAAAAATTATCAAAAAAGTGTTCGTTAAGATACCATCACATTTAAATACTTTTAAACTATAATACATAATTATCTAACTAACATAACAAAATTGATCAATTGTGTAAGTTTTGATGATGTTCTTTTATTTTAAATTTATATATTATGCTAATGTAATAATATTTTTCGGCATTTAGATGATTGTTATGTTATTAAACATAAAATTTCTCTCATTAATTAAGTTTTATTGTTTCTTTATATAAATAAATGTTTAAATCATCATGTGTCATTATTAACGTGCAACGCACGTTCATAGATACTAGTATGTAAAATATTAGGTTTTAAAGGTATATAACATGCATTGAACACTCTTTCTTGGGGATTATTTTTTTTACTTATTTCAAGTTTGAACACCCTTAAAAATATTCCTGGCTTCCCCACTGCGAACAAGTATAAGTAACTTACTAATTGATCGAAGAAAAACTAAAATTCATATAAACAAGGCTTACAGCTAAGCGAAGATGAGACAACGTGGCACCATTCACAAAATAATAATCCCATTTTATTGTTTTAATTTTTGCAACGTCCCATTTTGTTCTTCAGTATGCTATTTATTGTCCCATTCAAAATGTGGAGATATTGTTAAAGCACCTCAACATATCCTTAGCTGATTTTTTTTTTGGTAATTAATTTTTATTACCAGAAAAAATATTTACAAGTATAACAAAACCTTATCACTATCCACCTAGGTTTGGACATGCAGTCCCAAACATAGGAACATCAAAACTAATTAACACCAGTTCTAAGTATAGACTAGCTAAGGATAAAATTTAAATATTGAAATCTTTTAGCTAGACTAGGACTCAAGCTTCCTCAACAATGGACCTCTTGGATTATCGTTTTAACCAGCTCCTCACTTCTCCTTTGCTGCCTGCGAAAAGTTCTCCAATTCCTTTCTTGCCATATATGGTATACAATGCAAGTTAGAAGCATTCTGTATATTGCTGATGGTGGTTGTTTACCTGCTGCATATTTTGTAGCCCATTTTACCTCTTCATTCCACCCAGCCATATCTCTTTTGACTCCAATCCAGTATAATAGTTTCCTCCAAAGTGTTGCTGAGTAGGTGCATCTGAAGAAAGGATGATTGTGGTCCTTTGTACCTCCTTCACACAACGAACATGATGGATTGGTTAATATTCCCCAAGTGATAAGCCTGTCTCGTGTGTATAATCTGCCCACGATTGCTAGATAAAAGATAAAGATCCATTTAGGATTGCTAGTGTTATTGCATAATAGTCTCCTCCATTCAACTTTAGGGAACTCTCCTCTAAGCTTATTATACATGTCTCTGATGGAGTAGCTCCTCGCATTCATCACCTCCTACACTCCTATATTTGCTTCATTTAGATACTTTGCAGTTCCTAATATTTTTCGATTGAGCGAAGAAGATTGTTTCACATTTACATTTCATATCACATGTTGTTTTATATAGTATGTATGCATCCACTGTATCCATAGGCGATCCTTCTTCTTACACAAATTCCATAGTTGCTTAAAGATTGCAGCTCTGTACCACGTGAGGATGTCAGTGATGTTCAAACCACCTACAGACTTTGGCCAGCACAATTGTTTCCAGGTCACTAATGCTTTATTGCTCCCTTCTACTTCACCTGTCCAGAGAAACCTCTTATAAATGCTCTCAATTTTTAAAATAATCTTCTTTGTTAAAGGAAAGATTTGTGACCAAAAGGATTGGATGGCAATCGGAATACTTTTGATCAATTGTAACCTTCCTGCATAAGATAAAAACTTTGCTGTCCAATGCTTAACTCTGGTGAGCATCATATCCAGTAGGGCCTGACACTGAGTTATAGATAATCTTTTGGTACTTAATGGAACCCCCAAGTATCTGAATGGTAGTGTGCCTGTGGAGAAGCCTAGGCATTGATTAATCTGTTGTTGAACATCCACTGTTACCCCTCCAAAATAGATACAACTTTTGTCTTATTTGTAATCAGTCCTGAGTAGCTAGAATAGTGCTAAAACACTCATAGAGCAGTTGAATGGACACCACATCACTTCTGCAAAATAATAACAAATCATCTGCAAAGCTGAGTCGCACTATGTTCAGCTTCTCACATCGGGGATGATAGTTAAAGTCAGGCATGTCCTTCAAAGTCATTAAGATTCTGGTCAAGTATTCCATGGCCAGGACAAAAAGATATGGCGACATTGGATCCCCTTGTCTGACTCCTCTTCTGGCATCGAAGGGAGCTGTTGGCTTGCCATTTATAGCAATAAAACAGGACACTGTAGTGACACATGTCATGATCCATGATAGGAATTTCTCTGGGATATTCAGTTTTGTGAGAACCTGCTCAAGAAACCCCCACTCTAAAGAATTGTACGCTTTCTGCATATTAATCTTGACCATACACTTGGTTGAAATTCCTTTCCTTCCATATCCTTTTACAAGTTCATGCCCCAGTAGGATATTATCATTCAATACTCTTCCTGGTACAAATGCTGCTTGACTCATATCTATTAAGGAGTCCATCACTGGTTGCAACCGGCTTGTGATCATCTTTGAGATAATTTTGTATATAATAGTGCAACATGAAATTGGTCGATACTGTTTGATGGAAGATGGATTCTTCACTTTGGGAATTAGTGTGATTGAGGTACTATTTATTGGCTTGTACATGGAACCCTCATTAAAGAATTTCAATACAGCCTTGGTAACATCCTCTCCAATTAAGTTCCATACCTTTTTGTAGAAGTATGCATTAAATCCATCCCCTCCTAGAGCCTTACAATCTCCTATTCACTTTAATGCTTGCACCACATCAGCTTTAGTGAAAGGGGAGATGAGTTGTAATTGTTGAAATCTTGTAAATCGTGGACCTTTCCTTATTATACTAGGATTAATAGCAGGCATACTATTAGCTGATTTTCCTAGTAATCTTCTGTAGAAACTCACTACTTCCTGCTCATATATCCTTAGCCGATTGATTGTTACGTGTCCTAAAACTATTCATTCAGACTCAGAAAGAATCGTCCTAGAATATATGATTTTTTAAAACCATTTTTTAAATACTTTTAGTTGTAATTTACTGTACTGTTTTACATTTAATAAATATGTATGAACTTTATTTTAAATATTGATATTTAATTCTCATTGTAAATTAAAAGAATAATGTAAATTTACTGAGTTCGAAAACTCAATCAGCGAGTGGTCCTGTCATGGAACTAAGGAGTTCATGCACTTTTATGGAGAAAAGCGAACAACCAGTAAACTATACATGCGAACCAGCTTTTTCTAGCCTTTGACTTTCTAACAAATTAACGCTTTGGCTTTTCAATGATTGGCGCAATGGATTCCAGTGGAAAAGCACATTAGTAGAAAAATTTCCATAAATATAAGAGCCCGTTTGGACATAAGAAATTTTTTCCTCCTTCTAATTTTTTTTTAAAATCAGCATTTGTCCATAAAATTTTCAATTTTCACTTGAAAATGCATTTTAAAAATTTTTAAAAATTTGAAAAACTCCAAAAAGTTATTTTTCAAAATTTTCTTTCAAATCAATCATAAAATTTCAAAAACAACCCAAAATTATATTCATGTCCAAACACAACTCTAAATTTCAAATACCATTTTCACATGAAAAAAGTTTTTTCCCTATTTTGGAATTTTACAATTCTTATGTCCAAACGCCCACTAAGTTGATGAGAGAATTTATACTATACTGAGTGGAGCTAGAAATTTTAGTAAGGAGTATCAGAATATATATATATATAAAAAAAAAAAGAAACACATGAAAAAAATAAAGGAAGTCAACACACAATGTATATATATATAATTGACCTAGTTAAACCGTATAATTTTTCAGTGAAGAAGTGTCAATTAGCCTAAGGTAGACGATGTGTACATGGTTCATGCATTGAAACCTCTAGAAACAATTTTCATGCAACTACAAGGAACAATGTTGGGATTTATTAATTAAAACAAAAGAGGGGTGAATGGAAAATGGTGGGAAAAGAAATAGAGAGAAATAAAATTTTGAATTAGTCCCTTTTACAAAGGAACGTGGTCCCTCATTGGATAGGAAGAGGAAAATTCTTGTGCTTATATATGGAAGCACTTCTTTTAGCTCTTAAAGAGTTGAGAAGACAGCAAGCCTCGCATCGTCGTCGTTCGACTTCGACTTTGATTGATAATTTTTTGGATCAAATTTATTTTCCTTTTCCGTCAATAATATTTTCTTTTCTAGTATTTTTGCGTGAAAAAATATTAATTTGGAATTTTGCGGCATTATTTTCCAACGCTCAAATTAGCGACCAAATATTCCGTTTTAACAGAAATTCAAATTTTCTGCTAAATAGACACCTTATCAAATGAACTGGCACCTTTGCACCTATTGGGACTCAACTTTTTTTAGCTATAAATAGAAAGGCTCAACCTCATTTTTCACCACCGAATCTGAAAATCTCTCCCCTCTCTCTTCTGCATTCTACATTGATTTTCAAAGCAAAACACAAGTATTTTGTGTGATTTACTCTGCCATTTGAGTTCGTCAAAGTTCTATTATTTGAAGTGCCGCTATCACAGAATAATTATTTCGCTCTATCATGGAAGAATTAATCCAAAATCTTAGGCAACTGTGAGGGAATTAAATTGCTTAAGGACACATAAGAAATTTGTGAGCTTGGAATTTTCTGTTTTTATTTTCTTAAACTAACGTCTTCTGATTTTCTGATTTTGAATATACAATACTAACAAACAGCAGTACATCTGCATACTAGAGTATGAACTATAGTAGGCAATTTTCCTGGTAAGCTGAATTTATCGTATAATGATAACCAAAGGAATTCCCAGTTTTGTTTTTAGAGTTAATATGTATATCTTTTTATTTTATTTTCATCTCCAAAGAAGTTGAGAAACATAAAATTGCAATTGATGATTATCATATTCGTAATATTACGTATTCTTTAGGATTTAAGACTGCTCACTTGGTGGGCTATTCGAACCTTCATCTAGGCATGTTCATGGATCGGATCTGATCGGATTTGACACTATTTAGATTGTAATTTTGAATTTCGAATTTTGTAAATTGCAATTCGAATCCGAGCCAAACTAAATTCGGATCAGATTGCATTTTGAAGTTTGGATCGAATAAATATTTCAGATTTTGGTTCGGATTGTACGCCTTATTAAGATGCTAAATAAATAATTTTAAGTTGCTATCTCCTACTATTTTATGTAGCAAAACTCATTGATTTTCATATCTTTTACTTAATATTGAAAACAAAGAAAAGGTATTTGTAGACATCAAAATTTTAGCAGATCAAGGTAAATCCTAAATTCAAGACGACTCTTAAAATATTAGGAGTCTATTAGGGTTACTTGGTGGCTACTCCATTCAAACCCTAATTCATGCCTATAAATAGGCTACATATGTCCTTCGAAGAGGATTTCAACAATTCCATAAACTCTCGGAATATGCACAAAGAGATCAAATATACGATCTCTAAAATTCCCTAAAACTCTTGGAATATTCACTAAGAGATCAAAGACGTTCCAAATATATCTTGTTCAAAGTTCTAGCAACATTCAAGATCCAAATGAATTGTTGCTACATGCTTCTTGATCATCATACATCAAGAAGATGCATATCATCCTCGAATAATGGCTAATAAATCGAAGGAAAGAATCAAGGGATAAACAGAGTTGTAACCCGCAATGTTTATCAATAAAATTCTTTTTTTTTTCTTTATAGTTGTTTGTAATTGTAGTTTTATTTTCCTTCGAAAATTCGTTCCAAACAAATTGATACGCCCAGTGGGACCAGTTCTGCCCTTCATCTCTTCTTCATCGAAAACTACAAGTTTCAAGATTATATGTTGTGATGGTCGAGTACTTCAAGTCTCGTCTTCAAGTTTCAGCAAGCCAACATATCGACAATCCTTGAAGTAGGAAAAATTTGTAGACACTGAAATTTTAGTAGATCAAGATAAATCCTAAATTCAAGAAGACTATTGAAATATTAGGAGTCTATTAGGGTTACTTGGTGGCTACTCCACTCAAACCCTAATTTATGCCTATAAATAGGCTACATATGTCCTTCAAATAGGATCTCAACAATTCCATAAACTCTCAAAATATGCACAAAGAGATCAAATATACGATCTCTAAAATTCCATAAAACTCTTGGAATATTCATTAAGAGATCAAAGACATGTCAAATATGTCTTGTTCAAAGTTCAATCAACATTCAAGATCCAAATGGATTGTTGTTACATGCTTTTTGATCATCATACATCAAGAAGATGCATATCTTCCTCGAATAATGGATAATAAATCGGAGGAAAGAATCAAGAGATAAACAGAGTTGTAACCCGTAATGTTTATCAATAAATTTCTTTTTTTCTTTATAGTTGTTTGTAATTGGTGTTTTATTTTCCTTCAAAAATTCGTTGCAAACAAATTTGGTACAAGATCAAATTACTTGTTCGTGATCAAATCCAAATTCAAGCTCAAGAAGGAGATTCAAGACCAAGCTTTACAAGCCCTTGAATCAAAATCAAAATCAAGCTCACTCAGAGAGTTTATATTCTTGAAGAATCGGAGGAATACCATAGAGATTGTAACACTTTCATTTTGTTGAAATCAAATACTACATTTGTTAAACAATTTTCCAGTCTTGATTATTTATTTTTCTCGACGCGAAAATTTGTTGTTACAAATTTTTGGGACGCCTAGTGGGACTAGTTCTGCCAGAATTTGTAGACAATAAATTTGCGTCGAGAAAATAAATTCAAGACCGAAAAATATCGCAACAATCGTAGTATTTGATTTCAAATAATTTGAGTGTACAATCTCTATGCATCCTTTGATTCTTCTTTCCAATAGTAAATAAATTCAAAGGCCCTTGAGTTTGATCTTGAATATATAGTTGTTGCCACGAACGATGATCTTGAATTCATCTAGCACGAACTTTGATTTGAACTCGTACTCCTTGGATCTTGATTTGTTCTTCGTTCTTGATCTTGAGCTTGATTGCTTGAACTTGAACTTGATTTGTACTTCGTTCATGAGCTTGAACTTGATTTGTTCTTCGTTCTTGAGCTTGAACTTAAACTTGATTGCATGAAGCTTGAAACTTATGGAGAAATTTGCAGCGTTTGATCCATGAGCTCTTTCTTGCTTCTTGTTATAACTTCTTGTGTCTTCTAGCTTTATGAATACCTCTATTTATAGTTGCAGAGAGTGGTGTGGCTCTGCGATTTGATTGTTCCATTTGAACTGACCAATACCATCTAGACACTTGGCACAACTCTATTGGTTGTTGATTTGACTTGGATTGCCACCCTTCTTGACATGTGTCACGATTTTATTGGCTCATTTATTTGGTTTGGATTGTCACATAATTTGATACGTGAAATGATTTTGTTGACTCGTTTATTTGTCTTGGATCGCCACATCACTTGACACGTGGCATGAGCCGGCTTTAAGATGGGCTGATAGCCATTTGGATCTTGGGCTAATGAAGTAGACTTATCATTTAATTTGTAGTCCAATTAGATGGACTAGCCCAACACATCTATATTGAATTTAAATAATTAACCCAATTTACTAGTCACAATATTTGTTTGGACTAGTATCTTGAGTTTAATATGGTCCAAATTATTTTATGAATTTAAACCCGATAAAATTTAAATGTTTACAACATTATTAGTGAGAGAGATAACAAAGAAACCTTTTTGTGAAAGGGCACCCATCTCTTTTTTATGTAAAATATAAATTTCGGATTTCGGATCGGTTCGGATGTAAATTGAGCCAAACGTTATCCGATCCGATATCCAAAATAATTAAATTAAATATTCAAAATCCAATCCAAAGACCTAAAATTTGATTCAAACCAACCCGAATAACATGAATTGGTTCGGATTTTTGGGTTGACCCAAATAATTCACAACCCTACTTCATCGTCTAGGTGAGCAAGCATTCAAATCCTCTCCCCTCCCCAATTTCCTAGTCCTCTTCCTCCCCCCATGTATAATAAAAATTAAGAAAACTAAAGAGAGAGAAAAAAGTATTGTATGATAGACATTACCATGGGAGGATGCAAATATAGAAGGTATATGAAGTTGATCAACATCTCATACATTGCATTCTGACTCAAACTATATATGTATAATTGAAATTCTTAAACATGTGTACTTCTACTAAGTTCAAACTCATTAGTACAAAAAAACTTATAATTGTAATGGTGCTCGATTCAACTAAGTTAAAATCCCATGCCCACAAATATAACGGAATCAGGCTATAAATTTAAAGAAAAGTGAAAATATGAACTCTTCTAAAAGAAACCTGAGTATGTGGCGTAACTTAACACAAAATGTAAGGATAAATAGAAATGTAAATATAGATTGTAGAGAATGCGAAATAGATAAGGTTGTCAGGGACAACGAATCTTAGGATTCAATAAATAGAATCAATCTAAGAAATCTGAAAGAACGATTCTTTACTATAGAAGAATATAACACTTTTATTACAATGTAAGCCTGAGAAAAAATTTGTTTTACAGAAATGGTAACCAAGCCCTTTTATAGTGGAGGGATTTGGCTCTAAGCATAATAAAATAAACATTCAGTAGGAGACCCATGATAAGTCAGTTTTTTCATAATTTCTGCTAAGATTCTCTCTAGTGGGATTGCAACGGCTTTTGTCTGCGAGCTCGATCTTGCTTAGAACCCTCGATTTTGGTTTGAGCTTGATTTCGACTCAAGCCCATGATCTTGGTTCGAGCCCGATCCTAGCTCGAGCCCTTGAATTGATTCGAGGTCAATGTTGGTTGGTCTCTGAATTATCAGCATGATAGATCTATTCTGCATCATGGTTCGATTTTGATTCGAGCTTGATAATGATATCGAACTCGACATGGATCGGCCTCCCCGGGTTCGAGGTTAGTTTGTTCCACCTTCGGGATCTTACTTCGATAGATCATCATTCGAACTCGATCGGACATGCTAAGGCCGAAATCTATTTCGACCGTATACATATTGTCCCCTCGTTTCTCAGAAAGAATGTGGCGAGAAACGATATGATTTTTTAACGGCTCGATCGTATTATAACATGACGTTTCCCTCGGGTTTGACCATGACGCATCTTGTAGCTGTCCCGTCGGTTTAGTCTTTCAAGGCCTATAATACATGTCAGGCGGTGGTCGGCCACCGCTGATACTGAACTGCCATCACTTGAACCTATAAATAACCCTTTCTTTTATCTTTTGCCACTTTTACATCTTCTATCTTCCAAATTTTCCAAGTTCTTCTTCGTACTCTCCAACTTACCAGTAAATCTGTGATTTCTTTCTGCAAAAGCCCCCCTTCAATTCTACCCAATCTTTGTCACTTTCTTCTATTCCTCACCTTTGAATTTGAAAATGGCGAAAACATCACAAACCATTCCTCAGAAAGAGAAGGCTTCATCTTCACAGTGTGCCGCCGATGAGACACTGGCAGAACCACGGCCTGAGGAGTGTATTCCCGGGGCGTGTGTTCTTACTTCAGATTTTAAGGTTGATAAAGGTTCATCGGTCCCTGGTCGATGTGAGCCGGTATTGAGGTACACGTGTTCAATTACCGAGAAACACCTCAAACAGCTAAAGAAGGATTGCAATTGGGGTGAAAAAGAAATAATAATTCATACCCCTGATGAAGATATCACTTCTTACGTGAAAGGGTTTTTGAATGTGTATACTTACCCTTTTACTTTAGGTCCCCTCGATTCCGTTATTATTGACTCCTGTCGACAATACCAGGTAACCCTAGGCCATGTCCATCTTTATTTGTGGTGGATCGTTATCCTGAACCGATATTTTATGAGCAAAATTGAACGGATGCTGTTCACCCTCGACCATCTTATCCAATTGTACCGTCCTCGACTTTTTCGAGGAGGGTTAATAAAACTTCAGCGTCGAGCTATCAAGGCTCTGTTCTCGAATATTGACGAGGACAGGGACCGGGGTTGGATGGGAAGGTTTGTTCGAGTAAGGACTTCGGACATGATTCTGACTGAAAAGATGCCCTTTCCCGATGAGTGGAATATGAAACGTAAGTGTGATCTTGCTGTTACTTCTACTTTGTTCTTTCATTTATTCTCTCATCGACACTCCTCTTTTTGTGATGTAGCAGTTCCCTGGATGCCCGGAGCAGTTCCTGATCTCAAGAACTGGGTATGAGCCCTTGTTTTGACCTCCACATACGCCGAGCGCTCATGGCGTGATTTGTCAAAGGGTCAGTGGGAGGCCAAAAATCACGGTAAGCTCATTTCTCGTACTCTTTGGTGATCCGAACGAGGTAGTTTTCAAAATATTTTATTAAGGTTTTCCATATGCAGGTTTGGGTAATGACGCGGTTTTGAGGCCCTTGCCCAATGAGGAGGAAATTTTGGCCTCTGTCCCAAAGCCGGTGAAGGAAAATAAAAGGAAAAGAGCCTCCGTTTCCGAAGATCCAAAATCGAAGAAGAGGATGGCTCGTAAGCCGAACAAGAATGTCATTACTTTGATCGTGGAATCCGTTCTGCATCTAAGGGATGGAGATGAAGATGAAGAAGAAGAAGAAGAAGAAGAAGAAGAAGAAGAAGAAGAAGAAGAAGAAGAAAATGATGAGTCCGCGCTAGCGGTCCGAATGAAGAGGACCACCGATGCCTCATCGGCGGCTGGATCGATGATGCTCCATGAGGCTCCGCCTCGAACTGAGGATATACCGGATAAAGATTTGGGTAGAGTCCTCGAACTATCGGATATCGAAGACGTATCTCATCGGAGCCAACCGGCAGGGGATATGACTGAAGAGGCCTTCGAACCCCTTCGAACCGAGGAGAATGCTCCAGGCGATTCATTTGGGGCAGCAGCAATTGAGGATTCACCTACCTTTCCCGCTTTTTCCGCAGGGGTGATTCGGGAAGCTCAAGATCTGGGAGCCCTCGATCTAGACAGGCCCCGCGATGAAGAAGATCCCTTTCGTGACCTGTTTACCGGCATTGAGGACGTTGCCGATGCTGGTGATGAAGCGGATCTTTTTCACGGAATGCGGCAGGTTTTGAATCAGGTGAGCTTTTAAAATTATTTTGTCGGTACTATCTTTATGTTCATTTTTCGTTAATTTTGCTTCTTATTTCTTTGTAGGCAGTGGCAGTTCATCGAGAACAATGTTCTCGATCCCAAAATAAGTTGCATCGATACGAGGTCGACCTACAATAGGCTACTGACGAGAGGAACTCCCTTAGACTTTCCTTAGGGCAGAGAGAAGAGGAAGTAAAAGACCTTAGAGCTGAGCTGGCCAAGGCTTATCGAGATCAGACCGATTTGTTTGAGCAGGTAATGATGCTTTTGAAAGCCTATGGGATTGATACCGGGACGATAGCTAGCATTCCGGTCTCACAGCTGCAGCAAAAAATCGAGATGATCGGGAAGCTTCGTGAGGAGGTCGACGTGATAAGAACAGAGTCTTTGCGGTGGAAAGAAGGTATGGACCGCTTTGCTGCAGAAAAAGAGACTGCTCGAGCCCAGTTATCATCGTCAGAAACCCAACTTCAGAAAATGAAGGAAAAAGGCCTGGTTCAAGCAAGAAGAATTGAGGAAATTGAGGCTCGGTTGGCCTCTGTACTTGCCAAGACTGAATCTGATGCCGAAAAGGCAAAGGCCGATACGGATACGCTCGTGGCCGTCTATCGGGCCGATGCTGAAGCTGCCCAAGTCCAGGCAAGAGAGGCAGCCAAGTCCACCGATATTCGAGCACATTAGGTCACCGAACTTGCTAAGTGCTGATCCCGAAGGAAAACTCTCGAGGATATCCATGCTCGTGGTTTTGATCTCGCTGAAGAGATAAAAAGGGCCAAAGAACTCGAAGCCGATGCTGAAGCTCTGGTTTTTGATGGCGATGATGATGATGATGGGAGCAAGGGTGAACCCGAAAACGGGGGGGATCTTGATAAAGAAGAGACCGCTCCTGACCGAGAAGTTTAGTTCTTAGTTTTTACGTTGTAATAACTCATGCAGATAAATTTATATATAGATATATCTCCTTTTTTGCCGACTTGCTTCTGTTTTTGTTTCCTGTCTTGTGAGGACTTTATTCACGCCTTATGAATGTTTTCATAATGATTTAAATAACTTAATCAAATTTGGACTTCATAGCCTCTGTAACCGAGCGAGCGCTTACTCAAACTTGGAGCGATGTAACCCTTAGTCTTATTAGTTGTCAATGATTCGATCTTGAAGAAATATACCCCGTAGGTATAATGGTCGAGTGAGTGCTTGCTCAAACTCGAAATAAAAGTAGCCTGTAGGCTTAGTAGTCGAGTGAATGATTCGAACTCGAAGTAATGTAGCATGTAAGCGTAATGGTCGAGTGAGTGTTTCCTCGTACTCGAAATAAAAGTAGCATATAGGCTTAGTTGAGTGAATGATTCGAACTCAAAGTAATGTACCCCGTAGGCGTAATGGTCGAGTGAGTGTTTGCTCGAACTCGAAATAAAAGTAGCCCATAGGCTTAGTCGAGTGAATGATTCGAACTCGAAGTAAAGTAGCCCGTAGGCGTAATGGTCGAGTGAGTGTTTACTTGAACTCGAAATAAAAGTAGCCCGTAGGCTTAGTCGAGTGAATAATTCGAACTCGAAGTAATGTAGCCCGTAGGCATAATGGTCGAGTGAGTGTTTGCTCGAACTCGAAATAAATGTAGCCCGTAGGCTTAGTCGAGTGAATGATTTGAACTCGAAGTAATGTAGCCCGTAGGCGTAATGGTCGAGTGAGTGTTTGCTCGAACTCGAAATAAAAGTAGCACGTAGTCTTAGTCGAGTGAATGATTCGAACTCGAAGTAATGTAGCCCGTAGGCGTAATGGTCGAGTGAGTGTTTGCTCGAACTCAAAATAAAAGTAGCCCGTATTCTTAGTCGAGTGAATGATTCGAACTCGAAGTAATGTAGCCCGTAGGCATAATGGTCGAGTGAGTGTTTGCTCGAACTCGAAATAAAAGTAGCACGTAGGCTTAGTCGAGTGAATGATTCGAACTCGAAGTAGTGTAGCCCGTAGGCGTAATGGTCGAGTGAGTGTTTGCTCGAACTCGAAATAAAAGTAACCCGTAGGCTTAGTCGAGTGAATGATTCGAACTCGAAGTAATATAGCCCATAGGCGTAATGGTCGAGTGAGTGTTTTCTCGAACTCGAAATAAAAGTAGCCCGTAGGCTCAGTGGTCGAATTTATCTTAATTCTGATTTCATAATAAATCTCAAAATAAAGGAATTTTCCTTGGATATAAGATGCCGATAAAGAAGAGAACTTTCTTCGCACGTTATTACACGCCTGGGTTTGGGCCAATCTATATGAGCATGGTTCGCTTTGACCATTTGGCTCTTATAATTTTTCCTATTGGAACCCTGTTGGTGTGAAATAACTCTCTTGCGAGGCCTCGGATATTGTTGTAAATGCTGCACGATCATTGGTTTCCTCATTAAAAACCTTGCCGAAAAACCCATTTGGGATAAAACCGGTCTAAGGGAAAAAGAGTGCAACGCGTGCTTTCAAGTGAGAGATCCATTTTAGCCCTTGTTCGGACTTCTGCAGGGGTCAGTTTTGAAATATAAATGAATATGGAAAGGTCGCCTTAGCAGTAGTACCGTTTTAGATGTGATACATTCCAGCTTCTTGATAGCTGTTTGCCGTTTATAATGCCGAGCCTGTACGATCCCTTTCCGATGTTCTCGAGCACTTGATATGGTCCTTCCCAGTTCGGTCCTAGTTTTCCTTCATTCGGATTTCGGGTATTGATGGTAATTTTTCTTAACACTAAGTCCCCAGGATTGAAATGGCAGAGCTTGGTTCTTCGATTATAATATCTTTCGATTCGCTGCTTTTGGGCGGCCAATTGGACGAGACCAGCTTCTCGTCTTTCGTCCAATAGTTCGAGGCTGGTATTCATAGCCTCATTATTTGATTCTTCCATTGCGAATCAAAATCTGGCACTGGGTTCACCAACTTCGACCGGTATCAATGCTTCGGACCCATATACTACGGAGAATGGGGTCGCCCCCGTACTGGATTTTGACGTCGTCTTATATGCCCAAAGGACTTCGGGCAGGATTTCTCTCCATTTCCCTTTAGCGTCATTCAAACTCTTCTTTAAGTTTTGAATGACAATTTTGTTCGTTGATTCGGCCTGTCCATTCGCACTGGGGTGGTATGGCGTCGATAATATCCTTCTTATCTTGTGGTCTTCAAGGAATCTTGTTACTTTGCTGCCAACGAATTGTTTTCCATTATCACACACTATTTCGGCGGGTATCCCGAATCGGCATATGATATGATCCCAAATAAAGTGTATAACTTCTTTCTCTCTTATTTTCTCAAACTCCTGCGCTTTAACCCATTTAGAAAAAATAGTCAGTCATAAATAAAATGAATTTGGCTTTACCTGGGGTCGATGGCAGAGGGCCGACGATATCCATTCCCCACTTCATGAACGACCATGGGGATAGGACTAAGTGGAGTTGCTCTCCGGGTTGGTGGATCATCGGTGCAAACCTTTGACATTTGTCACATTTACGAACAAATTCCTTCGCATCTTTGCCCATATAGATCCAATAATACCCTGCTCTGAAACTAATGTATCGGCTCCAGAGTGATTCCCGCAAGTACCCTCTTGCACTTCCCGTAGGATGTAACTGGTATCTCCCGGACCCAAGCATACTGCCAACGGTCCATCGAATGTTCTTCGGTACAACATTCCGTCCGAAGACAATGTGAATCGAGCAGCTTTAGTCCGTAGGGTTCTGGAATCTTTAGGGTCCGATGAGAGTTTTCCGCTCTTCAAGTATTCAATATACTTGTTTCTCCAATCCCAGGTTAAGCTTGTAGAATTTATTTCGGCGTGACCTTCTTCGATTACCAATTTTGAAAGTTGAACAACATTCCCCGAGCCCGAGTCATCTACCTCGACCGACGGCCCCAAATTCGCAAGCGCATCGGCCTCATTATTCTGTTCCCGTGGTACATGCCGTAAAGTCCATTGTTTGAAATGGTGCAAAGTGACAAGCAGTTTATCTAAATACCTTTGCATTCTACCTTCTCGAACTTCGAAGAATTTGTTTACTTGACTCACCACCAGCAAGGAGTCGCAATTGGCTTCAATGACTTCTGCTCCCAAGTTTCTAGCTAGCTCGAGACCTGCAATCATGGCTTCATACTCGGCCTCGTTGTTAGTCAACCTGATAGTTTTAATAGATTGCCTAATAGTGTTACCCGTGGGTGCTTTCAAAACTATGCCTAGCCCAGACCTTTTCACGTTCGAAGCCCGTCCATAAAAAGGATCCATACCTCTGATGATGTACCTGATTTCAACAGATCTTTTTCGACTTCGGGTACGAGGGTTGACGTGAAATCGGCCACGAAGTCTGCTAAAATTTGAGACTTGATGGCCATGCGGGGTTGATATTCGATACCGTACCTACTGAGTTCGACGACCTATTTAGCCAGTCGGCCTGATAACTCGGGTTTGTGCAAAATATTACGAAGCAGGTAAGTGGTTAACACACATATGGGATGACATTGAAAGTACGGCCTTAACTTTCTTGAGGCGCTTATCAATGCAAGTGCCAATTTTTCTAGGAGCGGATATCTAGTTTCCGCTTCTCCTAAGGTTCGACTCGTATAATAAACAGGGAATTGCGTACCTTGATCTTCTCGAACTAGGACACCGCTTATGGCGACTTTCGATACTGCCAAGTACAAACAAAGTTTTTTGTCTGTTTTTGGTATGTGAAGTAGTGGTGGGCTTGATAGATATCACTTTAGTTCCTCTAATGCTTGTTGGCACTCCGGGGTCCAAGCAAAATCGTTCTTCTTTTTGAGTAGAGAGAAAAATTTATGACTTCGGTCAAATGATCTTGAAATGAATCGGCCTAAGGTTGCAATCCGACCCGTTAGCCTTTGTACGACCTTCACGCTGTCCACAACGACGATGTCTTCGATGGACTTGATTTTATCGGGGTTTATCTCTATTCCACGATATGACACCATGAAGCCGAGGAACTTGCCCGAACCGACCCCGAAAGCACGTTTCTCGGGGTTGAGCTTCATATTGTATTTCCTTCAAATCTCGAATGTTTCCTGCAAATGAGTCAAATGGTCCTCTGCGCGTAGGGACTTAACTAACATGTCATCAATATAAACTTCCATTGATTTTCCTATTTATTCTTCGAACATTTTATTTATTAGGCGTTGGTAAGTAGCCCCTGCATTTTTTAGCCCGAAGGGCATCACATTATAATAATACGTTCCATATTTGGTGGCAAATGAAGTCTTTTCCTGGTCCTCCGGGTTCATCTGGATTTGATTATACCCGGAATAGGCATCGAAAAAAGTGAGGATCTCGTGGCCGGCCGTGACATCGATCATGCGATCGATGTTGGGCAGCGGAAAGGAATCCTTGGGGAATGCTTTATTCAAATCCTTATAGTCCACACACATTCTAAGTTTGTTCCCCTTTTTAGGGACTACAACTACGTTAGCTAGCCATTCGGGATATTTCACCTCCCGAATGGACCCTACTTTGAGAAGCTTGGTTACCTCGTCCTTTATGAATGTGTGTGCTCTATTGGACTAGGGTCTTCTCTTTTGCTTCACCGGTTTGAACCTGGGGTCCAAACATAGCCGATGCGTCGTTATGTCCGGCGGGATCCCTGTTATATCTAAATGAGACCATGCAAAACAATCGATGTTATCGATAAGAAATTGAACAAGTTTCTTCCTGAGTTCGGGGCTCAACCCCGTTCCCAAGTATATATTTCGCTCGGGCCAGTGCTCGATTAATGTGACTTGATCTACCTCCTCAATTGTTGATTTGGAGTTATCGGGAATCATGAAAGATCGAGGGACCCTTTGATCATCATCCTCTTCGATTTTCTGGTTGTTTGGCTGGGTTGAAGCCGATGTCTGTGATTGCTATTTGGTGTCCCGTTCTCCTTCTAGGCCCGATCTTTTTATCGGCGAAAGTGAGGACATTGGTTTAGCTTCGTCGACGACGAACATTTTCTTTGCGACTGGTTGTTCTCCGTACACCGTTTTGACACCCCTCGATGTCGGGAATTTGAGGGCCTAGTGTAGGGTCGAATGCATCATCGAGGTGCTTCTATAGGATCGGCATATTTATTGAAGCCGCTCTTACTCATAAGCCCCCGAGAATTTTGTCCTCGATCAATCCTTCGATTGTTCCACACTGCATTGCGTGTTGAACCGTTGTTCAACCGATCTGCGATGTACAGTCGATATCGGTCTCTGCTTGACCTTTGTTCTCTGTCGATCTCCTTTTGGTATTTAGTAACTGTCCTATTCTGAAGAACGGGTTCGTACTGAGCTCCCAACTGATCGTCCTCGGCCCTAATTTTCGATTGGTATCGGTTGTGTACATCTGCCCAAGTTATCGCTGGATACTCGATCAAATTTTGTTTCAGCCGATGTGATGCTGTCGAACTTAGCTCATTCAACCCTTTGGGTGAAAGCTTGTACGGGCCAATCGTCTGTGACCGGGGGTAAATTCATTCGTTCTATTTGAAATCGGGATACGAATTCCCTCATTATTTCATTCTCCCTTTGCTTTACTTTGAAGAGGTGTGATTTCCTTGTTGCAACCTTTATGGCACCAGCATATGCATTTACGAACGAATCTGCCAACATGGCAAAAGAATCGATGGAATTCGGCGGTAAATTATGGTACCAGATCATCGCTCCCTTCGAGAGGGTCTTCCCGAGCTTTTTCAACAACACGGATTCGATCTCATCGTCCTCCAAATCGTTGCCTTTTATGGCACATGTGTAAGAGGTGACATGTTCATTAGGATCGATCGTACCGTTATATTTGGAAATTTTGGGCATACGGAATTTTTTGGGGATTGGCTTCGGCACCGCACTCGACGGAAAAGGCTTTTGTATGAATTTTTTTGAATCAAGCCCCTTTATCATTGGTGGAGCCCCCGGGATTTGATCGACCCTGGCATTGTACGTTTTCACCCTCTTGTCATTGGCTTCGACTCATTTTGTGAGTTCCTCGAGCAATTTAGTAATTTCGGGAGTAGTCCCCGATTCTTGTTTGTTAGATTTCACTGTGGCAGGCTCTGTTATGGGGGTGACTTCTTGAAGTGGATTGGAATCCGGCCTGCTTTGTGCGCGAGTTTGGCTCTGTAGCTGAGCTATCGCTACTCGTTGAGCTTGTAGCATCTCGAAGATCATACGTAAGCTGGCGCCGATTTTTCTCGCATTTTGGGTGTCTCGAGTTACGGATCGAGTACCGCCCTGAATGCTTCTTTCCGGTTCAGAACGCTGATTCGCCTCCAAAGCTATTTGTGAATTGACATCCAATGGTATTTCGGCTCGAATTTTGGGTACTTCGATTCGAGTCTCGGTGCCATCATTAATTGGCCTTCCGGCCCCGGGTGCCAAATTGTTGGTTTCATCTTGAAGACCGGCTTCGTTATCGATCAGTGAAGATATTTGATTGGTGGTTATTCGTAGCTGATCTGAAATTCAAGATGTTTTCGAAAATAAGCGTAAAGCACAATGACGTGTTTTTTCAGATTTGTATCAAATAACTACTGTTATCCTCGGCCCCACGGTGGGCGCCAAACTGCTTACCCGAAAAATGGATAGAGTTGAATTTATACGCAGTTCCGAGGATATGTGGCGTAACTTAACACAAAATGTAAGGATAAATAGAAATGTAAATATAGATTGCAGAGAATGCGAAATAGATAAGGTTGTCAGGGACAACGAATCTTAGGATTCAACAAATAGAATCAATCTAAGAAATCTGAAAGAACGATTCTTTACTGTAGAAGAATATAACACTTTTATTACAATGTAAGCCTGAGAAAAAACTTGTTTTACAGAAATGGTAACCAAGCCCTTTTATAGTGGAGGGATTTGGCTCTAAGCATAATAAAATAAACATTCAGTGGGAGACCCATGATAAGTCAGTTTTTTCACAATTTCTGCTAAGATTCTCTCTAGTGGGATTGCAACGGCTTTTGTCTGCGAGCTCGATCTTGCTTAGAACCCTCGATTTTGGTTTGAGCTTGATTTCGACTCGAGCCCATGATCTTGGTTCGAGTCCGATCCTGGCTCGAGCCCTCGAATTGATTCGAGGTCAATGTTGGTTGGTCTCTGGATTATCAGCATGATAGATCTATTCTGCATCATGGTTCGATTTCGATTCGAGTTTGATAATGATATCGAACTCGACATGGATCGGCCTCCCTGGGTTCGAGGTTAGTTTGTTCCACCTTCGGGATCTTACTTCGATAGATCATTGTTCGAACTCGATCGGACGTGCTAAGGTCGAAATCTATATAGTATAGTATACATACATATATATATATATATATATATATATATATATATTATATCGGAAATAAGGTCTACATGTCAAAGCCATAGACAACAAAAATTGTCGATCATTACTTCATTACCCCAAGCCCATCCTCTAATCACTGCAATTACGATATCTGCTTTTCTTATAACAAAATTATATATAGAGTTTGATGCCTAAAAGTTTCAAGTAAAATGGATACAAGTATCTTTTGATTTCGTTATAACTAAAGGCAAAGTCATTTCTGCAACTCTGTAGATTGCAAATCTCACATGTTTTATACACCATTTATTCACCTTCTAACCACCCCCCCCCCCCCCCCCCCCCCCCCACACACACACACACACACCAAAACAAAAACCATGGGCAAATTAGAAAATAATCACTAGATCTAGATTGAACATAAGTATTTGCTAGCCTTCAAAAATAAAAATAAAATTGATAGAAGATTTTGTTGTGTGGTTGATTGGGTCAGTTTCAGCAATTAGATGAGAAAAGAGACGAAGCAACGTTGGTCACATGTGCATGCCATTAAACTTTAATTGAAAATAAAAGCACCGGCTCTAGTTGAAATGTTCCTTTCATGCTTTAAAGTTTCAACAACATAAATTATGCAAATAGTTTTCATTTGGTCACTCAAAAAAGCACTGATTTCTCATTTGCTTCTGCTGGTCCAATCGGAACAAGATGCATTCTAAACTTCGTCAGTTTTAACTTTACCATTCATATATTAATTTTTAATCTAAATCGTAACTTAGCTTGTATGTGAATTTCCGGCCGGAACTATAGATTAATAGAAGTTCTAAAGCTTTACGTATGTATATGTTTATAAATTGTTAAAAGGACTTGGGATAGTCATTTTTACGGGTGGTTACCGGAAAATAGCTAGGACTTGCAAAATTATTAAAAAGTAGTCACTATTCGATGCGGAAATAAAATATGAACAAAAGTTCTCTAACTGAAACACGAAAAGTTCCAGCATTATATGCTGGATTATGGAACTCCTGCGTATAAACTTTCAGCATATTATGTTAGAACCGCACATTATGTTAGAACTCCAGCACATTATGCTGGAATCTTACATGTAAAAAATTTGAACTCTAACATATTATGCTGGAATATTTCCGGATTTTGAGAATGGTTTTGTTCATATTTTATTTTTATACGAAAAAGTGACTAAATTTCGATTAATTTTAAAAATATGGCTAATTTTTAATTAATAGATATAAATCTGGCTATTTCTGATATCCCCCTATATAAACTCTTTATATATTTTGTAGGCCAACTCCCCTCATTAATCCATAAAGAATTAACTCAAATAGCGGCTCACCCTATCACTTAAATTAAAAATAGTCAGTGAATATATAATTTATGTATCATATGTGTATAATTATGTATAATCAATATATAATTTATATATATGGTTAGAAAAGGTAAATAATTAATATAGTCGGCTATTTTTGTAAAGATCCCATAGCACTATAGGAGCGCCCAACTCTAAGGATTGAAAGTGTGTGTCATTATCAGATACTAGATGGTAAGCAGTAGTTATCATCTTTAACATGACCTGTTGGGTTATTGAATAAGTGGGCCTCTTCGACTTTTCATTTATTGGAGCTTAGAAAAAATGAATTTTTATATTTCTATATACTATTTTAATTTTTATTACCCTCCCTACTTAAGTTTTAATATAATTATATATTATATACCTAATTATCAATTATGTACATTTTTAGGCATTTAATGATAATAATTAGTGTCCTAAAATCATTCTAACTTATCTTCCACTCCCCCACGTTTCTCTCTCCACAACCCCCTCCCCCCTCACGTATCTTGCACTCACCCACGTTTCTCTCTCCTCAAAATTCAGTATCACTCCATTAACGTCTATTTCCACTCTTTTTCAAAAACCAGTCTATATTTTTTCACTCTTATTCAAAAATTCCTCTCCATTTTTATAGATTCAAGTTCTAAATACTCTACCACACACCTCCATTAACGCCTACTTGCTTAGTTTTCAATGAAGAAGAAAACAGTTTCGAAGATCAGCCCTAAAAAAGCTAAAGTAGGTGATATTCCTACATTTGATTTGGGTGTTTTCTCAGAGAATTTACCAAAAAAAGTTTCAAAATCAGCACATGAAAAAGAAGAGACCAAGCCGAGGCTTTCCCCTCGTGAAGCTAGGGCAGAAGCTCATACAAAACAAAAGCACGATATGGATGCTGGTGAATCCTCGATACCTGTTAAATCTGCAAAACGGAAAGGCAAAGAAATTGCTTCCGATGATGATTTCGTCAAAAAAGAAGTTATCATGAAAGTTGCAAAAAAGAAATTAGAGTGTCTCCTACTGTTAAACCTTCAAAAAGAAGAAGGTTCAAAAAATTTCTAAAACTATTCCCCAACAGTCTTTGGAGAAGGTAAAAAAAATTTAGTTTCAGTTTTTTTTTAAAGCTAAAAAACTTGTTCTCATTCTTATGAATATGCATAATTTTTATTTTTTTAATTGTAAAAATTTTGTCTACATTGTGTAGATTTATTGTAGATTTATGTTTTTCTGATTGTAGTATAAACGTAATTATTTTGTTTATTGGTTTTGACTCTATTTTTCTGATTGTAGATAAATTATAATATAACTATAGTTATTTTGTTTTCTGGTTTTGACTCTGTTTTTCTAATTGTAGATAAATTATAGTATAAATGTAGTTATTTTGTTTTCTTGTTTTGAAACAAGTTTTAATAACTTTCTTTTTCCGTTGATGTAGAATGGACTATTTTTTGCACCTCCTGATGTTGATTATGGGATTATTAGGTTTCAAACATTATCCGACCCCACTATTCCAGGCCAAATCAAGGATTTACTATCTGAAAATGGTTTAAAGTTGTTTAAGAAGACATGTTTTGGGTATTTTCTTTCCTTGCCCAAAATATGTATGCAAAATCAAGCAATTCATCTTCTCATGAAGTATGATACGAACGCATCTGGTTCCGACTTTTTTTCAGCAGAGATAAAGGCTGAGAGGCTGAATTTTAGTTTAAGAGAGTTTGCCCTGATTAGTGGCCTTAGATGTTTTACGGAAGTGACAGACTTTGGTTACACACCTAAATATGACAGTAAAATAATGAGAAGCTATTTTCCAAACAAGGAAAATGTTGAGAAGTCATACTTAAAACAAATTGTAACCAACCGTAGTTGGGTGAACGATGAGGATGCAATCAAGTTGTGTATTCTCTATCTTATAGAATTCTTCCTCTGTCCTTCAGACAAAGATAATGTAGGTTTGATAGACCATTTTAGGTTCTATTTGGTGGACTCAGGGCAGTATGTGAACTACGCATGGGGTAGTGAATCTTATACACAATTGCTTCAGTCCGTTAGGCACAAGCTCAACCCTTCTGTTCATTTTTATGTCATTCGAGGCTTTGCACTAGCTATGCAAATATGGTTGTATGAGTGTTGCTCTACCATCAATACTGATATAGCTACAAGGGTTGCTAATTCGATCCCTCGCATACTTAGCTAGTCAGCTAGTAAAGACAAGATATGGATATCTCCAATTGAAGATAAAATGATCAAACTATCATGGATCAAGGTAAATGATTTTCACTTATGCACAAACAATATAATACAAATTATCTACATATTTTATACATCTTATGTCTAAGTCACTCACATTTCTTTTTTTCACTCAATTCACCAACATAATTAAAGCACCAGAAGAGCTTTCAAGAATGAATTTGCCAGATAAAGTTGAATACATCTTTGAAGAAGTTGAAACAAAGTCCGGGCATCCGATAGATGCTCCATCTCCATCCGGATATAAGCAGGCAATTGGAATAGATGGCAAGAAAGATATTATGAAATAAATAAAAAAATTAAGAAAAGATGTTGACAAGGTAACATATATACATAATCCTAGATAGTTTCTTTAATTTATGTTATGCAAATTATTTCGTTAACTCTTTCTATTTTAATATGTAGGTTGGTTCAGATCTTGGAACTTTAAAGAAAGGGGTTTTTGAAGAACTAGGTAGCATTCGACTCCTACTCAATGATTCAATCGAGGCTGTTTTATAGGCGATAAATAGTCAAAAGGATAATATTGATGCTAAGATTTCATTTGAAATATATTCATTTTAGACAACAATATTTACCATGTCTAAGTTTATATTATCATTCATAAAGTATATAGCCTAACAAATTAAATGACTGTTGTTTACTAGCAGTTCTACAAAAAATGATGAGCACTCCAAAGAAAAGAATAATCAACACTTTTCGGGCAATAGTGCTAAACCAGTGCATGCCAACAACAGTAAAACATGCATCTACATTATATCTACATTATATCTACAATATATCTACATATATCTAAATATCTACATTATGTCTACAATATATCTACATATCTACATTATGTCTATAATATATCTACATATTGCCTAAATTACCAGCAACTAATCTGCATTATATTTCCAATGGTTTTCTTAGATACAGGGCACGCGAAGGACATAGAAATCGAGGAGAATGTTCCTGTAGGTATTGATTTATCTTCCCAATTTGAAGGGGCATTTGATGAAGAGAATGCAGGTATGATTTTGTCACGACCTAATTTCCCCTCTGTATGATGTCATGACGACACCTAATCTCTACGACTAGGTAAGCCTAACATTTGTGGAATAATAAAATAAAAATATAAATTTAACAACTAACTGTAGCAATAGTAACATAATTGGGTACCATGCCGCTTGGCATGTACAATAACTAACTATTCAATAATATACAAAAAAATCTCAAAACCCGGAACATCGTGAATCACAAACTCCAGAAGGAAAAACTAGTGTCTTTATACATCAAAGTCTAACAAAAAAAAATACAGAAGATAATGGACTTGGGAAAGAGTAGAAGGGGACTCCGAGGTCTGCAGACGCGACAGATATACCTTGAAGTCTCCAAAGTTATCCCGGCTCACTGATAGCGCAGCTGATAAGGAGCACATGGATCTGCACACGAAAACATGTGCAGAAGAGTAGCATGAGTACACAACAATCGGTACCCAGTAAGTGCCAAGCCTAACCTCGATCGAGTAGTGACGAGGTCAGGTGAGGACCCTACTAGTATACATAACAATAAAGCAAGGCAAGAATGAAATATCGCAGTAAAATAAAAACTGAAATTTAACAAGGAAGAATTCATAGAAGGTAATAGCTCAGTACACAGAAATACTACATGGGATCTCCCTAGATATCGTCTCATAGTCCCAAATGTAAATGTGCAGAACAGGGGGATCTCCCGCAATACCGTTTCGTAGTCCCAAAGTAAATATGCAGTACATGGGGATCTCCCGTCTCATAGTCCCAAACGTAAATGTGCAGAACAGGGGGATCTCCCGGAATACCGTTCCGTAGTTCCAAAGTAAATATGCAGTACATGGGGATCTTCTGGAATACCGTTCCATAGTCCCAAAGTAAATATGCAGCCAAACAATAGAATTCATTAGTTACGGCACGAAATTCTACAGTTCAACCTAAGTACCAGTTAAGGAAAGACGGTAAATTCACTAAACATATTGCACGTAGTTCAAGTAAACAGTTAAGGCAAGTAGGCATGCTATTCCAGTCTAACCGGATACTACACATGCTGATGAAACTCAAATAAGAAGGAAATCAAGTTATTACTTAGTAGAAAAATCAGGTTTTTACACAATTTACTCGTGTACGTACTCGTCACTTCACGTACACGGCGCTCATGTATCAAAAACAATACAAATTCTACGGGGAGTTCTCCCACACAAGGTTAGGCAAGCCACTTACCTCGAACCAAGCTCAATCAAACGGTCACAATGCCTTTCCCACGAATATCCGACTCTGAATGGCCCAAATCTAACCAAAACAATTACATATCATAAATACAACTATAATAGGCTAATCTAATTAATGAAATCAAGATTTTAATAAAAATTTCGAAATTCGTCCTAAAATGTTGACTCGGGCCCACGTCTCGAAATCGGATAAAAGTCACAAAATACGAACATCCATTCACTCACGAATCTAACCATATAAAAATTACTCAAATCCGACCACAAATCCCCTTCCAAAACTCGAAATCTTTGTTGAAGAAGTTCTTCCAATTTTTCCCTAACTTCATTCCCAAAATCCGAAATTAAAGAGGAAATTAATGATGGATTAGTGAAATATAACCATAAAGGAGTTAAGAATCGTTACCCAATCGATACCTCTGAAAATCCCTCAAAATCTCGTCTAAATCCGAGCTCCCAACTCAAGTTTTTGATAAAATGGCAAAACCCTAATTTTTTGGAAACTTTAATATTGCCCAGTGATTCCTTAATCGTGATCGCGGAAATAGCCTCGCGATCGCGAAGAACAACTTTGCTTCCCCATAAATTAACTCTATGCGAATGCGTAAAACACCACGAGAATGCGATGCTCTGGTTCTCATACTTACGCGATCGCGAACACCCCAACGCATTCGCGATGAGCAAAGCGCGTGGCCCAGCTTTGGTCCACTTAACACTACGCTACTGCGACCTTGGCTCTGCATTCGCGAAGCACCACCTCACTTTACTACGCGTTCGCTTGCCCTTGTCCACGAATGCGAAGAATAATTCCATCCTCTACCCAGCTAAGCCTACGCGATCGTGGATCACCCCACGCGATTGCGTATAAGGAAACCAAAACTCACATACTAGAAAACTTCAGCAACCTCCTAAGTCCAGAAATTGATCCGTTGGGCATCCGAAACTCACCCGAGGCCCCCGGGACCTCAACCAAATATACCAACCAATCTTAAAACACCATACAAATTTAGTCAAGCCCTCAAACCACATCAAACAATGTTAAAATCATGAATCGCCCTCCAATTCAAACTTAAAGAACTTGAAACTTCAAATTTCTACAACTGATGCCGGAACCTATCAAACCACGTCCGATTGATCCCAAATTTTGTACACAAGTCATATTCAATATTACGGACCTACTACTACTTCTGAAATCAGAATCCTACCCCGATATCAAAATTTTCACTACCGGTTCAAATCTCCAAAAATTCGACTTTTGCCATTTCAAGCCTAAATAAGCTACGTACCTCCAAAACATAATTCGGACACGTCCCTAAGACCAAAATCACCTAACGGAGCTAACGGAACTGACGAAACTTCATTCCGGAGTCGTCTTCATACAGTTTCGACTACGGTCCAAATCCTAATGCTTAATTCTCCATTTAGGGACTAAGTGTCCCAAAACACTCCAATGGCCAAAACGAAACCTCCCGGCAAGTTACAATAGCAGAAATAAATATGGGAGAAGAAGTAAATAGGGGATCAGGGCTATTACTCTCAAAATGACCAGCCGGGTCGTTACAGATTTAGTACATGTTATCATCACATTTCACAATACATTTTGCATATCAGTTGCAGGACAATATTTCAGCAAATTTACTACAATTAAACTACAATTTATATGCAGTGATGTTAATGTTTACCACAAATTATCTACAATTTTATTAAGTTATACATATTTATTGTAATAGAGAAGGAAACTATGCATGTAGAATCTCCAAAACAGGAAGCTACATTAAGCATTCCAGGAGAACAAAAAAATGAGGAGAAGGAGACAAAAATGCAATCTCCCATTCAAGAAGAGAGCGTTATACAACAAAGAGATGATTGTTGTGAAGATTTCAGTGGTATTATACATTACATTATAATTGTAGGAAAAAAAACAGGTTTAATATAAGTTTCAATTTTCAATAAAGGGCTAATGCAACATGTCTTCTTATTCTTTTGTTTTAAATTTTGAAGGTGAACCAGTTGACTACATTAATGTAGGTGATTCGGACAATGACTCCAGATCTGAAAAAAGGAAAGTAACACTTGATAATTTTGAGGTGCCAGAGAACTTCTCCCAGATTGTTAAGTTCGGCGAGCTTAATGAAGATGAAACAACCCCTGTGCATCAAGGAAGAACAAGGCAGCCTGGAAAGCATGTCAGATCCTCCTTTCTCCCTTTTAATAGTTCTGGGGGGAGCACTTCTGTTGGACCTCCAATTTTTCTCATCAAACATCCATTTACTGGGGTTATTGGCGAAGATGTTGATTCTGACTTGTTGGAAGAATTTAATAAGTGGTTATACTTTGGTACCGATACAGTTTCAAAGAGGTTAGTTTATATAATTTGTTCATATTTTCGAGTGCATTCATCTTTTGAATTTTTACTTAAATCTACATATTTATTATAATTGCTATGTGTTTAAATATGAGGAAGGCACCTTATTCTGTAAAAGATAACCAACTTAAGCCGTGGTATGATCTTGGAGTCGAGAAAGTTGATAAAAAGGAGTGATTTTATACTTTGGCACATCCCGGGCAAGTCCTCAATGACACGGTAAATACATACCCTGGCAGAATTTAATGACTAGATGTAGTATTCTGTCATCTAAAGATTTTGTAATTTTTTTGTTTAAAAATTATAGTTAAATTGTATGAAGCATTGAAAAATAATGAAATCTGTTTTTATGCAGCACATTGATGTTATTTTATACTATTTGAGAAAGAGAGAACAGTATAGTCCTCAAAACAAAATACGGTTTACATCTACTGAGTGTATATTCAAGACTAGAATTGAACAAATTTATCAGAGGTACATCAATGCTCCTGCCGATAAAAAGTTTGATGTTGTCAAACCCTAGGACGTCGTATCCGAATACATATTGGGGTACAGGTTACTCGCAAATGTTGCATGGGATCAAGTTGATTTTGTGATTATGCCCATAAACATTGTGGAGAAATTTTATTGGTTGTTGGTTGTGTTTGACATTACCGATAAGGTTCTATATGTTTATGATTCTATGGTCTCTTCACGAAATCACAACCTTGTTGAATCTGTTGTCAACAAGTTTGCTGTTATGATCCTCCTCTACTTATCATGCACCGGCTTCTATGGTAAGTGTCCAGACATCAACTACAAGAACACAAGTACGGAAGAAGAAGAATTAGTTGCCCTTTTCTGTAGAAACATTTTAGTTAAATTATTTAGTTGTAGCTATTTTGTAGTAAAGTTGTAGACAAATTGTTATTTAAGAACAAGTCAGTTAAAGTTTATTTATAGTAGATTTGTGCTACAATTATTTTACCCTATGTTTTGTTATTTTATCCAGGATGCTGCTACTTAGAATAGGAAACATCTGGGTTTTTTTTTGTTGAAAGTTGTTAGTACTTGATATCGTTATTATTAGCATATAATTTCTTTATAACTTAACTACAATTATATATTATATATATAAAAAAATGCATAATCCAATCAAGTTATGAAAGGTTGAAATGAATACACTCAATAATTAAACAAAACAAATACAAACTAATTGCATTAAGAGCTGAAAATATTTCATTATAGGAGACAGTCTTTATTCATTTTATCAACACAATTACACCTTAACTATATTTCTCCAGAACACCTCAACACAATTTATCAAAAAATCTTATGACTTTATTAAATTTTATTATCTTTTGTTATGCCCTTTTAGTCCGCAGTTGCCACATGAAACCTTGTACTTCTTTGCATTTACTTCATTATATGGTTTGTATCTTTGTTTTTGAGGTTTTCCTGGTTGTCTTTTCCCAATAGGTGGCATTACAACTTCTTCAGCTATATGTTGTGGCACATTTCATTTGATTTCGTCAGGCAACGGGTCTACTGGTATTTCATAAGTATGCAAAAGGCTCTACCTCGTGTAATAAGGAGAACAATAGTTTTCATAAGACTCATTCCTGTGCCTCAAAGCCGCCAAAGCATGTGCCCAAGGAAGTTCATCAAGCTGGAATTGTCCACAACTACATCTCTTGTTTTGAAGACAAACAATTAAGCGCTTCACACCATCTATCACTGTATGGATGTGATCTGTTGAATCCCTCACCTACAATTTTATTACAAACACACAACAAGTTGTCAGAAACATATACAAAATAACTACAATTATACAATATTTTATCTACAATTAACATTATATATTTAGTTTGATGGAATCATTGATTTGATGTTACTGGATATAACTTACTCTCATCTTTTGCGATAATGTCTTGTTGTCCTCCAACTCTTTATTGTATTTTTTTCCAAGGTATGTGAATGTACCCTTTGCTTTCAATAACTTTTCATTAGTAAGAAGAATCCTCATGTACTCTAATAGTTCTACTATGGGCAACTCTCTTGCATATTTTGTTGCTGCATTCAATGACTCTGCAATGTTTGATGTCATCATCCACGTTATGTTCACCGTAGCTTGTACCTGAAACCATCTGTGATAGCCAATATCGTATAGGTATGCTTTAACACGTGTGTCGATCTCTTCAATCTTTGACATTCTTTCATTAAATTCATCAAGCGTGTATGATCGTGTCGTGACAAAGTACAATTCGCTTAACTTTAGATGACCCTTCTTAAACTTTGACCTTATATTTATCCAAATATGCCACATGCAAGCATAATGTGGCATGCCGGTATAAACAATAGATGTTGCCTTCAAGATACTCGCATTCCGATCCGAAACAACACACATATTTGATTTTTCACCATACGCATGTTTGAATTGCTCAAAAAACCACTTGCATGATGCGTCATTTTCTGAATCAACAACAGCATATGTCAGTGGTAATATGCTACCTATCACAGGTGGCAAAAAGAAATTCAATTTCCATAATAAAACTGGAGATGAAAAAAAATACATACTAAAAAACAAATTTACAATAATATTTCTACAATTAATCTACAATACCTGCTGCATCTATTGTGCTAGCTGTTAACATTATTCCCCTATATGCCGACTTCAAGAAGGTCCCATCAACTGCTACAACTGGCCTACAATACTCCCAACCCTTGATGGGCGTACTAAGCACAACAAATGCGTAAAAGAAACAGTAATCGTTAGTCTTCTGCAATTTAACTACCGACCCCGGATAAGTCTTCTCCAGAATATACAAATAACTTGGCAAGTGATTGTAGGAATCAGCCGGATGACCTCTCAAAAAATCCAAAGCATTTTTCTTTGCTCTCCAAGCTTGCATGTATGTTAAGTTCACACCGTGTTCCGACAACATATCAGTTTGTATGTCTTTTGGTATGTAAATTGTCTTAGGATCCGCATATTTTGGTATAACCATGCTACCAACTACCATGGCAGTAGGTTTGAGTTGTATGTATGTATTGTCCATCAAAGAGCATGCGTGCAAGCTGTTGAATTTTCGAACCTTGAACAATGCTGAATCATTTATGCTGGTGGACTTGAAGTGCCATGTACAGAATAAATTTTTTTAAAGAATATTATGAAGAATGTAGCTACAAAATAATAGGCTGTTTAAGCATAAAAATCTTATATTTAACAATTTATATACAAAAAACTACAAATTATATACAATTTGTATACAATGATATTACAAACTATACAAAAAGATACAAAGGAACTACAAATTAAACAAAAATATGATGCTGACAATTGAACTGTTCCTATCTTCTTGCGCTAGACCTTTTTACCCTAAATTGAAACTTGTTCATGACAGAATAGTACTTCATTGCACTGGCAATTGTTTGCTTGTCTTTATAGACTTGGCCTACTTCAATAACATTTGGTGTATGTTCTGTTATGATGATACTTTCATATTCCACTATCGCTGGAGATGTTGGCATATCAATCAACTTCAGTATTCCAGATAAACCTGCACTCAATTAAAGCTAACTACAGTTCAGACATACATTGTAGATAGTTTGTAGTAAAATTGTAGAACACGTGAAATTCAATACTTCAATATTCATAACAGTTGAACTACACATTTTATGTAGTATTTTTGTAGCAATATTGTAGAGAAATTATAGAACACATGAAATATAAAAAAATATCACCACTGAAATAACAGAGCAAACCTGTAATTGTGTTCAAATTAGAGATACTGCATTTCAAATCGAAATCACGCACTGTTATACATAGTAGATACATTCCTAAGCTTTTGTTTTCCTTTTTCGTCTCCATGTATACTCGAACTCCCATATCGTTCCGAATTTCCATTAGAGGACAATGTTCGTTGACAATGTATTTGATTTCTATGATTTTTTTCTGATATATTGATCATTAAATGCTCTGCGATTATAAAATTCAATTGACTATAATTTGAATCATCGCTGACTACAATTCCGTCAATATTAAAATCTCTGTATCTCCCAAAGCTATCCCAATTACCATTTAGCTGAAGCATAATAGCTATTTTTGATATTATGTCGCAGAATTCAATACAATTGTAGACAATTGTTTGCAATTGTTTTTTCAAAACCTTCGCTTATGGTTGTGAAACCAGAGGAAACAGAGAAAATCAGAGTATCGGCGATGATAAACTGAGAAAATCGGCGTAATAGCAGGCTTAATTCAATTGCGATGATTGCGTCGCAAAATTCTCTGCAGAATCCTACGCGATCCCAAAATTTCGCGTCTAAAAAAGGAAAGCTAATGCAGAAAGAATTCTAGTTTAAATAAATATATATAATTTATAGACAAAACGTATTTAGGCCGAGTAATTAAGTAAACATGGACATTTTTTGTAATAAAGTTTCATATAGTGTATACAAATGAAAAAATTCCTAGAAAAAAAGATTGGCTTTTGGGCCCAAGTGTTAGGCTTCTGCATAGGGAACCTTTTTTTATTTTTGGGATTTTTGCATGGTATGACAACTTATCTACATAATTGGCAGAAAAAAGCCTTAGTTATAAATATTGGCATGAGATAACCAATAAATGTATATCACAACAAGAATGTGTATATCACAATATTTTTCTTCTTTGTGTATATCGAAATATATATTATTGTTTTCCTTCTTTGTATATCTAAAATATAAAATGATAAATATAGTTGTTTAAAATTTATTTTTGTCTATATATAAATGTATATCACAACAAAAATATTTGCATTGCTTGTATATCACAGTATATGACACATCAAATATGTGTATACCAAAACGGATATCACAAATTTATGTTTCTTCTGTGTATATCAAACTGTATGTCAAAAATTTATTTTCCTTCTTTATATATTAAAATGTATATCAAATTTATTTATTCCCATGATTATATTTATTGTTTTATATTTTAGAACTTGCTCTAAACCTGTTATATCAAAAATTTATTTTTTTCTTTGACAAGAACGATATTGAAATAAGTTTATTCAAAATGAATTTCTCCCTCTTAAAATCAAAATGGACGATTTGATTTTGATTTAATATATTGCCAAATCTAACAATGTATATTACGATATACAAGATGATATACACGCATGCATATATGGTGAGATATATAGATGTATACCACCTCAAACACACATATTTTTATCTTACAATAAAAAAAGAAAAAAAGGGAGGGGGGGGGGGGAAGAAGAAAATTGGAATCCGCGGCTTGAAAAAGAAAGAGAAGAAGGGGGAAATTCATTTGTACCAGAATATACATCTAAGATATGTAAATATCGAATGAAAAATATGATCCGACAATCGCAATATTGGATTCTCATAATAATCAGTGCGAGAAACTTTTGTGACATGCGGCAGACTTCAGCCATATCGTTGGAATTGAAATAACACAAAAGAAACCCCCAAAAATTCTTACTGTAACTTCGTTTGAGATGCAAACCAAGTTTTGTAAGGAAACTTTATAATTCTATTTTTTTCTTTTACTTCAAGACCTTATAATTCTATCAAAAGTAATTCTCACATGCAATATTAAAAGGGCCCAAGTAAAAACTATTGAAATGCGGGGAAAGAAAAGATAAAAAGATTGTAGAAGAAATTGAAGAAGAAATATTAGAGAGAGAAACACTGGGAGAGAAAATAAATAAGAAACTAGGGTTTTTTTCGAATTTGGTTATATAATGTCAATCTTTTAGGCTGCCTTTGTCAAATTTAATACAAGGCTAAAAATGTGCAATTCTCTTTATGGGTTGTTATACCCATGCCATTTACACTTTATTTTTTTGGCTAAATGAAAGGAACTTAAATTAAAGGTGTTATTTGTACATTATGCCCAAATACATGTGAATTTAATTCCACTGTTAATGAAACTTTAGGACAAAAATGGGTTGCTCTAGTGGTGAGCATCCTCCACTTCCAACCAAGAGGTTGTGAGTTTGAGTCACCCCAAGAGTAAGGTGGGGAGTTCTTGGAGGGAGGGAGCCGAGGGTCTATCGGAAACAACCTCTCTATCCCAGGGTAGGGGTAAGGTCTGTGTACACACTACCCTCTCCTGACCCCACTAGTGAAATTATACTGGATTGTTGTTGTTGTTGTTGTTAATGAAACTTGGAAATTTTGGATTTTTTTCGTAGCATTTGTGTTTTTGTTCTTTCCATTCTATTTTCTTCTGTGATTGTCACTATTTATTTCTTTTATACCTGTAAAACCACAAAGTCTGTAATTCTCCAATCCAACTTAGTGAAAATTTGAATGGCAAAAATAATTTTCAAAGTAATCTAATAAGAATCAGTTCTATATCTGTCTCAGATATATACTTTGATTGATAGATTTTCCTACAATTTGAAGATAGGACACAAATTATGTACTATTTGAAGACAACATTATTTGTCAAAGAGACATCAAACCTCACCAGATTTCTGTATGTAAATTTGAAAAAGATGCATCTAGAAAAGAGCAAATATCATTTGTAGTCGGCCGGTGGAAACTATTATCATTCGCTAGCCATGAATTTATCCATACAATTTATAGCCCCAAATAAATTATAATAGTTAGCCTAACAAATATTATTGTAAAACCTAAATCGGCGATACTGGTTAACAGTAACGGCCGCCGGCCGGATTTGTCGAGCATGAATGTGGCTACGAGGATGAAAATTGTTTTGACGAATCCGACAACTACGGTGGCGAGCAACTTGTCGTGATCGGATTTAATACCTGCTTTTCCAAAAATTGTCGGACTATGCAAAACGACAACGTCGATTCCACTTGCTTGCTTAAAAAAATGAATTCTGACGCCGGTGAGTAGTATGTGACGGACGACCAGCATTGGTGAGAACATCAATTCGCACCATACTTTCCCGCCTTTGGGGCGTTTGGGTACTTCAACTATGTTGTCGTTGCTCTATTCCGGTATGCCGGCGGCTTCTTTAATATCGGCGAGTCGTAACTGAGCTTCTTTAATATCGGCGAGTCGTAGCTGAGCTTCTTTAATATCGGCGAGTCGTAACTGAGCTTCTTCTAATGAATCGGAGGTTTTGTTCAAAACTCACCTTGCATCGCCGAGTCGACACTATACAAAAAATATACTAAAATAGAATGTTACTATACAATTTATATACAATACATTGTCACTATACAGAATATATACAAAATAGACTGTCACTATATAAAAATATACTAAATAGACTGTCACTATACAATTTATATACAATAGATTGTCACTATACAAAATATATATAAAATAGACTGTCACTATACAAAATATATACTAAAATAGACTGTCACTATGTAATTTATATACAATAGACTGTCACTATATAGAATATATACAAAATAGACTGTCACTATGCAAAAAATATACAAAATAGACATTTCGGACTGTTAGATGTAATATGTTTGGGCCGAAAGGACATTTCGTATCCGTAAAAAAAAACATGGGCTATTAAAATTTTGAAAGGCTATAAAGGGTAGTTTTCTCTCTAGAAAACCCGGTCAAATGTAGATTTAGTGAATCTCAAAATAGAATAAAAGAAATCATTAACTTAATTAAATCAAACTAGGAAGGACACCCGAAATAAATGTAAGCATATTGGGAAAATACAGAAGAAGAAATAACAAGAAACACAAGAAAGGCAATTTCGTAATTTAGGTCTTTAGTGCGCACTCTGCACTTTCAATAGTAATAGTTACTCCACGTTTTTTAAACTAAACAACTACATACGTGTTATAAGAAAAATCAAATTATGGTGGATGTCTACTCTTCCTTCATGATCTTCTCAAATAGTTAATGATATATTCAATGACATATTTCTATGCTTAATGACATATTCAATGACATATTTTTCTTCACTTTTCATGCCTATATAAAGGCCTTGTAATAGATAAGAAAATACACACAATTGAAGAAGAAAATCTCTTCCTTCTCTCTATCTCTATTTCTTGTTCATGTTTTACTAAATTGCTTTTATTTCATAACAACATGTCCTGTTCATGTTTTACTAAATTGCTTTTATTTTATAACACGTTATCAGCACGAATTGCTCATTTCATGATCTTCTACGTCAAGATTATGTAAATTATAAGCAGACAATGAGATCAAGTACAATGAAAAATATCTTGGATGATAATACAAAGATAAGTTTTACATCCATCTAAACCCATTCATATTTTCATATTTTTGCATTAACTTTATGTGCAATATTTAGTTAAAATATTTTTTTCAATTGTATCCACTGAAATAAAGAACTGAAAAGGTATGTCTTTATTTACTACATCTCTTATAGGACAAATATAATATTCCAACGTATATATATGTTCTGACCTTTTACATACTATGATAGATAATTATTAAGGTAATTTAGTAATAATATTTTTACCATCACATGATGTATTTCATTGAAAGAAAAATTATCAAATATGTAGGCGATTTTACAGTACCTTGCAAATTTGGCATTCGAATATACAATCAATATCAACTCATTATAGTTATAATTTATAATAGTCACAGTTATGCATTAAGCCTTAAATATTTTTGCTGGAAATATATGGCTCATTCCTCCGTATTAGATTTTTTTGGTGAAGTTCTTATAGTTTTTGAAATATAAGTGGTTATAGGTTATCTGCATCTTTCCCCTAATTAATTTATTAAAATATAAAAATGATTGTATCATTTTAAAAAAAATGACATATATCCTAACTAGTATTTTTGTTGCAGAGGAACTGTTTCAAGATTGAAATAGTTATATATGTCTTCTTGAAAGTTAATTTACTTATGCCTATAATTATGAAGTAATAATATTTTAAAGGCTCGAGTGCGAGTCCTAGTGAATTTTAGCCTATTATGCCAAAGATTGAGGGTAAGACGATGGGTTCAAGTCCCAGCGCACTATGTTGATAAAAAGACGCTGGATTCAAGTTCCAACGCATTATGGCCTAGCATACCATTATATGGGTAAGACATTGGGTTTGAGTCCTAATGCACCATATTGATAATAATAATAACTAAATAAAAAATAATATATTTTTCATGAAAAAACTTGAAGCTTGTCCCACTTGATTTGCTCCATTCTTGAAGTGAATGTGATAGCAGTGCATGATAAGTCTAAATAAAGACAAGTGGTTGAAAAATGAATGTGGGCGTGCGAAAGGCCAAAATAATAATAGTTATCACTATGGTAATTATAAAAAGGGAGAACAAGACAATGTTTACCATCAAATTGGTATGAAAAAAATAAAATAAAGCACATTGTATGATTATACTCCATTCTTTGAAGAGAATGTGACATGTGATAAACATTGAGAATGCATACTCATTCCTGAAAGTGAATGTGAAAATATATATGTGATAAAGATTATGCATAATAATGTACTAGTGCATGGTTGGATAAATACTACAACTCACCTCTAAGGGGGTTTGAGACAAAGAAAGATAATGAATATTATTGTGTACTTACATGAATATATCATTGGTCGCATACATGTGATATGCCAAATATTTTGTCAAGCCTTATGAAAGTTATTAAAAGCAAAATTAAAGTAAGAAATTATTTTGCTTATGATGATTTTGAACATGACAATTATTA
Source organism: Nicotiana tomentosiformis (assembly GCF_000390325.3). Taxonomy (NCBI): domain Eukaryota; kingdom Viridiplantae; phylum Streptophyta; class Magnoliopsida; order Solanales; family Solanaceae; genus Nicotiana; species Nicotiana tomentosiformis. The sequence goes on from NC_090817.1 coordinate 128,689,200, forward strand.
TGATATGATTCTCTTTGTGAAGGAGACATTCATTATATGGATGGTGTGACAAAAGATCTTGTAGTACAAAAGCAGTTAAGAGATCTGAAAGAACTAATTTGTTACTACCCGAATGAATGAAATTGTTCATGACATTAATCTTGTAGTAAGTCTCAAAAGAAACATTTTGATTTACAAATATATTAGCCAAAGTGGTTGGCATATTGAGACTATAAATGAAAAGAAGATTGAATATCTTTATATTACTATAATCATATCGGGTAAATATAAAATGTTACCTGACTTTTCTTCTATTTGTACTACACAAGTATAAGCATGATGATGCAATCACAAGCCATAAGTAAACTAGAGGTTTACTGAAATAAATATTAGTTGGCATGACCGGTTGACCATCTCGGTTCAATTATGATGCGAAAATTTAATTGAGAATTACATTGGCATATATTGAAGAAATATAAGATTCTTCAAGAATTCTCTTCTGCTGCTTATTCTCATGATATACCAGTTAAGGTTGGGATTGAATCCCTTGATTTATGGAACGAATAAAAGGTGATAAATATGGGCCCAATCACCTTCCATGTGGACCGTTTACTATTATATGATTTTAATAGATGCATCTATTCTATGGTCACATGTGCATTTGTTATCAATTTGCAGTTTGGCTTTTACAAGATTGATTGCTCAAATTATTAGAGCACAGTTCCATAATATAAATTATGATGATTTATCTTGATAATACTGGTTTAAATCCAAGTTGGTTTAGCAGAAATTGTATGCCTCTAATTATATCTAAACCATTGGTTATGAGAACAAAATTGCCAAAATAAAATTTGATATGTGATATATTATTTAATATACAACAACACTTGTACGCATCTAGCCAAGTTATGATAAGTTCCCCCTATCACAATCGGTACAGGGTCAGAAACTAAATAATTTTCATCTAGAAATATGAATGTGCTATATGATTTAATTGTTCCACCACAATGCATAAAGATGGATCCCCAAATAAGGCTAGAGATATTTGTTGGTGATCCCAATAATAGGGGGAGAAAATGGGCAGCTGAAAAAGTAATGCATGTAATGAATTATTATGAGTATATCTAGATCCTCGTACGAGAAAATGTGAACTTGAAGTTCAAGTGATAATTCATTTGTAAAATATTGTCAGGCGTATTTGCTGACCCAAAACTAAATGTCATATTCAGCTGCTAATGCTCCAAATAAAATAAAGTTCATAATAAATAGAGTCTATGGCATGCATGAAGCATAATAGACTAATCGGTTCCAAAGATAAAACTCCTTGAAGAAGGAGAGGAGCAAATGTTCAAGATGGTCATAATAAGGAGGCAAGTGCTCTAGAAGAGCACCACGACATAACACTTCATAAGACCTCATGGGAGAGGCTCAGGTACCTGAAGATAATAAGATAAAGAGATCTCAATAAGTTATGTCTTTATTGGGTAATAGTAGAACCGATATAAAATGATCGTTGACGATATTGTTAATATAATGTAGCGCGCTCAATATTATTAATATTAACGAGGATCTTGAGCTCAAATCTGTCATGAAATTTGGACAGATAAATGATTGGCCAAATGAAAAATACGCAATGAAAATTAATTTCACCTGAAAAATATGAAGTTGGACGGATAGTCCCAACATCTGAAAGTATAAAGCCAGTGGAGGTATAAATGTATTCTTGTGCGGAAAAAAAAGGTCAAGTCGATAAATATAAAGACGACTTGTGTCATAAGAAAATTTGTAAATATCCTGGCATTGATTATATAGAGACATGTTCTCCTGTGGTGGATGTCGCCATTTCAGGTTTTAATCTGGCAATACAAGAAAAATGTGATATGCGTATAATGGAAATCATTGAGGATTTAAATTGTTCTGAAGCATATTAAGGTTTCCAAGAAATTTATTAAATAAAGATTCAAAAATCCTTATACGGATGGAAACAATCAGGGCGCATGTGGTATAATCGCCTGAGTGAGTACCTGTTGAAAGAAGGGTACAAGAATGATTCAATTTGTCCTTGTGTCTTTATAAAAAGATCTAGATCTAAATTTATTATAATCACCGTGTATGTTGATGATTTAAATATCATTGGAACTCCTAGAGAGCTTCCTAAAACAGTAGACTATTTAAAGAAAGAATTTGAAATGAAAGATCTTGGAAAGACAAAATTTTGTCTTGGTCTACAAATTGAGTATATGAACGATGGAATTTTTGTCCATCAACCAGCATACACTAAAATAATTTTAAAGCGATTATATATGGATAAAGCACATCCATTCTGACATCATGAAAATAATGAAGAGTTTATTGGTCCCGAAGTACCATATCTTAGTGCAATTGGTGCACTAATGTATCTTTCTAATATTACAAAGTATGGCATAACTTTTTCAGTTAATGTCTTAACAAGATATAGCTTTGCTCCTACAAGGAGACATTGGAATGGAATCAAACACATATTGCGGTATCTAAAAGGGACTACCGATATGGAATTATTTTATGACAATAATTTCAGTCCCGATCTTATTGGTTATGCCGATACTGGGTATTTATATGACCCACACAAGGCTCGATCTCAAACATGCTATGTGTTTACATATGGAGACACTGCCATATCTTGGCGATCGACTAAGCAATCAATCGTGGCTACTTCATTTAATCATGCTGAGATAATTGCTATTCATGAAGCAAGTCGAGAATGTGTATGGTTGAGGTCTATAATACATCTTATTCGAGACAAATGTGGTTTGAAGTGTGACAAACTACCCACAATTTTGTATGAAGACAATGCAACATGCATAGCCCAATTGAAGAGAGGATTCATAAAGGGGATAGGACAAAGCAAATTTTACCAAAGTTATTTTTCACACATGATCTTCAAAAGAATAGTGATATCAATGTGCAACAGATCCGTTCAAGTGATAATATGGCTGATATGTTCACCAAATCTCTACCGACATCAACCTTCAAGAAACTAGTGTACAAGATTGGGATGCGAAGGCTCAAGGATGTGAATTGATGCTCTCATCAGTGGGAGTTAATACGCGTTGTACTCTTTTTCCCTTACAAGGTTTTGTCCCACTGGGTTTTTCTTGCAAGGTTTTTAGCGAGGCAACCAAAAGGCGTATTTCTAAACATGTGTACTCTTTTTCCTTCACTAGGATTTTTTCCCATAGGATTTTTTCCTAATAAAGTTTTAACGAGGCACATTATCTATGGACATCCAAGGGGGAGTGTTATAAGAAAAATTAAATTATGGTGGATGTCTACTCTTCCTCCATGATCTTCTCAAATGCTTAATGACATATTCAATGACATATTTCTATGTTTAATGACATATTCAATGACATATTTTTCTTCACTTTTCATGCCTATATAAAGGCCTTGTAATGGATAAGAAAATACACACAATTGAAGAAGAAAATCTCTTCCTTCTCTCTATCTCTATTTCTTGTTCATGTTTTACTAAATTGCTTTTATTTCATAACAACATGTCTTGTTCATGTTTTACTAAATTGCTTTTATTTTATAACAATACGAATATTATTTCTAACGTGACGAAATATTGAGTTAGTTTTTAAAAGAAATACGGGTTGTGCCATAACCATTTGAAAGAAGTGCCATAAAACAATAGAGAAATGACATTTGCTAGCTAATTTAAAGGGCAATTATTTAGGAATTAGTCAATGCGTTCCGAATCTCAGTTTTTCAAGAAAAAAATATTCTAAGTTGTCCTGAAATCGAGATTTTTAATTTAAAATTTCAGGACAAAATAAGTATTGACTAATCTCTAAATATCATCCGTGCACTTGCCCCTAAAACAATTCAATCAATAGCCATGCACCTAACCACATGCTTGTTGGCATATTTCTCTTTTTTCAATTAGATTTTTCAATATTTTGCTTTATAAATTTATTAGTATTAGAAGTATCCATTAATTAGGCTTCTTAATATGTTACTAATGATAAACCTTTAAAATATTCGTAGGCTTCATAAAATATTCAATCTAACTAATTATTGTTGCATAATTTTTATGTTTATGATTGTTTTTTAAACATTTTAACTCATCCCGTTCACACAAAACGATAGTGCTAACATAATTATATACTCTCACTATTTCAATTTATGTGAAAATATCTTTTTAGTGCATTCCAAAAAATAATAATACTTTTTAAAATTTGGAAACACATTATTTCCTATTTTTTTTATAATCTAAAGCTTCTATAACCATAAATGTCATGATATGTTTATGACTATAATATTTTTAAAAAATATTTCTTTCTTAAACATGTGCTTATTGAAAGCTAATTTATCAGCATAAACTAAACGGGGTAAAGAGGTTGGAGAAGGAGTACGTTTAATGGTTTCTCTGTTTTTTCATTTGATAAGATGGAAGGATTATACTTTTTCAAACTCCAAGCAAGTCTCATAACATTTCTGTTAGAGCTTTGGATTAAAAGCAATGATATAATCCTTGCATGGATGTTGAGCGGGTTGGATGGGAAAATACAGATAGTGGGTTCGTAATGAAGTTACAGTTAGCGGGGTAAAAAAAAAAAATGAAACACACCAATTTAAAAAAGAACTAACCTTGTAAATCCCGAAGCCGCGAGAGCTCTAGTAGGTCAAACCCATATGTCGCACATCAGGTGACATTGGTATCACCAAGGGTAAGGGCCTTGCCAAGATCAACCAATCCCTTGATGCCGTACAATTTGCATAATATTAAAAGTAAAAAAAAACCAAGAATCAAAATAAGCCAAAAACTCTTCATTTCTTGTGTACTAAGGCAAAAGGGTTCCAAAAAACTTACCGTGTACGTCATATTGCAAGAATCTCCTGTGGGCAAGTTGTGATCTTTCAAGCCAAGCTTCGCAATAGACTTGCTATCTTCTTTGCAGCTTTGATAGCGGAGCAGCAAAACAGATCATGATTAAGCATATACCTCCGAAAGAATACTTAAACGGCCAAATACATAGACGACCCTTAACTTGGCACTTATTTTCAGTTAGACATCTTAACTTGATGTCTAACCTATTGAGAATTTATCAGTATGAATGAAAATTAGTGCCAAGTAAGAATTCATCCATATAGCTGGCACACTTAAACTAAATTGAATGAAGCCATAACTTAAAGTAGTAAGAAACAGTCTTGTCATTTGGACTATCTATAGGCTTCAACCGGTCAATGTTATGTAGACTCGTTTGGAGTTTGAAAAAAAGTATAATCCTGCCATCCTATCAAATGAAGAAACGAGAAAACAATTAAATGTGTAAGAGCATTTTCAATTTTTAGATAGTAGAACCAGAGGCAATACGCTGTGCTGGTGGACCCAAAGAGCTTCATGCTAGCTTTTTCCTAACTATAACGGAAGGTTATACATAAGCAAGTCGTGGATTTTATGAATGATTTATACTATTATGAACACCTTGAGAATAGTTAATTGCTTTTCATAATTGTGATACATGAAATAACAAATTAGGTGCAGAGGACACTAAGGACTTTCTTCCAATCAGCTTGGTGGGAAGTATTGATAAAACTATTACATAAATAGCTATCTATGAGAATGAGATGTGTCTTAAATAAGATACAACTAAAAAGACACTTTGCCAAAAAGAATTAAAACATATTCCGTTGGAGGCCATTGCACGTTAAAGCCCAATAGCAGAGCATCCCTCCCTCTACCAGCCTTGTTGAAGTCAGATTAACACAGGCCTAGACTTGATGGATCGGACCCAATCCTTTTTTCTTATCCGGATTATGTTGTAAATATAAATAGGAGTTTATTTTTTATTTCTATCGAAGTAAGAAGTAATGAAGAAATAGAGGAAACATCTTTGCAAATCAGGAAAACCTTAGTTATTTTAGCCCGACGATATCTTTACGAGCCTAAAAAAACCTTAGTTCTATTAGCTTGACCATACCTTCCTACTCTATTTCTTTTCATTTTGTATTTTTTTCTGCAAGGTAACTACTCAGAAAATATTAATCTAGTTAATGGGGTATATGAGGGTGAATGTTGGGCTTTTAAGCTTGGTTTAGCTTAATTTTAAGCTTGGTGTAACTTAAAGAGAGTGAATGAAAAATGGAGGGAAAAGGAAATATTTGAGTTTTCCTCTTTCACAAAGGGACATTGTCCCATATTGGAGGAAGAAAATGCTTTTGATGGGTATATATATAATTGCTCTTCTTCTAGCTCTTAAAGAGTTAAGAAGAAGGCAAGCCTCGCGTTGTCGTCGTTGTCGCTCGCTCGGCTTCGAAATTCGGATTTCGGATTTCGGATTTGGTCAACGATTAATTGATTAATCATTTTGGACAAAATTCCTTTCAATTATTTAATTAATTAATTAACGAAAATTCAATTCGGAATAACCCATGATCCGCGACGCGGTCCGGTTAGGCCCGTTTTCTTTCCCGGATTATTTTAAATCTGTTTTCCCGCAATATTTCAAACAGCATGTTCCAACAGCCATGGCTGTTTCTGAAAGGTTGCAAATAAGAGTGTTTAACGGGCGGGCTGGGACGGGTTGTACACAAAAAAAATCAGTCCGCCCGTTTAATGTTCTGGGCTATTAGCGGGCTGTACTTTTTCGAGTTTTTTTTTGTCCGTTCGGGTTCGGGCTTAACGGGCTGGACCGGGCCGTGCTATTTTTTTTAAGTAAATTTTATTTTTCTTATTCAATGTTATTGATACTTAAGTGTTTGCAAACTTTTAAGGCTTAGAATTAAACTTTAAAGTTTAAAGTTTTAAATTTGAAATTTGAATTTTACAATTTTGAAATTGAAATTTAAAAGTAAGTGGCTACAAAAAATTATTTAATAAGACCAATAGGCAATATGTAAGGATCAAGTTTCGAAGGCTTTTATTTGATATTTTTATTGAATAATATATAATACTTCAAATTAAGTTGCAAGTTCTTTTTTGATTTTGTTATTTTTGAACTTGCAAATTAAAAATTTACAACAATTATATATATAAAAAATAGTACATCACATGCTTTGCATCATTTTTGTAAGTTCATCCATGTCAACATGAGGTTCTTGGTTTCCGGCATTGGATGAATCAGAACCATAAACCATTATATCTCCAATTTCTTGGTCCTCCGCTTCATCTACCTCGTCACGCCCTTGATTTCGCCGTTATGATTTTATCCAATCTCTGAAGCATACTAGAATTTCCAAAGCGTTGCTGCCCAATGAATGACGGGTATTTTGAGTTTGACTAGAATTATCAGGTGTAGCTGGTGGTGTTTCAAGATTATCAGGTGATTGAATATCATCTAAATTATCATCTAAATCATCATCTATACCATAATTTTCTTGAAGTCACTCATAATCTACATTTAAATTTTCAGGTGAACTTTCAGAAATATGTGTAAAGCTACTAGAAGAACAAGCACCACCTCTTGATTTTTTGGAAGTTTTCTTACTACCACCTCTACTAGTGCACGTTTTTTGGCTGCTCTAAATATATCCATTATGTAAATTAAATTAATAATTCTAAATAATAAAATAAGTGTACACCAAAGAAGAGAAAGATATGGAACGAGTGTACCGGGATTTCGGATGCCGCACTAAATTTGATATCAAAAATCAAACTTCAATTGATAGATCGATACTTGATAGTTGATACTTGATAGTTGATACCACACTTCACTTGAATACTTGATATTTGGTAATAATAATTTTGTAATGGCTAAACTAAATATTTGATGAAACTTGAAATAATAAGTAATTGAGAATTTAAGAACAATAATCAATAATACCAAGAGAGAATTGAGAGAGAATTAGAGTAGTAAGAGAGTAAATTGTGAGAAAAAATGAAGAAGAAGGGGGGCTACTTATAGTTTTTAAAAGGTTAAAATTATAATTTATCAAATATTAAGGGTGTGGGGCTATTTTCTTAAGGGGGTAGGCCGAAATGGTCATTTAAGCAAAAAAGGGTTGTTGGCCAACGGTCATATTTGAATTTGACCGTTGGCAACAGTCCAGGAAAAAAAAAGAAATTGTAACAGATACCGGGTTGAACCGGGCTGTAGCCCGTTAAAAACTCGTTAACGGGTTTAGCGGGTTCCGGTGTACCTGTATCAAAAAAACTGTTCGTTTGAAACCCGCTCCCCGCCCAACCCGTCCCAGTCCGCCCCCCACGCTATAGTACCGGGCTGACTCGGGCTGAACCGGGTTATAAACGGGTCAGCCCGGCCCAATTAACATGTATAGTTGCAAACCTTTTCAGAAATAGTGCGAGACAGTCTATAAATATGCTTTGAATCCCAGAATCTTTACTTACGAAATTTTCTGATCTTTTTTTTCTTCTTCTTCTCCACAAAAATTCCAGTGTGTTTTACAATCTTCGAGTGGTTCGCTATTCATCGGCGTTTTTGGTACCAACATTCCGGTGAGTTAAATCATTCTATCCTGGGAGGATATATTCCAGCACCTCGGGTACTTGAGGAAAATAATTTTTTTAAGGACACACTGTGTATTCAGTGGGCTCGATTTATTCCAAAAATTATTTTTTCAAATATTATTTTGACATACTGTTTCTACTGACTTTCTTCAGAAAATTTACTGTTTTTAATAGTTATTACAGTAATACAGGTTAATAACAATCTTAAGGAAATTATTTTATATTCTGTATTCTGTTTGTGGAGATTAAAACCTGTGTGGTTTTCTACTCCTTCTGAATTTTACTATTCTGATTTGAAGATATAAAAACTTCATCAGAGTATTGAAATTCAGAAAACGATTTGAAGAACATAAAAACTTCATCGTTTTTTGTGAAATAGTATATAGAAACTTCGGTTTTTATTTATCATACGTACTGTTTATTGGTAATTACAATATTTTTTATTGTTCTGGTTTTGCCATTAATTAAACTCTTCTGTTGTTGACAGTGAGAAATGGCAATTGATAAAAAAATTCTTCTTCAACTGTTGTGGCAATGACGATAGCCTCGTCAAGCCGGACTGCTGTTCCACCGGCCGAAAAAACGGAAAAGTTTTCTGGAGCCAACTTCAAAGGATGACAGCAAATGGTATTCTTTTGGATTACCACACTTGGTATGCAAAAATTCACTAGTGAAGAACCTCCAGTGCCTGCTGCGGATATGCCGGACAACGAGAAATTCATGATTGTTGAGGCGTGGAAACATACAGATATTTTTGAAAAGGCTATATCTTAAATGCTTTAGAGGATGACTTGTACAATGTGTGCAGTGCGATGAATACTTCGAAAGAATTATGGGACACACTTGAGAAGAAGTACAAGACTGAAGATGCATGCTTGAAGAAGTTCGTAGTTGCCAAATTTCTAGACTATAAAATGATAGACAACAAAACTGTTGGAACCCAAGTTCAGGAGCTTCAACTTATTTTTCACGACCTTATTGCTGAAGGTATGGTCGTGAATGAAGTATTTCAAGTGGATGCAATGATTGAAAAATTGCCTCCTTCGTGAAGAGATTTTAAGAACTGTCTTAAGCACAAACGCAAAGAAATGAAGTTGAAAGATCTTGTGATTCGTCTCAAGATTGAGGAAGACAACAAAACAGCCGAGAAGAAGTCTCGTGGAAATTCAACGATCATGGGAGATAATATCGTTGAGGAGACTGCTCCAAAAAGTAAGAAGAGAAAGAGGTCTTGTGGACAGACTAAGGAGCAGAACAAAAAGAAATTCAAGGGTAGCTGCTATAATTGTGGAAAAACTGGTCACAAAGCCCCTGATTGTCGTCTCCCGAAAAAGGATAAGAAGAAGGGACAGACCAACATAGTGGAGAAGAATGATGACATTGATGATCTGTGTGCAATGCTTTCGGAATGCAATCTAGTTGGAAATCTGAAGGAGTGGTGGATTGACTCTGAAGCCACTCGACATGTTTGTGCTATCAAAAAAGCATTTGCGACTTACTCTACTGTTGGTCCCGAAGAAGAGCTTTCCATGGAAAATACTGCAACAACCAAGATTGAAGGTTATGGAAAGATATTCCTGAAGATAACTTCTGGCAAGGTGTTAACGCTCAACAACGTTCTTCATGTTCCTACTATTAGGAAGAATTTAGTTTATACTTCTTTACTTGTTAAGAATAGATTCAAATGTGTATTTGTTTCTGATAAAGTTGTTGTAAGTAAGAATGAAATGTATGTTGGAAAGGGCTACCTCCCAGAGGGCCTTTTCAAACTAAATGTAATGGTTGTTGACAGTATGAATAAAATTTTAGCTTCTTCTTATTTATTTGAGTCAAATGATTTATGGCATATTCGTTTAGGACATGTCAATTACAAAACCTTGCGGAAGTTAATTAATTTAGAAGTATTGCCTAAATTCGAGTGTAATAAATCAAAATGTCAAAATATGTGTTGAATCTAAGTTTGTAAAATATCCTTATAAGTCTATTGAAAGGAATTCAAATCCTTTAGACTTAATTCATACTGACATTTGTGATATGAAGTCGACACCGTCTCGAGGTGGGAAAAAATATTTTATTACTTTTATTGATGATTGCATTCGATATTGTTATATTTATTTGATTAATAGTAAGGATGAAGCAATTGAAGCATTTAAGCAATACAAGAATGAAGTAGAGAATCAATTGAATAAAAAGATCAAAATGATTAGAAGTGATAGGGTGGAGAATATGAATCTCCGTTTGCAGAAATATGTTCGGAATATGGAATTATCCATCAAACTACTGCACCTTACACACCTCAATCCAATGGAATTGCATAAAGGAAAAATCGGACATTAAAGGAAATGATGAATTCTTTATTAATAAGTTCCGAATTACCGCAGAGTTTGTGGGAGGAAGCTATCCTTACAGCTAACCGAATAATCAACAGAGTACCTCACAGCAAAATGCAAAGGTACACGTTCCTTTACCTAAAAGGGTTAAAATCGGACAAAAAACTGTAGATTGTATTTTCATTGGATATGTTACAAACAGTAAAGCATATCGGTTTTTTGGTTCATAAATCCGATAATCCCGAAATTCATGTTAATACGGTAATGGAATCAGATAATGCTGAATTCTTTGAAAGCATCTATCCCTATAAAAATTAATGTGAATTGTTAAATGAAAGACCTAAACGACCCCGGGAAGAACCAAAAGAAAATACTCCAAGTATAGAAGATCCAAGGTGTAGCAAACGTCAAAGAACATCTACTTCCTTTGGACCAGATTTTGTGACATTCTTGCTTGAAAGTGAACCTCAAACTTTTAAAGCAGCTATGTCATCATATGATTCAGCGTTTTGGAAAGAGGTAGTCAATAGTGAGATTCAATCAATTTTGGAAACCATACATGAGAATTGGTTGATCTTCCTCCAGGAAATAAGCCTTTAGGTTCGAAATGGATCTTTAAACGGAAAATGAAAGCTGATGGCACTATTGACAAATATAAGGCAAGACTTGTTGTCAAAGGTTATAGACAAAAGGAAGGCCTTGATTACTTTGATACTTACTCACCAGTAACGAGGATAACATCTATTAGGGTGTTAGTGGCACTAGCGGCCGTGTATGGTCTTGAAATCCATCAAATAGATGTTAAAATAGCTTTCTTAAATGGAGAATTGGAGGAAGAGATTTACATGGAACAACCTAAGGGTTTTGTGGTTCCTGGTAAAGTAAAGAAAGTGTGCAAACTTGTTAAGTCGCTTTATGGACTTAAACAAGCGCCCAAACAATGGCATGCCAAATTTGACCAAACAATGTTGGTAAGTGGGTTCAAAATCAACGAGTGTGACAAATGTGTTTACATTAAAAACACTCCAAGTCATGAAGTCATTGTTTGTTTATATGTTGATGACGTGTTGATAATGAGCAAAATATGACAAATATAAATGCTACTAAGCGCATGTTGGCTAGAAAATTCGACATGGAAGACTTAGGAGTTGCTGATGTGATCTTAGGAATCAGAATTCACAAGAATCTAGCATTATCACAGTCTCACTACATTGAAAAGGTACTTGACAAGTTCAAGTATTTGGATTTCAAGATTGCCAAGACTCCAATTGACGTGAGTTATGCACTTCAAAAGAATAAAGGTGAAAGTGACTCATAACTGGACTATGCAAGAGTATTGGAAAGTTTGATGTATATCATGAATTGTACGCGACCAGATATAGCATGTGCTATTAGCAAACTGAGTCGGTTTACAAGTAATCCTAATCAAATACATTGGATGGCAATGAAACGAGTTTTCGGGTATCTGAAACATACCCAAAATTATGCTTTGCATTATAACAAATATTTGTCACGACCCAAAATTCCACCACAGGCGTCGTGATGGCACCTAGTCTCTAAGACTAGGTAAGCCGATTTCTATCATATTTTGAAGCCATTTTTTTAATTAAATAAATAATCAAAACTAACAGTGGAACAAATATGAATGTACAACCTCCCAAGATTAGTAGTACTGAGTCACGGACTCTAATGGAATACATAAAATAATCTCAAGGATCGAATACTCAATACTGTTTGAATAATAAATAACAGTACAATAAAATAAAAAGACTCCAAGGAACTGCGACGACCAAGTAACTCTATCTTTAATCCTTGCGATCCCACTCTAACTATGTCCAAGTCCGATATCTACAATACCTGGCTCTGCACAAAAATATGCAGAAGTGTAGTATGAGTACACCACGGTCGGTACCCAGTAAGTATCAAGACTAACCTCAGTGGAGTAGAGATGAGGTACAGTCAAGACGCTCACTAATCTATTAACCTGTGTAATATGATATACATAATAATAGAAAACAGATAGCAGTGATAGCAACACAAATCAACTAGTGATTTAAACAGCAAGGCAACAGGAATACCGTAAATATTACTCAAACGAATAATAAACACAGGTACAACCAATTAATCAAGTACTTTCAATATACATCTTTATCTATAAGTTTTTCAATAAAATTCTCTAGAATATAATCCCTTTCAATAAATATATTTCGAATATACTTCCTTCAAATAAATATTCTTCCATTATAATTCTTTCAAATAAATATCTTTCGAATATAATTCTTTGAAGTAAATATCTTTCAAATATAATTCTTTCAAGTAAATATCTTTCAAATATACTTCTTTCAAGTAATTATCTTTCTAATATAATTCTTTCAAATAAATATCTTTCTAATATAATTCTTTCAAGTAAATATCCTTTCAATATAATTCTTTCAAATAAATATATTTCAAATATACTTCTTTCAAGTAAATATCTTTCCAGTATAATTCTTTCAAATAAATATCCTTCTAATATAATTCTTTCAAATAAATATCCTTCAAATATAATTCTTTCAAATAAAAGTCACCTTGTGACACCTCATTTAACTTTCCTGGCGTGAGAAATATATTCAACGTATCACATCAAATGGCACGGCAATACCTTCGTGCACTTGTCTCATTCTCACCCAATACATATATGTAGATCAAATCAATTGGCATGGTAACACCCTTCGTGCAATTATATCTTTATCACCGTGCATACATATAACAGTACCAACTAGGTGGGAGAAATGCCAATAACAATAAAAGAAATAACGTGGAGGCACACAGGAAGCAACAACGTCTACAAGTCACATAGAAAATATCGGTGCACAATAACATCTCAAGATAAAGACATGAATGTATACACAACAAAACGATATCACATTATAATGTATGTTTCTCGTCCTTGCCTGCACGGAAACACGCTTCGTGCCATGAATATATTATAATATAAAAATAATTGTATGGAATCACCCTTCGTGCCTTTACTCTCATCCTCACCTGATAATATAAATAAAATAGCACGGCATCACCCTTCGTGCTTTACACTCTCAATGGCACGACATCACCCTTCATGCTTTACACTCTCAAATGGCACGACATCACCCTTCATGCTTTACACTCTCAAATGGCACGACATCACCCTTCGTGCTTTACACTCTCAAATGGCATGGCATCACCCTTAGTGCTTTACACTCTCAAATGGCACGGCATCACCCTTCGTGCTTTACACTCTTCCTTACCAAGCATAAGTATATCATTAACAAGCAAGGCAGGAAGCATGAATAACATCAAGGAGAGTGTTTAAACCACAACACGATACAACAATTCATATCACAATTTTCCACTAACCACAACCAAATTTCAAATATGTAGCAGAATCAATAAATTTCTCAACAAATAGCCCAAGGCTCCACACAACATATAATAAACCTCAAAACAATCAACAGAGGTGGAAAAATACTCAGTATAGGGCAACACCTTCATTAATCCAAATTCTTGATAATTATATTAACTCCTCAATTTAAACTTATTTAATAAATATTTGCAGATAAGGATTCCATCATGAATTAAATTTCAAGAAAAATATCAAGTCAACAAACACACGGAATTTATTTTTGGATATGAGGGTGATTGTTGGGCTTTTAAGCTTGGTTTAGCTTAATTTTAAGCTTGGTGTAACTTAAAGAGGGTGAATGGGAAATGGAGGGAAAATGAAATATTTGAGTTTTCCTCCTTGGCAAAGGGACGTCCCATATTGGGGCAAGAAAAGGCTTTTGATGGGTATATATATACAATTGCTCTTCTTCTAGCTCTTAAAGAGTTAAGAAGAAGGCAAGCCTCGCGCCGTCGTTGTCGTGGCTCGCTCGGCTCGGCTTCGGCTTCGGCTTCGGGTTTGGATTTGGTCAACAATTGATTGATTAATCTTTTTGGACAAAATTTCTTTCAATTATTTAGTTAATTAATTAACAAAAATTCAATCCGGAATAACCCATGACCCGTGACCCGTGACCAGGTCCGGTCAGGCCCGTTTTCTTTCCCGGATTATTTTAAATTCGTTTTTTCGCAATATTTCAAACAACCTGTTCTAACATCCATGGTTGTTTTTGAAAGGTTGCAAACCTTTTCAGAAACAGTGCTAGAAAGTCTATAAGTATGCTTTGAATCCCAGAATCTTTACTTACGAAATGTTTTGATCTTCTTCTTCTTCTTCTTCTTCTTCTTCTTCTGCACAAAATATTCAGTGTGTTTTATAGCCTTCGAGTGGTTCACTGTTCATCGGCGTTTTTGGTACCAATACTTCGGTGAGTTAAATCGTTCTATTCTGGGAGGATATATTCCAGCACCTCGGGTACTTGAGGGGAATAATTTCCTTAAGGACACACTGTGTATTCAGTGGGTTCGATTTATTCCAAAAATTATTTTTTCAAATAATATTTTGACATACTGTTTCTACTGACTTTCTTCATAAAGTTTACTATTTTTAATAGTTATTACAGTAATACACAGGTTAATAACAGTGAATTCTCTTATGGTATGGAATATCAAGTGAGCGGCATGACCATATTTCTTTGGTCCCATTTATGTTGTTTCTTTATCATGCTCATGAACATTCTATCCCTATCTTCATTTCTGGCTCCAAGTTACTTTTGTTTCCTATTGATTTGAGGAATCTTGAGCATAATGTAATGACCCTTGGGTATCATTAGATTTCTGAGAATCAAGAGAGCCACTTTGCTTGATTTGAATCAAGGACCTGATAACACCTAATTGGCTGGTATCCTAGATACTTTGGCCTAGGCCAGGGGGCCTATTTCTCAACTTTTATTTAATATTTAAGTTGTTATATTCTGTCTGATATTGTTATATGATAGGCTTATCACTCTTAAGTTGAAATTTTGAATCGTGACAAGTTGATATTAGTGAGAGAGTCATATACCTTATAGGAGGAATCAACAATAAAGTTGTGTTTTTGATAATTATCAGATTCAGAGGCATAATTGTAGGAAGTAGAAATAGGTAATTTTCCAGAACTATGAGAAGTTGAATCTAGTGAACTGGTTTTAGTCCAAAATTGTAGGCTGTAAGGATGGATTTCGCAAGAGCTGGAAATATCATTCATTTCACCCAAAATTTTCTTTCTAATTGGAATTAAAGCCTTTCAAAATGCTTCTCATGGAGTGTCAAAGTGGCAAAAATTGCTCATAATTATTCACTTTATCTTTGTCCGAAAACTCTTCTTGTTTCCGAGCAAAGAGGTGCAGCTGTAAGCACCTAATTTTTGCCCCACATAGGAAATTACTCCTAAAAATAGTCCAAAAATAATTTTAATTATTTTATGAAAATTTATTAGTTTTTCTTTTATTTTTGCATTGTTCATGCATATTTAGAAATGTTTTAAATCATAAAATCATCAAAAAATATTTTATCTCCCATTTAGTGTGTTAATTACATTTAGGAATTAATCATAGGTTAAAAGCATGATTGAAATAAAAGTCATTTAATTAATTGGCCAAAATGTGAATTTTTAACAAAGTCAAGGAGAGGGGATGCCAAGTTTTCAAGTGAACTGGGCCAAGGACTAAGGCCCAATCTTTAACCAAACACCCGCCTAGTCAGTCCAAATACCCGACCCGCTTGGCCCAATATCCCTCTCCCCACTCATTAAAACAATCCTATTCTCCATTCAAGAGAAAGAACGGAGATCCCCCTAAAAAAAGGAGGTGTGATAGCTTTGGCGACTCTGTTGGGGATCGAACCCAGAATCTCTGGTTCAGGGTTCAGAATTCAAGCTTAGAATAAACTGTTATATTTGGCTTTGTTTATTATCTGATTTTTACGTGTTTGAGCTTTATGTGCTATATGTCGCTTTTTACTGCTTTGATATTGTTTGAACTGTATATAAAACTGTTACGAAACCCTTCTCCTCTCTGAGTCTTCTAAATCTTCTGGGAAGTGCACGCTGGCGTGACTTCTTTTTCTGTTAGTGTCATACCCTAATTTAGAACGAGGATCACATCAGTTACAAAGTAGGATGGCCTTTTGGTTCCCGGTACGTTGCCCCCCTAGGTTCGAGTTGTCCGCTCGGGTAAGCCAGGTCTAGAACAACACACCTCAGGATTTAAACCTAGAATAACATAGCCTCATGTCGGATCCCTAGTAGGAACGTTTCTCTGCATCACGTGCATTTGACTTTGGGGACTCAACACAGGGGTTGGGTCCGTCTAGGACAGGTGTACCCAAATTAAAAGACCATCCTGATACATCTTACGTGCTACTTGTGTATTTGTTTGTTCGACTTGCATGTTGACCGACTTCTACAATAGGAAAGAAAATGGAAAAAATCGAGAGAGAGTAAAATAAGAGAGTGAAAGTCACCTGGTTCTCATAAAATTCATGTGTTCAAAAATCGAACCGTGTCTGATTTCACTCAAAATGTGTTAAAAATAGATTAAGATTTTGAAATATTCCCCGTTTTTGACAGAACTATGCGGGTCTGATTCCCGCTGGGTGTGAGATACGTAGGCAAACCTCATCTGTTCCGGCCCCCAATTTTCAAAAATCCAAAAATATTTTCTTTTAATTCCTTCTTTAGAAATCTTTCCTTAGAAAATTCCAAATAAAAAAAACTTTAAACCAAAGTATTTTTCTTTCTTTTTTTTTTTAGAAGTTTTTTATTCGAGAAAAAACAAACAAATCAAATTAGAATCCAAAAAATATTTTTCTTTCTTCTTTAGAAGTCTTTCTTTTCAAAATTCTCAACAAAAAAAAAAAACAAATCAAATTCCAAAAATATTTTCTTTCTTCTTTATAAGTCTTTTTACGAAAATTAAGAAAAAAATCAAAATCCCAAAAAAAAGAGTTAGTTTATTTTCTTTATTCTTAATCTTCCCGAACTACGTAATGATCTGATTAATGCGGTGTCATGATACGTAGAAAATCCCCATAGGATTCGATCATAGCCATAAAATTAATTGAGTGAAAATAAAATAAAAAAAAAATTAAGTGAAAAAGAAAGAAAAGAGTGACAAAAATAAAAAGAGAAAAAGAGAGTGCCAAATATAAAAGAGCAACAGAAACAAAATGAGAAAATCAAGAGTGATCAAAGAGAGGCAGAAATGAAAGAAAATAGGTACAAAGTGAAAAAGGGTTAGTTAAGGCCGGGATGAAACATGCAATCGTTCAAACACATGGTAGGAGCGTTTAACTATTTAGGTGCATTGCATCCCAATTTGCGATTTCCTATCTGTTAAGCGTCTCAAAACTAACAAGGTTGTTGGGTGTGCAAATAGCCAGGTTCAGTTCAGGTGGTTAGTTTGTTGGCATTCTGGCGAGTCATCTATACAACATCAGGTTAAAGCACAAGGCAGTCATGACTAGCAAAGAATTGGACACAGGAGTTATTGACCCCTCGAGAGAGATTGTGGAGTCGGAATATGAATTGAAAGAGGAGGTCCAAAGGTTGAAACAACATATTTCGGATATGTATCAGGCTTGGATCGGGGGGCATCTTCCACCCTCTTTTACCATTAACTACACTAAAAAACCTGCCTCTATCCCACCACTGTCATAAGCTCAGGTTCCCACTGCCAGTGATCTTTCCCCTCAACATGCACTAGGATTTACCTCTTACCACAACTACCCTGGCACCTCGTCCCAACCTTTACATGCTCCACTAGCCAAAACAACCTCATACCCTACTCCAACATCCACTCCTGTCTTAGTAGCCCCTCCACAAGCTACCATCCATCGATTTTCTAGTGAACTCGCGTTCAAAGTTCCGGATGCCCAATATTATGCTCCAGAACCAACCTTCAAGGTCCCGGATCCTTATTGTTACACCTCTCACTTTGAGCCTCCTGTTGAAACCGAGAAACCATCTAAGAACGTAGAGCAAGATGAGATATTCAGGAAGGTAAAAAATTTAGAGCAATCCTTGAGGAACATGCAAGGGATATGAAGCTAAGTAAGTGTGGCTTACAAGGAATTGTGCTTGTTCCCTGACGTCCAACTGCCCGCCGGGTTCAAAATGCCAAAGTTTGATCTGTATGACGAGCATGGAGATCTCGTGGCCCATTTGAGAGGTTATTGCAGTGAGATGAGAGGCTCTGGTGGAAGGATGAGCTGTTGATGGTCTATTTCAGTCAGAGTTTGAGTGGGGAAGCCTTGGAATGGTACACCTGCCAAGATGCTAAAAGGTGGTATACATGGGACGATATGGCTCAGGACTTTGCCCGGCATTTTCAGTACAATATAGACATTGTCCCAGATCGCCTATCCTTGACCAAGATAGAAAAGAATCCTAATGAAAGCTTTAAGGAATATGGATTCATATGGAGAGAACAAGCTGCCCGGGTCAATCCACCGATGGAAGAAGACGAGATGGTTGAGTACTTTCTTCAAGCTCAAGAGCCTACTTACTTTGTGCATTTGATCTCGGCCGTGGGTAAGCCTTTTAATGATGTGGTAAAAATGGGAGGAATGGTAGAAGATGGGTTGAAGTCGAGAAAGATTATGAGCTATTTTGCCTTAAAATCCACAACACAAACAATTCAGAACGACACAGGAAGCTTGTTGGGTCAGAAGAAAAAGGATGATGTTGCCATGTTTGTCTCAGGATTACGAGATGGCTCAAAGGGTTCGCCTCACCAATATACTCAGCCTCGACCCCAATCACAACCTCAAACCTATCCCCGAGCTCCACATAATCCTAGCCAGTATTATCCTCCGTATAATGTCCAGTCATTTGTTCAACCACTAGGTTACTCCTTATGGTGAGCACCAGCACCACAAAATACTCGTTCGCCTTCACAATATTTTCGAGCACCCTATAACCCTAAAAACCATGGTCATGGAGGGAAACAAAGGCAGAAAGATAATTTCACACCAATCGGTGAGTCGTACACAAGCTTGTTTGAAAAGTTAAATATTCTGGCTTGATTGAGCCGCTCATCGGCTATACTCCTGACCCGTATGCAAAGGGTTTCGATCCTACTGTACTGTGCATGTACCACTCTAATGTGCAAGGGCATAGCAATGAAGATTGTTGGGCTATGAAAAGGGATCGATTTTGACAGCACTTATATAAATATTTGTTAAGCAACTTATTATTCTCATTCCTTTTCTTTTCTTGTTGCAGTGACTCATAGCATGGCTGAAAATATACAAAGTGATAAGGTGATGGGTGAAAGTGGGGCTTATAATTCAAATACAATAAGTCAAGCTCAAACAACAGAGTCAAATATAACCAAAAAAAGAAAAAAAAAAAGGTCTGTTGTGTGGGATCATTTTACAGAAATTATTACTTCTGAAGGGAGTACAAAAGCAAAATGTGACTATTGCTTTATTGAGTATTGTTTTAAGACCAAAGACGGTACGTCAACACTTCTTACTCATATGA
Source organism: Nicotiana tomentosiformis (assembly GCF_000390325.3). Taxonomy (NCBI): domain Eukaryota; kingdom Viridiplantae; phylum Streptophyta; class Magnoliopsida; order Solanales; family Solanaceae; genus Nicotiana; species Nicotiana tomentosiformis. The sequence goes on from NC_090817.1 coordinate 128,709,385, forward strand.
ATAAGTGTCCTAAACGCCCTGCTATTATTGATAAAAAACAATCAAATTTAGGCTTTCAATCTGTTCCGGGGGTAGTCGGGGTGACATAGCTGTTGTTACTTGGAAATTTGATCAAGAAGAGTGTAGGAAGGCATTAAGTCGTATGGTAATATTTGATGAGCTTCCTTTTAGCTTTGTTGAGAAAGAAGGTTTTAGAGAGTTTATGAAAGTGGCACAACCTTATTTTCGGATCCCTTCTCATAGTACTGTAACTAGGGATTGTTTTGATCTTTTTAATGAAGAAAAGCAAAAGTTGAAAAGGTCTTTTATAGAAACAAAACAAAGAGTATGTATTACCACTGATACCTGGACTTCTATACAAAGAATCAATTACATGTGTATCACTGCCCATTGGATTGATAGTGAATGGAATATGCATAAGAGAATAATTAATTTTTGTCCTATTGTTAGTCATAAAGGCGAAGATATGGCAAATGGTATCGGTAGGTGCTTACGTGAGTGGGGAATAAATAAGATTTTCATTGTCACATTTGATAATGCAAGCTCAAATGATGTGACAGTAAAAGAATTGTCTAAGCAATTAACAAAAATGAGAACTAATTTGATCAATGGTACTCACCTTCACGTGAGATGTATGGATCACATCATGAATCTTGTGGTCTAGGATGGTTTAAAATAATCTTCAGTGTCTATTGAATGTATTAGGCATGCAGTGAGATATGTTAGGCAGTCTCCTGCGAGGTTGAAGAGGTTTCAAGAATGTTTTGATGATAAATAACTCAAAAATAAAAAAGCTTTATGCTTGGATGTTCCAACTAGGTGGAATTCCACCTACTTGATGTTGCGCAGGACTGTTGAATTTGAAAGTGCATTTTCACATTATGCTTCTAGTGAAATTGGCTTGAGAGATTATCTTGAGCATTCTTATATTGAAGTTGGAATTTCTATAGGTGAAATTTTGAGTAGTGATTGGGAGAATGTAAAAATAATTATAAAGTTTCTTGAAATCTTCTATCTTCTTACTTTGAAGATATCTGGATCACATTATGTTACATCGAATATTCATTTTCTTGAAATTTATGTAGTTGTTGTTTAGTTGAAGCAATTGATAGCAAATGAATATACAGTTTTAAGTGAAATGGTAAAGAAGATGAAAGAAAAGTTTGATAAGTATTGGGGTGATCCAGGGAAAATGAACAAGATAATTTTTATCTCATGTATTTTGGATCCACATTACAAGCTCGAATCAGTTGGCTATGCACTTGTAAAGATGTTTGGTGTAGATCCGGGGGCAACTATACAAGCAGAAGTGACGAAGTACATGACTTCATTATTTTGTGAGTATTTAAAGTCCAGCTCAAAAGGTGTCATGCTTGCTTCATCTTCAGATTGTTCTTCATTGGACACTTCGACTTACGGGCTTTCTGGCAGTCAAGCAAGCACCCAAAGTATAGGACTTTTAGAATCACTCATGTAAGATATAAAAAAATATAAAAGTGGGAGTGGAGGTGTTGATACTAGAATAGAGTTAGATAAATATTTAGGTGAAGAAACTGAGGATGACACTAAAGAATTTGATGTTCTTCTTTGGTGAAAATTGAACTAAGCTAGATTTCCTATTCTTGCGCAGATGGCTCGTGATGTATTAGCTGTTCCGGTTTCAAGTGTGGCATCCGAATGTTTGTTTAGTACGGGAGGACGTCTTCTTGATTCATTTAGGAGTTCATTAACTCCTAAATTGGTGCAAGCTCTAGTGTGTCTTCAAGATTGGCTTCGAAATAAAAAATTAAAATAACCTGTTAGTGTTGAGGAAGATCTTGATAAAATCGAGCAGCTTGAACAAGGTAATAATATTGTTACTATATTTGTTGTATATAATTGTTGTTGATATGCTTATATTTATCGCACGACTCATTATTTTAATTTTTTTCTTCAGATTTAGCCAGCAATGGAAAAGACCCTTCCATAATGGACGCTTAGTGTTAATATATCTAGTAAGAATTCAAATTTAACCCATCAAGACTTCAAGTATTGAATATGTGCTTGCAACTGCTATTATTAGTCAGCATCAGTAGTTATCAGTAGACATCCTATCTTCTATTATCATTAATAAGTAGTTCATAGTTTCCTTATGATAAAGAGAACTTAAGTTATATTGTTGTACAAAATAAGCAGAAATGCTTCACCAAGCTAATGGTTGTGAAAACTGTGAATTTTGTATCTCGTCATCCCTTGATTTGGAAATTATAAATTAATTTTGACTGTTTTTTCCTTTTTCATCATCTTGGGTTATGGTGATTAGAATTTAGAAACATATGATGAGAGGAAAGAATATTTTGTTTTTCAGTAGATAAGTTAGGAAAGGAAGATATACTGGTTTGCTAACCATGAGGCAAAGTAGCCTATTCCAAAGGAGGAGTCATTAATCAATAGGTTTTCTAATTGCATGTATTTCCTTTTCAGAACCTACTAATCAGAGTTGAATACAGATAATTTTGATGCCATGTATTATACCAAGTGTTCTCTTCTATTTCTTCTGATAGTTATAAGTTATTAATAGGCTCATCCCCAGAGATGATTCTACTGGGAAATACGCTGCGAAAAAAAGATTGAGTACTTAATAATCTTTTCGGAAAGAATATGTATGAGAAAAGTCATCTAAACATCAAACAAGAATCAAGACAGTAGTATTTATCACAGTCTCTACTTCGTTGCCTAATGCTGAAATTTGGTGTATGTATATTTTTTTTACAGGGATCTACTCACTTATGGATTAAGCTGTTGTTTGAACTTTGAAGCTGCAAAAATTCAAGCACTGTTAGGCATTAGCTGCAGGCCAAACATTTCTGTGTAATCTGCTCACTTATGGATTAATCATTTTGAAATATGTATTCTCGACTCACTTTGAATATAGACTGAAATTTTATCATTTCAGAATTAATCATGGAGCATTGACTTTTCCTTTGCAGTTGTGGGCGGAGGAAAGACATATGTATTCTGGACTTATCTGTAATGTAGTCTACTTTGGGATGTAATGGACTCATCTATTATATTCTATAGGCTGGAATGTAATCTGCTAAGCATAAGAATTTTATTTTGAGTCACAATGGTCAGCAAACAATTAATGCACGCAATATAGATTGAGGCCGATAAACCGCCCGATAAGTGCTAAACCGATACCAATCTGCCGGATATCTTATCGGGTGGCTAGAGAATTAATATATTTAAAAGCCGATAATCAATAAGTCAAACCGTTAAGAGTAAATAACCGCACAATCCGCCCGATAAGCAGCCCTACCAAAACTGCTGATTGCTTGCTTATTGGATATGCTGAACATAGTGCTGCATATAGATTTCTTGTTTTAAAAATATAATGACCCGGCCGGTCGTTTTGAGTATTATAATCCCGTTTCCCTATTTACTGCTCAAATTGTGAATTACAGTTGTTATTTGGCTTGCCGGGGTAATTGGTTTGGGTCCGATGAGGTTTTGAAATGATTTGGGGCACTTAGTTCCAAGGTTTAGAATTTAAGTTGAAAAGGTTGACCAGATGTTGACTTATGTGTAACAACCCCGGAGAAATTTTGCTAAGGAAATTAAGGTTTGGTGGTGCCGAGGTAGATCAATTAGTATAAAGGTTTGAACAATACACCAATGTGTAAAGGAAAATTTTGTCGGAAAAGGGGCATTTCTGCGACCACTATACGGTCGCAGAATCACTCTGCGGACCGCATAATGGTCGCGAAGTGGTTTAGGAGAGGGGCAAAATTTGAGAAAAATTTGCGGCGCACTGTGTGACCGCAGACCTGTTTTGTGGTGCATTATGCGACTGCAGAACAAGTATGCAGACTGCATAATGACCGCAGACTGGATCAGTAACGCCCAGCTTTGGAGGCCAAATTATGCGGTCGGTATGCGGACCGCATACCTGTTATGCAACCGCATAACTGCGTCAGAGCTTCCATTCTTTCTAATTTTTTACCTGAGCCAACTTCGATTTATAGCCCTTGAAGCTCATTTTTTAGCCAAAATCTGATTTTTAGAGAGAGGTGAGAGCATTTTAGAGACAGAAAGTGAAGACTTAGTCATTTATTCATCAATTCTTGTTTAAGGTTTGAAGATTTCACAAGGATCTTGCTAGGGCATCAAAGAGGTAAGAATTTCTTTCCTCAATTCTTCAATTTCGGGTTTGGAGTAAAAACGAGTGATTTATAGTATGATTCTTGGGTGTAAGAGTATTATGTATACATACCAATAAGGTTGTGAAAAGATTGTTAAGTTCAAATGGGTAAGGATTGGGTTGGAAATGGTAGAAATCTTCATAGGCTATAATTGAAGATTTGAGGGTTGAGTTGGTGTCGGATTTTGGTAAAATTTGTATGGTTACACTCGTGGTTGGATGGACGTTCATATTCTATAACTTTTGTCGGGTTCCGATACGTGGGCTCCACGGGCGATTTTTGAGTTAATTTTGGATTTTATTGGAAAAATTAGTATCTCCTTATGGAATTAATTACAATAATTGGTATTGACTGAATTGAATTAATTGTGGCTAGATACAAGGCTTTCGGAGACCAATTCTCGTGGAAATGGCATAGCGGAATAAATAATTTCACGTTTTGAGGTAAGTAACAATTATAAATCTGGTCCTGAGGGTATGAAACCCCGGATTTTATGTCATGTGATTATTTTGGAGGTGACGCACATGCTAGGTAACGGGCGTGTGGGTGTGCACCGAAGGGATTGTGACTTGATCCGTCCCGTGAAACTGTAAAGTTAAATAACCTGTTGTTAGCTATAAGCTCTCTTAGTGTTGAAGAAATTTGACTGTAAATCATGTTAAAAATCATGCTTAAACTATGTGATAGTACTGTTGGGATCATAGAGGTCGCGAACTTGTTGAATTATTTGCTAATTTCTATCTTGTGCTCAATCTTGATTTTACTAGTGTATCATACCTCAGTCTTTCTTGATATTTGTTAATGCACTATGTTATCTTTGTTTGGGCTAATCTTTGTGATTTCTGAGATCCCGAGAGACTAGAGAGGTGAAGGACTGAGTAAGCATGAGGGCCTGTTAGTGAGGTAAGGATATTATGGCACGTGAGTTGTCCGTGCAGGATATTATAGCACGTGAGTTGTCCGTGCAAATTATGGCGCTTGGGCTATAGGAGCCCCTCCGGAGTCTGTACACACCCCCAGTGAGCGCGGGTACCCATTGAGTGTGAGTGCTGAGGGCTGAGAGCCGAGTGGTTGAGCTGTTGTGATGAGTTGAGTGACTGTCGCCTGAGAGGCTGTACTTGCTTTGCATTTGTTATTGCACTTGATTGCTATCTGTCATTGTTGTGCAATCTCTGAAAGATTTTATATCCTGATTACATGAAATTGAACTGTATAAAATTGATTTGACTTAAACTGCCGAATTTGGAAGCATGTCTATTCTTTGCTGTAATTACTGAAAATGAACTGTAACTATGTAGCTCGTCATTATCTTCAGTTCCTTAGTTATTATTATTACTTGATGAGTTGGTTGTACTCATACTACACCCTGCACTTCGTGCGCAGATTCATGTGTTCCCGGACATAGCGGGTGTTGATCATTTCACGCAGTTGATTTTCAGGAGATTTTGAGGTAGTTACCGTATTCCGCAGACCTTGTCTCTCCTTCTCTATCTCCTTGTTCATTGAATCTGGTCTCAGACTATTATAGATCGTATTTCCGAGACTTGTATTCATATTAGATGCTCATGTACTCAGTGACACCAGGTTTTGGGGAGTGTTCATGTCAGTATTTGTGAGATTTTGTATTGTGTTAAATTATTGTATTTTCAAACTTAAGAAAAATTGTGGTTTATCGAGATTATCGGCTTGCCTAGTATCGAGATAAGCACCATCACGACAAGTTGGGATTTTGGGTCGTGACAAAAAAGTGATGTGCTTAACTGCAATACTATAATTGAAACAAAAAATACTGAGTTATTTGAATATATTTATCCATTGTCTGATAAAATTTCTCATACACCTGTTGAAACAAATAGTGAAATTACCTCTAATGAGGAACTGAGAAGGAGAAAAAGGCCTAGGAAAGAATATTTTTCTTATGGAAATGATTTTCAAACTTTTCTTGTTCATAATGAACCATCAAATTAATTTGAAGCTATTTCTTCTTTAGATACTAAATATTGGAAAGATGCAATAAAAGTTGAAATCAATTCTATTTTGAAAAATAACACATGGATTTTAACTGATTTACCTCCTGGTGCAAAGCCTATTGGTTGTAAATGAATTTTCAAAAAGAAATTTAATCCTGATGAATCTTTAGACAAATATAAAGCTCGGTTAGTAGCAAAAAGATTTTCTCAAAAATAAAATATAGATTAATTTGATACATTTGCACCAGTGACTAGAATTTCTTCTATTCGAGTTTTAATTGCCTTAGCTTCAATCCGTAAGCATTTTATCTACCATATGGATGTCAAAACTGCTTTTCTAAATTGTAATTTAGAAGAAAAATTTATATAGTTCAACCTGAAGGCCGTGCCATTCCTGGACAAAAAAATAAAGTTTGTAAATTAATTAAATCTCTTTACGGCCTTAAACAAGAACCTAACCAGTGGTATGAGAAATTTGAACAAGTCTTACTGAGAGACTATTTTTTTTCAGTGGAGGTGGATAAATGTGTTTATACTAAAGTGGTAGACAATGAGTATGTGATAATATGTCTGTATGTTGATGACATACTTATATTTGGTACAAGTTTAAATATTGTGCAAAGTACTAAATTATTTTTGTATGCTAATTTTAATATGAAAGATGTGGGTGAAGTAAATACAATAGTGGGAGTTAAAGTTATAAGGAGTGAAGATGGAATAAGGTTGTCACAAGAACATTATGTTGAGAGACTTCTTGAGAAGTTTGAATATTTTAATGTCACATCTGTGAGCACTCATTTTGATGTTAACTCTTAGTTGAAAAAGAATAATGGTGACTTAGTTGCTCAGTCTAAATATGCGCAAATTATAGGGAGTCTGATGCATTTAATGAATTTTACAAAGCCTGATATAGCCTATGTTGTGTGTAGACTGAGTAGATATACTCATAATTCCAACAGAGAGCATTGGTCTGCATTGGATAGACTAATAAAATATTTGAGAGGAACCATGAATTATGGTATCCTATATAGTGGATTTTCATCTAGTTTAGAAGGGTACAGTGATGTAAACTGGATCTCTAATTCAGATGAAACAAAATTCACTAGTTGTTATGTATTCACCCTTGGTGGTGGTGCAATATCGTGGAAATCAGCTAAACAGACAATCATTGCTAGATCGACTATGGAATCAGAGTTTGTAGCTCTGGAGTTAGCTGGTTCTGAGGCTGAGTGGCTAAGAAACTTCTTAGCTAATATCCCTTTAATAAAGGACGTATTGCCTCATGTGTCTATACACTGTAATTGCCAAAAGGCAATAGCTATTGCAAAGAATAAATCTTATAATTGTAAAAGTAGACACATGAAATTGAGACATCATGTCATAAAACAGCTGTTGAGAGATGAAATAATTTCCATTGACTATGTGAAGTCAGAGATAAATTTGGTCGATCCTCTAATTAAACTGTGGGAAGAAAATTAATTCTTCAAACCTCAAAAGAGATGGGGTTAAGGCCGACATGTTATCAATAGAGATGGTAACCCAACCTATGTGATTGGAGATCCCACGAAGTAGGTTCATATGGGTAATAACAAGTCGATATTGACACTGAAGCACTAAAAGAGAGTGCTTGACTGCTGCTAATTAAGAGGCTGAGTTATAACTTTTAATGAAATTCATAGTCTGTATGGATGGTGTATTTTAAAGAAGTATACACTTGATGAATTTACCTATATGAGAGTGGAGTGGGCCGCTCCTATGAGATTTTGGCCTAGTCTCTAGAGCTCTCATGAATATCCAAGCACGCGCATGGCCTATTGGGCGTAAAACCGCGTTGAACAGCAAAATTACCGAGGGTCAAAATGTGATTGATAAAATCTCTGACTTACAATAAGAATTATTGGTTCATAGCAATATTATATTTCACTAGTAATTCTATGAGTTAAATTTTATTGGTTTAAGTTTGGTTCATAATCCAGAAGACATCAAACCTATTGCATTTGGACCATACAAATCCAGCAAATCTTATTATTCTATCTTTTTTATTATTTTGAAAATATGTGGGGATTGTGACAGTATTTTCAATATAAATGAGTTCAAGTGTCATGCCTTAAACCAAGTGTCACTATGCATGGAAAAAAAACTTTGGAGTGGCAATTTGTAAAGGGAATTAAGGACAAGTGTATGGACACTTATCTATATTTAAAACTCTTTATAAGCCTATAAATAGGCACTCATTCCCTAATGATGATGCAACAGAAATGCTTCCTATTTCTACTTCTTCTCTCCCTTACACCTTTGTTCTTTCTTTCCTTTATTTTTCTTTTCAATTTAGTTGGTCTTATTCCTTTTTCTTATTTGCTAGATTTGAAAATGTAATTTTGTTGATTCTTGTATTATCTAAATAAATAGAGATGAGCTTGTTTAATCCTGGGGAAATATTTTACATTGCTAAAATAGTTTCTTAGGACAGTGCCCAGCACGAGTCAAGCCAATTCGTGTATCTGTTTACAAATAATGTCATTACAATATTATTATCGTTTTTTCTAGTGTCATTTCCCTACACATTGACCTATTAAAAATGAAAATTCTTAACTTGTCCTGAACTTTTCTGCTTATTTGCCATTGCTGTAATCCATTTCATGCTGACATATTAATAATGTTATAATTGTATTTTAATGCTTACAATTGGCTTCTTTCATGATTGAGACATGGAAAAACTCTTCTATTGGAAGAACTAACTGCTATATGAAGTAATAGCTGCATATGCCACCTCCTATTTGTTGAAGAATGAAGGGTGATATAGCTAAACCATATTGAGAATTAACATGCATAAAGTTGTGAAAATAAAACCAACCTTGCCAATAACGCTAAGTTTAAGCTATCTCATTCTCCGGTTTGCTACTTGGCATGGCCATGTTGGATGATTACTTTTCTTTTTGTTGACAAGAGTGAATTGCTCTAGTGGTGAGCATCCTCCACTTCCAACCAAGAGGTTGTGAGTTCGAGTCACCCCAAGAACAAGGTGGGAAGTTCTTGGAGGGAGGGAGCCGAGGATCTATCGGAAACAGCATCTCTACCTCAGGGTAAGGATAAGGTCTGCAGAGGCTCTTCTACCTCGTGAGTCCTTTTATGTCTTCTTCGTTTGTCGGGCATTCAAGTGCAGAAGTATCTTCTAAGTTCTAAACATCAACCTGGTTGAGTCTGGGAAGGGGACAACTCCAGAAATATCACACCCATTAGTAGTAATTATACCTTTTTTTTTGTCTTTGCAGTACTTTTAGTTGTGTCTTTGTCACTGATTAACTGAACATAAATTCAAATCTCCTTCTGTATAAGTATTCTCTGGATATTATTGTGTTAGTTTCTGAATAAACTATCTACCCAGTTAGGCAATTCTCTTATGTGATAGACAATCTTTGTGCTTCTTGTTGGTAAACCAAGATACTGCTACTGCAATGGTGCTTGGAAGAGGAATGAAAAAACTATTCTACTTGATTGAGCTTAAAACTGGATGGTGGTGAAAGTCAACTTGGAATTTCCCTTAATGAAGATTGGTCTATATTGAATGTTATTTCCAAAGGGATAAGGAACAAATCAAGTGGGGTAAAAAAAGGGATAGGGGCCAATACTACATTGCATCCTTTTCCTAAGAAATATGTTAAATAGTCTCCAGAACTAAAACCACAGGTACACTTCTTAACTTTTGATCCCAAAAAACCATAGATACAAAACAAGTTACAGCAAACTTGTAACACACTTAAAGTTGATCACTTTCTTGATGTTGATCAACAGAGAAATCACACACAACTACCTAAAATAAAAATCAAATTCAAGTCATAATCTTCATTATAATGACTTGGGCAGTCTTGTCTTGACATTAATAAGGTACTGGAAGAGGTCGTGGAAAGGGTCCGTGAGATGCTTTTGACATTGTGTGGAACTTGCATTCGACTGATAACAATTGGCTCTCTTCAATGGTGATTGCGTTAATCAGTTGCAGCAGAATGTGCTCAAGCTCTTCCCCATCAGTCCACTCGTGAACCTCAGCTTTTACTAGTGTCCTGTTTTCCTTTATCAAATTCCAGGCTGGGAAATCTTTTCTTGGCATCACGAAATCTCCTTCTCTGAGCTTCAAACTAGGGCAGAAATCGCCGATTCCATCACCAAGGTATATTATTCTTTTCTTCCCTTCCTTAACCATAGAGGCTTGTATTCTTTCTACTATCAGACCCTGTAACATTTATGACAGAGAAACTCTATTAGAAATAAAGGGTTTTCTGATGCACAAAGCATTCCGCGTTTACGTAGGGTCCAAGAAGGGTCACACCCCAATGATGTGTAATGTAGGCAGCCTACTGTAATGCAAGCATCAGCGGTGACTGATTACACGGCTAGAACCCGATCACATAGAGATAACTTTACCGTTTACTTTAATTTCATATTATATTTTTTAAATTGCTGACTTGTGTTTATGAAAAGATTTTCTTATTATTATAATAAGATGGATTATTTACCTTACACATGTTGGGAGGGCAAAGATTGCAGCCATGAGGGGATGTTTGAAAATCAACGTAAGGTAGGATTTTGAGTCTTCCTTCCTCATCAACATAGCCTGGGTTTGTGTTGATTTCCGAAAAGCAATTCCTTATTCCCAGATGTTTCAAGATTGTCTCTATGAAGAACACGTTTGCATCGCTTATTACTCTCAAATCACACCTGAATTAATAAACATTCAATTAGTTTAAACCCACAAGATTTCTGATTACTTACTTATTAAGCAGATTTTAAAAAAAAACATAGGAAATAAAACAAAAGTTACAGTAAACGGCGCTAAAGGCTGAAATAAAAAGATACGTACCCTAATGCAAAAGCTGATTTAATGGCTGGGACAATCCTAGGGTGTATGGGTACCCGTTTTAGTACTTCTTCAATGTCTTCAATAGTTTTGCCTTGTGTATGAAGCTCCTTCATCAACCTATCCTGTTATTTGAAACAGAACATAAATTATCAGCCTCAAGAAAAAGACAAAAATCAAACAAAAACCATAGACTATGTAGGGAAAGTTGAAAAAGTCCATTTGTTGTTACATATATATAGGTTTTTTTATTTAAGGATTTAAGTTATATACATTAAAGAAAAATTATTATAGAAAGGAAAACTAACCATGAGAGAGTTCCAGGGCATGGTAGGGAGAAGTTGATTGAACAAGTCATTGGCACCTAACTCATCCACCACCCAGTTATCACTATCCACGTCGATGATCGTCTTGTCGAAGTCGAAAATCACCACAATTCCAGCCATTTCTGAGTTTTTTCGAGGGGTTAGTGACAAGAAAAAGATGAATATAGAAAACCTCTGCTTCTTGTTTTTCTGGGATTTATTTGGCTTCAGAACACAAACTGTTGTTTAGACTGAATTGAGAAAAAACCTTAGAAGAGGGAGAGCTTTATATAGGGGCGAAAAGGAAAAGAATAAATTTGAATTAGGTACAAAAACTAAGATGCTAAGGGAATATTACGCGGATTTGACATGAGTTTGTGGTAAGTTAAAGCAAAGCCACTCAAAATCCTACTCAGTTGGTTTATTTTCTTTCTGGAAAAGTTATTATCGTCAGCTTATTTCGAATATTAGCCATTGGATTTTGGTAGACTTGACTATCACGGATCATCATACGGTAAGTGTGGAGTTTTACTTTATGGTATAAATTAATATTCATTTATTGTTAGTATGGGAAAAGGATTTATGTACGCAGGAATATGACAGAATATTCCATGCAGGAGAATTCAATTCCCTCTTCCAACTATACTGCGCAGCCACCAAACCAAAACCACAAATTAGGATGGAACATATTTCAATTAATTGTTTCAAGTTTTAATATATTACAATATATTAAATATTAATAATAAACTTTTGGTGCTAAAGATTGATAATTATAAAGAAAATTTGCTCTTGTCTATAAGTGAGAAGAACTTTCCTCATTTTAATGAATTTTTTTTGATCATCAAACACTAGAAAATAACTTTTTCATGTATGATATAAAGAATCCTTAAAAAACAATTTCCATCATATTAAACACACAGTTATGAATAAAGAGAACCTGGATCTATTTTTTTAGTATAAGAGAGCAAATGCAGCTTCTAGATTAGAGATATTCGAGCATAAATCCCAATTGTGATTTTAAATACAATAATAAAGAAACTTATAGATTTTGTCACGTTATGTTCATGAAAGTAGGGGTGTACGGCCAAGTGGATCAATGTTCATATATACCACGTACATACATTAGCACCGCAGGAATCAGATTAAATGTTGTTAATTATTTCACTTAAAATAATCCTCAAACAAAGTTTTTCAAATTCTTATTTCCAATTGAAGATAAAATAATCACTAAAATAGTAAACTTAACATTGAATTACAACCATTATTTCGATTAGCTTTTGAAGTTATGTCTAAATGCCTACCAGTGTTTTTTCGTGTGTGTATGTGGTCCTTTACCTGTAATCAAGAAACGATATCACATGAGACAATTCAAATTTTAGAATAACATATGCCATATCAAAGTTATAACTAGGGGTGTACAAGCCAAACCGTCAAGCCAAACCGAACCGACGAATCAAATCAAACCGAAGAAAAAAATTGACTTGTGGTTTGGTTTGGTTGGTTTGGTATTGAAAAATAAAAAACCGATCACTCTTGGTTTGGTTTGGTATTAACAAAAACAAAGTCAAACCGAATCTAAATCAAACCGACATAATATATATATAAATTTATACATAAAAAATAATCATTAAAATCTAATTTGTAAGTATTTTTTAAATTATTATATAGTTTTTAATGTCTTGAGATATTATTTATTAGTGGGCTTGTAAATTCACTATCCACTTAATTGATTCTAATTACACAACCTAAATTTGAAGCTCAAACTAAAACCCAATAAAAAAAGATAATAAAATAGGTTATTCCTTGTCTTCATTCTTCTGTATCTTTCCTATCTTCCAACTCCAAAGTCAAAAAACCCCAAATAGTGAAAACCCTTCCATCCACTTCACGACGAGCTTCCTTTTTTGCAATTCCGAGCCACTGTCCAAGTTTGTAATTACATATTAGTCTTACTGCTCCAACACAATTTGGTAAGCTAAAGTATTTGATTAAATCAATTATGTTATTTTGTCCCTTTAAATTGGGTATAATTGTTATCTTAGATTGTTGGTCCTGAAATTTGATGTTACGAGTTGTGTTCTTTCAATCCAATATTGCACTTATATTTGTGATGAAATCACCGCTTAATATTAAAGGTTCTCTAACAAGGAATGCAAGTTTCAAGACTATCTAGAAGAAATTAAGAAAATTGAGCAAGTTGAAGAAGGTAATTTTATATATTTAATTCGTAATGAATTTGATTCTATCTTTATATTGTTTAACATGTAAATGTTTTTTTTTCCAGAATGTCCAGGTGACCCTTTGAGTATTGATTAGTTTAGAATTTCAATTAAACAAAATAGTGTCAACCTATTCATGGTGCTTGGCTGCTTGGTGCTTATTTCTAACTTTTGTCTTGGCCACTTTAATTAACTTAATATTTTTTGTGGAACTATAAGTTGGGTTGTAGCTTTTGGTTTATCATATGTTTGTTGTCATTTTCTATTATGGAAGGTCTTGGAATTATGATTCATACGAACAATTGCTATTGCTCATATATTATTTTAATGAATAGTAATCATGCGGACAATTGGTGATTATTTGATCTCTTTTTCAAGCATAATATAACTAAAAAGAAAAACCGAAAATAAACCGAAAAACCGAGGAAACCGAAAAAACCGACAAAAATCGAAACCGAAAAAACCGAGTTTATGTTGGTTTGATTTGATTATAAATTTAGTAAACCGATATAGTTGATTTGGTTTTGATTTAATAAAAAATCGAACCAAACCGCCTCACGTACACTCCAGTTATAACTATCATCTGGTCTTTTACCTTACATAAATCGTGTCTTTAAATAAATACAAGTTTGGTTTCTATCATTGTCAATAACAGTAACCAAACCTTTAGTGGCATATATATCTTCGAAAGAATATATACTCTTTGCAGTTGTTTTGTTCAAAATTCAAGCATATTTAGGAGACTTTATTTAAAAGCAAGTGCTTTTGATCACTTGTTTTTACATTCCAAAAAGAGAGAAGAGAAAAAAGTAAAAGTAAGAGTTCATTTCAAAGAATATCGCTACAAACCAAAGATCTTATCAGTTATGGTTATGTTAATTCAAGCACGGTACTACTTTCTTAATGTTAAGAGAATAATGCACATTTGTTCATTGTCTGTATATAGGAGTTTTTCAAGGAATTTATAATGATCTTTAGCCACTTTTACCTGAAATTAAAATTAAGATTTCAAAAAAGAAGAAGTCATTAATCACAAGAAATTACTTATGTTGGGCTTAACTAGCTTGAAGATACTCTTAAAATGCTGTAATATTATTTGCTTTGGACTAAACTTGCATGATTTTTTCAATCTTTGCAGCTATTAATGTAGGACTTTATTCGCACACCCAACAACCTCGCCTTCGAACTAACCACGATTCACGGGTCTCCCCTCGAACTAAGTTCCGCGCGGCATATTACATGATCACAAGTCAATTCCAAAATTCACTGTGTGCCACCCACATCCTTAGAGTATTTATATCAATCGAAGCCCGCAATTAGCTTCTTCTCGCCATTCTCGCCCACCGAACCTGGACTATGATACCAGTTTTGAGTTCAACCAGTCAGAAGATATTCTTAAAATTGTGTGATATTATCTTCATTGGGCCGAGCCTATACATTTTTTCTCAAAAAGCCTCATATCATTAAAATATCTCGGGTAAAATTCAAAAATAGCCAGATTTATAAGTGGTAATTAAAAAATAGCCACAATTTCAAAAGTAATTGAAATTTAGCCACTTTTCATGTAAAGATAAATCTGAACGAAAACACTGTTCAAAATCCGAAAAATATTCTAGCATAATATACTGGAGTTCAAAAAAAATTTCATGTGAACTTCCAGCATAATATACTGGAGTTCCAGCATAATATACTGGAGTTCCAGTACAATATGCTGGAAGTTCATACACAAGTGCTCCAATCTCCAGTATATTATGCTAGAAATTTTCGTGTGCTGGAGTCAGCATAATATGCTGGAAGTTCATACACAGATGCTCCAATCTCCAGTATATTATGCTGGAACTTTCTGTCTGCTGGAGTTCCAGTATAATATACTGGAATTTCATACACATGTGCACTAATCTCCAGTATATTATGCTGGAACTTTCCGTGTTGCACCAACATTGTAATTATTTTTCAATGACTTTGCAAACGCTAAATATTTTTCAATTACCAGTTCGGAAACTGGCTAGCCCATGCTATTTTCACAAATATCTCTATGCCTTATATCTAGATTACCAATATTTTCAACTATTAATGTGAGACTTTAGTCTCACGTCCAGCAACCTGAAAAATTAGAATGACGCTTGGAGAATAGTGGCAGACACATACATATAGTGACTGCTTTTCACATAAGGGTAGCAAGTGGGCCGGTCCGGGTCCGGAATCGGTCCGGGCCTGCGGGTTAAGTGGGTTGGGACCATTAGGACCGCTAGAGATGGGCTCGTACCGGTCTCATGGGCCGGTTCTTAGCTAGAAACCGTTAGGACCGAGCCCGTTTGGCCTACCAAGAGGCCAGGACCGGACCACTCGCTTGGTGGGCCCAACGAATATTTTTTTAAAAAAAAAAAATAGCCATTTGGCTTTTGAAAAAAAGAGTTGTTGGTGTTTAAAAAATAGTCGTTAGCTATTTAAAAAATAGTCATTTAACCCCCCAACTTAGTTTTAACCCCAAATTTTTTATAATTATATTTTTTCTCTATTTTTAACTATAAATACAACATCATTCTTTCATTTTCTTACAAAATCAATATCAATCTATCACAATCTCTCTCTAATTTTATTCTATACTTACTACTATTACTTACTTTATTCCAAAAAATAGTCAAAAAATATTGAGGTTGTTACAATTTGTGAAAAAATTGTGAAGTTGGTGAATTGAAGTCTTTAAGTCTTCAACGATAATCAATTTTTAACAAGTTATTCGTCAATTCGGTAAACTCGTTCCAACTCTTAAGTCTTAATATTATAGTTTTGTTTGTTTTATTTATTTGCTATTACTTGATTAATTAAGATGTCTTCCTTAAGAAATATTTTTGGTAAAAATAAGAATAAGGGAAAATCCAAGACTCGCGAATCTAGTGGTACTGCTGTTCCTCTTCCCCTGCCCACGGCTCCCCTAACCAAATCCCATACCCGTCCTACACCTGCTATTCTTGATACCGATAATAGTTTATTATAATTTATCGAGACTGAATTTTTCCATAGTATTACACTCGGTGAACATTTAGACTATGAATTAATGAATGCTCTCTATTCTAATAATTATAATACTATTGATGAAAATGATGATGAGGAAATTGATCTTGATGAAACTCAACCGGACGATGATACACCCACTAGTCCTGCTCCTGATATTGACCCAACTAGTGATAATGTTGCTAATCCAAATGATGACCCATCTGATACTCCCATTACTGCCCCTACTTTTTCTAGACAACCTACGAAACGGAAGAAACATCTCCTGTTTGGCCTTTTTTACTTAACTAGTTTCACAAAATAAGGCTAAGTCTAAAACTTGTGGTATGGAGTTAGCTTTTAAATATTTTGGATCGCGGAGCGGGACAGGATCTTTGGCTAGACACATAAAAAAATACCCTAAAGATAACGTCAGATATCAACGTCTGAAAGCTTTGGCCGAGGGAAAAAGTGTACCTAGTCCTAGTCAGGCTGACCCTAATACCGGTTCAAATCAATTTCAACCGAGAATTAATACCGTTACCGGTGGTATTTTATATTATGATTCAAAAAAAGATCAGAAGCAATAGCCTCAATTAGAATAAATGCTCAAACTATTTATAATACTTATCAAGTTGCATTAAATCATGCTAGACCAAATGTTCCAACTCCTTCTTCTTTTGATTCTCAATCTTCTAAAAAAACAGCGGGAGTAAGATGACTTAGTACTTGGGCGAGGTTTAAGGGTACTTTTGGTTCTAGTAGTAATGATTTTTCACAACTAAATGAGCTTGAAATTTATTTGTCGCAGAAACTTGAGGAAGTGAATCCCGACGACACCTTTAATATTTTTGCAATGGTGGAAGGACAAAGAAAAATACTTTCCGGTTCTTTCAAGGATGGCCCGAGACATTTTAACTATTCTAGTTTCAACAGTGGCATCGGAGAGCGCTTTCAGTCAAGCAAGATTTCAAATCGGTGATTATAGAGCGTCTATGAGAGAAAGCTTAGAAAAATCAGTACTTTTCAAAGATTGGATCTGTTCGGAAAGAAGAAATTTCGGACTTGATGAATCACAACCAGAGGAAGACGAAGCTTACGGAGAAATGCTAGTTGAACTTGTTGAGGATGCTGCTTCGCCCGACAATGGAAGCGGCGATGACCAAGTTACTTTTCCGCCACCACCAACGGAACTTCCTCCGAACCTTGAAGAATTTATGAAGTTTGTAAGAGATAGCATGTAACTTGTATGAACAAAAATTAGTATGTATTATGTAACTTCTATTTTGGCACATCTTGATTAGTTCCTTTTTCTTCTCAATGGTGGTATTAGCACCTTGTTGTACTCATTCCATAGGGGGAAGAAGACTAAGAAAGATATTGCCATATTTTTTATTGCTATAATAAAATTACAAGGCATTGCTTTGAATATCTTTTTACAATATTTTTGTCTTTAAATTTGAATTAGAAAATTAGATCATAATTCTATAATAAATTTATAAGGCATTGCCTTAGATTTTTTTAAACATCTTTTTATCTTTAATTTCTATTTAATTTTGGAATTTTTTCATTCTTATACACTATTTGAAACCTTATTATGAAAAATATTCATGTTTTGGTATTTACCCGACCTAAACACATTTTAGTTACAAAATATATACAATCTACCTTAAAAGGCTCCCAAATCTATTATTTGTGCCTTCAATCAATGAATTTAGCTACACCCTTTTTCTTTTTTCTCCACCGCTGATTCGCTCGCCTTCACATCCTCAGAAGCCATAAAAGAACGAGATTTGCCTAGTTTTTTTAGCTTTCAACCTTCAATTTTTTGAAGAAGCTTCTTCACTTTCTGCTTGCACCCATTACAATGTATGTTCACTCGAAGAACAGGTGTCTGCAAAAAGGGAATTAACGAAAGATGAACATTAAAAAAAGGTGGAGAAGAGACAAGGGAAGCAAACATAGAACCAAAATAATAATTTACAGAAGAAAAATCACAAGCCAACTTTATGGTACACTAGTAGAACATGGTCTTGAGATAGAGAAATATACTTGAATTTTTAGGAGCTTAAAATCTTCATCTTGAGTCATTTCTTCAGTGCAGTTTCAACAGAATGATCTGCTTCAACAAGTAGTAGCGAATATAAATACCGCTTAAAAATTATATGTACAATGTGGAAAAGAGGTGTTGTTGTTTTATGGAAGAGTTAAAAGTTACTCCCCCGTTTCACTTTAAATGAGGTAATTTGACTTGAAGTTAATGAAAAAAATAAAAGTATAATATATACATAATAATTATATATTATACAACTTATCTACAACTTTCATATATTATTTCTACCCAATTATATACAACTACAATATCATACCACTTAAATACAATTTTTATACAAATTCTATACATATGTCTTTTGTATTGTATCTTATTTATACATAGTAAAAAAAAAAATTCATACAATTAATTATATATTATACAACTTATCTATAATTTATCTACAATTTTTATACATTATTTTTACCAAGTTATATACAACTACAATATCATACAACTTAAATACAATTTTTATACAAATATTGTTCAACTTTCATACGATATTTAAATATAAAAATATATATAAACAACAGAATACAATTTTTCTACAATTTTACTACAACTTTACTATAATTTCGAAAGTATAATGTATGTCATGTCTTCTTCTTCTTCTTCTTCTTCTTCTTCTTCTTCTTCTTCTTCTTCTTCTTCTTCGAGTTTCAATATGAAATTCAGCCAAAATCAAGTCTAATCTTCACCAAAACACCCTCAAAATTGAGATATAAACTCCAAACAATATTCTCAATTGTTTGCAACAACACCCAATCCAAACAAAAAATAATTTTTGAAAACCTAAATTCAAATTCAAAGCTTCAAAACTTTTTAATGGCTGTCAATAGTGAAATTGCTGCTCTATTTTCCTTCAATTTATCACTTAATCATAATTAAGTAATATATATCTTCAATTTATTATATAAATTAATCATAATAAATTAAATTAAATTGGTATAAACACGATGGTAATTATTTACCGTTATTCTTTATGCTTCTCCTTATAAGTATCTAACTAAAGTGCTAATACACATTTTTATATTTGCTTGTCTGTGTTCAAGAAAAGACGACAAATAGAGTTATGGTATGATCCTAATCTGCTTTTTTCTGTATCTATTATATGATCCTTCTTCACCTAGCAACAACACCTAATCCAAACAAATAATAATTTTTGAAAACCCAAATTCGAATTCAAAGCTTCAAAGCTTTTTAATGACTGTCAATGGTGGAATTGCTGCTCTCTTTTCCTTTGCTCTACATTACTGGAATTAGGGATTGAGAGATAGAGATAGACGTAGAGAGAGAGAGCGCAAGAGAGAGAGAGAGAGAGAGAGAGCGCAGGAGGGAGAGAGAAAAAGGATGAGAAATAATTTATTCCTAATATAAAGGGATGATCATTTAATTCATAAAGTGTATATAATTGGTAAATTTGTATATAGGATGTAATTAAATTGAAACTTGAGTAGGGAGGGTAATAAAGTTTCAAATAGTATATAAAAATGTAAAAGTCTCTTTAATTTTTTTTTAAAAGTAACTACTTAGCCGTTGGGCCCACTTAGACTGCGGGCCCGACCCGTTTAGCCCGGGACCATGAGTTCGTGGGCCGGACCGATTCCTACAAAAGACCGTTTAGCCCGTTTATTTAAGGATCGGGACCGCGGCCCACAAGACCCGTTTAGGGCCCGCCCCGCCCCCCAAAATTTCATATAACATTTGGCTTCCCGTAAATCGTAATGACTGTAGCTATTTTGTTATGTAACATTAATTATGTTGTATGTTACTCACTCCATTTTACAATAAGTGATTTTTAGTCTTTGGCACACATTAACTCCTAAAAAAAAGTATTTTGACAAAATTTTTCTTAACTAAACTGTAATACTGTAAACAAAAAATACCATGGATTATTGTTTAGACGATCTAGACCTAATAAACTGCAATTCTGGAAACAAAACGTTATAATCAAAATGTAGAAATATTCATCTTTATCTTAATCACCAAGGAGAACATTTACTGAGATTAAAATATAGAGGACTCATGAAAAAAAAAAATAGATACTCACGTTCAAAATTTCAGACTGGGACACCTGCAAAACTCCAGAAAAAATAAAATAATATACCGAGTTACATGTAATTGCCATAATAAACATGAGTTGATAATTTAAAAGAATGCTACTAAAATGTTATAGCCGGTTAGCTTGTATTAGTAATATAAAAATTATTTATCCTATTAGTGTATGCAATTTTCAAAGTGTATAAATATTTTTCTTTCTATTGAGCTCCAAAATTTGTTGAATGGTCTCTATACGTCTATACATGATTAACAAAGGGTAAGTACTAAGTACACAGATAGTCATTCTCAAGGGTGCTATTTAAAGATTAGTAAGTAATTATTTTTTCTGAAATTTTAAAAATCTTAACTTCAAGACAATTCAGGACAGTTTTGTTCCAAAAAATTGAACTGCAAAAAAATTAATATTCATGACGTACTAGCTAATTTTTAAACAGCAATCCTTTAAAGTGGCAACTTAGTGTCATTTCTACATGTTACTTGGAGGTATGGAGCGACAAAGGGTAAGTATCTTTATGTTTGGGCAAGTAATGGTAGGGGTTCTTGACAAGATGTGAAATTTCACCTCCTTTTTTCTCACTTTCACATTTCCTTTCTCGTTTTGATAATGAAATGTCACCCTTTTTCTATGCTTCATTCTGATTCCGTTTTATAGCTAGCCCATATAGGTGGCTAGTCCATGTTGTACAGGGCCTCAAACGAATCTGAATGGGCTGCCACCGACTGGCCAATACTTTTAAGTCATTTTAGTAATTTGTAAATTGTGATTGAACTTTTGACATTTAATACTTAATAGGCATTTTGACACTATCTGGTCGAAGTTTAAAAAGGAATATTTGAAGTTTAAGTTGATTTTTTTTTTAAATATTAAATTTGTGTTTGAACAAAAATTTCACGTGGAAAAATAATTGAAGAGTTATTAGAAAAAAGATATTTTTCACTTGCAATATTCTTCAAATAAGTTTTTAAATATAATTATTATTTATCGAGAAATGAGAGAGATGGTGCATTTTTCGTTCAAGTTTTTCAGCGGTAGCATATAATATTGCGATTTCCACAAAAATAAAGAGAGAGAAGGAGAGATTCTCTTAATGGATTCATTTAAAAAAGGTCATGTGCTTTGCACATACTTTATTTGTTATGCTTTTTGAGAATTCAAAGTATGTTTTCATTTTATAGATTATCTTTTGAAAACAAAGAATCTTTTAAGTCCATATACGT
Organism: Nicotiana tomentosiformis; assembly: GCF_000390325.3. Classification (NCBI taxonomy): domain Eukaryota; kingdom Viridiplantae; phylum Streptophyta; class Magnoliopsida; order Solanales; family Solanaceae; genus Nicotiana; species Nicotiana tomentosiformis. The sequence goes on from NC_090817.1 coordinate 128,731,280, forward strand.
TATAGGTTTTAAGCTAACGAATTCTCTAATGGTATCAATGTTTTAAGAAGATAGAATTTTATTCTATTAATATGCACAGTTAGTTTAATGCTTATGGACCAAGGTTGAATAATACATTTGATAATTAATACACTGTTTAGTTTTCACAATCTAATTTAAAAATAGATAAAAAGGATAAGTGCATACACGTCAATTCGGAGAAACTTTGTGTCGTCTCCAACAACACCCTGTTTTATACTATAACTATATTAACGTATTTCATAATGATTTTTTTTTTGGGGTTTAACTTAGTGCATTTATGTGCATTAGTTACAACCATCAAGTTACTGTAACTTGCAACAAGTAACTAAATATAATAATTCTAATTTGTTAACTTAAAACGTAATTGAATAATTAGATATAGCTAATGAAGATGCATTAATTGAGTAAAAATCATTTTTACTGTTAGCATATCTAAGTTCTTTTTTTTATTTTTTACTCGGCCACCAAGCATTGCCTCTAGTTTAAACCTTAGCCAATGAAACCTGATGTTAACAAACAAAATTAAAATTTTGTGTCAACAAATATAAAGTATCATCGCAATTATTATTTTTTATTGATAATACCTTTTACAATTAACATATAAAATTAATTTATAAAAACTTTCAACAATATTTCTAATTTTGTTTAAATATAACTTTCGAGAAGTTTCTACTATTTTTTAACTTAATATAATAAATACATAATATATGTACAAATCATTGGTTGTAACTTGTATATGTTGATAGAATTGATGAAAAATACTTATTCGTATTCGACATATATACATTAATAATAAATCAATAGACACATTATTTATTACTTAAGTATCGTAAATCTATATGTTTTTATTTCGATTTACTACTTTAACTGGGGCAAGCTAAACATTTACTATGTTCGACTAAATTTCTTTCCTAGAAGGCTAGAACTAGAATAGATCCGCCACTGATTGTTGTCTTTTGACTCAGAGAGAGGTAAGGTTAGAGCAGGGCTTTTGCACAAATATATCGAAACAAAGTTTTCCTAGAGAGAGAACGGTTTGATAGAGAGAACCAGTAACCTTAATTCTCAGAACTGTTTTCTACTCCAATTCTCTCTATTCTCCTGAGAGAGAGAGAGAGATAGAGAGAGAGAGAGAGAGAGAGAGAGAGAGAGAAGTGATATACTGTGAGAATCTTAATCTGTGTTCAACGCATGTGTCGTTATTTATATCTGGACTTGTTGTAATAGTTGATTCTGAATCCGACATTGAAGTTAGGATCTTCAGACGACGGAGATTCCAAATACCTAAGTCGATGAAGTGATTATTATTCTATTAGTTATCGTCGTCACTTGATTCTAGATTTTCAATTTGGATCCTCGCTTTTTTTATTTTACTTGATTTTTTTGGGGGCTGTTGATTTATCGGGGGGAAAAGATGAACGGTGGTGATGTTGCAGCAGCAGCTCCGGCACCGCCGTTAGAGTGGAAATTCTCTCAGGTCTTTGGTGAACGTGCGGCGGGCGAAGAAGTTCAGGAAGGTAAACTACTTTATCATCTCACTCTTTACTCTATGGATCCACACTTATTTTGAATTAAGTTTTGCTATCTGCTATTTGGTTGTTAATTGCTCAAATAATTACTATTTCATTATTGACCAGTAGAGAAAAATCTGTTTGATTTGATCACGGATTTGATGATGTGATTTTGCATGCGGAGTTTAACCGATATACCTAATATGAACAGTCTATTAATGAAGTAGCCAAGTACAGTCCTTTTAAGCTATATTTCATTTTTAAAAAAATATTGGAGATCCTTGAACTTGTATCTTGATGTCTCCCGTGTTTGTGTGGTGAATCAGTACTTGTTATTGATTTACTGAAGGACTATGGAGCTGTAGTTGGTGGTTTGGGTCATGTATTATTACCTTACTGTTTAAGTGCGTTGAGCTATTATACTTAAAATTTAAAGCATAAGGGCGTAAATTTCTAATTAGTCGTGGATTTTCTACAGATGCATTTGTGTGACAGGGTGGTTCCGTATTGAGAAACTAACTTAGAATAGTCGCTCGCCCAAAAAAATAGCCGGCAAATGTATATTTTGCACATAATTAGTGTGTAATATATGTATATTGGCATTGGCAAGGGGTTGTACCGAGTGGACAAATTTGTAACTTCCCCTTCCGTATTTCGCCTCTAGGTATTCTCTAGCTGCCCACCGGTGTCAGTTTTAGGTACATGTACCCTCTTGCTTAAGGTTGTTCAAGTTTTTTTTGATGCAGTCAGTGACCACTTGTCATGTTATTTTCATTCCACTTTTGTGATGTAAATATAGTAGTGAAGTTGTAGTGCATATACTAGTAAGTTTCTTGAGATTGCAGGGCATGTTTCAGTACGACAGGCTGCTCGGAGAGCAATTTATAATTGGGTATTGGCGGAGATGCCAAAATGGTCAAGGTAGAGACAATACCTTTCTTGTGTTTTGGAAATATTGGACGTTGCTCATGGGGCTTGTTGGCTTGAATCCAGCCAAGTGTTTAACTGCACATGATTAATGGAGACTGTCCCAGAGAGAAGATTTTGGTTCAAGATTGTTCTGCTATTAGAAGTTGTCCATTTTACATAGCTCCAAATTTGTTTGACGAAAGTTTGTTTCAACGTTGTTGGGCTTCCAGAAAGCAGTTTGCATCCGCTCTTTTTTTGGGGTTTCATGATGCTATGTCATTGGACTCTTGATGTGTGATAAAGTTGTTCATTGTAAATTTAATTGACAGCTCCCCGATAAAGTTCATCGTATTTTGCATCTGCTGAGTGTTCTAACCCTCTGCAGCTCCTAACCTTGTGCTTTAGCTTCCTCTTTTAGAACTATCCTGATTTTCTTGCCCAAAGTTTTATTTTTTTGGATAAGTGAAATTTTATTGGTTGCACCAAGAAAGTGCTAGTATGTACGTCAAAGATTTCTAACCCCCTTAATAAAGAAGGGATTCCAGAAAGCCGACAAAAGTATTTACGTCGCAGTCAATCTTGAGCTTACACCAAGAATACAGAAAATGTAAGGCTCTAAACATAACGAAGTGTATTGCGGAGTATTTGTTTTCAAAACACCTATTGTTTTTTTTTAAAAATATAACAAAGAGGGACAGTGTTCCAAAAGTCTTTGAGATACTTCTTTGTTCTCTGCCCATTCAGCTGTGTACAGATTCTTTCAGTATTTCTGGATGTACCCATTGTATCCAAAACACATTAAGGAACAAGGTCCATACTTCCCATGCATGCTAACCATGTAAGAAAAGATGAGCGGGAGATTCACTGTTGGCTTCACATAGAAAACACCTATTGCATAGCTGAAAATTTCTATTTGTAAATTTTCCTGTGTTAGGCATGCTTCCTGTAGTGCTAGCCAGCGAAAGCAAAGTGCTCTTGGGTATGCTTTTGCTTCCACACTGCTTTCCAAGGCCATATCTCCTGCCCGCTGGAGATTTCAGCTGATTATAGCAAGATTTTATGGTGAACTTTCTTTTTCTGTCCTCTTCCCATGCAAGAGAATCAGGAATGTCTGGCTGTATTCAAACTCCCTCTACTCTAAATAACAGTTGTCCAAAGTTTTCTACTTCCCAACCGATTTTTTTTTCCTTAATCCAAAATTCCAATCTTCATTACTCCAGCACCCAGAAATTGTTGCATCTTGCTTTGGCGTCATACCAAAAAAAATTCATGAAAGTTCTGCTTCAAGGGAGATTAAATCCAACCAAGGATCCCACCATATTCTGGTTTTAAGCCATCTCCTACAACAGTAAACCATTGATGCTCTTCCAGAGAGGTACACCATATACCCTGTAGCTTGTTTAGTTCTTGCTCAGAAATTTATTAATGTCTGAGAAGTATGTTTGACGACCTTTGGTATAGCTTAGTTCATTGTGCCAGTTAAATAATTACTGAAGTACCTATCAGCGTAAAAAGCATATAAGGTGGAAGTATTGGCAGGCTGGATTGACTGGAAACTTTTTCATAATTTGCACAATTTGGCACCAAATGTTTCTCTTACAGAAGTTATATCCAGATTGGGAGTTTCTTTCTGACTTTATTCAGCCCTTGGGGTTCTTTTTTGTAGAGATGGAGTGTCGTTGAAGTCCATTTTCTCTAAATAGAAACCACAGTCAAGCTCCTTCGTCGTCTTGCTTTTTTAGGCTTGACTTTTCGTTCCTCATGGTTTATTGCAGTGACGAGCCAAAAATCCTAACAAGGGGATTCAAAAACTAAAAGAATACCATGCCTAGGATTCCAACTGGTTACCTAAAGCAAATTTTTAACCCCGTTACCACTAATTTTAAAGTTTCCATCATGTCAAGGGGATTTAAAAACTTATATATGCACAAAAGAATTGTTTTTACCCTATTTGTGCAGTATAATTTTCCAATGAAGGGGATTCTGTTGACCCCCCTTCATTGAATTGGTCAAGCATGCAAAATGTGCACACAAGAAAACAAGCGCTGAATGATAGACTGTTGATCATTGAAGTTTGCTGAAGTAAGAGTGCCTAAATCCAACACCGGTAGTTACAGAAGTCCTACTTTATGGAGCTAGTTTGCTTGACTCATGGTGGTCTTCTTATTCTGACTAAAGTCATCTGCAACTAAATAGTGGATGCAGAAAAACTTATTTTATGTTGCAAGCTCTTTACAGATCCATGGCAGTACCAAATTCACTATGTTTATTGGCAGTTATGCCCTGTTTTAAATAGACGAGTTGCATTAGATCAATAGTAATCCTGCTTAAGGAAAGTGCTGGCTGAGATTTTATTACGTGTTTAAAATAACTTCTCTCTTCCTTTTTATAATTATGTTCTAAGTTGCTCCGACATGGCAGTTTAGGTGCCGCACCTGTCTCGACAAGACACTAGTATGGATATGGGTATGGGATCCGTACCAGATCTGGTCAAACAATTTTGGATACTCTGACCACGACGGACGGAAAAATTTGATTCCCGAAATCAGAACTAAAACTAGGGTAAATTTGAAGAAAATAGCATACGTTATCTAGGAAATCAATCCTTTACTTATCTACAACTTGAGTATAAAAAAGAAATTCACACTTTACAAGCTATACGTAAGTATTCCACAAAATTTCTCATAATTTAGATATATTTTTATATTTTTGAATTATTTTTAGCCGGATCCCCGCACCCGTATCCATACTAGGATCCGTATACCCGAATCTTAGAATTTACATCTCGAAGGATCCGATCTCTAGATCCGCACCCGTGTCCAACACCCACACCTATGTCCGAGCAACTTAGATTATGTTAGCATGGTTGGGACTTTGATTTTCTCTTCTTCCGGTGCTTCTAAAAGCGAAAGCGCAAAGAATGATAACCCCTCGTTTGAACTGAAGCAGATAGCGAAAAGTGAAGCACACTTTTGAACTGAAGCGAACGAGTTATGAAAATTTTAAAAAATTACCAAAATTTGAATTCATTGATCCTACTATAATAATCAAATCGCAATAAAAATACTTACTTAAGCATTCAATTTACAATAATGTTGATATTAATACAACTCCTCAAAGTTGAGGTTCAAATAATTAAAAGCTTCTCATTAGGATCAATTGACACATTATTGTTTGAAGCGCACACTTCTCTGAAGCATGTGGCTTTTCCGTGAAATGATAACCGCATGTTTGCATCGTTTCGTCGCTTTGAGCAACTAAGCGGTGATTTTTAATAACACTGCCTTCTTCAATAGCTGTTCTAATAATTCCTCTAAATGTTCGTCATTTTTTTATAAGGAAAACAAAAGGCTCGTCCTTCAGAGCTTTCTTTGCATGATGCATTTGAGTCAGTTCATTTATTGTAGGTTTTGTACAGTAACTTATCAAAGAAAAATGTAGGCTTTGTACAGTTCACGTCAACGCTGCACATTATCTTGATGTGGGGATATCCAGAAAGAAGAACACTGTGACTAGTGAATTTGCTTCCAGTAGCATTCTGTGTTGCGTGAAATTTATTTCATGGTTGCATTCATGTGAGTTCATTTAATGTAGGATTTTACAGTTTAGGATAATGCAGCATTTATGCTGATATGGCAACATCCAGAATGAAAAGAAAGGAACAGAGAGAATGTCTCTCAATATTGTGCATGGATTCGTCTTAATAATGCCCAGCTTGGTCTTTGGTGTATAACATAGTTTAAATAGTAGTTTTAGGCAGTTCGTGTTACCTGAAGGTAGTTGCTGGTGGTTTACTGTCAGACTTTAGTATAAGACATGTAGATTAACCTTTCTAGGAAACAACAGAATTGAATATCTTGCAATAGATTTCACGTATGGAATAATGGTGCTGATTCTTTCTGCAGTTACAGAATTTTCTCAAATGGTAGGAAAATATTTACCAAGCTCACGGTGTTTAGACATTTTGGACACTCTTTTCTTTCTGTCTCATTATTTGTTTTCTTGTCTTTGTTTTGCAGTTGATATCATCTCAGCAATTGAGTTTGATAAAACTGGCGACCATCTTGCCACTGGGGATCGAGGGGGTAGGGTGGTATTATTTGAAAGGACCGATACAAAGGAGGTTGTTCTTCAATCTTGTAGTTATTCAGAATTTGGAGGTTCTTTTGATTGATCGTCTTTTCCTTGCGCTTATTTTTTTTGTTTAGCATGCTGGAAGCCGAAGAGAATTAGAGAGAATGGACTATCCAGTCACTCGGCATCCAGAGTTCCGCTACAAGACAGAATTTCAAAGCCACGAGCCTGAGGTAGGCGACTCATCTCTGTTTCTAACCTTCTTTCCTGGTGTAATTTCTCTCTTAGGAACTCTTGCGTCATGTACTTGCCTGAGAAACAATATTTGAAAGAGCTTCAGAGAAACATTACCTTATTGTTTCTATGTCCTGGAAATAGATGGACGTTTTACCATTTGTGCCACTACTTTCTTGTGTCTATGGTGGATCACTGCCTTTTAGTTTTCACTCTTCATCTGCTCTTAGTTCCTCCTTTTGCCGCTTCAAGTAGAATTCTTATGCCCTCATCTACTTCATTCAGTTTGATTATCTGAAGAGTTTGGAGATTGAGGAGAAGATCAACAAGATCCGGTGGTGCCATATGCCTAATGGTGCTCTCTTTCTTTTGTCTACTAATGACAAAACTATAAAGTTCTGGAAGGTATGTTATTTCATCCGATTTGCTTCTCTGTGATTCTCTGTGGTAGTACATGTAGAGTAGGTTTTTGATACCCCTATCAAGTAAAATGAAAATGTTTATTCCGTATTTACTTTTCCAAGGCTTAAGCTACAGTAAGTTGTGTGGGAGAGGTATACTAATAGCAATTTCAAGTGTGTAGCCTGACATGTCTTCATCTTCATTCATATTCATGGTAGTACTAGAAACCGTTGTATTAGGAAGAGCGTGAGTAAGTTATTCAGTTTGGTGGGATGGGATGCCTGGGAAACGTGATATTTAGTTGAATGCTTTGGAGAAATTGTCTGATGTGCTGTTGCCTCTTATAATTTGTACATCGTCTATGAACCCTTCTTCCATTCTTGTGGAATGCATATTGTGAGATACTGTGCATTTTTTGACAAGCTACTGTTGAAGCACCTAGGTCTTCTTGTGACTGTCTATGTTGGCTGCCTATAACATCCTAATTTGCTTTCTAATTATCTTTTCCTGAATTTTCAGGTCGAAGAGAAGAAAGTCAAGAAAATATCTAACTTAAATATTGACCCTTCCAGAGCTATTGCAAATGGCAGCATGCCCAGTTCAAGTGTTTCTTCCAGTCAAAAACAGTATCTTGCAAATGGGTGCTACACAGATGGATCTTCTGGCTGTCTAAGCAATGATTTTTCGTTTCCACCTGGGGGTCTTCCTGCATTACATTTACCTGTGGTAGTTGTACTTAAGATATATATGCAACTTCCTATCTTGTACTATATATAGATGTCAAGTTTTTCTATGTGTATTGGTTTTTGTAACCTCTCAAGTATGTACATTAATTCTCTTAAGTATGCCCTGCATTTACCTATGAAAACAATGATGTCCATGGGTATAAAGTTACATCTAATTGTCGGAAATAAAATAGTGTAGAAAGGAAAATAATTCAGGAGTTGATAGTCTGAGCTGAACTGCATATATGATATTTGTTAGTCCGGGTTATTGGGGGAGGCTGTTTTGATGACTGTGCATACTATTCCGAAACATCTGTTAAGGTGTATAATTTTGGTTAATTGTTCATCCATGTATTGGTGCAAAGTGTAACAAGAAGCCAGAAACATATCTGTATTTCACATTTTACTATATTCTGCATTGCTCCTTTTAGTATTTACTAATTCTACGTACAAGCTAGGCCGTATATATTTGCATGTTCATATAAGCATGTAATCTGTATATGTGCTGGGTCAATGCATAGGTGCTTTATCCTCTACTTCTCAGGCTGGGTAACTGAAAACCTTTATGCCTTTGTTCTTCCTTAAATCTTTCCTCAATTTGCTAAAGGAATTTCAATGTGGCTTTAGCTCACATCCCCTCTGTCAAATGCTGTTTGTTGAAATTTATTTGAACGTCTTTATTTTTCTTTCATCTGCATCTAAAAGCTTTGGAATCTGAATTGCAGGTTTCAAGCAGTGAGAGCAGCGTTGCTGCTAAATGTAGAAGAGTATATGCCCATGCACATGACTATCATATAAATTCTATTTCAAATAACTGGTGAAGATCCATTCTATAATTGGAAATCTGATTTACTATGTCTTCTATTTGTTAGAACTTATCGTAATTTCTGTCCTTCTCCTTCTTCTACTTAGTGATGGGGAAACATTTATATCAGCTGATGATCTCCGGATAAACCTTTGGAACTTACAAATAAGTAACCAAAGTTTCAATATTGTTGATGTCAAGCCAGCAAATATGGAAGATCTAACTGGTGAATTTTGGATGTGTTGATCTCAACTTTCATTTTATTGTGGGCACCTCAAATACATGATAGTTTTAATTTTTATTTTTAATTTTTCAGAAATGCTTGTTTCAATGAATGCTCATATTTGTTTAGATGTTTGTTATTGCAGAGGTGGTAACTTCAGCTGAATTTCACCCTACTCACTGTAACATGTTGGCTTATAGTAGTTCAAAAGGATCAATCCGTCTGGTAGATTTGCGGCAATCAGCATTGTGCGATTCCCATTCTAAATTGTGAGTATCACATTAAATAGTAGCCCTTTGCCGGTAGGTGTTATTTTATCCTCTATGTCAAAACAAGATATCACCTGCACAAAAGAATTCTGCAAGAGAGCTAGTTTCTTACCAGTATAGGGCCCCTGGAAAGATATTCTTCAAGAGATAAATATTTTAAAATTACTTTCTCATAGCTTTAATAAGTTGAAATGCTGGTTACCCATATATGCAGGTTTGAAGAAAAGGAAGCTCCTGGCTCAAGATCCTTTTTTACCGAGATAATTGCTTCAATTTCAGATATAAAATTTGCGAAGGCTGGAAGATACATACTTAGTCGTGACTATATGACCCTTAAGGTTGGTTTTTCTCTCTCTTTATTTTCTCTAGGTCTTCATCTTTTCAGTTGACTGATGTGAGAGATGCGCAATGTAATTGCCTTGTGTATCATATTCTTGACTCTGCAAGTACTCTCTGATATGTAAATGGTGTGCATAAGGAAAACAGAGTTCTGATAAGTCAGAAGGTAACATAAGCATGGTCCATGGGCATCTGTTAGTCACATTCCTGGTAATTGGTTTAAAACAAGTTTAATAAATGATCTGTGGCACACTCTTCACTGCCGGAATCTGACTTAAATTGCCAGCTTACCAACTTATCCCCCCACCCCCCAACCCCCAACCCCCCAACCCCCACAAAAAAAAAAGAAGCCATGGTAGTAAACAGTATGATTGCATTTGGAGTTCTCCTTGGTGCACTATTTAGAAGAATTTCTGGGCTTTCTGGAAGATTGAACTATGTGCATGTGCATGGCGCTTTTTCTTCTCTTCTGTTTACCTTTGTAAGTACAAGTATTTTTTCACAAAATGGTACCAAGTGGGTACTGCAAAGGTTTACAAGATGTTACAGCTCTAAAGAGTTTAAAAAAGATTCTTCACTTTCAAAAAAATAGTTAAAAATAGATTCTTTATAGTTTTTACATAATTCTTTGTTACACAACAATATGAAACAAGATGAGATTTCAAGATGTATATTGCCTCTGATACCCCTTCGGAGTATTTTCTGGTTTTTTCTTTCCACAGCAACCACAAAATGAAAATGCATACATGAACTGTCTTGGAAAACGCCTTAACACTCTTTATGAACTAGAGAGCCTCTCCAATTGCAAAGATAGGCACTCACAGTTCTTCTGATTGGCCAGATGGAAACTTCGTGTTTCATCAGTTCATTGGTCTCATCAGATGTAATAACAAATAATTGACAGATTTTTCAATTCTTTCACGCACGAATCACTTATTACACCAATTTATCCCCCCCCCCCCCCCCCCCAATCATCTATAATTGATAGGCATGCTGCTTTAATCCTTATGTTTCCCTGTGGAAAGCTTTTGCAGTTGAATTTTTCCCAAGGCTAAGTCTCATCTTTCAAAAATCTTAATTTACAAACAAAACCTCTTGGTTTCATTAGGTTTCGCTATGTTTGCATCTTATGTTTGTGAGTCTGCAAAACATTTTCTAGAACTTAAAGGTGCAGCTGCTAGTCTGCTACATTTTCTTTATCCTTTCTAGTTCCTGGCAAGAATGTGCATGGTATACCATAAGAGTAACTATTATATCAGATTCCTGCTAGATCTACTTTCTTTCAGCTTTATGTTAGTGGACGTCCTCGTCAATAAAAGAAAGAATGAGAAGAAGTGAGATCTCTATCATTGATCCTTTTTTCCTGATGAGGTGATCCTAACCCCTAAGTATATGGAAGAAAAGATTGTTCCGTTTTTACTGAAACTCACCTTGCCTTGCAGCTATGGGATATAAATATGGATTCTGGTCCAGTTTCAACTTTTCAGGTTCATGAATATTTGAGACCAAAGGTGAATTTCTTTCTCCCAAAATTAGGTGCTTCTGCTTGGTTAGTTTCTCATTTGTGTCTGAGCTGATTAGTAATTATTATGTTGCTCTGCAGCTATGTGATTTATACGAGAATGATTCCATCTTTGATAAATTCGAATGTTGCCTTAGCGGTGACGGTTTGCGAGTAGCAACTGGATCTTATAGGTGTGTAGACTTATTTTTTAGTTTTTATTTTCTTTCCTTTTATTTCTCCACCACGGTGATGTATTGTTCAACATAATTTGTACAATTTCAGCAACCTTTTCCGTGTGTTTGGTTGTGCTGCGGGGAACACGGAAGCAACTACATTAGAAGCAAGCAAAAACCCCATGAGGTACCTGTATTAAAAGTTTTTCGGCATGCAAATTTATTTGGATATATCGTAAATGTCATGGCTTTTGATGACTTTGATTATTCTCCTTTAGAAGACAAGTCCAGACCCCTTCGAGGCCTTCCAGATACTTGAGCAGCAGTATAACACGTGTTGTCATGAGAGGTATGCTTTTCTAGATGCAGATATATAGTTTCTCATATATCTCAGTATATATGTCATCTATATTTGAATTTTTGCCCCAACAGTTTGACATAAATTGAATTTTTATGATATGCATTCCAGGAGCAGAAAGTCCAGCAGTTGATGCTAATGGAAACTCATTTGACTTCACAACCAAACTGCTCCATCTCGCATGGCATCCAACTGAAAATTCAATTGCATGTGCTGCTGCAAACAGCTTGTATATGTATTATGCATAAAATATGAGGTTGCAGTTTCTTGGAGTTGCTTTTTCAGAAGGTTTTATTTCGAATCAACTTGAGGTTCTGCCATTTCGCTCTTCCAGAATCAATGCCGACGTATATTACATGCTCATAATGTTAAGGTCCACTGCTCAAAGAATGGACATTCTAGCAACCTATTTGTCAATAGCCATGAGTTCTTGCTCTCTTCTTCCCATTATCTGCTTCACTCTTCTCTAAATTTCCTATTTATTGGGTTGACATCAGGAGAAATCTCATTGTAGTTCCCCCACAAGCAAAACCGATGGATGTGAAAAAATCGGCACTAGTTCTAAGGTGAATGCAGTTTTGCTCGAAATCTTGCTGGAAAGGACCTGCTGGCTAACTTGCAGAGCGTTAAACTAACTTTATTGGATAACATTATTTTTTTTGTAGGATAATTTAATATGCTTTTTGCTATAGGTTATTGACTAAAGTAGTTATTTTTTTCTTTTTTCCTGTAAAAGAAGTTCAAAGGCACTGGCATTTATTTCCCTGTATTTTTTCTTTGGTAAAGTGAAGCTGGCATTGCCAACCTTCTATCACTTGCAGATCCTCAGTACTTGTGCAATTTATTAGGTTGAGGTTGGTACTTTTATTCTGCTGCTGGAGCCATGTAATGGAACTAAACTGCATGATCTAGCTAACATTTTTCGCACTGCTGTGCATGCAACCATATAACGCTTCCCTACAGCTGGATTCCTCATCTTCTCTCTGAAAACGATACCATTGTACTTCCCCCTTATGCTAACATTCTTTTATGCATAAGGAGAGGCCATTGTAGTTCACCTGCAAGCAATACTTCTGTCATCAGTGAAGATTTAGGTTACTTATGCTTATGATGGTTGGTTAATGTCTTGTGTGCAAGCATGTTTGTGCTCGTACGAAGAGCAACAGGAAGAATTACGACTTGATATGGCTTTTCTTATAAAATATGTTGGCAGAGTGTGATTGTGATAAGTGATGGATGCGCGTTCTTTATGGAATGAAATTACAGCATACTAATATATAGCTGATGTAGAGAAAAAAGTTGATCAACATGTTTCCTTGTGAATAAATGGATCACCCGAGCTGGGACTGGGAGGGTGGTGGATAAATTCTTGGTAAGTTTCTCCATCCCATCCAAACGAACTGCTCATTTCTGTGCTGGTTTTAGACGACAGAGATGAAGGAAACACACGTCGGAAAAGAATTCCAAGCGAATCAGCATGCAAGTATTTGACAGAAATGATTTCATTCATGGTTGTGGTTTGTGGTGATTGATAGAATGGCCACGGCAACGCTAACAGAGGCGTGTTGCACGGAGTCCAGAATCTATATATACTTGGACGTTAAGGTATAGCGCTCTTTCAAAGAGCGCTATATGTAAAACGCCTTTAATAAAGGCGATATACCTGAAAGCTAATAAGACAGGTATGCATAGCGCGATATATAAAAGCGTTACCGCGCTATACATACATAAAAAACGTTCCCCTCCCCTTTCCCCCACGTTTTGAACCAGAAGCCCCCTCCCCCATTTTTAAAAAACGTTCCAGCGGTCCCCCTCCCCTCCCCCCATTAACGAGATAAAAAAATCGAGTGGACTCCACCCGTCCCACAAAAAGTAAAGAGTATTGGTCCCACATCCTAGCTAAGCCTTCTCTTGTTGTGGGTTGCTTGTTCCGGACTCAAATCTTCAATTTTTCAACTTTCCGAAAAACATAAATAGAGGTATTCCGATTTAGTTTATGTCGAAACTCGTATAAATAATTCATATTAGTTGTTTTGAATGTGTTCCATGTTGTTTTGTATTTTTTTGCGATTAAACTTGTATGCTATTTTTATCCGCACTAAGATATTAGTGTTCTAAAAAAATATGTAAAAATTGAGAAATCATTATTATTTGTTAATAAAAATGTTAATAAATTACTTTTACTGTTTTATATGTATTTTCGTGAATATTTTGTGATTAAAATGTATTTATTATTTTTATCTAGTTTAGATTATTTATTTGCTTAAAGACTAGTAATATAGTGCCCTTTTAACATAGTAAAATGTAGAGCCTTTTAGCGTAGTATCCCTGTTGTTTAAGTATCTATTATACCGATAGATCAAAGACAAACTCTGTCCAATTTACAAAAGTTAATTATTTAATTTACAAACAAACATATAAAATTATAAAACTAACATGTAAAAATAATAAAACTAACACATATAAGAATTCAGGATAGTTTGGTGCTACTGGGCCTCAAATATCGAGCCTGGAATCCATATGTGAATACTCTGTCCAATTAAACGCAAAAACTTCTTGTTACACACCATTTTAAATGGTTCCGGCGGCCAATAATGCTCAGCATCCACTGGCTGCAACTGCCCACTATAGGTGTTTAAGTATGCAGCAACACTATATTGTTCATCAACGTAGTTGGTTGGCCCTAAACCAACATGCTGAAAGCACCTGATGGCATGTGAGCACGACATGTGGTAGATAGACCATTTCCCACAAGAGCATAACCTTGTAGATTTATTTATGGTATGTATATTATTCCCCCGATTTTGATGGATAGCAGTGCGAACTTCAAAAATATTTCTGTCCTGATCATACTGTAAAAATGAATGCCAATGTGCTCGTCGCCTGTATTTCTCAAATCTCTTCATCGGCAGTGGCATAAATTCAACACCCCTTTCCATCAACGACGTCGCAGCTGCATCCCTTTCAACAAACCTCTCCCCTATCTGCTTGAACGACATGCGCACCATGGTAGTGACAGGCAATTCTCTTGCCGACTTCAATAACCCGTTGAAAGACTCTGACACATTTGTAGTCAGAATTTCCCATCTTGTTCCACCATCCGCATGCAAAGTCCACTTGTCAACCTCATGTCGCATCAACCAATGATAGGCTCTCTCGTCTTCCTGCCTGATAAATTCCATGTGCCTCCGGAATTTATGCTCTTAGTGGTCTGTTGCCGCCATCCACATCAAATCATGCAGATTCTTGTTGGGATGTGCCTTCAGGAAATTGGCCTTCAGGTGCCTCACACAGTAACGGTGGTAGGCATAAGGTTCTTTCCATGCAGGCAAATTCTCTACAGAACTTAAGATACCACCATGTCGATCAGATATTAGACAAATATCGGAACGCTGTTTGACAACGTGCTCTTTCAAATGGTTCAAAAATAGCGTCCACGTCTCTTGGCTTTCATTGGCACAAATAGCAAAAGCTAGAGGAAATATTTGTCCATTAGCATCAACTGCAATGACGATCAACAACTTGATATCATACTTTCCATAGACATGAGTACCGTTTATGGATATTACCGGCCGATAATGCGAAAAATCATCAATTGCTGGTTTAAATGCCTAGAACACGTAATTGAATATATATTCTGGTCTTCCCGGACTCCGCTCAAGCTTCCATTCAACAACCGTCTCGGGGTTAAAGTGTTGCAGTGCGGCCATGTACCTGGGTAGAGCAGCAAATGACTTATCCCAGTTACCATTAACAATTTCAAACGCACGTTTGTGCCTAAGAAATGCCTTTCTTTTGGTAATAGTATGGCCATATTCCTAGTGGACTGATGTAATGCACTCTTTAATTTTATACCTTATGGACGCTTCAAGGTATGGGATAAGGACAAGAGAAATCAAGTCAATATCCAAGTTGTAGTGATTCCCATTGAATGTGTCCATTTCACATCTGTGGATGAGAATATATTTATCCACTTTCCATAGACCTGTGTTCTTTTTGCTCGCACGCAGTATCCAATGACAACCCGTAAACCATCTACGGCAAACAACCTTATATTCATCTGGACTTGACTCCCATACCGTCATCTTACGACACTCTTTTATGCTGTATATTTTTGCCGCCCTGCTTAGACGCGTTTTATCAGGAAAAAGCATGCCCTTTGCCAGCACCGTTGGTTTAGAATCATCCCACATTGCTGTCCAAATTTCATCAAAATCCCTTGTGAGAGCATCCACATCCGGCATACTTGGCAAATGATCAAGGTAGGGAATCTTCCTTGAATGAAACGGTACTTGGGACTCGTACACTCTTGGTCTAACGGGGGTGGAGCATACTCCCTCGTCAAATTAGGTCCTTCATTCTCTTCTTTCTCATCACCATCCTCACGAGGGAAGGGTGTGTCGTCTCCGGAATCATCGGCATTGTTGTCATAATCACTATTCTCTTCCTCACTCTGTGTATCTGCTAGATCCCGATTTAATATGTCGTATTCGAGCAATTGAGTTAGGACAGGTGGTTCAACTTGCTCGTTTTCACTGCACAAACAGCAAAATAATAAGCTACTCAAATTAATAAATACTTTCCATATAGTTGTATCACTTCACTTACAAGTCATAATGTGTTGACATTCCTTGATGAACATTATCATGTTGGTGATGACTCCCAGATGGACCACCATGATCCAACACACCAGAACTACGCATATTCTAACTGGGCATGGGTTCATAACTTGTAAAAGTCATATCTGGCTGGTACCCACGTGAAATATATGAGTGTTAATACAAACTCAATACAACAAAAATATACATCGTAACACTAAGAAAAATTGAAGTTTACCACTCGTCTTGTGGATTATGTAAAGCAGGAGAAAAATTATTTTCTCGCTCCTCATTCGCCCGTGGTGATAAGTTTAAATCAGGCCAAACTCTTTTAGCCGGAACCTGTCCGGCAAAAACTGCTCCAGAATAACCACCCGACGACTGAGGGTTATCCCTACTATGCTCAACCTCATTATTGCGAACGTCTTCGACCTTGACGTACATTTCAAACATTTTTATCGCAAGAAATTTTCGGTATTCATCCGGAGTCCTCAAAAAATTTCTCAAAGTTTCATCATCATCGATGTTAAACTCAGCGTAAGAAGCAACCCCTTGCGGAGTGACGGAATACGGATGTCTTTCAGTTACTTTAAGGTTCACCGAATGTTTTCTCACACTCATTTTTTACATAACAACGATACCAATGTATCGTACTCCATTATAAGTGGCAACTTAACATGACACTGTGGAGATAAACTATAGCTCACAGTGTTATTCACCGCCACAACCTCACCCTCCAATATAATGAAACCCTTACTTTTCGCTCTTCAGACATTATGAAAAAATACTTGAGAATTTAACAAGAAGAAAAATTTTAACAGGAGTTACGAATATTTTTGAATGGATTTTTGTAAAATCCTAACACCTTTAAATAAGAAAATGCCTAGCTCGGGGGGGGGGGAGATGAATATTTCCAGGTATAACGCTTTTTAAAAGGGCGCTATACCCATTTGAATTATTGTTATGTCAGTTAAATGCAGGAGACTTATTGGTGGGCCCACAAAACAGGTATAACGCTCTTTAAAAAAGCATTATACATATAACGCTTTTAATAACAACATTATAGATGTATAGCGCCTTTTTTAAAGAGCGTTATACCTTAACGTCCAAAACGTCCGTTAATATATAGCGCTCTTTAAAAGAGCGTTATACATAGATAAGTCACTCTTTTTTTTTACACTTATTTCCGTCCTACATGGCAAAAAGAATCACATTTAGGTTCTGGACCCGTGTTGCATGCGGATTTGACACTGACTTATGACATGACCGCTCCACCCTATAATGCTTGATTTTGTATCTGTTACTGCTACTGTTTTCTAGAATAATTAGTTGTTTAGTTTTAGGAGGAGTCTGCTAGAAGATTCAGAATTTTAATTATAGCAAGAGTTTAGTAATTTAGTTGTAGGAGGAGTCTACTACTTTATTTATTTGGCTATTTAAAACCCTATGATTAATAAAATTTCAGAGATAATTTTTCAATCCTATTTTCAACCTTCTTGCTGCTTGCATATTTTTTTCTAAAATCCATTACAGTGGTATCAGCGCCTCCATTGATCTTGACGGATCTCTGAATTCGCTGAAAAATAACCAATTTCAATCACTTTTAAACCATACGCATTTTTACCCATACCGATTTTTAACCAACTTTTTAATAATGGCAAACAACGGTCTCTCTTTGAATACCCCACAATTTTTCACTGGTGAAAACTATCAGATTTGGTCAGTGAAGATGAAATCTTATCTTGAAACTTATGATCTATGGGAAGTTGTAATGGAAGACAAACTTATACAACCCCTTCCTGCAAATCCTACCCCTGCCCAAATCAAAGCTCATTCAGATGAGAAAACCAAAAAATACAAAGCCAAAACTATAATTCAAAATTCAGTTGCAGATTCAATTTTCTCTAAAATCATTGCATGTGAGACAACAAAAGAATCTTGGGAAACACTCAAATAGGAGTATCAAGGAAGTGAACGAGGCAGACAAAATCAGATTTTAAATTTGAAAAGAGATTTTGAATCTCTTAGAATGCAAGATGATGAGACCATCGCTAAGTATTCTGACCGAATTTCTTTAATTATCAATGAAATCAGGTTACTTGGCGAGGATTTCAAAGATGACAGAATAGTTGAAAAAATTCTTGTGACAATTCCCGAGAGATTTGAATCCAAAATTTCCTCTCTGGAAGAGTCTAAAGATCTCTCTACCATCTCTGTTGTAGAATTAATAAGTGCTCTTCAAGCACAAGAGCAAAGAAGGGTCTTCAGACAAGACAAAGTTACTGAGGGTATTTTTTATGTGAAACACCAAAAAGAAAAAGTCGATTATCCTTATTGTAAATATTGCAAAAAGAAAACACACTTAGAAAAATTTTGTTGGTGGAGACCTGATGCATTATGTGAAAATTGCAAACAAAAAGGTCATGTTATAAAAGTGTGCAAGTTCAAAGATACTCATACACAAGCACTAATAGCAGAAGAAGGAATTGAGGATGACCTTCTTTAGACTGCATCAACAGAAGCGAGGAGTGTTGGATTTTGCATCTGTTACTGCTACTGTTTTCTAGAATAAGTTGTTTAGTTTTAGGAGGAGTCTGCTACAAGATTCAGAATTTTAATTATAGTAAGAATTTAGTAATTTAGTTGTAGGAGGAGTCTACTACTTTATTTATTTGGCTATTTAAAGCTTTATGATTATTAAAATTTCAGAGACAATTTTTCAATCTTATTTTCAACCTTCTTGCTACTTTCATATTTTTCTAAAATTCATAACACATAATTTTTCACTTTCTTCTTTTTACGTACTTTAATTTAATGAGTTTAACATTTAAGGTTATTATGAGTTCGGGATTTAATATGTGTTGACATTTTAGTAGATTTTCAAATGTATATATTACTTCACATTGAAATTACACATTAAAATTACTGGATTCAAATGAATCCATTACGGAAAGGTTAGATCCGCCAGTAGCTCAACCTACCCGGTGCTACACCCTGCTATTGTTTAGTCTTTACTTTGCTTCTTCTTCCACGATAAAAACGCTTCTGTCTTTGTTAGCTGCAAAAGTAAAATATGCATAGCATTGTATGAGTATATAGAATCAAACGTTTCTTCTTCTTCTTTTAAATAGGCAAAATACATAGTTTACCCATCGAACTTACACCGAAATCCCTGTTACATACCTTTTCTTCATGAAAAACTTTTTACACACTCAATCTTTTAAAAGTGTATATAAGACATACAATTTTTATTACGCATCACTCACGTGTTTTACACACATAAGTGGTGAGTGGATAATTAAAATTTTATGTCTAAAGTCTCTTTTTGACGCCCCTTGTCCAGCCTTTTCAATTTTTCATTTTTCTAAATTATTTTCTTTCTTTTTTAGAAAAAATTCTGCCAAGTCTTTTTCATCTTCTTCCAATTATTGCACCATCACCTTCTTCTATCACCGTACCACCAAAATTTTTTGCCAAGAATTAAAGGAGAATAAAAAAAAATCAAAGTTTATATTCAACACAGGGAATCGCTGAATGACTGCGTCACTGGTGTGCTTTGTGGGTGACCAAATCTGAAGGAAAAATTCATGGAGTTCTTCGTATATGTCGTGAGAATTTATGGGTTCTAAATAGATCTGTGGAGTTTCTTCTATTTCAGTCATTGATGGGTTGAAAATTGTTGGTTAATTCTTTTCTGGTCTTATTGTTGTTGATGCAAGTAATTTTGGTACTCAACTATATTATCAGTTAGGTCAATTTGAAAGAAGAATGATACAAATAACTTTAGGAAAATATTTAATTGATAATGATGGTAGAAATTCAATGGCATCCTAATATTTTAAAAATTGAAACTAAAAAAGAATGTAGAAGTACTCACTTGGGAGGAGGCAGCCATGGTTTGTATAGCTTGGAGAAGATAAGAAGATGGATATAATTGTAAATTCAAATATATTTTTTTAAAGTCAATAACACGTGTTAAATTATTATTGGTGGGTGGCTACACTTGCTGAAAAAAAATGGTCAAACACCGAATAGGTATGATTTAGATACACTTTAAAAAATTTAGGTGTGTAAAAGATTTCTCGTGAAAGAAAGGTGCGTAAAAGAGATTTCGATATAAATTTAATGGGTAAACTATGTATTTTGCTTTTTAAATAGAATCAAACGTTAAACAACACTCTCTCTAGTCGTTTCACGTCTAGATTATTTTAGCAGCGAGGAGTCGTGGTCATCGTATCTTACGTGACCAACATCAATTCCTTAACATCTCTTGCACGACAAAATGACACAAACGATGGCAAACATATTTTCAAGATGCCTTTTGAATTTTCTCCCCTTCCTAGAAGGATTATCCATTGAATATCAAGATTCAAGCACATGCTTTACACATGTTATACTTATTCACCCCTATTTTCACCATCCTCTCCAAATTTTGATACTTGAATTGATGTCAATCGATCAATCAATGACATCTCAGTTTTAAATTACCTGAAGTTTATTATACTAAAGTATTTTTTTTATATTTATTTACCCGAAAAACGTATAGAGTTGAATTTGTACGTAGTTCTAAGGGTATGTGGTATAACTTGACACAAATCGTAAGAGTAAATAAGAATATCGAATATTGACTGTAAGGATGAAAAATAAGCAAAGTTGAAAAGAGAATGATTTATGGATTAAGCAAGATGAATCAATCTTATGAAGCTAAAAAAAGATAATTCATCAATATGAGAGTGTATGATATCTAAGTTATAATGTATGCAAAACTTCCCCTTTACAGAAATATAGCCATCCCTCTTATAATGAAGGGATCTTACTTTAGATATAATTAAAAATACATAGTGGGGAACCCATGATAAATCAGTTTTTCCTTAATTTCTGCTGAGATTCTTTCTCTTAGTGCGGTTGTAACGGCTCTTGTCTACGAGCTCGATCTTGATCGGGCTCGGTATTGGTCGGTTTCCAGTTTTAGAGCTCGATGTTGACTCGGGGCCCAGTATTAGGCCGGTATTGGTTGGCCTTTAGCCCTTAAGCTCGATTCCACCGCTTCTCATCATAGTTCGATTTGGACCCGAGCTCGATAATGACTTCGAGCTCGGTATTTGACCTGCCCCTGAAACTCGAAGCTCATTTGTGCCTTCTTCGGATCCTATCTCGATATTATGAAGACTTTCTTCGGTCCATTATGTTCCCATCTCGATCAGTCGTACGAAGGCCGAAATCAATTTCGACCATATATAGATAGTCCCCTCGTTTCTCGGGAAGGATGTGGCGAGAAATAATATGATTTCACAACGACTCGATTGGATGTACACTGACGTTTGCATCGAATCCGACCATGACGTACGTAATAGTTATCCTGTCGGTTCAGTTTATCAAGGCATTTAATGTGTGTCAGACGGTGGTCGGCCACCGCTGATATTGAACCGTCATCGCTCAATCTATAAATAACCACTCTTTTTACCATTTATCATTTTTACATCTTCAATCTTCAATCTCCAAATTTTTCAAGTTCTTTCTCGCATCTTCTGAGTTCATCTGTAAATCTATGATTTTTCTGCAAATATCTTTCTTTTGTGATTTTTACTGAAAAATCTTTCTTCAAAATACCACATCTTTGTCATCTCCTTATATTTTCCATTTCTAAATAAAAATGGGCGAAAATATCTAAAATCGTTCCTCAAAAAGAAAAAGCTTCTTCTTCACAGCCTACCGTCGACAAAACAAATGGGCGAAAATATCTAAAATCGTTCCTCAAAAAGAAAAAGCTTCTTCTTCACAGCCTACCGTCGACAAAACACCGATGGAGCCACGGACTGAAGAGTACGTTCCCGGGACGTGTGTTCTTACCTCCGATTTTAAGGTCGATAAAGGCTCGTCTGTTCCCGGTCTATGCGAGCCAATATCGAGGTATATGTGGTTGATAACCGAGGGGCATATCGAGCAGCTGAGGAAATACTGTAACTGGGAGAAAATAGAAATGATAATACTGGCTCCCGAAGAAGATATCACCACTTATGTGAAAAGGTCTTTAAGTGTATATACTTACCCTTTTACATTGGACCCCCTCGACCCTGTAGTCATCAATTTTTGCCATCAATACCGGGTAACCCTAGGCCAAATCCATCCTTCATTTTGGCGGATCGTTATTCTGATCCGTTTCTTCATGAACAAGATCGAGGGGATGCCTTTCACCCTCGACCACCTTATTCAATTGTACAGCCCCCGCCTCTTTCGAGGCGGGTTAATAAAACTTTAGCGCCGGGCCACCAAGGTTCTATTCTCGAGTATAGACGAGGACAAGAATCGATGTTGGATGGGTAGGTTCATTCGAGTGAAGACTTCGGACCTAATACAGGCCGAGAAGATGCCATTTCCCGAGGAGTGAAACATGAAGCGTAAGTGTAACTCTGTCGTTATCTCTTATTGTTTTATTCCTTCGTCTCTTTCTCACTGATATCTCCCTTTGTGATGCAGCGGTTCCTTGGATACCCGGTGCAGTTCCTAACCTTAAGAACTGTGTACGGGGCCTGGTTTTGACCTCTACATACGCCGAGCGCTCATGGCGTGATTTGTCAGAGAGCCGATGGGAGGCCAAAAATCATGGTAAGCCTTTTTTCTCGTATCTTTGATAGTTCGAACGAAGCATTTTCCGTATACTTAATCAATTTTCTTATATGTAGGCCTAGGCAAAGATGCGGTTTTGAGGCCCCCGTCCGACGAGGAAGAGGCTTCGGCCTTTGTTCCAAAACCGGTGAAGGATAATAAGAGAAAAAAGGTCTGTGCTTCCGAAGATCCAAAACCGAAGACGAGAATGATTCGTAAGCCGAGGAAGGATATCATCCCTTTAACCGAAGAATCAGTTCGGCGTCTAAGAGATGAAGATGAGGAAGAAGAAGATGACGAGTCTGTATTGGTGGCCCGAGTGAAGAAAACCATTGATGCCTCAAATGTAGCTGGATCGATGATGGTTAGTGCGTCTCCGCCTTGAACTGAGGTGGTATTGGAGAAGGATTCGGGAAAAGTCCCCGAGTTAATGGAGGTTGAGGATGCCTCTCACCGAAGTCGACAACTTGGGGATATATCCGAAAGGGCCAATCCCGAGGCTCTCTGAACCAAGGAGAATGCCCCAAGCGAGTCGCTTGGGGCAATAGTAATCGGAGACTCGCCCACTCTCCCTGCTTTCTCCGAAGGGGCGATTTGGGAAGCCCAAGCTTTGGGGGCCCTCGAGATAAACCGGTCTCATGAAGGGGAGGACCCCTTCTGTTATTTGTTTACTGGTGTCGAGGATGTTGCTGGCCCTAGTGATATGTTAGGCCTTTTCTGTTAAGTGCAACAAGATCTAAATCGGGTAAGCCCTAATTCCCTTTGTTGATATCACTTTTATGTTTGTTATTCTTTTCTAACTTCTTTTCTTTTTTCTTCGTAGGCCGCAGCGGTTCATTGAGAAGTATGTTCTCAGTCTCGAGCTGAGCTGCATCGATTCGAGGCCGACCTTCGATGGGTCACGGAGGAGAGGGACGCCCTTAGACTCCTTTCCGGGCAAAGGGAAGAAGAAATCAAGGGTTTTCGAGCTGAGTTGGCCAAGGCTCATCAAGACCAGACCGACCTGACTGAGCAGGTAATGATAATCTTGAAAACTCATGGGCTTGATTCAGGATCGGAGGCTAATATTTCGATCTCACAGCTACAACAGAAGCTCGAGATAATCGGGCAGCTTCGTGAGGAGGTTGATATAATAAAGGCGGAGACCATGGGATGGAAAGATGGCATGGACTGCCTTGCTGCAGAAAAGGAAACTATTCGGGCCCAATTATTATCGGACGAAAGTCAACTTTGAGGTCTAAAGAAGAAGAGCTCGGTTCAAGCAAGGAAAATAGAGGAGCTCGAGGCTCGGTTGGCCTCCGAACTTGCTAAGGCCAAATCTGATGCCGAAAAAGCAAAGGCTAATGCAGATGCATTTGTGGTCGTCTATCGGGCAGATGCTGAAGCTGCTCAGGTACAGGCAAGAGAGGCAGCCGAGACCACTATCACTCGAGCATATTGGATTGATGAACTTGCTAAATGCCGATCTCGGGGGGAGACCCTCGAAGAGATCCATGCTCGAGGTTTCGATCTCACCGAAGAAATAAAAAGGGCTAAAGAGCTCGAAGCTGATGCTGAAGCCTTGGCTTTCGATGATGATGATGATGATAATGATGGGAGCAAGAGTGGGTCCGAGAGTGGGGAGGAGCCCGATGGAGAAGAGACCACCCCCGGAGATAACCAAGAAACTTAGCCCTTAGTTTCCATTTTGGTCTTTTGTGTGTAGGTCCTGTTCGGACGTTGTAAACATTCTTGTATATATATATAAAGATCTTTTCTTTTCTCGACTTGCCTCTATTTTATTCTCTGCCTTGTGAAGATTTTGTTTCATTCATGCCTTATGCAAAGTTTTTCATAAGTTCGAGGCTTTAGGCAATTTGATCGAAGTCGGACCTTGTAATCTTTATAACCGAGTGAGCGTTTGCTCGCTTGAATTAAAAATAGCCCTTAGGCTTAATAATCAAGTGTATTTGCTTGGACTCGGGATTATGTGGCCCGTAGGCTTAATAGTCGAGTAAGTGATTCAAACTCGAAGTAATGTAGCCTGTAGGCTTAGAGGTCGAGTTAGTGATTGCTTGAACTCGAAATAAGATTAGCCCTTAGGCTTAGTAGTCGAGTGAGTGATTGCTCGAACTCGAAATAAGATTAGCCCTTAGGCTTAGTAGTCGAGTGAGTGATTGCTCGAACTCGAAATGCTGTAGCTCGTAGGCTTAATAGTCGAGTGAGTGATTCGAACTCGAAGTAAGGTAGCCCATAGGCTTTATAGTCGAGTGAGTGATTGCTTGAACTCGAAGTAGGGTAGACCGTAGGTTTTATAGTCGAGTGAGTGCTTTGCTCGAACTCGAAATAAGAGTAGCCCGTAGGCTTAGTAGTCGAGTGAGTGATTCAAACTCGAAGTAATGTAGCATGTAGGCTTAATGGTCGAGTGAGTGCTTGCTCGAACTTGAAGTGATATGACCCGTAGGCTTATTAGTCGAGTGAGTGATTTGAACTCGAAGTAATGTAGCCTGTAGGCTTAATGGTTGAGTGAGTGATTGCTCGAACTCGAAATAAGAGTAGCCCATAGTCTTAATAGTCGAGTGAGTGCTTGCTCGAACTCGAAGTGATGTAGCTCGTAGGATTATTAGTCGAGTGATTGATTCAAACTCGAAGTAATATAGCCCGTAGGCTTAGTAGATAGTCCCCGACTGAGAATGGTTGTTCGAACTCGAGTCGGTGTAGCCCTTGGGCTTCGTAGATAGTCCCCGATTTATGGGGTAATGGTCGGCCCTTAAGCCTGTTTGCATAATAGATCATGAAATAGAGGATGGGTTGTGAGACATGAGATATGGGCAAAGAAGCTTCTTTTCATGTCATTATATATGTGTTTATATTTTGTACCAGGGATCGAGCAACCTACACGAGCATGGTTCGTTTTGACCATTTGGCTCTTACAATTTTTCCTATCGGAACCCTGTTGTTATAAAGCAACTTTCTTGAATCAAACTTGATATATTTGAGGGTAAGGTAATGCCCCCCAGTATTCGAGGTTGATTGTAAAGAGGCCTCGGATACTATTGAATTGTTCTAAGTTAGCACGTTCAATGGTTGCCTCATTAAAAACCTTGCCGAAAAACCCATTTGGGATAAAACAGGTCTAAGAGAAAAATAGTGCAACGTATGCTTTCAGACATAAGTCTTCGTGTTGAATAATCCATCTTTGTTCCTGATCGAACTCCTGCGAGGGTTAGTTTTGAAATATAAACAAACATGGGAGGGTCGTACCTTAGCAGTAGTATCATTTTAGGTGCGACACATTCCAATTTCTTGGTAGTTGTTTGCCGTTTATGATACCGATCTTGTAGGATCCTTTACCGAAGTTTTCGAGTACCTGATACGGTCCTTCCCAATTTGGACCCAGTTTTCCTTCATTTGGATTTCGGGTGCTGAGGGTAACTTTTCTTAGCACTAAGTCCCCGATTTTAAAATGGCGAAGATTGGTTCTTTGATTATAGTTTCTTTCGATCCGCGGCTTTTGGGCGGCTAATTGGACGAGAGCGGCTTCTTGTTTTTCATTCAATAATTCGAGGCTAGTATTCATAGCCTCGTGATTTGACTCTTCTATTGTATATCGAAACCTGGCACTGGGTTCCCCGACTTTGACTGGAATCAAGGCTTCAGAACCATATACTAAGGAGAACGGGTTTTCCCCTGTATTGGATTTTGATATTGTTCGATATGCCCAAAGAACTTCAAGTAGAATTTCTCTCAATTTTCCCTTAGCACCGTTCAACCTTTTCTTTAGGTTTTGAATGATAGTATTGTTCGTCGATTCGGCCTGTCCGTTCCTACTGGGGTGGTACGGTGTTGATAATATCCTTTTTATTTTGTGGTCTTCGAGGAATTTTGTTACTTTGCTGCCGATAAATTATTTTCCGTTGTCACACACTATTTCGGCGGATATCCCAAATCGACATACGATATGATCCCAGATGAAGTCTATAACCTTTTTCTCTCTTACCTTCTCGAACTCCTGTGCTTCAACCCATTTAGAGAAATAGTCAGTCATAAATAAAATGAACTTAGCTTTACCTGGGGCCGATGGCAGAGGGCCGACGATATCCATTCCCCATTTCATGAATGGCCATGAGGATAGGACTAAGTGAAGTTGCTCTCCGGGCTGATGGATCATCGGTGCAAATCTTTGATATTTATCACATTTTCGAACAAACTTCTTTGCATCTTTGTCCACATCGATCCAATAATATCCTGCTCTGATTATTTTTCGGACTAATGAATCGGCACCGGAATGATTTCCACAATTACCCTCGTGAATCTCACGTAGGATGTAGTCGGTGTCTCCTGGTCCTATACACACTGCCAATGGTCTATCGAATGTCCTTCGGTATAATGCCCCATATGTAGTCAATCTGAATCGAGCAGCTTTAGTTCGTAGGGCCCTCGAATTTTTAGGGTCCGATGGGAGCTTTCCGTTCTTCAAGTATTCAATATACTTATTCCTCTAATCCTAGGTTAATCTTGTAGAGTTTATCTCGGCTTGACCTTCCTCGATCACGGATCTCGAGAGTTGAACGACAGTCCCCGAGCTGATCTCATCTTCCTCGACTGATGACCCCAAATTTGCAAGTGCATCGGCCTCACTATTTTTTTCTCGAGGTACATGCTGTAAAGTCCATTCTTTGAAACGGTGCAAAGTTACCTGTAGTTTGTCCAAATACCTTTGCATTCTATCCTCTCGAACTTCGAAGGTTTTGTTTACTTGATTTACCACCAGTAAAGAGTCACACTTGGCTTCAATGACTTCTGCTCCCAAGCTTTTAGCTAGATCAAGACCTGAAATCATGGCCTCATACTTGGCCTCGTTGTTAGTCAACCTAGTAGTTTTGATAGATTGCCTAATAGTGCTACCAGTGGGCGGCTTCAAAATGATGCCTAGCCCGGACCCCTTCACGTTCGAAGCCCCGTGCGTGAAAAGGGTCCATACCCCCGATGATGTACCTGATTTCAACAAGAGTTCCTTTTCAACTTCGGGTACAAGGGTTGGCGTGAAATCGGCTACGAAGTTCGCTAAAATTTGAGACTTGATGGCCATCCGGGGTTGATATTTGATATCGTACCCACTGAGTTCGATGACCCATTTGGCCAATCGGCCTGATAGTTCGGGCTTGTGCAAAATATTACGAAGTGGGTAAGTGGATAGTACGCATATGGGGTGACATTGAAAGTATGGTCTTAACTTTGTAGAGGCGTTTATCAGTGCAAATGCCAATTTCTCTAAGTGTGGATATCTAGTTTCTGTTTCCCCTAAGGTTCGACTTACATAATAAACGGGAAATTATGTACCTTGATCTTCTCGAACTAGGACACCACTTAGCGCTATTTTCCGATACCGCCAAGTACAAGTAAAGTTTCTAATCTACCTTTGGAGTGTGAAGTAGCGGTGGGCTCGATAGGTATCGCTTCAATTCTTCTAATGCCTGTTGGCATTCCGGGGTCTAGGCGAAATCGTTCTTCTTTTTGAGTAGAGAGAAATATCGGTAGCTTCGATCTGACGACTTCGAAATGAATCGGCCTAAGGCAGCTATCCTTCCGATTAGCCACTGTACGGCTTTTACATTGTCTACGATAGTGGTGTCTTCGATGGCCTTGATTTTATTGGGGTTGATCTCGATCCCCCGATTTGATATAATGAAGCCAAGGAACTTGCCCGAACCGACCCCGAAAGCACATTTCTCGGGGTTGAGCTTCATGTTGTATTTCCTTAAAATCTAATACGTTTCCTGCAAATGAGCTATATAATCCTCTACGCGCAAGGACTTAACTAGCATGTCATCAATATAAACTTCCATTGATTTACCTATTTGTTCCTCGAACATTTTATTTACTAGGCATTGGTCAGTTGCTCTTGCATTTCTTAGCCCGAAGGGCATTACATTATAACAATACGTTCCATACTTGGTGATAAATGAAGTCTTTTCTCAGTCCTCCGGAGTCATTTGGATTTGATTGTACCCGAAATAGGCATCAAGAAAAGTAAGGATCTCATGGCCGGCCATGGCATCGATCATGCGATCGATGTTAGGCAGTGGAAAAGAATCTTTGGGGCACGCCTTGTTTAAATCCTTATAATCTACACACATTCTAAGTTTGTTTCCTTTTTTAGGGACTACGACTATATTGTCTAACCATTCGGGATATTGCACCTCCCGAATGGACCCTATTTTGAGAAGTTTAGTTACCTCATCCTTTATGAATGCGTGCTTTATCTCGGACTGGGGTCTCCTCTTTTGCTTCACCGGTTTGAACCCAGGGTCCAGGCTCAACCGAGACGTCGTTATCTCCTGTGGGATCCCTGTCATGTCTAAATGGGACCAAGGAAAACAATCTATGTTATCAATAAGGAATTGAATAAGCCTCTTCTTGAGTTCGGGGGTTAATCCCGTTCCCAGGTATACATTTCGCTCAGGCCGGTACTTGATCTCTTCGACCGTTGATTTGGTAGCGTCGGAATCTTTGGGAACAATAAAAGTTCGAGGGGTCAGAAAGTCCTCTTCTTCTTCTTCTATCTCCTGCTTTCTCGATTCGGTCGAGGCTAATGGTTGTGATTGCTATTTGACTTCCTCTTTTCCTTTGATGCTCTACCTCTCCGAGGTTGATAGTGCCAATATCGGTGTTACCTCGTCGACCACAAATATTTCCTTTGCAGCGTGTTGTTCCCCGTATACTATTTTTACACCGTCCGACATCGGGAATTTCATCACTTGGTAGAGGGTCGAAGGGATTGCCCTCATATTGTGGATCCAAGGTCTTCCGAGCAGGGCATTGTATCTCATGTCACCCTCGATTACGTGGAATTTGGTGTCTTGAATCATTCCAGCCATGTTCACCGGTAGAATAATCTCCCCTTTAGTTGTTTCACTGGCCATATTGAAGCCGTTTAAAACCCGAGCCGCGGGTACGATTTGATTCTGTAGGCCGAGCTGTTCCACGACCCTCGATCGGATGATATTCACCGAACTACCTAGATTTACTAAAACACGCTTAACTTGAACTTTACTTAATAAGATAGAAATTACCAGAGCGTCGTTGCGGGGCTGAGAAATGCCTTCTGCTTCTTCGTTGTTGAATGACAAAGTGCCTTCGAGCACATAGTCTCGGGTTCATTTTTCCCTAGTGGTTGATACCTTAGTGTGTTTGAACATGGGTTCCTGTGGAACGTCGACCCCACCGACGATCATATGAATGACATATTGGGGGTCCTCCTGTTCACTTTTCCTGTTGGCGTCCCTTTCTCCTAAATGATTCTTAGCTCGATCGCTGAGGAACTCTCAAAGGTGGCCCTCGTTGAATAGACGGGCTACCTCCTCCCTTAATTGTCTGCAATCCTCGGTCTTATGACCATGTGTGCCATGATACTTGCACATCAAATTTGGGTTTCTTTGGGAAGGATCGGTCTGTTTGGGTCTGGGCCACCTAGTATCTTTGATCCTTCCGATTGCCGATACAATGCCCGATGCGTCGATGCTAAAGTTATATTCTGATAACTGAGGTGCCTCTACGGGATTGTCATACTTGTCGAAACCACGTTTGCTCATAAGTCCCCGAGAACTCTGTCCTTGATTACTTCTTCGATTGTTCCGGGCGGAATTGCATCCTGAACCATTGTTCCTTCGATCTGCGGTATATGGTTGATATCGGTCTCTGTTGGACCTTCGTTCCCTGTCGATGTCCCTATGGTTCTTAGGTGTCGACCTGTTTGGATGTACTGAACCGGAGAGGGCTCTTAGTTGATCGTCCTCGACCCTGATCTTCGACTGATATTGATTGTGCACATCTGCCCAGCTTACGGCTGGATACTCGATCAAACTTTGTTTTAATTGACGTGATGCTATCAAACTCCGCTCGTTCAACCCTTGGGTGAAAAGCCTGAACGGCCCAATCATTTGTGACCGGTGGCAATTCCATGCGTTCTATTTGAAATCGCGACACGAACTCTCTCAGCATTTCATTATCCCTTTGCCTTACTTTAAAAAGATCTGATTTCTTCGTTGCGACCTTTATGGCCCCTGCGTGTGCCTTTACGAAAGAATCTGCTAACATGGCGAATGAGTCGATGGAATTTGGTGGCAAGTTGAGATACCAAATCATTGCTCTCTTCGAAAGGATCTCTCCGAAGTTTTTCAACAGCACAGATTCGATTTCATCATATTCTAAATCGTTACCCTTTATAGCACACGTGTAAGAGGTGACGTGTTCGTTAGGGTCGGTCGTCCCATTATATTTAGAAATCTCGAGCATGCGAAATTTTTTGGGGATCAATTTTGTAGCTGCACTCGGGGGAAAAGGCTTTTGCACGAATCTTTTGGAATCCAACCCTTTCAACACTGGTGGTGCCCCCGGGATCTGATCGATCCTTGAGTTATATGTTTCCACTTTTTTATTGTTTGCTTCGATCCGTTTTGTGAGTTCCTCGAGTATCTTAGCAATTTCGGGATTAGTCCCTGATTCTTGCTCATTTGACCTTACTTCTAGCTGGCTCCGTTCTGTGGGTGATTTCTCGGAGTGGACTGGGCTCTGGTCTGCTTGGTATCTGGGTTTGACTCTGCAGTTGAGCTATTGCTACATGTTGAGCTTGCAATATTTCAAAAATCATACGCAAGCTGATTCCGTTTTCCTCAACGTTATGGGTTTCTCGAGCTGCACATCGAGTACCACCATGAATTCTATTTTCAGGTTCAGAACGTAGGTTTGCCTCAATGGCCACATGCGAATTAACGTCTAATGGTACTTCGACTCGAGCTCCAATGGCGTCGACAAGTGGCATTCCAGCCCTAGGCGTCAAGTTGTTGTTCTCACCTTGAATGCCAACTTCGTTGTCGATATGTAAGGACATTTAATTGAGAACTCGTCGTTTCTAATCCGAAATCAAAGATACTTCCGAAAACAAGCGTAAGATGGTGTGTTTTTGCAGATTCGTATCAAATAATCACTATCATCCTTAGCCCCACGGTGGGCGCCAAACTATTTACCCGAAAAACAGATAGAATTAAATTTGTATGTAGTTCTAAGGGTATGTGGTATAACTTGACACAAATCGTAAGAGTAAATAAGAATATCGAATATTGACTGTAAGGATGAAAAATAAGCAAAGTTGAAAAGATGATGATTTATGGATTAAGCAAGATGAATCAATCTTATGAAGCTAAAAAAAGATAATTCTTCAATATGGGAGTGTATGATATCTGAGTTACAATGTATGCAAAATTTCCCCTTTACAGAAATATAGTCATCCCTCTTATAGTGTAGGGATCCTACTTTAGATATAATTAAAAATACATAGTGGGGAACCCATGATAAATCAGTTTTTCCTTAATTCCCGCTGAGATTCTTTCCCTTAGTGCGGTTGTAACGGCTCTTGTCTACGAGCTCGATCTTGATCGGACTCAATATTGGTCGGTATTGGTCGGTTTTCAGTTTTAGAGCTCGATGCGGGTTTGAGCTCGATGTTGACTCGGGGCCCAGAATTAGGCCGGTATTGCTTGGCTTTTGGCCCTTAAGCTCGATTCCATCGCTTCTCATCATAGTTCGATTTGGACCCGAGCTCGATAATGTCTTCGAGCTCGGTATTTGACATGTCCCTGAAACTCGAAGCTCGTTTGTGCCTTCTTCGGATCCCATCTTGATATTATGAAGACTTTCTTCGGTGTATTATGTTCCCATATCGATCAGTCGTACGAATGTCGAAATCAATTTCGACCGTATACAATATTTATGTGACCCAATCAGATCAATTTTCTTCTAGACTAAATAATTTACTTTTTAAGAGTTCTCTACTATTATGCTCGGTTAAAATTATATACAACTCAGAGGAAAAGGGCGTAATAAGAAACAGGTTAATAAGGAGGCTAGGACCCTTTATCTGTATTATTTATTATATAGGAGAACAAAAGGAATAAACAGAAATTTAATAGGTTAGCACCACTCGTCATACTTTCTGTTAGAAAGGAAAAAGTTAGAGTGACATAACCTGGTAATAAAGACAACGGCAAAGGGCCAAATATATCAATTTATTTTCGAAAATGGTCTAAGAATACCTATTATTATATTATTGGGTTATCTATACCTCTGCAGTCATATTTTGGGTTCAAATATATCTCTCATTTAAACGGAGGGACACGTATCATCGTCCTGTTGGTCAAATCTAAATATCTCCTAATTAATTAAAAAGACTCATTATCCATACCCGAAAAATAATTTTTTTTTGTAAAAACTGGAAAAAACTAAAAAAAACA
Source organism: Nicotiana tomentosiformis (assembly GCF_000390325.3). Taxonomy (NCBI): domain Eukaryota; kingdom Viridiplantae; phylum Streptophyta; class Magnoliopsida; order Solanales; family Solanaceae; genus Nicotiana; species Nicotiana tomentosiformis. The sequence goes on from NC_090817.1 coordinate 128,764,302, forward strand.
TTTTTACTAAAAACTGAAAAAAACGAAAATATTTTTTTTCCAGTTTTTACAAAAAACTGCTTTAAAAAAACTGAAAAATATTTACTAAAACAATATTTTTGTAAAAACTGAAGAAAAAAACTGAAAAGTAATTTTCTAAAGCAATTAAAAACTGAAAAAAACTGAAATATTTTTAACTAAAAACTGAAAAAAAATATATTTATTTTTTCAGTTTTTACAAAAATACTGCTTTAGAAATTTGCTTTTTAGTCTTTTTTTTTTTAATTTTTACAAAAATATTATTTTAGAAAATATTTTTCAGCTTTTTTTAAAGCATTTTTTTTGTAAAAGCTGCAAAAAAAAATTGTTTTTTTTTCAGTTTTTAGTATAAAAAGTTTCAGTTTTTACAAAAAAGATTGCTTTAGAAAATTGATTTTCAGCTTTTTATTTTTCAGTTTTTTCAAAAATATTGTTTTAGAAATTTTTTTCAGTTTTTTCTAAAGCAGTTTTTTTTGTAAAAACTGGAAAAAAAATATTTTCTTTTTTTTCAGTTTTTAGTAAAAATAATTTCAGTTTTTTCCAGTTTTTACAAAAAAAATTGCTTTAAAAAATTTCTTTTCGGATATGATTAATGAGTCATTTTAATTAATTAGAAGATATTTATAATTGACCAACATGACGATGACACGTGTCCCTCCATTTAAATGAGAGGTATATTTGAATTCAAAGTATGACTGCAGGGGTGTAGATAACTCAATAGTATAACGAAGGGTATTCTTAGACCATTTTCGAAAATAGAAGGGTATATTTGACCCTATGCCGTAAAAACAAATATCCTTTAAATTTTTTAGTTGGAGTACTTATTTTTCTTTAAAGATGAAAATATAACAGAAGGAAAGAGAGTAGGCCTAATGATCACTTGTCTAAGGTTAGTAAACATATTGATGACAAGAATTGAACTTTAGTCTCTTTGTTTGAATTTAATAACGCTAATTCCGTTGACGGATTGGCTGTTGATTTTCTCTTCGACAAGAGTGAAGAATGTTATTATTCTAAAGTTTGTTATTCCCGGTCAATATTGCTGTATTTGTAAATATTAATTCTGCAAAATATAAGTTAACGTAATGAAACAATAATAATAAATTCGAGCCCACTGAATTCACAGTGTTTCCTTAAGGAATTTAATCCCCTCCTAGTACCCAAGGTAATGGATTATTTCCTCCCAGGATAGAACGAATAACACACTGGTGTAGCGGTACTTCAAACCCCAGTGTTTCGGCGAACACAAAGTTCGGTAGCAAATCACACTTACAGTTGCTTTGTTTGAAGTTAAAAACAATGCAGAACGAAGGAGTATATACTCAGAAAAACGTATGGAAGTTCTGAGAGGAAGGAGTGCAATGTATAGCCAATTTGTTGAGCGAATTGTATGTTGAGTTTTTGGTATCTTTCTTCAACATTTGCTGCTCATATATATAGCAGCCAAGAAGGAGTGCAAGACCAAACGTCCACCCTTCATGGTGGATCAAGCATTACATATTTGTGGAGCAAGCACTTCATGGTGGGAAGACCATTATCCGGCTGCCAAATTATCAATACACGGATTGGAAAATATCCGTTTACAAATACGGATAATCTTACGTTAATATTTACTATTAACAAATAAATTTGGTCCAAAAAATTAATCAATCAATCGATCATTTGACCAAATCCAAATCCAAATCTAAATCCAAATCCAAATCCAAATCCGAATCCGAATCCGAAGCCGAAGCCGAAGCCGAAGCCGAAGCCGAAGCCGAAGCCGAAGCCGAAGCCGAAGCCGTAGCCGAAGCCGAGCCGAGCGAGCGAGCGACGACGACGGCGCGAGGCTTGCTTTCTTCTTAACTCTTTAAGAGCTACAAGAAGAGCAATTATATATATACCCACCAAAAATATCTTCCACTTCCAATATGGGACAATGTCTCATTGTTAAGAGGGGGAAACTTAAAATTTTACTCAAAATTTCATTTTCCCTCCATTTCCCATTCACCCTCATTTTAAGAATATTATATCTTAAAATAAAACCTCAACAATCCCCCACATGAATGGGGAATGGCTATATCACGGAAGTATGCATGAAAAAACTGTGTGATTTACAAGCAAGGATTAATTGCATCTGGATAAGTAGGTTTCCCTTTGAACTTTCCGTAGTAAACTTATGTCGGATATACTCGGTCAATCGGTAGATTTGATATCTTTGAACCGTCGATTTTTGGTGTATACCTAGACAACCATAAGTCACACAATCAACCCTTAACCGTCTTTGGTTCTCATTGTTGTGTTCGTTTCAGCCATGAACACCGCCTGGTTTCATAAGTGCGTAGAGAACTGGCCTTACAAAGTTCTCCTTGAAGCGGCTCACACTTCACACTTAAATAGGTGATTCCTAAACGTGTCATCCTGTAGATACACTATTTGATATACCCCGTATCAAATTTAGAAATCATTAAAAAGCCTTAATGCTTTATCCTTAGTACTGAACATTGTCTCATCACGAGAATGGACTAAAATTTTATTTGACAATGTTGAACCGTCATTAATGACTTTGTTTGATCTCTTTGAACCTAGATCTTGGGATCTCCAGTCTTCTAGGTAGAGTTACCGCCACAATGACTTGTTCTCGGCCATAGCCCCATTCCCCTTGATGATTTCTCAACTACCTCTCTAGTTAGGCCTTTTGTAAGTGGATCCGACACATTATCACTTGACTTTACATAGTCAATTGTGATAATTCCTCTAGAGAGTAATTGCCTAACGGTTTTATGTCTTCGTCGTATATGACGAGATTTACCGTTATACATGACGCTCCCAGCCCTTCCAATTGCCGCTTGACTATCACAATGTATGCATATTGGTGCCAACGGTTTGGGCCAAAATGGAATGTCTTCCAAGAAATTCCGGAGCCATTCAGCTTCTTCACCGGCTTTATCTAAGGCTATGAATTCAGCCTCCATTGTAGAGCGGGCAATACATGTTTGTTTGGACGACTTCCAAGATACCGCTCCTCCACCAATAGTGAATACATATCCACTCGTGGACTTAGAATCAGTTGAACCGGTGATCCAATTTGCATCACAGTATCCCTCAATCACCGCAGGGAAATTACTGTAGTGCAATTCAAAGTTCTGGGTATGTTCTAAATATCCCAAAACTCGTTTCATTGCCATCCAATGAGATTGGCCTGGATTGCTCGTATATCGACTCAGTTTACTTATAGCACAAGCTATGTCTGGTCGTGTACAATTCATGATATACATTAAGCATCCCAATACACGAGCATAATTCAATTGTGATATGCTTTGGCCTTTGTTCTTTGCTAATGCAAGATTCACGTCAATTGGAGTCTTTGCAACTTTAAAGCCCAAGTGCTTGAATTTTTCAAGTACTGTCTTAATATAATGAGATTGTGACAATGCCAGACCTTGAGGAGTCTTATTGATCTTAATTCCCAGAATTAAATCAGCAACTCCCAAGTCTTTCATATCAAACTTGCTATTGAGCATACGCTTAGTAGCATTTATGTTGGCAATGTCATTACTCATTATCAACATATCATCCACATATAGGCAAACAATGACTATGTGATTTGGAACATTTTTAATGTACACGCATTTATCACATTCATTTATCTTAAAACCATTTGACAACATTGTTTGGTCAAATTTCGCATGCCATTGTTTGGGTGCTTGTTTTAGTCCGTAAAGAGACTTAACAAGTCTACATACCTTCTTTTCTTTACCTGGAACCACAAACCCTTCAGGTTGTTCCATGTAAATTTCTTCCTCCAACTCTCCATTTAAGAAGGCCGTCTTAACATCCATTTGATGAATTTCAAGACCATACACTGCAGCTAATGCTACTAACATCCGTATGGACGTAATTCTTGTAACTGGAGAGTATGTATCAAAGTAGTCTAGACTTTCTCGTTGTCTATACCCTTTGACTACGAGCCTTGCCTTGAATTTATCAATAGTGCCATCATCTTTGATTTTTCTCTTAAAAATCCATTTAGAACCCAAAGGTTTATTTCCAGGAGGAAGATCAACCAATTCCCATGTATGGTTGTTCAATATGGATTCTATTTCACTATTGACTGCCTCTTTCCAAAACAATGATTCCGAAGAAGTCATAGCTTCTTTAAATGTTTGAGGCTCATTCTCCAATAAGAAAGTCACAAAATCTGGTCCAAATGAAGTAGACGTTCTTTGACGTTTACTACGTCTTGGATTCTCCTGATTACATGTACTTTCTTTTGTTTCTTCTCGAGGTCGTTTAGATCCTTCACCAAACGACTCACATTCCTTTTTATACGGATATATATTTTCAAAAAACTCAGCATTATCTGATTCTATAACCGTATTATTATGAATGTCGGGATTTTCTGATTTATGAACCAGAAATCGATATGCTTTACTATTTGTCGCATATCCTATGAAAACACAATCAACGGTTTTCGGTCCTATCTTTACCCTTTTGGGTTTAGGAACTTGCACTTTTGCCAAACACCCCCACACTTTAAAATAATTCAAGTTGGGCTTCCTTCCTTTCCATTGTTCATAAGGAATGGATTGTGTTTTGCTATGGGGCACTCGATTTAATATTCGATTAGCCGTAAGAATGGCTTCCCCCCACAAGTTCTGTGGCAAACCAGAACTTATCAACAACGCATTCATCATCTCCTTTAATGTGCGATTCTTTCTTTCCGCAATCCCATTAGATTGGGGCGTGTAAGGGGCTGTTGTTTGATGAATAATTCCATATTCTAAACATATTTCTTCAAAAGGAGATTCATATTCACCACCCCTATCACTTCTTATCATTTTTACTTTCTTGTTAAGTTGCGTTTCAACTTCATTTTTGTATTGCCTGAATGCGTCTATTGCTTCATCTTTACTATTCAGTAAGTAAACATAGCAATATCGAGTACCATCGTCAATAAAAGTTATGAAATACTTCTTTCCACCGCGAGATGGTATTGACTTCATGTCACAAATATCTGTGTGAATTAAGTCTAAAGGATTTGAATTCCTTTCAACTGACTTATAAGGATGTTTAACATACTTAGATTCCACACATGTTTGACATTTTGATTTTTCGCATTCAAACTTGGGCAGTACTTCCAAGTTAATCATTTTTCGCAAGGTTTTATAATTGACATGACCCAAACGTACATGCCATAAATCATTTGACTCAAGTAAGTAAGAAGAAGCTGAAATATTATTATTATTTTCAACAACCATTACATTTAGGTTGAAAAGGCCCTCGGTGAGGTAACCTTTTCCTACAAATATTTTATTCTTACTAATTACAACCTTGTTGGATACAAAAACGCACTTAAAACCGTGCTTAACAAGAAGTCCAGTAGAGACTAAATTCTTTCTCATTTCGGGAACATGAAGGACATTGTTCAAAGTCATGACCTTGCCAGAAGTCATTTTTAGAAATACCTTCCCATATCCTTCAACTTTTGCTGTTGAAGCATTTCCCATATAAACTGTCTCTCCGGGTTCAGCAAGAGCATAGGTAGCAAAAGCCTCTCTAACTGCACAAACATGGCGAGTGGCTCCTGAATCAAACCACCACAGTTTAGGATTTCCCACCAAGTTACATTCAGAGAGCATGGCACACAAGTTATCAACATCATCATGGTTTACTACCATGTTTGCTTGACCCCTTTTTTTGTCTTTCTTCGGAGCACGACACTCCGTAGATTTGTGTCCGGTTTTCCCACAGTTGTAGCAGTTTCCACTGAACCGCTTCTTGCTTGGGTTGTATTTCGGACCAGAAGCCTTCTTCCTCTTTTTGTTAGCTTCAACAATATTTGCTCCCATTATTGTTGAATTTCCACGGCCTCTCCTTTCAGCAACTTTATTGTCCTCTTCGATTCTCAACCGAACAATGAGATCTTCAAGGGACATTTCCTTTCGTTTGTGTTTCAAATAATTTTTGAAGTCCTTCCACAACGGAGGCAACTTCTCAATCATTGCTGCTACTTGGAATGCTTCGTTGATTACAAGACCTTCAGCAAGTAGATCATGAATAATCACTTACAATTCCTGGACTTGAGTAATAACAGACTTGCTATCTATCATTTTGTAGTCCAGAAATTTTGCGGCAACGAATTTCTTCATCCCGGCATCTTCAGTCTTATATTTCTTTTCAAGCGCATTCCACAATTCTTTGGATGTCTCCATGCTACTGTATACATTATACAGATTATCATCCAGTCCGCTAAGAATATAATTCTTGCATAAAAAATCAGAATGCTTCCACGCTTCAATCACGAGAAAGCGTTCATTATCTGGAGTTTTATCCGGCAGATCAGGAACATCTTCCTTGATGAACTTCTGTAGACATAACGTAGTTAAGTAGAAGAACATCTTCTGCTGCCAGCGTTTGAAATCAATCCCGGAAAATTTTTCGGGTTTTTCTGCCGGTGCCAACGCCGGTGTTCGGCTTGTCGTTGCGTTGGCAGTCGCCATCGGAACAGCTTGGTTTTCGTTTTCAGTCATCATCTTTTCTGTAAAAGAATGACACAAACAAACGTTTAATACACGTTTTCAAACTGGAGTAAAAATCACGTAGATTTTAATATCCAACAAAACGCCACGAAGGCTTAACTCTCCAAAACGGGAGTACACAAACCACAAAGGTTTTAGTTTGCAGAATAATAAGAATAACACAAGTACAGAAATAAATATTAAATTCCTTAAGATTGTTATTCCCGGTCAATATTGCTGTATTTGTAAATATTAATTCTGCAAAATATAAGTTAACGTAATGAAACAATAATAATAAATTCGAGCCCACTGAATTCACAGTGTTTCCTTAAGGAATTTAATCCCCTCCTAGTACCCAAGGTAATGGATTATTTCCTCCCAGGATAGAACGAATAACACACTGGTGTAGCGGTACTTCAAACCCCAGTGTTTCGGCGAACACAAAGTTCGGTAGCAAATCACACTTACAGTTGCTTTGTTTGAAGTTAAAAACAATGCAGAACGAAGGAGTATATACTCAGAAAAACGTATGGAAGTTCTGAGAGGAAGGAGTGCAATGTATAGCCAATTTGTTGAGCGAATTGTATGTTGAGTTTTTTGGTATCTTTCTTCAACATTTGCTGCTCATATATATAGCAGCCAAGAAGGAGTGCAAGACCAAACGTCCACCCTTCATGGTGGATCAAGCATTACATATTTGTGGAGCAAGCACTTCATGGTGGGAAGACCATTATCCGGCTGCCAAATTATCAATACACGGATTGGAAAATATCCGTTTACAAATACGGATAATCTTACGTTAATATTTACTATTAACAAATAAATTTGGTCCAAAAAATTAATCAATCAATCGATCATATGACCAAATCCAAATCCAAATCCAAATCCGAATCCGAATCCGAATCCGAAGTCGAAGCCGAAGCCGAAGCCGAAGCCGAAGCCGTAGCCGAAGCCGAGCCGAGCGAGCGAGCGACGACGACGGCGCGAGGCTTGCTTTCTTCTTAACTCTTTAAGAGCTACAAGAAGAGCAATTATATATATACCCACCAAAAATATCTTCCACTTCCAATATGGGACAATGTCTCATTGTTAAGAGGGGGAAACTTAAAATTTTACTCAAAATTTCATTTTCCCTCCATTTCCCATTCACCCTCATTTTAAGAATATTATATCTTAAAATAAAACCTCAACAATCCCCCACATGAATGGGGAATGGCTATATCACGGAAGTATGCATGAAAAAACTGTGTGATTTACAAGCAAGGATTAATTGCATCTGGATAAGTAGGTTTCCCTTTGAACTTTCCGTAGTAAACTTATGTCGGATATACTCGGTCAATCGGTAGATTTGATATCTTTGAACCGTCGATTTTTGGTGTATACCTAGACAACCATAAGTCACACAATCAACCCTTAACCGTCTTTGGTTCTCATTGTTGTGTTCGTTTCAGCCATGAACACCGCCTGGTTTCATAAGTGCGTAGAGAACTGGCCTTACAAAGTTCTCCTTGAAGCGGCTCACACTTCACACTTAAATAGGTGATTCCTAAACGTGTCATCCTGTAGATACACTATTTGATATACCCCGTATCAAATTTAGAAATCATTAAAAAGCCTTAATGCTTTATCCTTAGTACTGAACATTGTCTCATCACGAGAATGGACTAAAATTTTATTTGACAATGTTGAACCGTCATTAATGACTTTGTTTGATCTCTTTGAACCTAGATCTTGGGATCTCCAGTCTTCTAGGTAGAGTTACCGCCACAATGACTTGTTCTTGGCCATAGCCCCATTCCCCTTGATGATTTCTCAACTACCTCTCTAGTTAGGCCTTTTGTAAGTGGATCCGACACATTATCACTTGACTTTACATAGTCAATTGTGATAATTCCTCTAGAGAGTAATTGCCTAACGGTTTTATGTCTTCGTCGTATATGACGAGATTTACCGTTATACATGACGCTCCCAGCCCTTCCAATTGCCGCTTGACTATCACAATGTATGCATATTGGTGCCAACGGTTTGGGCCAAAATGGAATGTCTTCCAAGAAATTCCGGAGCCATTCAGCTTCTTCACCGGCTTTATCTAAGGCTATGAATTCAGCCTCCATTGTAGAGCGGGCAATACATGTTTGTTTGGACGACTTCCAAGATACCGCTCCTCCACCAATAGTGAATACATATCCACTCGTGGACTTAGAATCAGTTGAACCGGTGATCCAATTTGCATCACAGTATCCCTCAATCACCGCAGGGAAATTACTGTAGTGCAATTCAAAGTTCTGGGTATGTTCTAAATATCCCAAAACTCGTTTCATTGCCATCCAATGAGATTGGCCTGGATTGCTCGTATATCGACTCAGTTTACTTATAGCACAAGCTATGTCTGGTCGTGTACAATTCATGATATACATTAAGCATCCCAATACACGAGCATAATTCAATTGTGATATGCTTTGGCCTTTGTTCTTTGCTAATGCAAGATTCACGTCAATTGGAGTCTTTGCAACTTTAAAGCCCAAGTGCTTGAATTTTTCAAGTACTGTCTTAATATAATGAGATTGTGACAATGCCAGACCTTGAGGAGTCTTATTGATCTTAATTCCCAGAATTAAATCAGCAACTCCCAAGTCTTTCATATCAAACTTGCTATTGAGCATACGCTTAGTAGCATTTATGTTGGCAATGTCATTACTCATTATCAACATATCATCCACATATAGGCAAACAATGACTATGTGATTTGGAACATTTTTAATGTACACGCATTTATCACATTCATTTATCTTAAAACCATTTGACAACATTGTTTGGTCAAATTTCGCATGCCATTGTTTGGGTGCTTGTTTTAGTCCGTAAAGAGACTTAACAAGTCTACATACCTTCTTTTCTTTACCTGGAACCACAAACCCTTCAGGTTGTTCCATGTAAATTTCTTCCTCCAACTCTCCATTTAAGAAGGCCGTCTTAACATCCATTTGATGAATTTCAAGACCATACACTGCAGCTAATGCTACTAACATCCGTATGGACGTAATTCTTGTAACTGGAGAGTATGTATCAAAGTAGTCTAGACTTTCTCGTTGTCTATACCCTTTGACTACGAGCCTTGCCTTGAATTTATCAATAGTGCCATCATCTTTGATTTTTCTCTTAAAAATCCATTTAGAACCCAAAGGTTTATTTCCAGGAGGAAGATCAACCAATTCCCATGTATGGTTGTTCAATATGGATTCTATTTCACTATTGACTGCCTCTTTCCAAAACAATGATTCCGAAGAAGTCATAGCTTCTTTAAATGTTTGAGGCTCATTCTCCAATAAGAAAGTCACAAAATCTGGTCCAAATGAAGTAGACGTTCTTTGACGTTTACTACGTCTTGGATTCTCCTGATTACATGTACTTTCTTTTGTTTCTTCTCGAGGTCGTTTAGATCCTTCACCAAACGACTCACATTCCTTTTTATACGGATATATATTTTCAAAAAACTCAGCATTATCTGATTCTATAACCGTATTATTATGAATGTCGGGATTTTCTGATTTATGAACCAGAAATCGATATGCTTTACTATTTGTCGCATATCCTATGAAAACACAATCAACGGTTTTCGGTCCTATCTTTACCCTTTTGGGTTTAGGAACTTGCACTTTTGCCAAACACCCCCACACTTTAAAATAATTCAAGTTGGGCTTCCTTCCTTTCCATTGTTCATAAGGAATGGATTGTGTTTTGCTATGGGGCACTCGATTTAATATTCGATTAGCCGTAAGAATGGCTTCCCCCACAAGTTCTGTGGCAAACCAGAACTTATCAACAACGCATTCATCATCTCCTTTAATGTGCGATTCTTTCTTTCCGCAATCCCATTAGATTGGGGCGTGTAAGGGGCTGTTGTTTGATGAATAATTCCATATTCTAAACATATTTCTTCAAAAGGAGATTCATATTCACCACCCCTATCACTTCTTATCATTTTTACTTTCTTGTTAAGTTGCGTTTCAACTTCATTTTTGTATTGCCTGAATGCGTCTATTGCTTCATCTTTACTATTCAGTAAGTAAACATAGCAATATCGAGTACCATCGTCAATAAAAGTTATGAAATACTTCTTTCCACCGCGAGATGGTATTGACTTCATGTCACAAATATCTGTGTGAATTAAGTCTAAAGGATTTGAATTCCTTTCAACTGACTTATAAGGATGTTTAACATACTTAGATTCCACACATGTTTGACATTTTGATTTTTCGCATTCAAACTTGGGCAGTACTTCCAAGTTAATCATTTTTCGCAAGGTTTTATAATTGACATGACCCAAACGTACATGCCATAAATCATTTGACTCAAGTAAGTAAGAAGAAGCTGAAATATTATTATTATTTTCAACAACCATTACATTTAGGTTGAAAAGGCCCTCGGTGAGGTAACCTTTTCCTACAAATATTTTATTCTTACTAATTACAACCTTGTTGGATACAAAAACGCACTTAAAACCGTGCTTAACAAGAAGTCCAGTAGAGACTAAATTCTTTCTCATTTCGGGAACATGAAGGACATTGTTCAAAGTCATGACCTTGCCAGAAGTCATTTTTAGAAATACCTTCCCATATCCTTCAATTTTTGCTGTTGAAGCATTTCCCATATAAACTGTCTCTCCGGGTTCAGCAAGAGCATAGGTAGCAAAAGCCTCTCTAACTGCACAAACATGGCGAGTGGCTCCTGAATCAAACCACCACAGTTTAGGATTTCCCACCAAGTTACATTCAGAGAGCATGGCACACAAGTTATCAACATCATCATGGTTTACTACCATGTTTGCTTGACCCCTTTTTTTGTCTTTCTTCGGAGCACGACACTCCGTAGATTTGTGTCCGGTTTTCCCACAGTTGTAGCAGTTTCCACTGAACCGCTTCTTGCTTGGGTTGTATTTCGGACCAGAAGCCTTCTTCCTCTTTTTGTTAGCTTCAACAATATTTGCTCCCATTATTGTTGAATTTCCACGGCCTCTCCTTTCAGCAACTTTATTGTCCTCTTCGATTCTCAACCGAACAATGAGATCTTCAAGGGACATTTCCTTTCGTTTGTGTTTCAAATAATTTTTGAAGTCCTTCCACAACGGAGGCAACTTCTCAATCATTGCTGCTACTTGGAATGCTTCGTTGATTACAAGACCTTCAGCAAGTAGATCATGAATAATCACTTACAATTCCTGGACTTGAGTAATAACAGACTTGCTATCTATCATTTTGTAGTCCAGAAATTTTGCGGCAACGAATTTCTTCATCCCGGCATCTTCAGTCTTATATTTCTTTTCAAGCGCATTCCACAATTCTTTGGATGTCTCCATGCTACTGTATACATTATACAGATTATCATCCAGTCCGCTAAGAATATAATTCTTGCATAAAAAATCAGAATGCTTCCACGCTTCAATCACGAGAAAGCGTTCATTATCTGGAGTTTTATCCGGCAGATCAGGAACATCTTCCTTGATGAACTTCTGTAGACATAACGTAGTTAAGTAGAAGAACATCTTCTGCTGCCAGCGTTTGAAATCAATCCCGGAAAATTTTTCGGGTTTTTCTGCCGGTGCCAACGCCGGTGTTCGGCTTGTCGTTGCGTTGGCAGTCGCCATCGGAACAGCTTGGTTTTCGTTTTCAGTCATCATCTTTTCTGTAAAAGAATGACACAAACAAACGTTTAATACACGTTTTCAAACTGGAGTAAAAATCACGTAGATTTTAATATCCAACAAAACGCCACGAAGGCTTAACTCTCCAAAACGGGAGTACACAAACCACAAAGGTTTTAGTTTGCAGAATAATAAGAATAACACAAGTACAGAAATAAATATTAAATTCCTTAAGATTGTTATTCCCGGTCAATATTGCTGTATTTGTAAATATTAATTCTGCAAAATATAAGTTAACGTAATGAAACAATAATAATAAATTCGAGCCCACTGAATTCACAGTGTTTCCTTAAGGAATTTAATCCCCTCCTAGTACCCAAGGTAATGGATTATTTCCTCCCAGGATAGAACGAATAACACACTGGTGTAGCGGTACTTCAAACCCCAGTGTTTCGGCGAACACAAAGTTCGGTAGCAAATCACACTTACAGTTGCTTTGTTTGAAGTTAAAAACAATGTAGAACGAAGGAGTATATACTCAGAAAAACGTATGGAAGTTCTGAGAGGAAGGAGTGCAATGTATAGCCAATTTGTTGAGCGAATTGTATGTTGAGTTTTTTGGTATCTTTCTTCAACATTTGCTGCTCATATATATAGCAGCCAAGAAGGAGTGCAAGACCAAACGTCCACCCTTCATGGTGGATCAAGCATTACATATTTGTGGAGCAAGCACTTCATATTTGTGGAGCAAGCACTTCATGGTGGGAAGACCATTATCCGGCTGCCAAATTATCAATACACGGATTGGAAAATATCCGTTTACAAATACGGATAATCTTACGTTAATATTTACTATTAACAAATAAATTTGGTCCAAAAAATTAATCAATCAATCGATCATTTGACCAAATCCAAATCCAAAGCCGAAGCCGAAGCCGAAGCCGAAGCCGAGCCGAGCGAGCGAGCGACGACGACGGCGCGAGGCTTGCTTTCTTCTTAACTCTTTAAGAGCTACAAGAAGAGCAATTATATATATACCCACCAAAAATGTCTTCCACTTCCAATATGGGACAATGTCTCATTGTTAAGAGGGGGAAACTTAAAATTTTACTCAAAATTTCATTTTCCCTCCATTTCCCATTCACCCTCATTTTAAGAATATTACATCTTAAATTAAAACCTCAACAATCCCCCACATGAATGGGGAATGGCTATATCATGGAAGTATGCATGGAAAAACTGTGTGATTTACAAGCAAGGATTAATCGCTAACCATGCTATTTTGGCGAAATACTAAAATATTCTATAGGCGATTACACAAAATAAGTAGTCTTCAACGTAGAGAGATGAATCTCTTAATTGTAGCTATAAATAAAAAAAGGACGAGGATGACAAAATTGTTTATGATTGCACAGAATAATTACAATTCTTCTCAAGAAAAATAAGGGACTTGAAATAAAAAGAAACTAAAACAAATTCCAAATAACATATAACTTATAAGTATATCTTTTTAATATAATTTGTACGGTGAAATTATATTCTTATCTTCTAATTAACTTTCTTTGTCTGCTAAAATTGCAAATGAAATAATCGTTTGTTTTCTTTATAAGGCATTTTCATCCTTTTGTCTCATTTTTTTTTCCAATGGTGCTAAAATTAAAGATGCTACCTCGTTAATTTTTCTTGTGCCAATGATCTATTAAAAATAAACTCTCTACATTCTTAAAATGGAGTAAAATTTACGTATGCACTATCCTCCCAAATTCCGGTTATAAGATTAAAAGGTATATGTTATTGTTGTAACTCTTAAATTCAGTATAATTTTGTTCAATCTGACATCATAACATTCTCAAAAGTTTGACCAAGGGATTTTTTCTCCATATTACAAATTATTAAAAAATTGTTATCGAAGGGATAAAGCGAAATTTGTCCTTTATCTACTCCAAATCCAACTTTGGGAGAGACTGCAATTACACTCTGTAGTCTGTACTCCCAATTCCAATTTCCATAAGCCTAAACAAAGCAAAGAGAAGGGAAAATATCTACTACTCTCTCTTTCTATTTCAACATTGTGTGTGTACATGATATTTGGTCGTCACTCTCACGCGGAATTGCTTTGTTCATTCAAATTATTCATTCAACTGACATCCATTTTATTTTCTGGACTCCCTCAACAGATTTCAATCTGTAGTAAGTCACTGATTTGGTGAGAAGTTAGAACTGTCCAGATCTTCAGAATCTATATCTTCTACTCACTTTCTTATCATCTATATAATTTCTTGCTTCCTTCTTTTCTTTATTTATTCATTTCTTCTTGTTTCTTTCTGGATCAGATTTTGCAACTGAAGTTAGTTTCTACACTTTTTCGCCACATCTCATAACCCCAATTACACTTTTTCTGTCTTCTCAGTAACAGACAAACCCACATATGAAAATCACTCTACAACCACAATTTTAGTTTCTCAATAATACAACAAAATTCCCTTAAACTTAATTGGTTCACTAATATCCTTTTATTAGTCAGCTTTTTCATTCCAAAAATTGGATCTTTTTAGTTTTACAGAGAATGAATATGCAAAACCCATCAATATATTCAGAGATCAAGCCTCAATTTCCAGAACAAGAAATCTTGAAATGTCCTAGATGTGACTCAATTAACACAAAATTCTGTTACTATAACAATTACAACCTTTCTCAGCCACGTCACTTTTGTAAGAACTGTAAAAGGTATTGGACTAAAGGAGGTACTTTACGAAACATTCCAGTTGGTGGCGCCTCTCGCAAAAACACTAAACGTTCTTCTACTTCTTCAAGTATTAAACGCTCCTCAACGACGTCGTCTTCAGCAGCACATCCAAAGTCAGAGCCTTTTTCTATACCTAATGTTGCAGCTTTTGATCAGAATAGTTCAATTCAGGGGCCTTTTAGTTCGCTTTTGACATCAAACGGGCCGGAGATTGGGAATTTGTTTGAAGCTTTGAATACCAATGGGTCCAATTCGGGCCTTGTCTCGGGCTCAGATGCAGCACCTCAAAGTGAGAATAACAATACAGATGAATATTTGTGCCCTGTTCAGAATAGTGAAGATTCTAGCTGTTGGAATGGTAGTAATGATTGGACTGATGATCTTGCTATTTACAGTGCTCCAGGTTCAAGCTTTCAGTAATTAAAAGTGCCTAAAGATGATTAGAACTTGATGCACTATTAGTAATTAAGAAAAGACATTGATATTTTGCTTAGCATAAACAATTATGTCTCAATCCAGAATTAGTTGAGATAAGCTTATATGTTAGTATTTGCTTAGTGTTTTATTAATTTAAAACCTTTTTCCGTTGCATAATTTTTCGAAGTGTTGTTGCTGATTGCATATTAGTAGTGTATGAGTATATTTTACCTCTGGAAATTAGGTGTCAGGCCCATAAACTAGCTTTGTTTGTGTAATGCTTAATTAATACGTACGTAGTTGTGTGTGATTTGAGACTTCATGTATGTGTTGTTCCGACGGAAGGTAAAGTTGTTTTCATTAGACATGTAGGTTGGGTGTTCGAGCTTTGAAATCAGTCGTTAGGGTATGCTGTTTATACCACATGCACCCTCTTGGGATGCGGCTCTTTACCGAACCTGCATGAATGCGAGATAGCTTCCTGAATCAGTATAGGCTGTCTACGTCATCTTGAAAGACAGTTTTTGATGTATCAATAACCGAGATTTGCCCTTAGCTCCAATAATGTAGGCAAATGCATACAGCGTATTAGGTGCAGTAAGTACGTAATGTGACAACCCTAAATAATGCTATAGATCACATAGAGACAACTTTACCGTTATTTCAATGCTTGCCTTCGACTACGAAATGGATTATTGTCTAATAATAGTATACGCTACTCATGCGATACCAGATCTGTATATGTAGAACGATAAGTTACTTTTTTTCGGACAACCAATTCCTTTTCCGAGAGCAGGTCCAAATTAACACTCATTATCACTTACAAATTATGAGAAAATATCTACGTAAAAGTGGAATAAAAATTAAACATGAGATCTCTTAATTTCAGTACCTTCACCTTAACTTGGTAACTACCTCGTCAAAAATTCATCAATCGCAACTTTGAAGAGCATTTGAAGGTTTCAAGTAATTAACTTTCATGTTATACCCACAATATTTATTTCTCATTTCAAATAGTTGGATCGATACAAATGTTGTAATTAGGGGTGTACACGAACCGAGTTGGTTCGGTTTTTATCAGAATCAAACCAAACCAACTATATCGGTTTGGATTGGTTCGATTTTGTTGAGTTTTTCGGGGTTTTGTTACTTAAATATTATTTTAATCTTACTTTGTTAAATTTTTGATAAGTAAATATATGATTAGTAAAAATATAAAAAATTGACAAACATATTATCTATTAAAATATTCTTATGAAAGAATTTTCTTAGTAACACATAAGTAATAATTATTTTTTTAGTCATCTGACAATAATTTTTCATTGATATACACTTTCAAGATTAACCGAATTTGGTGATTAAACATAAAAATAAATATGATACCTAAATAATAATAATCACATCACTTCACCTTCGAAAAAGATATAAGAATTTAATAGATCTTAACATATGATATGAATATGGAAGAACAAAGAGATTGATGCATTTCAGTAACACTTGACGAGAAAGTGATCATACAACCCATTATTTAAGGTTAATAAATATGAAGCACTTCATATACTATTAAATATTAAATCCCGCAAGAGAATCCTAAATATTTCTAGATATTTTTTAAAAAAAATTCTATATAAAATCTTAAAAGTATATATAAAAATTATATATTTATATGTTTGTTTGGTTCAGAATTTTTTACTCAATACCAAATCAAATCAAACCAAAACTAGTCGGGTTTTTTAATCGGTTTGATTTGGCTTTTCGATTTGGTTAGATTTGGACACAGTTGTAATCATGACCGCTTTAATTTCTTCCTTGTTTTTTTTCTTGTTGTTTGTGTTTAAAATGAATCAACGAGATGACGGGGATAGTTTACGGGAAAAGACATTAGAGATCCCAAATTCAATACTCCATTAAAGAGTTCTATACTTGATGCAATGTCTTAGAAAGGCTAGACAGGACCCTAACTTTTGCCTTATTGATATATTCTATATTTATCTTTTTTGTCTCCCCTTTTTGGTATAGTGATAAAACTGAATCTACCATCCCAATGGTTGAATCGATCTTTCAAATTAACAAATCTTCTTTTACTGCAAACAGGAAATTGAGAAGCACATTCAATTATGTAGAAGCTTGATGTGGTAGTAGGTAGAGGGGTGGGGAAACCAACCTATTTGTGAGAATGTGATATGATGATTATCAGCTAAAATTGCCAAAACTAAGCAATTCGATCAAGAGTCTATCTTTTCAAATGGCCCGCAAACCATCATGTACAACTCCCATATATGGACCACGCTAGGGAATTTATTTAGCAATTTTAGTTCAATATTTTTTATATATGTTATCCATAGGAGTTTTTCATATAAAGGTGTGTTAAATTCTCATGTCCCCGTATTAATTCCACCTTCTATATGTGATAGTTAATCTCATTATTTTAGTGTGAACGTTGTCTCGGAATTAATTAATATCTCAAACCAAACATGAAATAAATATTATTCTTATCCTTTGGACCGTGTCGATGACAAAAGCTGGATATAGATTTCAGTTACGAATGACTAATGATTCATGACGTCTTGGAATGGATGTGTTACCAAATGGTCTAACATTAGCTACTGAATCCTTGACTTCACCCTCGTACGTAGTGTGGTGTTTAGTCTTTGTTTGCCACCCAAATTTGCAGCCTTCATCTGACTTTAGCTTCTGATGCCAATAAATGTGGTCAATTTCTAAGGTGGGGGTTTCATCAAATTGTTTCTCATTTTGAAGAAATCAGTGATCTCTTTTGCGACTGGTAGGCTAATTGGGTTGACTTTCAGCTCTTGAGGAGATCAGAACAGGATATGTCGTTGCGCCAAAGCTGTATACCACCAATAAGTTATAAGTGGTCACAACTCGTTTATGGTGTACTACTACGCATTTGGAACAAAAGCTTCGTTACATCCGTATAACTTAAATTTTACCTCTTTTTTTTTTTTGTGACCTACTACGAAATTTTCAAGGTTTGTACAACAAGGCTATAGTAGAGATAGAATTTAAATTATATTCACCGTCGGTGTAAGAAATTATATATACTATCAGTTTACACACAAGATATTTACAGAAAATACGGATTTGTAATCTTGAAAATAAGACAAATTATTTATCATCATATTTAAAATGACCTGACGTGTAAATTTTTTTTTTTTTTACACTGACGGTATATATATAATTTAAATTCATAAGATACGCCTCAAACTTGAAGGGGACGAAAGTAGAAATTCTCTTGCTTGAACTTTTTAATACCTGAGAAGGGAGAAAATTACATGATTAAAAAGGCTTTTATCAAAGTAAAGTAATATGTAGTAAATGTTCCCATTTTGTGAACAAGAAGATCAAGTCGGCTGGTGGGAGAAATTACAGAATGCAATCCATTTAATTTGAAAACCTCACGGTCCTCACTACTAACTAGTGGAGGTACTAGAGGAGGAAATGGAGGGGTTTATCTAGTTTTTGCCTCTCATTATTACTCAAGGTTGACACTGATTATGTTCCCATTTATGCCAAAGAGAATTTATGACTCAAGGGACCAATGTTATTGCCGCGTTGCTTCCAATTACTCGTCCCTATCACTTAGCTAAGAAGCAATTGCCACAATCCTCTAGTCTTTTATTTAAAGTGAAATGTTTTTTTATTTTTCAATGATTCGGTCTTCTTTCAAATTAATTCATTTAACACTGCGCGCTATAGTGACTCATAAGTTTAGATAAATGAAATAAGATATATATCGATATACATTGAGACGTGTGTTCACCAAAATTTGAAAGTTCAATAAACTTGGAATGTGTATAGTCACCCAAAGTCATTCCTCTTTCGATTCAAAACAAACTATTTTTTTTCTGAACAAAATTCTTGTGCAAATTTGTAGAAAATTTTCTTGATTTCATCCATTAATGTTAAGTGAGAATGAAAAAATTTGTCAACTTCGAAAACGGGCCACGAGAATTCAGTTTCATGGTTGATCCATTCCTTTAGATATTTATTTATGCCAATTGCTCTAAACTTTTCTGGTGTGGAGAGAGAGAGAATGAGGAGATATGGAGCAGAGATACGAAGAGAGACACACATAGGGAAGACAGTCTAACCTATTTTTTTAATACAAAATTAATTTTTTAAATTAAAATATAAATACGGGCCATAAGATGCCAATAACAATAAGTTGTATTTTGTTATGCCATTTATTAGGTTATGTTGTCAAACAAGGCCAAAACCCCTTTACAAATTATCTGAATTAATATTGAACTTTTATGCACCGATCGATTGCCCCCTTCCCCCTAGACACGAGTAATGCGATAGAAGGAAATGAACTTGAACATACCCTAATGGATACAATAGTTTTATATAGCCAATCTAACTATCTGAGATCGAGATGTAGTTGATATATAAGTCTATCTAAATAGCCTATCGTACATACCTTGAAACGGAAAAGGTCCAAATATGTTCTTGTACTATACAAAATTGAGCACATTTATCCTTTGTTAATACTTTAGCTCAAGAATGCCATTCCCATCATATAGTTGGTCCATATATTCCCTTAGAGTCACATAGTTGGCCCATATATGCCCTTTTTCGAAACGGAATCCACCCAAACTAATTAGCTCTTTCGTTAATTGTATTAAAATATATTACAAATACTATTTCTTTTTTATTAGTACATATTTTTACCTTTCTCTTTTCTTTCTCCCTTTTTCTTTTCTTCTCTTTTTTTTTTCCTTTTTTCTTTCTCCCTTATCCGATTTTCTCCATTGTTGATGTCTTCTTCATTTTCGTTACCAATTTCACTTCACAAAACTCATGAATTCCAATTACTAAGAAAATTCTCCCATAAGGTAATCAAGTTCCAATTTCACTGGCCCTCTAAATAAACGAAATTAAATTGTTCCAAAAATTATGGTTTAAACTTTAAAATAATAAAAACATCTCAATCTTTAACAGTACTCAAAAGACAAAAATATTTAAATTATTTCCAGAAAGATAATTTAATGATTAAAAGCCTAGAGGGTAAGTTCTAGTGTTATAAATTTGAGTTGTTAGTCTTTTTTCATCTTTTTTCAGGTGGACATTTTCTATTTTTTTATTAACTATGTAAATTAGGGGTGTACATGGACCGGGTTGGTTCGATTTTTATCAAAACCAAACCAAACCAATTATATCGATTTGGATTGGTTCGGTTTTGTTGGATTTTTCGGATTTTTTGTTACATAAATATTATTTCAATTTTACTTTGTTAAAAATTTTATAACTAAATATATGTTCAGTAAAAATTAAAAAATTGACAAACATATGATCTATTAAAATATTCTTATGGGAGAATTTTCTTAGTAATTGGAATTCATGAGTTTTGTCAAGTGAAATTGGTGACGAAAATGGAGAAGACATCAACAGTGGAGAAAATCGGATAAGGGAGAAAGAAAAAGGGAAAAAAGGAGAACAAAAGAAAAAAGAAGAAAGAAAAGAGAAAGGTAAAGAAAAAAAATGTACTAATAAAAAGAAAATAGTGCTTGTAATACATTTTAATACCATAAACGAAAGAGTTAATTAGTTTGGGTGGATTTCGTTTCGAAAAAGGGCATATATGGGCCAACTGTGTGACTCTAAGGGCATATATGGACCAACTATGTGACGGTGAGGGCATTCTTGAGCTAAAGCATTAACGAAGGACAAATGTGCTCAATTTCATATAGTACAAGGGCATATTTGGATATTTTCATCCTTAAAATTAAGCTAATTATCTGGGTACGCATTTTTGAGCTCAATGGTATTGTAGGGTGCGGGCTCAATCCATTTCACTTCTAGGATTTGGCCCTACTAAATCCGTAAAAATAGCACGGGCTAGCCAGTTTTCGGACTGGTCATTCAAAAATAGTCAGCGTTTACAAAGTCATTGAAAAATAGCCACTATTTAGCTGCAATACAGAAAGTTCCAGCATAATATACTGGAGATCGGTGCACCTGTGTATGAACTTCCAGCATATTATGCTGGACCAATATATTATACTGGAACTCTTGTATATTATGCTGGAGTTCCAATATACTTACGTTGGAGTTCCAGTATACTTATGATGGAGTATTTTCTGGATTTAAAACAGTGTTTTCGTTCAAATTTATCTTTACATGAAAAGTGGCTAAATTTCGATTACTTTTGAAACTGTGGCTATTTTTGAATGACCGCTTGTAAATCTGGCTATTTTTGAATTTCTCCCACTAAATCCGAGTGATAGTCCAGGGCTCGGACTGATAAAAAAGATCATGTTAGGGAGCGGATCCCCTTTAAATGGGCCTTATGCGGCACGAATTCGAATATAATCAAGATTCAATATAGGTGTCGGACACCATGTGAGAAATCAAAAAAGAAAACAAATACTACTACTGCCCAATTATAATTTCAAGCTATGTTTTTAACTCTAAAGTAAGTAAATTTCATTGTATAATCAAGGCACGACCAACATCCACAGTTTGGGCTCGTTATTTGATCATTAAACTAAGAACAGTATATGTTAAAAGCTATTGTCACTTCTAGCCCTATGGGAAAAATTAATGACAATTGGAAGCCACAAATTACAATATATATTTTATAGTCCAAAACTAATTTTAGAGGCTAACCACCGAAATTGACAAACCCAACTATCACAGAAACACAACGGGAGATGGCTTCTAAGATGACTTTTAATTTATTCAAAGGGAATCATTTATTATTTTATTCTTTTTTGGCTTTTATGCTATTTAGATATTAATATTTTATACATACTTGTGGGGAATATAAAAATAAAACTCATGTCATAAATGTTACTTTTTGCCTTTCCTATATGAGTTCAATATGTGCCCATACTGTAAGTGAAATAAGTTATTAAAATTTTAAAAAGCAAAATACTCCAAAAATAGAAGTTACGTGTATTTTGAAGGAAGGATTCAATTTTAGCATTATTTTCATTTATTTATATTTATATTAGGTTGGGTCATTCCTATTTTAACTTGGTTGTTATTTTTTAGACTGAAAAATAAAAAAAAATGCTATCGAAAAGTTGTATTTTTCGGTCATTATGTTTTTTTTGTGAGTTGCTAAGAGCTTTTATGATTTTTAGGTGAGAAAATATAGTTGTATGACTTTGATAAAATAAAAATCATAATTATATGACAATTTGTGAAATCTACCCTTCACTATCACGAGCATGCCCTCTTTCCATATATATATATATATATATATATATATATATATATATATATATATATATATATAAGCATATCTTTGCATGGTAAAAATCTTTTATGTAAAAAAATAAAATAATAAGAGCTGTCAATCGCTAAAATGCAAGTGTGGCGTTTGGTGTCATTTTCTTTCAAGAAATGCCCTAAATAGGAGAGTCAAGTATGAAAATAACATACATTAAATTAGTTAAACTCTGTGGTGGAGCATCAACGTGTGCAAAACATGGTTGCATCATTAATTTGAAAAATGCATAGTCTTCACTATACAAAATAGACTATCAATACACAAAAAATATACTAAATAGACTGTCACTATACAATTCATATACAATAAACTGTCACTATAGAAAATAAACTGTCACTATACAAAAAATATACAAAATAGACTGTCACTGTACAATTTATATACAATAGACTGTCACTATACAAAATATATACAAAATAGACTGTCATTATACAAAAAAATATACTAAGTAGACTGTCACTATACAAAAAATATACTAAATAGACTGTCACTATACAATTTATATACAATAGACTATCACTATACAAAATATATACAAAATAGACTGTCACTATACAAAAGTTATACAAAATAGACTGTCACTATATAAAAAATATACAAAATAAATATTTCGGACTATTAAATGTAAGGTGTTTGGGCCAGAGGGACATTTCGGATCAATAAAAAAAAAATATGGGCTATTAAAATTTTGAGGGGCTATAGAGGGTCATTTTCTATCAATTACATCAAAAATTGTTGAAAGTGAATACAAAAATTTACACAAACAACACATATGACATATGCGTTTCATGAAAGGACGTTGGTAAATAATTTATTTCCTCCGATTAATTTTACTTGTCAATTATACTAAAAATATATTTTTACTTTTACTTATCAAATTTAGCCAATCAAGAGAAAACTTATCTTTTTTCTTGTTTCATCCTTATAATTAACTACTCATTTTCTAAATCATCTCAGACTTCTTAAATGCTATCATTTTTATTATAGGTGTTATGGTAAAATATGCACTTCATTCATCATTTATTAAGGAGCATGCGAAAGTCCATTATAGGCAAGTAAAAACGAACGGATGAATTATATAATTGCAAGCCATAACTCGTGAATTAACAGTGGACATAATAAATGCAGCCAACTTATTTCATTCCTTACAAAATGAACATTTCAATAATTACTTAATTTGTTGTAAAAATTTTATGTGGCGTGAAGTTTTACGCCATCCAATGAATTTGTACCTATTTTAAAAAAAATTTAACCGATACACAATTTTTGGCTAACTTTAGATACATATACTTTTTTGTTCTTCTTTAATGTTGTTTTCTTCTTCTTTCTGCTTAGAGTTTCTTCTTCTTCTTCTTCTTTTTCTTCTTCTTCTTCTTAGTTGCAAAATGAGTTTATTAAATTTGTTGTTGTTTTGACAATTTGATGATTGAGATTTGTTCTTTATGATATTTGAAAATTATGTTTCAAATTTGAGTTCATTTGGAGTAGGTTTGGGCATTGAATCGTGTACTTCGTTTATATTTCATAACTTAAGATTTGAAATCTGAAGTTGCATTCAGTAGATTGAACTACTTAAAATTCGAATTTCTGAAGTTCCATTTGAAAGATAGAAGAACTTTAGATTTGATTTCTGAAGTTGCATTGAAGAGATTGAACTATTTCAGATTCGAATTTTAAAAGTTACATGTGAAGGATAAAAGAACTTCAAATTTGATTTCTAAAGTTGCAGTAAAAAGAATGAACTACTTCAGATCCGAACGGGTATACTATACAAAATTATATACAATACCGGTATAACTTCAATAGCGATCCCAAAAATGAGTATACATGAAAATGCCCCTAATTTGTTGGCCACCAATACATTGGACTCGTGCATTATGGTTAATGGTTTCGGAAGTAAGCTGTCCAAATGAGGTCTACCTCATTAGTCTCTCTAATAACCATTTATTTTGATGGGTTTATTCTATAAGTTTAAGTAATATATATAATAAAAAAATTGTACTTACAGTAGGGCTGTCTAAGGGTAGGGGTATTACCTGTACCCATACCGGTCCATACCGGTATCGGTACTGGACAGTACCGCTCCGATTGGAGGTAGGGGTGAGGGATTTGGGTGAAGGGTAATTGTAGGGTACCCAAAATAATACCCTTCGTACCAGTCCGGCAAGTACCCTTAAGGTACGGTATTGATACCGAACCGGTACCCAACGTTTTTTTTAAAAATTTAAATCTGGCTTGTCCGGATTTATATACATCTTCTCGTGATAAATCTTCTATGACTTCTTGTTCATCCTAACAACAAAAAAGGATCTTGTTGATGAAATAAATGATATGCTCATGACTCAATTATATGGTCATTGCCAGAACAAATTGCTTTATTCCTTGTTTTGGGATCTAGTGACAGCAGCAGACGCTGGAACTTAACTGATACAGAGCGATTGTGTATTGAAAATTAGAAACTCCAGAAAATATAATAACCATAACTTCTAACCATAACAAGTTTATGTTTATTTTGTGATTGTTTGGTTTAGAAGCAAGTTGATTGAAATGTATGGATCATAATGTAGGGGATTATTAATTATTGTTTGCTTAGTTCTAGTAAGAATTATTATACAATTTATATTTTAAATATGTTTATTTTTTAATAGAATAAAATATTGTACATGAAGTATCAATTTGTTATTTAATTATTTTAATTTATGTATTGCTAATCTATGTATTCTTGTTTCATAATTTATCATGTATAAAATAATAAATAAATTCCTGAATAAGTTATACATTTATTAGCTATGTCGAGAAGAAGAAGGGGAACCAAACGGTATACTGTTATAAAATATAGCTCAAAGTAACAAAGAAAAAACAAGTTAAGAGATATAGACAGAAATAGAGGAGAGATTCTTATTTCTTCTTCAATTGTGTATATCTTTGCATCTATTACAAGGCCTTTCTATATGAATGAAAAATGAAGAAATATGTCATTGAATATGTCATTAAGCATTTGAGATCATGGAGAAAGATCATGGGGAAGGTTATGGAGTTACAATCATAACTCTATAATTATTAAAGTATTGGGAGTTATGGAGATAATGGAGAAGAGTAGACATCCACCATAATTTAATTTTCTTATAACACTCCCCCTTGGATGTCCACAAATAATGTGACTCGTTAAAACCTGTAACTACTCGACTTGTCGTTTTAAGAATTTACGTTCCGTTTGGTGGCTTAAGGTCTCGAGCAGTTTTGAAATGTGTATTATGACTTGCGAGGGTGGTCAAGTTTGGTTTTCAGATGATTCAGGATTTAATTGAAAGAACAATTCTTATTTTGGAAGCTTAAGTTGAAATAAATAACAGGATGGTGAATTATGTGTAAACGAACCCGAAATAGAGTTTTGATGATTCCAATAGTTCTGTATGGTGATTTTGGACTTAGAAGTGTGTCCGGAAAATTTTTTGGAAGTCCGTAGTGAAATTTTGCTTGAAATGGACTTAAAACCACTGCTGGAATTTTTGCTTCTGGTATTTTCGCACCTGCCAAGGTTTGATCGTAGGTGTGAAGCCGCATGTGCGCACCAACCATCGCAGAAGTGAGCTTTCCGTAGAAGCAGAGAGAGCCTCGCAAATGTGAGCCCACAAAATCGGCTCCAGTGGAGGCTTGGCGAAATCGCAGAAGCGGCTAAGTGAGTCGTAGGTGTGGAACCCCCGGACAATATATATTTCGAATGCGTTCCGAGTTTTGTCATTTTTGGACCTTCAAGTACGGTTTTTGGGGCGATTTTCAGAGAGAATTTAGGGAAAACTTGAGATAAGTCACTTGTGATCATTTCTACTCCATAATATTGAATTATCATCGAATAATCCGACTAGATTACGTATTTTTTAGGTGTAAATCGGGAATTTGAACCTAGGGATTTGAAAATAAGATTTGAGTTGGCTTGGACTAGAAATAGATTATTTGGGCTTGATTCTAGGAGAATAATTGAGCTACTGTTAAAATAATAAAGTAATTAGGAGTGATAATGAATAAATAAAATAAGATACAAGAAGTCTAAAAATAAACTGTAAATGCTTATATTTTTTAAAGTTGTTAATACGTAGTAAAAATAATTATAGAAAAGTAAATAATAATAATAATAATAGTAATAATAATAATATAGTTATAGAACATGTAATAATACATAAAAATGATATGAATATTATTATGACTCTTAAATAAAATAGTAGCTCATTAGAATTATACGGAGTAAGGATGGATAAAATTGGGTGTCAACAGTTGCCCCTCTTTGCCCGAGAATGATGAAAGAGTTGTTGGGCAAAGAAATTGACGTAATAGCCAATTTTGTCCGACTGATGAGATAGTTGTGTAAGAACAAAAGGGAATAAGAGTTTTGAAAAATATTGTGGTCGAACTCCGATTTGTGAGTTGCTTACATATCTCGGATTTAACGAGAATCAGGCCGTGTGTAGCTCTAGATTAGGGAAGGACATGAATCCCTAAAAATTGGCCCCAATATTGAATTATGATGATACTGGATATTATAATAGTATAGAAATAGAAAGGTATATGGTAAAAATAGGATTGGGAAGTAATGTGATTCTAAGTAAGATAGAGATGGTTGTAAAAATTAAGAAAAGAGAGGTAAGCGGTGAAAAATAAATATTATGAAGAGGATATATACTCACTTACTACTTGAAGGAGATGTTAACTCTAGAAAATTACTCCACTCAAGTTGCAGTGGCATTGGAATTGAGCAAAAATCGAAAATGGAGAGATACTGGACGCAAAAATTGCTCCAGTTTGATAACAAGACTTGTTGTGATCTTTCGTGCCTTGTACGTACAAACTTCAAGTATTGCTATAAAAGATAATTAGTATGTAAGCACATGTAAGCATTGATACGATGAATGTAATTTACTAAAAATATTTAAACATGATGCAAATTCCCTTTAGACCATGAAAGGTGCTTTCGGACTATGAGAATGATGTCCTTAGACTATAATGTCTTGGGCCATGGAGCGTAAAGTAAGGGATTCGCAGATCATGAAATGGTGTTCTTAGGCCATGAAGATGGAGCCTTTGAACTATGACGTCTTTAAATGATGATGTGCAAATTTGGATCCTTAGGCCATGGAATGGTGTCCTTGGCCATGAAAATGGTGCCTTTAGACCATGACATCTTTGGATAATTTGGCGATCTTTCAGCCGATGCGGATGCAGTATGAGGCGATCTTTCAACCGATGCGGATGCAGTATGAGGCGAGAATGATACAAATTCCCTTTAGACCATGAAAGGTGCCTTCGGACTATGAAAATGATGTCCTTAGACTATGATGTCTTGGGCCATGGAGCGTAAAGTAAGGGATTCGCAGGCCATGAAATGGTGTTCTTAGGCCATGAAGATGAAACCTTTGAACTATGACGCCTTTGAATAATGATGTGCAAATTCGGATCCTTAGGCTATGAAATAGTGTCCTTGGCTATAAAAATGGTGCCTTTAGATTATGACGCCTTTGGATAATTTAGCGATCTTTCAGTCCATACAAATGCAGTATGAGGCGTTCTTTCAGCCGATGTGGATGCAGTATGAGGCGATCTTTCAGCCGATGCGGATTCAGTATGAGGCGATCTTTCAGCCGATGTAGATGCAGTATGAGGTGATCTTTCAGCCATGCAATGCAGTATGAGGTGATCTTTCACCATGCAATGCAGTATGAGGCGATCTTTCAGCCATCCAATGCAGTATGAGGCGATCTTTCAACCATGTGATGCAGTATGAGGCAATCGTTCAGCCATGTAATACAGTATGAGGAGATCTTTCAGCCATGCAATGCAGTATGGGGCGATCTTTCAGCCATGCAATGCAGTATGGGGCGATCGTTCAGCCACGCAGTGCAGTGTGAGGTGTTCTTTCAGCCATGCAGATGCAGTATGAGGCGATCTTTCAGCTTTGCAATGCAGTATGAGGCGGTCTTTCATCCATGCAGATGCAATATGAGGCGATTTTTCAGCCATGCAGATGCAGTATGAGGCGATCTTTGAGCCATGCAATGCAGTATAAGGTGATCTTTTAGCCATGCAAATGCAGTATGAGGCGATCTTTCAGCCATGCAATGCAGTATAGGGCGATCTTTCAACTATGCAATGCAGTATAAGGCGATTTTTCAGCCATGCAGATGCAGTATGAGGCTATCTTCCAACCATGCAATACTATGTAACGGCAGTGTTTAGCCTTATGCAAGGATGGAGATAGTGTTTAACCTTATGCAAGGATGAAGGCAGTGTTTAGACTTATGCAAGATTAGAGGCAAAGCTTAGCCTCATGCAAGTGGGGGAAGGTAGTTCTTAGCCTTATGCAAGAATGGAGGCAGAGCTTAGCCTCATGCAAATGATAAGAAGTCAGTGTTTAGCCTTATAGAAGTAGAGGAAGGCAGTGGTTAGCCTTGTGTAAGTAAGAGAAAGCAATTCTTTGCCTTATGAAGATGAAGACTTTGTGATTTGTGGTGTATATCCCTATACAGGTGGTGATCTTCGTGCTTTGAAACATATGTCTGTTGAGAAAATTTTGACATTGTTGTACCTATCATTCCTTTTCAAGACTCTGATGATACAATCCCAAATTTTGAGGAAACTCAAAATTTTGCCCAGTTTCATCTTTGGAAGGAAATGGAGTTTTTGTTATAATGAGACTGAACCCAATAATGGGTTACCTAAACATAGCTCATATTGGAAGCGTATAGAATAGCTTGAGAGTGCAAAATTTATATGATCGAATAGTCCTTTATTGAAGTTCTGGTGAATGCTCCAAAAGGATAGAGTATGACTATGAGATCAAGCTTTGACATAACAATTTTAGAAGAGTATCACGGGTGGGTAGGTGGAGATTGGTAGAGTAATATGTATCGCTTCAGTGGTATTGGCCATTGAGACTGCATTTCTCGAGAAGGTCTATGATTCATCAAATGCGCAGAGATTAATCTCAATGATCTGGGACACATGCAAATATTTTAGAGATTAGAAAACTAAGTGCCGAAAGCAAATGCAAAAGTCTAACTGTCACGATCCAAATACCTAACCTGTCGTGATGGCGCCTATCATGGTACTAGGCAAGCCAACTCATTCCAAAACCAACCGATATTTTTATTTCAAGGATAATTTCAAGGCTATTTAGCGTAAAACCTTCGTAAATGAGTTCAAATCAAAACAAAAGTGCGGAAAAGAAAAGTATGACATCGGGGTGTCACTAGTCATGAGCATCTACTACAATTTGTCTAACAATATCAAGGCTAACTCAGCCTGAAAAGTAGCTAAATTCAACTAAAAGAAGATAAGAGGGAGAAGAGCAGGGGCAGCGATCGCCAAGCAACTACCTTGCTATCCCCGAGAAAATCTACAACTAGAATAATCAACAACCGCTACCGTGTTCAGTTACACCTGGATCTGCACACAAGGTGCAGGGAGTAACGTGAGTATGCCAACTCAGTAAGTAACAACAATAAATAAATACTGAGCAGTAGTGACGAGCAATAAAGCATATCAAGTTCATATCACAAAAATTCAGTAAAGTACATCATGCTTTAAATATCAATGTTTGAATCAAATCATCTCATTTAAACCCGGTTCCAAAAAAAAAATCATTTAAAGATATTTTTCAACAGTTTTTCAAGCAAAGGCTCAATGCAAAGGTGAGAAAAAAAAATGATAAAATCATAAACAGCCCCTCGGGCAAAGCATCACTCATATACATCCCCTCGGGCAAACCTCACAGTCACTCATGCCACTCGGGCATACCTCACAGTCATTCTTGCCATTCGGGCATACCTCACCATCACTCTTGCCACTCGGGCATACCTCACAATCACTCATGCCTCAACGTCACTCAACACTTGACACTCGGCACTCGCACTCAGTAGTTACCTGCGCTCACTGGGGTGTGTACAAACTCCGGAGGGGCTCCTTCAGCCCAAGCGCTATATCAAGCCAAATCATGGCATAAATCACTCAGGCCCTCGACCTATATCAAACATGCTGCGGCGTGCAACCCGATCCCATAAATATCCTCACAAATCAGGCCCTCGGCCTCATTCAGCCATAAATCTGTCAAGCCACTCGGACATTTCAGTAAAAACAGGGCATTCGGCCCAAAACAACATTTATATGCATCAAAATAGAGTCATAGAACTGAGTTATGCAGTAAAAAAGTATAACCATGACTGAGTATAGATTTTCAATCGAAAACAGTGAGAGGATAGTAAGAAAAGGCCCCTAAGGGTCCAAACAACACTGGCACGAGGCCCAAACATGGCATTCGGCCTAATTTACAGAAACTCTTTCTAAAACATATAAGTATCACATAATTTTCACAAAATATGCAACTTTACAGTTGCTACGGGACGGAGCAAGTCACAATTCCTAATAGTGCATGCCCACATGCCCGTCACCTAGCATGTGCGTCACCTCAAAGTAGTAGAATGATACAAAAATCCGGGGTTTCATACCCTCAGGACTAGATTTACAATCGTTACTTACCTCAAACCGCTCAAATCCCTACTCTGCGATGCTCTTGCCTCTCGACTCGGCCTCCAAATGCTCCGAATCTATTCACAATCAGTATAATACTATCAATACACGCTAATGGAATGAATTCCACAAGAAAAGCTACAAAATTAGACCAAAATCCAAAATTGGCTCAAACCCGCCCCCCAGGCCCACGTCTCGAAATCTGAAAAAATTTATAAAATTAGAAAGCCCATTCACTTACGAGTCTAACCATACCAAATTCATCAAAATCCGACATCGTTTGGTCCTTCAAATCCTTAAATTACTTCTCCAAACATTCCAAGCCCTAACTCCTCATTTTCACTAATTACATGATTAAATAATAGAAAATCACCATATATACGAGTATTAGGGCTCAAGCAACTTAACTCACTGATAGCCCTTGAATCACCCTTCAAAAATCACTCCAAAAGCTCCAAAATCCGACTTGAAAATGGTGAAAATGAACCAAATTCTTCCCAGGTTTTTCGCACCTGCGGAAAATTTCACGCTTCTGCGCCATCGCACTTGCGGAAAAATACATCGCAGGTGCAGAACTCACTTAGGAGCCCAGGTTCCGCATCTGCGGCCCAAAACCCCGCGCCTGTGAAGGCACACCTACGAGTTTCCTCCGCTTCTGCGAAGCCTGCCCAGCATCTCTCTTTCCGCATATGCGCCCCAGGTTTCGCACCTGTGGGATCGCAGATGTGACCTCTAACTCGCACCTACGCATCCTGCCTAGCCCAGCATTGCCCGCTCCTGCGGACTTCCCATGCGTACCAGCGGCCTCGCACCTTCGACTATTCCTTCCGCAGGTGCGGAAATAGCAGAAGCAGCAGCTTCAGCTGCATTTTACAACTTCGACAAATCCGTTAACCATCCGGAATCACCCCGAGGCCCTTGGGACCTCAACCAAAAAATACCAACAAGACATATATCAACATAAAAATTTAGTCGAACCTTCGAATCACTCAAAACAACATCCAAACACCAAATTACCCTCGGATTCAAGCCTAAGAACTTCTAAATTTCCAAATTCGGCAATCGATGCCGAAACCAACCAAACCACGTCCGAATGACCTCAAATTTTGCACACACTTCACAAATGACACTACGAACCTATTCCAACTTCCGGAATTCCATTCCAACCCCGATATCAAATTTTTCACTGCCGACCGAAAATCGCCAAATTTTTAATTTTGCCAATTCAAGCCTAATTCTACCACGAACCTCCAAATTTCATTCCGGACGTGCTCCTAAGTCCAAAATCACCTTATGGAGCTAACGGAACCGTCTGAATTAATTTCGAGATTGATTACATGTAAGTTAACATCCATTTGACTTTTCCAACTTAAGGTTCTAAATAAGAGACTAAGTGTCTCATTCCACTCCAAAACCACTTCGGATCCGAACCAACTAATGCGGTATATCATAATATAGCTTAAGAGCATAAAGGAAACAGAAATGGGAGAAACAGGGCTATAACTCTCGAAATGACCGGCCGGGTCATTACATCCTCCCCCTCTTAAACAACCGTTCGTCCTCGAACGGGTCTAGAAACATACTTGGAGTCTCGAATAGGCGTGGATATCTGCTCCGCATCCCCCGCTCGGTCTCCCAGGTGGCCTCCTCCACAGGCTGACCTCTCCACTGCACCTTCGCTGAAGCTATATCTTTTGACTTCAACCTTCGAACCTGCCGATCCAAAAGAGTCACCGGCTCCATATCATAAGTGATATCACCCTCCAACTGAACCGTGCTGAAATCCAAAACATGCGACGGATCTCCAATATACTTCCGGAGCATGGAAACATAAAACACTGGGTGCACACTCGACAAGCTTGGTGGCAAGGAAAGCTTATAAGCCACCTCCCCAATCCTCTGAAGCACCTCAAAAGGCCCAATGAACCGGGGGATCAACTTTCCCCTCTCCCCAAACCTCATAACACCCTTCATGGGTGATACCTTCAGCAAAACCTTCTCCACAACCATGAAAGATACATCACGGACCTTTCTATTCGCATAACTCTTCTGCCTAGACTGCGCCGTGCGAAGCCGCTCCCATATAAAGCCTTGTACGGAGCCATCTGAATACTGGACCAAGTCTGTACCCAAGAGCCTAGCCTCACCCGGCTCAAACCATCAGATCGGAGATCTACACCTTCTCCCATATAAAGCCTCGTACGGAGCCATCTGAATACTCGACCGATAACTATTGTTATATGCAAACTCTGCGAGTGGCAGAAACCGATCCCATGAACCCCCAAAGTCAATGACACAAGCGCGCAACATGCCCTCCAATATCTGAATAGTGCGCTCGGACTGCCCGTCCGTCTGAGTATGAAAAGCTGTGCTCAACTCAACCTAAGTACCCAACTCTCGCTGCACGGCCCTCCAAAACTACGATGTGAACTGAGTACCCCAGTCTGAAATGATGGAAACTGGGACACCATGCAGGCGAACAATCTCTCGGATATAAATCTCAACCAACCGCTCTGAAGTGTAAGTAGTACCAACTGGAATGAAGTGCGCGGACTTGGTCAGTCGATCCACAATAACCCAAATAGCATCGAACTTCCTCGAAGTCCATGGGAGCCCAACTCCAAAGTCCATGGTGATCCGCTCTCACTTCCACTCCGGAATGTCTAATCTCTGAAGCAAGCCACCCGGTCTCTGATGCTCATACTTAACCTGCTGACAGTTGAGATACCGAGCTACAAACCCAACTATATCCTTCTTCATCCACCTCCACCAATAGTATTGTCTCAAATCCTGGTACATCTTCGCGGCACCAGGATGGATAGAAAAATCGCGAGCTGTGGGCCTCCTCAAGAATCAACTCTCGAAGCCCATCTACATTAGGCACACATATTCGGCCCTGCATCCTTAACACACCGTCATCACCAATAGTCACATCCCTAGCATCACTTCTCCGAATCCTGTCCTGAAGAACGATCAAGTGGGGGTCATCATACTGACACTCCCTGATACGGTCATAAAGAGAAGACCTGGAGACCACACAAGCCAATACCCGACTAGGCTCCGAAATATCCAATATCACAAGCTGGCCCGCTAAGGCCTGAACATCCAATGCCAAAGGTCTCTCTTCTGTTGGAAGGTATGCTAAGCTCCCCAAACTCTCTGCCCGACGATCAAAGTATCGGCCACCACATTGGCCTTCCCCGGGTGGTACATAATAGTAATATCATAGTCCTTAAGAAGCTCTAACCATCTCCGCTGATGCAAATTAAGATTCTTCTGCTAGAACAGATGTTGCAGACTCCGGTGATCAGTATAGAACTCACAATGAACCCCATACAAATAATGACGCCAAATCTTCAAGGCGTGAACAATGGCTGCCAACTCAAGGTCATGGATAAGATAGTTCTTCTCATGGGTCTTCAACTGGCACGAGGCATAGGCAATCACCCTACCCTCCTACATCAAAACACAACCAATGCCTATCCTCGAGGCATCACAATACACGGTGTAGGAACCTGAAGCTGATGGAAGAACTAACACTGGAGTTGTGGTCAAAACAGTCTTGAGCTTCTGAAAGCTCTCCTCACATTCATCCGACCATCTGAATGGAGCACCCTTTTGGGTCAATTTGGTCAAGGGCGATGTAATAGATGTAAATCCCTCCACAAAGTGACGGTAATAACCCGCCAAACCAAGGAAGCTCCTAATTTCTATGGCTGAGGATGGTCTAGGCTAACTCTGCACCGCCTCTATCTTCTTCGGATCCACCTGAATACCCTCACTGGATAACACGTGCCCCAAGAATGCTACTGAAACGAGCCAAAACTCACATTTGAAGAACTTTGCATAAAGCTTCTCCTCCCTCAATCTCTGTAATACAATCTTCAAATGCTGAGCGTGCTCCTCCTGGCTACGAGAGTACACCAGGATGTCATCAATGAATTCAACAACGAATGAGTCCAAATAGTGCTGGAACACACTGTTCATCAAATGCATGAACCTGCTGGGGCATTGGTCAACCCAAAAGATATTACTAAGAACTCATAATGGCCATATCGGGTCCTGAAAGCTGTCTTAAGAATATCTGAATCCCGAATCTTCAGCTGGTGATAACCGGACCTCAAATCAATCTTGGAGAACACCCTCTCTCCCTGAAGCTGGTCGAATAAATCATCGATACAAGGCAAAGGATACTTTATTGACAACATCTTGGTGTACTCACGGAGCTGGGAGGATCATGAGCATCACATGCGGATCGTGCTCCAGACCTTGAGAGAAAATCAGTTGTATGCAAAATTTTCAAAGTTTGAATTCTGGCTTGATTCAGTGGCATTTTTGGGTCATATGGCATCTAGTGAGGGAATCAAGGTAGATCCAAAGAAGATAAAGGCAGTGCAGAGTTGGCCCAGACCATCGTCAGCTACTGAGATCCAAACTTTTCTTAGTTTGGCAGGGTATTACCGTCGTTTTGTAGAGGGTTTCTCATCTATTGCTGTACCTATGAAAGGATTGACCCAGAAGGGTGCTCCGTTCAAATGGACCGAGTAGTATGAGGAGAGCTTTCAAAAGCTCAAGACTGCTTTGACTTCAACTCCAGTGTTGGTGTTGCCTACGAGTTCGGGTTTTTACACTATACTATGATACGTCACATGTTGGCCTCGGCGTGGTGTTGATATAAGATGGTAGGGTGATTGCCTACGTGTCTAAACATCTGAAGGTTCATGAGAAGAATTATCTTGTCCACGACCTGGAATTAACAGCTATTGTTCATGCCTTGAAGATTTGGCGGCACTATTTGTATGGTGTCCCTTGTGACCGACCACCGAAGTCTATAACATCTTTTCAAATAGAAGGATCTTAACTTGTGGCAGTGGAGGTGGTTAGAGTTGCTTAAGGACTATGATATCACCATTCTATATCATCTCGGAAAGGCCAATGTGGTGGCAGATGCCTTGAGCCGAAAGGCGGAGTGTTTGGGCAGTTTAGCATATCTACCGACAACGGAGTGGCCATTAGCATTAGATGTTCAGGCTTTGGCTAACTAGTTTGTTATATTAGATGTTTCAGAGCCGAGTCGAGTTCTGGCTTGCATGGTTTCTCGGTCTTCTCTATATGATCACATCAGAGAGCTTCAGTATGATGACCTCTATTTGCTTGTCCTCAAGGACACGGTTCAGCACGACGATGCCAATGAGGTTTTTATTGCGGATAAAAGTGTGTTATGAATGCAGGGCAAGTTATGTATGCCCAATATGGATGGTTTACCTGAGTTGATTTTTCAGGAGGCACACATTTTGCGGTACTCCATTCATCTGAGTGCCGCTTTGATGTATCGAGACTTGAGGCAGTACTATTGGTGGAAGAGGATGAAGAAAGACATAATGGAGTATGTAGGTCAGTGACTAAATTTTCAGCAAGTGAATTATGAGCATCAGCGACTAGGTGGGTTGCTTCAGAGGCTTGAGATTCCTGAGTGGAAATAGGAGCGAGTTGCCATGGATTTCATTGTTGGGCTCCCACGGACTCAGAAGAAGTTTAACACAGTATGGGTGATTATGGATAGGTTAACCAAGTCGGCTCATTTCATTCCAGTGATGACTACTTATTCTTCAGAGCAACTGGCTTAGTTCTATATTAACGAGATTGCCCGACTTCATGGCGTGCTGGTATCTATCATCTCTGATCTGGGTACGCAGTTTACATTACAATTTTGGAGGGTCATACAGCGTGAGTTAGGCACATAGGTTGAGTTGAGTACAACATTCCACCCTGAGACGGACAGAGAGTCCGAGCGCACTATTCATATATTTGAGGATATGCTTCGTGCTCGTGTTATGGAGTTCGGGGGTTCTTTGGATCAGTTCTTGCCACTTGTGGAGTTTGCCTACAACAACAGTTACCAATCGAGTATTTATATGGCTCCATATGAGGCCTTGTATGGGAGGCGATGTCAATCTCAGTTGGGTTGGTTTGAGCTAGGTGAGGTACTGACTTGGTTCAGTATGCTTTGGAAAAGGTTAAGTTGATTTAGGATCGGCTTCGTACAACCCAATCTAGACAGAAGGGTGCAACAAAAGGTCCACTTAGGTCTTCAGACCCCCAATAGTCACCACACATGACCGATATACGCGGTCCACAATAATAGTATCACCCACAAGAGTAGATACATAAACAGAAAAAACTAGAGACTCACGGGGCATATCCAGAAAATGGGCGAAATACGAGGAAACATATGAATACGTGAAACTAGGGTCAAATAGTACTGAGGCATCTCGGTGACAAACTGAGACAATACCTATAATCACAGCATGTGAAGCAATAGCGTCTGGTCTGGCAGGGAGGGCATAGAAACGGTCCTGGCCACCCCTTGATCTGCCTTCCCCTCTAGGGTGACCCCTAGCTGACTGACCTCCACCCCGAGCTGACTTGGCGAGTGGTGAGGTAACTGGTGCTGAAGTCGGAGGCTGACTCCTCTACTGAGATAGACCTCCATGATGACAAGGATAATGTCTCCATATATGCCCAAACTCCCCACACTCAAACCAACTCCTTGGTGCTGGTGGCGGGAACTGAAGGGAACCCCTAGCACCGAGATAGCTGGTAGAAGAACCTGGCATGGAAGAGCCCTAAACAGGTGGAGCACGGGATAAACTCTGAGCTGGAAGGGCACTAAGTGATGAGTGGCCCTGATGAGAACTATGAGAACTATGGCCAGATGATGCACCACGGTGAAATGGCCGAGCTGACTGAGCCTGTCTGAAATGACGACCTCTACCGTGCTGGAACTGACCCCCAAAAGGAGCACCGTTGAATCCACCTTGACCACGAGGCCTCTTGGCCTCCCTCTCAACCCTCTCCTGATCGTGAACCATCTCAATCTGCCGAGCAATGTCGACAACCTCATCAAAAGTAGCACCCGAAACCCTCTCTCTGGTACTGAGCAACTGTAGCTGATAAGTGAGACCATCAATAAACCTCATGATCCTCTCCCTTTCCGTGGGAACCAACCAGATAGCATGACGGGCCAACTCATAGAACCGCATCTAATACTGTATCACAGATATATCACCCTGGCGAAGCCGCTCAAACTGTCTACGCAACTCCTCTCTGCGGGATCGAGGCACGAACTTCTCCAAAAAGACCACGGAGAGCTGCTGCCAAGTAAAGGGTGTTGCGCCAGCAGGCCTACGCCTCTCATAAGTCTCTCACCATCTGAGTGCAGCCCCGAAAAATTGAAAAGTAGTGAAGGAGACCCCACAAGTTTCCAGAATACCAGCAGTACAGAGTATCCTCTGACACCTGTACAAAAAGTCCTGAGCATCCTCTCTCTCTGTGCCACTGAAAGGTGGTGGCTGGAATCTCCCAAACCTCTCCCACCTACACTGATCATCCTCAGGCCTAGCAGGAACCACATAATCCTGTGCAATTACAACCAGCTAGGCTGGTGGTGCCCCCGGTGTCTGGAGTCCCTGAACAACCTGCTTGGGTGTACGAGCAACGGGAGTCTGAGTGCCTGTGCCTCCCCCGGCCTGATAAGTGGCTGCGGCCGTCGAGATAGATACCGCCTGAGCAAGGCCAGTACACACTGTCATAATCTGAGCTAGGGCCTCCTGAAGACCTGGAATCACAATAGACACAGGTGGTGCCTGAGCTGGTGCATCAACAACTGCAATTTGGTCCTGATCTGGGACACCTGGTGGATCTGTAGGTACTTCCCCAGCTGTGGTACGGGCTGCACCTCTGCCCCTAACACGGCCTCTACTGTAGCCTCGGCCTATACCGCGGCCCTGGCTGGTGGTACTGGTGGTTGATCCTCCTCACCGGTAGTACGAGTCCTCACTATCTGTGAGAGAATGAAACAACATATGTTTAGTTATTAGAATCAACATATTCGCACAACAAGAATTCAAGAATGTGGAATCTTCCTAAAAGTTCTGCAGCCTCTCGAAGTAAGTACAGACGTCTCCGTACCGATCCGCAAGACTTTACTAAACCCACTAATGACTCGTGAGACCTATGTAACCTAGGCTCTAATACCAATATGTCACAACCCAAATACCTAACCAGTCATGATAGCGCTTATCGTGGTACTAGGAAAGCCGACTCATTCCAAAACCAACCGATATTTTCATTTTAAGGATAATTTCAAGGCTATTTAGCGTAAAACCTTCGTAAAGGAGTTCAAATCAAAACAAAAGTGCGGAAAAGAAAAGCCCGACATCGGGGTGTCACTAGTCATGAGCATCTACTACAATCTGTCTAACAACATCAAGGCTAACTCAACCTGAAAAGTAGCTAAATACAACTAAAGGAAGATAAGAGGGAGAAGAGAAGGGGCTGCGATCGCCAAGCAGCCACCTTGCTATCCCCGAGAAAATCTGCAACCAAAATAATCAACAACCGCTACCGTGCCCAGCTACACCTGGATCTGCACACAAGGTGCAGAGAGTAACGTGAGTATGCCAACTCAGTAAGTAGCAACAATAAATAAAGACTGAGTAGTAGTGACGAGCAATAAAGCATATCAAGTTCATATCACAAAAATTCAATAAAGTACAACATGGTTTAAATATCTGTGTTTGAATCAAATCATCTCGTTTAAATCCGGTTCCAGAAAAAAATCATTTAAAGATATTTTTCAACAGTTTTTCAAGCAAAGGCTCAATGCAAAGGTGAGAAAAAAATGATAAAATCATAAACAGCCCCTCGGGCAAAGCATCACTCATATACATCCCCTTGGGCAAACCTCGCAGTCACTCATGCCACTCGGGCATACCTCACAGTCATTCTTGCCATTCGGGCATACCTCACCATCACTCTTGCCACTCGGGCATACCTCACAATCACTCATGCCTCAACGTCACTCAACACTCGGCACTCGGCACTCGCACTCAGTAGGTACCTGCGCTCACTGGGGTGTGTACAAACTCCGGAGGGGCTCCTTCAGCCCAAGCGCTATATCAAGCCAAATCATGGCATAAATCACTCAGGCCCTCGACCTATATCAAACATGCTGCGGCGTACAACCCGATCCCATAAATATCCTCACAAATCAGGCCCTCGGCCTCATTCAGTCATAAATCTCTCAAGCCACTCGGACATTTTAGTAAAAACAGGGCATTCGGCCCAAAACAATATTTATATGCATCAAAATAGAGTCATAGAACCGAGTTATGCAGTAAAAAAGTATAACCATGACTGAGTATAGATTTTCAATCGAAAACAGTGAGAGGATAGTAAGAAAAGGCTCCTAAGGGTCCAAACAACACTGGCACGAGGCCCAAACATGGCATTCAACCCAATTTACAGAAACTCTTTCTAAAACATATAAGTATCATATAATTTCCACAAAATATGCAACTTTACAGTTGCTACGGGACGGACCAAGTCACAATCCCCAATAGTGCACGCCCACACGCTCGCCACCTAGCATATGCGTCACCTCAAAATAGTAGAATGATACAAAGGTTTTGGGGTTTCATACCCTCAGGACTAGATTTACAATCGTTACTTACCTCAAACCGATCAAATCCCTACTCTGCGATGCTCTTGCCTCTCGACTCGGCCTCCAAATGCTCCCAATCTATTCACAATCAGT
Source organism: Nicotiana tomentosiformis (assembly GCF_000390325.3). Classification (NCBI taxonomy): domain Eukaryota; kingdom Viridiplantae; phylum Streptophyta; class Magnoliopsida; order Solanales; family Solanaceae; genus Nicotiana; species Nicotiana tomentosiformis. The sequence goes on from NC_090817.1 coordinate 128,804,997, forward strand.
ACAATACTATTCTCTCACGAGTCTAACCATACCAAACCCGGCCCCCGGGCCCATGTCTCAAAATCCGACAAAATTTATAAAACTAGAAAGCCCATTCTCTCACGAGTCTAACCATGCCAAATTCATCAAAATCCGACATCGTTTGGTCCTTCAAATCCTTAAATTACTTCTCCAAAAATTCCAAGCCCTAACCCCTCATTTTCACTAATTACATAATTAAACAACGAAAAATCACCGTATATACGAGTATTAGGGCTCAAGCAACTTACTTCACTGATAGCCCTTGAATCACCCTTCAAAAAGCACTCCAAAAACTGACTTGAAAATGGTGGAAATGAACCAAATTCGCGAAGGGTTCTATTTATGGTTTCTGCCCAGGTTTTTCGCACCTGCGAAAAAATCCATCACAGGTGCGGAACTCACTTAGGAGCCCAGGTTCCGTATCTGCGGCCCAAAACCCCGCTCCTGCGAAGGCGCACCTGCGCGTTTCCTCCACTAGTGCGAAGCCTGCCCAGCGTCCCCCTTTCCGCATTTGCACCCCAGGTTTCGCACCTGTGGGCTCGCAGATGCGACCTCCAACTCGCACCTACGCATCCTACCTAGCCCAGCATTTCCCGCTCCTGCAGACTTCCCATGCGCACCAGCGGCCTCGCACCTGCAACTCTTCCTTCCGCAGGTGCAGAAATAGTAGAAGCAGTAGCTTCAGCTGCATTTTCCAACTTCGACAAATCTGTTAACCACCCGGAATCACCCCGAGGCCCTCGAGACCTCAACCAAAAATATCAACAAGTCATATATCAACATACAAACTTAGTTGAACCTTTGAATCACTCAAAAAAATATCCAAACACTAAATTACCCTCGGATTCAAGCCTAACAACTACTAAATTTTCAAATTCGGCAACCGATGCCGAAACCAACCAAACCACGTCCGAATGACCTCAAATTTTGCACACACGTCACAAATGACACTACGAACCTATTCCAACTTCCGAAATTCTATTCCGACCCCGATATCAAATTTTCCACTACTGACCGAAAATCGCCAAATTTCTATTTTCGTCAATTCAAGCCTAATTCTACCACGAACCTCCAAATTTCATTCCGGACGCGCTCCTAAGTCCAAAATCACCTTACAGAGCTAACGGAACCGTCAGAATTAAATTCCGAGATTGATTACACGTAAGTTAATATCCAGTTGACCTTTTCAACTTAAGGTTCTAAATAAGAGACTAAGTGTCTCATTCCACTTCAAAATCACTCCGGACCCGAACCAACTAACCCGGTATATCATAATATAGCTTAAGAGTATAAAGGAAATAGAAATGGGAGAAACGGTGCTATAACTCCCGAAATGACCGGCCGGGTCGTTATACTAACCTACTTGGACTTCAAATGTTATGTCTTGGATGTAAAAACAAGGTGCACGATGTGCAAGAAATAAGACTATAATGTCTGAACAAGATTATGTTGCATTTGATTAGATTATAGAGTTAAATTACTTTGACGGAGCGGAGATTAATTGCATGAATAAGAGAAGTATCCTATTTTTTAAAATAGAATATAATGCAAATTTGGCAAAAAGCAAGAAGAACCAAATTTAAGAAGGTTTTATATGGCTCGAGTATTTCATAAGTTGGGTACGAAACGAATATCCAGAAATGATATTAATCAGACGATAGCCCTAAGCATGACCTGAACTGAGTTGAATAGGGGGTAGCGGTAATTGAAAGGTAAAACATCTTATTTTGAAAACGTTCTACCCATATGAGAAAAGTTGAGATGAAATATCGTTTAAGAAGAAAATACGCTATTAGCTATGACTGATGATAATGATAAATCAGACATGTTATGTAATCAACAGATGAGGTTATGCCCGTGGGACGGGAAAATAGCTTATCCAGGCTCAGATTTGCATAGTTTTAGCCCAGGAATAGAAGTCTAAGAACAATCCTAGAATTGATCATGTTAAGCGTGGAGTGATTTTGAGAGAATAGGTCTTGAGTACTTTGAAATAAATTGCAAGCGAATAAATATAGGCATGTAAGAAGAAAAATAGATACACATATAAATGTACAAATAATTCGTTATGGGAATGACACAAGAGAAAAAGATGCTTTGAATGAGTTAGTCTTTCCCCTCCAAGATTTGATTAATTGAGAGACAATAATCGGCATATTGGCACGTTCATTCTTAAAAAATGCAAATAAATTACGATGAGATCCTTCTAGGGTCGTAGACCCCTTTGGACTTGGACATAGTCATACTATCGGACTTAAATATACCAAGGATATTGTCATGACCCAAAATTCCACCACAGGTGTCATGATGTCACCTAGTCTCTAAGACTAGGTAAGCCGATTTCAATTATATTTTGATGCTATTTTTTTTTGAATCTAACAACGAAAATAATTACAATATACAACCTCCCAAGACTGGTAGTACTGAGTCACGAACTCTAACTGAATACATGGAATGATCACGAATACCGAATATACAATACTGTTTGATTACAAATTAACAGTACAATGAAATAAAAAGACTCCAAGGGACTGCGACGACTAAGCAACTCTACCTTGAATCCTTACGATCCCGCTTTAACTCTGCTCAAGTCCGATATCTCTAATACCTGGCTTTGCACAAAAATATGCAGAAGTGTAGTATGAGTACACTACGGTCGGTACCTAGTACGTATCAAGACTAACCTCAGTGGAGTAGAGACGAGGTACAGTCAAGGCACTCACTAGTCTAATAACCTGTGCAATATAATATACAAAATAATAGAAAACAAATAACAATAAGGGCAACATAAAACAACCAGTGATGTGCACAGTAAGACAATAAAATCACTATTAATATCGCTCAATAATTGATATATACATTTACACCCAGTTAAATCAAGTTCTTCAATTAAATATTTTTCACACATAATTCTTACGAATAAAACTCTTTTTCAAATATAATTTTCTCAAATAAACATCTTTCGAATATAAAATATTTTCAATAAATATCTTCAAATAAAATTTCCTCAAATAAATATCTTTCAAATATAATTCTTTTATATAATTATTTTTGAATAAAAATCCTTCCAAATAAATATTTTGAATATAATTCTTTTAATTAAAAGTCACCATGTGACACCTCATATCAAAATTATAAAAATATGGGTCTCAGCCCATTTTCATATATTTCGTAAACACGGGTCTCTGCCTATTTTTCATGTTTTCACGACACCTCGTGCCCATAATTAAATCATCATATATATCCCCGGCACCTCGTGCCCTCATTTCATATCATAATTGCACGGACAATTCACGTGCCAAATATCATTATCATTTCATCACAGCATCTCGTGCCCATATTTTATATTTCAACTGCACGGACAATTCAAGTGCCAAATATCCTCGTTATTTACTTACGGCACCTCGTGCCCACATTTTATTTTATAATCCGCCTGACCATAGCCACAAACTCTCAATTTCAACATAAACCAGATTGTTGTCAATTTACCAACAACAAGACAAATTACACAAGGTATAAAAATAAATACAAGAAAATCACAACATCACATGAAAATCATCAACACCACAACCCCACATCATCACATATCGTCCCTGACAATAGCCACCCTTATCGCTCCTATTGCCACCCTTATCGCTCCTATAGCCACCCTTATCGCTCCTATTGCCACCCTTATCACTCCGCCCATACAATATTCTAACAACACAACAACAGTGAAATGCCATCCTTATCTCCTCAAAATAATAATTCACACAACACAATAATTTATACGGCAAATTATCACGGCAACATAACAAAATCAATTCACATTACAGTTTGCTCAATGGCCACAATAAATTTCAAGGATATAACAAAATCAATTAATTTTACAATAAATAGCCAAAAACTCCACACAATGTGTACAACACCCAAAAATAACCAATAGAGATAGAAATTACTCAACATAAAGCAAAGTCTTCATTAAATTTAATTTTTTAATAATTATATAAACACCTCTTCTTAAGCTCATTTAATTAATTATTTGCAGAGGAAAAATTCATAATGAAATTCAATTCCAATAATTATCAAACCAACAAATTCACGGAATTACATAAATAATCAAGTAACAATCACATTAAATTGTCATATAACAACAGATTCAACAACAACAAGGATTTAGGCACGACAAATAGATGATTAAATATATACCAACAATAACCCATTACCACACAATATGCTCAAAACATTAACTCAGTAAAAATTTACACATATAAACTGAGTACATACTCGTCACCTCGCGTACACGGCTTTTCACATTTCACAAATGGTATATAAGACTTGATGCCTAAGGAGTAATTCCCCCACTCGAGGTTAAGCAAGACACATACCTCTTTGAAGTTATACCGATATTCTAAAATCGCCTTCTTGCTTGAATTGACCTCAGGACCGCTCAAATATATCCAAATTAATTTTATAACTTCATTAAAATTCATCGAAAATAATTCCGGACAATAATACGTCGACTTAAAAATTTATTCCAAAAAAAGTTAACAAAAGTCAACGCGGGACCCGCCCCTCAAAATCCGGCATAATTTTTAAGAATCACCAACACTGGATAAGAATCTCTCCAAAAATCGCCTTCTGCCGAGCTCCCAATTAGATTTTTATTTTTGGGACTTTTAATTCTGCCCAGATACACCTTCTTCGCGTTCGCGACCATTGCTTCGCGTTCGTGAAGGCCAAAACCCAGCTGCCTCAAATCCCTTTTCGCGTTCGCGTGACCAGAGTCGCGTTCGCGAAGGCCAACTTTTTATGCCCCATCATTTCCTCTTCACGTTCGCGACCTCGTCGTCGCATTCACGATGACCAGCTGACCAGCGCTTTCGTGTGCGTTCCGCGCTTCGTGTTCGCGAAGGTCACACGACCTCATCCCCAACTCTTCCTTTCTTCTTCGCATTCGCGTTGCCTTGGCCGTGTTCGCGAAGGCTTGCCCTGCTCCTTCTTCGCGTTCGCGTCCACAACTTCACGTTTGCGAAGGCCAAACCATCAGCCCCTCAAATTTCTCTTCGCGAATGCGGGACTTCCTTCGCGTTCACGAAGAAGGAACGGGATGACAGTTATTAAAGCGGTAACATATAGCAAATATAGTTGAAAACATTAGTCATGGAGTCAATTTAAAAGAAAGCGACACAAGAATGTGTAAATTAAAGAAACCGATAAATGCAAAGTAAATGCGATCAATAAAATTTAAACAAATAAACAAGAGAGAATACATGGTTAAAATATATTAACTAATAAAAATAAAGAAAATAAGTAGACACGCAATCTAACAAATAAAGGCAAGGGAGTAAAATATGCATGAAAAGCAAAACAAAGTATTTTTTTAAAAAAAATAAGAAAATAAACAAATAAGAGAAGGAGGGAGAGGATGTACTTGAACAACAACAATAACAACAACCCAGTATAATCCCACTAGTGGGGTTTGGGGAGGGTAGTGTGTACGCAGACTTTACCCCTACCCTGAGGTAGAGAGGCTATTTCCGATAGACCCTCGGCTCCATCCCTCCAAGAACTCCCCACCTTGCTCTTGGGGTGACTCGAACTCACAACCTCTTGGTTGGAAGTGGAGGGTGCTTACTACTAGAGCAATCCACTCTTGTCAGAGGATGTACATGAAGAGTAAATTAAAATATAATCATCAAGTAAACAAAGATATATACGAAAGTAAGTAGAAACAAAAACATTATATGAACTAAACAAATAATTTTAAAATATAACTAAATTTACTTATTTATGGAAAATAAACAATCAAGGGAATAAAGAGGGGGTATACAAAGAAAGCCACAAAAAAAAGAGTAAAATTATAAGACGCATGTAAAGGTAACAAATAAAATAAGAAAGTAAATCAAAAGAAAGTAAATAAAAATTTGATCTAAAAAGAAACGAAATCACAAAAAAAATCCCACATAGAAATAAAATCCGTTATGGTAAGAATCTAAGTATCCCCAGTAGAGTCGCCATGTTGTCGCGCCCCATTTTCTCGCAAAAGCGGGTTTCGACATGTGACAACTCTTTTAAATGAATATTAAAAAAGAAGAGTCGCCACCTAGCGATTTTTATGGTGCGTTAGGGCACATATTTACGGATAACTCTGTTTGATTAGTAAACGCCACCAAAGATCGGGTAAGGGCTCAAATTACCTTGGAGAGAAGGTGTTAGGCACTCTTCGAGGTCCACAACTGTGGGTCCCAGCCGAATTTTAAACTAAGTGGGATGAATGAAAACTAAATTACAAGTTAGTAATCTATATTAAATGATGCGAGTCATCTATTAATTATCCTAAGTGAGATAGGCATGAAAAAGGAGAAATAACAACTTCTAGCAATAGGTAAAAGAAAGAAAGTTTTGTATAAAATGAATCGCACATAAAGTTGTATGAAAATAGTCATTTAAAGAATATATTAAGGGGTAAGGGGAAATTTGGGCGAAAGGAAAAACGAGTTTTTATTACTAATAAAAATAACCTTTACATAGAAACAATACAGATTCAAGTAATAGTATAAAACTATTGGATACAAAAAGTAAAGCGTAACTAATCCAGCAACAAACATGAATATGAATATGAATAAATAGAGTATGGCGTGATTATTTAGTAAAAGGGGAGCCTAAGTTTTTACACCTAATGGATCAACTCCCGTGCAAAGCCTGCTAAGACTTTTATAATCAAAAGTGCAATCGCTATTTAGGCAATTTGTGTATCATTTCTGCTACCCTCATTACTATTTTTTAAGTTGTTAACCTAAGAGCGCACTAATCAATTCTAAATCTCGTTTTAATTCAAAACTACCCGTCCCTTTCTATAGTTCATGAGGCTTTGGACACTATTCTAAAGGGATGGTTCTAGGATTAAGAAAAATCTCAGGTTTCTATTTCTATTCTTGTTAGCGTCACATAAAAGGAGCACATTGGGACTTACACAATTAACACATAAGGCAAGTAAGGGCTCATGTTGGCCTCCGAATTAAGTAAGTAATTATTAATGTAGTAAAACATAGTCAAGTGTACTCTAAAATATGATAAGTCTTCTTGAATAATACTCATGATATTAGCATACTATAAGTATAAAGAAGTGATTAGATCTAAAGAAGTAAAAAATATGAAGCAGACGTTGGGCTAAATTAAAACGAAGTTTTGAATTAATTAAAACGAATAGAAAAAAAAGTGAAGGCTTAGAAGCTTCGGTCAAAGACAAATAACAGTCTTTATCTTTTAAAGTGAAACGTTACTAAGGACCAAGACACAACAGAAAGCTCAAATGCAAAAGCTATCAATTTAGCGTGTTAACATGTTTTCAAGAAGAAATGAAAGCAAATAACAGCAGGTAATCACATAGCACAGAAGCATGAAATATCCCTTATCCCAAGTAGCCCCGTTTCACTATTACAAAGTAGTTCATATATCTTTAAGACCACAAGGAAATATAAAGCGAGCCTAAGATAGGCTAAAGGCTCCCCATCTTCAGTCAGACACCTATTGGATTTTTTTCATCCCAGGCAACTCCAGACTTGATCTAAACATCCCATAAACACCACCTGTCATCCCAAACCAAACAAAGATACACGAGGTACCGAACACGACACATATCTGGATAGAAGCAGGGTCGCCATTTTATTACCCTCAATTGCATGATCTCTAAGATTCAATTCAGGCCATTTGCCAATCACGCATATAATAGCACACTAGAAACATACATCTAGATAGATATTGCCACAAACAGATTGTCGACTTTATTTTCCATTGATTCCTAAAGGCAGGATCTCTAGCAATTAACTAAGGTTCTTTAATCAATCAATCAATCAAAACAAATGATAGTTGTAACAGTGCTTCAAATATTGCAGGTTATTGATTGCGAGTTGTCTAGATTAGTCTTTTATTGGCATCGATATCTAAAGATTAATATCCTATAGATATGCTCCTAGACAATTAAAGATTAATCGCTTATGGAAGATAATATGTTTAAGCACACCAGATTGTACACATACAGAGGTTAAGAGACATACCTGGGTTTTAACTTGGTATGCATTTAAAAGGAATGCCGCACAGCATTCAGCATAACCAAGTGTGAATAACACGCAAAAGAAAGTAAAAAGGGACGAAGACTAAAGAAGATGACTAGTCTATTCTAACAACAACTAGCAAACGAAACAATCATAATGCGTTGTTCACAAAAACTAACCAGTTCGTGAAGTGCCGAATTAATAAGAAAACCAGAAATCCAAATAAATAGCTCGCGAACAGAGTTTTGGACAGAAAGTAAGCCAAACAACCGCAGCGGTGAACTTTGAGCAGCAGCAACAAGAAAGATAACCTAATCCTCGAGACTTCAAAAATCACAAGAACCCCTAAAGGTTTCGGGTAGTAGTTATATCAAGTGGAATGAAAAGAAACAAACTTTGTCTCAGAATGTATCTCACCGAAAAGTGTTATAGGGGTGGTGAATAACAGTGGTGAGAGTCGTAGTGAATGCCTCCCTCCTCTAAAGCTCAAAGAACTAGAGGTATTTATCCTTGTAAAAATGGTGCTCTAGTTTTAAAAAAATAAAAATAAATTGGGGGCTGTAAATTAGCAAAGCATGGATTTGACAGAATCAATTAGCAAAATCGGAAGTAAAAAAGGAATGACTGATTCAATCAATAAATTTAAAAACATATAAAGGAATACATGTAAAATTCGGCCATCACATACTTAGAGCAAGATTCATGTTAAGGAAAGTTTATGCAAAGAATCATATAAGATTGAAAGCCAAATTGATAGACAAGAGAGTCATATAAGATTGAAAACCACTTCCCATTTTTCTTTTTAAAAAAAAAAATAATAATAATTCCCCACTTTTCTTTACTTTTATTTTTTAATTTCTTACTTTTTTTACTTTTATTATATTTAAAATCTCACTTTTTTTACTTTTCTTTTTTTATTTTCCACTTATTTTACTTTTCTTTTTTTAAATTTCTACTTACTTTTACTTTTATTAAAAAAAATCAGATACCCTTAATTTTATTTTTTAATTCCAACTTTATTTTACTTTTTATTTTTTTAAATTTCCACATTCTTTTACTTTTATTTTTTTAATTTTTCACTTTTTTTTATTAAATAATTTCTACCTACTTTTACTTTTATTTTCTAATTTTATATTTCTACTTTTACTTTTTTTTAATTCCCATCCGCAATATTTTAAAAATAAAATAATAATAATAATTAAGTTTTATTTATTTTCTATTTTTTAATTCATTTTATTTAAAAATAAAGAAAAAACAATAAAAATAAAAATAATACTAATATTAATAATTGACCTTTTAAATTATTATTAATTTTTACCCTATATAAAAAAATATAAAAAAGCTAAAAATATATATATTAAATTTCTGAAAATATTTACATAGTAGAAGGTGATAAAAATTCAAATATAGTCAAAAATTAGGTGTTCACAGCTGCCCCTTTTTGCTTGGAAATATGAAGAGTTTTTAGGCAAAGACTAGGTGAGCCATGTGACTAATTTTTGACCAAACCATTATTCAAAAGGAAAAGAAATAAAAGATAGGGTACAACCGAGTCCTGGTTTTGGAAAGCCTACATATCCCGGGTTATAGGAGAATCAGGTCGCGTGTAGTTCAAGGAGAATGGTGTAATGATGAGTTGAGGAGTCGAGTGAGGCTCCGTCGAGGCTCCGGTCCGCGGTCCTGCTATTATATCAAAATAAAAAAGAAACTAAACAAGCCTATCAATTATGAGTTACAAGATTCCTATCTATGAGTCTTCAGAAACTTGATCTTGAGTCTTTACTGGTTCTTCATGCAGACTCTGATCTAAACCTTGATGCTCGCTAGCTGTAGATTCTAGTTCATTTTTCTATAGCTTCTTTTAATCAAAACGGGACTCCAATGCTCGTGGCTTCAGTCATGTCTTGAGCATTCCACATCTTTTCAATTGCTATTGCATTTTGGATTCACTTATTTTTTCTTTTCTTTTATTCTAAATTGAAACTTCTTCTTTTGGTCATCTCGAACCCTGTGCCTCGAGGTAAAACCTACTCAGACATCAAAACAAACAAACGAACGAATTTTTTCTGCCCCAGTTTGCACTAGAAAAATTTCGTGAGTTATTATAACAAAATTCTAAACTACTTTTTTATTGAAAGCAATAAAAGGTCGGGAGTGGTGTACCCTGAAAAAGTCATATTTTGTTTTTTTCTGGATGGTGTTCTTTTATTGTCAAAAGGATGTCTCAACTAAGGATTGGTGTACCTTATGTTGGAAAAATGTGGCCAGGGAATGAGATACCCTATATTGGCAAAGATATCAGGGAGTGATGTACCCTGCATTTAAGATGAAATCAACTAGGGAGTGAATACCCTATGTTGGAAAGGAGACTAGGGAGTGGAGACTCTATGTCTAAAATAAAATCAACTAGGGAGTAGAGACCCTATGTTGGAAAAGAAGATTAGGGAGTGGAGATGCTATGTCTAAAATCAAAACCAACTATGGAGTGGAGACCCTATGTTGGAAAGGAGACCAGGGAGTGGAGACCCTATGTCTAAAATAACATCAACTAGGGAGTGGAGACCCTATGTCTAAAATAACATCAACTAGGGAGTGGAAACCCTATGTTGGAAAGGAGACTAGGGAGTGGATACCCTATATCTAAAATAACATCAACTAGGAAGTGGAGACCCTATGTTGGAAAAGAGACTAGGGAGTGGAGACCCTATGTCTATAATAACATCAACTAGGGAGTGGAGACCTTATGTTAGAAAAGAGACTAGGGAGTGGAGACCCTATGTATAAAATAACATCAACTAGGGAGTGGAGACCCTATATTAGAAAAGATACTAGGGAGTGGAGACCCTATGTCCAAAAATCATCAACTAGGGAGTGGAGACCCTATGTTGGAAAAGTTACTAGGGAGTGGAGACCCTGTATCTAAAAACATCAACTAGGGAGTGGAGACCCTATGTTGGAAAAGAGACTAGGGAGTGGAGACCCTATGTCTAAAATAAAATAGACTAGGGAGTGGAGACCCTATGTCTAAAATAACATCAACTAGGGAGTGGAGACCCTATGTTGGAAACATCAACTAGGGAGTGAAGACCCTATGTTGGGAAAGAAACTAGGGAGTCGAGACCCTATGTCTTAAATGAAATCAACTAGGGAGTGGAGATCCTATGTCTAAAATAAAATCAACTAGGGAGTGGAGATCCTATGTTGTAAAAAGGCGACTAGGGAGTGAAGACCCTATGTCTAAAATAAAATCAACTAGGAAGTGGAGACCCTATGTTGAAAAAATGACTAGGGAGTGGAGACCCTATGTCTAAAAAAATAAAAATCAACCAGGGAGTGGAGACCTTATGTTGGAAAGGAGACTAGGGAGTGGAGACCCTATGTCTAAAATAAATCAACTAAAAAGTGGAGACCCTATGTTGGAAAAGAGACAAGGGAGTGAAGATCCTATGTCTAAAATAAAATTAACTAAGGAGTGGAGACCCTATGTTGGGAAAGAGACTAGGGAGTGGAGACCCTATGTCCAAAATAACTTCAACTAGAGAGTGGAGACCCTATGTTGGAAAAGAGACTAGGGAGTGGAGACCCTATGTCCAAAATAACTTCAACGAGGGAGTGGAGACCCTATGTTGGAAAAAATACTAGGGAGTGGAGACCCTGTATCCAAAATAACTTCAACTAGGGAGTGGATACCCTATGTTGGAAAAGCGACTAGGGAGTGGAGACCTTATGTCTAAAATAACATCAAATAGGGAATGGAGACCCTATGTTGAAAAAGCTACTAGGGAGTGGAGACCCTATGTCTAAGAACATCAACTAGGGAGTGGAGACCCTATGTTGGAAAAGAGACTAGGGAGTGGAGGCCCTATGTCCAAAATAACTTCAACTAGAGAGTGGAGACCCTATGTTTGAAAATCGACTAGGGAGTAGAGACCCTATGTCTAAAAACATCAACTAGGGAGTGGATACCCTATGTTGGAAAAGCAGACTAGAGAATGGAGACCCTATGTCTAAAAACATCAACTAGGGAGTGGAGACCCTATGTTGGAAAAGCAGACTAGGGAATGGAGACCCTATGTCTAAAAATATCAACTAGGGAGTGGAGACCCTATATCTAAAATAAAATCAACTAGGGAGTGGAGACCATATGTTGGAAAAAAGACTAGGGAGTGGAGACCCTATGTCTAAAATAATCTCAACTAGGGAGTGAAAACCCTATGTTGGAAAACGCAGCTAGGGATTGGAGACCCTATGTCTAAAATAATCTCAACTAGGGAGTGGAAACCCTATGTTGGAAAACGCAGCTAGGGATTGGAGACCCTATACTACCATGATTTGTTTTTTTTTCTTTTCTTTCTTTTTAATTTCATATATTTTTTTTAAGATAATAAGTAAAATGCGGGAAAGAGTTTGGAGAAGACTTTCCTTTTAAAGTAGTTGCTGCAAAGCTGTTTCTAGCCTTTGTGTATTTTGTTTTGGTTGCACCTGCTTCTTGCAAGGTTGCTTTTGGATTGCACCTGTTTCCCTATTTTTTTCAAATAAAGAACAATTTGTCAGTTTGAAACGGTGGTTGGTTTTCTGGCCTTGATTGTTTCAGTCACTTGGTCTCGATCCTTTCAGTTGCAACTGGTTGTTTTCTGAATATCGATTGCATTTCTAACCTCGGAGAACCTCTGGCTTTTTCAGACTTTGCCATGATGGTTAGTCACGTGGGACTTAACCTTTTCAACTTTTATTTTGCCCTTGTGGGCATTGGACTTTGAATTTCCTCTTTCAATAGTTTTTGATTTCGAAACATCAGCCAACATGGCTAGTTGGAGTCAACTTGATGCCCCTGCCGAGATTGGGTGCCTTTTCTTTTGCATACTGGCTTGTATCAAGTGAGAACCCTGTAAATCAGTCCTGTCTTCCCTTCTTTGTCTTAGTTTTGGAACAGAGTTAAACCGAAAAGGATTCAAAGAAAAGCAAACAATGGAATGGACAAATGAATTTAGACAAGAGGTATCCTTTTCGGGAAAAAGAAAGAAGGACTTATCTGGAGTGTATACAGGCTTCAATAAACATGACATGCCTCTTGGACTAGATGCCTGATCTGTGTAAACCGTCCAACTCTCAGAAATTCATCACAACTCTTGCTTTGAGACTTAGAATCTTTGCCCAGGACTGTGACAATGCCAGTGACTGTGAGCATCCTCTTTTCGATCAGTGGCGCCCTTTGCGGGTTTTCATCAGCTGGCCTCTCTCATTTCTCTTCTCACCATCGCCTTATAGTGCTCTTTGTGAGTTTTCACTAACAAGACTCTCTTATTTTCGAATTTCTCTGCTTACCATCGCCTTATGGTGCCCATGAGGTTTTCACCAATAAGACTCTCTCATTTTATTTCTCTCATTTTATTGTATCAGATCCGAGTAACTGTATCCTCCCATTTTGAATCTCTTTGCCGATTGATCGGAAGGACTTGAAAAGGATTTGGGTAAAAAGGATTTAGATTGAATTACAACTTTGGAACCTTTCAGACAAAACCATCGCCAAACCATTATAACATATGCCCCAGTTTCACTTTTGGGGGAATTTGGATTTTTGTTTTGGTGTGACTAAACCCTAGAGAGAGGCTGCCTACGTATCCTTTCGGAATCAAGTCAAACGTAGTTCAAGGACGAGAACTTTGTTTTTGATTCTCTTTTGTTTTGGTTTTCTTTTCTATTTTGGTTTCTTCTCTTTCTTTTTCCTTTCATTTTTTCTCTTTTTTTTTTCATTTTTCATTTCATTTTCTCTGTCCCTTTTTTTTTTTTTTTTTGCATTAATATTTTCTGGTTCCAAAGAGGGTAATCAAAGAAAAGGTAACCGGCTCAAAGGGCTTGCAAAGAGTTTATAGTGTTTGGGTATCAAGAATGAAAGCTTTCGTCATCCCAATCAAAGAGCATTAAAGTTGCGTAAAAGGGTCAAACATAATACCTTTTGACCGCGTCTGCATGACAGTTGTCTCGGGGTCATTTCCTTCGATTCTTCCCAGGTACAATACTCCCTTTTGTAGTACTCTCGTTATAATGTATGGACCTTTCTAATTTGGAGCCAATTTTCCTTTAGCTTCTTCATGAGGTGGGAGGATACGTCTTAGAATGAGTTATCCTTTTTCAAATTTCTTGGGTTACACTTTCTTGTTGTAGACACGGGCTATTCTTTGTTGGTACAACTGCATGTGGCAAATTGTGCCCAATCGTTTTTTATCAATTAGTGTCAATTGTTTCAATCGGTTCGTGACCCAATTATTATCCTTAATCTTGGCTTCGACAATGACCCGGAGAGAGGGAATTTCAACTTCTGCAGGCTTCAATCGGGCTTGGCATAGGCTTATTCTCATACTGTTCCGATTTTTTGTTTTATTTCCTTAACCTCATTTTCATTGCATTCTGCTTCTTGATTCATTATTTCGAAGTCTGACAGATTTAGGATCTAGTCATGAAGTCTGCAAGCATGTCATGTTATTAAAATCTGCATGAATCAAAACTGAAAAGAGAATAAGAAAAGTGACAAGATTAAAAAAAATAAACATTCCTAGACAATGAAATATTAATTTCATTTGATTTTTTTTATTCTTTTTTTTTTTGATTTTTTTTTTAAATTTTGAAGATAGAAGGGTTTACATCGAAAAGTAAGACAATAAAGTAAAACATCCGGATCACACCCTGAGATAATCCGGACGCAAAAAGGATAGCAAGACTGGCTACCGAGACTCCCGTCTGATGGGGAACTTTCAGGCTTTGCGAACGTTTTTTAGCTTTTCTTCTGTCTCGGATGCAATGGCCTTCCGTGCCGGATCAAATTCTTCATCTTCACAAATCATTCCGACTAATGGCACATTGGTGTGAGTAGGCAGAGGATTATTCATCATATTAGGGTCCTTTTCTTCCACTGCTCTTTTGAGAGTCCAACAATCTTCAGTATCATGTCCCACTGCTCCGGAGTGGTATTTACATCTAGCATCAGCTCGGTGCAAGGGGGACTCGGGGTTTGTCCTGTTAGGAGTTAATGGCTGCAGTTGACCTAGCCTAACTAGCTTTTAGAATAAGCTCGAGAATGATTCACCAACATGGGTGAACTGATTCCATCTCGGGAGACTCTTTTTTTTGATTTTTTTTTCATATCTTGATTTCTTTTTCTTTCTCTTTTTTTTTCTCTGTTATTTTTTGTCACTCTTTTCTTTTCTTTTTTTCACTCAATTTATTTTTTCGGTTTATTTTTTCACTCAATTTATATATGGCTATGATCGAATCCGATGGGGATTGCCTACGTATCATGACGCCGCATGAATCAAATCTCGCGTAGTTCGGGAGATTTTTAATTTATCTTTTTTGATTTCGATTATTTTATTTTATTTTAATTTTTGAGAATCGGTGAAAGAAAGACTTCTAAATAAGAAATAAAATATTTTTGGATTTTGATTTATTTTTTTTGTAAATTTCAAAAGAAAGAATTTTTTTTTTTTAGATTTTGATTTTTTTTTAGAATTTTGGGAGAAAGACTTATAAAAGAAAAGGTAGAAAATATTTTTTTGGATTTTGATTTGATTTGTTTTCTTTTTTCAAATGAAAGACTTCTACAAAGAAAAATATTTTGGGTTTAAAGTTTTTATTTTTTATTATTTTAATTTGTTTGAATTTTTCTAAGAAAAGACTCCTAAAGAATGAATTAAAGGAATATTTTTTTTGAATTTTTAAAAATTGGGGCCAGAACCGATGAGGTTTGCCTACGTATCTCACATCCAGTGAGAATCAGACCCGCGTAGTTTGGTCAGTTTTGACGGAACAGGGGAAGAAGCATGACTTTTGAAAATATTGGCTTATTTTCATTCCTTTTTTTTCAAACTTTCGTTAGAGTTTCGGAATTTTTCAAATACCTACCTTTCACTCTTGTTTTTTTTTTTAATTTCTTTCCCTATTCTAGAAATCGGTCAACATGCAAGCCGAAACAAACATATGCACAAGTAGCACGTAAAAATGCATCAGGATGGTCTTTTATATTGGGTACACCTGTCCTAGACGGGACCCAACCCTTGTGTTAATCCCCAAAGTCAAATGCATGTGATGCAAACAAACGTTCCTACTAGGGAACCAACATGAGGCTATGTTATTCTAGGTTTAAATCCTGGGTGTGTTGTTCTAAACCTGGCTTACCCGAGCGGACAACTCGGGGGAGGGGGGCAGCGTACCGAGAATACAGAAGTTTCACCGGCTTTGCAACTTGTCTGATCCTCGTTCTAAAATTAGGGGTATGACTCTAACAGAAAAGAAGCCATGCGAAGCGCACGCTTCCCAAAAGATTTAATAGATTCAGAGAGAAGAAGGGTGTCGTAACAATTTTATACACAGTTCACGGCAATATCAAAGCAGTAAAAAGAAGCATTTAGCACATTAGGCTCAAACACATAAAAAAATCAGATAATAAACAAAAATCAAGTATAAAAGTCATCTAAGCCCGAATTCTGAACCCTGAACCAGAAGTTTTGGGTTCGTTTCCCCAGCAGAGTCGCCAGAGCTGTCACACCTCCTTTTTCCCCGAGGGATTAGGGGATAGAGGAGTTTTTCTAATTAAAGTGACATTATTCAAAATGAGATTATTTGTTTTAGTCAGAGTCGCCACCTGGAATAATTTATGGTGTCTCAAGTCACCGGTTTATTTTAAATCCCGAATCGAGGAAATTTAACTCTATTTTTGTGGTTTGCGAATACAGAAGACCGGGTAAGGAATTTTGTTAACTCAAGAGAAGGTGTGAGGCACTCCCGAGTTTCGTAGTTTTAGCACGATCGCTTAACTTTTAATAATTGGTCTAATTATCTGATTTAATACATGCTTAAAACCTATTGTACATTTTTAACTTTTAACCGCTTTTAATTATTTATGGAACTTATTTAAACAAGTCGCGATGTCGCACACTCATTTGTTTTTGTACATATTGCGAATCGCGTCACGTGAAATGCACCTGCGATTTACAACATGCTTATTTTTATTATTATTGTTTGAAGTTGTGGTCGAGTCACATGAAACACACACTCGAATTGGGGATTACGTATCGTGACCATGCCATGGGAACCGTACCCACAGTCACGATGATTTATTATAAATCACGCCTAAAGCAAGCTACGATGTTCGAATATTATTCAATTACTAATTTTGAGATTATTGTAAGGTCATGAGGTATGTAATTATTTGTGGAAGAATTGGATTTATTATTTATAGAAAAGTGGGCTAGTTTAGAGAAAGATGAGCCAACTATGTTATTTATTACTTTGGGCCTGATGAGACTAAATCTTTTGGCCCAAAATCTTTTCTTCTCCAACAGCCCAAAAACCAATTTTCTTAGAAATAAATCATGGCCCAAGCAAATTATCCAACCCAATATCCCATATTCTGTACATTTCTTAAACAAAACTAATGACACCACAATCTCATGAACAAAATTAGTAAATAAGCCAAATTACAGTGACTTAATAGACCCTCTATCCGGTTAAATCAACTCAAAACAAAACTTTGCAACTTTAAAATTAACATCATGGTCCAATAAACATATGAACAAGGAAACAACCAGATTCAAATGATCCAAATATTAATAGAGTGAACTACTACTTCATGCTACCCAATAATCACACCAATAGACAAGAAGGTAAATGGACAATTATAATCAGTGAAAAAAGGGAAATAGCAGAACTTTGATATAAATTAACAGTGTTGAAATTACAAGAGCGCTAAACAATTCGATGAGTGTTGACTGGAGCTTTCACCGGCCACGAAACCTTGAACAAAAAATTACGACATGTAACCCCGATCGACCTTGCAAAATCGGTGATTTAGTGGCTTATTTTTGCTCGGTTTAAAGCTATTTTTTGGGGGGTGATTTTGATGGATTTTTCGAAAGAAAGACGAAGAAAGAATGACACGAATAGAAATTTCCTTATCCTAGAAGAAGAAAATACATTTCTCTCAATTTTTTCCTCCCTCTTTTTTTTTCTCCTCTCTCCCCCTTTTTTCCCTCACATTTCTCTTCTATTTAAAGAAAAAAATTTCGGAATTTTCAGATTTTTATTTATTTATTTATTTATTTTTTAATTAAAAAGAATTTTCACTTCCCATTTTTCTTATTTTTTTTAAAAAATAATTCCCCACTTTCCTTTACTTTTATTTTTTAATTTCTTACTTTTTTTACTTTTATTATATTTAAAATTCCACTTTTTTTTACTTTTTTTTTAATTTCTCACTTATTTTACTTTTCTTTTTTTTAAATTTCCACTTACTTTTACTTTTATTTATAAAAATCAGATACCCTTACTTTTATTTTTTAATTCCAACTTTATTTTACTTTTTATTTTTTTAAATTTTCACATTCTTTTACTTTTATTTTTTTAATTTTTCACTTTCGTTGTTTTTTTATTAAACAATTTCTGCCTACTTTTACTTTTACTTTTTAATTTTATATTTCTACTTTTACTATTTTTTTAATTCCCATCCCCAATGTTTTAAAAATAAAATAATAATAATTAATTTTTATTTATGGTTTTTTAATTCATTTTATTTAAAAATAAAGAAAAACAATAAAAAAAATTAAAAATAATACTAATATTAATAAATTAACCTTTTAAATTATTATTAATTTTTACCCTATATAAAAAATGTAACAAAGCTAAAAAAATATATATTAAAATTTTGAAAATATTTACATAGTAGAAGGTGATAAAAATTCAAATACAGTCAAAAATTAGGTGCTCACAAACATCACTCAACAATTAATAACACATGTATGCCCAATTAATTCAAGTTTTTAAAAAAATATACTTCACATAAAATTCTTCCGAATAACTCTCTTTCAAATGTAATTTTCTCAAATAATTTTTTTTTTCAAATATAATTCTTTTAATAAATCTTTTCAAATATAATTTTCTCTAATAAATATCTTTCAAATACAATTCTTTCATATAATTCTTTTTGAATAAAAATCCTTTCAAATAAATATTTTGAATATAATTCTTTCTATTAAAAAGTCACCATGTGACACCTCATTTCATAATTATAAAAAATACAGGTCTTAGCCCATTTTTATATTTTTCGTAAACACGGGTCTCAGCCCATTTTCATATTTTCATGGCACCTCGTGCCCATAATTAAATCATATCACAACTGCACGGACAATTCGCGTGCCAATTATCATCATCATTTCATCACAGCACATCGTGCCCACATTTCATATCACAACTGCCCGAACAATTCACGTACCAGATATCTTCATTATTTACTCACGGTACCTCGTGCCCACATTTCAATTTATAATCCGCCTGGCAATAGCCACAGGGCTCTCAATTTCAAAATGAATCAGATTGTTATCAATTTACCAACAAGAAGGCAAATTGCATAAGGTATAAAAGTAAACACAAGAAAATCACAACATCACATGAAAATTATCAATACCACAACCCCACATCATCACATATCGTCCCTAACAATAGCCACCCTTATCGCTCCACCCAGACAATATCAATAGCCACCCTTATCGCTTCTATTGTCACCCTTATCGCTCCGCCCAGACAATATTCCAACAAACACAATAACAATGAAATGCCACCCTTATACCCACATAATATCAACGGTGAAATGCCATCCTTATCTTCCCAAAATAATAACTCACACAATACAACAATTTACACGAAAAATTAACACGGCAACATAATAAAATCAATTCATATCACAATTTGCCTAATGGCCACAACCAGAATTCCAAAGACACAATCAAACCAATTAATTTCACAATAGATAGCCAAAGGCTCCACAAAAATGCATATAACACCCCCAAAGACAATCAACAGAGATAGAAAATACTCAATATAAAGAAAAACCTTTATTAATCCAAATTTAGATAATTATATAAACACCTCTTCTTAAGCTCATTTAATTAATTTTTTGCAGAGAAAAAAATTCATAATGAAATTAAATTCCAATAATTATCAAACCAGAAAATTCATGAAATTACATAAATAATCAAGTAACAATCATATCAAATTGTCATATAACAACAGATTCAACAACAAAGATTTAGGCACAACGAATAGATGATTAAATATATGCCAACAATTATCCAATTTACTACACAATAATGCCTAAGACTTTAATTCAATGAATTTTGCACGTATAAGCCCGAGTACGTACTCGTCACCTCGCGTACACGGCTTTTCACATTTCACAAATGGCACATAAGACTCAATGCCTAAGAGGTAATTCCCTCACTCGAGGTTAAGCAAGACACTTACCTTTTTGAAGTTAGGCCGATATTTCAAAATAGTCTTCTTGCTTGAATTGACCTCCGGACAGCTCAAATCTATCCAAATTAATTGCACAACCTCATTAAAATTCATCGAAAATAATTCTGGATAATAATACGTCGACATAAAAATTTATTCCAAAAAGTCAATAAAAGTCAACGCAGGGCCCGCCTCTAGGAACCCGACGTAATTTTTACCAAATCCGAACACCCATTCTGATACGAGTTCAACCATACCAATTTTATCAAATTCCGATAATAACTCGACCTCCAAATCTTAAATTTTTATTTTTGGAAGATTTTGCAAAAATCTTGATTTCTTCCATTTAAATCCAAAATAAATAATGAATATAACCATAGAATCATGAAGTATAATCACTTTAGGATATAGAACACTTAACCTAATCCATATGGTGAAAATCGCCTCAAGAATCGCTTCAATCCGAGCTCCATAGCTCCAAATATGTTAAAAATGGCTGAAACCTCGAAATATAGCAATTGCCCAGGTATTTACTCTTCGTGATCGCGGAAGATCGCGAAGCACAAAATTTTTTAGCTCCAAATTTGCTCTTCGCGATCGCGGAAAATCAATCGCGATCGTGAAGAACATACTCCCCAACTCTTCGAGACAGCCTCTAGTATAATGGTCATAGTCTTTTGTACAAAACTCCAAATGATGAATGGTTTAACTTTATGAAAACTAGATCCCAAGGGCTATAACTTTATTTTGTTTCTCATTGTCACACCTCTTTTTTTCCGAGGGAGGGGTATAGGGGATAGGAGAGTTTTTCCAATTAAAGTGACATAAATCAAAATGAGATTATTTATTTATTCAGAGTCGCCACTTGGAATACTTTATGGTGTCCCAAGTCACCGGTTTATTTTAAATCCCAAATCGAGAAAATTTGACTCTATTTATGGTCTACGAACATAGAAGACCGGGTAAGGAATTCTGTTAACCCAGGAGAAGGTGTGAGGCACTCCCGAATTCCATGATTTTAGCACGGTCGCTCAACTATTAATAATTGGCCTAATTATCTGATTAATACATATTTATAACCTATTGTGCATTTTAGCTTTTTAACCGTTTTTAATTATTTATGGAGTTTATTTGAATAAGCCGCGATGTCACGCACTCATTTATTTTTGTACACATTGCGAATCGCGCCACGTGAAACGCACCCGCGATTTACAACGTGTTGATTTTATTATTAACATTTGAAGTTATGGTCGAGTCACGTGAAACGCACACTCGAATTGGAAATTACGTATCATGACTATGCCACAGGAGCCGTACCCATAGTCACGATAATTTAATTACGCGCCTAAAGCAAACTACGAGGTTCAATAGTTGTTCAACTTGTAACTTTGAGATTATTGTGGAGGCTCGACATTACGGAACATTTTACTGTGAGTAAAGCAATGCCAAGGTGTGAATCAAGTATTTGAAATTTCAATAAAGGATTATCTAACAAATTTAAAAGCACATGTAACGAACTTAACATCATGGATGACTTACTTTGAAGGAAAAGAACAAACAGCAATCTTACACAATGGAGCAGATTCACGCCGATTAAATTGATTACACTTCCTTCTTACTTATTTGGAGTCAACATAAATTAATAGCTACAGAGTAGATTTGCATATAATGACATGAAATTGGGAAACAATAGTACAACTTTTAGCCTCAATTTATGAATGTAAAAGAGCTGATTTATTATATCAAACAGCCATACTCGAAATCTTACATCAATAAACAACCTTTAGAAAATTATTCTGCCCAAACACGATTAAAAAAAATAATGTTACTGAATGGTCTAATTGCAGTAGTGACTCAGTTATAGGTAAATGATTCTACTCGTGCTTCAGTTTTCTCACACATTTAACACTCAACAATTTATTCTTAACTTGAATCCTTGGAAAACTTCTAACCAAAAACAATCTCAGATTAATACCTATTTGGTCAAGCATTTAGTATAACAACAAAAGATGACACACATTTAAGCAAATTTGACGTATATCACAGGATAACAGTGATGAATCACTAGGCGCAGCAAATTTGAAGTTAAGAGGAACTGATCTCAGGCCAATTGTTCATTTAACAAAACTGAAATTTATGAAACTAAAATCCAGGCCCATTTGGCAAATATACAATGCAGCAACAATATGAGAATCAATTAATCTAATCATTTATTAGGCAAATAATACAAGTTTAGGAGATGTACCTAGCAGCAGAAATGAAATATCGACCAAATAGAGATCTGAAAAACAGTGTGATAGAACACAGCTGCAGCGAAATCCACAACACTTCAAATCGACAACCCAGTTTATGAACCCAGCGAATGAAACCAATAGTAACAGAATCAAAACTCTCTTTTCTATCAACTCTCTTTTTCTTTGCTGCTTTTTCCTTTTTATTTGTTTTTAAATTTTCTAGGCGTATGAAGACCAAGAGATCAGAACGTAAAGAAAATGCAAAAAAAGGTGAATCAAAAAGAGAGAGACCCTTACTACCTCTATCCCCTATTTTTGAGTTCTTTTCTTTTAGATCTGTATTTCTCTCTTTCTTTTTAGTTCCATCCATCTATGTGTGTGTATTTGAGAGAAAAGGGAGGTGAACTTGTCGTTCCGTGAGAGATGAGTGAGGTGAGAGAGAAGAAAGATAGGGGTGGCGACTGACTGAGAGGTTGAAGAAGTGAAGGGGGTCCTCTCTGCTGTCCTCTTCCCTTAAAAAATGAGAAAAGAATTGTGTAATTAAGGGGGAATTTAGGGCAGCTTGTGGAGAAACTGGGCTACCGAATTTGCTTGGCCCAATTCTAAAAGATGTGCACCAACAACCCTTTCTTTCCTTCTCATCTTTCTTTATTAGACGTTTTGCAAAATTAGCCACTATGGACTCAAATTTTATTAAAACTAATTTGTGTGGCTAAACTATTTATATATTTTACTCATTAATTGACTAATGACCTAATTAATTAACTAGCCTAAAAATGCATGTAGAGTCACTAATGTATTTTTTGGTATTTTAGTGTTTTACAAATGCAATTGATTATGCATTTAAAATCTAAAAAATGTAAAAATTAAAAATATTTTTGTATTTTCTTTAGGATTTAAAATGCAACTTAAAAATGCATCAAATATGAATACGTACGAAGCAAACTAAGTAAAAAAATATAAAAAAATAATTTAAAGCTATTTTTTGGATTTTTAGGAGTAATTTTATATTAGGGCAAAAATTAGGTGCTCACAGCTGCCCCTCTTTGCTCGCAAACATGAAGAGTTTTCGGGCAAAGATAAAGTGAGCAATTACGAGCAATTTTTGCCCGTTTGGATACTCCATGGGAAGCGTTTTTGAAAAGTTTTACCGAACCTTGCTTCGCAGGTTGCCTACATATCCTTGGCTATAAAGGAATCATGTCAGTGTAGTTCTGGAAGTTTAGATAGCTAAGACTACCAAGAAGCTGTGATTTCACTGCTGCTGCTGCTGCTCTTTCTTGCTGAGCTCCCTATTACACCAAAGTCAAAATGAAAAAGAAACTAACTAAGCCTATCAGCTACGAGTTACAAGATTCCTATCTATGAGTCTTCTGAAGCTTGATCTTGAGTCTTGAATGGTTCTTCATGCGGACTTTTGATTTGAACCTTGATGCTTGCTAGTTGCAGGTGCTAGTTCTTTCTTCTTCAGCTTTTCGGATCAGGACGGGACATGCAAAGCTTGTGACTTCAGCCATGTCTTGAGCAGTTCACATCTTTCATCGGCTTCTGCATTTTGGATTCACTTCTTTTTTTTTTATTAATTCTGGATTGAGACTTCTTCCTTTGGTCATCTCGAACTGTCAATTCGCATTCTTGAGGCGAGCTTCTGCTACTTCTAACTTGAATTGAATTCTGAAATGACTTCCCTCGTTCTTCAGGTGGGCGCCTGCAACTGACTTGAAAATTGAAATGAATTCCCTCGCTCTCCAAGTGGGCGCCTGATGACTTACAACTGAAATGAATTCCCTCGTTCTCCAGGTGGGCGCCTGATGACTTAAAACTTGAAATAAATTCCCTCGTTCTCTAGGTGGGCACCTGATTTTGACTTAAAACTGAAATGAATTCCCTCGTTCTCCAGGTGGGTGCCTGATGACTTAAAACTTGAAATAAATTTCCTCGTTTTCTAGGTGGGCGCCTGATGACTTAAAACTTGAAATAAATTCCCTCGTTCTCCAGGTGGGCGCCTGATTTTGACTTAAAACTGAAATGAATTCTCTCGTTCTCCAGGTGGGCGCCTGATGACTTAAAACTTGAAATAAATTCCCTCGTTCTCCAGGTGGGCGCCTGATTTTGACTTAAAGCTAAAATGAATTCCCTCGTTCTCCAGGTGGGCGCCTGATGACTTAAAGCTAAAATGAATTCCCTCGTTCTCCAGGTGGGCGCCTGATGACTTAAAACTGAAATGAATTCCCTCGTTCTCCAGGTGGGCGCCTGATTTTGACTTAAAGCTAAAATGAATTCCCTCGTTCTCCAGGTGGGCGCCTGATGGCTTAAAGCTAAAATGAATTCCCTCGTTCTCCAGATGGGCGCCTGATTTTGACTTAAAACTGAAATGAATTCCTCGTTCTCCAATTGGGCGCCTGATGACTTAATACTGAAATGAATTCCCTCATTCTCCAGGTGGGTGCCTGATGACTTAAAACTTAAAATAAATTCCCTCGTTCTCCAGGTGGGCGCCTGATTTTAACTTAAAACTTGAAATAAATTCCCTCGTTCTCCAGGTGGGCGCCTGATTTTGACTTAAAGCTAAAATGAATTCCCTCGTTCTCCAGGTGGGCGCCTGATGACTTAAGACTTGAAATAAATTTCCTCGTTCTCCAGGTGGGTGCCTGCTATCACAACAACACAGACAAAACAGAAATTTTCTGCCCCAGTTTGTACCTGGAACATTCATTGATTGTTAGTTGCATCCCATTGTCCAGGAGGGTCCTGAAAACTTAAAACTAGATCCCATTATCCAGGAGGGTCCTGAAAACTTAAGACTGAACTTATCTGGAACATGCTTTCCTCATGGGGATTTCCTGGCAAAGCGAAAAAGATTTCTTGCCCCTGCTTAAAACAAAGAGAATTTTGTCAGTTTGAAAATGTGGCGGTTAGTTTGTGGCATCCTTGCTGAAAGTGTTTGCTTCTGCCACTATCCCGCTTCATTCTGATTATATGCTTAGGGCTACAAAGAATTGTTTGACCTTTCAATCGGACCTCGACCACAAAACCTCTGAATGACTTGAATCCCTTACACTCAACTCGTCGTATGGCACTTTTATTCTGACAACTGTTAAACCTTTGCATTTCCTACAATTTCACAAATCACTTGACCACCCGAACTTCAGTTACCACCGCATTGCTCATTCTAAATCATGTCCCTTATGATGTGCCTGGCCGAATTTCGCTTGGTGTAAATAAAAAGCTGGTAATGAGCTTTGAAGTCCTTTCTTGCTTGCTTCAAAAGACTAATTTGACAGAGACTTAGAAAAATAGACCCAAAAGAAATGAAGCGAAGTGACTTCGAGAATTAGGAATAAAAAAGAAAAAATAGAGATGACTATTTGAAAAAAAATGGAAAAGAGACTTATCTGAATGAAGCAGCCGGCTCCAATGATCATGACATGCATTTCAGATTGATCAGCCTAATCCATCCAACTAATCACATTTCAGTTCATGACATGTCTTCATACTTCAAAATCGGGGTTTCCATAATTCATTTTCTCTGTAAAGTCATGAACCCCATTTGGCTTGTAATGCCCCGAGGGGTTTTCACCAGCAAACCTCTCTCATTTGCTCCTCTCTCAACTCATTGTCGCCTTACAGTGCCTGTAAGGGTTTTCACCAATAAGACTCTCTCATTTGAATTTTCTCTCAACTCACCATCGCCCTATGGTGCCCGTGAGAGTTTTCACCAATAAGACTCTCTCATTTATTCACTTTTCCTTGTGCCCATGAACAAAGGTGCTACCCATGATGTAAATAATACCTCCATCTCACTTGACTTGGCATCCTCAAAGTTGATCAGAAGGTCTTTCTTTGGACTGTAGTGTAGGTTTTGGACAGGGTTAGAAAGAAAGAGTGTCATGCAGGCTCAAAATAATTTAAAATGAAGGGGTTCAAAATTACAACTTTTGGAATCAAATCTTTTTTTTTCAAAACTAAAACTTCTGCCCCAGTTTCTTCGAATCTGGGGAATTTTAAATTTTTATTTTGATGGGACCGAACCGTGTAAGGCTGCCTACGTATCCTTAAAAGGAATCAGGTCACTATTCAGATATTGGAGGATATGCTTCGTGCGTGTGTAGTGGATTTTGGGGGTTCTTGGGATTAGTTCTTGCCACTTGCGGAGTTTGCTTACAACAACAGTTACCAGTCGAGCATTCAGATGGCTCCGTATGAGGCCATATATGGGAGGTGATGTCGGTCTCTGGTGGGTTTGTTTGAGTCGGGCGAGGCTAGGCTATTAGGTACTGGCCTGGTTCAAGATGCTTTGGAAAAGGTTAAATTGATTCAGGATCGACTTCGTACATCCCAATCTAGATAGAAGAGTTATGCGGATCGAAAGGTTCGTGATGTTGCATTCATGGTTGGCGAGCGGGTCTTGCTCCGGGTTTCGCCTATGAAGGGTGTTATGAGGTTCGAGAAGAAGGACAAGTTGAACCCTCAGTATATTGGATCGTTTGATATTTTTTAGAGAGTTAGAGAGGTGGCTTACAGACTTGCACTACCACCTAGTCTCACTGCAGTTCATCCAGTGTTTCATATTTTCATGCTCCGGAAGTATCACGGTGATTCGTCTCATGTGTTAGACTTCAGCTCAGTCCAGTTGGACAAGGACCTATCTTATGTTGAGGAGCCAGTGGCTAATTTGGACAGGCAGGTTCGAAAGTTGAGATCAAAGAGCATCGCTTCAGTAAAAGTACAGTGGAGGGGTCATCCGGTCGAGGATGCGACTTGGGAGACCGAGCATGATATGCGTAGCTGTTATCCTTATTTTTTCACCACTTCAGGTATGTCTCTATACTCTTTCGAGGATGAACATTTATTTAAGAGGGGGAGGATGTAACGACCCGACCAGTCGTTTTGAGAGTTGTAGCCTCGTTCCCCCATTTACTGCTCATTCTGTACTTTATAGCTGTATTTTGACTTGCGGGGTAGTCGGTTCAGGTCCGGAGAGATTTCGGAACAAACTGAGACACATAGTCTCAAGGTTGAAAACTTAAGTTGAAAAGGTTAACTGAATGTTGATTTATGTGTAAACGACCCCGGGATAGAGTTTTGATGATTCCAATATCTCCGTATGGTGATTTTGGACTTAGGAGCGTGTCCGGAAAATTATTTGGAAGTCCGTAATTAAATTAGACTTGAAATAACTAAAATAGAAATTTAAATTTGGAAGTTTGATCGGGGAGTTGACTTTTTGATATCGGGGTCAGAATCCAATTCTGGAAATTGGAATAGGTTTGTTATGTCATTTATGACTTGTGTGCAAAATTTGAGATCAATCGGACTTAATTTGACAGGTTTCGGCATCGAATGTAGAAATTAGAATTTCTTAGTTTTATTAGGCTTGAATTGAGCTATGATTCGTGGTTTTAGCATTGTTTGATGTGATTTAAGCTTAGACTAAGTTCGTATGATGTTTTAGGACTTGTTGGTGCATTTGGTTGAGGTCTAAAGGGGCCTCGGGTGAGTTTCGGGTGGTTAACAGATCGAAATTTGGACTTAGAACGAAGGTAGAAACTTTTTGTCTTCTGATGCAATCGCACCTGCAGAATTTGGCATGTAGGTGCGAGCTTGCAGAAGCGAGCATGGGAACGCAGAAGCAGAAAAGGGAGAGTGGAGCAGTGGCCGCAGGTGCGGAGGAAAATTCCTGGAGCAGTGGCCGCAGGTGCAGAGGAAAATTCCGCATCTGCGCGTAGTTCAAACTAGTAAAAGTTGTTTTGTTTTTGTTACTTTGCTTTTCTTTTTCTTTTCTCCTTTCTTTTCTCTTTTCTTTCTTTTGCTTTTCTCTTTTCCTTCTCTTTTTTTTTCTTTCTTTTTATTTTATTTTATATTTCTAACTCTACTTCTGATTCCAAAAGAGGGGTATGAAAGAAAATAAATAAGGCTCAAAAAGGGGTAACAAATGATAAAAGTGTTTGGGATAGCAAAATAAAATGCCTTCGTCATTCCAACTTTGAACATGCCTAGTACAAAATGCAATTGAAGATAATCAAAGAAATCATACATAATATCTCTTAACTGCATCAGAATTGATAGCCATATCCACACATTTACCTTCTATGTCTGTTAAATACAAAGTAACATTGGGCAACACCTTTGTCACAATGAACGGCCCCTTCCAGTTTGGGGCGAACTTGCCTTTAGCTTCAGCCTGATGTGGAAGGATGCATTTCAATACCAGCTGACCCACTTAAAATTTTCGGGGACGCACCTTCTTGTTGTATGCTCTTGCCATTCTTTTCTGATACAATTGACCATGACATACTGCTGCCAATCTTTTTTTATCAATCAAACTCAATTGCTCTAGCCGGGTTTTGACCCACTCATCATCATCAATTTCAGCTTCAACAACGATCCGCAGGGATGGAATCTCAACTTCCGCAGGTATAACTGCCTCAGTTCCATATACTAGCAAATAGGGAGTTGCACCTATTGAAGTGCGAACAGTAGTGCGATAACCCAGTAAAGCAAAAGGTAACTTTTCATGCCATTGCCTGGAACCTTGCACCATCTTACGAAGTATCTTCTTTATGTTCTTGTTAGCAGCCTCAACAGCTCCGTTTGCCTTAGGACAATACGGAGTAGAGTTTCGATGCATAATCTTGAACTGTTGGCATACCTCTTTCATCAAATGACTGTTGAGGTTAGCAGCATTATCTGTGATGATTACCTTGGGAATTCCGAACCGGCAAATGATGTTTGAATGAACAAAATCTACCACCGCCTTCTTGGTCACGGACTTGAAAGTTACAGCTTCGACCCACTTGGTAAAGTAATCAATGGCCACCAGAATAAAGCTATGCCTGTTTGAGGCTGCCGGCTCAATTGGTCCAATGACATCCATGCCCCAAACAATGAAGGGCCAAGGTTCAGACATTGTGTGCAACTCAGATGGCGGGGAATGAATCAAATCACCGTGCACCTGGCATTGATGACATTTGCGAACGAAGCTGATGCAATCTCGTTCCATGGTGAGCCAATAATAACCTGCTCGAAGAATCTTCTTCGCCAAGACATACCCACTCATATGTGGCCCGCAAACCCCGAAATGCACTTCGGCCATGATAGTCGAGGCTTGTTTAGCATCTATACACCTTAGTAATCCTAGATCTGGAGTTCTCTTGTGCAATATTCCCCCACTTAAGAAAAATCCACTAGCCAGATGTCGAATGGTTCTCTTTTGATCGCCTGTGGCATGTACCGGATATACCCCCGATTTGATGTATTCCTTGACATCATGGAACCAAGGCTCACCATCAAGTTCCTCCTCAACCACATTGCAATAGGCATGCTGATCACGGATTTGGATATGCAGAGGGTTGACATAAGTCTTATCCGGATGGTGTAACATTGACGCCAGAGTAGCCAAGGCGTCGGCAATCTCATTATGAATCCTGGGAATATGCCTGAATTCTACCGACCTAAATCGTTGACAAAGATCATGCAAACATTGTCGATACGGTATGAGCTTTAAATCACGAGTCTCTCATTCTCCCTGAATCTGGTGAACCAACAAATCTGAATCTCCCAAAACCAATATTTCTTGAACTCCCATGTCTATAGCTAGCCTCAAGCCCAGAATGCATGCCTCGTATTCAGCCATGTTGTTAGTGCAATAAAATCGAAGTTGAGCTATTACGGGGTAGTGATGCCTTGTTTCAGAAATGAGCACAGCCCCTATTCCGACACCTTTCAAGTTAGCAGCTCCATCAAAGAAGAGTTTCCAACCTGGCTTTTCATCATGATCAGCCTCGTCAACATACATCACTTCTTCATCAGGAAAATAAGTCTTTAGTGGCTCATATTCTTCATCCACCGGATTCTCGGCCAAGAGATCGGCGAGGGCTTGGGCTTTCATCGCGGTCCGAGTCACATAGATGATGTCAAACTCTGTGAGTAAAATCTGCCACTTTGCCAATCTTCTTGTAGGCATAGGCTTCTGAAAGATATAATTTAGAGGATCCATGCGAGAAATGAGGTAAGTAGTATAGGATGACAGATAATGCTTCAACTTTTGTGCCACCCAAGTCAGGGCGCAACATGTCCTTTCAAGAAGAGTATACTTAACCTCATAAGGAGTGAACTTCTTGCTGAGATAATAAATGGCTTGCTCTTTCTTGCCCGTGATGTCGTGTTGACCCAACACACAACCAAAAGAATTATCCACGACCGTCAAATAGAGGATTAAAGGTCTCCCAGGTTCTGGCGGAACCAGCACAGGTGGGTTTGACAGGTAACTCTTGATCTTATCAAATGCTTCCTGACACTCATCAGTCCACTTAACCACATCATTCTTCTTCAGCAACTTAAAGATGGGCTCACAAGTTGTCGTGAGTTGAGAAATAAACCTACTGATGTAGTTTAACCTTCCGAGAAGGCTCATCACCTCGGTTTTGTTCTTTGGCGGTGGTAATTCTTGGATGGCTTTGATCTTTGATGGGTCCAACTCAATACCGCGTCGACTGACTATGAATCCCAACAGTTTCCCGGACGGGACACCAAATGCATATTTTGCCGGATTGAGCTTGAGGCTGTACCTGCGGAGCCTTTGGAAAAACTTTCTCAAGTCTCCAACATGGTCGGACTGCTTCTTTGACTTTACGATCACATCATCTACATAAACCTCAATTTCCTTGTGTATCATGTCATGAAATATGGTAGTCATTGCCCTCATGTAAGTTGCCCCAGCATTCTTCAAACCAAATGGCATTACCCGGTAGCAGTATGTCCCCCATGGTGTGATGAATGCTGTCGTTTCTGCATCTTCCTCATCCATCAGGATCTGGTGATATCATGCGTAGCAATCCACAAAAGACCCAATCTCGTGCTTGGCACAATTGTCGATCAGAATATGGATGTTCGGCATTGGAAAGTTATATTTTGGACTTGCCTTATTGAGATCATGATAATCAACACAGATCCTGGTCTTACCATCCTTCTTTGGTACTGGCACGACATTAGCTAACCAAGTGGGATATCGAGTGACCCGAATGACCTTTGCGTCAAGCTGCTTTGTGATTTCTTCTTTGATCTTCACACTCATGTCAGTCTTAAACTTCCTTAACTTTTGCTTGACTGGAGGGAATGCCGGATCAATTAGCAATTTATGAACTACCAAATCAGTGCTCAAACCCGGCATGTCGTCATACGACCATGCAAAAACATCTTTATATTCAAACAGTGCTTTGATTATTTCTTCCTTGATTTGTGGTTCCAGATGCACACTTATCTTGGTTTCCCTGAGATTATCTTGATCTCCTAAATTGATTGCTTCAGTTTCATTCAAATTAGGCTTGGGTTTTTCTTCAAAGTGATTTAGTTCTCTACTGATTTCCTGAAATGCTGCTTCTTCATCATATTCTGTTTCATCATCACACTCTACTTCTTGGATTGTTGTTTCGGAATTAGATTGGCATTTAAGATTTGGCTGAAAATTCCTCATGCATGTCATGTCATTGAAACCAGCATAAAAAGAACTGTACAGAAAAAAGAAACAAAACAAAAATGAAACGCTATCAGGAATAATGGAAAACGGAAAATTGTATTTCATTGAAAATAAAGGATAGAAGGGTTTGTACATCAAAACAAGCAAAAAATAAAAAATCTGGATTACAACCCTGGAATAACCCAGATAACAGAAAGGAAAACAAAGCAAACTACCAAAACTCCTTCCGGGTGGGGAGAGGAGTAGCTTTCCAATTGCTAAGCTTCACATTTGGCCCAACGAGCTGCACATTAGCATTACTGAAACCTTCCCCAATTTCCACCATGTTAACCTCATCAAACAAACTCTGGAACCTCTTGATCAGCTCTTCATCAAAGTCGACCACAGGTTTTGGGACCGCTGATATTGGGCGTTTTGCGACCCCTGGCTTGGCAAAAGACTTGGAGATATGTGGAACAGGCTTAGGAAGTGACCATGCCTTTCTTTTCAAATTTTTAGCCTTTTTCATGTCCTTCCCTGTGAGTGTGAATCCCAAACCAAATGTACCGAAACTTTCACGTGGACACACCGAATGTGCAATACCCTGCAGAGACGAACCCAGTCCTTTGCCCGGCATAAAACCATTCTTCAACATTTCACTTGCTACCATGACGGACGCGAAGGATAGCTTTGGACCTGGAATGCATTCTCCTTCAGGAATCTTCTCGACATACACTGTTTCAAACATTTGGTACACCCAAGGCCCTTTATCATCTTCAACTTCAATAAATGGAACAATTGTGTCATTGTAAGCAGATAAATTCTCATCACCGTGCACAACTATTTCCTGCCTGTCCCGTTCGAACTTTACCATTTGATGCAGAGAAGACGGGATTGCCTTGGCAGCATGTATCCATGGCCTACCCAACAACAAGTTGTAGGAGACAGCCACATCTAGCACTTGGAACTCCATAGTGAACTCAACTGGCCCTACTGACAATTCGAGCATTATATCACCGACAAAATCTTTCCCTCCTCCATCAAAGCCTCAAACACATACATTGTTCATGTGGATCCTTTCAGTGCCGATCTTCAACTTTTGCAAAGTGGACAGAGGGCAGATATTTGCACTAGAACCATTATCAACCAATACCCTTGAGGCAGTAGAATCCTTGCACT
The DNA here is from genome assembly GCF_000390325.3 of Nicotiana tomentosiformis. Classification (NCBI taxonomy): domain Eukaryota; kingdom Viridiplantae; phylum Streptophyta; class Magnoliopsida; order Solanales; family Solanaceae; genus Nicotiana; species Nicotiana tomentosiformis. Next base: position 128,838,206 of record NC_090817.1, read on the forward strand.
TCACTGTAAGATAAAGAGCTCGGTTGTGCTCCGTACCCTCCATAGGAAGTTCATCATCTGAGAAAGTGATCCTGTTTGCTTCGAAAATCTTATTAGCAATCTTTTCCAAGTAGTTTACCGTGATCTTATCAGGAATATGGGCCTCATTTAAAATCTTCATCAGGGCTTTGCGGTGTTCATCTGAATGTATCAGCAAAGACAAAAGAGAGATCTGAGCTGGTGTTTTCCTTAACTGCTCTACAATGGAATAGTCTTGCATTTTCATCTTTTTCAGGAACTCTTCAGCCTCTTCTTCGGTGACCGGCTTCTTTACTGGGATGTGGCCATCCTTGAATGGCTTAGCTTTCCTCAGTTCTTCTGGGGTAAAACATCTCCCAGAACGAGTCAGTCCTCCGGTTTCATTGACTTCTTCCTCTACTTCTTTCCCTTTATATGTTATTATCACCTGTTTGTAATTCCACGGGATGGCTTTTGTGTCAACCATTGGTAATTAGGTCACTGTCTTAATAATAACGGGGGTAATACGAGCCCCTTCCACGATTATGACAGGCTTGCCCGGGACCCCTGGTACGATCACTTTTTGCTTTTCCCGGTTCGCTTCAACATCAATCGGAGGCCCTTTCACAACCAATATAGATGGCTTCACGTTGAGCGTGCTTAGCTTCTCCGACACCCCTTCAACTGTCAAGGGCATTGCTTTTGCAGAATCTGGAGCTTTAACTGGATTACTTTCGCTAGCCCGGATCATCATGACAGACTTGGAAGAATTCTTGGCCTCCCCATCCTTATGAACTATCTCAATCATATGTGCCTCTGCATGGGCTGGCAAAGGATTTTGGTTGATGTTTGGTGCCTCCGGGTTCTGGACCACAATTTGATTTGTATCAATAAGCTCTTGGATCGCCCTCTTCAAATGCCAACACTTCTCCGTGTCGTGCCCTGGGGCATCAGAACAATATGCGCATCTGAGGGAATAATCAAGGTTCCTTGGAGGTGGATTTGGTGTCTTTGGCTCAATCGGTTTTAAAACGTCCAACTGCCTTAACCTTTGAAACAAACTGGTATATGACTCTCCAAGAGGGGTGAAGGTTTCTTTCCGCTGCTGCCTCTCTTTTCTATAATCTGAACTTGATCGAAAGCTTAGACCAGTAGGGTTTTGATATGGTTGTAGGGGTGGATAAGGATTTTGTGAAGTTGGAGCACGCCATTGCGGGTAAGGAGGAGGTTGCGCATATGACTGTGCATGGTGAACATGGTATTGGGGTGGTCTGACTGAATATTGAGGGTCTTGTGGTGGGAAATAATGTTGGGATGGATTATATGGAGCTTGGGTGTAGGCTTGAGGTTGGGGTCGAGGTTGGGTGTACTGGTGAGGCGAACCCCTTGGGCCACGCCCTGATCCAGAGACAAACATAGCGACATCATCTTTCTTTTTTTTGCCTAACAGGCTTCCGGTGCCACTTTGAGTTGCTTGTGTGGTTGCTTTTATGGTGGAGTAGCTCATGATCTTGCTTGACTTGAGTCCCTCTTCCACCATTCCTCCCATCTTTACCACATCGTTGAAGGACTTACCTATGGCTGAGATCAAATGGCCAAAGTAAGTAGGTTCTAAGGCTTGAAGAAAGTACTCGACCATCTCATCTTATTCCAATGGAGGATTGACCCGTGCAGCTTGTTCTCTCTATCTGAAACCATATTCCCTAAAGCTCTCACTGGGCTTCTTCTCTACCTTGGTCAAAGATAGGCGATCCGGGATAATGTCTATATTGTACTAAAAGTGCCGAGCAAAGGCCTGAGCCAAGTCGTCCCATGTGTACCACCTGCTAGCGTCTTGGCGGGTGTACCATTCTAAAGCCGCCCCACTCAAACTCTGACTGAAATATGCCATTAATAATTCATCTTTCCCACCGGCGCCTCTCATCTTGCTGCAAAAGCCTCTCAAATGGGCCACGGGATCTCCATGTCCATCGTACAGGTCAAACTTGGGCATCTTGAACCCAGCGGGCAGTTGGACATCAGGGAATAAGCATAAATCCTTGTAAGCCACACTTACTTGGCTTCCTATCCCTTGCATGTTCTTTAAAGATTGCTCTAGACTCTTCACTTTTCTGAATATCTCATCCTGCTCCACGTTCCGGGATGGTTTCTCAGTTTCAACAGGAGGTTCAAAGTGAGGGATGTAGGAATAAGGATCCGTGACTTTGAAAGTTGGTTCCGGAGCATAATATTGGGTATCTGGAGCTTGGAACGCGGGTTCACTAGAAGATCGGTAGAGGGTAGCTCGCGGAGGGGCTACGAAAACAGGAGCAGATATCAGAGCCGGGTATGCAGTTGTTTTGGCTGGTGGAGCATGGAAAGTTTGGGACGAGGTGCCAGGGTAGTGGTGGAAAGGGGTAAAACCCGGTGCATGCTGAGGGGAAAGATCAACGGTAGTGGGATTCTGGGCTTGTGGCAGTGGTGGGATGAAAGCGGAATTTTCTGTGTAGTTAGCGGGAAATAAAGGTGGAGGATGGCCCCTGATCCAGGCTTGATACATTTCAGCCATTTGATGCTTCAACCCGTGGACCTCCTCTTTCAATTCAGACTCTGATTCTACAATCTCCCTCGGCGGGTCAACAACACCCGTGTCCGACTCTTTGCTAGTCATGACTGCCTTGTGCTTTGATCTGGTATTATAGGGGTGACTTGCCAGGATGCCAACAAACTAACCACCTGAACAGAACCTGTCTTATTATGCACATACAATAACTTGGTCAGTTTTGAAGCATTTAACAGATAGGGAATCGCATATTGGGGATGCAATGCACCTGAGCAGTTAAACGTTTCTAAATGCTTTGCGACGGCTTATGTGCTTCATCCCGGCTCTTTTCCCAAATTTCGAATCCTGATTTTTTTCTCTCTCCTTTTGCTGTGTTTCGCTCTTTTAATTATCATTCTTTTTTTTTCTTTTGTTTGGCCCCTCTTTTCTTTCTTCCCTCCTTTTATTTTCCTTTTTTTTTTTCTTTTCTCTAATTTCTTTTAAGACTATAATCGAATCCTATGGGGATTGCCTACGTATCATGATGCTGTATGAATCAGATCATTATGTAGTTCAGGGAAATAAATGCAAAATGAATTTTTTTTCAATATTTCATTAATAAAAGACATCTTTTTGGATTTTCTATTACAAGGACTTAAAAGTAGTGATGACTACAAAAGAAAAATCTACAGACTTGAAATAAAGCAATAAGCAGCCTTGACAAGAACGAACAAAACTCGAGGAAAGTAAAATACAGACTCAAAAACTAACTAAAAAAAAAATCAAAAATACATAAGAGCCTCCACTGGTACTCCGGGGGCTTGCGGGACATCAGCCGGTCTCCGCACGGGCCTACGGGCAATATCTTCTTGAAGGTGGTCTAGATCAACCATCACTTGTCGAACGAATGTCATTACAGAAGCAAAAAAACATAGACTTGGTCATGTCTTCACATTCATGGCATTTCATTACAACATAATCAGCTATCTCTTTAATCCTCATTCTGATGACACCCTTTTCTTGAAGCAAACGTCCAATTTGCTAGGTCCGAGCCTCTAACACTTGTGTATCTGTGTTGTTTTGGTCTTGTAACTGTTGCAGGCTTTTTTGTAGTTGGTAAATCAATGCATAGCAATGCCCTCTTTCTGTCTTGAAATCCTTTATTTGCTTGACCATTTCATTTTCCAGGGCAACCAGCTTTTTCTATAAAATTGCTACTTCTTTGTCATATTTCTGCTTCAACTGGTAGGCTAATATAGTATGTTCTTCTGCACTTTTGGCCAACTTTGCTTGAGCATTTAACAAGTTCTTTTCGGCCTTTGTCAAGTCAAAACCATAATCATGCACTTTCCGCCTTAGGTTGGTTATAATTTTCTCATCTCTCTCACTTCTTACCGGTGTCTCGACGGCTATTTTCATTCTCTGGATTTGGGCTCGAAGGGCTTCATTTTCCCTAGCCAACCTCTTCTTTTCCCCTTCATCTTCAGCTGCCTGCAAACTACTATCAAATTTGATTTTTTTAATTTGTTCTTCTAGTTTGTTTATAGTAGTCCGGTATTCCTTTTCTTTAGCTAACCAAACCCATTGCTCTCGTGCTCCATCGGTGAATTGTTGGACATGGGACCTTTTGACGGGCTGTTCTGGCTCTTGATCGACCCGACTTCTTTTACCATACCATATGTCGTAGTTGGATCCTACTTCACCTATGGACAAATCTCTTACTTGAGTCTGTGGTTCCAAGAACCTACATTGGTGCCAAATCTGACGAACCCTTTCTTCTGGAAATGTGGCTTTTGGGCATAGTTCAATAACCTGTGGACTCAAATCTTCGTCATAGGGGACTGTTTGGTATCTGCCCAATTAGCGTAGGACCCGATGCGGGGCATATGGCTGAATACTCCGAAGAGCCATTAATAAAAGAAAGCACACTCCGGCGGACATGTAAATAACTTCATCGACCGAGAGCCAACCGAAAGTCCACTCAATTCGATTTGCGTTTAAAGAACCCAAATACGCGTACCATGCCTTAGTACCTTCTGGTAACTCATGACCGTTTACTCGATTTTCATATTCTTCGATGCAATTGAGTCCGGTCAGACCGTAGTTCATGTAACCTGGGCGATGACAAAGATGTTCTACCAACCACATTTGTCAAAGCAAGTTGCAACCCTCAAAAAACTTTGTCCCGGCTCGACAAGCGATTAAAGCTCGGTAAATTTCTGCGAGAATCATCGGTATGATAGTGCCATTGGCGTTTTTGACCATAAAGTCGGCCACTCCTGCGAGCCCCGATTCTATATGTCTGTCACTCCTTGGGCATATCAGAGTGCCTAAAAATGCCACCACAAAGGCCAAACCCCTACGTGCTTCCCATTTGTCTTTATTTCCCTGATGATTCAAACCAGTGTCCGGAGCCTCAAATCCGTGGGGTCCCCATACCGGCTGTATAAGAAACAGAATGTGCAGAATCCTCCGGCTAAATTTTTATCTTTAACCTGCCGGCTAATACTCAAGAGGTCCAAAAACTTATGAGGGGTTACAGTTCTTGGTGCTACTGGATATTGATGCCTTAGCTTCCCTTCGAAACCAGCATAACCTGCTGTTTCCTCTAGTGTAGGGGTCAACTCGAAATCAGAGAAGTGAAAAACATTGTGTGTCGGGTCCCAAAACGGTATCAAAGCTTCGATTATATCAACCCTTGGTTTAATTTCCAGAAGACCAGTGAGCCCACCTAAAGCCTTTGTCACAGAACGCTTGCTGACCTCCCCCAGGTCGTTCCACCACATATGAAGTCCTAGTGGAATTTCGTCTACGACTCGAAAAGGTATATTTTCAACAGTGCTCATCCTGCACATTTAATTTAAGGCGATTGGTTAAAAACAAGTAATTTTTGATTATTTTTTTATTTTTGACCCCAAAAGAAAGATTATTTGGGCAAAATAAAACTCAAACAACTCAAGGCCACCTTTGCAAATACGGCCCTTCAGCCCTTCAGAAATGAAGATTTTAAAGCTGTGCTTGCTAAGTGGCCAAAATTAGGAAAAGAGCCATAGGTGGCTATTCTGGTAAAACAAACTTCATGCGTCCCGTCGGGACGTTTCTGGCTATTTGGATAGAAAGTGACATCCCCTAAATTTATTTATAATAAAATGATGCATTTTTATATTTTCTGGTTATTTTTGCAAAAACGGGGCCGGACCCGATGAGGGTTGCCTACGTACCTCACATCCGGTGAGAATCAAACCCGCGTAGTTCGGTCAATTTTGATGCACAGAAAAAAATATGATTTGTTTTGAAATAATTCTCTCTTTTTTTTGAAATTTTGGCAGAGTAACGGGATTTTTGAATATCGGGATTATCAAAACCGGGCATTTTTCTATCCTACCTCACTCTTGGTTTTTCTTTTTCTTTTTTTTTTCTTAATTCTCTTTCCTTACTCTAGAAGCCGGTCAACATACAAGCCAAGCAAATTAATGCACAAGTAGCACGTAAAGAATGCATCAGGATGGTCTTTTGATTTTCGGGTGCACCTATCCTAGACGGACCCAACCCCTGTGTTGAGTCCCCTAAGTCAAATGCACGTGATGCAAGCAAACGTGCCTACTAGGGATCTGGCATGAGGCTGTGTTATTCTAAGTTTTAAATCCTGGGTATATTATTCTAGACCTGGCTTACCCGAGCGGACAACTCGAGCCGGGGGAGGGGGGGCAGCATACCGGGAATACAGAAGCTTCACCGGCTTTGCAACTTGTCCAAACCTCGTTCTAAAATTAGGATATGACTCTAACAGAAAAGAAGCCACGCGAAGCGCACGCTCCCCAGAAGATTTAGAAGACTCAGAGAGAAGGAGGGTTTCGTACCAATTTATATACAGTTCAAATAATATCAAAGCGGTAAAAAGCGGCATTTAGCACATTAGGCTCAAACACGTAAAAATCAGATAATAGACAAAAATCAAGTATAACAGTTATTTTAAGCTCGAATTCTGAACCCTGAACCAGAAGTTCTGGGTTTTTTTTTCCCCAGCAGAGTCGCCAGAGCTGTCACACCTCCTTTTTCCAGAGGGAGGGGTATAGGGGATAGGGGAGTTTTTCTAATTAAAGTGACATAAATCGAAATGAGATTATTTATTTATTCAGAGTCGCCACTTGGAATACTTTATGGTGTCCCAAGTCACCGGTTTATTTTAAATCCCAAATCGAGGAAATTTGACTCTATTTATGGTGTGCGAACACAGAAGACCGGGTAAGGAATTCTGTTAATCCAGGAAAAGGTGTGAGGCACTCCCGAATTCTGTGATTTTAGCACGGTCGCTCAACTATTAATAATTGGCCAAATTATCTGATTAATACATTTTTATAACCTATTGTGCATTTTAGCTTTTTAACCGCTTTAATTATTTATGGAGTTTATTTGAATAAGCCGCGATATCACGCACTCATTTATTTTTGTACACATTGCGAATCGCGCAACGTGAAACGTACCCGCGATTTACAACGTGTTGATTTTATTATTAACATTTGAAGTTATGGTCGAGTCACATGAAACGCACACTCGAATTGGAGATTACGTATCATGACTATGCCACGAGAACCGTACCCATAGTCACGATAATTTAATTACGCGCCTAAAGCAAACTACGAGGTTCAATAGTTGTTCAACTTCTAACTTTGAGATTATTGTGGAGGCTCGACATTACGGAACATTTTACTGTGAGTAAAGCAATGCCAAGGTGTGAATCAAGTGTTTGAAATTTCAATAAAGGATTATCTAACAAATTTAAAAGCACATGTAACGAACTTAACATCATGGATGACTTACTTTGAAAGAAAAGAACAAACAGCAATCTTACACAATGGAGCAGATTCACGCCGATTAAATTGATTACACTTCTTTCTTACTTATTTGGAGTCAACATGAATTAATAGCTACAGAGTAGATTTGCATATAATGACATGAAATTGGGAAACAATAGTACAACTTTTAGCCTCAATTTATGAATGTAAAAGAGCTGATTTATTATATCAAACAGCCATACTCGAAATCTTACATCAATAAACAACCTTTAGAAAATTATTCTGCCCAAACACGATTAAAAAAAATAATGTTACTGAATGGTCTAATTGCAGTAGTGACTCAGTTATAGGTATATGATTCCACTCGTGCTTCAGTTTTCTCACACATTTAACACTCAACAATTTATTCTTAACTTGAATCCTTGGAAAACTTCTAACCAAAAACAATCTCAGATTAATACCTATTTGGTCAAGCATTTAGTATAACAACAAAAGATGACACACATTTAAGCAACTTTGACGTATATCACAGTATAACAGTGATGAATCACTAGGCGCAGCAAATTTGAAGTTAAGAGGAACTGATCTCAGGCCAATTGTTCATTTAACAAAACTGAAATTTATGAAACTAAAATCCAGGCCCATTTGGCAAATATACAACGCAGCAACAATATGAGAATCAATTAATCTAATCATTTATTAGGCAAATAATACAAGTTTAGGAGATGTACCTAGCAGCAGAAATGAAATATCGACCAAATAGAGATCTGAAAAACAGTGTGATAGAGCACAGCTGCAGCGAAATCCACAACACTTCAAATCGACAACCCAGTTTATGAACCCAGCGAATGAAACCAATAGTAACAGAATCAAAACTCTCTTTTCTATCAACTCTCTTTTTCTTTTCTGCTTTTTCCTTTTTATTTGTTTTTGAATTTTCTAGGCGTATGAAGACCAAGAGATCAGAACGTAAAGAAAATGCAAAAAAATGGTGAATCAAAAAGAGAGAGAGATCCTTACTACCTCTATCCCCTATTTTTGAGTTCTTTTCTTTTAGATCTGTATTTCTCTCTTTCTTTTTAGTTCCATCCGTCTATGTGTGTGTATTTGAGAGAAAAGGGAGGTGAACTTGTCGTTCCGTGAGAGATGAGTGAGGTGAGAGAGAAGAAAGATAGGGGTGGCGACTGGCTGAGAGGTTGAAGAAGTAAAGGGGGTCCTCTCTGCTGTCCTCTTCCCTTAAAAAATGAGAAAAGAATTGTGTAATTAAGGGAGAATTTAGGGCAAGCTTGTGGAGAAACTGGGCCACCGAATTTGCTTGGCCCAATTCTAAAAGATGTACACCAACAACCCTTTCTTTCCTTCTCATCTTTCTTTATTAGACGTTTTGCAAAATTAGCCACTATGGACTCAAATTTTAATTAAAACTAATTTATGTGGCTAAACTATTTATATATTTCACTCATTAATTGACTAATGATCTAATTAATTAACTAGCCTAAAAATACATATAGAGTCACTAATGTATTTTTTGGTATTTTAGTATTTTACAAATGCAATTGATTATGCATTTAAAATCTAAAAAATATAAAAATTAAAAATATTTTTGTATTTTCTTTAAGATTTAAAATGCAACTTAAAAATGCATCAAATATGAATACGTACGAAGCAAACTAAGTAAAAAAATATAGAAAAATAATTTAAAGCTATTTTTTGGATTTTTTAGGAGTAATTTTATATTAGGGCAAAAATTAGGTGCTCACAGCTATCCCTCTTTGCTCGGAAACATGAAGAGTTTTCGGGCAAAGATAAAGTGAGCAATTACGAGCAATATTTGCCCGTTTGGATACTCCATGGGAGGCGTTTTTGAAAAGTTTGACCGAACCTTGCTTCGGAGGTTGCCTACATATCCTTGGCTATAAAGGAATCAAGTCAGTGTAGTTCTGGAAGTTTAGGTAGCTGGGACTACCGAGAAGCTGTGAAAAAGAAACTAAGCCTATCAGCTACGAGTTACAAGATTCCTATCTATGAGTCTTCTGAAGCTTGATCTTGAGTCTTGAATGGTTCTTCATGCGGACTTTTGATTTGAACCTTGATGCTTGCTAGTTGCAGGTGCTAGTTCTTTCTTCTTCAGCTTTTCGGATCAGGACGGGACATGCAAAGCTTGTGACTTCAGCCATGTCTTGAGCAGTTCACATCTTTCATCGGCTTCTGCATTTTGGATTCACTTCTCTTTTTTTTTCTTTTTTTCTGGATTGAGACTTCTTCCTTTGGTCATCTCGGACTGTCAGCTCGCATTCTTGAGGCGAGCTTCTGCTACTTCTAACTTGAATTGAATTTTGAAATGACTTCCCTCGTTCTTCAGGTGGGCGCCTGCAACTGACTTGAAATTTGAAACGAATTCCCTCATTCTCCAGGTGGGCGCCTGATGACCTACAACTGAAATGAATTCCCTCGTTCTCCAGGTGGGCGCCTGATGACTTAAAACTTGAAATAAATTCCCTCGTTCTCCAGGTGGGCGCCTGATTTTGACTTAAAATTGAAATGAATTCCCTCGTTCTCCAGGTGGGTGCCTGATGACTTAAAACATGAAATAAATTCCCTCGTTCTCTAGGTGGGCGCCTGATGACTTAAAACTTGAAATAAATTCCCTCGTTCTCCAGGTGGGCGCCTGATTTTGACTTAAAATTGAAATGAATTCCCTCGTTCTCCAGGTGGGTGCCTGATGACTTAAAACTTGAAATAAATTCCCTCGTTCTCTAGGTGGGCGCCTGATGACTTAACACTTGAAATAAATTCCTTCGTTCTCCAGGTGGGCGCCTGATTTTGACTTAAAACTGAAATGAATTCCCTCGTTCTCCAGGTGGGCGCCTGATGACTTAAAACTTGAAATAAATTCCCTCGTTCTCCAGATGGGCCCCTGATTTTGACTTAAAGCTAAAATGAATTCCCTCGTTCTCCAGGTGGGTGCCTGATGACTTAAAGCTAAAATGAATTCCCTCGTTCTCCAGGTGGGCGCCTGATGACTTAAAACTGAAATGAATTCCCTCGTTCTCCAGATGGGCGCCTGATTTTGACTTAAAGCTAAAATGAATTCCCTCATTCTCCAGGTGGGTGCCTGATTTTGACTTAAAACTGAAATGAATTCCCTCGTTCTCCAAGTGGGCGCCTGATGACTTAAAACTTGAAATAAATTCCCTCGTTCTCCAGTGTGGGTGCCTGATGACTTAAAACTTGAAATAACTTCCCTCGTTCTCCAGGTGGGCGCCTGATTTTGACTTAAAACTTGAAATAAATTCCCTCGTTCTCCAGGTGGGCGCCTGATTTTGACTTAAAGCTAAAATGAATTCCCTCGTTCTCCAGGTGGGCGCCTGATGACTTAAAACTGAAATTAATTCCCTCGTTCTCCAGGTGGGCACCTGATGACTTAAAACTTAAAATAAATTACCTCGTTCTCCAGGTGGGCGCCTGATTTTGGCTTAATACTTGAAATAAATTCCCTCGTTCTCCAGGTGGGCGCTTGATTTTGACTTAAAGCTAAAATGAATTCCCTCGTTCTCCAAGTGGGCGCCTGATGACTTAAGACTTGAAATAAATTCCCTCGTTCTCCAGGTGGGCGCCTGCTATCACAACAACACAGACAAAACAGAGAAAATTTTCTGCCCCAGTTTGTACCAGGAACATTCATTGATTGTTAGTTGCATCCCATTATCCAGGAGGGTCCTGAAAACTTAAAACTAGATCCCATTATCCAGGAGGGTCCTGAAAACTTAAAACTGAACTTATCTGGAACATGCTTTCCTCATGGGGATTTCCTGGCAAAGCGAAAAATATTTCTTGCCCCTGCTTAAAACAAAGAGAATTTTGTCAGTTTGAAAATGTGGCGGTTAGTTTGTGGCATCCTTGCTGAAAGTGTTTGCTTCTGCCACTATCCCTCTTCATTCTGATTAGATGCTTCGGGCTACAAAGAATTGTTTGACCTTTCAATCGGACCTCGACCACAAAACCTCTGAATGACTTGAATCCCTTACACTCAACTCGTCATATGGCACTTTTATTTTGACAACTGTTGAACCTTTGCATTTCTTACAAATTCATGAATTACTTGACCACCCGAACTTCAGTTACCACCGCATTGCTTATTCTAAATCATGTCCCTTGTGATGTGCCTGGCCGAATTTCGCTTGGTGCAAATAAAAAACTAGTAATGAGCTTTGAAGTCCTTTCTTGCTTGCTTCAAAAGACTAATTTGACAGAGACTTAGAAAAATAGACCCAAAAGAAACGAAGCGAAGTGACTTCGAGAATTAGGAATAAAAAAGAAAAAATAGAGATGACTATTTGAAGAAAAATGGAAAAGAGACTTATCTGAATGAAGCAGCCGGCTCCAATGATCATGACATGCATTTCGGATTGATCAGCCTAATCCATCCAACTAATCACATTTCAGTTCATGCCATGTCTTCATACTTCAAAATCGGGGTTTCCATAATTCATCTTCTCTATAAAGTCATGAACCCCATTCGGCTTGTAATGCCCCGAGGGGTTTTCACCAGCAAACCTCTCTCATTTGCTCCTCTCTCAACTCATTGTCACCTTACATTGCCCGTAAGGGTTTTCACCAATAAGACTCTCTCATTTGAATTTTCTCTCGACTCACCATCGCCCTATGGTGCCCGTGAGGGTTTTCACCAATAAGACTCTCTCATTTATTCACTTTTCCTTGTGCCCATGAACAAAGGTGCTACCCATGATGTAAATAATACCTCCATCTCACTTGACTTGGCATCCTCAAAGTTAATCAGAAGGTCTTTCTTTGGACTGTAGTGTAGGTTTTGGACAGGGTTAGAAAGAAAGGGTGTCATGCAGGCTCAAAATAATTTAAAATGAAGGGGTTCAAAATTACAACTTTTGGAATCAAATCTTTTTTTTTTCAAAACTAAAACTTCTGCCCTAGTTTCTTCGAATCTGGGGAATTTTAAATTTTTATTTTGATGGGACCGAACCGTGTAAGGCTGCCTACGTATCCTTAAAAGAAATCAGGTCGAACGTAGTTCAAACTAGTAAAAGTTGTTTTGTTTTTGTTACTTTGCTTTTCTTTTTCTTTTCTCCTTTCTTTTCTCTTTTCTTACTTTTGCTTTTCTCTTTTCCTTCTCTTTTTTTTTCTTTTCTTTTATATTTCTAACTCTACTTCTGATTCCAAAAGAGGGGTATGAAAGAAAATAAATAAGGCTCAAAAAGGGGTAACAAATGATAAAAGTGTTTGGGATAGCAGAATAAAATGCCTTCGTCATTCCAACTTTGAACATGCCTAGTACAAAATGCGATTGAAGATAAGCAAAGAAATCATACATAATATCTCTTGACTGCATCAGAATTGATAGCCATATCCACACATTTACCTTCTATGTCTGTTAAATACAAAGTACCATTGGGCAACACCTTTGTCACAATGAACGACCCCTTCCAGTTTGGGGCGAACTTGCCTTTAGCTTCAGCCTGATGTGGAAGGATGCGTTTCAATACCAGCTGACCCACTTAAAATTTTCGGGGATGCACCTTCTTGTTGTATGCTCTTGCCATTCTTTTCTGATACAATTGACCATGACATACTGCTGCCAATCTTTTTTCATCAATCAAACTTAATTGCTCTAGTCGGGTTTTGACCCACTCATCATCATCAATTTCAGCTTCAACAACGAAAGTTATGCCTGTTTCGACCCACTTGGTAAAGTAATCAATGGCCACCAGAATAAACCTATGCCTGTTTGAGGCTGCCGGCTCAATTGGTCCAATGACATCCATGCCCCAAACAACGAAGGGCCAAGGTGCAGACATTGTGTGCAACTCAGATGGCGGGGAATGAATCAAATCACCGTGCACCTGGCATTGATGACATTTGCGAACGAAGCTGATGCAATCTCGTTCCATGGTGAGCCATTAATAACCTGCTCGAAGAATCTTCTTTGCCAAGACATACCCACTCATATATGGCCCGCAAACCCCGGAATGCACTTCGGCCATGATAGTCGAGGCTTGTTTAGCATCTATACACCTTAGTAATCCTAGATCTGGAGTTCTCTTGTACAATATTCCCCCACTTAAGAAATATCCACTAGCCAGACGTCGAATGGTTCTCTTTTGATCGCCTGTGGCATGTACCGGATATACCCCCGATTTGACGTATTCCTTGACATCATGGAACCAAGGCTCACCATCAAGTTCCTCCTCAACCGCATTGCAATAGGCATGCTGATCATGGATTTGGATATGCAGAGGGTCGACATAAGTCTTATTCGGATAGTGTAACAATGACGCCAGAGTAGCCAAGGCGTCGACAATCTCATTATGAATCCTGGGAATATGCCTGAATTCTACCGACCTAAATCGTTGACAAAGATCATGCAGACATTGTCGATACGATATGAGCTTCAAATCACGAGTCTCCCATTCTCCCTGAATCTGGTGAACCAACAAATCTGAATCTCCCAAAACCAATATTTCTTAAACTCCCATGTCTATAGCTAGCCTCAAACCCAGAATGCATGCCTCGTATTCAGCCATGTTGTTAGTGCAATAAAATCGAAGTTGAGCTATTACGGGGTAGTGATGCCTTGTTTCAGAAATGAGTACAGCCCCTATTCCGACACCTTTCATGTTAGTAGCTCCATCAAAGAAGAGTTTCCAACTTGGCTTTTCATCATGATCAGCCTCGTCAACATACATCACTTCTTCATCAGGAAAAAAAGTCTTCAGTGGCTCATATTCTTCATCCACCAGATTCTCGGCCAAGAGATCGGCGAGGGCTTGGGCTTTCATCGCGGTCCGAGTCACATCGATGATGTCAAACTCTGTGAGTAAAATCTGCCACTTTGCCAATCTTCCTGTGGGCATAGGCTTCTGAAAGATATACTTTAGAGGATCCATGCGAGAAATGAGGTAAGTAGTGTAGGATGACAGATAATGCTTCAACTTTTGTGCCACCCAAGTCAGGGTGCAACATGTCCTTTCAAGAAGAGTATACTTAACCTCATAAGGAGTGAACTTCTTGCTGAGATAATAAATGGCTTGCTCTTTCTTGCCCGTGATGTCGTGTTGACCCAACACACAACCAAAAGAATTATCCACGACCGTCAAATAGAGGATTAAAGGTCTCCCAGGTTCTGGCGGAACCAGCACAGGTGGGTTTGACAGGTAACTCTTGATCTTATCAAATGCTTCCTGACACTCATCAGTCCACTTCACCACAGCATTCTTCTTCAGCAACTTAAAGATGGGCTCACAAGTTGTCGTGAGTTGAGAAATAAACCTGCTGATGTAGTTTAACCTTTCGAGAAGGCTCATCACCTCGGTTTTGTTCTTTGGCAGTGGTAATTCTTGGATGGCTTTGATCTTTGATGGGTCCAACTCAATACCGCGTCGACTGACTATGAATCCCAACAGTTTCCTGGACGGGACACCAAATGCACATTTTGCCGGATTGAGCTTGAGGCTGTACCTGCAGAGCCTTTGGAAAAACTTTCTCAAGTCTCCAACATGGTCGGACTGCTTCTTTGACTTTATGATCACATCATCTACATAAACCTCAATTTCCTTGTGCATCATGTCATGAAATATGGTAGTCATTGCCCTCATGTAAGTTGCCCCGGCATTCTTCAAACCAAATGGCATTACCCGGTAGCAGTATGTCCCCCATGGTGTGATGAATGCTGTCTTTTCTGCATCTTTCTCATCCATCAGGATCTAGTGATATCCTACGTAGCAATCCACAAAAGACCCAATCTCGTGCTTGGCATAATTGTCGATCAGAATATGGATGTTCGACAATGGAAAGTTATCTTTTGGACTTGCCTTATTGAGATCACGATAATCAACACAGACCCTGGTCTTACCATCCTTCTTTGGTACTGGCACGACATTAGCTAACCAAGTGGGATATCGAGTGACCCGAATGACCTTTGCGTCAAGCTGCTTTGTGATTTCTTCTTTGATCTTCACACTCATGTCAGTCTTAAACTTCCTTAACTTTTGCTTGACTGGAGGGAATGCCGGATCAGTTAGTAATTTATGAACTACCAAATCAGTGCTCAAACCCGGCATGTCGTCATACGACCATGCAAAAACATCTTTATATTCAAACAGTGCTTTGATTATTTCTTCCTTGATTTGTGGTTCCAGATGCACACTTATCTTGGTTTCCCTGAGATTATCTTGATCTCCTAAATTGATTGCTTCAGTTTCATTCAAATTAGGCTTGGGTTTTTCTTCAAAGTGATTTAGTTCTCTACTGATTTCCTGAAATGCTGCTTCTTTATCATATTCTGTTTCATCATCACACTCTACTTCTTGGATTGTTGTTTCAAAATTAGATTGGCTTTTAAGATTTGGCTGAAAATTCCTCATGCATGTCATGTCATTGAAAGCAGCATAAAAAGAACTGTACAGAAAAAAGAAACAAAACAAAAATGAAACGCTATCAGGAATAATGGAAAACGGGAAATTGTATTTCATTGAAAATAAAGGATAGAAGGGTTTGTACATCAAAACAAGCAAAAAATAAAAAATTTGGATTACAACCCTGGAATAACCCAGATAACAGAAAGGAAAACAAAGCAAATTACCAAAACTCCTTTCGGGTAGGGAGAGGAGTAGCTTTCCAATTGCTAAGCTTCACATTTGGCCCAACGAGCTGCACATCGGCATTACTGGAACCTTCCCCGATTTCCACCATGTTAACCTCATCAAACAAACTCTAGAACCTCTTGATCCGCTCTTCATCAAAGTCGACCACAGGTTTTGGGACCGCTGATATTGGGCGTTTTGCGACCCCTGGCTTGACAAAAGACTTGGAGATATGTGGAACAGGCTTAGTAAGTGACCATGCCTTTCTTTTCAAATTTTTAGCCTTTTTCATGTCCTTCCCTGTGAGTGTGAATCCCAAACCAAATGTACCGAAACTTTCACGTGGACACACCGGATGTGCAATACCCTGCAGAGACGAACCCAGTCCTTTGCCCGGCATAAAACCATTCTTCAACATTTCATTTGCCACCATGGCGGACGCGAAGGATAGCTTTGGACCTGGAATGCATTCTCCTTCAAGAATCTTCTCGACATACACTGTTTCAATTGTTTGGTACACCCAAGGCCCTTTATCATCTTCAACTTCAATAAATGGAACAATTGTGTCATTATAAGCAGATAAGTTCTCATCACTGTGCACAACTATTTCCTGCCTGTCCCATTCGAACTTTACCATTTGATGCAGAGAAGACGGGATTGCCTTGGCAGCATGTATCCATGGCCTGCCCAACAACAAATTGTAGGAGACAGCCACATCTAGCACTTGGAACTTCATAGTGAACTCAACTGGACCTACTGACAATTCGAGCATTATATCACTGATGGAATCTTTCCCTCCTCCATCAAAGCCTCGAACACATACATTGTTCATGTGGATCTTTTAGTGCCGATCTTCAACTTTTGCAAAGTGGACAGAGGGCAGATATTTGCACTAGAACCATTGTTCATGAACCAATACCCTTGAGACAGTAGAATCCTCGCACTTCACTGTAAGATAAAGAGCTCGGTTGTGCTCCGTACCCTCTATAGGAAGTTCATCATCTGAGAAAGTGATCCTGTTTGCTTCGAAAATCTTGTTAGCAATCTTTTCCAAGTGGCTTACCGTGATCTTATCAGGAACATGGGCCTCATTTAAAATCTTCATCAGGGCTTTGCGGTGTTCATCTGAATGTATCAGCAAAGACAAAAGAGAGATCTGAGCTGGTGTTTTCCTTAACTGCTCTACAATGGAATAGTCTTGCATTTTCATCTTTTTCAAGAACTCTTCAGCCTCTTCTTCGGTGACCGGCTTCTCTATTGGGATGTGGCCATCCTTGAATGGCTTAGCTTTCCTCAGTTCTTCTGGGGTTAAACATCTCCCAGAATGAGTCAGTCCTCCGGTTTCATTGACTTCTTCCTCTACTTCTTTCCCTTTATATGTTACTATCACCTGTTTGTAATTCCACGGGATGACTTTTGTGTCAACCATTGGCAATTGGGTCACTGTCTTAATAATAACGGGGGTAATACGAGCCCCTTCCACGATTATGTCAGGCTTGCCCGGGACCCCTGGCACGATCACTTTTTGCTTTTCCTGGTTCGCTTCAACATCAATCAGAGGCCCTTTCACAACCAATACAGATGGCTTCACGTTGAGCGTGCTTAGCTTCTCCGACACCCCTTCAACTGTCAAGGGCATTACTTTTGCAGAATCTGGAGCTTTAACTGGATTACTTTCGCTAGCCCGGATCATCATGACAGACTTGGAAGAATTCTTGGCCTCCCCATCCTTATGAACTATCTCAATCATATGTGCCTCTGCATGGGCCGGCAAAGGATTTTGGTTGATGTTTGGTGCCTCCGGGTTCTGGACCACAATTTGATTTGTATCAATAAGCTCTTGGATCGCCCTCTTCAAATGCCAACACTTCTTCGTGTCGTGCCCTGGGGCATCAGAACAATATGCATATCTAAGGGAATAATCAAGGTTCCTTGGAGGTGGATTTGGTGTCTTTGGCTCAATCAGCCTTAAAACGTCCAACTGCCTCAACCTTTGAAACAAACTGGTATATGACTCTCAAAGAGGGGTGAAGGTTTCTTTCCGCTGCTGCCTCTCTTTTCTATAATCCGGCCTTGATCGAAAGTTTGGACCAGTAGGGTTTCGATATGGTTGTGGGGGTGGATAAGGATTTTGTGGAGTTGGAGCACGCCATTGCGGGTAAGGAGGGGGTTGTGCATATGACTGTGCATGGTGAACATGGTATTGGGGTAGTCTGACTGAATATTGAGGGTCTTGTGATGGGAAATAATGTTGGGATGGATTATATGGAGCTTGGGTGTAGGCTTGAGGTTGGGGTCGAGGTTGGGTGTACTGGTGAGGCGAACCCCTTGGGCCACGCCCTGATCCAGAGACAAACATAGCGACATCATCTTTCTTTTTTTTGCCTAACAGGCTTCCGGTGCCACTTTGAATTGCTTGTGTGGTTGCTTTTATGGCGGAGTAGCTCATGATCTTGCTTGACTTGAGTCCCTCTTCCACCATTCCTCCCATCGTTACCATATCGTTGAAGGACTTACCTATGGCTGAGATCAAATGGCCAAAGTAAGTAGGTTCTACGGCTTGAAGAAAGTACTCGACCATCTCATCTTCTTCCATTGGAGGATTGACCCGTGCAGCTTGTTCTCTCCATCTGAAACCATATTCCCTAAAGCTCTCACTGGGCTTCTTCTCTACCTTGGTCAAAGATAGGCGATCCGGGATAATGTCTATATTGTACTGAAAGTGCCGAGCAAAGGCCTGAGCCAAGTCGTCCCATGTGTACCACCTGCTAGCGTCTTGGCGGGTGTACCATTCTAAAGCCGCCCCACTCAAACTCTGACTGAAATATGCCATTAATAATTCATCTTTCCCACCGGCGCCTCTCATCTTGCTGCAAAAGCCTCTCAAATGGGCCAGGGATCTCCATGTCCATCGTACAGGTCAAACTTGGGCATCTTGAACCCAGCGGGCAGTTGGACATCAGGTAATAAGCATAAATCCTTGTAAGCCACACTTACTTGGCTTCCTATCCCTTGCATGTTCTTCAAAGATGGCTCTAGACTCTTCACTTTCCTGAATATCTCATCCTGCTCCACGTTCCGGGATGGTTTCTTAGTTTCAACAGGAGGTTCAAAGTGAGGGGTGTAGGAATAAGGATCCGTGACTTTGAAAGTTGGTTCCGGAGCATAATATTGGGTATCTGGAGCTTGGAACGCGGGTTCACTAGAAGATCGGTGGAGGGTAGCTCGCGGATGGGCGTCGGAGCCGGGTATGCGGTTGTTTTGGCTGGTGGAGCATGGAAAGTTTGGGATGAGGTGCCAGGGTAGTGGTGGAAAGGGGTAAAACCCGGTGCATGCTGAGGGGAAAGATCAACGGTAGTGGGATTCTGGGCTTGTGCCAGTGGTGGGATGAAAGCAGGATTTTCTGTGTAGTTAGCGGGAAATGAAGGTGGAGGATGCCCTCTAATCCAGGCTTGATACATTTCAGCCATTTGATGCTTCAACCCGTGGACCTCCTCTTTTAATTCAGACTCTGATTCTATAATCTCCCTCGGCGGGTCAACAACACCCGTGTCCGACTCTTTGCTAGTCATGACTGCCTTACGCTTTGATCTGGTATTATAGGGGTGACTTGCCAGGATGCCAACAAACTAACCACCTGAACAGAACTTGTCTTATTATACATATACAATAACTTGGTCAGTTTTGAAGCATTTAACAGATAGGGAATCGCATATTGGGGATGCAATGCACCTGAGCAGTTAAACGTTTCTAAATGCTTTGCGACGACTTATGTGCTTCATCCCGGCTCTTTTCCCAAATTTCGAATCCTGATTTTTTCCTCTCTCCTTTTGCTGTGTTTCGCTCTTTTAATTCTCATTCTTTTTTTTCTTTTGTTTGGCCCCTCTTTTCTTTCTTCCCTCCCTTTTTTTTCCTCTTTTTTTTTTCTTTTCTCTAATTTATTTTAAGACTATAATCGAATCCTATGGGGATTGCCTACGTATCATGATGTCGCATGAATCAGATCATTACATAGTTCAGGGAAATAAATGCAAAATGAATTTTTTTTCAATATTTCATTAATAAAAGACATCTTTTTGAATTTTCTATTACAAGGACTTAAAAGTAGTGATGACTACAAAAACAAATCTACAGACTTGAAATAAAGCAATAAGCAGCCTTGACAAGAACGAACAAAACTCGAGGAAAGTAAAATACAGACTCAAAAACTAACTAAAAAAAAATCAAAAATACATAAGAGCCTCCACTGGTACTCCGGGGGCTTGCGGGACATCAGCCGGTCTCCGCACGGGCCTACGGGCAATATCTTCTTGAAGGTGGTCTAGATCAACCATCACTTGTCGAACGAATGTCATTACATAAGCAAAAAACATAGATTTGGTCATGTCTTCACATTCATGGCATTTCATTACAACATAATCAGCTATCTCTTTAATCCTCATTCTGATGACACCCTTTTCTTGAAGCAAACGTCCAATCTGCTGGGCCCGAGCCTCTAACACTTGTGTATCTGTGTTGTTTTGGTCTTGTAACTGTTGCAGGCTTTCTTGTAGTTGGTAAATCAATGCATAGCAATGCTCTCTTTCTGTCTTGAAATCCTTTATTTGCTTGACCATTTCATTTTCCAGGGCAACCAGCTTTTTCTGTAAAATTGCTACTTCTTTGTCATATTTCTGCTTCAACTAGTAGGCTAATCTAGCATGTTCTTCTGCACTTTTGGCCAACTTTTCTTGAGCATTTAACAAGTTCTTTTCGGCCTTTGTCAAGTCAAAACCATAATCATGCACTTTCCGCCTTAGGTTGGTTATAATTTTCTCATCTCTCTCACTTCTTACCGGTGTCTCGACGGCTATTTTCATTCTCTGGATTTGGGCTCGAAGGGCTTCATTTTCCCTAGCCAACCTCTTCTTTTCCCCTTCATCTTCAGCTGCCTGCAAACTACTATCAAATTTGATTTTTTTAATTTGTTCTTCTAGTTTGTTTATAGTAGTCCGGTATTCCTTTTCTTTAGCTAACCAAACCCATTGCTCTCGTGCTCCATCGGTGAATTGTTGCACATGGGACCTTTTGACGGGCTGTTCTGGTTCTTGATCGACCCGACTTCTTTTACCATACCATATGGCATAGTTGGATCCTACTTCACCCATGGACAAATCTCGTACTTGAGTCTGTGGTTCCAAGAACCTACATTGGTGCCAAATTTGACGAACCCTTTCTTCTGGAAATGTGGCTTTTGGGCATAGTTCAATAACCTGTGGACTCAAATCTTCGTCATAGGGGACTGTTTGGTATCTGCCCAATTGGCGTAGGACCCGATGCGGGGCATATGGCTGAATACTCCGAAGAGCCATTAATAAAAGAAAGCACACTCCGGCGGACATATAAATAACTTCATCGACCGAGAGCCAACCGAAAGTCCACTCAATTCGATTTGCGTTTAAAGAACCCAAATACGCGTACCATGCCTTAGTACCTTCTGGCAACTCATGACCGTTTACTCGGTTTTCATATTCTTCGATGCAATTGAGTCCGGCCAGACCGTAGTTCATGTAACCTGGGCGATGACAAAGATGTTCTACTAACCACATTTGTCAAAGCAAGTTGCAACCCTCAAAAAACTTTGTCCCGGCTCGATAAGCGATTAAAGCTCGGTAAATTTCTGCGAGAATCATCGGTATGATAGTGCCATTGGCCTTTTTGACCATAAAGTCGGCCACTCCTGCGAGCCCCGATTCTATATGTCTGTCACTCCTTGGGCATATCAGAGTGCCTAAAAATGCCACCATAAAGGCCAAATCCCTACGTGCTTCCCATTTGTCTTTATTTCCCTGATGATTCAAACCAGTATCCGGAGCCTCAAATCCGTAGGGGTCCCCATACCGGCTGTATAAGAAACGGAATGTGCAGAATCCTCCGGCTAAATTTTTATCTTTAACCTGCCGGCTAATACTCAAGAGGTCCAAAAACTTATGAGGGGTTACAGTTCTTGGTGCTACTGGATATTGATGCCTTAGCTTCCCTTCGAAACCAGCATAACCTGCTGTTTCCTCTAGTGTAGGGGTCAACTCGAAATCAGAGAAGTGGAAAACATTGTGTGTCGGGTCCCAAAACGGTATCAAAGCTTCGATTATATCAACCCTTGGTTTAATTTCCAGAAGACCAGTGAGCCCACCTAAAGCCTTTGTCACAGAACGCTTGCTGACCTCCCCCAGGTCGTTCCACCACATATGAAGTCCTAGTGGAATTTCGTCTACGACTCGAAAAGGTATATTTTCAACAGTGCTCATCCTGCACATTTTATTTAAGGCGACTGGTTAAAAACAAGTGATTTTTGATTATTTTTTTTTTTATTTTTGACCCCAAAAGAAAGATTATTTGTGCAAAATAAAACTCAAACAACTCAAGGCCACCTTTGCAAATACGGCCCTTCAGCCCTTCAGAAATGAAGATTTTAAAGTTGTGCTTGCTAAGTGGCCAAAATTAGGAAAAGAGCCATAGGTGGCTATTCTGGTAAAACAAACTTCCTGCGTCCCGTCGGGACGTTTCTGGCTATTTGGACAGAAAGTGACATCCCCTAAATTTATTTATGATAAAATGATGCATTTTCATATTTTCTGGTTATTTTTGCAAAAACGGGGCCGGACCCGATGAGGGTTGCCTACGTATCTCACATCCGGTGAGAATCAAACCCGCGTAGTTTGATCAATTTTGATGCACAGAAAAAAATATGATTTGTTTTGCAATGATTCTCTTTTGTTTTTGAAATTTTGGCAGAGTAACGAGATTTTTTAATATCGGGATTATCAAAATCAGATATTTTTCTATCCTACCTCACTCTTGCTTTTTCTTTTTCTTTTTTTTCTTAATTTTCTTTCCTTACTCTAGAAGCCGGTCAACATACAAGCCAAGCAAATTAATGCACAAGTAGCACGTAAAGAATGCATCAGGATGGTCTTTTGATTTTCGGGTGCACCTATCCTAGACGGACCCAACCCCTGTGTTGAGTCCCCTAAGTCAAATGCACGTGATGCAAGCAAACGTGCCTACTAGGGATCCGGCATGAGGCTGTATTATTCTAAGTTTTAAATCCTGGGTGTATTATTCTAGACCTGGCTTACCCGAGCGGACAACTCGAGCCGGGGGGGGGGGGAGGGGGGCAGCGTACCGGGAATACAGAAGCTTCACCGGCTTTGCAACTTGTCCGAACCTCGTTCTAAAATTAGGATATGACTCTAACAGAAAAGAAGCCACGCGAAGCGCACGCTCCCCAGAAGATTTAGAAGACTCAGAGAGAAGGAGTGTTTCGTAGTAATTTATATACAGTTCAAACAATATCAAAGCGGTAAAAAGTGGCATTTAGCACATTAGGCTCAAACACGTAAAAATCAGATAATAGACAAAAATCAAGTATAACAGTTATTCTAAGCTCGAATTCTGAACCCTGAACCAGAAGTTCTAGGTTTTTTTTTTCCCCAGCAGAGTCGCTAGAGCTGTCACACCTCCTTTTTCCAGAGGGAGGGGTATAGGGGATAGGGGAGTTTTTCCAATTAAAGTGACATAAATCGAAATGAGATTATTTATTTATTCAGAGTCGCCACTTGGAATACTTTATGGTGTCCCAAGTCACCCGTTTATTTTAAATTCCAAATCGAGGAAATTTGACTCTATTTATGGTCTGCGAACACAGAAGACCGGGTAAGGAATTCTGTTAACCCAGGAGAAGGTGTGAGGCACTCCCGAATTCTGTGGTTTTATCACGGTCGCTCAACTATTAATAATTGGCCTAATTATCTGATTAATACATATTTATAACCTATTGTGCATTTTAGCTTTTTAACCGCTTTTAATTATTTATGGAGTTTATTTGAATAAGCCGCGATATCACGCACTCATTTATTTTCGTACACATTGCGAATCGCACCACGTGAAATGCACCCGCGATTTACAACGTGTTGATTTTATTATTAACATTTGAAGTTATGGTCGAGTCACGTGAAACGCACACTCGAATTGGAGATTACGTATCATGACTATGCCACGTGAACCGTACTTAATTAATTAACTAGCCTAAAAATGCATGTAGAGTCACTAATGTATTTTTTACATATTTTAGTGTTTTACAAATGCAATTGATTATGCATTTAAAATCTAAAAAATGTAAAAATTAAAAATATTTTTGTATTTTCTTTAGGATTTAAAATGCAACTTAAAAATGCATCAAATATGAATACGTACGAAGCAAACTAAGTAAAAAAATATAGAAAAATAATTTAAAGCTATTTTTTGGATTTTTTAGGAGTAATTTTATATTAGGGAAAAAATTAGGTGCTCACACTCATCTCCCAATTCCTTATATATTTCGAGATATAAGCTTCTAAAGTCAGCCCTATACAACAGAGATTTCCAAACTATTCCCGTATAGCCTGTAGTATATCTACCATAACGTTTTGTATACAACTCCAAATAATAAATGGTTTATCTTTCTTATAATTAAAAACAAAGGGCTACAACTTTTATTTTTGGATCATCTCCCAATTCCTTATAGATTGCGAGATATGAGCTTCCAAAGTCGGGTCAGTGCGGCAGGAGTTTCCTCTACGCGATCGCAAAAAGGCTTCCGCGATCGCGATTCACAGTCTCCAAACAGCAAAATTACTCTTCGCAATCGCGACCGTTTGTCCGCGATCACAACCGTTTATCCGCGATCGCGATGCATACCTCTGTGGCCAAAAACCATCAACTAAAAATGGCCTAGAAATGCTCTGAAACCACCCCGAAACTCACCCGAGCCACTCGGTACCCCGTCTGAGCATCCCAACCAGTCCCAATACATAACACGAACCTGCTCGAGGCCTCAAATCACATCAAACAATATCAAAACTAAGAATCACACCTCAAATCAAAATTTATGAACTTTAAACTTTTAAATTCTATATCTTGTGCCGAAACACATCAAATCAATCCGGAATGACTTCAAATTTTGCACACAAGTAATAATTGACATAACAAAGCTATTCCAATTTCCAGAATCGGATTCCGACCCCGATATCAAAAAGTCAACCCCCGGTCAAACTTCCCAAAAATTCGTCTTTCGCCATTTCAAACCTAATTCCACTACAGATCTCCAAATAATTTTTCGGACACGCTCCTAAGTTCTTAATCACCATACAGAGCCATTGACTTCATCAAAATTCCATTCCGAAGTCGTTTGCTCAAAAGTCAACTCTTTCCATTTAAGCTTCTAAATAAGGATTGTTATTTTAATTTAATTCTGAATCTTCAGTTATTCAAACTCAACCACACCCGCGAGTCATAATACATATTGCGAAACTGCTCGAGACCTTAAGTTATTGAACGGGGCATAAATTCTTAAAATGACAAGTCGGGTCGTTACACTTGGTTAGCTTTTGATTTTGGATTAGTTTAGATAAACGGTTTGAAAAATATTGGTAAATGGCTAAATGGTTATGGGACTATTTCAGCTAAGTATGGTGGGCTATGAGATTAGAATTGTTAAGGGGAAATTGTTTGAGTTGTTTGGACTAGAAATAGATTATTTGGGCCTGATTTTAGGAGAATAATTGAGCTAATATTAAAATAATGAAGTAATTAGGAGTGATAATGAATAAATAAAATAAGATACAAGAAGTCTAAAAATAAACTGTAAATGCTTATATTTTTTAAAGTTGTTAATACTTAGTAAAAATAATTATAGAAAAGTAAATAATAATTATAATAATAATAATAACAATATAGTTATAGAACATGTAATAATACATAAAAATGATATGAATATTATTATGACTTTTAAATAAAATAGTAGTTCATTAGAATAATAAGGAGTAAGGATGGATAAAATTGGGTGTCAACAATACCCCTAGGCTGGATTAGCCATAAACAGTATCGAGTGACCGAATAATTTGTGACCAGTATTTACATGAGGTCTTTCTACTGAGATGTCATATTTCTCATAGTATGCAGTATTTATCTATTTCACTTGTACTGAGTTTAACTGTTGAACTTAAAAGCATGCCTATATTTTTGTACTACTATTTATACTGGATTGTACATGCGGAGCTCGTCATTACTTTCAGCCCAAATGTTAGTCTTGTTACTTATTGAGTTAGTTGTACTCATACTACACTCTGCACCTCGTGTGCAGACCCAGGTGCTCTCGGATACAACGGCTGCTAGATTTCGAAGTTAATTATGTTGGGAACTATCAAGGTAGCTGCTTGACGTTCGCAGACTTGATTCCTTTTCTGTTTAATTATTGTACTATTCTATATTTTCAGACAGTGATTTTTATCCGTCAGACTTTGTATTCATATTAGATGCTCATGTACTCAGTGACACCGAGTTTTGGGAGTGTTATATTTGAAATTGTGAGTTTCTTCCGTTGAATTTAATTATTATGTTTTTAAATTTAAAAGATATGGTGGTTTATTGAGATTGTCGGCTTGCCTAGTATTGAGATAGGTGCCATCACGACATGTGAGATTTTGGGTCGTGACAAAACCTTATTAGGAAAAAACCCTATGAAAAAAATTTCAGTGAAGGAAAAAGAGTACACACGTTTAGAAATACGCCTTTTGGTTGCCTTGTTAAAAACTTTACAAAAGTCAAACGGCAAGTTGAACAAATGCACATGTGACCATAGAGTAGATGCATATATTAAAATCATATAATAATAAAAGATCCACATGGTAGGTGACTGGGCCCATATATTTATCACCTTTTATTTTCTCCAGAAATCAAGGGATTCAATCCCAACCTTAACTGATATATCATGAGAATAAGCAGCACAAGAGAATTCTTGAAGAATCTTCTATTTCTTCAATATATGCCAATGTAATTCTCAATTAATTTTTCGCATCATAATTGAACCAGGATGGCCAACCGGTCATGCCAACTAATATTTGTTTCAGTAAACATCTAGTTTACTTGTGGCATATGATTCCATCATCATTCTTATACTTGTGTAGTACAAATAGGAAAAAAAATTGGGCGACCTTTTATATTTACCCGATATGATTAAAGTAATTTGAAGATAATCAATCTTCCTTTCATTTATAGTCTCAATATGCCAACCACTTTGACTAATATATTTAAAACTCAAAAAATTTCTTTTGAGACTTAATATCAATATTATGAACAATTTCACTCATACGTGTAGTAACAAATTAGCTCTTTCAGAGCTTTTAATTGATTTTGTACTGCAAGATCTTTTGTCACACCATCCATATGTTGAATGTCTCCTTCACGGATAAAATCATATCATAATGATTGTCATGGTCAAAATCATCATAAGCAAAATCATTTCTTGCTTTAATGTTTGCGTTTAATAACCTTTTATAAGACATGGCAAAATATTTTCGGCATACCACATGTACGCGACCAATAACATATTCATATAACCACACAGTAATGTTCATTATCCGTCTTTCTCTCAAACCTCCCGTAGAGGTGAGTTGTAATATTTATTCAACCATGCATAAATACATTCTTATGCATGATTTGTATCATATATATATTTTCACATCCACTTTCAGGAACAAATTTGTATTTATAATGCTTATCACAAGTCACATTTTTAAGGAATGGACCATAATCATCTGAACGTGCCTTTTATTTACAGACCACATTGATATGTATTTCCTTCACATTGAAGGATTATTTTGAGAACCATTATTGTTCTCCTTCTTACAATGACCATAATGATGACTATTATTATTTTGGTTTTTGGCACACCCACATTCATTCGTCAATCACTTGTCTTCATTTAGACTTATTATGCACCGCTACCACATTCACTTCAAGCATAGAGCAAATCAAGTGGGACGCGCTTCATACCTTTTCATGAAAAATTTATTATGTTATATTATTAATATGGTACATTAAGACTCAAACTCAAAGCATTACCAATATAAAAGCATGTCAGGCCATAATGAATTGAGACTCAAACCCAACTCTTATCATCATGGAGCATCAGGACTTGAATCTGATGTCTTATCCTCAATCAATGTCATAATCTGTCAAAGTAAACTAGAACCATAAAATATTATCATTCATAATTATATGTATAAGTGAATTAAGATTCAACAATACATATAGAATATAATAACTCTTATGGTGAGAACATTTGTTGTAAATTCTATTTGAGTTCAGATGGACCATAAATCAATGTCATAACATATTTACTTATATAATAGGTTTGTTGTTTCTTAAAAAACAATGACCGTTCACCTAGTGATAGGCCGGATCAATTTGACCGAGCAATTATTTTTATAGGAGAGTACACAGTGTTCATGGATCCAACATAAAAAAAATGAACATGCAAAGTTTCTCTTTTTGAGAAATCAAATATATAGCCGATAACATCTCAGTTTTGCTCGATTGTAAGCTTTCTTACAAAGTTTCTGCTAATGTTTTCTCATCCCAAAAATTAATATATATTGTGTTACCTGAATTGTACTGTAGTTAAACAATTTGTTTGCACCTGTTAGCTGCACCTAAAAATTAGTTTGCTCAATTAATACTCTTTTTTTATTTTTTCAACTCTTTCATTATCGCATGGCAATTCTTGGCCTTCACCCCAATCATTTAGTTAAAATTACCTTTTCTTTTATACCCAACGACAAAGATCAGCACCGTCTTTGCTTTTCTGCTAACATTGAAACTAATATATCAGACATTATGATCTCAAGGATGCCATATATTTCTTCATAACATGCACAAACTCATAAAAACGCCACTATAATGAATGAAGGCAAAGAAATCTTACGTATGGTCATACTTAATTTAACAAATTTATTTATCTGCAAAACTATAATTATATTATCGTATAATATAAACTATATTAACCCTTAATCACAAAATAATTTAATATTAGAATGCATAGTGAAATTCACTCCCTGGACAATAGAGATCTCGTACATCTCAGCTTCTTAAATTTTCACTTTGGGTTTGATTTAGGCAATAATTATGCTCCTTACTGATACTTAGGACTAAAACTCCACGAAAAGGAACTTCATATTAGATCTAAATTCTTAGGATTAAAGAACATAAAAGTAGATATTTGTGCAGGGGTATGTATGTATAAACCCTTACCATTATGAAGAAAAATTAGAATAAAGTTACCTTACCGCCAAATTGGTATTGGCCAACGCCATGGAAGTTAAAGAGCACCTACCACATAATCTTGATAGAAGATTATGAAATGAGTCATTCGTGCTGATAACGTGTTATAAAATTGTAACGACCCGTTTACTGCTCAATTTATTACAACCCTGTCTCCCCATTTACTGCTTAATTTATGCGTTACAGTTGTTATATGACTTGTCGGGGTAATTGGTTAGGGTCCAGTGAGGTCTTGAAATGAATGAGAATACTTAGTTCCAAAGTTTAAAACTTAAGTTGAAAAGGTTGGTTGGATATCGACCTATGTGTAAACGACCCCTAAATAAAGTTTTGATGATTCCAATAGCTCCGTATGGTGATTTTGAACTTAGGAGCGTGTCCGAAAAATTAATTAAAAGTCCGTAGTTAAATTAGGCTTGAAATGGCTAAAATAAAAATTTAAATTTGGAAGTTTGACCGGGGAGTTGACTTTTTGATATCGGAGTCGAAATTCAATTCTTAAAATTTTTATAGTTCCGTTATGTCATTTATGACTTATGTATAAAATTTGAGGTCAATCGGAATTGAATTGATAGGTTTTGGCATCGAATGTAGAAGTTGAAATTCGTTAGTTTTAGTTAAGCTTGAATTGGGGTGTGATTTGTGATTTTAGCGTTGTTTGATGTGATTTGAGATTTTGACTAAGTTCGTATGATATTTTAGGACTTGTTGGTGTATTTGGTTGAGGTACCGGGGGGCATCGGGTGAGTTTCGGAGGGTTAACGGATCAATTTTTGGACTTGGAATGCTACTGTAAGTTTTCTGATGTCTGCACCTGGTTTGCTTTTTTGCGTTCGCGAGAGAGGTCTCGCATTCATGAAGAGGAACTGGAGGCAGGCGAGGTTATTCATCGCGTTCGTGACATGGGGCTCGCGTTCACGTAAGGCATGGAGGTGAGGCTACGTGTTTGCGATTGGGCATCACGTTCACGAAAGGGCAAATGGCTGGTGAGGATTTTTGCCTTCGCTTCGCGAAGGTTCGCCTGGTAAAGCATCGGTTCGCGATTGGGGTATTGCATTCTTGAATGGCAATTTTTGGGCAGCATAATTTTGTGCTTCGCGAACGCGAGAGACCTGTCGCGTTCGCGAAGAAGAAAAGTCTAGACAAAATGTTTAAGTTCTGAAAATGGGTCTTCGTCCCATTTTCTATTTTTACCGATTTAGAGCTCGGGGAGAGGCAATTTTCGGGAGATTTTCAAGAAAAATATCGGGCTAAGTATTCTTAACTCAATATTGATCAAATTACCCGAATCCATAGTTGTTTTTAACATTTAATTGGTGAATTAAGTTGGAAAATTTAGAAAACCCTCTTGGTTTAATTTGAAGATTTGAGGGTCGAGTTGATGTCGGAATTTGGTAAAATTTGTATGGTTGGACTCAAGGTTCAATGGGCGTTCATATTTTGTAACTTTTGTCGGGTTCCTATACGTGGATTACACGGGCGATTTTTGAGTTAAATTTCGGATTTTGTTGGAAAATTAGTATTTTCATATGGAATTAATTCTAATAATTTGTATTGACTGAATCGAATTAATTGTGACTAGATTCGAGACGTTCAGAGGCCAATTCGTGAGGCAAAGGCATAGTGGAATAAATAATTACATAGTTTGAGGCAAGTAACACTTCTAAACTTGGTTTTGAGGGTATGAATCCCCAAATTTGGTGTTATATAAATTATTTGGAGGTGACGCACATGATAGGTGACGAGCGTGTGGACGTGCACCATAGAAATTGTGACTTAAATAAATTCTGTGAAGTTGTAAAATTAATCATGTTATTATTCGCATATTCTCCACATGTTAGAAAATTGAGTTGAGACTCGTATTAAAGATCATGATTTGGCTACGTGCAGATATTTTGGGACCCACATGGGTTGTATTGCGGTTGAATTATTTGTTTGAAATATAATTTTGTACTTTGTCACATATGTCACTTGCATATCATATCTCAGTCTCTGTTGTTATTTATTGATACATCATGTCGGGCAGACTTTTATGTCATTGAGAGCCCGAGAGACTAGAAATTCTGAGTGCTATTTATGTTTATTTATTTATGCCTGGATCTGGCTATTATAGCGCTTGGGCTGAAGGAGCCCCTCCGGAGTCTGCACCCCACAGTGAGCGCAGTTGATATATATATATATATATATATATATATATATATATATATATATATATATTGAGGGATGGATCTTGTCTGAATCATTGATATTCAGGGATGGATCTTCCCCTGGACTGAATTTACCTTATACAATACTGAGTGACTGACTGTTAGTTAATGGATATACATATATACTTGGGATGGATCTTCCCTGGGCTGGATTGGCCATATACAGAACTGAGTGGTTGAGTATTTTTAGATTGTGAGTACACAAAGTTTTCACTAAGGTGCATCACATACGGTGTGTGCATGGGCATGTAGATACAGAGATGTCATATTCCTCATAGCATTCATAATTGATTTATTTTATTTGTACTGAATTTAACTGTGAACTTGAAAGCATGCCTACGTTTCTCTACTATCATTTCTATACTTGATTGTACATGCTGAGCTCGTCACTACTTTCAGCCCAAAGGTTAGTCTTGTTACTTATTGAGTTGGTTGTACTCATACTACACTCTGCACCTCGTGTGCAGATCCATGTGCTCCCGAATACGGCGGCTGCTAGATTTCAGAATTTTTTTTTTGTTGGAGACTATCAAGGTTGCTACTTGGCGTCCGCACATCTTGACTCCCTTTCCTTTTAGTTATTGTACTGTTCTATATTTTCAAACAGTATTTTTATCAGTGAGACTCTAATAATATTTAGATGCTCATGTACCCAGTGACAACGAGTTTTGGGAATGTATTTTATGTTAGTAATTGTGAGATTTTCTATGAAATTCAATATTATTTTTTCAAACTTAATGGAAATTGCTGTTTATTAGGGTTGTCAGCTTGCCTAGTATTGAGATAGGCGCTATCACGACATGTTAGGATTTTGGATCGTGACAAAAATATAGATCAAAGTAACAATATAGAATAAGGAAATATAAGTTAAGAGATATAGACAGAAAGAGATTAGAGATTCTTATTTCTTCTTCAATTGTGTATATCTTTTCATCTATTACAATACCTTTATATATGCATGAAAAGTGAAGAAATATGTCATTGAATATGTCATTAAGCATTTGAGATCATGAAGAGGTTATGAAGTTACCATCATAACTCCATAATTATTAGAGTATGGAGAGTTATGGAGATAATAGAGAAGAGTAAGCATCCAGCATAATTTAATTTTGTTATAACATATATAACATAATGCTAATTTTATGTGGATAGAAAAAGTGAAACCAAACACTATATAAAATAGTGTGAAATTTTATGTGGGGATTATTCTTTCCACAACCCCAACCAAATATTATGTTGTCTTGTTGGGATGACATACTAATATTGAATATAAGAGATTCATATGTTAGCCTACTAAGTGCATTTATATTGGGTTTTTTCTTGCACGATCACACTTATTAGCTCTTGATTGGTTCCCATTACTCAAATCTTGTGCGGATTCACAACGTATATAAGTATACATCAAATAAAAAAAATTATCTAGCAATATAGTAAAATTTTTTGACGAAAGGGTGTCACTTGACACCCCTTGGATCAATGTGGCTCAGCCACTGACCACCACTATCACTAGCCACAAACCACCAAGCACCTGTACCACCAGCCTCAATCGTATAATCATAACTGACCATCCTTACAGTTAATCGCCACCACAGACCATCTTTACCCAGCCTCAATCGCACAATCACCACCACTAACCGCCTTTACCACCAGCCTAGATTGCACAATTACCACCACCAACCATCTTTACCACTAGTCACCACCACTAATTGCCTCTGCCACCAACTTCACTGCACAACTATCACCTCCACCGCCAGCCCCACCATCAACCCAACAATGCAAATCCATCATTTGGCCACCAACACACGTACAATTACCACCGACCACCATTGCGTAACTACAATTTTCAATTTCCTCCATACAAGCATGTTAACCACCAGCCACCTTATAACTATTATCCCCGATCACCACAACCAATTTTAAGAGTCTGGTTCATCAAGGAAATAATTTTTATAACATCATGTAATTGATATTTTTTGGAAATAATATTTTTAATAATTTATAAATAAAAATAAAATTTTCACATTTAGATGCTAAGGACAATCTTAATTATTCAACGTGCAGATCTAGAATCTTTTGTTAAATATCTCTGTGATTTTAATTAAAAAGAAACATGGCCTTATTAGCTCTTAATAGGTCTGAATCATTTTATTAAGTTCATTACTTGAAAATTCATATGAATGTAACCTTTACCACTGCTAGTTTAGACAGTTGTCAAATTAATATTATATGCATTACATATTTGAGTTTCAATCCTCTCTAAACCCCTCCTTTATTGTCAGTTAATTAATGTAGATATATTTTTAAATTTGATTGCCATTAATGAAATTATTTACTACTATTTTTAATAAACTTTATTTACTAATAAGTAATTTCATTAGTGATCAGAACTAAAGTTTATATCTCCAAATCTGAAACATAGAAGATAGAGAGGTGGAAAGGAACTAAAATACGTAATAAACGTTACATAAATATAGATAGATTTTATAATTAATTTATAAAACAACTTCTCCATTTATTTTTAAATCAATTTAAAATTAAAATTTAGAATGTAGTATGACAACATTAGAATTACTCATGCAAAGCGCTTG
This sequence comes from Nicotiana tomentosiformis, assembly GCF_000390325.3. NCBI lineage: Eukaryota > Viridiplantae > Streptophyta > Magnoliopsida > Solanales > Solanaceae > Nicotiana > Nicotiana tomentosiformis. The sequence continues at coordinate 128,872,073 of NC_090817.1, forward strand.
TTAAAAAAATAAAAATAAATTTATAATACAAAAATAATTTACATAGATGATGATTGATAGTATAAAGGACTAAATAGACATTGACAAAATAGAGGAAGAATGTTTATCATTTGAAGTTGAAGCAGGAATTTGATTTTTTTACGCAAAATTGAAAATAAAAAATAGTTTTCACGCACAAAAAGCTCATGCGGATTAAAGCAAATTGCATCTCACTAAACTCATTGTTTATCTTTCCCCTTGCCTCCTCCAATAGAAAAAAAAAAAAAAAAAAAAACCTAGGAAGGAGCAGAGCTGTTTGATCTCTGTTTATGGTTTGTCTTTCACTTTTTCTTCTAAGGTTTGTTTTTACCCTCCTTTTCCTTAAACTTTGTGAATCCTTTCATTAATCTGTTTAGGATGCATATCACTCATATAAATATAAATTTTATTTATATATTTATTCTGTGTCACTGTGTCAGGCAGCTCCTATTATTAAAGGTTATAGAAAATATTTTGGCAAAGATGAAAGAGACAGATCAAATTTCCAAACTGCCGCAGCCAGTTTTGGAGCACATTCTGTCCTTCCTTGATATAAAGATGCTGCAAAAACTAGTACATTGTCCAAAGTTTGGAACAGTGTTTGGACTTCCCTCTCCTCCTTAAATTTTGGTGATAATTATTTACGACATTCCAAAAATATTGTGGATCAAATTCTAGCAAATCGTCAAAGGCAGAATATCTCTATACAAAGGTTTTTGGTGAAGTTATCATCTTGTTGTTCAAGCTCTAATTATGAGGATAAATGGATTAAAGTTGTTGGGAATAAACCCCCTACAAAAAATAATATTCACAGTAATAAAAACGGAATAATCGCGTAGCACTGAGATACAGTAATTAGCAAAAAAAAGTGACAACAACACCAAGATTTTTACGTGAAAAACCCTTTGAATAAGGAAAAAAATCACGGCTCTGAGACGAACAACTGGTATCACTATAGTACGGAATTTTACGCTTTGTAGGTCCGAATAAAATACTCCAAAGACCACTACAACACTCAAAAGAAATAACCCTATTTTGATATTCTCACATCACTACAATATCGCTCACTCTCTATTTTTTTCACAGATTATTTTCTTATACTTTGTCTGTGAAACCTCACTCTTTCTTTCTCTCTTTGTTGGTGTGTGGAAATGAGAGTTGAAGCTCTCCTTTTGTAGCCGAAGCCTCACTCTCTAAAACCTACTATAATTGACAATTTGCACACACTTTTCCTTCTTTTTCTTCAATGTTGATAATTCAACAAAGTTGGCTACCAATCCAAAGAAATTTAATAAAGTTGGCTACCAAACTAAAAAAATTCAATAAAGTTGGCTACCAAACCAAAGAAATTCAACAAAGTTGGCTACCAAACCAAAGAAATTCAACAAAGTTGGCTACCAAACCAAAGAAATTTTCCTTAGGCACATGCCTATTACTTTGGCTATTGAATGAGATGGAACCCATCAATCTCTGCCTCTAGTCTCATTCATCTAAAGGAGGTAGCACTGTCTTCTAGTTTGAGTGCATGCCAACAAATTCTTTGCATAGTTCGAACTTGTCTCTTGGTACCACCTTGGTCAACATATTAGCAGGATTTTCACTCGTGTGAATCTTTTTGACCTGTAAAGATTCGTTCTCCACCTGCTCAAGAATCCAATGATATCTCACATCTATATGCTTTGTTCTTGCATGGTACATGGAGTTCTTGCTCAAGTCTATTGCACTTTGACTATCACAATAGACGACATACTCCTTTTGATGCAATTCCATCTCTTGAAGAACCCGCTTGAGCCATACCATCTCTTGCTAGCTTCTGTAGCGGCAATGTACTCTGCTTCAGTTGTTGAAAGTGCAACACACTTCTGCAATTTAGACTGCCATGATATAGCTCCCCCTGAAAATGTAAACAAATATCCAGTAGTGGATTTTCTATTATCAATGTCACTTGCCATATCAGTATCTGAAAGACCTTCAAGATTGGATGAGATTCTCCAAAGCACAAACAATCTCCCGTGGTACCTCTCAGGTACCTGAGTATCTACTTGACTTCTTCTCAATGTTCCTTTCCAGGATTTTCAAGGAATCTGCTAACAACACCAACCGCATGAGCAATATCAAGTCTGGTGCATACCATTGCATACATCAAGCTTCCGACTGCTGAAAAATAAGGAACTCTAGCCATGTTCCCTTTCTCCTCCACACTTGTAGGACACATTTTCTTGCTCAACTTTAGATGACTAGAAAGAGGTGTGCTGACTGGCTTAGCATTCTTCATGTTGAAGCGTTCCGGTACACGTTCAATGTACTTCTCCTGAGACAGCCACAACTTTCTGCTTGTTCGCTTTCGAACTATCTTCATACCCAGAATTTGTTGTGCTGGGCCCAAGTCCTTCATATCAAATGACTTGGACAAATCTCCCTTCAACTTTACAATCAACCCCTTGTCTTTTCCTATAATTAACATGTCATCCACATACAACAACAATATAATAAAGTTATTTTCAAAAAATCTTTTGAAGTATACACATGGATCAGAATATGTCTTTGTGTAAGTTTGACTTTTCATGAATGAGTCAAACTTCTTGTACCACTGCCTTGGTGCCTGCTTCAACCCATAAAGACTCTTATTTAGTTTGCACACCATGTATTTCCTTTCAGCTACTTCAAATCCTTCTGGCTGCTCCATATAGATCCCCTCTTCCAAATATCCATAAAGAAATACAGTTTTTACGTCCAACTGCTCCACTTTAAGATCTAGGCTAGCTGCTAAGCTCAAGATTGTTCGAATATAAGTCATTTTGACAACATGTGAGAAACTTTCATCAAAATCAATATTTTTCTTCTGCTCGGGTCTTTCCATCTTTCTTGAGTTTAAAGACCCACTTACATTTGAGTGGCCGTTTACCCTTTGGAAGTTTAACTAGCTTGTACGTGCTATTTTTCTGCAAAGATTCCATCTCCTCTTGCATGGCTTTCATCCACTGGTTCTTTTATGGATCGGATATCACCTCCTTAAGACTTTCTGGCTCCCCCTCATCACCGATGAGCACATACTCCGTGGAAGGGTACCTGCATGACTCTACCCTTGGCCTTTCTGATCTCCTCAGAGGTAGAGGTTGATTTTCTCCCTGAGTGGGGTGATCCACTTACTCGACATCATCATCAAGTTGCTCCCCCTACTCAATAACCTCACCAGGTTTCTCTCCCTGCTCGGCAACCTCGTCGGTCGTACTTTCTGCACTTGTGGGATTGTTAGAAGTAGAAGGAATATTAACAAGGTTAGGAATAATACCATTCTTGGCCTTCTCTGACATATCATCAGCAGTTCCAACTTCACTTTCTCGGAAGACTACATCTCTACTTCTGATGACCTTCTTCTTTACGGGATCCCACAATCTGTATCTGAATTCTTCATTTCCATATCCGATGAATATGCAAGGAACAAATTTATCATCCATCTTTGTTCTCTGCTCCTTTGGTACACGTGCAAAAGCTTTGCAACCGAACACCTTCACATGCGAGTAGGACACCTCCTTGTTGGTTCAAACTCTCTCTGGGATGTCAAACGCCAACGAAACTGATGGACTCCTATTGATCAGGTAACAAGCTGTCTGAACTGCTTCACCCCAGAATGACTTAGGCAGTTTAGCTATTCTGAGCATGCTTCTCACCTTCTCCACAATGGTGCGGTTCATCCTTTCGGCTACGCCATTGTATTGTGGGGTTCCAGGAACTGTCTTTTTATGTCTGATACTATGGTTCGAACAGTACTTTTCAAATTCCCTTGAAATGTACTCACCTTCATTGTCACTTCAGAGACGCTTTAGCTTTTGACCTGTCTCCCTTTCCACTATAGCAAGAAACTTCTGGAAAACTTGAAACACCTGATCTTTGGTTTTCAAAATATAAACCCATAATTTTCGTGAAGCATCATCGATAAAAGTAACAAAATATTTGTTACCGTCCATCGATTCAATTTCCATTGGACCACAAACATCAGAATATACCAAATCAAGTATATTCAATTTTCTTTCAGATGATGTCTGAAATGAGACTCTATGCTGCTTACCAAATAAACAGTAGTCACAGGGTTTTACCATTGTACCTTTGGCATAAGAAATGAGTGATTTCTTGGCAAGAATCTGTAATCCCTTCTCGCTCATATGACCCATTCTTTTGTGCCACAAATCTACAGAAATCTCATCTTCTGCCGCGTTCAATTCACCTTGGCATATTTCTGCATTTGTCCTGGACAACGTGCCATGAGCAACTCCCTTTGCAATCACCAATGATCCCTTTGTGAGTCTCCACTTTTGATTTGCAAAATAGTTCTCGTATCCATCTCGGTCTAAAGCAATTCCCGAGATTAAGTTCATTCGCAAATCAGGTACATGTCGCACATCCTTCAGAACCAATGTGCATCCGACATTTGTATTGATACAAATGTCACCAATCCCCTCAATCTTTGAGTAACTTATGTTACCCATTCTCACAAGGCCAAAATCACCTGCTACATATCTACAAAAAAGATCTCTTACTGGTGTGGCATGGTAAGATGCTGCTGTATCAATCACCCATTCCGACTCTGGACCTGATAAGTGCATGCATTCCTCTTCCTTGTCTATACAGAGGATAACATTATCATTGTTTTGCACCATGGCGGCTGTGTTGTCGTCATTCTTTTGGTCACTAGTTTCACCTTTGCCCTTCCTTGGATTTGGGCAATCTCTTTTGAAGTGACCTGGTTGATCACAATTGTTGCAATTTCTAGCTCTTGATTTGGCTCGGTTCTTAGACTTCCCACGAGCTCCGGATCTACCATAGTTGCTAGAAATCCTTTGATAACTCCTGCCTCTATCTTCTGTGATGAGAGCGTGTCCTTGACTTTCAGGCTTCTTTCTCATCTTCTCATTGAGTAAAAGAGCCGATGTGACATCTTTCAACTCAATGGTAGTCTTACCGTGTAGGATGGTTGTTGCCAGATTATCGTACGAAGATGGCAACGAATTCAACAACAAGATGGCTTTATCTTCTTCCTCGATTTCACTCCGAAATTGGCGAGCTGTGTGATTAGTCCGTTAAATACATTTAAATATGACAAAAAATTCATACCTTCACCCAAGTGTAGGGCGTATACCTGCTTCTTCAGGTACAATTTATTTGTTAGCGTTTTGGACATGTATAGGCTTTCCAACCTTGCCTAAATGCCACGTTCGGTGTCTTCATCAATGATGTTATTTATCACATCATCTGATAAGTGTAACCTGATTGCACTAGCAGCCCTTTCATCTAAGTCAGCCCAATCCTCAGCTTTCATGGTATCAGGCATTTTGGCATCAGCATCTAGTACCTTGTGTAATCCTTGTTGGATGAACATATCTCTCATCCTTCTTTGCCATGTTGAGAAACCGCTATCTCCGTTAAATTTTGCTACCTCATACTTTACTCCGGACATTTTTGTTTTTCACCGAGTATAGTACTACTGACAGTGAATAGTATTTTTATGAACGAGCAGAACCTGCTCTGATACTAGTTGTTGGGAATAAACCCTCTACAAAAATAATATTCACAGTAATAAAAGCAGAATAATCATGTAGCACCGAGATACGGTAATTAGCAAGAAAAAAAGTGACAACGACATCAAGATATTTACGTGAAAAAACCTTTGAATAAGGAAAAAAATTACGGCCCCGAGACGAGCAACTGATATCACTATAGCAAGGAATTTTATACTTTGTAGGTCCGAGTAAAATACTCCAAAAACCACTACAACACTCAAAAGAAATAACTCTCTTTTGATATTCTCACCTCACTACAATATCGCTCACTCTCTATTTTTCTCACAGACTATTTTCTTATACCTTGTCTGTGAAACCTCACTCTTTCTTTCTCTCTTTGTTGGTGTGTGGAAATGAGAGTTGAAGCTCTCCTTTTATAGCCGAAGCCTCACTCTCTAAAGCCTACTATATTTGACAATTTGCACACACTTTTCCTTCTTTTTCATCAATGTTGACAATTCAACAAAGTTGGTTACCAAACCAAAGAAATTTTCCTTAGGCACGTGCCTATTACTTCGGCTATTGAATGAGATGGAACCCATCAAAAGTACTGGTAGCCTGTAATATTAAAGAGTGTACATGTTAACACACACAATTACAAAAAATTGCCTGAAGCAATATTTGCAGCCAAAGCTCTAAATGTGCTTCGTTTAGGCGGATTTAAGCTTGAATTACCCTCTGATGGCATAAAGTTTTCATTTTTGCGAGAGTTACACCTTGATGAGTCTGTTTTGGATGAGCAATCACTTCAAGCTCTATGCGCAAGTTGCCGTGATTTAGAAGTTTTGTCTTTCAGGAGATGTGAAGGACTAATGAGTTTACAAGTTGTAGGAATTTTACCTAAACTAAGGTTGGTAAAGTTGAAATATTGTCCTTCTAAATTCAAGATGGTTGATATTTTAGCACCTAATCTTAAAGACCTTTACATTAGCTCCAGTAGATCTAGAGGGCACCTAAATGTGCTTGAAATAATTGCTTGCAAAATACTACAACGTTTGAAGCTCATCAATGTGGCTGTGACTGACCAATGGTTAGAGAACCTTTCACCAAATCTACCCAACCTCGAAATTGTTAACTTATGTGGTTGTTGGAGGTTGAAGACCGTGAAGATTTCAAGTGGCCGGCTCAAGTATATTGACCTAGTCGATTGAGGTTGATCTAGACACTCCCAACTTATTAAGATTCTCATGTTATGTTTGTTATGGAAAAGATATTGTTGAACTCTTGCCCACATTCAAACTGAAAATCTCACATCTGCTGGAAACTAATCTCAAGTTGATCCCTGAAACCCTTGACACTCATTGGTACTCTAAGCTCATGAAGTTTCTTGGTAATTTTAATCATTCCAAGGCTATTGCACTGCGCTGTGAGAATGGCAAGGTACACACATGCAACGAATTGTCTACTTGCCCCTGCTTGAAGAGTTCTGGATTTCTCATAATTCATCTTTTTGTTTGTGCAGGAGATAGTTATACCAATGTATATGAGAGAAAACTTGCTTCCTCCACTATATGGTACTAAGCATTTGCGCTTAAAAGTTCCATATCATTATTGTTACTCGGTTGTGAACGCTGTTGATAGTTTGCTTTGGATTTCTCCTCAACTGGAGACCCTATATATTGGCCATATTGGAGACTTAAAGAGCCTGATCACGGTATTATGTGTTTCTTTAAATGCACTAACTTTCTTTGTATGTATGAAAAAATTAGTGGTCACTCATGTTTCTTACCTTTATTCTTTATGTATGGTTTCCTTGCAATTAGTTCACTTTCTTACATGCCCTTTCATTCTTTGTTTTAGTGATAATTCCTTCATACTTAGTTTATAATCTTTTGTTTACCTAACATTACTCCAATTATGAGCAGATTAGCCAAAACCTAATAGTTAGTGAACCACCATAAGCAAAAAGCAATCACCTACAAACTAGTCATTTTGAAGCCTATTATAAAGGTTCGCAAGGTTGAAAAATTCTTTATAGCCCCTTAAAGTTGTTTGTATAAGGTTTTTTTGCAGAAATATTTGGTTTGTTGACTGGTTAAGGGTCAGGGGTTCTTGGATGGTGTAAACACTTCAGAAAATAATCTATCACATTGGATAATTTAAACTTCTGTGTGCTCGACTTATTAGTTAGCACTTTATTTTAGTCACCTTAGTACGTTTATTAGGTCTTATGTTTTTTAAGGAGTCTTCTAATCCTATCTGAGATTTATATGCCAGTAAAAAATATAGAGAACTTCTAGTACTTATTATTATTATTTGGTAATTAAAAACTATATTTACCAAGGGAAAATATGTATAAGTAATACTAAAAACCCTTACAGGACAAACCCCACCTTCCCCACCTGTAAAACCGCTTAACTCCTACTTCTCCTTCCATCTCTTGTTACATAGCTTTAGCAAAAAGAAACTAAGGGTAAAAGTTCGTCTTCCTCAACTGTCTAGCAATCTTTTTGTTGCAGTTTCCTCGACAATGAATATGCTGGACTATCAATCTGCTAAGTAATTTACTACGTCTCAGTTTTCCCTGGAAATGTCGTAGGTTCCTCTCTTGCCACAAATAATACACAGTACCTGCTATCACCATTCTGTAGATTCCTGCTTTTGCATTCTTTCCATTGGCACAAGCAGTTGCCATGTTCAACTCCTGAGGCCATCCTATTGGTGTTCTGTGAATTCTTTGCCATTGAGCATCTTTTCTCATAGATCAGCAGAGTAATTACAGTTGAATTACAAGTGTTCTATGGACTCATCTTCAATCTCACACAGAGGGCACACTTGATTAGTAACCACACCCCATTTAGCTAATCTATCTGCCAAAATCCCATTTTAAAACAACTCACTGCCCAGTCCGATCCTTTTTCGTGAACGCAGCACAACCCTCGCGTTCGCGACGCTCACAACCTCACTCCTAGAAATTACTCTTCGCGTTTGCAACCCTCTGATCGCATTCGCGAAAGCCAGCTGCCCTGCCCCTTCATGTTCTCGTCTTTGCGTTCGCGTAGGCCAAACAACCTTAGGCCCAGCTCCCTCCGCTTCTTCTTTGCGTTGCCTTGTCCGCGTTCGCGAAGGCTAAATCTCAGCAGCCTCAAAGTCCTTGTTCGCGAATGCGGGACTTCCTTCGCGTTTGCAAAGGAGGAAACCAGACACCAGCACAGTAGTTCCAAAACAGCCCGAAATGATCCGAAACCATCTCGAAACACACTCGAGGCCCCCGAGGACCCCGTCCAATCACACAAACCTGTTCGAGGCCTCAAATCACATCAAACAACATCAAAATCATGAATCGCATCCCAATTCAAGCTTCATGAACTTTAGGACTTCAAACTTCTACATTCGATGCCGAAACCTATCAAATCACGTCTGATTGACCTCAAGTTTTGTACACAAGTCACATTCGACATTACGGACCTATTCCAACTTTCGAAATCAGAATCCGACCCGATATCAAAAAGTCCACTCCCGGTCAACTTCTCAAAAACCTTCAAACTTAAAACTTTCGCCAAATGACCCCGAAATGACTTACGGACCTCCAAATCCACTTCCGAACGCGCTCCCAATGCCAGAATCATCATACGGAGCTATTCCTAGACTCGGAATCCCAAACGGACATCGATAACATTGAAATACAACTCAACCCAAATTTATGAAATTCTTCCAAAATGCCAACTTCCACAATAGGCGCCGAAACGCTCCCGGGTCATTTAAAACTCGATCCGGACATACGCCCAAGTTCAAAAATCATCATACAAACCTGTTGGAACCTTCAAATCCCAATTCTGAGGTCATTTACACCAAAATCACACTTTAGTCAATTCTTCCAATTTAAAGCTTCCGAAATGAGAACTTTTCTTTTCAAATCAACTTCGAACTTCCCGAAATTCAATTCCGATCACGCGTACAAGGAGGGGCGGACCCACATAGGGTCAAGCGGGTTCAAATGAATCTGCTTCGTTGAAAATTTTGATAATTTGCGTAAGTTAAATTCTGTAAAATATGAATATATGAGTTATTTGAACCCACCTCATACAAGTTCATCCGATGGAGGAAGTGGTCTAGTGGGTTCGAGGTTAACTTAAGGGTCCCGAGTTCGAAACAGGATGACACTCTTTTAGTTTTGTTCGTGTGTGCATCCTTAAGTGCACTAGTTTATTCCTTTAGTTTGTTTTTATTTTCTTTTATCTCTATTTTCTAATTTATATCTATTTTATTTTATATTTGATCTCCTAATGAAATCCAATAAGAATTAATCTACAGTTTATTTAACTTCAGTAGATAAAATCTTACAATATTTTTTGCTAAAATATGCAAGTGCATATCTTGAAATAATTTGTAATGTGTTAGTTCATATTAAACTAGGTTATCCTAAATTATTTTTTTTTGTTACAATTAAATTGTTAGTTCACTTTATAAGCTATCTACTTTTATAGTTTGTACTAGTTTATTTTAAGTTATAACTCTTTATTTTTTGTTGTCCTATTATTTTTGTAAATTAATAACTTTATTTTTTTATTAGATTTTAATAAAACTCTAAAATATAAATTGGGTAAATAGAATGTTTTTCTAAGTTTAAATAAAAATGTAAAACTAAGTAATTGTTAACATTTTTAGTTAAAGTAATTAGTCTTTGTTAAACATTTTAAGTTTCATGCCCTATTGTTTTTGAAAGAAGAACAGAATTCAGACCTCTTTTTATTATTATTTAATTATTCATTTTAAGATACCTTTATGAACCCCCCCCCCCCAAAAAAGTGAGGACAAATCCCGCTTATTGCAACCATCGTATTGGTTAACGTCGCTTTAAATTGAACCTGCTTGCGTAAAATCATGGGTCCGCCACTGCGTACAAGTCATAATACCTGAAGTGAAGCTCCTCATGGCCTTAAACCGCCAAACGACGCGCTAGAGCTCAAAACGACCGGTCGGGTCGTTACAACTTAAACCGAGCATACGCCCAAGTCCAAAATTATCATACGAACCTATTGGAACCTTCAAATCCCGATTCCGAGGTCGTTTACTCAAAAGTCAAATCTTGGTCAACTCTTTCAACTTAAAACTTTCAAATTGAGAATTTTCCTTCCAAATCAATTTCGAACTTCCCGAAATTCAAATCCGACTACACGTACAAGTCATAATACATGAAGTGAAACTACTCGAGGCCTCAAACCGTCAAACGACGCGCTAGAGCTCAAAACGACCGGTCGGGTCATTACATTCTCCCCTACTTAAACATATGTTTGTCCTCGAACATGCCAAGAACCATTTTGGAGTTGCCCAAAAGCACTATTTAACATCTCGTGCACCTACCCATGCCACCACAACCCATATGAGCACATTAGCTCAAGCCAAACTCAAGATCCTTCCTGCTACCTTAGCCCCCAAGCCTTAGAACCAAATTCCAATATCTGGAATTCTCTACTAGGTTTGTTTCTAATATGCAAACACCATGTCAATCTCAACACATTGTACCAAAACATGATCATGCACACATGCTGAAATCACACAATGCACCACATAATTGGTATGCCCATAATAACATCCTCCAATCGTAGAAGCTGCAAATTCACGAACCAGATACCCATAGTATACCTCATAACACATATAAGACTGGTCTCAACCCTCACAATACTAAAACGCTGAAAGAGATGTGCAGGAACTCATAACCACCTATCAAATAAATAGCACATGGAGTCTCTCCGCTTGACAAGAACCATTGCCTCACTCTGAGCTGATTAGTGACATTTTCTCTCTAATATACATTATAATAATCAGACTGCACTGATTTCAGGTCCAACAACCTCGTCTCACCCAGTACAAGCTGCTCGACCAACAAGCCACATCCAAAAACCACCTAAAATCTCATACGATGACATTAATGCGTCAACAAGCAACAACTCGAGTGTGACCAACTAAGGAAAACGAACTCGGGTAAAGAACTATCCAACCCGCGCAACGAATACAATGGCCAAACAGATGCTATGGACCTACCTTAGAGAATGAGAAACAAGGCACACAAAATAAGTATAAGGAACCGTACTCAACATCTCACTGTTGCGGTGTGCAACCCGATCCACACATAACACTGTTGCAGCATGCAACCTGATCCAAACATGATACCGTTGTGGCGTACAACCCGATCCAAACATGATACTATTGCGGCATGCAACTCGATCCAAACAACATACCCGTGGCGGCATGCCACTCGATCCACACATAACAATCAATAAGGAAATACCCATCAAGCCATAATGTTCATACCTACGAAATGCCCGAATATCGACCACAAGCCAGCCAAGTGCATAAATACTACCCTGGGTAGACGGATAGCGCCATGCGCTAGAAAAACTCGAGCATGACTAAGGTGCAATAAACGACTTGCATCTAGAGAGCCATCTTTCTCATATAACACCGCAAACTACACGGGATCACAACACATGTGCGAATAATCAAGTCGTCTCACAACCCACATGGCATAATTGAGTATTTTATAGAATAGCTGACAACAGAAATAACATCCAACACTTGAAGACTCCTCCATAAGCAATGCTATGCCGAATGAACACATCTGACCTAATGTAAAGTATACATTCACATTATATCTACTAACAGACCTCAAGCCGATTCCAATCATCCCATACTGGGCCAATAACCTTTCAAGGATCCACAATGACCCTATTCATGAGACATACAAGCAGTCGTCAAATTCGGAACAAACTCCAACAGTCCACAACCAAAGGAATAGAGCGTCTCTCAATCATAACATCTCTCATTGGCGACAGTACCAAAATCTCCAGACCTGATTTCAATCTCTAACAATTGAATGACTAACATGTCATACTTATACGATCTTCCTGTGGGATATACTCCCACAACCTTCCGCACCAGGTAGTAAAATCTGAACATTAATGGCCATCGACCATGCTATTTCTATAGTGCTAGTCAAGTATCCGTGTTTCAATGCCTAACACTTCTTCCACAAAACAGACCATCCTCAGGCTGCCCGAAAATAGTGCCAGCATTCTCTGAACATCTGAAATCCTCCCTCGCTCCTCTGAACTCGTGGCATTTTATCAAAACTGAACTACAACCTTGATCCTCAACTTTCAATTTCCATACTGCTCACTGCACCTATCATGCCGCTACACGAGAGTCCAAGAATTTCATCATAACCCCTGAACCACCAGTAGAATGAACACTTTATCAGCTAAAACCCCTTTCACTCCATTAATTTCAGAAGAACAATCGCAACACGCAACCGAATTCCCATAACCGCAGAAAATGCAAACCTCAAGTCGTGGTCTAAACTGCCATAATTCTTTCGGGATCCATTTACACATAACAAGGACATCAGAATCAAATACCTCCAAATCAATCAAATTACGGTGGTTGTCATGCCTGCACGTACAACCACGAATCACATGTATAGCCTTAACACACTGAAGGAACTGATCATTTCCACAACATGCTAATTCAAACCATTACTAACTAACTCAACTTCTTCCAATTTATTCTTGACTTGCCATTGTAATAATAGTTCTACTCAAACACATAACGGACCTCAAACAACACTCATCCCGAATGACCCAAATCACGAGACCACATCATCTCAATAGCCATCAGCCATCTCATACCCTCCTTATGTACTCAATAGTATCTCCAACTGATACACCCATTTTGAAAGACCTCGTGCGAATCCGAATCTGTTTCCTCCATCTCTCTAACATCGCACCGCAGACTTTCATAGAAATACTCCAAGTCTCTTTCACACTTTACTGTAAAACTAATTCCTTAGCCACACGACGAACTCAAAAATCCTTAGGCACCGTAATTTACTGCTTGAACCCACTAGAACCATCGTTGAGAGTCACCCACTCTAACCTGGTCCTGAGTATATAACCAAACATTAGTGCTTTGTTAGCATATGAACACTTCCAAAGAAGCAACAGGGTGAATTCTTTTCCTTGTACATCACATCCACAAGAAGCATAAACTCTGAGTCATCCCAAAATCTGCACATGAATCGATAAGGCGAAATGTAGCACACATTCATCAAGTTCTTTGCCTGGATTGCCCTTGATGTTTTCTTTCCTTATTAATAACTAATCTACCAATGTACCGATAACCCGATACTGGCAAGACACACAACCACGTGACCCAATCGTAGACGCTGGGCTCCCCCACTTAGCTTTAAGCTACGATCATATAAATTCAGAACCCACAATGACTCCTCATTCTCAGTTACCATGATCTCGCACCGATAACCCGCCAAGTTCACAATATCTTGTTAAACTTTTCATAAAACATTCTGAATTATCAGCCACAATCGCACCTTTGACCTTCTGACAGTCGTACTATCTTCTTCAAATGATCCAAGCTCACATCGTAGTACATGCCTCCAGCTGGGTAGAAAGTAGAACTCTTTGTAGAAACTTCATCAAAAATCATGCAATAGCTAACCTGCTCACAAGATATAGCCCACCTGTGCAATTCCACATGGACATCTTCCAACGACTTTTCCCTGGTTACAACTACCAAGAAATCAGTAAACCTACCTTAGCCCATGCTCGTCCACTAGCTGTAAGAGTTCGTTTATTCCCCATTAGCATCAACTGAAGGTCTAACAAAACATTCCAAAACTCGAAGTCATGTTGCATCCCAAAATGATAATCAAGCTTTCACACCCCTCTTCATTCCAAGCAAACTCCTTTCCATCATATTCATACGTCCTCAGTACAGTAGCCACCATCCCAAATGAAATTCATAGACTTAATCATTTGTCCACCATGATCCCCAAATCGCTCTAAACTTCCTCAAAGCATGTGACTATCCTACCATGGAATCCATACGTTGCTCTACCACTCCCACTTCAATTAAACCATCTCCTTAAGCAACTACTCAACATCTGTTGTTCATACTTGACCTGCTAGCAATTCAACCACTCTATAGCACCCGAACTGATAAATTGCCACCAACTATGAGCCTCCATAAAGATCATCCCTCTCGAACCACTCAACACCATAAGGACCGATCCGATCCCGAAGCAGCCAAACATCACCATCTCTTATGTACCATTCCACAACAACCTACCCCCGAAATCAAATTAAAGAAGACCATCACACCGACGAGCCTCAATACATTCAAACAAGAGAGACGACACCACAATATTAACAATAGTTCCACTAAATTAGGAAATATCCAATCTCGCGACTCCATCAACCAACGCCTGCACATCCAAAGTTTGATTACCTCTCCTCTGCTGGAATCAAATGTCGAATCTCCCAATCATGAACCGACTAATCCTCCTCCTGAATCATTCATTGTCGTGACATATAAGTAAACATCCTACAATTCGCACCGGCACTATGCGATAACAATGCATGAACATCATAATACACTGTGCATAGCCTCGAAATCGTAGGAAACATCAATACTGAGCTGAAATGACAGAACACTCCTCCACATGGCGACGATAATAGTCCACTCGTATACTTAGAGAAAAATATCCTGCACCGCATCTGTAGATTTTTCATAACTCATCGGTGCCCAACTGATAACAAATGCATGATGTCGCGTACAAATGAGTAGGAAGGAACCAAAGGCATAAGCTTCAACGAAATCATATCGCACGATGAGAAATCAAGGAAGGAAAGTTCTCCTAACAACCATGTAGCCTCTCGAAGATAAGTACAGACGTCTCCTTATCGATCCGCAAGAATCCACTAGACTTGCTCATGACTCGTGAAACCTAAGTGAACCTAGAGCTTTGATACCAAGCTGTCATGACCCAAAACCCACTATAGGCCATGACAACGCCCAACGTCGCTGTTAGGTAAGCCAATGGTGAACCATCTAAATAATTATTTATTTTATTACTTTTTGAAATCACAAGTTTTATTAAATAAATAATTTAATGCATTTGAAATTACGGATACATACAATATTGGTAAGATATAAAATAAAAAGGTGACATTATTAAAGCAAAACCATTAACATCAACTAGAATATCCCAAAACTCGATATCACAAGTGCATGAGTATCTACTAAGGAGTACAATAACAATACAACATTTGTCTGGAATGTAAAATAGATAGGATAACCACCAAATGAACCTGTCAGATCCTGCACATTTAGTGCAGAAGTGCAACATGATTACGTAAATCAACGCGTACCCAATAAGTATCTAGCCTAACCCCAGAGAAGTAGTGATGGCGGGCGGCATTGACACTTACTAGTGGTCCAATAAAATAATATAATAATAATATTTTAATAGATATGAAATACAACAGTAACCATGAGGTAAAAATTGTAACTCACATAATCCTTCAACATTTCTTTTGGCGATAAAAATCTCTTAAATCTCATATGCTATCTCAACAGATTCAAAAATATCAAGTGCAAATCTCAAACGGAAAAGGAATACCATATAAATGCTAGGTCTTAATAAAGGGGGATCTCATGAATATTTGGACTCGTAGCGGCATCGCGCACGATTATGCCGAGGTCGTACGTCCAATTCAGAGTCATGTGTACTCTGCCGAGGGTCGATCGGCGCAAACCAAAGATGCATCTCAATAAACTGCCGAGGCGTTCGGCCCGATCCACAGGAAATGAAGAAACTTATTAAATTACCAGCCACGTGCTTACAACCCAAGTTGTAATGACCCAGCCGGTCGTTTTGAGAGTTATATCCCCAAACCCCTATTAACTATTTTTCCCATATCTATTTCTATTATTGTAACTTGTCGGGATGATTGGTTTTGAGTTTCGGAGTGTTTTGGGACACTCAGTCCCTAAATGAGAGCTTAAGTCTTGGAATTTAGAACGTAGTCGGAACTGTATGAAGACGGATCCGGAATGGAATTTTGTCGACTCTGTTAGCTCCGTCGAGTGATTTTGAACTTAGGAGCGCGTTCAGAATGTGTTTTGGAGGTCTGTAGTAGATTTAGGCTTGAATTGGCAAAAGTTCGACGATTTCGGCCGATAGTGGAAATTTTGATATAGAGCTCGGAATGGATTTCCAAAAGTGGATATAGGTTCATAGTGTCATTTGTGACCTGTGTATAAAATTTGAGGTAATTCGGACTAGATTTGACGTGGTTCGGCGTCGTTTGTAGAATTTGGAAAATTCTAAGTTCTTAGGCTTGAATCCGTACTTAATTCATGATTTTTGGTATTGTTCGATGTGGTTTGAAGGCTTGACTAAGTTTTTATGGTGTTATAGGATTGGTTGGTAGGTTTGGTTGATGTCCCGGGGGCCTCGGGTGTGTTTCGGATGCTTAACGGAATGAAATTAAACTTAGTAAAATCTGATGCTTTTGCTAATTCTGCTGTAATCGCACCTGCGCAAGGCTGCCCACAGGTGTGATCAAATTGGCGCAGAAGCGGGAAAATGGAGGAGTGGCAGGGGTCGCAGGTGTGAGGTGATTTCCGTAGTTGCGATGCCCGCAGATGTGTTAGGGGTCTTCGCAGATGCGCAAGGTCCGCAGAAGCGGAAGGGAATTCCGCAGGCACGCACACGCAGATGCAAGTGAATTGTGCAGATGCGCACAATTTCCGCACAAGCGCACCCGCAGGTGCGAGCCCAGGTTCCGCAGGGGCGGAAATACCTGGGCAGTGGTTAAAACCGAAGGGCTTCGTGATTTTTGTCATTTTTGACTTTGCAAACTCGATTTAGGGCAATTTTTGAGAGTATTTTCGAGGCATTTCTTGAGGTATGTGCTTATTTTTTATCAATAATCTTGCTTTTCCATGTATTTTCCCACCTAGTTAGTGTGTATTTAAGGTGGAAATTGGAAGTTGGAGGCTATGGATTTGGAAGTTTGATTTGTCGATGTATTGGACCATTTGGTATCGGAATTTAGTAATTTGGGTATGATTAGACTCGTGGTGGAATGGGCGTTTCTATTTTGTAACTTTTACCCGATTACGAGACGTGGGCCCCACGGACAATATTTTAGTTAATTAGATGAGTCTATTATTATTGTATTTATGATATGTAATTGCTTTTGGCTAGATTTGGGCCATTCGGAGCCGGATATTCGTGGGAAAGGCATTGTGACCGATTGATTGAGCTTGGTTCGAGGTAAGTGGCTTGCCTAACTTTGTGTGGGAGAAATTCCCTTAAGATTTGGAACTATTGTGCTATGTGAGCGCCGTGTACGTGAGGTGACGAGTACGTACACGGGCTAGTTGTGGAAACCCCAATTTTCTTACTGAGCAGCAACATGTTTTCCTGGTATTTTGAGTTATACCATTTTAATGAGTATTAATCTATTTTCATTCTTAATTAAGTTATTTCAATATGTGTAGCTATCATGTTTAGTCTAATATAATATGTCTACGTGTCTTAATTATTTATGTGAATTCTGTTCAGCATGCTTAATGAATTTCCTGCTTCTTCCCTGACTGATACTTAGTTTAAATTGAAAGAATTTTGTGATGTAATTGTATTTCTATCATTCGCGCTGCATATTTACTTTGGGACTACGGAACGGTATTCCGGGAGATCCCCCTGTCTTGTATATTTACTTTGGGACTACGGAATGGTATTCCGGGAGATCCCCTTGCACATTTATTTTGGGACTACGGAATGGTATTCCGGGAGACCCCCCTGCGTATTTACGTTTGGGAATACAGGACGGTATCTCGGGAGATTCCCTGTTGTGTTTCTGTGTACTAAGCTATTACCTTCTATGATTTCATTGTTGTTAAATTTTAGCCTTTATTTTATTGCGGTATTACACTCTATATTGTTTTAGTACATATTTACCAGTAGGGCCTTGACCTGACCTCGTCACTACTCGACCGAGGTTAGGCTTGGCACTTACTGGGTACCGATTGTGGTGTACTCATGCTACTCTCTGCATATGTTTTTTGTGTGCAAATCCAGGTGTACCTTATCAGCCGCACTATCAGTAAGCCGGGACAGCTTTGGAGACTTCAAGGTATATCTGCCGCGTCCGCAGACCTCGGAGTCCCCTTTTACTCTTTCTTATGTCCATTATCTTCTGTAGTTTTCCTTGTTAGACTCTGATGTATAGAGACACTAGATTTTTCTTTCTGTAGTTTGTGATTCACGATGTTTCGGTTTTTGGAATTTGTTGTGTATTTTTGAATAATTGGTTAAATTTTTATTTTTATTTTATTATTCCGCAAAATGTTAGAATTACCTAGTTGTAGAGACTAGGTACCGTCACGACGTCACACGGAGGGGAAATTGGGTAGTGACAAGTTGGTATCAGAGCTCTAGGTTTGTAGGTGTCGTGAGTCACAAACCGGTTTATTAGAGTCTCGCGTATTGGTACGGAAACGTCTGTACTTATCTTCGGGAGGCTATGGAATTGTTAGGAAAAAATTTCACTACTTTGATTCCTTGTCGTGCGAAAATTGTTTACTTCAGAGATTCTAAATTTATGTATTCTATTCTCTCATAGATGGTGAGGACACGTACAAGCGGGTCTGATGAACAGGCACCCGCGCCCCCTGCTAGAGCTGCGAAAGGCCGGGGCCGGGGTAGAGGCCGATGACGTCCACGTGGTGCGGCCAGAGCACCCGCACGAGCTTCTACAGAGGAGCCCCTAGTAGCTCAAGCTGGAGGGCAGACACCTGAGATACCTGTTGCTGCACGAGCCCTCCAGGAGACTGTAGCCTAGTTTCTGAGTATGTTCAGCACCTTAGCTCAGGCTGGATTGATTCCACTTGCTCCTGCCACATCTCAGGCCGGGGGAGGAGCACAGACTCCCGCCGCCGGTACTCCAGAGCAACGGGTTCAGGTAGACCAGGTTCCAGAGATTGTACCAATGCAACTGGTAGCTCCAGCTCAGCCCGAGGTTAGGGCAGCAGCTTCTGAGGCGGAGTAGCTCAGACTTGAGAGGTACAAGTGGTACCACCCACCTACTTTCAGCGGATTGGCTACAGATGATGCTCAGTGTTTTCTGCAGGAATGTCATCGTATTCTCCGTACTATGGGCGTAGCGGAGATGAGCGGAGTTTCTTTTACCACATTCCAGCTTAGAGAACCATCCTATCAGTGGTGGCGTGCTTATGAGTTGGGTAGTCCGGCTGATGCAGCTTCACTTACATGGACTCAGTTCTCTGACATATTTTTGAGAGAGTATGTCCCTCAGATCCTCATGGACTCATGGCGCGCGGAGTTTGAGCAGCTACACCAGGGTGCTATGACTGTGTCAGAGTATGCAGTTCGCTTCAGTGATTTGGCCCGACATGCACCGGCCTTAGTTGCCACAGTTCGAGAGAGGGTTCGATGGTTTATTGAGGGTCTCCATCCCAGCATCCGGAGTAGTATGGACAAGGAATTGGACATGGATATTTCTTATCAGCAGGTTGTGGGTATTGCCAGGAGATTCGAGGGCATGTTTGCCCGGGATAGAGAGGAGAAGGAGGCTAAGAGGTCTCGAGAGGCTGGTTATTATTCTGTAGCTCGTGCCCCAGCAGCTCGCTATGGTAGGGGTTATGTGATCCGCCCCGTTCATTCAGCTCTTCCAGCCTCCAGCAGTGTTCCGGATCCTTCTAGACCCCAGGATCCTTATTATGCACCGTCAGTATCTAGTGTGCCTCCTGCACGGGGTGTTCTTAGCGGCTAGTCCAACAGACCTGGCCCGAGCCAGTCACAGCAGCCATGCCCTCCCAGATCTTGTTTTGAGTATGGTGACACTCGCCACATGGTCAGGGATTGCCCCAGGATTAGGAGGGGTGCACCTCCACAGACTTTTTAGACACAGCATGCTCCACCGGGTCCTCAGGCTATGATTACAGCACTAGTTGCCACCCCACCTGCTCGACCAGGTCAAGGTGGAGGTCGGGGAGATAGAGGTCGCCCTAGAGGGGGAGGTCAGGCCAGATATTATGCATTTCCTGCTCGTACAGAGGCAGTTGCTTCTGATTTTATCATTACAGGTATTGTTCCGGTCTGTCATAGAGATACGTCAGTATTATTTGACCCAGGCTCTACATATTCTTATGTGTCCTCTTATTTTGCCCCGTATTTGGGCGTAACTCGGGATTCTTTAAGTTCCCTTATTTATGTATCTACTCACGTGGGAGATTCTCTTATTGTGGACCGTGTGTATCAGTCGTGTTTGATTGCTCTTAGTGGTTTTGAGACCATAGCCAATTTATTAATTCTCAGCATGGTGGAATTTGATATTATTTTGGGCATGGACTGGTTGTCGCCCCATTATGCTATTCTTGGTTGTCACGCTAAAACCGTAACGCTGGCTATGCCAGGTTTACCGTGGTTAGAGTGGAGAGGTACCTTAGAGTATACTCCCAGCAGAGTTATTTCTTTTCTTAAAGCTCAACGAATGGTTGAGAAGGGGTGTGACGCGTATCTAGCTAATGTGAGAGATGTCAGTATTAATACCCCTACAGTTGAGTCAGTTCCAGTAGTGAGGGACTTTCGAGATGTGTTTTCAGCTGATCTTCCGGGCATACCGCCCGACAGAGATATTGATTTTGGCATTGATTTATTGTTGGGAACTCAGCCCATCTCTATTCCTCCATATCATATGGCTCCTCCTGAATTGAAGGAGTTGAAAGAGAAGTTACAAGAATTGCTTGATAAAGGCTTCATTTGGCCCAGTGTATCACCTTGGGGTGCCCCTGTCTTATTTGTGAAGAAGAAGGATGGTTCTATGTAGATGTGTATTGATTACCGCCAGTTGAACAAAGTCACAGTGAAGAACATGTATCCATTGCCTCGTATTGATGACTTATTTGATCAGTTACATGGTGCCAGAGTGTTTTCCAAGATTGACTTACGTTCAGGTTATCATCAGTTAAAGATTCGGGAGCCGGATATCCCGAGGACTGCTTTCAGGACCAGATATGGTCACTATGAGTTTCTTATGATGTCTTTTGCGCTGACCAATGCCCTAGCAACTTTTATGAACTTGATGCACAGTGTGTTCCGGCCCTATCTTGACTCATTCATCATTGTGTTTATTGACGACATTCTGATATACTCCCGGAGTTAGGAGGATCATGAGCAGCACCTGAGGACTGCACTTCAGACCTTGAGAGAAAAGAAGTTATATGCAAATTTTTCAAAGTGTGAGTTTTGTCTAGACTCAATGGCGTTCTTGGATCATATAGTATCGAGTGAGGGGATCCAGGTGGATCTGAAGAAGATTGAAGCAGTGCAGAGTTGGCCCAGACTGTCCTCAGCTACAGAGATCCGAAGTTTTCTTAGTTTGGCGGGGTATTACCGTCGCTTTGTAGAGGGATTCTCATCTATTGTAGCATCTATGACAAGGCTGACCCAGAAGGGTGCTCCGTTCAGGTGGACAGAGGAATGTGAGGAGAGCTTTCAGAAGCTCAAGAAAACTTTGACTACAGCCCCAGTATTGGTATTACCTACAGGTTCGGGGTCTTATACTGTATATTATGATGCACCGCGGATTGGTCTCTGCGCGGTGTTGATATAGGACGGTAGGGTGATTGCCTACGCGTCCAGACAGCTGAAGGTGCACGAAAAGAACTATCATGTCCACGATCTTGAGTTAGCATCTATTGTTCATGCCTTGAAGATATGGCGGCATTATTTGTACGGTGTTCCTTGTGAGATTTACACCGATCATCGGAGTTTGCAGCATCTGTTTAAGCAGAAAGATCTTAACTTTCGTCAGCGGAGGTGGTTGGAGCTACTTAAGGATTATGATATCATTATTTTGTACCACCCTAGGAAGGCCAATGTGGTGGCCGATGCTTTGAGTCGCCGGGCAGAGAGTTTGGGGAGTTTAGCATATCTACCAGCAGCAGAGAGGCCATTGGTGTTGGATGTTCAGGCCTTAGCCAGCCAGTTTGTGAGATTGGATATTTCTGAGCCGAATCAAGTGTTAGCTTATGTGGTCTCTCGGTCTTCTCTTTATGATCGTATCAGGGAGCGTCAGTATGATGACCCCCATCTGCTTGTCCTTAAGGACACGGTCCAGCACGGTGATGCTAAGGAGGTTACTATTGGAGATGATGGTGCATTAAGGATGCAGGGCAGGCTATGTGTGCCCAATGTAGATGGTTTGTGTGAGTTGATTCTTCAGGAGGCTCACAGTTCGCGGTACTCTATTTATCCGGGTGCCGCAAAGATGTATCAGGACTTGAAATAGCATTACTGGTGGAGGAGAATGAAGAAGAACATAGTAGAGTATGTGGCTCGATGTCTGAATTGCCTGCAGGTAAAATATGAGCATCACCGACCAGGTGAATTTCTTCAGAAGTTATAGATTCCAGAGTGGAAATGGGAGCGTATCACTATGGATTTTGTTGTTGGACTCCCACGGACTCAGCGGAGGTTTGATGCAGTTTGGGTGATTATGGATAGGTTGACCAAGTCGGCTCATTTCATTCCTGTGATGACTACCTATTCTTCCGAGCAGCTAGCTCGAATCTACATCCGTGAGATCGTCAGGCTTCATGGCGTACCAGTATCTATTATCTCTGACCGGGGTACGTAGTTTACATCACGGTTCTTGAGAGCTGTACAATATGAGTTGGGTACTAGGGTTGAGTTGAGCACAACATTTCACCCTCAGACGAACGGGCAGTCCGAGCGCACTATTCAGATATTAGAGGATATGCTCCGTGCGTGTGTGATAGATTTTGGGGGTGCTTGGGACCAGTTCTTGCCACTTGCAGAGTTTGCTTATAACAACAGTTATCAGTCCAGCATTCAGATAGCACCGTATGAGGCTCTGTATGGTAGGCGGTGTCGGTCCCCAGTGGGTTGGTTCGAGCTCGGCGAGGCCAGATTATTGGGTACGGACTTGGTTCATGATGCCTTGGAGAAGGTTAAGGTAATTCAGGATAGACTTCGCACAACCCAGTCCAGACAGAAGAGTTATGCGGACTGTAAGGTTCGTGATGTTGCATTCATGGTTGGTGAACGAGTCTTGCTCCGGGTTTCGCCTATGAAGGGCGTTATGAGGTTTGGAAAGAAGGGCAAGCTAAGCCCAAGGTTTATTGGTCCATTTGAGGTGTGCGTCGAGTTGGGGAGGTTGCTTATGAGCTTGCCTTGCCTCCCACTCTAGTAGGAGTTCATCCGGTATTCAATGTTTCTATGCTCCGAAAGTATCACGGCGATTCGTCCCATGTGTTGGATTTCAGCTCAGTTCTATTGGACAAGGATCTATCCTATGTTGAGGAGCCAGTGGCTATTTTAGATAGGCAGGTCAGAAATCTAAGATCAAAGAACATTGCTTCCGTGAAGGTTCATTGGAGGGGATAACCGGTCGAGGAGGCGACTTTGGAGACCAAGCAGGATATGCGCAACCGTTATCCTCATCTTTTCACCACTTCAGGTATGTCTCTATGAAGACAGATCCGGAATGGAATTATGTCGACTCTGTTAGCTTCGTTGAGTGATTTTGAGCTTAGGAGCGTGTCCGGAATGTGTTTTGGAGGTCTGTAGTAGATTTAGGCTTGAATTGGCAAAAGTTAGATTTTCGGCGATTTCGGCCGATAGTGGAAATTTTGATATCGAGCTCGGAATGGATTTCCGAAAGTGGCCGTAGGTTCGTAGTGTTATTTGTGACCTGTTTGTAAAATTTGAGGTAATTCGGACTAGATTTGACGTGGTTCGACGTCGTTTGTAGAATTTAGAAAATTCTAAGTTCTTAGGCTTGAATCCTTGATTAATTCATGATTTTGGTGTTGTTTGATGTAGTTTGAAGGCTCGACTAAGTTTGTATGGTGTTATAGGATTGGTTGGTAGGTTTGGTTGAGGTCCCGGGGTCCTCGAGTGTGTTTCGGATGCTTAACAGAATGAAATTGGACTTAGGAAAATCTAGTGCTTATGTTGGTTCTGCTGTAATCGCATATGTGCAAGGCTGCCCGCAGGTGCGAGCAAATTGGCACAGAAGTGGGAAAATGGAGGAGTGCCAGCGGTCGCAGGTGCGAGGTGATTTTCGCATCTACGATGCCCGCAGATGCGTTAGGGGTCTTCGCAGGTGCGCAAGGTCCGCAGAAGCGAAAGGGAATTTCGCAGGCACGCACGCGCTGATGTGGCCCTTTCATCGCAGGTGCGAAGGCAGAGGGGGCAAGTGAATTGCGCAGATGTGCACAATTTCCGAACAAGCGCACCCGCAAGTGCGAGCCCAGGTTCCGCAGGTGCAGAAATACCTGGGCAGTGGTTAAAACCGAAGGGCTTCGTGATTTTTGTCATTTGTGACTTTGCAAACTCGGTTTAGGGCGATTTTTGAGAGCATTTTCGAAGCATTTGTTGAGGTATGTGCTTATTTTTGATCAATAATCTTGCTTTGCCATGTATTTTCCCACCTAGTTAGTGTGTATTTTAGGTGAAAATTGAAAGTTAGAGGCTAGGGATTTGGAAGTTTGATTTGTGGATTTGGAGGTCCATTTGGTATCGAAATTTAGTAATTTTGGTATGGTTAGACTCGTGGTGGAATAGGCGTTCCTATTTTGTAACTTTTACCCGATTCCGAGACGTGGGCCCCACGGGCAATATTTGAGTTAATTTCGGGATTTTTGTTAAAGTGTTGATTTCATTAATTAGATGAGTCTATTATTGTTGTATTTATGATATGTAATTGCTTTTGGCTAGATTTGGGCCATTCGGAGCCGGATATTCGTGGGAAAGGCATTGTGACCGATTGATTGAGCTTGGTTCGAGGTAAGTGGCTTGCCTAACTTTGTGGGGGAAATTCCCTTAAGATTTGGAGCTATTGTGCTATGTGAGCGCCGTATACGTGAGGTGACGAGTACATACACGGGCTAGTTGTGGAAAACCCAATTTTCTTACTGAGCAGCAACATGTTTTCCTGTTATTTTGAGTTATACCATTTTAATGAGTACTAATCTATTTTCATTCTTAATTGAGTTATTCCAATATGTGTAGCTATCATGTTTAGTCTAATACAACATGTCTACGTGTCTTACTTGTTTATGTGAATTATGTGCAGCATGCTTAATGAATTTCCTGCTTCTTCCTTGACTGGTACTTAGTCTAAATTGTAAGAATTTCGTGATGTAGTTGTATTTCTATCATTCGCGCTGCATATTTACTTTGGGACTACATAACGGTATTGCAGGAGATCCCCATGTACTGCATATTTACTTTGGGACTACGGAACGGTATTCCGGGAGATCAACCTGTCTTGCATATTTACTTTGGGACTACGGAACGGTATTTCGGGAGATCCCCCTGCACATTTATTTTGGGACTACTGAACAGTATTCCAGGAGATCCCTCTGCACATTTACGTTTGGGACTAAGGGACGGTATCTAGGGAGATCCCCTGTTGTGTTTATGTGTACTAAGCTGTTACCTTCTATGATTTCATTGTTGTTAAATTTAAGCCTTTATTTTATTATGGTATTACACTCTATATTATTTTATTACATATTTACCAATAGGGCCTTGACCTTACCTCGTCACTACTCGACCGAGGTTAGGCTTGGCACTTACTGGGTACCGATTGTAGTGTACTCATGCTACTATCTGCACATCTTTTTCATGTGTAGATCCAGGTGTACCTTATCAGCCACACTATCAGTGAGTCGGGAGAGCTTTGGAGACTTCAAGGTATATCTGCCGCGTCCGCAGACCTCGGAGTCCCCTTCTACTCTTTCTCATGTCCATTATCTTCTGTATTTTTCCTTGTTAGACTCTGATGTATAGAGACGCTAGATTTTTCTTTTTGTAGTTTGTGATTCACGATGTTCCGGGTTTTGGGATTTGTTGTGTATTTTTGAATAATTGGTTAAATTCATATTTTTATTTCATTATTCCGCAAAATGTTAGGCTTACCTAGTTGTAGAGACTAGGTATCGTCACGACGTCATACGGAGGGGAAATTGGGTCGTGACACAAGTACATGAGCACTAAGTAAACATGACTTTTATCATTTATAAAATATCTCGCCAAATAACTCAAGGAGATAAAGCTCAGCCTAATATATTCTCAAATCAATTTTAATTATAAATTCAATAAATTTAGCTAGAAAATTGAGTACAAATAATTCAAATATTATAGGATAAAGTCCTAAGTCTACCCGGACATAAACATGCTTTTAGCTACGTATGGACTCTCGTCACCTCGTGCATACATAGCATCCACAACTAGTAGCACATAATAATTTAATACCTACAGGGTAGTTTCCCCCTCACAAGGTTAGACATGAGACTTACCTCGCTCTGAAATCCGATAACCGGCCTCAACACCTCTCTAACACCTCAAATCGATGCCCATTGATCAGAAACTATCCAAGCAACGTGCAAACCAATCAATATATATTTCAATACTCATAACTTAACAATTTATAATAATTTCAACTCCGCTCGAAAAGTCAACCATCGGTCCCACGTGCCTAGATTCCAAAGATTTTAGAAGATAAATATTACCCATGACACTACGAACTAAAATATATAATTTATTCCCGATTTCATGTCCAGTTTCGTGGTCAAAATAAAAAAATATCAAATTCTAGGTTTTCTTCCAAAATCCTCTAATTTTTAAGAAATTCCATGTTTAAATCCATATATAATCCATGTATTTATCTTAAAATAAGTGGAAATAACTTACCTCATCATATATGGCGAAAATGATCTTAAAGAATGTCACGACCCAAATTAACCCTCCGTAAGGTGTCGTGATGGCACATAGTCTTTACGAGTAGGTAAGCCTAATATTGCGAAAAATATAAAGAAAATACAACATTTTAAAGATAAAAAGCATATTATAAATAGCCAAGAGTAGTACCACTCGGCATATACAATATAATTTTCCAAGACTCGGAATATCACTAAGTCACAAGCTGCTATAATCTATGTAGCTCTATACAAAAGTCTGGAGATAATAAAGAAAGTCTCTCGGTAAGGGAGTAGAAGGGGACTCCAAAGATCTGCGGACGCAAGCAGAAGTACCTTGAAGTCTCCTAAAATCAGCAGCACGTACTAACCCCGAGGCAGATAGCTCGCACCTGGATCTGCACACGAAAATATGTGCAGGAAAGGGCATGAGTACACCACAATGGTACCCAGTAAGTGCCAAGCCTAACCTCGATCGAGTAGTGACGAGATCAGGTCAAGGCCCTACCAGAGTAAATATAATAAATTAAACAGTAAAAGATATAAGTAAAATTTATGGTGACACATTTAAAGAGATTCTCGAAATTTAACAATTAAGGGAGCCCTCGGCTCAGAACAAAGTAAACACAATAGGGAATCTCCCGGGATACCGTCCCGTAGTTCCAAATGAATATGATCTACATGGGGATCTCCCAGAATACGTCCGTAGTTCCAAAGTAAATATGCAGTGCTGGGAGATCTCCCAGAATACGTCCGTAGTCCCAAAGTAAATATGTAGTGGTGGGGGATCTCCCGGAATACATCCGTAGTCCCAAAGTGAATATGCAAAGCCGGGGGATCTCCCGGAATACGTCCGTAGTCCCAAAGTAAATATACAAGACAGGGGGATCTCCCGGAATACGTCCGTAGTCCCAATTTAAATATGCAACGCAAGATGAAATGGCAGGTATGACATCGAGTTATACACTTTATACTGAACACAGACAAGGAAAATAGGAATTTAACTAAGCATGGCGCACAAAATGTCAAATAGGCAGTTAAAATACGTAAGCATGCTCTTCTAGTCTAAACTAAACAATTAAGCATATTAGTGCAATTTAATAAGAGAAGCAATTTATGATTTAAAAAGGATATACGGGATTTTTGCAATAACAACATGTGTACGTACTCGTCACTTCACGTACACGGCGCCCACACACCAAATAATATCAAGACATCCTAAGGGGAAAGTCTCAAACACAAGGTTAGGCAAGCCACTTACCTCGAACCGCTCAAATCACCTCGATAACACGTTCTTGCCACGAGTATCCGACTCCAAATGGCCCGAATCTATCCAATTAAATTGCATAATGTAAATATAACTACATGTAACTAATTTAGCTAATTAATTCGAAGTTAAAGCGTAAAATTAGGAAAAACGCCCAAAAAGTCACTCCGGGACCACATCTCGGAATCGAGTAAAAGTCACAAAATACGAACACCCATTCACTCATGAGTTTACTCGTACCAAAATTGCTCAAATCCGATACCAAAATCTTGATCAAAACCCCAAAATTCGGCCTAAGAATTTTTCTCAAATTTTCACCCCAAATCTGAAATTCAACGATGAATTCAAGCATAGATTAGTGGAATATAACCATAAAGGAGTTAATAATCGTTACCCAATCGATATCTCTGAAAATGCCTCAATCCCTCGTCCAAAATCCGAGTTCCCAACTTATGTTTTTGATAAAAATGGCATAATCTCCGTTTTTTGGAACTTTAATACTGCCCAGACGCGTCCTTCTTCGCGAACGCGGCCACACCCTCGCGTTCACGAAGTACAATTTACTTCGGCCGAAAATTCTTCTTCGTGAACGCGAGGACCATGTCGCGAATGCGTAGCTTCGAGGTTCCACACCTATGCGAACACGAGAGCGACATCACGAACGCGAAGAGTAATTCAGCTGCCCTTCCCAGATACCTTACGCGAACGCGAGGACTCCCTCGCGAACGCGATGAAGAAAATGCCTACAACAGAACACCAGAAATCTGCTATCTTCCAAAGTCCAAAAGTGATCCGTTAAGCATCCGAAACTCATCCGAGGCCCCCGGGACCTCAACCAAACATACCAACAAGTCCTAAAACACCATACGAACTTAGTCGAGCTCTCAAATCACATCAAAAAAATGCTAAAATCACGAATCACCTTCCAATTCAAACTTAAAGAACTTGAAACTTTAAAATTCTAAATTTTGCACACAAGTCAAATTCGATATTACGGACCTATTCCAACTTCCAGAATCAGATTCCGACCCCGATATCAAAATTTCCTCTACCGGCCCAAAACTCCAAAAATTTGACTTTCGCCATTTCAAGCCTAAATGAGCTACGGACCTCCAAAACACAATCCGGACACGCTCCTAAACCCAAAATTACCTAATGGAGCTAACGGAACCGACAGAATTCCATTCCCGAGTCGTCTTCATATAGTTTCGACTACGGTCCAAATCCTAAGGCTTAAGCTCTCATTTAGGGACTAAGTGTCCCAAAACACTCCGAAACTCAAAACCAATCATCCTGGCAAGTCACAATAGCAGAAATAGATTTGGGAAAAGCAGTTAATACGGGATCAGGGCTATTACTCTCAAAACGACCGGCCGGGTCGTTATATCCTCCCCCTCTTAAAATAATCGTTCGTCCTCGAACGAGTATAAAGACATACCTTAAACTGTGAAAAGGTAAGGGTACTGGCTGCGCATATCCTGCTCGGTCTCCCAAGTCGCCTCCTCGACCGGCTGACCCCTCCACTGGACCTTTACTGAAGCAATATTCTTTGACCTGAACTTTCTGACCTGATTGTCCAAAATGGCTACTGGCTCCTCAACATAAGATAGATCTTTGTCCAACTAGACTGAGCTGAAATCCAATACATGAGTCGGATCATCGTAATACTTTCGGAGCATAGACACGTGGAATACCGGGTGAACTCCTACTAGGATGGGAGGCAAGGCAAGCTCATAAGCAACCTCCCCAACTTGTCACAATATCTCAAAAGGACCAATAAACCTCGGGCTCAGCTTGCCCTTCTTCTCGAACCTCATGACACCCTTCATAGGCGATACCCGAAGCAAGACCCGCTCACCAACCATAAATGCCAAATCACGAACCTTACGGTCTTCATAACTCTTCTGTCTGGACTGGGCTGTGCGAAGTCTCTCATGAATCACCTTCACCTTATCCAGGGCATCCTGAACCAAATCTGTACCCAACAATCGGGCCTCGCCTGGCTCAAACTATCCCACTGGGGACCGGCACCGCCTATCATACAAAGCCTCATACGGTGCCATCTGAATGCTGGACTGGTAACTGTTGTTGTAAGCGAACTCTGCAAGTGGCAAGTATTGGTCCCATGACCCTTCGAACTCCATCACACAGGCATGGAGCATATCCTCAAGAATCTGAATCTTACGCTCGGACTGCCCGTCCGTCTGAGGGTGAAAGGCTGTGCTCAACTCCACCCTAGTACCCAACTCCTGCTGTACGGCTCTCCAAAACCGTGATGTGAACTGTGTACCTCTGTCTGAAATGATGGATAATGGAATACCATGAAGGCGGACAATCTCTCTGATATAAATCTCAGCCAACCTCTCAGAAGAATAAGTGGTCAACACTGGAATAAAATGAGCTGACTTGGTCAGCCGATCCATGATCACCCAAATAGCATCGAACTTTCTCAAAGTCCGAGGAAGTCCAACCACAAAGTCCATGGTGATCTGCTCCCACTTCCACTGTGGGATCTCTAACCTCTGAAGTAACCCACCCGGTCTCTGATGCTCAAATTTAACTTGCTGACAGTTGAGACACTTGGCCACAAACCCAACTATATCCTTCTTCATCCTCCTCCACCAGTAGTGTTGTCTCAAATCCTGGTACATCTTCGCGGCACCGGGATGAATGGAGTACCGCGAGCTGTGGGCCTCCTCGAGAATCAACTCCCGAAGCCCATCTACATTGGGCACACAGATCCGGCCTTGCATCCTCTTCACACCGTCATCACCAATAGTCACATCTCTGGCATCACCTCACCGAACCCTGTCCTAAAGGACTAGAAGATGAGGATCATCATACTGGCGCTCCCTGATACGGTCAAAAAGAGAAGATCGAGCAACCATACAAGCTAATACCCGGCTAGGCTCTAAAATATCCAATCTCACGAACTGGTTGGCTAAGGCCTGAACATCCAAGGCTAAAGGCCTCTCAGCTACCGGAAGATATGCCAAACTCCCCAAACTCTCTGCCCGGCGACTCAAGGCATCGACCACTACATTAGCCTTCCCCGAATGGTACAATATAGTGATATCATAGTCTTTAAGTAGCTCCAACCACCTCCGCTGACGCAAATTAAGGTCCTTCTGCCTGGACAAGTACTGCAAACTCCGGTGGTCAGTGTAAATCTCAGAGGGAACACCATACAAATAATGACGCCAGATCTTCAGGGCATGAACAATAGCTGCTAACTCGAGATCATGAACCGGATAATTCTTCTCATGCACCTTCAACTGTCTAGACGCGTAGGCAATCACCCTACCATCCTGCATCAATACCACTCCAAGGCCAATCCTCGAGGCATCACAATAGACAGTGTAGGACCCCGAACCTGTAGGCAATACTAATACTGGGGTTGTAGTCAAAGCTGTCTTGAGCTTCTAAAAGCTCTGCTCACACTCCTCGGTCCACCTGAACGGAGCACCCTTTTGGGTCAGCCTGGTCATAGGTGCTGCAATAGATGAAAATCCCCTCACAAGGCGATGGTAATACCGCGCCAAACCAAGGAAACTGCGGATCTCTGTAGCTGATGATGGTCTAGGCCAACTCTGCACTGCCTCCACCTTCTTCGGATCTACCTTGATCCAATCACAAGACACTATGTGGCCCAAAAATTTCCACTGAATCAAGCCAGAATTCACACTTAGAAAATTTTGCATATAACCTATTCTCCCTCAAAGTCTGAAGCACGGTCCTCAGGTGTTGCTCATGATCTTCCCGAGACCGGGAATATACCAGGATATCGTCAATAAACACAATGACAAAGGAATCAAGATAGGGTCGGAATACACTGTGCATCAAATGCATAAAGGCTGTTGGGACATTGGTCAGCCCAAATGACATGACAAGAAACTCATAGTGACCATATCTGGTCCTGAAAGCAGTCTTCGGGATATCTGGCTCCCGAATCTTCAACTGATGATAGCCAGAACGCAAGTCAATCTTGGAAAACACCCTGGCACCCTGTAACTGATCAAATAAATCATCAATGCGAGGCAAAGGATACATGTTCTTCACTGTAACCTTGTTCAACTGCTGATAATCAATACACATACGCATATAACCATCATTCTTCTTCACAAATAAGACCGGAGCACCCCAAGGTGATTCACTGGGCCTGATGAAACCCTTATCAAGAAACTCCTTTAACTGCTCCTTCAACTCCTTCAACTCAGGAAGAGCCATACGGGAAGGAGGAATAGATATGGGCTGAGTGCCCGGCAACAAATCGATGCCGAAATCAATATCTTTGTCGGGCAGCATGCCCGGAAAATCGACTGGAAACACATCCTGAAAGTCCCTCACTACTGGAACTGACTCAACTGTAGGGGTATAAATACTAACATCTCTCACATAGGCCAAATACGCATCACACCCCTTCTCAACCATTCGCTGAGCCTTAAGAAATGAAATGACCCTGCGGGGAGTATACTCTAAGGTACCTCTCCACTCTAATCTCAGCAAGCCTGGCATAGCCAGCGTCACGCTCTTAGCGTGACAATCAAGAATAGCATAATAAGGCGACAACCATTCCATGCCCAAGATAACATCAAAATCTACCATACTGAGTAATAACAAATCGACTCTAGTCTCAAAACCACTAAGAGTAATCAAACACGACCGATATACGCGCTCCACAATGAGAGAATCTCCCACAGGAGTAGATACATAAACATGGGAACTCAAAGAATCCCGAGATATCCCCAAATGTGGAGCAAAATAAGAAGACACATATGAATACGTAGAGCCTAGGTCAAATAATACTGATGCATCCATATAACAGATAGGGATGATACCTGTGATGACTGAATCTGAAGCAATGGCCTCTGAACGGGCTGGAAGGGCATAGTACCTAGCCCGGCCTCCCCCTCTAGGGTGACCTCGACCTCCCCGACCTCCACCTCGAGCTGGCTGAGGAGGTGGGGTGGCAGCTGGTGCTAGAAGAATGGCCGGAGGACCTGGTGGAACACGTGGAGGCTGATAAGTCTGTGGAGGTGCACCCCTCCTGGCTTTGGGGCAATCTCTAACCAAGTGACGAGTGTCACCACACTCAAAACAACCTCTCAGAGGGCGCGACGGTTGAGACTGACTCGGACCTGGCCTACTGGACTGGCTGGTAATAGCACCTTGAGTAGGAGGCATACTGGATACCGGTGGTGCATAATAGGGCTCCTGAGGTCTAGGAGGAGCTGGAACACCACTGGCTGTTGGAAGAGCTGAATGAACAGGGCGACTCACAAATCCCCTACCATGCGTGCTGCTGGTGCACGAGCTCCTGAATAATGAAGTATCTCGAGACCTCTTGGCCTCTCTCTCCTGTCCCGGGCAAACATGCCCTCCACTCTCCTAGTAATGCCCACTGCCTGCTGATAAGTGATGTCCATCTCCAACTCTCTGGCCATACTGGTCCGAATACTGGGGTGGAGTCCCTCAATGAAGCGACCAACCCTCTCTCTGACTGTAGCAACCAGAGCCTGCGCATGGCGAGCTAACTCACTAAAATGGACTGCATACTCCAACACAGTCATAGCACCCTGACGCAACTGCTCAAACTCTGCGCGCCAAGCGTCCCTGAGGCTCTGAGGAACATACTCACGCAAGAACATCTCTAAAAACTAAGTCCAAGTGAGTGAGGCTGCCTCGTCTGGACTACTCAGCTCATAGGCACTCCACCACTGATATGCCGCTCCCCTTAGCTGGAAAGCGGTGAAAGAAACCCCACCCATCTCCACAATGCCCATAGTGCGGAGAATACGATGACACTCCTCAAGAAAACCCAGAGCATCATCTGAAGCTAGTCCGCTGAAAGTAGGTAGGTGGTACTTCTTGTACCACTCAAGTCTGAGCTGCTCTGCCTCAGAAGCAGCTACCCTGATCTCATGCTGAACCGAAGCCACTAGGGGCATAAGAATATACTCTGGGGCCTGATCAACTTGGACCCTCTGCTCAGGAGTGTGGGATGCGAGAGTCTGTGCCCCTCCCCTAGCCTGAGATGTAGCGGGAGCTATCGGAAATAGTCCAGCCTGAACCAGAGTGCTGAACATGCTCAAGAGCTGAGCTAAAGTCTCTTGGAGGGCTGGAGTAGCAATAGGGATCTCCGGTGCCGGCCCTCCAGCTGAAGCTGCTGGGGGCTCCTCTGACGCAGCTCTCGCAGGTGCTCGGGCTGCACCGCGTGGTCGTCCTCTACCCCGACCCCGGCCTCTGGCGGCTCTGGCAAGGGGCTCGGGTGCCTGATCGTCGGTCCTCCCGGTACGGGTCCTCACCATCTGTGAGAAAGAATATAATAGAATCTTAGAATTTTTGATGTCAATAACTCGCACGACAAGGAGATCAAAGAAATATGATTGTTCTTAACAGTTACATAGCCTTCCAAAGATAAGTACGGACGTCTGCACACCGATCCATGAGACTCTAATAAATCGGCTTGTGACTCGCGACTCCTACGAACCTAGTGCTCTGATACCAACTTGTCACGACCCAAATTAACCCCCCGTAAGGTGTCGTGATGGCACCTAGTCTTTATGACTAGGTAAGCCTAATATTGCGAAAAATATAAAGAAAACACAATATTTTAAAGATAAACAACATATTATAAATAGCCAAGAATAGTACCACTCGGCATATACAAAATAATTTCCCAAGACTATATCACTAAGTCACAAGCTGTTATAATCTATGTAGCTCTGTACAAAAGTCTAAAGATAACAAAGAAAGTCTCTCGGCGAGGGAGTAGAAGGGGACTCCGAAGATCTGCGGACGCAAGCAGTAGTACCTTGAAGTCTCCTAAAATCAGCAGCACGTACTAACCCCGAGGCTAATAGCTCGCACCTGGATCTGCACACGAAAACATGTGCAGGAAAAGGGAGCCCTCGGCTCAGAACAAAGTAAACACAATGGGGAATCTCCCGGGATACCGTCCCGTAGTTTCGAATGAATATGCAGTACAAGGGGATCTCCCGAAATACGTCCGTAGTCCCTAAAGTAAATATGCAGTGCTGGGGGATCTCCCGGAATACGTTCGTAGTCCCAAAGTAAATATGCAGTGTTGGGGGATCTCCCGGAATACGTCCGTAGTCCCAAAGTAAATATGCAGTATTGGGGGATCTCCTAGAATACGTCCGTAGTCCCAAAGTAAATATGCAGTGCTGGGGGATCTCCCGGAATACGTCCGTAGTCCCAAAGTAAATATGCAAGACAGGGGGATCTCTCGGAATACGCCCGTAGTCCCAATTTAAATATGCAACACAAGATGAAATGGCAGGTATGGCATCGAGTTATACAGTTTATACTGAACACAGACAAAGAAAATTATAATTTAACTAAGCATGGTGCACAGAATATCAAATAGGCAGTTAAAACACGTAAGCATGCTCTTCTAGTCTAAACTAAACAATTAAGCATATTAGTGCAATTTAATAAGAGAAGCAATTTATGATTTAAAAAGGATAAACAGAATTTTTGCAATAACAGCCTGTGTACGTACTCGTCACCTCACGTACACGGCACCCACACACCAAATAATATCAAGACATCCTAAGGAAAAAGTCCCCAACACAAGGTTAGGTAAGCCACTTACCTCGAACTGCTCAAATTACCTCGATAACACGTTCTTGCCACGATTATCCGACTCCAAATGACCCGAATCTATTTAAATAAATTGCATAATGTAAATATAACTACACGCAACTAATTTAGCTAATTAATTCAAAGCTAAAGCATAAAATTAGGAAAAACACCCAAAAAAGTCACCCCGGGCCCACGTCTCGTAATCGGGTAAAAGTCACAAAATACGAACACCCATTCACTCATGAGTTTACTCGTACCAAAATTGCTCAAATCCGATACCAAAATCTCGATCAAAACCCCAAAATTCGGCCTAAGAATTTTTCTCAATTTTTCACCCCAAATCCGAAATTTAACGATGAATTCAAGCATATATTAGTGGAATATAACCATAAATGAGTTAAGAATCGTTACCCAATCGATATCTCTGAAAAGGCCTCAATCCCTCGTCCAAAATCCGAGTTCCCAACTTAAACTTTTGATAAAAATGGCATAACCTCCGTTTTTTGGAACTTTAATACTGCCCAGACGCGTCTTTCTTCGCGAATGCGGCCACACCCTCGCGTTCGTGAAGTACAATTTACTTCGGCCCAAAATCCTCCATCGCGAACACGATGCACATGTCGCGAATGCGTAGACCACTCAGCTTGACCCTTCGCGAACACGGGATGTCCATCGCGAACGCGAAGCACGAAAATGCCTGCAAAAGAACACCAGAAATCTGCTATCTTCCAAAGTCCAAAAGTGATCCGTTAAGCATCCAAAACTCACCCGAGGCCCCCGGGACCTCAATCAAACATACCAACAAGTCCTAAAATACCATACGAATTTAGTCGAGCTCTCAAATCACATAAAAAAAATGCTAAAATCACGAATCACCTTCCAATTCAAACTTTAAAAAATGCTAAACTCCCGAAGTTAGACCACTACCAGCATAAATTCCTTCTATGCGATCGCGACCTTCTTTCCGCGATCGCGATTCACAAGGCCTGGAACAACACTTTGCTCTTCGCGATCGCGGCCCAGACCTCCCCGATCGCGAAGAGCACTCCTAGCATTAGATATCAACAGTTTAAAAGGGCCTAAAAGTGGTCTGAAACCATCCCAAAACTCACCCGAGGTCCGATGAATCCCGTCCAATCATTATAACAAGTTTATATGCCCTGTGTAAACTTGTTCAAAGGCCCGGAACACGAATTACAATATCAAAATCAAGTATTAAAGATCAAACTCAATTTCTTAAACTCTCTTAACTTTCAAACCTTCATGCTTCACCGAACGCGTCCGAATCCCACTTAGACATTCCAGAATGATACCAAATTTTACGTACAAGTTACAAATCACAAATCACAATACGAACCTATTCCAAGTGTCGAAATCCCAAACGGACATCGATAAACACCAAAGTCCACTTCAAATCAAACTTAGGAAATTCTAAAACTTTCAAAATGCTAACTTTCCATAATAAGTGCTGAAATGCTCCCGGACCATCCGATACTTAAACCGAGCATACGCCCAAGTTCAAAATCATCATACGAACCTATTGGAACCTTCAAATCCCGATTCTGGGGTCGTTTACTCAAAAGGCAAACCTTGGTCAACTCTTTTAACTTAAAGCTTCCAAATTGAGAATTTTTCTTCCAAATCAATTCCGAAATTCAAATCCGACTACACGTATAAGTCATAAATACATGAAGAAAAACTACTCAATGAATCAAACCGCCGAACGACGCGCTAGAACTCAAAACGACCGATCAGGTCGTTACTGGAGGTTGGGTTTTCTAGAGTGTTGAGAAATAACCGGCCAACTATTAATAGCGGGGGCCTTTTCTATTTATACTTTGTTTATACAATGTAAAATTAGCTAACTACTAAATGAATAACCACTATACTATATTAATAAAGAATGGCTAACTAGTACAAAAGGTTAAGTACAAAATAAATAGCCGGGCCAACTCAAGTGTGCTGCTTTGAGCCTGAATTGGTGCAAGCTGGTGGCGCAACACTTTGAATTATATGCCCATAGTATAGCACAAATAAAAGTTGAGCTACTATCAAAATACCATTTGGTAAATAGTAGTGTAACAGAAGGTAAATATAGCCAATATTCGAAAGTAAAAGGACTAAATTTGGCCCTTTTCCCGTATTTATTTTTTGGCGTAGGCCCTTTTCTGATATAAGCATTCTTATTTTCTTTTTCGAAACAGCAAAACCTCTACCCCGGTTTCATGACTCACTCCCAGTGACGTAGGGAACATTGAAGAATCAGCCAACCTCGTACAAATCGCTGGTACCAAATCTCCAATTCTTCAGTGTAGTTCGATTCTTTCTTTCACCATCTGACATCTGTTTCTACATTTCTTCCTTCCCCCGTCCCCCTACCTCACGGAAATGCAAGTTTATGTTCGATTTTCTCCAATTTAATCTGGAATTTGTGAATTTTTTGGGGCTTTCTACTGTTAAATAATTGGATGTGTTGTCTTTTTCGGATTTTCTGGGCCGTTAAAATTGGCTTATGGTGATTGTGTTTGAATTCTTTTCAATTTTGTTTTTATTTGTTGCTTGGCTATTTTGAATTTGGGCCGTAGTGCATGCAGAACGAATAATTTCTTTTCATTTATTACAAGAAAAAACATAATATAATTGCAAAGCTTATTACTAATTGCTCCTGAGCTATCGAGTAACTGTGCTGGTAGGAGGTAGCAGGCACTTGTGAAATTAAGGTGCGATCAAGCTGGTGAAATTAAGGTGCGATCAAGCTGGCTGGACACCACGGTTATTAAAAAAAGCGTGTTACTAATTGCTTTGAATGTGAGTGTGTAGAAGAGGTTAGCTTCTTGTATGACTGAGTGACCTTCCTTTACTTTTGTTTTTTCCTGTATTTGTTGTTAAGCATATCTTTGGCGCTATTATGGAACCTATTGCCAGTTTAGATAGTTGTCAAATGTAACAACCCGATTCATTAGAGATATTGTTCGCTTTGGGCCTAGGCCCGTACGACTTTAAAACGCGTCACTAGAGTCTAAGGCATGTCTATTTATACACCCAGAATCTCTTCTGTGTTTTGTCGATGTGGGATTCGTCTTATGTCACATACACCCCCTCGTAGGGACTCAGCGTCCTCGCTTAGGTTTGCCAGGTTTGCCCCACCACTGTTCAAGGTTGCACGTGGAGTGGCTTTGATAACATATGTAAAAGCCCAGCCCACTAATGATATTGTGCGCTTTGGGTCCATGCCCGTGCGACTTTAAAATGCGTCACTAGAGTCTAAGGTTTGTTTACTTATATATCCAACATCGCTCTCGTGTTTTATAGTGTTGTCAAAGGCGCGCTTAAGCCCTGAAGTGAGACTCAAAACATGTTGAGCGCTTCGCCTCGCTTTGGGGGCGCTTTAGCGTCGCATCAAAGTTCTAAGGCATATTTTTCCTTGCCAATGAGTGTAATCCTAAAAAGGCGACACTAAACAATTAATATTTCATTTTATCGTAATTCTTTTTCAATTTTTTTGTCTGTATATGTGTTATTCATGCTTATAATTATTGGTTTTGGACTACATATATATATTTTTCACTAATGAAATTACTTATATATCTAATAAATTTTAACATAAGTAATGTAGTGATAAAAACTAAAATTATATCTCGAAAGTTTGAATTCAAAAGATAGAGAGGGGGGGGGGGGGGGGAGGGGCTCGAATATGTAATGAAAGTTATATAAAATATAGGTAGATTTTATAACAATTTCATGAACTAATTTTTCAATTTATATTTTTTGAATGACTTAAAAATAATTTTAAAATATAGTTTGACATCATTTTAATTATATCCAAAGTACTGTGACAAAATTAATTAAAATATCATAATACAAAAATAATTTACATAGATGATTGATAAAAGAGAGGAAGAATGTTTATCGTTTGAAGTTGAAGCAGGAATCTGATTTAAGCAAAACTGGGAAAAAAATAAATAATTTTAACCCACAAAAAGCTCAGGTGAATTATTGCAACTGACATCATTTCGATTCAAAGTGAGCGTGCTGCAAACTCATTTGTTGAAACAAATAATCTTTCCTCTTGCTCTTAGCTTTCCTTATTCTTGTGGGGTTTGGCTTTTACACTTACCTAAATCTTTTAACAGCCTGGTTTTGGAAGGGAACTTTCCCTTTCCTTATACTTCTCGAATCCTTTCACTAATATGTTTAAGATGTATGTGTCACATATATACTCCTATTCTTTATTTTTATTCTGTGTTAAAGGGTTATAGAAATTTTGGCAGCAATGGAAGGGACAGATCAAATTTCGGAACTGCCAGTGTCGATTTTGGAGCACATTCAGTCTTTACTTGTTGTTAAAGATGCTCTGAACACTAGTACATTGTCCAAGGCTTGGAACAGTGCTTGGGCTTCCCTCTCCTGCTTAAATTTTGGTGATGATATTTTCAGCAAGTCAAAAAACATTGTGAGTCAAATTCTAGCAGATCGGCAAAAGCAGAACATCTCTATACAAAGGTTCATGGTAAAGTTACCATATGCTTCGTTAACCTCTAATTACGTGGATAATTGGATTAATATACTGGTAGCCTGTAATATCAAAGAGTTGTCTATAGAGGTTGAACGCACACACACTTACATCAAGTTGCCTGAAGCAATCTTCGCTTCCAAATCTCTAAACGTGCTTCGTTTAGGCAGATTTAATCTCGAACTACCCTCTAATGGCATAAAATTTTCATCTTTGCGAGAGTTATACCTTGCTGACTCGTTTTTGGACGAGCAATTACTTCAAGCTCTATGCGCAAGCTGTAGCAATTTAGAAGTTTTGTCTTTAAGTGGATTTCATGGACCAATCAGTTTACAAGTAGCAGGAACTTTACCTAAACTAAGGGCGGTATATTTGGAAGATTGCCCAGATCAATTTCAGATGGTTGATATTGCAGCACCTAATCTTAAAGACCTTGAAATTAGCTCATTTTGTGAGGACCTACATGTAATTAAGATAACTGCTTGCAAATCCCTAAAGCATTTGGAGCTCTTGACTGTTGAGGCTGTCACTGACCAATGGTTAGAGGAGCTTCTTCCAAATATACCCAACCTTGAAATCTTTCACTTATCTTGTTGCTCGTCGTTGAAGACCGTGAATATCTCAAGTGATCGGCTCAAGTATTTCCAAGTAACTGCGTGCAATAATCTGATTGAGGTTGATCTAGATACTCCTAACTTACTAGGATTCTTATGTGATGTTCGTTATGGAGAAGATACTGTTGATCCCTTGCCCACATTCAATCTGAAAGCTTCAAGTCTGCTGGAAGCTTGTCTCTGTTTGATCCCAGAAACCCTTGACAATCCTTGGTACTCTAAGCTGATAAAGTCTCTTGGTAACTTTAATCATTGCAATGCTATCACTCTATGCTGTGAGAATGACAAGGTACGTACGTGCAACACGTTGTCTACTTGCCCCTGCTTGAAGACGTGGTTCTGGATTTCTCATAATTCTTCTTTTTGTTTGTACAGGAGATAGTTATACCAAAAGACATGAGAGAGAACTTGCTTCCTCCACTTTATGATGCTAAGTGTTTGCGTGTAACAATTATGAATCCATTGAATCATTCAGTTGTGGACGTTGTGGATAGTTTGCTCT
The DNA here is from genome assembly GCF_000390325.3 of Nicotiana tomentosiformis. NCBI lineage: Eukaryota > Viridiplantae > Streptophyta > Magnoliopsida > Solanales > Solanaceae > Nicotiana > Nicotiana tomentosiformis. The sequence goes on from NC_090817.1 coordinate 128,913,711, forward strand.
GGATTTCTCCTCAACTGGACAGCCTATATTTTGGCTGCGGGACTGAAGACTTAAAGACCCTGAAGGTAAGGTTTCTTGCACCTTTATTCTTCATGTGTGGTTTTCTGTCAGTTAGTTCCCTTTTTTACATGTCTTTGAGTTTTTTTTTTTTTTTTGGTGACAAAACCTTCATACTTGGTTTAAGATCTTTTGTTTACATAATAGTACAATTATGAGCAGATTAGCCAAAACCTGACAGTTAGTCAACCAACATATGCAAAACTGCAATCACCTACATACATAAAGATTAGCGAGGTAACAAAACCCTTTGTTGCCCCTTATAAAAGTTGTTTGTATAAATTACTTCCCATTAATATCCGCAAACGTATTGGTCAGTTGACTGGTTAAGGGCCAGGTGTTCTCGATTGATTTGTAAACGGTTAGAGAAATTGTGCCAAGTTAATAAACTTAAAGTTATGTGTCGCCGGTCTATTAGTTAAGACTTAGCCACTTTAGTTTAGGTCTTATGTTTATTAGGAGTCTTTTAATCCTATATGAGATTTATGTACATGCCATTTGAAAATATAGAGAATTCTCGTAAAATAGGAGTCTGAGATGAACTTAATCAGAACGGCATGGTAAGTGAGAATCATATAACCAATTCCAACTTGCTTTCAGTTGAGGTTTAATTGTTGTTGTGGTGGTGGTTATTATTATTATTGCTGTTGTTGTTGAGGTTTAGTTGTTGTTGTGGTGGTTATTATTATTGTTGTTGTGTGCTCGGTCAACTTCGAGAAACAATCTAAACACAAGAATGTAGTTCATAATACTGGAAAAGCAGGGACATATGCACGTCTTATCTGCTCGAACTGAACATTATTTTGATATACCTAATTCGATGACGCTTCCTCTTCCCTCACAGTGACTGTTAACCTTTCTATGTTAGTTTCATGATTGATTGTTCATGGAGATATTTATTACCTTTGTTTCTGTCATGGTTTTCCTGGTTTTGTAGTTTACATACAGAGATGCAGCTGATGATGAAGATGAGAAACCTTGTTGTGCATCGCTGCCTTGGAAATGTTGGAGGCATGAGCTAAAGAAAGTTAAATTGAACAACTTTACATGTATGGAGCTGCAGGAGTTGAGAAACTACCTTCTCACAGATACAGACATTTTGGAGGAAATATTTGAAGTTCCACCATAAAGGAGCCTTCTCCCTAATACAGATATATTGGAGAAGATAATTGAAGATCCGCCATAATTGAGCCTTCGTACTTCATTTAAGTAGATTTCCTTTAACTAAAGTTTCCATGGTTCCTTCTGTGTAGTTGCGTCTAGCTCATGTTATGCTTTGAGTAAATTAGTTCATGACCTTTTTTGCTGATGTCTTATGTACTTGTCGATGATGGGCAATCTCATGTTGGACTTGGACATTTGTCTGCCATGTTATTGTTTCTATTTTCTTATTGTTTTTTTTTTCTTTTTGCTTTTGAAGTTCAAACCTTATTCAAATTATGGAACATTCAGTGTATGATTGTTCTGGTGCAATTTTGGGCAAATGAACTGGCGGAGAAACAACTGAGGTTAGAAAGGGCCAGGCGTACCGAATTTTTTCGTGATTCATGAACTTATGGAGCCCCTTGGTTTTGTTTAAGTGGGGATTTGATGTCCAAAGTTTTGTTAGGTGGCTTGGATTTTCCCTGAAGATTGTTTCTTTGAGAACAAGGGTAATTATGCAGTGGAAATCACATCTTTGCATTTGCTATACTTTTGTTCATCAGCATTTGTAGTACTTCCATTTTTAGTAGCTTTACTGAGATGGTTATATTGGTCTGCATGTTATACAAGTAGGCTACAACTTGACATTTTTGTTGTCAAAGACCTTTTTATTATGTTTCTGGAAGCTTTTGTACAGTAACTGTTAGCATTCCAGACCTGATTAATAAGAATACATGGGGACTCAACAACAACAAAAAAAAGGAAAGGAAAGGAAAGGAAAGAGGATTTGGTGATAATACAGACTTTTACTGATCAACAGTAATGCAAAGTAACAAGCAACTCCATGAGATTCCATCTTGTTTAGTAACTTCAGTTTTGAGTTGTTATAAGGAGACTCCGTTATTCAATCAACTGTAGACTTCGAGGGAATTTAATATGAAGAGATTGCAAACCACGAGTTGAGGGTCTCCATTCAGTTCTCGTACTCAGAAGAAGCACATTTAGGCGGTTTTTTCTTTTTCTGAAGTTTCCAAAAATAGAGTTTGCAAATTTATAAGTAGCAACAACAGTTCAAACAAACACTTATTTTTGAAAAAAAAACTCACTAGAACTGTTGAATCTTTTGTTTAGAATAGCTTGTCCGGGTTTATAAACATCTTTTCGTGATAACTCTTCTCTGACTTCTTGTTCATCTTAACGACTAAAAAGGATCTTTTTAATGAAATAAATTATATGCTCATGAGTCATGACTCAACTCTGAGGCGATTGCTAGAACGCATTGCTTTATTCCTTGTTTTGGGATGTAGTGACAGTCTTACTGATACGGAGTTATTGTGTATTGAAAATTAGAAACTCCATTCAATACAAATACGAAACAAGTTTATGTTTATTTTGTCGATCTGTAAAGGATTGTTTGGTTTTGACGCAGGTTGTGTAAGGATTGGAATGCATCGTTAATAATGGAAGGATTGTAATGTCGTGATAGATTTTATAATAAACTTATAAAATAATTTCTAGCCTGGGGTTTTGTAGCCTGATTTTTTCGAACAAGATAGTAGTGTTGGTTTTCGCACAATACTTACCGATGAGTAAATAATGCAAATCAATCTTGAGTCGTCAACCGAAAAGACGCACGGTGACTTCCGATGAGACTGGAATTTCTAGGGTTTGGTCGCACAAGGGTTTCGTATCTGATAGTGGTACTGATATATGTACAGTACCACTGTAGCAGTGATAAACCTTGGGAACAAGGCGAAGTTACCGGAAAATTGCACGGCGATGAGATCTTTCTTCCCGAATGTCACTGGAATGACGCACAACGATAATTTTCTCACTGAAGCTCTGATACCATGTGAGAATGCACAGGAGAAAAATCTATTTATTGATAATGATACAATGAGTCCTATTGAGACAAGAGCGAGTTGCTCTAGTGGTAAGCACACTCCACTTCCAACCAAGAGGTTGTGAGTTCGAGTCACCCCAAGAGCAAGGTGGGGAGTTCTTGGAGGGAGGGAGGCGAGGGTCTATCGAAAACAGTCTCTCTACCCGAGGTTGTGAGTTCGAGTCACCTCAAGAGTAAGGTGGGGAGTTCTTGGAGGGAGGGAGCCGAGGGTCTATCGGAAACAGTCTCTCTACCCCAGGGTAGGGGTAAGGTCTGCATACACACTACCCTCCCCAGACCCCACTAATGGGATTATACAGAAAGTAGCGAAAATGAAGAAGTTAAGATGGATGTGCAGGCATATTAGGAGAGATATGATTATGAATGAGGATATCTGGGACAAGGTGGGAGTGACCTCTGTAGTGGACAAGATGCGAGATTGAGGTGGTTCGGGCATGTGAAGAGGAGATGCGTTAGATACCCTAATAAAGAGGTGTAAGAGGTTAGAAATAGTGGGTCTAAGGAGAGGGAGATGTAGGCCAAAAAAGTATTGGGAAGACGTGATTAGGTAGGACATGACACATCTTCGGCTTCGGCTTACTGAGAATATGACCTTGATAGGAGGGTGTAGAGGTCGAGAATTAAGGTAGTGAGTTAGTAGGTAGTCGCGTGTTTTTCTTTCCCATATACCGATAGTATTAGTACTACTCCCGTATTTTCTTATTCTTAGTTTTCTACTACTACCTATTATTTTTTGCTTTGATTTTTTTATTTTTCTTGTTGTTATTGCTTCTTTTTTTCGTGGCTTCTCCACAGCTGTATTTCTTTTTCATGACTGCTGAAATTATGCTTTTCTTGAGTCGAGAGTCATCGGAAACAACGTCTCTGCTTTCACAAGATAGGGGTAAGGTTTGCTTACGCACTACCCTCCGAGACCTCACATATGGGTTTCATTGGGTATGTTGTTGTATGACAACATTTGAATTATATGGAAGCACTTGTTTAAAAAATAATTAAGATATCACATAACAAAATAATTTTCATAGATGATGATTGATACTTTAAAGGACAAATGTATTTTGATTAAAAAAAATAAAAGAGGAAGAATTCATTTGAAGTTGAAGCATGTATTTGATTTTTTTTGCAAAATTGAACCAATTTTTTTTTTTTTACAAAAAATTATTGTTATCCCTTTCCGTTACCTCGTCCAATAGGAAAAAAATCCGCATGCAAAAATTTCGCTACTCAATAGGAAAATCCAGTACGGGGGTCAATATAAAACTTTAGGAAGAGAAGGGGGTCAATTATTAAAAATGGCAGAGATTTCTGGATCTTTTGGCAGTTTAACCTATTAAGAAGGAGCAGAGTTGTTTGGACTCTGTATAATATATATGGTTTGTCTTTCTTCCTCTTGCTTTTGGCTTTCCCTTTTTCTTGTGGGTAATTTGGTTTTCACACTTGTTCAATCCGTTAACTATTCTTTTCTTTACACTTTGTGAATCCTTTCACTATTCGGTTTAGGATGCATGTCACTCATACAAATATTATTTTATTTATTTATTCTTTTGTCAGGTAACTCCTTTTATTAAAGGTTATAGAAAATATTAAGGCAACGTTGGAAGGGACAGATAAAATTCCTGAACTGCCGGTGCCAATTTTGGAGCACATTCTGTCTTTTCTTGTTGTTAAAGATGCTGCCAAAACTAGTGTTACAACCTGAATTACTCAGCACAAATACTAAAGTATTTTATACTATATTGCTCTCAACAACTATAAGATTACAGCTCTAGAACGTAAACAACAACAGTAATTGCAGAACAACTGAAGAAATATGATAGGTAATCAGAAAGAGATGAGGAATTAGACATATTCAGAAGAGGAGGTGAGAAAGCAGACTTTGCCTAGGAATGATCACAATACACATGCCCTGTATACCGCCAGGATCCCAATATAATACCTTAGCGTTCTATTCGGGTGTTTAGTCATTGGGCATTTTCTTCATTTAGCTCCAGGCCCAATACTACCAACTATATTACTAACTGGATCGGCCTTGTTCCACACTTCTGGCCCATAATCCCATACCGAGTCACGGCCGGTTCACAACAATACTTCCACCCACAAAAAGAACCTTGTCCTCTAAGGTTCAAGTCAGGAAGGCAACTTCGAGAGCTAAATCCATGGCTGCGATAGGCAAAAACCACTAGGAACAATATCATAGTTTGGTTGGCAGCTTGGGGGTAGTGTCGACTTGGTTTCATCATTATCGCCTAACTTCTGTAGAATAACCACTTTGTTCAAGATAACATGACAACAATGTGTAATAATTGGAGATGTGTTCAAAAACACAAAGCACCTAATGATGTCATTCAAGCTTTCATATGGCATGGTTCTGATCTTAGAAGCAATATTGCCTGTCCCATAAACTTTCTCAGCAACATGAGGGGAATTTGTTGTACTTTCTAACAACGCCGCACATATATGGCCAACAATAGCTGCAATGCCCCTTTCACTCCATTCTCTTTCAGCATCAATTCCTGATGAAAGGACAAGAACAAGTGGACTAGCTTGCACCGACGAAATTGCTGGCCAATTGAAAACCTTCTTGGTATTAGTAGAGGCATTTCCCTCTCTATCAAATGAAATAGTCATATGATACGCCACAATGTTAGTAATAGTCTCAGATAATTGGATGCCAAGAAATCTCTCAAGAGTACTACTATGATCAAAAGGATCTCCAAAAGCATGTGAAACATAAGACATACAACACTTCTTAACATGCTCGGACCCGTCGAAGCTAGAATTATCCATCTTGAAGTACAGATGAACAATTTTAGCAGTTTTCTCTTCACCAAATTTCTCCATTGCTACTGCTATCAACCAACCATGTTCTATTTGGTTTACAGTAAAATTTATCAGCATTATCAAATTGAGTTCAATGATAACCTGCCCTGCAATCACATACTTGTTCAAGAGGATAACATACACTAATGCATGCCCTAAGCCATGATGAAACCTATGATGTACAACCAACTCTATCATTTTAATGACACCATAAAATGTGTAAGCAGCAAGGTGCACAGAGTGAAGCTTCACCTTATAGCCACTCCTTAATTTTAATACTTTTCGCTCCTGTAATATGGCAGCAAATGCAGTTGCTGCAGGTTGCGTTTTACTACTTAAGTTTGCAGCAAGAAGACGAGCATATATATTGGAATCATCCACACCAATTATGACAAGCCCATTAGAGTTGAGGTTTGTTGTTATTGCAACAGAATGCGAGACTTGGGCCAAGAAATGCGATTTTGGAAGTGGTCGTGGTGGCCGAGGTGGAACAGTTTGTACATCCATCATGCAACTGGACATTTCATTAGACAGCTTGCCACCTTCCATAGTACCATTGAGGCCAACTGCAACAGAATACAATGCACTAGGCAAGTTGTGGGGTATATTGAAATGTATATCCAAGCTTTCGAACATAATGGATGGAAGAACAGACTCACCGGGATCAAATGGAAACTATAATCCGAACTGATCAAGGAAAAATTGATGTAAATCTATAAGAGGTGTAGCATGATCAAGTGCACTACATGAGTCAAATGTACTTCTCTTTATAAACTGGTCACAAATGCAAGCGGAAAGAGTACAAGGCAACTCCTCCAAACGTTGAGCAAGCTCAAGTCCACGTTGAGGGTAGACTTTTCCGGAGTGTCCAGCCAATGATTGATTCCAACGATCATCACCCATGAAATGGTAATTACGGACTACAGTTAGAAGCTGTCCAAAAATATCAGTAGTTTCTTTGACTAACGAATATCCGAGGGCAATGGTTCCATCAAACAGGTCCCCTCCTGCCCAAAGTTCCAGCACAAGGTGCATAGAAAACATGTCCTCAGAAGATGATGGTCCACTATGCCATTCAAGGTTTCCACGTCGTACGAGTAAACCAATTGCATCACATGAATAGCTGATATTAGAAATTCCTACAACCTCAACAATCTGCCACACTAGCCACTCCAAATGCAATACTATGCAACTCAAAACTATCACCTCATTAGCCATCGTGAACTTCTTATCATGCTGCAGGACAAACTCACAACTAAGAAAAAGTAGCAGCCATGGTTCCTCATGTAAAATGTGAGTTAGATCTTCAGATTGAACAGATAAAAGTACATATACATCAGCCTTGAAATCTTGCCCTGTGTCGAACCAATTGTCCACACAACTATAAAATAAGATAAAAGTACATATACATCAGCCTTGAAATCTTGCCCTGTGTCGAACCAATTGTCCACACAACTATAAAATAGAATAGTCCCTATAGTTGATCTAGACACATAGTGGAGAGATGCATAAGCCCTCGTTTGACAGCAATAACAAGTATCAAGCATACGACAATCGTCCAAATTGACACTAACAGGCACAACAAGTATTCGACCAACAGGAAACTTAACATCTGGGATCAAGCTAGAAAAGGGATCCAAAATCATAGTTGCAATATGGCTGAGTTGTGTGGTGGTATTTGTAGCAAACACCTGAGCTGCAGTATTGCTTGAATTTTCCTCCACCTTAGTGCAGCCTCGTTGGTCCTCCTCTGATTTTCCATCGTCGGAATCAGAGTTTATCTTCATTGCATCTAAAAGTCCCTCAGAGTCTATAGACAAAATCTCAAATTGTTCAATCTCTTGAGGCATGAAATAATCTCGTCCAACAAGAGGAACTAATTGAGCTTCATCCTTTGAAAATTGAGAATGCACAACAGGTTCATTACTTTGGGGATTTTTATCAAACACCTCATCTACGATAGTCGCATACTTTTCTCCATCAACTAGACGAGCGTTGAGTTCATGAATTTCGGGAGATGCAGACTCATAGGTCGCCGATCGAACCAATGTAGCACAATTGACGTAGTCAACCCCAGCTTGTGAAATATCTGCCATTCTCGAATTAATGAAGGTCCGTTTCTGAAAATGCATAAGAAATTTCTCCTTGAAATGGTTCCAATCATAAAATTGGTGGTTGCGAAATAACCAATTGAACCACGCGAGGGCATCACTTTCTAGATAGAAGGTTGGAAGAGGCAGCTAGTCCTTCTTGGCGAAGCCAAGGTATGTGAAGTATAACTCGGCCCGAAAAATCCAACTCTCCGGGTTGCCGTCGCCACTGAATCTAGGTAGAAACATCGCCACTGTTGGAGTCCGATAGATGAAATCACCAATGCTACAACCTGAATTACTCAACACAAATACTAAAGTATTATATACTATATTGCTCTCAACAACTGTAAGATTACAGCTCTAGAACGTAAACAACAACAGTAATTGTAGAACAACTTAAGAAATATGATAGGTAATCAGAAAGAGATGAGGAATTAGACATATTCAGAAGAGGAGGTGAGAAAGCAGACTTTGCCTAAGCATGATGACAATACACATTGCCTGTATACTGTCTGGATCCCAAATATAATGCCTTAACGTTCTATTCGGGTGTTTAGTCATTGGTTCTTTTCTCCATTTAGCTCCAAGCCCAATACTACCAACTATACTACTAACTGGATCGGCCTTGTTGCACACTTCTGGCTCATAATCCCATACCGGGTCACGCCGGTTCACAACAAGTGTATTGTCCAAGGCTTGTAACAATGCTTGGACTTCCCTCCCCTCCTCAAATTTTGGTGATGTTTTATATCCTGTGGCCGAAAGGATTCTCATCTGATGTTCATTATGGAAAAGATATTGTTGATCCCTTGCCAACGTTCAAAATGAAAGCTTCACATCTGCTGGAAGCTAATCTCAATTTGATCCCACAAACCCGTGACACTCACTGGTACACTAAGCTCATGAAGTCTCTTGGTAACTTTAATCATTCCAAGGCTATTGCACTGCGCTGTGAGAATGACAAGGTATATACGTGCAACAAATTGTCTACTTGCCCCTGCTTGAAGAAGTGGTTCTGGATTTCTCATATTTCTTCTTTTTGTTTGTGCAGGAGATAGTTTTACCCAAATACATGAGAGAAAACTTGCTTCCTCCACTTTATGCTACTAAGATTTTGCACATAAAAATGAGGAATCGGTATAATTTTTCAGCTGTGGACGTTGTTGATTGTTTGCTTTGGATGTCTCCTCAACTGGACACCCTATCTTTTGACCAGACTAGAGATTTAAAGAGCCTGATCAAGGTAATATGTGTTTCTTTCAAGGCACTAACTTTGTAGTATGTACAGAAAAAATTAGTGGTTACTAATGTTTCTTGCACATTTATTCTTTATGTATGATCTCCTTGCAATTAGTTCACTTTTTTACATGCCCTTAATTCTTTGTTTTAGTGACAAATCCTTCATACTTGGTTTCGATTTTTTTATTTACCTAACATGACTCCAATAGTACTAGCAGATTAGCCAAAAGTAATAGTTAGTGAATCCCACCATAAGCAAAAAAGCATCACCTACTAACTAATCATTTTGAAGTCTATTATATAGGTTAGCAAGGTTACAAAATTCTCTATAGCCCCTTAAAGTTGTTTATATAAACCTTTTTTTGCAGAAATATTTGGTTTATTGACTGGTTAAGGGTCAGGAGTTCTTGGATGATGTGTAAACACTTCAGAAAAAAATGTATCACATTGGATAATTTAAACTTCTGTGTGCTCGACCTATTAGTTGGGACTATACTTTAGTCAAGATAGTACGTTTATTAGGTCTTATGTTTGTAAGGAGTCTTTTAATCCTATCTAAGATATATATGTCGGTAGAAAATATAAAGAACTTCTAGTAGTCACCATCCAAGAAGCCTGGTGCAGGATTAATTTCCCACAATTGTTTGACTTTAACATAGTAGGTGTGAATCCACAATCTATCCTTCTTGCATGGGTTCCAGAAATGCTTACTCACTGCTGCCCTGTTCCAGATGGCAAATATCAATAACATTAAAACCTCCGGCTGATTTAGGATAGCAAACTCTTTCCCAAGCTAATTATGCTTTCTTAGTCACCTCATTGCCCCCAGTCTATAAAAATCTCATGCACATGGATTCAATCAGGTGTAGATTATGATTGGGTCTAAGATGAACTAATTGGAGCGGCATGGTCAGCAAATATTCATATAGTCGTATCAACTTTCTTGGGATTGAGGCGTATTAGTAATTGTTGTTGTTGTTGCATGCTTGGTCACCTTCAGGAAACAATGTTAAACACAAGGATTTAGTTCATAATAATGGAAAAGTAGGGACAAATATTCTACACTATACATGACATATACACATGTTATCTGCTCAAACTGAAAATTGTTTTGATATACCTAATTGTATAAAGCTTCCCCTTCCCCTCACAGTCACTGTTTCCTTTTTTTCTTCTTTGGCCCCAGGTTTTTGGTTGGGGGTGGGGTGGGGGATTTCACATCATTTATAAGCTGATACCAAAGAATTTGAACCTTTCAATATTACCTTAGTTCCTGTTGTGGTTTTCTTGGTTTTGTAGTTTACATACAGAGATGAAGATGAAGATGAGAAACCTTGTTGTGCATCTCTACCTTGGAAATGTTGGAGGCATGAGTTAAAGAATGTTAAATTGCAGAATTTTGAAAATATGGAGCTGCAGGAGTTGAGAAACTACTTTCTCACAAATACAAATAATACACCGGAGATAATTGAAGATCCAACAGGATGCAACATTTATACTTCATTTCACTGGATCTACCTTACATAAGTTTCCATGGTTCCTTCGGTGTAGTTGCGTCTAGGTAATGTTATTTGTTGAATAAATTTGCTCATGACCTGTTTTGATGATGGGAGAACTCCTGCGGGGCGACATTTGTTTGCAATGATATTGTTTTTGTTCTTCTTATTTGTGTTTTTTTGTTTTGTTAATATATTCTTTTGGGTTTTTAAGTTCCAAATGTTATGCAAAATTATCCTAGAGCATTCTCTGTTTGAGTGTCATGTTCTTATTTTTGTATGTGGAAGTCACATCATTGCACTTGGATATGCATTTTGTTCATATATCTGTGCTGGTTGTACTTGTGGCCAACAACTATTCATTGGATACAAGATGTGGAAGCACTAATAAACTGCAGCCAATAAATGGAAGAACATAACAGCAAGTCGAAAAACTCAAAGAGATTAGAGAGAGTGGCTTTTAGTATTAATCCGAGTAACTGAGAGAGATTACAGATTAGAGAGAGTCTGGTCCAGAGCAGACATCATTGTTTCTTTGAGAAGAGTAGAAATTATGCAGCGAGTAAAACGTGACCTTTCATAAAAACTTCTATAGTTAGTATGGGTTGTAATAGTGTCTTACTGCCTTGATCTTTGACCTCAACTACTATGCTAAACATATTTATGGCGTCTGTGATGCCTTAGTTTGTGTTTAAGTTTTGGGAGGCCTCTGCTGAGGAAAAGTTGCTGTCAATTTCCATATTCACCTTTGTGAACAGGACGAAGCTATATGGTCGAAAATATGACTCAAAGTCAAAATTTGCTTCGGGTAGCAAGTTCGAATGTGCCATTCTTGTAATTTTTTTGAATCTTCTCGTTAGAATTCCTGACTCTGCCACTACTTTTGAAGTTTCAAATTGCAGCTTTGGATCTCTCTTTCAGTTATGCATCTTACGGTTTTCAATCTGAACTAGCATCTTTTCATTGCAACTTGTTGGTTGATGAGTTTTGGGTTATATAAATAGCAAATATGGTGACAGTCTAAATCAAAAAGTAAGTGAAATCTTGCTCCTAAGAATAAATTCGTGGAAAAAGAGCAATGAATTCTCTTTTTTGGCCTGCTTTGATAACTTTAACGTATAATCTATTTTACAGTCTTGTCTTATGCCCTTCTGCGCGTTTGCTGACTTATTGTAGTGCAAATTAGTCACTGGTTTTCTTCTATTTTGTATCAAATATTAAGATATTGACAGAAGCGGAGCTATGATTGAAAGTGTATGAATTCTAAATTATAAATACAGGGTCTCGGAAAAAGTCACCGGGTTTTCTTCTACTGTAGCTCTATTGTAGCTCCGCCCTGACTATATATGAAAGTTTTCTTCTTAACAAGCGCATAAGGCCACTCCATATGAATGCAAGTTGGTCTCACTAAGAAACTAAAAACAAGAAAGTAGGACAACAACCACATACCTTGTCTGTCGGCTTGTCGGACACTCCAAGTATGAACTTTTGGAAAGAACCAAAGCACAAATTGACAAAGAGAATGAAGTTCAAAACGTGGGACAACCCTAGAATCAAAAATTAAAAATTAGATTTTGTTTAAATTGTCAAATATAAAATGTAAGAGGAAAACATGAAGGAAAAAAATCAAGAAAGAAGAATTGAAGAAGGAAGAAGGGTCTAACTTCTAAGGGAGAAAGAGCATACATTGATACACAACGAGAGTTGAAAGGTGTCTGGATTCGGCATATTATGGTAGTAGCGCCAGCGATCAACAGAGGCAGAACCCTAGCTTTTTTTATTTGGGATTGAGAAGATGAGAAGACGTGTTTTTGTTTAGAGAAGGATTTGTTTATTAGAAAGAAAGGTTTTATGTTTTATTTATTGGAAAAAGGATCAAAATTGTCCTCGAACTATCGAAAATAGCTCAAATATACCCTCCTTTTGTTTTTGGTACCAAATTTGTCCTCGCCGTCTAAAAATTGGACCATTATTGCCTTAAAAACTAACGGCTGCCACATCAGCTTTTGGACATATTTAAATATTATGAAAAAAGGATCAAAATTGCCCTCGAACTATCAAAAATAGCTCAATTATATCCTCCATTTGTGTTTGGTACCAAATATGTCCTTGACGTCTAAAAATTGGACCATTACTGCCCTAAAAACTAACGGTTGTCACATGAGCTCATGTGAACAATAAAAGTCTATCTCCAACAGACTGTCCTCCATCTTGACAAAAGTCCCCACGGATAAAATTTCTTTCTCCATTTTCATTCGTTGACTCATCTAAGTGTTGCTCCTTCCAAATAATTAAAGGTACACCAATCTTATTATGAGAAATTTAGTTGGGCTATTCTTAAGATTCACAAATATGTAAAAAAAAAATTCAATATACTACACAAGAAATAAAATACCAACTTTTATCATTTAAAATCAGAAATCTTATCACAAAAATGGTGGAGAACAACAAAAGTTGCATATTGCAGTATTCCCATGGCTAGCTATCTAAGCTCATAGCTCAAAAAGGTCACAAATTAGTTGCAGAGATATATCCTTTTAAAAACAACTCTCATAAAAAACTCGAAAACCATTAGAATGAGACCATCATCTAAAATACTATACCCTTCCACTTCCAGCCTTCATCAACAGAAAGGAAAAGAAGACCGACCGCAAATAAGACCTAGACCCAAAACTTCATAAAAAGATACACTTTGTAGACACCACCTAATCCTTCCCCTCCTCACTTGCCTAGCTAGCAGGCCACCTGAAGTGTTTCACTGCGCCTTCACGGGAAATGCAGCAAACCCTCGCAGAAAATGGGTTCTTGGGGTGGAGAAGGTTTTTTTTTTGTCATGTTGCATTGGCATGTCAACATGATTATAATATTTAAATAGGTCCAAAAGCTGATGTGACAGCCGTTAGATTTGAGGGCAAGGACATATTTGGTACCAAACACAAACAAAGGATATAATTGAGCTATTTTCGATAGTTCGAGGGCAATTTTGATCCTTTTCCGTAATATTTAAGTATGTCCAAAAGCTGATGTGGCAACCGTTAGTTTTTTTTTTTGACAATAATGGTCCAATTTTTAGATGGCGAGGACAAATTTGGTACCAAAAATAAACGGAGGGTATATTTGAGCTATTTTCGATAGTTCGAGGACAATTTTGACCCTTTTCCGTTTATTTATTACAAAGTATAAATGTTAGTTTAAAGGAAGGCACAATGTCGTTTGGACTTTGGAGTTTTTCGGAATTACGATGTCGTTTAATTTATGCTTTCTTAAAAAAAAATTTGTAAAAAATAATAAAATAGCTCACTGCTTTCAATGTGATTCGAACCCGCGCCTTCTCCAAGCGAACCCAGAACTCTTATCATTGAACCCAGAGCCCTTTTGTTACTAGGTTCGGCATGATATATTTATATAGAATCAGTAAATTTTTCAATACAAATAAAAAGTCACTGGGTTCGCCGGAACCCGCACCCACTACCGTAGCTCCGCCCCTAGATATTGATCCCTTGTTTAGTGACAGAGGCAGCTGTTGGAACTTCTATTTGATACAGAGTGGCTGTGCATTGACAATTAGCAACTCCATTTTATACAAATACCATAACATCTTTATGTTTATTATATTATGTTTATATATGTAAAGTGTGCAACTTATTTGTCACTCTAATTATTGGATTGATTTGGTACTGGAGTTGCTCATATATAAGTGTGAGCATTTTTGTATCCTTGTTAACTAGTCCATCAAAACATTAACGTGTATAACACGACAGCTTTTTAAATGTGAATAACATAAACCCATTTGGGCTAAACTCAAATTGATTACTTGGCGAGCTGATAGAGCATCCCAAATCTACTGGGAATGTTATAAAAAGTCTCATGCCTCCCCAAGAGCCTACTGTAACGAAATACAGACCATTTGACTTTTAGGAAAAAACCCCAATACATATAGGAACTGTAAACGGTCTTCATCATCCCCAAGCACCACAACTAATTCAGAAGTTCATATCATTGGGTTTAGAGAGCTTTAGGGATGACACAAATTTAATTAAACAGCTCTCACCTTCTGTGAGTATCAAGCTCAATAATCAACTTCGTTTAACCTCAAACCTCTCTCAATTTCTTCAGAGCGCATTCACCGATGTATCAAAAATTACATATTAGAAACTTCTATTTTTGATGAATTAAGCATTAGAAACTTAGATGTACAGAACTCAAAATCTTATCTACAACAGAGGAAACCCCAAAGCGAACCACAGTTCTGCAACTATGAAGTCAGTTCAGTTTAGTATTCCTTTACAAAAACAAAGGCCATCAGGAAAAAGATCTAGACTCCATGTACTACATGTATCTTCATGATAGCATAGTATCACAGATTCTCAACAATGTCAGCCAGTATCAATTCGCATCAAACATTAAGCATCCCCGACTATTTATGAAGAAGGGTTTAGCATGCACCACATCCCCAAATCTACTTGTGAATACTCAAACATGAAAATGCATGCAACCCACAGCAATAGGCTATCACTAACGAGATGCATAAACATATAAGAGATAAAGGTTCACAAATCATTCATCCTCAGACAGAATTGCACATCTTCTTTACTGCATTAAACCTTAAACTGATCATACAGTTATATAACTGAGGGTAACCAAGCAGGGTGACTCATGAGATAGGAAAGGTGTTCTTGCAAATACAGCATGCCAAGCGGGCGGTTGAAACCCAGTACCAGTAATATTTGTCACTTATCAGTCACCTGTTTGCATGATGCTATAGACCTTGCTGAGTTTGAGAACATACAGTGCTCTCTCAGAAAATAAATTAACAGGATACAGAATTACTATCGAGTCAACCTAAAGATCTTCCAATTTCTACACTTAGCGAAGGAATATGCACCTCAGGACTATGTTATCTACTCCTGTCACATGCATGCAAGCTCAATCCAGTAAGGCAAATGATAAAATCAACACAATATCTGATTCTTTCTAGTCAAAATGATAATAAATTGTATTCACAACCATCCCCGTGCAATGTTATAGGGCTTCACCCAATATCAAACACTTCTGCAGTAGTCCAAAGCCATGCATGATAAACTAAGAGTCGCACTTCATACTTTCTTAAATTTATCAACTATGATATCTCCTCCCACTACAAAAATGAAGAGAGCCCTCAGAATTCATACAATATCACTAAATTTTCATATTATCATATTTCACAAAAGATACAGTGTCAAAAAAAGTGGACGGCCAATCAAACTACTACAACTAATTAGTTTGACATGATAAACTCAAGCTTATAATAAACCAAATGCAACAATTCTTATTTTCTTCCCACACTAAAGGTATCTTCTTTTTATGAATCCCTACCTAAATGAGTGGTCTTAAGATGATGCCGAATTGTCTATACACTATCAACAAGCACACAATAATGCAAAGATACAAATGTCATAAGCTCGTCAGATAGAAGCAAATTGACTACACAATCACAGGAGAATAAAATGTACATTAAAGCTGTTCAATTTTGAGTGAGCATCAAATAAAACTTCACATACTATATCATGTTACATCAATACCCCCACTTCTGTACTAACACAAGAATTTTTAGTTTCTCAATTACCCACGCGCCTTGAGCTCAGCCAGACGTCTGGACAGATCATCCTCATTAACTTTCTCCTCGTTCTTAGAAGATATAGCATGGGCAGCTGGTTGTGGAAGCCCCACAGACACCTCGAGCCCATAATCATCAGCCACCTGCTGCATCAGGCTGCCGACCTGGTCCTCTGGAGTTGACAGGGAAGTACTTCCAGCCATAGAACTCTCCATAAACTCAGCTTGAACCTCCATATTAACAAATTGACGCTCGAATGAATCCATTGTCTCCGACATCTTCTGTAAATTCCCTGTGTTGAGAGATGATTCTAGTGATTTCACGATCGACGACATTGACTTGCTAATAGTCGCCATCTTCGCCTGCGTACACAGACATATCCCAATTTCAAGAAAGTAAAGAAACCTCTTAATATATATATACACACTAAAATATCTTAAAACTTACAATCGAGATATTACATATGTAGTCCAGGATCAATATTACACGTTCTTTATTTATTTTTAATTTACGACATATAATGTGTGCACATACATATCGGAATTTCAGACAGTAAATATACTATTTTAAAAAGTTTTCTCTAAATTTAATATCTAACTATTATCAGATATTTTACAATATTTGTATATAGACAGTCCTGGGTCGAAACTACACATATTATGCACAAATATAAACTTAATTTCAAATATTACATAATATATTCCGAGATCGAGATAGTGAAATGCAAGTTTTCGACAGCTTATATTTCGGATCGGTGTTTTACCTGAGTATCGAGGCGAGCGACAACGGCGTCAAGGCGAGAGGAGAGACGAAGATAGTTCATCTGTTCGCTGCGCTTGCGGATGGCGTTTTCGGCGTAAATTCTAGCGCCGTCCATGTTTCCTTTCTCAATAGCCTTCTTGACCTTAAGCTTCTCCGCTTTTTCGTCCTTCTCACATTTTCGGGCTTGGCGTTGAAGGCTCTTCGATGTGAACTTCAGCTCCATGATCTGATTCATCAATTTCTCAGCGTTCCCCATTTTCTTAGATTTGATGAAAGAGCCTTTCGATTTAGTGATTTATCGAGAGGAAATCGATTGTTTTCACAAATTTTCCCCTTGGATCAATATAAGTTAGGGTTTGTATTCCCTTCTCTTTTTCGATTTTGGATATGCAACTCACCTTGTAGGGCCAGGAACAAATGAAGCCGTTCGATCTCTGATCACGAATATGATGGGCCCAAAAAATATGACTTCAGCTTCGAAGCTTATTCTTACTCATTTTTGTACTAGGATTTAAAACAACAACAAACCCATTTTTGATCCCATAAATAGGGTCGGGAGAGGGTAGTGTGTACGCAAAACTTACCCCTATCTCATAGATAGAGAGGTTATTTCCGATAGACCATCGGCTCAAGAAACAGTGAAGATAAAGCAACCAAGTAGCAAAGAATATTAACAACAATGTACCATGGTAACAGGCGTGAATGTCACAGCATACATAATAAAGGACCATAAATAGAAAATTACAAAAATAGTCATAGTACTACTGGTCGACCTAGGAGGAACACACTACTATCAACCTACAACCATAATCATTGACATCCACACCTTCCTATCGTGAGTCATATCTTCTGTAAGCTGAAGCAATGACATGTCTTGCCTAATTACCTCTCCCAAATACTTCTTAGGCTTACCCCTTCCCTTCCTTAAATCTGCCATGGACAACCTCTCACACCTCCTGACCGGAACATCTATGTCTCTCCTCTTCACATGCCCGAACCATTTCAGCCTCGATTCCCGCAACTTGTCCTCTACAGATGCAACTCCTACCTTGTCCCTAATAACTTCATTCATAATCATGTCTTTCCTAGTATGCCCACATATCTATCTCAATATCCTCATTTCAGCTACTTTCATCTTCTGTACATGGGACTTCTTGACGGGTCAGCACTCAGCTACATACAACATAGTCGGTCTAACCACCACTCTGTAGAACTTGCCCTTAAGTCCAGGTGGCGTATTCTTATCACACAAAAACCGCGAGGCGAGCCTTTATCTCATCCACCCCGCTCCAATACGATAAGTAATTTTCTCATCAATCTCCTCGTTGCCTTGAATAATAGACCTAAGATACTTGAAACTATCTCTTTTAGGGATGACCTGAGTACCAATCCTCACTTCCACTTCTTCTTCATGTATCCCATTACTGAACTTGCACTCCAAGTACTTAGTTTTTAACCTACTCAACTTGAAACTTTTAGACTCTAGCGTTTGCCACCAAACATCCAACTTAGCATTAACTCCGCCTCGCGTCTCGTCAATTAGGACTATGTCATCAGCAAATAGCATACACCATGGCACCTCTTATTGTATGTGTTGCGACATCACATCTAACGCTAAGGCAAACAAAAACGGGCTAAGAGTCGATCCTTGATGTAACCCATCTCCACTGCAAAATGATCCTGAGTCTCCTCTCGCAATCCCCACCCGGTCTTCGCTCCCTCATACATGTCCTTAATCGCCCTAATATACGCCGCCGGGACACCGCCAGCCTCCATACATCTCCATAGGACCTCTCTCGAGACTTTATCATAGGCCTTCTCTAGGTCGATGAATACCAAATGCAAATCCTTCTTCCTCTCCCTATACTGCTCCACCAACCTCCTCACAAGGTGAATGGATTCTTTAATAGATCGTCTCGGCATAAATCCGAACTGGTTCTCGAAAATAGTAACATTACGCTGCACCCTCATCTCCACCACCCTCTCCCAAACTTTCATAGTATGACTCAGTAACTTGATACCCCTATAGTTGTTACAGTCCTGGATATCACCTTTATTTTTATACAACGGGATCATCAAACTCCGACGCCAATCTTCGGGCATCTTCTTCATCCTGAAAATGACATTAAACAAACTAGTAAGCTACTCTAAGCCTGCCCGACCCACTTCTTTCCAAAATTTCACTAGGATCTTGTCTGGCCTAATAGCCTTACACCTAGCACGATTCCTCTAACTCCCTGAATTCTCCAACTCACCTAGCACGATGTTCTTGTCCCCTTCCTCGTTCAAGAGCCTATGGAAGTACTCCTGCCATCTACGCGTGATACATGCCTCTTCCACCAAAACCTTACCATCTTCTTCCTTGCGTAGTATTTAAGAAATTGTTATAAAATAAATAAACCAAAGATAAATATATAGAGAGAGATTGATATATTATTCAACTTCAACTAATGTACATAAAAAAGTGAAATCTCTATTTTATAGAAGAAAAGAATCAGTTGCGAGGCTTTTCAGGAAGCAACTGCGAGGCTTTTCTTGAGCTGCTTGTAAGAAGTCTGCATGAACTGCTCGATCTGCCTATTTAATAAGAAGTTGTTGCAAGTCATTTTATTGAGTTGCTTGCAACTTGCATGTATCAGTTACTTGGAGATAAACTTCAATGGAGTACTAAATGGATAATCTTCTTCAGGAAGATTATCTGTAGTGCAGTAATAAATGAACATCCACAATAATATTCTCATAACACTCTCATTTGTATGTTCATAATTAAGTGCCTCGTTAAAACTTTACTAGGAAAAACTCTGTGGGAAAAAATCCTAGTCAAGGAAAAGAGTACGCTAAGAATATACATTGCAAGATGCCTCATGAAAAAACTTTCCAGAAAAACCCAGTGGAAAAAAATTTGGGCAAGGGAAAAAAGAGTACAGTGCATACTTTACTTCCCCTGATAAAGACGTTGTTTCAAATACTCAAATCTCCGCATTCAAATCTTATATACCATCTTCTTGAAGGTTGCAATTGGCAAAGACTTGGTGAACAAATCTGCATGATTTGCACTTGAATGGATTTATTGCACATCAATATCACCATTTTTTTGAAGAACATGTGTGTAGAATAATTTTGGTGAAATATACTTCGTTCTATCTCATTTTATAAATCCTCCTTTCAATTGGGTTGTGCATGAAACATTGTCTTCGTATCAAATTGTGGGTCTTCTATCACATTCCAAATCACATTTTTCTCAAATGAAATGAATCACTAATCTCAAACATGCACATTCCGTACTTGCTTTATGAATAACTATTATCTCACCATGAATTGAAAAAGTAGCAACAATAGATTGCTTTGCGGAGCGCCATGATATAACAGTACCTCCACATGTAAGCACATACCAAGTTTGAGATCTAGCTTTATGGGGATCATATAAATAACATGCATCTGCTTAGCAACAAGATGTGCACTTCCTTTGTTAGTATAAAATAAACCAATATCAAGGGTTCTCTTTAAATATCGCAATATATGGTTAATCACGTTCCAATGTCTCCGTGTAGGAGAAGAGCTATATCTTGCTAGTAAATAACAGAAAATGCTATGTCAGGCCTTGTAGTATTAGCAAGATACATAAGTGCACCAATTGCACTAAGATAGGGTATTTCAGGACCAAGGAGTTCCTCATTCACTTCTGGAGATCCGAATGGATCTTTATTCACTTCAAGTGATTGAAAAACCATTTGTGTACTCAATTAGTGCACTTTGTCCATGTTAAAGCGTTTTAAGACCCCTTTTGTATATCCAAATTGATGGATAAAGATCTCGTCTGCTAACTGTTCAATTTGCAGACTAAGACAAAGTTTTGCCTCTTGGATCTCTTTTGGAGTTCCTATGAGATTCATGTCATCAAATATTCAGTAAGATGATTATACCACATGCGCCTAATTGTTTTAAATCGTACAAAGATTTTTGTAATATGATCGAGTATATTTCTCGAGACTTTGAATTATATGCTTCAAGCATTTTAAAACCTTCAGGGATCTTCATATAAATTTTATCAAATGAGTCATATAGTTTATGACCTACATTTAAATGACATCTTCAGGTGTTTGGACCACAGGTCCGATCCTCATAATTTTTTACAATATTGTACACTATATTATATCAAATATATAGTCAGTGATTATTTTGTATCGGTTCACAAGCGACATAACTTGTTGAGTTCTCATCACTTTCTTTATTTTCAGGTAGCGTTTCATGAAATATTATGTCATGGGCACTTCTAGAGCTAATTCCTTCCTTATTATGATCATTTGCTCCTATCCTTTTCAATGATTGTTACCTTTAGAACCGATTGGTCTACCATGCTTCATGCGTGCAATGAGCTCTATCCTTCAGGGGCTTTAATTTTAATATGAGCATTTGCAGCTGAAATATGATATTTAATTTTGGATTAATAAATGCTTCTGGTATTTGACTTGAATTATCTTCTTAATGAGGATCATACTAATGATAATTCGATTCATATAATATATTTTTCAGCTACTTATTTCTTCCCCCTAATGTTAAAAAAAACTAATATATATCCCCAATCTTCTCTGGGAAACCTATATTTATGTGTTGTGGTAGAGAAATTAATCACATATCATGCATCAAAAGTTATTAGAAAGTAAAAATACTTAGTTTCTGATCCTAAACCAATTGTGAGGGGAGGACTTCATATCTTGTTGGTTTGATGCATACAAGTGTTATTGTACGCATTTTAGAAAATCATAGACCAACATAGGAAGCTTTGTTCTCATAAGCAATAGTTTAGATATTAATAGGAGGTATTCAATGCTAAACCAGCTTAGATATAAACCAGCATGATCAAGATGAACTGTCATGATTTCATAATCTGAAAATTATGCTCTTAATTGAGAAAAGCATTTTCAAATGCCGAACTGCAGGTTGACAATAAACACACATGTAACCATCTCATATATAGATCTATAAGTGGTTCACATGATAGGTGAATGAGCCCATATTTACCTTTTATATATTCCAGAATTCAGGGGTCTTAGTCCCAACTTTAGCTGGTATAATCAATTTTTATTTTGAGAACAAGCAACACAAGAGAATTCTTGAAGAATTTTCTAGTTCTTTAGTATATGCTTATCTGTATTCTCAATTAGCTCATCATATTTAAACTAGATGGAAAATGAAAACTTCAAGTTTATCATGGCATGTGATACCTTTTAGTAAACTTCTGGTTTACTATGGCATAAACTTTTGTATCAGTAAACTTGTGATTTACTGGGGCTACTTTTGTATCAATAAATTTCTAGTTTACTGTGGCTATTTTTTGCCTCGGTAAAAATTTTGGTTTACTGTGACTGCTTTTGTATTAGTAAACTTCTAGTTTACTGTGATACATGATGTAGTACAAATTAAAGAATAAAGGAGATAATTTCTCACTTACATATTATTTTAACCCCTATGATTGTGAAAACATGAAGATTTTCAATCTTTCAACCATTTGTAGTCTTAGTATGATAACTATTTGTATTAGTAAACTTAACATATATTTTGACCATAATAATTACAAATTTGCATATAAGCTCTCCGGGAGCCTTCAATGTATTTTTCACAATCAAATATTATTGAGACACTACTTGTGTCGTGTGTCTTCTAGACAAATAATTAGCTCTTCAGGAGCTTTTGATAAATTATGTACTACCAAATATTGCTCTGACACGTTTGGTGTCATGAGAGACAATCATAATCAAATAAACAATATAAAGATAATTTTAAATTCATAAACGACGAAAATTAAGAATTTCAGTATTTCTACTACTAACTTTATGGTAGATATATCCTTTAGGGAGAAATGTCACTAACATTTGAATATTTTGTATCAAGACACCAGCACATAGTTATTACAACTTTCAGGGAAAGATACATGAATTGTTATTTTCTTCGGAGAAATCAATAACAACTAACTATCATATATCAATATGGTTATAGTAGAAAATATTCTATAAGGTATGTATCCTTTTTCCTTACATGATACCTAACAAATTATTCAAGATGTTCCGACGTACGACGAGTACGTGCAATAATGATCGTTATAGCACAAAATAATATCTATATCCTTTGTTATTCTACCTCTTCAGGAGGCGAGTTGTGGTATTTCTTTATTCACTTCGGGGAATGAAACTTAATCATTTGAATGTGCTTTATACATACCTTTGAATAGCTAATTATTTTGTTTAAGCACAAGAAGACACCACTTCATAATATTTCTCTGCTCAAGGAGGAAATTTCAATTGTTTACTACTTCAGGAGCAAATTTTGAAGTATGAGATTTTGAGGATGTATTCTCTTAATTGTTTTACCTCTTCTGAAGGTGAGTTGTAAAATCTTCACAATCAAACAATCAAGGGCATGTTCATATTTATAAACTTAATTAATATTTCCATATTCACTTCAGAGAATAGATCAATATTCATCAAAAGTTCTCATCCTTTAGGAATGGAACATAATTATCTGTCACGACTCTATATTTTCCTCCATAGGATATCGTGATGGCACCTAGTCTCCAAGACTAGATAAGCCTAACAGTTTGCGGAATAACTGAATAAAAATAGGAACTCAAATCTCAACACATGATATATAAAAATAGAAACTGCGTTTTAAATAATTACAACTCTAAAAACCCGGTAGAAATAAGTCACAAACTTCTAAAAGAAAATACAAGATGTCTCTATACATCAAAGTCTAAAGAGAATAAGGAAACAATATAATAAGGATAGAGGGGAACTCCGAGGTCTGCGGACGCTGGCAGATATACCTTGAAGTTTCCACGTGCGGTCCATCTCACTGGTATCTAGTCTGGTAGGAAGAACCTGGATCTGCACAAAAAGATATACAGAGTGTAGTATGAGTACACTACAACAGTACTCAGTAAGTATCAAATCTAACCTCAGTAGAGTAGTGACGAGATCAGGGCCCTACTGGTTTAAAAGAAAAATAAGGCAGAAGATATAATAATATTTGAAATGACTGAGAATTTAAACAACAAGAAACTTCAGAGAATAACAACACATCAATTAGAGGTAAACAACAGGGGCGCTTCTGAGGTACCACCTCGTAGTCCCAAATGTAAATATGCACGACAGGGGGATCTCCCAAGGTACCGCCTCGTAGTCCCAAATTAAATATGCAAGACAGGGGGATCTCCTGAGTAAACGCCTCGTAGTTCCAAAGTAAATATGCAAGACATGGGGATATCCCGAGTATATGCCTCGTAGTCCCAGAGTAAATATTCAAGATAGGGTGATCTCCCGAGGAACCGCCTCGTAGTCCCAAAGTAAATATGCAGCAGATAACCAAAGGAATAACGAGTTTACAATAAGAAATCTTATAGTTAAAGATTTAATTCCAATCAAGGGAAGCAGGTAATTCAACTAAGCATGTTGCACAAATTTCAAGTAAGAGTTAAGGCACGTAGACATGCGATGCTAGGCTAAACATGATCACTACATATGCTAAGGCAACTCAGTTAAGGAATTTAAAAGAAGACAACTCAGCAAGAACCAAAATTTCACAATTAGCCCATGTACACACTCGTCACCTCGCGTGCACGGCGCTCACATATTACAAATTATCATAACAGTACCAAATCCTAAGGCAATTTTCCCCACACAAGGTTAGACAAAGTCACTTACTTCAAATCTCGCTCAATCAGTCAAGTAGTATGCCTTTCCCTAGATCTTCCAACTTTGATCGGCTCGAATCTAGCCAAAACAATTTCATACTATAAATATAATTACAAAAAACTAATTTAAATAATGAAACTATGACTTTAGCAAAGAATCGAAAATTCTGCCCAAAAAGTCGACCCGGACCCACATCTCGAAATCGGGTATAGGTCACAAATTAAGAACACCTATTCGACCGCGAGTCTAACCATACCATTTTTACCAAAATCCGACACCAATTTGCCACTCAAATCCCCAAATTAAACTCTCCAAATCCCTAGCCTCAAACTCCCAAATTCCACCTCAAATACACATTAACTAGGTGAGAAAATCAATGGAGAAACAAGATTATTGATCAAAAAATAAGCACAAGGGACTTACCTAAAGAAATCTCTTGAAAGTGCTCTACAAAATCCCCAAGACCTGAGCTAAAAATGTCCAAAATGATAAAAATCTCGAACCCTTGAATTAATAGAGTATGCCTAGTGTTTTCGCTTTTACGGATTACTTGACCGCATTTGCGGCCCCGCTTTTGCGAAAAATGCACCGCTTCTGCGATTTTTCCCAAACTGCCTTGCCTCCGCTTCTACGATCTCCTATCCGTTTTTGCGGACACGCTTCTGCGAGAAGCAGTCTGCTTTTGCGACTCCAGTGCACCTGCGACCTCCTTGTCCGCATTTGCTGTCTCGCAGATGCAGAATTTTCCTCGTATCTGCGACATCTGCCCACACTGCTCCAGCCCGCTTCTGTGATCAACATGCCGCTTCAGCGGTCTCGCACCTGCGGTCAATCTTGTGCAGGTACGATTACACTAGAACTGGTGCCTTCAGCCATTCTCACAAGTCCAAATTTGATCCGTTAACCATCCGGAATCCGCCCGAGGCCCCAGGGACCTCAATAAAACTTACCAACAAGTCCTAAAATATCATATAGACTTAGTCGAGCCCTTAGATCACATCAAACAACGCTAAAAATACGAATTGCACATCGATTCAAGCCTAATAAACTTTAAAACTTAAAACTTCTACATTCGACACCGAAACCTATTAAATCAAGTCCGATTGACCTCAAATTTTGCACACAAGTCATAATCGACATTACGGACCTGCTCCAACTTCCGGAATCGAAATCCGACCTTGATATAAAAAAGTCCACTCTAGGTCAAACTTCACAAAAATCATCCCATTTTTCAACTTTCACCAATTAACGCTAAAATGACATACGGATCTCAAATTCAACATTGAATATGCTCCTAAGACCATAATCATCCTATAGAGATATTGGAACCGTCGAAACTCCATTCCGGAGTTGTCTTTACATAAATCAAACTACGGTCGATTCCTACGACTTAAACCTCCAATTTAGGGACTATGTATCTCATTTCACTCCGAAACCAAAAATAAATCCTCCCGGCAAGTCACGTAACCACAAAATGAAATATTGGGAGAAGTAAATAGGGGTTCAGGGCTAATACTCTCAAAACGACGGCCCAGGTCGTTACATCCTCCCCTCTTAAAACAAACATTCGTCCTCAAACGAATATAGAGACATACTTGAAGTGGTGAAAAGATGAGGATAACTGATGTGCATATCATGCTCGGTCTCCCAAGTCGCCTCCTCGATCGGATGACCCCTCCACTGCACCTTCATTGACGCGATGTTCTTTGACCTTAACTTATGAACCTGCCTATCCAAAATGGCCACTGGCTCCTCAACATAAGATAGATCCTTGTCCAACTGGACTGAGATGAAGTCTAACACATGAGACAGATCTCCGTGATATTTCTAGAGCATGAAAATATGGAACACCGGATGAACTGCAGAGAGACTAGGTGGTAGTGCAAGTATATAAGCCACCTCTCCAACCCTCTCAAGAATCTCAAAAGGCCCGATATACTTAGGGCTTAGCTTGCCTTTCTTTCCAAACCTCATAACACCCTTCATGGGTATAACCCAGAGCAAGACCCGCTCCCAACCATGAATGCAATGTCGCAAACCTTCCGATTCACATAACTCTTCTGCCTGGACTGGGCTATACGAAGTCGATCCTGAATCAATTTAACCTTTTCCAAAGCGTCCTGAACCAAATCTGTACCCAATAGTCTAGCCTCACCCGGCTCAAACCAACCCACTGGAGACCAGCACCGTTTACCATACAAAGCTTCATACTGGGCCATCTGAATGCTCGCGTAATAACTGTTATTGTAGGAAAACTCCGCGAGTGGCAAGAACTGATCCCAAGCACCCCCAAAATCCATCACACACGCACGAAGAATATCCTCCAATATCTGAATAGTGCGCTCGGATTGCCCGTCCATATGAGGGTGAAATGTTGTACTCAACTCCATCCGAGTACCCAACTCACGCTGTACGGCTCTCCAGAATCGCGATGTAAACTGCGTACCCTTGTTAGAGATGATAGTTACCGGTATGCCATGAAGCCTGACAATCTCGCGAATGTAAACCTGAGCCAGCTGCTCCTAAGAGTAAGTAGTAACCATAGGAATGAAATGAGCTAACTTTGTCAACCCATCCACAATCACCCAAACTGCATCGAACTTTCTCTGAGTCTGTGGAAGCCCAACAACGAAATCCATAGTAATCCGCTCCCATTTCCACTCTAGAATCTCTAACTTCTGAAGCAATCCACCCGGTCGTTGATGCTCATACTTCACCTGCTGACAATTTAGGCACCGAGCCACATATTCCACTATGTCCTTCTTTATCCCCCTCCACCAATAGTGCTGCCTCAAATCCTGATACATCTTTGCGGCACCTAGATAAATAGACTACCGCGAGCTGTGAGCCTCCTGGAGAATCAACTCACGCAACCCATCTACATTAGGCTCACATAGCCTACCCTGCATCCGTAATATACCATCATCTTCAATGGTGACCTTCTTGGCATCGCCGTGCTGAACCGTGTCCTTAAGGACAAACAGATGTTGGTCATTATACTAACGCTCCCTGATACAATCATAGAGAGAAGACTGAAAAACCACACAAGCCAACACTCTGCTCGGCTCAGAAATATCCAATCTGACGAACTGGTTGGCCAAGGCCTGAACATCCATGGCTAAAGGCCTCTCTGCTACTGGTAGATATGCTAAGCTGCCCAAACTCTCCGTCTTGCGTCTCAGGGCATCGGCCACTACATTGGCCTTCCCGGGATGATAGAGATGGTGATGTCATAATCCTTAAGTAGCTCCAACCATCTCCGATGCCGCAAGTTAAGATCCTTCTGTTTAAACAGATGTTGTAGACTCTGATGATCGGTGAAAACCTCACAAGGGACACTGTACAAATAATGCCGCTAGATCTTCAAGGCATGAACAATAGCTGCTAACTCGAGGTCGTGGACATGATATTTCTTCTCATGCACCTTCAACTGTCTATACGCGTAGGCAATCACCCTATCATCCTGCATCAACACCGAGCTAAGACCAATGCGTGACGCATCACAATATATTGTATATGACCCCGAACCAGTAGGCAACACCAACACTGGGGTTGTAGTCAAAGCAGTCTTGAGCTTTTGAAAGCTCTCCTCACACTCCTCGGTCCACCTGAACGGAGCACCCTTCTAGGTCAATCTGGTCATAGGTGCTGCAACAGACGAGAAACCCTCTATAAATCGACGGTAATACCCCGCCAAGCCAAGAAAACTCAGGATCTCTGTAGTTGAGGACGGTCTGGGCCACCTCTGCAGTGCTTCAGTCTTATTCGGATCTACCTTGATCCTCTCACTAGATAATACATGACCCAAAAATGCTACGGAATCTAGCCAGAATTCACACTTCGAAAATTTTGCATATAACTTCTTCTCCCTCAAGGTCTGAAGCGCAGTCCTCAGGTGTTGCTCATGATCCTCCCGACTCTGGTAGTACACCAGAATGTCGTCAGGAGTTAAGATATGGCTGAAACATATTGTTCATCAAGTGTATGAATGCTGCTTGGGCTTTTGTCAGCCCAAAAAACATCACAAGGAACTCATAATGACCATACCGAGTCCTAAAAGCAGTCTTCGAGATATCTAGCTCCCGAATCTTCAACTGATGATAGCCTGAACTCAAGTCGATCTTAGAGAACACTCTGGCACCCTGAAGTTGGTCAAATAGGTTATCAATATGTGGTAATGGATACCTGTTCTTCACTATAACCTTGTTCAACTCACGATAATCAATACACATTAGCATAGAACCATCCTTCTTCTTTACAAACAAGACAGGAGCACCCCAAGGCGACACAATGGGCCGAACGAAGCCCTTATCGAGAAATTTTTGCAACTGTTCCTTTAATTCTTTCAACTCTGCTAGGGCCATATGATAAGGTGGAATAGAAATGGGCTGAGTGTCCAGTAACAAATCAATGCCAAAGTCAATATCTCTGTCGGGCGGCATACCCGAAAGATCTATCGAAAATACATTTGAATAACCTCTCACTACCGGAACTGACTCGACGGTAGGAGTATCAACACTAACATCTCTCAAATAGACCAGATACGCATCACACCTATTCTCAACCATTCGTTGAGCCTTAAGAAATGAGACAACCCTGCTAGGAATATGATCTAAGGTATCTATCCACTCTAGTCGCGGTAGACGTGGCATAGCCAACGTCACCATCTTGGCATGACAATCAAGGATAGCGTGATAGGGCGACAACTAGTCCATGCTCAAAATAACATTAAAATCCACCATACTTAGCAATAATAAATTGGCTCTAGTTTCAAAACCACTAAGAACAATCAAACACGACTGATACACATGGTCAACAATAATAGAATCACCCACGAGTGTATACACATAGACATGTGAGCTCATAGAACTACGGAATACACCCAAATATGAAGTAAAATAAGATGACACATAGGAATAAGTGGAGCCTGGATCAAATAAGACTGATGCATCTTTATGACTGACCGGAAGAATACCTGTGATAACAGAATCTGATGCAACTGCCTCCATCCTATCAGGAAGGGCATAATATCTGGCCTGGACTCCACCTCTAGGGCGACCTCTACCTGTCCGACCTCCACCCCTAGCTGGAGGTGCAGATGGAGTGGCAGTTGGTGTTGTAATTATAGCCTGAGGACCAGGTGGAGCACGCGGTGCCTGAGATATCTGTGGAGGTGCACCCCTCCTAAATCTGGGGCAATCCCTCACAAAATGACGAGTGTCGCCACACTCAAACCAAGCTCTTGGAGGACGTGGCTGCTGCGACTGGCTCGGGCCTAATCGATTGGACGGACCATTAAAAGGACCTTGTATAGGAGGCACACTAGACATTGGCGGTGCATAATAAGGATCCTGGGGCCTAGTAGTGGTTGGAGCACCGCTGGCGACTGGAAGTGCTGAATGAATAGGGCGACCCATATAACCCCTGCCCTGACGAGCTGCCGTTGGGGCACGAGTACTACTGTAAATGTCAGACTCTCGAAACCTCTTGGCCTCTCTCTCCTCTCTATCCCAAGTCAGCGTACCCTCCAACCTCCTAGCAATCCCTACTACCTACCGGTACGTAATATCCATCTCCAACTCTCGGGCCATGCCCAATCTGATATTGGGGTTGAGCCCCTCAATAAACCGACGAACCCGCTCGCAAATAGTAGAAACCAAGGCTGGTGCATGCCTGGCCAAATCACTGAATCGGACCGCATACTCTGACAC
Source organism: Nicotiana tomentosiformis (assembly GCF_000390325.3). Classification (NCBI taxonomy): domain Eukaryota; kingdom Viridiplantae; phylum Streptophyta; class Magnoliopsida; order Solanales; family Solanaceae; genus Nicotiana; species Nicotiana tomentosiformis. Next base: position 128,944,222 of record NC_090817.1, read on the forward strand.
GGTCATAGAACCCTGGCGTAACTACTCAAACTCTATGCGCCAAGCATCCCTGAGACTCTGGGGAACATACTCCCTCAAAAACATATATGAGAACTAAGTCCAAGTGAGTGAAGTTGCCTCAGCCGGACTATCCAACTCATATGCGCGCCATTACTGATAGGTCACTCCTCTAAGCTGGAACATAGTGAAAGAAACCCCACTAGTCTCTGCAAAACCCCTAGTACGGAGGATATGATGGCACTACTCAAGAAATTCCTGGGCATCCTCTGACGCCAAGCGACTGAAAGTAGGAGGGTGGTACTTCTTGTACTGGAGCTACCGGCTGCATCGGTATGATCTATAGATCCTGGTCTACCTGAACCGCTACACTGGGGGTACCGACGATGGGAGTTTGTGCTCTTCCCCCGGCCTGAGATGTGGCAAGGGCAAGCAGTATCAATCCTGTCTACACCAAGGTGCTGAACATGCTCAAAAAATGGGCTAGAGTCTCTTGGAGGGCTGGTGCAGTAACAGGCATCTCAGGTGCCTACCCTCCAACTGGAGCTATTGGTGGCTCCTCTGTAGCAACTCGTGTGGGTGCCCTTGCTGCACCCCGTGGACGTCCTCGGCCTCTACCCCGGCCTCGGCCTCTCGCGGCTCTAGCAGGGGGTGCGAGTGTATGGTCATCTGATCCAGTTGTACATGTCCTCACCATCTATGAGAGAATAGAAAGTTAGAAATTTTAGAATCCGGGGTCAAAATCTCGCACGATAAACAATCAAAGAAGTGAAGCTTTTCCTAACAGTTCCATAGCCTCCCGAAGATAAGTACAGACGTCTCCGTACCGATCTGCGAGACTTTACTAAACCTGCTTGTGACTCATAACACCTATGAACCTAGAGCTCTGCTACCAACTTGTCACGACCCTTTTTTTCCCTCCATAGGATGTCGTGATAGCACCTAGTCTCTAAGACTAGGTAAGCCTAACAATTTGTGAAATAACTGAATAACAATAGGAACTCAAATCTCAACACATGATATATAAATAGAAACCTCATTTTAAATAATTACAACTCCTAAAACCTGGTAGAAATAAGTCACAAGATTTTAAAAGAAAATACAAGGTGTCTCTATACATCAAAGTCTAAAGAGAATAAGGAAACAACATAATAAGAATAGAGGGAAACTCCAAGGTCTACGGACGCTGGCAGATATACCTTGAAGTCTCCACGTGACGTCGAGCTCACTGGTATCTAGTCTGGTAGGAAGAACCTTGATCTGCACAAAAAGATGTGCAGAATGCAGTATGAGTACACCACAGCGGTACCCAGTAAGTGCCAAGCCTAACCTCGGTAGAGTAGTGACGAGGTCAGGGCCCTACTAGTTTAAAAGAAATATAAGGCAAAAGATATAATAATATTTGAAATGACTGAGAATTGAAACAACGAGAAACTTCAGAGAATAACAACACATCAATTAGAAGTAAATAACAGGGGCGCTCTCGAGGTACCGTCTCGTAGTCCCAAATGTAAATATGCACGACAGGGGGATCTCCCAAGGTACCGCCTCGTAGTCCCAAATTAAATCTGCAAGACAGGGGGATCTCCCGAGTAAACGCCTCGTAGTCCCAAAGTAAATATGCAAGACAGGGGGATATCCCGAGTAAATACCTCGTAGTCCCAAAGTAAATATGCAAGACAGAGGGATCTCCCGAGAAACCGCCTCGTAGTCCCAAAGTAAATATGCAGCGGATAACCAAAGGAATAACGAGTTTACAACAAGAAATCTTACAGTAAAAGATTTAATTCCAATTAGGGGAAGCAGGTAATTCAACTAAGCATGTTGCACAAATTTCAAGTAAGAGTTAAGGCGCATAGACATGCGATGCTAGGCTAAACATAATCACTACATATGCTAAGGCAACTCAGTTAAGGAATTTAAAAGAAGACAACTCAGCAAGAACCGAAATTTTCACAATTAGCCCATGTACGCACTCGTCACCTCGCGTACACGACGCTCACATATTACAATTTGTCATAACATTACCAAATCCTAAGGGAATTTCCCCCACACAAGGTTAGACAAGTAACTTACCTCAAATCTTGCTCAAGCAGTCAAGTAGTATGTCTTTTCCTCGATCTTCCAACTCTGATCGGCTAGAATCTATCCAAAATAATTTCATACTATAAATATAATTACAAGAAATTAATTTAAATAATGAAAGTATGACTTTATCAAAGAATCAAAAATTCGGCCCAAAAAGTCGACCCGGGCCCATGTCTCAAAATCGGGTAAAAGTTACAAATTACGAACACCTATTCGACCGTGAGTCCAACCATACCATTTTTACCAAAATATGACACCAATTTGCCACTCAAATTCCCAAATTAAACTCTTAAAATTCCTAGCATCAAACTCCCAAATTCTACCTTAAATACACACTAACTAGGTGGGAAAATCAATGGGGAAACAAGATTATTGATAAAAAATAAACACAAGGGACTTAACTAAATAAATCTCTCTAAAATGCTCTCAAAAATCGCCAAGACCCGAACTTAAAATGTCCAAAATGATAAAAATCTCGAACCCTTGAATTAATAGAGTATGCCTAGTGTTTTCGCTTCTGTGGATCACTTGAGCGCATTTGCGGTCCCGCTTTTGCATAAAATGCACCGCTTCTGCGGTTTTCCCCAGGTTGCCTTACCTCCGCTTTTGCGATCTCCTATCCGCTTCTACAAACACATTTTTGCGAGAAGCAGTTCGCTTTTGCAGCTCCAGCGCACCTCCGACCTCCTTGTCGGCATTTGTGGTCTCGCAGATGCGGAATTTTCCTCGCATTTGCGACCTCTGGGCACACTGCTCTATCCCGCTTCTATGATCAACATGCCTCTTCTGTGGGCTCGCACCTGCGGTCAATCTTGCGCAGGTGCGATTACACCAGATCCGGTGCCTTCAGCCCTTCTCACAAGTCTTAATTTTATCTGTTAACCATCCGGAATCCACCAGAGGCTCTCGAGACCTCAATCAAACTTACCAACAAGCCCTAAAACATCATACAGACTTAGTTGAGCCCTTAGATCACATCAAACAATGCTAAAATATGAATTGCACATCGATTCAAGCCTAATGAACTTTAAAACTTTAAACTTCTATATCTGACGCCTAAACCTATCAAATCAAGTCCGATTGAACTCAAATGTTGCACACAAGTCATAATCGACTTTATGGACCTACTCAGACTTTCGGAATCAGAATACGACCCCGATATCAAAAAGTCCACTCCCGGTCAATCTTCCTAAAAATCATCCCATTTTTCAACTTTCGCCAATTAACGCTAAAATAACCTACAGACCTTCAATTCAACATTCGAACATGCTCCTAAGACCAAAATCACCCTACGGAACTATTGGAGCCGTTGAAACTCCATTATGGAGTCATCTATACACAAATCAAACTACAGTCGATTCCTACGACTTAAACCTTCAATTTAGAGACTATGTATCCCATATCACTCCGAAACCAAAAATAAATCCTCCCGGCAAGTCACATAACCATAAAATGAAATAGAGGGAGCTGTAAATAGGGGTTCGGGGCTAATACTCTCAAAACAACTACCTGAGTCGTTACATTAACTGAACGTGCATTAACTATATCAAATTGTGATAGCTTAGAACCTCTTTAAGATATTACTACTCTGAGACATACATGTAATATAAAGGATTTTTCTCTAACTTTTCTTCAATTGAAACCATAGCAAGCCTAAATTATCACTTCTGGTGGTCATAGGCATAAACCACTTATGGTGGTTGACAAAATTAGTTATAGTGATATATACGAAATATAGCCACTTCTGGTAGTTGTATATTTCTTGCAAATTCTGCTAGAGTTTAAGTGGATCTAACAATATTATCCACTTTGTAATCCTTTATTCAGATAACTAGGATGAAAACAAATACCAAAATAAGTATTGTATACGTAGAACATAACCAAGCAAGTGACGATAAAGATATTAAACCAAATATAAGCAAAAAGCTCAAATTACTTTCACAAATTTGGCCACTCCAGACATAAGTGATATCTATATTACCACTGTCAAGAAGAAAAGCTCACTACCTTAAAGATATAATCTGCCTTACGATGCTCGGAGTAAATAAGATCTAACCACGGACATAAGAGCGCATCCTTACATTGGAGATGGATACTGAAATAGAAATTAATTCGAAGTAAGTGCTCAAAATGGCAGAGTCTCATGCTGATAAGATTGTTTACCTGGAAAATGGTAAAGTTGAATTTGTTCGTGGTTTCTAGACATATGAATCAATTTAATCCCAAAAGATAATGAATTAATCGATTTGGATGCAAGATACTTAGCTCAAAATGTGGATGAAATAATAGATTTTAAGAGCCCGAGAATAAGGTTTTCGGGCACAAAGCTGATAAGACCAACAAGCGAGAGAGAGAAAAAAGGTATCCAAATGCTATGAAGAATGTATTCAATGTAATCCAAAAAAATCGTCCCCTACAATGATAGTTGAGCCTATTATTTATAGCTCGGTGGGCGTAATGGTTGGGCCTACCACTAATGACAATTATTGAATGCGATAATGGAAGCCTAACGGTAAACATAAATGCCCAAATTACTGTAATGAGTCGTTACTCTTCAATGATGTGGAATATTCTTCATTAAATGCTACCGGACGCAGCATGATTAATTCCTTTATGGATTTGCCTTTCTCGGTGACACACGAGGTAGTTGTGCCTGGTTTTTCATCCTCCCATTTTTGATTCCACGTGTCCTCTTTTTTGGTGGTCACGTATCGTAATGTATTTTACCCAATACAGATAGTCCCCCTGCTTTCTGGTAACATAAATTTATGTTATCGGGAAGTTGGTGAGATTCTTCTTTTGGCGGGAATTACTATAATTCCTTTTGAAGGTTACTGACGGTTGATTAGACGTCTGTTTCTCTGCATTTAATGCCTTGAACACGCGTCCTCCTACAATTTAGCACGCATTTTGCCAGTTATCGAGGTAATTGGAGCCAAGTATTTTAGCCGCCCAAAATTTTACCTATACATATCAACTCCCTTCTCTTATTAGTTTACCAGTTGCTTGAACTTCCAACCTGAATTCATGTTCTACATCTCTTCTCTAAATTTTTCCAAACACAGAACTTTTTCTTCCCCTCTTCCAATGGATTCTTCATCTAAACGTTTTGGTTCTTCGAAGAATAAGAACAAAAACAAAGATTATGCTCCTCCACTAGTAAGTTCCATAATCCCTAAAAGGCTCAATACTTTGAAGGATTTAGAGGAGAAATTTCCCATTGATAACCCCCCGTACATGGGCGGTTAACTGCTACCCATCTTCCATTCATCCTTCCAGTATCCCTAATATGAAAGAAGACTGCTGCTGCACAAATTTGGACATCATCGCTCCCGACCTATCAGAGCGAGTGACCCTTCCCAGAGACGGCTTCACATATTTCTACACGTACCTTTTTACCTTGGGTACGTTTTCTTTGAGTGGGGAGATTGATTCCATGATAACAGAATTTTGTCTCCGCTACCAGGTATGTTTGGCACAGGTAAGCCCATTTGTTTGGAGGACGGTTGCTTGCCTTTGGCGCCTGTGCTTTGAAACCATAGAAGAGCTGACCCTGGCTCACATGATAAATCTATACTCCCCCAAGGTCTTCCGCGGGGGGATGATAAATCTTTGTAAGCGTAGTAACCATGCTTTGATATTCAGCATGGATGATGACAATTACCGAGGGTGGATGGAACAGTTTATTGCAGTTACCTCCGGTGACATTAGTCCAACAATGGCCTCATCCTTTCCGGTTGCTTAGAATCGTTCCCGTATGTTTCTTTCTATATGTTTTCCCCTCCTAAATGTTTTTTTTACACTTGTATTGATCTTTCAACTTCTGTATGTTATAGCGACCCGATGGGTCCCACCGGTGGTAGAAGGCTTGGACCGGTGGATTCAAAAGATCTTGGATATCACCACGCCTGAAATCCGCTTGTGGAAAGAATTATCCATTAAATACGGGTGGAAGGCCAAAAATTATGGTAACTATAATTTGCTTTCTTTAGTTTTTGTATATGTGGAATTTGGTTGAATCTCCTGGCTTGTTTGTCAAATTAGGTCTACCCCCGAGATCAGTCGAGATTCCCGAAAAGGATGTTTTGGCCGACCCTGCTGATGCGGCGAGGCTGCTCCAGGAGGCGCTTGCTCAAACAGGTGCCTCCAGTTCTACTTCGGTCACAAATATTTCTTCATAGAGTCCCCAGCCAGAGAACAAGCAACCAAAAAAAGGCGTTCCTCTGCGGCATGGGAGAAGAATAAGAGGCAAAGATTGATGCCCCCGAATCATCCCAGGTGGCGATATTGGTCGGTCCTCCCTCCGGGCCGGTCATAGACACCGTAGTGATTGATGATGAAGAAGATAGTGATGATGGAGCTTCTCTTCATAGAAGACAACGATCCTTATACTCTCAACAGGATGTTCAACCTATTGATGTAGTCACATCCGCCGAGGAAGATATCTCGGCACTTTGGGGAGAGTTTGATTTGGTGGAAAATGTCAACTCCCGTTCTCGGGCCCTAATCATTGTGCCCAGTACTGCGAGGCAGAGTGTCGGGTCCTTTCCATCCTTGGTTAGTGAGCACCCAACAACTAGTGCTTTACTAGCTTTATCACCACCTTCTTCGCCACTAGCAACTGCTACATCTTTTCCATCTTCATCCTCGCTTCCCCTAACAACATCATCTCCCGCATCTGACCGTGTTGAAGGCATTCCTCTTCCCCAGTCTCCTGTTCATGGGAATTTGGGGAAAATTATGCTGCCCCTTCTGATGATCCTCAGAGGATGAGTAATATTACCCTTTCGGTCTCTACCGGGTGCAACCTTCTTTCTCGGCCGGTGGAGTTTGCTAATTATCTGAAGCCCTTGGCTTCGGAGAAAGATTGAGAAAAGATTTAGACACTCTCGGGAGAGTGTTTGTTGAACAATGCCACGTATAATGCCGTTACGGTATGTTTCTTTCTTTTTCTGATATTTTTCAACTTTTGAATGAGTGCATTTTAAGTTTTACCTCTTCTTATCTAGCAGGCCAATTTTATTGCTTCAGAGGGCCTACAAAGGTTAATCCGCGAGAAGGAGGAACTCTCTTCTTAACGGGATCAGCTTTTGGCAGAACGGGACCAGACTGTTCTTCGCCTATCAGAAATAGAAACTAGGGCCACTGAGGCCGTTGTTTTGGAAACCCGCTTGCAGATAAGTGAGCAGGAAGTAGAGATCCTTAGGAAGGAAATTGGGCCACTGAGGACTAGCTTTGATGAAGTCAAGGCTAAATGGGCTGAAGTCCAGAACGCCATTCTTGTTGCCAATGACTGTGAGGCTGCTGCTGCTGAAAGGGTAGCTAATTTAGAAGCAACCTTGAATTCTAAGGCCGAAGAGCTTACTGCTGCGTAGGCGAGGTATGCCCGGTTGGAGGAGAAGTATAAGAAAACTATCAAGCACAACAGGATCTATAGCTCAACTATCTATGATCTCGATGTCAGTCTCCAATCTGCTAAGTCTGCCCGGGAAAATCTTTATGTCGAGATCACTCAACTCAAAGAAGAACACAGGCGCCGAGAAGCTTCCCTCGTTGTTGAAAAGACTTATGCCATGTACAACATGAGGAGAAAAACCTTGGAAGCAGCCAAAGCTGGCATTACTGATATTGATGCCAAAATTGCTAAGGCACGCGAGCTTGAGTTGGCTGCAAAAAATGGACTCCTAGCACGGTCTGACGTTCCAGGCTCTTCTGATTCCGATTTTGAGATTTCGGACACTGAAGAGGAATCGGAAGGCGATGATGTCGAAGACCAAGTTGGGGAAGATGTTGGGCCATCGGTTGAAACTTCCACCGTTCCCGAGAATGTGGATACTTCTCTTCCTCCTCGTTCCGGTGATGCTGTAGCTTAACTTTTTCTTTCCCTGTTTTGTATTTCCTTTGGCACATTCTTGTAAATGAAGACATATTTTTTTTAAGTCTTATTTTTGCTTGAATATCTGTGCATATTTTCCTGTATGCTTCTGTCTACGAGAATTATCCCTCTTACATGAGGGTTTCACTAAGTATTTGAGCAAGTTAGGTTTCTACGTCTTTTTGATATGCGGCTTCGGGTGTATTTTTACCCGATAGCATTTTTGGTTCCGGGCATATATTCTTCCGGAACCAACCCTTTAACGGAAGGGTTTTTTTATAAGTATTTGTGCAAGTCAGTCTTTTGCGTCTTTTTCATATGTGGCCTCGGGTGTATTTTTCCCCGATAGAATTTTTGGTTCAGGGCATATATTCTTCCGGAACCAACCCTTTAACGGGAGGGTTTTTATAAGAGTTTGCGCAAGTCATCCTTTTGCGTCTTTTTCATATGTGGCTTGGGGTGTATTTTTCCCCGATAGCATTTTTGATTCCGGGCATATATTCTTCCGGAACCAACCCTTTAACGGGAGGGTTTTTTATAAGTATTTTGTGCAAGTCAGCCTTTTGCGTCTTTTTCATATATGGCTTCGGGTGTATTTTTTCCCGATAGCATTTTTGGTTCCGGGTATATATTCTTTCGGAACCAACCCTTTAACGGGAGGGTTTTTTTATATTCTTATGTTTACGGTGCTCTTGAAGAGGACATCTCCTGTTCATTACGACACTAGCATTTGAAGTACTTGTTTAACTTTCAAATGATAAAATTAGCTCATCGTTCAGACAAGAAACAAGATAAAAGCAACAGGATTTCATTCCTTCTATTTTCATAGTTTATATAGCCATTTTGCTAAGTTTCCATGACTTGTGGATATCTTGTGAAACATGTTTCTACGGGGCTGGTTATGCAGTCCCCGGTCCCAATGATGCGTGGCACTCAGTGTTGCCTTGCCGAATTTTTGTTCCCGATTGACGTGGCATTCAGTGTTGCCTTGCCGGATTTTTGTTCCCGGTTGACGTGATATTTAGTGTATCCTTGTAATCATATCATTATCCCCCCCTCCCAGTGTTCTAATACAAATAATGTGAGCTGGAACACTGGAAGTCTTGTATCTTCGAAGGTTCCACCAATGAATTCCTATGTATCCCTTTGCTCGGTAACATATTTTGCTTTCCCTTAGGAATTCATGCTATCGAGCGAAAGGATACCTAACAATCCTCTAGTGGTTTGTACTCGTGAACGGTTGGGTAACCTCTGTTAAGTATCAAACTTATCTTCCCGGTGGGAATCTGCAATTAAATCAAAGATTATCTGACCAACCACTAGTGGAGACTTGCTTGTTTGCCTCATCAAAAACCTTGCTTTTTATTTGACCGTTGTTTTTCAGCAGTAATATTTTTTTAGATGAGCCATGTTCCAGTTGCTAGGCAGCTTGTCTCCGTTGTGGTTTTCCAACTCGTATGACCCTTTACCGGTGATAATTAAAACCCAGTAAGGGCCTTCCCATGTAGAGGATAATTTGCCGGTGCTGAGTTCTCGAGTGTTCTGAGTCACCTTCTTTAAGACCAAGTCTCCCACTTTGAAATAATGGAGGTTGGTTCTTTGATTGTAATATCGCTCCATTCTCTGCTTTTGCGCTGCCAGTCTGGCATACGCTAATTCCCTGCATTCCTCGAGCAGTTCAAAGTTGATTAGCATTACCTTGTTGTTCGATTCTTCGTCTGCCTGGAAATACTTTAAGGTTGGCTCCCCTACTTCCACTGGTATCAAATATTCGGCGCCGTACATAAGGGAAAAAGGGGTTTCGCCTGTGCTCGATTTGGCCGTTGTTCGATAGGCCCATAGTACCCCGGGTAATTCCTCGGGCCAACGTCCTTTTGCTGCTTCTAACCTTTTCTTTAGGTTTTGCACAATATTTTTTTTGTTGACTCCGCTTGTCCGTTTGCACTTAGATGTCCGATAAATTGTGGCTCGTTGTCGCATGCGATCTCTTTCGGGATTCCGAACCTGCAAATTAATTTTTCCCACAGGAAGTCGACCACTTCGAGTTCTTCGATCTTTCGATAAGGACCTGCTTCCACCCATTTGGAGAAACAGTTAGTGAAAATTAAAGAATAAACCTTACCTTCCCCGGAGCCGGTAGTAGTGGCCCGATGATGTCCATCCCTCATTTCGTGAATGGCCATGGGGAATGGATTGAATGTAGTGGTTCTGCTGGTTGATGTACTAGTGGTGCGTGCCATTGGCACTTATCACATTTTTGTACAAAGTGTTTGGCATTTTGTTCCATACGGGGCCAATAATATCCTGCTCGGACTAACTTCAGTACCAGAGAATTTGCGTATGAGTGGTTGCCGCATATCCCTTCATGGATTTCCCTTAGTTGGCTTCTGATGCTCCTAAGCACCGGGCCAACGGGCCTTGAAAGGATTTTCTGTATAATTGGCCTTTCTCGAAGTTGTATCGCGCGGCTTTAGTGCGCAGCGCTCTCGATGCTTTGGGGTCTTTGGGCAGTTTCCCGTGCTCGAGATAATCAATTATCTCGTTTCTCCAGTCCCAGACCAGATTGGCCGAATTCACCTCATAGTAGCCATTCGTGTCTAAGGCTGAGTTCATCAGTTAAACTACCGCCCCTGATTCCGGTCCTTGAATCTCTGTTGATGAGCCCAGATTTGCTAATGCATCTTCTTCCGCATTTTCTTCCCTCGGGGTGTGGGTGATTGACCACTCCCGCAATCATGATAATAAGGCCTGAACCTTTACCACATATTATTGCATTCGCTCATCTTTGTAGTCAAAAATTTCGTAGACCTGATTTACCACCAACTGCGAGTCACATTTGATGTTGATGGCTTCGGAGTCGAGCCCCCCAGCCAATTCGAGCCCTGCAATCAAAGCTTCGTATTCTGTTTCATTGTTAGTCAAAGTAACCGTCTTGATGGCTTGCCTTAAGGTTTCCCCCGAAGGTGTGACTAGGACTATTCCGAGCCCGGACCCTTTTACATTCGAAGCTCCATATGTGAATAAGGTCCAGACTCCAGATGCCGGCTTTGACACCATTGTTGCCTCTTTGGTAGCCAGAGGCATAATCCAGGGCTGAAATCGGCCACGAAGTCAGCCAGGACTTGTGATTTAATTGCTGTCCTTGGTTTATACTCTACGTCGAACTAGCTCATTATAACGACCCATTTGGCTAATCTACCCGAGAGCTCGGGTTTATGGAGTATATTCCTAAAAGGAAAAGCAGTCACCACTGTTATCGGGTGGCATAGGAAGTAGGGCCTAAGCTTCCGGGCGGCTACCACGAGAGTTAAGGCCAACTTTTTCAAATGTAGGTAGCGGGTTTCTGCTCCCGTTAAAATTTTGCTAACGTAATATGTGGGGAATTGCGTACCTTTTTCCTCCCGGACTAAAATTGCGTTTATCGTAACTTCTGAGACCGCCGGGTAGACTAGCAATGTTTCTCATTCTTTAGGTTTCGAGAGCAACGGAGGGCTTGAAAAGTATTCCGCGAAATTGTTTTTCTTTTTGAGCAGCGTGAAGAAGTGGTGACACTTTTTCGATGATCAAGAAATGAACCTGCTCAAAGCCGCTAATCTGCCTGTGAGTCTCTGTACTTCCTTTACATTGAATAGTTGATCCGAGATGTCTTTTATGGCTTTGATTTTGTGGGAATTTACTTCAATTTCCCTTTGTGAGACCAGGAATCCTAAAATTTTACCTAAACTGACCCTGAGCGTACATTTCTCGGAGTTAAGCTTCATATTGTACTTCCTCAGTATGTCAAACATTTCTTGCAGACGCCTTAGGTGGTCACCTACATCCAGAGATTTAACGAGCATATCGTCTATATATACTTCCATAGTATTTCCTATTTATCTTTCGAACATCTTATTTACGAGCCGTTGGTAAGTAGCTCTGGCATTTTTTAGTCCGAAGGGCATTACATTGTAACAATATGTACCAAAATTTGTTATAAATGAAGTTTTTTCCCAATCTTCAGGGATCATCTTGATTTGATTGTACCCGGAATAGGCATCGAGGAAACTCATTAACTCGTGCTCGGTCGTAGCAATCATTTGATCGATATTTGACAAGGGGAACGAGTCCTTTGGGCATGTCTTATTAAGATCTTTGTAATCTATGCACATGCAAAATTTCTTGTTTTTCTTAGGAACTACTACCACATTAGCTAGCCAGTCCGAACATCTTCCCTCTCAGATTGAACCAATCTTAAGTAGAGAGGTTACCTCTTCTCTGACGAATTTATTCCTTGCTTCTGCAATAGGACGCTTTTTTTGCCTTACCGGAGGTATGCTCGAGTCCAAACTTAACTTGTGCACGGCTATCTCCGTTGGGATTCCTATCATATCCTCGTGCGGCCATGCAAAACAATCGGACCTGAGCGTTCCCAAGTGGAATTTCCTTTCTGGGAATTTTTCGAACAATGCAACTTGCTCTAGTTCTTCTGCCATAGATTTCTTTGCGTTTATTTCTTCCGGTACTTGAAAATACCTTGGTACATGATGTTGCTTCGACTCTACTGCCCCCGAGGAAACTTCCTCTGGTTCGGGGTCGGAAGCCGGTTCCGATAACTGCTATGCCGCAGGTTCCTTTATCTTGCTATGAGAGATTGAGATCGCATTCATCTCTCTTGCTGCCGGTTGATCACCTCTTATTTGCTTGATCCCCTCGGATGTCGAAAATTTCAGAAATTGGTGGTGCGTCGAAGGCACAACTTTCATCTCGTGCAACCATGGCCTTCCCGGGATGATATTATAGCCCATGTCCCCATCTACTACTTTGAAGAGAGCTGTCTTTGTTACGCCCTCGGCATCCGTAAATAGGAAAATTTTCCCTCGGGTTATCACGCTTGCGAGGTTGAATCCGGCAAGGAACTTTATTGTCAGGATGATGTTTTCGGTGAGTTTAGCTTGATCTAGAACTCTCCATTGTATGATATTGGCGGAACTTCTTGGATCCACTAAAACACGTTTAATTTTGAAATTTAACACATTTAAAGAAATTACCAGTGCGTCATTGTGCGGTAGTAGTAATCCGTTCGCCTCTTCATCCGTGAATGTGATATCATCTTCCCGGAATCTCTTACTATGGGTTGTCGATACTTTAGTCTTCTTTGCAGCCGAGAAGGTGATCCCATTAATCTCGTTCCCTCCTAAGATCAAGTTGATCATTTGGCGTGGAGGTTCTTCTCCTACTTTCGAGATTTGCGCGTCGCCCCTGTCCCGACCATAATTGTTTTTGGCTCGGTCACTCAATAGTTCTCTGAGGTGACCATTTTTTAACAACATTGCCACTTCTTCCCAGAGGTGCCGACAGTCCCCAGTCTGATGGCCATTAGTGTCGTGGTATTCACACCATAGATTTGGGTCCCTCTATCTGGGGTCAGACCTTATAGATCTCGGGGATCGTGCCTCTTTGATATCTCTCATGGCCGACACTAACTCCACCATGCTGATGTTGAAATTATACTCTGATAACTTTGGATAAGAAGAACCTCATGGTCCCGAGATTTCTCTATCCTGCAACGATCTGTTGTTCCGCCAACCATCGGTCCTCCTGTCAACGGTGAACTTGTCCGGTGTTCGGAAGCTCCTGTTACGACCTTCCGTCTGCTCGTAGGGCAGAAACCAGCCCCTTGAGGTCAGCCTATCCGTGTCAATACCATATTTTATTTTTTCCTTGTTCCTCTCCGGTCCTTTGGTCGATGACGCAAAGCCAACCTGAGCGTCTTCGATCCTTATTTTTGACTCGTACCGGTTGTGGACATCCGCCCAAGTTGTTGCTTGAAACTCAAACAGACTTTCCTTCAGCTTCCGGAAAGCATCCGAACTCCTCGGGTTTAAACCCTTAGTGAACGCCTCAGCCGCGCATTCATCCGGGATGGCTGGTAACAACATCCTTTCCTTCTGGAACCGGTTAACGAATCTTCGTAATAACTCGGATTCTCCCTGTGCGATCCTGAATATGTTGTCTTTTCGGGCTTGTACCTTTCTGTCACTGGCATGGGCCTTGATAAACGAATCCGCTAGTATTTCGAAGGAATCTATGGAATGCTCTAGAAATAATGAGTACCATGTCAAGGCTCCCCTCGTGAGAGTCTCACCAAATTTCTTCAATAACACGGACTCAATTTCGTGAGGAGCCACATCATTTCCTTTCACCATCGTTGTATAGGTGGTGATGCGCTTCTGTGGATCTTAGGTCCCATCATATTTTGGCACTTCGGGCATTCTTAATCGTTTTGGGATTAATTCTGGGGCCGCACTCGGTTTGTACGGTAATTGGATGTACTTCTTCGAGCTTGAGCCTTTCAATACTGGGGTGCGCCCGGGATTTGGTCCATGCGGGCATTTACTTCCTTCATGAACCACAAGAGTTTCTCCTTGAATGGATTGTTATCGTTGTTGAGGCCAGATCTACTCCCCCCAGCCTCGTCGGAGCCAACTTCACCCTTGGGAGTATTGTTGTCGATCCTCTACGCCGTTTGGTTTGCAGGAAAAATGGGGGGAACCGGATCTCGCCTGCTTGCATTATTTGAAGCGCCTGATAGCGCATGTTTTAACTCTATCATAACCTGATCCTGCCGCATGAGGTGGCCTAGAATGGTTGCCTGTTGCTCTTGCACGATCCTTACCGCATCTGCTACCTGCCCCTGGCCAGCACCATCTGGAGTCGTCTCCCGTACTTGTCTGGGGTACCGTCCGTCATATATTGGCGTGGCATCTTCCCCCTCATTGCGAGTGTCGCTGATTGAGTCCTCAAAATGGGGGTGTTCCCCTTGAACCTCAGGATTGCGAGCGTTATTAACGGTATTGATTGCCATTTTTTCTGATTTTCCTAAGATAAGAACGATCAAAACTTTTGAGTGGAAGAGGTAAGGATCAACCTAACCACACTATTGTCTAGGCCCCACGGTGGGCGCCAAACTATTTACTCGGAAAACGGTACAGTTGAATTTGTTCGTGGTTTCTAGATAGATGAATCAATTTGATCCCAAAAGATAATGAATTAATCGATTTGGATGCAAGATACTTAGCTCAAAATATGAATGAAACGATAGATTTTAAGAGCCCGGAAATAAGGTTTCCGGGCACAATGCTGATAAGACCAACAAACAAGAGAGAGAAAAAAGGTATCCAAATGCTATGAAGAATGTATTCAATGTAATCTAGAAAAATCGTCGCCTACAATGGTAGTTGAGCCTATTATTTATAGTTCAGTGAGTGTAATTGTCGGGCCCACCACTAATGACAATTATTGAAATGTGATAATGGAAGCCTAACAGTAAACATAAATGCCCGAATTCCTGTAATGAGTCATTACTCTTCAATACTGTAGAATATTCTTCATTAAATGCTATCGGGCGCAGCATGCTTAATGCCTTTATGGATTTGCCTTTCTCGGTGACACACGAGGTAGTTGTGCCCGGTTTTTCGTTCTCCCGATTTTGATTCCATGTGTCCCCTTTTTTGGTGGCTATGTACTGTAACGTATTTTACCCAATACAAAGGTGTTATAAAATAAAGACAATAAAGTAAATAAACTAAAGATAAATATAGAGAGAGATTGATATATTATTCAACTTCAAACTGATGTACATAATAAATCGAAATCTCATCTATTTATAGAAGAAAGGAAGTAGTTGCAAGACTTTTCAGGAAGTAGTTGCGAGTCTTTTCTTAAGCTGCTTGTAAGTTGTTTGCATGAGTTGCTCGTAACCTTCTTGTTTAATAGGATATTTTTGTAAGTTATTTCATTGAGTTGCTTGCAACCTGCCTGCATCAACTGCTTGGAGATAAACTTCAATGGATTACTAAATGGATAATCTACTTCGAAAAAATTATCTACAGTGGAGTAATAAATGAACATAATATTTTTATAACAGAAATCAATTTCTTCTTAGCGTTGATTTCTTCTACTTTTCTTTTTCTTTTATGGTCCATGAATTATTATAATAAAAGGAAAATAGGTAGACTTACTTTTTCTCGGTTACATTGTCCTTTTATTTTATCATTTATTACCACACGGGAGTGGAAATAACCTGTCAAAACTTTTTCTTGTTCCTTTTTAATTTTCTTAAATATTGTACTTCATGTATGATTTAATTATTATTCTATTTTCAATTTTCTCTGACCAAAAGTTGGCAATAACTTTTATGTAACCTCGAAAAAGTGTCTCTACGTGAAAAACAAATAGAGATGCCTAAGGGTGGATATACTGTCTAATTTATGGGCACGTAAACATATGATTTTTCCGTCAAACTAAATATTTTACATACATAATTCCTAGAATTAATTTAATATTATTTATTGACTCTCATGCTCTAAAAAAACTTGAACAGTACACTTAATTGAATGGTGGGTTATTTACCGAAAGGAACCTGAATGCTTAGTTGCACTGTTATTTGAGTTTATGTTCTTGCTTTTTATTGTCATAAATACTTAACTCCTATGAGTGTCGATTACCTTTTATAAGGCTTGCAATATACTACTGTTTTTAACAATCTTGAAGCACTAAGGACTAAAGCTCAATTTTTTTTCCAACATTTAAACCACCTACTGGCAAAAAGACATTTCGTTATGTTTATCGAAAAAAGGAAATAAGGTTATCTACATATATAAGTAAAAATAAGTAAAAAAGGGCCAATAAATGAAGAAATCCTCCCCACGCATAAACAGTATTCTTCTATTGTAGTAGATAAGCTTGGCAACTCTTTCACAAAAAAGATATACTGTTATATACTTCTCTAATCATTTGGCTGAACCGAGTTGGTTGTTCATTAGGGGTAAATCACGAGGATGAAAATTTCTCGTTTAATAGAAAGAAGCACTATTTTGATGCTCAATAATATTTCATGTGCCTGCTTCCTTAATATTGAAATAAAGACACTTGACAACTGAGGATCATGCCTCTCGTAAGTCCACTCATCAGATTTAACTGTAAAAATAAACCATAAATATCATATTTGCAAAATTTTGTGCTTATTTCACATAACCCCAAAAAACAAAAGCAAAACTTATCCTACTAGAATCTCGTATACTTGTGTTAGAGGTTGTAGACTTGTAGTAACATCATAATTCATTATCCATTTCAAAAACAGTAACATTTGGTATTAAGCAATTAATCACATCTACGACATTTTGGAACTAACAAATAATGTAAAATGACTACCATTATTTAAAAGGACTGCTCCACGCAAAAGCACACAATTTTAAATAACTGTTACCTTTATAAATTTCCAAAAGGAACGTATATTTTAGCCCAAAATCCAGAAGATCTCCATGGAAATAGCTACTTCAACAAGAACTCTAAATATAAACTCTAAATAGAAAACCTCTGAAACTCAAAGACATTAGGATGAAAATAATTGCAGTTCATACAACATAATATTTCCTAAGGTTGCGACTCTAGGACTGCCTGTTCCTCTTCTTGACACCAGATTTTGCAACCTTGAGACTTCTGTTCACAACACTCAACCTTGCAAGGGATGCCCTTTTCAGATCTGGCCTGTAATAATTATCAGTTACCTGTATTCCAAACAAGTTTACGCAAATTCAAGATCTTAACATCAGAGAGAGTGAGGAAAAAGAACAACTACGGATAAAAAATTAAATAACCTAGCAAATATACTAATGCTAAAAATATTTTGGAGTAGAAGCCTAATTCCAACAATTGTAGTCCTCGTGTAAGCAAAACTAATATTGAGACAGCACTCTACCACGGAAACTGTGCAAATTGACAGGATAATGAGAAAATCTCTGAAGAAAAGTTCTGGAAAATGAAAAGGTCAACTGGGCAAGTGCACATTCTTCAGATAGCAAAAGGATTGTTTGCAATTCTAAAGTGTAGAGGTATACTCGTTACATAGAATATGACCAAGCACGGCCATTACTGAGAATTAAGTGAACTAATGACGAGACATGTTTTAATGCTAAAGTAACTCCAATTGTCAGCTCTCTAGGATCTGAATGTTTTATGTGGTTTTATTAATGACCTCTTATTTTCATCCAACATAAACATCGTCATATGGTAGCAGAATTCCATGCCATATCCCAAGCCCAATAAAACTAGCAGAGATAAAGAGAGCAACATAAACCTTGGCCATTATAATGTAGCCAAAATCCAGTTTAAAACCAAATAAATACATGTAAATACAAACATTTGACTGGTCAATTACCTGGTTTGATACAGCCTTGGCCATGCGTCGGAACTCCTCCTTCATTACAGATTTATTCAGCAAACTTGAAGGCTTGTTCTGTTTCTTGGTCTTTGATGTACCAAGCAACACTGACTGATCTCAGCCCCCAGGCTGGATAGTCACAGTCTTCTTATTTGCTAGGCCTATGAAGTCATTAAAGCAAAAGTTTAACTTATGCTTAATGTGATTTATGGAAAACCAAAACAGGGAAAACTAGAAATGTAACATGTAACCTTTTGTTAAAGCCAGTGTTGTCAAAGGCGCTCTTAAAGCGCGCTTAAGCCCTGAAGCGAGACTCAAAACAGGTTGAGCGCTTCGCCTCGCTTTGTGGGCGCTTTAGTATCGCATCAAGGCTATTAGGCATACTTTTACTTGCCAATAAGTGTAATCCTGAAAAGGCATCATTAAACAATTGATATATCACTTTATCATAAACTTTTTCTAATTTCTTTGTCCATGTATTTATTATTCATGCTTATAATTATTAGTCTTAGACTACATATACATATTTTTACTTTTCATTAAAGCCCACGCTTTATTTGCGCTTTGCGCTTAAAGCCCCAACATACCTTAGAGCTTTTTTGCGCTTTTCACCTTTTATAACACTGGTTAAAGCTTCAGTATAAACTCAAGTAATTCTTTTGTGTAAGAATATTTCATACAACAAACTAATGGGCTTAAGGGGCTTATCCCACGCGCCAGCTGTTCTACGCCAAGTGCAGGGCATGCGGGGGAGGGGAAAGATGGACAAATATTATGTGTAGCCTTCTGCCTTCCCCTTGCATCTTTTGCAAATAGCCTCAGACCCGTTACATATGGGTCACCAAAAAGCAACTCTAGCATTGCGCCGCTTGCCCTCACAAAACATTCTAAGGGAATACTGAAAGCAGCTGAACTATATATATATATATATATATATATACTTCGTAAAATTGATTGAATATTGTATGTTGACCCCATGCTTCAAAAAATTAAATGGTGCACTTGGTTGAAATTGAGTTATTTATCCAAATGAATGTGGATTGATCCCACTCAGTACTTTTCTCTCTCTCTCTCTCTCTCTCTCTATATATATATATATATATATATATATATATATATATATATATATATATATATATATATTCTAGAATTAATTTTTTTTTTGAGAATGTATTCTAGAATATATGTAGCTGTTTAATGTAATGTGAATCATTTGAAGTGATATTTTGAAACTTAGCACTTAAAATTTAATTCTCTAATGATTTTACAGTCTTTATTTTATAACACGTTATCAGCACGAGACTCTGCCATCTCGAGTAATCAGGTACGAACTTTCTTTTTCTAAATAGTGTCAAATCTTTCTAAACTTGAGTTTGTAGCCCTGGATATATCGGGCAAAAACTACATGTCTTGGGTGCTTGATGCTGAAATTCATCTTGATGCGATGGGTCGGACAGATACCATCATGAACAAAAATCAAGCATCAAACCAAGACCGTGTCAAACAATGATATTCCTACGCCATCACCTTGATAAAGGATTGAAAATGGAATATCTCACTATTAAAGATCCAGTCATACTGTGAAATAATTTGAAAGATAGATATGACCACCTGAAGATGGTCGTTCTTCCACAAGCACGTTATGATTGGACTCATCTAAGACTACAAGATTTTAAATCTATCAGTGAGTATAATTCTGCTATGTTCAGAATTATTTCCCAATTAAAACTATGTGGTGATAATATTACTAATCACGATATGTTGGAGAAAACTTTCACCACTTTTCATGCCTCGAATATGCTCCTGCAGCAGCAATATCGAGAGATGGGATTCAAAAAGTATTTTGAACTTATCTCACATTTTCTTGTAGCCGAGCAATATAATGGGCTATTAATGAAAAAACATGAAAGCTGACCTACTAGCTCTTGTCCATTCCCTGAAGTGAATGAGACGAACTTCCACCAAGCTAAGCGTGGAAGAGGACGTGGCCCCAGTCGTGGTCATGGCCGTGGTCGGGGAAGAAACTCTAATCATGGTAATAATAATGCACCAAAGAACCCTCCTCACCACCAGTAGTGAAAAAGGAAGGAACAAAAGCATGAAGCGGTGCAAGCAGCAAAGCCAGAAAATATATGCTATAGATGTGGAGGAAAAAGGCATTGGTCACGTACCTGTCGTCCGCCAAAGCACCTGGTTGAGCTTTATCAAGCCTCCTTGAAGAAGACAGAGAAAAATGTTGAAGCAAATTTGATTTCTGAAGATAATTTAGACTTTATTTGGATGTAGCTGATTACTTTGCACTCCCGGAAGGAGAAACGAGTCGTGTGATCGGTGATGAATATGTAGAGATGTAAATATTTTAATTTTTGTTATTTATAGTAGATAGTATGGTTATGTAATTGTTGTACATAAATAAAGGTTATGCTTTGATAATGATGTTTACTATCATATTTATTTTGTTTATGTCATTTTGAAGAATATGGATAATCCTCAAATTATGTTTGGATCAAAGACCAATCATGAAGATATTTGTGTAATTGATAGTGGAACAACTCTTCCCATATTCAAAGATCGAAAATACTTTTTTTATTTGCATAAGAAAAAAATAAATGTTTCAATAATTTTTGGTAATATAAGTTTAATTGAAGGCTCCGGAAGAGCCACTATATTTCTGTCTAAGGGAACGAAACTTATAATAGACAATGCATTATTCTCCTCCAAGTCCCAGAAGAAACTTGTTGAGTTTTATAGATATCCGTCGATAAGGGTATCATGTTGAGACGATAGATGAAATGAATATGGAATATCTTTGTATTACAAAGAATATTTCTGGCCAGAAGTGCATAGTAGAAAAGTTACCAACTTTATCTTCTAGCTTATAATATTCAAAGATTAGTACAGTTGAAGCACACTCTATTGTAAACCGGAAGTTTACTGATTCAAATATTTTCGTGCTTTGGCATGGCCGTTTGGGCCATCTTGGATCAATAATGATGAGACGAATTACTGAAAATTCGAGTGGGCATCCATTAAAGAACTTGAAGATTCTTACAAATAATGAATTTTCTTGTGATGCTTGTTATCAAGGCAAAATGATCACTAGACCATCACCAATGAAGGTTGGCATTGAATTCTCTGCCTTTTTAGAACGTATACATGGGGATATATGTGGACCTATTCACCCATCAAGTGGGCTGTTTAGATATTTTATGGTCCTAATAGATGCATCTTCAAGATGGTCTCATGTGTGCCTACTATCATCTCGCAGCCTGGCGTTTGCAAAGCTATTAGCCCAAATAATTCGATTAAGGGCACAATTCCCAGATTATCCTATAAAGGCTATTCTCCTTGATAATGCTGGAGAATTCTCATCTCAAACTTTTGATGATTATTGTCTATCAATTGAGATAAAAGTTGAACATCTTATAGCTTATGTTCATACTCAAAATGGCCTTCCAGAGTCATTTATTTAACGCCTGCAATTGATAGCAAGACCACTACTTATGAAAATAAAATTACCCACTACTGTTTGGGGTCATGCTATCTTGCATGCAGCATCACTTATCCGTCTCAGACCGATATATTATAATAAATATTCTCCGTCACAATTAGCTTTTGGTCATGAACCAGTTATTTCCCATCTACGAATTTTTGGATGTACTGTATATGTGCCAGTAGCACTACCACAGCGCAATAAGATGGGCCCACGGAGAAGGTTAGGAATATATGTTGGGTTTGAATCACCCTCTATTATTCGCTATCTTGAACCATTGACGGGAGATTTATTTACTGCTCGATTTGTAGATTGTCGGTTTGATAAAATAAATTTCCCACAATTAGGAAGAGAGATAAAGGAAATCAAAAGAGAAATTGTGTGGAAAGTTTCATCGTTATCTCATTTTGATCCACCTATCCCTATATGTAATCAGGAGGTCCAGAAGATCATCCATTTACAAAATATAACAAATCAAATGCCAGACGCATTTACTGATTTGAATAGGATAACTAGTTACATATCCCTGCAGAGAATGTACCTATCCGAATTGATGTCCCAGCAGGACCATCTACTAGCATGAGATCTAGTGAACCTAAAGCACGCCTGAAGCATGGTAGGACTTTGGGTTCTAAGGATCGAAATCTTTGAAAAAGAAAATCGATAAATGATACTATGAAGGGATCTCCTGAAGAGACCTAAGATCTGATTAGTTTTGAGATTCCTGAAGAAATCAAAGAACCCAAGTCTCAAGTGAGCGAGGAACTTTTAATAAGTTCTACTGGTGATGGGATTAATTTACATCGATCTAAAATAGTGGTGGATAATATTTTTGCATATAATATTGCACTTAACATTATGGAAGATAGTGAGGATTTTGAACCCCGATTTGTCGAAGAATGTCGACAAAGATCTGATTGGCCAAAATGGCAAGGGAAAATTCAATCAGAATTGAACGCACTTGCTAAAAGAGAGGTCTTTGGACCAGTAGTCCAAACATCTGCTGATATAAAATCAGTTGGTCATAAATGGGTTTTTATGCGAAAAAAGAATAACAAAAATGAAGTTGAAAGATACAAGGCTTGCCTTGTCGCACAAGGATTCTCACAACGACCTGGAGTCGATTATGAAGAAACATATTCACCCGTTATGGATGCCATAACATTTCGATATCTCGTCAGTTTAGCCTTACGTGAAAGGCATGAAATACATCTAATGGATGTGGTTACAGCTTATATATACGGGTCACTTGATAATGAAATTTACATGAAAATCCCTGAAGGATTTAAAATGCCTGAAACATATTTAAAATCTCGAAAAATGTACTCAATCAGATTATAAAGATCTTTGTACGGTTTAAAGTAATCTGGGCGCATGTGGTATAATCGCCTCAGTGAATATTTGCTGAAAGAGGGTTAATAAATGATGTTATTTGTCTATGTATTTTTATAAAGAAAATGGCATTCGAATTTGTTATACTTGCTGTTAAAGTTGATGACATAAATCTTGTTGGAACTCTAGAAGAGCTCCAAAAGGCAATTGAATATCTTAAGAAAGAATTTGAGATGAAAGATCTTGGAAAGATAAAACTTTGTCTTGGTCTGCAAATTGAATATTTAGCAGACGAGATCTTTATCCATCAATCTGCCTATACAGAAAGGGTCTTAAAACACTTTTACATGGACAAAGCGCACCCATTGAATACACCAATGGTTGTTCGATTACTTGAAGTGAATAAGGACCCGTTCCGACCTCCAGAAGAGGAAGAGGAACTCCTTGGTCCGGAAACACCATATCTCAGTGCAATTGATGTACTTATGTATCTTGCTAATGCTACAAGGCTTGACATAGCATTTTCTGTTAATTTACTAGCAAGATATAGCTCTTTTCCTACAAAGAGACATTGGAATGAGATTAAGCATATTTTGCGATATTTAAAAGGAACTCTTGATATGGGTTTATTTTATGCTAACAAAGGTAGTGCAGATCTTATTGGTTATGCAGATGCAGGTTATTTATCTTATCCCCATAAAGCTCGATCTCAAACCGGGTACGTATTTACATGTGGAGCTATTGTCATATCATGGCGCTCCACAAATCAATCTATTATTGCTACTTCTTCAAATCATGCCGAGATAATAGTTATTCATGAAGCAAGTAGGAAATACGTATGGTTGAGATCGGTGATTCATTTTATTCAAGAAAAATATGGTTTGGAATATGATAAAAGATTCACAATTTTATACGAAGACAATGCTGCATGCATAGCCCAATTGAAGGAAGTATTTATAAAAGGAGATAGAACTAAGCACATTTCACCAAAATTATTCTACACACACAATCTTCAGAAAAATGGTAACATTGATGTGCAACAAATCTGTTCAAGTGACAATCCGGCAGATTTACTCACTAAATCTTTACCAACTTCAACTTTTGAGAAGATGATATACAAGATTGGAATGCGGAGACTCAAATATTTGAAACAAGGTTTTCATGAGGGGGAGTAAAATTCGCGATGTACTCTTTTTTCCTTACTAAGGTTTTTTTCCCACAGGACTTTCCTTATAAGGTTTTTAATGAGGCAGCTAGCAATGCATATTACTAAATATGTGTACTTTTTTTCCTTCACTAGGAGTTTTTTCCACGGGGTTTTTCCACTAGTAAGATTTTAATGAGGCACATTATCTTTTAATAAAAATTCAAGGGGGAGTGTTATAAATATATTATATTATGGATGTTCATTTTGTACTCCGTTGTAAATAAACTTCCTGAAGAAATTTATCTATATGAGACTCCGCCGTAAATATGTTTATCTATTTAGTACTCTATTGGAAATAAGCCTCCTGAAGAATCTTATTATTTTGGTACTCCGTTATAGATAAACATTACCCCGGTAGAAGATTATCTATATATGGTACAGTAGCAGTTTACAAGCAACTTACAAGCAGCTTACACAGCAGCTTGCAATAGCAGCTTACAAAGCAGCTTGCAATAGCAGCTTGCACTGGCAGCTTACAAGCAACTTACACAGTATCTTCCTTTCTTCTAAAAATAGAAAAATTTTCAGTTCATTATGTACAGAAGTTTGAATTTTGAATAATATATCAGTTTTTCTCTATACTTATCTTTACTTTACAGTCTTTATTTTATAATAAAGAAGATTTTATAGAATTATTTTTTTATTTAAATTATAAACGGGTATAACTATAAGAGATTATTTTCTCTAGACTTTTTATAAGGTTACTGTGATTCAAACTTTGATTTGAAGTATACTTTTGGTCATTGAACAACCCCATTGAGGGACACTCTACTTTTATACTTGATAAAGAAATCCTTTATATACATATGTCATTGCACGCAGGAACTATAGTGTTTTTCATTTTTTGGGTTATGACGTTCGCACCTACTATAGTGTTTTTCTTTTTTGGGATATGACGTTCTACTACAAGCTCCGCTTTACCAAGAAAAACACTCTAATGCACTTTAATTGTTTGTAAGTTGCAAAAAGATTGTTGGCCTAGTCAACTTGGAACTGAAATTAGGTAAAAAGATTGACAACTAATAAACACGTTTACTTTCGGTCATTATTCTATTTAATCTCAAAATCGAATAACAATTGAATTTGTAAATGGTTTTAAGGATACGTAGACTAACTTGATACAAAATGATAAATTAGATCACAATTAAAATAAATAATGACAAAATAAATGCAAACCACACGAGTTGAATAGTATCAGCCTTGGAAGGTTAGCCACTCTCTAGCCAGGTACGCTTCGATCGGTGTCAGGATACAGGAGAACACGAACTTAAAGAGAAATAATAGCAATGCATTATTTTGGGATGCGTGTTACAATGCTTGTAATGAATTATCAGACCCCCCCCCCCCCTTTATATAGTAGAGGAGTTCTACTTTAGGTACAATTCCATAAAAGGTAAAAAATTTCTTGGTTAGTTGATTGTCGGTTCCTTACTGATACGCGTCGAGATTCCTGCCGTAATACCCGACCGATCACGGATATTTCGGTCTTCTGTTGGTTATGCTAACAATATTTCTTCGAGCTCGATCGGGGCTAAGGTCGACTACAGGATTACAGACTCAATGTTCTCGAAGACAGGCTTTCTGACCCCGGGTTCTAGCTCGGTGGGACTCGGGGTCGATCTTCAGTCTTTGGTCGTCATGTTCCGAGCCTAACTTGCCATGTCATAGGCGAGCTCGATTCCGACCGTATACAGATTGTTCGCTCGTTTTTCGGAGAGTAGACGGCGAGAAACGACATGACCTTTCGATTCTTTCTTCGACACCACATGACAGAAACGACAAAACAGTCGAAACGTCTCGTCAGTCAAGTTTTAATGGCATTAAATGTTTATTAGTTGCTGGTCGGACTCTCCTGGAAGCGAACTGTCGTTGAACAAACTATAAATACCCCCTCATTTGCTCATTCAAACTTTACATTCAAACCTTCTACCCTCGTACCTTAGCAATCTCAATATTTTGAGGCACTTATATTTGAGGTCTTTTTATAAGAATTTCTGTTCCATCTTCATCGCAAACCATTAAGTGTACTATTTTAACTTCCTTTTTCCTTATTTCCTCTCCATAAATAAATGGAGAAAACTTCCAAAACCGTTCCCCAAAAAGAAACTCCTTCTACCTCGCGGCCGACTACCGAAAAGATCGCTTCACGTACTGCTGTCAAGGAACCAACACCGGAACCTCCTCTAAAAATGTTCATCCCGGGGGGGTGCCCGATCAATGCTGATTTTAAAGTAGAAAAGCCCTGCTCCGTACCAGACCGGTGTGAGGAGGTCTCGAGGTACATCTGCTCGATCACCGAGGATATTCTCTCCGAAGTTAAGAAGGATTGTAACTGGGTTGACAAACATGTGATGGTTCTCGAACCTGACGAAGCCATCACCACCCATATCGAGGGATTTTTAAGTGCTTACACTTATCCCTTCATGTTGGGCCCCTTGGACCCTGTTATCATCGACTTTTGCAAAAGATACGAGGTAACCCTTGGTCAAATTCACCCTTCTTTCTAGAGGATCGTAATCCTCCTCTATTTCTTTGTAATAAAGATTAAAGGGTGCCCTTTCACGATCGACCACCTTATGCGTCTATACAGTCCCCGAATCTACCGGGGGGACTAATCAAGCTCGCATGTCGGGCCAGTAAAGCCGCGTTCTTGAGTATCGATGAAGATAGGTATCGAGGTTAGCTAGGCCGTTTTGTCCGAGTGAGGACCTCAGACTTGATCCCGGCTGAGTACATGTCGTTCCCTGAGAAGTGGAACCTGAAACGTAAGTATATAATTTTTGCTTCCAAGAATTTATTTATCGCCCTTTTCCTTCCTTCTTATCGGTGTTCACTGATGGTGCAGCTGTTGCTCGGATCCCGAACGCAGTTTCTCGACTCAAGGAGTGGGTTGAGGGCATCGTATCGCAAAGGCCTTATTCCGAGCGCTCGTGGTGCGAGCTTTCAAAGGGCCGATGGGAGCCCCGTTTGCACAGTAAGATCTATTCCATGAGTAATATATGGCTTCCCTTCTGTATGATTAAGTCCTTACTTGTTTTATTTCTTTTTGCAGGTTTACCTAAGTATGTCCAAATGAGGCCCCCATCTGGTAGTGGCGATTCCCCCACCGAGTCCCCTGCTCTGAAACAGGGTGAAGAAAAGAAGAGAAAAAGGGCTTCGAGTTCTCCGAGCTCGGAGAAAACGAAACCAAGGAGGAGGCTGATCTGCAAGCCAAAAGAAACCTCCAGCTCCCGAATACTTAATTCGGACTCCCTCTACCGGCTCGGGGACGAGTCTGAAGAGGATGAAATTTTAGTGGCTCGGGAGCCATTAGTCCTTGAAGAACGGGCATCAACCGAATGGGGGATGATAGAGGCCAATCCATCCCAAACTCAAGAGAATGATGCATCAATGATGGTCAAGAACCCTCAAGATGTTGGTTTTGCTCCACCCGATGTCATCGATATAACGGGATCGCCTTCGTTCACGGACTCAATGTTCGGTAAAGCTCAAGCGGTGAAGGAGCATTCAAATGAGGGGGTCCAAGGAGCGAACGATCCCCTCCAAAGCTATTTTGATGGCGTGGAATCTATTGCCACGGAGTATGTCACCGGATTGGGTGATTTAGAAGTACCTAGAAGAAGTCCGCCCTCAGGGACAGGTGGGTCTAGCTTGAGCCCGAGATTGGTCAACCGATTTCCTGCCCCGAGTGCCAATCCTAGTCGGAAGCAATCAATCGTTATCTCTATTCCGGAGGATGTCCGGGTCCTTTCTGCTCATGTTGGGGTAGCTAGTTACCTCCGGTGCCTGGTGACTAAAGAAGACCAGTTAAAGATGAACGAGGTGGAATCTCCATGCTTTTTCAACGAAGCACAATAAGCATTGAATCGGGTAAGGTGTTACCAAACCTTTTCATTTTCCAGCGTTGGTTACTTAATGATCTTAATATTTTTCCTTGTATTCGTAGGCCTCGGTGCTTCACCACGAAACCTTCCTCCGATACCGAGAAGATCTGAGTCTCCTCAATGCCGAAGCCAAAGAGCTTACTAAGAAGAGAGATATGTACAAACTTCTCAGTGAACAACGCGAGGGGAAGGTTAAGAGCCTCCGAGCTGAGCTGGAGGTCACTCAAAAGGAGCATACCGACTTGGTCGAGCAGGTAAAAATATTTGAGGTTAGTGACGAAGAGCTAGGCTCGGTGACTAACGGTCGAAATCCAAAGGTTCAACAAAAAATCGATCAGATCGATCAACTGCGAGCTGAGATGGATGTTGTCAAGGCCGAGACCGACGAATGGAGGGACAGGATGGATCGTCTGGCCTTGGAAAAGGAGGTTGCTCGGGCGCAACTGACTTCGGCTGAGGTCCAGCTTCGAGTAGCAAAGGAAAAGGCCGAAGTGCAGGCCAAAAAGGTTGAAAAGCTCCAGTCTCCTGCTGAGTTCGGCTGCCTCTGATCAAAATATTATGGCCAAGGAACTTGAAACGGCCAAGTCAGCGGTCGCGATGGTTAAAGCCGACGCCGAAGAGATGGTAGCCTAATATAAGACCGATGCCGAGGCAGCCCAGGAACGCTTGAAAGATATCGTTGAATACGAGAAGCGGCATTCACGAAAAGAGGCCCTCAAAGAGGTTCATGATTAGTGTTTTGATCTATCGGCCAAGATCGAAATCTCTAAGGGGCTCGAGGCCAAGAAGTTGGCTTACCCCGAGGAAGAATAAGAAGAAGAATACGAGGGTTCCGATGGAACCGGGGGCGAAAAAGACCAGGCTATTTAGACGCCTTTGTAGATATTTTTGCTTTTTTCGTACTTGTGCACTTTTGCACTTTTTGTTAAGGCCATTTGGCCTTTGTAAAGACTGTATATAATATACGAGGCTTGTTTTTCCCTTCGATAGTTTAAGAATTTTGTTTTCCTTTGCTTTATTCTTTATGTTTGCCAAGATCGAAATGCCTTAGCATAAAATAGTTATGTCATGTTCGGAGGTTCGAGCAGGCCTTGCCTTCGACATTATTTTGTTTAAGGCATCGTGGGAGTTTGGTGTGACCAGAAGTACTTATGAATTTTCCCAAAGTACTTATGATTTTGTTTTTTCATATTATAGTTTGCCGAAGGTAGCCTTTAGCACCGGTTATGAAATTTTGAAAGTCTTGTTTTTTGTTACGGGCCTTGGATGTCCCCGAACCGTTTTAATATAGTCGTAGCCTTTAGTTTGGGTGTTGCCTAGTGGGATTGTTACCCCGAGTTATCCGGGCTTGCCTAAGATAACAGTTCCCGAATGGCCCTTACAGTAAATCTTGTCGATCGAGCCGAGACCATTCAATCATAAAGTTTCCTTTCTTGCTAAAGTTGTTATCTGAGGGTGATGCCTCTAGTGTTCAGGGCCGAGCGTAGAGAAGCCTCGAATACTGTTGTCATGATCTTCGATATCGGTTCGTAACTGGCCTTCAATTCTAAGTTAGCACGATTTACTGTTGCCTCGTTAAAAACCTTGCCGAAAAACCCATTTGGGACAAAACCGGTTCAAGGAAAAAAGAGTGCAACACGTGCTTTCAGGCCTAAATATTGTATCGTTCTTTGATGATTTGCTGCAAGTGTTAGTTCGTAATATAAATAAATAAATAAAAATGAATGGGGTCGTAACTTAACAATAGTATCGCTTCAAGTGAGTTATGTTCCAGTTGTTCGGTAGTTGCTCACCGTTCATTGTTTCGAGCTTGTACGATCCTTTACCGGTGATCTCGATAACTTGATAAGGTCCTTCCCAGTTCAGCTCCAGCTTTCCTTTGTTTGGGTTTCGGGTATTTAGTGTGACCTTCTTTAACACTAAGTCCACGACATTGAAGTATCGAAGGTTGGCCCTTCGATTGTAATATCTCTCGATCCGCTATTTTTGGGTGGCCAATTGGACAAGGGTTGCTTCACGCCTTTCATCTAATAGATCTAGGCTCGTGTTCATAGCCTCGTCGTTCGATTCCTTGGAGCATATCGAAACCTGAAACTTAGTTCTCCGACTTCAACTAGTATTAGAGCTTCTACGTCGTAAACTAGTGAGAACGGGGTGGCCTCGATACTGGATTTCGAGGTCATACTGTATGACCATAAGATTTCGGGCAGGATTTCCTTCCATTTTCCTTTGGCGTCGGTCAACCTCTTCTTGAGTTTTTGGAGTATGTTTTTGTTGGTCGATTCTGCTTGTCCGTTCCCACTAGGGTGGTAGGGTGTTGATAGGATCCTTTTGATCTTATGATCTTCGAGAAACTTGCTAAGTTTGCTGCCGATGAATTATTTCCTGTTGTCGCAGACGATCTCAGCTGGCATTCCAAACCGGCATATGATGTGGTCCCAAATGAAATCAATGACTTCCTTCTCCCTGACCTTTTCGTATGCTTGGGCTTCCACCCACTTAGAAAAATATTCAGTCATAAATAATATAAATGGCCATGGTGACAAAACCGAATGCAGCAGCTCCCAGAGCTGATGAATCATTGGAAAGTGTCTTTGACATTCATCACATTTTTGTACAAACTCCTTCGAGTCCTTTTCCATATCGATCCAGTAGTAGCCGGCTCTAATCACTTTTCGAACCAATGATTCGACGCCTGAATGATTTCCACAGGTGCCTTTGTGGATTACATATTCTTAATTTGTTCCCTTTTTTAGGGACTACTACTATATTCGCTAACCAATTCGTGTATTTAACCTCCCGAATGGACCATATTTTAAGGAGTTTAGATACCTCGTCCTTGATAAAAGCATGTTTGACCTCGGACTGGGGTCTCCTCTTCTGCTTGACTGGATGGAACTTCGGGTCCAGGCTTAGTTTGTGAGTGGTTATATCCTGCGGGATCCCTGTCATATCAAGGTGGGACCAAGCAAAACAATCTCCATTAGCTATAAGAAATTAAACGAGCTTTTTCCTGAGCTCGGGGCTTAACCCTGTGCCCAGGTATACCTTTCGATCGGGTAGGTGTTCACTCAATACGACTTGTTCCAGTTCCTCGACCGTTGATTTTATAGCGTCGGATTAGTTGGGGGCTATAAAAGATCTGGGGACCCCGTAGTCATCGTCCTCGTCTACCCCTCATTTCTCCGGTTCCATCGAGGCTGGTATCAGTGATTGCTATTTGGCCCCATTTTTGACCATCCGATTTGGATCCTCCGATGTTGAGATTGTGGATGTTGGGATCACTTCATCGACCGCGAACATTTCCTCGGCGGCCGGTTGTTCCCCATAAACTGTTTTGACTCCGCTGGGTGTTGGGAATTTCAGCACCTGGTGCAGTGTCGAGGGCACTACTCTCATGTTGTGGATCCAAGGCCTCCCGAACAAAGCGTTGTACCTTATGTCTCCTTTGATCACATAAAACTTAGATTCATGGATGGTCCCGGCGGTGTTCACCGGTAATGTTATCTCACCCATGGTTTCACATGCCATGTTGAATCCGTTTAGAACTGGGACCGCAGACACGATTTGATCTTGTAGACCGAGCTGCTCTACGACCCATGATCAGATGATGTTGGCCAAGCTACCTGGATCAATTAACACACATTTAACTCAAATTTTATTTACGACTACAGATATTACTAGTGCATCATTGTGGGGCTGCATAATCCCTTCCGCGTCCTCGTCGCTGAAAGACAAGGTTCCTTCCAGTATGTAATCTCGAGTTCGTTTATCCCTCGTGATGGACACTTTGGTGCACTTCGACATCGCCCCTAAGGGACATCGACCCCACCAATGATCATGTTAATGACGTGTTGAGGTTCTTCTTGTTCGGTCTATTTGTTAGAATCCCTATTCCTGAAATGATTCTTGGCTTGGTCGCTCAGGAATTCTCGAAGATTCCCGTTGTTGAATAGTCGGGCTACTTCCTCTCTCAACTGTCGGCAATCCTCTATTCTGTGGCCGTAAGTGCCATGATATTTACATATCTGGTTAGGATCCCTTTGGGTTGGATCAGATTGTAGAGGTTGGGGTCATTTGGTATCTTTGATGCGTCCGATAGCTGATACAATGGCGGAAGCATCGATATTAAAGTTGTATTCCGATAACCTTGGTGCTTCTTTGATGCGTCCGAAGCTGTTTTTGCTCATGAGTCCCCGGTTGCTCTAACCTCGGTCACTTCTCCTTTTGTTTCTTATAGAGTTCCGCCCGAACCCGCTGCTTCTTCGGTCTCCATTATACGGCTGATACCGATCCCTGTTTGGTCTCGGTTCACGATCGATGTCTCTCTTGATTCTGTCGATGGTTTTGACGGGATAAATAGACCCCGAGGGGGCCCCGAGTTGATCATCTTCCACTCTGATCTTTGATTGATATCGGTTATGCACGTCGGCCCAAGTAACGATCGGATATTCTACCAGGTTTTGTTTTAACTGTTGTGAAGCCACTGAGCTTCGAACATTGAGCCCTTGGGTTAAATCCTGAACTGACCAATCATCAACGACCAGTGGCAGGTCCATTCGTTCCATTTGAAACCGGGACACGAACTCTCTAAGCATCTCGTCATCCTTTTGTTTTACTTTGAAAAGGTCTGATTTTCTAGTCTCGACCTTGATGTCTCCGGCGTGTGCCTTCACGAAAGAATCCGCAAGCATAGAAAATGAGCCAATAGAATTAGGAGGTAAATTGTGATACCATATCATAGCCCCTTTTGACAGGGTCTCTCTGAACTTCTTCAATAGGACAAACTTTATCTCATCATCCTCAAAGTCGTTCTCTTTGATGTCACATGTGTAAGAGGTTACATGCTTATTTAGGTCGGTCATTCTGTTATACTAAGCAATCTTGGGCATGCAGAATTTCTTAGGGATTGGCTTAGGATCCGCGCTCGGAAGAAAAGGTTTTTGCACGAACTTCTTGGAATCCAGGCCTTTCAATATTGGTGGTGCTAATGGGATTTGGTCTACCCTGGAATTGTAGGTTTCCACCTTTTTGTCATTAGCTTCGATTTTCTTCTCCCCTGATTCTATCCGTTTTGTCAGCTCTTCGGGCATCTTTATGATCTCGGGATTAGCCCCCGATTCATTTTCATTTGATATTTCTGCGACCGGTTCATCCCTGCGGGTGACTTCCCGGGGTGGATCGGGTTCAACTCTACTCGGTGCACGACTTTGGTTCTGTAACTGAGCTATCGCCGTCTGTTGAGCCTGCAACATTTCGAAGATCGACCGTAAACTGATCCCGTATCCTCCAATATTTTGTGTGTTTTGAGTTGCCGATCGGGCTCCACCATAGACGCTATTCTCGGGGTCGGTAGGCAAGATTCTGATGGGATCAACGAGCGGTACCTCCTCACCGGGCGCTATGTTGTTATATTCACCATGATGGTCGGACTCGTTGTCAACATGTTGGGGTGCTGATTGAGAGTTCGACATTTTGAGTTTTAACCTGAAATTAGAGACACTTCAAAGAACAAGTATAAAGTAGTATGTGTTATGGAGATTCGTATCAAATAACCACTATTATCCTTAGCACAACGGTGGGCGCCAAACTGTTTACCCTCAAAATTGGATAACAATTGAATTTGTAAATGGTTTTAAGGATACGTGGACTAACTTGATACAAAATGATAAATTAGATCGCAATTGAAATAAATAATGTCAAAGTAAATGCAAACCACACGAGTTGAATAGTATCGGCCTTGGAAGGTTAGCCACCCTCGAGCCAGTTACGCTTCGATCAGTGTCAGGATACAGGAGAACAAGAGCTTAAAGAGAAATAATAACAATGTATTGCTTTGGGATACGTGTTACAATGTCTGTAATGAATTAGTAAACCCCCCCTCCCCATTTATATAGTAGAGGAGTTCTACTTTAGGTACAATTTCATAAAAGGTAAAAAATCCCTTGGTTAGCTAATTGCCAGTTCCTTACTAATATGCACCGAGATTTCCGCCGTAATATCCGAGCGGTTACGGATATTTCGGTCTTCTGTTGGTTATGCTAACAATATTTCTTCGAGCTCGGGGCTAAGGTCGACTCCGAGATTACAGATTCAATGTTGTCGAAGAGAGGCGTTTTGATCCCGGATTCTAGCTCGGTGGGACTCGGGATCGATCTTCCGTCTTTGATCGTAATGTTCAGAGCCTAACTTGCCATGGAGTATGATTCCGACTGTATACAGTTCTCTAAGTCGTCGTTGCCCATATGGCAGAATCTACTGCTCCGATTCCACTCTACAACTATTAGAACCTAAATGAATTTATTGTCTTTGCAAAAGGACAATTTAAGGAAAGTAATATTAGATTGATAAGGCAAGTAATAACGATGTATAAACATTAGATTGATACAAATAGATTGTGAATAACGGGTTGTTACTACTTGTCAAATTGTAGAGTATATACAGTTTATTTCCACTGTCAAGTGTCAATATAAAACTTAAATTCTTATTCTCTTCAAAAGTGGATATTTCCCTTATTCGCTTAGCTGCCCTTTTTGTAAGATGTCCTGACTATGCTATTATCAATCAAATTAATTTTGCATTGTCGTTTTATTTGTCTTCGGTTTCAGTAAATTGTATCTTAAAAGATGAAGACTGTGACATATATATAGGGCTGATAAACGAGTTAGCAGGTTGCATTATGTTGCAGTAGAAAAAGGCTATTGTTTTATGTTTACAAAGTCACTCCCGACAAATGAAAAGTTTTTTTTTTTTGGGTAATAAATCACATAAGAAAATTCGTCCAATTATGCTTGGTTCGAAACATCACTTTGGGAAAAGGGATGTTGGTTCAATAAGATTATTCAATTATTGATTCAAATGAATCCTGGCATGCCAAAAAGTACTGAATAATTTCAGGTCCCCGTTTTCTAAAGTACCAGATACGTAATAATTTGAGGAGTCTTTTGGTTGATTGTGTAGTATAACTGATCACGCCATGAAATCTTGCATAAAATAATACAACCTTCTGTTGCTCGCGTAAAATAATTATCGCATTATTTAATATAACATTTGGTCAATTATATCAATTAGTATTTGCATTATATTATGCTAAATGTATTATGTTATGAGGATAAAGTATATAATATGTGTATTATAATTGCAGAAATTAAATTATTTAAAATATAAAAAATTTCCTTGAACAAACAATTATTATGTAATAATAGTTTTTTATTATTAATCACCACATAATTAATTTTTCATTATTAACACTCTTTCATTATTAATCACTACATAAATAATATCTGCATTGTAATCTCGCATAATTAGTATGTGAACCGAATAGTTTATTTCTATTATTTTTCTATTCTAATCAGCACTTGACAGCAAGAGATGGAATTTTATTCATGGACTTTTCATCCACTCTAGAAAGTTGCGTAAATTAGGCACTTTCTGACTCAAAACAATGACTATAAGAAAATGAAAAAAAAGGATACTGAAAAAGATATGTCCTACTCCTAAATATAGACCATCCCCAATCAAAAGGATGACTATATGCTACAAAATTTGATTACGATAAAACATAGAAATGTGAAGGAATGAGTAACCAAAATATAATTGCTAGTAAACCTTTTGTTTGAAAAGAATGACAAGAGTAGGCTGTAAAAGGCAACACATCAAATTTTTATGTCAATTCATACTTTAATTCTTTAAATAAAACTATATATTATAATAAAATGGTACAAATGACAATTTTACGCCTAAACCATTTAATAATCTTTGAATATTATAGATAAAATGCTAGTCTAGCTTTCTAATAATAAATAATGTCATTCATTCGATATTAAGGTGGGTTTTCGCTTGGGGAAATTTCTTTCACATTCTTTTTTATCTTTTTGTCATTATTATTATTATTATTTTTTTGCAAAAAAAATGAGAACGTTTTTTTTTCCTGCTGTTTGGTTGAGAAACAATTTTTGCAACAGAATTTTAAAAAAAATTATTGAAATTTGGTTAGTAAAAGTTTTTATGAAAAATATAAAAACGTTCTTGCGATTTGTTTTTTTTTTTTTAACAAAAGCCACCAAATTGGAAATTTCAAGGCAAAAATATGTAGAAGACAAACTATGCAACATCTCCTAAGTTTCTTTCAGTCAATGATTACTTTTCCTTCCATTCTTTCTTCCAAACTATTGGACGTGTCTTTCTCTTACATTAGACGGCTCCATTCAGTTTTGCATACAGAAAAGCAAACCACATAAATACCTATTAGAACAGAGCATCAACATTGGGAAGTGGGAAAGATTTCAATAAATTTTTATATCATGAAATCTTTGTTTCCAGATTTAGCGAAGGTGTGAAAACAAGAATCAGTTTTGTTCTTCAAACCCAAACGTCTTAATTAGTCTCTTCATATATTTTTTTTTTGTAATTGTTTCCTTTAACCACTCTCATTCTCTCATTTATTAAGCCCAAAAACAACAGCCAAATCTTGGTATTTTAGTTTTTTTTCCTTTTTAGTTCGTTTTTTTAATAGCAACTTCATGTCTCTAGAGTCTGTTTATGGTAAGGGACAGCTCCACCTCTGCCTATATGGATTTTCATGATCTCTGTTGAAATTCTTTGCCTGAATTGGTTGGTTTATCACTATTTACCTTCATTCCATAAGTTGAAGAAATTAAATCTGAAAAGCTTTGCTTTTTAAGTAAATTTCTTAAAGAAAATTCACCCTACCATTCTCTTTAATAGTATTGCATTTTTCTTCCAAATCTTGTTAAAAATGTTGCCACTTTGTTTTGTGTAAGTTGGTATTGTTGAAAGTCGAGTTGGGAATATGGGGAGTTTAGAGGAAGGCAAAGACTCTAATACTTTAGTAACAACTCAGAACAAGCCTTTACCGTTAAAAATACTTCAGTTTCTCCTGTTATTTTTGGGTCTAGGAATTGCTTTTTCAATTTTAAGTATGTGTATGCTTAGATTTGTAGAAGTGCAGAATGTATTACTTCCTGTGATACAAACAAGAATACAGTCATCATGTTTTCAAGAACCAAATAGTTTAGAGAGTTGGATTAGACCTCCATCAAATTTACAGCATAACATGAACGATAGACAGCTTCTCTGGAGAGCTTCATTTGTTCCTCAAATTAAAAATTGCCCTTTTAAAAGAACGCCTAAAATCGCGTTCATGTTCTTGACTCGAGGACCTCTACCTTTGGCGCCATTGTGGGAGAGATTCTTTAAAGGGAATGAAGAGCTTTATTCAATCTACATTCATACCTTGCCATCATATAAATCTGATTTCGCGCCTTCTTCAGTGTTTCATCGCAGGCAAATTCCTAGTCAGGTAATGTCAGCACCATCCTTTAAATTCTAATTGTTCAAAATTATGCACAATTATTGATCCTTGTTCCGTGTTTTGTAGGATTTAGTTGTGTGAGTAGCTTTAATTTTCTTTTAAAAACGTTGATATATGAGAAGTAGAACTGATGAGGCGAGTGTATTGTAGTACCAATATGTATTTCTGTCATAATTGTGTGGCTTTCCATTTCACATAGGTGGCAGAGTGGGGAAAAATGAGCGTGTGTGATGCTGAAAGACGGCTTCTTGCTAATGCATTGCTTGATATTTCCAATGAATGGTTCGTCCTCCTATCTGAGTCGTGCATTCCTCTCCATAACTTCAGTGTTGTCTATCGCTACATATCAGAATCCAGGCACAGCTTTATAAGTGTATTTGATGATCATGGACCTGTTGGAAGAGGGCGTTATAATAAGAACATGTCGCCTGAGGTTATCATCACTGAATGGCGTAAAGGATCCCAGTGGTTTGAAGTTAACAGGAAACTGGCTATTGACATTGTTAAAGATCACGTATACTACCCAAAATTTGAACAGTTTTGCAAACCATCATGTTATGTTGATGAGCACTATTTCCCAACAATGTTGCACATTCAATCTCCTCATCTCCTGGCAAATAGGAGTCTCACTTTAGTAGACTGGTCTAGAGGTGGTGCTCATCCTGCTACATTTGGAAAGGCTGATATCACAGATCAGTTTCTCAAGAAAATTGTGGAAGGCGGAACGTGTGTCTATAATAACCAGACGACTTCACTTTGTTCCCTTTTTGCCAGAAAATTTTCTCCTAGTACATTGGAACCTTTATTAGAACGCTCGTCCAAGTATCTGGGCTTCTGATATGAATCTGTGATGAAACAAACTTTCTACCACAAGATTGCAGTTATTGGCAGCTTCAGAACACCAAAGGCCTGATAACACATGATTGACATATACTAAAGATATACGATATTCTTGAACATGATGATGTTGTAATCACATTATATGAAATCCTAGTATTTA
Organism: Nicotiana tomentosiformis; assembly: GCF_000390325.3. NCBI lineage: Eukaryota > Viridiplantae > Streptophyta > Magnoliopsida > Solanales > Solanaceae > Nicotiana > Nicotiana tomentosiformis. The sequence goes on from NC_090817.1 coordinate 128,982,633, forward strand.
TTATTTGACTTGGATGTTATCAAGAAAATAATCTGATTTGGATATCTTCAGTTCTTACTCATCCTATTGGTTCTAGGCTGTACTTATCTACCATACTAGCATAAGTTAACATTTTGTCATCTGTCACTGTTTAGATGCTCTAATTGTATGATTCTGCTGAAACATAAGAACATGTCCTTCCTCCACTGACTCCCACCCCAATTTCATTTCAAAGAAATAGATAAGTTTTTTAAGTAAGAAAACATTTCTAATACTGTACATTCTCTTGTATCTTTACTGTCATCCTACACATCAAGAAAGTTTACAGTCAATGTACAAGAGTCAGAAAAGTATGACGGAGCAGGATCATGGGAAGAGAAAATTAAGAGAAGGAAGAATTTGTAGAAAAAGAATGAACCTGTGTTGCTTTTTTACTTTGCATTGAATATATTTACAGTAAAGAACCTTTTATCAAAGAGGGAAAATAAAAAATGAAGGAAATTTAGAAAAATGGAAAAAGTACAACAAGAAAGGGCTTTCTTACAAGATCAAGCTGTAAGGTTTGGGATACTAAGAATTCAATTTCCTTTCTTCTTGTATAGACCTAAAAATCCGAGCTGCAGATTCAGATGCTGACTTTGGGTTATGAGGCACAACCTTGATCACTTGAATTCGCTGCTCCGTATTGTTATCTTTAACTGGTTGATCTAAACAGTTTGCAGTTGGTGTGATAGGAAAAAGAGAGAGTGCATCCCTTTGCACTCTCTCAGAAGGACTACTTGCACTACTTCCTTGCATGTCACTCCCTCTATCCGCCTGAAAAGTCCCATCACATTCTGACATACCCGAGCTCTTCTGGCATGAAACATTGCATGATTTTTTATGAGGCCTGACCACGTTAACATCATGCATAGATGGGCTATTTTCCCTCTCACTTGACCTGATTCCAGGAAATGGATTCATTTTCTCAACAGCTGAACTTGAAGCAGATGGTTTTATCACAGGCATGGGATAAGGTTGAATGCAGGACTGATCAAGTATTGCAGTACCAGGAAAAATCCCAACACCTTGCTTATGAGAAGTCGGTACACTATAAGGCACATTCGAAAAGTCTCCACTTATAGGAGATAGGGTCACGGGCCTGCAACCACCATAAACTGGCGCCATGAACCCGGGGGGTGGTGGAGAAGGTCCTGTATAAGGTTTATAAACAAGTCCTTCAGAAGGAGATCTTATTGGAACTAACCACTGATATCCAGGAGGCGGTTGGAAGCACCGAGGTGGTAATTTTGGATCAGATACAAAAGATCTGGATGTTGGTGTCCCTACATTTGGTTTTTGAGACGAGTGCTGTGGTATAAGCTTTTTGTCATTATCTTTGTGGAGGGGAAGCAGCTTTTCATAAGCATTATTATCTGCTGGATGCTCAGAATTGTTCAGTTTTGGAGAAACTTTTGGTTCAACAGCCAATGCAGGAGGTTCAAGAACATTATCACATGGTAATTTTTTCAAAGAAGAAAATTTGATAGAAGGTTGGTGGAGATAGAAGTTGCCTTTGAACAATATATCTGGTGATCTGGCTATCAATTTCTGAACCTGTAAAGATTGTAAAATAAGTAATATTCTTACAAAATTTAAACAGCACACCAAAAACCTCCTCAACCCCCTTCTAATTATTGATTTTGTTGCAATTGGTCCTTCTATTAAAAAACTTCCAGTAGACTTTAGAAGATTTTTCTGCCCTTCGATTAAAGCATACAGGTCGGGCATCGAAAATGAAAGACTAAATTAACCACCCTTCATATGACTATTGAGCGCTTTGTCTCTTCAAAAAAACAAAAGAAAATGGCAATCTAACTGATAGAAGTCGAACGCACCTTTGTTAGCCTGTGCAGCTCAAATAGTTGTATTGCAAAGATTCGCTGCTGGCTGAAAAATAGTGAAAATGCAAGTTAAATGGTACATCACAGAAAAAAATATTGAAAGAGGTCATAGTTTCCGAATAGAAAAAGATATGATATTATATGTGCATGACACAGGCTGAAAGTCGACAAATTAGAATCAGCACATATTTGACTAACCCCTGAATCAAGCCAATAATTTCAATTATACTGTCACAATGAGTTGGTTAGACATAAAAAAGGACTAGTTAAAGAGACTTACTGTACAATGGTTCTTCTTGCTTTCCAGAATAGTTCTTGACCTATCAATGCTATGACATTATCTGGACACACTTTTTCTACTAATCTAGAGTTCAAGGAACAAGTTTCTGAGATTCCTTCACTTCTGTCTGTATCTCCTACTTCTGGAGTCCCACTAATGTGGCCTTCAGGACAGTCAGAAGAGGATTTAACTCGCTTTGGACTACGATGGTTCTCTTCACGAGGTATAAAGGAACACGACGGACCTTCCATTATGGAAGCACATCTCTTTGTTGTGTCATCTTCATGCTTCGAATATGTAACATCTGCTGCCGCCTTCCTTTTGTGCAGATCCCAACAGTCTTCATCAGATTCAGAATTAGAATCACTACACCTATTCAAATCAACTACCTGACCACATCTATTTTCCGGAGTACTTGATACAAATGATTTGATATTTAGCTCAGTATGTACTAGACTTGAAGCTCTATGCACCACTGACTTGTCTCTAGTTGACAGATGAGGAGCTGGTAGTTTAGCACAAAGCTCTCTTTTTTGGCACTGAGCTAGATCTCCAGCTTGATTTATACTATGCTCCCGGAACTTTAGTTGCATACCGCCTGTCAAAGAAGGTTTGTAGCTTGATATAACCAGTTTTTCTTTCTCTGCACTTTTAGGTATATTACCATTATTTAGAGGTTTCCCTGATGCAGCCAACTTTGGACCACAAAAATCACTTTCCCTTCCAAACCTTTTGGCAGAAGGATTACTATTTGAGTATGATAAACTGTGTGGCTGAAGAAGATTACATTGAGATGTACTAGGCAAATTCCCTTTAAGACTTGAAACTTGAGGATTTAGCGGCTTCAGTGGTCGTACATCAGGACGTCCCATTGTAAAGTTTGCTCCTCCAGAAGAATACGGATGAAGTATATCAATAAAATGAGGAGACTCGGATGAATTGTGGGATAGAGAAAACAAACTCTTTTTGTTGCAACCAACCTACAGTTTTTCAAGAGCTTGTGTGATTCAGTCATAATGAGTCAAAAGCAACCAAAAATTTCCCATTTAAGGAAAGACAAGGCATAATCTATTAAGCAAAAGTACTATTTCCTGATTACCATGAGTTGGTAATAAAGGGGATAAACAAACTAACTCAATCTGAAACAAGACAAGCAATACCTAAACAAAGGAATTTAAGTAGATCAAGATCCAAAGGTTTTGGATGATGAAGAAACTCGTGACTGAATCGCATAAAAGATTTCAGTAAATGCTTATACTACACTTATATCTATACCTAGTTTACCTCCTTTTCTAAGACCATATGATTGCATATACTGTTTTCAACTCATCAATTTTCTACTTTGTTCGACACATTTAAATAGTTGGTTGCTTTCTTAAGCCGTGGGTCTATCGGAAATAGCCTCTCTACCTTTACAAGGTAGAGGTAAGGTCTGCGTACACACTACCCTCTCCAGACCCCACTTGTGGGATTATACTAGGTTGTTGTTTTTGTTGTTTGACACATTTAAATAGAATGCAATTGACTGGACTTCTACTATTAAAATGATATATCACAGTATCAAAAATCTGACCTTTGACTTCCTAAAAGGGATGTAAAGTCTACCAAATAACAAACTGTTCTCCCTGATTGAAACTCAAACGGAAACACTTGGAAGTTCCTCTATTCTCCAAGTAAAATAGGCGTACACAAAACTCAGGACTTACAAGACTAGAAGATGGTGCAGGAATAGAGTTGCTGCTATTAGGCAGGAGAGGCAGCATTGACATTGATCCAGGAGCAGGAGCAGGAGCAGAAGTAGAGGTGAACCTTTGAGGCGATAAGGTAACAGACGAATGTTCACAAAGAGCCATTTTGTTCCTAGGAGGTGCTCTTGGACCTCCTTTATCTGCATCATTTATATGTAATCTAGGAAACAATGGATCCATACGCTTCTCTTCTTCTTTTCCTAACTTCATCCTTAAGGCCTAAGACACAACTGTCGTGGCGAAGGAGTATGTATACTTGGATTAGATACTGCTGAAATACCACACTTGCACAAAATTTCAGTATTTATTCCAGAGTTATACCATTTCATTATTCATAAGACCCTTTCTACAGGTCCAAGAATGCTCACCACTACAAAACCCAAATGCCACAAACAATCAGCCCACCTCAAAAGAATCAATCTTTTGACTGGAAATCAGTAGCAATGAGCAAGATAACATGAAGTTACAATTCAAGAACGGTTTTAAATGCCAAAATCCAATCTTGATTCAAGAAAGAGAAAAGAAAACAGGATGAGCAAATTTTCCATTTGAAATGCTTAGAAAATAAAAACATATGCTCTCTAAGGAAAATGAGAGTGGAAAATCAAGAAAAAGGGAAGAGAAGAGCAACATATGGGAATCTTAGAAGAAGATCAGATCAACAAATACATGAGAAGGAGAATAAAAAGTGGGTAACGTGGGGCCAAAAAAGGTGGATAGAATTACTGGAACTTGCATGAGTAAGGGACGTTAAAAGGCACACAATATATTACTTAGTATATATGTAACATTATAAAAACGAACAGAAGAAATAAAAGAAATGGTGGGAGTGACTGAGTCGCTCTCCTTTTCTTTCTCTTTCAGGCAAACGCAGCAATAGTTGCCGAAAATAAATGTGGACACTTTGGAACCACATGTCCCACATTTGCTAAATTGGCCAATCTTTTTACGAAATATCTGGCAAAGATCTCACTTCAAAAGCGGACACACCTTGTTTAGTGGCGTAAAAAATTACCCGAACCAGACGCATACGCCAAACTCATCATATATTGCATGATCAATCTGAAAGTATTACATTATATACATGTAAATGCACCCCGCCTCTACTAAATCATTAAATATATGACAGATTGTTCTGATTTGCAAATTTACTATTCTAACCCCATTGTCGTTTTGCTTTGATTTAATTCTTCTGTTTTCTTTACATTTTAATTAAATCCTCATTGTCTTCTTGACAACAGTAAAATTCCATCCTTATACTCACATAATATCAACATTGGAATGCCACCCTTATATCCTCAAAATAACAAGTACACGAAAAATTATCACGGCAACATAACAAAATCAATTCATATCACATTTGCCCAATGGCCATAACCAATTCCAAAGATACAACCAAATCAATTAATTTCACAAAAAATAGCCGAAGGCTCCACACAATGTGTATAAAACCTCAAAAACAATCAACAGAGATAGAAATTACTCAGCATAGAGCAACACTTTCATTAATCCAAATTCTCAATAATTATATAAACACTTCTTCTACGGAGCCGCTTTTGCGAGCCAAAACTCGCTTCTGCGGAAGTCCACTGACCAGAGGTCCTCGCACCTGCGGAGTTCTCTTCGCTTCTGCGCAATCGCAGAAGCGATGACCAATTGCGCATCTGCGAAGCTTCTCGCATTTGCGCTCCATGTACCGCATCTGCAATCATGTAGGTACGGGGAATTTTTTTGCACCTGTAACCACTGTCCATACTTGTTCATTTCGCTTCTGTGACATCAACCTCGCCTCTGCGATGGCGCATCTGTAGTCAATTACATCACAGATGCGATGACACCAGCGGCTGCCAAAAACCAGCATTCACAAAAATTTCCAAACAATCCGCTAACCTTCCGGAATCCACCCGAGGCCCTCGGGACCTTTACCAATTATACCAACATGTCCCAAAATACAATACGAACTTTGTCGAGGCTTCAAACTACATCAAACAATGCCGAAATTATGAATCACGTATTGAATCGAATTATGAGTTTTTAAATCTTCCAACTTCTATATTGTGCGCCGAAACGTATCAAATCAATTCGGAATGACTTCAAATTTTGCACACGAGTCATAAATGACGTAATTGAGCTATTCAAATTTCCTGAATCAAAATCCGACCTCGTTATCAAAAATTCAACCTTCGGTAGGACTTTTCAAAAAAATTCTATTTTCTAACTTTCGCCAAAATGCGTCGAATTATCTTACGGACTTCCAAATCCAAATCTGAACATACGTATAAGTCCGAAATCATCATACGAAGCTATTGACACCATCAAGATTCCATTCCGGTGTCGCTTACTAAAGAGTTAACTCTCCGGTCAACTCTTTCCATTTAAGCTTCTAAATAAAAATTGTTCTTTTAATTAAATTCTGAATCTTCCGTAAATTAAACTCAACCACACCTGTGGGTCATGATACACATTACGAAGCTTTTCTAGACCTTAAATCACTAAACGGGCCGTAAATTCTTAAAATAACAAGTCAGTTCATTACACTTTGGTTCTGAGTATTAACCTTTTTTACGTGAGGGTTTTTATAAGTATTTGCGCAAGTTTGCTTTTTGTATCCTTTTCATATGCGGCGTCGGGAGTATTTTTACCCGATGATATTTTTGATTCTGAGCGTAGACTCTTCCGGAGCCAACCCTTTAATCGTGAGTGTTTTTATAAGAGAGTACAATGCTCTTGAAGAGGATGTCTCCTGTTCATTACGACACTAATATTGAAGTACTTGTTTAGCTTTCAAATGAAAAAGTTAATTCATAGTTCAGACAAGAAACAAGATAAAAATAAATGCATTTCATTTTATTCCTTCTATTTACAAAAAATATATAAGCATTTGTTATGCTGAAAAGAAATTGTCATTACTTGTTGCTATTATGTACAAATTGTTTCTGCGGGGCTGGCTGCGTAGTCCCCGACCCCGATGACACATTGTGTTTCCGGATTTTTTTTCCCGGTTGACGTGGCAGTCGTTGTTGCCGTATTCTCATATTATCCCCCCCTAAGGGTTCGAATGCGAAGAGTGCGAATTGGAATACATGAAGTCTTGTATCTTCGAAGATTCCACTAATGAATTGCTAGAAAATCCTCAACTTGGTAACACAATTTACTTCCCCTTAGAAATTTATGCTATCGAGCAAAGGAATATCTAACAATCCTCTAGTGGTTTGCACTCGTGAACGGTCGGGTAACCTTTGTTTGGTTGTAAACTTAACTTCCCAATGAGAATTTGCTATCGAACTAAAGATTATCTAATTGTCCCCAAGTGTAAGCTTTATTGTTTGCCTTGCTATTAAAGGTCTTATTGTTGTTGTCTTCGTAGTATGCTTCTGTTACTGCCTCGTTAAAAACCTTGTCAGAAAAACCCAATTGGGACAAAAACTGAACGAAGGGGAAAAAAGTACAGCACATACTTTCCGATCGGATAGTGTTCATCAGCAATAATATCTTTTGAGGTGTGCCATATTCCAATTGCTGGGCAACGTTACTCCATTTTGGTTCTCCAGCTCGTATAAACCTTTCCCAGTGATAACCTTCCCATGTTAGACCTAACTTGCCCGCGTTGAGCTCCCAGATATTTTAAGTTACTTTCCTTAGGACAAAGTCTCCTTCTTTGAATAATAGAGATTGACTCTTCGATTATAATATCGTTCCATTCTCTTCTTTTGAGCCGCCATTCTTACATGTGCCAAGTCCCTGCATTCCTCGAGCAATTCTAAGTTGATTTACATCACTTTGTTGTTTGATTCTTCATCTGCCTGAAAATATCTCAAAGTGGGTTCACCCACTTCCACCGGGATTAGGGCTTCATCACCGTATACAAGGGAAAAAGGAGTTTCTCTTGTGCTTGATTTGGCCGTTGTTCGGTAAGCCCATAGAACTCCGGACAATTCTTCGGGCCATTTGCCCTTTGCTACTTCCAACCTTTTCTTGAGGTTTTGAATAATTACTTTGTTTGTTGACTCTGCTTGACCGTTTGTGCTTGGATGATAAGGAGAAGATGTAATCCTCTTTATCTTCAAATCTTCGAGGAATTTTGTAACTTTTGCATCGATAATTTAAGGCTCATTGTCGCATGCTATTTCTTTTGGTATTTGGAATCTACAGATTATATTTTCCCACAGGAAATCGACCACTTCGCGTTCTCCGATCTTCTGGGAAGGACCTGTTTCTACCCATTTAGAAAATTAGTGAGTCAAAATAAAAGGAACCTTACCTTTCCGGGAGCCGGTGGCATCGGTCCGACGATGCTCATCCCCTATTTCATGAACAACCATGGGGATAGAACCGAATGTAAGGGTTCTAGTGGTTGGTGTACTAGCAGCGTGTAGCATTGGCACTTATCGCATTTTCGTACAAAATCTTTGGCGTCTTGTTCCATGTGAGGCCAATAATATCCTTCCCATACCAACCTCAACACCCAGGAGTATGCACCCGAGTGATTGATGTATATCCCTTCGTGGACCTCTCTCATGACATAGTTAGCTTCTGATGCTCCTAAGCACCGGGCCAGCAGGGCTTGAAAGGATTTTCTATACAATTGTCCACTTTTAATGCTATAGCACGCAACTTTGGTGTGTAACGCTCGTGATGCTTTGGGAGTATTCGGGCAACTTCCCGTGCTCGAGATAGTTAATTATTTCATTTCTCCTGTCCGAGACCACACTAGTCGAATTTACCTCATAGTAACCATTCGTATTCAGGGCTGAGTTTATCAATTGTACTACCGTCCCGAATTATGATCACTTCATTACCATTGATGACCAAAGGTTTGCTAGTTCATCTGCTTTTTCATTGTCCTCCCTCGGAATATGAGTAATTTACCACTCCCGAAATTGTGCCATAAGAGCGTGGACCTTTACTATGTATTGTCACATATGTTTCTTTTTTGGTATCAAAGATCTCGTAGACTTGATTTACACTAACTCTGAATCACATTTGATTTCGATAACCTCGTATCAAGTCTCCGTGCAAATTCGAGCCTCAATCAAAGCTTCATGCCTTGTTTCATTGTTAGTTAAATGAATCATTTTGATGGCTTGCCTTACGGTATCCCCTGAAGACGTGATTAAGACTATTCCAAGTCCAGACCCTTTAATGTTGGAAGCTCTGTATGTAAATAAGGTCCAAACCCCTGGTGTTGATTCTGACACAATTATTGACTCTTTGGTTGCTAGAGATAGTAGTCCCAGACTGAAATCGACCACTAAGTTAGCCAAGATTTGTGATTTAATTGTAGTCATTGGTTTATATTCTATGTCAAATTCACTCATTTCGATGGCCCATTTGGCTAACCTACCCGAGATCTCAGGTTTATGGAGGATGTTCTACAAAAGGAAAGTAGTCACCACAGCTATCGGGTGGCATTGGAAGTAAGGCCTCAGCTTCCGAGCAGCGACTATGAGAGCTAAGGCTAGTTTTTCCAAATGTGGGTAGTGAGTTTCTACTCCTGTTAAAATTTTGCTAAAGTAATAAATCAGAAATTGTGTACCTTCATTCTCCTAGACTAAAACTGCACTTATCGCAACTTCTGAAACTGTGAGGTAGATTAACAATGTTTTGCCTTCTTTTGGTTTTGAATGTAATGGAAGGCTTGATAGGTACCACTTCAGATCTCTCAGAGCTTGCAGGAACTCTGGTGTCCATTCAAAATCATTTTTCTTTTTGAGCAGTTTGAAGAAGAGATGACATTTTTTCGATGACCGGGAAATGAACCTGCTTAAAGATGTTAATCTTCTTATGAGTCTTCAGACTTCTTTTACATTCGACAATTGATCATGGATATCTTCTATGGCCTTGATTTTGTCAGGGTTTACCTCAATTCCCCTTTGTGAGACCAGAAATCCTAGGAGCGTACCAGAACTGACCCCGAACGCGCACTTCTCGGGGTTAAGTTTCATGTTATGCTTCCTCAGGATGTCGAATGTTTCTTGCAAATACTTAAGATGGTCTCCTATATTCAAAGACTTAACGAGCATATTGTCAATATAAACTTTCATAGTCTTTCCTATATGTTTTTCAAACATCTTATTTATGAGCCATTAATAAGTGGCTCCGGTGTTTCTCAACCCGAAGGGCATTACATTGTAACAATATGTACTGAAATTTGTTAGAAACGAAGTTTTTTTCTGATCTTACGGGTTCATCTTCATTTGGTTGACCTGGAATAAGCATCGATGAAACTCATCAACTCGTGCCCGGCCATGACATTAATCATTTGATCGATATTTGGCAGTGGGAACGAGTCTTTCGGTCATGACTTATTAAGGTCTTTATAGTCTACACACATGCGAAATTTATTGTTCTTCTTAGGAACTACTACTACAATGGCTAGACAGTCCGAATATCTTACCTCTCGGACCAAACCGATTTTAAGCAAGCGAGTTACCTCTTCTTTGACGAATTATTCCTGGCCTAAGCAATATGGTGTTTCTTCTTCCTTACCAGAGGTATGTTGGGGTCCAAAATCAGCTTGTGCACGGCTATTTCCTTCGGGATACGTATCACATCATCGTGCGACCATGCAAAACAATTAGTATTAAATTTAAGGAATTCAATAAACCAGACCTGAGCTCCAGGTGCAGTCTTATACCCAGATGGAAGTTTCTTTCTAGGAATTCCTCGAACAATGCAACTTGCTCCAATTCTTTTATCGTGGACTTCATTGCGCCTGTCTCTTCTGGAATATGGAAATATCTCGGCACCTGATATTGTTCTGATGACTCTACTTCTCGGCTGACTCCTTCTAGCTCGGGAGTAAGTGTTGGCTCCTGCAATTGCTATGTCGCACATTCCTTCCCTTTGCTACTGGAAATTGAGTTGCATTCATCTCTCTTGCTTCCAGGTGATCTCCTCTTATCTGTTTGATTCCTTCGGGTATCAGAAACTTCAGCAATTGGTGATATGTTCAAGGTACAGCTTTCCTCTCGAGTAACCACGGCCTTCCCAGGATAATGTTGTATCCCATGTCACCATTTACCACTTCTAAGAGAGTTGTTTTCATTACTACTTCAGCGTTCGTGAGCAGTAGAATCTCTCCCCGGGTCGTCAGCTCACAAGGTTGAATCTAGCGAGGAGATTTGTTGCCGGAATAATGCTTCCGGTGAGTTTAGCTTGCTCCAATACTCTCCATTTTGTGATATTAGCCGAACTTCCTGGATCCACTAGAACACGTTCAATTTTAAAATCTAACACATTTAAAGAAATTACTAGTGTGTCATTGTGTGGTAATAATAATCCGTCTGCGTCTTCCTCCGTGAAAGTAATATCGTCTTCCCAGAGTCTTTTAGAGTAACATATTGATACTTTCGTCTTCTTCGCTGCTCAAAAGGTGACCCTGTTAATATCGTTCCCCCCGAAGATCATATTGATCGTTTGGCATGCGGGTCTTTCTCTTTCTTTAGAGGGTTTCACTTTATCTCTGTTATGGCCATAATTGTTCTTAGCTCGATCTCTTAAGAATTCTCGGAGGTGACCATTCTTCAATGGTGTTGCCACTTCTTCCCAGAGATGTAGGAAGTCCCCTGTTCGGTGGACATTCGTCCCGTGGTACTCGCACCATAAGTTGAGATCCCTCTGGCTTGAATCAGATCTCATATATCTCCGGAACCGCGCCTTTTTAATGTTTCTCATGGATGTCACCAATTCCACTGTACTGATGTTGAAGTTGTACTCCAACAATTTGGAGTAAGAAAGATCCTGAGACCTCAACGCCTCTTTATCCTGGTGTGATCTATTGTTTCGACCACGATCTGTTCCTCTATCAACGACGAACTTGTTTGTTTTCTGGAAGTTCCAGGAAGCATCTAAGCTTCTCCCTGGTTCAATCCTTTGGTGAATGCTTTAGCTGCCCATTCATCTGGGACACCCGTGAGCAACATTCTTTCTTTCTGGAATCGGGTAACAAACTCTCGCAATAATTCGGACTCCCCATGTGCGATCTTGAATATGTCGGCCTTTTAGACCTATACTTTTCTAGCCCCGTCATTAGCCTTGATGAAAGAATACACGAGCATCTCAAAGGAATATATGGAATACTCGGGTGATAATGATTACCACGTTAGGGCTCCGCTCGTAAGAGTCTCTCCAAATTTCTTTAGCAATATAGATTCAATTTCGTGAGGGGCTAAATTATTTCCTTTTACCGCCGTTGTGTAGGTGGTAATATGCTCATGTGGGTCTGAAGTCCCGTCATAGTTTGGCACTTCAGGAATTTTGATCTGTTTCGGAATTAGTTCTGGTATCGCGCTAGGCTTGTACGGCAATTGAGTATACTTCTTCGAATTCGGGCCTTTCAATATTGGTGGTGCATCCAGGATTTGGTCCATGCGGGTGTTTACTTCCCTCATAACCTGTAAAAGTTAATTTTTGAATGGGTCGTTCTCGTTGTTGAGGCCGGATCTACTCCCCTTGTCCCCGTCGGAGCCAACTTTTCTCCTGGGAGTGTTGTTATCAAATCTCTGTGTCATTTGGTTTGCGAGAGCATCGGGAGGAATTGGATCTCATCTATTTGCATTATTTGAAGCCCCCGACAGTGCATGTTTTAGTTCCATTATACCTGATCCTGCCGTGTGAGATAGCCTAGAATGATTTGCTCTTGCAGGACCCTCATCGCATACTCGTTATCAGCATCATCGTGAGTTGTATCCTGAACCTGTCAAGGGTAGTTCCTGCCTCACACCGGCGTAGCATCATTCTCCTCATTGTGGGTGTCGCTGATTGAATCCTCAAGAGAAGGATGATCCCCTCAAATTTCAAGGTTGTGCGTGTTGTTAGTAGTGTTATATGCCATTTTCTTATGATTTTTTCTAAGACAAAATAATAAAATCGTGTTAGTAAAAAAGGCAAAGATCAATTTAATTGCACGGATGTCTAGGCCCCACGGTGGGAGCTGAACTGTTTACCTGTAAAATGGTACAGTTAAATTTATACGTGTTTTCTATACAAGTGAACTAATTTGATTCCAAAATAATATAATAATTGAAGAAATGTATAATACTTAGCCTTGAAATGTAGATGAAATAATAGAGATGACAGTTCTAGGAACAAAGTTTCCAGGCACAGCAATGATGGGATCAAAAAGTAAGAAAAATAAGATTGTATTAAGCTTTGTATAGAATACAGTGTAAGTTTAGCCAGAATATTTGTGTCCCTTACAATGGTCATTGAGCTCATTATTTATAGCTATGAAGAAGGTACTAGGGTCGTGCCTTTCTTTAATGTCAATTATGAGGAGCATTGATGAAGATGTAACAGTGAACATAAATGTCAAATTCTCTGTAATGGGCCATCGCTCTTAATGCTGCAGAATATTTTATATTAAATATTATCAGGCGCAGAGCATTTAATGTCTTTATGAACGTTATCCCTTCCGGTGACAAACGAAATAGTTGTGTTCGGTCTTCGGCCATCCCCGTCTTAGGTTCCACGTGTCCCCTTCTTGGATGGCAACGTGCCATAACATATTTTACCTAATACACCCATGGACAAGCCTTTAAGATCAAAAGTCAAAAGTGTATCCTATGGAGTAATTAAGGGACAACATTTGTTAAAATTGAAGTTCTAACCATGAGGCAAGTAGGGTTTAAAAAGACATATAGTGGCATAGAAATGTCCTGTGCAAATCACCCTTTAACGAGCTGGCCTAATTTTTCTTATGGGCTTAGGCCTAGGAGTCCTTTCTACTTTTTTCTGTGGCCCTATTTGGGCCACTATATTACCAATCGATTTAGGAAGGAATTTTCAGAAACCACCATTGTTTAGTGGTTATTAACTTCCTATAGCTACCATATATATAATTATTTCCTATAGCTACTATTCAGTCATTACGCGAGTGTATTCGATGTATTTGCGCTACTGTATTCATGAATACAGTGGCAAATATCGCCTAAAATAGGTGAATCCAGCTATAAGCGGCTATATTTGTTGTATTCGCGCTACTGTATTCATAAATACAATAGCAGAATTCGTGTAAATATTAGGGGAGTCCAGCTGTTTAATAACAGAAATAGGATCAATTAGTGTGTATCACTCCTAATTTAACTCAACAAAATGAATTCTACATAAATTTTGCTGCTATTGTGTTGTATTCCATGTATTCGCGCGACAGTATTTATAAATACAATGAGGTAAAAAATATAGATTGCAATATGTATTCTATGTATTCGCACGAATGTATTTATAAATTAGTGAGGTAATTTGCCAAAAAATAGTGATTACGGGTGTTTAATAACGGAAAGCACAATATTGAATTGTATTCAATTTCAGTATGTTGAATTTAGTTGTATTCAAACAACAAAAAATCAAGAAAATAGGGTCTATACCGTTCTATTCAATATTTAATTCATAGATATTCACTATTATACATTGTATTCAATTCATCGTACTCAATTCAACTGTATTCAAACTCAATTCAACTGTATTCAAACAACAAAAAATCACAAAACACAATGATGTTTGGTTGTATTCAAAAATACAGATCTTAGGAGTACATAAATACATGCGAAAAAATAATATATTTATACAAAAATTCAATATATTTGAGTGTGTTTGTACAGAATACAATATATTTGTATCATTGTATGTGACTAAATAACAAAGAAGAGAAGAAAGTTCGTTGAAGATGGCGTTTTTCGGCAAAGCAAAATATTATATATATTTTATTAAAACTAAAAATGGAGACGAACAAAAAATCGTCCCTCAAATCTTCTTCAGTGTAGCTACGGACAGATCTTTTTGCCTAAGAAGATAGCTCGTTGTTGCCATATGGATTCCGGTCTTCAGCTTTTTGCCGTAATCAGGCATTGGAGATTTAGAACAAAATCACGTGGAGCTGAGGGATTCATAACTTACAAACTTGAATGTTTTTAGATGAACTATGCTTAAACTTAAAACAACAACGAGAGGAAAACGAAGAATTCGGCAAGCTTAGAATGAGGTATTTTGCTCGAAGAGAGAAAAGGAAGATAGAGAGATTGAAGAAAAAATTTGCTGAGATTTTGAGAGAGAACCGTGTTTTAATTGAAAGAAAGAGAGAGAGAAAAAAAATATAAATAGCGTATTTCACGCCTCAGTGGTAGGGTATACCATAAATACCTATGTTGATATAAAATATAAAAGGTTGCTATAGAAAATAATATTTTAAAATGGTTTTGTTTGACCAAAAAGTATAACTTTCGGTTAAACCTTTATATTTATGTAATGGTGGGTTAAACCTAGTTAATAATAATATTCCTAAATATGGATCTTGAAAATACGGATAATATGGGGCTGATCCAGTGGGGATTAATAATATCGTGCATTAAATACTCCAAAAGTATGAACAATAATGGTGGAGTAACTAGCAATAAATAATAATAATAATAAATGGTATTTAAGTAGATAGAAGGAATAATTCACCCAATAATGAATGAGTTAGATGATTGTTCCTCCTAACAATAATGTGTGATAGATAAATCCGAGAATATTCGAACTATTCTCGGATCTGATGGAAAAACATGGAATAATATGAGCAAGAATATTAATAAAAAGGTAATGTTTGTATCTTTTCTAGAGAGAGAGAGAGAGAGAATCTTCTTCTAAAAAGTCTTCTTGTCAAGTAAATATTACATGCCTTTCTTTCTTATCTTTTTTCCTTATTTATTTGAGACATGTTTTTAACAAACACTAATAGTACAAGTGCAGAGAATATTCTAGTAAATATTCTCTTTAATATCCTATTTCAAAAACTAGCCATTACTGTTCTGTCAATGGTGCTCGACCTCGGTCATTTTTGACATCTCAACCACGAATCTCGTTGCTCCCTGGCCGACCTCGACTGACTCTTTCCTTAATGCTATTTTAACCTATATATTCTAGGGCAGATTTTGACCTATACAGTTAGTCCCTCCGCTTATTGAAGCCGACCTTTGGCAGGCTGGATGAGCGGATATTGTGCAACGTGCTCAAAGCATTTGGACGACCTGAACGAGTCGTAATGATTGAGGCGAGTTGGCAGCGTATCCCTTTGTGAACCGTAACTTTTGGGGTTGTATGCCCCACGAATCAGGATGACGTCATGGCGATATGCGTCATTATGACGTGATTCCCAATACGTTTCTTCATTTCATGTGCGTCTTTTGATTGAATATGTCACTTCGGTTAGAGTGCCAGGTAATGATGGACTAATTCCTTGGTTTCGACGCTTTAATAAATAGGGGTGTGTGGGTAACATTTCAATCTTTACGAAACCTTGCATAAAAAAAATATGTATCTTCTTATTCTTCCCTCATTGTTGTGTCTCTTCTTATCAAAATCCTTTGTCTCCTTCTTCTTCTTTCATTCTAGCGTATCTTCTTACTTGTTTTAGTGATTCTCGCTGCTTCTAACACTTTCTTGCTTGAATATCCTCCCTTAATCAACATGGATAATGTACCCTCTATTTCTGGTATGGCAACTGGTTATCACTTTGGCGGTGCTTATACCCCTTCACGCTGATAGGGTCTCTGTCGCCATTGAGGAAGAGAATTTTCCTACGGTGAAGGAAATAATCCCTCGCAGTGAGAAAGTTAGGTCCGATTTTTTAAAGGTGCCTGAAGGTGAGCCCGAAGTCTCGGAGTCAGTGATGGAAAAGGCCGATCTGGCCGAGCTTAAGGAAAAATTCAAAATTCCTGCTACATTGATCTAGTCCTAGTAAGGCGTGATGTGGTGCGAATCCACCACCTCAAAAATTGCGTATTTTATGCGTATCCTTTTCAAGTCGGCTATACTCTCCCCCTTCTCCTATTGGTGGAGGACTTTTGCCGTTATTATACTCTCTCCTTACATTTACAAGCTTATCACGATGCTCTAAAAATTTTCCGAGTTGGTCGGGGTCAAGGTCACACTCAGCCATTTTATGTATCTCTTCGTCCATAGTATTTAAAGGGGGACGATTTTACATCTTCCCCACCGAGGAGGTAAATGCCTCATGATGAAGATGGAAGACAAAGCAAATAGTCAGCTCTCGCTCAACTACTTTTTTGTCAGAATCGAAGACGTGGTAGCCAGCGCGGGCGGCTTTCCTGAGACTTGGAATCACGGTCATAAGTATCTGGTTTTTGTGAAAGGTATTTGATTTGTCTATTTCTGGTCGTACGCTTTAACATTTTGGCTCTTCCTCGTACAGCCAAGGCTATGACTCCCCATTTGGTCAGGAAATTTTCGACTGGGTTGGCTGGATTCTACCTTACACTATGGGGATTCGTGAGTGGTCGGGATTGCTCAAGACGTTCGGGCCTACTTCTTCCTTGGTCAGTGAGTTCATCTAATTTTTTTGTTTTTTGTTTTGAAATTATGGTCGCTTGCACATTATGGTTAATTATTGGTAGTTACAACCTTCGATTTTTCTTTTTCAGTTCGAGGATCTTCGAGGAGGCCGAGGGCTCCTCCTTATGCATTTCGTAAGAGGAAGGTTGCTTCTTCTTTGGAGTATGTTCTTGTTGTGACCGCGACTAGTCCTGTTCGGTCATCTGCTTTTGTTCGTTCTTCCGTCGTGGCCAGGTTTACTCATTAGTCGGCCACACCTACTGCTGCTTCCATACCAGCTTCATCTCTGCTCGCAGATATATCGACAACGAATCTTTCGGCTTTCCCTTTGCTTCATATAGTAGACGAGGAAGAGGAATCATCGTCGAGTGGTGGGAATTTGGTTCCCCATAATAGAAGATCTGTGGACGTCGGTGATGGGGTTGCCTGGGCGGTGGATTCAGTATGGGTCAATTTTGTCATCCGTAAAATGACGACCATAGAGCTTGAATATGACGCCAAGTTATCGCCCGTGGTTTCGCCATTTACTGAAGCCGTAGAGGGTGCGTTCCTGAGGGGGTGATAGGGGATAAAGAAGAGAAGCTGGAGGTTAGTAGGGGTCAAAGGCCAGTGCGGCAATCTCCAAGCTCGGGTGGTCTCATTGCGCACCGAGCTCAAGGAGTGTGAATTCAAACCTGATGTTTTAAGTGGTGAGGTTGCCGAAAAGGCAGCGAATCTCGAGAAGGTGGAGTTATCTCGGTCGGGGGCTATGAGGAAGACAAAGGTTTTGGAGATCGTAATCCGCGTTGTTCATTCCGAGCGAGAGAATGCCTTGGAGATAGTCAGACTCAAAGAATAGCGGCTTGATGAACGGATTGGAGAATTGGAGAAAGAGGCTTCTGGACTTTGTGATCGAGTCGCCGCTCTGAAGGCCGAGAAAGCAAAATTATTGTCTCGACCATACTCTTCATGTGTTTCTAATTTCCATGATGTTCCTCGGGATTTATACGAGGAGTAGATTCACGTCGAGGCCCAACTCGATATATTTAGAGATCTGATGAGGGCGGGAACTATTTCGGAAGACGTCCTCGAGGATGCTCGTGTTAAGGCACATGGAGCTAAGGTCGCTTATGGCTATGATCCTACTACAATGGAGGCCGGTGACTATGAGGATGATGCAAGTGTGGATTGGATTGAAGAGGACGCCCGGTATGAGGATGAGTATCCTGATGGCGATGGTGATGGTGAAGGGGAGGATGAGGATGGCCTAGGCGATCAGGCTACTGGCGCTGCTGGGCCAGACGGTGATTAGTAGCTTTTCTTTTCCTTATTTTTGTTTTGCCGCAGACTTGTGCGTTTTTTGTGGGCGTCTTCTCAAGCCTTTGTAAAATAAGTATTAAATATCAGTTTTGTTATTTGTACCTGATTCTTTTTTCTTCTGTTTGAGTTTGTATGCTTTTTGATTTTGTTGGTTGGTTGCCTTGGTTTTCTTAGTTATAATAACTTAGCTCAAGTAGGATCGAACGAGGTCGAAACAAAACTTAGGTTTGATCATGGTCAAGGGCCATTAGATGTTAGTTCGAACGAGGTCGAAGATATCGTATATTTAGTTATGGCCGAGGGCCAACTAGGTGTTGATTCGAACGAGGTACAATATAACCTATGCTTAGTTATGGCCAAGGTCCGATTAGGTGTTGATTCGAATGAGGTTGGATATAACCTATGCTTAGTTATGGCCAAGCGGCGATTAGGTGTTGATTCGAACGAGGTCGAATATAACCTACACTTAGTTATGGCCAAGGGCCGATTAGGTGTGGCATTTGTCGGTGGTATGATTTTAAGGAAATGTTGCTTTGGTTGTACATTTGGAGAAAATAGAAATAAACTTCATGCATTTGTGCTTTGTTCATACACGTAGAGAAATTTACATATATTCTGGGCATTGACTGTCATTTCAGTCCCAGTCCTAGTCTATCTAGTCCCTTCATTGGTCGACCTGGAAAAGTATTGAGATGTCGAGCAATGAACTAGTCGGCAAGTGCCTTCGTTTGTGCGCACTTCAATCCTGAAGTGTCCCCTTCATTGCCTCGTTAAAAACCTCCTCGAGAAAACCTAATTGGGACAAAACTTAAGTGAGGGGAAAAAAGTACGACTTTAGGGACACCATCTTTTAAAAGTTTAAGTACTTGAGATATGTAGTATTCCAGTTGTTTGGTAATCGCTTTCCTTCCATAGTTTCGAGTTATACTGACTATTTGTTTGTTGTTGCCATGATTTTGTACAGCCCGCCCCAATTTTTTCCTAGTTTGCCTTTCTGCGGGTCTTTGCTTTCTTGTGTTTTGGATTTGAGCACGCAGTCCCCGACTTTGAGTGGCCTGATCTTGGCCTTTTTGTTATAATAGTGTTCTGCTAATTGCCTTTGGGTGACCATTCTTATGTAGACCATATTTCTTCATTCCTCGACTTCGTCGAGCTCCTGCATTCTGTTGTCATCGTTCCAGGGTCCGCTTTCGCGGGAGTATCTTAGGATGGGCTCCCCAACCTTGACCAGTATTACTGCATCAGTCTCATAGACTACTGAGTATGGCGTCTCTCATGTGCTCGTCTTTGGAGTTGTTCGGTAGGCCCAAAGTACTTCTGGTAATATTTCTGGCCACAGTCCTCTGCGTCTTCGAGTTTCTTCTTAATGATTTTCAGTATCGACTTATTAGAGGATTTTGCTTGCCCATTGCCCACGGGGTGGTGTGGAATTCAGAGTATTCTTTTGATGTGCCATTTTTCAAAAAACTCAGTGACATATTTTCCCACAAACCGAGGTCCGTTGTTACAGCTGATCTCTTTGGGGAGACTAAAATGACATATGATGTTTTTCCATATAAAGGCGATCACTTCATGTTCGCATATTTGGGCGAATGCTCCTGCTTCTACCTATTTAGAGAAATAGTCAAGAAATCATACGTTATCTCGTCCTGCCGGGAGGGGTCGCACGATGTCCATTTCCCATTTGATGAACAGTCAAGAGAAAGTCACTGAGTGTAGGTGTCCGCCTGCTTGGTGAATCATTGGGGCATACTTCTAACTCATGGTGGGCTAGTAATACTATGCCTGTTTGAGGCATCTGACCAAAGCTCGATTGTTGTAGTGAGCTCCACAGTGGCCTCTGTGTACTTCTTCAAGTAAGCGTCAAGTCCGATTTGGGCCTAAGCACTTCGCCAGAGGGCCTCCATAAGTTCTCTTGTACATGTAGTTATGAATAATGTTGTATCCGGCTACTTGCATTCGCCATCCTGCAAATATGTAATAATACGGTTGCGCCAGTCCCAAGCCAGGTTTATGATTCTTACCTCAATTTGATATATCGATGAGTTGAGGAGGTGGACCATATTTCTTTCTCCGATTGTAATATTTTTGGTGGTTGCGGATAATTGGCGAGACCGTCTGCCTCGGTATTCTGTGCTCGGGGATATGGTCGAGTTGACATTCGTCAAACTCGGGTAGCAGCTTGTAGATTTCGTTCTGGAACTTTTGTAACCTTTTTTCCTTGATTTGGAAAGTCCTTGTGACTTGGTTGACCATGAGTTAAGAATCGCAGCGCAATCTTAGCCATTTCGCCCCATATTTGAATGTTAGTCTTAATCCTGCAATTACGGCCTCATACTCGGCCTTGTTATTAGTCATGTCCGGGAATCTTATGGACTGGCGAATCACTTCGCCTGTTGGTACTTCGAGTACGAGTCCCATCCAGGACCCTGACGCGTTAGACGCGCCATCAGTGTATAGGACCCAGAGGTCTCCTGTTTGGGGAGAAGCGTGGGTAGTTTCTTTTTAGACTTCAAGCATTATTTTTGAACTGAAGTCAGTGACAAAGTCCGCGAGGACCTGTGACTTTATTGTCATTCGCGGACGATATGTGATATCCTGCTCTCTCAATTCGATAGCCCATTTGGCCAACCTGCCCGATAGCTCGGGTTTATGCAAAATGCTTCTTAAGGGGAAAGTCGTGACGACTGAGATGGGGTGGCATTGGAAATATGGTCTATGCTTTCGTGAAGCTAAGACTAAGGCTAGAGTCAGTTTTTCGAGATGGGGGTATCTTCTCTCGGCGTCGACTAGTGTTTTGATAATGTAATAAATGGAAGATTGTGTACCTTTATTTTCACAGACTAGGACCATGCTCATAGTTACTTCGGACACGGTGAGATAGACGAGAAGGTGCTATCTCGGTTCTGGTTTCGAAAGTAACGGTGGTGATGACAAGCACACCTTTAAATCCTTTAGGGCTTAGACGCATTTAGGGGTCCATTGGAGGTCATTATCCTTTTTGATTACGCCGAAGAACTTATGACACCTATTAGAGGATCACTAAATGAACCTTAAAAGGGCAGCGATACGGACAGTCAACCTCTGAATCTGTTTTTTGGTGGTCAAGTGCTATGGTATCACTTTGATGGCCTTGATTTGGTCGGGATTGACCTCGATACCTCGCTGTGACACTAGGAAACCCAAAACCTTTCCTGAGGCCATGCCGAATGCATATTTTTGGGGTTTAGCTTAGTTTCGTATTGCATGAGTATGTCGAAGGCTTCTCTTAAGTGGTCGATGTGATCTTCTTCCTTTTGGATTTGACCACCATGCCGTCTATGTAGACTTCCATCGTTTTACATAATTGATCTTTGAACATCTTCGTTACCAACCTTTGATAAGTTGCCCCTACATTTTCAGCCCGAAGGGCATGACCCTGTAGCAGTACTTCCCTTGGTGGGCAATGAAGGTGGTTTTCCTGATCCTCCTCCTCCATGAGGATCTGATTATAGCCCGAGTAGGCATCCAAGAAGCTTAGTAGTTCGTGCCCGGCCATTGCGTCGATGAGTTGGTCGATATGGGGTAATAGAATTGAATCCTTGGGAAAAGCTTTGTTCGGGTTAGTGAAATCTACGCACATCTGCCATTTCTCGTTCTTATTTTTCACCATGACTATGTTGGCGACCCATTGGGGTTACTTCGACTCCCAGACTGAGCCATAATCCAACAATATTTTCACTTCTTCGCGTACTGCATCATTAATTACGGAGTTGAACTTATTCCTAACCTGCCTCACCGGGGGGTGAAATGGATCAACGTTCAATTTGTACGTGATGATCTCCTTTGGGATACCTGGCATATATGCATTTGTAAAAACAAACAAGTTCATGTTAGTAGTTAAAAATTCACGAAACTTACCCGGTTCCTGAATTTTACAGCCGATATAAGCTTTCTTGCTTTGGTCGTTATCGTCTAACTGAATGAGGTCGAGGTCCTTTATGGTAGATCATGCGGCCTCAACCATATCGGGGTCTCTGATGACGTCCTCGCTATCATCGCACATCGACCTCAACCCTGTTTATTGATATGCCTCTTTTTCTTTATTCATGGTTTGTTAAGTGGTCGTACAGTTTAAGGCGATGCGGTAGTATTCCTGGGATGTGTGTTCCCTTTGTATACTAAATATTCTCCATGGAGTTGGGAATTTGATGATTTGGTACAAGCTGGAGGTGATGGCTCTCATGGTGTGTATCCATGGTCGCCCTATTATGGCATTGTATGTTGTGTCCTGGTCCATGATATGGAATGTGGTTTCCAGAGTGATGCCACCTTCTAGTATGGGGAGTGTGGTCTCGCCGGATGTTCTCTCAACTGCATTGTTAAATCCTGTTAGTGTGATGCAGCGCAACACTATCTTATCCTCGAGTTTTATTTGTGCAAGTACTCGAGGATGGATAATACATACACCGCTCCCATCGTCTACCATAATCCGTCTCACATCGGTATCTAAAATTCGTAAAGTGATAATAAGAGCATCATAGTGAGGGAAAGACAAACCATTGGTATCTGACTTATCAAAGTTGATACTTTCTTCGAATTCATCATATCGTTCGGGTGATCGACTGTTTGAGCTTGTGGATTGTGGTGAAACTCACACTATTGATGGAGGTATCGTCCCCGTCACCGATGATCATGTGGATGGTGCGGGCCACCGAGGGCGGTTTCAGCGGCCCTTGATATTGTTCAAGTCCTCTGGCAAAGTTGGCCCTTCCCCAATCGGTCAGCAATTCTTTGAGGTGTCCCTGTCGTAGCATATTTACGACCTCCTATCTTAAGGAGATGCAATCTTCAGTTTTGTAACCTCGCTCTTAATGGAACTGGAAGAGGGTGCCTGATTTTCTGGTATTCGGGTCTGACCTCATATTTTGTAAACATTTCACCTTCGGTCTGAACTTCTCCAATGCGTAGACTATCTCTGTAGGTGACACACAAAAATTATGAGCGAATAATAAAGGGGGCATACCTTTCTCATTCCGGTGAGTCCCTGTTCTTGATCGGGGTGGGCCCTTTTCATGGCGGGATGAGGTCGCGAGATCTCTTCTTATATCATTTCTTTGATCTTTCATGGATTCTGCTTGCACCGAGGTCAGTCGATGGGTCGGCCTATTGAGGTCGTCCTCGTCTACTCGGACTTCGGTACAATATGTGTTATGTATTTTTTCCCAAGTTGTTGGGGGGTACTTCATAAGATAACTTAATAACTTTCTTTTTGCCCTTGAACCATTTCTTCTCAGCCCATTTTGGAAAGGTGCGACAGTCATCCCTTCCGATATATTCGGTAAGGTCATTCTTACTCGGTTGAATCGGGAGAGTAAGTCCCTTAATCTCTCTCCCAGTGACTATTTGATAGCGAATATGTCGTTTACTCTCGCCTCTGCCTTCTTGTCCCCAGCATGGGCCGTTACGAACTTGTCGGCCATTTCTTCAAATATTTCAATAGAACGTGCGGGCAGCTGTGAATACCATGTTAATGCTCCTCCAGTGAGAGTCTCGCCAAATTGTTTCAACAAAATAGAGGATACTTGTTCTTTGGCGAGGTCATTGCCTTTCACAGCGGTGACGTAGTGGGTCACATGGTCTTCGAGGTCGGTCGTATCGTCGTATATTTTTAGGTAGGGCGATATTTTGAAGGTATTTGGTATGGCATATGGGGAGGCATCGTCGTTGTACGGCTGCTCTACGAACCGACCGGCATCTCTCTTCAACAAAAGCTTAGGAGCGCCCGATATTTTATCGACCCTTTCTTGGTGTTCTCTGATTTGGTCTCGAAGTACCTTGTTCTCATTTTCCATTTCCTCTATCCTTTTCAGAATGGCCGCGAGAGTGTTGTCACCTGCATTATTAACAACATTGTGAGTAATACATGTCGTTACGGGAGGAGGAGGAGGAAGTTGATCATGTTGCCCGTCTGTTGGTGGTATAACGCAAGTCCTTCCATTTTCTGTGGCCGTGTCCCGAACGGGATTATGGAGAACGCTGATTAATATGTCAGTTAGCCAAGCCTCAAAGAGCATTTTTACTTCTGATGGCGTCTCTTCCATCACGGATGTGGAGGCTCCCTTACCAAGAGATTTCGTGATGCTACAGTGAGGATGGGGTGACCCGCCTCGCCTGGGGGAGGCATTGGGGGTTGCGTCCTCGTCCACTGCTTCAGAACTCTTATTGATGACGTTCATGAGGTTGGTTGGGACGTCACTCATTATTCTCACTCTTTCTTCTCTGCTATCTGCCATATTAGATTTGTGTATGCAAAGAAAGGGAATCTTGTTCTTGGTTTTTATTTTACGTTAGCAATCCGTGTTAGTTGTAGATTTAGAGAAAACTAAAACTTTAACTAGAAAATCCCCACAGACGGCGCCAAATTACTTGACCAAAAAGTATAACTTTCGGTTAAACCTTTACATTTATGTAATGGTGGGTTAAACTTACTTAATAATAATATTCCTAAACATGGATCTTGAAAATACGAATAATATGGGGCTGATTCAGTGGGGGATTAATAATACCGTGCATTAAGTACTCCAAAAGTAAGAACAATAATGGAGGAGTAACTAGCAATAAATGACAATAAATGACATTTAAGTAAATAGAAGGAATGATTCACCCAATAATGAATGATTTAAATGATTGTTCCACCTGACGATGATGCATGACAGATAAATTCAATAATGTTCGAACTATTCTCGGATCTGATAGAAAAGCATGGAATAATATGAGCAAGAATGTTAATAAAAAGGTAATGTTTGTATCTTTTCTAGAGAGAGAAAGAGAATCTTCTTCTGAAAAGTCTTCTTGTCAAGTGAATATTACATTCCTTTCTTCCCTATCTTTTTTCCTTATTTATTTGAGACATGTCTCCGATAAATCCTAATATTACAAGTGAAGAGAATATTTTAGTATCCTATTTCAAAAACTAGTTAGTACTGATTTGTCAACGGTGCTCGACCTCGGTCATTGTTGACATCTCGACAACGAAACTCACTGCTCTCTCGCCGATCTCGACTAACTATTTCCTTAATGCTATTTTACCCTAAATATTTTAGGGCAGATTTTGACTTATACAAGTTTTGATTTATAATAAATATGGTGTATACCGTTACTATATGAGATAAAAATACTAGGCCCAAAGCTTCTTTAAAATATTGACGGAGCGAGTAATTTATACAAGGAATTTAAAAAATATATTAAAATATAACACCTGAGATTTGAAACCCCCTCCTCTCATCTTAGCTCAACCCCTAATATCCGATGTGGACCTAAAAGAAAGTAAATCAATTGATCCTCAGGGGCGGATTTATGTATTGAATTGGGAGTGGCACGCACCCGGTCGCTCGGATAAAATTTTATATATATACTAATATTTTTCTCAAAATATCCTACATAAATAATGAGTGGCACCCCATCTAGAAAATGATTGTAAGTGTCATGGTTAAAGAGTTGAAATCATACGCGCAAGACCTGTGATCGAGTCTCTTTGGATTTGTGGTTCCCTTGTTACCTTTCTTTTCTTTTCTTATGCTCATTTTCTTAATTACTTTTATTTTGTTCATCTTTGTTATTCACTTTTTTGTGCAATTCTATTTTTATTATTTATTTACATTGTATATTTCTTCCTTGGTTTTTTTTATCTTCAAATTTTATTTGGATATAATTTAACCATTTTCTATTTTCTCCCATGTAGTGTTATTTCATTAATTTCAGAAAAAATATAGAGTGATGCATCAAATATATAGAATTAATCAGCTACTTATAGATTGAAGGGGCGTATCACATACTCATGTATGCATATAAAATATTTCAAATTGAATTGAATTAGTTTAAAATTGACTGTATCGAACCAAATTAATCCAAAACGGACCGAATCGACTAATAGCATGTTTGGCAAAGCTGAAAAAATCAGCTTATTTTTTAAAAGTACTTTTTTTAAAAGTGCTATTTTCAAAGGTACTTTTTGTGAGAAGCAATTTGTGTTTGGTTAATTAATTTGAAAAGTACTTTTAAGCAGCAATTAGTGTTTGGCAAAGCTTTTAAAAAGTGCTTCTAAGTGTATTTTTCTCAAAAGTACTTCTCAAAACTACTTGTTTCTGTTTCTCTAAAACTGGTTCTGCTACTCAAAAGCGCTTTTCTTTTCTAAAAGTTTGGCCAAACACTTCAACTTTGGAAAAAAAAACTTTTTTGAAAAAAAAATACTTTTCAACTTGAAGAAGCTTGGCCAAACAGGCTATAAATGTATACCCTAATTAAATCTTCTTCGTCAGTGGTCGGTTTGCTTTAACATAATGGCACCCGTAATCATCAAATTCTGAACCCGCCTTTGTTGATCCTCCTATATAGACGACGAGGGTTAAAGGGAAAAAAGAAAAGAAGTGGACCAACATGGCAAGAGGCGAAGTTAAAATTTGAAGTTAATAGTTCGAGATTTTAAATTTGTTAAGCTACTAGATTTCAAATTATAATTTATACATATTCAATAAATTTATTAAAATAAATATATAATTTGGACCAAAGCTATTGAATTATTCGAACGCGTAGCTCCTAATCTCCCTCCGCCCCTGAACATGGTTACATCGAAACTATTGCCAGCCAAATGAAAGCCGTTAAATAAGATAATCAGGAAGCAGTTACAACTTGCAAAGCATATTTGACACTTGACAATCTTTAATAGGGAAAAAGTCAGGTAAGACATCTACATGACCATATCCAAAACTCTTTTCTTACTAATCAAAGTCAGCACATTTATTTCCATCCCATGAGATCAGAGCGCCTTATATACGAGAAATCAGCATGGGTGTATGTTTACACAAAAAAATAGATAGAGTTGAATTTATACGTAGTTCTAAGGATACGTGATATAAATTGATACAAATCGTGAAGAATATGCAAATGAATATCAAAATTAGTTATAAAAGAAATGGATGCAAACCGAATGGACTAGTTAGCTTAAGCCTTCAAGTTTTATCATCTCCAAATTGAATGAAGAACGATTGATATAAAAATATAATATGACTAAATATCAAAGCCAAAGAAGATTATATTTGCTCTCTTTCCTTTTTATTTCAGAATGAATGTGTGTCTCCATCCATGAATCTCCCCTTTTATAAATGATAACCACTCTCAATATAGTGGAGGAATCCTATTTTGGATATAATTAAAAATATATAGTGGGAATTCCATGATAGATTAATTAATTAGTTTTTCCTTGATTCAAGCCGTGATTTCTGCCGAGATTCTCTCCCCACTTGCGGCTATAATGGTTTTTTTGTTTCTTGGCTCGGTCTCGATCTTGGTCGATCTCAATCTTGATCGGCCTCTGGGTCTCGAGCTCGGTCTTGGCCGATCTCGATATTGATCGATCTCTTGGCTCGATCTCGATCTTGGCCGGTCTCAGTATTGATCGGTCTCTGGGTTTCGAGATCGATCTTTGGCCGATCTCGATATTGATCGGTCTCTGGGTCTCGAGCTCAATCTTGGTCGAACTCGATATTGATCGGTCTCTGGGGCCCGAGCTCGACAACCTAACTTCGTATCATGGCTTCGATATCATAATGATGAACCTCGGACCACTATGTTTCAATCTCGATTTGTCATAAGAAGGGAAGACTCGATTTTGACCGTATACATATAGTCCCCTCGTTTCTCGGAAAGAAGATGACGAGAAACGATATGAATTTCGGATCTTCGACTTAGTGGATGGTTTCAGCGATGAGCCCGATTATGACGTATGTTACAAACTTCCCATCGGTCCAGTTACCAAAGCATTAAATATTTGTCAATCGTTGGTCGGCCACTACCGGTTCTGAACCGTTATCACCAGGCTATAAATATTCAAACTCTCATCCCCATCCAAACTTTTCACTCAAAAGCTTCTTCTCTATTCTTGTATCTTCTTCAGAAAATCCCTCTGCTTCACACACTTCATTTTCTTCAGAAAATCCCTCTGCTTCATATACTTTACATCGCATACAAACCTAATTTTCTTTTCCTTTATTTATCAAAGGCGAAAACCTCCAAAACGGGGCCGCAAAAAGAGGTCGTTTCTTTATCATGACCTGTCGGCGGTGAGGATGCAGCGGAGCCTCGCCCCGAGGAGTTCGTTCCAGTAGGCTGCTCAACTGTCATCGATTTTAAGGTTGAAAAACCTTCTTCGATACCGGGCCGATGGGAGCCGATCTCGAGGTACTAGTGTTCAATCACCGAGAAAATTCTCGACAAAGTAAAATAAGAATGCAACTGGGGCGACAAGCACATGGTAGTCCCATCGCCTGAGGAATCAATTACCACCCACGTGGAAGGGTTCTTAAGTGTTTATACTTATCCATTCACGTTGGACCCGTTAGATCCTGTTATCGTCGCCTTTTGTAAATGCTATGGCATGACTTTAGGCCAGATCCACCCTTCTCTTTGGAGAATAGTTATTCTCCTCTGATTCTTCTCAAGCAAAATCGAGGGGTGTTTATTCACCTTCGATCACCTTATGCACCTTTATAGTCCCCCGACTCTATCGAGGAGGGTTAATCAAGCTTGCTCGCCGAGTGACCAAAGCACCATTCTCGAGTATAGACGAGACTCGTGATCGAGGTTGGATAGGCCGATTTGTTCGAGTCAAAACCTGAGACCTGATCCTTGCCGATGACATGTCATTTCCTGAAAAATGAAAAATGAACTGTTAGTACTTATTTTCCTTCGAGCGTTTTAATTTGTGACTGCCTTTCATTTTCTTGATCCACTTTTTCTTTCCTGTTACTACTGTGGCTCGGATGCCGGAACCGATTCCCAACCTTAAACAATGGGTTGAAGGTCTGGTGCTGCAGAGACCGTACTCCGAGCGTGCTTGGGTGGAATTATCAAAGGGTCGATGGGAGGCCCGTAGTCATGGTAAGTTTTTTTCTTAGTTTGTTTGTCGTTCGATCTTCTTCACTTGCTTACCCCCCATTTTTCCTTTGTAGGACTTGGGAAGGATGTTGCCATGAGGGACCCATCTGGTGATGAAGAGGTCCTTGTCCCGAAGCAGATTAAAGAGAAGAAGAGAAAAGATGCACCGAGTTCCCCGGTCTCGAAGAAGAAAAAACCGGTGAAGAGAACCCGCAAGCCCAAGGGGGCTCCGGTATCATGCCTCCAGACTCGATCCGCTGAATAAGGGATGAGCCCGAAGAAGGAGAAGAGGAATTAGCCTGTGTACGGGCTAATGTTGTGATACAACAATCCTCCGAATCGGCGGAGGTAGATAAGGGAGCTTTGGCCATAATTCCTGAACAAGGAAAAGACGAGACTATTCCGTCTCGAGATGAGATGGTTGAAGGAGAGATTGAGGGCAGGATTTCTCGGGCAGCAAAGGATATTTTGAGGGACGAGCTCGGGATAGTCGATATTACGGGATCCCCTCAGTTTTCGGATTCTATGATCTGCGAGGCCAATATGCTGGAAGGTCGATCTTACGAGGGTATTCAGGAGTCAACCGATATCCATGGCTTTTTGGATGGGCTCGAGTCCGCTTCTTCGGAGGATATTACCGGGTTCGATGGATTATCCGTATCGAAGAAAACATCATGGTCGGGAGTTGCCGAATCTTCATCGATCCTAAAATTGGTGGACGGATTCCCGGCCCCGAGTGTTGATCCCGACCGCAGTCGGAAAATAGTACTCTCCGTCCTGGAGGATGCCAGAATTTTTTCTCCCCCATCCAAGCCCTTTAATATTGGTGGTGTCCCCGGGATCTAATCAACTCTGGAGTTATAAGTTTCTACTTTTTTATCGTTTGCTTCAATCCTCTTTTCTGCTGACTCAATTCATTTTGTCAGTTCCTCGAGCATCCTAATAATTTCGGGATTAGTCCCCGATTCTTGTTGATTTGATCTTACTATAGCTGGCCTCGTTTTGTTGGTGACTTCTCGGGGTGGACCGGGCTCGGGACTGCTCGGTGCCTGGGTTTGGCTCTGAAACTGAGCTATCGCTACCTGTTGAGCTTGCAACATTTCGAAAATCATACGCAGGCTAATCCCGTCTTCTCCAACATTTTAGGTGTTTCGAGTTGCAGAACAAGTTTCACCATGAATGTTGTTTTCGGGTTCGGAACGTTGGTACGCCTCAATGGCCACATGCGAATTAACATCAATTGGGTCTATGACCTGAGTTCCAACGGGGTCAACGAGTGGCCTTTCATCCCCGGGCGTCGGGTTGTTATTCTTATCTAGAAGGCCAGCTTCGTTGTCGATAGGTAGGGCCATTAATTGAGAGTTCGTTGTTTTTAACCTGATATCAAAGACACTTCCAAGAGCATGTGTAAAATAGTGTGTTTTACAGAGATTCGTACCAAATAACCACTATTATCCTTAGCCTCACGGTGGGCGCCAAACTGTTTACCCGAAAAACGGATAGAGTTGAATCTATACGTAGTTCTAAGGATACGTGATATAAATTGATACAAATCGTGAAAAATACGCAAACGAATATCGAAATTAGTTATAAAAGAAATGGTTGCAAACCGAATGGACTAGTTAGCTTAAGCCTTCAAGTTTTATCACCTCCAAATTGAATGAAGAACGATTGATATAAAATATAATATGACTAAATATCAAAGCCAAAGAAGGTAATATTTGCTCTCTTTCCTTTTTATTTCAGAATGAATGTGTGTCTCCATCTATGAATCTCCCCTTTTACAAATGATAACCACTCTCAATATAGTGGAGGAATCATATTTTGGATATAATTAAAAATATATAGTGGGGATTCCATGATAGATTAATTAATTAGTTTTTCCTTGATTCAAGTCGTGATTTCTGCCGAGATTCTCTCCCCACTTGCGGCTATAACGGTTTTTTTGTTTCTTGGCTCGGTCTCTATCTTAGCCGATCTCAATCTTGATCGGCCTCTGGGTCTCGAGCTCAATCTTGGCCGATC
This sequence comes from Nicotiana tomentosiformis, assembly GCF_000390325.3. Classification (NCBI taxonomy): domain Eukaryota; kingdom Viridiplantae; phylum Streptophyta; class Magnoliopsida; order Solanales; family Solanaceae; genus Nicotiana; species Nicotiana tomentosiformis. The sequence goes on from NC_090817.1 coordinate 129,014,090, forward strand.
TCGATATTGATCGGTCTCTTGGCTCGATCTCGATCTTTGTCGGTCTCGGTATTGATCGGTCTTTGGGTTTCGAGCTCGATCTTTGGCCGATCTCGATATTGATCGGTCTCTAAGTCTCGAGCTCGATCTTGGTCGAGCTCGATATTGATCGGTCTCTGGGGCCCGAGCTCGACAACCTAGCTTCGTATCATGGCTTCAATATCACAATGATGAACCTCGGACCATGATGTTCCAATCTCGATTTGTCATATGAAGGGTAGACTCGGTTTTGACTGTATACAGTATATTATATATATATCGAATTTATGCACATCACTCAATTCACTTTCAAACTCCTTCCACTTGGAAAGAAGAGATCAAGAGACCAAGTACGCAGAGCTGTAAGCCAAGAACACAAATCTGGGCTTCTTTCTCAACAGAATTGCCAGAAAATCAGCAACCTCTTTTATCAAATCACAACTCCCCCCCCCCCAGAAAAAAATACGAAATTAATTATATTACTACAATTAAATCTGCACGTACGGGATAAAGTGTTAATCAGTTTTAAAGTCTAGATCTTAATCATATCCCTCATTATTATGTAATCACTTTCTTCTTGAATATTCACTGTCATCAAACTAAGCTTCGAGGGGACTCTGCCAACTGTAGGTTTCATCATAATGCTTGTAATATGGTTAACTCTTCCTTACCAATTTGTAAAGCTATAACTAGAGGCTGCAATCATAAGTTCATGACAAGGCTCAAAGATTTTTTGGCGATAAAGATAGGCTTTGATAAAAGGATAGTTATATCATAATGGTATAATGATATGATGACTGATGAGTAACGGTATTAAGAATCTAGATATGCATGGCTTTTCCTTTTTAATTGCACTATAAAAGCTTGATTCTTAGTAATGGCAAGATACCAACATCAGTTCATTTTGTGGATGGCTCACCTGTTCTTTGAATACAGCTACTCCAAGACTATATGGCAGAAACTACTTCAATGGACGGGAATGCAAAGGCAAGTGAGATCATGGAATGAGGAACTAGTTTGGCTGGCAAACATAACAAGAAGCAAGCATCCAATAGCAGTCATCCTTGCCTTCATATTTGCAGCCACAGTCTACCATGTTTGGATGGAAAGAAATAGTAGAAGATTTCAACAACTGAAGAGAACAAGTATAGACAGTCCGAAAAAAATAGCCCTACAATTGCATATTGTTGGGCAAAGGTACTCCAAATGGCAGAATGAACTAGATAGATTAAGAGGCTATCAAGACTAGGAACAACCAGATATCCTTGCCTCTACAACTGATACCCTTCCTAGATGGTGAGCAGCTACAGAGCTTGAAAGTGGTATTCGCTAGTATAGTGAGAGTTCCAGAGTTATTTTTGTATGATCCTGTCTCTACAGTTCAACAAGCAAGTATGCTTGTAAATAATTATACTTGGTTGAATAAAATTTTCAATTTAACCGAAAAAAAAATGCACTATAAAAGGCTAAATTGTTTTTCCCTTCTTTTTTTTTTTTTTAAATTTATAAATTTATATAATGCTACTCTCTCTCTTTCATTTCATGTAACAGTTTGACTGAGTAAAGTTTAAGATATAAATTTGACTTACATAATAAATTAGTACAATGGATGAGAATATCAAATACTAGTCGAAAAGAGAGTAAACAACACATAAAAGTTAAAGTGGAAATGGAATTAATAAATTTAAATTCTTGAATGTTAGTATAAAAATAAACTTAATGGTGCCAAAAATTTGGAGTGTCCACATTGAAGGTACTAATTACACAAGCACTTATTACCCTCTCATTCCTATCCTCTTCCCATCAACTATAGGGACGCTGAACTGGATTAGCTAATTGTAGGAGGAAAATGGGGTTGCATGGGAAATGGATAGTTGAATGGTATTGAAGATAAAGAACTAATGTTAGTCATAATTAATGGATTTATTTTATGGCCAAAAACTTCCATCGCTTTAATTTGTGACCTCAAGAACTTGAGATAATTAGCAGCCTCGTCAAGCATAGATGCAGTGTCCATTTTGCTTCCTCCTGGTACCATCTTCTGCAATATTTTTATTTTTTCGCTTATCTTTTCCCTCCTTTGCCTCGCCGCAACTGTCTGTGGATCTGTTGATATTCTTACGTTCTTCCTCTTGGGCTTTTCCGCTTCTACTTCCTCGCCAAAGCTCACTGGCCTGAATGCCGCTGTACAATAAAACATTTCCTTCATTTGCGCCATTACTTCTGAATCGGGTTCATGATCTGACGAAGATGCCGACGAACTAGATTGCTGGAAATTGATGTTTGCTGAACTTGGAAGCTTATTTTCTGATCTGGGTTTCTTGGACTTGGGTTGGTTTTCCGAAATGAGCTGGAAACCAGAGTCTCTGGTTGAGGAATCTGCTTTGACATAATATAATCAATTAAGTAATTAATTAATAGTGTGTTCTATCTAACAAAAGTTTCTAAATGAGATAGTTAAGAGACTTCAACATGACATCAAAGGTGTACATGTAGGTTTGACACATGAAAAATAATTAAGCCCATGGTAATTCCTCCGTTCCATATTAAGTGGCAGGATTCAGAGTACAAAGCAAACTACTTATGTGTGTATTCAGACAACAATATAAGATTCACATATTTATGAAAATTAGTGGTCTCCCCCAAAATAGTACTAGTAATATATAGTGGGACAGAGGAATGAATAAATTAAGTTATTATTAAAAGTGTGGTGTAAGTAGATTTAAGCCCACATTAAGTATTCTCACCTGGTTGGAGCAGAGCGCGATTGTATCTTCTCTTGGATCTTACTGGATTGTTGTGTTGATCGGTCTCATTAACAGGGCACTCAATATTGTTGCTGTCATTGACATCTATGGGTTTCGAGTTAAAGGCGTCAATTGCAGATTCTCCGGATGAAACTGCAAAATTGTCATTGTTGGTATTCCACAAGCTTTTGGAATCATCAGAGAAAATCATGGAAATTCCATCATCTTCGACCGATGTGTCCGTGTAATTGCTTGTATTGGTTGCAGAAAGCAAGCAACCAGGGGACCTGCTCTTTGACAGTAGGCCATTATTAGCCATTATGCCACAAACTGCCAATTGATTATTATCGAAGTAAGGCATAATATTGTTCTGTGGAAGAAAAGAAGAAGGGCCCATTTTAGTACAATCCCTGCTCGGACCTGTTCCTGATTTAGCAGCGACAGAATCCGCAGCCAATCTTGCGGCAGCTTCTTGGCGCTGGTGGATCTTCCAACTAGAAAGGACGTGTATTGGATCAAATGCAGCTCCAAATTCCTGAAGAACCATGGCCGACGACGTGCTTGAATTGCCAATATCATGACATTGCTGCTGAATTGGATTGATCAAAGCATTAGCTTTGCTACTAACCGGGGCAAAAAGGTATGAATTAGACATCATTAAGCTGTTCTTGACCATCTGTTGTTGCTGATTTTTCCGTGAATAAGACGCGCTTCTGATGATTGGCGTCGCATCCCAATCAAGAGTATCCATTGATACTTTTATAGCAGTATATATAGACTAATACCTGAGGGAAAATTTCAGACCTAATAAGCTTTTGCTGGCATTACGTTAATAAGATTTCTATTTATTTGCTAAATTGGCAAAAGTCATCAAAGACACTTACCAATTAAGTTAGCCGACAGAATGTGTACGGTAGACGGTAGACCTACAAAATGGAAGAACTTTTGAAAGGAGCTCAGCGGCTGTAGCTCTGTAGTTAAATTCAGAGGTTTCTGCCCCGACCTTGAATTGGCTTTAACAACTATTTAGATTCATATCATCTGCGACAGTATACAAAAATAGACATTGCTCACGTCAGTTTTAGCAACTAAAATTGTCTACTTGTATTAAAACTCAGTAGATAACGCCATCAGAATCTCAAAACTGCTCAGAAGCTTGTACAAATGAAGACAAGCAGAGCAAAAATGAAGCAGAAATTCGCATTTACCATGTAACAGAATTGCAAGTTTGTTGTGAAATGAGTTTGTTCTAACTCTTAAGCTGCAATTTAATTTGCAATATGTTGGTTGGAAGACGTGCTTATATAGAAACTGCATTAGGAAGTAAATTAGGTATACAGATTAAATAAATACAGAAAACACTTAATAGTAGTACTTGGACAAATTAATTAAATATATGAACTTTCAAGCATTTGACGGGAGAAGTTTGTTCTTTTTCGGAAAAGATAATGGTTTTGTCAGTTTGGTGGGGCTGTAATAAGGTCATTTTGCAGCTGGTGAGCAGTCGTGACAATATGTTTAAACGAAATCAGTTAACCAACTATATTATTCACTAAAAAAAAAAATGGGTTGGATAATGAACTTTTTAAAAACAGGTCAAATATGGATAAAAACTATATTATCCATTAAAAAAATGGGCAATCAATGGATAATTAATAAATTTAACTTTTATATTTGTAAAACCGTAAATTGGGGGTTACTCAAGTTTGGGAGACTAGAAATTCTTTCAAAAGTGATCATATTCAAGAAGTCATTGATAATATGGTTACCCATATTATCTACCGGTTAACTCATTTTTTATCCGTATTAAATACGGATCGAGTCGGATAATTATCCGTTTTTTATTATCACTTTTCGACCCATCTTATATCCGATCCGATTAGACCCGACCGTTTGCCATCCCTAATAGGGAGCATGAGATTCCAGCGGGGTCAAAGCTTAAGTGGGCGGAGGAAGGGGTAACCCCTTACCCAACCCTTTAGTTTGCTTTCGCCACCAGACAACCATGCATTTTGAGTGTTACACTTTGTTTATTTTACATATTTGATTAATGTTTCTTATTTTCTTACTATTAAGTGTATATATATAGTGCGTATATTTTAGGAACTCGGGAAAGTCTGACTACCTCCTTTTAGTGCTGCTCAGTTTTTATACCTTATGGCTTATGCTGCTCCATGCGTGCTGTAAAGTTCAGAAACCACAGTCCACACTGATTTTTAAGCAACTTTAGGATTAGTCATTTTCCCTTTTTCCTGAAAGACTTCCTTTTAATCATGGAGTGACATTTTTTCGGTACTGTGAATTTTAACCCTTTTCCTTAATTACATGGTGAAAGTGACAAAGGTCAGCAGGGTCAATCATTACTCTTTTATTGCTTTGACTGAGGAAAACTAATTTTTCTACTCCCTTCTCTTTGTTGCAGTTTGCAACAAGTAAAAGAAATTTAGGACAATAGGACATTGTAGGAACCCACAAATTAAAGACGATAAAGTTGTAACAACGAATTATGGGCTTAAACGAGAATATCTTGTAGGATTTGCCCAAATTTATTATTTTCTTAAAAAAATATTTGTGTGTCATGAAGTAGGACCAAGTTGCGGATTTTAACTTTTGCACATCTTATCGATTATTCCACTATTCTTCCCTCTCTCTTTTATTTTTTTATTTTTTTGGGGGTTTCTTTGTTATTCTTTTATATTAGAAAGAGAGAAGAGAGTGCAAAGGTTAACAGATTATTTTGGATTGGCTTAAAATAAGTAGTTTTTAAGTTAAGTGCTTAAAAATACTTTATAAGTGGTGGAACTTGTTTTATAAATAAGCAGTTACGTGTTTGGATAAAAGTGCTGAAACTGAAAAAAAGATGATGAAGTATTTGGTAAAGAAGTGCTCGTAAGCACTTTTTCTTGTTAAAATGACTGAAATATCCTTAAAGTTGTTAACATTTTTGTCTTGTGTGTTTGCTATTTTTTTTTTCTGGGTTGGTAAATGGGAAGACAAATGAGCTATTGAGCCAATTATTTGTAAAAAGTTTCCTCTTTCTCATTCCAATAAATCGACCTTTTCTTTAAACTAATAAACTGACTACCCAAAAATAAAAAATTTAAAATTAGATCGCAACTAATTCATCTGCCCTTTAATTTTTTTTCCCATTTAGATTGATAAAAGTTGTTCGAATATGTAAAAGTGTTTTACTGAAAAATATGAGGGGTGCATAAAGAAAGAAATGAAAGGAAAAGAAAAGAAGAAAAAAATAATGAACGAAAGTGTAATGAAAGAAATGAAAGGAAAAGAGAGGAAAGTTATGGAAGAAGACAAAGAAGAAAGCAGAGGCTGCTGCAACAAGAATGGAGAAAAGAAAAAGATAGTATCTTGTAGGGTTTTCTACTGAGGGGTAATTTCGGGATTAAAAAAAATATAAGGGATAAGAATGTAATATACTTGGTCAAAGCAATATGGCTTTTAAGCCAATTTAAAAAAAGTTAAATTTTCCAACTTATTGGTTTTGGCTTTTTTTTAAACAGATTTTAACTTTTTTAAGCTTTTTTTTTGTTGTGATATACTTTCACAAATTAAAAATTACTTAAAAGCCGGTTTGATCACCTTTTAAGCCCATCCAAACAGGCTCCTAGTTTCTGTATCCACTCTGCATGCACCCCATCATTACAGCTCAGAGAATGGATTTTCCATAGCAATTTGCTAGTAATTATTTTTTATCTCTCACCTTACAAAGTCATACAACTAAAAACATACTGATTTTTCCTACTTGTATGTGTCAGCGTCCATTGTTTTCTTCATCTTATAATACAATTTCAATCAAGACTTGTTCTAGTGGCGAGCACCCTCCACTTCCAACTAAGAGGTCGTGAGTTCGAGTCACCCCAAGAGCAAGGTGGGGAGTTCTTGGAGGGAGGTAGCCGAGGGTCTATCGGAAACAGCTTCTCTACTTTAGGGTAGGAGTAAGATCTGCGTACAAACTATCCTTTTCAGACCCCATTAGTAAAATTATACTGGATTGTTATTATTGTTGTTGTTGTATAATATAATTTCATTTTTTTAAAGGTTGTGAGAACATAATCATTTGACGGCAATCAGGTAACAATAATATGGTTCTTTCTTTCCTCCATATATCGCAGGAGATCTCGCAAACTAAAGGGAAGTCTAGCTAAGATAATGGCCACTTGAGCATCCTATAGTGGGATAATGTTTGGTGCGTGTGAGAGAGAGAAGATGAATAAAACAATAAAACAGAAATGGGATACGCACGTAATTACAAGAATTCAAAAAAGGAGAAAAGAAAAGAATTAAAAGAAAAGAAAAAAACGATGAATGTGGAATAAAAGTTAGTTGAAGGAGTTTTTCTCTTCTTTTTTAATTATATATTTTAACATCTTCTACTTAAATTAAATGTATGTCCAAGGCTTCTGTCATTTCTCCGCGGGGGCCATCCATGCCCCGATAAAGTTTATTTTGCGATGCGCCGATGCCATCCAAACAGTAGCTGGATTTTCCTACGAGTAGAAGACAACTCCAATAAACCACAAAAAATATAAAATAAAAAAATAATAATAATAATCATAATAAGAAATTTCTAATAATAAATGAAAAAAAGAAAGATAACCTCTAAGCTGACAAGAGAATTTTCAACTTTTACTATTTGGTTACTAATAAATATTAACACGTTATATAGATCAGAGAAAACTATTAACGTTACAAAGTACGTAGGGATTTAGCATGTTTTACTCCCTCTGCCCAATTAGATGTTCATAGTTCTTATTTGAAAGAAATGCATTTCAAAATCAAAGGTTAAATAGGATTTTTTATTTATCATTAAAATGTATTTGTATTTCTTATTCTTTAGTTTTAGTTACTAGCTCAGTCCGCTCTTACATGTGACCAGTTCATGACTTCCGACAATCTTAAAAATTTGAGAAAAGGAATATGTTGCAAATTAAGGACCACGACGCACTATTATTTCTTTTGTCTTTTCTTTCTTTAGCAAGAAAAGTGAAATGTAAATATTTGCATGGAAACTATGACACAGTCAGGGCAATATGCCAAATATTTTTTGTAATAATTACATTTTGATCTGTCTTTCGAAAATAATCTCTCTATCTTCATTATGTAGAGGTAAAATTTGTGTACATTAACACTCCCTATGATTCACTTGTGGAATTTCGGTGGGCCTGTTGTAATTACACTTTGATCTATATTAAGAATCACTTTTGCTTTTGGAGGAGAAGCAAATCATTCTGTTTTAGAAAATATAATAATCATGAAAAGTGAATTTGAAGTGACAGCTTATTAGTCAATGAGATGCTACCTTTGCACTCAATTTTGATAGATTAAACCAAAGGAGATAAAGGCAACGGTAAGGTACGCTTACGTACTATCCTAGATTTTAATGAAATTATACTGAATTTATTGTTGACTATGTTGTTTATGAAAGTACAAGAGAAAGGGTGAATTGTTGATTTTTCCTTTTGTATTCTAAATAGTTGACTAATTTACCAATTAGTCGACTGAAGGTAAGAACGGAATATAAGTAAAGCAGAAATAAAATGCAGGAATTAAAGGCACCAGAATTTTTATACTGATTCGGATTCAATGTGAATCATACGTCCAGTCCCCTTGGGTTACAAGGGTGCTCTCTTTCAGTATTTGAAGTTTCTCGATTACATGAGAGTTGATCTAGCTTTACACCAACAACTTAGTCAATATGTCACTTCTCTTTTTGATACAATGTCTCACCAGTGTTTATTTCTTTTTCTTCTCTCACTAATTACACAACAGATCTAAAGAGAACTACAATGCTTGTTTGTAATAGAACAAAAAGAGTAATAGTGGTTCGTTCAAAGTATGTCCGCTTCAAGACTGGTACAGATATATATATACTTCGTGAGGTCTTCTTGACTCTTGATTTATGTGAATCTTGAGAGATTATAGTTCCAAGGGAGTTGATCCTTGAAAGGAATCGTAGAGTGATTATTCTTTCCAAGAATAAGGTGGAGCTTCCGTTGATTTGCCTTGACTTGTGATCTTGATCAACTTTTCCTCCGCCAAGCAAATCTTTCTGTTATTTGAGCAATTAAAATTAGATCCCTTGATTCCGGGCTTTAATAGTCTTCCTTTGATGGAGGAATCTCTAGTGCATAGATTTGCGGTCTTGTTTTCTTTTAGTTTGGAACCTTTCTATAATATCTTCCGTCAATCTGCTATCAAATCCTTGATTGATTCTAGCATCTGCAACGTCCTCCTTTGATATTCTAATCTGGGAGAACTAAAAGACTGACCCATTCGGTGACTTTCCGGTCGCCCTCACTAAACCAACTTGAATCTGAACTACGAATTCCGCGATAAAAGAGCTCTGTTTCCAAACAGATTTGTCCATCAGTAATGGGGATCACATTGGTCCTTCAAGAGGGGAATTCACATAAAAGTGAGCTTTTGTTTTTGCTTCCTCGAACGGGTGGAGAAAGATGTGCCACAGAAGTCATGGGTGATCATTGGTCTTTCAGATTTCCGCTACTTCTTCCTTTTTCGTCTCTAATCTTTGATAGTTTTCCTTTCCTTTGCTTCTGGAGTGTTTCTTCAATCATTATCCTTCCTTACTTGAATGATAGAGCTTTTTGAGTCATTTGTTTTATCTCTCGTGATTCTGCACATAGTAATATATTATTTTTTATCATTGAAACTTATATTTAACAGCTTAAACCTAAAGATCTCTGCTACAAATCTTGCAAAATATAGTAAGGTTATTTGTCAGCAAGTATGTCAGTGTTGCTGATTTCTAATAATTTATATTATGTTATGCTCCATCACATAAATACTATGTTATACAAATAGCCGGCCAGTATGTCAATGTTGCTGATATCTAATTACTTATATTATGTTGTGTTCCATTACGTAAATATTATTGTTATACAAATAGCCGATCAGATTTACTGTATACTTTTTCTAGTCATTATACATAAATTATATATAATTATATATATATATTATATATTTATCGATTATTTTTTATTTAATAGGTTAGAGGCGGCTATTTGAGTTAATTATTCAAGTTTTTAAGTGCTAGGTAATTTTGTAAGGGAATTCTCAACTTTGGTAATTTCTTCTAGGCCGATTACAGAGTGGCCCTACTTATGCCTGAGCAATGAAGTACATGTCGGCCCACTGAAAGAAGTAGTCCATCGCATGCTCCCTTTATTCTTTCTAATGTCAAAATCAACAGTAAATGCTCCGTTAATTCTTAGATTTGTCTGCTTTAATGATAGTATTCACTTTCTCATTAGTGGGTCCCAAAACTGCCAAGCCCTTTGCTATTATTGCCACCCACACGTGAACTAAGCGCCTAGTATACACGTGGACGATTCTAAATGGTAGATCACACAATTAGATAGCCTTGTACCACATGGGAAATCAATCAGAGCTGGTGATTTGGACCATCTCTGCTGCCACGCAGTCAAATACTAACGAACGTGAGTATTACTTATTTGTTTTGTTTTTGTTTTTCTAAAGCAGAGTAGTGTTACTTGTTCAATATACTCAGAATTCTCTTAAATAAACAAATATATATTGTATTTTTATAAACGGGATCTGAGAAGAGTAGTGTGTATGTAGACTTTATCTCTACCTTAAGAAAACTTAAATTCTAATATAGAGACAGAGTAATTGGTTTTTAAGGCACGGAGTAATTATTAATTAAGGATCTTATTAAGATACAAAATATATATTTTTAGTGGATAGGTTAATATAAATTTTTGATTCGTGACACTATGATTTAAATTATCATTATCTTAATATTAAATTATATTGTAATCTAAGTCTCTTTAACTCGTTATACTTAATTCCCGGCAGATCCAAAATTATTATATTCTTGAATAAAATATATTAATAGTATACATATAATAAAACTGGTAAAGAGAATGTCACAATCTTTTGAAATCGACAAATTTGTGTACAAATATGGCATGTGCTAATGTTTTGTGCCATATCTTACATTTCGTTTTCCAAGTAGACAATGGAGTTTTAGTAACTATTATGCAGCTGGTCTATTTGTCTTTTTACCACTAGAACAACCCTCGGAAAAAGATTCTTCCCTCACAATTCTTGTTTGAAACTTGTTAGTATTTCTTATGTCTTGAAAAATAGAATTACTTTCTTTACTCTATGAAAGCAGGAACTAATTCTTTCTGCAGTTTGGAAATCTATCACAGCAAGGTGGATTAACTATTTTATATATAATTAATATAAAATATATATTTTGTCTGCTATTATTTTTTGGAGCAATTAAAGATATATATTTCTCTTAATATATTCTATAGTTAAGAAAATATCAAGCTGGACTTTACTAATCAGATGCATGCCAAAATTGGGAATGGCCCATAAGATATCGCCAACTCTTTGGAGCTCTCTCTATCTCTTCCTCCCATTAATATAAAGTCACCACAAGAATTATAAGGCAATTGAATTCAAGGGGGTTCGTTGATTGTAGAAGCATTTCCTGTACATGCATTGTATTAAGGCAACTCTGTCATTTTCAGTGGTCTTACCATATGGTCGCTTTGGGTAGTGGGTTGATATTGTTCAGTCACTTTCCCAACATTTTCTAGATGGATCTAACCTAATTAGAACAGCTTGTTCTCTAGTCCATTAGTTCACTTCTAGTAGTACCAGTATTCCTAAAATTCCCCAAGCTTGGCCCCTCCTTGGCAGTGTGAGTGGCCCCCACCAGCTGCATGAGTCACTCCCAGTCATGTTCGGAACCAAAATAATGCATTTTTGGACTCAAGACACAAAAATAGGTGGAAAAAAAAATTAGTGACCAAAATACATATAGCTCCCTTTAAAAGGGCACTATATTTGAATATGAAAAGACGACCAGGTATAGTGCCGTTTATTAAGGCGCTATACATATTTTGTGGGCCCACCAATAATTATTTTGCGCTTAACTGACATAACAATAATTCAAATGGGTATAGCCCTTATTTAAGGTTCTATACCTCCAAAAATTCGACCCCCCGGATTGGGCATTACTTTATTTAAAGACGTTAAGGATTTTGTAAAAATTCATTCAGAAAAATTCTCAAGTCTTGTTAAATATTTCTTCGTTAAGTTGTTTTGCATTTTGTCATAATGTCTGAAGAGCAAAGAATTAGGGTTTCATTATATTGTGGGGTGAGGTTGTGGTGGCGAATAACTCAGTAAGCTATAGTTTATCTCAACAATGTCATGTTAAGTTGCCACTTACAATGGAGTATGATGGATTGGTATCGTTGTTATGTAAAAAAAAATGAGTGTGAGCAAATTTTCGGTGAACCTTATAGTAACCGGAAGATATCCGTATTCTGTCACTCCGCAAGGGGATGCTTGTTATGTTAAGTTTAACATCGAGGATGATGAAACTCTGAGTAATTTTTTGAGGACTAATACCGGGAATTTCTTTTGATAAAAATATTGAAAATGTACGTCAGGGCTGAAGATGTTCGCAATAATGAGGTTGCGCAAAGCAAGGATATCCCTCAGTCATCGGGTGGTTATTTTGGAGCAGTTTTAGCCAAACAGGTTCCGGCTGAAAGAGTTTGGCCTGATCTAAACTTATCTCCACGGGCGAATGAGGAGCGAGAAAATAATTTCTCTCCTACTTTACATGATCCACAAAACGAGTGGTAAACTTCAATTTTCCTTTGTGTTACGATGTTTATTTTTATTGTATTGAATTTGTATTAACACTCTTATATTCCACATGGGGTACCGGCCAGATATGAATTTTACAGGTTATGAACCAATGCCCAGTTGGAATATGCGTAGTTCTGGTGTGTTGGATCATGGTGGTCCATCCGGAAGTCATCACCAACAGGATTATGTCCATCATGGGATGTCAACACATTACGATTTGTAAGTGAAGTGATATAGCTATATGTAAAGTATTTAACAATTTGAGTAACTCATTATTTTGTTGGTTGTGTAGTGAAAACGGGCAACTTGAACGTCCTGTCCTGACTCAATTGCCCGAAGACGACATATTTAATCGGGATTTGGAATATGCACAGAGTCAGAAAGAGAAAAGTGATTATGACAATAATGCCGATGAGTCCGGAGATGACACACCCTTCCTTGATGAGGGTGATGATGAGGAGGAAGAGAATGTTTGACCTGATTTGAGGAGGGAGCATGCTCCACCCCCCGTTAGACCAAGAGTGTACGAGTCCCACGTGTCGTTTCATTCAAGGGAGATTCCCTACCTTGATCATTTGCCAAGTATGTCGGATGTGGATGCCCTCACAAGGGATACTGACAAAATTCGGACAGTAATGTGGAATGAGTCTAGACCAACAGTGCTGTCAAAGGGCATGCTTTTTCCTGATAAATCGCGCCTAAGTAGGGCGGTGAAAATGTACAACGTAAAAGAGTGTCGTGAGATGACGGTATGGAGTCAAGTCCAGATGTATACAAGGTTGTTTGCCGTAGATGATTTACGGGTTGTAATTGGATGCTGCGTGCGAAGAAGAAGAAAACAAATATGTGGGTTGTGGGTAAATACATTGGCACCTACAATTGTGAAATAGACACATTTAGTGGGAATCACTTCAACTTGGATGTTGACTTGATTTCTCTTGTCTTGATTCTACACATTGAAGTATCCATAAGGTACAGGATCAAAGAGTGTATTACATCCGTCCACCAGGAATATGGCCGCTCAAGATGATAAAGAAATCTCAAGCTGACTAGGTTTCCCGAAGTGTTTGGGAACAAAACCCCTCCAAACATAAGGAGTAGCAGCAACCTCGTGTACCGGTGAATATGAAGCTTCGGTGTATCGTCTGTGATGTCAGGGTGCAATGCCTCCAAATGCTGATGGACAGTCGTCAACGGCAGACGACTGGCCCTAACCAGTGCAGTCTCCTCCGGTGGCTGTAAACCGGTGAGCCGCTGCACCATGTCCAGGTACTGCAAACATGTCTGCTCTCTCATGGCATGCGGCAGAGCAACATGGTGTCCATCAACGGGCAGCCCATAAATGATCTCCACGCCCTGCAGCGTGATGGTGGCCTCGCCAATGGGCAAATGGAATGTGTGCGTCTCCGGTCGCTACCGCTCTATCAGGGCCGTGATCAACGACCAATCGAGCTACAGCCAGCCGATATCCACAATCCTATAAAAACCCGTATCCTGGAGGCGTCTGACTATACGGGGATGGAGAGGGTGGTCCCTAAGAAAGCCCCATATGTCGTCTACTCTCCTGGCGCAGAACGTCTGGGCCAGTAACTGTCCCTCCCATATGTGGGACAACCTATGATCACCATGTAACAACAATAGCTCCAGGATGGCAGGTCCGGGATGCAAAGGCGGAACCTCCATGTCGTCTACTGTAAATTAAACAAGATTAATTATATTATTTTACTTTAATATGTTAGTTTATTATTTTACATGTTAGTTTTATTATTTTATATATTTTTTGTAAATTAAATAATTAATTTTTATAATTATACAAGATTTAATTATTAAATATTCACATATGGGTTCCGGGCTTGATATTTGAGGTCCAGTAGCACCAAGATATCCTGAATTCTTGTGTTCATGATGAGAAATTTTTTTCGATTTATCACTCAATATTTTTGTTATTTTAAATGTTAGTTTATTATTTATATGTTAGTTTAATATTGTATATGTTAGTTTTATTAATTTATATGTTCGTTTTATTATTATATATTTTTATTTATGACTCACTTATTTTTTACTATAATAAAAATAAATAATTAATTTTCATAATTATACAAGATTTAATTGTTAAATATTCACATATGGGTTCCGGGCTCGATATTTGAGGTCCAGTAGTACCAAGATATCCTGAATTCTTGTGTTCATGATGAGAAAATTTTCTCGATTTATCACTCAACATGTCTGTTATTTTAAATATTAGTTTATTATTTATATGTTAGTTTAATATTGTATCTGTTAGTTTTATTAATTTATATGTTAGTTTTATTATTATATATTTTTCTTTATGACTCACTTATTTTTGACTATAATAAAATTAAATAATTAATTTTCATAATTATACAAGATTTAATTATTAAATATTTACATATGGGTTCCGGGCTCGATATTTGAGTCCTAGTAGCACCAAGGTATCCTAAAAATATTGTTGTTTTCTCATGTTATTTTCTTACGATCGTTGACTAGAATTGGACAGAGTTTGTGTTTGAACTATCAGCTATTTTGACGTATTTTTGGGTATAATAGATACTTAAATGATTAATTTCAATAACTACAAGGATACTATGCTAAAGGGCACTATATATTACTACGCTAAAAGGGCACTACATTACAAATACAATCACTACATTAGGCCACAAGATACCACTAGAGGGAACTAAAGTAACAATTTATATATTTTACTAGTCTTTAAGCAAATAAATAATCCAAACCGGATAAAAATAACAAATAAATTTAATCACAAAACATTCACGAAAATACATATACCATAGTAAAAAGTAAATAATTAACATTTTTTTTAACAACTAATAATAATTTCTCTATTTTTACTAATTGTTTTAGCACACTAATATCATAGTCCGGATAAAAATAATAAATTAGTTAAATCGCAAAACAATCACAAAATAACATAGAACACATTAAAAACAAGTAATATGCATTTTTTATACGAATTTTAACAAAAACTAAGTCGGAATATCTCGATTTAAGGTTTTTGAAAAGTTGAAGATTTGGTGATTTGGAGCTGAAACGATAACGAGAGAACGCCTTAGCTAGGATGTGGGACCGAAAATCTTTACCTTTTTGGGATGGGTGGGGTCCACTCGAGGTTTTTTGGTCGTTAATGGGGGAGGGGACCGATGTTCGTGTCCTTAGTTTTTTTTTTGGGGGGAGGGGAGTTCTGTTTGGAGGGGGAAGGGAAGGGGACGGGTTTAATATGTAGGTATAGCGCCGTTTATTAAGACGCTATACTATAGCGCCTTAATAAATGACGCTATACCTGGCCGTCTTTTCATATTCAAATATAGCGTCCTTTAAAAGGGCGCTATATGTATTTTGGTCACTAATTATTTTTTCACCTATTTTTGTGTCTTGAGTCCAAAAATGTATTATTTTAGTTCCGGACTCCTCCCAGTCCAACCTCATCGATTAGTTCTTGAATAAAAAATTCGAATGTACTGGCAGAGGCGGATCCATGACTTAAATTCTGTGGGTTCAACATTAAAACTTTTTAGCATTAAATCTATTATATTTTTAAAGTTATGAATTCATATATACTTTTTCTTATAATTTTAATGAATTCTTACGTATGAATTTATGGTGAGCCTCGAAATTAATTTATGAGTTCAATTGAATCCGTAGCTATAATTCTACATTCGCCGCTGCGCACCGGCCACATGAAACATTCTGACAATATTGGACTAGCTAGAGAAATAGAACTATAGAATTATGAGGGTGCCAAAGTAAACTCAAAACCACCAATTTGCATAAAAACAAAGGAGCAAAATATAAGTGTAAAAAATCATTAGAGCATGTTTTCTCAACTACGAAAATTTATATTCACCCCATCCATATATGATATATTAGCAAAACAATAGCTAATAGAAATACCTACTTTTATATTCACCCAATCCATATATGATATATTAGAAAATTTATACGAAACGGAGTGAATAAAAGAAATACCTACACAATTAACACCACTAACAATAGCTAAATGTCACACGTGACTCGTGACCTAAATTTTGGTCAGTGATACTATTATGCTAATTAAACGGGGAAGTGCACAGATAGCCACTAATAAGAGCTGTAATTACTCTTAATTCACTGTTTAAAATGTATTTACTCTTTTGCTACTGCTTTAATAAACTTTTAACCGCCCGGACGAAAATATTCTTGTGCTAGACTTATAACTGCTTTGCTCCATAAACCTTCCCTCGTTATCAGCTACTTCATCCAAATTACAGAAGGTTTTCTCCTCCTTTCTTCTCCTATTTCAAACTAGAGAGTTCAACTTTCTCCTCCAATTTCACCATAAAATTACAGAAGATTATCAACAAAAAACAGTAAGTTCTAAAATTTCAGCTATCACTATATGCTTTTGTGTGTTTGTGTGAATTTTTTTTGGTTGTTGGAGAATAAGATGCAAGAGATTTGATTTTTTATTTTCCTTTTCTGGATTGTATTTTCATGGAGTATACAAAGTATAGAGGATAAAAAGTAGGGGCATCGTATTAAAACATTAGGAAATTGTGTCCTAACTTCATAATTGTTGTGTAAATATTAAGGACAAAGTGTCCTAAATTAACACCTTGTATTGATAAAGTTTAGGACATCGTGTTCTTAACTCCATGACTGCTGTGTAAATATTAAGGATAAAGTATCCTGAATTAGCATCTTGTATTGTTAACTTTAGGACATTATGTCCTTAACTTCATGAATGCTGTCTAAATATTTAGGGCAAAGTATCCCGTATTTGCACCTTCTATTGATTAACTTTAGTACATCGTGTCCTTAACTTCATGACTATTGTGTAAATATTAAGGATAAAGTGTCATGAATTAGCACCTTGTATTGATAAAGTTTAGGACATCGTGTCCTTAACTTCATGACTACTGTGTAAATATTAAGGACAAATTGTCCTATATTTGCACCTTCTATTTATTAACTTTAGGACATCCTCTCCTTAACGTCATAACTGTTGTCTAAATATTTAGGACAAAGTGTTTTGTATTTGTATCTTCTATTGATTAACTTTAGGACATCATGTCCTTAACTTCATGTGTGTAGTGTAAAATGTTAAGGACAAAGTATCCTGAATTTCTCTTTTTCTTGACTTGCATGATGTATACAATATGTATTATTGTTGATTTCAATAAAAAATAGACCGCGTACTATAAATATCTGGATTATCAAACAAAGCTTATTCTAGTACCCGAGGCAATTCGATTTGAAGATTTCGTCATCCAGGCCTTCGAAGTTAATGAATTGGATAGAGACAAGTTTAAAGCAATGATATGGTTTGATATCAACCTCGGAATAAGAAAGGGAATGCTTATATCCAAAGATTGAGATCTTCAAACATGTATAGAGTTGCTAAAAAGTCATTCACTTTTCAAGGGATGTCGCTTCATTGTTGATGTTTCAGAAAGAGTTTTTGGCTCTACAAGCACCTTTGAACATGTCAACATAGAAACTCAACAAGACAATCAAGACAAATGCCAACAGATAATGAAAATAGATGTGGTAAAACCTGAACCAATAATTGAAGAGGTGCTTCAAACATTCGATTCTATTCAAATGGAAGGACAAAGCATTATAGAGATTGACAACCAACAAGCTTTGGGTATTCTAGTCTTAGAGCGTGCACCGGTAATTGAAAAAGTTACTGAAAAATCCTCTACTCAACTAACTAAACGAAGGTCAAAGTCAAAACAAAAAGAATCCCCAACTACAATATTGAGTGAAAATGCTTCGTTGGATGAAATAAAAGTGGAATCAATATTTAACAAAAAGAAGAGTTAATTAGTTATTTTTCGAGTATAGCAATTAAAGGACATTTTGAATTCAAGGTTGTTAGATCAAGTTCAACAAGATATTCTTTGAAATGCAATGATGAAAAGTGTGTGTGGTGTGTGCGTGCTTTTAGAATTAAAGACTCAAATATTAAGGACAAAGTGTCATTAATTAGCACTATAAAAGCTGATCAAAGGCACGCAACTTCAAAATTGATTAGTGATTACATTATTGACAATCTTCAAGACCCAAGGTTTGAAGGTAGACTAGCCTTTGTCATGGCAGAAATGCAAAAGTTGCATGGACTAGACATTGAGTATCACAAGGCGTGTCGTGCTATTCAATATGCTTCAGCTTTGATAAGAGGAACTCTTGAAGAGAATTATGCATTGTTATCTTCATATTTGTATATGATGAAAAGTAAAAACCCGGGAACATACACTAACATAAAAACATACGACAACAATAGGTAAACAATCAAAAAGAGTTTATTAGTCATTTCATCTGCTATGCATATATACAGTGCTGCAACTAAATATTAAGGACAAAATGTCATTAATTAGAACCTTTTGTTTTAAGCTTTAGGACATCCCCTCCTTAACTTCATATGTGTAATGTAATGTAAAATATTAAGGACATGGTGTCCTTAACTTCATGAATGCTGCATAAATATTAAGGACACGGTGTCCTTAACTTCATGAGTGTTGTGTAAATATTAAGGACAAAGTGTCTTGAATTAGCACATTCTGATTTTAAACTTTAGGACATCATGTCCTTAACTTCATGTGTGCAGTGTAAAAGTTAAGAACAAAGTGTCCTGTATTTGCACCTTCTGTTGTTAAACTTTAGGACATCTTGTCCTTAACTTCATGTGTGCAGTCTAAATGTTAAGGACTCATTATCCTAAAATTTACATGCAGTCCTGAATTTTTGTAGCAGTTTTGAATTTTGATTTATTTTTTCAGGTTTCTTTATTTGTTTTATGCATATGGATCATCAATAGCTGGTTGGAATCATTGTAAACCAGTGATTGCTGTTGATGCAACTTTTTTGAATTCAAAATATCATGGTGTTTTAATGATTTCAGTTTCAAAGGATGTAAATAAATATTCCCACTTGCCTTTGGAATTGTAGAATCTGAAAATAACAACTCATATGAGTTGTACTTTAGTGAGCTTCACAATGTAATTGGGAGCCGTGACAATTTAATTTTTTTATCAGATAGGCACCAATCTATTTCACATGGCATCACAAAGGTATATCCTGAAAGCCACCATAGGATTTGTATCTATCATTTGGAGTACAACCTAAAGTGAAGGAAAGTGAAAAGTAAGGTCGTAAAACTTTTTCAAAGCGCTGCAAGAGTCTACATGCACGAAGAATTTGATCTTGTAACGACCCGACTGGTCATTTTGAGCTCTAGCACGTCGTTCAATGGCTTGAGGCCGTGAGTATCTTCACTTTATATTTTATGACTTGTACGTGTGGTCGAAATTGAATTTCGAGAAGTTTAGAGTTGTTTCGGAATGAACATTTTCCATTCGAAAGCATTCAGTTGAAAGAGTTGACTAAGGTTTGAATTTTGAGTAAATGATCTCGAAATAGGGATTTGAAGGTTCCAATAGGTTCGTATAATAATTTCGGACTTGGGCATATGTCCAGGTTGAGTATCGGGTGGCGCGGGGTCATGTCGGCGCATATTATGGAAAGTTGGCATTTTGAAGGTTTTAGAATTTCCTAAGTTTGGTTTGAAGTGAACTTTGGTGTTATTGATGTCCTTTTGGGGTTCTGAGCCTTGGAAGAGGTGTATCATGATTTATGACTTGTGCAAAAAGTTTGGCGTCATTCTAGAATGTTTAAGTATGATTCGGACGCGTTCGTCGAAGTTTGGAATGTTTGAAAGTTTAAAGAAAGGTTTCGATTGTCGATTCGTAGTTTTGATGTTGTTTGGTATGATTTGAGGCATCAAGAAGGTTTGTGTCATGTTTTGGGACTTGTTGGTGTGATTGGATGGGGTCTCGGGGGCCTCATATGGGTTTTGGGATGGTTTCAAGTCATTTCTCCATGTTTTGCTGCTGTTGTTGCTTGTTCTGGTGTTGTTCATCGCGAACGCGTAGTGATTATTGCATTCGTAAATAAGTAACATAGATGCTAGATTTTTGTGCTTCGCGTTCGCAAAGTTTTGGGGAGCAAGGCTCCGCGTTCGCGATTCGTTGTTCGTGTTCGCGATGAAGAAGATGGCATGGTGGCTGACTATCACGACCCAAAACCCTAACCTATCGTGATGGTGTCTATCGATGGTACTAGGCAAGCCGATTTTTCAAAATACTTTAAATGTTTTACAAAAATAAACCAAAAGCTTGATATGACAGAGTTTTCATAAAGATAGGAGTTAAACTCAAAATACAATGCGAAAAAATAGCCCCAAACATCGGGGTGTCACCAAGTCATGAGCATCTAAACAACTAGTCTATGAAACAGTGTCCACAAGAGTCTGTGTCTAAATGCCAATACAGAAAAGAAAGATAACAAGAAAGGAGAGACAAGGACTGCGAACGCCGGCAGCTACCTCGTGAATCTCCGATACTCAACCACGTAAGAGATCAACGTCCTCCGTGACCGGATACACCTGGATCTACATATGAAGTGCATGGTGTAGAGTGAGTACAACTAACTCATTAAGTAAAAAAAATAAATAAGGAACTGAGAAGTAGTGACGAGCTGTACAATTATTGTTCACTTCAGTAGTTTCAGCAATGAAAGTAGACATGATTCAATTCCAGCAATATAAATTAAGTCAGTTGTACATTTACTCAGTTCAGATAAACCGGATACAATATTTTTCCAGAAGTTCAGAACAATGACATAATTCAACTAAGTGCAACAACAAAGGAAACAAATGCAACCTTCCAGGGTAACAATCACTTAAGCTCTCAATAGCTCAAACACTCGGCTCTCAGCCCTCAATAATCATACTCAATAGGTACTTGCGTTCACTGGGGGTGTACAGACTCTGGAGGTGCTCCTTCAACCCAAGCACTATATCGTCATGGCGTGCAGCCCTATCCAATCATATAAGTAGCCATAAGGCTCGTTGCGGCGTGCAACCCGATCCACAGTCCATAAATAGCCATAAGGCTCGTTGCGGTGTGTAACCCGATCCATATATACACTCACATAGCTCACAGCTCGACACTCATGCCCTATCTTAGTCACTAACCTCTCCAGCCTCTCGGGCTCTCAGAAATCATACAAATCAGTCCAAAAGAGATAATAACAAGTATCAACAAGAAAACAAGAGGAAAAAGTGATATGACACGCGAGTAAAACTATGTCTGAGTACAAGACAGCAAATAGCAGCTAATTCAACAAGTACCCGACCACTGTGGGTCCCAACAATAAT
This sequence comes from Nicotiana tomentosiformis, assembly GCF_000390325.3. Taxonomy (NCBI): domain Eukaryota; kingdom Viridiplantae; phylum Streptophyta; class Magnoliopsida; order Solanales; family Solanaceae; genus Nicotiana; species Nicotiana tomentosiformis. Next base: position 129,035,771 of record NC_090817.1, read on the forward strand.
ATCATATGGCCTAAGCATGGTTTCTAACATGAATGGCAGTCAAATTTCTAGAAGACAGAGGAAACATGTAATTAACAATAAGTTATTCAACTTTACAATCTCACAGGACGGACCAAGTCACAATCCCCCACAGTGCACGTCCACACGCCTGTCACCTAGCATGTGCGTCACCTCCAAAATAATCACATCATTGCCCCTCGAATCAGTCTCCAAATTCCCTGAATCTAGCCACAAGCAGTATGATATAATTAATAGAGGCTAAAGGAATCAATTCCACAAGAAAACACGAAATTATAAGCTGAAATCCGAAATAGGCTCAACTCGCCCCCCGATCCCACGTCTCAAAATTCGACGAAAGTCACAAAAATCAAAAGCCCATTCACTCACGAGTTCACTCGTATCAAAATTATCCAAATCCGATATCAAAATCTCAATCAAAACCCAAAATCTTAGTTGAAGAACTTCTTCCCATTTTCCCCAAATTTTCCACCCAAATGCAAAATTAAAAGATGAAATTAGCGGTAGATTAGTGGGATATAACCAAAATCAAGTGAAGAATCGTTACCCAATTGATGTCTATGAAAATCCCTCAAACTCTCGCCCAAATCCGAGCTCTCAAACTCAAGTTTTGATAATAATGGCCAAACCCTCATTTTTGAAATCTTATATTCTGCCCAGGCAAATCCTTCTTCGCGAACGTGATACCCTTGTCGCGAACGTGAAGACCACTTAGCTCAACCCTACATGAACGCGGGACCAACATCGCTAATGTATAGGCAAAAAGGCTTGGGGTTCCAGCCGCTCAACTTTCTCTACGCGAACGCGATGCCCTTTTCTCGTTCACGATGCACTGCCTAACCCCTTCGCGAACGCGACCCCCACTTTGCGAACGTGCAGAACAATCTTCCTCCTGCCTCCAGCTCCTCTTCGCTAACGCGGAACACCCCTCGCGAATGCGAAGAAGGAACAACAACTGGGAAAACCAGAAAATCTGGTATCTTTCACAAATCCAAAATGATCTGTTAAGCATCTGAAACTCACCCGAGGCCCCCGGGACCTCAACCAAACATACCAAATAGTCCTAAAACACCATACGAACTTAGTTGAGCCCTCAAATCACATCAAACAACAACAAAACATGAATCACCCTCCAATCCAAACTTAATGAACTTGAAACTTCAAATTTCTACAACCGATGCTGAAACCTATCAAACCACGTCCGATTAACCTCAAATTTTGCACACAAGTCATAATCAACATTACAGATCTACTCCAACTTCCGAAATTAGAATCCGACCCTGATATCAAAAATTTCACTTCCAGTCAAAATCTCCAAAAATTTGACTTTCGCTATTTCAAGCCTAATTCTACTACAAACCTCCAAATCACATTCCAGATGTGATTCAAAGTCCAAAATCACCCAACGGAGCTAACGAAATCAACGAAACTCCATTCCAGAGTTGTCTTCTCACAGTTCCGACTACGGTCAAAATCCTAAAACTTAACCTTCCGTTTTAGAGACTAAGTGTCCCAAATCACTCCGAAACCATAACAAAACCTCCCGAAAAGTCTCATAAGCAGAAAAAGATACGGGGAAAACAGTAAATAGGGGATCGGGGATAATAGACTCAAAACGACCGGCCGGGTCGTTACATACTCCCCCTCTTAAAACAATCGTTCGTCCTCGAACGAGCATAGAGACATACCTGAAGTGGTGAAAAGATGAGGATAGCGGCTGCGCATATCATGCTCGGTCTCACAAGTCGCCTCCTCGACTGGCTGACCCCTCTACCGAACCTTTACGGGAGCAATGTTCTTTGACCTCAGCTTTCAAACCTGCCTATCCAAAATAGCTACTGGCTCTTCAACATAAGATAGATCCTTGTACAACTGGATTGAGCTGAGATCCAACACGTGAGATGGATCGCCGTGATACTTTCGGAGCATAGAAACATGGAGTACTGGGTGAACTTCTGCTAGACTGGGAGGTAAAGCAAGCTCATAAGCAACCTCCCCAACTCGCTGCAACACTTCAAAGGGACCAATGAACCTTAGGCTCAGCTTGCCCTTCTTCCCGAACCTCATAACGCCCTTCATAGGCGAAACCCGGAGCAAGACCCGCTCTCCAACCATGAATGAAACTTCGCGAGCCTTCCGATCCGCATAAATATCCTGTCTGGACTGGGTTGTACATAGTCTATCCTGAATCACCTTAACCTTCTCCAGAGCATCCTGAACCAAGTCTGTACCCAATAATCTAGCCTCGCCCAGCTCGAACCAACCCACTGGAGACCTACACCGCCTACCATACAGAGCCTCATATGGTGCCATCTAGATGCTCGACTGATAACTGTTGTTGTAAGCAAACTCCGCTAGAGGCAAGAACTGATCCCACGAAACCCCAAACTCCATCACACACGCACGGAGCATATCCTCTAATATATGTATAGTCCGCTCAGACTGTCTGTCCATCTGAGGGTGAAATGATGTGCTCAACTCAACTCGAGTACCCAACTCATGCTGTACGGCCCTCCAGAACTGTGATGTAAAATGCATACCTCGGCCAGAGATGATAGATACTTGTATGCCATGAAGCCTGACGATCTCGCGGATATATGATAAGTAGGGATTTTGACCGCGTATTTGCTCTCTTTTACTTACGTTTTTGCTCAAAAATGCTTTAAAAGTATTCCCGAGAACTAATGAAATGTGCTTTCTTGCAGAAATATTGGGAAACGAGCCAAAAAAGTGAAAATCAACTCAAAAAGGAGTAAAATTGGACAAGAACCAAAACAAGGCAAAAAGGGCTATAGTGTGAATAGCACAATACTGTGTGCGGCTGCAAACTCTGAAGATGCACTGATAGAATTTCTTCACAGAGTGCGGTGTGCGGCCGCAGAAGACTAGATTCAGAGACTTGTAGTTTGGGAGCTTGAAGATGTGTGGACCGCACTATTATTATGAGGCCGCAGGATGCCAAAATGCGGCCGCACTCATAAATGTGCAGTCCTCAAAATGAAGCCTATATCCAGTCCAAGAGCAAGTGTGCGGCCGCACTCAGAAATGTGCAGTCCGCACAATTAGAGGAAGTGCGGCTGCATCTCACTTTTATGTGACCGCAGAAAGCCAACCTGACCAGTCAGTCTCAAAGAGCGGACCGCACACAAAATTATGCGGCCGTACAACCTTCGCAGGCGCAATTTTTTCACATATTTTCAACTGGGTATAAATAGATCTTTTTGTCATTTTTAGGTTAAGTTGGGTGCACCTGAACACTTAGAGCCGTTTTTATTTACTGTATTTAGTAACTTTGTACTTGTTTAGCATTTAAACATTAGATTTTCTTTCTTTAATCAATTATTATGCATTTTATCTTAGTTTCTTCTTTAATTTCTTCATTTTCCATGAGTAGCAAAACCTTTAGCTAGGGTTGTGATCCAACCCTAGTATGGGTACTTAATGAGTGATTGATTTAGGGTTTATTTATGATTGGGTGTATGATATTTAGCCTAGTTCTTGCTTGAATTTGAGAATTGATGGTTGCAAATATTGATTCATGCCTAATTGACTTAGTCTATACTTGAGAAAGTGAGACTAAGTCTGGGAAAACTTGGCTAACAAGAAATTGGGGTGAACTCAAGAAATTGATCGCCCTAATTAAATGGTCGAATCTAGAGATAGTAAGACCCAACTTGAGCATTTATCACTTGTTTCGTGAGATACCCATTTGGACTTGAGAAAGCCAAATTGGGCAAAATCACTCAAACTACTGAGAGGTATAGAGTGAGTAATTGCGTGTGATTGCTATATTGTATCCCGATCAACCAAACATGCCCTAAATCTCTAAATCTGTTAGGTAACCAACTAGGCGAAAGTCGCAACCCTAGATCTTTTATAACTTGAAAAACAACCAAAACCACAAACATTGTCTCTTAGCTTTACAATTACAAGCATTAGCGTAAAAGTAGAAGTAGAGACAACAATTGAAAATGTGGAAGTGTAATCTTAGGCACGTCATACATTCACACTAGGTATATACCTAATCCCACATCAAGCTCCCTGTGGAATCGACCCCGACTCGCGTTGGGTTTTTATTATTGCATCGACCGCCTCGCAACCTAAATTAGTGGTGTGAGTTTGGGCGATATCAATTTTTGGCACCGTTGCCGGGGAGCTAAAAACGGATTTAGCTATATATTTAATTTTGTGTGTGACTTATCTTCTTTTCCTTCGGAATTACTAACCTTTTTGTGAATCAATTGTAGGTACAAAAATGGCTCTCAACAATGATCCTCTCGGAAACATGCCTTTGGGGGATATGGACGTGGAAGATGACCCAGTTGAAGAGATTCGTCTTGAACCTCAAGCAAATAGACGAGGCTGACCGCCTCAAGACAACATTCCCGTTCTTCCCCCAAATCCACCAAGAGCGGCTCCACACCGGGTGTTGCCAAATAAAGGGTACGCAAGTTCCATAGTCCCGCCCTGCATTAGGGCGGGCAACTTTGAAATCACAAATGTTATGCTTACATTGCTTGAGCAACGAGGATTCTTCATCAGGGCTCCGAATCAAAATGCGTACAGACACTTGAAAGGATTTGTGGACACCTGCTGGGGGAGTAAACAGACCAACGTTTTCGAGGATGCTTTAAGGTTGAAACTATTTCCCTTTTCTCTACGGGGGAAAGCCTTGGACTTGTTAGAAAGTTAGCCAAACCATTCTATCCATACATGGGATGAATTGGCGGAAAAACTCATTACCAAGTTCTTTTCTCCCGGGAATATGGCTACTATTAAAGACGAGATTCTAGCATTCAAACAAGAATCCAATGAGCCTTTACACGAGATATGGGAGAGGTACAGCACTATGGTGAAAGGGTGCCCGAATAATGACATGACCGAGGCTATGATTCAACAAACCTTCTATAGGGGAATCAATACTACCAATCAATGCGTGGTCAACCAACTTGCCGGTGGAAATTTTAGGACAACACCATATGCCGAAGCTTGTGAAATGTTAGATGCAATGGCGGATACTTCATCGGCATGGCAAAGTAGAGCAAATGTTCCTCAAGGTGATCCAAATGTGATTCACCTACACAAAGAATTGCATGATCATAGGAAAGCAATTACCGAGTTGACCACTACAATGAATCAATTGGCCAAAGCTCAACTTTAACAGGTTCAAGGTCCTAAGCAAGTAAATGCAATGAAAGGTGTCAATATGATGGTGAACAAGCGAAGGCAAAAGGGTCAACAAGTGTAAAACCGTGTGGAACAATTTGTGCAAGATGATAGTGGATTCGACCAAGACAAATCATATAATGAGCAAGAGGAAGAAGTGGAATATGTGAATAACTACCAAGGGCAAAGGAACAACTCTCAAGGGCCGAATCAACAACAATGGCGATCTCAAGGAAATCAAGGAAATTAGAACAATCAAAACCACCAAAGCAATTAGAGTGGTGGTACCAACAATCAAGGTAATTGGAACAATAAAAATAATCAAGGCAATTGGAATAATCAAGGCAACCAAGGCAATTGGGGTGGCAATAATCAAGGATATTGGGGAGGCAACAACCAAGGGGGTTGGAACGGTAACCAAGGGAATCGAGAGCCGGGCTCTCAAAGGCCCCCAATGAATCAACAACCAAACAACCCACCGTCTTATCCGTCTCAAGGTTCTAGTTCTTCCAACAATGAGATGGGACAGATTGAAAATATGTTCAAACAAATGATAGAGAAAAATGCCAACTCTAATGCTCAATTAGCCTCTCACAACACTTCAATCTGCAATTTAGAAGTTCAATTATGGCAAATCTCGCAAGCTTTAAACACTCGTCCTAAGGGGGCACTACCTAGTGATACGGTGGTGAACCCGAAGGGTAGGAACAACACGGGACATGCCATGGCTGTAACAACAAGGAGTGGATGAGGTGGAGATGCAACCATCTCAAATCAAAGAAGAATTGTGGATGATGATGTAGTGATTCAAGAAGATGAGATTCCAAGCAATGTGGTTCAAGTTAATGAAGAAGTGAGAATTGATATTGTTGAGAATGTGAAGGAGACCCAAGAAGAAGTGAACCCATCTAGGGAGCACAAGATTGACATATCGAAACCGATAGTGCCAAAGGCCAAGGCACCAATGACAAGGCCTCCTCCTTCATACGCTCAAAGGCTCGCCAAGAAAAATAGTGAGAACCAATTCAAGAAGTTTATTGACATGATGAAGAGCTTATCCATTAATGTGCCATTGGTTGAGGCGTTGGAACAAATGCCCAGTTATGCAAAGTTCATGAAAGATTTGGTGACAAAGAAAAGATCAATGAATTGTGAGATTATCAAGATGACACATCAAGTGAGTGCTATTGTGCACTCAATGGCTCCGAAATTAGAAGATCACGGCGGTTTCACAATCCCTTACACTATTGGAAGCGCCGACTTTGCCAAAGCTCTATGTGATCTAGGGGCGAGTATCAACTTGATTCCCTACTCAGTGTTTAAAACTTTGGGAATTGGGCAACCAAGACCCACATCTATGAGGTTACAAATGGCGGATTGTACTATGAAGAGACCATTAGGTATTATTGATGATGTGTTGGTTTGTGTTGATAAGTTCATCCTCCTGGAAGACTTTGTAATTCTTGATTGCGAAGTAGACTATGAGGTGCCTATTATCTTGGGTAGACCTTTCCTTACTACACGGAAGACTCTTGTTGATGTGGAAGCCGATGAGCTCACTTTTTGGGTGGGCGATGAAAATGTGGTTTTCCATGTGTGCAAATCTATGAGGCAATCAAATAGCAACGAAGTTTGTTCGTTTGTGGACTTAGTGACCAAGTGATTGTTGATGATGCTAGTGCCATGATGAATGTTGATGATACTTTAGAGGCCGTATTGCTTAACCATGATGATGATGAGAAGGGTGGATATGTAGAATGTGTAAATGCATTACAAGGAATGGGGTCGTATACTTATGAACCCCAAATATTATCCTTAGATCTTGAGAACCGGTAGACTCTTCCAACAAAGACCTCAATCGAGGAGCCTCCCACTTTGAAGTTAAAGCCATTGCCTTCACATCTCAGGTATGAGTTTTTTGCCTCATGTTCTACTTTACCTATTATTCTTTCCTCTTGCTTGACTAACGTGCAGGTAAATTGTACTTTGGCGGTGCTTTAAAAGAGGAAGAAAGCTATAGGATGGACACTGGCGGATATTCGGGGCATAAGCCCCGCCTTTTGCATGCACAAGATTATTTTGGAGGAGGATTCCAAACCCTCCATTGAACATCAAAGAAGATTAAATGAAGCAATGCAAGAGGTGGTGAATAAGGAGATCATAAAGTGGTTGGATGCCGGGGTAGTTTACCCCATTTCTGATAGCTCGTGGACCTCTCCGGTGCAATGTGTCCCAAAGAAAGGGGGCACGACTGTGGTCACCAATGACAAGAATGAATTGATTCCTACAAGAATGGTGACCGGGTAGAGAGTGTGCATGGACTATTGGAAGCTCAACAAAGTCACTCGAAAAGATCATTTTCCGCTTCCATTTCTTGATCAAATGCTTAATAGGTTGGCCGGACGAGCTTTTTATTATTTCCTTGATGGATATTCCGGATACAATCAAATTCGCATTGCTCATGAGGACCAAAAGAAGACTACTTTCACTTGTCCCTATGGTACTTTCGCATTCTCGCGGATTCCATTTGGGTTATGCAATACACCGGCGACTTTTCAACGGTGTATGATGGCCATCTTCACCGACATGGTGGAGGATTTTCTTGAGGTCTTTATGGATGATTTCTCTGTGGTTGGGAATTCCTTCAATGATTGCCTGAACAACTTGGATAAGGTCTTGGCAAGATGTGAGGAGACAAACTTAGTTTTGAATTGGGAGAAATATCACTTCATGGTCAAAGAAGGCATATTCCTCGGCCACAAAATTTCAAAGTGTGGTATTGAGGTCGACAAGGCCAAAATAGAGGTGATCTCCAAACTCCCTCCCCCTACATCCGTGAAGGGAGTGAGGAGCTTCTTGGGTCATACGGAGTTCTATCGCCGATTCATCAAGGACTTTTCTAAGGTGGTAAACCCCTTGTGCAAACCTTTGGAGAAGGATTCCAAGTTCCATTTCAACGAAGATTGTATGAAGGCATTCGAATTACTCAAGTTTAAGTTGACTACTACTCCTATTATCACCGCACCAGATTGGAGCTTACCTTTTGAGCTCATATGTGATGCAAGTGATGTGGTGGTTGGAGCGGTGTTAGGGCAACGTATCAACAAAATCTTCCATCAGGTCTACTATGCTAGTAAGACCATGAATGATGCCTAAGTCAACTACACAGTGACCGAAAAAGAGCTCCTTGCTATTGTTTTTGCTATGGAAAAGTTCCGCCCGTACTTGATGGGTACAAAGGTGATTGTTCACACCGACCATGCGGCGCTTCGATATTTGATGAGCAAGAAAGATTCTAAAGAAAAAATTAATGCGGTGGGTGATTCTTTTGCAAGAGTATGATCTAGAGATTCAAGACCGCAAAGGTAGTGAAAACCAAGTGGCGGACCACTTGTCTCATTTGGAGGAGGAGGGGAGGCCACATGATGGCCTTGAGATAAATGATTCATTTCCCGACAAGCAACTCCTAGCCATTTCTATGATTGGGATGCCATGGTTCGTCGACTTAGCCAATTATCTTGTGAGTGGCATTGTACCGAATGAGTTCTCTTCAAACCAAAGGAAGAAGCTCAAACGGGATTGCCTTGAATATTATTGGGATGAGCCTTATCTCTTCCGGATTTGTACCGATGGTGTGATTCGACGATGTGTACCGGAGGAGGAACAAATGGAAATTCTTGAGGCTTGCCACTCTTCTCCATATGGTGGTCACCATGGTGGAGCTAGAATGGAAACAAAAGTGTTGAGTTGTGGATTCTATTGGCTAACTCTTTACAAGGACGCTAGTCAAGCATTGTGATGAATGTCAAAGGGCCGGTGGGATTTCTAAGAAAAATGAGATGCCCCTCACCACCATCTTGGAGATTGAAATTTTTGATGTGTGGGGCATTGATTTCATGGGTCCGTTCGTGAGCTCTTGTGGGAACACTTACATATTCGTAGCTATGGATTATATGTCAAAGTGGATTGAATTCGTGGCTTTTCCCAATAATGAAGCTCGGAGTGTGGTGGCATTTTTGAAAAAGAACATCTTCACAAGGTTTGGTACTCCAAGGGCCAATATTAGTGATGGGGGATCACACTTTTGCAACAAAACTTTTGATACCTTACTTACAAAGTATGGTGTTACTCACAAAGTGTCGACCCCCTATCATCCTCAAGCAAGCGGGCAAGTTGAAGTTTCCAACTAGGAGATCAAGAGTATTTTGTCAAAGACCGTGAATGCCAACTAGACGGATTGGTCAAAGAGACTTGATGATGCTCTTTGGGCTTATAGGATGGCTTACAAAATATCTATTGGTATGTCTCCGTATCGGTTAGTGTTCGGGAAAGCTTGTCACCTACCGGTGGAACTTGAGCACAAGGCTATGTGGGCATTGAAGAAGCTTAATCTTGAATGGGATGTCACTGCCAACTTAAGGGTGGCACAATTGAATGAGCTTGATGAATTCCGATTCCATGCATATTCAAGTTCATCCTTGTACAAGGACAAGATGAAGTACCTCCATGACAAGTACATCCGGAACAAGGAGTTCAAGGAAGGCGATCTTGTGCTATTGTTCAATTCCCGGTTGCATATGTTTCCGGGAAAGTTGAAGTCCAAGTGGAGTGGTGCATTTGAGGTTGTGCATGTGACACACTTTGGTGCATTAGACTTGAAGAGCAAGAATGATGAAGTGTTTAGAGTCTATGGTCACCGGGTAAAATATTATCTTGGCAAGGTTGATGATGGCCACATTGTGGCATTGATTCATTTCAAGTGATTGATGGTAACTTGCATTGTGCCGCGACGTTAAATCAGGCGCTTCTTGGGAGGCAACCCATGTTTCTTTTCATTTTTTCATTTTCTTCCTTTTTAGATAGGTTTTGTATTGAGCTAACTGGTTTTGAAGTGAATTGCAAGAATGAGTGTGTATTGCAGGGACTATAATTGAAAAGATTGGCCAAGTGTTGAAATTATGCAGACCGCACCAAAATTGTGCGGACCGCACAAAAATGATTACAACCGCAGAGAAGGCTCTGTGGCCGCATAATTCTTTGTGCGGCCGCACAACTGGAGACCCAAAAACATGAACTCTCTGAAGTTGGATTTGCAGAAAATTAGCCAAAATGCGGCCGCACACAAAATTGTGCAGACCGCACAAATTTATGCGGCCGCACTCACTTTTGTGCGGACCACAGAAGTTCAGTTCAAAGAGCAGGTAAAGAGTGCGGACCGCACTCAAAATTGTGCGGCAACACTCAGCTAACTTTTTGACCGACTTGGTCAAACTATAAATAGGGCTTTTCAACACTATTCACACTTTACGCTCTCTGAATTTCCAAGCCCTAAGAAAACACTCTACATCACAAAATAGTTCACAAATCACACTTAATTCATCAAGTTAGTTTCTCACCTGCATCATTCATTACTTGTATGTTCAATCCATGTTAGATTTTTGTCCATTTTTCTTAATTTTTATTTTTGTTTTATTTGTTTAGTTTAGTTATTTTTAGGCCTAAAAATGTCAAATGTGCTTAATATGTGCTTAAACCTCATGTGGGTAATTTCATATATGTTCATTAGGGAATGGGTAGACCATTAATCATGTTAATTTGTGCATGCCATGTCTAAATTGTGAAAAATTGCATGAATCCTAACCTTACTGTCGTAAATGTTCAAATTGTGCGGCCGCACACTAATTTATGCGGTACGCAGACCACTTGATTAGGGAAAATATTGTGCTTGAAAAGTGCGGACCGCACTCAAAATTGTGCAGTCCGCAGAAAAATTTTGCGGTCGCATAAAAATCTGCGCGACCACACTTTTGAACTTCATAGAATCAGTATCTCAGAATTGGACTTGTGCGGCCGTACTCAAAATTATGCGGTCCGCACTTCAGGAAGTGCGTCCGCACTCACAATTATGCGGTCCACACTTCAGGATGTGCGGCCGCACTCACAATTATGCGGTCCGTACTTCAGGGTGTGCGGCCGTACTTCAAAATTGTGCGGTCCGCACTAGACAGTCTGCGGCCGTACTGTCTCCTTTGATGACTGTTGTGTTGTAAATGTTTGAATTATTTTGAAGTCAACTGACCTATGTACCTTGTATTGTAGACAATGGTTAGATCACGTGGTAGAGGCGACACATCAAAAGGGAGAGGTGAATCCTCCCGAGGCAGAGGAAAAGGCACTCACCCTCTGGGAGTACAATCGAAGCCTATTGCTAAAACGCTGACCACCGGGAGAGGAAGGGCTATAGAGCCCTCAGAATCCAGTCCTATGCCCCATCTAGGGAAGCCTCCGAGGGTCATTCAATGGAGGTCCAACCTGAGGCCCAGTCCCAACCATTCGAACCCACTGGGCGTTATCAATTGCGCAACGAACCTACATCTAGTTCTTCTGGGGGTTCTGATATGGGAAGCCAGGGTTCCGAGCCCTCCTCTACACCTACTCCTCCAGCACCAGTAGCTATTGATGTCGATGATAATGATGTCCCGGATGATGGTAGAGGGGGGACACTCAAGTGGGAGTCCTTGAGAGGTCGAATAAAAAGGAAATATGGGAGGATCAGTTCGTGAGCTTTACAACCTTCAACAGGTTCCAGGAATTATGGCCCCAGAGGTCGCTCACACTTGAGCGGCAGTTCTTAATGAAGGATTTGGATATTCATAATCCAAATGTCCTTAGACAGTTTCGGGAGCGCAAGGGGTGGAAGTGGTTCACCCATAGTGTCATCGATGCAAATGAGCACTTGGTCAGGGAGTTCTACGCCAATGTGGCTCACATCAAGAAGGGGACAAAAGTGACAAAGGTGAGAAATTTGAAAGTCCACTTCGACGTGTGCTCTTTGAATACTTATGTGGGATTCGAAGAAGTGGAGGCAGTCCGATACCTAGAGAAGTTGGCTCTGGGTGATGCAGCTCGCCCTTGGCTAGCTGAGATTTTGGCAGCCCGAGGACCACCACCACCATGGATTACAGCAGGAGTTCCTATCCTCCGGGCCACCCTCAATATTGAAGTTAAAGGGTGGAAAACCTTTGTGTGTAGCCAGATTGATCCGAGTTTGAATGAGAATAGCCTCCCACTTCCTCGGGCAATTCTGGTGGCTTCTATTATGGCGGGGTACCCGATCAATGTGGGTGCCATCATGTCAACCAACATCACATTGGCGGTCCGAAAAAGTGAAAAGTCCTACCCTTATCCAAACACCCTTACAAAGTATTTCAATAATGCCAAGGTGGAGTCGAGGCCATATGACACAAAAGTAAAGGCCAAGAAGCCTTTCTCATGGTACCACCTGCAGGGTGCTGACAACCCAAAGTTTAAGGGTAAGGTCACTACCACCGTTGGTCAGTTTGACGAGCCATCGATGGTGGGTTCTGAGGCTGTTGTTGAGCCATCTACAGCTCTCATGCCTTCCACAAAAGTCGGGCCTTCCATCGGGACAGCCGCCATGCCACCACCTTTATCTTCTAGGCCATCAGTTGCAGTACCAGTGCCAGCCTCATCCACTTATCCTCTCACTGCGCTGCGAGTCTCCCAGACTTTGGCGAGCCTCAACAACTGGATGCAGACAACCACTTCTAAGCTGTATGAAATATCCAGTACTGTTGCAGCACAGTCCTCTACCCCAACAGCACCACAGGTCCCTCCATCAGGGGAGGAAACATTGAAGAAGATTCTAGACAACTAGAAGACTATTATGGATACACTGGTGGCTCACGGGGGTACTATTGAGGAGTTGACCAAGCAGGTGAAAAAGATGAGGAAATCCCAGGCTTCAAAGAAAGCAGTGGAGAGTTTGAGAAAGGAGGTGACGAAGATAGCAGCAGCAAGTGATTTGCCTTTTGACCTACTGATGGAGACAGATCCATAAGTACTAGCTGACCCAGCAGCACCATCAGCAGAGGCACTAGCTGGCCAGTCTGACGAGCCAGAATTCACTGCCCCCACTGCTGAGGAGATGCTTCAGGTTCTCACCAACCATTTTGTCCCTCAGCCCCGACGATGATGAGATACAGTTAGAGGAGGATGAGGGTGGTGATGCTGACAGTCACCCTGAGACCACATAGGGAGTTTTCTTTACTCTCTACCCTCTTTTGTTTTGATTTTGCTAAGCATTGAGGACAATGCTTGTTCTTATTCTGGAGGGTGGTCTATTTTGGTTCATTTTGGATGACTGTGATGACATTTTGATGACATTTGATTACTTTTGGGCCTGTAATAACTTTAATACTCTTTTTCTTTCATTTTTATTTTCTCCCTCATTATGTATATATTCATCCCTCTTGTATATATATTATATTCCCCTCGGTTTGTATATTCATTTGCCTTACTTTCAGTAGTTTATTTCATAGCTTCTTCATTTTGTTTTCTTAATAGTATAGCTTTTTAGTTACTTTATTAGCTTCTTTTTATGTTTTAGTGAACAATAAGCCTTTGGTTTTCTTAATGCTATGATTCTTTCCAAAGGTGGGTCTTGTGTGAACCGGGTGGCTCTTCCCAACGATGGATGGCGTGACAACCTTCTTAAGGGATCGAGTTAGTTTTTGATGATTAGGTAGAAACAAGTAGTATTAATGAATAAATAAGGGTCAAGCATGCTTCACTTGGTACCAACACACTTAACTACATGCTTATGGATAAAAATAAGTTTTTATAAAGAAATAGCCCTAGTTAGTGACCTTGTGACTCTTGTGTTGACTTAGGCAATCATCGGGTGGTTTAGTTGAACCATTAGCAATTTTCAATATTGAATGCGGTTGTTGTGGGCCCTCGACTCTATTCTCTTTGACAATCCGGTTGTGTGAGAGGTGAGGTATTTTGTTACAAGTCCAAGTACCCGTGTGAGTGGTCTAGAACTTGCCCCGAATGTGTTTCTAGGCGAAATTCTAAGTTAGCCTGGCTTGAGAAGTGATTGTAGGCTTTCCTTGACCCGTTTTGAAACCTTCCATGTCCCACCAATGATATCATCCTTAGTAAACCCTTTTGATCCTAAAGCCTTTTTATTCGATAACCACATTACAAGCCTTTATCCGTTTTATAGTGACTCTCTCTTGGCACCCGAACTTTCTTTAGCACTCATGTGATTCAAATGGAAAAAATATAAGTTTGGGGGAGAGACGAGGAGTTTAAAGATGGTTTCAAGGCACAAAAAGAGAAAAGAAATAAAGAAAAGGAAAGGCAAAGAAAAAGAAAGGAAGAACAAAAGAAAAACACAAAAAGAAAGTGAATAATGTGAAAGAGTTTAAAAGATGCAAAAGAAAGCAAAAGTTCAAAGCATGGAGAAAACAAAGAAGGAAAGTATGAATAGCATGACAAAGAAAGAGTGATGTCAAGTCTCTCTAATCACCCTAAGGGAAAAGAAAATGACTCAAAGAGTCGGCAAAGTAAGAGCCAAAAAGAGCATATGAAGTGCTAAAGGAAAGATGAACCAGTTCCACTCTGATATTTCCTTCCTTAGTCCAAAAGCCTTCATTACATGCCGAAAAATCCCTACGTGATTTCAAGCCGAGCAAGCTTACATTAATGGTGATCTACATGAGGGGCAAGCATATAGTACTTAAACCCGGGCTTGTGACATTCTTTTGAGAGTGTTGAGCGAATCTTTTTCGAGTCATTGAATTGAATTCTTCATTCGTGAGTGAGATGAGCTTCCGGAGAGTATAGGAGGAGGGGTTTGGGATCCACAGTGACATGCATGAAAGTGCGAGCTTCCTTGATGAACAAAGTCAATCCTTGATGCTCAAGCATCACATTAGAGCCATTTGTGCTTTAACATTCAAATCATAGGCTTGCTAATGATGCATGAGCGTATGGGTAATTGTTGGTCCCAATTGATTTGTGTTTGATTCAAGTTAGGCCAGCTAAAATAGCCATTTTCTAGTGGAGGTGGGAAATTGCTTTAATTGCTTGAGGACAAGCAAAAGCTTAAGTCTGGGGAAGTTGATAAGTAGGAATTTTGACAGCTTATTTGCTCTCTTTTACTTACGTTTTAGCTCAAAAATGCTTAAAGGTATTCCCGAGAACTAATGAAATGTGCTTTCTTGCAGGAATATTGGAAAATGAGCCAAAGAAGTGAAAATCAACTCAAAAAGGAGTAAAATTGGACAAGAACCAAAATAAGGCAAAAAGGGCTACAGTGCGGACCGCACAATACAAGTATGCGGCCGCAAACTCTGAAGATGCATTGATAGAATTTCTTCACAGAGTGCGGACCGCACAATTATTGTGCGGCCGCAGAAGACTAGATTCAGAGACTTGTAGTTTTGGAGCTTGATGATGTGCGGACCGCACTATTATTGTGCGGTCGCAGGATGCCAAAATGCGGTTGCACTCATAAATGTGCGATCCGCAAAATGAAACCCAGATCCAGTCCAAGAGCAAGAGTGTGGTCGCATTCAGAAATGTGCGGTCCGCACAATTAGAGGAAGTGAGGCCGCATCTCACTTTTATGCAACCGTAGAAAGCCAACCTGACCAGCCAGTCTCAAAGTGCAGACCGCACATAGAATTGTGCGGCCACACAACTTTCGCAAAGGCAATTTTGTTAGATATTTTTAACTGGGTATAAATAGATCTTTTTGTCATTTTTAGGTTAAGTTGGGTGCACCTCAACACTTAAAGCCATTTTTATTTACTGAATTGGGTAAATTTGTACTAGTTCAGCATTTAAACATTAGATTTTCTTTCCTTAATCAATTATTATGCATTTTATCTTAGTTGTTTCTTTAATTTCTTCATTTTCCATGAGTAGCTAAACCCTTAGCTAGAGTTGTGACCCAACCCTAGTATGGGTACTTAATTGGTGATTGATTTAGGGCTTATTTATGAGTGGGTATATGATATTTAGCCTAGTTCTTGCTTGAATTTGAGAATTGATGGTTGCAAACATTGATTCATGCCTAATTGACTTAGTCTATACTTGAGAAAGTGAGACTAAGTCTAGGAAAACTTGGCTAACAAGAAATTGGGGTGAACTCAAGAAATTGATAGCCCTAATTAAAGGGTCAAATCTAGAGATAGTAAGACCCGACTTGAGCATTTATCACTTATTTCGTGAGATACCCATTTGGACTTGAGAAAGCCAAATTGGGCAAAATCACTCAAACTACCGAGAGGTATAGAGTGAGTAATTGCATGTGATTGCTATATTGTATCCCGATCAACCAAACATGCCCTAAAGCTCTAAATTCGTTAGGTAACCAACTAGGCGGAAGTCGCAGCCCTAGATCTTTTATAACTTGAAAAACAACCAAAACCAAAAACATTGTCTCTTAACTTTACAATTACAAGCATTAGTATAAAAGTAGAAGTAGAAACAACAATTGAAAATGTGGAAGTGTAATTTAGGCACGTCATGCATTCACACTAGGTATAAACCTAATCCCACATCAAGCTCCCTGTGGAATCGACCCCGACTCGCATTGGGTTTTTATTATTGCATCAACCGCCTCGCAACCTAAATTAGTGGTGTGAGTTTGGGCGATATCAATATACACTCGAGCCAGCTGCTCGGAAGAATAGGTAGTCATCACACGAATGAAATGAGCTGACTTGGTCAGCCTATCCATAATCTCCCAAACTGCATCAAACCTCCGCTGAGTCCGTGGGAGTCCAACAACGAAATCCATAGTAATCCGCTCCCCCTTCCACTCCAGAATCTCTTACTTCTGAAGCAACCCACCTTGTCGTTGATGCTCATACTTCACATATTGGAAATTTAGGCACCGAGCTACATACTCCACTATGTCCTTCTTCATTCTCCTCCACTAGTAATGTTGTCTCAAGTCTTGATACATATTCGCGGCACTCGGATTAATAGAATACCGCAAACTGTGAGCCTCCTAGAGAATCAACTCACGCAAACCATCTACATTGGGTACACATAGCCTGCCCTGCATCCGCAATGCACCATCATCCCCAATAGTGACCTCCTTAGCGTCACCGTGTTGGACCGTGTCCTTAAGGACGAGCAGATGAGGGTCATCATACTGACGCTCCCTGATACGATTATAAAGAGAAGACCGGGAGACCACACAAGACAATTCTCGACTAGGCTCAGAAATATCCAATCTAACAAACTGGCTAGCTAAGGCCTGAACATCCAACGCCAATGGCCTCTCTGCTGCTGGAAGATATGCTAAGCTCCCCAAACTCTCCGCCCGGTGACTCAAGGCATCGGCTACCACATTGTCCTTCCCGGGATGGTATAAAATGGTGATATCATAGTACTTAAGAAGCTCCAACCACCTTCGCTGACGTAAGTTAAGATCCTTCTGTTTGAACAGATGCTTCAAACTCCGATGATCAGTGTAAATCTCACAATGGACCCCGTACAAAATAGTGCCACCAAATCTTCAAGGCGTGAACAATAGCTGCTAACTCAAGGTCATGGACAGGATAGTTCTTCTCACGGGGCTTCAACTGGCGCGAAGCATAAGCAATCAATCTATCCTCCTGCATCAGGACTCACCCAATATCGAACCGCGAGGCATCACAATACACTGTGTAAGAACCAGAAGCTGATGGTAGAACTAGAACTGGAGCCGTGGTCAAAGCAGTCTTGAGCTTCTGAAAGCTCTCCTCGCACTCATCCGACCACCTGAAAGGAGCACCCTTTTGGGTCAATTTAATCAAGGGCAATGCAATAGATGAGAAACCCTCCACAAAATGACGGTAATAACCACCCAAACTGAGAAAACTTCGAATCTTCGTGGCTGAGGACGGTCTGGGCCAACTCTGAACCGCCTCTATCTTCTTTGGATCTACCTGAATACCCTCACTGGACACCACGTGCCCCTAGAACACCACTGAACTGAGCCAGAACTCACACTTGGATAACTTTGCATAAAGCTTTTCCTCCCTCAACCGCTGTAACACAATCCTCAAATGTTGGGCATGCTCTTCCTGGCTATGAGAGTACACCAGGATATCATCGATGAATACAATAACAAACGAGTCAAGATAAGGCTGAAACACACTGTTCATCAGATGCATGAACGATGCTGGGGCATTGGTCAGCCCAAAAGACATCACAAGGAACTCATAATGGCCAAATCAGGTCCTGAAAGCTGTCTTAAGAATATCTGAGTCCCGAATCTTCAGCTGGTGATACCCTAACCTCAAATCAATCTTGGATAACACCATCGCTCCCTTAAGCTGGTCAAACAGATCATCAATACGTGGCAAATGATACTTGTTCTTGATTGTGACCTTGTTCAACTGCCTGTAATCAATGCACATTCTCATAGTACCATCCTTCTTCTTTACAAATAAAACTGGTGCACCCCAAGGTGACACGCTAGGCTGGATAAACCCCTTATCAAGGAGTTCCTGAAGTTGTTCCTTCAATTCCTTCAACTCCGCTAGTGCCATACGATATGGTGGAATAGAAATGGGCTGAGTGCCCGGCACCAAATCAATATCGAAATCAATATCCCTCTCAGGCAGAATGCCCGGCAGGTCTGCAGGAAACACATCCGGGAAATCTCGCACCACTAGAACAGAATCAATAGCAGGGGTCTCTACAATAATATCCCTCACAAAGGCCAGATAAGATAGACAACCTTTATCAACCATCCGTTGAGCCTTCAAGTATGAAATCAATCTACTGGGAACATAGTCTATAGAGCCGCTCCACTCAACCCTAGGCAACCCCGGCATCGCCAACGTCATGGTCTTAGCGTGACAATCTAGAACAGCATAACATGGAGACAACCAATCCATACCCAAAATCACATCATAATCGACCATACTAAGCAATAAGAGATCTACTCTAGTATCCAAACTCCCAATAGTCTCCACACATGACCGATATACATGGTTCACAATAATAGTATCGTCCACTGGAATGGATACATGAACAGATAAAACTAGAGACTCACGGGGCATATCCAGATAATGAGCGAAATACGAGGACACATATGAATAACTGGAACCAGGGTAAAATAATACAGAGGCATCTCTATGGAAAACTGAGACAATACCTGTAATCACAGCATCTGAAGCAATGGCATCTGGTCTGGCAGGGAGAACATAGAAACTGGCCTGGCCGCCCCCTGATCGGCCTCCCCCTATGAACGGCCCCTAGCTGACTGAGCTCCACCCCAAGATGGCTGAGCTGGTGGTGAAGAAACTGGTGTTGATGTCATAGATTGGCTCATTTGCTGAGCTGGACCTCCCACTAGGCGGGGACACTGCCTCCTCATATGACCAAACTCTCCACACTCATAGCAACTCCTTGGTGCTCGTGCTGGGGACTGAAGGGAGCCCCGAGCACCAGGATAACAGGTAGAAGGACCTCGCATAGATGAGCCCTGACCCGATGGAGCATAGGACGAACTCTGAGCGGGGAGAGCACTGAGAGATGAATGGACCTGCTGATAACTATGTGAACCATGGCCAGACGATGCACCACGGTGAACTGGGCGAGCTGTCTAAGCATGTCTGAAAGGACGACCCCTACCATGGTGGAACTGACCCCCAGAACGAACACCGCTAAATCCACCCTGTCTGCGAGGCCTCTTGCATCCCTCTCAACCCGCTCTTGGCTACGAACCATCTCAATTTGACGAGCAATGTCGACAACCTTATCAAAAGTAGCACCAGACACTCTCTCTCTAGTCATAAGCAATCACAACTGAAAAGTAAGGCCATCTATGAACCTCTTGATCCTCTCCCTGTCTGTGAGAACCAATCAGATAGCATAATGGGCCAACTCAGAAAATCTCATCTCATACTGCGTCACGGACATATCACCCTGACGAAGCTACTCGAACTGCCTGCACAGCTCCTCTCTGCGGGACTGAGGCACGAACTTCTCCAGGAATAGACCGGAGAAATACTGCTAGGTAAGGGGTGCTGCACCCACCGGCCTACGCCTATCATAAGCCTCCCACCAACTGAAAGCAGCCCCAGAGAACTAAAAAATAGTGATCGAGACCCCACTGGTCTCTAGAATACCTGCTGTACGGAGTATCCTCTGACACCTATCCAAGAAGTCTTGTGCATCATCTCCCTCGGTACCACTGAAAGAAGGAGGCTGGAGTTTCCCAAACCTCTCCAATCAACGTTTCTCATCATCGGGCATGACAGGAACCACATAGTCCTGAGCAGCTGCAACCGACTGGGCTGGTGGTGCCCCCGGTGTCTGGAGTCCATGTACCACCTGCTCTGGTGTGCGGGCGGCAGGAGTCTAAGCACCTCCTCTGGCCTGAGAAGTGGTTGTTGCGGTCGAAACAGAGACCCCCTGAGCAAGACTGGTGCACATGATCAGAATCTGAGCTAAGGCCTCCTGAAGGCCTGGAATCACAATGAGCACAGGTGGTGCCTGAGCTGGCCCCACAGGCTCATCCACAACTGGAGCCTGCTCCTGAACCAGGGCAACTGGTGGATCTGCAGGTGCTGCCCTAGCTGCGGTGCGAGTTGCACCTCTGCCCCTACCACGGCCTCTACCGCGACCTCGGCCTCTCGCGGCCCTGACTGGTGGTACTGGTGGCTGTCCATCCTGCCCCGTAGCACGCGTCCTCACCATCTCTGAGAGAATAGAATAACAGAAATTCAGTTACCAGAATCAAACGATTCGCACAATAAGAATTCAAGAATGTGAAATTTCCTATGGGTTAGGCAGCCTCTCGAAGATAAGTACAGACGTCTCCGTACCGATCTGCAAGACTCTACTAACCTGCTCATGACTCATCAAACCTATGTAACCTAGGCTCTGATACCAACTTTTCACGACCCAAAACCCTAACCTGTCGTGATGGCGCCTATCGATGGTACTAGGCAAGCCGAATTTTCAAAATACTTCGAATGTTTCACAAAAATAAACCAAAATCTTGATATGACAGAGTTTTCATAAAGACAGGAGTTAAACACAAACTACAATGCGGAAAAATAGCCCCAAACATTGGGGTGTCACCAAGTCATGAGCATCTAAATAACCAGTCTAAGAAACAGTGTCCACAAGAGTCTGTGTCTAAATGCCAATACAAAAAAGAAAGATAACAAGAAAGGAGAGACAAGGACTGCAAACACCGACAGCTACCTCGTTAATCTCCGATACTCAACCACGCACGAGATCAACGTCCTCCATGACCGGTTACACCTGGATCTGCATATAAAGTGTAGGGTGTAGTGTGAGTACAACCAACTCAGTAAGTAACAAAAATAAATAAAGAACCGAGAAGTAGTGACGAGCTATACAATTACTGTTCACTTCAGTAGTTTCAGCAATGAAAGTAGACATGATTCAATTCCAGCAATATAAATTAAGTCAGTTGTACATTTACTCAGTTCAGATAAATCGGATACAATATTTTTCCAGAAGTTCAGAACAATGACATAATTCAACTAAGTGCAGCAACAAAGGAAACAAATGCAACCTTTCAGGGTAACAATCACTCAAGCTCTCAATAGCTCAAACACTTGGCTCTCAGCCCTCAATAATCACACTCAATAGGTATCTACACTCACTGGGGGTGTACAGACTCTGAAGGGGCTCCTTCAGCCCAAGCGCTATATCGTCATGGCATGAAACCCGATCCAATCATATAAGTAGCCATAAGGCTCGTTGCGGCGTGCAACCCGATCCATATACACTCACATAGCTTACAGCTCGGCACTCAGGACCTATCTCAGTCACTAACCTCTCCTGCCTCTCGGGCTCTCAGAAATCATACAAATCATTCCAAAAGAGATAATAACAAGTATCAACAAGAAAACAAGAGGAAACAGAGATATGACACGCAAGTAAAACTGTGACTGAGAACAAGACATCAAATAATAACTGATTCAACAAGTACCCGACTGCTGCGGGTCCCAACAGTGATATCATATGGCCTAAGCATGGTTTCTAACATGAATGGCAGTCAAATTTCTAGAAAATAGAGGAAACATGTAATTAACAATAAGCTATTCAACTTTACAGTCTCACGGGATGGACCAAGTCACAATCTCCCACGGTGCATGTCCATACGCCTGTCATCTAACATGTGCGTCACCTCCAAAATAATCACATCATACCAAAATCTGGGGTTTCATACCCTCAGGATCAGATTTAAGACTGTTACTTACCTCAAACTGCGCAAACTTCTACTTCGAAATGCCTTTGCCCCTCGAATAAGTCTCCAAATGCCCGAATCTAGCCACAAGTAGTACGATATAATTAATATAGTCTAAAAGAATCAATTCCAGAAGAAAAACACAAAATTATAAGCCGAAATTCAAAATAGGCTCAACCCGGCCCCCCGGGCCCACGTCTCGAAATCCGACAAAAGTCACAAAACCCGAAAGTTCATTCACTCACGAGTTCAATCATACCAAAATTATCCAAATCCGATATCAAAATCTCAATCAAAATCCAAAATCTTAGTTGAAGAACTTCTTCCCATTTTCCCCAAATTTTCCACCCAAATGCGAAATTAAAAGATGAAGTTAGTGATAGATTAGTGGGATATAACCAAAATCAAGTGAAGAGATGTTACCCAATTGATGTCTCTGAAAATCCCTCAAAATCTCGCCCAAATCCGAGCTCTCAAACTCAAATTTTGATAAAAAATGGCCAAAATCCTCGTTTTTGAAATCTTATATTCTGCCCAGGCAAATCCTTCTTCGCGAACATGATACCCTTGTCGCGAATGCAAAGACCACTCAGCTCAACCCTACATGAACGCGGGACCAACATCGCGAACGTGTAGGCAAAAAGTCCTGGGGTCCCAGCCGCTCAACTTTCTCTACGCGAACGCGATGCCCTTCTCGCGTTCGCGATGCACTGCCTAATAATCCCTTCGCGAACGCGAACCCCACTTTGCGAACGCGAAGAACAATCTTCCTCCCACCTCCAGCTCCTCTCCGCGAACGTGGAATACCCCTCGCGAACGCGAAGAAGGAAACCAACAACTAAAAAAACCAGAAAATCTACTATCTTTCACAAGTCCAAAATGATCCGTTAAGCATCCGAAACTCACCTGAGGCTCCCTGGACCTCAACCAAACATACCAACCAGTCCTAAAAAACCATACGAACTTAGTCGAGCCTCAAATCACATCAACCAACAACAAAATATGAATCACCCTCCAATCCAAACTTAATGAACTTGAAACTTCAAATTTCTACAACCGATGCCGAAATATATCAAACCACGTCCGATTGACCTCAAGTTTTGCACACATGTCATATTCAACATTACGAACCTAGTCCGACTTCCAGAATCGTAATCCGACCCCGATATCAAAAAGTCCACTTCCGGTCAAAATCTTCAAAAATTTGACTTTCGCCATTTCAAGCCTAATTCTACTACGGACCTCCAAATTACATTTCAGACTAGCTCCTAAGTCCAAAATCACCCAACGGAGCTAACGAAATCGATGAAACTCCATTTCGGAGTCATTTTCACACAGTTTCGACTACGGTCAAAATCCTAAGACTTAAGCTTCTGTTTTAGGGACTAAGTGTCCCAAATCACTTCGAAACCACAACAAAACGTCCGGCAAGTCTCATAAGCAGAAAAAGATACGAGGGAAGCAGTAAATAGGGGATCGGGGCTAATACACTCAAAATTGACTAGCCGAGTCGTTACACTGACTTGGTCTTCGCGTTCGCGGAAGAGCAGACTTATTCGCGTTGGGCAGACTAGTAAAGCTTTGCATTCGTGTGCCCTTTATCGCGTTCGCATAGAGAAGTTTGGGAGCTGATGCTGGATGTGCTTCGCGAACGCGAGGGGATTTCCTCGATCGCGGTGAAGGTCGTCTGGTTAGTGTATAAGATTGCAAAAACGGGTTTTGGCTCATTTTATCTCAAATCTTCCATGGGAGTCGAGCTTGGGGCGATTTTGAAGGAGCTTTTTTGTCATCCATCACTAAGTAAGTGACTTATACATATTGTGAGTTATATATATGAACTATACATGGATTTGAACATGGAATTTGATGGAAATTGTGAGATTTTGAAGAAAACCTAGAATTTATATTTTTGGATTTTTACCACGAAATTGGATATGGAATTAGCGATAAATTATATATTTGAGTTCGTGGTATTATAGGTAATGTCTATCTTCAAAAATATTTGGAATCCGGGCACGTGGGCCCGAGGGTTGATTTTATTGACTTTTCGAGCGGAGTTGGGAATTATTATAAATTAATTAAATATGAGTGTTGGGGTATATTTTGATTGATTTGCACGTTGTTTGATTAGTTTCGGATCGATGGGAATTGGTTAAGGTGTTAGAGAGGCATTGTAGCCGGTTATTGGAACTTCGGAGCGAAGTAAGTCTCTTGTCTAACTTTATGAGGGGGGAAACTACCCTGTAGGTATTAAAAATTATTATGTGCTACTAGTTGTGGGTGTTGTGTACGCACGAGGTGACGAGAGTCTGTATGTAGCTAAAGTATGTTTATGTCCTGGTAGACTTAGGACTCTAACATGTAATATTTGAGTTATTTGAACCTAATCTGCTAGCTTGATTGTTTTGAACGATGTCTTGTTTGATAGGAGGTTTATTACTGGAGTCGGGTTTGTTTTGAGCAGCTGTTGTGGTCAGAAGTTATTGTTGTGAGCATATGAGTTATATGGTACATCATATGATGGCATCTTGGGCTTTGGTTATGGCTAAATACAACTTGTTCTGACCTATATGCCGTGTAGATGCAAGATTAGGGTCTAGTAAGGAATTCCGGATATTGGAAATTGGATTTTGAGGTTTGCGGACTAAGGTTGGAGTAATGATCTTCAATTATGTTGTATTTTTGGGCCTATATGTGAAATAGGGTGACGTGGGATCACCCCCGGGTATGTTTAGGGTAAGGTTACACGGTGGTTTGATGGCTTTGGAACGACTCTTGGCACGTTTGAGGACGAACGTATGTTTAAGTGGGGGAGAATGTAATGACCCAACCGGTCGTTTTGAGCATTTGCACTTCGCTCGATAGTTTGAGGGCATGAGTAGCTCTGTATTATGTATTATGACTTGTGTGAAGCGTCGGTTTTTGTTTTCTGGTTATTCAAAATTAATTTGGAAGAATGAATTTTATGTTTGAAGCTTTAAGTTGAAAGAGTTGATCAAGTTTGACTTTTTAGTATTTGGCCTCGGTTCGGAGTTTTGATAGTTTCGTTAGGTCTGGATAGTGATTTTGGATTAGGTCCTATGCCCGTATTTGCATTTGGATATTTCTAGAAGGTTTCAGCACTAATTGGCGAAAGTTGAAAATTTGAAGGTTTGGAAAGTTCATAGGTTTGACCGAGAGTTGACTTTGAGGATATCAGATTCAGATTTTGGTTTCGAGAATTGAAATAGCTTCGTTATGTCATTTGTAACTTGTACACAAAATTTGAATTCATTCCAGAGTGATTTAATATGTTTCGGTGCGAGTTTTGGAAGTTAAAAGTTCAAAAGTTCATTGAGTTCGATTTGAGGTGTGATTCGTCGTTTTGATGTTGTTATGCATGATTTTAGGCCTCGAGTAGGTCCATGTTATGTTATGGAACTTGTTGGTAAATTTGGACGGGGTCCCGAGGGGCTCAGATGAGTTTTGGACGAGGTTCAGATTATTTTGCCGTATGTTGCAATTGGCTGAGACTGTTGGTTCTGGTATAGCCGCATCTGCGGAATATTGGTCGCAGAAGCGACTTTGCAGATGCAGGGTAATTTTCGCAGGAGAGAAAAGGGGCAGCTGGGCGTGAAGGTCGCATGTGCGGGTGCATGGGCGCATCTGCGCGACCGCAGATGCACAGAAATGCGATCGCAGAAGCGGGAAGTAGATCGCAGAAGCGATGGCTAGTGGGTTCAGAGATTCTTCTCAGAAGAGAAATTTGTAACGCAGAAGCGGGGCTCGCAGATGCAACGATATGATTGGATATGCGATGAAGCCTGGGCAGAACTATATTTTCGAGGGTTGGTCGTTTATTTCTCATTTTTTAGGCTTGGAGCTCGGTTTTTGGCGACTTTGGAGAAGAATTTCACCACACGAATTGGGGTAAGAATTCTTAACTCGGTTTTGATTATATTTCACGAATCTATACTAGTTTTTGGAATTTGGTTGATGATTTCAAAAGAGAAATTGGGGGTTTTGTCTAAAGTTTCATAGAGTGAATTTTTGAGGTTTGAACATCGATTCGGAGTCGAATTTAAGTGAAACTAGTATGGTTGGACTCATGATGGAATGGGTTGTCGGATTTTGTGAGTTTAGTCGGGTTCCGAGGTGTGGGCTCAGGTTTGACGTTTTGGATGATTTTGGATTTTTGACTAAAGATTCGACCTTTAACGATTGGGTTTGTTTCCTTTGGCATTATTTGATGTATTTGAGTTGCTTTTGACTAGTTTCGAGCCGTTCAGAGGTCGGTACACGCGAGATGGCATTTTTCGAGTATCGTTCGGCTTGCTCGGTATTGGATTTGGCTTGTTCGAGGTAAGTAACACTTCTAAACTTGGTGCTGAGGGTATGCACCCCTGAATATACGTGATATGTGTTTGGTGTTGAGGTGACGGGCATATGGGCGTGCACCGTGTAAATTGTGACTCGGTTATTTCTGTGATACTGTGTAGTTACCTAATCTTATTTGTATCCATAAAATCTCTACATGCTAGAGTAATTGAGCTGCGATCCATGTTAGAAACCATGTCTAGGCTATATGCTTATCCTGTTAGACACTTCTGTTGTTGAGTTCTTTGTGTACATTGCAATTTCATACTCAATCATACGCATTCATTTGCATATCAAATCTCAGTCTCTGTTACCATTTATTGATACATCACATCATTATTTTGGGCTGATTTTTATGACATTGTGAGCCCGAGAGACTGGAGAGATTGACGACTGAGTGAGGCCGAGGGCCTGATTGTGAGGATATTGATGGGATCGGGCTACACGCCATAGCAGGTATTATTGATTTCATTCCATGATTAGCTTATAATAGCACTTGGGATGGATCTGCCCCTCCGTAGTCTGCACACCCACAGTGAGCGCAGGTACCTACTAAGTGCGAGTGCCGAGTGATTGGGAGGACTGAGTGACTGTGAGGACTGAGTGATTGGGAGGACTGAGTGATTGAGAGGACTGAGTGAATTGATACTCTGAAAGTATGCATATGGTTTTATCACTGAGTTGCATTGCATTCGACATTTACACTTGACATACAGGCACATAGATGTATTTTCCTCATGTTGTACGGTATTGCGTCATTCATGACTTCACATACACATTAACATGTAGGCATAGAGATGTATTTTCCTCATGCCATTTGAAAATGAAACATTTACCTCTTGAAAGTTTTGGGAAAAATCACATTTTTACAAACGTACTCATATTTTGGTAATTTCGGTAAAAGATTTGGATTTTCACTGATATACTTGAAAAGTATGCCTATTTTATAGAACTGTGAACGAGCTGAGCATTTTATCTCTGAGTTACTTCTTTTATCACTTTCGTTATGTTTATGAACTGTTGTTGGCTATTGGTGTTGGACTCCGACCTTCGTTCCAGCTCGTCACTACTTTTAACCTAAGGTTAGGTTTATTACTTATTAAGTATATGGGGTCAGTTATACTCATACTACACTTCTGCACCTTGTGTGCAGATGGTGGATGTTGATGTTGCTGTGTACGACGGGAGCTGGATTTGAAGACATACTGGCGTTCCGGTCATAGCTGCCTCTTAATCTTGATAGCTTTAGAATTTTAATCTGTTCATATATATTTCAAACAGATGATGTACTTTATTTCATATCAGCTTTGTAAACTCTAAATCTTAGAAGCTTATGATTTGTACTACCAATCTTGGGAAATTTTTTTTATAAGAGTTCTGTTATATTTTCTTTATTTCTCTCAGTAAATCTCTTTTAAATTGGATTGTTGCTAATTGGCTTACCTAGCGAGTTGGGTTAGGTGCCATCATGACTAGTTGAATTTTGGGTTGTGACATTAGAGTTACAAGCTCAAAAATTAAGGACACTTAGTCCTCAACTTAGAGTTACAAGCTCAAAAATTAAGGATAGGTAGTCCTGAACTTAGAGTTACAAGTTTAAAATTTCATGACACATAGTCTTGAACTTAGAATTACAAGCTCAGAAATTAAGGACATGTAGTTCTGAATTTAAATTTAGAAGCTCAAAAATTAAGCACATGTTACCTTGATGTCCTTTTGAATCCATTTTTCTGATAAAGTTATTTTTTAATGGATTCTAACACTTTCTGCTTGCAAATCCTTTTTCAACTTCTCCGGTAATCTCTGAACCAAAAATCATAAAAACAGAAAAGTCTCTTAAGAAAAAATAAGCAAATAAAAAACTAATGGTATTCAAAGACTGAAATCTTATATCAACAATTTCTTTACGCAAGCCTTCATCAAATTATGTTGAAGGTATTGAACTTTGATCTTGAGATATTTGCACATGCACACTAGCTGATCCGCAACTTCTTCAAAAAAAATAAATGGTATCATCTCGATCAACTCAAACACCTATTTTATAAGGAAAAAAAGTAAGTATTTAGAACCAAAACACACAGACAAAAAGATATCCATTAATACTATTAACTTATTTTTTTATTATGGAAGTAGTTTTTACATAGGCTCTCATAATGCGGAGATTTCATATGTGAATAACACAGCATCCTAGGAAACCCGCATTCTCTGAAGTTCACAAATTCTTTTTTCTGGAAAACTGGGAATATTTCCATAATCCAAATACAAAAGGCGAAAGGGAAGCCAAGTATATTATAAGTGTCCTTTAATGATTTTCATTACCCGCTCAGACACAAAAGGCAAAAGTATAGTATAGTATCAATGATTTTTATTACCCGCTCAGACACATTCCTAGTCTTGTGTTTACCCATCAACATAGATTCGACAAAATAAATTGTTGCCAAATTCACCGTATCGTCGTCGCTGCCTACAAATGATGTAGTTGTACCTGATGGGCGACTAGTAATAAAATGCCACAAATCCCCTAACTCAATTTTATCCTTACCAGGGAAGTAGATTTTAGAAATCCTATTCGCTCTTTCACTCAAAAAGTTAAAATCCCCTGAAGAAGAACATTCCAATCTAGTAATTATCTGGAAGGCTTCACGTGTAAACTTTACTTCATGACAGAGGCATCATACCCATCATGATCCTTGGCAAACATCGTATGTTAAGCTACACCTAGCTTCTCGATTTAATACCTATGATACGGGTATGTAGTCAATACTCAATAATCCATATCACAAATACAGAAGCAAAGTGATCTCATTACCATCTACGGAAGCTTAACAAATAATAGAAGCGGAATAAATTAAGACACAATATAAAAAATGAAAAGTGTAAACAAATGTCAATAATATAGATCATTTGCTAAAATAACTAATTATATAGTCTAGCTCTCCAACGATACCTGTCACAAACACCTCTACAAAATCACTTTCGACATTGAACCAGGTGTTACATATTTTGTCACAGTTTTTTCACTTAAACACATATTCGAGTAAAGAAAATCACAAGGAGCATAAAAGCAAAATAGAAAATATACAATTCGATTCACGAAAAACGTCGAAAAACTTGGAACTGCAAATCCTGATTTCGATGATGAGAAGAAAAGGCTGGCTGAATTACTGAAATAAGCAAGCAAATCTTGCAACAAAAATTTAATATCACTAGAGAATCTTATCGATCCCAATTCCAAAAGAACAAAGAAGGACCGTTGAGGAAGTGGTTTGCCTTTGGATATAGGAATTGATTGTTAATTGGGATGAAGTTGGATGAAGAACTTACTGCATGTAAGACGGAAGTAACGAGAGGAGTTTGAAAAATTTTGATCTGGAGAGAGACAAGGGTTTTGAAATTTTGATAAAGGATTTGGGAAAGAAAAGAGATAGAAGAAAGGGTAAAACTATCTTTTCGTATTAATTTTAATAGAGTAATAGCTATTTTTGCTCAGCATTAAAAAAGGTGAATAAAAACTAAATACCACATTAAAAGTGGCTACCCCACGCCATTTCTACTAATTTTACCCATTTAAATGGGCTCTTGTTTGCAAAGCAGTTTGGGCTTTTTAAGGGCTCTATCCTTATTAAAATTTGGGCTAACACCTTAAAAGGACTTGATCCAGTTTATCGTTAGGCTTCCGAAATCATTCGAAGATTGTTGCAAATTTTACCTCCTATAGCAAACTATTACACCCTATTTATTATAAATCAAAATAATTTTAAAAATATTATTACTTATAGCTACCTTTTATATTTTATAGCAAAATATGTATTTATTTATACCTACCATTGAGGCATGAAATATGCCAATTAATTTTTCTCTCTCTCTCTTCGAGCAAAACCATGACTTCTCGAGTGGGTAAAAACTCTTCCATCCTCCGATTAATTCTCCAACTCGATTCATATGCTTAGGGTAGTACTAATATGGTGGAATTTGAAACGCAACTGATTTGTGGACAGAACTCATAGCTGCTGAAGAACACCAATTTGATTGTCCCTCTAAATCAACCTCTGGAACCAAATATTGTTGTTGTGTATCGCCGCCAAAAATTCCAGATCTGGCCATGTCTACGCCGGAGAAGATTTGAGGGCCGGATTTTTGTTTGTCTCCATTTTTACTTTTAATACAACGTATACAGTATTTTGCTTGGCCGGAAAATGCCATCTCCTGCGAACTTTCTTCTCTTCTTTGTTATTTAGTCACATACAATGATATAAATACATTATATTTTATACAAATACACTCAAATATATTATATTTGTTTTGTATAAATACAATATTTTTTCGCATGTATTTATGTATTCCGAAGGTCTGTATTTTTTTAATACAGCTGAATATCACTGTGTTTTGTGATTTTTTATTGTTTGAATACAGTCGAATTGAATACGGTGAATTGAATATAATGTATAATAGTGAATAATGAATATACGTGGATTGAATATAATGTATAAAGTCGAATTGAATAGAACGATATACACCATATTTCTTGTTTTTTTGTTGTTTGAATACAACTGAATTTAATATAATGAAATTGAATACAATTCAATGTTGTTCCGTTATTAAACACCCATAAATACAGTGATTACCTCACTGTATTTATAAATACAGTTGCGCGAATACATGGAATACAACACAATAACAACGAAATTTATGTAGAATTAATTTTGTTGAGTTAAATTAGAAGTGATACGCGCTAATTGATCCTCTTTCCGTTATTAAACAGTTGGACTCCCCTATTTTTAGGTGAATTTTGCTAATGTATTCATGAATGCAGTAGCGCGAATACAACAAATACAGTCGTACAGCTGGACTCCCATATTTTTTAGGCGAATTCTGCTATTGTATTCACGAATACAGTAGTGCGAATACAGTCGCGTAACAACTAAATAGTAGCTATAGGAAGTAATTATGTATATTATAGTTATAAGAAGTTAATAGCCACTAAACAGTAATGGTTTCTGAAAATTCCTCGAGATTGTTCGCTTAATGGGCTCGTTCATTTTCACTTTTCAAGTGTGGTATTATGAGTCCAAAACTAATAAGTTTAAAGCCTATTAAAGTGGCTATCATGCACATGCTTGGATGGGAACTTTACATAACTGTCACACTTTAAAAAGAATATAACAAACTCGTAGCATGAAATCCAATATTACAGTTGTGGCAGGAAAATATTTATATTTGTAGCACACAGTTCCATTAAAATAGGAATATTAATTATTAATCTCTAAACATAAGCAATTTGAATGGAAAGTCAATAATTCTTTGTACAAAAATCATGCATTTTTTCTCTTTATCTATTTGATTTCCTTCTTTTTCTTCGTCTTCTTAATTTTATTTTTTGCCGAAGCCAATATATTTTCTAAATTTGTTCCATTCGCTTTCTTTTTAATTATCTTTCTTAAATTTTTCTCTTCTTTCTTTCTTCCTTTCTTAACATAAAGATCTTACTTCGATAATAATATACTTTAATATATACAAAATATATATAAAAAATATATATTGAAATAACATATATAAAATATACATAAAAAATACATCTTCAATTAAGATGACACTTAGACATGTGAAATATACATAATAAAAAATATAGCTTAAATTTAATTAAGATGGCATATAAATATACAAAAAACATATATATAAAAAATACATCCTGAATTAAAATGACACTTGACATATAAAATATATTTAAAATAAGATGGCACTTCACAAATAAATATACAAAAATTATATACATAAAAATATATTTTGAATTAAAGTGATACTTGATATACAAAGTATAAAAGACGTATAAATCAATACATCTTGAATTTAGGTGGCATTTACATATGCATCAGATTTTAAAAAATGGAGTGAAGAAGATAAATGTTGGGCTTAATTTTTATAATATGCTAATAATAAAAAAAAGTGCTCTTTATGGAATAAACAATAAATGATGTTATTTTTTTAAATAATAGTTAAAAAACGATCAAGTTTGTAAAAAATCTCTATAAATTTCCTCACCCTAAATCCTTTCCTTTTGCATCTATTCAATCCAGCTTTTGTCTTCAACTTATTCCTTATTTCATTCCTCCTTAAAGTAACTGATTTTACCTCTATTTTTATACTTATACGTAGTATATTAAATTTAATAATTGATTGTGTTGTATAATTATTAAAAACATGATGAATAATGATGGCATATATGAATATATTACTAGTATATATTCATAGTATACCTTAATGGTATATATAGATTCTATTATACTTGTGGATTACTATCATATACAACGTATTTTAGTGGTGTACCCATAATATACAATTCTTTGAGAAAATACATTATGAAGAATATAATATAATATTATTGATATACGTAGTATATAATTGTTTTAACATATAATTGTTTAATGCAGGAATATATACGATGTATATTCAGAATATATTAAATTTAACAAGTCAATTTACTGTATATTTATTGAATTATTTTATATATACAGTGTATATATAAAATAATATATACTACCTCAAGGATAAACCAATGCCACCACAACTCAATCATACACAGCCTTCACCACCGTACCAGTCAATCTTCAAAAACACCATTCAGCACATCTTTTTTTTTAAGAGAAGAAACAAGACGGAAGCAAATGAAGAATAAAAGGAAAAACGAGAGAAATAAAAAATCAACTTCAGTAGCCACTAATATCTAAAATAGCTTTCCATTTGGTCAAAATAGTGTTTTCATATGCTACCATAAAAATCATACTGAATTTTGATTGGTAACGACATAGCAGTCAAGGGGTGGAAAGATTAATGGAGATGTGGCTTAGGGTTGCAAGAAGAGAAATAAGAAATTAGGTTGAGGGTTGATAAATATGGTGAAAAGAATAAAAATGCGTGATTTGTGCAGTTAATTTATACTTTGAAACATAATTTTTATATTAAGCTAAGAATGTAAAAAAAGTGCTATTTATGAAATAAACTAGAAGTGATTCTATTTTTCTAAATAATTTTAAGAAAAGGATCTAAGCGTATAAAAAACTCCATGCTATAAGTGTTATATTCATTGGTCTCCTTTTTTATTAATGCCGACAGAGGGTAGGCCATTATAATTGTTTCCTTTGAATTTGCCAATGTTTGGAAACTAAATAAGGAAATTAAGAGAAATAAATAGTTGAAAGTTTATAACTTTTCTCTTTGAAGGAAAACTTTGGGAAGCAATTTTTTTTTTTTGGGTTGTGATGTCTATGAAGAGGTTATAAGATATAAAGAAACGGCGTATTGTTTTTCTTAGTTTTCGACATTCAATTTTAAAAAGAAGTTGAATAAAAATGAACTTTAAGTCTAGCTTAACCCAAAAGCGTGCATAAGTTTAGGATTGTTCAACACTATATAACTAGACCCATTTTTTAATGTCTCCAACCCGGGTGGGATCTAACATCTTCTTTTGTCTTTTCAACTCAAACAAGAGAAAGGTATATATATAAGTACAAGCCAAAGTAGCATAGTGAAAGATAATTTTTGGAACACATAATTAATGAAGAGTTGTCAAAATATTTGAAGTTTGAATTGGAGATGCACTCGTACATTTAGATTATTGACTTACCCAATTGATTTATATTTTTGGATGTAGGGCGCAACAAAGCAAATTGAGATGTGAAAAAGTTGTAAATCACTTTCCAGTAATTCTGTCTAAAATTAATCTTCATTTATAGAATGGATATTTCAAATGTAATCGTCATATAAAAACTTAATGAAATACGTCAACCAAATGGAAGTTCTCGAGTTAACATTGACAAAGTTGAAGTGTTGACCGTGTAGTAATAAACATGCATCCTTCACCACAGACCTTTTAAGAAGAAAAGAATCATGTATTCAGTTAGAGCTCGTGACTCAGTATTACCAGTCTTGGGAGGTTGTATTCATATTTGTTTCCGCCGTTGTTTTTGATTACCTATTTAATTTTTTAAATAAAATGGCTTGAAATGTAATTGTAATCGGCTTACCTAGTCTTAGAGACTAAGTGCCATCACAACGCCTGTGGTGGAATTTTTGGGTCATGACAAGTTGGTATCAAAGCTCTAGGTTCATAGGTTCTACGAGTCACAAACGAGTCTAGTAGAGTCTTGCAGATCGGTACAGAGATGTCTGTATTTATCTTCGAGAGGCTACAGAACTGTTAAGAAATTTCCACTTCTTTCATTCCTGTCGTGCGGATTTGTTGATTGTGAAATTTTAGCCTTTGTATCTCTATTCTCTCATAGATGGTGAGGACACGCACTACCGGGTTAGCTGAGTAGGCATACACACATACTGATAGGGCTGAAAGAGGCCAGGACCGAGGTAGAGGCCGAGGTAGATGTCACGACCCCAAATCCATGAAGGTCGTGATAGCGCCGGACTCCACTGTCAGGCAAGACAATAATAAATACTTAATTGGGTTCTCATTTTGTTACTTTTGAAATCATATTTTCCTTCAATTTAAATCGTAAAGGATGAAGTTTAGAAAATAAATAATAATATCTTTAAAAATTCCAATACAACACAACCCATAATCATCCCAAAACCCGGTGTCACAAGTGCATGAGCATCAACTAGGAAGTAAAATAAAATACAACATCTGTCCGAAATACAATTTGGATATGAGAGATATAATTACTCTGAAAGAAACTCTGCTGGTTGCGGATCGTAGTATAGAATGCAGCTCGCCTAAGTCCCCGCCAAAATCTCGCCTTTGCGCCCACAAGGCCGTTAAACATTGTGTACATGCACAAAAATGTGCAGCAAGTGTAGCATGGGTACATAAATCAACATGTACCCAGTAAGTATCCCGCCTAACCTCAAAGAAGTAGTGACGGGGGGTCGACTCGGACACTTACTATAGGCTATAATTAATATACCAATGATATAATTTAAGCATGGATCACGAAGAACGGCTGTAAGCTCAATATCATGAAATGAGTAAACAATTATTTTGTTGATAAGAGATTTCCAAATTCCTATTTCATCATTTATCAATTTATCTCAGACCAGGGAGGCAATATCATTATTTAAAAATTTTAAGGCAAGCAATACAAGCATGCGCAAATCATGCCGAGGTTATACGGCCCGGTCCAACATAATATTTAAACTGTGCACTACCAGAGGGTCGAATGGCGTCAACCATAGATGCATCTATTTAATCTGCCGAGGCATTCGACCCGTTCCACAAAAGCTAAAACACATTCAGACAGTCAAATCAAGGATTTATTTAGGGTTAATGTTCAAAGAAATATCAATTCTCATTGACGGTCAAGTGACCCGTCCAAAACCCAAGTAGGTGAAGCTTACCCTTTTGAAATTCTTTTATCAAGTTCCAATATGTTTTAAACGGTTAAATTAACAAGTAGGATGCAAGCATCGAAAAAATAACGTGATTTGGGTCCTAGACTACCCGGATAAGCATAATAGTAGCTATGCACGGATTCTCGTCACCTCGTACGTATGTAGAACCCCACAAATAGAAGCACATATAGAATTATTCCACCTATGGGTGAATTCCCTCTTATAAGGTTAGAAAGGAGACTTACCTCGCTCCGAAGTTCCATAATCGACTCCAAAGCCGCTCCAACAACTCAAACTGATGCCCGTCTCTCCAAAACTAGTCAAATAAGATGCAACCCAATCAAAATATGCTCTAATACTCATAATTAATCAATTTACAACAATTTCCAACTCCGCTCGAAAAGTCGATAAAAATCACCCTCGGGCCCACGTGCCCAAATTCCAAATTTTTTCGAACATAACTATTACACATGACTTTACGAACTCAAATATATAATTTATTTCCAATTTCATGCCCAAATTCGTGGTCAAAATCCAAAATACCAATTTCTAGGTTTTTCTTCAAAATTCCAAATTTCTACCAAATTTCCATGCTTGAATCCGCATAAAAACCATGTATTTGACTCAGAATAGGTGGGAGTTACTTACATCATAATAGATGATGAAATACCCTCTTCAAAAGCTCCAAAAATCACCCAACCAAAATGAAAAAATGGATGAAATGAACCCAAACCCCGCTTAAAAGCATTCTGCCCAGCCCGACTTTCGCACCTGCGGCCTCTTCGTCGCATCTGCGGTCTCGCAGGTGTGGCCGAAACCTCGCACCTGAACATTCCCTCTGCCTAAAAAGACTCCGCACCTGTGCCTTTCCTTCCGCATATGCACCTTCGCAGGTGCGGACATACCCTCGCACCTGCACTCCCAGACTCTTCTCTCACTCTCGCACCTG
This sequence comes from Nicotiana tomentosiformis, assembly GCF_000390325.3. NCBI lineage: Eukaryota > Viridiplantae > Streptophyta > Magnoliopsida > Solanales > Solanaceae > Nicotiana > Nicotiana tomentosiformis. The sequence goes on from NC_090817.1 coordinate 129,072,646, forward strand.
CGACGTACCTCCGCATCTGTGACCTCGCCGGTGCGGAAAACCATTCGCACCTGCGGTCACTGCCCAGCTTCGTCCAAACTGCACCTACGACCATTGGCTCGCACCCGCGTCCCTCTTTTCGCAGGTGCGATCACACCAGATATCAGCTGCCTCACCTTTTCTTCCAAGTCCAAACTCGATCCGTTGACCATCCGAAATCTACCCGAGGCCCTCGGGACCTCAACCAATTATACCAACATGTCCCAAAATACATTACCAACTTAGTCGAGCCTTTAAATCACATCCAAGAATATCGAAACTACGAATCACCCTCCAATTCAAACTCAATGAACTTTAGAACTTCAAGCTCCTACAATTGATGCCGAAACCTACCAAAACACGTCCGATTGACCTCAAATCTTGCACACAAGTGATAATTGGCATTACGGACCTATTCCAACTTCCAAAATGGGAACTCAGCTCCGATATCAAAAAGTCCACTCCCGGTCAAACTCTCCAATAACCTTCAAATTTCTAACTTTCACCAAATGACCCCGAAATGACCTACGGACATCCAAATCCACTTTCGGATGCGCTCCCAATACCAGAATTACCATACGGAGCTATTCCCAGAATTGGAATCCCAAACAAACATTGATAACATTTAAATGCACTTCAACTCAAATTAATGAAATTCTTCCAAAATGCGAACTTCCATAATAGGCGCCAAAACGCTCCCGGGTCATCCAAAACCCGATACGAATATATGCCCAAGTCTAAAATCATCATACGAACCTGTTGGAACCTTCAAATCCCGATTTCGAGTTCGTTTGCACAAAATGTAACCTTAGTCAATTCTTCCAACTTAAAGCTTCTGAAGTGAGAATAGTTTTTCCAAATCAACTCCGAACTTTCCGAATTTCAATTCCGACAATGTGTACAAGTCATAATACCTGAAGTGAAGCTACTCATGGCCTCAAACTGCCGAACGATGCGTTATAGCTGAAAATTACCGGTCGGGTCGTTACAGTAGAGGTCGAGGAAGGGCACGTGCCACGATCGGAGCACCTGTCAGAGCAGTAGCTGAGGAGATGCCAGTAGCTCCAGTTGGGGGACAGGTACCAGAAGCACATGTTAAAACCCTCAGATTTCAGGAGACTTTAGCACAGTTCCTGAGTATGTTTGGTACATTAACTCAGGCGAGATTGATCATCGTTGCACCAAATATTTCGCAGATTGGGGGAGTAGCTCAGACTCCTACCACAACTCTTGAGCAGCAGGTTCATATCGGTCAGGTTCCGGGTGTAGTATCGGTACAACCTGTTATTCCAGTTTGGCCCGAGGTCAGGCCAGAGGCATCAGAAGAAGAACAAAAGAGACATGAAAGGTTTAAGAGGTATAGTCCACCTACTTTCAGTGGTACGACTACAGAGGATGCCCAAGGATTTCTAGAAAATTATCACCGTATTCTTCGCACCATGGGTATTGTGGAAGTGAGCGGATTTGCCTTTACTACATTTCAATTGTCAGGCGCATCATATCAGTGGTGGCTAATCTATGAAGAAGGTAGACCAGCCGATGCAACACCACCAACTTGGGCTCAATTTTCGGAAATGTTCTTGAAAGAGTTTGTTCCCCAGACTCTCTGAGATGCGTGGCGCATAGAGTTTGAACGGTTACATCAGGGCACTATTACAGTGTCATAATATGCTATCAGGTTTAGTAAGTTAGCCCGTCATGCACCTATCTTGGTTCCTACAGTTAGAGAGCGGGTCCGCAGATTCATTGAGGGGCTCGATTATGATATTAAAATATGCATGGCTTGAGAGTTGCAAACTGACACTCAATTTCGAAAAGTAGTGGAGATTACGAGGAAGATTGAGGGTGTTCTAGGTGAGGAAAGGGAGTCTAAGGAGGCCAAAAGATTTCGAAGCTCTGGAGAGTTCAGTGGATTTTACTCTTCAGCTAGGACCCATTATAGCGGAGGCTCGAGTAGTCGGCCAGCTCAGTCCGCACATTAGATTACTCGGAGTGCTCCAGTAAGTTCTTACAATGCACCACTAGCATGGGATTCCTATAATTTTTATTCCAGTTATCCGGCACAGACTCAGTATGAGCAACCGCGACCTCAGAGGGGCTGTTATGAGTGTGGTGACACTAGGCACATTATGAGAGATTTTCCCAGACTTGGGAGGGGTGGATTTTATCAGAACACTCAGACTATGGGTCTAAGTATAGCTAGTACCCCACGCGCACAGCCAGTTAGGGGTCGGGGACAGATGGGTAGAGGGAACCTAAGAGGTGGAGGCTCGATCAGTTGATATAATCGCTATGATTTGGCTGAGGCTGATACACCAGATGGTGTCATTACAGGTACGATCCCGATTTGTTATAAATGAATAATTTTCCTTAATTCGATTCGGATCTAAATATTGAGCTGAGTCCTCCTATTATGCCCCGTTTATGGGTGAGCTTCGTAATTTTATGGCCCACTTATATGTTTATCCATGTCGGGAGATTTGAAGATGTGAGCCCGTGTCGAGCATTTTTATTTTTGGGCCCATTGAGGGCTATAAGTCCAAAAGTAATTTTTCTTATTCATTACAGTGGGTTTGATGTGTTTCAGAATAATTGATTCCAATTTTATGAATTATATGCCCTACCGGTATGAGGGTTCATTATATGCTATGAAAAATATTTACGAAATTTATTGAAAAGAAGAAAGAAAGGAAATTGATATTTCAGTTGGCACAATGTGCAAAATACTTGTGATTCGGAGTTGAGGACGATGTCCTCGCATTTTTATATGATGTAAAATATTTAAACCGGGCTACAAGCTGCAGTGGAAGTTATATAAGGACGAGGTCCTTATGTGAAATATTTATGAGTTTAAATTCTTCCTTTGTGAAATTAAATTTGTACTATAGTAAAAATAGGGAGTCATGCCTGTTAGGCTTATTTGATAATTCTTGTATATCTTTCTGTGCATATATAGCCATAATTATGCTGTAAACATTCAGTTTTAGCCTATAAGGTGAGTTCCCAGGTGACGTTATATGTGACTCGTTAATTCGAGTAAATAATTATGAGGTATTCACGCCTCACATTCTGTTGTCAGTGTTGTAAAAATTCGAAACGAGGTTTTGGTAAATATGAGGGTAATTGATGATGCTGGAATTAATTATGAACAGCTTTTAAGACTAGAGATCTGATGATGGGCATACATATGATGTGATTCATGTCCTGATACCATTATGATAACGCAGTGCTTGTAACACTGAGATTAGTGTTATTAATATATACATTATGGTGCTTTATTGGGTTGTGGATGTGTTGTTAGGAGTTGTTTTGGTGATACTCTGGCAGGTGGATAGGCCCAATTACAGGGGAGACTCTGCCGAAATTTCTGAAAAATTTGGGAGTTAGTAAAAATTTGGGGGATTGAGACGTGCAAAAGAAGAGATAAGTTATGTTATGTATTTGAGGGCGAATGATCCTAAGCGGGGGAGAATGTAACACCCCGAAAATATTTTAAAGTACTTCAACACTATCAAGAAAGTTGATGTTTGTGTAGGAACGAGTGGCTATAGCCAGTTGAGACTAATATCGTGCGTTGATGTGAAAATCAAGCCTTTTGAAAATGTTTGGAGTGTAAGAAATTGATTTTAAGGCTTATAAGTGTAAATAAAAAAAATAATTTCCACTAAAATGATGTTGTCGGACCCCCGTTAAATTTACGGTCACGTAGAATCACCCGTGAGTACGTGTGAAATAATGCACTCAATAATTTAATGCCATCAGAAAGATTCTTGGCACGTTCGAGAACGAACGTATGTTTAAGAGGTGGAGAATGTAACGACCCGACTTGTCATTTTAAAAATTTATGCCGCGTTCAGTGATTTAAGATCTAGAGTAGTTTCGTAATGTGTGTTATGGCCCGCGGGTGTGGTTGAATTTGATTTACGGAAGATTCGGAATTTAATTAAAAGAACAATTCTTATTTAGAAGCTTAAATGGAAAGAGTTGACCGAAGAGTTGACTTTTGAGCAAGCGACCCCGGAATGGAATCTTGATGGTGTCAATAGCTTCGTATGATGATTTTGGACTTAGGAGTATGTTCAGATTTGGATTTGAAAGTCCGTAAGATAATAATTCGATGCATTTTGGCAAAAATTGGAAAATAGAAGATTTTTGAAAAGATCTACCGAAGGTTGAATTTTTGATAACGAGGTCGAATTTTGATTCCGAAAATTGGAATAGCTCCATTACGTCATTTATGACTCGTGTGCAAAATTTGAAGTCATTCCGGATTGATTTGATATATTTCGACGCAAAATATAGAAGTTGGAAGATTTGAAAACTCATAATTTGATTCGATGCACGATTCGTAATTTCGGCATTGTTTGATGTGGTTTGAAGCCTCGACTAAGTTCATATTATATTTTGGGATGTGTTGGTATAATTGGTTAAGGTCCCCAGGGCCTCGGGTGGATTCCGGAAGGTAAGCGGATTGTTTGGAAATTTTTGTGAATGCTGGTTTTTGGCAGCCACTAGTGTCATCGCATATGAGATGTAATAGACTGCAGATGCGCCATCGCAGAAGTGAGGCTGAGGTCACAGAAGCAAAATGAACAGGTCTGGACAGTGGTCGCAGGTGCAAAACATTCCCCGCACCTGCGTGATCGCAGATGCAGTACATGGAGTGCAAAAGCGAGAAGCTTCGCAAATGCGCAATTGGTCATCGCTTCTGCGATTACGCAGAAGCGAAGAGAACTCCGCAAGTGCGAGGGCATCTGGTGGACTTCCACAGAAGCAAGTTTTGGCTCGCAAAAGCGGCTCCGCAGATGCGGCGACGCGTCCGCATATGCTGAACTGGGCAGAAACATTTAAGGACCAAACATGGTCATTTCGCCATTTTCGATTGAGATTTTGAAGCTCGGGTTTTGGTCGATTTTGAAGGAGTTCTTCAAGACTTTGACTTGGGTAAGTGTACTAGATCCTAAAGTGATTATATTTCATGAATATATGGTTATATTCATCATTTAATTTGGATTTTTATGGAGGAAATCAAGATTTTTGCAAAATCTTTCAAAAATGAAAATTTAAGATTTGGAGGTCGAGTTGTTATTGAAACTCGATAAAATTGGTATGGTTGAACTCGTATCGGAATGGGTGTTCAGATTTCATGAATATTATGTCGGGTTCCGAGGGGCAAGCCCCGCGTTGACTTTTGTTGACTTTTTTGGAATAATTATTTTAAGTCGACATATTATTATCCGGAATTATTTCCGATGAATTTTAATGAAGTTATACAATTAATTTGGATATATTTGAGCTGTCCGGAAGTCAATTCAAGCAAGGAGGCGATTTTGGAATATCGGCATAACTTTAAAAAGATAAGTGTCTTGCCTAACCTCGAGTGGGGGAATTACCCCTTAGGCATCGAGTCTTGTGTGTCATTTGTGAAATGTGAAAAGCCGTGTATGCATAGGTGACGAGTACGTACTTGAACTTATATTTAGGCATTATTGTGTAGTAAATTGGATAATTGTTGGTATTTATTAAATCATCTAATTGCCATGCCTAAATTCTTGTTGTTGAATTTGTTTTTATATGATAATTTGATGTGATTGTTACTTGAATATTTATGTAATTCTATGAGTTTGTTGGTTTGATATTTCTTGGAATTTAATTTCATTATGGATTTTTCCTATGCAAATAATTAATTAAATGATCTTAAAAAGAGGTGTTTATATAATTATTGAGAATTTGGATTAATGAAAGCGTTGCTCTATGCTGAGTAATTTCTATCTCTGTTGATTGTTTTTGAGGTTTTATACACATTGTGTGGAGCCTTCGGCTGTTTGTTGTAAAATTAATTGATTTGGTTGTATATTTGGAATTGGTTGTGGCCATTGGGCAAATTGTGATATGAATTGATTTTGTTATGTTGCCGTGATAATTTTCTGTGTAAATTGTTGTGTTGTGTGAGTTGTTATTTTGAGGATATAAGGGTGGTATTCCACTGTTCAAAATTATGTGGGTATAAGGGTGGCATTTTCACTGTTGTTATGTGTGTTGGGATATTATCTGGGCGGAGTGATAAGGGTGGCTATAGGAGAGATAGGGGTGACTATATGAGCAATAAGGGTGGCTATTGATATTGTTATGGCAGAGAGATAAGAGAGGCTATTATAAGAGTGATAAGGGTGGCTATAAGAGAGATAATAGTGGCTATTGCCAGGGATGATATGTGATGGGGTGGAGTGGTTGCGTTGGTAAATTTTATGTGATGTTGTGATTTTCATTGTGTTTATTTTTATGCCTTATACAATTTGTCTTGTTATTGGTAAATTGATAACAATATGATTTATGTTGAGATTGGGGGCCTGTGGCTATTGCCAGGCGGATTATGAAGAGAAATGTGGGCACCAGGTGCCATGAGTAAATAATGATGATATTGGCACGTGAATTGTCCGTGCAGTTGTGATATGAAATTTGGGCACGAGGTGCAGAGATTAAATGATAATGATATTTGGCACGTGAGTTGTCCGTGCGGTTGGGGTACAAAAATTGACACGAGGTGTTGTAGAAATATGAAATTGGACTGAGACCCGTACTTTATGATTTTGAAATGAGGTGTCACATGATGACTTTTATTCGAAAGATACTTATTTGAAGGAATTATATTAGAAAGAGATTAATTTGAAATAATTATATTTGAAATATATTTATTGAAGGAATTATATTAGAAAAAGATTTATTCGAAAGAATTATATTCTAACGATATTTATTTGAAGGAAGTATATTCAAAATATATTTATTAAAAAGTAATTATATTCTGAAGAATATTAATTAAGAAGCATATACGCGACAAATTTATATTTGAAGGACTTGATTTAATTGTGTGTACTCATGTTTATTATTTGTTGAGCAGTATTAATGATGTTCTTATTGCCCTGCTATGCATATCATTGGTTGATTTGTGTTGCCCTTATTGTTATTTGTTTTCTATTATTTTGTATATCACATTGCACAGGTTTTAGACTAGTGAGTGTCTTGACTGTACCTCGTCTCTACTCCACTGAGGTTAGTCTTGATACTTATTGGGTACCGACCGTGGTTTACTCATACTACACTTCTGTACATTTTTGTGCAGAGCCAGTTATTGGAGCTATCGGACTCGGACAGAGTTAAAGTGTGATCGCAAAGATTCAAGGTAGAGCTGCTTGGTCGTCGCAGTTTTTTGGAGTCTTTCCATTTTTATTGTACTGTTAATTATTATTTAAACAGTATTGAGTATTTGATCCTTGAGATCATTTCATGTATTCAGTTAGATCTTGTGACTCAGTATTACCGGTCTTGGGAGGTTGTATTCATATTTGTTTCTGCTCTTAATTTTGATTACCTATTTAATTTTAAAAAATAAAATAGCTTGAAATGTAATTATAATCGGCTTACCTAGTCTTAAAGACTAAGTGCCATCGCGACACTTGTGGTGGGATGTTTGGGTCGTGACACAAAGTGCATGAAAGAAAATGCATCTGAGATCACATATAGAAAAAGTGCACAAAATCCTTAAGAGAATACAAGGGTTAAAGACTTAAACGGATATTCAAGCGAAAGTAAGACTCAAACAATATTTGAGAAAAAATATGTGTTTACTTACAAGAATGTGCCAAACCGGTAAAAATACAAAACAAGAAAAGAAAAGCTAAACTGTAGTGTCTCCGGAACCATGAGGAAGAGAAGAGTTCGCGACCCCGGGAGATATAGATAGTTCCACCGATGGCTCGAGATTTCCCCCAGTACGATCTACAACATCGTCGCCTTCCGGTTCTTCCTCAGTTCCCGAAAACTCGGAACCAAAGGGGCCAGATACACCAGACCTCGATGGGAGTCCAGTCTTAGCAGCTAGCTCAAGGTCGCGTGCTTTAGCAATTTCGGCATCAATATCAATGACACCAGCTTTTGATTCTTTCAAGTTTTTTCTCCTCATGCTTTACATGGCGTAACCTTTTTCAACAACGAGGGAAGCCTTTCGGCGCTTGAGTTCTGCCACACCCCTTTTCTACCCCAAAAGATATGTATTATGGATTATTGTGGGGTTAAAGGGTTTTTCCAATTAAAGTGATAAACTTGAGTAGGGATTATTTTATTTTACAGAGTCACCACTTGAAATTAATTTTTGGGTGTTCCAACTCACCTTTTATTTGAAATCCTAGTCAAAGAAAGGTTTGACTCTATTATTATTGATTTGCGAAAATAAAGTTCGAGTAAGAAATTATGTTGACTGGGGAGAAGGTGTAAGGCATTCCCCGAGTCTCGTGGTTCTAGCACGACCGCTTTATTGACTACAATTTGGCTTGGATTAATTTTGGACAAACTGTGATTTATTGGTTCTCATGTTTTACCTATGTCCGGTTTTATTACTTGATTAGATTTATGGAAATTATCTTGAAATAAGTTACGCGTACGTGTACTCATTTTTGTTTGGCGTGTCAAGAATCGTGTCATGTGTACGTGTACACAATCAATAACATACTTATTATTATTTGAAGTTGATTGGTCAAATCACGTGAACGCGCACTTGTATTTGGGGTTACATATCACAGCTAAGCCACGGGAACCGTAAACATAGCCATGATATTTAATTATTTAAAGCGCGCCTAAAGAAACTAGCGCACTTGAATTAGTTTCCTAAACTAATTTGCGATTATTGTAAGGCCAAGCGTTTATGGATAGGAAGTTATTTGGAAGTCAGGAAATATTTTAGCTAATTAAAGTATTGACAAGTTATCCACATTTAGAAATATTTACAACTTACTACTCTATCTTCGAAATTAGGAGACATTTATCTATTATGGAAGAATGTGCTAATTATTAATCTAGTGATTAAAATTATTGGGCCTCACAGATTTATACTTAATCCAACCCATGCCTACCTCTTTTTTTTCCTATTAAATGGCATAGCTCACTTCTGGTTCACTTAATTGGACTCCAACGCATGGTCCATTAATATGACAAGATCTTCATTCTTAATTCTAAATAGCAAATCTTATTAAGATGAAATTATATTCAAATAGTTTGTTGAGAAATAGCTTGAAACATGTAAAATGAAACTACAACATGACAATGTGTATAAATAAAACAACACAAAAATCATCACATGAACCTCTATAAGAATCTCACACAAACAATAAAATAATTAACAAAGGGAGGATAAGTAATGAACCTTTAAGCAAAAATTTCCTTCAGAATTTGATTAATGCAAAAAATTCTTAGCCAAACAAGTACACCAAACCAAGGGCAAATCATCAAATGAGCAGAAAATCTAGCGACAAAGCTTTTAAAATTTGAGCCCGAACCTAAACTTGATTGTACCTCGTGAGGCAGCTGATTTTTGGCGTGAGAGAGGTGACTACCAATGAAGCTTCACATGATGTTTTTAGGCTTGAATTTGGGGCATTTTTGGGTCTTTAACGGAGTGATGAATTGCTAGTTATTTTGAAAGAAAGGGGAAGAGAGAATAAAGCGAGTAGAAATTCCTTTAGCGCTTAAGAAGATTTGTTTTTCAATTCTCTCCTCTATTTTTTCACTCTTCTTCTCCGAATTTTCTCTCTTCTATTTATATAAAAAATTTCAAAATTTTTCAGATTTTCTTTTTCTTTTTTATTTTTATTTAATAAATAATTCTCACTTCCCATTTTCCTTCTTTTTAATAAATAATATTTTGCACATTCCTTTACTTTTTTTTCATTTCCCACTATCTTAGGTTTTATTTTTTCTAAATTTTCACTTTCTTTTAATTTTTTTTAGAAAATATTCTACTTTTTTTTTACTTTTTTTTAAAAAACAATTACTTTCTTTTCCTTTTTTTTAATTCCCACCTACATTTACTTTTCTTTTTTATTTACCACTTTATTTTACTTTTCATTTTTTTATTTCCCACATTCCTTTACTATTTGTTTTTTTAATTTTCCACTTTCTTTTACTTTTTTTTTAAAATTCCCACATTCCTTTACTTTTAATTTTTAATATCGTACTTTCCCTTTTCCTTTTTTTTATTCTACCTGAAATTTTAAAAACAATTATTTAATTTTTTTATATTTTTATTTTAAAATAAATATAAAAATAAAAATAATATTAATAGTAATAATTGGCCTTTTTATTATTTTTAATTTTTACCCTATAAAAAAAGGTGTAACAAAGCTAAAAACTGTAGATTAAACCCCTAAAAATATTTACATAGTAGACGGTGACAAAAATTTAAATATGGTAAAAAATTAGGTGCTCACAAGTTCTTCTTTGGGTTAGGTTATCTCGGCAGAAAGATTTTCCCGGACGGGCCTATCAAATTTGAGGTTGACACCGAGTTCGCGGACAGTTGAACTAAAAAACATATTTATGCTCGATAGTTTTCCTGTACTTCTCTTCTAGCTGGGCATGTTTCGCCCCCACAACAACAAGCTCTTCGGCTTTGGAGTTCAAGGCTACTTCCAAGTTAGTTACCTTTTCAGTAGTAGCAGCCTCGCGCTCGGTTGCAGCAAGAATGGCATCCTGGACTTCAGCCTATTTAGCCTTGGCTTCATCAAATCTAACCTTCAGCGGGTGTTGGGACCAAACACACTCACGCAAGTATACGCGGTCGTCAAGTAATAAAGTGACTAAAAGTCCGATGTCGAACCCACGAGGACTTATGATTAACTATTAACTAAATTAGACTATCCTAATTATCTAAACAAGAATTAAACCTAAAAATATTTTATTCTAAACTAATTAAATAAAAAAATATAAATAATAAACTTTGAACAGAGAAAGAGCAGATTTTTATGATATCAATGTAATGAAAACGATCTAGGGTTATGGGCTATCTAACAATCCTATTGTATTCTTCAATTGAATTGACCGACTAATTTATCTAGCTTATTGGTTGACAGGGTTAATATTGCTCATAAGAATCTGTCGAGTTCTTACTCGCCTATTCAAGCTAACCTAACGCCTATATGTCTATGGAGTTAGAATCAACAAGAACGCATTTATAATTCCTGTAAATCAACCAAGCAAGGCAATTAGGTATATGTCTATCCTAACCACGAATCCGTTCCCCGATGCCCGAGTTCAAGAACTTGCTCTACTCAATCCTATATGCAATCTAGAATTCCCACTTTCGAGTTCAATTCTAGATTCGTAGATAGTATTCAATTGGTGATCAAGTAATTAAATAATTAAGCGCAAGATTGAATAAATAAACCAATATGATAAATCAAGAAGGCAAAATCAATATCAGAATAACAATATTCATGAAAGAACCACAACCCTAGAACGTGAAGTTTAGCTCCACATAGACATGGTAGCCAAACAGCAAATCATACAAAGAAACATAAAGATTACTATGTTTGGTGGGAGAAAGATGAAACTTGATGAATTCCGGCCTCCACAGCTTTGTCGTGGCTTTTTCCCCTTTCCTAATATGTTCGATGACCTAAAAGAGGCGTTTTTGGCTTATATATTGCGTACAAAAGTCGTGGGCCAAAGTTCTCCTATTTCTAATCCAAATCAGCTTCAGGGATAAATGTTAGGGTAGTTCTCCTATTTCTAATCCAAATCAGCTTCAGGGATTGATGCTAGGGTGGATGCGTCGCATCCACCTCGTCCTCCACTTCTCAGCTTCGCATGCTAGGGTGGATGCTTCGCATCCACCTCGTCCTCCACTTCTCAGCTTTGCCCAGGTGCGGATGCTAAGGCGGATGCTATGGGCCGACTTCACTGCTAAGGGTGTACGAAATCTGATCTTTTTCTAGATTGGATGCGACGCATCCAATCTCTCTTCCTCTACCTAGAGCACCTTTTCTTCATATTTTTGCACTCCAAACACCCTAATTCACCACACACAACTCAATTAGTCATAAAACCAATAATTAAACCATGTTGGGCATTTTAAAGATCAAATAACATCAAGAAGCGATTAAAACATGGGTAAAGTAACATCAACACATATCGAAATATGCCAAACATCACTACCCCACACTTAAACCTTAGTTCGTCCTCGAACAAATCATCCTATAGTAGACGAAACAAAGTTAAGCTCTTATCATTCAAAGCACACTGCACCTATGACCATGGTTATTTGCAACAATTAGGCTCTAGACTATTCATCACATACACTTTCCTTTACTTATGCCCTTCTTTAAACATTTTCGAACAAAGACAACATGCTCACAACAATGTCACTATGCACTCATGGCTTGAACAACCAACATCATAGAGAAGTCTAATAACATTACCTATCCCTCGTGAAACCATGTGCCCTCACAACAAGAACAAGAGAGCGAGTTCAATCCACACATTCGAATCTCATGATCAAATATATTTTAATGACTCACATATATCAAAGAAAATCGCTCACTATAAGTTCGAGGTGGAGGCAGAAAGTGGTTCACGTCGTGCCGCTACGTTAAATCAGACGCTTGTTGGGAGGCAACCCAGCTTTACTTCTTTCTTTTATTTTTGTTTACATTTTATTTTATTTTATTTTTATTATTTTGTAGTATTTATTTTTGTTTTGTAGGATTATGAGCATAGGAAGCAAAACCATTAGAAGAGCGCAAAAGTGAGCTAGATGGTGAGGACTAAGTGTGGGGTGCCCACACAAAGGACGATGTATGGGAAAAGTCTAAGTACCTCATGAGCCGCTATTGCTTCGGCCTTTGGCCTACCAGGGAGTCTCGTTTACCCTCTTATTATTTATAGTTTGCATTGAGGACATTGCAAAATTTTAAGTGTGGGGTGAGGAGATCGTTTGGATGAGTTTCTGTGCTATTTTAGCTTAGTTGTAGTACTCATTCTTAAGTGTAGTAGCTTTTGTGGATGGAAAAAAATGAAAAAAGTAGAAAAATTGGACTTTTCCCGACGATTGATCTCCTAGACAGTTTTCTTGAGGGATTAAAGTCTAAACAAAAAAAAATCCAAAAATATGTCTTTTAGCTTTCTTTAGGTAGTAATAATCCCCTATGATTTTTCTTTGTGCCTCGGTTCTTTTTCATGGGATGTAGTTTGAACCGGGTAGTTATTTATCTTTCCGAGTAGATTAGGAATTTAGGAAATAAAAGGAGGAAGAATGATGAACCTAAGCGCCCTTGACTTGTTTCATAGTAGCATATTTATGATTTGGCATGTGTAGTATCTCCCCTATATTTTGATATTAATCTTGATGCCTTTATATATTGGATAACATGTTTTGTGACGACTATTTCTCGTTTTCTTGACTTGTGTTCACTTTGCGTTTAATACTTAATATCTCGTGGCTCCGTGAATACTTGCATTGCTTGAGAGTCGGAATGGGACCGTCCCTTAGTGAGTCATGTGCCATGTGTGGTGAGGTTTTTTGTGTTGTCCATATATTGTACTTGTGTCTAGAACTTGCCCGGTATGTGAGTTGAAGCGAAATTTTAGGTGATGCTCGGTTTGAAAAATAATTTTAGGCTTTCTTTGATCTTTTTGAGCTTATTGCTTATCACAAATAAAATCTATCCCTAGTTAACCCTTTTGAGCCTGTAGACCTTTTATTTGGTACCCACATTACAAGCCTATACCCTTTTTATTCTTAATTGACATTGTTTTGATCCTTTTACCTCTTAAAGCACTTTAATTGTTAGATGAGCGCTAAAAGAAGTAAGAAGGGACTAAGTGTGGGGTGACTTTTGAGTGGAACCAATGAAAGAAAGAAGGGTGCACTTATTTTGTAAAATAATACACCACTAGCGGAAATTGAAAGAAAGAAAAATATAAATGAATAAATTGTTGTCTTGTTCTTTTTTTTGCTTTTTGGCATGACAAATTCAAAAATATAGGCATCATGTTCCTCTTCCATTGACTCCTCCAAAGGCTTAGATGACTCGATTTCCATGTCATCATCCAAATACAATGTCGAAAAATATTTAGAATGAGGACCAACACGCCCCAACTTTAGAATTGTATTACTATTTATATCCTCATATGTGCACACATTAGAGTCTTCAAATATAACATTATCTGCTACCTCGCATGGCTCTAGTGTACTTTTCTCAACATGGGCATCATCAACAGAAATATGCTCGAATGATTGGCTCTCCACTTTTAGCTCCTCAATTTGGCGTATAAGCTCCTTTTCAGCTTCTGACAACTCATTACTATTTTGTTGGGCGATAGACGCAACAACCTTTGCATTTAATTTATCTTGCAAGTCGTGAATAGTAGTGACAAATTTATCGATCCCTTGTCCCAGTTTAGATCTTCCCTCTATAAAGTGTCTCATCCCATCAGTAAGTTCCTCACGTTGAGCTTCATATATTTCTAACTTTTCAGCCTGTTCTACCAGCCAAGTTTGGCTCAAAATCTCCTCTTTTTCAAAAATTTTCTCTTGCTGGTACTCGCTCTCTTCATTCAATTCTTCCATATTGGCCTTCATTCTTGTGATTGCTGCCCTCATTTTTTTCATATCTTTTTTGAGTTCATCCTGTTGCTCTGCTACTTGCCTCAGAATATCCCTAATATATGCATCAGGCTCCATATCCTGCACTTCATTGCCCCTATCAAACTCAAAAACATTATTAGAAAGATCATAATAAGGGCTCAGAGAAGGATGAACAGGATTAGGACAACCATCCCAATGGCCATCTTGACCACCACACATATTACAAATATCCACTCAAAGGATTGAGATTGTGCGCACAACTCGCTCCTGGGAACAGTTGACACAAACCAGGCAAACTGAAAATTAAAACTTGAAAACAAATATCTAATAAAAGCTTAACTTAGTCACGTAGCTAATTTCTAAGTCCCCGGCAACGGCGCCAAAAACTTGTTGCGACCAAACACACTCACGCAAGTATACGCGGTCGTCAAGTAATAAAGTGACTAAAAGTCGGATGTCGAACCCACGAGGACTTATGATTAACTATTAACTAAATTAGACTATCCTAATTATCTAAACAAGAATTAAACCTAAAAATATTTTATTCTAAACTAATTAAATAAAAAAATATAAATAATAAACTTTGAACAGAGAAAGAGCAGATTTTTATGATATCAATGTAATGAAAACGATCTAGGGTTATGGGCTATCTAACAATCCTATTGTATTCTTCAATTGAATTGACCGACTAATTTATCTAGCTTATTGGTTGACAGGGTTAATATTGCTCATAAGAATCTATCGAGTTCTTACTCGCCTATTCAAGCTAACCTAACGCCTATATGTCTATGGAGTTAGAATCAACAAGAACGCATTTATAATTCCTATAAATCAACCAAGCAAGGCAATTAGGTATATGTCTATCCTAACCACGAATCCGTTCCCCGATGCCCGAGTTCAAGAGCTTGCTCTACTCAATCCTATATGCAATCTAGAATTCCCACTTTCGAGTTCAATTCTAGATTCGTAGATAGTATTCAATTGGTGATCAAGTAATTAAATAATTAAGCGCAAGATTGAATAAATAAACCAATATGATAAATCAAGAAGGCAAAATCAATATCAGAATAACAATAGCCATGAAAGAACCACAACCCTAGAACGTGAAGTTTAGCTCCACATAGACATGGTAGCCAAACAGCAAATCATACAAAGAAACATAAAGATTACTATGTTTGGTGGGAGAAAGATGAAACTTGATGAATTCCGGCCTCCACAGCTTTGTCGTGGCTTTTTCCCCTTTCCTAATATGTTCGATGACCTAAAAGAGGCATTTTTGGCTTATATATTGCGTACAAAAGCCGTGGGCCAAAGTTCTCCTATTTCTAATCCAAATCAGCTTCAGGGATTGATGCTAGGGTGGATGCGACGCATCCACCTCGTCCTCCACTTCTCAGCTTCGCATGCTAGGGTGGATGCTTCGCATCCACCTCGTCCTCCACTTCTCAGCTTTGCCCAGGTACGGATGCTAAGGCGGATGCTATGGGCCGACTTCACTACTAAGGGTGTACGAAATCTGATCTTTTTCTAGATTGGATGCGACGCATCCAATCTCTCTTCCTCTACCTAGAGCACCTTTTCTTCATATTTTTGTACTCCAAACACCCTAATTCACCACACACAACTCAATTAGTCATAAAACTAATAATTAAACCATGTTGGGCATTTTAAAGATCAAATAACATCAAGAAGCGGTTAAAACATGGGTAAAGTAACATCAACACATATCGAAATATGCCAAACATCAGCGGGCCAATTTCTTGGCTAAGGGTTACTACCACTTCTTGCTCACTTTGCTGCGAACAAGCTTCCAAAACGGTGGCCTCAATGACTTTGGTTTCTAGTTGTGAGAGGCAGAGAACAATTTGGTCCTGTTCCACCAAAAGCTGATTCCGTTCCGGAGTAAGTTCCGCATTCTCATGAATCAACCTCTCAAGGCCCAAGAATGCTTGAATCTTTGGTTTCCAGTTGTGCATGGCATTGTTTAACAAACACTCCCCCGAGAGTGCTTGAATCTTTTCCCAATCTTTCTCTGAAGCCAAAGGATTCAGATAGTTAGCAAGCTCCACATGCCGGGAAAGCAAGTTGCACCCGGTAGAGACCGAAAGAGTAACATTCCTCATTCTTGTTGATCTTTAGAAAGGGAAGAATAATTTTTCCCAAATTCCCATGAACTAGGGACTGTGGAAGAGGAAGGCCTTCTTTACGGTCAGAAATGGCCGATGGAGGTGATATAACATTTGTTGGTCGTATAGTCGATGCAGATAGAAGTAAAGTAGCAGTTGCTGGTGTTGGTGAAGGTGGCGATAAAGCTGATGGGGTTGAAGAGTGAGAAACAGCTATGTCAAAAGCAGTACTGGATGTTGGATGCTCGCTAATCAAAGACGGAAATGACCCGGTACTCGGCCTTGCAGTACCAGACACAATAATTAGGGTCCGAGAATGGGAGTTGGCATTATCTACCAAATCAAATTCTCCCCAAAGTGCCAAGACATCATCCTCAGTTTGTGTAACTGTCTCAACAGGTTGAGCATCCTGCTGAGATGATGAGGATCGTCGCCTTCTATGAAGAGAAGCTCCCTCATAACTAGCTTCTTCATCATCATCAATCCTCATAGTGTCTATGACCGGTCCGGAAAGAGGACCAGTCATCATCGCCACCGGAGATAGCTCGGGGACAGCAGTCTTTACCCTTTTGTTTTTTTCCCCGACCGCGGAGGAACATCTTCTCTTTGGTTGATTTTCCTCCGGCCAGGGACTCCGTAAAGAAGTGTTTGTGTCCGAAACAGACCCAGAGATACCTATTCGAGTAAGTACTTCCTGAAGCAGCCTCGCTGCATCAACAGGATCAGTCAGAACGTCCTCCTCGGGGACAACAGAGACCATAGGTAGATCTAATTTTGTGAACAAGTCAGAAGGGTTCAATCAAGTTCTCCATATACAAGACAAAGAAAAATGGATGCAAGGTAAGTTCAAATTACCATGATTTTTGGCCTTCCACCCGCACTTCAGGGCCATTTATTTCCACAAGCGAGTTTCGGGCATCGTGACATCCAAAATCTTTTGAACCCACCGATCTAAGCCTTTCATCACCGGTTGGACCCATCGAGTTACTGAAACATATGAAGAATGAAGATTCGATACGGCCATAGAAGAATATTTAATGAAAGAAGATATATTAAAGATCTTATGAGTGTGGTTTCAAGCAGCCGGAAAAGATGAAACCGTTATTGGACTGATATTAGTAGTGGCAATCGCAGCGAACCATTCTGTTAACATGTGGTCGCTATCATCATCCATGATAGTCAACAAAACATGATGACTCTGTTTGCAGAGGTTTATCATACCTCCCCTCCCCCCTCCCTCCGAAAAATCTTGGGAGAGTAGAGATTCATCATATGAGCTAGTGTTAGCTCTTCTCCAGTCTCCTGGCACAAACGTTGAAGGCAGGAAACTATCCTCCACACTGAAAGACATACCTGTACCAAGCACACCTGGTAGCGAAGGCAAAATTCCGCAATCACGGAATCAAGTTCTCCGCTCAAAGAAAACGCAACCTAAGTAAAGGGATACATGTAAAAGTATGTAAAACCTTCCTTAGGAACGGTCACTCGCTCTGATAGGTCAGGAGAAATTATATCCAACTCATGGCAACGACAATCTTCCTTCACAACAAGAATACTGGATGGACAGATGGAAGAAGGGTACCTACTAACAGCCCATGTATGAGGGTTAGAAGAAGGGAATTTCTCTTCAAAATCCATTGTGGTACTGAGTCTTTTTGGGATGATGGATCCCACTGTTGGAGGGACAAAGTCCTCGGCTTTGTTCTTGCTTTTTTAAGAACTGGTACGATTTGAGGAAGAAGCCATTGAAAAAGAAAAGCAGTTTTTCGTTTGAAGGAAAATAGGAAAAAGATAAAGACACAATATGCAAGATTAGCCGAAGGAAGTTGGAAAAGTTATGAAATAAAAGGGGGAAGTTGATACGTATAAGTAAAAGTTTTGGCGGTTAAATCCTTAGCCAGAATTTCCTAAATAAACGGCAAAAGGCGTGCTAAATCATGGGAAGACGCATGTTCAGGGCATTAAATACGGAAAGATAGGCGTCTAATCATCCGTCAGTAGCTTTCAGAAGGAATTTAGTAATTCCAGCCAAAAGAGTATTTCTACCAACTTCTCGGTAACACAAAGTTATGTCATCGGAAAGTAGGGGGACTATT
This sequence comes from Nicotiana tomentosiformis, assembly GCF_000390325.3. Lineage (NCBI taxonomy): Eukaryota > Viridiplantae > Streptophyta > Magnoliopsida > Solanales > Solanaceae > Nicotiana > Nicotiana tomentosiformis. The sequence continues at coordinate 129,091,302 of NC_090817.1, forward strand.
TGTATTAGGTAAAATATGTTATGGCACATGGCCACCCAAGAAAGGGGACACGTGGAACCCAAGAGGAGGATGGCCGAAGACCGAATGCAGTTATTCTGTTTGTACCGGAAGGGATAGCGTTCATAAAAGCATTAAATGCCTCTGCACACGGTAATATTTAATAAGTAATTTTCTGTAGCATTAAAAGCGACGACCCGATACAGAGAAGGGCATCATAATTTACATTAAAGAAGGGCACGACCCTAGTACCTTCTTCATAGCTATAAATAATGAGCTCAATGATCATTGTAAGAGACACGAATTTTCTGGCTAAACTTACACTGTATTCTATACAAAGCTTAATACAATCTTATTTTTCTTGCCTTTTGATCTCATCATTACTGTGCCCGGAAACTTTATTCCCGGAACTGTCATCTCTGCTGTTTCATCTACATTTCAAGGCTAAGTATTATAAATTTCTTCAATCATTATATTATTTCAGGATCAAATTAGATCACTAGTCTAGAAATTATGTATAAATTTAATTGAACAGTTTTGCGGCTAAACAATAGGGCAAGTGAGGTGAAATAATCAAGTCAACCATTTTCAAGACCATTGGTTGTAATTTATTGTATGTTAAATGGGGAGAAGGTGCGATTGTCTTCAATTTTGGGAGTCCATTACTCAAATGGTCACTCAATTATCCCAAATTATCTGCTAAAGTCATTTTTCTTTCTTTTGTAACAACAAAGTCACTTAACTATGCATATAGCACTCAGAAGGTCACTCAACTTTTTTTTCCATATTTTGGATTGTCAAATACCTTTTTACCCTCTAAATTATAAACATTTATCTTCTTTTTATTTTTTTAACTTTTAATACTATGATTTCCCCCCTTTAATTTATATTATGGACTTACCTATATAATAAATAAATTTTATTTATAAATTAAAAAAATAAAAAGTATTTAAGCATATATAATGCTTGAATAACAAAATAATGAGCATAGTAAAAATATTAATTAGAATAATTTGTTTGTAGTAATTTTAGTATTAACAAAAACACTAAAATGTTTATTTACACAATTAAGAATGAAAGAAAATAAATGTTGTAAAATATATATTCCATGCACATAATATAAAAATTATTATTTAAATAAAGGTATTTTTATAATATACATTATATGAGGTTGAAAATTATGCTCAATTATATTATTATTCCGTCATTATACGAGCTAAAAACTAATTTTTTATTTTATAAATAAAATATATTTTTCTATAGATATGTCCACAATGTAGATTAAAAAGAGAAAAAACTAATAATATTTAAAAAGTTAAAAAAAAATATTATAATTTAGAGGGTAAAATAGGTATTTCACAATCAAAAATTTGAAAAATCTCATTAAGTGACCTTCTGGGTGCTATATGGCATAGTTAAGTGACTTTGTTGTTATAAACAAAAGAAAAATGATATTAGCAGATAACTTGGGATAGTTGAGTGACCATTTGAGTAATGAACTCCAATTTTGGTAGCCAAACTAAACTAATATGTCATTGTTGGTCTCGTTATTGTTTATTCGTTATTCAAGATTCCCAGATTTTAGTTTCTTTCTGTAAATAACCAGTAATTTACATCTATTTTTCAAACATTACAAATTGTCATAGGGCATTAATTGAAGTCCACAAGGTTCAAGTGAAAAGGAAAAAGAAACTTTAAGAGATAAATGTCACATCCTTAGTCGTTAACTAAGTACACGTGCGACACTTGATAACTCGCTCACGATCTTGCACAACTTTCTCATGTTCTTGCTATGCCAAGTCAACCTTACTACACTCAAGATCGCTAAGGAAGTGTTAGAACACAAGAGAAATGTCAAAGTAAGCTTTTTATTGTTAGAGAACTTGATTCCATTGCTTGGTGAATTACAAATGAATGGCCCCTTTATATACTAGTCTCGTAGGGGCTAGTGTGTAAATATTTATTTTTACACATATCCTTAATATTTACAAGTAAGTACCTTTTTTTAGAATATTCTAGATAGCTAGAATTTTCTAAGGACTTTACTAGAAATTCTATACGGTTCTAGGGTCTTCCTAGGGAAAGCTCTAAATTTCTCTAGAACTTTCCTAAAAGTTCTAGCCTCTTTCATATGTAAGTTTTCTATATGACAAAAATATACGCCAAGTGGAACCTACGTGGTAGGCCATGACACTCTCCCCCACCCAATTTTGTGCCTCCCTTGGCACAAAGCATCGACACGTACGCGCGCACCTCGCCTTGGTGTCGCCGGAGATCTTTGTCCATTAGCGATGATGCTCAATAGAGCGGTTAGCCTACCCATGTCACAAGGTACTGGTCACCTTTCTTCTTGCCTTGTTTGTACTTTGGATGGGTAGCAATGATGGCCTCGATCCTCCTCCCATCAGATGCCTCTCCTTACTCTTGGCGTGAATCTCCCCATGACTTGACCAAGTCTAGCAGCTTCTCAAGCATCAGGTACATGCTTCCACTCCCTATTTGGATGCCCTCTGTGATCACAGCTTTACTGGCAAACCTGACCCATCTGCTTGGTGCTTCGTCTAGGTCCGATAGCCTGCCATCACTTTGTAACTCGCCATCCTCTTCAACTATGTCCGCCCAACGTTTCTTGCTACCACCATGCTCCATTTGCTTGGCACCAAGATAGGCTTTGGAATCCCCTACTTTCAGCTTAGATTCCAAGTGTATCCCCTAATACAAGCGGTCCCTCCTGTGTCACCCTTGTGTGCTTGAGCAATATTCCCGATCATTGCTGCAAGCCTCCCCAAATCTGGGCATTCACTTGCCTGATGTGATCCTTTACAGTAGAAGCACCCTCCCTTAGACACGTACTTGCTACCATTTTCCGCGCCATTTCCCTTGTATACCTCGGCTATGCCTTTCCCGTTGTCCTTTTCATGATCTTCCCTACCTCTCTCGGCGTTGCCTTATTTGGACTCCATCTTGAAGTCAACGAGCGACTCGGCTACCCCTATGGCCTTATCCATGTTGGCTACTTGATGTCATTTTAACTCCTACTTTACCCAATTTTGCAACCCATCCATGTAGTAGAAGAGGGAATCTTCCTCGGACAATGACATGATTTGCACCATTAAGGTAGTGAACTCGCGCACATACTCCCGAATTGTGGCCATCTGTCGGAGCTCCCTTAGCTTTCGCCTAGCCTTGTACACCACATTCATCGGGTAGAATTGCTTCTTCAACTACTTCTTGGACTGCTCCCATGTCTCAATCTTGCATATCCCCTTTTCCATGTCAGTACATCTTTGATGCCACCATAATGCAACAACCTCGGTCAAGTACATTGAGGCATTGCGTGCCTTACCAACTTCATCATCCTCCTTAACTACCTCAAAGTACTTGCTTTTTCCATACTACTTTTGCTTAGGGACCTTCACATTTGTCCCTTTTGCAAGTACCACGCCCTTGGTAATCCCGACTATGGTTCCCTATGAAGCTTCCTTCTAGCAATCTTTTGTATTCTTTCTAACATTCCTTTAGTCATAACATTTGCTCTGATACCACGTTGTCACATCCTTAGTCGTTAACTAAATACACGTGCGGCACTTGACAACTTGCTCACGATCTTGAACAACTTGCTCATGTTCTTGCTTGTAATGACTCGACCGGTCATTTTGCCTGTTTTAGCCCCGATCCCCTGTTTACTATTTCCCCCCTACCTTTTCTACTTATGTGACTTACCGGGAGCTTGTTGTTCTGGTTTCGGAGTGATTTGGGACACTTAGTCCCTAAACAGAAATTTAAGTCTTAAAATTTTGTCTGTAGTCAGAACTATGTGAAGACCACTCCGGAATAGAGTTTCGTCAGTTCCGTTAGCTCCGTTGGATGATTTTGGACTTAGGGACGTGTCCGGATTGTGTTTTAGAGGTCTGTAGCTCATTTAGGCTTGAAATGGCGAAAGTCAAACTTTTGGAGATTTTGACCGGTAGTGGACTTTATGATATCGGGGTTGGATTCCGATTCTAGAGGTTGGAGTAGGTCCGTAATGTCGAATATGACTTGTGTGTAAAATTTGAGGTTAATCGGACGTGATTTGATAGGTTTCGGTATCGGTTGTAGATGTTTAATGTTTCAAGTTCATTAAGTTTGAATCGGAAGGTGATTCGTGTTTTCAGCATTGTTTAATGTGATTTTAGGGCTCGACTAAGTTTGTATGGTGTTTTAGGACTTGTTGGTATATTGGGTTGAGGTCCCGGGGGCCTCGAGTGTGTTTCAGATGCTTAACGGATTGACTTTGGACTTAGGCAAATGGCTAAAGCTTCTAGTTTCTGGTATTTTCGCACCTGCGGTGGGGAGACCACATGTGCGGACTCACACGTGCGAGAGGAGGGAACTGTGTATGTCTAGTGTTTTGGTTATTATATATGCCGAGTGGCATTGTTATTAGTTATTCAGTATCTAATGCAGTTAGTTATTTACTTTTGCTTCCATTATTGATATTTACGCAACTTGTTAGGCTTACCTAGTCGTAAAGACTAGGTGCCATCACGACATGTCTCGAAAGGAGTTTGGGTCGTGACAAGTTGGTATCATAGCTCTAGGTTCATAGGTGTCGTGAGTCACAAGCCGATTTTTATTAGAGTCTCGCGGATCGGTATGGAGACATCTGTACTTATCTTCGGGGAAGCTATGGAACTGTTAGGAAAAATTATACTTCTTTGATTCCTTGTCGTGCGAAATTTATTGACATCAAATATTATAAACTTCTGTATTCTATTCTCTCACAGATGGTGAGGACACGTACAGGCGGATCCGATGACTAGGCACCCGTGCCCCCTTCTAGAGCCGCGAGAGGCCAGGGCCAGGGTAGAGGCCGAGAACATCCACGTGGTGCAGCCAGAGCACCCGCACGAGCTGCTACAGAGGAGCCCCCAGTAGCTCCAGCTGGAGGGAAGACACCTGAGATACCTGTTGTTGCACAGCCTTCCAGGAGACTCTAGCCCAGTTTCTAAGCATGTTCAGCACCTTATCTCAAGCTGGATTGATTCCACTTGCTCCTGCCACATCTCAAGCCGGGGGAGGGGCACGGACTCCCGCATCACGTACTCCTGAGCTAAGGTTCCATGTTGACCAGGCCCTAGAGTTCATCCCTATGCAGTCAGTAGCTCCGGTTTAGCACGAGACTAGAACAACCGCTTCTGAGGCGGAGCAGCTCAAACTTGAGAGGTACAAGAAGTACCACCCACCTACCTTCAGCGAATTGGCTACTGATGATGCTCAGGGTTTTCTGGAGGAGAGACAAGTGGGGTTTCTTTTACTACCTTCCACCTTAGAGGAGTAGCCTATCAGTGGTGGCGTGCTTATGAGTTGAGTAGTCCGGATGAGGCAGCTTCACTTACATGGACTCAGTTCTCTGACATGTTTTTGAGAGAGTATGACCTTCAGAGCCTCAAGGACTCATGGCATGCAGAGTTTGAACAATTGTGTCAGGGTTCTATGACTGTGTTAGAGTATGCAGTCCGCTTCAGTGATTTGGCCCGACATGCACCTTCCTTGGTTGCCACAGTTCGAGAGAGGGTTCGACGGTTTATTAAGGGACTCCACCCTAGTATCTGGATTAGTATGGCCAGAGAGTTGGAGATGGATATTTCTTATCAACAGGTTATGAGTATTGCCAGGAGATTGGAGGGCATGCTTGCCCGGGATAGAGAGGAGAGAGAGGCCAAGAGGTATCGAGAGACTAGTTCTTATTATGGTGCTAGTGCCCCAGCAGCTCGCCATGGTAGGGCTTATGGGAATCGCCCCGTTCATTCAGCTCTTCCAGCCGCCAATGGTATTCAGGTCCCTTCTAGGCCCCAGGAGCCTTATTATGCACCGCCAGTATCTAGTGTGCCTCCTGCTCGGGGTGATTTTAGCGGCCAGTCCAGCAGACCTGGCCCGAGTCAGTCACAACATCCACGCCCTCCGAGGGGTTGTTTTGAGTGTGACGACAACCGCCATATGGTGAGGGATTTCCCCAGACTTAGGAGGGGTGCACCTCCACAGACTTCTTATCCACCACGTGCTCCACCGGGTCCTTAGTCTATGATTCCAGTACCAGCTACCGCCCCACCTACTCAGCCAACTCGAGGTGGAGGTCGGGGAGGTCGAGGTCACCCTAGAGAGGGAGGCCAGGCCAGATATTATGCTCTTCCAGCTCATACAGAGGCAGTCGCTTCTGACTCTGTCATTACAGGTATTGTTCCGGTCTATCATAGAGATGCGTCAGTAATATTTGACCCAGGCTCTACATATTCCTATGTGTCCTCTTATTTTGCTCCGGGCGTATCTCGGGATTCCTTGAGTTCCCCTGTTTATGTGTCTACTCCTGTGGGAGATTCTCTTATTGTGGACCGTGTTTATCGGTCGTGTTTGATTGCTCTTAGTGATTTTGAGACCAGAGCCGATTTGTTATTACTCAGCATGGTAGACTTTGATATTATTTTGGGCATGGACTGGTTGTCGCCCCATTATGCTATTCTTGATTGTCACGCCAAAACCGTGGCGCTGGCTATGTTAGGATTACCGTGATTAGAGTGGAGAGGTGCCTTAGAGTATACTCCCAACAGAGTTATTTCATTTCTTAAAGCTCAATGAATGGTTAAGAAGGGGTGTGACGCGTATCTAGCTTATGTGAGAGATGCCAGTATTGATACCCCTACAGTTGAGTCAGTTCCAGTAGTGAGGGACTTTCCAGATGTTTTTCCAGTTGATCTTCCGGGCATGCCACACGACAGAGATATTGATTTTGGCATTGATTTGTTGTCGGGCACTCAGCCCATCTCTATTCCTCTATATCGTATGGCTCCTCCTGAATTGAAAGAGTTGAATGAGCAGTTACAGGAGTTGCTTGATAAGGGCTTCATTCGGCTCAGTGTGTCCCTTGGGGTGCTCCTGTCTTATTTGTGAAGAAGAAGGATGGTTCTATGCAGATCTGTATTGATTACCGCCAGTTGAACAAAGTCACAGTGAAGAACATGTATCCATTGCCTAGTATTGATGACTTATTTGATCAGTTACAGGTTCCAGAGTGTTTTCCAAGATTGACTTGCGTTCAGGCTATCATCAGTTGAAGATTCGAGAGCCAGATATCCCGAAGACTGCTTTTAGGACTCGATACGGTCACTACGAGTTTCTTGTGATGTCTTTGGGATGACCAATGCCCCAAAAACATTTATGCAGTTTATGCACAGTGTGTTCCTGCCTTATCTTGACTCATTCATCATTGTGTTTATTGACGACATTCTGGTGTACTCCCAGACTCGGGAGGATCATGAGCAGCACCTAAGGACTGCGCTTCAGACCTTAAGAGAAAAGAAGTTATATGCAAAATTTTCAAAGTGTGAGTTTTGGCTAGACTGAGTGGAATTTTTGGGTCATGTAGTATCGAGTGATGGGATCCAGGTGGATCCGAAGAAGGTGGAAGCAGGGCAGAGTTGGCCTAGACCGTCATCAGCTACAAAGATCTGGAGTTTTCTTGGTTTGGTGGGGTATTACCGTCGATTTGTAGAGGGTTTCTCATCTATTGCAGCACCTATGACCAGGCTGACCCATAAGGGTGCTCCATTCAGGTGGACAGAGGAATGTGAAGAGTGATTTCAGAAGCTCAAGACAGCTTTGACTACAACCCAGTATTGGTATTGACTACAGGTTTGGGGTCTTATACTGTATATTATGATGCATCGCGGATTGGTCTCAGTGCGGTGTTGATGCAGGATGGTAGGGTGATTGCCTACGCGTCCAGACAACTGAAGGTACATGAAAAGAACTATCCTGTCCATGACCTTGAGTTAGCAGCTATTGTTCATGCCTTGAAAATTTTGCGGCACTATTTGTATGGTGTCCCTTGTGAGATTTACACCGATCACCGAAGTTTGCAGCATTTGTTCAAACAGAAAGATCTTAACCTTCGTCAGCGGAGGCGGTTGGAGCTACTGAAGGATTATGATATCACCATTTTATACCATCCGGGGAAGGCCAATGTAGTGGACGATGCTTTGAGTCACCGGATTTTAGTAAATTTGATATGGTTAGACTCGTGAGTGAATGAACTTTCTAGTTTTGTGAATTTTATCGGGTTTCGAGACGTGGGCCCCGGGGGCCGGGTTTGAGCCAATTTCGGGTTTTGGCATAATTTTGTAGTTTTTCTTGTGGGATTCATTCCATTAGCGCGTATTGATGGTATTGTCCTGTTTTGAATAGATTCGGGCCATTTGGAGTCGGATACTCGTGGCAAGAACGTGATATCAAGTTGATTTGAGCGGTTCGAGATAAGTGGCTTGCCTAACCTTGTGTTGGGGACTTTCCCCTTAGGATATCTTGATATTATTTGGTGTGTGGGCGGCGTATACGTGAGGTGACGAGTACGTACACGGGCTATTATTGCAAAAATCATGTTTAACCTTTTTAAATCATAAATTGCTTCTCTTATTAATTGTACTAATATGTTTAATTGTGTAGTCTAGACTAGAAAAGCATGCTTACGTGTTTTAACTGCCTAATTGATATTCTGTGCGTCATGTTCAGTTAAGTCCTTATTTGCCTTATCTGTGTCCAGTATAAACTATATAACTCGATGTCATACCTGTCATAATCACGCCTGATTGACCTCAAATTTTGCGCACAAGTCATAATCAATATTACGGACCTACTCCAACTTCCGGAATCGGAAAACGACCCCGATATCAAACAATTCCACTACCGGCCCAAAACTCCAAAAATTTGACTTTCGCCATTTCAAGCCTAAATGAGCTACGAACCCCCAAAACATAATCCAGACATGCTCCTAAACCCAAAATTACCTAACGGAGCTAAGGGAACCGACGGAATTCCATTTCGGAGTTGTCTTCACACAGTTCCGACTACGGTCCAAATCCTATAGCTTAAACTCTCATTTAGGGACTAAGTGTCCCAAAACACCCCGAAACTCAAAACCAATCATCACGGCAAGTCACAATAGTAGAAAAAGATTTGGGGGAAACAGTTAATAGGGGATCAGGGTTATTACTCTCAAAATGACTAGTCGGGTCGTTACAGCCGGGCGGAGAGTTTGGGGAGCTTAGCCTATCTACCAGCAGCAGAGAGGCCATTGGCATTGGATGTTCAGGCCTTAGCCAGCCAGTTTGTGAGATTGGATATTTCTGAGCCGAGTCGAGTATTGGCTTGTGTGGTCTCTTGGTCTTCTCTTTATGATCATATCAGGGAGCGTCAGTATGATGACCCCCATCTGCTTTTCCTTAAGGACACGGTCCAACACTGTAATGCTAAGGAGGTCACTATTGGGGATGATGGTGCATTGAGGACGCAGGGCAGGTTATGTGTGCCCAATGTAGATAGTTTGGGAGAGTTGATTCTTCAGGAGGCTCACAGTTCACGGTACTCCATTCATCCGGGTGCCGCGAAGATGTACCAGGACTTGAGGCAGCATTACTGGTGGAGAAGAATGATGAAGGACATAGTGGAACATGTAGCTCGGTGTATAAATTGCCAGCAGGTGAAGTATGAGCATCAACGGCCATGTGGGTTGCTTCAGAAGTTAGAGATTCTAGAGTGGAAATGGGAGCGAATCACTATGGATTTCGTGTTTGGACTCCCACGGACTCAGCGGAGGTTTGATGTAGTTTGGGTGATTGTGGATAGGCTGACCAATTCAGCTCACTTCCTTCCTGTGATGACTACCTATTCGTCCGAGCAGCTGGCTCGAATTTATATCCGTGAGATTGTCAAGCTTCATGGCGTACCAGTATCTATCATCTCTAACCGGGGTAAGAAATTTACATCACGTTTCTGGTAGGTTTGGGATTGCAGGAGCTGAAGGGTCTCCGCGGAAGTGAGATCGCAGGTGCGATCTCTGGTCTGCAGAAGCAGAAACCCTAGGCATAAGTGAAATCCGCGCCTGCGATGATTTTTCCGCAGGTGCGGTGTCGCACGTGCGACTGGTGGTCCGCAGATGCGGGAATGCCTCGGTAGAACCCTTTTAAGCGAGGCTTCAAGAGTTTTGGTCATTTTCTTCATTCTTGAGCTCGGGTTGACTATTTCTTGAGAGCATTTTCGGGGGATTTCGTGAGGTAAGTTCCTTGTGCTTATTTTGATCAATAATTTTGCTTCCCCATTTATTTTTCCACCTAGTTAGTATGTATTTAAGGTGAAATTTGGGAGTTGAGACTAGGGATTTGTAGAGTTTGATTTTGGATTTTGTGTGGCCATTTGAGGTCGAATTTTGATAAATTCGGTATGGTTGGACTCGTGAGTGAATGGGCTTTCGGATTTTGTGATTTTTTTCCGATTCTGAGACGTGGGCCCGAGTCGACCTTTTAGGATGGATTTCGAAATTTTTGTTAAAGTCTTGATTTAATTAATTAGATTAGTCTATTATAGTTGTATTTATGATATGCAATTATTTTTGGCTAGACTTGGGCCATTCAGAGTTGGATATTCATGGAAAGAGCATTGCTATCGATTGATTGAGCTTGGTTCGAGGTAAATGGCTTGCCTAACCTTGTGTGAGGAAAATCCCCTTAGGATTTGGTACTGTTGTAATATGTGAGCACTGTGTACGTGAGGTGACGAGTACGTACACTGGCTATTTGTTGTAAAAATCGATTTTACTGAGTAGCAACCTGTTTTCCTTTTAATTTGGGGTATACCATTTTTCTGAGTAGTAATCTGCTTTTCATTCTTAATTGCGTTATACCAACCTGTGTAGTTATCCTAGTTAGTCTAATATCGCATGTCTACGTGCTTCAACTGCTTATTTGAACTCTGTGAAGCATGCCCAGTTGATTTCTTGTTTTCCTTGTTCTTCATCAGTATTAACTGTAGAAATCTTCTTGTTAACTGTTGTATTTATCGGTTTGAGCTGTGTGTTTACTTTTGGGACTACGAGGCGGTTCTTGAGGAGTTCTCCCTGCACATTTACTTTTGAGACTACGAGGCGGTTCCTCGGGAGTTCTCCCTGCACATTTACTTTTGAAAGTACGAGGCGGTTCCTCGTGATTTCTCCCTGCACATTTACTTTTGAGACTACGAGGTGGTTCCTCGGGAGTTCTCCCTGCACATTTATTTTTGAGACTATGGGATGGTTCCTCGGGAGTTCTCCCTACATATTTACTTTTGAGACTACGAGGCGGTACCTTGGGAGTTCTCCCTGTATATTTACTTTTGGGACTACGAGACGGTATCTCGAGAGCGCCCCTGTTGTTATATCATTTTGTGGTGTCGTTATCGCTTTGTGAATACTTGTTTTTATCTTTTCCGTTTTACTTCATTATATTATAGCATCTGTCTTATTATTATATTCCAGTAGGGCCCGGACCTGACCTCGTCACTACTCTACCGAGGTTAGGCTTGACACTTACTGGGTACCGTTGTGGTGTACTTATGCTACTCTTTTGCACATATTTTGTGTGCAGATCCAGGTACTTTTTATCAGCCCCGCTACTAGCTGAGAGTGCTTGCTCCTGTACGGAGACTTCAAGGTATATCTGTAGCGTCTGCAAACCTCGGAGTCCTCCTCTATTCCTTCCTATGTTATTTACCTTCTTTACTTCTTTTATTTGACTCTAGTGTATAGAGATACTAGTTTTCTTCTGTAGCTTGTGACTTATGATGTTTCGGGTTTTGAAAAACCGTGTACGTCTAATGTTTTGGTTATTGTATATGCCGAGTGGCATTATTATTGGTTATTCAGTATCTAATGTTGTTAGTTGCTTAGTTTTGCTTCTATTATTGATTGATATTTCCGCAATCTGTTAGGCTTAGCTAGTCGTAGAGACTAGGTGCCGTCATGATATGTCTCGGAGGGAGTTTGGGTCGTGACATTGCTATGCCAAGTCAGCCTTACTATACTCAAGATCGCTATGAAAATGTTAGAACACAAGAGAATTGCCAAAGGAAGCGTTTTATTGTAGAAAACTTGATTGTTTTACTTGGTGAATTACAAATGAATGACCCATTTATATATGAGACCCTTTATATATTAGTTTCATAGGGGCTAGTGTGTAAATATTCATTTTTACATAAGTCATTAATATTTTCAAGTAAGTACCTTCTCTAGAATATTCTAGATAGCTAGAATCTTCTAAGGATTTTACTAGCAATTCTATACGGTTCTAGGGTCTTCCTAGGGAAATCTCTATATTGCTCTAGAACTTAATTTCCTACAAGTTCTAGCCTCTTTCATATATAAACTTCCCATATAACAAAAATATACGCCAAGTGGCACCTACATGACAGGTCATGACATAAAACTAGCAATGACGTTCTCGTAAGATATGAAGGTCTAAGAGTGCGATAGGTCTTTAAGAAATCTTATGATATATTATACGGCATGCGTATTGCCTAGTACAAGTACAAGTAGTTCGGCTGCAATAAAAATAAACAATAATGAAAATGCCAGTAAATTGGACTTCTCTACATTTTGGTTGATCGTCAACTTTAAGAATTTGTAAACTTGCCTTCATATCGTGTTATCTTCATTGCTTAAGCAAATTTCCTCTCTCGTGCTATTAAGAAAACTGAAAAATATCGATCAACTCAACGTTAACTTCCTTGCAACAACAACAACCCAGTATAATCTCACTAGTGGGGTATGAGGAGGGTAGTTTGTACGCAGACCTTACCCCTACCCTGGGGTAGAGAGACTGTTTCCGATAGACCCTCGGCTCCCTCTCTCCAAGAACTCTCCACCTCTTGGTTGGAAGTAGAGGGTGCTCACCACTAGAGCAACTCACTACGTGTACGCAAACGTTGACTCCCTTGCAAAAAGTAAAAATCCCTCTAAACCATGTAGTTATAAAAGTATGTATCACCAACAATTGATTTAATTAGTACGGGACAACTCATGTATGGTTTGTGTCACTTAAAAGTTTAACTTATACTAATCCCTTTCTTTTTCATTTTTCCATTCTTCCTTTACTTTTCTTTTCTTTTATTTTGTGTGTTTATTAACGATCAGATCTTAGTTAATGAGTTGCCTAACCTCTAACCTCATCTTAATTAATGCTTAATTACTTTGTTAAAATATACTTATTTTGGACTAACTTTTGAAAAGCTTAAAAGACAATTAAAATGGACGAAGGGAGTAGTAAAATTGGTTTCAGTTTTATAAACTCACACACAGTTTTATAACTTTTTATAACAGGAATGAATTGATAACCCACAAAAGATAGTAATGACCTACCACAACCGGCAAAACCACACAAATCGTATAAAAAACTTTTACGCGGTTAGTATTGTATAATTTAAATTCATTTAAATATGTCTCAACAACAAGATCTTAGTGTAGAGAAGGAAAATCTTGAATTATAAAGATGAAATAAACGTACCTAATGAGTTGATTGGTTAAGGAGCCATAGTTCTCACGTACGAAAAGTTTCAGTGATTTACTTAGCGTTGGGTATATGGTAATATTCAATGGCCTTAACTCTAAGGCTGAAATAAAAGGAGTTGTAGTATCTCTTTTGACAAGGCAAACAGTTATGTAGTCATTGGAGGGGGTGTGTATAACTTCCGTCCAATACGGTATAGAAGCATTAGATATTATGATAGTGTCCCAGTAATCTTCTCCAAGGTAAATATCAAAAATTGGTAATTGGCCACTTCCATCATAATCTCCATAGAAAAAACTAGCCCTGATTAAGTATTTGCCCAAACTCCCTTGAGATGGGCTTAGAGTGTAGCAGTTTTTTGTCCCAGAAGGAAAGCTTGTAACTGTGAAGAATGGCTTTTCTAGGGAATTGGATTGGTATATAGGTGATATGCTATGGCTTACTCCACCACTGACATGACCTTCATCTGAAACGTAAGATATGCCTGTTCTTATGTCAGTATAGTTAGAACCTGCTGGTAATCCACAATCAATGCTTATGAATCCTGTAAAATATTTTTTAAAAAAAACTTGAGTACGCAGACATGGCAAAAATCGAATATTTTAGGTCACATGTATATGTTATGCAGAATAAAATGGATGGTACTAAATTAACATAAAACCTGATTGATCGTTTTGTGCAAAAGCTATTGTAGCTATATAAAAACCAACAAGTAATGCAAAGAGGACGCGTTTCAAAATCTCCATATTTTGATTAACTCTGTTATATCTTGAAGTTTAATTGATTGATCCATTGAGTCCTTTATATAGTTCTTGCTTGATTTGAGAAGTTCTAGGTTGAAGTTTTTAAGTGATTTTGTAAACTACTAATAGTATATATATTATCCTGTGATAAGCAAGGCCGGTGAGTGCAACATCTAATTATCTTAATGTGCTCTTATGTCATGAATTGTGCTTTCTTATTTTAAAATAATCGGCCAGTTTACCTTGATTGAGCCACTAATTTTTCCTAGTAGAAGACCAAGCGTATAATTTATGGAAATTACAGTTGACTAGAAGAAGTCTAACAAGAGACTATTAGTTTATGCCCAAGATATTCTTCCATTGAAATTTTAAGGTTGTACTAGATATTTTTATAATCATTTCAATATAGATCAGCACAAAGAATACGTTTGTGATCTTGATTGTTCCTGTGTTTAACATAAACTAACATTTTTTGGTGGGTATTATCACTTCTACCCCGCGTCAGAAACTATTTACATTAATTAGCCGAAAAAGTATATAAAATTTGTACAATTTTTGTATATAACATACATAATGCATATATATACAAAAAATATATATTTTTTTACTATTATTTTGAGAGCGACTATACAATGAGATTTTTCCATTTTTGGTCCACATTAATTAAGGTATAAAAGCCTTCAAGGAATGTTGTACTCATTCAAACTAGTAGAAAAAAACTAGTTTAAATACACATTATGGCCCACAATCATATTCTTTCTAGTTAAAAAAAAAAAACAGTACTCCTATCCTTCTACGTTATCCAAGCCAATTCGGTGTGGCTTCTTGTATAAGAATAAAATTAATGAAAAATGCCAGTAGATTGGACTTCTCTACATTTTTGTTGATTTGTAAACTTTAAGAATTTGTAAAGTCGCCTTCATATCGTGTTGTCCTCATTGTTTAAGCAAATTCCTCCCTTGTGCTAATAAGAAAACTGAAATATATCGATCAAGTCAACGTAGACTCCCTTGCAAAAAGTAAAAATCCCTCTAAAGTATGTAGTTGTTAAATTAAGTATCACCAACAACTCATTTAATTAGTACGGGGCAACTCATGTATGATTTGTGACACTTTAAAAGTTTAAATCATAATCTTTTTTCTTCTTCATTTATTACTTTATTTTTCTTTTCTTTTATTTCCTGTATTTATTTATTATCAGATTTTAGTTATTGAGTTGATTAACCTCTAACCTCATCTTATCTTAACTTATCTTATCTATCTATTTATCTATCTATCTATCTATCTATCAGACATGGCGTATTCACGACAGATTATAACAATCATAAACTATGCTCTCTGATCACTTTGGAACAGTAGATAGCCTATCAACCTTCAAAATCAAAAGCTCTGACAACTTTGGAACGGTACACAATCCGTCTAACCTTCAAAGTCAAATACTCCGACAATGTCGGACCAGTACACAGCCCAAATTCCTTCTAATTAAAACATTCCTCAACCTACCCCTAAACCCCAAATAATATCCGCAACTCAAAGACTTCAAATTCAAATATCCCATTACCCAGAAATTCCAACCCCAAATAAAGGCCTGCCGGTGTCGAGAATTTCTTTTCATATACTTCATCTCTTGCTTTCAATTGATTAGGATTAAACTCAATCTCATCTCAATTCAGTAGATAAGGAGAAAGCAGGAAAAAAAATGGTACAACAAGAACACAGCCCAAAAGTACTAAATTTCTTTATTTCAGTTCACACCACAAACGGACTGTTGATATATTTTCATTTTTTGTTGTCTGGCAAACTACATCTCTATATAAATTTCGACAGCATTAATGAGTGGTGAAAGTGTTGAAGTGGCAGTTTTGTTAATTACAACGTCGTATCTTTCGGAACCATAGCCCGGAGACAATGTGAATATCGTCGTCGTAGACAGATATGCCGGAGACAAAGGTCCATAAAAGAGGTTATCATTGATATAAATGTTGAATTCCCTTGTTTGTGTCCCTAGCAATTCTACGACTTCAGCGAAGTGTAAGTATATGTAATACTTGTCTGTGGTATTGTCAGCCAGCCAGGAAAACGACACCGTGTCAGTGGCGGTGTCCGGTGTCACTGCCGTGCTCATTACCGCGGATGGTATTCGGTAACTGTTCTCAACTACGTCTTGTGTTGTATTAATTGTTGCCATTGTCTCCCATAGATATGGTAGCCAAATTCTATCATATGCATCATTAGGGAACCTATGTATTATAATAGAAAACAAACAATTAATTATTAACGTATATATCCACCTGGTATAAAAAGACAAGTATAGTAACTCCACAAAAAAAATATATCATGGGGACCAAGTTAGTAAAAACTGCTTAATTAACTTTTATACACTCACAGGAAAAAAAACTTTTATATCATATATCATGTTATTTAAAAGTCAATTACAACTTAACGGCAAAAAATATTACAATCAAATCTCTCTATAACAAACTCGTTTGTTTTATATTTTTTTACTTATAGCGAAATACTGTTATAAAGAATATATATTATAACATAGCATGGAAATTGGTTCCAAAAGAAACTTGACTTTTATAGTGAATTGTTGTTATATAGCGATGATGTTATGGAGAGGTTTGACTGTATTGACTTATTACAGTGGGTAAAAATTATGTTGTCGAAATATATATATATATATATATATATATATATATATATATATATATATATATATATATATATATATAAGTTAAATTTATTTAAATTTATCTCAATAATTACGAGATCTTAGTATATAAAAGGAAGACCTTGATCTTATGAAATTAAAAATATTAAATAAACGTACCTAATGAATAGATTGGTTAAGGAACCGAAATTCAGACGTCCGATAAGATTCAATGATTTATTTAGCGTTGGGTATGTGGTAACATTCAATGGCCTCAACTCTAAGGCTGAAATAAAAGGAGTTGTAGTATCTGTCTTGACAAGGCAAACGGTTATGTATTGAGTGGAAGGGGTGTGTATAACTTCCTTCCAAGTTGGTATAGAAGCATTAGATATTGTGACTGTGTCCCAGTAATCTTCTCCAAGGTAAAGATCAAAATTTGGTAATTGATTACTTCCATCATAATTTCCATAGAAAAAACTAGCCCTGATCAAGTAATTGGTACTATTCCCTTGAGCAGGGTTTAGAGTGTAGCAGTTTTTTGTCCCTAAAGGAAAGCTTGTAACTGTGAAGAATGGTATTTCTAGGGAATTGGATTGGTATATAGGTGATATGGTATTGCTCACTCCGCCAGTGACATAACCTTCATCTGAAAGGTAAGATATGCTTGTTATTACATCAGTATAGTTGGAACCTGCTGGTATTCCACAGTCGATACTTATGAATCCTGTAAAACATGAACATTAAAAGAACATGAGCATCACACAGGGCAACAATTAAAATATTATAGGTCACATGTATCCCCAGCTTTATTTAGGAAGAAGGCGTAATTATTGTTGTTGTTGTATATGTCACATGTATATATATATGTTGTGCAGAATAAAATGGATTGTACTAAACATATGACCTGATTGATCGTCTTGTGC
The DNA here is from genome assembly GCF_000390325.3 of Nicotiana tomentosiformis. Classification (NCBI taxonomy): domain Eukaryota; kingdom Viridiplantae; phylum Streptophyta; class Magnoliopsida; order Solanales; family Solanaceae; genus Nicotiana; species Nicotiana tomentosiformis. The sequence goes on from NC_090817.1 coordinate 129,108,970, forward strand.
AACAGCTATTGTTGCTATAGAACAACCAACAAGACATGCAAAGAGGAAGCCTTTCAACATCTCCATATCTAGACACTCTGTTATCTTGATGTTTTAGTTGATTGATTGAGAATAGTTTCGATGCTTTGCCTTATATATTCCTTACTCAATTTGACCTGGTTAAAGTTTGAACTTTCCAAGAGATTTGATGAACTCCATCCTCATATCACTTGCCGAGCAAGTTGAGCCCAAAGTCTATTATCTTAATGTGCTCTTACGCCATGAAATGTGCTTTCTTATGTTAAAATAATCGACCAGTTTACCTTGATTGAGACACTAAATTTTCCTATAGTAGTAGACCAAGCATATATGTTATGGGAATAACAGCTGACTAGAAGAAGTCTAACATAAGACTTTATTAGTTTGTGTCCAATACATTCTCCCACTGAAAATGTAAGGTTATACTTGATATTTTTTTAATCATTTCAAGTTTTCAACTAAGATCAGCATGCGGAATACGTCTGTGATCTTGAGTGTTGCTATTGAAAAAGCTTAGGACGTATATAATGACACTGATACTGCCTTCAATGAATGTTGTACTCGTTCAAACTAGTAGTAGAAAAAATTAGTTTCGGTTATTATGGCCCACAATCATATTCTTTCTTAAGAAAGAAAATAGTACTCCCATTACTATACGTTATCCAAGCCAATTCAGTGTGGCTTTTGCGCATCCCAAAGGATATTTTTGTTTACCCGAAAAAACGGATAAAGTTGAATTTATACATAATTCTAAGGATACGCGGTATAACTTGGTACAAATCGAAAAAATAAGTAGAAATATATATCGAATATTGACTGTAAAAAAGGAATGAAATACAAACTAAATTGAGTAGAGAATGACTTATAAACGAGCAAGATGAATTAATGTCCAATTACAGAAATAATAGCCACTCTTTATATAGTGGAAGAACCTACTTTAGATATTATTAAAAATATATAGTGGGGATCCCACGATAGATTAGTTTTTCCTTAATTTTCGCCGAGATTCTCTCCCTTAGTGCGGCTACAACGGCTCTTTTGTTTCTTGGCTCGATCTCGGTCGGTCTCGGTATCAGTCGGTCTCTGGGTCTCGAGCTCGATATTGACTCAGGCTCCGTATTGATCGGTCTCTGGATATCGAGCTCGATTACACCACTTCATATCATAGTTCGATTTGAATTCGAGCTCGATATTGACTTTGAGCTCGGTATTGATTGGTCCCTGAATCTTGAGCTCGATAACCTGGCTTCAAATTTCATCTCGATATTATGGTGACGACCATCGATCCATCATGTTTCAATCTCGACTAATTACACGAAGGGCGAACCCAGTTTTGACCGTATACAGATAGTCCCCTCGTTTCTCAGAAGGAATGTGGCGAGAAACGATATGATTTTCCGAATTCCAACTAGGTGGGCAATGACGTCAACGATGAGCCCGATTATGACGTATATGACAAATGTCCCATCGGTACAGTTACTAAGACATTAAATATTTGTCAGTCGTTGGTCGGCGACTACCGGTTTTGAACCATCATTATTATGCCTATAAATATTCAAGCTTTTATTCACATCCAAAGTTTTTTTTTTCAAAAGGTTTTCCTCTGCTCTTGTATCTTCTTCAAAAATCCCTCTGCTTCATATACTTTACATCACAAACAAACCCAATTCTATTTCCTTTATTTATCAATGGCGTAAACCTCCAAAACAGTGCCGCAGAATGAGGCCGCTTCCTCATCGCGGCCTACCGGCAGCGAAGATGTGGCGGAGCCCCGCCCCGAGCAGTTCGTTCTGGTAGTGTGATCGACTATCATTGATTTCAAAGTTGAAAAACCTTATTCGGTACCGGGCCGATGTGAGCCGGTCTCGAGGTACCAGTGTTCAATCACCGAGAAAATTCTCAAAAAGGTAAAAAAGGAATGCAACTGGGATGACAAGCACGTGGTAGTCCCAGCGCCCGAAGAATCAATTACTACCCACGTGAAAGGGTTCTTAAGTGTCTATACTTACCCTTTCACGTTGGGTCCATTAGATCCCGTCATCGTTGCTTTTTGTGAAAGATACGACGTGACCCTTGGCCAAATTCATCCTTTGTTTTGGAGAATAGTGATTCTTCTTTGATTCTTCTCAAGCAAAATCGAGGGGTGTCTTTTCACCCTCGATCACCTTATACGCCTTCACAGTTCCCGACTCTATCGAGAAGGGATGATCAATCTAGCTCGCCGAGCCAGTAAAGCGCCGTTCTCGAGTATAGACGAAACTCTTGATCGAGGCTGGATGGGCTGGTTTGTTCGAGTCAAAACCTCGGACCTGATTTCTGCCGCCGACATGCCGTTTCCTCAAAGATGGAATATGAGCCGTGAGTATTTGCTTCCTTTCGAGCATTTTAATTTGGGACCACCTTTCATTTTCTTGATCCATTCTTTCTTTTCTGTTACAGCTGTGGCCCAGGTGCCGAAACCGATCCCGGACCTTAAACAATGGGTTGAGGGTCTCGTGCTGCAGAGACCGTATTCTGAGCGCGCTTGGGTGAAACTATCAAAGGGTCGATGGGAGGCCCGTAGTCATGGTAAGTTTCTTTCTCAGTTTGTTTATAGCTCGATCTTCTTCACTTACTTGTCCTCTTTTCTTCCTTTGTAGGACTCGGGAAAAGATGTTGTTATAAGGCCCCCATCTGGTAATGAAAAGGTCCCTGCCCCAAAGCAGGTTAAAGAGAAAAAAAGAAAAGATGCACCGAGTTCCCCGGTCTCGTACAAGAAAAACCTGGTGAAGAGAACTCGCAAACCCAAGAGGGGCTCCAATATCATGCCTTTGGACTCGATCCGTCGATTAAGGGACGAGCCCGCAGAAGAAGAAGAGGAGTTAGCATGTGTGCGGGCCAATGTTGTGATACAACAATCCTCCGAATCGGCGGAGGTTAACAAGGGAGTTCTCGCCGTGATTCCCGAACAAGGGAAAACCGAGAATATTCGATCTCGAGCTGAGATGGTCGAGGGAGCGACCGAAGGAAGGACATCTCGGGTAGAAGATATCTCGAGGGACGAGTTCAGGATAGTCAATATTACTGGATCCCCTATGATATCGGATGCTATGATCTGTGAGGCCAGCATGCTAGAAGGTCGATCCTACGAGAGCATTCAGAAGCCGACCGATATCTACGATTTTCTAGATAAGATCGAGTCAGCTACCTCGGAGGAGTTTATCGAGTTTGATGGGTTACCGATACCAAAGAAAGCATCATGGTCGGGCTCTTCCAAGTCTTCATCAGTTTTAAAACTGGTGGACCGATTCCTGGCCCCGAGTATTGATCCCGATTATAGGCGGAGGGTAGTGCTCTCCGTCCCGGAAGATACCCGAATGTTTTCTTCCCCCGTAGGGGTTGTCATTTACCTTTGGTCCTTGGTGACCGAAGAGGATCAATCAATGATGAATGCGGTAGGACCCGCCTGCCTTTTCAACGAGGCCTGGCATGCTCTGAATCGGGTAACTTCAATGACATCTTTGCTTTTTCTTCTTTATATTTAGATATGTAGTTAATTCTAACATTTTTCCTATGTTTGTAGGCTTCGGTGCTGCATCACGAGGCCTTCCTTCAAATCCTAGAGGAGCACGAGGCTGAGGTTCGAAACCTTACTGAGAAGAGTGACTCTTACAAGCTTCTTAGTGAGAAACTTTGAGCAGATTTGACAACAGCTCGGGAAGAGGACGAGGAGATGGCTGAGCAAGTATTCCGAATTTTCCATGATAGTGAAGATGAATTGGAGATAACCACTAACGATCCGATTCTGCAAGTTTGGCAGAGGATCGATCAGATCGGATGGCTCAACTCACAGGTAGATGGGCTACTGGCCGAGGCGGAAGAATTTAAAAAGAATATGGATATCCTTGCCTCGAAAAAGGAAGTCGTTCAAGCTCATTTGGAGTTGTCTGAGGCCCAACTTCGATCTGCGAAAGAAAATACCCCGGGGCTGATCGAGAGGATAAATGAGCTTCAACATCGGTTAGATTTGGATATTTCTGATAAACCAAGCTTGGCTGATGAACTTGAAGTAGCCAGATCTGAGGTGATCGAGGCCAATAAAAGAGGTGACGCTAAAGTGGCCAAGTTCAGGATCGATGTTGAGGTCAACCAAGCCAAAGCCAAGAGCATGGTCGAGCACGCTAAATGACAGGCCCAGAGAGAAGCTCTCGAGGAGGTCAGCGCTCAGGGCTTCGATGTTGGGGCCGAAATCGAAATTGCTAGGGCGGAGGAAAACACGGCTCTGAGGCTGGCCTTCCCTGAGGAAGACTCCGATAGCTCGAGCGAATCTGAAGGTAGGAAAGATTCCGAGGACACGACCTCCGATGAAGACTAAGCCATTTAGGAACTTAGGTAGTTGTTGTTATTTCTATTGAGGATGCTCTCGGCCTTTGTAAAGAACTTCATTCGGGTCGAGTTGACTTTCTAAGAGATTTGTATATAAAACCTTTTCCCTTTTATGGCTTACGAATATTTTGCCTTTTTGTTAATTTATACAAAGGTCAAAAGTGCCTTATAGGCAATCCCCGAGTGAATGTCCGAATTCGAACTGAAGTGGCCCCTAGGCTTGATGGATAGATGTCAAATGAAATGATTTGCTCAAACTTGAAGCAAAGTAGCCTTTTTAAGCTTGATACGTAATCCCCGGTTCGGGGCAATAGTTTGAACTTGAATCAATGTGGCCCTTGGGCTTAATGGTCGAGTGAGAATGATTTTTCCAACTCGAAATGACAAACAACCCTTAGGCTTTATGGTCGAGTGAGTGTTCGCTTTGAACTCGAAGGAAGAGCAGCCCTTAGGCTGTATAGTCGAGTGAGTGTTTGCTCGAACTCGAAGTAAGAGTGGCCCTTAGGCTTAGTGGTCGAGTGAGTGTTTGCTCGAACTCGAACTGATGTAGCCCTTAGGCTTAATGATCGAGTGAGTATTTTGCTCGAACTCGAGTTAATGTAGCCCTTAGGCCTTATGGTCGGGTGAGTGTTTGCTCGAACTCGAACTAATGTAGCCCTTAGGCTTAATGGTCGAGTGAGTGTTTGCTTGAACTTGAGTTAACGTAGCCCTTGGGCTTTGTAGTCGAGTGAGAATGATTTCTCGAACTCGAATTAATGGCATCCCTTTGGGCTCGATAGATAGTCCCCGAGTGAGTATGGTTGCTCAAACTCGAGTTAGGGTAGCTCTTAGGATTTATAGTCGAGTGGGGATTTGCTCGAACGCGAAATAAGAATAGCCCTTAGGCTTAGTGGTCGAGTCAGGACTTGTTCGAACTCGAAATAAGGTATCCCTTGGGCTTTGTAGTCGAGCGAGAATGATTTCTCGAACTCGAATTAATGGAAGCCCTTGGGCTCGATAGATAGTCCCTGAGTGAGAATGGTTGCTCGAACTCGAGTTAGTTTAGCCCTTAGGCTTTAGAGTCGAGTGAGGATTTGCTCGAACTCGAAATAAGAATAGCCCTTAGGCTTAGTGGTCGAGTGAGGACTTGCTTGAACTCGAATTAATGTAGCCCTTATGCTTAATGGTCGAGTGAGTATTTGCTTGAACTCGAGTTAATGTAGCCCTTAGGCTTAATGTTCGAGTGAGTGTTTGCTCGAACTCGAGTTAATGTAGTCCTTAGGCCTTATGATCGAGTGAGTGTTTGCTGGAACTCGATTTAATGTAGCCCTTAGGCCTTATGGTCAAGTGAGTGTTTGCTCGAACTCAAACTAATGTAGCCCTTAGGCTTAATGGTCGAGTGAATGTTTGCTCGAACTCGAACTAATGTAGCCCTTAGGCTTAATGGTCGAGTGAGTGTTTGCTCGAACTCGATTTAACGTAGCCCTTGGGCTTTGTAGTCGATTGCGAATGATTTCTCGAACTCGAATTAATGGTAGCCATTGGGCTCGATAGATAGTCCCTGAGTGAGAATGGTTGCTTGAACTTGATTTAGGGTAGACCTTAGGCTTTATAGTCGAATGAGGATTTGCTTGAACTCGAAATAAGAATAGCCCTTAGGCTTAGTGGTCGAGTGAGGACTTGCTCGAACTCGAAATAAGGTAGCCCTTGGGCTTTGTAGTTGAGTGAGAATGATTTCTCGAACTCGAATTAATTGCAACACTTGGGCTCGATATATAGTCCCTGAGTGAGAATGGTTGCTCAAACTCGAGTTAGGGTAGCCTTTAGGCTTTATAGTCGAGTAAGGATTTGCTCGAACTCGAAATAAGAATAGCCCTTAGGCTTAGTGGTCGAGTGAGGACTTGCTCGAACTAATATAGCCCTTAGGCTTAATAGTCGAGTGAGTGTTTGCTCGAACTCGAGTTAATGCAGCCCTTAGGCTTAATGGTCAAGTGAGTGTTTGTTCGAACTCGAGTTAATGTAGGCCTTATGGTCGAGTGAGTTGCTGGAACTAGAGTTAATGTAGCCCTTAGGCCTTATGGTCAAGTGAGTGTTTGCTCTAACTCGAACTAATATAGCCCTTATGCTTAATGGTCGAGTGAGTGTTTCCTCGAACTCGAACTAATATAGCCCTTAGGCTTAATGGTTGAGTGAGTGTTTGCTCGAACTCGAGTTAACGTAGCCCTTGGGCTTTGTAGTCGAGTGAGAATTAATGGCAGCCCTTGGGCTGGATAGATAGTCCCCGAGTGACAATGGTTGCTCGAACTCGAGTTAGGGTAGCCCTTAAGCTTTATAGTCGAGTGAGGATTTGCTCGAACTCGAAATAAGAATAGCCCTTAGGCTTAGTGGTCGAGTGAGGACTTGCTCAAATTCGAAATAAGGTAGCCCTTGGGCTTTGTAGTCGAGGGAGAATGATTTCTCGAACTCAAATTAATGGCAGCCCTTGGGCTCGATAGATAGTCCCCGAGTGAGAATGGTTGCTCGAACTCGAGTTAGGGTAGCCCTTAGGCTTTATAGTCGAGTGAGGATTTGCTCGAACTCGAAATAAGAATAGCCCTTAGGCTTAGTGGTCGAGTGAGGACTTGCTCGAACTCGAAATAAGGTAGCCCTTGGGCTTTGTAGTCGAGTTAGAATAACATCCCGAACTCGAAGTAAAGTTGCCCTTAGGCTCGATATATACATTGAAATCGGATGCAATAAATTTTTGGAGTGACCTCTTTTCATTCTTGTGTGAAATAATCTTGCATGTGTACATGTTTTATGCTTAAGGCTTGAGCAATCTACGTGGGCATGGTTCATTTGACCGTTTGGCCCATACAGTAATCTTGTCTTCTCGAGGACCTTTTAACGTAAATCCTTTTCTTTGCTGCAGCTGATATCCGAGGGCGACGCCCCCCAATATTTGAGGTTGATCAGATAGAGAAGCCTCAGATACTGATGATGCAACATTTGACATCGAACTGCTCAGCAGTAGTATCGCTTTTAGGTGAGTTACATTCCATTTGTTAGGCCCGATAGCCTCGGTGCTTCCTTACGGGCCTGTCGAAGTCGTTATTGGTCATGACCCCTGATTATTTCGACCTTGATCATTTATTCTTTCGTTTCTCACATGGTTCCGACCGGGTCTGATGCTCCTCCGATATTCGTTATATGGCCGATATCGATCCCTGCTTGACCCTGGCCCGCGATCGGTGTCTCTCTTGGTTCTTTCGAGGTTCCTGGCTGGATAAATAAGCTCCGAAGGGACTCCGAACTGACCATCTTCGACTCTAATTTTCAACTGATACCTATTGTGCACATCGTCCCATGCAGTGGCAGGGTATTCTATTAAGTTTTGCTTCAATTGTCGTGAAGCTATCGAGCTTCGTTCGTTCAGCCCTTGTGTGAAAGCTTGAACAACCCAATCGTCCGTGACCGGTGGTAGATCCATTCGCTCTATTTGAAAACGAGATACGAACTCCCTTAGCATCTCGTTATCATTTTGCCTTACCTTGAAAAGGTCCGACTTCCTGGTCTCGACCTTTATAGCCCCGGCATGTGCTTTTACGAAAGAATCTGCAAGCATAGCAAAAGAAACGATAGAGTTAGACAGTAAATTATGATACCATATCATTGCTCCCTTTGACAGGGTTTCATCGAATTTTTTCATTAATACAGATTTGATCTCGTCATCTTCTAGATCGCTCCCTTTGATGGCGCATGTGTAAGAGGTGACGTGTTCGTTGGGGTCGGTCGTTCCATTGTATTTAGGAATTTCGGGCATGCGGAACTTCTTGGGGATCTGTTTTGGAGCCGCGCTCGGGAGGAAAGGCTTTTGCATGAACTTTTTGGAATCCAAGCCCTTCAATATCGGCGGTGCCCCCGGGATCTGATCAACCCTCGAGTTATAAGTTTCCACATTTTGGTCGTTTGCTTCGATCTTCCTTTCTCCTGATTTTATTCATTTTGTCAGTTCCTCGAGCATCTTAATAATTTCGAGATTAGTCCCCGATTCTTGTTCATTCGACCTCACTATAGCTGGGCCCGTTTTGTGGGTGACTTCTTGGGGTGGACTGGGCTCGAGCCTGGTCGGTGCCTTGGTTTGGCTCTATAATTGGGCTATTGCTACTTGATGAGCTTGCAGCATTTCGAAAATCATACGCAAGATGATTCCGTTTTCCTCAGCGTTTTGGATATTTCGAGCTGCAGATCGAGTTCCACTATGAATGCTATTTTCAGGGTCGGAACGTTGGTTTGCCTCGATGGCCACATGTGAATTAATGTCTATTGGATCTTCGACCTGAGCTCCAACGGGATCGACGAGTGTCCTTTCACCCCCGGGCGTCAAGTTGTTGTTCTCATCTTGAAGGCCAGCTTCGTTGTCGATAGGTAGGGCCATTAATTGAGAATTCATCGTTTTTATCCTGAAATCGAAGACACTTCCAAGAGCAAGTGTAAAATAGTGTGTTTCACAGAGATTCGCACCAAATAACCACTATTATCCTTAGCCCCACGATGGGCGCCTAACTGTTTACCCGAAAAAATGAATAGAGTTGAATTTATACGTAGTTCTAAGGATACGCGTTATAACTTGGTACAAATCGAAACAATAAGTAGAAATATATATCGAATATTGAATGTAAAAAAGGAATGAAATACAAACCAAATTGAGTAGAGAATGACTTATAAACTAGCAAGATGAATCAATGTCCCCTTATAGAAATAATAGCCACTCTTTATATAGTGGAAGAACCTACTTTGGATATTATTAAAAATATATAGTGGGGATCCCACGATAGATTAGCTTTTCCTTAATTCCCGCCGAGATTCTCTCCACCAGTGCGGCTACAACGACTCTTTTGTCTCTTGGCTCGATCTCGGTCGGTCTCGGTATCAGTCGGTCTCTGGGTCTCGAGCTCGATATTGACTCGGGCTCCGTATTGATCGGTCTCTGGATATTGAGCTCGATTACACCACTTCATATCATAGTTCGATTTGGATTCGAGCTCGATATTGACTTTGAGCTCGGTATTGATCGGTCCCTGAATCTTGAGCTCGATAACCTGGCTTCAGATCTCATCTCAATATTATGGTGACGACCCTCGGTCCATCATATTTCAATCTCGACTAATTACACGAAGGACGAACCCTGTTTTGACCGTATACAATTTTCTAGGAAACAAATGTTACATTATCGAAAATTGTGATCCTTGCAATTGCTTTGTGAGAGAATCATCTCTGTTGTCAAAAGCTCCTTCAATTCATTGACCGCATAATTTTAATTTGTGGTTAAACTTTCACTTGAATCTTGACGAGTAGTACAAGCCATGGATATCTCAACAGCTTTCAATTAACTAAGTTAATTAAAATCCAGTTTTCACATAATTCTTGAACGAAGAGTACCCTTGACTTCCCTGAAAGGTGAACGACCAATCTTTTCCAGCTTGACGCTGCACGGCTGCAGTAGTGAAGTTTTGTTCCACGACACTGGAAATAAGCAAATGAAGAAAGAAGAGTTTAATTTCAGCATGAAGACTAGCATATTTAGCCAAGCTAGCTTTTGGTCAAGAAGGTAACAAAGGTCACACTTCAAGCAGAAAAGGGCCAAAATTGCCTCTAACCTATTCGCTTAGGTTTAAAAATATTTTCGTCCACTTATTTTGTAAAAACTGCCCGCACCGTTAAAAATCTGGCTCATTCATGCCCTTATTTCTGACGGACCTCTGTTGAATAAAAAAATATTTTATTATATATGACGTGGCAATTGCTCATTGGTCAAAACTAAAAATCTCACTCTAACCGAGATCTGATCTGTAGATAACCCACCCATGATCCATCTTAGTCGTTTCAACCCAATAAACCCTTTTTAGCCTCTCAAACACCCGATTCCATACCCGACTCATGATCCAATCATTATTTAGGTTTTATTTGTCAATATTTTATATTTTATATTTTTCTTTTTACTAATTTATTATTTGGTTCTCTATCCCTTTCGCTTTCCCTATTCATCTTCCCCAGTTTAATCACCGCCGACGGTTTCCTAATCAAATCACCACAAATGAACTGTGAAGCTAATTAGCTCACATGGTTTCAATTAACTCCAAAAAAGCTACATGGTGGCATAACAAATATAACTTTGGTAGAAAGATAATTTATTAAACCATAAAATCTTAAAATGAACCATTAATTTAATTCCAAAGAATCCCAGATTTCACTCAGAAAATTAATTTAACTGAAAAATGTTAATTTAAAAATTAAGTTAAGGCCGAAAAATCTGAGTGAGAGAGGAAGACCTGTGAGTGTTGAAGGGTGAAGATCTGAATCTGTCAGCAATGGTGAGTTATTGTACTTTGGCCACGGAGGAGGATGATTAGAGAAAATATAGAGCGGGAGGGCAGGGATGGAAGAGGAGAAGTTGAGAGGTAAAGTTGGGGCATTTTAAAAAGCGATCATGGGTCGGGTATGGATATTTGGGGTCATGGAGTGGGCTAATAAGTGGATGTGGGGTGAGGTTTTAATTTAAGCCAATAGAAAATTGACACATAATAAGTAATAAATATTTTTCTTAATCAAAATAGGGTTGTTAGTTTTCAGGGTATGAATAAGCCGAAAAATTGACGTTAGGGGCAATTTTTACAAAATAAATGGACGATGGATATTTTTAAACCTAAGCGAATAAGTTAGGGGCAATTTTGACCCTTTTACGCACAAAAGCGTTTACATAGGAGGTTTGACAAAGCGTGGCATTTGGTCAATGAAAGACAATGCGTTTTGCAAGTCTTATAGAGCCATTTCTGTTGTCAAAAGCTCCGTCCAACTCATCGTATAGAGCCATGGTTTGTGGTTAGCCTTTCCCTGGAATCTTGAACGCACAAGTCAAGGTTATCTCAACACTTTCAAGACCAAGTTAGAAGTCCAGTTTTCACATGATTCTTGAATCAAGTGACACCCCCTGATTTCCTTTTTTTCCAACATAAAAATTAGCCCTTAAATTATATACACGTGATAACTCCGACGGCTACAAATAACAGAAATGGCTTTTCTTTGTCAATCTATTCAGGATCTGCTGAGATTTCCAATGTTAATATGACTTGAATTTAGGACTCAGATGAGAAAATATTGTGGTATGGATTTGGTCCAATAAAAGTTAACTGTCTACAGTGCGGAGTAGTTAATTAGCATAATGCATGGACATAACTTCTGCATATTCTAGCATTCGTATGACATTCAACCATCCACTCTTAAAATTTTGCATAATGCAGATACAAGAAGACCAATACAAGGGAAATTGGAGATTCAAACTTGATGTCGACCTTTTGTTCTCACCATTGTACTAATTGCACTTTTGCAATGTTAACACTAGGGTATACATGGGTCGGGTTGGTTCGAATTTTCTAATTATCAAACCAGACCAATTGTATCGTATTATTAAATCTAAATACCAAACCAAACCAATAAAAGCCGGATTTTTTAATCTCGATTTTTCTCGGGTTTTTTGGGTTTTCGAGTTTTTTCGATTTTTTTTTCATAAAGTCTTGATAGCACAAAACGTAAAATTTGTGCTCCAAATATTTCTTTAATCCTAATAAGACAGAACTATATAAGGTGTTTTCAATAAAATAACATAAATATGAGATGAGTCATGGCATTGTACTAAAATATACAACAATAAAGATAATAAAATCGCATAAAATAAATATTATTAATAAGCCATAATGAAAACAAACATAATTTAAAATTATGACTAATAAGTACTATTATTTACATGACTAACCACTAAAAGAAAAATAAGTTATACATTTTATCTAAACCATGGGAAAAACTAAAAAAATAGATATCCAACACTATTTTCATTCATATTACAATTGAATTGAATATATTTTATTAGCATTAGTATTGATTTGATTTTAGTTTAAGATTTATTAGCATTAGCATTCATTTGATTTTGATTTAAACTTCTTATATTAATATTTAATGTACTTTTTGTAGTTCAACAACAACAATAACAACCCAGTATAATCCCACTAGTGGGGTTTGGGGAGGGTAGTGTGTACACAGACCTTACCCCTACCATGAGGTAGAGAGGTTGTTTCTAATAGACCCTCGGCATCCTTCCCTCCAAGAACTCCCCACCTTGCTCTTCGGGTGACTCGAACTTACAACCTCTTGGTTGGAATTGGAGGTTGCTTACTATCAGAGCAACCCTCTTGTCTTTAAATAAAATAAGGATTCATAGCATTTTTGATCCCTCAGCTATAGGTAATTTATATTTTAGCCTTTGTAAGATCATACTAAGCATGCTTATCCTTCAATTAACTGATATGTGCTCTTTTAATCATTTGCTTATGAATATTCATGAATTTACCGTAATTATTAAAATGTCCCACCAGTTAATTACCAATGTGTTGTGTTAAGTTTGTATTATTACTTCATATTTGATTGAAAATATAGTTTAAAATCGTACAATATAACACATTTTCTATGAAGGGACCAAAATCATAATGTTTAACCCAAAAATAGATTTCCTCGGTCAAAGTCTATATATAGAAGAAATCAGGTTACTGATAATCAAGATTTACTTCACTCTCCCAACAATTTGAAACAATAGATCAAGGAATGAAAATAATTTACAAAGAAAATATGAAATAAACTCATAATCACTCCCAAAATTATGGCTCAGAACTTTGAGAGTAAAGCAAAGAATAACTGTATAAATTTCAATAATAATTGTTTCTTGCCATTACAAATGAGATTTCAGTCCTTATATAGGAGCATACAATTATAACGGTTCCTTTACTTAATTTGGGCTCACTAATGGGATTAATTGCGTTGATTGCTTGTTACCATGTACAACCGTAATGAAAATATTATGATTAAAGATTCTTTGTAACTGCATCGATTTTCCTTCCTTATTTATGACGGGTTTGTATATCTTCCCTTCTTCACAGCCTTTATTCATTTCGTTCTTGTTTCTCCTTTTACAGCTGGGTTTTTTCCTCAGTGTAACCCCGCGGGTGTTTCTCCCATGCCTTTTTCGCATTCTTTAAGTCGTCTAATTAAGAACGCCACTTATCTTTACATCGATGTTTCTCATACCATGCCATGTCAGCTTGTTGATAGTCCACGTGTCATATCTTTTTTCACCAATACAGATAGTCCCCCCACTTTCTGAATATTCGTGAAGTGTTAAGTTTTTAAAGTAGAAATTATTTACCGCTATTTCTCGAGTATCATTATGCCTTCTTCACAATCGATGCAACGTATGTCACATTCATTTAATGACCATGCCATGTGGCTTCTTATGATTGGTTATGCAATTTCTCAGTGCTTTTTTAGGATTTTTTCTACGGTTGCGTCAGTCACGAAGTGACAGTCCCAATATGACACTTTATAATGACCAATTTTAATGACGGTTGTATCTCCTTATAAATACTTCATTCTTTTTGATTTCTTGAAACCTTCTTCCTTCTTCTCTATATCCATCATCTTAACCCTCCTTTGTAGTTCTGTACCTTTTCTCTTTATTTTCTTTGTTAAACATGTCTTCTTCAACACCAGACCCTCGCAAAGTTGTGATCGTCGACGAGCTTGCTCCTTCTACTGCCCCTGCTAGGAGTAGGAGAGGTGTTAGACTCTGCAGCCTTGGTTCGTTATCTACTCGTAGTTTTACTTCTCAAAGTAGTTCTGTCAGGCCATCTTCTCTAGACCTAGGGCTCCTTTGACCCCTAGATCTTCTTCTAAAATAGGGACCTGAATGAGCCCATGCGTGAGCCTACGGTTTCTGAGATTGTTCCTCAAGAATTTTTTTTGTGTCAGATCATGAGACCATAAAAAATCAAGTTTCTTCTATAGCTTCCCTTAACCATGTTGAACTTTACCCAAGTTTAATCACTCATGTTCTTCTTTCTTTCGTCCAACAAGAATGTCATTGGAAACCAAATTTCTTAGTTTTAATTCATGGTGCAAATCAAATAATCACCTCTTACCATGCTCGATTTTCTTTCGTTTATACCTACCCTTTCACTTTAGGGTTTAAGCCTCTCATTGATCTAGTGATCATCGAGTTTTATCGCCATTTTAATGTTTGCCTTGGCCAGATTGGTCCCATCGTGTGGAGGGTTGTGGCATGCCTTTGCTATTTGTCGGATTTGATTTTCGCTCATTTTACCTTCTGTCACTTACTTCATCTTTACTCTCCCAAGTTGTTTCGTGAAGGGGATTTTTTTCCTCGTGGCTTGAAGCAAAAGGGTTTTAGTCAGCCTCGAGGATGATCATGATCGTGACTGGTACGCCTGCTTTGTTGTTACTACCACTAGTGGGTTAGTGGGTAAAGAAAACATACATTTTTCCAGAAAAATGGAACTTTGCATGTAAGGCTTTTTTTCCCTATTTTTCTTTGATGCCTTGAATTCCTTCATACGACCACATATTCATTTTTTCAGCAACCATGGAAGTCTTCGAAGAAACTCCTGACTTCCGTGCTTGGGTAGAAAAAATATTGATTGTCGCTCCTATGGACAAAAGATCTTGAAAATTTCTTTCATAAAAATTTGGTTAGAAAGTGAAGACTCACGGTACTCTTCATCCTTGCAGTTCCTCTCCTCCTTTACTTGTTTATACATAAATTATTTATCATTCCCGTTTTTTTTAATTAGGGTTTATTATTCGTGGCATTAGTTCCGCATCTGTTCCATCAACCAGGCTTTCTGTAAGTCTTGCTCAAGAACGGATTTTGAGTGCTTCTTCCTCCAAGAGGAAAACAGTCGAAGCCCGTGGGTCTGATGACAAAGAGGATGTAGAAGAAGGTTCTTTGGTGAGAAAAACGTGTGTCAGAAGACGTGTGATTACTGATGATGAAACCTTTATTTCTCATGATCCCCCATCAAGTTCGATTCCCTTCAGACTTATTGATAAGCCAGAGAATGCCCCTTTAGAAATTTCTGATGAAAACGCTGGTAACACAGCTAATCCCCCATCACATCCTGTTGAAAGGTTATTCGCCCATGGCTTTGAGGGTGAAGAAGGCCTCGGGCCTATTTATGAAGAATTGGCACTTGCTTCCCTTCTAGTTTTATCTCTTGTTAACCCCCTTGTGTCTTTTCCTGGGTTACTCTAGTGGTTATTCCCGATGCTGCTTTTCATGTAGAAGATGAGCCTTCTAGTAGCAGGCGGGAAATGAAAAAGGTTGTGATTGAAGTCCCCGATGGTGAAAGTTTATTGAGGAAGTTTGGACAAGCTGACATGTGGTTGAAGCCATTGTTAGGACCCGTGGAGAAGAATAAGTTAGAGGGTCACAGTTCCTTGACCTAAATGAATGACATTGTTCATTCTTCTCTTAAGGTATAAATTTACTTACATTTCCTTCCTTCATTTTCCTCATTCGTAACTCTCCTTCTATTCTGTAGATTACTTTGATAGGCACAGAGCTTATGAAAAGGGACTCTTGGACTGATCAACAACTAATTGAATTGCGTACCGAGGCTGATAACTGGAGAGAACAATTTGAAGGTCTTTAGTTGGAAAAGGGCGTTCTTGCAGAAGAGAAAGAAGCTTTGAAACAACAAATGAGAATGGTATCTACTGAGTTAGCGGTTCTAAAAGCTTCTTCTAGTCAAGTTGAGAAGGATAAGGATAGACTGGAATCTTCTTTTGCTAAACAACTTTCCAAGGCTACTGAAGAGATAAGGAGTTTGAAAGAGCTCCTTAATCAAAAAGAGGTTTATGCATGTGAATTGGTTCAAACGCTTACCCAAGCTCAGGAAGATCTCCGCACCTCTACACTTAAAATTCAGTTCCTGGAAAGTTCTCTTGCTCCTTTGAAGACAACTTATGAAGCCTCGGAAGCAGAAAAGGAAGAGCCTCGAGCTGAAATTGATCAGTGGGAGAAAGACTATGAAGCCCTCGAGGATAGGTCATCGCTGGATATTAGCTGGACTTTTTTAAACACTCGCCTCGAGACTTTAACTGAAGCCAGCCAGGAAGGTTTTGACCTTAACGCTAAGATTGCTAAGGCCAGAGAAACAATTGAACAGACACAACAATGTCAAAGCTTTTTCACACCTAAAGACAAAGGTTCTAAGGGTGATAGAGATGGACTTATTCCTAGCGAAGCTGATGTTCGACCCTCTTCTTCCCAAGTTGATCCTTCTTCTCCCGTTAATGATGCTCCTCAGTGTTTCCCATTTTCCAGACTTCTTGTTAAAAGTGTTTGTTTGTTGATTTTTGCTTGGAACTCCCTTATATTTTTTGGACATCTTTTTTTGGAAGGTTTTGCTACCCTTGTCTTTTTGAGGTTATGACATAAATACTACCCCTGTTCTTTGGAGGTATGATATAAATGTCTTTATTGCTTTTGCCGCATATTATGCTTTCTGCCCTTTTAATATTTGAGCTTTCTTTTGCACTTAAAAATGCTTTAACAGACCATAACTTCGATATACACGGATTTTTATAAAAGATGGCCCTTTTTATATTAACTACATTGATGAAGATGACGTCTCATCTTCATATTGGTGCAAATATATGAAACATGAAGTAGATATGAAAAGAGAAATAATTTGAGGAAGTTTTATGTTTTGAACTTTCAAATAAATAAATTTCGTATATCATTTTCATAATTGTTCATACAACACATTCATAACTGCTTTCATTGTAGTAGGTTTACAAATTCGGGTCTATTCTCTGGTGACTAAATTTATGTGGCCTTAACCTAGAAACACGTAGGAATATCTTGCATCATTTTTGCGAGTTTGGACTCCTTTGAAAAAATTTAAAGGGTTTCTTTAAGGTTTTGATTCAGGCTGAACTATGCCATTGGTTCCTTTTCCTTCCTTCTATACGCATAGTCCCCCAGTGTTGGAGCTTTGAAGTATGAAATCTCGACCACTGGATCACTCCTTTCTTTTGGTCCTTTCCCTGAATGGAAAATACAAATGGGACTCGGAGATAATTACTTAGATGATGACTGCATAACCCTTTTCCCATCAGAAAAGTTGTAACCTAGACCAAGAATAATTCAATATTTCGCGTGTCTTTCGGATTTAATATCAATATTTCGGTAACCTAGACCCCACGTCACCCAATCCCATATAGGTCTGATAACACCACATAACTGAAATTTCCTAATTCAACCTAGCCCACAAACCTTAAAATCCAATTTTCTAACATCCAGAATTTTTATAAGATCTGAATCCCCCAACCTACGCACTGTATAAGTTTGAACAAGCCGTACCAAAAGCTGTAGCCTTAACCCAAATACTTAAAACTCAAATGTCACATATCTTAAATGCTCGAAGCAATGATTTCTAATCACAGTAGCTGCTCAAAACAACACAATACCGGTAATAAACCTCATATCAAACAAGACTCTATTCTCAAACCTTCGTACACTACCGACGCTGAAGGAAACACACAGAAACTCGTAACCATTCATCATATCCACCAATCGTGGAGCTCCCTCTCCTTCGACAAGAACCATAGCAAATTTCTAAGACGACTTTCGATATTATCCTTCCGAATATACCACAATCAAATCTGATAGCACCCATCCTAGATCCGATGACTTCGTTTTATCAAATACCAGCTACTCTACTGACATGCCACACCAATACTATCTAAAGCCACAACCCGTGTAACCCGTACACCAATAAGCAACATTCCAAATGTACTCAATCACGAAAATGACTCAAATAAAAGAACCGTCCCGCAAGCTCGACGGGTACCACCCCAACGCAATGCTAAGAACCCATCACACACCGTAGAACCATAACACACGAATCTAACACAAAGGATCATATCTCAACATAATCCTGCCGCAATGCGCGACCCCATCCAAACACTGTTCCATATGAAATACCTCAGCCACCATGCTCAAAATCAATAACTACGTGCAATCCGACATCAAGTACTCACAGTGCATTACCATAACTATGGAGAAGCAAATGACACAATGGCACACAAACCCGAAAGAACATAACCAATACGCAACCACTTATGCATCACCCAAATACCCATCTCGCGCAAATTCCGCTATAAGTCCCCAATAGAACTGCACCAGGTGTGCTTATAACCAACGAATCACAACTCCTTGTAGCATAGAAGAGTAACTCACATAACATAACAGAACATGAATAAGCTCAACAACAACCGAATGACACATCCCTCAATAATAGCAGTATGGAGCCAACCAATCCGGCTCGGTGTAGAATACACATCCTAATTGGGCATATCAATGGACCCCCAAATCAACTCCGGGCACCCACACATGGATAAATACCCCTCCAAAAGCCCACAATGACTGAATCATAATACATACTATCGTCTAGCTAGCTTCGGCCATGACTTCACCGTCCACAACCATGAAAACAACCTACTCTTAAGAACTCCCTCTCTCCAAATCCATAGAACACATGAAACCCATATCTGATCCCAACTCCACCGCCAGAATGTCTAACACATCTCTCATACACGATCATCCCACGAGGAATACTTCTAAAATTCTTCTGTGCCACATGGAAAAATTTGAATATCAGCAGTCGATCAACTAGGAAAGTATCGTAAAATCAATGAAGTGCCCATAAATCAAAACACATTGCCCCTTTTGAAATGCATACTCTCATCAGGCCATACCGATTAGTAATATCATTTGCCTAGTCATCTGAAACCGTCCATGCTGCCTACGAATTTATGTCCTTCCCTTCAAAACTGAACTTTGACCTTGCACATGTAAAGCTCAATCCCAAGCAATACACCGCGTCTACCATGCCATCCTGCGAAGAGTACAAGAATCTCATAATCAACTCTGAGTCACAAGCAGAATATATACCAGATCAGTCAGAAACCTTCCATTTGATCTCATCCAGGAGAAAATCCCAATACACAACATATTCCTCACGCCGGTAGGAAATATACCCCTCGAACCATGGTAAAAACCATTGAGAACTCTTCGAAACCCATTTGAACACAACCAAGCTATCAGAACCGAATCTCTCTAACTCAACCCAGCCACGCAGGTTGCCAAAACCCAAGAGCATTGCCACGAAACACCTGTGGAGGCTAGCCACATCATAAGTACCCAAAGAACCGATTATACCCGTTACTCATTTTCGAGAGTCATCCACTCTACTCAAATCTCAATTAAATCGGCCAAATGGACCGAACGACCTGTGCCCCATTAGCACAACAACACCCAAAGAAGTAACACTGCCTTAATACCACCGATCGAATTCATACTCTGTGTGCACTACATCCTTCGCGAATAACCACACAATTATTTTATGATTCCCAAGATTTTCATATACTCCTAAAGTGCCATAACCCGCATCCAGAAATTTCCTTACTCGAGTCATTCTCGAACTCAACCTCTTCAAGTCATAACTAATCCATAAGTATGCCTCATACCAAAATTAAAATTTAACACATAACCATGAAATCAAATTGTCAATAGCAGGCTCCCCCACTTGGCTCAAAGCCATAAATTAAAACACTCGATAACTCACAATACCCATACTCTATTACTGTCATAATACCATAGTCAGTACAACAAAAATTCTTCTCAAGCTCATACAATGCCAACCATAAGGATACCTCAATCGCCTGTTAAGCTCGCATTCATTCTCTTAACACTCAGGTCAACTTTCTCAACCAGATTCAAATTCAAATCCCAATACATACGCCCAGTCGGCAGAAAAGAAACTCTCTACTCATATCATAAGGAATACACCTACGTAGATTACTCCGCAGGGGATAACCCACCTGCTTAACCTTAAATCGGTATCTTGCTAAACCCTTTCGCAGTTACAATTACTATGAAATCACTTAATCTTTCTGAATCCAACTCATTAACAAGACATGAGAATTTAATTTGCCCCAAAATTTAACAACATGAAAGATCCTTCAAAACATTAATACTCAAGACTGTACGTCACATCAAAACGAAAATCAAGCACCCAATGGCCTTTCCTTTACATTTCAAAGAAATCCTTCTCGTCACATTCAAATAATCTGAACACATCTCACAGTCACATCACACTCACCACATAGTCATTCCACCGCTCACCAAGCCACAAATTCCACTCGTAGGGACATTATCGGACATATGAGTCCAATTATACAAGTTACCACTGAAGCTACCGAGCTCAAGCTGCGGTCTAACCATGGCCTCAAGTCCTCCAGATTAGCCCTTCACCAAAAATACAGAATACACATCTCGAACCTCGTTCATAGAATCACAAGCCGCCGGTACACAACCGATACCAAGCGCTCACATGCGCATACGAATGCATGAAAGGAATTCAAAGAGTTACGCTTCAAGCTGAATCAATGCCGCACTATAAGGAAAGAAAGATGGGAAGTATATCCTAAATGCCCCGTAGCCTCTCGAAGATAGGTATGGACATCATCATACCGATCCGCAAGACTCTACTAGACACTTGCTCATGACTTGTAGAACCTATGAACCTAGGGCTCTGATACCACCTTGTCACGACCCAAAATCCGACTAGTGGTGATGGCACCTAACCCAACCCGTTAGATAAGCCAATTAACCACTAACCAATTTCAATAACAATTAATAAAGTAATTAAGTAAATAAATATACCAATCTAATACATTTTCCAGAAACTGATAGTACAAATTATGAGCTTCTAAGAATAGAGTTTACAAAGCAGAAATGAAATAAATACATCGTCTGTTTGAAACGTACATAAAAACAATTTTATATATCTAAGGCTACCACGAACAAGAGGCAGCTACATTCGGGAACCAGGTACATCTTCAAATCCACCTCCCACCGAATACAACAACATCAGCAGCCAACATCTGCACGCAAGGTGCAGAAGTGTACTATGAGTACAACCGACCCCATGTACTCAATAAGTAACAAACATAACCTTATGTTGAAAGTAGTGACGAGCTAACAGAAAGGTCGGGTCCAACACCAATGTTCTACAACAGTTCATAACAGCATAGTACACGTAACAAAAGAGTATCTCAGAAATTAAAAGCTCAGTCCGTTCACAGTTCCAGAAAAAAAAATAGGCATTTCTTTTCAAGTATCTCAGTTAAAATCCAAATCTTTTACCGAAAAAGCCAAAATACGAGTAAGTTTGAAAACTGTGATTTTTTCCAAACTCCTTTCAACAAATAGTAAGATATTTCATTTTCAGATAGCATGAGGAAAGTACATCTCCATGCCTACATGTCAAGATACAGGTAAAATCACAAATGTCCCCAAAACTAGGTAACAGAAGGAAATGCACCACTATGCATGTATCTCAAGTAAGCATGTCAAATACAATGCATCTCGATGATGAGCTCATGTACTCACACTCTCAGATTACTCAATCTCATTGTCTTGCATTCTCTCTCACTATGCTCAGCACACTCAATCACTCAGCGTTGTACCATACCCGCTGCGGCATGCAGCCCGATCCCTATTTATAGTCGACTACGCTCACTCGGGATGTGCAGACTCCGGAGGGGCTCCTTTCAGCCCAAGCGCTATATTCCGCACGGACAACTCACGTGCTGCACGGACAACTCACATGCCATAATATCAATATCTAGAATCGCACGGACAACTCACGTGCTATAATGACAACATCCTTAAAAACAAGCCCCCGGCCTCACTCAGTTATCATCTCTCCAGTCTCACTCACGGGCTCACAATGTCATTAAATAATTAAGACTAAGATATGATATGAATACATGAATATGACTGAGTATGAAATATCAATGAAATCAGTGAGATGGCAGTAAGAAACGACCATTATGGGTCCAAACAATATCGGCATAATGCCTAAACATGATATCTAGCATGATTGACAGCTAAACTACTTTATCACATGGTGAAAATACGGATACCAACAAAGTAGGACCATTATACAGTGCCATGGAAGAAAGAGAGTCGCAATTCACATGGTGCACGCCCATACATACGTCACCTAGCATGTGCGTCACCTCAATACCAATCACATAACACGTATTTCAGGGTTTCATATGCTAAGCAATAAAATTAGAAGAGTTACTTACCTCGAAGAGGCCAATATCAATGCCGAGCAAGCCAAGCGATGCTCCAAAGATGCTATCCAGCGCGTTCCGACCTCCGAACGGCTTAAAACTAACCAAAAACAACTCAAATGCATCAATCAATGCTAAAGGAACCAATCCCGATCGAAAAAGATCAAATCTTGAATCAAAAGCCCAAAATCGGCCAAAAGCCCAACCCGGGCCCGCACCTCGGAACCTGACAAAATTTACAAAATCCGATAACCCACTCAATTTCGACTCCAATTCGATGTTCAAAACTCAAAAATTCATATTATGAAACCTTAGGCCAAAACCTCCAATTTCCTCTTTAAAATTCATAATCTAATTACCAACACACGAAGGTAGATTCATGGAATAAGATCAAAACAAAGTATAGAACACTTACCCCAATCCTTGTGATAAAAATTGCTCCAAAAGTCGCCTAAACTGTGCTCCAAAATCCGAAAATGGGTGAAAAATCGTGAACCCTCGAACTTAAAGGGTTCTTCCCAGTCAATCCGCACCTGCGGACAAAAGGTCACATCTGTGACCTTCGCTTTTGCGGGGAAAATCTCGCTTCTACGAGAACGGCTTGGCTAGCCATGATCGCTTCTGCGATGACTAGGACTACACCTGCGGGCGCACTTCTGCGCGCATTGGCCGCTTCTGCAGGCCTCCTCATCCAACTCTCATCTCGCATCTGCGACGCCTTTGTCGCACCTGCGAGCCCATTTCCGCAGGTACGAAAACACCAGAACCAGCAGTCTTCAACAATGCAATATGCAACGAAATTGATCCGAACCTCGTCCGAAACTCATCCGAGCCACCTGGGACCCCGTCCGAATATACTAACAAGTTCAATAACATAACACGGATCTACTCGTGGCCTCAAAACACGCATAACAACATCGAAACGACGAATCGCACCTCAAATCGCAATCTATGAACTTTCAACTTTCAAATTCAATAACTCGTGCCAAAACATAGCAAATCAATCCAAAATGACTTCAAATTTTGCGCACAAGTCCCAAATAACATAACGAAGATATTCCAATTTCCAGAATCGGATTCTGACCCCGATATCAAAAAGTCAACTCTCCGGTCAAACTTCCTAAAAATTCAACTTTCGTCATTTCAAGCAAAAATCAACCACGGACCTCCGAATCACAATCCGGACGCGCTCCTAAGTCCAAAATCACCCAACGGAGTTAACAGAACCATCAAAACTCCGTTCCGGGTTCAGATTCAAAAAAAAGTCAAATTTGATCAACTCTCCCAATTTAAAGCTTCAACAATGAAATCCATTAATCTTCCAATTCGATTCCGAATAACCTGAAAATCAAAAACGGCGATTCACATAAGTCCTAATGCATCATACGGAGCTACTCATGCCCTCAAACAACCGAGCGAAGTGTAAATGCTCAAAACGACCGGTCGGGTCGTACAATTTGTTTTTCGTTACATTTTATTATCTTTTTCGTTCATGTTTTGTTGATTATCAAGAATACATTCATCGTGGAAGAATTGAATGGAACATCATCCTGCCCGTTATCTGTTGTCAAGCATTTGAAGATACTGCAAGTTATGCAGTCTCTAAATTTCGAAACTCTACTAGATGGTCTGCTTTGGACTTGTCATCCAGAGACTTTATCAGTTGTCAGAACCTGGGGGCACAGTGAAGAATTTATACAGGTGAATGTGATTTTCCTGTCTTTGCTTATATAGGATTTTTGTTTCTTACAGTAAAATGAATCACAGTGCTCTATTTTTCATTCTTGTTCCGCTTTTGGTTTGCAATTGCTGTTCTTAAGGGAGAAACTAACTGAAAGAGAGATTGTTCCTGCATGCTGCGACTCCAGATGTATCAAATGTTGGAGGCACTATCTTAAAAAAAATTGAAGTTGAGAGCTCTACTAGACAGTATGGGAATCCTGCTTCTCCACGTCAAGTCTCAACCATTTGTTTCAAACTGAAATGGTAGAACACTGACATTATAAGCTTGCTGGTATTAGGCTGAAAATTAATCTTGTCTGTCTTGATTTGCCTATTTTTACACCCTTCTATTTTCTCTCTTATCTCTTATTGCTTGACCAGATTAAAAAAGAGTGCTGGGAAACTGCAAGTGCCAAATGTGAGTTTTAATTGAGCGAAAGGTGGAGGAAGTGCACAGTTAGCCACTAATTAGAGATGTCTTTACCCTTTAGTCATTGTTTAATATATTTACTCTTTAGCCAGTGCTTAATAATTTTTTACCCGCCCGGACGAAAATACCCCTGTGCTAGACATGGGTGTTATGTAAATATTAAGGATATGGTGTCCTTAAATTCATGAATGTTGTGTAAATATTAAGGAAAAATTATCCTGTATTTGCACCTTCCGTTAAACTTTAGGACATCATGTCCTTAACTTCATATGTGCAGTGTAAATGTTAAGGACATGACGTCCTTAACTTCATGTGTACAGTGTAAATGTTAGGGACATAATGTCCTTAACTTGTATTTGCATCTTCTGTTGTTAAACTTTAGGACCTCATGTCCTTAACTTCATGAATGTTGTGTAAATATTAAGGACAAAGTTTCCTATATATGCAATTTTCGCCGTTAAACTTTAGGACATCATGTCCTTAACTTCATATGTGTAGTGTAAATATTAAGGACATGTAGTCCTTAACTTCATGTATGTAGTGTAAATGTTAAGGACACCATGTCCTTAATATTTACATAGCACTCATGAAGAAAGAGTAAAAACGTCTTTTCGTATTAATTTTAATAGAGTAGTGGCTATTTTTGCTAAGCATTAAAAATACTGAATAAAAACTAAATATAAGCGAAATGTGGTGCTGGAAAAAATAAGAATTTGATTGCGGGTCATGATTACAGGATTAGCCATGTTTCAGATTTTCCTCTCCTGTCCCCCCCCGCCCCCCAAATTCACAAATTATATATAAAAACTTAAGACATGATTATAAAAAATTTATATGACATACATGGGATATCTATCAAGATATTTCCCTGCAGGTCACATAAAAATGCCTATGCTGAGACTGTATTCATGCAATAAACACTGTACTTTTTTACAACGACGACGACCCAGTAAAATTTTACTAGTGGGGTCTGAGAAGGGTAGCGTGTACGAAGACCTTAGCCCTACCCGACGAATAGAGAGGCACTATACTCTTTTACAAATGTCTACAGAAACTTGCAACGACAGTTATGGTACCTTGAGAGGGAAAAATGGTAAGTTTTTATCTAGATAACTGCTATTAGTTGGAGCAATGTCATATTCTAACTTGAAATGGAGTTAGTATTGAGGTAACTATATATCCGCTGTAGGAATGTGAAGTTGTACTGTATATCAAGTGACACCATATTTTATTTATTGGAAGTATATTTTATTGGTCATTGCATAGTCTAATAAACTACGGGCTCTCTTGTCATAATATTCGAAAGAACTTTTTTTCTTCCTATACAATATATGAAACTTATTTATTAAAATTGTCCAAATACTGTATATTACGCACCCTAAACAAGTTTTTGTTACAAATTATATACAATTTATTATTAATGTCTTAAATTAGGGAATCAATTACACTATTTTCCTTTTTTTCCTCCTTTCTCCTTCCTTATTTTTCTGCCGCCTTAATTGCTTGTAAAACAATCCAATCCAACTGATTATCTTTATTTTTGTACCAAACACAAACTACACATCATTTCTCTGTGCTAAAGATACGAAATCTGAAAGCAGAATTTTTGTACCATTCATCAAGTTTGTACTCTTCTTCTTGTACTAATTATAATTATGAGTAATATATTATTATTGTAATCCAACAATTGGCTATGATCAAATAGAATAAAAGGAAATTGATCTTTCATTCTAAGTTAATGGAGAGTACAGGTTCATCAAGTGGCTCACATCAACAGCCTCAACTCCCACCTGGCTTCCGTTTTCACCCCACAAATGAAGAATTCGTCGTTCATTACCTCAAGAAGAAATGTGCTTCTATTTATCTTCCCGTTGCTATTATTGTTGAAGTTGATCTTTACAAATTTGATCCCTGAGAACTCCTTCGTATATGTTTACTCCCTTATAACAAATTCAAAAACAAAATTCTTATAGAAAACACGGGTTGTAGGTGAATGTGAAGCATGATTATTCAGCTCTAAACATATAACAAATTTCTGTAAAATTTGACGATAAGAAATTATCTTTTTCAAGTTTGAAATTGTTTCAACAATTGAATTTCAATGGCAAAACTTGCGATTATGCTTCAACACAGTGATCGCTGGTATAGCTTTGGGAGATATGTTGATTTCGATGGAATTGTAATCAATAAAGATTCAAGTTACAGTGCTCTGAATCCAAATCAAGAAAGAATAATATATGGTACAACAACATACAAATCAAAAAATAAATTTCGTACAAATTTAATACAAATTTGATATATCTACACCAACATACATACTAAAAACAGATTTTATACAACTAATTATATAGTATACAACTTATTTACAAAGTATCTGTAACTTTCATACATCATTTTTACCTAGTTAAATACATCTACAACATCATACAACTTAAAATATAATTTATATAAATTTTATACAATATATATTTTATATGTATTTTATATATGATTTGTAAATATTTTTTATGCGGTGTGCTCTTCTTGCTCTCTGAAATTTCAATGAAAACTTCCTCTTTTATTACAATTTTGATACATATCAACAACTTTATGTAAAAAGATAGTATTGATAACTTAAATACAAATTTCATTCAACGATTCATGCATTATACAACTATTTTTCAACTTTCATACAATATCCAAATAAAAAAATATATAACTACAACAGAATATAATTTAATTATAATTTGTATACAACTTTAATTACAACTATTCTTCACCAAACACCCTCAAATTTGAGATATAAGTTTCAAAGAATATTCCTAATTGTTTGCAACAACACCCAACCCAAACAAATAATAGTTTTTGAAAACCCAAATTCGAATTCAAAGTTTCGAAACTTTTAAATGGTGGAGAGTCAAACACCTTCAAAATCAATTAATTGATAATTTCAATTCGAACACCAATTGTGCAACATGAAAGAAAGTTGCTAAGTTAAAATTCTATATTAAAACAATTGAAATTCATTGATGAATTTCCTGAAAAAGAAAGAGGATAAAAAGCATAGAAAAGAGAAGGAAGAAAAATTGGAGAAGAACAGAGGAGGAGAGAAAGAGAGAGAGACGGAGAGAGAGAGAGAGAGAGAGAGAGAGAGAGAGAGAGAGAGAGAGAGCATGGATAGGAAATAACTGATTCCATATTCAATTGCTAATATAAAGGGATACTCATTAATACTAATTTGTATATAATTGGTAAATTGTATATGCCCATATAATTAAGTTAAAATTTGATTAGGAAGGGTAATAAAGTTTCATATGTACTATAGGAAGGTAAAAATCTCTCGAAGGAACATAGAGCGTGTCTTAAGCCATACTAGCCCAAATCTAATAACTTTGTATTTGGAATACAAATCTGACATTGAAGGCGATTCTTAGTGGATCCAAATCTCTAGCCCAACTTGAGCAGGTATCTTTTTGTAGGGGATGGCCCAAGTGAACAAATAGTTAGATTTGGGAGCAAGAGCACAAATAACTATTCTCAGGGATGTTATTTAGAGATTAGCCAGTAGTTATTTTATCCTAAAATTTTAAACTGAAAATCTTAACTTCATGAAAAACTCATGACATTTTTATCCTGAAAATTTAAACTGAAAAACTAAAATTGAGGATGCACTGGCTAATTTCTAAATAGCAGTCCTTTAGAGTGGCTACCTGGTATCATTTCTACTCGAGTTTTTGTATCCCCATTTAAGCTATACCCGAAGTTTATAAGTTTTTACAAGTTTATTTTATTTTTGGAATAACTTTAGACACATGCTATTAAAGTTTCAAAATTCGCGTCCTAAATATTTTCGTCTGATTTTCGGACATGCGTATCTAAAGTCCACATAATGAAAAGCACGCAATTCTATTTGTTCCAAACTTTATATATTTTTGCCAAACATAGTCCATGTGTGAAGTTGGTTTAAAAAAAAGGTACTACAACGTGATGTTACCTGCGACTTCTTTGCAATAATAAAGGATGAAAAAATAAATCGCGATCAACAACTAAATCAAAATCCCTCTAAGTCTACGATTCCACCTCTTTATAACTATTGAATGAAGTCATTTCTTCTCAATTTTGATTGAAAAGTTCGAATATCATGTATTTTCATGATAACCCTAACATGGAGAAGAAGCTAGCTTTGTCATGGTACATAAACCCTAGGAGGAAGAAGAATAACCGGAGGAGAAGAAGTGAATTTTTTCTGATGTTTATTAATATTTGATACTAATTAAATAATTTTTAAAAAGTAGATGCAAATTGAATAGCAACGATCAAATAAGGTGTCCTGTGAAATTTTTATGCTACGGTTGGACCATTGGAACTCCCACGCGGAGAATGGAGATTACATGCAATCACCATATATTCTCACGTTAATTGTACACTTTTAAATCATTTGGTACCGAGTTATTATTTTTAACATAAGTCTGATAAGAAATTTGAAATTATTTTATGCTTCATTTTAATTTATTTTATTTTTATTATAAGCAATACTAATATAATTTTATACTAAAATCTTGATATAATTCTATATCACATTTGTTTTGGTAATAAACTGTGAATGTAAGCTTTACAAACTAAGAACATCTAGATTCCAAACCACCTTCTAGGAAGGGTGCTTGAAATTCTAAGATCTCAGAAAGACAAACCAATCATCTATGTAATGTAATTACAGAGCCTATGAATTAAAACTTGACAGTTTCTAACTCTCCTAGAACTTGCACGATTGCTAATTCTCTCTAAGTTCTTTCTGAATCTGTAAAACTATAAACTCTCTATTTACATTTAATTTTCTGAATATTCTCCAATTTCTAGCTTGCCATGTATAGTAAATCATGGCTCCATAAATAACAGCTCCAACTTCTTTCCTGAATTGCCTCCATTGTCTGTTTCTGATCCATTATAGGGTGCTTCTAGCAAGCTTCTGTGGGAAAGCAATACCATTCCATGTAGCCAGTTTTTCTCTTACTATAGTGACCCATTCACACTCAGCAAAAAGGTGTAGCTGAGTTTCAGGAACTCCAAGCTCACATAAGTAGCAATTCATATTCCCATCAGTAAGTATATTTAGTATCAATAACCTTTTCTTTATTAGCAATTTACCCTGATAAGAAAGCCATAAGATTATTCTTTGTCGGGGCAATATTACAGTACTCCAAACCAATTCATCAAATCTCATCCTTGTCATATCCCCAAGCATTACATTATAACTACTTAATACTGAATAGGTGTCATTTGAAGTTAGCTTGTATGTGTCTCTGTTATACCATTGTGCCATTATCTTTTTCAATGAATTCAACTTCTTCGAGTACCAGCTATACTCTTGTGGTGGACTAAGTTCCCAGATATCTCTACAGTTCTTCATATAAACCTCATATATCATATTTGACCCATAACACATCCTTCTTAGTGACTAGTTGCCATAACAACTTACCAATTGATGCAATATTCCATATCCTTTTATGTTCAAGCGTCCAAACTTTTTAGGCTTACACATTTTTTCCCAAGCTATCAGAGATACGTTCCTCTACCCTTCAGAGCTACCCTAGAGGTATTCCCTTCACTTCCTATCAATTTCTTTTATCACACTTTGTGGTAAAATGAACACAGTCCCCCAAAAGTTGTATATAGAGAAGAGAATAACAATAATTATTTGTAATCTGCCAGCATAAGAAAACTGCTTAGAATAGCCACTTTTCATTCTCTCTGTGATCTTCTCTACTAGCTTGTGACATTCCACTCTACTCCACTTCTTTGAATATAAAGGTAAGCCTAAGTATCTAATAGGCAAAGAACCTATTGAAAAGATTGTGCTGCTTAGAATCCTCTGCTGATTATCTTCATCAATACCTGCCAAGAATATATTTGACTTGTTCACATTAGCTTCCAACCCAGATGCTTTACTGAAATGAGTAATGGCCTCCATGATCCTATGGATGGAGGTTAGGTTGCCTTTTGCAGAATAGCATCAAATCATCAACAAAAATTAAATGTGTGAGTTTTGTGCTTTTACACATTGGATAGAATTGAAAATCTGACAGGTCACTCATCCTCCTAAGAACTCTAGTCAAATACTCCATGACAAATACAAATAGTAGTGGAGACATAGGATCACCTTGTCTAAGCTATCTCTTACCTGTGAAGTAGCCATGCCCATCTCTATTAACTCTAACTGTAAAGCTACTAGAGGTGACACAGCTCATTACTAGGTGGACAAAGGGTTGAGGAAAACCATACCCTTTCAGAACCTCTTCCAGGAAATCCCAGCTAACCATATAATAAGCCTTCTTGAGGTCAATCTTCATCAAGCATCTACGTGTAGTTTTTCTGTTATAATGTCTTAGTTGATCATGGAAAATCAAGACATTGTGAATTAGAGAACTCCCATCTATAAATGGTGCTTGGTTCTCAGCAACTAACACTTCAATAACCTTCTTGAGCCTCTGGCAGTTGACTTTAGATATGTATTTATATATCACATTACAACATGATATAAGTCTGTATTGATTAGCAAACTAAGGTTCCTATACTTTAGGAATTAAAGCTATAATAGTAGAGTTAATGTGCTTCAAAAATTGCCCATTTCCAAAGAATTCAAGTATGGCATCTGTAACTTCATCCCCTACAATGGACCATGCAGCTTTGAAGAACTCACTTCCATAACCATCTGGACCAGGCTTTTTATTCTCCTTTATACTAGACATAACATCTTTTACCTCCTTTGTTGTATATGGCTTTAGAAGAGTTAATTATTGATCTATAGTTAGCACATGTCCATTCTTTAAAAAATTATGAAATGGTCTCACTCTCTGCTGCTCTTTTTGCCCCAATAACTCCTGATAGTAGTCCACAAATATAGAGGCAATGATTTGTTGATCAGTCTGCACTCTACCTTGGTTGTCTGATAACTACACAACACCTTATTGTAGTTTCCTATAATTTATTACTGTGAAGAAATATCTTGTGTTATCATCTCCCAATTTGATCCAATTTGCCTTACTTCTTTGTTGCAGGTACATCTCTGCTAAATAAGAGGACTGTTTGAACTTTAGAAATTTCTCCTTCTCCACCTGTTGCTGATGCATATCAAGAGGATTAAGGTGCAGGGTTGTTTGTGCTTGAGAAAGTGCCACTCTATCTTCTTATGCAATATTTGTGATGTTTCTAAAGTGCTGCATGTTCACATTTTTCAGCTTTTTCTTCAGTATTTCTAATTTCCTCACAACCTTGAACATACTACAACCACTTACCTGTTGTTCCCAACCTTGTCTCACTATATGAGTGTAACGACCCGAACGGTCATTTTGAACATTTGTACTTCGCTCAGTTGTTTGAGGGTATGAGTAGCTCCGTATGATGTACTTTGACTTGTGTGAATCATTTGTTTCGGGTCGCAGGTATTTCGGAATCGAATTGGAAGAAAGAATTTCATTGTTGAAACTTTAAATTGGGAGAGTTGACCAAAATTTGACTTTTTAGCATTCGATCTTGGATTTAAATTCTGATAATTTCAATAGCTCCGTATGGTGATTTTGGGATTAGGAGCATGTCCGGAATATTATTTGGAGGTCCGTAGAGGAATTAGGCTTGAAATGCCGAAAGTTTAATTTTTGAGAAGTTTGACCGGGGGGTTGACTTTTTGATATCGGGGTCGGAATCCGATTCTAAAAATTGAAATACCTCTGTTATATCATTTATGATTTGTATGAAAAATTTGAGGTCAATCGGACGTGATTTGATAGGTTCCGGAGTCATTTGTAGAAATTAAATTTTTTTAAGTACATTAGGCTTGAATTGGGATGTAATTCATAGTTTTAGCATTGTTTGAGGTGATTTGAGGATTCGACTAAGTTCGTATGATATTTTAGGACTTGTTGGTATATTTGGTTGAGGTCCCGAGGGCCTCGGGTGAGTTTCGGATGGTTAACGGATCAAAAATTGAACTAGAACATCTGCTGCAATTTTCTTCTGTTGGAAATTTCTTTTGCCAGATTCGAGCCCAGAAATCTCTCAGAATCGAGCCTAGAAATCGAGCCCAAATGTGATCCCAAATCGAGCCCAGAGTCGAGGGACACGATCGAAGCCATGATCGATCCCAGAGTCGAGGGCCAAGATCGATGCAGAACCGAGGTTGTCTGGGAAGAATTATAAAAATAGGGACTTCGTCCCATTTTTCATTTTTCATAAATTGGAGCTTGAGGAGAGGCGATTTTTGATATATTTTGAAGGAAAACTTGAGGTAAGTCCCTTGTGATCATTTCTACTACATAATATTGAATTATCATCGAATAATCTGACTAGATTGTATGATTTTGAGGTGTAAATCGGAGATTGGAACTTAGAAATTTAGAAATAAGATTTGTAGATTTGAGGGTCGAGTTGAGGTCGGATTTTGATAAAATTGGTATGGGTAGACTCGTGGTTGAATGGGCTTTAGAATTTTGTAACTTTTTGTCGGGTTCCGAGACGTGGGCCCCTCAGGCAATTTTTGAGCTAATTTTGGGTTTTGGTTTAATTTTGTAATTTTTCTTATGGAATTCATTCCATTAGCGCGTATTGATGGTATTGTACTGATTGTGAATAGATTCTGAGCATTTGGAGGCCGAGTCCAGAGGCAAGATCATTGTGGGATAGAGATTTGATCGGTTTGAGGTAAGTAACGATTATAAATCTAGTCCTCTAAGGGTATGAAACCCCAGATTTCGTATCATTCTACTATTTTTGAAGTGACGCACATGCTAGGTGACATACGTGTGGGCATGCACTGTTGGGGTTTTGTGACTTGGTCCACCCCGTAGCAACTGTAAAGTTGCATACTTTGTTGAAACCATATGATACTTATATGTTTTAGAAAGAATTTATGTAAATTGGGCCGAATGCCTTGTTTAGGCCTTGCGCCAAAGCTGTTTGGACCTTTAGGGGCTGTTTCTTACCATCCTCTCACTGTTTTTGATTGAAAATCTATATTCAGTCATGTTTATACTTGTTTATCGCATAACTCAGTTGTATGACTCTATTTTGATGCATATAAATGTTTGGGCCGAATGCCCTATTTTACTGAAATGCCCAAGTGGCTTGAGAGATTTATGACTGAGTGAGGCCGAGGGCCTGATTTGTGAGGATGAGTGTGGATCGGGGTTGCTCGCCTGCAGCATATTTATGACTGAGTGAGGCCGAGGGCCTGATTTGTGAGGATGAGTGTGGATCGAGGCTGCCCGCCTGCAACATACTTTATTATTATGGTACGTGAGTTATCCGTGCAGCACGTGAGTTGTCCGTACAGATTATAGCGTTGGGCTGAAGGAGCCCCTCCAGAGCCTGTACACACCCTAGTGAGCGCAGGTACCTACTGAGTGCGAGTGTCGAGTGTCGAGTGCCAAGTGACTGGGAGGCATGAGTGATTGTGAGGTATGCCCGAGTGGCAAGAGTGATTTTGAGGTATGCCCGAGGGGCAAGAGTGATTGTGAGGTATGCTCGAGTGGCACGAGTGACTGTGAGGTTTGCCCGAGGGGCTGTTTATAATTTCATCATTTTTGCTCACTTTTGCATGGAGCCTTCGTTTGAAAAACTATTGGAAAAATATCTTTAAATGATTTTTACTGGAACTGGGTTTAAACTAGATAATTTGATTCAAATCCTGATTTTTAAAAGCATGTGGTATTTTACTAAGATTTCCTGATATGAACGTTATATGCTTTATTGCTCGTCACTGCTGCTCAGTCTTTATTTATTATTGTTACTTACTGAGTTGGCGTACTCACGTTACTCCCTGCACCTTGTGTGCAGATTCAGGTGTAGCTGGATACGGTAGCAGTTATTGAGTGTTCTAGTTGCAGATTTTCTTGGAGATACCAAGGTAGCTGTTTGGCGATCGCAGCCCCTGCTCTTCTCCCTCTTATATTCTTCTAGTTGTATTTAGCTATTTTCCGGGCTGAGTTAGCCTTGATATTATTAGACAGATTGTAGTATATGCTCATGACTAGTGACACCCCGATGTCGGACTTTTCTTTTTCGCACTTCTATTTTTCTTTTATTTGAACCCTTTAAATGGAGGTTTTATGTTAAATAATCTTGGAATTATCTTTAAAATGAAATTATCGGTTTGTTTTGAAAATGAGTCGGCTTGTCTAGTTCCACGATAGGCGTCATCACGACAGAGATTAGTTTGGGTCGTGACAATGAGTGAGTAGACCGGACATTACAATATTTAAATGCAGCTTTAGTTCTTCTTGGGGCAGTTGTAGGTGACAACTTAACTGGACAATAGTCACTAATTCCATTAGGAAGGCATTGTCTTTTGAAATCAGGCATAAAGTTAAGCCACTCAGTATTTATAAACACTCAGTCGATCTTAGAGAATATCCTATTATCCCCATGCCTATCACTCCAAGTGTATCTACTCCAAGTGCATGGTAGTTCAAGTAGCCCACAAGTCTTCACACAGTTATGAAAGTCCATTATCTCCCCCATACTTATGGGATTACCTCCAACTATGTCTTCAATTTTTAGCACAGAATTAAAGTCTCCCATTACCAACCAAGGCATGCTGACATCCATATTTATACCTTCTAAATAGGTCCACAAACTTCTCATCTCCTCCCTTATGTTGAATCATACACAACAGTCAGGAGAAATGTAGCTTGCAAACTAATATGTTTCACTTGGCATGTAATTGCATGTGTAGGTTTACTAACAAGACTCACTTGGAACCATTTAGGTCTCTAAGTCAACCACACTCTTCCATTATAGTAGAGGTCTAGGTTAGTTGTGAATCCACCGCCTCCAAACAAACTACTTGCCAATTGATCTATCTTATTGACTTGATTTTTGTTTCCAAAAATCCTACCATACCAATATTTTCTCTATTACAAAGGAGCTTAATCTCTTTTTGTTTTTCAGGGGAATTCATACCTCATAATATTTCAACACTGTACGTTATCCATTGCTCAAGGGAGGGTTAATCATCACACCCCCTTTATTCACATGACTCTTTACCCCCGGAACAAATTGTCACACTTGGTTACTTGTCCCTGCTTTATCCGGTGGCTGGAAAGTATTCATACTAACCACCATGTTCTCTATTTGCTTGAACTTTGCAGTCCTGATACTATTCATAGGAGTCACCCATCCTTCATTGCTTAGCCTACCAATTTGTACACCTTCTGTCACCTTAATACCTCTTTCTATAGTGCTTTTATATGTGCTTGCATTAGGAACTTCGGGTTGTTCCTTAACGTTTGTCCCATCTTCTTTGTGCTACTTAGGAACAGTTTGTTGAGCCATGTTTTTTGCCCTACAAGTCTATTCATCATGTCCATGCTTCGTACAATATTTTCACAATGTGGGCTTCTAACTATATTGTACTTTCTACTCCATCAATACCCTTTTCTCATTCTTAAAAACTATATTCATCATGTCCATGCTTCGTACAATATTTTCACAATGTGGGCTTCTAACCATATTGTGCTTTCTACTCCATCAATACCCTTTTTCTCATTCTTAAAAACTACTTTATCAGGTAGCTTTGCATCCATTTTTACTTCTATGAGTAATCTAGCAAAACTGAAACCTTTTTTCTGCTCCGTATGTTTATCCACCATTAGTGGCCTGCCAATTAGACTACCAATTTTACTAAGCCCTTTATGACTCCAATATTTGAAATCTAACCGTGGAAGCTTAACCCAAATTGGAACTGTGTATAATTCCTCTCTAGTAAACTCCATGTCTGGATTCCAACCCTTGACTATAAACGGCTTACTATCGAAATCGAAATGGTAGATCCCCTCTGTATCACCTCATTTCCCCCTCCTCATTATCAAACCTAACAAGAACAAAACCATTTTTTAACATTGACACCTTGTTGTTCCTGTATTTACCCCCACAGCCTCTGGACATAGCCATTAAGAACAGAGAGTGGAGAATGTGCCCCCAAAACATAACATACTACAACTTTTTTCCAGTAATCCAGCTCTGTAGTAATGTCTTCCGTCTCTTCACACACAGGTATTTCCTCGTGCATTTCAGGTGCTATATAATCAAACTTGAATCCAACATTAGTTACCTTAGTGATATCAAAGTTATCCCAAATGGATCCCTGAACATTCGCGTCCAGCATTTCTTCCACTTCATCAGCCCACGAGAGTTCCCTAGTGCTTCTCACACTTTGTACAAGTCCCATACAATCCTGCTGAATTACCGATGTTCCTTTGTCCTTTGTCTTCATAGGTGACCGAATTTGACTTCCGCTCGCACCTATGGCTGGATTCTCATCGGAATTGAGTTATGTCGTCATTTGCGCAGCTTCCCTAATTTCCATCGCTCATGTCTTCAATTGTGAGTTTGAGTCATCTTTGATTGATCATCCTTCTTCCTTTGTTGATTTCCTAAGAGTGCGCTGATTCCTGTGCCATGAGTGCCTAGTTCTAAGAGAGATTCTAAGCTCTCTTCGCCATGAACGGCGGACGTTATGCTAACATGCTCTGAGAGATAAACGGGACCCCTGCTTGTATACAGGATAGTTTCTATATCACACTTAATGTAGATATCAATTCAAGAAGTAACTATACTGGTATAAAACAAGTAATAACAAAATCTCTCTTTTGCCTGCCAGAAAGGAATTTAAAATTTAAGTTTTATGGGTTCTCTTTATAGTTCTTAGTATTGAATTCGTTACATTTTAGAATCATAATTTTATATCTATTATTATTACTCCTATATGTTTAGTTAATTTTTATGCATTAATTTATATTTTGCGACGAAAATATTGAGTTTAAATGCAACCGAAAATAGTAAGTTGCATCGTCCTCTGTTGCCAGCGCCTTCTTGCGAGGATTATTTAAGAGGTTAAGGTTAAAATTTTAGAAAAATGTTTATCCAAGATTGTTCAGTTTTAAATCGAACACGTGTTCAGTTTTAAGAAGTATGTACGTGTCAGAATAGAACTTGTACGTACTCGTATAAATGTAGCGAGAGATGTATAGCAATACTTTTGAAATTTTGTTTCTCTGAGTAAAACAACTCAACATTCTGCTGTCTGCAACGTGTAGCCGTATTAGGTACAAAATATGGGGGGAGAGTACAGCTGGCAGCCTGTACTTTGTACATTTGTTGTCCAAAGGTTACGTGGCAATTCCGAGGTCGTTAGTTTGTAACACTGCCACATAATATCGTGCTCGCGTCATCTCTTACGCAACAGCTACAGCTTTCAGTTCTTTAGTTCCTCACTCATCCACCTAACAAATCGGGTACTTGAATGAACCGTGAATAAAATAAAGAGAAGTAAAAATAGGAGGAAGGGGGAGATTGGAATCTCGAAATGGTTGAATGTTATTTGAAATTGTAGTAATTATTAAACTGCAATTTAATATCTGATCGCTAATTTTTACATTGCACAATAATGGCAGTTTTTGGTGACACAATGCGATTGCTTCAGAACTCCACTCCTCAATTTAGCAATAAATAAAATACCTGAATGCTCAGTCGCTGGTTTTATTAATTTGTAGCATTGACCTTTTTAATTTCTTACATTTAATACTTTTTTTGATTCATTTTTTCTAACGGTGTTTGACAACTTCAGATTCTGTTACTACTACACTTAATTTAGCAAGAATTCAATTACTAAATTCAAGCTAAAAGTTTTTTATATATACTTTACGTGAGATATTAACCAGAAAAGACCAAGAAGCAGAGCGAGAGAAATAAATTTTGACCTAAGTTTTTTATTATATTGAGCGAAAACTAAATTAAAGATGTTAAAAGTGAAACGCCGATCTCACGTCGAATTACTCATTTAGTTGTTTCAAAATTTAAGGATATTTTAGTTTCTAAGAGAACCCTTCTCGATCGTGGTAGTTCCAGATTTTCTGTTCCATAGCGCGGTTTACTTACTACATATCTCGCTGTTACTTTTTAGCACGAATCTAACATGTTATAGGTGAATATATTAGCACATGTACTTTCTTTTACTTATTGGTAACATGGCTATAGGTTTGTTCATATCGATTATTCACGGTAGAACTATAGAAAATATTTTTATCCCATATATGATTCCATCCTAGAAGAGCGTATAAATTTTTATAATTTAATCATAATTATTAATGCATGGATGTATAACTACCAAAGTGTATCGTCTTTTTTTATATAATTTTTTATAATTTAATTATAATTATTAACGCATCGACTTATAGCTACCAAAGTGTATCGTCTAGTGGTACCTGATAGTCTTTCATATAATAGTAGCTGCTTCAGTTCTCACTGCTCAATCATCCCTTCCCTAATACCCCGTGTCAACTTATAACTAGTATTCTTCATAGAGTTAAATATATTTTGATTCGGTGCAACTGCAAATATGAATGCAAGTATTCACTTTCCATGTGAATCCGGAATAATCTGGGCTACCTAGCAAATCGGACACCACATGAGAAACTTGTGTACGGGTAAAATCGGGGGTAATGTGTACCCTGATTTTCCGGTGAGAAAACGGAGGAAGGGCACGGATGCACGAGATTGTAATCGAGGTTATAGATTCTTCGTATCGAGATCCAGGAAGAGTGAACGATGTGCTCGTCATCGGGTATGATAAAACGATGCGCCCTTGGCCGAGAATGAGTTCTAAGATTTCGAAAAATACGATAAACGGTTACACATGACGGATAGAGGGCCGTAATATTCGCACTCAACCGAATATTCACTTATTTTGTTCTTCGTTTACGACTGGGCTCGAACCGAGGGTCCAATCGAGGACGAGGCCACTGTTCAATCTAAGCTTGGGCTTGGCCATAACATCACAATTGGTTTGATCGCTTATTTCGTCTTTAATTCATTTATCTAATATTCTTTACTATTTGTGTTGAATCAAACTACGTATCCTTAAAACCGCGTAAAAAATTTATTGTTATCCGATTTCAGGGTAAACAGTTTGGCGCCCACCGTGGAGCTAAGGATAATAGTGGTGATTTGATACGAATCTCCATAACACACCCTATTTTACGCTTGTTCTTTGAAGTCTTAATTTCAGGTCAGCCCAAAAATGTCAAAATCTCAGTCTACTCACTTGAATGTTGACGCTGAGTCTGGCCACTGATAAGTGGGAATTTTGACTACTTATTAGCATATTTTTACTTTTGTTTTAGTCCGAAAATATTGATTTATGTTCCCAAAACTGATGAAAGTATACAAATTGTAGGAATGTTGGAAGTTTGGACTCCCATGATAAAATCCGACTCAAAAAGGAGTGTTCTGAATTACAAGGCAATAAAGGGCGCAAAATCAAAAAAGTGCCTTCTACGACCGGAGAAGAAAGTATGGACCGCAGAATTCCATCTGCGGCCGCAAACCAAGTGAAAGAACCCAACAGGACGTTGGCCATGTGCGAACCGCACATGAATTATATGGCCGCAGAACAAGGTTTGCATTGACAAATGATTTCAAGTTTAGAGAGTGTGCAAAATACCAAGTCCTGAGGCCTCGCTGAAGTGCGGACCATACAAGAATTGTGCGGCCGCAGAAGATGGTTCGCAACCGCAACCCAGAAATGTGCGGCTGCAGAATCCAAGCCCCTGCCAACTGAAGAAATTCGCAGACCGCACATGGAATTGTGCGGCCGCAGAACCTCCCGAGTGGCATTTTTGTTAGCGAATTTTGAGCCACTATAAATAGACGAGTTTCACATTTTCAGGTCAAGTTTCGATGTTTGAGCTGATGTAGCCGTTATATTTTGCCATTTTAGGAAGTTTGTGATTATTTTAGTGTTTAAACATTATATTTTATCATTTTAATCTTTGATTATGGGTTTAATTAGCATTTCATCTTTATTTTCTTCAATTCCCACTATGAGTAGCTAGAATTTTACTAGGGTTGTGACCCAATCCAAGTATGTAAACCTTATGGGTACTTAATTTAATGCTTGTTTATGATTGAGTGTTAATTATTTAGCTTAGTTCATGCTTCAATTTTAAAATTAATGGTTGCAAACATTGATTCATGCCTTTTTGACTTAGTCTCTACTTGAGAAAGAGGGGCCTAGTCTAGGATAACTTGGCTAAAAAGGAAGGCAATTGAGGGTTTGATTAGCCTAATTAAAGGGTTCAAACTAGATATAGTAAGAACCCGACTTGATCTCATATTAACTATTTTGTTTGATACCCATTTGGACTTGAGAAAACCAAATTAGGCAAAATCACTCTTTGACCGAGAGGTATTGAGTGGATAACGTAGAGTTGAGAACTATAATATACCCCAATCAACAAAACAAGTATTAACATATTTAACCCATTAGGAGAACACCTAGGTTATGGTCACATCCCTAGGTTTTTTAACTATTTGAAAAAAGACCAAAAACAATCATTCCCATCTAGATTCTTATCTTAGCTTACAATTGTTAGAGTAAAAGTAGAATTATAAATAAAACCTTTTGTGGAAGTGTAAATTTAGTTAATCCATTCGCTCTCGTCAAGTGTATACTCCTAACACCCATTGTAACTCTATATGGAAATCGATCTCGACTCTTGTTGTGTACTATTCTTCCAACGACTGTTTTCACTCACTATTGAGTACGGATTGGACGTGCATCAATTTTTGGCGCCGTTGGCGGGGAGTTAAAACGGTGTTAGCTATATATTTGGGTTTGTTTTTGGAATATCTTCTTTTTCTTCCGTGTTTCTAACTTGTGTGAGAAATCTTAGGTACAACCATGGCGAATAATGAGCTCGGAAACTTGCCTTTGGGGGAATTGGATGCGGAGGACGAGCAAGTAGAGAAGTTACCTCATGAGCCACAAGACAATCGGAGAGACCGGGTACCTCATGACACTGTGCCCATTCCACCCCCATCTCCACCACGAGCAGCTCCACACCGGATATTGCCCAATGAAGGTTATGCTTGTGCAATAGTCCCTCCCCGTATTAGGGCGAGTAACTTCCAAATCACCAATGTGATGCTCACTTTGCTTGAGCAATGGGGATTCTTCAACGGTGCTCTAACACAAAATGCTTATAAGCATTTGAAGGGGTTTGTGGACACTTATTGAGGGAGAAAACAAGCAAATGTATCCGAGGATGCATTGAGGCGAAGGCTTTTTCCCTTCTCTCTACGGAGGAAAGCTTTAAATTGGTTGGAAAGATTGTCGAACCATTCAATTCACACTTGGGATGAGTTGGAGGAAAAGTTCATTGCTAAGTTCTTCTTTCGCGGACACATGGCTACACTTCGAGATAAGATCTTAGCATTCAAGCAAGATCCGAATAAACCATTACACGAGAGATGAGAACGCTATAGAACTATGGTCAAAGAATGTCCCATTAACGATATGACAAAAAACACGATTCAACAAACCTTCTATCGTGGGATTAACATAACCAGCCAATGTGTCGTGAATCAACTAACCAGTGGAAACTTTATGACTACGCCTAATGCGGAGGCGTGCGAGATTTTGGATGAGATGGCAGAAACGTCGTCAACTTGGCAATCCCGGGCCAATTTTCAACAAGGTGACCCGAATATGATCCACCTTCACAAAGAATTGCAAGACCATGGGCAAGCCATTGCCGAATTGACAACTGCCATGACTCAACTAGAAAAGGCCCAACTAAATCGTGTGCAAAATCATAAGAGAGTCAATGTTATGGTAGGAGTGAACATGATGGTGAACAAGAGGAGGACCAAGGGTCCACAAGTGCAAAATCCAGTGGAGAA
Organism: Nicotiana tomentosiformis; assembly: GCF_000390325.3. Classification (NCBI taxonomy): domain Eukaryota; kingdom Viridiplantae; phylum Streptophyta; class Magnoliopsida; order Solanales; family Solanaceae; genus Nicotiana; species Nicotiana tomentosiformis. The sequence continues at coordinate 129,151,232 of NC_090817.1, forward strand.
CTATGTGCAAGAAGATGGTAGTTTTGAGTAAGATGATTCCTATAATGAACAAGAAGAGAAGGTGTAATATGTGAATAATTCAAGGGCAAAGAAACAACTTCCAAGGCCCAAGCCAACAACAATGGATACCTCAAAACAACCAAGGCAATTGGAATTCTAATAATCAAGGAAATTGGAGTGGAGAAAACAATCAAGGAAATGGGCATAACAATAACAATTAAGGAAATTGGAGTGGAAATAACCAATGAAATTGGGGAGGTAACAATCAAGGGGGATGGAACAACAATCAAAGCAACCGGGGTCGCATTTTCAAAGGCCCCCAATGTACCAAAAACCAAGCAGTCCACCCCTTATCTTTCCCATGGTTCGAGTTCTTCAAACAATGAGATAGGACATATTGAAAATATGTTCAAGCAAATGATGGAAAATAATACTAATTCGGATGCCCAACTTGCCTCACACAACACATCAATCTGCAATCTAGAAATTCAAAAGGGGAAAATCTCTCAAGCCTTAATTTCTCATCCTAAGGGGGCTCTACCAAGTGACACAGTGATAAACCCAAAGGGTGGTAACAACAAGGGTCATGCCATGGCGGTTATCACAAGAAGTGGAAGAGGCGGGAATGCACCCACCTCAAGTGGAAAACAACTTGTTGAAGATGATCAAGTGATGCAAGAAGAAGAAATCCTGAACAATGTAATGCAACCTAATGATGAAGTTCAGATTAATATTGATGATAGTGTGGAAGAAATTCTAGAGGAGGTGAACCCGTCTAGTGAACACATTATTGACATACCGGAGCCGGTAGTGCAAAAGGTTAAGGCACCATTGTCTAAGCCTCCACCTCCATACCCTCAAATACTTGCCAGGTAAAATGGTGAGAATCAATTCAAGAAGTTCATTCAAATGATGAAGAGTCTCTCAATCAATGTGTCATTAGTTGAAGCTTTGAAACAAATGCCCGGTTATGCAAAGTTTATGAAAGATCTTGTGACAAAGAAGTGGTCAATAAAATTTGAGACCATCAAAGTCACTCATCAAGTGAGTGCAATTGTGCATTCAATGGATCCTAAGTTGGAGGATCCTAGTGCTTTCACGATTCCTTGTACAATTGGAAGTGCCGAGTTTGCTAAAGCTCTTTGTGATCTTGGGGCAAGTATCAATTTGATGCCCTATTCGGTTTTCAAGACTTTGGGAATTAGGCAACCAAGACCCACATCTATGATATTGCAAATGGACGACTGTACCATGAAGAGGCCCTTGGGAGTGATTGTAGATGTTTTGGTTTGTGTTGATAAATTCATTCTTCCGGTGGATTTTGTCCTTCTGGATTGTGAGGTTGATTGTGAAGTACCGATTATTCTTGGGAGACCTTTCCTTGCTACGGGTAAGGCACTTTGTGATGTTGAAGCTGGAGAACTTACTTTCCGGGTTGGTGATAAAAAAGTGATATTCCATGTGTGTAAGTTCATGCGGTAACCAAATAGCAATGTGGTGTGTTCTTTTGTAGACTTGGTAACTGATGTTATTTTTGATGAAACAAGTGCTACAATCAATGTTGGTGATATGTTGGAGTCCGTCTTGCTCAACTTTGATGATGATGAGATGGATGACTTCAGGAAATGTGTGAATTCTTTGCAAGGAATGAGTTCGTATAACTATGCACCCCGAAAATTGCCCTTGGATGTTGAAAATAAGACAACTCATCCGACAAAGCATTCTATTGAAGAGCTTCCTACCTTGGAGTTGAAGCCATTGCCTCCACATCTTCGGTATAAATTTCTTGGTCCTTGTTCTACTTTAACGGTTATTCTTTCCTCTTGTTTGACTGACGTGCATGTAGATTCCACATTGTCGGTGCTACAAAAGAAGAAGAAGGCTATTGGGTGGCCTTTAGCGGATATTCGGGGGATAATCCCTGCTTTTTGCATGCATAAGATCAAGTTGGAGGATGGCATAAAACTATCTATTGAACATCAAATGAGACTTAATGAGGCTATGCAGGAAGTTGTCAAGAAGGAGATTATCAAATGGTTGGATGCCAGAGTTGTCTACCCCATCTTCGATAGTTTGTGGACTTCTCCGGTTCAATGTGTCCCAAAGAAAGGGGCATGACGGTGGTCACCAATGACAAGAATGAGTTGGTTCCTACAAGAACGGAGACCGATTGGAGGGTGTGTATGGACTATCGCAAGCTCAACAAAGTCACAAGAAAGGATCACTTCCCACTTCTTTTCTTAGATCAAATGCTCGATAGATTGGCCGGTCGTGCTTTCTATTACTTTCTTGATGGGTACTCGGGCTATAACCAAATTCTCATTGCTCCGGAATATCAAGAGAAAACAACATTTACATGTTCCTATGGTACTTTTGTTTTCAAGCTGATGCCATTTGGTTTGTATAATGCACCAGCGACTTTTCAAAGGTGTATGATGGTTATTTTCACGGACATGGTGGAGGACTACCTTGAAATTTTCATGGATGACTTCTTGGTGGTTGGAGATTCTTTTGATGATTGTCTTGCAAATTTGGACAAAGTGTTAGCTAGATGTGAAGAAAAACATTTGGTTCTCAATTGGGAGAAATGTCATTTCATGGTCGAGGAAGGTATTGTACTTGGCCACAAAATCTCAAGGAATGAAATTGAAGTTGACAAGACAAAGATTGAGGTGATTTATAAGATTCCACCTCCAACTTCGGTGAAGGGTGTGCAGAGTTTCTTAGGCCACGCAGGTTTTTACCGGCGCTTCATCATAGACTTCTCTAAGGTGGTGAATCTGTTGTGTAAGCTTCTTAAGAAGGATGCTAAGTTTAACTTCAATGATGATTGCATGAGAGCTTTTGAATTGTTGAAGCTAAATTTGATAACTACTCCCATCATCACCGCTCCATATTGGAGTATCCCTTTGAAACTCATGTGTGATGCAAGTGACGTAGCGGTTGAGGCTGTTTTGGGAAAACACATCAAAAAAAATTTTCATTCGGTCTACTATGCTAGTAAGACCATGAATAGTGCCCAAGTTAACAATATCGTTACGGAGAAAGAGCTCCTTGCTATTGTGTTTGCAATTGAGAAGTTTTGTCCATACTTGATGGGTGCAAAAGTCATTGTCCACACGGATCATCCGGCGCTTCGTTACCTTATGAGCAAAAAGGACTCCAAAGCTTGGATGATGAGATGAGTTATCTTGTTACAAGAATTTGATATTGACATTCAAGATAGGAAAGGTAGTGAAAACCAAATGGCGGACCACTTGTCTCGTTTAGAGGAGGAGGGGTGGCCACATGATGGCCTAGAAATCAATGACTCCTTCCCCGGTGAGAAACTCTTGGTAATTTCAATTAAAGAATTGCCATGGTTCGCGTATCTAGCAAATTTTCTTGTGTGTGGAATCATTCTGGATGAGTTCTTTTCAAGCCAAAGGAAGAAGCTCAAACGGGTGTCAAGATTATTATTAAGATGCACCATACCTTTTACGGATTTGTACGGATGGGGTGATTAGAAGATATATACCGGAAGAAGAGCAAGGTGAAATTCTTATGGCTTGTCATTCTTCGCCATATGGTGGTCATCATGGTGGAGCAAGAACGGCGACCAAAGTGCTTAGTTGCATTTTCTATTGGCCTACTCTTTACAAAGATGCTAGTGAGTTAGTGAAAAGATACGATGAATGTCAACGGGCCAGTGGAATCTCAAAGAAAAATGAAATGCCTCTCACAACCATTTTAGAGATTGATATTTTCGATTTATGGGGTATTGAATTCATGTGCCCCTTTATGAGTTCTTGTGGAAACACCTACATCTTGGTCGCGATGGATTATGTGTCCAAATGGGTTGAGGCCGTTGCTTTGCCCAACATTGAGGCAAGAAGTGTGGTGCATTTCTTGAAGAAGAATATCTTTACAAGGTTTGGTACTCCACGTGCAATTATAAGCGATGGGGGGTCACATTTTTAAAACAAGGCTTTTGACACTTTACTTAGCAAGTATGGTGTTACTCACAAAATCACGACTCCCTATCACCCACAAGCTAGTGGGCAAGTGAAACTCTCCAACCGGGAGATAAAGAGTATCTTGTCCAAAACGGTGAATGTTAATAAGACGGATTGATCCAAGAAGCTTGATGATGAATTATGGGCTTATTGGACGGCTTACAAAACACTTATCGGAATGTCACCATACCGGTTGGTTTTCGGAAAAGCTTATCATCTTCCGGTGGAACTAGAGTACAAGGCCATGTGGGATCTAAAGAAGTTAAATCTTGATTGGGATGTAGCCGCTAACTTGAGGGTTGCACACTTGAATGAATAGGATGAGTTCCGGTACCATGCTTATGCGAGTTCGTCCTTGTACTAAGAAAAGATGAAATATATTCATGACAAATACATTTGGAACTAAGAGTTTAAGGTGGGCGATCTTGTATTATTGTTCAACTCAAGGTTGAGGATGTTTCCTGGGATGCTAAAATCCAAGTGGAGTGGTCCTTTTGAAATTGTGGGTGTGACACCTTTTGGGTGCATTAGACTTGAAGAACAAAAACAATGAAGTATTCCGAGTAAATGGGGACCAGGTGAAGCACTACTTGGGAAAGTTTTGAGATAGCCACGTGGTGGCGGTCATTCATTTCACTTGAAGATATTATGCGTTGTGCCGCAACGTTAAATCAGGCACTTCTTGGGAGGCAACCCATGTTTCTTTTCCTTTTTCTTTTGTAGTTAGGTGTTATTTTTGTTCTAACTTGATTTGAAGTGTACTACAGGGGTGAGTGTGACTTACAAGAATTGTGAACAAAAATATGGCTAAGTGTTCAAAAGAGTGCGGACCACACATTTTTAGGTGCCATAGCAGATGAGCATTGTGGCCGCACATTTATCTTGCGGACCGCAGAATTGAAATGCCAAAACACCGACTCTCTAAAGTTTAAGTTTGTCAGTGCAGAGGTCAATTTACGACTGCACATGAAATCTATGACGACACCCAAAAATGTGCGGACCACAGATTGGTTTCCAAAAGTGATCTCCCAGGTTAAAGAGTGCGGACCGCACATGAAAATGTGCGGCCGCACTTGTCACTGATTCCTTGTCATTTTGAAGGGTATAAATAGAATAGTAGGGCGCATTTTACTCTTTTCCCACTTTGAACAAACATTGTTGCCCTGCTAAATTTTCTTGGAGATTTTAACTACCCACATACACAGCCACTTAGATTACTTACTCACTGCATTCACTCTATCTGGTATGCTTCAATTTCATATTAATATTTTTAAGTTAGTTCAATTTATAGATTGTTTTAGTTCTTTTTTGGCCATCTGTTATTAGAGTTCCATTGTGTGTCCATGTGGGGTAGATCTGAACTGGGTTAACTTGATACATATTCTACGGGGACTGGGTTAGTGAAATTTCATGCTTTTACAATTTTCCATGCCTATTTGTGGGATAAATTAAAAAAAATGTATGTTCGTAATTTTTTGAATTCTGCGGCCGCACTTGTATTCTGTAACCACAAGTCAAATTGTGCGGACCGCACTTCCCTTCTACGGCCGCACAACAGAAATGTGCGGACCGCGAGTCCCCATCTGCGTCCGCAGGTACAATTATGTGGACTGCAGATCCCTTTCCCTGCAGGCATGACTAAACTGTACAACCCCCACTGTGTCCTATGGTTTCTCCTTTACTTACATGTCTAATGTATGTGTTTGAACATCAAAATCCAACTAACAACCTCCTCTATTTGATACAGTCAATGGTTCAATCAAGAGGACAAGATGACACTTCAAAAGGGAAAGGTGAATCTTCTCGGGGTCGAGGCAAAAGTGCCTTGCCCCTTGGCCAGCCAAAGACGATCAGAAAGAAAGCAACAGCAGGCAGAGGGAAGGTTCAAACCTCTCTGAGTCTAGCTCATATGTCCCATCTAGGGAAGTGTCAGAGGGCAACTCAGCCTCTATTTAAGAGGAGTAGTCGGCCACACAATCGAGGTCGCAGGGGAGATACCAGCTCAGGGACGAGCCATCTTCATCTCACAGCACCTCTGAGGGATCGGAGAGTGCTAGCCAGGCTTCTGAACCATCAGCTGCACTAGTCCCTGAGTGTTCTTGTTATACATGACATTCTCGATGATGGCATAGAGGCTGATGCTACAGCTTCAGGCCTTGAAAGATCAAAGAAGAAAGAGGTTTGGGAGGATCTCTTTGTCAGCGTGGTCGCCTTCAGTAGTTTCCGTATGTGGTGGCCAGTGAGGTCGCTAACTCTTGAGCGACAGTTTTTGTTGAAGGACTTGGAGAAATATAACCCAGCTATACTGAGACAGTTCAAGGCAAGAAAAGGGTGGATGTGGTTCACCGAGAGGGTAGAGGATTCCAAAGAATACCTCGTCCGTGAATTTTATGCCAATATCGCTCATATCAAGAAAGGGACAAAGGTGACCAAAGTGTGCAACCTCAAGGTGAAGTTTGATCAGCATACGCTAAATGCGTATTTGGGCTTTGAGGATGTTGAGCCGAAAGAATATCTAGAGAAATGTGCACTGAAGGATGAAGTCCGACCTTGGTTGGCTGAGATTCTTGCATCACTAGGGCCACTACCACCATGGATCGTTGTTGGGGTTCCCTTCCACCAAAACACTCTTGAGTTTTGAGGCGAAGGGGTGGCAAACCTTTGTCTGCAGCAGACTGGATCCAAGCCAGAACAAGACTCACTTTCCTATCCCTCGGGAAATGCTTGTGGATTCCATCATGGCCGGTTACCCAATCAATGTGGATGTCGTGATGTCAGCCAACATTTCAGTGATTGCATGGCAGAACAGCTCGGCCTACCCTTATCCCAACACTATCACAGAGTACTTCACCGATGCAAAGGTAGAGCTGAGGGATTTTGACACCAAGGTGAAGGCAAAGAAGCCTTTCGATTGATATTCTCTGATGGATGCGAGCAACCCAAAGAAGAAAGTTCAGCCTTCTACCACCACAGGCCAGTATGATGAGCCAACAATGGTAGCTTCTGAGGCAGTTGATCTTTTATCCACCGATGCTGAGCCTTCTACCAATGTCGCAGCTATGCCTCCGCCATCATCCACAATTCCTACTACAGCTCCTGCCACAGCTCCGAGGCCAGTTCCCATGCCCACTATCCCACTATATGTGCTGTGAGTCTCCCAGATATTGGCGAGTCTCACCAACTGGATGCAGACAGCTACTGCAAAGCTGTCTGACTTGTCCAGTACTATTACAACATAGTCCACTTCACAAGCATCATAGGTTCCTTCAAACATTGAGGAGACACTGAAGAAGATTCTAGAGAACCAAAAGACTATCATGGATGCCTTGGTACAACACGGGCAAGTCATTGAGGAGCTGGGAAAGGAAGTAAAGAAGATGATGAAGTCCCAGGTGAGCAAGAAATCAGTGGACAAGCTCCGGAGTGAGGTGACTAGACTTGCTACAGCTAGAGACCTTCCTTTTGACATGCTTCTTGACCCGTACTAGTCTGCCCCATATCCTTCAGCACATCTGCACCGGTAGCACCAGCTGGCCAGTCTGACGAGCTAGACCTTGCTACCGACATTGCAGAGGCAGTGCGTGAGATGTTTACCAACCCAACCACACCTAGATTTGATGATGATGAGATTCAGTTGGCTGATCCTGGGAGAGATGACATTACTGGGGACACAGAGATGTCCAAGGATCCATAGGGAGTTTTCTTTGCCCTCTCCTCTTTTACCCTTATTTTGCTAAGCATTGGGGACAATGATTACTTTTATTCGAGGGGGTGGAGTTTATTTAACACATTGGTACACTTTGATACATTTGGTATGTAATAATTTGATGATATTCTTTCTTTTCTTATTTGTATTTATCTATCTTCTCTTTCTCTTATTATGTATATTTGTTCTATCTTTAGTAGTTTTTGCTCATTAGCTTCTTTATCTTTGTTTTTGCTTATTAGCTTCTTTATCTTTTGACAAGAGTGGGTTGCTCTAGTGGTGAGCACCCTCCACTTCCAACCAAGAAGTTGTGAGTTCGAGTCACCCCAAGAGCAAGGTGGAGAGTTCTTGGAGGGAGAGAGCCGAGGTTCTATCGAAAATAGTCTCTCTACCCTAGGGTAGGGGTAAGGTTTGCGTACACACTACCCTCCCCAGACCCTACTAGTGGGATTATACTGGGTTGTTGTTGTAGCTTCTTTATCTTTTTCATATTAGTTCTTGTTTTGTTAAGTAGCTTCTTTTTATGATTTAGTAGATAATAAGACTTTGGTTTTCTTAACGCCATGGTTCTTTCCAAAGGTAGTTGTTGTGTGAACCGGGTGACTCGTCCCAACGATGGATGGCGTGGAAACCTTCTCAAGGGAATGAGTCCGTTTTTGTGTCTAGGTAATAATAGTAGTAATAATGAATAAAAAAAACTAATCAAGTCATGCTCGAAGAGTCAACCATACTTCAATTGGTACCAACACACTTAACTACGTGCTTATGGTAAGAGATAAGGTTTTTGAAAGAAATTGCTCTAGTTAATGACTTTGTGACTCTTGAGTTGACTTTGGCAACCATCAAGTGGTTTAATTTGACCATAGTGATCTTTAAAATTGAATGTGGTCGTTGTGGCCCCTCGACTCTATCCTCTTTTACAATCTAGTTGCGTGATGGGTGATATGAATTGTTTCTAGTCCAAGTATCCGTGCGAAAGGTCTAGAACTTGCCCCGAGATGTGTTTCAAGGCAAAATCCTAAGTTTTGCTTGGTTTAAGAAGTGAGTGTAGGTTTTTCTTGGCCTGTTTGAGCTTTCTATTGCAAACCAATGTCGTTATCCCTAGTCAACCCCTTTGAGCCTCTAGCATTTCTCATTTGATAATCATGTTATAAGCCTTTACCCATTTTGTCATGACCCTCTCTTGGCACCCGGACTTTCCTTAACACTCTTATGAAACAAGTGGCTTAAAACATAAGTTTGGGGGAGAGATGAGGAATTTGAAAAAGGTATCAAGGCACAAAAAGAGAAAATAAAGGATCTCTATGAAAAGAGAAGGCAAGAAAAGAAAAGAACAAAAAGAAAAATGCAAAACGTCAATAAGTGTAAGGGTTGATAGTCTCAAAAAGAGGTAATGATCCCTAGCATGAGCAATCAAAAAAGGGAGAAAAAGAATGAAATGAACAAGAAAGAGTGATGTTAAGTCTCTCTAATCCCCAATGAAAGAAAATGCCTCTAAGAATTTGTAATTGTGAGCCGATAAATGAAAGTGTGGAGTGCTTAAGGAAAGGTGTAATAACTTACCCATATGGTATCCTACCCTAATCTAAAAGCCTTCATTACAACCCGAAAGAAGTCTTACTTAATTTCAAATCGAGTGAGCTTACATTAGTGGCGATCTATATGAGGGGCAAGCCTATGGTACTTGAAGTCGTACTTGTGACATTCTCTTGTGAGAGACGAGTGAACCTTTCATGAATCCTAAGATTGAGTTCTAATTTCTTAAGTGAGCTTGGCAAATGGAAAGTAGAGGAGGAAGAGTTTGGAGTCCACCATTGACTACATGATAGAACAAGAGTCCTTGATGAGTAAAGTCAATTCTTGAAGCTCAAATGTTATACTAGAACTATATGTGCATGAATATTTGACTTGTCACCTTGTTGATAATGCATTAGTAGTGTAGGTAATTGTTGGTCCCAACTGATGTGTGAATGGCTCACCTTTGACTCGTTGAAATAACCCTTAACTCTAGGAGGTGGGAACTAATTTATTTTCTTGAGGACAAGCAAAGACTTAAGTTTGAGGGAGTTGATAAGTGGATATTTTGACTACTTATTAGCACCTTTTTGCTTTTGTTTAGTCCGAAACTATTGATTTATGTTCCCAAAACTAATAAACGTACGCAAGTTGCAGGAATGTTGGAAGTTTGGTCTCCCATGATGAAATCCGACTCAAAAAGGAGTGTTCTGAATCATAAGGCAATAAAGGGCGCAGAATCAAAGAAGTGCAGACCATAGAATTCCATCTGCGGAAACAAACCAAGTGAAAGAACCCAACAGGACTTTGGCCAATGTGCGGCCGCAGAACAAGGTTTGCACCGACAAATGATTTCAATTTCAGAGAGTGTGCAAAATACCAAGTCTTGAAGCCTCGCTGAAGTGCGGACCGCCCAAGAATTGTGCGGCCGCAAAAGATACTTCGCAGCCGTAACCCAGAAATGTGCAGCTGCAGAATCCAAGCTCGTATCAATTGAAGAAATCCGTGGACCGCACATGGAATTGTGCAGCCGCAGAACCTCCCGAGGGGCATTTTTGTCAGCGAATTTTGGGCTACTATAAATAGACGAGTTTCACATTTTTAGGTCAAGTTTCGAAGTTTGAGATGCTGTAGCCGTTACATTTTGCCATTTTAGGAAGTTTGTGATTATTTTAGTGTTTAAACATTATATTTTATCATTTTAATATTTGACTATGGGTTTAATTAGCATTTCATCTTTATTTTCTTCAATTCCCACTATGAGTAGCTAGAATTTTACTAAGGTTATGACCCAACCCTAGTGTGTAAACCTTATGGGTACTTAATTTAATATTTGTTTATAATTAGGTATTGATTATTTAGCTTAGTTCATGCTTCAATTTTAGAATTAATGGTTGCAAACATTGATTCATGCCTTTTTGACTCAGTCTCTACTTCAGAAAGAGGGACCTAGTCTAGGATAACTTGACTAACAGGGAATTGGGCTAATTGAGGATTTGATTAGCCTAATTAAAGGGTTCAAACTAGAGATGGTAAGAACCCGACTTGAGCTCATATTAACTATTTTGTTTGATACGCATTTAGACCTCAGAAAGCCAAATTGGGCAAAATCACTCTTTGACCAAGAGGTATTGAGTGGGTAACATAGAGTTGAGAGCTATAATACACCCTGATCAACAAAGAAAGTATTAACGTATTTAACCCATTAGGAGAACACCTAGGTAATGGTCACATCTCTAGGCCCTTTAACTATTTGAAAAAAGACCAAAAATAATTATTCGCTTCTAGATTCTTATCTTAGCTTACAATTGTTAAAGTAAAAGTAGAATTAGAAATCAATACCTTTTGTGGAAGTGCAAATTTAGTTAATCTATTCGCTCTCGTCAAGTGTATACTCCTAACACCCATTGTAATTCCCTGTGAAAATCGACCCCAACTCTTGTTGGGTACTATTCTTCCAACGACCTTTTCCACTCACTATTGAGTGCGAATTGGATGTGGATCAGCCATCACGGTGATAATAATTTGGTGCCCAGCAACGAGGTGCCTCCTGCCAATCCCAACAGTGTCCCAGTTACCGATCTGATCGATGCTAACTCGTATGTGACCATCAACGTCAATTTGCCAACTTATCCCGAAAATAGTGTTCACGGGGGACCCCGACCAACAGCTCAGTAAGCGCCAGAAGGAGAAGGTGATAGGGTAAGCCTACGACTATTCTTTGAAATATTGCACGCTCAACAGGCAGCGATAGCGCAGCTGCAGAATCAAAGCCACGCCCCCAACAGGGTCGAGCCTGAACGCTCCTGGGAAAGCACTCAAAGAGATGAGCAAATAATCGAGAGACCGAGTGAAGCTGAGCCCGAGGTAAATCCCGAAGTAATAAAGATGCTTAAAGAGTTGACAAAACGAGTTGGGTCGGGTGAGAAGAAGATTGAGGCAAAATAAAAAAGGAGTAAACATACAATTCCAGGGTCGATCAGATCCCGGGAGCACCCCCGATATTGAAGGGGTCGGACTCCAAGAAGTTTATCCAGAAGCTTTTTTCTTCGAGCATGGCACCGAAGCCTATCCCAAAGAGGTTTTGTATGCCCGACATCCCCAAATACACTAGGACAACATATCCAAATAAGCACGTAACCTCATACACATCCGCAATCAAGGGGAATGCTCTAGAAGACGATGAGATCGAGTCGGTATTACTGAAGAAGTTTGGGGAGACTTTGTCCAAGGGAGCAATGATATAGTATCACAACTTGCCCCCAAATTCCATTGATTCATTTGCTATGCTTGCAGATGCTTTCGTAAAGGCCCATGTCGGGCCCATCAAGGTCGAGACCAGAAAGTCTTACCTTTTCAAGGTCAAACAAAGGGATAACGAGATGCTCAGGGAGTTCGTGTCGAGGTTCCAGATGGAACAGATGGACCTACCACCAGTTGCAGATGATTGGGCCGTTCAGGCATTCGCTCAGGGGCTCAATCCCTGAAGTTCCTTGGCTTCTCAATAGCTAAAACAAAATTTGGTGGAGTACCAAGCAGTAACCTGGGCCAATGTCCACAACAGGTACCAATTGAAGATCAGGGTCGAGGACGACCAACTCGGGACCCCTTCTGGGTCAATTTACCCCGTCAGCGCCGATAATAGATCTAAGAGAGCCATTGATCAAGAGCCAAGACCGGTCCGAGATCGATATCAACCATACGGCACTGACCGAAGGGGAAACAAATCTGGGCGCCATCCCGCAAGGAACGAGAAGAGAAATGATCGAGGGCCCGGCGGCCAAGGCCAGATGAGCAAAAATGGATTCGATAGGCCGCTCGAAAGTAGGGAAGCACCGAGATTTTTGGAATACAACTTTAACATGGACGTTGTCAGTATCGCGTCAGCCATAGGACGCATTAAAGAGACCAAATGGCCCCGACCTTTGCAATCTGATCCTACCTAGAGAGATCCCAATGTGATGTGTAAATATCATGGCACCCACGATCACAGGACCAAAGATTGCCGACAGTTAAGAGAAGAAGTTGCCCGGTTATTCAATAATGGACACCTCCGAGAATTCCCGAGTGATCAAGCCAAACACTACTTCAGGAATAGAGACACCAACAAACAGGTTGAAAAAGGGGAGCCTAAACACATGATCAATATGATCATTGGATGAGTCGATGTCCCCCAAGGACCAATGATAAAGCGCACTAAAGTATCTATCACAAGGGGAAAACGCACCCGGGATTATGTCTCGGAGGGAGCCATTTCATTCAAAGTTAAAGATGCCGAGGGCATCGTGCAGCCTCACAAAGATGCATTGGTAATATCCGTGTTTATCAATAAATCTTGAGTTAAACGTGTGCTGATTGATCCAGGTAGCTTGATCAACATCATCAGATCGAGGGTCGTATTGCAATTGGGGTTATAGGACAAAATTGTTCCTGCAGTTCGGGTGTTAAACGAATTTAACATGGCGTGTGAGAACATTAAAGGAGAAATAACCCTACTGGTGAACACCGCCGGGACAATCCAAGAAATAAAGTTCTATGTGATCGAAAAGGACATGGGGTATAACGCTCGGTTCGTAAGGACATGGGTTCACAACATGAGGGAAGTACCCTTGACCTTGCACCAGGCGTTGAAATTTCCCATATCGGGGGTAGTTAAGACGGTCTATGGAGAACAACCAGCCATGAAAGAGATGTTGGTTGTCGATGAGGTAGTCCTGGTGCCCGCGATTTCGGCACCGAGGAATACAGAACCGACCAAAAAGGAAGATATTAGCAATCACTAATACTGGCCTTGGTCTAACTGGAGAAATAGGAGGACCGAGGAGCAAACAAAGAGGACGATTACGGCATCCCAAGATCCTTCAAAGCTCCTGACGACACCGACGACACCAAATCAACGGTTGAAGAGTGTGAGAAAGTCATATTAATCGAATACGTACCATATCGAAAGGTATACCTGGGCACAGGGTTGACCCCCGAGCTCAAGAAAAAACTTATTGATTTTCTTAAAGCTAATGTCGATTGTTTCGCTTGGTCCCATCTTGATATGACAGGGATTCCACCGGAGGCCACAGTCCGAGATCAAATATGTGTTCATCAAGGACGAGGTATCCAAACATCTAAAAATAGGATCCATCCGGGAAGTTGAATACCTGGATTGGTTAGCTAACGTAGTGGTAGTGCCTAAAAAGGGGAATAAGCTTAGAATATGTGTGTATTATAAAGACCTAAACAAGCATGCCCTAAGGATTCTTTCCCTTTGCCTAACATCGATTGAATGATCAACGCGACGACTGGGCACGAGATACTCAGCTTTCTCGATGCCTGCTCCGGGTACAACCAAATTTGGATGGACCTGGACGATCAAGAAAAGACTTCTTTCATTACCAAATTCGACACCTACTATTATAATATAATGCCGTTTGGATTAAAGAATGTCGGTGCCACTACTAAATATTAACGATATGTTAGTCAAGTCCCCGCGAGCATAGGACCATTTGAAACATTTGCAAGAAACCTTCGACATATTAAGGAAATACAACATGAAGCTAACCCCGGAGAAGTGTGCATTCGGGGTCGGGTTGGGAAAATTCCTCGGGTTCATGGTATCCAATCAGGGGATAGAGATCAACCCCGACAAAATAAAGGCCATAGAGGACATCACCATGGTGTACAACGTCAAGGTAGTTCAAAGATTTACCGGGCGTATAGCCACACTGGGCCAGTTCATCTCGAGGTCCTCGGACAATAGTCATCGATTCTTATCACTATTAAAGAAGAAGAACAACTTTTCCTGGACCTCGGAATGCCAGCAAGCTTTGGAGGAACTCAAACGGTACCTGTCGAGCCCTCTCCCCCCCCCCCCCCACCCTGCAGTATGCTCCGTAGGTAGACAAACAGTTGTACCTCTATTTGATAGTTTTCGAGGTCGCGGTAAGTGGTGTCTTAGTCGGGGAGAAAGAAGGTATGTCAGTAGGACTTTAGGCGAAGCTGAATCAAGGTATCCTCACCTGGAAAAGTTAGCGCTCGCTTTGCTAAGCGCATCCAGGAAGCTAAAGCCGTACTTTCTATGCCACCATATATGTGTCGTAACCTCTTACCCGCTGAGGAATATCATGCACAAGCCTGAGATCTCTGGCCGGTTGGAAAAATGGGCCGTGGAAATTAGCGAGTACGGTATTGAGTACCGACCCCGAACTGCCATAAAATCTCAGATTTTGGAAGACTTTGTGGCCGACTTTACGCCAGCCTTAATGCCCGAAGTCAAAAGAGAACTACTGCTCACCTCAGAGACAACTTCGAGAATCTGGACCCTCTTCACGGACGGTGCCTCCAACGTGAAGGGGTTCGGGCTCGGTATTGTATTAAAATCTCCTACGGGAAGTATAATCAGACAATCTATAAAAATTATGAAATTGACTAACAATAACGCCAAGTATGAGGCCATGATTGCATGTCTAGAATTGGCTAAGAGCCTTGGGGCCAAAGTGATCGAAGCCAAGTGCGACTCCACCCCTTGTGGTAAATCAAGTCAACGGAACGTCCGAAGTAAAAGAAGAACGGATGCGGAGGTACTTAGAAAAATTGCAGGTACCCCTACACCAATTCAGGGAATGGGCCCTACAACATGTACCCCGAGATCAAAACAATGAGGCCGATGCACTGGCTAACTTGGGGTCATCGATCGATTCAGATGAATTCAGCTTGGGGGCAGTAGTGCAGCTATTGAATTTGGTGATAGAAGAAGGTCACGTCGAAGTGAACTCAACGAGCTTAACTTGGGATTAGAGAAACAAATACATAGACTACTTGAAGATAGTAAAATTGCCCTCGGATCCCAAAGAATCGAGAGCCCTGCGCACCAAAGCTACCAGATTTAGCTTGGTCGAAAGGGTATTGTTCAGGAGGACTTTCTTTGGCCCGCTAGCAAGATGCTTGGGACCAGGAGAGACAAAATACGCCATGAGAGAAGTTCACGAAGGCATTTGCGGGAACCATTCAGGGCAGAATCCTTGGTTTCGGAAACTAATCATAGCCGGCTACTACTGGATCGAAATAGAGAAGGATGTGAAAGACTTCGTAAGGAAATGCGACGAGTGACAAAGACACACCCCGATGATCCATCAACCGGGATAAATGCTCCTCTCGGTCCTGTCCCTTGGCCATTTATGAAGTAAGGAATGAACATCATCGGTCCCCTGCCATTGGCATCCGATAAATCTCAATTCATACTATTCATGAATGATTATTTTTTCAAATGGGTCGAGGCCCAAGCGTTCTAGAAGATGCGAGAGAAAGAGTTCATTGGCTTCATTTTGGATCACATAATATGTTGATTTGGGATTTCAGCCGAGATCATTTGCGACAACGAGAAACAATTTGTCTGTGAAAAGGTGAGTAAATTTTTCGAAGATCACAAAATCTAGAAGATACTATCAACGCCTTATCACCCTAGTGGGAACGTGATAAGTTGGTATTTTGCTAACTTATTCATATATTTTTCTTGAGTTGTAAGGTTCTTTAAGTAAGATTAAATAGCTTTAACTAACTTAATGTGGTTGATTTCAGGCGTGTGAGCTTAAATGATATAGTTGATGAAAGAGTGGATCAAAAAGGATGAAAAGAGATGGAATTTGGAGCATAAGATTGAAGAAATTGAAGACTAAAAAGTTAAAAACAATGTCTCCATAAAGGTTAATTGTGGAGCCAAAACTAGGGGTGCAAAAGTGCATGAAAAATATTCTAAGTTGGGAAAATTTGGAGCAAAGTCTGCCCAACTCCACGATTTTGATCGTCTCCACGAACTACTCCATGATCTTAAAGGGCATCTGAAGCAAAGAATTGTGCAAGTTCTGCCCAGCTCCACAATCTGAATCGTGGAGCCATTTCAGCCCACGAACCAGGCCACGAACATCATCGTCTCCACGAACAAATCCACAACTGGACACCGTAGGGGCACCTTTGTCAAATATAGCAAACGATTATAAATAGAAATTTAGGTCAGCTTTTAGGCATCTTTGATCTTTTTGAATGTGGGAGAGCAGCTTTTGGAGTTTCCCTTAAGAGTTTTGGGTGATTTCATCATAGTTTGCTCAACCTTTCTCTACTCTCTTAGGTAATATGTTTATATTATCATTTATCTTTGTATTTTCTTTCTTTATTATGGCTAGCTAAGCTTCTTAAGATAGGATTGTGAACCCTAAGTGTGGTTATATTTTTGAGTTATTAGTATTATTTCTATATTTGATTAAGCTTTGTGTTATCTAATTACTCCATGCTTTATTGATTGATTTTATAGTTGCAAACACTAAATCCATGCCTATTTTGCTAGTTCTAACTTGGAAGAGTGGAACTTAGCTTAGGTAAAAGATTATTAGTAAGGAATTAAGTGGGTTACCACTTGATTAATGAAATCTAACTAGGGATAGTGTGATTTCTACTTGGGCTATTCGATTGTTCATAATTGAGCCTTAGTTGACTTGGAAGAGCAACTTGGGGTAAAAACCTCTTAAGTGTTGGAAGACATTAAGTTGGTGGAATAGAAATTGAGGCCATAACACATGCTTAATTAACTAGAATTGAATATTTGTATACCTAAAAGCATAGCCTACATGAATGGGAAGCAATCTGTCACGACCCAAACTGATGGGCCGCGATGGCCACCCGGTACGTTACTCAACCGAGTACCAACGTAATGTATCTTTCGTATCATACTATCATAGGTAATTGAGCCGGAGAGGCTATCGTGAGAAAAGTAGAATAAAACATAAGGAAATACTCAATATAGGGTGACCCAACTTGATATACTGACTTATACATATGACGCACTGGTCTATAAGGCCATACTAGTATCCGTATACATGACATCTGTCTACAAGCCTCTAAGAGTACATAAATATCATAAAGGTTAGGACAGATCTCGGCAATACCAAACAATATATATTCAAATCATATTGACCAAATAGGCAACTCCGGAGCAAGTGGAGTGCACAAACACCTTTTGCTAAGCTGATAGCCTACTAGGAGAACTCTCAACCTGTCTATCGGGATCTGCAGACATAAAACACAGCGTCCCCAGGCAAAAGGGATGTCAGTACAAATAAAGTACCGAGTATGTAAGGCATGACAGTAGTATATAAAAGACATGAAAGAAACATGGAGTAAAGAACTCAACCTGTAATTCTGAATAGCTCTGTGAATCATGAAAAATTTATAATATCATGCATGTGCATATAAATGCCATACCATGCATAGGTATATGCGTACATAACATCATCAAGCCTCTGAGGGCATCCCATCATATCATCTCAGCCACTGCGGGCAAAATCATCAACGTATACCAGCTGATCAAGTGGTGGTGCGTATATAATGCCTTAACCTTTTCCCATATCCCATATACATATAATATACGCTTATATAACGCCTTCTGGTTATGGGTCAATGTACATGTATAAATGCATGAAATCCATAAGAAATACGTCAATAAGATTTCTCGAATATCATAAAATTAATATTCCTTTCGGACAAACTTTATCAAATATATATTTTTCTGGAATCCATGAACAGAGGATATAATAATAATAATTCACATTGAGAATTAAGAATATAGACACCCGTAGTATTTCTATAAATAGAGTCATTTATGAAAGTTGCATATTTTGCTCGTTTCTTTTGTATCATTTGGATCATGCCAAAAAGAAAGAAGAGATAGCCTTAACATACCTGAATTAGGAAAAAGTTCGTATGATGTTCTTGAAAAAGGTTGCACCGTACTCCTTTAGACCCGCAAAATTTTACGTTGCTATGATTTCAATAATTCTCATTGGATTTTTTTTTTGTGTAGGAATTTGAAGAATCACGTTGCTAGTGTAAGGTTTAGAATCTGATTTGAAGTGTTTTTAGAATGAGATTTGTTGAAAACTTGCTAAGTGTAGCGTCTATTTGAAATGCTTAAATTAGGAAGATGTTATAAGACTTCTTACAGAAAACTTGCTAGATTGAGTGTTCTGTTTGAAATGGTTGAATTAGGAAAAAAAATATTATAAGATCTCTTATTTTGTTTCTTTAAGTCCAATGAAGCCAAATACTAAATGACTTACACGTACTCACTTATGATGCCACCTTTTAATTAAGAAATCATTATCAGATTACTACTTGAATATCTAATGTCCAAAGAAGCCTAAATGCTCATTTCTTTATTTAATGAGTATGACTCATGCTCTTTAAGTCTTTTCACATAATCATAGTGACTTATGAGTCACAATCCTTAGATGGCTTTGCTGCCACGTTATGGAGTTCAAAATTTATCCAAAATCATTATTAATCAACCATTAATCCTTAATTAATTGGGTAATATCTCATTACCCAATAATTAACCAATTACCCACATAATTAAGAATTATCTCAAATTACTTAAAATACTACTCACTTTTAACACACTTTATACATCTAACTATCATGGCCATGTGGTACCTTGTATGGTACTAGTCCATATATAGCGGGTATTTTAGCTTGGGTCATATTTTATCCCAAAATGTCAAACTTCGACGAAATTCATTTTCTTCGATTTGCTTATCCTCTCACCTTCACTAATTTACTCATCACTTGTTTAAAATAGCATAATGCTCATAATCACAAAATAAATTTTATTCCCGAACTTGTGTCGATTAACCTACGACGAAACTTTAACGTTCGAAAATGCGAGATGTAACATCTCATTCCGAGCTTTCATTAATTTATTTATGGCATGCTTTTATGTACGAAAATATGGGGTGTAACATCATTCCCCCCTTTGAAATATTCGTCCTCGAATGTTGACTGATGCACTTATCATTCTCATAACCCCTAGCTCTTGCGAATACTTTAATATTTTTCTTGCCATTTAGGCAACTGTTCTGTAAATAATTCCAAAGGCCAGGGCATTCCCCCCTTTAGGCCTCTTTCTCACACCATGACTTGTGGTCGAAATTCTTCCAATCTCGTAACTGTTGCTACCTTTTATCCCGCAGCCTGTATGACTTTTTTCTTGTATGCGTGCCTATGCGACTCTTCTCTCCTCTTTCCTCCAGCTTTTAGTCAATCTCTAGGACTCATTTCGCAAACATATACAGAGCTTAATAAGATGTCACTCTGGGCATCTATAGGTATATTGAAGTTCTTCGCTCGGTACTTTGTCGAACTTACGATTATTGTTATATCTTATTTCATAGATCCGGTTATCCATCCGTATGACTTTACTGCATCAAGGTAGGTCATATTATACTATAACTCTTACTTCATTTTATCGTTACTGAGGTCTGCTACCAAACTTCAAGCTACTTTCGTTACTTATCCCATATGTATAAATCTAAGTCCTTTAATGCTTCGTCATTACTTGATCGTCTTAAGAATGACAGCCTAATCTCACCTCATACTTTGTGACTTTTGTCCATCCACTGTTGATTCACCTTAATGTTGATCTATCATCTACCATTGATAAATTGATTTATAATGTAACACTGCCGCTAGGGCTCACGTCTCATCAGGGACATCTGGAGTAATTAGATTGATCCACCTAGGGGCGATACTATACTTCCATAACCTGTATTTTATAGCATCCCAATATGACTCACCTTCTTTCTTGTCATTTCTCATCCTTACTCATGTCATAAAACTTCGTCGCTTTACTATACTTTAGCTTGCAATCTCTATGTATCTATTTATCCTGTTCGCAACCTTCTTTCAACTTGCTTGCACCATAGATTTCCTTATATTATTCCGGAACATCAAGTGAGACATCACATTGTCTCAAACTCTTCTTTACTCTTTTAGCTAGACCTTTCGATATTTAAAAACCACAGGTTGGAAGATATGCCACTAACGACGCCGCTATCATTCCCATATACTAAATCCTAGTGCTTCTAGCCTTCTATCAGAAGCATGGACTATTCTCAACCTTTTGCTTTTGAGTATCTCATAGGTTGTTCACCTTTACCTTACTTACCTTAAAATCTCACATCACATATTGTATCTCTTTCATGACCTCCCTTCCATAGAGGTATGATTCACATCCACAACTTGAACCTCTATTATAATACTTGCACCTCTTTACATGATTCGGTGAGAGCTTCATACTGATTTCTTATGAGGCTGGTACTCTTCTAACTGGCTTTATCATAGAGCCGTTATAGAATATGATTGTTGTACTATCTCTCTTATACTTGTGATATTACGGGTGATCATGTAATGTTCTCACTCACGATTTCTATAATTTTTTGGGTCCAATAATCAGACTCCTGATTTACTTAGTTGATGTAACTCTTTAGTTTCCTCTTCATTCTGATCAGCCTTTATGTAGGCTTAAGCTATCTTCCGATCTGCGGCTCCTGGTATTAGTTATTACTTTAGCCTTTCATGGGCACTGGGGGATATCCATGATACAATCCTCTAACAATTCAATCCTTCGTATATGACCTGGGCTCAATTCTTTCTTTTAACGTATACCATAATCTTCTACGGCTATATATGCTGCAGGTATAAAACTCCAAACTCTTAAGTGCATTCATAACGTCGCCAACTCGGGATCATTGATCGAATAATTCCTCTCGTTCCTTCTTATCTTTCTTTAACGTAACCTATTACTTTTCCTGGTCTTTCTACCCTCTTGTTGCATGCATACTTAGCTTATCTTAGTTCCTATGCATGCCAGAGTTTTCGTGCAACTCATATGATCTCGAATATTACTTTTAATTTTACTTCCCGTTCATTAGCCATGGTATGTACCATTTTCCTTTGGAGTTCTTATAATGTTGTTGTGAGACTGTTGTTACACGACCATTTCCTCTTTAGGTCATTGTACTTAGGTTGAAGCCTTCTTCCTTATTTCCTCAGCTAGTCTTTCGTTGTAGTACTTAGGGAGGATCCTCTGACTCTTGTAAAACTATGAGCTTATTACATTGTATGCTTGACGGAATTTTTGATGTTCTTCCTCTCCTATTTAATGGCCGTAGTTACTTATCTCCACACTCTTGTGCTTGTAGGGTTGCTTCTGAAACTGATATTTTTACTGTCTTCCCAACGGTATTCTCTTTTATTTCTGTAATACTCAACATACAGTACTTTTAACTACCCCGACTCCTATTTGAGTATTTCTCAAGGTTACAATATCATACCTGCGAGACTGAATGCTTTATATTGGGGTTCACTATTTGTATCTTGCACGATCTGTTGATTTGTCCGTATCTTCTTGTCTAGCCATAACTAGGCTTCTCCTGAATCAACTACTGACTACTCGTTGGCCCATTCTCATATCAATATTCCGTGTAATCTTTCTTGGGTTATTTCCTTTGTCTTAACTTACGTCTCGCACTGACTCCTCGTCTATCAATAACATCTTGGGCAGGGACCCTTACTTCCTTTCCTTGACGTCGTGTTTGCATAATGTTCTGGAATCGTAGCATATCTGTAGGCTTTGAATCAGTGCACTCTCGTCCCTTTTTCATTCTTATCACATTCTTCCTTTACCATTTCCATAGTTACTAGAACTACTTAATTATGACCTAATCCCACATCACACCATATTCCCCCCTTTAGGGGAGCACTAAGATTTAGTGCTACGATGATCTACGTATAGATGTTTTACCCTCTCATCTTTGACGTCTTTTCACATCATCGATGATCCTTACTCGCCTCGTGGTAATCCTCCAGTACAAAGGATAACAAAATTCCTTATTCATGAGGGTGACACTTAGTGTAATTGGCACACACAGTCCCTTAAGCTTAACCTTACTCACCTTGCTTGCTTTAGGGAAGCGTCTTCTTGAATGACCTTTCTCTGAATTTCTTATGAATCATCTTCTGTTGTCGATTCTATTATCATTGGAATGCAAATCTAAAATTCTCATGATACCGACCATTATCAAATCACTCGGTCCTTAATTCATGTTTAGTTTATCTTGTTCACCAGTCCATATTGATTTCTATTACTTAGAGGTCTAATTTTTTTTTCTTCTGGTAATCACGTTAGCATCACGAACGTATTTCTCAAAATGAGGATACGACTTTATGGCCTATACTCTTTTGTCGTCTCAAGGCATGTCATCTCTCGTCCTTTCCTTCACTTGACTATAGACTCTATAATACTGTCATCTTTTTGATCTACCGTTGTCATCTATGTATCACAACTTACTCATAATGCTTCATTAACTTTCTTCTTATTTCCCGCTTATATTTATGTCTATCGCTTTATTCCGAAAACTTCAACAAGACATTGTTTTGCTTTTAGCTCCCCTTGCTCCATCCACTGGCTCTTCGGTTGCCTAACATTCTCTCTCTACTAGGGATGGGAGTCACACTAAGATAATATTTATCCCTTCCAGGCTTCCAGTGCTTATCTTTGTAGTATTCATATCTAGCTGTACTATTTTAGGGTGCACCATCGAGGTGTCTCACAAGGAGATCCATTACCATGTTTGCACCATCCTTCTGAAATTGTCAACTAACTCTACCAATCCATCCACTATTTTGGGTTACTCTATCCTCAACCGGATCCTGATAACCCGTCCTTCTCTTAAAATATGTCGGTTAGCTCCCATATGGCATAACTGAGATCGGTGTGGCCAATTGTACATACATCTGTCACTGTTGAAGGTAACTCAAAATGCTTATATCTCCCTTCCTGAATAATGATAATCTTTATTAACTGGGTACCTCGTACCTTTCTTCATCTTGTTTCTTTTACTCCTTGAAACTTGTATTTATCTTCTGAATATCTCATTGTCTTTCGCCATAAAGGTGGATAAATATTCTTGCCTTAAGGCTCCTTATCAAGAGGCTTACACGTCTTAGTACAGACATGATCTGCTGAATACCTCATGTTTATCCATCATAAGCATGATGCAAAAATTGAGTCCCTCTGACTCAACTCTTCCACAGCTATATCTCTTACCAACTGTCGTTCTGAATCTAGGCATCGTTGTATTATGACTAGGATAGCATTTAGGAAATTGAGTTCTTACAACTGAGCTCTACCACACGATCTAGAGTAAGAAGAAAGAGTGACAGTCCTGAATTCCCTGTAGCCTCCTGCTTATAAGTGTGGTGCATGACACACCCATAAACAAGACTCTACTAGACACGGCTTGTAGACTCCCTAGGACAGAACTGCTCTGATACCACTTCTGTCACGACCCAAACCGATGGGCCGCAACGGGCAATCAGTACCTTACTCAACCGAGTACCAACGTAATGTATCTTTCATATCATATTATCATAGGTAATTGAGCCGGAGAGGCTGTCGTGAGATAAGTAGAATAAAACATAAGGAAATACTCAATATAGGGTGACCCAACTTGATATACTGATTTATACATATGACATACTGGCCTATAAGGCCATACTAGTATTCGTATATATGACATTTGTATACAAGCCTCTCAGAGTACATAAATATCATAAAGGTCGGGACAGAGCCCCGCCATAACAAACAACACATATTCAAATCATACTGACCAAATAGGCAACTCCGGAGCAAGTGGAGTGCACAAACACCTTATGCTGAGCTGATAGCCTACTAGGAGAACTCTCAACCTGTCTATCGGGACCTGCAGGCATGAAACGCAGCGTCCCCAGGCAAAAGGAATGTCAGTAAAAATAAAGTACCGAGTATGTAAGGCATGGCAGTAGCATATAAAAGACATGAAAGAAACATGGAGTAAAGAACTCAACCTGTAATTCTGAATAGCTCTGTGAATCATGAAAATTTATAATGTCATGCATGTGCATATAAATGTCATACCATGCATAGGTATATGCGTACATAACATCATCAAGCCTCTGAGGGCATCCCATCATATCATCTCAGCCACTGTGGGCAAAATCATCAACGTATACCAGCTGATCAGGTGGTGGTGCGTATATAACGCCTTAACATTTTCCCATATCCCATATACATATAATATACGCATATATAACGCCTTCTGATCATGGTTCAATATACATGTATAAATGCATGAAATGCATAAGAAATACGTTAATAAGACTTCTCGAATATCATAAAATTAATATTCCTTTCGGACAAACTTTATAAAATACATATTTTTCTGGAACCCATGAACAGAGGATATAATAATAACAATTCACATGGGGAATTAAGAATATAGATACTCCTAGTATTTCTATGAATAGAGTCATTTATGAAAGTTACATTTTTTGCTCGTTTCGTTTGTATCAGGATCATGCCAAAAAGAAAGAAGGGATAGCCTTAACATACCTTTATTAGGGAAAAGTCCGTATGATATTCTTGAAAAAGGTTGCACCGTACTCCTTTAGAACCGCAAAATTTTACGTTGCTATGATTTCAATAATTCTTGTTGGATTTTTTTTTTTGTGTAGGAATTTGAAGAATCACGTTGCTAGTGTAAGGTTTAGAATCTGATTTGAAGTATTTTTGAGAATGAGATTTGTTGAAAACTTGCTAAGTGTAGCGTCTGTTTGAAATGCTTAAATTAGGAAGATGTTATAAGACTTCTTACAGAAAACTTGCTAGATTGAGTGTTCTGTTTGAAATTGTTGAATTAGGAAACAAATGGTATAAGATCTCTTACTTTGTTTCTTTAAGTCCAATGAAGCCAAATACTAAAGGACTTACACGTACTCACTTATGATGCCACCTTTCTATTAAGAAATTATTATCATTACTACTTGAATATCTAATGTCCAAAGAAGCCAAAATGCCCATTTCTTTATTTAATTTGTATGACTCATGCTCTTTAAGTCTTTCCACATAATCATAGTGACTTATGAGTCACAATCCTTAGATGGGTTTGCTTCCATGTTATGGAGTTCAAACTTTATCCAAAATCATTATTAATCAACCACTAATCCTTAATTAATTATGTAATATCATATTTCCTAATAATTAACCAATTACCCACATAATTAAGAATTATCTACAATTACTTAAAATGCTACTCACTTTTAACATACTTTATACACCTTACTATCATGGCCATGGGGTATCTTGTATGGTACTAGTCCATAAATACCGGGTATTTTAGCTCGGGCCATATTTTATCCCAAAATGTCAAACTTCGATGAAATTCATTTTCTTCGATTTGCTTATCCTCTCACCTTCACCAATTTACTCATCACTTGTTTAAAACAGCATAATGCTTATAATCACAAAATAAATTTCATTCCCGAACTTGCGTCGATTAACCTACGACGAAACTTTAACGTTCGAAAATGCAGGATGTAACGTCTCATTTCCGAGCTTCCATTAATTTATTTATGACATACTTTAATGTACGAAAACATGGGGTGTAACACAATCCTAGCGTATTTCTCTTATTTGTTACAACTACATCTTTACTCGCACGCCAAGTGTTCGATAAAATTCCTATACTAATTTTTGTAGTAATTTTAGAAGTAACTTTAGAAGTAATTGAACAACCACTATTTGTTTGAAGATTACATTAAGAATTACTAAGTTTACATGCATTTGGACACTCTAACACACACCTACTCCTTATGGGATTCGACCCCAACCTTTGTTGGGTTTATTACTGCTAACGACCGTACTACGCTTTCTTTAGAGGTGTAGGATTGGACGTCACCAGAACGGGCAGGTGAAATCGACGAACAAAACTATACTCCAAAATCGAAAAAGAGACGGACCAGTTCGAAAGGAAAATGGAAGGAAATCTTGTCTGAAGTCCTATAGGCATACCATACGACTTTGAAATCAAGCGCCGGGGCCACCCCATTTTCTTTAGTCTACGGAGCTGAAGCCTTAATACTAGTCGAGGTGGGAGAACCGAGCCTAAGGTTCTAGTATTCTACCGAAGAGCCAAATGGCGAGGCCCTGATCACGAGCTTGGAACTATTGGATGAAAGGTGGGAGGTTGTCCTGGTCCGGTTGGCCGCCCAGAAGCAGCGAATAGAAAGGTATTACAACCGAAGAGCCAGCCTCCGACACTTTCAAGTCAGGGACTTAGTATTAATAAAGGTAACACTACACACCAGGATCCCGAACAAAGGGAAACTGGGCCCGAATTGGGAAGGACCGCATCAAGTTATCGAAATAACCGACAAAGGCTCGTATAAACTCGAAGCGGGAAACGGTGTACAACTACCAAATAATGGAATGTGACACATTTAAAGCGGTACTACTACTAAGGTACGGACTTAATTCCTTTTTTAATTTTGTTATAAATCGGACTAACGTATGCAAGTAATCGGCCAAGGACGGATGCGGCTATTAGGTCTGAAAGCACGTTTTGCACTCTTTTTCCCTTGAACCGATTTTTTCCTGAAGTGGATTTTTCTGCAAGGTTTTTAACGAAGAAACAATAAACATGCTACCTTAGTTTTGAAGATCGGTCTTAAACCGGAATCGATGATCGTTTACATCAGATCAACAGTATCCGAGCCCTTACGAGTTCAGCCTCGAATATTGGGGGCCATTACCCCCAAATTAAGATCTTTAGCAAGGGGAAAAAAAATTGTATGTACCAAAAGCTAAGGCTTGGTGTTTAGGATTCATTGTAAAGGTCAAACGGTCATATGAACTATGCCCACATAGTCCACTCAAGCCACTACACAAGTTTTATGCGCCTTCGATCATGTACCTTGTATATTAAGCAATGAAAGAAATTTCTACTTCCCTCACACTTTGTTACTTCGTATTTTTCTTCTTCGATCCTGGATCCTAAAGCCTAAAGCCCACGGACTACCCCTGCTCGGGGACTTTCAATCCCAAGGGCTACCCATACTTGGGAACTATCGTCCAAAGCAAATTCGGATGATTCGGGCTACCTAATCCCGGAGGCACCAAGCCCATTAGGCGGTGCCCGAATATGAAAGGCTACAGCCACCATAAAAACGGATAAGAGACGTCCAATGTCCGTAACCAGAAAGTAAGGCCCTTACTAAAAATTGAAACCAATTAAAAGGTTGCCCTCAGCAAAAACATCATCTAAAAACACTTTAGCATCTTAAAGGCCTTCGGTTTTACCGAAGATTCGAAGCCACAAGTAACCTGAAATTGCATAGAAGTCGGGCTCCGTCCGGACCTTCAAAAAATGAATGCTCTTGAACTATATCTGATTTTATGCTAAGGCATTAAAAATAATACGCAAATAGAAAATTGCAAGATGCCGGAAAAGTAAAGACACGGTATTGCCAAAAATGAGAAAATTTTATATATTCCAAAATATGTTTACAAAGGCACAATAGAATGGCCTCGAAATAAAGAAAAACATACATAAGGAAAAATTGAAAAAGAACTAAGGCATCTATGCCTGGTCTTCACTGGGGCTCGACTCGTCGCCAGAATAGTCGGAACCCTCAGGCTTGTAGAGCTCCTTTGCCTCTGCCTCGAGTCTCCTGGCTTCCTCAATCTCGGTCGATAGGTCAAAACCTCGGGCATGGATCTATTCAAGGATCTCTCTCTGGGATAGTCGCTTTATGTACTCAGTCTTCATCTTTAAGCGGGTCTCGGCTACCACCATATCAACCTCTCCTCGACGCTAGAAGAGGTTGCACAATTTGGTCCTCAGTGCGGCATATTCTTGCCCAAGGTCATCCCGTTCGGTAACGGCCAAGCTCATCTATGCCCGGAGATCATCATTTAGCTGAGACCACTTATCGGCTTTGCCCTCTGCCACCTGGAGTTGGTTCTCGGCCGATGCCAGCTCCACTTTTGCAGCTTCTTTCTCCGAAGCCAGCAAGTCTATCCTGCCCCTCCATGCCTCGGTCGTGGCCTGGACCTCATCTATCTCAGCCCAAAGCTGGTTGATCAGTTCTATCTTCTCTTGGACATGCGAAGTTATTTTGTTACTCACCACGACTAGATACTCATTTTTAGCCTCAAAGATCTTTACCTTCTCAACCAAATCGGCGTATTCCTGCTTTAGGGTCGAGGCCTCCTTCTAGGCTTTTTCCATCTCGGCCTGAAGAATCAAGAGGTCCTTGAGGGCCTCGTCTTGCTGCTCACTAAGAGCCCTATATATGTCCTTCTTTCGGACCTTCTCTTTGAGCTCGAACTCGAGCGGGCTGATCTCCAAGCGGGACCAGAGGAAACTTTCATGATGAAGTACTGAAGCTTGAAAAAATAATGAAGTTAATAGAGCACAACAAAAACCAAAGTAAGATTCACAAAGGGGTACAAAGGGCTGGCGCCTTACCCGATTCAGCACCTGTTGCGCCTCATTGAAGAAGCTCGACGTGCACACTTCGTTCATCTTTGCCTGGTCCTTCTTAGTCACCGAGCATCGAAGGTAGCTGGCTATGCCCACCAGAGCAAATAAGACTCGGGCGTCCTTCGGGATTATAAGAACGACCGTTCTCTTGCGCTCGAGGTCCACGATCAGAGCAGGATATTGCTTCACTAGTTTTGGGCTCGAACTCGGCTCGCTCTCTCCTGATGGCACATCATTTTTTGGGACCTCCAGGTGACCAAGACTGAAAAAGTCCTCCAGTGCGTCCATATCTATGCCATCGAAGAACGTGTTAATGGCGTCGTCTTGGCCTCCACCATGTCGTTTGACTTTTTTTTCCCCGCTTGGGCCTCTTCGAGCATGGACTCAGTATAGGAGGGTGTCTCCACGATGTCAATGACACCAGCTGCCTCTTTCGGGACAGGAGCCGCTTCCTGGGGGCTGTAGCCTCTGTCTCTTCCTCTGGTTCCCAAGTTAGAGGGGAATAAACCTCGTGGTCCCCTTTCCCGGTCATCGCCTGCTCCCCCTTGTTAAGGGTCGACCCATGAGCAATAAAAAGGCCGTCATCCTCGGGCTCATCCCTCATACGGTAGAGGGAATCAGAGTCCAGTGCCCTGGACTTAGTGCCCTTCTTGGTTTTCTGAACCCGGATGGTCACTTTCTTCTTCTTCACCTTGGCATTCGGGGAACCCGAGGACTTTCTTTTTTCTTCTTCTTCTTTTTCTTCTCCTCCTTTGCGCCAGACCCGGGCTATCCCCAAACGGAGGGTTCGGCAAACGAGGACGGATCCTCGTCCTCATCCAACGGCCTGAGTTCGGTGGTCTTGGGCAAACCTGTAAGAAAAAAGAAGGCTTGGTAATGTGTAAGCTAAAAGTACGAAAGAAATTATTCGGGAAATAACCTCACCATGGGAACGGGCCACCCATTTTCCCTTCGAGAGCTTACGCCATGTGTGCTTGGAGTATGGCATCTATTTGCAGATCCCCTCGATCCACTCCTTGAAGCACAAAACTGCATTGGGAACTTGGGCAACAGCTGCACGGCGACAAACATATGCAATGAGAGAAAGAACAAAAGGAAATGACAAATACTCGAGAAGGAAAATACTTACGGGATGCGTTCCACTTCTCGGGGAATGGCAGAAACTCGGAAGAGATGAGGTCTTCAGTTTTTACCCGAACGAACTACCCTGCCATCCTCGATCTCAGTCCTCGTCGATGCTCAAGAACGGAGCCTTGCTTGCTCGGCGAACAAGCTTGATCAGGCCCCCTTGGAAGATTCGGGGACTGTATAGTTGGAGTAGGTGGTCGAGGGTGAACTGAGTGGCTTCAGTATTGTTCTTGAAATTTCGTAAGAGGATCACGATCCTCCAAAAGGACGGATGGATTTGCCCAAGGCATACCTCGTACCTTTTGCATAAGGCAGGGACTATGGGATCTACCGGGTCGAGCATGAAAGGGTAAGTGTAACCACTTAAGTACCTCTCCACATGAGTAGTGATATCGTCATCAAGCCCGAGGATGACTACCTCCTTACCCTCCCAGTTACAGTCTGCTCGGACTATGGGTAGTGTTTCCTCAGTAACGGAGCATATGTATCTCCATGCTCTCTCGCCTCGGTCCTGTTGACTAGAGGCCTTCTCGATGTTGAAGTCGTTCCCGATAGAGCAGATCCCAGGTATAAAATTCTTCAAGGGGGCTCCTGAGCCACCTCGGAAACGGCCACCTCGGCATCTGTGGTCGGGTGGGAAGATGAAGGAGCAATCTGCTGAGGCACTGACTTGGAGGTTTTCGCCATCATAATCTGGGAAATATGAAGGTTTGAAGAAAAATATGAAGATTTGAAGATGGTATGAAGGTATAAGGTCTGGGTTGAAGATCCAAAGAAAATGTATGAGGATTGAAAGATGAAGATATGAAGGTTTAAGGAGCAATGTATGAAGATTTGGAGGAGTTAAAAGCAATTAAAGAGTTCGAGGGTAAATTCTGGAATCGAAAAGTGAAAGAAGTGAAAAAAGGTCGGAACTTTTATAGAGGAAGAACAATCAATGCGTGACGTTTCGCATTCGAGGACAGTCAACCGGCGGCTGACACGTCTCCAAAGTCAGAATGACAAGACTGATGGGACTTTTCGATTGACCCGCCATCTTGGTTGTAACGTACGAGGGTTCATCTATCGCTTCGCATCATTTCGATAAACCTACTCTCCGGAAAACGAGAGGACTATCTATGTACGGGTAAAATCGGGGATAATGTCTACCCCCATTTTCGGGTGAGAAAATGGAGGAAGGGCACGGATGCACGAGATTGTAATCGAGGTTAGAGACCCTTCGTATTGAGATTCAAGAAGAGTGAACGATGTGCTCGCTATCGGGTATGATAAAGTGACGCGCCCCGGGCCGAGAATGAGTTCTAAGACTTTGAGAAATACGATAAACGGTTACACATGACGGATAGAGGGTCGTGATATTCGCACTCAACCGGATATCACAGCACGGATTTCGCTCGAGGTCGATTATGGACTAGTAATTACTGAAAAAGGAAGATTCTTACCTTTTTTAGACTTACACTAAGGATGAAACTCTCCTACTATATAAAAGTGAATTTTTTCTTTTGTAAGACACATTGTAACACGTAAATCAAAGCAATACAAGTTTATTTTTTGCCTTTTAGCTACTGTTAAAGTTCTTGTTCACTTATTCTATTTTTCGTTCACGACTGGGCTGGAACCGAGGTCCAATTGAGAATGAGGTCATTGTTCAATCTAAGTTCAGGCTTGGCCATAACATCACAATTGGTTTGATCGCTTATTTCTTCTTTAATTCATTATCTAATATTCTTTACTATTTTTGTTGAATCAAACCACGTATTCTTAAAATCGCGTACAAATTTAATTATTATCCAATTTTGGGGTAAACAAAACTAAAAAAGATAGGAGTAGTATACAACACAAATAATAGTCTGTTTGGCCAAGCTTCTTCTTAGCGATACGTGATTTTTTTGCCCCAAAAGTATTTTTCTCTCAAAGTTAAGATGTTTGGTCAAACTTTTAGAAGAAAAAAAAAGTACTTTTAAGTAGAAGTATAAGTAATTTTTGAGTGGTAGAAAAAAGTAATTTCTTTCCAACAGCACTTGTTTTTAAAAAATATATTTGAGAAAATAAATTTAGAAGTACTTTTTAAAAGTTTGGTTAATATTAATTACTGTTTAAAAATACTTTTTAAACTAATTAGTCAAATATAAATTATTTCTTATTAAAAAAATTTAATTTTTTTTTTAAAAATAAACTGATTTTATAAGCTTGACCAAATATGCTATAAGTACGGTTAGGAGAGGATATCAAAAGAGGAATGATGATTGAGGTGTCGCCCGAGCACACAGCCCACCGATTTGGTGACAAAAGCACGTTTTGTTTTATTAGTTCAACAAATTGACAGGTATCTTCACCTAAGAGTTTTCTCATAAGTGAATCCAATTTTTCAACAGCAGATGTAAGTGCATCAGTTATTACAATTCGGATATATATATATATATATATATATATATATAATTAAAACCTTTTAGACTACTTTTTTTTTAATAATATATGTAGGATTATTTAAATACTTTATGCGTATTTAATTATGTATCAAAAGTCTGTTTGCATTCAACCCCTCAAACTAATTACATTTCTTCTTCAGATATTGCACCCACTTTCGGTCCCTCCAAGCCATTCTCTTTAAAGGTCAATTGGCACAACGGTGGGATATCCCAAGATATCTCATGGGGATATCTCATAAAATTAATTATATCAATTTTTATATTGAATAATTAATCTCATCATTTTAATGTATCAAAATTAGCTAATACTTCAAACTAAACATAAAATAAAATCAATTCCAAACTTTATTCTGAATTTATTATCCTTATCTTATGTATCAAACTAACCTCTTAGGGATCATTTGGTTGAGAAATAAGTTATCCAGTAATTAATTATTCCAGAATTAATTATCTCACCCTTTCATGGGGTCTCACGGGGATAAAAAAATACAATCCTGGAATAACTAATCTCAGAATTAATTATACCGCGATTTTATCTCAACCAAACGTAGGATAAACTCATCTCAAATTTAATTTCGGAATTAGTTATTTCTTATACCTGTACCAATCGAGCCCTTATAATTTTCACACAGTCCCATACAAGTTCTTGTGATCACCACTCTCTACAAGTAAATATCCCACCAACTATAAACGGGTCGGATAGACTTATTTTTAGGAAATTTTACCTCATATAACAAAGGTATACAACCTATTTATTATAAAATAAAATCATTCTAAAATATTATTTTCTATAGCTACCTTTTATATTTTATAGCAAAATAGGTATTTATGGTATATACTACCATTGAGGCATGAAATACGATATTTATGTTTTTCCTCTCTCTTTCTTTCAATTAACACACGATTCTCTCTTAGAATTTTTCTTCTCTCTCTCTCTCTCTCTCTCTCTCTCTCTCTCTCTCTCTCTCTCTTCCTTCTTTCTCTCTATTCGAGCAACTTAAGATACACACCCTAGTATTGATGGCCGACGATACATTAGAATCTCTCTCTCTCTTCGAGCAACTAGTATTGATGACCGACGAGACATTAGAATAGAGTAGAAGGCAGCCAGGAAACAGAAAAGAGTGAATTTTTCGAATGGAAAGGAGCAATGTGATAAACTCTTATCAGAAATTTGTTGTACGAATTCGACAAACTTTCTTCTCTTCTTGGTCGGAAAACGCCATCTCCGACGAACTTTCTTCTCTTCTTTGCTTTTTTAGTCACATACAATAATACAAATACATTGTATTTTGTACAAATTCACTCAAACACATTGTATTTTTGTATAAATATATTTTTTTGCATGTATTTATGATTTCGAAGGTCTGTATTTTTTTAATACAACTGAATACACATGTATATTGTACATACAGTATGCATGAATATATGATATAAACATTAAAATACACTGAATACAAACTTTGAAATAGAATAGAATATAAACAGTGAATACATTTAATTTAAAATACAGTAAAATACATTGAATACAAATAGAAATACAGTGAATACAACCAATGAAATATATTGAATACATCAGCAATAACATGTATTAGGAATAACTAAAATATTGTTAATACAAATACATTTGAATACACTGAATATAAAATAGTGAATACGGTAAATACAAATATTAAATCTAATGAATGCAACAGTAAAAAAACAAATATCGAAACACATTAAATACAAAAGTTAAATACAACAGTTATATACAACTGAAAAATCATTCTAATTAATTGGGTTGATAATGAGACATATTAGAATTGATTTTGTTGAGTTATATTAGGCGTGTATCACACTAATTGATCATATTTTCGTTATTAGATAGCTGGACAAATCTATTTTTAAGGTGATTGTCGTTACTGTATTCATGAATACATGACGCGAATACATGTGAATACAGTCGCGTACAGTTGTAACCCCCTATTTTTAAGATGACTTTTGCTACTATATGAATACACTACCATAACAATTGAATAATAACTATAATAAATAATTATATATGATAGTTATAGAAAATTAATAATCACCAAAGAATAGTGATTTCTGAAAATTAATTGGAGTTGAACAGCTACGGCCCAATAGTTAACGGCCACAAATTGGCGTGAACAACTGGTAAATATCTAAAAAGCGTCGGCGCTCGCGAAGAGTAGTCATAGTCCTTGACTGGGATCCACCTCAGAAGTGGGTCCCGTTCCTCGAAATACGTAATCAAGTAGATATATGATATCCTACTCAAAGCTGAGTCATTTTGGACCCTACCTCCACCAAAATACTGCCAACTAATTACCGCGACAACAAATATAATACCGATGTAATCCCAAATAAATTAGGATCAGCTACATAAATTTTTATTATTTACGTCGACTAAATTTAGAAAAAAAACTTTCATATCAACAGCAATTTTTGGGAAATCTCTAAAATTTAACATAGTATAAAAAATAGTACTAATATTTTCTCATATATACACAATATAAATTACGACAAATAATATTCAACCGATCCTTTGATTATATGCTGCTCTGCCATTATATAAATCTCCAATGAAATAAAAACATTTGTTAAATATTAGATTTAAAGTACGTGTACTAATATACAATTACTTGTCTGCCTAATTTGATGAATAATAAATTTGTCTTTTGTTAAGCGTGAAATTGCGGACGAGATTAAAAGTATGACAAGAACTAATTACTTGTCTACCTAATTCTATGAATAATAAATTTGTTTTGTTTGTGCGAAAACAAAGAAAAAGAAAAAAGAAAATGGAGTTCCATACCTACTTGCATGGGCAGCCCCACATCCCCTAGAGTTGCAACTTGCTCTGGCTTTTCTCATAGGAGTAATACACTTACAGAGGAAGAAGCTAAGGCCTAAGGGGGTGGAGATTTGTATGTAGTGACATTGTTGTTTTATCCTCCTAACGTAATCCTAACACTTGGAAAACATGAATACAATACTATATAGTAATAAAAAATAGAAAAAAAAGTTAGGGGAGTTGAAATAAGTTTGAGAGATTTTCAGGGAAGGACTCAAGACGTCCGAAATCTCAGGGAAGGACTTTCCGGCAGTTATAAATACTGTCTTTCTTTTAACCTAAAAAATGCCACCGCCTATTTTCCTTCCTTTGCTTTCTCTATTGTCCCTCTTTGATTTTTATTTTTTATTTTTTATCTTTTACTTTATTACTATCAATTACTCAAAGTTTAGATTTAGGTCCTTGTGTTTTGGTTTGTTGGTTGCCTCTATCTTTCTTTCACCATGACTATCCTCATTGAACAGCCTCAGTTTGGTAAAGATTTCTCTCTTTACTTTTTAAATTTTTTGATATATGTATTGATTTTTTTTTTTGTTCTTCGAAATTTATATTTTTGTTCATAAACAATGTTCTACAATTTCCTCAGAGATCCAAGCAGAGGAAAAGAAATTCCACGACAATGAAAAGGAATTGGTATTGGATGGTGGATTTGCGGTGCCCGAAACCAATGCGTTTGGCCATAACTTTAGGTCATTGTCTTACTTTTGCGGTTTATTTTCTTAAGCTCTTATTAATCTTTGCTTTGAAATATCATATGCAAAAAAACAAAGATCTACCGGCAAAATGTTTGTGTATTTGGGACGATATTCATAAATCAGAACCCCTACTCTGATTAACCGGAACAAACAAATAAATAAATTCAAAGACGTCATATTACTTTCAGATTTGTACTAATTAATCATTTGATTAATTGTAAACACGAAGACAAAATTTGGTGATATGAACACATGGCTCAGAATTGGGAAAACTGAAGAAGGAAAAAAAAACATGGCTCTGATTTGATGAGGATGTTTAAAATTTAAATAAGTTTACTGTTTTATTAGCCCAAGTCAGGATTTGCTGAAAAGCTTGTTACCGTGGCTGTCTGTTACAAGAAATAAATAGTCCTTCAGATTCAGTACTATTTTCTTCAACCAATGAAGTTTTGAATAAATAAACCAACAGCCTATTATCTCTAAATTTTCTTTTTATTTTATTTAATTTTCTTTTTCCGGGAGGAAAAAAAAAAGAGAGGAAAAGAACTTGTTTTCAAGATGTGTTTTCTTTTTGTGGGGCATAAATTGACCGATTGGAAATATTTGAAACAGGGACTACAATGTAGAAAGTGCAAGGCAAGAAGGGGTAGAAACTTTTTACAAGATCAATCACATAAATCAGACCTATGATTATGTAAGTGACTCTATTTTTCTTTTTCTTCATTTGGCTTATAAAATAAGTATTATATCAGCTTCATTTGTTTCCTTTTAGGATTTTCCAACTTTTTTTCATGTGCATTAACTTTGACCCTGATATGTTGCAGATAAGAAAGATGAGGGAAAAATATGCAAAATGTGACAAGGCAGAAATGAGCATCTGGGAATGCTGCGAACTACTCAACGATGTTGTCG
Source organism: Nicotiana tomentosiformis (assembly GCF_000390325.3). Classification (NCBI taxonomy): domain Eukaryota; kingdom Viridiplantae; phylum Streptophyta; class Magnoliopsida; order Solanales; family Solanaceae; genus Nicotiana; species Nicotiana tomentosiformis. The sequence continues at coordinate 129,188,145 of NC_090817.1, forward strand.
ATGATAGTGACCCTGATTTAGACGAACCTCAAATTCAACACTTGTTACAAAGTGCTGAAGCCATTAGGAAAGACTACCCCGACGAAGATTGGCTCCATTTGACTGCCCTTATTCATGGTACTAATTCACTTTAACACAACTATAGTTTTAATTAATCCAATACTCTTACTCATTTCATATTCAGTATTATAATCATTATAATCGGAAGTGGAAGATCTATGATTTCTAGTACATGGCCGCACTACTAAAAAAAGAGGTAAAAATGTACTAAGTGGGACTTGATCTCTATTTCTCTTGGTAAATAACTCAATCTTCAATCAAGTGCATCATTCACCCTTGGAACATGAGCGTCAACAGTTAATATTATACCAATTTTAGAAAATATGTACATAAAATATATAATTTTGCGGAGAAACCATGAGTTCACGTGCCCTATAATCTCTTCTATAAATTTAATTTGCCCCTTGTTCGGGATTTTAATCTTTTCAGTTACCCGAGTTCTAAATTAATAATTATATATATTCAATTGATTTTTAAATTTTTTGTTGTATTAAAATTAAATGAACTAAGATTCATGTACTATTTTTTTGTTCTATAAGATCTGGGAAAAGTTCTGCTTCTTCCTAGCTTTGGAGAGCTTCCTCAATGGGCTGTTGTAGGTGACACATATCCTGTTGGCTGTGCTTTCAATGACTCTATTGTTCACTCCAAGGTTTCTTTTTCACAATATCAAATCGCATTTGAATTTTGGTTAGTACTATTTTTTTCCCTAAAGAACTAATTTTGAGTATTTTGGTTGTTAATGCAGTATTTTAAGGAAAATCCTGACTACAATAATCCAGCTTACAATTCCAAATATGGAGTTTACTCAGAGGGTTGTGGACTAGACAAGGTTATGATGTCATGGGGACACGATGATTATATGTATTTGGTATATTCTTTATATCAGAATCCTTTTAATTAATCTGAATAATTTGAAGATTGTATAACATAGACTAAGATACGACAGTCATTATTAGATGGTACGTGATTTAATTAGTAGTCTTAATCACGTGCAGGTTGCAAAGGAGAATGAGACAACATTGCCATCAGCTGGTCTTTTCATCATTAGATACCATTCATTTTATGGTACGTGAAAAACAATAACAAAAAACTAAGATTGAGACGCTTGAAATTTCTGTAAAATTTAATTTAGAGATTTATTACCGACAAATTAATGTTAATGGAATTTGTTTAATCTTGCAGCCCTGCATAGATCTGGAGCTTACAAGCACCTAATGAATGAGGAAGATAAGGAAAATCTCAAGTGGCTTCATATTTTTAAGTAAGATTACATCTTATTAATTCTTCTTTAAATCTATTAATTATATGCTTAGTGCCTGATTGTGTTGCTATACTGCGTCTGCAGCAAATATGACTTATACAGCAAAAGCAAAGTTTTGGTTGACGTAGAAGAGGTCAAGCCTTACTACATGTCTCTCATTGAAAAGGTGAGTAACAACTTTTGCTGCCTAATGTAACACTTCGTTACATTCCATTTGCGAAAATTACTCGTTCAACTAATTCAGATTCGAAATCAATAGGCCTCTTGGTTAGCATATACTCTGCTGATTTTCTAATAGATTGGCATGTTATCTTGTAGTATTTCCCGGCGAAGCTAAAATGGTGAGGAGCTGAATTTATGGAAAAGAGACATATGGAAGAGCTGACAAAATAAATGAGAAAATACTATAGATGTGATGGTATAGTAGAGGAATAACGAAGACTGTATAACTCTATCGTTGAGTAAAATTGCTTGTTTTATTTATTTATCTATATATCTTTCTGTCTTTTTAAATGTTTCGGGCGGTGTAAATATGGTCTGTCTATGGAATAAAGTTGTTATTTAAGTTTAATTGTTCTACGATATCTTTCCACATCAATGACCTTTGCTATTGCAACTGCATTCTCTTTAAAAATGAACATACGAAAAATAAGGATAAAGACAATTTGAAGACCCAATTTCAGTTCATTATTTTCTTACAAATCATTGCTCATCATGAGCAATAATTACTCTATAAATCTTGAACACAGAGCAGTGAAAGAAAATAAAAGATATTGTCTTTATCCGTTTAAAGGAAAAAGAGAAAGAAAGTTCAAATTAAGACAAATTGTTTAAGGTATAGGAAATAATTTCATGTAAAAAATTTGAATAGATTTCTTCCTACTGTTTTGCCTATCAAGTTTACCTATCAAGTGAAAGATAAAAGTTTTCAGAGAAAGATATTACAGACAAACTCTTATAATATCAAAAGACGCATGTTGGATCGGACAAATTCAATGATTAGAGAGTCGTGCACTTCTCTCTCTCTCCCCCTATCCTGTTATTTGCTTCGGTCCATAATAAATAATTATTGTATCTTTGACACATTCGTTAAGAAAATACGAATTCTCAGAGAAAAAAAAATATATTTATCAAATTAATCTTAATTAATTGTTATACTAACACATTGTAATATGTAAATAAGGGTAAATTTTGGAAAAATAAAATTAATTCTTTCTTGATTATATAAATAAATGCTTATTTTGAACAAAAATAAAAGGATAAAATAATGTGTACCGAAGGGAGTATTAATTTTTCTCCACTTTTAGAGAGTTGTTTGACTTTCTATTGTCCGTTGATTTACTTAGGTCAAACATAAGATGCATTTGAGTTTTTATGCAATTGCTATAGGATCGCTGGAACAAGTGGCGACCTACCAAAAAAAATTAAACCCCCGCCCCCGGGCTGGAGATAACTAAATCGCCATTTTTACCTCCCAAACCTCCAAATTGGGTTGAAGGTTCATGACAATGAAGGTTTGGAAGCTTTGTCAAATTTGAGATTTTTCAAAAGAGGTAATTTTCTTTTCAGTAGTATTTACTCCCTCCGTTCACTTTTACTTGGCATGTATACTAAAAATAGATTTTTATTTTTATTTGTCACTTTACACATATCAAGAGAAGACAAAAAGAAATTTCCTTTTATACCTATAGTATTTATTACTCATTTCAAATCATTTTCTCAAATCTAATAAAATATGCATCAATTAATATGGGTACCATGGTAAATTATGCATTTTATTTATTATTTTTCTTAAGGAACGTGAAAAGTCAAAACATGCCAAGTAAAAGTGAACGGATGAAGTAACTTTAAGATGTTAAATCAAAGCATACCCCGCAATGTTAAAATAAAATGTTATACTTGAATAGAAGCATAATTCGCAATGTTAAATGTTAATTTTACCACTTAGAAAGTAATTGTACGCATAATATTATTTTTGATTAAACAATAATTGAATTTATGCCAATCACAAAGTGAATTAGCTTAATAGCATTTCCTTTCTAATTAATGACACAATATAATGATAATTGCGACTTTTATGGTTTTATTCTCTATTTTCCTTTTATGTTAAGAAAAAACAGTATACAAATTAGCATCGGTATTCAATAAAAATGCAATGCATATGAACTTGTATAAAATCATAACAAAGTATATTGAGCTACTCATTCCTTTATCCGGTGAAAATAGACAGCGAACTTGGCAACCCTACTCTAAATTCGTCTTCTATCATTAAAAGGCATGCTGAAAGCTTGCAACTAAATGATTAGTATGACAACTTCTTATAGCTTAAATTTTATTTCAAAGATATGAGAGTAACTAACATGTGAACTTAATAGAATACAAACTAGATTATAAATATGAGAAAATGACACTGTATAGTCGCTCTCAAAATAATAGTCGAAAAAAAAAATATATATATATATATATATATATATACAAAAATTATACAAACTTTATAAACTTTTTCGGCAACCGAATGTAAATAATTTCTGTCACGGGCTAAAAGCGAAAAAAGTCCCTATAAATATCATAAAGAATGAGAAGTAAAAACTGGGCAAGTCGGGCGGATTGAGCTATATATTATTCATTATTTAGCCCATTAGGTGCTAACTTATCTCAGCCCATATGATTTTAGACAAGGTTGAGCGATAACTAATTTTCACTCGCTTAAATTCGGGCCAAACCGCACCCGTACACTTTAGGGAGAACTATATTTGTTGCTACATTTGCGTGAATACCAAAAAGGGGAAGTTACATGGTATACACATTTGTATAACTCACTTTCATGGTATACCTAAGTTTTAAAAATATATCATATATCCCAAAAATTATACCTCCATATATTCTAAAACATATCACAATATTCTACTTTGAAATACAATCCAAACCTAATTTACTATAATATTCTAACTAAACAGACCATAATATTTTAATTTAGATTATAATATTCAAACTAATAATACCACAATATTTCAATTAAAAATCCAAACATAGCTTACCATAATATTCTAATGAAGAATACAATATCCAAACTAAACATATCATAATATTCTAATAAAACAATTACAGTATTCTACTTTGGAATACAATATTCAAACCCAATATATTACAATATAGCTTACCATAATATTCTAATGAAGAATACAATATCCAAACTAAATATACCATAATATTCTAATAAAACATACTACAGTATTCTAATTTGGAATACAATATTCAAACTAAATATATTATAATATTTTAATTTGGAATACAATATTACAATATAGCCTACCATAATATTCTAATGAAGAATACAATATCCAAACTAAACATACCATAATATTCTAATAAAACATACTACAATATTCAAACCAAATATATTATAATATTTTAATTTAGAATACAGTATCCGAACCAAATATACTACAATATTTTAATTTAGAATATAGTATCCAAAGCAAATATGCCATAATTTTTCTAAACATGCTACAGTATTCTAATGAAGAATACAATATTCAAACTAAACATACCATAATATTCTAATAAAATATACTACGGTATTCTAATTTGGAATACAGTATCTGAACCAAACACACTACAATATTTTAATTTGGAATATAAAATCCAAAGCAAATATGCCATAATTTTTCTAAATATGCTACAATATTCTAATTTAGAATACAATTTCAAATTAAATATATCACAATATTCTAATTTGAAATATACAGTATTATATTTTAAAATAAATTAGGTATACATGGTAAAATAATTTTATAAAATAGGTATACAGAATAAAATAAATATTTTAATTATATATGGTGTTAACTGATATTTTCAATGAGCATACCACATAGATTCCCCTACCAAAAAACTATAGGTCTTTCAAAACAAGAAGTGAATTGTCAAACCCAATTAACAAATGCCCATTCTTGTAGTGGGCTGGTGCAGTCAGCATTTAGCCATGCGTTCTTTTCGTGTTAAGTTCACTAATGACTTTACAAGGAGTTGGTCTTGATATTAAGGGAAAAAACTTCAAGTTTAACAAACTTTGTCCTATGAGAAAATCTTTTTAACTTTTGACCTTAAATATTTGTCTATTAATTAATTGACATGCCCCCGAGAAAGAACTTAAAGACCCCCTTATAGTGTCATATTTTTGCCATTTTTTGGTTCTCTTCCTCCTCAGGCATAGCATGGAAAGTGCCATAAGCATAGCAAGTCTGTGGATTATGGACTCGTATGCGGAGAAGTAATTAAGTAAATAAGTGTCCTCCTTATGCGTGTTTGATCATATCTTTTAGGTTAACATCTAAGTTCCAACAAAATTGGAAGTACAATCTTCAGTAATGTAAGGTGATCCAGTAATTATACACAAAATATATTAATACTACTTTTTTATTGATAATATAATTGGGCAATTGGTACAATTCCCTGTCATAATTTGATAGCGAATTTTGGTTTTGTAAGATGTATTCCTAATCACCTGTTGGAATAGATTTGATCATTTTCACTAGGGTATCAAGTTCTCCGACCAAAGCCTAATAACATATAAGCACCAAAAAAGGACTTAAAACAGATAGTCCAAGTATAAAATATTAGAATCCCACTTCATGTGGCAAGCAAGTGCATGACAAAAGCAATCATATAGCCTAGCGTGTAGATATATTGGGTTGGTTCAGAAATTTCAATTACCAAACTAAATTAATAGTGTCGGATTTTTAAATCTACAAACCAAACCAAACTAGACCAAACCAACAAAGTCGGGTTTTTTATTTTTTTATGGATTTTCGGGGGTTTTCCGGTAAAATATTCATAACACAAAATATGTAACTTGTGCTCCAAATATTTTTTTAGTCCAAGTAAGATCCAGCTACATAATGTATTTTTCAAAAAAATAACACAATAATATGAGATAATTCATAGCATTATACTAAAATATGTAAGCACGTAATTTTCGACCCGCACATATTTTAAAGATAGTTTTAGCATTCTTAGTATTTTAAAATATTTACTTGAGTTACTATAGAATTTTAGTTTATTTTTATTTTTAATTTCAAAACATAAATTTGAAAACAAAAAAATAGTTTCATTTTTATTTTTATTATATATTTTCTCATTTACTTAAGGTCATTAGTATTTTTGTAGTGATAATTATTTTAATTTTACTATGATTTTAACCTATTGTTCTCCACTTTTATTTAGTATAATCCTTGAAAATACAAAAAAATAGTTACATTTTATAGTATAGTTTAATTTAATTTAGTACTTTATTTTATTTGACTAAGATTTATTAGTAATTTATTTTAATTCATTTTTAAGAAAAAGAGTTGATTTAGACTAAGTTCTTGTCCTAATGTCTTGCCCAATTCAAAAGTCCAACAAAACCTAGGCCCAACTAATTCTCTTCAGCCCATAACCCATAAAACCCGCCCATCCAACAATCCATTTCTCAGTGCCATCTCATATATATGAACCTCGTTATAGCCTCATCCCAAACTCTAATCACCAAAGCTGCTGAAAATACCCAGCAAAAATGTCTCTCTCAATTCCCACAGACTCCAGATGTTTATCTTGTTTTGAAATTCTGAAATTTAAATTTTGTCAAGGATGCACGTTTCAGATCATTGTGATGAATCAAACTTGGGTGATTAATGTTTGGTTGATTACTTTGGAGGAGAATTAATTTTTCACGCTAATTTTCTACGACTTCAAATTGTTGAGGACATGAAGTATTTTATCGAGACTCGTCTGAAGGAGTCGTCTGTTTAGGAAGAGGACAAGAAAGGTAGATGTGGGGCCTATATAGCCTCTCTCGAAAGGAAAATTGAAGAACTAAAAATTGGAACTAAGATCACTATTTCCTCTCTGGTTTCTAATTTGTTTTTGGGTCACGGTGAGCTTGCCACTTTCAAGCTAGAGGCTGACATTTGTAGCATTAAAGATTGCATGTTTTACGTTACATGTAAAACATGTAATGATATGGTTACCATTCGATTGTCGAAGGGCTTTAGGTGTCCCAACTGCGTTCGAGATGATTATGCTACTGTTAGATGCTCTTTGACTTTTGAAGTTGTTGATGCTAGCAGGGAAATAATAGGGACAGTAGAAAAATCCCTAGCGCAACAATACACCTTCTCCATTAGGTTCATTCACAATAACTAAAAATTTCATCATTTTTGACATCCTTCTCCCTCATGTAGATCCCCTTCATAGTTAGCCATGAAGCCATCTTAGCAGTACTAAAATTCAACCATAAACCCGCAAAAAATACAATCCACTCGTCTATGACTCTAACACCATAGCACACCTATTTTTATCTAAAAACCTCAGTTTTGTTTTCGTTTATTGAGTTAATGGAGTTAATTTAATTAAAAGTGTGGGCTTGATGTGAAGAAATAGATGGCGGATAAGATTATTAGACCGTGGGATTATTTGAGTTGAGAATGGGCTTGAAATATTTTTGTTGCTCTTTTATTCCGACTCTTATTAATTGGACCGTTAGGAGCCGATCACATTTGGGTAGGCAATATTAGGACACTTATTTTAGTTTTGATTTCAAGGCAAGAGGTTGTCCCCTTTAGTTTATTTATTATTTATCAGGGGATGTCCCGAAGTGTTTGTATATTTTTATCAGGGGAATGCCCCGAAATACATGTACATGAAAGCTGAAGATGGATGTTCTCATGGAGGTGTAGTGTAGGATAGTTTAGATGTATTTTTGTTATTTTTCTTTCTCTTTTATTAGGTTGGGTCCCCATTGTCCAATATGACAAGATAAAATTATCGAGATAGGACAGGACGAAATTTTATCGGGATGGTGATGGGACGGGATAAACAAGACAACCCGGTAGGTCCATCTCATCCTACTAACAAACGGGATGGGACGGGACGTGATATGGATAAAATTGGAGCTTGTGTTGCTGGACTAGTAGGTGTTTTATCTAATTCTTCTTCCTTATTTAAAATATAATTGTCAAATTATCTTTGTAAAGTTTCATGATTTACTTGTTCTCCGGATTAATGTTATAAAATACAGGAGGTTGGGTGAATGAAGTTTTATCAATATGAGTCCTTTCATCTATATATTTTCTAATTCTAGGAGAAAGAGTAGGATTACTACAACTAGCACATTTACTACTTTTTATAAATGGGTTAATTATGCCAAATACTTTTTTATGAGCCATAATTTAAATATAAAAATAAATACGAAAAGTTAACACAAATATTAAACACACAAATATAGCACGAAAACAAAACACGTAAAGTAAACAAAAAAATTAAGCACTAAAATGATACGCAAAATTTAAATATTAAAATTAATAGATGGAACGAGTGCACCGTGATTAAATATTAAAACTTGAAGAAATTGCCCAAAAATTATTCCAAATACTTGACGAATAAATCTGAAGCTTGAAAGTTACTCCAAATATTTGCCCAAATACTTGAAACGTAGTTGATTATGAGAAAATTGAGAGAAGAATATAGATAGAATCTAAGACATTTGAGAGAGAGTGACTAATATTTTGTAAAAAAAAACTTAGGAGTTCAATTAAAATTTTTTTTGGAGGGGTGTGTGTGTGGGGGGAGGGGAGGGGGGGGCGTATATGTAAGGTCACGAGTGTATAAGCGTAATTTTGAAAAAAGCCTTTGGCCAACGATTCCTTTTTAAAAAAAAATAAAATAAAATAAAATAAAAGTGGGACGGGATGGGACAGGACCGGGGCCTTAACGGGCCAGCCTGCCGGGACCAAATGACAGCTTATCCCATCTCATATATCGTTTAATATAGACCCAGTCCTATTTACTTTTTAGTAGGCCGGGATGGGATCGGGATGAGACCAGGATGGGTCGTGCCGCCCCGTCCCATTGTCCAGCCATGGGTGGGGATAATCTTGAACCTTCTTTTATTTCTGTATTTTGTTTGCATGTTTTGTTTGTGCGGTCTCTATTTGAGTACTCTTTAAAGTCAATTCGATCAAGTATGCAACCGTGATTTTCGCGGGATTTGGGGAATGCCTAACACCTTCTCCCCTAGTCAATTGAATCCTCTTACGTGGAATCTTTTCGCAAATCGGTTTTTAGAGTCAAATGTGTTTGAAGGAAAATAGTTTTTTTAAGTGGTGACTTGGCAAATCAAAATTTTATGTGAAGTGGTGAGTCTGTAATATCCCTTGTGAATACAATTTTTGTTATTTTCAAATTGAAAGCCCTTTTGGTCTTAAAAAATATAATAACATTTATCTATTTTAGAGGGTTCAGTATAAAGGGGCATGACATAACCAAATTTTTTTTTCGCAACAAGTTTTCTGGAGTATGTTTGGGCATACACGGCCTTTTCGTGAGTCACCCATAATATTAGGGGGTGACGTGGGAGTGTGGAGTGGGCGGACAGGCAGAGCAGCCGCCATCGATCACATGCCGCTCCGAATCCCATTCTAGTCAAACCCTCAACTTAGCTCAGCCTTTGGGATATTTTTATTTACATCATATCATTTCGACCTAGTAGGACTCGGTCCCATGCACCGTGTCCCTTTGTAGGAGACCTATCCAAATCATGCCAAAATGGGCCCTCGGTCTAAAAAGGTATTAAATCATCCCTATGTGATATTTGTTATATTCTTTAAGAGTAAAAAGGTTATTTGGCAGACCAATATTTATTGGAGACGGACGGAAAAGAAAATAGGGTGAAGTATAAAAAATAAAGCAAGTAGGGCCCATTTATGTTTTTCTTTCAAAGTTTTTCCAAAAAAAAAGAGTGGGGCAACTGTAAGCACGTAATGTTAAAATATTTACTTGAGTTACTATAGGATTTTAGTTTATTTTTATTTTTAAATTCAAAATATAAATTTGAAAACACAAAAATAGTTTCATTTTTATTTTTATTATATATTTTCTCATTTACTTAAGGTCATTAGTATTTTGTAGTGATATTATTTTAATTTTATTATAATTTTAACCTATTTTTCTCCACTTTTATTTTAGCATAATCCTTGAAAATACCAAAAAAGTTATATTTTATAGTATAGTTTAATTTAATTTAGTACTTTATTTTATTTGATTAAGATTTATTAGTAATTTGTTTTAATTCATTTTTAGGAAAAAGAGTTGATTTGGACTAAGTTCTTGTCATAATGTCTTGCTCAATTCAAACATCCAACAAAACCTAGGCCCAACTAATTCTCTTCAGCCCATAATCCGTGAAACCTGCCCATCCAACGGTCCGTTTCTCAGTGCCATATCATATATATGAACCTCGTTATAACCTCATCCCAAACCCTAATCACCAAAACTGCTAAAACAACCCAAAATAATGTCTCTCTCATTTCCCATAAGCTCCATATGTTTACCTTGTTATGAAAATTTAAATTTTGTCAATGATGCACTTTTTGGGAAGAGGACAAGTAAGGTAATTCGAGGAGAATTGATTTTTCAAGCTAATTTTCTACGGCTTCAAATTGTTGAGGACAAGAAGTATTTTATCGAGACTCGTTTGAAGGAGGCGACTGTTTGGGAAGAGGATAAGAAAGGTAGATGCGGGGCCTATATAGTCTCTCTCGAAAGAGAAACTGAAGAACTAAAAATTGGGAATATGATCATTATTTTCTCTTTGGTTTCTGATCCGTTTTTGGGTCATGATGAGCCTGTCACTTTCAAGCTAAAGATTGGCATTTGTAGCATTAAAGATTGCGTGTTTTACGTTATATATAATACATGTAATGATATGGTTACCATTCGACTGTAGAAGGGCTTTAGGTGTCCCAACTGTGCTGGGAATGATTATGCTACTGTTAGATGCTCTTTGACTTTTGAAGTTGTTGATTCTAGTAGGGAAACAATACGGACAGTAGAAAAATCCCTAGCGCAACAACACACCTTCTCCATTAGGTTCATTCACAATAACCAAAAACTTCATCATTTTTGACATCCTTCTCCCTCATGTAGACCTCTTCGTAGTTAGCCATGAATCCATCTTAGTAGTACCAACATTCAATCATAAACTCGCAACAAATACAATCTACTCATCTATGACTCTAACACCATAGCACGGCTATTTTTATCACAAAAATAAAAACCTTACCTTTTTTTTTTTGTTTATTAGTTACGGATTTCTATCCAAACCTCTGCTAACCTCAGGATAATTTAGATGTATTTTCGTTATATTTCTTTCTCTTTTATTATGTGGGGACAATCTTGAACTTTTTTTTATTTGTGTGTTTCGTTTGCGTGTTTTGTTTGAGTGGTTTCGATTTGAGTACTCGTTAAAGCCAATTCGATCAAGTATGCAACCGTGGTCTTCACGGGACTTGAAAAATGTCTAACACCTTCTCCCCTAATCAAATAAATTTCTTGTTCGGAATCTTTTCACAAATCACTTTTTAGAGTCAAATGTGTTTGAAAAAAAATTATTATTTTTTTAAATGGTGACTTGACACAACAAAATATTATGTCAATTGGTGACTATGTAATATCCCTTTTGCACACAAATTTGTCATTTTCAAATTGAAAGCCCTTTTGCTCTTAAAAATAAAATACCTTTTATCTTTTTTAGAGGGTTGGGTAAAAAGGGGTGTGATAAAATATTCAATAACAAAGATAATATAACTAGCTACATAAAGCAAATATTTCTAATTAATAAGCATAATAAAAATTAACATAATTTAAAAATACTATATAAGTCATACTAAAATAAGTTTAGCTAATAAGTACTATTAATTACATAACTAATTACTAGAGAAAAAGATAAACTAAGTTATGCATTTTTATTATAAACTAATATAAAACTAAAAAATAGATATTCAACACTATCATCATTCCTAGTGTTGAATTGAATTTCTTTTGTTAGCATTAGTATTGATTTGAACTTTGTTTGAGTTACTACCTATGAGTTATAAAATTTATTTACCATTCAAGAATGTTAAGTCCAGATTTGAAATAATACTTTAAAAGATAAAATTGTGAAAAAGTTTAAGAAATATTCATAAGTTACATTACAATAAATATTTATATGTATAAAATATTTTTAAAAGTTGTATAAATGTACTATCGGATTGGTTTGGTTTTGGTTTGACTTTTTTTTAGTTAAAACCAAACCAAACCAATGATGATCGAATTTTTTTTTTCAATACCAAAACAAGGCCCAATTTGTCCATAAATATTTTTTCATTTTTTTTTTCAAAAATGTGTTTGTACATGAAATTTACAAGTTTTTGGAAATTTTTCGAAAATGAGTTTTTCAAAAAACTTTCAAAACTTTTAGAATTTTTTTTCCTTCACAAAACTTCAACATTGTTTTCAAGTGAAATGCATGTCCAAACAAAATTTCAAAACCATTTTTCAACTTAACTTCAAATACTACTTTTTTCAAAAATTATAATTTTTATGTCCAAACGCTTATCAAATTTAACCAAATCACAATCGAATTTTTTTTTTTCCGATTTGACTCGGATTATCGATTTAGTACGATTTATTAGTTTTTTTTTTGTACACCCCTAATATTACCATCTAATCCCACCCTCACACACGGAAGGAGATCCACTACTAAAAATATGATCTTTTTTAGAGAGACGGTTATCGATGGATCTCGCCAGGACAGTTTTTCGATAGAAAAAGCGAAAGAGATGCACGGAAATAGCAAATCATATTTTTTAAGGAGCCGATGAACAGCCGTTGGTTTTTCTTTTTTAACTCCAAAACCTGAAAAATAATTTTTCTTACCGTGTAAATTAAATGGAATGAGGGCCCGAAATTTGTTGTTTCATAAATCGATGGACATTGTTGGTTTCGTATTTAAAACAAACGAAAAGGATAGGAACGAAGCAAATTTCTTAATAGATAATGCATAAAAGATGAAAGTTAAATTACCTAATCAGCTCGGCCACGGAAACTACATAAAGTTTGTTTAAGCACTAAAAAGATTTAGTTCTGTTCTAGTATCAATCAGTCAAATTAGTACTTAATACTAGTATATAGGAAGAATTTTTAGTTTAAAAGCCTAACGTATGCTAAAAATAAACACAAGTAAACTTCGAGACGTGTATGACAAATGAATTTAGGAACTTGAAAGAGTACAATACTTGGGGTCCAAGTCAATTTTTTGACAAAAATAATTTGCACGGAAGTTCCTCATTTTGGATTATTTTGATAATACAATTTCATGAAACAATTACTGAGAACAGAATTTGCGCAAGAAGAAACTTGTGTTAAAGTTATGGAATTTGTTATTTGTTTACACTCCACACCCCACCCCCACCCCCCCCAAAAAAAAGCAAAAAAAAAAAAAACAAAAAAACAAAAAAACAAATACCATTTGGCATCTAAATTGCACTTGCCAACTAATAATTAATAAGTGTAACACTTTCAAAAAGATGGTGAACATAAAGCTCCCAATATACGAATTTTAAGTCACAGATTATTGTCAAGTTAAATACAGGATGATATCAGCAAACCATTTATAAAAATGAGGGTAAACGCAGAAACAAAGAAAATAAGGAAAGGTGGAAATTTCTTGTTCTATTCTGAATAAAGACCTTAGTAAACTCATCTAAATCAGCTTAGGCACGAAAAACAAAAACTTAGGCACGAAACTATACAAGGTCGTCTCTAAGCATTAATTTAAAGTTTAGAACACGGCAGAAAGTCTGTTAAAATAGAAAAGTAAGCAGCAGGAAGACTTTTTTGATAAAAAGCCTAACGTGTCTAAATTAAACACAAATTAACTAGAACAATTAGTTAATCATGTTTAAAAACACAAGTGACAGACATTATTCTTCTTATAAAAAAAAACTTCTATTATTTTGACTAAATGTGGTCGTCCATTGATTAAGTCGACGGTTTCATACCAATTAAGTATCATAAGTACCAAAACAATGTACATATTAAATGATATCATCAGAATAATATTTAAGATTGAGGATAAATTAAACCGTGTGCACTACGTCAAAATTCATATAAATACTTCCATAGGCATTGCTCGAAATTCAACTCCTAAAACATTTTCAAAATTGTTGGTACTTTCGTATAGTATAGGTTTAAGCAATGGCATCACTTTCAACCTCCGTAAGGTCCGTAGTGATAACACTTATGATCTATGCTATTCTCCTCTCTTCTTTGCTACTATCGTCATGTGACGCAGCCAGAGCCCCTCGAGGTATATTTTACGTTCATTTATAAACATATATATAGTACTACTAGACACTTATAAATTCAATTTTTTTTGTGACATTAATATTATGAATTTAGACCGAGGCGGATCTCGCATATAAGTACTAGGTATACGTACATAATTGCCATAATTAATACATGTATTTTTCTGTTCGCGTGTATGCAGTACTCTTGGGGAGAAGCAGTTTTTCCGTTGCATGTCTTCACTGTGTGGGATGTTGCGAACCAACGCCCCTAGGTACCTGTTGTACCCGCTGTGGTTGTTGAAGATGATCACCAATGAAGTCACCATATATGGCTGTGAAGCTCTGAAATTTATCTTTTGTACGAATCACAGAAAAAGTCTGATCAGCGAATTGGTGCATCTTGGAGTAATATGTGCATGTTATTCAATAAAGAAACAACTTGGTTTCTTTAGGTTATTAGGCCTGTTTTCTGTACACTTGTTGGAGATGTCGCGTTTGTAACGTTTTGTGTTTCAATTGAATAAATTACGAAAGAGAGGGATTGAAGAGGAAAGCCTTATGCGTTATCTTTTTTTGTTGGTTTGCTTATATCTATTTAACTAAAATATGGAAAGAGGGGGAAAAAAGAAA
Source organism: Nicotiana tomentosiformis (assembly GCF_000390325.3). Taxonomy (NCBI): domain Eukaryota; kingdom Viridiplantae; phylum Streptophyta; class Magnoliopsida; order Solanales; family Solanaceae; genus Nicotiana; species Nicotiana tomentosiformis. The sequence continues at coordinate 129,203,247 of NC_090817.1, forward strand.
AAACACCGCAGGAAAACTTTCATTCTTCTGATCTAATTTTTTCCATGTCTTTTGATATAATTGAAGATCTAAATCACTTACAAATCGGTAGGACGTAGTAACTCAAACTTAGTTCGATTCTGTATTATAGTAGTTTCTAATTCCATTTTGATAATAACTTTTAGGTTAACGTTTATGGCCGAAGAACAATTATCGATATTCATATTTGTTGGTCAACAATTTTGAGTCGGTTGAGTTAGACAGTTGTAAAAGTCGAATTTACCATACGATGATTTACAATCACCTTTTGGCAATTGCATTGAGAAGTAAACTATGCTCCTTGACTATGGATTAATAAGATATACTATAGAACATGAATAGCAAGTTAAAGAAAAAACTGATGGATTAGTTTAGATTTAGAACATGTGCGCTTTAACCAATTTTTTTTTTTTAAAATTTCATATTCCTTACCTTATACCATAAGTAAGGATATTCGTGGTATTTCAGAATAAATAAAGAGATAATTGCATAAAAGTACAGTTCACATAGGTGCTTTTCATCCGCATAGCCATCATTTTATATTTTCATCCGTATAGCCCATGAAACTCTCATAATATGACATTATCGCATGGATATAATTTTATAGATCTATATGTGATTATTTTGTTCTTTGCACATAACCAGCTTAAATCGATCATATATATTCCTATTGCAACTACAACAATGCAATCCAACTATAATGCAACTTGAAAAAAATATAAATTTTCTTCTTTTCCAAGTTCTAAATAGCAGAAACAAAAGAATAAAAAATAAAAATTGAAAAAAATTGCTACAAGTTCGCAATTTGGTAGAGAAATCAACAAAAAATTGACTTTATTCATCGATTGTTCGAGAAAAAGTGAGAAAAATTTATTTTCAGTTTTAAGTCCGCATATATTGTACATGTATAAAAATGTATAACTATGTATAAACTCGTATGTGAAAGAGGAACTTACTTCAAAGAGAAAAACCACTGCACTAAAGTCGAACATAAATCGCGAATAGAAAGAGTAATGTTGTATAACACTATTTACACACCTAATATACAACATTATATACTTATTATAATTTTGTATAATGTTGTATAATATTGTATAATGATGTATAATGTTGTATAATGTTGTATACGAAAAGTGAATTTCACCTTTAATTTTCTTTTTCAACTGGTATAATTCTCAAAACCAACGTTAATTATGCTCAATCAACCCAGTATTCTAGATTTAAGTTACTAAAAGCTTTTTCAATATTTTTAGCTTCACCCAAATAATTTCACCGGTATTAATCAACACCCATTTGATTTTTTTCACCAAAATACATCTTCCTCAAATTTGTTTAAAAAAACTCATAAATTGAAATAGCTTTAAAATTTCAGTCCAGAACTTCATTCTTGAAGAAATTTCAACAAAAATCAAGAACCCGGTTCGGCTTTTTCAATCAAGAATTTTAATCTTGAAGAAATTTCAAAGAGTTGCAATGTAGTCCAAATGAACCAAATCTCTAGGTTGAAGCTTCTTGGATCAATTAATTTCAATAGCACCCACTCAAATTTGAGCACGATTCTTTCACAAATTTTCAGATCTGAAAAGCTTCTAATTCCCTCAACCTAATTTTTGGTTTGGATATCAAAATCTTGACTTCATAACAAACTTAGGATAGGTGGCCACCGAAGTGGAGAGAAAAAGAGGAGAAAATATAGAAGAGATGAGTGAAGATTGTTTAGGTTAAACATTGAAACTTTTATTTCAAGATATATACAATATGGGTCTCAGCGGGTAAAATCTCAAAATATGGGCTCTTTATGGTTATAGAACTGGGTCGGATGATATACAGTGTAATTGTTCCATAAATAAACATATACGCCAAATAAGAATTTGAGATTTCACGTTTGAAGAGGCCGTGGAGAAGATCTTTTCTATTTTCTCTTTTGTTATAAAGTAAACTAGACAAGTTGAGTATGACAAGCAATAATTTTCTAAGATGATGATGAGGAGGAGGATTGTGGCTTCCTTGTAAACATGTCTAAGCATCTTTGAAAATTAAGCATGTTTTACTCCTCATCAGTCATCAGTAAGCACTAAATATGTAAATCTTATCACAGGCAACATATCCCTCTAATTTTTAATTTCCAACCCCCGTTTTTTCATTTTACTTTCCATTTTCCATATTTTTGGGCTATCTTTGAAAAATCGTATTTAAATGGTTAAATGGCCACTAAATACTTATAAGGAATGCAAAGGCTCTTTTTAGGGGTTTTCCAGCAACACACGTAGTTGCTTTATTCTTGCATTAATGAGAATTGACATATAACAGAAATAATAAAAGGGCAGTAATAGCTCAGTAGATACTTAACACAAGTTGCATTAATGGATGGAAGCTGAAAACTGAAATTGACCGAGCAACACATTTGAATCAGAAGATTTCACATGAACTTGGTTCCTTGTCCTCCACATGAAAAAAATCACTTTCTCCTTTCTGTCATAATTAAGAGATCAAAATGTTTATTGAAACAATATTTAATTTCATTTTTAAACGTATATGACAACGAATAAGCACTCGTGTCAAGGGGTTAATTGGATTAAAGAAAAAACACCAGAAGCTACATAGAAAACCAAATATTTATATCTAATACAGTAATACACACAAGTATAATCTTCTCTCTGTTTCCTTTTGCTAATCAAAATTTCCTCATTATAACTTCCATGTAAGAAGGTGCACTAGTTTTTATGTTACACTGGGAACTACATACACTAACAACTGAAGTAATCATGTTGCAGTAAGTTTATTCCCATTATAAAGGGATTCCCCACCACTGAACCTATGCTATCTCTATCCCTGAAGAGGGGCAATAATGTTGGGGAAACAGAAAAATGAAAGAAGCAACAAACATGTTGCGCACACTGGTATAGTCTTTTATATTTACAAAAGTTAGAAGAAACTAACTGATGCTGATCTCTTACGAAATGATGTTTTAGAACGAGACCCTTGCAAAACTTCTGCATATTTCAACAACTCAGATTTCTGGACATTTTCCGGGTCATGGTTATTTCTTTCTTGTTGAGGTGAATCAGCAAGATGTTTTGAGATATAATCCAATGAATCACTATATCTCCTCATACCTGTCAAATAGTTGTTGCGCTCTCCCTTAACGTTCCTTGAACCTTGAGATACTGGATTGAAATCCATAAACTGTTTGGATGAACCCTGAGATGAGATTCTTGATCTGCTGCGGAGCCTAACAGCTCCAGCATCTATAGCAGCCGTATCTGAGTTGTATCCCGAAGAATAACTAGGGCGTCTTTCTGTACTGTGAACCATTTCCGGAGAACTCTGACCGTGATGATGGTCCTTTCCCCGTACTAATCTCATAAGCTTACCAAAGACTTTGCTTTTGTTTGGAGCATCGGTCTTATGGGCTGAAGAATTATCAACAGAAGTATCATCAAACTCACCAGAGTCCGAAAGATAGGATGCTTGAGAGGATAACCAATCAGAATCAATATCTGAAACGTGGATCCCCTTATCCCCTTGGCCTTCTTTATTTGCATATTCAAGAATTAGTTGCTTGGCTTTCTTCTCAGATTTGGGGCTTAATGTTTTACTGAGGTCCCTTGCAGTTGTTTTGCCAGGGATGGGCTGATAGTTCCTCAGCTCATACCGCAAGCAAGCATTCACCCATCGAAGATAGACTAGTTCCTCGGCATCATTGCAGCGGTCTGCTTGAAGCTGCTCAAGTTCCTTTATCAAATCTTCATTTTGCTTTCTCAGTTGTAGCTTTTCTTCTTCCAATGCTTTTGTCTGCGACACATAAAAGGTCAACAAAGCACATGAATTTGACAAAGTTGAAAATAAAAGTTCACGAATTAAAGACTTACTTCATTATCTCCCGGAACAGAAGTGGCAAGGAACTGAACGGATTCCAGTCTCTCAGCCAGCGTCGAGTTTTCTACTCTTAAGCTGTGGTTAAATTTCCTCAACTCATCAGCCTCGCTCTCCAAGTCCTTCAGTTTTTCCGGCTTTAACTGAACATCTGATTCCGCTTCAACAGGATTCTTTTCATCGCGCAACTTCAAAACTCTTTCTTTAAGGGATAAAATCTGTTCCTTATTTTGATCAGCTTCCAACCTGAGTTTCTTTTTCAGCTGCTTTATCTTCAATTTCGCAGCTTCAAGTTCTGACACAACCTTTGCATAATCAGCCACTTGAGCCTCTAACCTCGTCTTCTCTGCCTTCAAGGACTCGGCTTTAAGACCCAAAAGCTTAGCCTCCATATTGTTTATTTTAAGCCGATTTTGAAGCTCCATTACAGCAGATTCTTGCTCCTTAAGGCCATAATACTCAAGTAGTTGGATCTCAAGAGTCCTCTCCCTTTCTTTAAGAGTTTTAACAATATTCTTAAGGTTCTTAATCTCTTGCTCATGGTCATCCGCAACAATTTTATGTTCTCTGGGTGAATCTCCGTCGTGCTGTGGTGTTTCAACATCCTTCTTTGGAGAAAAATTAGCCTTTGAAAATAAACTGAATTCCTCTACAAGTTCATTGAACTCTGGCAGAAGAAACCCATCTCTATCTCCATCAGACCTACCACTTGTAGATGGACCACTTATAGAACTCTCGATAATGCGTTTTGGTAAGGAGAAATCCTCCTGCAAGAAGAAGCATAGAAGTGATTAGCTTGAAGCAGGACAACAAATCAACAGTCTGATAACAGGAAAATATTCAATTCTCCCCCCCCCCCACCCCCCCACCCAATCAGAACTCTTTTCCTGGTCAATGCACAACCGGTATTCCAAAAGGGAACTATTATGCAGAACCGAAGCACAACCAGAGGAAAAAGGAGAAGGAAAAAAAAATCAGCTTTACGAGCAATTAAACGATTCAAAGTTACAAAATTAAGCAAAACACTAGGACACCATGAACATTACAGTAACTTTTTCTGCAACTGTAAATACAACAAGGGAAAATAGGAAGAAGCAACATAGGAAATTCATGAACTAAATTAAGGCTATGCCTCAACTCATATAAGGCAAAATACAGTGGTTGAAAACTGTGATCATGCTTAAATTTTTCACTTATAGGAAATTCATGCAGCTAAATTAATCGTTTCCACATTTAATCCACTGTCACTAACTTAACAGCTATTAAAGCAATCTATTACCAATACATCCTGTGCTGAGAAATTGAATCAACATAAAATCAAAGAGTTGACCCTTCAAATCAAACAAAATCTAACTTAAAACCTAAAATCAAGTAAAAATTCAGAACATCAAAATAAGAATCACCAGTCTAATAAACTTACATCTCTCTCTGGCACATCAAAAACTGAATTGCACGAGGCAGGAGTCTTCTGATCATCATTTTTGAGCTTACCTTTTTGACCACCTGCAACTCAGCCCATCATATAAAATCAATCCCAGAAAGAAAAATAGGGAAAAGTCCTCAACCCTCCCCCCCCCCCCCCCCCACAACAAAAAAACAAAAAAAAACAAGAGGTTCCATTTTTGTCTTTTCTTAGGGCTAGAAGGTTGAGGAGCTAACCTGAATTGGGAGACGGAGAAGAATTGGAGGGCTTGATTCTTTTGGTTCTGAAAAAGGCAAAGAGAATTCCACCAAGCGAGAGAGCTAGAGCAACCCCAAATTTCAAGATTACAGGCCTTAAGTCCCTCTTGTCTCTCATCATCCTTTGCTAGCACTAACTGCAAAAGTCAATCATCTCTTCACTCTGTAAATGAAATATCACAGGTCTCCTTCTTCATCATCCGCCATCTAAAAATTAATATGAAGAGTGAGTAGGAGAAGGAGCAAGATCCTCTGTTAAAGAAGGTTTCTGGGCATGGAAGTTGACAAATAAAACGAAAATTCCAACAGGAAATGAGAAAGAATCAAGTTAGAAAACGTAATTTTGATGTGAATTTGTTCTGTTACAGTTTATGTTTGTCTGACTCGAGCACACGCAAAGGCAGATGGACAACTTTCATTTAATAATATTCTATTTTGCTGTTTTTTTAATGATTAGTAGAAACATGTGTAACGCGAAACTATTTGTGGCACAAATTTAAAAAAAGGGGGAACGGCTTTTGAATTTATGGCATATATATATATATATATATATATATATATATATATATATATATATATATTTTATATGATTATAAATGATTTTCTTTTTTTTTTTACGAACTAAAAAAAATAATTACAAACCAAGGGAATATATGCCAATGAAGTTGAAGCGTTGAACCAACCAGGTCCACGGTCCGTCTGTATTTGTCTTTTCATAGAACCGCGAATATATACAAAAAATAAATTGTCTTATGTCAGGTGGGTTGCAAATTGCACTATGCCCCTCTGTCAACTTCTCCACTTTATGATTTAAGTTATTCCAAAAGTAAAGTAACATATTTTTGTATTTGGAAAACTTTTAATTTTAAATTTTCTTATGCTAATGATATAGTTTTATAGTAATATAAATATTATAATAATATTTAATATCATAAGTTTTTTTTAAAAAGCTAGTATATCTTCTTTAAGCATTATTATATACCAGTCAAATAAATTATTTACATTAAAAAGACGGTGGAAGTAACATATTTCCGTCGCATATTTAGCTGTAACTCTTTATGATTGGAGTAGATAACAGAGATTAGATGCTTGATTCCAGTGTAGAATTAGATTTTTCAAAATCTTTTAAGCCGAGTTTGTGAATAATTAAGAGGAAACATTGAAAGATGGAAAGGAATTCCACTTATGGGAGAGAGAAAAAAGACTCAAGGATCCGATTATTGTTTAAGGATAATATGACTTGCCTTCTACTCGCTATGAAGTGGTATTTACCTTCTTTTTCTCCATGAAAATAATAGTGTATAATAATATTATTAACATTAACTTAACCAACGGTCAACTAGCCATAAAAGTCACAAAACTCAATTAGAATTTATAAATGAGCATTAATTTTTCAAAGGATCTATAAAACTAGAGAGATTACGAAGTACAAATACATTAATTACAAGAGAAAGCAAATAGAACTTACACCGCCAAATGAAGGATTAAATATGGCTGTTCTGGGAGAATGAAATGTTCAATATTTACACGTAACATAATTTAACGTTTTTATAGAATGAACTGCTTCAACAGAAAAAAAATTCCAACATATTGTAATTGAGAAATATGAGAGTGAAGAACAGAAGAAGCAAATAAAAGGTATTTTTCATGCCATAAAGATGATGCTTACTTCTTGTAAATTGTAAAGCAAATTCCACTGATTGGATTTTACGCAAATAGTCCGTTGGATTCACTTTTACCTTTTCTAGTTGGTATACATAGATTATATATAAATTATATATAATTATAACATATTAAGTATAAATTATACATATATTATACATCTGCTGACTACTTTTACTTTAAGTGGTTGGGTAAGCGGCTATTTAGGTTAATTCTTCAAAAGAGATGTAAACTGAAGCCCACTTGAGAAGGGCTGTAAGACTGTCGGGCAGAGGGAATTTATCGTAAGAATACAGGGTATTATTACTTTTAGCCTATGTCAGAAACTATTTATATTCGGTAGCCGAAAAAGTGTATAAAATTTATATAATTTTTGTATATAACATACAAAATATATATAAATACAAAATATATATAAAAAAAAAAAATCAGTTATTATTTTAAGAACCACTATACATTATCATTTTCCCTAAGAATATTTGAAGGCCCAACACCTTATCTTCTGCAATATTTCGTTCCATTCCAAAAGCTCCTACCCCAACGTAAGAGATACCAAGTCTTTTCCACTTCTTCCTTAACGTGTATATAGTTGAAATATTTATTTTTGGGTATTATGTGTGCGATGTGAATGTGAGATAATACAGTGTCTGATTGTTGACTTTAGCCAAAAGGATTAAGAGTTTAAATTAAGTGGACTAGTAGTTTGAAAAATGAGAACTTGTTTCAACTAGATATTTAAAGAGACAAGATTATTTATTGAAATGGAATTGCTGTCGATAATAACTGCTTAGTAGGTTTCACATAATTAAATAATGGGATTAATCAAATCGATGCTATATTTTTTCATTTACTACAGAGGCGAAGTCAGAATTTAAAATTTATGGATTCTGAATTTGCCTCGGAACCCATAGATCGTCTTAGTTACTGGGTTCACAATTAAATATTTATACATATTTAATAAATTTCTTCATATAAATACAGTGTTTAAGCAACCGAACCCGCACCTATAAGGCTAGCTCCGCCTCTGACTCTCTCTCTCTCTCTCTCTCTCTCTCTCTCTCTCTATATATATATATATATATATATATATATGATTATGAGGTTGAATTTAAAATATTTTTTATTATATAGAAAAGCCAAGTGTGGTCGACCAATGGCATAACTGTAAATTTAGCTCAAGGGTTAAACTGTCATTGCATTCAAGCAATAGCTCCATTAATGTTTCATGTTCTCTGAAAATTGACTGCTTCTCGATTGTTCTTCAGCATCTTCTTCTCTTTCAATCTTCTCCTCACTTCTTTCTTTCGACCTTTCTACTTTGGGTATTACAAATTCAGGTTAGTGTCTCTTCTATTTTTGATTTTATTTGTTTTTTCTATTTTATTTTTCATATTTTGTCTGCGATTCTCCTTTGTTGTTGCTGCTCTTTATTTTCGGTTTTTTTATATTCCCTTTGTTTCTCTTTATATTTCATGCCATTTGTTTTCATATGCTAGATATCTACTAATATACTTTCTGCTTTAAGTTGTGGTCTAAGCAATTGGCTTAAGATTTCAGTTAAATTTGATTTTTGTTTCCTTTTTGTTTGGTCTTCTCAACTCAAATTTCACTTTACTCTTTTCTAAAAACTTGTTCTTTAGAAGAATATTCCGTGAATAGCTGCAGAGATATCGAATACGAATAAAAAGCATAAAAATAAGCAAATATTGGAAGAAATACAATTTGACAAAAGGGTTAGGAGACGTGAATTAAATAGACTGATCACTGATGCCACCTGAAAAAAAAGGCCCTTTAGCATGAGATGAGGAAGCAGAATTGAATTAAAAATACGACGTCTTTCTGATAGTTCAATTAACGTTGAATAATCTAATGCTTCGTGCTCTGATTCTGCCAATGTTTATATCAATCAGAGCTCTCTTATCATAAGAAATTCATCGCTTCTCGCAAACAGGTTAACATCAAGCACAAAACATAAACTGCATACTAAAGAGTCAGAGATAATAATAAATCAAGATTGTTTAAAAATATTCTATTAGGAACAATAGTATTTACCTCTTTTTCAAGTTAATATCTTCTTGTATCAAAGTTCTAATATTTTGGGTGTGATTTCAGAGAATTTAGTTGCTCGAGTATTATCTTTGTTTCACTTTTATAGTAGATTTAGTGGTTTGTTTTTTCTCCCCTGCTACATTGCCTCATCTTTTTTTACTGTGATAAGTTGTTTCTCTTTACATATGTTGAAAATTAGTACCTGACTGTTCTTTTTTGTTTCCCGTTTATAGGTTCTACCTGGAAGAGTTTTAGTTGTGTTACTCGGTCTCTGAAGACAAGGGAAGACTTAAAGTTGTCAATGAATACGAAAGGTTGAATTTGTCTCTAGAAATACCTTTGAATTGTTTGTGCTCGAACCTAATAAGGAGCCACAAGATGATGATTAGGAAAAAAGATGATCGACCTATTAAAAGAATTTATAATACCACCTGAAAATGGCCTTCCATGGCGGCCTTTAAAATCTTGATCTGTTACATCTTCTTTAGTTAACTCTTTTGTTACATAAAATTAACTTTGACGTGCACCTCTACATTTGTCCAACTGAATTTTTTAAATTATTTGCAATAATCAATACTAGAGAAGTTTGAAATATAATAGGCATCCTAGCTTCAACACACATAATGTCATTATTCATTATGTGTAATAATTTGGCTGATGGTACATTTGAAAACAGAGAAGTATTTGTTTGATAACAAGAGGTGTAATTATATTTCATCAAAAGTAGTTAGGATTTATATATTATTATTCTTTATCTATTTTTTCTTCCGTTAGAGTTGAAAACTTTGTAGAAGGTTGATAACTTTTTTATTATGAAGTTAAAATTGTAATGGCCTAAATAGGATAGAGGGTGTCAAGCTGATTCTGAAATTTGCCTAAGAAGAACATTGTGATAACGATAATATCACGACAACTTATTTTGATAGTTTTTTCTTTCACTTAGTTATGTGGAGATATTATTTGAACCAAATCCTGAATTTTTTGTTTATTAAAATTTTCTCTTCAACAATTAGATTCCTTTGTTCATAGGCAGAGTTACAACCATATATGGTAATTAAGGACAATGCCTTGAAAAAAGGTATGTCAATTACCAATAAAACTTACAATGATGAATGATCTATCGTAGTTACATTAAATTCTTAAATTATTCAATCTCTTTCATAACCTGGAGTCTTCCAACAATTGTGAAAGCCAAATAGGAGCTTTCTACAAACAACTCCAGGAAAGCTATGAAAAATTTAATAAATTTCACAGCAATTTATTTTCAGGGACTAGTATACCTACAAACACATTATTTTTTGTGGTTAATGCCTGATTTTTCAGGTAGTAAGATATCATTTCTAGACTGAACAACATGATTTAAAAGAGTAGGTAGGCAGTAATATTGTCAAATTAATTAATACATTATGTTATACGGGTTTTGAAACTTGATCTTTTTTCATAATTTTACATATATCAATATCTTTTGTTAATAAGTAAACAGAACTCCGATGTAAAAATTGTACAACTTTCGAAGTAGAGTGCATCATTTTTGTTAATATGTAAATAGAATATGTAAATAGTACTCTCATGTATGTTAAAACTATACAACTTTTCAATGATGCCTCTTATCTTTTTTGCAATTTCTTATAATAACAAAGTTAATTGTGAATGATGATTTCAAATTTTACAGTATTGGGTGATATTATCTATGGAGCAAGATGAGTCCAAGGCGATGGCTAATGGTCGAGGGACTAAGACGAGGACTGGCAATTAAAAACATGAATAAGCAATACTTCTTTAGTACTGTCCATAAACTAATAAACTACGACAAGTCAGTATATTGATAATTAATTAGCAATGGTTCGCTACATATATATTGGTATGCTATACATAAAAGGACTTCATACCACAGACATTGTCAATTTTCTATGTTAGTCTCCCATTTCCTAATAGCATCAAGTCTAAAGAAGGTTTGTGTAATAGTTTTATGACGTGGATTTTAGAAGTAAAACAACTCATGTAAAGCGAAAAATGTAAAAATGACACAACTTAGGTATCCTAAATTTCAATCATTACAAATGTTACGCCGCGTTAGACAACGAAAACGTTACTAGTTGTTTGCAATTTTATAAACATGTTTTTTTGCAACTCACATAAACGAGCTGAAAGCATATCTTATTATGATCATATTATATGATCAGTTGGTGGTGGTCTGTGCACAGAAATTATATTAAATGGTAAAACGTACACTTGGAAATCCAATTCGTAATTGTAGGATCAACGACCAAAAGTTGAATCGGCTTTTTATTTTTTATGTTTGTTGTTCTCTTTTTTGAAGGTGGAGTGAGGCATAAGAAAACACGCCGTACGATGGCTATTTATTAATTTTTCTATCGTGTTAATCAATAAATATATATATAAAAGAATAAATTTATTCTGCATGTACCCATACACTCTTATAATCTAGGTAAACCGATCCTTCGCAGGCCGTCAGCCAGACACTCCCAATTTAATTTTTTTTTTTTGAGTCTTATGTTTCTTCTCATCTCAAAAATTTTCATTTAACTCTAACTTATGCACCACACGAGAAAGTAGGAACACTTTAAAAGAACTCATTCCATCTAATCCCTTCCTAAACAATTATATTTATGGAATACATAATTTATATATATATATATATATATATATATATATATATATATATATATATATATCAAAGTAAAAATATAACATGAAAATAGAAAAGTTAAAAAAAAAAGGAAAAAATGGATTTTACGTTTTTTGTTTGACAAAGTTGCTGAAAAATTTCCTGTAACAAAAGTAGTTAAGAGTTTCCTTTTACAACTTGTTTGGATAGTCGTTACATATTGTATCGTATCGTATTGTTATTTTAAATACGATGTTTGTTTTGGTTGTTACGTAAATTTTATTGTATCGTATCGTTAAATCCGTCGTTACGTAACAACGAAATGTGCCACTTTATGTAACGACCGATTTGGTGTGGTTGCGTCGTTATCTTGTCTTTTTCTCTCATCTCACCCTTCACTATTATTAAATAATTTTATTTTATCATTATCCTACCTTTTTATGTAATAAATTTACCCGTATCATAATTTTTCTTTATAATATTGTAAACTTATTCTTCATATTGTTGGTGCAGATATCATAAAACAACGACAAACGATACAATCTATCCAAATATTGTATTCATCAAACGATACAGTACAATACAATACAATATAATACAATACGATACATTATGAAACGATGTGTAACAACCATCCAAACAAGTTGTTAATGTATTGTCCTTTTCTATTTATGTATCGAAAATATTAGAATTTAAAATAATTTGATTCCTTCTTGAAATATATATTTCCTTTTAATTAACTTAAGATTTTAGGAATTGAAGATATTTTAGTTCCTTCTCTGAAACGTACTTTTCTCATTTATTTATGGTAGGTATTTTAGGAATGTGTTTTTCACTTTTCTAAATCAAGGTCCTAAATTGGAAAGTAATTAAATGAGTATTTTTAAATATTAGGAAAGTAAATTGAATGATTAATACTATATATAGAAAAATAATTAAATGACTATTTTGTCCAGTGTGAACTCTATTTTAAAGGGGTAAAAAAGACGAACGATATTTTGCTAAGGGCCTTCGTGCTTTTAATATAATATAGATTAATTTATTTCCATCACTTTCGTTTAATAATTATGAGCATCATTAAATATCTATTCAAAGTTTAATCACTTGTTTTTCACAAATAATTATTAAGCACTCCTTTTGGTTCATAGTAAGTGACCATTTTACCCTTTTATTTTGGTCCAAAATAGATGTCCATTTATATAATCAAGAAAGAATTAATTTTATTTTTGTAAAATTTGCCCGTATTTACTAATAAAAGGTGAAAAGTGCATGTTTTGAATGTGTGTGTTATTTCTTGTGTGAGTTGCGAGAGCTCACGCCGCTTTTGAAGTGACAATATGCTCATTACGTGTTTCTTATGTGTAGGAATAAACTGATGCGGAAAAAGATCAAATAGAGAAAAAATTGGTGAAAAAAGAGCTGAAAAGAAAAGTCCCGGACAGCGAAGCGAAGTTCAGTTCGCTAGACCGGGACCGGAGCAGAAGAAATCAGAAAAGTCCTGGACAGCGAAGCGAAGTTCACTTCGCCAGACCGAGACCGTAGCAGAAGAAACTATCTTTTCCAATCCGAAATAGAAGAAGAAAAATTCGCCCCATACAAACCCTAGTCGCTATAAATGCATCCTAAAGCGTGCTTTTGAGGGAGATACCACTTTGGAAGGAGAGAAGACTTTGGAGAGGCAAGAACACGCTTGGAGCAAGGAGAAGGATTCAACTTCACAATTTTTCCTCTTTCTTCCTATTTTCCATTGCTATGGATTCTAGTCTTGTATTTGAGCAAACAACTATAAGTTGCTAAATTCTCATCTAGGGTTTGATGGAACCTATTCAAGGATGATTTTTCCATTGCGTTTAATATAAATATACCATTTATTTTTCTCTACTTGTTCAACTATATTATTATTGTTGTTGATTGAAGGGCCCTCAAATGACTATGCCTATTTAGTGTGTACTGCCCGAGAGAGAGAGAAAGAGAGAGAGAGAGAGAGAGAGAGAGAGAGAGAGAGAGAGAGAGAGAGAGTATGCATTTAGGTAGTTGTTGAAAAATAATATCACTCCTAACGTCTTTGAGAGATCAATACAGAGGGTTTAAAGGCGAGATTAGAGATAACGAAACCTTGGTGCGATCGTAGTGAGCGGTGAATTAGTGCTAGCTAGCGTAGTTCGAGAGAATACGTCTAGTAAATTATGGTATGGTTGCTCGAGAGAGAGATACGACATCCAAAGTACTCACGATCGGTAGAGAATATTGGGCGAATTCATAGGAAACATAGCGGGGGAGATTCCGACAATAGGGGAAATCAAAACCCTAGACTTTTCTAATCTTGTCTTACAATATTTGCTTTGTTAGTAATAAAATTACTGCTTTCTAAGCCATTATTTAACATTTCTGAAGGTTGATTACTTGAATTCTTGCGAAACTAGTAGTTGCGATTAGTAGGTTAATTCCCTATGGGATTGGACTCCGGACTTGTAACCGGATTATATTTACAACGATTTCTAGACCTCTTAGGAGGCATAGCTTGACGTGATCAAATTTGGGCGTTGTTGACTAGGAACTAATGGTATAGCCGTAGGTGTACATATTGCTAGGTTTCAAGTTTAAACTTTTATTTTATTTTTTAGTAATTGATTTTTTTATTTTAGTTTTATTTTTAAATTTGAGAAACATGACATCGTGAAATTATGGGAGTTTTGATGTTGGTAATTCTATTGTTGATCTTCCTTGTGTATATTGTGGAGGAAAATAATTGTAGCAAAATTATCAAAATATTTCCGAGAGCGAGTTATGTGGACCAACTCAATCTTATGTGTGGAATGTATGTGATGTTTGTGGTGTTCAAGATGGTCAGTTTTATAGTTGTGCTTATATGTATTATCCTCCCTTTATTATGATGGTTCTACTTTTTCTTGTGAGGTTAAGAGGAAAAAAGAACCCGGTGAAGCTAACCTGAAGGAGATCAAAGATAAAGTATTTCATGGAACAAAGTAATGAGAAATAAATGCAAATACAAAGGCTATGAGATACTATCCAAAGGCAAGGGGCAACTATTTATAACCTGGAGGCACAAGCGAGTCAATTGGTTGAAGCATTTAATGCTCAACAAGCTAATATTGTTGATAGTAGCCAAAAACAACATGCATTAGATGCAGAAATTGAAGTGCTAATGGAGGAGGTCAGAGTAAAACACCAACAATCTATCAAACTAGAATTTGAGGATGTCGATGTTGTAAAAGAGATACTAGAGTCAACCAAGGACATTGATGATACAAATTTAGTTGACTCTAGTGTCATTGGTATTAAGGATGTTGACAGTCCCAAAGTTTATGTAGTTGAGCGCATTGGCCTACATTTCAAGCATTTTTTCACATTGTGTTTGGATGATCATATGGAAATAGAGTCATCCGAGCAAATTGAGGAGTCAAGGAATAAGGAACAAGGTGCCTACATTCTGGAATTCTTCTTGATAGAAAGTCAGGATTACACACCTCATCTAAAGGCCAAGAAGTGCAGAATACTACATTGTTTCTTTGGGCCAGTTAGATTCTTTCCACCACCCCAGGAGCATAATCATAAGCTTGAAGCAAAACTTAGGGTTCAATTCATAAGCTAGAGGTGGAGGCAAAAAGTGATTTGCGTCGTGCCGCGACGTTAAATCAAGCGTTTGTTGGGAGGCAACCCAGCTTTACTACTTTATATATATATATATATATATATATATATATATATATATATATATATATATATATATATATATATATATATTTTTATTGTTGTATTATTTTGTAATATTATTTTTTTATTTCTCTAGGAGGATAGGAAGCAAGGCTATTGGAAGAAAGCAAAAGCAAGTGATATGATTAGAATTAAGTGTGGGGTTCCCGCATAATGAACCAAGTATGGGAGAAGTCTGAGTACCCTATGAGCTGTTAACACTTCGGCCGTTGGCATACCAGAGAGTGTTTTTTACCCTCTTGTATTTATAGGTGTGTATTGGGGATAATGCACAATTTTAAGTGTGGGGTGAAGAGACTGTTTGGGAGTTCCTATACTATGTTAGTTGTGTTATTTTATGTGTGTTGAAAAAAAAATCAAAAAAATAAAAAAATTAGGTAGAAATAATCCTCAATGGGTTTTCTTATGGCCACGGTTCTTTTTCAAGGGATGACTCTTTGAACCGGGTAGTATTCCTTTTTAGGTAGAATGTTCAATAAAGTTTTGGACTTTCCCCGAGGATGGACTTCCTAGACAGTTTTTTTGAGGGTTTAACGTCCAATGAAAAACACAAAAAGATTTTTGTTTTTTTTCTTTTTGAACTAATAATGGAATGAGGAGAACTTGAGTATCTATGTTTTTTGACATATTTTATATCGGGGCTTAGGTTAGGAATATTTGAACTAAGTACTTTCTTCATGGTATTTGTAATTACATGCCTCGAAAATATGTGAGAGGCTTTCTTTTGACACCGAGGCTCATCTTTGAGTAATTTTCGTGTGATTAAATTTTATGATGACTATGCTAGTTGCTTTAACTTGAGAGTCAGTTCCGAGTCGTCCTGAGTGAGTCATCGGCATTGTGTGAGGTGAGCTTTTGGTGTATTCTGTGCCATCCTTGCTAGTCTAGAACTTGCCTCATGTGTGAGTCGAAGCGAAATAATTAAGTCATATAACTTTGGGAACTGATATAGGCTTTCCTTTATTGATCATTTAGCCTATTTTCCTACCAGTGCTAATATTATCCGTAGTCATCCCTTTTGAGCATGTAGACTTTTTCTTTGGCAACGACATTACAAGCCAAACCCCCTTTGTGTTCAATCAATCTCGTTGAACCGTTACCTCCGAAAGTACTTAATTAGCTAGAAGAGTAAATAAAGATATTGGGTAGCTTTTGAGTGGAACCATAGAAATGCCGACAAGGTGCACTTGTGTACAAAAAAAAGGTACTTGCCGAAAATACCAAATTAAGGAGAGTGAAAAAAAAAAGAAAAAAAAAAGAATAACACCTCTCATATCTTTGTCTAGGCTAGTAAATATCTATATGTTGATGTGCTTAATGAAGAAAGGCTTAAATGTGTATGGTTTCATGGAAAGACATTGAAATAGTCATGGCAAAGAAGGTGCTTAGAAGCGAAGTATAGTGAATTAAAGTGTTTAGGAGGGTTAGTCACTATTTTCTTAAATATATCCTACCCGTCCTTTAGCCTACATTACAACCTATAAAGTCCTACTTGATTTTAGACTTTGTGATCTTAAATTAGTAGAGACTTATAATACGGGCAAGCCTATAGTACGAACTTGGATGGAATAAGAGTTTCTTTGTGAGAGTGAGAAAATTCTTCCAATTTGAGAGTCCTTAAAATATACTTGAACTTATATTGAGTGTGTGGACTACTTTCTCTGTGGTTTGTTGGTAATAGCACATGATTTGCAAAGGATTGGTAGACACCTTGATTTTTGAGTTGGCACAAGGAGCGAGTCATAGTTTGGAATGTATTAGAGTCAAGTTTTGAGGCAAAAATATTAGAAAGAGCCACATGAATATTTTAAATGATCTTGTCATTAGTTTTAAAATTGAGAAAAGATATGAAGAGAGCATATGTTGGGTTCTAAGCAATGATATAAACCATTTTCATTGGTGTGATACTTGAGTATGTTTTGAAATATGTTTCTTGCCGATGCGCTTAATTTTGAGTTGCTCGAGTACGAGCAAGAGTTTAAGTGTGGGGTGGTGATAAATGATGAAAGTGCATGTTTTAAGTGTGTTTGTGTGTTATTTCTTGTGTGAGTTGCGGGAGTTCAAACCGCTTTTGAAGTGAAAATATGCTCATTACATGTTTCTTATGTGTAGGAATAAACTAATGCAGAAAAGGATCAAAGAGGAGAAATATTGGTGAAAAAAGAGCTGAAGAGAAATTTTCCGGCTAGCAAAGCGAGGATCATTTCGCCAGACCGGGATCAGAGCAGAAGAAACCAGAAAATTCCTGGACAGCGAAGCGAGGTTCACTTTGCTAGACCAGGACTAGAGCAGAAGAAACCAGCTTTTCCAATCCGAAATAGAAGAAGGAAAATTCGCTACATACAAACCATAGTCATTATAAATACATCCTAAAATGTGCATTTGAGGGAGATACCACTTTGGAAGGAGAGAAGACTTTGGAGATGCAAGAGCACGCTTGGAGCAAGGAGAAAGATTCAACTTCACGTTATTTTCTCTTTCTTCCTATTTTCCATTGGTATGAATTCTAGTCTTGTATTTGTGCAAACAACTATGAGTAGCTAAATTCTCATCTAGGGTTTGATGGAACCTATTGAAGGATGATTTTTTCACCGCGTTTAATATAAATTTTCCATTTGTTTTTATCTACTTGTTAAACTATATTATTATTGTTATTGATTGAATGAGCCTCAATTGACTGTGCCTATTTAGTGTATACTGCTTGAGAGCGAGTACGCATTTAGGTAGTTGTTGAACAACACCACTCCTAACGTCAATACAGAGGGTTTAAAGGCGGGATTAAAGATAACAAAATCTTGGTGCGATCATAGTGAGCAGTGAATTAGTCCCAGCTAGCGTAGTTCATGAGAATACGTCTAGTAAATTATGGTAGTTGCTCAAGAGAGAGCTACGACACCCAAAGTACTCACGATTGGTAGTGTAATGACCCAACCAGTCGTTTTGCCTTCTAGAACTCTATTTCCTTAAATAAAACTCCATGTATGTGCTTTTACTATTTTATAACTTGCGGGATAATTAGTTCGGGATTTAGAAGGGTTCGGGTTGAAATCGGAATACTTGATTCCTTGGTTGGCTTTAAAAAGGCTAAGTTTGACTTCGGTCAATATTTTTAGAAAACGATCCCGGAATCAGGATTTGATGGTTCCAATAGGTTCGTATGATGATTTTGGACTTGGGCGTATGTTTGAATCAGGTTTTGGATAACCCAGGAGCGTTTCGGCGCTTAATAGTGAAAGTTAGCTATTTGAAGGTTTTAAAGTCATTTAAATTTGATTTGGAGTAGGTTTTTGAGCAATCGAGATCTGTTTGGAATTTTGAGCATGGGAATAGTTCCGTGTGGTGATTTAAGACTTGCTCGTAAAATTTGGTATCATTCTGAGTAGTTTAAGTATGTTTCGGGGCATTCAGAGTAAGTTTGAAGAATTTGAAATTTCTAAGTTGAATCAATTTGGTTTGGGGTATGATTCTTAGTTTTGATGTTCTTTTATGCATTCCGAGAGTTCGAGCGAGTCCGTTTTATGATTTCAAACCTGTTGGTATGTTCAGACGGGGCCCCTGGGGCCTCGGGTGTTAATCGGACGAGGCTCGGACCAAGTTTGGACTTAGGAGCAGCAGCTGAAGCTTCCAGCTTCTGCTGCAATCGCACATGCGCTTGGCCAGCCGCAGGTGCGAGCTCGCAGAAGCGAGCCAAGAGCCATAGAAGCGAACTAGCCAGGGATGCCCAGGGATCACAGAAACAGATTTTTTGTCGCACCTGCGAGCGCGCAGGTGAGGAGGAAGAGGGCGCAGAAGAAGACACGCAGAAGCGATCCTAAGGCCGCAGATGCAGAGCTTGGTCAGGTGGGGGAAACTCGCACCTGCGAGGATTGTTCTGCAGGTGCAGGACCGCAGATGCGGCCGAGGCTCCGCAGGTGCAAATATCGCAGAAGGCAGAACCTTCATTTAAGTCGGGGCTTAGCCATTTTGAGCTCATTTTTCTCCATTCTTGGGCGATTTTGGAGCTTCTTGAGAGGGATTTTCACTAGCAACTTGGTGGTAAGTTAATTATACTTATTGTGAGTTAAATATATATATTATGGATAGATTTTAACATGTAAATTGTGGAAAGCAAAGGTTGATATGAAAAACCTAAATTTTTATAAAAATGAGATTTTAACCACGAAAACAGTTATGGAATGGGATGGAAATTTTATATTTGAGTTCTTGAAATTATGAATAACGATTTCCTCCAAATATTTTCGGAATCTGGGCACGTGGGCTCGGGGTGAATTTTAGGAATTTTACCATTTTGGGTCGGGTAATTAATCTAATAATCTAATTTTGAATTATTGAGCATGTACTGATTAAATTATATAATATTTGGCTAGTTTCGGATTTTTCGGCACCAAATTGAGGCTTTAATGCAAAAATTTGAATCTGGAAGGGAGCTTTGAGGCGAGGTAAGTCTCTTGTCTAACCTTGTAAGAGAGAATTTACCCCATAGGTATTGTAAATAAATATTTGCTCCTAATTGTGGGGGCTACGTACGTAGGAGGTGACGAGAGTCCGTGCGTAGCTACTATTATGCTATTGTTCAGGTAGTTTTAGGACCTAAATTCATGAACTATTTGGAAATTCTTGCACTATACTTGTTAAATTAAAATGCCTAATTTATTAATAATTGTTGGAGAAATTGTGAAAAACTGCTAATGAAATCCGTATTATTTTTGTATAAAACCTCATTAATATCTAAATCAAATGCTTATAAAGTATTCCTTTTCTTCTTGTGGAGCGGGTCGAATGACTCGGCAGTAGATAGAGGCATTTACGGATCATGACGCATGTCCCTCGGCAGTATACATGACACTCTAGATTGGGCCGTACGACCTCAGCATAAATCGTGCTTAAAAATAATAACCTTGACATTTTATTGCAGCTTGTGAAGATAAATGATTAACTGGAAATTATTGAATTTGAAAGAATTATTTATTTTCGCTTGTTAAGAAAATTATTGTTATTCACATAAACCATGTCTATTTAAATATTTCTATTTAAATATTATTGACCCATAGTGAGTGTCAAAATCAATCTCTAGTCACTACTTCTTCGAGATTAGACTTGATACTTACTGGTTATACGTTGTTTACGTACTCATGCTATGTTTGCTGCACTTTTCGTGTAGGACCTGAGACAGGTGCAACGGGTGGTCCTACCAGCGCGTACCTCAGATATCCCGAGGCTTAGTGGTGAGCTGCTTCCTGATTCGTACTGCAGCCCTGGAGTCTCTCTCTCTTTTGTATTTTGTATTTTGTCTATTTCATATTCAGACAGTGGTTAGAAATTTGTATAATCTACTAGATGCTTATATACTTGTGACACCAGGTCTTGGCACACACACTAGTAGAATTATTATTTTTCTTGGTTTTTATTTAATCAAAACCTTTTATATTTTTTTTAAATTTTGCTAGTAAGAAGATTTTAATTACTCGAAAAATTATTAAAAGAATAAATATATGTTTAATTCACTAGTTGGCTTGCCTAGATGTGATGTTGGACGCCATCATGAACTATAGGTGAAATTGGGTCGTGACAACATGGTAACAGAGCACTAGGTTCACGTAGGTCTCACAAGTTATGAGTAGGCCTAATAGAGTCTTGTGGATCGATACGGAGACGTCTGTACTTATCTTCGAGAGGCTATAGGGTGTTAGGAAACTACCTTTCTTCATCTCCTATCGTGTCGTTGGTGTAGTACTAAATATATTTCTCTTATTCTCTCACAGATGGTGAGAACGCGCTCTTTGGATGTTCCAGACCAGGGAAGAGCTGCTCCCCATATTGTTAGAGGCCGAGGGAGGGCTCCAACCTTTGGTAGGGGACGAGGACGTCCCAGGGTTACTCCAGCTATGCTACAAGTGGGTCCAGCGGCGGATCCTATTATTAAGGAGCAGGGCGAGGTGCCTTCCGCAAAGCCAGCTCCGGTGGATTTCACGTCCGCACCGGGATATCAGGAGGTCATGGGACGTATGTTGCGGTTCATAGACACTATGACGCAGGCCGGTTTATTTCCGGCACACCCAGCCACATCTCAGGCAGGAGGGAGAGCACAGACCCCAATCGCACATGCTCATAGGAAGGCAACTGCTGTATATCAGACCCAGGGTGTCTACCCGTGGGTGGAGCCCAGCCAGTGGCAGCAGCTACACCTGAGTCCAGACCAGCTGCGGCCGGCGAGCCGCAGAAGCTATTGGACAGATGGACCAGACTACATCCTCTTGTATTTAGGGGTGAGAGATATGAGGATCCCCAGGACTTCGTTGATCGGTGCAGGGACAGATTGCACAACATGAGGATATTGGAGTCTCATGGGGTGGACTTTGCTACTTTTCAGCTGGAGGGCAGGGCCCGTAGGCGGTGGAAGTCCTATCTTCTTGGAAGACCAGCAGATTCTCCTCCCATGACTTGGGACAAGTTCACCCATATTTTCCTGGATAGGTATATTCCACCCTTCTAGAGGGAAAAGTTGCGGTTTCAGTTTAAGCAGCTCCAGCAAGGTCAGATGTTAGTGACCAATTATGAGGCGAGGTTCTCTAAGTTGTCTCGCCATACACTTATGATACTCCCTATTGATGTGGAGAGAGTGCGAAGGTTTGTTGCGGGTTTGCACACTGGCATTCAGGACACTATATCTCGAGAGGTCGATATGGGGACTTCTTATGAGTTGGTTGTAGAGATTGCCCGGAGGATTAAGGGTGTGCATCAGCGTAGCCGAGAGAAGGTTATGTGACATAAGCGGTTTAGATATTCTGGAGAGTTCAGAGGTGCCCCGTCTGGTGGGGTAGAGGTTAGTTCGTGAGAGGGTAGTCTAGCTGGCTCCCATATCTAGCACCACCGCCTCCTCAGGGTGCTCCGGTACGACCTTATTTCAGTGCTATGCCAGAGAGTTCTTATCGCCCATTGGCTATTAGGGGTTCTTCCAGTGGGTATCCAGGTCATCAGGGCCAGATCTCAGGTCTGCACTCCATCGTACCGAGGGGTAGTTTCGAGTGTGGGAATTTCAGTCATATGCGGAGATTCTGCCTCAGGCTTCGGGGTAGGCCCGTGCAGCAGGGTCAACAACCTATGATTACAGCACCAATTGCTCTACCAGCCATCCAGCTGCTCGGCGGCAGAGGGCAGATGGGTATGGGCCGTCCTAGTGGTAGAGGCCAGCCAAGTGGCGCTCCATCTCAGTTCTATGCTTTTCCGGCCAGACCAGATGCAAAGGCCTCAGATGTCGTGATCACAAGTATTATTTCTATTTGCAGCAAAGATGCCTCCATATTATTTTATCCAAGGTCTACATATTCCTATGTGTCATCTCTATTTGCTCATTTCCTGGGTGTTTCTCGTGAGTCCTTGGGTACTCCTGTTTATGTGTCAACTCTTGTGGGCGATTTTATTGTTATGGATCAGATCTACCGGTCCTGCATTATTACATTTTGTGGTTATAAAACTACAGCAGATCTTCTACTGCTTGAGATGACTGACTTCGAGATCATCCTGGGCATGAACTGGTTATTTCCATATCATGCCATCCTAGATTGCCATGTCAAGACTGTTACCTTGACGATTTCAGTGTTTCCTAGGTTGGAGTGGAAGGGTTCCTCTGCCAACGCATCTAATTAGGTTATTTCCTTTCTGAAGGATCGACACATGGTTGATAAGGGTTGTTTAGTTTATCTAGCCTATGTTCGGGACACTACTGCAGAGACTCCAGTGATTGATTCAGTGCCTGTAGTCCGGGAGTTCTTCGATGTATTTCCTTTAGATCTTCCAGGCATGCCACCAGATCGTGATATTGATTTATGTATTAACTTGGATCCAGATACCCAGCCTATATCTATCCCACCATATCACATGGCTCCGAAAGTGTTGAAGGAGTTAAAAGAACATCTTGAGGAGTTACTAGCCAAAGGGTTCGTCAGACCGAGTGTATCTCCTTGGGGTACACCGGTATTATTTGTGAAGAAGAAGGATGGAACTATGCGGATGCGTATTGATTATCGCCAATTGAACAAAGTTACCATTAAGAACAAGTACCCGTTGCCATGTATTGATGATCTATTTGACCAGTTGCAGGGTGCTAGGGTATTCTCTAAGATTGACTTGAGATCGGTGTACCATCAGTTGAAGATTCAGGATTCGGATATTTCGAAGATTGCTTTCTAGCCTAGATATGATCATTATGAGTTTCTGGTGATGTCCTTCGGTTTGACTAATGCCCTAGCGACATTTATGGATCTGATGAACCGGGTGTTCAGTCCATGCATTGATTCGTTTGTGATTTTCTTCATTGATGACATTTTGAGCTACTCACGCAGTAAGGAGGAGCACAAGAAGCATATGAGAGTGGTGCTTCAGACCTTGCGGGAACAAAAACTATATGCTAAGTTTTCCAAGTGTGAGTTTTGGCTAGACTCTGTAGCATTTTTAGGGCATATTGTATCGGGCGAAGGTATTAAAGTTGATCCCAAAAAGATCAAGGCAGATCAGAATTGTCATCATCCCACTTCGGCGACTGAGATCAGGAGTTTCCTAGGGTTACAAGGTTATTATCATCGATTCGTGGAGGATTTTTCATCTATTGCAGCACCTTTGACTAGATTGACCCAGAAGGGTGCTCCGTTCCGATGGTCCGATGATTGTGAGGTGATCTTTCAGAAGCTCAAGACATCACTGACTACAACACCAGTGTTAGTGTTGCCTTCCGGTTCAGGGATGTATACAGTGTATTGTGATGCTTCACACGTTGGCCTGGGTTGCGTATTGATGCAGGATGGGCAAGTTATTGCATATGCTTCACGTCAGCTGAAGCCTTACGAGAAGAATTACCTGGTACATGATTTAGAATTAGCTGTGATTGTTCACGCTCTTAAAATTTGGACGCATTATCTTTATGGAGTGTCCTGTGAGGTTTACACCAATCATCTCAGCTTGCAGCATTTGTTCAAGCAGAGGGACCTCAATTTGAGACAACGCCGGTGACTCGATTTACTGAAAGATTATGATCTTGCCATCCTTTATTATCCGGGCAAGGAAAATGTAGTTGCAGACGCCTTGAGCAGAAAGGCGGAGAGTATGGGTAGCTTGGCCTTCATTGCAGCAGAGGAGAGGCCATTAGCTTTGGATATTCAGTCCTTGGCTAACAAACCTCTGAGGTTGGATATTTTCGAGCCCAGTCAATGTCACGACCCAAAAACCCACTAGTCGTGATGGCACCTAACCCAACCCGTTAGGTAAGACAATTTTCAACTATCCAATTCCAATGAAATTAATTAAAAGAAAATATCTAAAACCGATATATCTCCCCAAGAACTGGTAGTACAAATCATGAGCTTCTAAGAATAGAGTATGCAAAGCGGAAATGAAATAAATACATAGTCTGTTTGAATAATACATAAACAGAGCTTTTATAAATCTAAGGCTACCCTGAACAAGAGGCAGCTACAACAGGAACGCAGGTACATCTTCAAGTCCCGCAACCATCGAGCACAGCAACAACAATAGCCAACATCTGCACGCAATGTGCAGAAGTGTAGTATCAGTACAACCGACCCCATGTACTGAGTAAGTAACAAACCTAGCCGTAGGTTGAAAGTAGTGACGAGCTTCCACCAAGTCGGGTCCAAAACTAATAGTCCACAACAATCCATAACAACATAAAGCAAATAATACTAGAAGTAACTCAAAGACAAAATGCTCAGCCAAATCATAATTTCAAAATAGTAGTTCTTTCTTTTAAATACATCAGTGAAAACCCAAATCGTTTGCTGGAGTTGCCAAAAATATGAATAGTTTGAAAACAATAAATTTCTCCCAAAATCTTGTCAATAATAAATAAGATGTTTCATTTTCCTTCCGGATAACCCGTGGAAAAAAAAAACAAATGCATCACTTTGCCTATCTGTCAACAATGTGTGAAAAATCATGAATGATGTGATGCAGTACAGCACGAGAAAATACATCTCTATGCATGTATGTCATGTGTGCTTGCCAATGCAATGCAACTCAATGATAAAAATTATAAATAGCCCCTCGGGCAGAACATCACTCATATACAGCCCCTCGGACAACCCTCACAGTCACTCGTGCCACTCGGGCATACCTCACAATCACTCTTGCCACTCGGGCATACCTCACAGTTACTCATGCCTCCCAGTCACTCATCACTCGGCACTCAACACTCGGCACTCGCACTCAGTAGGTACCTGCGCTCACTTGGGGTGTGTACAGACTCTGAAGGGGATCCTTCATCCCAAGAGTTATAATCTGCACGGACAACTCACGTGCCATCATATCAATACCTGGATCCGCATGGTCAACTCACGTGCTACGCGGACAACTCACGCGCTATGGTATAAATACCTGGACCCGCACGGTCAACTCACGTGCTACGCGGACAACTCACGCACTATGGTATTAATATCCTTACAATCAGGCCCTCGGCCGATATCAAATATGCTGCGGCGTGCAGCCCGATCCCATAAATATACAACATGCTGTGGCGTGCAGCGCGATCCCATAAATATACAACATGCTGTGGCGTGCAGCCCGATCCCATGAATATGAAACATAAATCAGGCCCTCGGCCTTACTCAGTCATAAACCTCTCAAGTCACTCAGGCATCTCAGTAAAACAGGGCATTCGGCCCAAAATATTTTTATGCATCAAAATAGAGTCATAAAACTGAGTCATGATATGTAATGAAATAAATATGACTGAGTATGACTTTTCAATTTAAAATAATAATTCACAGTAATATGACCTCTGTGGGTCCTAATAATACTGGCACATAGCCTCAACATGATTTGTAATATGCTTTTCAGCTCAATTTCTTTAACACATAAAACCGCATGGAAAATACCAAGGTTATTTTACTATAAAATTCCACATAAACAATTATGTCATAATTTCTATAGTGCACACCCACACGCCCGTCACCTAGCATGTGCGTCACCTCCCAACAATTCACAAAATATATATATTCAGGGTTCATACCCTCAACTCCAAGATTAGAAGAGTTACTTACCTCAATCCAAGCAAATTCTTTATTCCAATAAACCTTTTCCTTTTGATTTGGCCTCCGAACGCCTCGAATTTTAGTCAAAATAATTTGATACAATCAACACGAAGTATAGGAATCAATTCCATATGAAAATGCTAATTTTCCATAAAAATCCAAAATTTAGCTCAAAATTCGCCCATGGGACCCACATCTCGGAACCCGACAAAAGTTACAAAAATGCTAACACCCGTTCCGATACGAGTCCAACCATACAAAAATTATCAAATTCCGACATCGGATTGACCTTAAAATCTTCATTTTACATTTTTGGAAGATTTTATAAAAATCTGATTTTTCTTCCATAAATTCATGGATTCATGATGTAAATGAGTATGGAATCATGAAATATAATCAATATAGGATAAGGAACACTTACCCCAATGCTTTCCCGTGAAAATCGCCGAAAAATCGCCTAAACCAAGCTCCATAAACTCAAAAATGAGTAAAAATGGCAAGAACCCTGTTTTATAGACCCTCAGCTGTTTCGGGCGTCACAGGTAGCATGGGGCACTGCCTGTGGTGCAGTTTCCAGCATCCCAAAATTCCCAGCGCCAGGGCTAGCGCCCCACGCTACCCTGGGAGCTCGCGGCGATGGAAAATTATTTCCGACACGGAAATAGACATAACTCTCTCATACGATGTCCGAATTCAATGATACTTTTTGCTATGACTCCGTAATTTCAATACGGATCTAATACTTTAATCAAAACTGAATTTGGAGCTCATTTGCTTAATGTGATACCACATATTCTTGAAGAATCGACATCCGATCACTATTTTAACTTAAGCTTTAAACCTTGGAGCTAGATATTCCAATTCATTCCAAAATCTCACTGGACCCGAACCAATTGCCCCGACAAGTCACACAATAACTGTAAAGCCCAATTTGAGAAGTAAATGGGGAAACGGGGTTGTAATACTCAAAACGACCGGTCGGGTCATTACATTCTCCCTCACTTAAACATACGTTCGTCCTCGAATGTGCTAAGAGTTGTTTCCAAGCCATCAAATTATTGTTCCATCTTACCATACACGTACCCGGGGGTGAACCCACGTCACCCTATTTCATATAGGCTTGACAACACAATCCAACTGAATTCATTAATTTAACTCTAGCCCATAAACCTTGGAATTAAATTTCCAACCTTTAGAATTTCTTTCAAGACACAAGTCTTACATTTACACACCGTATAAATCCGAACAAGTTGCATCGAGTTATAACTATAACCACGGATATAATCAACCAACATATTACACAACTCGCATGCTCGTAGCACCATTCCTGATCGTAGTGACTGCTCCAAAACTAACCGCATACTAGTATTAAACCCATATCGAACCAAGCCTCATCCCAAAACCTTCGTACACTGTTGATAATAAAAGAAACACACGAAATAAACAAGTCACGGAGCTCTCTCTCCCCAACCAGAACCATAATTGCTTTTTGAGCTGACTTTCAATATTATCCTCCCTAACATACCGTAATCAAACATGATAGTACCCATTCGAGGCCCAATGACCTTATATTACTAAACACAACTATTTCCATAGACATGCCGCACCAATATAACTCAGAGCCACAACCCGTGCCATTTGTGCACCAATACGCAACAATTCAAATGTACTCAGTCATGAGAAATGACTCAAATGAGAGAACTGCCCCGCAATATTAATAAGTATCGCCACAACGAAATGCTGAAAATTCATCATACACTGTAGAACCATCACCCGATTCTAATACAAGGTTCATACCTTAATATAGCTCTGTTGCAATGTGTGTCCCCATCCAAACGTTGGTCCATATAATATACCCCGAGCCACCCTGCTCAAAATCAATAATCACGGAGAGGCAAATGACAAAAATGCCACAAAAACCTGAAAGAACATAACCATTACGTAATCGATCATGCAATACCCAAATACTCATCACGCTCAAATTCCACTATAAAACTCAAATAGGACCGCACCATCTGTGCACATAACCAATGAATCACAACTCCTCGTAGCATGAAGGAGTAACTCACAGATCATCTGAGAACACAAATAAGCTCAACATCAACCGAATGACACATCCCTCAACAATAGCAGTATGGAGCCAACCATTCCGGCTCGGTGTAGAATACACATCTTAATTGGGCCTACCTATGGAACCCCAAATCAACTTGGGTTACCCATAATAGATAAAAATTCTTCCGTCAACTGACAAAATTTGAATATCAGCAATCTATAAACCATGTGAGTACCGCAATACTAATTTATACATCTGTAAGTAAAAATACAATGCGCCTTCTGAAGTCCGCCCCTTTTCTCATACAACACCAAGTAGTAATAGTATTTATCTAGTTATTTGAAACTGTTCATGTTGTCCAACATTCGTTACCTTCTTTTCAAGAATGTACTGCCACCTTGTACATGAAAATCTAGCTTTCGTATAACCCATAAGCAACTGTACTCTTCTTAAGCACCTTTAAAACTACTACAACTGTAACCCTTACTCTGAGAATACCTTATGTGAATTTGAAAATTTTCTTCTTACCTTCCTTATACAAAAGTGTAGAATCCATAGTTATACAGAATTTCCGTAAGTCCAGGCACCATCAAACGAAAATCTCAAATTTTATCCATACGCGAGTTCGAAAACATTCTCAATTGCTATATATAATTCTCATACCCACTAGAATTTTCTCGAGAGTCACCCATTTTGCTCAAAGCCATAGATTAAAACATTCCATAACTCACAATACCAATACTCTCTTACTGCCATAATGTCACAGTCAGTCCAACGAAACTTCTTCCCAAGTTCATATAATGCCAACCATAAAAATACCTCAATCATCCGCTAAGCTCGTATTCATCCTCTTAACACACAAGTCAACTTTCTCAACAAGATTTAGATTCAAATCTCCACCCATACACCCCATCGTTAGAAAAGAAACTCTCTACTCATATCATAAGGAATACTCCTACGTAGATTACTCTGCAGGGGATAATCCACCTGCTTAGCCTCAATTTGGTATCTTGTTATACCCTTTCGCATTCACAATTACTATGCAATCACTTAGTCTATCTGATTCTCACTTAACCAGACGTGAGAATTTAGTTTTACCCCAAAATTTAATAATGTGAAAGATCCTTCAAAACATTCATACTGGAGACTGTACGCCACATCAATTCGAAAATCAAGCACCCAATGGCCTTTCCTTTACATTTCAAGAAACACTTCTCGTCATATTCACATCGTCTTAACACATCCCTCAGTTACATCATACTCATCACAAAGCCATTTCACCGCTCATCGAGCCATAAATTCCACTCGTAGGGACATTACCGGACATATGAGTCCAAATGTACATGTTATAACTGAAGCTACCGAGCTCAAGCTGTGGTCTAACCATGGCCTCAAGTACTCCAGACTGGCCCATCACCAAAACACAGAATACACATCTCGCACATCATCCCTGAAATCACAAGCCGGCGATGCACAGCTAATACCGAGCGCTCATGTGCACATACGAATACGTGGAAGGAATTCAAAGAGTTATATTTCAAGCTGAATCAATTCTGCACGATAAGGAAAGAAAGATGGGAAATTATCCTAAATGCCCTGTAGCCTCTCGAAGATAAGTATGGACGTCATCATACAGATCCACAAGACTCTACTAGACACTTGCTCATGACTTGTAGAAGCTATGAACCTAGAGCTCTGATACCAACTTGTCACGACCCAAAAACCCACTAGTCGTGATGGAAAGCTACCGAGCTCAAGCTGTGGTTTAACCATGGCCTCAAGTACTCCAGACTGGCCCATCACCAAAACACAGAATACACATCTCGCACATCATCCCTGAAATCACAAGCCGACAATGCACAACTGATACCGAGCACTCATGTGCGCATACGAATACGTGGAAGGAATTCAAAGAGTTATATTTCAAGCTGAATCAATTCCGCACGATAAGGAAAGAAAGATGGGAAATTATCCTAAATGCCCTGTAGCCTCTCGAAGATAAGTATGGACATCATCATACTGATCCGCAAGACTCTACTAGACACTTTCTCATGACTTGTAGAACCTATGAACCTAGAGCTCTGATACTAACTTGTCACGACCCAAAAACCTACTAGTCATGATGTCACCTAACCCAACCCGTTAGGTAAGCCAATTTCCAACTATCCAATTCCAATGAAATTAATTAAAAGAAAATATCTAAAACCGATACATCTCCCCAAGAACTGGTAGTACAAATCATGAGCTTCTAAGCATAGAGTATACAAAGCGAAAATAAAATAAATATATAGTCTGTTTGAATAATACATAAATAGAGCTTTTATAAATCTAAGGCTACCCTGAACAAGAGGCAGCTACAACATGAACGCAGGTACATCTTTAAGTCTCGCAACCATCGAGCACAGCAACAATAACAGCCAACATCTGCATGCAATGTGCATAAGTGTAGTATCAGTACAACCGACCCCATGTACTGAGTAAGTAACAAACCTAGCCGTAGGTTGAAAGTAGTGACGAGCTTCCACCAAGTCGGGTCCAAAACCAATAGTCCACAACAATCCATAACAACATAAAGCAAATAATACCAGAAGTAACTAAAAGACAAAATGCTCAGCCAAATCATGATTTCAAAATAGTAGTTCTTTCTTTCAAATACATCAGTGAAAACCCAAATCGTTTGCTAGAGTTGCCAAAAATATGAATAGTTTGAAAATAATAAATTTCTCCCAAAATCTTGTCAATAATAAATAAGATGTTTCATTTTCCTTTCGGATAACCCGTGTAAAAAAAACAAATGCATCACTATGCCCATCTGTCAACAATGTGTGAAAAATCATGAATGATGTGATGCAGTACAGCACGAGAAAATACATCTCTATGCATGTATGTCATGTGTGTATGCCAATGCAATGCAACTCAATGATAAAAATCATAAACAGTCCCTCGGGCAGAACATCACTCATATACAGCCCCTCGGGCAAACCTCACAGTCACTCGTGCCACTCGGGCATACCTCGCAATCACTCTTTTCACTCGGGCATACTTCACAATCACTCATTCCTCCCAGTCACTCATCATTGGGCACTCGCACTCAGTAGGTACCTACGCTCACTGGGGGTGTGTACAGACTCCGGAGGGGATCCTTCATCCCAAGCGCTATAATCTGCACAGACAACTCACGTGCCATCATATCAATACCTGGATCCGCACGGTCAACTCACGTGCTATGGGGACAACTCATGCGCTATGGTATAAATACCTAGACCTGTACGGTCAACTCACGTGCTACGCGGATAACTCACACGCTATGGTATTAATATCCTCACAGTCAGGCCCTCGGCCGATATCAAACATGCTGCGGCGTGCAGCCCGATCCCATAAATATGCAACATGCTAAGGCGTGCAGCTCGATCCTATAAATATGCAACATGCTGCGGCGTGTAGCCCGATCCCATGAATATGAAACATAAATCAGGCCCTCGGCCTCACTCAGTCATAAACCTCTCAAGCCACTCGGGCATCTCAATAAAACAGGGCATTCGACCCAAAACATTTTTATACATCAAAATAGAGTCATAAAACTGAGTTATGATATGCAATGAAATGAATATGACTGAGTATGACTTTTTAATTTAACACAATAATTCACAGTAATATGACCTCTGTGGGTCCCAATAACACTGGCACATAGCCTAAACATGATTTGTAATATGCTTTTCAGCTCAATTTCTTTAACACATAAAATCACATGGAAAATACTAAGGTTATTTAACTATAAAATTCCACATAAACAATTATATCACAATTTCTATAATGCACGCCCACACGCCCGTCACCTAGCATGTGCGTCACCTCCCAACAATTCACAAAATATATATATTCAGGGTTCATACCCTCAACTCCAAGATTAGAAGAGTTACTTACCTCAATCCAAGCAAATTTTTTATTCCAATAAACCTTTTCCTCTTGAAGGCCTCCGAACGCCTCAAAACTTAGTCAAAATAATTTGATACAATCAACACGAGGTATAGGAATCAATTCCATATGAAAATGCTAATTTTCCTTAAAAATTCGAAATTTAGCTTAAAAATCGCCCATGGAGCCCACATCTCGGAACCCAACAAAAGTTATAAAAATTCAAACACCCGTTCCGATACGAGTCCAACCATACAAAAATTATCATATTCCGACATCGGATTGACCTTAAAATCTTCATTTTACATTTTTGGAAGATTTTATAAAAATCTGATTTTTCTTCCATAAATTCATGGATTCATGATGTAAATGAGTATGTAATCATGAAATATAATCAATATAGGATAAGGAACACTTACCCCAATGCTTTCCCGTAAAAATCGCCGAAATATCACCTAAACCGAGATCCATAAACTCAAAAATGAGTAAAAAATGGCAAGAACCCTGTTTTATAGACCCTCAGCTATTTCGGGCATCACAGGCAGCGTGGGGTGCTACCTATGGTGCAGTTTCCAGCATCCCAAAATTCCCAGCGCCAAGGTTAGCGCCCTACGCTACCCTGGGCGCTCGCAGCGATGGAAAATTATTCCCAACACGGAAATAGGCATAACTCTCTCATACGATGTCCGAATTCAATGATTCTTTTTACTATGGCTCCGTAATTTCAATACGGATCTAATAAGTCAATCAAAACTGAATTTGGAGCTCATTTTATCAATGTGATACCATATATTCTTGAAGAATCGACATCCGGTCACTATTTTAACTTAAGCTTTAAACCTTGGAACTAGATGTTCCAATTCATTCCAAAATCTCACTGGACCTTAACAAATTGCCCCGGAAAGTCACACAATAACTGTAAAGCCTAATTTGAGAAGTAAATAGGGAAATGGGGTTGTAATACTCAAAACGACCGGTCGGGTCGTTACAGTCAAGTTCTTGCATGTGTTGTTGCCCAGTCTTCACTATTTGAGCAGATCAAGGCTCGACAGTTTGATGATCCATACTTGTTAGTTCTCCGAGAGATGGTACTACGGGGTGGTGCAAAGGAGGTTACTATCTGCGGAGATGGTGTTCTCTAGGGTCGCCTATGTGTTCCTAAGGTAGATGGGCTAAGGGAAAAGATTCTAGAAGAGGCACACAGTTCTTGATATTCTATTTATCCAGGTGCTACGAAGATGTATCATGACCTGATACAACATTATTGGTGGCAGGGGATGAAGAAGGACATAGTTGAGTATGTAGCTAGGTGCCTAAATTTCCAGCAGGTTAAGTATGAGCATCAGAAGCCATGTGGCCTACTTAAGCAGATGACTATACCAGAGTGGAAATGGGAACGCATTACTATGGACTTTGTAGTTGGGTTGTCGCGGACCTTGCAGAAGGTTGGTGTAGTTTGGGTCATTGTCGACAGGTTGACCAAGTCGGCACACTTCATTCCGGTTGTGACTACGTATACTTCAGAGAGGTTGGCCCAGATTTATATTTAGGAGATAGTACGGTTGCACGGTGTGCCAATTTCCATCATATCAGATAGAGGCCCTCAGTTTACTTCACATTTCTGGAGAGAAGTACATAGTGAGTTGGGGACCCGTATGGAGCGCAACACATCCTTCCATCTGCAAACCGACGGGCAGTCGGAGCGGACAGTTCAGATTTTGGAAGATATGCTCAGGGCATGTGTGATTAACTTTGGAGGTTAGTGGGATCATTTCTTGCCTTTGGCCGAGTTTGCTTATAACAACAGTTAACAATCCAGCATCTAGATGGCTCCATTTGAGGCTTTATATGGTAGGCGATGTCATTCTCCCATCGGATGGTTTGAGCCCAGCGAGGCTAAGTTATATGGTACTGATTCGTACAGTACAGTCCAGACAGAAGAGTTATGCGGATCTGAAAGCGCGTGATTTATTATTTATGGTGGGTGAAAAAGTTCTCTTGAAGGTTTCGCCGATGAAGGGAATCATGAGGTTCGGAAAGAAGGGCAAGTTGAGCCCAAGGTTTATAGGCCCATTTGAGGTATTGAGAGGAGTTGGGGAGGTTGTTTACGAGCTTGCTTTGCCTCCCAGTTTATCGGGAGTTCATCCGGTTTTCCATGTATCTGTGCTCCGGAGGTATCATGCCGACCTGTCATATGTATTAGACTTCAACATAGTTCAGCTAGATGAAAGCTTGGGTTGTGAAGAGGAACCAGTCGCCATTGTTGATAAACAGGTTAGCCAGTTGAGGTCCAAGAAGATTTCTGCGGTAAAAGTTTAGTGGAGGGGACAACCAATCGAGGAAGCGACTTGGGAGGCCGAGGAAGACATGCGGAGCAGATATCCACACTTATTCAGCACTCCAGGTATGATTCTAAACCTGTTCGAGGATGAACGCTTGTTTAAGAGGTGGAAAATATAACGATCCAACCGGTTGTTTTGCCTTCTAGAACCCTGTTCCCCTAAATAAGACTCTCCACATGTGCTTTTATTGTTTTATGACTTGCGGGGAGGGTTAGTTCGGGATTTGGAAGGGTTCGGGTTGAAATCGGAACACTTGATTCCTTGGTTGGCTTTAAAAAGGCCAAGTGTGACTTCGGTCAAAATTTTTAGAAAACGACCTCAGAATCGGGATTTGACGGTTCCAATTGGTTCATATGATGATTTTGGACTTGGGCGTATGTTCGAATCGGGTTTTGGACAACCCGAGAGCGTTTCAGCGCTTAATCGTGAAAGTTAGTTATTTGAAGGTTTTTAAGTCATTTAAATATGGTTTGGAGTAGGTTTTTGAGCAATCAAGGTCCGTTTGGAATTCTGAGTATGAGAATAGTTCCGTGTGATGATTTAAGACCTGCCCATAAAATTTTGTGTCATTCCGAGTAGTTTAAGTATGTTTCGGCACGTTTGTAGTAAGTTTGAAGAATTTGAAATTTCTAAGTTAAATAAATTTGGTTTGAGGTATGATTCTTAGTTTTGATGTTGTTTTATGCATTCAAAGAGTTTAAGCGAGTCCGTTTCATGATTTCAAACCTGTTGATATGTTCGGACGGGGCCCCGGGGGCCTCGGGAGTTAATCGGATGAGGCCCGAACCAAGTTTGGACTTAGGAGCAACAGTTGAAGCTTCCATCTTCTGCTGCAATCGCACTTGTGCTTGGCCATCCGCAGGTACAAGCTCGCAGAAGAGGACCTGCCAGGGATGCCCAGGGATCGCAGAAGCGGAGTTTTTGTCGCACCTGCGAGCGCGCATGTGCGGAGGAAGAGGGCGCAGAAGCGGCGAGGGCTGCAGGTGCGGAAGAAGCGTCGCAGAAGCAGGCACGCAGAAGCGGTGCTAAGGCCGTAGATGCGGAGCTTGGTTAGGTGGGGGAAAATCGCACTTGTGAGGATTTTTCCTCAGGTGCGGCCGAGGCTCCGCAGGTGCGAAAATCGCAGAAGGCAGAACCTTCATTTAAGTCGGGGCTCAACCATTTTGAGCCTATTTTTCTCCATTCTTGGGCAATTTTGGAGCATCTTGAGAGGGATTTGCACCTAGAAACTTGGAGGTAAGTTAATTCTACTTATTGTGAGTTAAATAGATAGATTATGAGTAGATTTTAATATGTAAATTGTGAAAACCAAAGGTTTAGATGAAAAACCTAGGTTTTTATAAAAATGAGATTTTAACCACGAAAATGGTTATGGAATGGGATGGAAATTGTATATTTGAGTTTTTGAAATTATGGGTAACGATTTATGCCAAACATTTCTGGAATCTGGGCACGTGGGCTCGGGGTGAATTTTAGGAATTTTACCATTTTGGGTTGGGTAATTAATCTAATAATCTAATTTCGAATTATTGAGCATGTATTGATTAAATTATATAACATTTTGTTAGTTTCGGATTTTTCGGCACCAAATTGAGGCTTTAACGCGAAATTTTGATTTGGAAGGGAGCTTTGAGACGAGGTAAGTCTCTTGTCTAACTTTGTAAGAGGAAATTTACCCCATAGGTGTTGTAAATAAATATTTGCTCCTAATTGTGGGAGCTACGTACGTACGAGGTGACGAGAGTCCGCATGTAGATACTATTATGCTATTGTTCGGGTAGTTTTAGGACCCAAATTCATGAACTATTTGGAAATTCTTGCACTATACTTGTTAAATTAAAATGCCTAATTTATTGATAATTGTTGGAGAAATTATGAAAGACTGCTAATGAAATCCGTATTATTTTTGTATAAAATCTCATTAATATCTAAGTCAAATGCTTATAAAATATTCCTTTTCTTCCTGTGGAGTGGGCCGAATGCCTTGGCAGTAGATAAATGCATATATGGATCATGTCGCACGTCCTTCGACAGTGTACACTACACTCTAAATTGGACCGTACGACCTCAGCATAAATCGTGCTTAATAATAATAATTACACGATGCCTTGACATTTTATTGCAGCTTTTGAAGATAAATTATTAACTGGAAATTATTGAATTTGAAAGAATTATTTATTTATGCTTGTTAAGAAAATTATTGTTATTCACATAAACCATGTCTATTTAAATATATATATTTTAATATTATTAACCCATAGTGAGTGTCAAAATCGACCTATCGTCACTACTTCTTCGATATTAGACTTGATAGTTACTGGTTATACGTTGTTTACATACTCATGCTATGCTTGCTGTACTTTTCGTGCAGGACCTGAGACAGATGCAATAGGTGGTCCTACCGGCGCGTACCCCAGATATCCCGAAGCTTAGCGGTGAGCTGCTTCCTGAGTCGTTCTGCAGCCCTAAAGTCTCTCTCTCTTTTGTATTTTGTATTCTATCTATTTCATATTGAGACAGTGGTTAGAAATTTGTATAATCTATTAGATGCTCATATACTTGTGACACCAAGTCTTGGCACACACACTAGTAGAATTGTGGATTGAATTATTTTTCTTAGTTTTTATTTAATCAGAACCTTTTATATTTTCTTAAATTTTGCTAGTAAGAAGAGTTTAATTACTCAAAAAATTATTAAAAGAATAAATATATATATATATATATATATATATATATATATATATATATATATATATATATATATATATATAATTCAATAGTTAAATATATGTTTAATTCACTAGTTGGCTTGTCTAGCTGTGATGTTAGGTGCCATCATGACCTATAGGTAAAATTGGGTCGTGACATGTAGAGAATACTTGGGCGAATTTATAGGAAACGTAGCGGGGGTGTAACGATCCGACTTGTCGTTTTAAACATTTACGCTCCTTTCAACTACATGAAGTCTTGAATAGCTTCATATGAGGTATTATGACATGTGTGAATCGTCGGTTTTAATTTTTAGGTATTTCGGGATTAGTTCGGATGAATGAAATTCATGTTGGAAGCTTAAATGAAAAGAGTTGACCGGAGTTTCACTTTTTGTACAAACGATATAGGAAATGAGTTTTGATAATTCCAATAGCTCCGTATTATATTTTTGGACTTAGGAGTGTCCGGATATTTATTTGGAAGTCCGTAGTTGATTTTCGCTTAAAATGACGAAAGTTAAAAATGGAAGGTTTGGAAGTTTGTGTGGGAGTTCTTTATTGATATTTGGGTTAGAATCCAGTTATAGAAATTTTAATAGGTCCATTATGTCATTTATGACTTATATGCAAAATGTGAGGTCAATTAGACTTGATTTGATAGGTTTCGGCATCGAATATAGAATTTGGATATTTCTAGAATATTTCGACGTCGTTTATTCAAGCATAAATGGTAGAACATGAAGAAAACGAGATCCAAATTCAGTGTTGATTGAAGCATTAGATCCGTATTGAAATTACGGAGACATAGCAAAAAGAATCATCGAATTCGGATATCGTATGAGAGAGTAATGCCCATTTCCGTGCCGGAAAAGATTGTTTGTCGTTGCCAGCGCCCAGGGTAGCGTGGAAATTTTTGGGATGCTGGAAACTGCGCCACAGGCAGTGCCCCACGACACTTGTGGTGCTTGAACACTAAAAATCCCTATAAACGGGAGGTTTTGCCATTTTTTACGAAAATAGAGTTGGGGAGCTCGGTTTGAGCGATATTCAGAGGCAAATTTCACCACACAACTTGGGGTAAGTGTTCTTGACTCCCTTGTGATTATATTCCATGAATTAATCTTCATTTTCGGCGTTTGATTATTGAATTTTCAAGGGAAATTGGAGAAATTTTCTACAATTTCATAAAATGATTTTTCGAGATTTGAACATCGATTCAGAATCGGATATGAGTAAAATTAGTATGGTTGGAATCGTAATTAAATGGGTTATCGGATTTGTGAGTTTTTTCGGATTTCGAGATGTGGGCCCAATTGTCGATTTTTCGAGCGGAGTTGGAATTTTTTGTAAATTGTTAAATTGTAAGCATTAGAGTAAATTATGATTAATTTGCACGTTGTTTGAATAGATACGAGTCGTTTGGCTTGAATTGAGGAGATAGGAAGGCGTATGCACTGTTTTGAAAGGCATTTTTTGGGAGAGCCCTGGGGTGAGGCGCACCAAAAATGCCCCGGGGCGATGGTGTGGGGCGAAAGTCTCAAGAGACGTACGCCCAGCAATTCGGAGCGTACGCCCGGGCGTTCGGGGCGTACACTCGGATGTTTGAGGCGAGTTGTTTTATTGAGGCATAAGCCCCAGAGATTTTTTTAAATTAAAATAAAATTTGTTGAATAAGTCCTTCATATAATACGCAAATTTTCAAAATTCAGCTTTGTAATTACTCAATAGTTTTAAAAAGGAACTGAAATGAATTAAATTTAAAATTCAATACCCTTTTTTATTGATTGAAGCCCCAATTCATTGTCTTTCCCAATTCTTTATCTTGTCCGCTAGTTTTCTTCATTTTTATGTAATTTTACCTGTTTATAAATATTTACTATAATTATATTATTTTATAAAATATTAAAAATTAAATATCTATGGGGCTTACGCCTCACTGAGGCATATGTAAAACGCCTCTCCTTACGCCCACGCCTTTTAAAATACTGGGTGTATGGAGGTTGATACGCGCGGAATAAAATTTTCGGAGTATTGTACAGCTTGCCCGATATTGGATTTGGCTTGTTCGAGGTAAGTAACATCTCTAATCTTGGATCTGAGGGTATGAACCCTGATTATACGTGTTATATGAATTGTTTGGAGGTGACGGGCGTGTGGGCGTGCACCGTAAAAATTGTGACATAATTGGTTTCGTGAAATTGTGTAGTTAAATAATCTTGGCATTATCCATGTAGTTTTATGTGTTAAAGAAATTGAGTTGATAATCATGTTAAAAATCATGCTAAGGCTATATGCCAGTATTATTGAGACCCATAGAGGTCATATTGCTGTTGAATTATTTGTTTAAATTGAAATTTCATACTCAGTCATATTCCTTCGTTGCATATCATATCTCAGTCTCTGTTATTATTTATTGATATATCATATCATTATTTTAGCTGATTTCATGACATTGTGAGCCCGAGAGACTGGAGAGAGTGATGATTGAGTGAGGCCGAGGGCCTGATTGTGATGTTATTATTTTGGGATCGGGCTGCACGCCGCAACAAGTTTTATTTACTTATGCCTGGATCTGGCTTATTATAGCGCTTGGGATGAATGAGCTTCTCCGGAGTCTGCACCCCCCACAGTGAGCGTAGTTGATATATATATATATACAGATCTTCCCTGGGCATGGATCTTGCCATAGATATATATTGAGGGATGGATCTTCCTTGGACATGGACCTTGCCCGAAACATTTATATTGAGGGATAGATCTTCCCTGGACATAGATCTTGTCTGAATCATTTATATTTGGGGATGGATCTTCCCCTGGGGTGGATTGGCCTTATGTAGTACTGAGTGACTGAATGTCAGTTATTATGTATATATTTGGGATGGATCTTTCCTGGGCTGGATTAGCCATATACAGTACTGGGTGACTGTGCGAGAGTTGTTATTTATACTTGGGCTGGATCTGCTGTGTAAAGTGCCGAGTGACTGAGTGTGTTGAATAGTGAACGTGATGAGTGGATAAGAGAGACAATGATACTGAGTACTCTGAGAGAGTGTGTACATGAGTTCATCATTGTGATGTTTTGTATTAGACATGCTTACTTGATATGTAGGCATAGAGAAGCTTTTTCCTCGTGCCATCTGAAAATGAAACATACTATCCGTTGTTGGAATGTTAGTTTTTGAAAAATAATTCACAGATTTCAGACTTAATCACATTTTCGGTGATTTCGAAAAAAGATTTGAGTTTTACTGTTATACTTGAAAAGAAAATATTTATTTTCCGGAATTGTATACGAGCTGAGCATTTTATTATTGAGTTATTACTTGTGTTGCTTTAAATTGTGTTGTTATGAGATGTTATTGGTTATTGGTGTGGAGTCTGACCTTGGTACAAGCTCGTCACTACTTTCAACCTAAGGTTAGATTTGTTACTTATTGAGTACATGTGGTCGGTTGTACTCATACTATACTTTTGCACCTTGCGTGCAGATTTCTGATGCTGATGTCGCTGTATATGGCGGGAGCTAGCATTAAAGATGTACCTGCAATCCAGTCACAACTGCCTCTTTTTCGTGGTAGCTTTAGAATATTTAATCCGTTCATGTATATTTCAAACAGATGATGTATTTTTATTTCACACCAACCTTGTAAATTCTTATCTTAGAAGCTCATGATTTGTACTACCAGTTCTTGGGGAGTGTATTAGAGTCAGTTAAATATTAATTAAATCGGATTGTTGTTATTTGGCTTACCTAGCGGATGAGGTTAGGTGCCATCACGGCTAGTTGGATTTTGGGTCGTGACAGGGGGAGATTCCGACAATAGGGAAAATCAAAACCCTAGACTTTTCCAATCTTGTCTACAACATTTGTTTTGTTAGTAATAAAATTACAACTTTCTAAATACTTTGCTCTTAGTTAGTTAACGCTCAAGCCATTATTTAATATTTTTGAAGGCTGATTACTTGAATTCTTGCGAAACTAGTGGTTGTGATTAACAGATTAATTTTCCGTGATATTTGACTCCGGACTTATAACCGGATTATATTTGCAACGACCGCTAGACCGCTTAGGAGGCATAATTGAACGTGGTCATTTACACATTCCAATGTATCAAGATAACAATTAAGTAAGGTTAATTTAGTGAATACATCTTTTTTTCTCTAGAAGTTCGTATTTCCTTAATGGGTGTGCCAAATAAATAATCACTTATTGTGGACCAGAGAGAGTAACTTCAGTGATAAATACTTAGGCAAAGTAATTGAGTAATTTTTCGTTACAAAAATAGTTTATTAACGTTGATATAAACAAAAAAAATTGGAATGACTATCCAAAAGTAACACTGATTCAAATCAGAAATTGAACAAAAAACTTAAAAGTCATCATTTTTCCCTTTATTGTAACTAAAAGTTTTCCAAAGTTGCATGGCTAAAAAGTTAGGGGAGATGTTAGGCCTTATCAGGAAAATGGCAAAAAGGTAACAAAAGGAAGGCATCATATTCGCTTGAAATAGTGTTCATAGCACGATTAAAGAATTAGGTTCCAATAAAATATGGAATTTACACCTTTATGTTTCCTCCAACTCCCAAGTATTTGTCCGAAAGCTCTCGTTCAAGGTTTCTGAAATGTAGAAAAATATTCCTCCATCAATATCGTTTGATGATGAGCTACACTTAAGTATATAGTCGACCACCTTGGATTTATTAGTGCTTATTCTATTCTACAGACATCAAAGGTCTAGAATATATTTATCTTTTAACTTACATACATAGAAGGTGTAGAAAAAATATTTATTCAATCATGTTTACTAAAAAACAATTGCAAGTATTTTCGAAATTTGATTGTGAGAATGAATTAAATAATTCTTTCTTTTAAATTTTATGGCATAGTTTTACCGTGCACGGGATTTGAAAAAAGAAAGGGAGGGATCGGAGTATTAAATTACATAAAGAGGAAGATGAGTCCAAGGTGAATATGGCTTATAATGGCGCGGGACAAAGACAAGGACAGGCAAAATTGATAACGTGA
Organism: Nicotiana tomentosiformis; assembly: GCF_000390325.3. Classification (NCBI taxonomy): domain Eukaryota; kingdom Viridiplantae; phylum Streptophyta; class Magnoliopsida; order Solanales; family Solanaceae; genus Nicotiana; species Nicotiana tomentosiformis. The sequence continues at coordinate 129,245,985 of NC_090817.1, forward strand.
ATAAACCTTAATATATTCTTTAGTATTCTCCACTAATGAATAACTAGATGGGTAATACACTTACATGCAAGTCAAATATATTATCTTATTTATTTCCAGCATTAGATAATTGCGAGCATCATTAAAATATGTGGAATTAGGTAAATCAGGTCGGATTAATGAAGCAATTATGTGAGAGGATTAAGGAGAGTTAGGGTGATGAGAACTCACGTTATGGCCGGTTTCATTTCTTTTAGCAACTTATAGGCGTCCTGGATAGGGAAATCCAAAATGTTTACTACGTATAACATAAAATTAAATGATTATATATGTACATACACACTCATGCATATAGATACTCCTAACACAAGAAACAACTTAGCGAGAATAAGACTTAGTGGTTCTTGCTGTTACATAATGTTACATTTGATTAGGTGTTTGTTAAAACTTTATTTAATCCGCTTAGAAACTTGTATATTTGTATAAGTATTAATTAGTATTAGATAATAGTAGCTAATTTACTTAGAAACCAAATTATCTGGTATTGAAATGACGAATGCAACTTGAATACAACAGAATGAACACGGAGAATTAGCACATCTACCTAATCAATATGGATCAAGGGCATGATACACAAAACGCAGATGGCTAAAGCATAATCACATTCAAGAATAATAAAGTTGGTTGATTCCCTTATCTTCCTTGTCCTCAATTCCTCTATCTTTTAGACTTTGTGGTTTATATTTTTAGTACGATTATATTTTTAGTACGATTGGCGGCGACGGCAAGGATGTTTGTGTCTTTGATATTGACGAGACTACTCTCTTCAATCTTCCTTACTATGCTCGATCCGACGTTGCCTTTGGGTAAAAAAATAAATAAATTAAACGGGTTTTAATCTATTTTTTTTAGTTGAACTTCTATACTTTGAAAGTGTAAAATTATGTGACCTAAAAGATAACTATATGTAATTGCCTATAATGAGTGAAATTAGTAATCTTGAAAATAAGGCAAACTACTTCTTTCAACATGTTAAATTTACTCTAACAGTATAAAAAATGCTTTACACGTTAGTGTATATGTCAGTGTTTATAAATAAAATATGAGCATAATTATATATTTATATGTTTAGCTTCTATAGGTTGACACTGTAAAAAATAGCTAGGACTAATTTAAAAAGTAAGATTAATAACCTAAAAAGAGAAAAGCATGTTAATGTTACCACAGGTAAAAAAACATACTGATAGTATAAAATTTTGATGATTTCTTCTTTGATGCATACACTTTCGTTTTATAGCTAGTAGGTATGCAAGCGGTTTAATGCATTTGATTTCAGGGCAATACCGTTCAACAATGCGAAGTTTAATGAGTGGGTGAGCGAGGGAAAAGCACCAGCTATTCCAGCAACACTTCGTTTATACAAGATGGTGTTGTCTCTTGGGATCAAGCCCGTATTCATAACAGGAACTCCAAGGTTCACCAGAAAAGCAAGAATTGCCAATCTAAAGAAAGCTGGTTATACTTCTTGGTTAAAGCTCGTTCTAAAGTAAGCATATCTGTTTAATTTCCTTCCTCTACATATTCTCTTGGTATTAGTATTCCTATTATGCTTCTTCTCTCTATTATTTTTTTCAACTGTAAAGATTGAAATAATTAGTAGTATTTGTTTTGGGAATGATTGATGATGAATGCAGGGGAAAAAATGATTCACCAAAATCAGTAGTGTTCAAATCAAGCAAGAGAACAGAGCTGGTGAAAGCTGGATATAGAATTGTTGGCAACATTGGAGATCAATGGAGTGATCTCATAGGAGACAACGTGGGTTCTCGTACTTTTAAAGTCCCTGATCCTATGTACTACATTGGTTAACTGAGATCGCTGTCTTTCTTCTTTAAGCACTTAATAATAGGAGTAATTAATAACAAAAGCAGTGGCTTTCTGTGTTATGACATGTGAGACGCTAAGCTCACTATTCCAGTATCAATGTGATGAAACGTCATTTACTTTTCCCTCCTTTTACTAGTATTATATATACTCCATCTGTAGTTTAAATTTATGTGAAACTTATTTGACTAAACACGTAATTGAAGAAAAAAGAGAAATACTTTTGAATTTGTGGTATAAAATGAGGCATAAATACTTTATATCTATAAATCATTATATAAAGATAAATTATTTTCAAATAAAAAAAGTGATCATTTTTTTTACACAAAATAAAAAAGAAATAGGTTCTGACAGAAAAGAAAAGGAGAGGGTATAATAATAAGCCGCGATCTTAATTTTCACAAAAGTTAGCACGAATGCTTTTCTAAATATTCTTTCTAAAAAAGTAGTCCAAACACACTTCTCTAGGTGATTGGTAGCTCCACTAGGCCATCGAAATTCACGGTGGAGTCGTCCCATCGATAGCTCGAGGGAATATATATATATATATATATATATATATATATATATATATATATATATTAGTCGGTTTAATTTGATTTTTATTAAAATTAAATCAAATCAGCTATTATGGTTTGGTCGATTTGGTATATAGATCTTTTTTGATTTTTTGTCACATGAAAATTATTTCAATTTTATCTTTTTAGAGTTATAGCTGAAGTTTCGATAAATTAATGGAGTATATGTTTAGTAAGAAACAAATACAATGACAAATATAGTATGAGGTATTAAAATATTCTTATGTGAAAATAACTTCGGTAAACAATAATAATTTCTTATTGATAGTTATTTATAGTGTAATGTAATAGTTTATTTGTTTGATATAAGCTATCAAGCTTAACTGAATTTCAATAATCAACACAAAAGTGCTAAGACCTCCATTAGATAACCGAAAAAATATAAGAGTTTGAGTTCTTGACATATGAATATGGAAGAACAAATAGATTGATGCATTATAAACACTTGATAAGAAAGTAATGTTACACATTAGAATCAAGTATTATTTAAATTAAATAAAACTGAATACCCTTTATAGTTTTATTAAATATTACATCTAATGAAAGGAACACAAATATTTCTAGACATTATTTAAAAAAAATCCTATATGAAGTTTTAGAATATATATAAAAATTATATATTCATATATCAATTTAGTTCTGATTTCTTACGCAATATCAAACCAAACCAAACCAAACCAAATCAAACGTAGTCGGTTTGATTTAACTTTTCAGTTTTGTATGGGTCAAAATCTATCTTTAAAATATTTAAGTTGAGATAATACTGGGGTAAACCTTCCCAGGTCGTCGGTTATCGAAATGACCTAAGAAGCGGCGAAGTCTGTGGTCGAAGAGTTAACCAGGGTTGAATTCGAGGAGTCAACAAGGATCGAGGCCGAGGTCGAGTACTCTTGACAGAGTTATAACGACTAGTTTCAAGATAGGACTTTAAAGAAAATATTCTAGTGGATATTCTCTGCACTTGTACTATTAGGAGTTTTAGGAACATGTTCCCTATAAATAGAAAGAGAGACAATGATAAGGGACATGCGATATTCATTTGTAAAAAATACACTTTGACTTTAAAGAGAGAATCAGATTTCATTGCAAGAATACAAACATCACCTTTTTCACTAAGATTCTTGTTTAGACTTTTTCACTAGATCCAAGAATAACTCGGATATTCAAAAGATTGTCCATCACTCAACATTGTGAGAAAAAATATTCATTGGTTCCATCATTTCTTGGGTGCTTCATTCATTCTATTTGCTTAAATTCTATTTGTTGCTATTCATCAATATTTAATGCTACATTATTGCCTTTGATTTCTTGAGTATTGACTGTATGTTGTCGCCGTTATCAAGATATACCTATGTAGTATTTATTGCACTTTTGAGAACTCTATCTTTGGGATATTATTGTTAGATAAAATTAACCCTCATACATTTAAATTTAATTAGTTGAACCAAGATATATATTTTTTGGTCAAACTATTTGGCATCGTCTGTGGGGATTCCTTAGTTAAATTTTTAGTTTCCTCTAGATCTACAATTAACGCAAGTCACTAACGTCACAAACCCCGAGATCTCCTTTCTTTGTGCATACAAAACCATATATGGTAGGTAACCAAGGAGAAAGGACAAAAATAACAAGTGACTTCCCAACCAACCTCATGAATGTCATCAACGAAAGCTGTGAAATAGTAGGTGAGGACACGATGCCCAACGCGTCCCCTAGGTGAGAGAGGTCACCTCCCCCACACTGCAATATAGCAAAATCTAGCGAAAAAGGGCCTTTACGTTTGCAGAAGAAAGGATGCCCCAGCTGTGAAAAATATCCTTGAAGCATGGCTGATCGACACGCTAGTGAGCGTCCTCAACAAACCCGCTCCAGGCATGACTGCAGAAACCGCAAAAGCTTGCATGATACAACAAACAAACGAGGTGTGCAACCGACCATCTAACGATAGGTATAACTCACAATATTACTAACAGTGCAAGTGACATCGCCCTTGCTGCTAGGGCTGCTTATCGGGCGGATCATACAGATTGTTACTCTTAACGGTTCGGCTTATCGATTATCGGCTCGTAAATGTACTAATCCGCTAGCCAAACCGATAGGATATCAGGCAAATTGATTTCGGTTTCGCGATTATCGGACGGTTATCGGGCGGTTTATCGGCTAAATTAAATAGTAATGAGTGCATATACCACTTGACATTAAATCACCAAATTTAAATCTTAAATTCAACCCGTTTATATAACATTGTCATGCCCGCATTTCCAGAAGTCACTAACTGGAAATTTATGTTTTCTCCTTAGAAGATCTGGTCAATATGGATATAGCCATATACTAAATTAGTGTTGCATATGGCTCTTTTCTTTCTGCTATTGCATCAAGCCATATAGCCATATGCAAGTGCATTTTCACAACTGGCAGAAGTCACAAGAATTTGAAAGTGAATTTTCAATAGTCTAATATCACTAAGTTAGTATATGTGATAAAACAATAATAGTTAATATCTTAGTGAACCTTCTGAACGTGAATAGTAACTGTTACTTTGTCAAATAGTGAAAGGAATATTTAATATACTTAGGGGTAAAAATACAAATATAAAAATTCTTAACGGGTTAACAATTTATCCATTAAGAAAATTGAATAGTTCGTCCCCAAATCGATAAGCCGTTAATTATAAAATTTCAATGCGTTCACCAACCGTTAATCTGATGACCCGATACCAATAAGCGATTAAGCCAAGTTTGCGGTTCGATTTTCGGTTACGGTTAGGTTTTGAACAGCCCTACTCACTGCCATTCTAAAGAGGATGGAAGAAATGGAGGAATGAAAACAAGGCATTCCGAGACCAGATGAAAGAACAGCAAGAACAGGTTAACAAGATACCGGGTGCTCCTAAGTTATTGCCAAATGGGACGCCGACAGGTTCGTAGAGCAGCCGTACAGTGATGACACAGCCCCGCATGCCATACCAAAAACCTTCAAAATGCTGCCATACCTCAGGATATACGACGGAATGACCGATCCTGAGGATTATGTGACTCACCACGTCACCGTTGTGAAAGGCAACGACCTCGCCAAGGAACAAGTGTCATTTAATTTGCTGAAGAAGTTTGGCGAAACCCTTACAGGAGGGGCATTAACATGGAATTCACAGCTTCCAGCCCACTCTATAGAAACGTTCGAGGAAATGACCGATAAGTTCGTAACCGCCCATGTCGGAGCCAAGAAGGCCGAAGCAAGAGTAAAAGACATATTCGCTATTAAGAAGTTCTTGGGAGAGAGACTGAGGGACTTCCTCACCTGGTTCAACAGAGTAAGGGTGACTCTGCCGAACATATCTGAAGGGATGACGGTCGCAGTTTTACAAAACGGGCTGAGTAGAGATGGTTCAAGAGCAACTAGAAAAATGTTGAGCCTATTGATGAAGTATCCTCCAACCACTTGAGATGAAATCCATAATGCTTATTATGCCGAGGTTCGAGCAGACGAGGATGACCTCAACGGACCAACTCACCGGCTAACCTCGGTACAAGCCGAATCCATAAAATAATGAAGAGACAACACCGAAAGAGATCACCCGATTCCGTGGCCTAACAGGGAACGACAACAACCATATATCAGGACGGTCGTCGCGCCTCCACCCCGCTATGAAGAAGGTCCACCCCGGCAAAGGACGGGAACTCTCCGGAACGAAAGAGGTATGGCCCCTTATTATCTGCTCACAATTTTTATGTGTCACCAACATAAATAGTCTACACTCTTGAAAAACTCGGAACAAAGGTGAAGTGGCGGCCGAATATGAGATCAGACCCGAACACCAGAAAATACGACGCCCTCTATGAGTTCCACAAGGAATGTGGGCACAAAATAGAAGATTGCATCGCCCTCAGACAAGAAGTCGTAAACATGTTACGGCAAGGGCACCTCAAAGAGTTGTTAAGTGATAAGGGGAGAACCTACTTCGCCAGAGGACGTGAACATCAAGGCCCTCCAAAGCTGCCATCGCCAGCTCGTACTATAAACATAATCATCGGCGGTGGCGACGATGCCTCTATCAAAGGAATGAAGTTGACCACCACTCACAAGCTCAAGCAGTCTATCACCCGTGAACGGTATGACGGACTCGAAGAAAGTATCATCTTCGACGAGTCGGATGCCGACGGTTTGACTTTTTCTCATAATATTGCCATCATTATTACTTTGATCATTTTAGATACCGATGTCAAACGTATCACAGTGGATGATGGAAGTGGCGCATGCATTATCCATCCCCGAGTCCTTACCCAAATGAGACTCGAGGATAAGATAGCGTCGCGCTGCATCACACTAACCGGTTTTAATAATGCAATTGAGTGGAGATCCGGGGAAATTACACTCCCTGTCTTGACCAGCGGCATGACTCTGGAAATAACATTCCACATCATAAACCAGGCCACTACGTACAATGCCATAGTGGGACGACCATGGATACATACCATGAGAGCCATCCCCTCCAGCTTATACCAAGTAATTAAACTCCCAACACCATGAGGAATATTAAGCATACGCGGGGAACAACGCATATCTCGGGAATGCTACCGCATTGTCTTGGACAACACGACCACCCAACTAAAAAAAGACAACGAAAAAGAGGTATAGCAATCAACAGGGTCGAGGTCGAAGTAAGAAGAGACTGGGGACGTCATCATGGATCCCGGCACCGTCGAAGCTGCAAGTTTGACCATAGAAACCTCGACCCCGTTCAATTGGACCTCAACGACCATAGAAAGAAGGCCTATATCGGCTGCAAACTCCGAAAACCAAGTAAATTCAGTCAATTCTTAATAGCTAATGCAGATTTGTTTGCTTTCAACCATGCAGATATATCAAGCATCCCAAAGGAAATCACCACAAACAAATTTAACGTCGACCCATTCCACCCCAGTAAGACAGGTCAGGCATAAATTTAACTCTGCCATTAACGATGCAGTCCGCTAGGAGATGGAAAAACTGTTAGAGAACGACTCCATCAGGAAGTCGAAGTACCCCAAGTGGATCGCCAACATAGAGATAGTCAAAAAGCAAAATATGAAATGGCGGATGTGCGTGGATTTCACAGACTTGAACAAAGAATGTCCGAAGGATTCGTTCCCATTACCCTATATCGACAAACTCATCGACGCAACAGCCGGGCACGAAGTATTGAGTTTCTTGGACGCTTAGTCAGGCTATAACAAAATTCTTATGGATTAAGAAGATCAGAAGAAGACCACGTTCATCACCCACCAAGGAACGTATTGTTGTAGGATCATGCTGTTTTGATTGAAGAATGCGGGGCCTACTTATCAAAGATTGGTAACAAAGATGTTCAAATACTAGCTCGGTAAGACCACTCCTAAGCTCGAGCTCTTCCTCCTTGCTCCTCAACATCCCCTCAAGGACGCTGCATTTCCCCATTACCCACACCAGCTCCTCATGTCTTGCCTTCAAGTCCTCCCTCAGTTGGTGCACATCGCCACCTTCATGAAGTCGGTACCGAAGCTCCCGGTACCTCTCAAGGCATCTGAAGTACTTGCCCTTAAACTTCACAAAGATGTCTTTACGTCTCTGCTCCCTACGAGCACTTTCAATCTCCAAGACGACCGTCTACAAATCGAATGAAGGAAGTTAGAGCTTATGAAAAGAATAAAACCTAAGGAAAATAACGGACAAAAAATATACTTACCCGAAGGGCGAGACCAACAATGTTATTTGATAGGGCGTTGTCATTTATGGTCTTGAGGGTCACACCCTCAATCTCAGAACAAAGAGGGACAAGGAAGGGGATAATCTTCTCGGTGTCCACAAGAAGATTACGATCCATCGGGATCGCAATAGTCCTTGAACCCCCTTCTAACCACACTTTAAGTTGAGAAAGCCCCTCATCGATCATCCTCAAATCGTCTACATCCATGTTGGAGTCAGATCCAACATCCTCCTAAGAGACAGCCTTCCCTCTATCATCAGTCGAAGAAGACACGTCCACCGCAACCCCGGAAGATGAGGCCTCTTCGCGCCTCAGAAGAACATGTCTATCATTGCTCACCACATCTTCGACCGCATCCCCCACATGACACATATTCATATCCTCCAAACAAGGGGCCTCGGGACTTGACTTTGGGCTCTCCCCGATATGGACTGTGGCTATTTCCCGAAGGACAAGGACACAATCTCCTACATCGACGGCAGCCGGCCTCTCTCCCCTGACATCCACGACCCTCCTCTTATGGGGCATCAAACCACTATCTTCAGGCGAGACGCCGTCCTCATCAATTAGCGAATAGAGTTGGGGAGTAGGAGCCACAAAAGGAACTGAGACAGGCTCCTGAGTTAGGGTAGCCGAGGTCAATATCAGAACGGAAGATACAGTAGAGGTAACAGGAACCGAAGTCGAAGAGGAAACAACTGCCTTACAGAAAGAAGGCACTAGTGCTCGGCTCCTCCAAGAACCCTGGTCTGAGAAAAAGACAGTACTAAATAGCAAAATGAATCCTCATATAATAGGAAACGGAGCGGCCACAATCAAAGAAAGGAAATTACTAGTTGAAGAGAGAACATGCCCGAATTTCTTGAAAAAACTTTGCCAATCATGGATCCATACGATGTGAGGGAAGAATTGCTCGACCCAGTCAGAAATATGAGAGGCTAGAGAAGGAGGCTGACTGTTGGCTACAAAAGGGAAAAAAATCATCAATCAAAGTTCAGAATCAAAAGTAAAAGCAGAAGGAAATAGGGCACTCACGAGAGTAGTTCCAAGCTTTGGGGAAGCCGTTCACGTTGGCCAAGACGTCCTCGGTCCTGACAAAGAAGAAGTTAAGCCAGAACTGACGATTAGCTTTATCGTCCATCTTCACCACAAAGCACTTGCCTCCTCGATGGTGAATGTTCAACATCGTCCCCTATAAAAGCCAGGGGCGAACAGGTGTATCAAGTGTTGTAGTGTCAGCTCGACCCCGGCTAGCTCGGCGAATTTGGTCAGCATCTTAATCACCTTGTATATGTACGGTTCAAGCTGAGCTGGGCAAACACTGTAGGGGTGACAAAATTCCTCTACTAGCGGGAGGAGAGGAAGAGAATAGTCGATAAGGAAGGGATATTCATAGAGGACACAGTACCCAGTGCGATGTACCTGTACCACATCCCCCTCGACCGGGATCAACTCAACATGGTTGGGAAGGCCAAATTTGGCCTTGAGCTCCGCCAATTCTTTAGGCGTCATCATTGATTTAAAAATTCCAGGCGCAACATCCGGTACTTTGGTGAGATCGGACCTGGAATCGAGGTTACGTGAGACTATCTCCACCACCGACGGGAATGTTTCATCCTCAACAATGGTAAAAACACCTTCCCTATGAGAGGGAAACACCACTGCTAATGGAGCAACACGACTTCCCTCACCAGACTCATAAGGTATAATAGACATGGTTCAGTGTAAGGAAGAAAAGTATCAAACGATGGGGAGCATAGAACAATGTAAATAATTGGAACAGAGAAAAGAAATTCAGAGGAGAAGAGGGCAAGAGAAAGGTATGGGATTTCGAAACAACAGAAAATGTAAACTTTAAAATCGTGTCCAAATACCTCTATTTATAAAGGTCATGGAACCGAAACAAAAAATGGCTCATCATTACAGGCACCGAAACCGAAGCGACAAGTTTAATTAGAGGTCACACGCGAAACAAAGTGATGCATCAAGAATTTGCGTCATAATGACGTATGACATCATGACGTCATCCTAACACGTGGACAACATAACTTCAACAAATCACCGGGAAAATCGAAGCATTTGAAATGTGCGGCCTAAGGAGGGCCACACTGCATGTTTGCCGCAACCACCACGACCTGCGTAGCTCGCTCAATTAGCTCGACCACAAACAAAATGATCCGCTTATCTAACCCGCCCGTGAAGCCGGCCTCAATAAGCGGAGGGACTAACAATATGGGTCTAAATCTATCTTTAGAATATTTAAGTCAAGATAATACTGGGGAAAACCTTCCTAGGTCGTCGGTTGTCGAAATGACCTGAGAAGCGACGAAGTCTATGGTCGAAGAGTTAACCAAGGCTGAAGTCGAGGAGTCAACAAGGATCGAGGCCGAGGTCGAGTACTCTTGACAAAGTTATAATGGCTAGTTTCAAGATAGGATTTTAAAAGGAATATTTTAGTGGATATTCTCTGCACTTGTACTATTAGGGGTTTTAGGAACATGCTCCCTATAAATAGACAGAGAGACAATGATAAGGGACATCTGGTATTCATTTTTAAAAAATACACTTTGACTTTAGAGAGAGAATCGGATTTCATTGCAAGCATACAAACATCAAATTTTCACTAAGATTCTTGTTTACACTTTTTCACTAGATCCGAGAATAACTCAGATATTCAAAGGATTGTCCATCACTCATCATTGTCAGAAAGAACATTCATTGATTCCTTTCTTTCTTGGATGACTCATTATTCTATTTACTTAAATGTCATTTATTGCTATTTATCAATATTTAATGCTATATTATTGCCTTTGATTTTTTGAGTATTGACTGTATGCTGCCGTTGTTATCAAGATATACCTACGTAGTATTTATTGCACTTTCGAGAACTCCTTCTTTGGGATATTATTATTAGCTAAGATTAACCCTCATACATATATATTTAATTAGTTGAACCAAGATCTATATTTTTTGGTCAAACAGGTTTGATGTAATTTTCTAATTTGATTTAAATACCCGTAAAAGGCAGAGTATCAAGATGGAAATTGAGTCATTTATGTATGTGTTTGAAAAATATTCAGACGAAGTTAAAAGAACAAAAAGTATTTAAGTTAGAAGTTGAAAAAGAGCTCTTGGAAGTTAAATTTACATTCGAAGATGGATTTTCAATTGAAAAAATTAAAGGTGTTTTGAGTTTTAAGATTTTATCAGTATTTCAAATATTGTAGTTTAATATTTGCAAATATTAATTGATTGCCAAACTTCAATTTACAGATATATATTTGTAACTAGGTTAATTCATTGAGACTGTCGGAATAATTATTTGAGATTTTGAAAAAGTAGACAAGATGATTTATTTTATAATCTTTTCGATAATTTTATAGACTTCCCATGAGGTTTTGGCCTATAACAAAAATCTTCCTTGTGGTTTTAGATATTATGCAAACCTCCCTTTTTTAATATTTAGTGTAACAAAACTACATTGTAACTTGAAATAGACAAATTTGCCCATCATATTAATATTTCTATTCTATTTTGTGTAACAAAACTAAAATTTTCTTCTAAGAAAAGAAAGAAAGAAAGTAAACAGTACAAAGTAGCTGATGAAAAAAGAACTTTTAAGTGCTGATATTTACTTTATAGAAAGGCGCGCTAATCATATTATACATTTAAGCAATTTCTATTCTTTTTAAGCATTTTCTAAACATGATAGACCAACTTATTAGCTGGTTATAAAACACCCTCTTAGGTGATTTATTTTCTTGTAAGATTGACAAGAAAAAGAAATTTAAGATAACAGTGTATAAATAAGAGCGAATCAAAGAATGTCAACCCTGCGCTCACTGGGGTGTTTACAGACTCCGGAGGGGATCCTTCATCCCAAGCGCTATAATCTGCACGGACAACTCACGTGCGATAATAATAAAGTATGATGCAGGCGGGCAGCCCCGATCTACACTCATCCTCACAAATCAGGCCCTCGGCCTCACTCAGTCACAAATATGCTCCAGGCGGGCAGTCCCGATCCACACTCATCCTCACCAATCAGGCCCTCGGCCTTACTCAGTCATAAATATTTCAAGTCACTCGGGCATTTCAGTAAAACGGGGCATTCGACCCAAAACATTTATATGCATAAAATAGAGTCATAAAACTGAGTTATGCGGTAAACAAGGATAAGCATGACTGAGCATAGATTTTCAATCGAAAACAGTGAGAGGATGATAAGAAACAGCCCCTGAGGGTCCAAACAGCATTGGCGCAAGGCCCAAATATGGCATTTAGCCCAATTTACTGAAATTCTTTCTAAAAACATATAAGTATCAAATGGTTTCAACAAAGTATGCAACTTTACAGTTGCTACGGGACGGACCAAGTTACAAACCCCAACAGTACACGCCCACACGCCCGACACCTAGCATGTGCGTCACCTCAAAAGAATATAATGATACGAAATCCGGGGTTTCATACCCTCAGGACTAGATTTACAATCGTTACTTACCTCAAACCGGTCAAATCTCTACCTCGCAATGCTCTTGCCTCTGGATTCAGCCTCCAAATGCTCCAAATCTATTCAAAATCAGTATAATACCATCAATATACGCTAATGGAATGAATTCCACAAGAAAAGCTTCAAAATTAGACCAAAACCCGAAATTGGCTCAAAATTGCCTGTGGGGCCCACGTCTCGGAACCCGACAAAAGTTATAAAATCTGAAAGCTCTTTCAACCACGAGTCTACCCATACCAATTTTATCAAAATCCGACCTCAACTCGACCCTCAAATATATAAATCTTATTTCCAAATTTCTAAGTTCTAATCTCCGATTTACACCTCAAAATCATGTAATCTAACCGGATTATTTGATGATAATTCAATATTATGGAGTAAAAATGATAACAAGGGACTTACCTCAAGTTTTTTTCCTTGAAAATATATCAAAAACCGGCTCTCTTCAAGCTCCAATTTGCCAAAAATGGCGAATGGGACGAAGTCCCTGTTTTTATAATTCTGCCCAAACATCCTCGGTCTTCGATCGAGGTCCTCGATCCTGGCCCTCGATCTTGGCTCTCGATCTGGGGCCTCGATCCTGGCCCTCGATCCTGAGCCTCGATCTTGGCCCTCGATCCTGGGCCTTCGATCCTGATTCTCGGCCCTAGGCCTTCGATCATGCCTTCGATCCTGGCCTTCGACCGTGACCCTCGACCCTGGGCTCGATCATATCTTCGATCGTGACCCCCGATTCTGGGCTCGATCATGTCTTCGATCGTGCCCCTCGATTCTGGGCTCGATCGTGTTTCCAATCGTGGCCTTCGATTCCGGGCTCGATCGCTGGGAGATTGCTGGGCTCGATCACAGGGCAGAAGCAATTTCCAACAGAAGGAAATTGCAGCAACTGTTCTAGTTCAATTTTTGATCCGTTAACCATCCGAAACTCACCCGAGGCCCTCGGGACCTCAACCAAATATACCAACAAATTCTAAAATATCATACGAACTTAGTTGAATCCTCAAATCACCTCAAACAACGCTAAAACCATGAATTACACCCCAATTCAAGCCTAATGAACTTTAAAATTTCTAATTTCTACAACCAACTCCGGAACCTATCAAATCACGTCCGATTGACCTCAAATTTTACACACAAGTCATAAATGACATGACAGAGCTATTTCAATTTTCAGAATCAGATTCCGACTCCGATATCAAAAAGTCAACCCCCCGATCAAACTTCTCAAAATAAAACTTTCGGCATTTCAAGCCTAATTCCTCTACGGACTTCCAAATAATATTCCGGACATGCTCCTAAGCCCAAAATCACCATATAGAGCTATTGGAATCATCAAAATTCAAATCCGAGGTCGTTTACATATAGGTCCATATCCGGTCCATTTTTCTAACTAAAAATTTCAATTATGAGACTAAGTGTATCATTTCACCCTGAGTTCCTTCCGGACTCAAACCAACTAACCTGATATAACATAATATAGCTGAATGACACAAAAAGAAGTAGAAATGGGAAAAATAGGGTTATAACTCTCGAAACGACCGGCCGGGTCGTTACATTACCCCTAGGTGATTTAAATTAATAATTATTACTAATTGTAGGGGCTACGTACGCACGAGGTGACGAGAGACATGCGTAGCTACTAATATTGCTAAGTTCGGATAGTTTAGGACTCAAATCATGAATTACTTGTGATAATTGCATCTTTCAGTTAATTGAAATATTGGAATTTTTGTTGTAAATTGTTAGAGAAAATAATAAGAGACTGAAATTTCACATACTTGAATTTTTGCTCAAATTATTTAACTGTTGCTATAAATTGTACATCCTGGTGTGTAAATCTTAATAAATATAAATATATTCTCATTCCAGAGGTACATAAAAAAATGTCATCCTTTCTTGTGGAGCGGGCCGAACGCCTCGACACTATAGATGCATCTATGGATTGCGCCGCACGTCCTTCGGCAGTGTACACGACACTCTGGACCGAGCCGAACGACCTCGGCAGACATCGTACCTAATAATAATAATTACACGATACTTTGCTATTTATTGCAGCTTGTGAAATTAATTAATAAATTGGAAATGGTCGCATTTGAAGGAATTTAATTATTTCTGCTAGTTAAAGAAAATTATTGTTAATCCTATAAATCATGTTGATTTAATATTTCTATTTTTAATATTATTGACCCTTAGTGAGTGTCAAAGTCGACCTCTCGTCACTACTTCTTCGAGATTAGGCTTGATAATTGCTGGGTACATGTTGTTTACGTACTCATGCTACACTTGCTGCACATTTTTGTGCAGTTACGTATATGTCTAGCGGCCTTATGGGCGCAGAGGTGTAGTTAATGCAGAGACTTAGGTGAGCTGCATTCTATATTACGATCCGCGGCCAGTAGAGTCTCCTTCAGAGTTATTTATATTTTTTTTATCTAATTTATATTTCGGACAGTTGCTGTATTTTATTTTATATTCCTAGTAAATGCTCATGCACTTGTGTCACCGGGTTTTGGGAGGATTATGGGTTGTTCTGTATTGAATTTGTTAAAAGTATTATTATTTACTCTGTAAATCCCCATTATTTACTATGTATATTAAAGGAAAATATGATTTCAAAAGTAATAAAAATGAGAACCCAATTTAGAATTTATTGTTGGCTTGCCTGACAGTGGTGTCCGGCGCCATCACGACCTTAATGGATTTTGGGTCGTGACAACATGGTATCAGAGCACTAAGTTCACTTAGGTCTCACGAGTCATGAGCAAGTCTAGTAGAATCTTGCGGATCGGTACGGAGACATCTGTACCTATCTTCGAGAGGCTACAGGGTTGTTAGGAGCACTTCCCTTCTTGATTCCTCATCGTGCTATTTAATTCCTTTGAGGCTTATGCCTTTGTTTCTTTCCTATTCAATCTTGTGTGACGTGAAACGCTTGTTATAAATTGGGAATTGAGGAATTGTAATGGTACTATAGATGTGGTACAGGATGTTTCACCCTGCGTAATTGATTGGACTATTGTCATCGCCTTGCAGAATGATATTCTGTCATTTTAGATCAGTAGCTATATTTCGGATGGTTTTGAGGCTATGCACAGGTTGCTACGATGTTCATGAGTTATTATCTCACGAAATTGATGTAATGGCAGGGTGCTCGTTTATGTGCCAACTTACTGAACGACTTAAAAGAAGATTTTTCTCAGTACTTGATGTAGAGGTTCGGCGTTTAATCCCAGGAAAAGAAAGGTAATCGTACTATGAATGTTCACGTTTGGGGTTGATGGAGTAATGAGGCTTGATATTTTCGAGCATGGTAGAGTTCTCAATTATGATGTGGTGTCATCGCCTTGTTAAATGCGTTAAGGTTCGCCGGTATTATGATTTTCTTCAACTCGCCTTCACGACGGGGTGTTAGGAATGTGTCGGGGAAGCACTTGTCAGAAATCACGGTGTGCACTGGTTCAGGATCGAATCGGTGTTCCTAGTGTTGATGGATTGAGAAGGATGATCTTCAGAGAGGTTTAAAGCTGGTAGCGATCTATTGGTTCAAGTGCTACAGAGACGGATTTTGAGTTAAGGCAACAACTGAGCAGCGGAGGATGAGGAAGGACATATGGGAGGTATGGTTAAGTTCCTAGAAGGCCAAGTGTGAGAAATAGAAGTCGGGTAGTTTCTTAAAAAAGAGGGTTTGACCAAAGTGGGAGAGTGGCAAGGTAGCATATGGGTTACGGGGTAGGATAACTACACGTCTTGAGGAAAGTTTGGAGTGATTTGGGATTCATGGTGGACAGTGACTAGGTCTACAGACTTAATTTGGAATGTTGGCTGTTATACTAGGGGAAGATTGGATGCGACAGAAATGAGTTTGCTTGATATGAAGAGGAATGCAACATGACTTTGGGTTGGGATGTATCGTCGCACCTGTATAGGATCAGAAACGAGGTTATTCGCGACACGGTGGGTATGGCCCCTATTAAGGACAAGATGCAGGAAGCGCAACTTAGGTGGTTTGGTCATGTGAGGAGGAGGAACACAGACTCCCCGGTGAGGAGGTGTGAGAGGTTGACATTGGAGGGCCTATGGAGAGGTAGAGGTAGGCCAAAGAAGAGGTAGGGAAAGGTGATTAAGCAAGACATGGCGCAACTTCAGCTGACCGAGGACATGGACCTTGAAAGGAAGGTATGGAGGTCGAGGATTAGGGTAGTAGAGTAGGTAGTCTAGAGTGTTCATAATAGTAGTATTGGCATGCAGTCTTGCTTTCTAGACGGTTTCAGATGACTAGGTAAATGATATTACTAATCGGTATGGCATGATGAGAGTATACATTTCAGAAGGGGCAATGTGTTTTGATTTATGGATACTTTACTGGTATTGCAACACTCTCCTGGGTGATCGACTGCTGATATTCAAATTTTGCTAGATGGCATAGAAGAAGTTTAGAAGTATTCCTCATAGGATGATCGTGTATGAGAGATGTGTTAGACATTCGGGCGGTGGAGATGGAATCAAAAATAGTGATTCGTGTATTCTATGGATTTGGAGACTGGGAGTTATCAGGAGCAGAATGTTTCATGGTTGTGGACTGTGAAGTCGTGGCTGAAGTTAGCCAGATGATAGTATGTGTTATGATTTAGTCAATTGTAGGCTTTCAGAGGTTTATTTATCTATTTGTGGGTGCCGGAGTTGATTTGGGGGTCCATTGGTAAGCCCAATTAGGGTGTGTATTCTACACCAGGTCAGATTGGTTGGCTCCATACTACTATTGTTGAAGGATGTGACATTCGTTTGTTATTGAGTTTATTCGTGTTCCGATATGTTCGGTGAGTTACTCTTCTATAGTACGAGGGATTGTGATTCGTTGGTTGTATGCACCCATGGTGCAGTTCTATTGGGGCCTTATAGCGGAATTTGCGTGAGATGGGTATTTCGATAATGCATGAGTAGTTGCGCATTGGTTATGTTCTTTCGGGTTTGTGGGGCATTGTGTCATTTTCTTCTCCATGGTTATGGTAATGCACTTTGAGTAATTGATGTTGGATTGTGCGTGGTTATTGATTTTGAGCATGGTGGCTAAGGTATTTCATATAGATCAGTGTTTGGATAGGGTCGCGCATTGCGGTAGAGTTATGTTGAGATATGATCCTTGGTGGTAGATTCGTGTATTATGGTTCTACGGTGTGTGATGGGTTCTTAGCATTGCGTTGGGGTGGTACCCGTCGAACTTGCGGGACGGTTCTCTTGTTTGAGTCATTTTTGTGATTGAGAACATCTGGAATGTTGCTTATTGGTGTACGAATTGTACGGGTTGTGGCTTTAGATAGTATTGGTATGGCATGTCAGTAGAGTAGCTGCTATTTGATAAGATAAAGTCATCGGATCTAGGAAGGGTGCTATCATATTTGATTGTGATATATTTGGAAGGATAATATCGAAAGTCAATTTAGAAATTTGCTATGGTTCTTGTCGAAGGAGAGGGAGCTCCACGACTGATGGATCTGATGAATGACTATGAGTTTCTGCATGTTTCTTTCATCATTGGTAGTGTACGAAGGTTTTAGAATGGAGTCTTGTTTGATATGAGGTTTATTACCTGCATTGGGTTGTTTTGAGTAGCTACTGTGATTAGAAATCATTGCTTCGAGCATTTGAGCTATGTGGTATTTGAGTTTTGAGTATTTGAGTTATGGTTACGGTTTTTGGTACAGCTTGTATAGACTTAAGCATCGTGTAGGTTGCGGGATTCAGATATTATAAGGAATTCCAGAAGCTGGAAAATTAGATTCTAAGGCTTATGGACTAGGTTGAATTGAGAAATAGCAGTTATGTTATGTTATCGGACCTATATGGGATAGGGTGAAGTGGGATCACCCCCGGGTACGTGCATGGTAAGGTTATACAGTGGTTTGATGGTTTTGGGAACAACTATTGGCACGTTTGAGGACGAACGTATGTTTAAGTGGGGGAGAATGTAACGACCCGACCTGTCGTTTTGAGCTTTTGCACTTCTCTCGGTAGTTTACGGGCGTGAGTAGCTCCATATGATGTATTTTGACTTGTGTGAATCGTCGATTTCGGTTTTCAGGTTATTCGAGACCGATTTGGAAGAATGATTCTCAACTAGGGAGCTTTAAATTTGAAAAAGTTGACCAAGTTTGAATTTTTAGCATTTGCCCTCGGATTGGAATTTTGATGGTTCCAGTAGGTCCGTTGGGTGATTTTGGACTTAGGAGCGTGTCTGAATTGTGATTTGGAGGTCCATAGTGGAATTTGGATTGAAATGACGAAAGTTGAATTTTTGGAAGGTTTGACCGGGAGTGGACTTTTTGATATCGGACTCGGATTGTGATTCTAGGAATTGGAATAGCTTCGTTTCGTTGAATGTGACGTGTGTGCAATTTGAGGTCAATCGGACGTGGTTTGATAGGTTTCGGCATCGGTTGTGGAAGTTTGAAGTTTAAAAGTTTATTGATTTCGAATTGAGGTGTGATTCGTCATTTTAATATTGTTATGTGTGATTTGAGGCCTCGAGTAGGCCCGTGTTATGTTATTGGACTTGTTGATATATTGGGACAGGGTCCCGAGTGGCTCGGGTGAGTTTCTGACGAGGTTCAAATCATTTCATTGCATTTTATGTTTTTGCTAAGCTGCTAGTTCTGGTGTTCCGCACCTGCGACTGGTATTGCGCAGGTGCGATGGTTGCAGAAACATTAGTGGACTCGAAGAAGCGAGAAGAGGCTGGGTGAGGAGTACCGCAAAAGCAGATTTTTGTATCGCACCTGCGTGCGTGCAGATGCGAGATTGGAAGCGCAGGTGCGAAAATCTTCGCACAAGCGGAATTTGATATGTGCAGGTGCGGGGGTTGCTGGGCTAGGCTATTTTCGCAAAAGCGGTGGTCGCAGATGCGACGAATTGTCCGCAAATGCAGAATCGCTGGGGCAGAAGCTATATTATCGAGGGTTTTGGTTCTTTCTTCATTTGGGGAGCTATGGAGTTCGGATGGAGGCGATTCTTGAGGCAATTTTCACCATATGAATTGGGGTAAGTGTTCTCTACTTAGTTTTGGTTATATTTCACAAATCTACCTTCGTTTTTGGTAATTGGATTATGAATCTTAAAGAAGAAATTGGGGGTTTTGGCCTAAAGTTTCATAATATGAAAATTTGAGTTTTGAACATCGAATTGGGGTCGGATTTTAGTGAAACTAGTATGGTTGGACTCGTAATTGAATGGGTTGTTGAATTTTGTAATTTTTGTCGGGTTTGGAGGTGCGGGCCCGGGTTGTACTTTTGGCCAATATTTGGGATTTTTATTCAAGATTTGATCTTTTTTTTATCGGGATTGGTTCCTTTAGCATTGTTTGATGTACTTGAACTGTTTTTGGTTAGCTTTGGGCCGTTCGGAGGTCGTAACGCACGGGATGACATCTTTGGAGCATCGTTTGGCTTGATCTACATTGGTATTGGCTTTTTCGATGTAAGTAACTCTTCTAATCTTGGAGCTGAGGGTATGAAACCCCGAAATACGTGTTGTGATTAGTGTTGAGGTGACACACATGCTAAGTGACGGGCATGTGGGCGTGCGCCATGTGAATTGAGACTCTGTTGTTCCCATGGCACTGTATAGTGGTCCTACTTTGTTGATATCCGTATTTTCACTATGTGATAAAGTAGTTAAACTGTCAATCATGCTAGATATCATCTTTAGGCATTATGCCGATACTGTTTGGACTCATAGTGGTCGTTTCTTACTATCATCTCACCGTTTTCATTGATATTTCATACTCAGTCATATCCATGCATTCGTACCATATCTCAATCTCAGATATTATTTATTGATAAATCATATCATTATTGTCGAGCTAGTTTCATGACATTGTGAGTCCGTGAGTGAGACTGGAGAGATTGATGACCGAGTGAGGCCGAGGGCCTGAGTGAGAGTAATATTTTGGGATCGGGCTGCACGCTGCAACATGTTATATTGATTACATTTTATATGGATCGGGTTACACGCCGCAATGAGCCCGAGGGCTGTATGTATATGGATCGGATTGCACACCGCAACGAGCCTTAGGATTTATATATATATATATATATATATATATATATATATATATATATATATATATATATATGGATCGGGTTACCCGCCGTAACGAGCCTTATGACTATTTATATATTATGGGATCGGGCTGCACGCCGCATCGATAAAGCGTTTGGGCTGAAGGAGCCCCTTCCGGAGTCTGCACACCCCCAGTGAGCGCAGTCGACTACATATATGTGGATCGGGCTGCACGCCGCAGCGGGTATTGTATAACGCTGAGTGATTGAGTGTGCTGAGCATTGAGCATAGTGAAAGAAGATGCTGAGCATTGAGCATGATTGATCTCTGAGATACATGGTATTGGCATGCACATATGACATACAGGCATAGAGATGCATTTCTCATGCTATACGGTATCACGTCATTCATGACTTTTTACACACATTGATATGTGGGCATAGAGAGGTATTTCACACTTGTTATCTGGAAAGAAAATGAAACATCTTATTTATTGTGGAAAGGATATTTGGAAAAATCATAATTTTCAAACTTACTCGTATTTTGGCTTTTTCGGTATAAGATTTGGGTTTTTACTGAGATACTTGAAAGGAAACGCCTATTAATCTGGAACTGTGAACGAACTGAGTCTTTTATCTCTGAGATACTCTTTTGTTACTTGTACTATATTGTTGTGAACTGTTGTGGAATATTGGTGTTGGATCCGACCTTTTTGTTAGCTCGTAACTACTTTCAACTTAAGGTTAGGTTTATTACTTATTGAGTACATGTGGTCGGTTGTACTCATGCTACACTTCTGCACCTTGCGTGCAGATGTTGGTTGTTGATGTTGCTGTGTTCGATGTAGGGCTGGCAAGTGGGCCGGTCCCGGGCCTAAACGGGCCAAGTGGGTCGGTCCAAACGGTCCCGGGCCCGGTCCCAAATTAAACAGTCCCGGGCCTAAACGAGCTTTTTGTAGGGACCGGCCCAGGACCAGGACCGTTTGGTCCCGGGCTAAATGGTCCCGGCCCGCGGGCTAAACGGGCTAAGTAGGCTAAGTGGGCCCAACATATTTTTTTTAAAAAAATAAAAATTAAATAGATATTAGAGACAAAAGGATGTTAAAAAGAATATCTAAGACAATGCTTTGAAAATTTTATTATAGTATTGTAACCTAAATTTTAATATTCAATATTTAATATCGAATATATATATATATATATATATATATACTATACAATATATACATCTTATATATAGTATACAATATATATATATATATATACATCTTATATACTATATATAAGATGTATATATATATATATATATATATATATATATATATATATATAAGTAATAAGCTATATTCGATAAGCTATATATACATCTTATATACTATATATAAGATATATATATATAGTATAGTATATATATTAAATGTATATATATATAAGTAATAAGCTATATATATATATATATATATCGATATAGAAGAAAATTAGAGAGAGATTGTGATAGATTGATGATTTTATAAGAAAAAATAAAAGAGTGATGGGGTATTTATAGTTGAAAATAGGGAAAAAGTGTAATTATAAGAAGTTTGGTATTAAAACAAAGTTGGGGGGGAGTTAAATGGCTATTTTATAAATAGCCAACGAGCTATTTTTGACAGCCCAACGACTATATTATTTTTTAAAAATAAAAAAAATAAAAAAATTTAAAAAAAAATAGCCGTTGGGACCGTTTGACCTGTTAAGGGACCGGGCCGGTCCCGAGTTCTGGCGGGCTAAACGGTCCCGGGCCTGACGGGCCGAAATCATAGGACCGGCCCAGGCCCACTAAAACCGGACCAAACGGTCCTGGCCCGTTTAGCCTGCGGTCCCGGGCCTGGACCGACCCACTTGCCACCCTTAGTTCGATGGGAGCTGGATTGAAGATGTACCTGCGTCCCGGTTGTAGCTGCCCCTTGTTCGTGGTAGCTTTAGATCTATAAAACTCTGTTTATGTACTTTTCAAAGAGACGATATATTTATTTCATTTCAGCGTTGTAAATTCTATTCTTAGAAGCTCATGATTTGTAATACCAGTTCTTGGAGAATGTATAAGATTAAGATAATTCTTTACTTAAATTGCTTTATTAATTGTTAGTGGAATTGATTAGTGGTTAAGTAGCTTATCTAGCGAGTGGGTTAGGTGTCATCACGACTAGTTGGATTTTTGGGTCGTGACATTAGGGTTATAAGCTTCCCCTCTCCCAAAATAAAAAACAGTTTACTAAATTCTGGGAAATAGCTAATTTATAATAGATGACATTACAACCAACTTAAGTAAAGGAGCTCATGTTATTACCAACAGTCTCTTTTGAGTTCATTTCTAGAACAGAACTGACCTTACCTGCTCGTTCAAATCATATTGCTCGTTCAAAGGCTTATTAGGAATTGCATCGTTAAGATATGTTCCATGTTGTAATAACACTCTTTAATTTTCTACTTTAATAAATCTGGTCGTTCACAGCAAAAAAAAATCATATTGCAGAAGAACAATAAGATAACATACAACAACAACAACTCAGTATAATCTCACTAGTGGGGTCTGGGAAGGGTAGTGTGTACGCAGACCTTACCCCTACCCTGGGGTAGAGAGACTGTTTTCAATAGACTCTCGGCATCCTTCCCTCCAAGAACTCCCTACCTTGCTCTTGGGGTGACTCGAATTCACAAATTCTTGGTTAGAAGTGGAGGGTGCTTACCATAAGAGCAACCCACCTTGTCAATCAAAGTTGTCCAATAAGATAACATGTAGCCTAAAATTAAGTAGTTACCATATATTGAAAGATATATCCTACACTCCAATTGATAGAAAATTGAATTCAGATTTTAGATCTATACTGTAAGAAAAAACAGTATTCCACCCTCTACTGCCAATTTCTATCTGCATGTATTTATATATGTAGTTCGAGTCCAAGATATAAGCGAATGCGCCTGCAGCCCTGCTTATATCCTAACTTAATCTCTGTGTTTGATGCAGACAAAAAGTAAATGAAGATAAAAAGAAGTAAGAACAAAGAGGAATTACCAACTGCACGGAGTTTGTGTTCAACCAGTGGTGCAGTGTAGCAAACCTAACATTACTGAGTAAATGTGTTTATGTCTGATATTTTCAAACTTGTAGATGGGAAAATTCTGAGTTCAAATATGACTACCATATATTATCCAAAAAACAAAAAGTCCATATGCTTTACTCAACTAAAACTGTAGATAAAGTAATTTATAAATTCAAGATCACCACATATGCACATTCGAAATTTTGGTTTTTAAGGGAAAAAAAGGAAGAAGATGACGAAAGAAGAAGCCATTCTCCCAATTACTCACGCTTTTTTGTTCTTTGTTTCTCTATGGCTATACTATTATAATAATATTTTCAACCATCTTGAAATTAAATATAAATGAAAATGAAGGAAAAACATATACAACAACTTTTGTACAGCGAGATCAGAGTCAAACCCAGTTGAAGGAAATGGAAGGAAATTACCTATATTGACCAATTTGGATGGGTTATGAAGAATTCCAACCTTTTCTTCAACGTTTTCATGATGCAAATTCTGAAGTTGCTGCTATGTTTTTCCTGGCGCCCATTTGCTTGATTGCCAAAAATTTCCACGAGTAGGCCATGGAATTAACACAAAATACTCAAATAATATATAACGGGTAATCACATTCATGATTCATAACAATGTATTAAATGCTTCTATAAAATGGAAAGAGTGGAAGTAGTAACGGGTAAACCATTCATGAATCATAATGATGCATGTATACGGTCGAAATAGATTTCAGCCTTGGCATGTCCGGTACGGTTCGAAGGGTGGTGTATCGAAGTAAGATCCCGAAGGGGGCACAAACTAGCCTAGAAACCGGGGTGGCCGGTCCGTGATGAGATCGATATCATAATCAAATTCGAACAAGAATCGAACTATGACGCGGGTAGATCTATCGTGTTGATAATCCAAAAACCAACTTACATCGACCTGGAATCAATTCAAGGGCTCGAACCAGGATCGGACTCGAACCAAGGTCACAAGTTTGAGCCGAAATCAAGCTCGAACCAAAATCGAGGATTCTAAGCAAGATCGAGCTCGCAGACAAAAGCCGTTGTAATCCCACTAGAGGGAATCTTGGCAGGAATTATGAAAAAGCTGATTTATCATGGGTCTCCCACTGGATGTTTATTTTATTATGCTTGGAGCCAAATCCCTCCACTATAAAAGGGCTTGGTTATCATTTCTGTAAAGACATCTTTTTTTTGAGATTTACACTGTAACAAAAGTATTATTTCCTCTACAAGAAAGAGTGATCATTCTAGTTTCTTAGATTAATTCTATTTTGTTAAATCCTAAGATTCACTGTTCGTGATTGCCTTGTCTAGATTACATTTTCTCCAATCTATATTTATATTTTTATTTATCCTTGCATTTTGTATTAAGTTGTATCACATAACTTCAGAACTGCGTATAAATTCAACTCTATCCATTTCTCGGGTAAACAGTTTGGCGCCCACTATGAGGCCGAGGATAACAGTGGTCACTTATTTCCGAAAACATCTTCAATTCAGGCTCGACTACGAATAGCCACCGAACGAATGGCTTCACCGACCGATTACGAAGCTGGCCTTCAAGATGAAACCAACAACTTGGCACTACCCGAGATTCGAGCCGAAATACCACTGGATGTCAATTCACAAATTGCTTTGGAAGCGAACCAGCATTCCAAACCGGAAAGAAGCATTCAGGGAGGTGCTCGATCCATAGCCCAAGACACCCAAAACCCAGAGGAGATCGGGACCAGCTTACGCATGATCTTCGAGATGTTGCAAGCCCAGCAATTAGCGAAAGCTCAGCTACAGAGCCAAACTCGCGCACAAAGCAGGCCGGTTTCCAATCCACTTCGAGAAGTCACCCCCAGAACAGAGCCTGCCATAGTAAAATCTAACGAGCAGGAATCGGGGACTACTCCCGGAATTACTAAATTGCTTGAGGAACTCACAAAACGAGTTGAAGCCAACGACAAGAGGGTGGAAACGTATAATGCCAGGGTCGATCATATCCCGGGGGCTCCACCATTGATAAAAGGGCTTGATTCAAAAAAATCATACAAAAGCCTTTTCCGTCGAGTGCGGCACCGAAGCCGATCCCCAAAAAATTCTGTATGTCCGAAATTCCCAAATATAACGGTACGACCGATCCTAATGAACATGTCACCTCTTATACATGTGCCATAAAAGGCAACGATTTGGAAGACGATGAGATCGAATCCATGCTATTGAAAAAGTTCGGGGAGACCCTCTCGAAAGGAGCTATGATTTGGTACCACAATTTACCACCGAATTCCATCGATTCTTTTGCCATGCTGGTGCCATAAAGGTTGGAACGAGAAAATCAAACCTCTTCAAAGTAAAGCAAAGGCAAGGAGAAATGCTGAGGGAATTCGTATCCCGATTTCAAATGGAACGCATGGAATTACCCCCGGTCACCGACGACTGGGCCGTACAAGCTTTCACCCAAGGGTTGAATGAGCTAAGTTCGACAGCATCACATCGGCTGAAACAAAATTTGATCGAGTATCCAGCGGTAACTTGGGAAGATGTGCACAACCGATATCAATCGAAAATTAGGGTCGAGGATGATCAGTCGGGGGGCCCGTACGGACCTGTTCATCAGAACAGGACAATTATTAATAAAAAGCAGATCGACAGAGAGCAAAGGTCAAACAGAGACCGATATCGACCGTATGTCGCCGATCGAGTGAACAATGGTTCAACACGTAACGCATGTCGGAACAGTTAAAGAATTGATCGGGGACAAAATTCTCGGGGGCTTATGAGTAAGAGCGGCTTCGATAAATACGCCGAGCCTATAGAAGCACCTCGATTATCAGAATATAACTTTAGCGTTGGCGCATCCGCTCTCGTGTCGGCCATCGGACGCATCGAAGACACTAAATGGCCTCGACCAATGCAGACCGATCCTGCCCGAAGAAATCCCAATCAAACGTGTGAATATCATGGTACCCATGGCCACAGAACGGAAGATTGCAAGCAACTAAGAGAGGAAATAGCTCGCCTATTTAACAAAGGGCATCTTCGGGAGTTTCTGAGTGATAGGGCGAAGAGCCATTTTAGAAGTAGGGATTTAAGCAAGCAGAACGAGCAAGAAGAACCATAGCACGTTATCCACATGATCATCGGCGGCATCGATACCCCCCGGGGACCGATGCTTAAACGCACTAAAATATCGATGGTGAGGGAAAAGCGATCTCGAATTCAAGATTACGCACCCATGGAGACTCTGTCCTTTGGTGATGAAGATACAGAAGGGGTCATCCAACCTCACAACGACACGCTGGTAATATCCGTACTCGTAAATTAAACTAAAATTAAGCGTGTGTTGATCGATCCAGGTAGCTCGGCCAATATCATCCGATTGAAGGTAGTGGAGCAGCTCGGCCTGCAGGATCAGATCGTACCTGCAACTCTGGTCCTAAAAGGGTTCAATATGGCATGCGAAACCACCAAATGGGAGATAGTCTTACCAATAAACGTCGCCGGAACTGTCTAGGAAATAAAGTTTCACGTGATCGAAGGCGATATGAGGTATAACGCTCTTTTCGGAAGGCCATGGATCCACAACATGAGAGCCGTGCCTTCGACCCTACACCAGGTCCTCAAATTTTCGACGTCGGGAGATGTCAAAACGGTGTACGGAGAGCAACCAGCCATAAAAGAAATGTTCGCCATCGACGAAGCCAAGCCAATGTCCTCACTTTCGCCGATAAAAGGATCGGGCCCGGAAGGAGAACGGGACACCAAATAGCAATCATAGACAACGGTTTCAACCCAGCCAGACAACCAGATAATCGAAGAGGATGGAGACCAAAGGGTCCCTCGATCTTTCATAATTCTTGATGACTCCGATGCCACAAAATCGACGATCGAGGAGCTAGAGCAAGTCATATTAATCGAGCGCCGGCCCGAGAAAAAGGTATACTTGGGAACGGGGTTGAGCCCTGAACTCAGGAATAAACTCGTTCAATTTCTTATCAATAACATCGATTGTTTTGCCTGGTCCCATTTAGATATAACAGGGATCCCGCCGGACATAACGACGCATCAGCTAAGTTTGGACCATAGGTTCCGACCGGTGAAGCAAAAAAGAAGACCCCAGTCCAATAGAAAGAACACCTTCATAAAGGACGAGGTAACCAAACTTCTCAAAATAGGGTCCATTCGGTAGGTAAAATATCTCGAATGGTTAGCCAACGTAGTTGTAGTCCCTAAAAAAGGGGACAAACTTAGAATGTGCGTGGACTATAAGGATTTGAACAAAGCATGCCCCAAAGATTCTTTTCCGTTGCCCAACATCGATCGCATGATCGATGCCACGGCCGGCCACGAGATCCTCACTTTTCTCGATGCCTATTTCGGGTATAATCAAATACAGATGAACCCGGAGGACCAGGAAAAAACCTCATTTGTCACCAAATATGGAATGTATTGTTATAATGTGATGCCCTTCGGGCTAAAAAACGCAGGGGCCACTTACCAACGCCTAGTGAATAAAATATTCAAAGAACAAATAGAAAAATCAATGGAGGTTTATATTGATGACATATTAGTCAAATCCCTGCGCGCAGAGGACTATTTAATTCATTTGCAGGAAACGTTCGAGATTCTGAGGAAATACAAAATGAAGCTCAACCCCGAAAAATGTGCCTTCGGGGTCGGTTCGGGAAAGTTCCTCGGCTTCATGGTATCACATCGGGGAATAGAGATTAACCCCGATAAAATCAAGGCTGTTGAAGACATCACCGTCGTAGACAGCGTGAAGGTCGTAGAAAGACTAACGGGTCGGATCGCCGCCTTAAGCCGATTCATATCGAGATCATCCGATCGAAGTCATAAATGTTTTTCTCTACTCAAAAAGAAGAACGATATTTCCTGGACCCCGGAGTGCCAACAAGCATTAGAAGGACTGAAGCTCTATCTATCAAGCACACCACTGCTTCACACTCCAAAAACGGACGAGAAACTTTGTTTATTCTTGGCAGTATCGGAAGTCGCCGTAAGCGGTGTCCTAGTTCGAGAAGAGCAAGGTACGCAATTCCCAGTTTATTATACGAGTCGAACCTTAGGAGAGGCGGAAACTAGATAGCCGCTCCTAGAAAGGTTGGCGCTTGCACTGATAAGCGCCTCGAGGAAGTTAAGGCCATACTTCCATTGTCATCCCATATGCGTATTGTCCACTTACCCGCTTCGTAATATTTTGCACAAACCCGAGTTATCAGGCCGACTGGCCAAATGGGCCGTCGAACTCAGTGGGTACGATATCGAATATCAACCCCGCACGACCATCAAGTCTCAAGTCCTAGCGGACTTCGTGGCCGATTTCACACCAGCCCTCCTACCCGAAGCTGAAAAAGAACTGTTGGAATCAGGTATATCATCGGGGGTATGGATCCTTTTTACGGATGGGGCTTCGAACGTAAAGGGGTACGGGCTGGGCATAGTTTTGAAACTGCCCACGGGTGGCATTATTAGACAATCTATTAAAACTATCAGGTTGACTAACAACGAGGCCAAGTATGAAGCCATGATTGCAGGTCTCGAGCTAGCTAGAAATTTGGGAGCAGAAATCATCGAAGCCAACTGCGATTCCTTGCTGGTGGTGAGTCAAGTAAACAAAACTTTCGAAGTTCGAGAAGGTAGAATGCAGAGGTATTTAGATAAACTGCTTATCACTTTGCGCCATTTCAAACAATAGACTTTACGGCATATGCCACAGAAACAGAATAATGAGGCCGATGCACTGGCGAATTTGGGGTCGTCGGTCGAGGTAGATGATACAGGCTCGGGGAATGTTATTCAACTTTTGAGATCGGTAATCGAAGAAGGACACGCCGAAATAAATTCTACAAGCTTAACCTGGGATTGGAGAAACAAGTATATCGAATATTTGAAAAACAGAAAACTCCCGTTGGACCCTAAAGATTCCAGAACCCTACGGACCAAGGCTGCTCGATTCACTCTGGCTTCAGATGGAACACTATACCGAAGAACGTTCGATGGACCGTTGGCGGTATGCTTGGGTCCGAGGGATGTCTATTATGTCCTACGGGAAGTGCATGAGGGTACTTGCGGGAATCATTCTGGAGCCGATACATTAGTCCAAAACATAATTAGAGCAGGGTATTATTGGATCGATATGGGCAAAGATACGAAGGAATTTGTTCGTAAATGTGATAAATGTCAAAGGTTCGCACCAATGATCCACCAGCCCGGAGAACAAATCCACTCGGTCCTATCCCCGTGGCCTTTCATGAAATGGGGAATGGATATCGTCGGCCCTCTGCCATCGACCCCAGGTAAAGCCAAATTCATTTTGTTTATGACTGACTATTTTTCTAAATGGATTGAAGCGCAGGCGTTCGAGAAAATAAGAGAGAAAGAAGTTATAGACTTTATTTGGGATCATATCATATGCCAGTTCGGGATACCTGCCGAAATAGTATGTGACAATGGAAAGCAATTTATTGGCGGCAAAGTAACAAGATTCCTCGAAGACCACAAGATAAGAAGGATACTGTCGACGCCATACCACCCCAGTGGGAATGGGCAGGCCGAATCAACAAATAAAACTGTCATTCAAAACTTAAAGAAGAGGTTGAACGATGCTAAAGGGAGATGGAGAGAAATCCTACCCGAAGTCCTTTGGGCATATCGGACAACATCAAAATCCAGTACGGGGGCGACCCCGTTCTCCTTAGTATATGGATCCGAAGCACTGATACCAGTCGAGGTTGGTGAACCCAGTGCCAGATTTCGATTCTCGGTGGAAGAATCAAATAACGAGGCTATGAACACAAGCCTCGAACTATCGGACGAAAGGCGAGAAGCTTCCCTCGTCCGAATGGCCACCCAAAAACAGCGAATCGAAAGGTATTATAATCGAAGAACCAAGCTCCGCCATTTCAAGCCTGGGGACTTAGTGTTGAGAAAAATTACCATCAATACCCGAAATCCGAATGAAGGGAAGCTAGGACCGAATTGGGAAGGACCATATTAGGTACTCGAGGACATCGAAAAGGGGTCGTACAGGATCGGCGTTATAAACGGCAAACAGTTATCAAGCAACTAAAATGTATCACATCTAAAACGGTACTACTGTTAAGGTACAACCTTTCCATATTCGTTTATATCTCGAAACGGACCCCTGCAGAAGTCCGAACAAGGGACGGATCTCTCGCCAGAAAGCACGTATTGCACTCTTTTTCCCTTAGACCGGTTTTATCCCAAATGGATTTTTCGGCAAGGTTTTTAATGAGGCAACCGCTGGTCGTGCAGCATTTATAACAATATCCGAGGCCCCGTAAGAGAGTTACTTCACAGCAACAGGGTCCCGATAGGAAACTGTAAAGAGCCAAATAGTCGAAGCGAGCCATGCTCATATAGGTTGGCCCGAACCCAGGCGTGTAATAACGTACGAAGAATTAAGATATAATTCGACCATTAAGCCTACGGGCTATTTTTTATTTTGAGTTCGAGCAAACACTCATTCGACCATTAAACCTACAGGCTAAATTAATTTGAGTTCAAATCATTCACTCGACCGAGCCTACGGGCTATTTTTTATTTTGAGTTCGAGCAAACACTCACTCGACCATTAAGCCTACGGGTTATATTAATTCGAGTTCAAATCATTCACTCGACCAAGCCTACATGCTATTTTTTATTTCGAGTTCGAGCAAATACTCACTTGACCATTAAGCCTACGGGCTACATTAATTCGAGTTCGAATCATTCACTCGACCAAGCCTACGGGCTATTTTTTATGTTTAGTTCAAGCAAACACTCACGCGGCTATTAAGCCTATGGGCTACATTAATTCAATTTCGAATCATTCACTCGACCAAGCCTACGGGCTATTTTTTATTTTGAGTTCGAGCAAACACTCACTCGACCATTAAGCCTACGGGCTATATTAATTCGAGTTCGAATCATTCACTCGACCAATCCTACGGGCTATTTTTTATTTCGAGTTCGAGCAAACACTCACTCGACCATTAAGCCTATGGTCTACATTAATTCGAGTTCGAATCATTCACTCGACAAAGCCTACGAGTTATTTTTTATGTTTAGTTCGAGCAAACACTCACGCGGTTATTAAGCCTACAGGCTACATTAATTTGAGTACAAGAAAACACTCGCTCGACCATCACGCCCACGGGCTATATTCTCTTCAAGATCGAATCGTTGACAACTAATAAGTCTAAAGGGCTACATTGCCCCAAGTTTGAATAAACGCTCGCTCGGTTGCAGAGACTACGAGGTCCAAGTTTGATTAAGTGGTTTAAAACATTATAAAAATATTCATAAGGCAAGTCCTCGCAACACAGGAAATAGAAACAAAAGCGAGTCGGCGAAAGAAGAGATATGCCTATACACAAAATTTATCAATATGGGTGGCTACAACGTAAAAACTAAAAAAATAAAATAAATTCAAACGGGAGCGGTCTCTTCTTTATCAGGTTCCCCCCTGTTCTCGGATCCGCTCTTGCTCCCGTCGTCGTCGTCATCATCATCGGAAATAAGAGCTTCAGCATCAGCTTCGAGTTCTTTTGCCTTTTTTATCTCTTCCGTGAGATCGAAGCCGCGAGCATGAATCTCCTCGAGAGTTTCTCTTCTGGATTGGTACTTAGCAAGTTCGGCGACCCAATGTGCTCGAACATCGGCGGATTCGGTTGCCTCTCTTGCCTGAACTTGGGCAGCTTCAGCATCAGCCTGATAGACGGACACGAGCGTATCCGCATAAGCCTTTTCCGTTTCAGCATCGGATTCGGCCTTGGCGAGTACTGAGGCCAACCGAGCCTCAAGCTCCTCAATTCTTCTTGCTTGAACCAGGCCGTTTTCCTTCATTTTCTGAAGTTGGGTTTTAGACGACGATAACTGGGCTCGAGCAGTCTCTTTTTCTGTAGCAAAGCAGTCCATACCTTCTTTCCACCGCAAGGATTCCATCCTTATCACATCGACCTCCTCACGCAGCTTCCCTATCATCTCGATTTTTTGCTGCAGCTGTGAGACCGAAATGTTAGCTATCATTCTGGTATCGAACCCATAGGTTTTCAAAAGCATCATTACCTGCTCAGACAAATCATTCTGGTCTCGATAAGCCTTGGCCAGCTCGGCTCGGAGATCTTTTATTTCCTCCTCTCTCTGCCCTAAGGAAAGTTTGAGAGAGTTTCTCTCATCGGTAGCACGGTTTAGGTCGGCCGCGTATCGATGCAGCTCATTCTAGGAACGAGAACATTGTTCTCGATGGACTACCGCAGCCTACGAAGAAACAAGAAGCGAAGTTAACAAAAAACGAACATAAAGGCAGTACCAACAAAAAGATTTTTAAAGACTCACATGGTTCAAAGCCTGCCGCAAATCGTGAAAAAGATCCGATTCATCACCGGCACCGGCAACGTCCTCGATACTAGTAAACAGGTCACGAAACGGATCCTCTTCATCGTGAGGCTTGTCTAGATTGAGGGCCCCCAAAGCTTGAGCTTCCTGAATCACCCCTGCGGAAAAAGCGAGAAAGGTGGGCGAATCCTCGATCGCTGCTGCCCCAAGTGACTCGCTCGGAGCATTCCCCTCGGCTCGGAGGGGTTCGAGGGGCTCTTCGATTGTAACCCCTGCCAGTTGACTCCGATGAGAGGCGTCTCCGACATCTGATAGTTCGGGGACTCTACCTAAACCTCTCTCTGGTATATTTTTAGTTCGAGACGGAGCCCCATAGGGCATCATCGATCCAGCCGGGAATGAAGCATCGATGGCTCTCTTCGTCCGGACCGCTAGCGTGGACTCATTGTCCTCTTCTTCTTCTTCTTCATCCCTTAGGCACAAAACGGATTCTACGGTCAAAGGAATAACATTCTTGTTCGGCTTACGAGTCGTCCTCTTCGTCGATTTTGGATATTCGGGCAACGAAGCTCTCTTCTTTTTATTTTCCTTCACCGGCTTTGGGACGGAGGTCGGAACATCCTCCTCATTAGACAGAGGTCTCAAGACCGCGTCTTTACCCAAACTTGAAAAATGGAAACCTTATAAAAAATATATTTTGAGAAATGCCTCGTCAGAGTCCGAGAAATGAGCTTACCGTGATTTTTGGCCTCCCACCGACCCTTAGACAAATCACGCCATGAGCTCTCGGCGTATGTGGAAGTCGAAACAAGAGCCCGTACCCAATTCTTGAGGCCGGGAACCGCTCCGGGCATCCAGGGAACCGCTATATTACGAAAAGAGGAGTGTTGATAAGAGAATAAATAAAAGAACAAAATAGAAGCAACAACAAGATCACACTTACGTTTCATATTCCACTCCTCGGGAAATGGCATCTTTTCAGTCGGGATCAGATCCGAAGTCCTTACTCGAACGAACCTGCTCATCCAACCCCTGTCCATGTCCTCGTTAATACTCGAGAACAAAGCTTTGGTAGCCCGACGCTGGAGTTTTATTAACCCTCCCCGAAAAAGTCAGGGACGGTACAGCCGGATAAGATGATCGAGGGTGAACGACATCCCCTCGATTTTGCTCACGAAATATCGGATCAGGATAACGATCCGCCACAAAGAAGGATGGACCTGGCCTAAGGTTACCTGATACTGTCGACAGAAGTCGATAACGAAGGAATCGAGAGGACCCAAAGTGAAAGGGTAAGTATATACGTTCAAAAACCTTTCACGTAAGAAGTGATATCTTCGTCAGGGGTAGGTATTATCACTTCTTTTTCACCCCAATTGCAGTCCTTCTTTAACAGATCGAGGTGCTTCTCAGTAATCAAACACATGTACCTCGATACCGGCTCACACCGGCCAGGGACCGATGAACCTTTATCAACTTTAAAATCTGAAGTAAGGACGCAGGCTCCGGGGACACACACCTCTGGCCGTGGTTCCACCGGTGTCTCATCGGCGACACACTGTGAAGATGAAGCTTTCTCTTTCTGAGGAACGGTTTGCGATGTTTTCGCCATTTTTGAATTCAAAAGTAAGGAGTAGAAGAAAGTGATAGAGATTTGGTAGAATTGAGGGGTCTTTTCAGAAAGAAATCACAGCTGTTTTGGTAAGTTGGAGAGTATAAAGAAGAAATTGAGAAATTTTAGAAGATAGAAGATGTAAAAATGGTAAAAGATAAAAGTGAGAGTTATTTATAGGTTCAAAGCGACGGCGGTTCATTATCAGCAGTGGCCGACCACCGCCTGACATGCATTAAATGCCTTGAAAGACTAAACCGACGGGACAGCTACCATATGCATCATGGTCGAACCTGATGGAAGCGACAAGATATAATCCGATCGAGCTGTTGAAATCATATCGTTTCTCGCCATATTTTTTTCTGAGAAACGGGGGGACTATCTATATACGGTCGAAATGGATTTCAGCCTTGGCATGTCCGGTACGGTTCGAAGGGTGGTGTATCGAAGTAAGATCCCGAAGGGGGCACGAACTAGCCTAGAACCCGGGGAGGCCGGTCCGTGATGAGATCGATATCATAATCAAATTCGAACAAGAATCGAACTATGACGCGGGTAGATCTATCGTGTTGATAATCTAAAAACCAACCTACATCGACCTGGAATCAATTCAAGGGCTCGAACCAGGATCGGGCTCGAACCAAGGTCACAAGTTCGAGCCGAAATCAAGCTCGAACCAAAATCGAGGACTCTAAGCAAGATCGAACTCGCAGACAAAAGCCGTTGTAATCCCACTAGAGGGAATCTTGGCAGAAATTATG
Organism: Nicotiana tomentosiformis; assembly: GCF_000390325.3. Classification (NCBI taxonomy): domain Eukaryota; kingdom Viridiplantae; phylum Streptophyta; class Magnoliopsida; order Solanales; family Solanaceae; genus Nicotiana; species Nicotiana tomentosiformis. The sequence goes on from NC_090817.1 coordinate 129,281,521, forward strand.
GAAAAGCTGATTTATCATGGGTCTCCCACTGGATGTTTATTTTATTATGCTTGGAGCCAAATCCCTCCACTATAAAAGGGCTTGGTTATCATTTCTGTAAAGACATCTTTTTTTTGAGATTTACACTATAACAAAAGTATTATTTCCTCTACAAGAAAGAGTGATCATTCTAGTTTCTTAGATTAATTCTATTTTGTTAAATCCTAAGATTCACTGTCCGTGATTGCCTTTTCTAGATTATATTTTCTCCAATCTATATTCACATTTTTATTTATCCTTGCATTTTGTATTAAGTTGTATCGCATATCTTCGAAACTGCATATAAAATCAACTTTATCAATTTCTCGGGTAAACAATGCATTATACTCTAAAATGGAAAGAATGCAATCTACATTATCCAAATGGAAGAAGAAACGTTGAGGCTTCATCAATCAGCCGGGTGGTGCCTTTTCGGTTCTCAATGAAAACCTTTGTTATTTGTTAGTTAATTAATGAGTTAAAGTGTTAAAATACGAGAAAATCCAAAAAAAGGAGAAAAAAGATAAATACAATTCCTAGCTATTGAGAGGTGCCACATATCACTTTTTTTTTTCTTATACAATATTTAAAATTTATTTACTAAAATTATTCATATTTTGTATATTACCCGCCCTAAACAAATTTTTCTTACCTTTTATATACAATCCATTATTAGTGCCTTAAATTAAGGTATTTAGTTACACCATTTTCCTTTTTTATATTTCCTTCCCTCAATTTCCCTATTCTCGGCTGGGTTGGGATCCCCTCCAGTACCCATCCATCCAGTATTTCTCAATGGAATGTTAGGATATTTCCACGTGTCAAACTAAACTTTTAAACGCTAAGATTTCTTGACATTTCAAGACCCATTTTTGTAGTACTTTAAGATCAAAGACAATTTTCTTTCTGGAGTTCGATTGCCGTGAACAATTCGATGCCGATGCCGGAAGCATAAGTGCGTAACCCAATAATCTAACTTACTCCAAGATTCCACATTTTTTCAATAATTCTTTATTTCATCTTTGCAGAAATATACCAATTTCATATTCTAATTATGAATAAAAACCACTAAGCATTAGATCATAGCATCACATACGCATTGCAAAATCATCACTGCTATAATAGTAAATCTTAACTTTGATGTCTCCTTCGACCATTTAGGGAAGTTTGCCCCAAACAAAAGTACAAGAAGATTGTTACGGCCCAAAATCCATTAAAGGTTGTAATGACGCCTAACACCGTTGTCAAGCAAGCCAACTATAATTAATTAACTTAATTACTCATTTTAGTATTTTTGAAGTCATAATTTTTCCTTCAATCTAATAATAAGAAATAAAATTTACAGAGTACATGATAATATTTCCCCAACTGCACTACTAAACAAGTCATAAGTGCCCCCAAAACCCTGTCACAAGTGCATGAGCATTTACTAGGGAGTAAAATAAAATACCGCATCTGTCCGAAATACAAATTAGACAGAAAAAATATAAATAATTCTGAAGGAGACTCTGCAGGTTGCCGATCGTAATATAGAATGCAGCTCACCTAAGTTCCCACATTAACCATACCTATGCGCCCACAAGACCGCTAGACATATATGTACCTACACAAAAATGTGCAGCAAGTGTATTATGAGTACATAAATAATTTGTACCCAGCAAGTATCAAGTCTAATCTCGAAAAAGTAGTGACGAGAGGTCGACTTTAACACTCACTATGGGTCAATAATATTAACATGGAAATATTTAAATAAACATGATTTATGTGAACAATAATAATTTCTTTAACAAGCATAAATAATTAATTCTTTCAATTCCAATAATTTCCAATTTATCAATTTGCTTCACAAGCTGTAATAAAATATCAAGGTAATTTAAATCACCTATGGGGTAAATTTTCTCTTACAAGGTTTAGACAAGAGACTTACCTTGTCTCAAAGCCCACTTTTCGATCACCGTGTGGCGTAAAAATCTCAATTCAATGCCGAAATATCCAAAACTATCCAAAAGTTATATGAAATAATTAATACATGCTCAATAATTCGAAATTATACTATCAAATAAATTACCCGACCCAAAATGGTAAAATTCCTAAAATTCACCCAGGGCCCACGTGCTCGGATTCCAAAAGTTTTTAGAGGAAAACATTACCCATAATCTCAAGAACTCAAATAAATAATTTCCATCCAATTCCATGTCTAATTTCGTGGTCAAAATCCAAAAATACCAATTTCTAGGTTTTTCTTCAAAATCTCAAATTCCAACAAATGTTCCATGTTTAAATCCATATATAAACCAAGTACTTAACTTACAATAGGTACGAATCACTTACCTTGCATTAGATGATGAAAATACTCCCTTGAAGAGCTCCAAAAATCGCCCAAACCGTGTGAAAAATGGGTGAAATAAACCCAAATCCCGTTTTTAAAACATTCTGCCCAGCACAGTCGCCCCTTCTTCGCGTTCGCGAAGGCCAAATGTCTCTGCCCCAAAATTCCTCTTCGTGTTCACGACCTCCTCATCGCGTTCACGATGGCCAGCTGACCTTGCTCCTTCACGTTTGCGTTCCACACTTCGCGTTTGCGAAGGCCAACGACCTCAGGCCCATCTCCTCCATTTCCTTCTACGCGTTCGCGACTGGTCCACCGCGTTCGTGTAGGTTCATCAAGCACCCCTCCGTGTTCACGAGCCCTTCTTCGCGTTCGCAAAGCACAAGATGGCAGCCACCATTTTCCTTCTTCGTGAACGCGGGACTCCCTTCGCATTCGCGAAGAACAAAACCAGAACCAGCAAACCAGCAACAACTTTTCATCCAAATTTGATCTGAAATCACCCCGAAACACACCCGAGCCCCCGGGACGCCGTCCAATCATACTAACCAGTCCCATGACATAACACAAACTTGCTCGAGGTCTCAAATAACATCAAACAATATCGAAGTCATGAATCGCACCCCCAATTCAAGCTTAATGAACTTTAGAACTTCAAACATCTACATTCGATGCTAGAACCTATCAAATCACGTCTCATTGACCTCAAATTTGTCACACAAGTCACATTCGACATTACGGACCTACTCCAACTTCTGGAATCGGAATCCGACCCTGATATCAAAAATTTCACTCCCGGTCAAACTTCTCAAAAACCTTAAAATTCTTACTTTCGCCAAATGACCCGAAATGACCTACGGACCTCCAAATCCACTTTCGGACGCGCTCCCAATACCAGAATCACCACACAGAGCTATTACCATACTCGGAATCCCAAACGGACATCGATAACATTAAAATGCACTTCAACCCAAATTTATGAAATTCTTCCAAAATGCCAACTTTCCACAATAAGCACTGAAACGCTCCCGGGTCATCCAAAACCCGATTCGGAATTACGCCCAGGTCCAAAATCATCATACGAACGTGTTGGAACCTTAAAATCCCTATTCCGAGGTCGTTTACCCAAAAGTACGACATTAGTCAATTCCTCCAACTTAAAGCTTCCGAAATTAGAATTTTCTTTCTGAATCAACTCCGAACTTCCCGAATTTTAATTCTGACCACACGTACGTGTCATAATACCTGAAGTGAAGCCATTCCAGGCCTCAAACCGCTGAACGATGTGCTAGAGCTCAAAATGACCGACCGGGTCGTTACATTCTCTCCCACTTAAACATACGTTCGTCCTCGAACGTGCTAAGAACTGCTATGGAGTTGTCCGAAATCACTATTTAACACCTCGTACACCTGCCCGTGCTACCAATACTCAGTTGAGTACATTAGCTCGAGCCAATCTGAAGATACTCCCCTTTATTTAGGCAAATAAGCCTTAGAGCTCAATCACTACACGATGTGCCAATACACGATTGCATACCTTTGCTGAATCCAGACCATGCACCAGATAATTCACACGACCATAATCACGTCCTCTAATAGCAATAGCCGAAATCTCACAAATCTGATGCCCACAACATACCTCATGATGCATATAATTCTCGTTCCAACTCTCGCAATACTGCCACAACAGAAGAGATGTGTAAAAACTCATAACTACATACTGGATCACAATTCATGGAGTCTATCCTCTCGACGAGAACCATTACCTCATTCTGGACTGAATATTGATATTTACTCTTTAATATGCCTCATATAAATCTGATCGCATTGATCCCAGGTCCAATAATCTCGTCTCACCCAGTATAAGTTGCTCAGACAATAAGCCACCTCAGACACTACCAAAAGTCTCATATGATGCCACCATCTACCAACAAGCCACAACTCGAATGCGATATATAAGGAAACGAACTCTGGAAAGAACTACTCAACCTACGCAACAATTTAAACAATCGAAAAAGTATTATGAACCTCCTGTCAAAACATGAGAAATAAGACACGCAAGAATAGATATGGGGAACTGTACTCATCATCACACTGTTGTGGCGTGCAACCCGATCCAACCATGATACCCGTGGTGACATGCCACCCAATCCAAACAACATACCTATGGCGGCGTGCCACCCGATACACACTTAATAATATAAGGAACACACACATCGAGCCGTAACACTTATACTCACGAAATGCCCGAATATCATCCATAAGCACGTCAAGTGCATAATGCGAATCCTGGGGAGACGGGTAGCGTCATGCGCTATAAAACCCAAGCACAACTAAGGTGCGATATATGATCTGCATCTCGAGAGCCATCTTGCTCACATAACACCACCGCTACACGGAACCTCAACACATTGTACAAATAATCAATCCGTCTCACAACCCACATGGCACAGTAGAGTATTACATGAAATAGCTGATGACAAAATAACATCCAACGTCCGAATACTCCTCTATAAGGAGTGCTATGCTGAATGAACACACCCAAGCTGATGTAGAGTACACGTCTACATTTGGACCCATCAACGGACCTCAAATCGATTTTTATCATATCATGCCTGGGAAAATAACCTCTCAAGGACCCACAATGACATCTTCATGACACATAAGAACATCCATCAAATCGGGAACAAATTTTCACAATTCACACCCAACTGAATAGAGCGCCTTTCAGGCCTAAACTCTAACGTTAGCGATAGTACCAAAATCTCCATACTTTGTTCCAATCTTTAATCAATCAGGTGACCACACATCACACTTATACAATCTTCCCATGGGGTATGCTCCCATGACCTTCCGCACCAGGTAACAAAGTCTGCACATCCATACCACTAGTCATACAATGTTGTAAAGCAAATCGAAAGTCCGCAAATCAGTATACAAAGCCTCTTACACATAACACCTATCTTAGGTGATGCTGAAGACAATACAAATCTACTCTAAACATCTGAATTCTTTCCTACTCATCCGAGCTCGTGACATTCTTGTCAACACCAAACCGAAATAACCCTCTCTACACCTAACATGCCAATACGTGAGAGTTCAAGAATTCCATAATAACCCCTAATCCATTAATAGAATAAACACTCTATCATATAGCAACCTTTAACTTAACTCATTTCAGGAGAACCATTGCAACACGCGACCGAATTCTCGTAACCGTAGAAAATACAACCCCAAGTAGTGGTCTAAACCACCATAACTCATCTGGGATCCATCTACACATAACATGCCATAATAATCGAATACTTCTCAATAAATCAAATTACGGCAGTCGTCAAGCCTCGCGCGTACCGCCACGATCACAAATACAACTTACCCGCTGAAGGAATTGATCATTGCCACCATCATGCCAATTCAACCATTGCTAACCGATCCGACTGCTTCAAATATTACCCTAGACTTTCCTTAGAAATTACAATAGCTCCATTCAAATTATATCGAACTCAATCCTCACTCGTCCTGAGTGACCCCATTTTACGAGCCCACATTGTCTCACAACCCACGAACTGTCTCATACCCTCCTTGTGCGCACATTTACATCTTCAACTGATATACCCATTGTGATAATTCTTCTATGAATCCGAAGTTATTTTCTTCCATTCCTCCAATGCTACACCGTAACTCGAAGTTAATGTAGAACACTCCAAGCCCCTTTCATAATCTACTGCAAAAGCTCGATACTTAACCATACTACAGACTCGAAATCCTTAGGAACCGCAGTTGATTTTTTTGAATCCACTAAGACCGTTGTTGAGAGTCACTCTCTCTAACTTGTTCCCAAACATGATCAAACTCCAAGGCCCTGCTAGCACATGGATACCTTCTCAAAGAAACATTCAGCTGACTCACTTTCCTTGTACATTACATCTACATGAAGCATAAACTCTGAGTCTTCCCAAAGCCTGAACACAAATCGATATGACAAAATATGGCACACATTCCCCAAATCCTTTGCTCATATTATCACTGATGCTTTCTTTCCTTAGTTGTAATGACTCACCAATACACCGATAACTAGAAACATCATAAGTTTAGACAACTACACAATCAAATTGTAGATGGTGGGGCTCTCCCACTTAGCTTTGAAGTTACCATTGCATAACCCTGGAACCCACCTAGACTCCTTATACCCCATTGACATGATCTTGCACAACCAACCAGCCAAATCTCTCGCAACTTTTCTGTTAAACATTTCATGAGCACTCTGAATCACTAGCCACATTCACATATTCGATCCCTTGCCTGATAGCCGGTAGAAATTTTCGCAAAAACTCCATCAACACCATGCAACCGCTAACCTGATCACAGGAGATAACTCACATGTGGAAGTCCCATGCTGACATCTCCCAACGACGCTGCACTGTGAATAGTTATTACGAAACCAACATACCCTCCTGAGCTTGTGCTCATTCACCCGCCGTACAAGTTTGTTCACTCCCCGTTGACATCAACTAAAGGTGCAACGATACATCCCAACCCAAAGTCATGTTGCATCCCTCTTCATATTAAGCAACTCCCTCATGTTGTATCCAATCCTCCTCGGTATAGAAGCCACTCTTCCAAATTAGTCCATAGACCTAGTCATTGCCCACCATGAATCCCTAATCACTCTAAACGTTTCACAAGGTGCGTAACTATCTTACCATAGAACCCATATGCTACTCTCCCACTTTGGTCAAACCCTCTCTTTTAAGCAACTACTCGACTTCTTCTTCTCACACTTGGCCTTCTAGGAACCTAACCACCGCAAGACACATCCCATATGCCCTTCCTCATCCTCCGTTGCCCAGTTGTTGCCTTAAATCAAAATCCGTCTCTGTTGCACCTGAACTAGTAGATTGCTACCAACTTTATCATCTTTCTCGATCCATCAATACTAGGAACACCGCTTCGATTCTGAATCACTGCACACCGCGATCTATGAAAGCTGCTTCCCCGGCATCATTTCACAATACCCTACCCCAAAGGCGAATTGAAAAAGACCATAACACCGGCGAACTTAACACATTCCATCAAGGACGACGTCACCACATCACAGATGAAAATTCCACCACACTTGAAAATACCAAGTCTCGTTACCCCATCGAGCCAAACCTGAGCATTCGTAGTCCGATTGCCTTTACTCCGCCCAAAATAAAATATTGAATCTCAGAATCATGCACTGAGTAAAACCTCCTTTCAAGTCATTCACTGTCTCGACGCATAGACAAGCATCCTACCATTACACAAAACTGTGCGATAGCAATGCACGAATCATCATAACAATCAATGCCCAATCTTAAAAGCTTAAGTAATACTGATACTGAGCTGAAACGACAGAGCGGCCTTCCGCGAGGCGATGATAATAGCCCAATCAAATACGCAGGGAGAAACGTCTTGTACCACATCTGTAGTACCATTACAATTCCTCGATTCCAAATTTATAACAAGTGCTTCACATCGCATAAGATTGAACATGAAGGAAATGAAGGTTGTCACGACCCAAACCGATGGGCTGTGACGGGCACCCAGCACCTTACTCAACTGATTACCAACGTAACGTATCTTTCTTATTACATCATCGTATACACGTGAAATACATGCCTAATAGGTCAACATGATCATTTATAAACTCAAAACATAGGCCGACAAGGCCGTACAATCTTTCACGTACACAACATATGTCTACAAACCTCTAAGAGTATATAAATGTTATAAAGGTCGGGACAGGGCCCCGCCATACTAATCAGTACATGTCCTAATCATACCGAACACATAAGAAACTCCGGAGCAAATGGAGCGCACCAACACCTACCATTGAGCTGATAGCCTACTTATAGGACTCTCGACCTGTCTATCAGGACCTGCGAGCATGAAACGCAGTGTCCCCAAGAAAAAGGGACGTCAGTACGAATAATGTACCGAGTATGTAAGGCACATAAATAAGTACATAACAGACCTAAAAGAAATAAAGAGTAAATGACTCAACCTGTAAGTCTGGATAACTCTGTAAATCATGAAATACTCATAGTGTCAGGCATATGCGTATGAATGTCATGTCGTGCATAGGTACATATTTCATAACATCATCAGGCTTCTGAGGGCATCCCATCATATCATCTCGGCCACTGTGGGCAAAATCATCAACATATACCAACTGATCAAGTGGTGGTGCATATATAACACCATAACTGTTTTTCCATATCCCATTTAAATATAATATACATATATAGGCGTATATAATGCCATATGGTCATGGGACAATGTACATGTATAAATGCATGAAATGCATAAGAAATACATTAATAAGATTTTCTCGGAATACTATAAAAATCAATATGCCTTTTGGATAAACTTTATCAAATACATATTTTTCTAAGACCCATGAACAAACGATAGAACAATGAGATATATGGGAATTCAAGAATGTAGGCATCCCTAATACTTCTATGAATAGAGTCATTTATAGAAATTGTGCATTTACTCGTTTCGTTTGTGTCGTATAGATCATGCCAAAAGAAAGAACGGATAGCCTTAACATACCTGGAGTAGGGAAAAATCTGTATGATATTAAGGTTGCACCGTACTCTCTTAGAATCGCAAAATCTCACGTTGCTAATGTTCTAATAATTCTCGTTGGAATTATTTGGTGTAGGAATTGGTTGAAGAATCAAAATCACATTGCTAATGTTTTGTAGGAGTTTCCATAAAATTGGTAACAATTTGTAACAAAGTCACTTTGCTAATCTCCAAACCTCACGTCTGATGTGTGTTTGAGAATGAAAAATGTTACTTCTTATTTAAGATCCTAGAATTTTGGTGTCTTGAAATTGATAAGTTAGGTTGCCACCTAATGTAATGACTTAAAGAGTCATACATATGATTTAAGGGGTGCTGCCACGTGAATCCCCCCTTACTTATCCAATTATCCACCCCTTTTACTTAATTAATTCATTAATTCCCCCACTAGTCCAATAATTAACCAATTACCCACATAATTAAGAATTATCTCAAATTACATAAAATAATACTCACTTTTAATATACTTTTTAAACCTTACTATAATAGCTAAATGGTACCTTGTATGGCACTAGTCCATAAATACCGGTATTTTAGCTCGGACCGTATTTTATCCCAAAATGTCAAACTTCGACGAAATTCATTTCTTTCGATTCTCTTATCCTCTTACCTTTATGAATTTTTTTATCACTTGTTTGAAATAGCGTTATACTTATAATCTCGAAATAATCTCATTCCCCAGCTTACGTCGATTAACTTACGATGAAACTTTAACGTACGGAAATGCGGGATGTAACATCTCATTTCCGAGCTTATATAAACTTACTTATGACGTACTTCCATGTACGAAAATATGGGGTGTAACATCATTCCCCCCTTTGGAATATTCGTCATCGAATGTTGACTGATGCCCTTATCATTCTCATAACCCATAGCTCTTGCGAATACTTTAATACTCTTCTTTCCATTTAGGCAACTGTTCTTTGAATAAATCCAAAGGCCAGGACATCCCTCCCCTTTAGGCCTCTTTCTCTCACCACGGTCTGTGGTCGGAATTCTTCCAATCTCGTAATTCTTGCTACATTTTGTCATGCAACTTGTACGACTCTTTCCTTGTATGTGCGCATATGCGACTCTTCTCTCCTCTTTCCTCCAGCTTTTAGCCAATCTCTAGGCCTCATTTCGCAAACATATACATAGCTTGATAAAATGTCCCTCTGGGCATCTGTAGGTATACTGAAGTTCTTCGCTCGGTACTTTGTCTAACTTACGAATATTGTTATATCTTATTTCATAGATCCACGTATCCATTCGTATGACTTTACTGCATCTAGGTAGGTCATACTATACCATAACTCTTATTTTGATTTATTATTACTGAGGTCTGCTACCAAACTCCGGGTTACTTTCGTTACTTATCCCATATGTATAAATCTAAGTCCTTTAATGCTTTCTCATCACTTTTTAATCTTAAGAATGATAGCCTAATCTCACCTCATACTTTTGTCCATCCACTGTTGATTCACCTTAATGTTGATCTATCATCTGCCATTGATAACTTGATCTCTTATGTAACACTGCCTCTAGGGGTGATACTAACTGTATGTTATAGCATCCCAATATGACTCACCTTACATGGGTATTTTAATTTCGTACAATTCATGAAATCCTCTTCAAGTCATTACTCCATCGAAGGCCCCAACGTCATCCTTTATCTATCATAATCACACCCTCATTCTACTCTAGATGTTATTAGTCTTAGATTCCTTTGAGTCCATTCAGTCTATGCTGAACTTTTTATAACTTAGAGAAACCATCAGCTCTTTTGTCTTTATGGGCTTAATCCAGATAACTTATCCATTCACGTAACCTTCTCACTTGCCATTCCTTATTCTTACTCATGTCTTTCCAAAACCTTGTCACTCTACCATACTTTAGCTTGCGACCTACACATATTCATTTATACTACTCGTAGCCTTCCTTTAACTTACTTGTACCATAGATTCCCTTGCGTTATTCTGGAATATCAAGCGAGACATCACATCGTTTCTAACTCTTCTTTACTCTCATAACTGGACCTCTCGATACCTAGAAATAACACTTTTGTCACTAACGACGTCACTATCATTCCTGGATACTGAATCCCCACGCTTCTAGCTTTATAGCCATAGTACGGACTATTCCCAACCTTCTGCATTTAAGTATCTCATACGTTGATCACTTTTACCTTACTTATCTTAAAATCTCGCATCACGTCTCCTATCTCTTTCATGACCTCCCTTTTACATAGGTGTAATTCATATCCACAACTTAAAGGTCTATTATAATACTTGCACCTCTGGTGCACACACAATCCGGTGGGAGCTTCATACTTACTTCTTATAAGGCTGGTACTTTTCTGACTGGCTTTATCTTAGAGCCGATATAGAATATGGTTAATGTACTATCTCTCTTATACTTAAGAGTGATCCTGCAATGTTCTCAATTACGAGGTCTAAAATTTTCTTGGTCCAATAATCAAACTCCTGATTTACTGAGTTGATGTAACTCTTTAGTTTCCTCTTCCTTCTGATCAGCCTTCATGTAGGCTTAAACTATCTTCCGATATGTGGCTCCTAGGATTAGTTATTACTTTTAGCCTTTCATGGACGATATGGAAAACCAAGATACAATCTTCTAATGATTCGATCCTCTGTCTATGATCTGGACCCAATTCCTTCTTTTAACTTATACCGGAGTCTTCTACGGCTGATCATTAATTGAATAATTTCTTTTGTTCCATCTCAGTTTCCTTCAAATGTAAGCAATTGCTTTTACTGGTCTTTGCCCCTTGTTGCGTGCATACTTAGCTTATCTGAGTTCCCACATATACTGAGATTTTTGTGCAACTCATATGGTCTTGAATATTAATTTTGGTTTTACTCCCCGCTCGTTGGCCATGGTAGGTGCCACTTTCTTATGGAGTGCATACAATGCTGTTGTGAGACTGTTGTTATAAGACCATTCCCTCCTTAGGTCACTGAGCTTAGGTTGAAGCCTTTTTCCTTACTTTCTCAGCTAGTCTTTCATTGTAGTATTTAGGGAGGACCCTCTGACTCTTGTAAAGATGTGAGCTTATTACGGACCTTTTGATGTCCTTCCTTGCTTATAATTATTCGTAGTTACTTATCTCCACGCGCTTGTGCTTTTAGGGTTGCCTCTGAACTAATATTTTGACTGTCTTCCCATGGGCACTCTCTTTTATTCCCGTAACAGTCATACGGTACCTTTAACTACCCCGACTCCTATCTGAATATATCTCAAGTATTACAATGACATTACTGCGAGGCTAAATTCACTGTATTGGGTTTTACTATGCTTATCTTGCACGATCTGCTGATTCATTTGTAATCTCCTGTCTAGACATAACTAGGCTCTTTCTTATCAATTACTAACTACTAGTTGGCCCATTCTCATCTCAATATTCCGCGTAATCTTTCTTGGGTTATTTCTTTTGCCTTAACTTACATCTCGTACTGGCTCCTTATTTATTAATAACAACTCGGGCAGGAACCTTTACTTCCTCTACTTGATGTCGTGCTTGCACAATATTCTGGAATCGTAGCATATCTGTAGGATTTGTATAAGTGCCATCTCATTCCTTTTTTTATTTTTATGGCATTTTTTCTTTACCATTTCATACTCACTAGAACCACTTAATTCTGACTTAGTGCCACATCACTCCATATTCCCCCCTTTAGGGGAGTACTAAGAGCTAAAGCCACGAGGATCTACCTATAGATGTTTTACCTCTTCATCTTTGGCGTCATTTCACAACATCAATGACCCTTACCCGCCTTGTGGCAATCCTTCTGTACCAAGGATAACAAATTCTCTTACTCTCAATGGTGACACTTAGTGCAACTGGCACATACGATCCCTTAAGCTTAACTTTGTTCATATTGCTTGCTTTTAGGGAAGCGTCTTACTAAATGACCATTCTCTGAATTTCTCATGAATCGTCTTATGTTGTCCATTCTATTATCGCCGGAACAAAATCTGAAATTCTCATGATGTCGAGCATTATCGAATCATTCAGTCCCTAATTTATGTTTAGTTTATCTTGTTCACCAATCCATACTGATTTCTTATTACTCTGGGGTCTAATTTTTCCTTTTGGTAATTGCGTTGGAGTCACGAACTTATTTCTCGAAATGAGGATATGACTTTATAGCCTATACTCTTTTATTGTCTCAAGGCCTGTCACCTCTCGTCCTTTCCTTCACCTGACTATAGACTTTGTTATACTGTCATCTTTTTGATCTACCGTTGTCATCCATGTATCACATCTTACTCATAATGCTTCATTAACTCTCTTCTTATTTACTGCAAACATTTATGTCTATCGCTTTATTCTGAAAACTCGAACAAGTCATTCTTTTGCTTTTAGTTCCACTTGCTCCATCTAATGGCTCCTCGAATAGCCTAACATTCTCTTTCTACCAGGGATAGGAGCCACACTAAAGTAATATTTATCCCTTCCAGGCTTCCAGTGCTTATCTTTGTAGTACTCATATCCAGTTGTACTATTTTAGAGTGCACCATCGAGGTGTCTCACAAGGAGATTCATTACCACGTTTTCTCTATCCTTCGGAAACATCAACTAACTCTACCAATCCATCCACTATTTTGGGTTACTCTATCCCCAGCCGGATCCTGATAACTCGTCCTTCTCTTAAACTATGTCAGTTAGCTCCCATTGGACATAACTGAGATTGGTGTGGCCGATTATACATACATATGTCACTGTTGAAGGTACCTCAAAATGCTTATATCTCCCTCCATAAATGGTAAATAATGATAATCTTTATTAAATGGGTACCTCGTACCCTTCTTCATCTTGCTTCTTTTACTTCTTGAAACTTGTATTTATCTTCTGAATCTCTCATTGCCTTTCACCATAGAGGTGGATAGATATTTTTGCCTTAAGGCTTCTTATCAGAAGCTTACACATAAGGTACACACATGTTCTGCTGAAGACCTCACATTTATCCATCAGAGGAATGATGCAAACTCGAGTTCCTCTAACTCAAAACCACAGCAATATCTCTTACCAACCATCTTTATGAATGTGGGCATCATTGTATTATGAATAAGATAGAGTTTAGGAAATTGAGTTCTTACAACTGAGCTCTACCACACGATCTATAGTAAAAAGAAAGAATGACAGTCCTAAATGCCATGTAGCCTCCTGCTTATAAGTGTGGTGCATGATACACAGATAAACAAGACTCTACTAGACACGACTTGTAGACTCCCTAGGACAGAATTGCTCTGATACCACATTTTTTACGACCCAAACCGATGGGCCACGATGGGCACTCGGTACCTTACTCAACCGAGTACCAACGTAACGTATCATTCTTATTACATCATCATATACACATGACATAAGGTCCTAATAGGCCAACATGATCATTTATAAACTCAAAACATAGGCCGACAAGGCCGTACAATCTTTCACGTACACAACATATGTCTACAAGCCTCTAAGAGTACATAAATGTTATAAAGGTCGGGACAGGGTCCCACCATACTAATCAGTACATGTCCTAATCATACCGACCACATAAGCAACTCCGGAGCAAATAGAGCGCACAAATACCTTCCGCTGAGCTGATAGCCTACTTGGAGGACTCTCGACCTGTCTATCAGGACCTGCGAGCATGAAACGCAGCGTCCCCAGGCAAAAGGGATGTCAGTACAAATAATGTATCGAGTATGTAAGGCACATAAATAAGTACATAACAGACCTGGAAGAAATATAGAGTAAATGACTCAACTTGTAAGTCTGGATAACTCTGTAAATCATGAAATACTCATAGTGTCATGCATATGCGTATGAATGTCATGTCGTGCATAGGTACATATTTCATAACATCATCAGACCTCTGAGGGCATCCCATCATATCATCTAGGCCACTATGGGCAAAATCATCAACATATACCAGCTGATCAGGTGGTGGTGCGTATATAACGCCGTAACCTTTCTCCCATATCCCATTTAAATATAATATACATATATACGTGTATATAACGTCATCTGATCATGGGTCAATGTACATGTATAAATGCATAAGAAATACGTTAATAAGATTTTCTTGGAATACCATAAAAATCAATATGCCTTTCGGATAAACTTTATCAAATACGTATTTTTCTGAGACCCATGAACAGACGATAGAACAATGAGATATATGGGAATTCAAGAACATAGGCATCTCTAATACTTCTATGAATAGAGTAATTTATGGGAATTGTGCATTTGCTCGTTTCGTTTGTGTCGTATAGATCATGCCAAAAGAAAGAAGGGATAGCCTTAACATACCTGGAGTAGGGAAAAATCCGTATGATATTCCTGGAAAAGGTTGCACCATACTCCCTTAGAATCGCAAAATCTCACGTTGCTAATGTGCTAATAATTCTCGTTGGAATTATTTGGTGTCAGAATTGGTTTAAGAATCAAAATCACGTTGCTAATGTTTTGTAGAAATTTCCACGAAATTGGTAACAATTGGTAACAAAGTCACTTTGCTAATGTCCAAACCTCACGCCTGATGTGTGTTTGAGAATGAAAAATGTTGCTTCTTATTTAAGATCCTAGAATTTAGGTGTCTTGAAATTGATAAGTTAGGTTGCCACCTAATGTAATAACTTAAAGAGTCATACATATGATTTAAGGGGTGCTGCCACGTAAATCCCCCCTTACTTCTCCAATTATCTACCCTTTTTTCTTAATTAATTCCCCCACTAGTCCAATAATTAACCAATTACCCACATAATTAATAATTATCTCAAATTACATAAAATACTACTCGCTTTTAATATACTTTATAAACCTTACAACCATAGCTATATGGTATCTTGTATGGCAGTAGTCCATAAATACCGGGTATTTTAGCTCGGACCGTATTTTATCCCAAAATGTCAAACTTCGACGAAATTTATTTCCTTCGATTCTCTTACCCTCTTACCTTTACGAATTTATTTATCACTTGTTTGAAATAGCGTAATACTTATAATCTCGAAACATTCTCATTCCCCAGCTTACGTCGATTAACTTACGACGAAACTTCATTTCCGAGCTTATATCAACTTACTTATGGCGTACTTCCATGTACGAAAATATGGGGTGTAACAAAGGCATAATCCTCAAAGGAATCAATTCGCACGATGAGGAATCAAGAAGGGAAGTGCTTCTAACAGCCCTGTAGCCTCTCGAAGATAAGTACAGACGTCTTCGTACCGATCCGTAAGACTCTACAAGACTTGCTCATGACTCGTGAGACCTAAGTGAACCTAGTGCTCTGATACCATGTTGTCACAACCCAAAATTCATTAAAGATCGTGATGGCGCCTAACACCACTGTCAGGCAAACCAACCATAATTAATTAACTTAATTACTCATTTTAGTATTTTTGAATTCATAATTTTTCCTTCAATCAAATAATAATTAATAAAATTTACAGAGTACATTATTATTTTCCCAACTACACTACTGAACAAGTCATAACTGCCCCCAAAATCCGGTGTCACAAGTGCATGAGCATTTACAAGGGAGTAAAATAAAATACCGCATCTGTCCGGAATACAATTTAGACAGGAAAAATATAAATAACTCTGAAGGAGACTCTGCTGGCTGCAGATCGTAATATAGAATGCAACTCACCTAAGTCCCTACATTAGCCACACCTATGCGCCCACAAGGCTGCTAGACATATATGTACCTGCACAAAAATGTGCAGCAACTGTAGTATGAGTACGTAAACAACGTGTACCCTGTAAGTATCAAGTCTAATCTCGAAGAAGTAGTGAAGAGAGGCCGACTTTGACACTCACTATGGGTCAATAATATTAACATGGAAATATTTAAATAAACATGATTTATTTGAACAGTAATAATCTCCTTAACAAGCATAAATAATTAATTCTTTCAATTCCAATAATTTCCAATTTATCAATTTGCTTCACAAGCTGTAATAAAATATCAAGGTATCGTGTGATTATTTTTATTAGGCATGATGTCTGCTGAGGTCGTTCGGCCCGATCCAGAGTGTCGTGTACACTGCCGAAGGACGTGCAGCACGATCCATAGATGTATCTATACTGCCGAAGCCTTCGGCCCGCTCCTCAAGAAAGGAGATCATTTTCTTATAAACTTCCGGAATGAGAAGTTATTATAATAGGGCTAACACATAAGGATGTACAATTTCTATTAATAATTAAATAATTTACACAAAAATTCAAGTATATGAAATTTCGATCTTTTAATATTTTCTCTAACGATTCAGATTACAATTCCAGTATTTTAATTAAATAAAGAATATAATTATCACAAGTAATTCATGATTTTATCCCTAAACTACCCGGACATAGCATAATTATGAGCTACGCACGGACTCTCGTCACCTCATACGTACGTAGCCCCCACAAGAGACTTACCTATCTCAAAGCCTACTTTCTGATCATTGTGTCACGTAAAAATTTCAATTCGATGACGAAATATCCGAAACTATCCAAAAGTTATATGAAATGATTAATACATGCTCAATAATTCGAAATTATACTATCAAATAAATTACCCGACCCAAAATGGTAAAATTCTTAAAATTCACCCCGGGCACATGTGCCCGGATTCTGGAAATTTTTGGAGGAAAACGTTACCCATAATCTCAAGAACTCAAATAAATAATTTTCATCCAATTCCATGTCTAATTTCGTGGTCAGAATCCAAAAAATACCAATTTCAAGGTGTTTCTTCAAAATCCCAAATTCCTACAAATTTTCCATGTTTAAATCCATATATAAACCAAATACCTAACTTGAAATAGGTGGGAATCACTTACCTTGAATTAGATGGTGAAAATACTCCCTTGAAGAGCTCCAAATATCGCCCAAGCCATGTGGAAAATGGGTGAAATGAACCCAAATCATGTTTTTAAAACATTCTGCCCAACACAGTCGTCCCTTCTTCGCGTTCGCGACCAATGCCTCGCGTTCACGAAGGCCAAATGTCTCTGCCCCAAAATTGCTCTTCACGTTCGCGACCTCCTCGTCACATTCGCGATGGCCAGCTGACCTTTCTCCTTCGCATTCGCGTTCGCTCAGACCAACGACCTCAGGCCCATCTCCTCCATTTCCTTCTATGCATTTGCGACTGGCCCACCGCGTTCGTGTAGGTTCATCAAGCACCCCTCCGCGTTCGCGAGCCCTTCTTTGCGTTCGCGAAGCACAAGATAGTAGCCACCATTTTCCTTCTTCGCGCATGCAGGATTCCCTTCGCGTTCGCGAAGAACAAAACCAGAACCAGCAAACCAGCAACAGCTTTTCATCCAAATTCGATCTGAAACAACCTCGAAACATACCCGAGGCCCCCGGGACACCGTCCAATCATACCAACCAGTCCCATAACATAACACAAACTTTCTCGAGGCCTCAAATCACATCAAACAATATCGAAATCATGAATCGCATCCCAATTCAAGCTTAATAAACTTTAAAACTTCAAACTTCTACATTAGATGCCGGAACCTATCAAATCACGTCTGATTGACCTCAAATTTTGCACACAAGTCACACTCGACATTACAGACCTACTCCAACTTCCGGAATCGGAATCCGACCCTGATATCAAAAAGTCCACTCTCAGTCAAACTTCTCAAAAACCATCAAATTTCTTACTTTCGCCACATTACCCGAAATGACCTATGGACCTCCAAATCCACTTTCAGATGCGCTCCCAATACCAGAATCACCATACGGAGCTATTCCAAGACTCGGAATCCCAAACGGACATCGATAACATTGAAATACACTTCAACCAAAATTTATGAAATTCTTCCAAAATGCCAACTTTCCATAATATGCGCCGAAACGCTCCCGGGTCATCCAAAACCCGATCTGGACATACGCCCAGGTCCAAAATCATCATACGAACGTGTTGGAACCTTCAAATCTCGATTCCGAGGTCGTTTACCTAAAAGTCTGACATTAGTCAATTCCTCCAACTTAAAGCTTCTGAAATTAGAATTGTTTTGCCGAATCAACTCTGAACTTCCCGAATTTTAATTCCGACCACACGTACAAGTCATAATACCTGAAGTGAAGCTACTCCCGTCCTCAAACCACCGAACGACGTGCTAGAGATCAAAATGACCGGTCGGGTCATTACATTCTCTCCCACTTAAACATACGTTTGTCCACTAAGAACTGCTATGGAGTTGTCCGAAATCACTGTTTAACACCTCGTGCACCTGTCCGTGCTACCACTACTCAGTTGAGTACATTAGCTCGAGCCAATCCGAAGATACTCCCCTTTATTTAGGCAAATAAGCCTTAGAGCCCAATTCTAACATCCATAATTCTCTGCCAAGCCTGCTTCCATCATAAGAACACCGTATCAATCACTACACGATACGCCAATACACGATTGCATACATTTGTTGAATCCAGACCATGCACCGAATAATTCACACGACCATAATAATATCCTCTAATAGCAATAGCCGAAATCTCACAAATCTGATGCCCACAACACACCTCATGACGCATATAAGTCCCGTTTCAACTCTCGCAATACTGCCACAACAGAAGAGATGTGTAGAAACTCATAACCATCTACTAGATCACAATTCATGGAGTCTATCCTCCCGACGAGAACCATTACCTCATTCTGGACTGAATATCGATATTTACTCTTTAATGTGCCTCATATAAATCTGATCGCACTGTTCCCAGGTGTAATAATCTCGTCTCACCCAGTATAAGTTGCTCAGGATCCACACTTAATAATATAAGGAACACACACATCGAGCCGTAACACTTATACTCACGAAATGCCCGAATATCATCCATAAGCACACCAAGTGCATAATGCGAATCCTGGGGAGACGGGTAGCGTTATGCGCTATAAAACGCAAGCACAACTAAGGTGTGATATATGATCTGCATCTCGAGAGCCATCCTGCTCACATAACACCACCGCTACACGGGACCTCAACACATTGTACAAATAATCAAGTCGTCTCATAACCCACATGGAACAGTGGAGTATTACATGAAATAGCTGATGATGAAATAACATCCAACGTCCGAATACTCCTCTATAAGGAGTGTTATGCTGAATGAACACACCCAGGCTGATGTAGAGTACACGTCCATATTTGGACCCATCAACGGACCTCAAATAGATTCTAATCATACCATGCCTGGGCAAATAACCTCTTAAGGACAACAACGACATATTCATGACACATAAGAACAACCGTCAAGTCCGAAACAAACTTTCACAATTCACACCCAACTGAATAGAGCGCCTTTCAGGCCTAAACTCTCACGTTAGTGATAGTACAAAAATCTCCATACTTTGATCCAAATTTAATCAACCAGGTGACCATACGTCACACTTATACAACCTTCTCGTGGGGTACACTCCCACGACCTTCCGCACCAGGTAACAAAGTCTGCACATCCAGACCACCAGTCATACAATACTGTAAAGTGAATCAAAAGTCCACAAATACATACACAAAGCCTCTTACACATAACTTAGTGAATGCTGCTTTTGGCTCAATAATTTAGTGAAGTGTTGGGAAAAATCCTACTGAGCAGTAGGTCTTGGTTTTTTCACCTTTTGAGCCAGATATTTTTCACGTAAAAATACTTGTGTTCTTTACTTTGCACATTTATTACTCTGCTATAGTAATATAAGGAACACATAGAAGGACCATGTCCTTCTATAATCAGTGCACGCGAAAAATTAGATACCACACAAATCACCCCCACCCCCTTTGTGGTATTAAAGTACAAAACTGTCATGACCCAACTAGAGGGTCATGCACCCGGGCCATACTTGTCGAGCACCAACGTACATTTTATTTAACCTTTCTTATTATCTTTAAGGGCCGGCGAGATCAATATAAATAGTAGACATGGATCATGAACAGCCAACAATGAAAGATAATGGCATGAACATACATAACATGGGACGACAAGACTGTCAAGAAACTATATATAAGGTACGAGCTACTACGCTGCCATGAAAGACTATATAACAAAAATCAGCCGACAAGGCATTCCAAACCATACATGAGTCTACACCTATCTACGAGCCTCTAAAGGAACATAAGTGCTGCAACATTGTCGGAACATGGCCCCGACATACCCATAATATCTATAACAAAAATGCATGCCAAGACCACGACAAGTCCGGAGAAGGGATCTCGCCAATAACCGTTGAATTGGACATCCTACTGTGGTGGGGGAGCTGCGTATACCTGTCTATCAGGACCTGCAGCACGACATGCAGCATCCAAAAATAAAAAGGATGTCAGTACGAATAAAGTACTGAGTATGTAAGGCAGGAAAGCATAAGTAAGAACAGTAATGTAAACATGGATAGAGAATATACAACCTGTGACATCTGGGTACCTCTGAGGGCTACTGACATGAAATACATGATATATACATATATATATACATAAACTTTTAAAACATACGCCTCTGTGGGAATCACCATCATCATATCGTACCCAGCCGAAATAGGCTCGATAAAACGTACCCCGGGTATCATAGGGCTCGGTAGAATCGTACCCGACCATGTGGAGCTCGGTAAAACCCAACTGATCAGTGGTTGCACAATAGGTGTCGTACCCGGCCGACTATAGCGCATCTTGGTAGAGTAAAATAGATACATATATGTGATGCATGATGGACTCATTGGAATCACATTTTGAACCTTTCGGAGTGACGTAAGGTCGGTATCCTTCATACACGTTATTAGGATTAACTCTTAATCAAGAATCTTATAAGATTCAGGAAGTACCAACAACATTGATAACATAATAATAAGAGAAAGTAATATCAACATCAATCATTCCATAAGAAGGGCATCAATGTAAGTACTGCTAGCTTCTAAGAGTAGAGTATCTTTGGAAGCTCATTCATTACATCATGTACAATCGGAGTCGTGAAAAAGAATGAAGGGGATAGCCTCACATACCTTGTATATACTGCCCAACCTCAAGTTATGCAAATGTCACGACTCCTTAGTCTACAATAAGAGAAATGACATTATCGTTATCGTTTAAGTGTCGTAACTATTATGTATCGACCGCAGCCTATTTTATGATGAAACGGACAGCACCTCCCCTATTTATATGACTTTCCACAAGTCAAGACAATCACCAAACAGTCCAAACAACATCAACAATAATATATTGAACATCCCAAAATAGTCCACCAACCAACAACATTACTACCAAGGCTTTCGATATATATTTCACAAGTTATAGCTTCCACGACTTAGCCGCAACTTAGATAATATTAAATACATGTAGAGTAAGAGGTTCCTTACCTTTAAATGGAAAGAACAACTCCAATTTGACCTTAATTGTCCACGAAATATCCCTCCAATTCTGCTACAAGAACAAGGAAGCGAAACCAGCAATCAATTCGGGGTTTTCGGCACTAAAATTACTTTAGAATACTTGAAATCACCTAGGGTTGATATTAAAAACTTGAGGGAGTATTTACAGAATATAAAAAACTTAAAACAACCTCCCACACGAGCTGGAACAACACAAAAATCAGCAACAACAAGAAGAACAAGAAACTTACTAGCGCCACAGGATTCCCGACACTTGATTTGTGTTGTTTTCCCTTTGTTTGGGTCTTGGATCATGAGAGAATCTTGAGAGAGTGTTTTTAGGGTTCTAAGGTCTGAATATACTGAAAATGAATTACTTAAGACGGGGTTGAGGAATCTTATATATATCCATATGTCTTAAACCGCCTATGTGGGCCCCATAGAGAGCTGCTTGGCGCCGTCTCGCGAAAACGTGAATATCTCTCTATTCCGAGATCGTATCGATGAACGTTTAAATGCATTGGAAACTAGACTCATAGATTTTCAATTTAGTAGTATATCACCCTGTAATTCCAAGTACATTGGGAGAAAACCGTAGTAATATTTGACCTAAAGTTTAAGTAAAATTATAAACGTAAGTTGCGACAACTTTTGTCGACTTTTGTTTCATAACTCGCTTGACTTCAAGACTTATGATACAGATATTATACGATTCAAATACATTAAAACATGACCTCTTGTGATAATTAAGCACCTCTAGTTTTACCTGAAAATACGGGTTACAACATCCTTGATTCGTTTAACTTCTAATACTTGTTAACCATTCTTATACACCCTTGTATCATTTAAGACGAATAGGATTAACTTCTCATCATCTCAAAGATAATCTCTTCTTGGATTTACATCGACTAACTTACGGCGTGATCTAAGGTACGTGAATTTGGGTTGTAACACCCTCCCCCCTTAGTAACATTCATCCTCGAATGTAAGGGTTTATGGGGAGTCTAACTCATCGTGGATTCCGACGGAAATTTCTGACTGAGTTTCCCCTATAAAATGGACACTATCCAAACTTGCAAGCAGTTAAACCCAACCTATGGCCTTAGAAGACTATACAAAGCATTATGAATATATACATTAACTGCATATCACCATTTTGTATTAAAAAAGATTATTCATAAGTTGTTGCTTACCTCATAGAGTCGTTTCACCTTCTAATATGTCCTGCTTTCCCCTGGCATCCTCGTTATCTTTAATCAGGAATAGGTAAGGGTATTTAGACTTCATCTCCTCTTCTTCTTCCTATGTCATTTCTTCTATATTCTTGTTCCTCCACAATACTTTGACGGAAGCTAAATCCTTTGTTCTCAGCTTGTGAACTTGTGGATCTAATATAGCCACTGGGACTTATT
The DNA here is from genome assembly GCF_000390325.3 of Nicotiana tomentosiformis. NCBI lineage: Eukaryota > Viridiplantae > Streptophyta > Magnoliopsida > Solanales > Solanaceae > Nicotiana > Nicotiana tomentosiformis. Next base: position 129,305,244 of record NC_090817.1, read on the forward strand.
CATGTGATAGATCCTTTGTAACTTGTACATCTTTGATAGGGACGGCCCGAGAAGGGTCTCCAATACATTTTCTCAACATAGATATATGGAATACTGGGTGGACAAATTCCAATTCGGATGGCAATTCTAATTCATAAGCAACCTGTCCAATTCGTCGAAGAATTTTGTACGGCCCAATATACCACGGACTCAACTTACCCTTCTTCCCAAAATGCATAACACCCTTCATCGGCGAGATCTTCAGGAAAACCCAATCACCAAACCTCAAATTCCATATCACGACATCGGACATCGGAATAAGACTTTTGCCTGCTTTGTGCCGTCCTCAGTCGCTCTTGTATCACTTTCATCTTCTCAATGGCTTGCTGAATCAAATATGGCCCATATAATTCTATATCACCGACTTCGAACCATCCAACTGGTGATCGACATCTCCTCCCATACAGTGCCTCATACGGGGCCATTTTATTACTGGAATGGTAGCTATTATTGTAGGCGAATTCTATGAGTGCTAGATGGTCATCCCAATTCCCCTTGAAATCTAGAACACATGCTCATAGCATATCTTCAAGCGTCTGAATGGTACGTTCAGCCTGTCCGTCAGTCTGCGGATGGAATGCAGTGCTGAGATTTACTTGTGTGCCTAAACTCTTCTGAAAAGACCTCCAAAAGTTAGCCGTAAATAGAGCTCCTCGGTCTGATATAATAGATATCGGCACACCATGAATCCTAACAATCTCCTTGATATATAACTTCGCATAATCTTCAGCCGTGTAAGGTGTCTTAACTGGCAGAAAATGGGCAGATTTTGTAAGTTGATCAACTATTACCCATATGGAGTCAAACTTATGATAAGAGCGAGGTAATCCAATAATGAAGTCCATATTAATCACCTCCCATTTCCAGGTCGGAATCTCTATAATCTGAATCAATCCACCGGGTTTCTGATGCTCGATCTTTACTTGTTGACAATTAGGACACTGGGCTACAAATTCTGCAATAGACTTCTTCATGTTATCCCTCCAATACTGCTCCTTAACATCATGATACATCTTTTTCGAGCCAGGATGGATAGAGTATCGGGACTGATGAATCTCAATCATAATCTTCTCTCGTAACCCTGCCACACTAGGCACACATAATTGGCCATGGTATCTCAGTGTCCCATCTCCTCCGATCTTGAAAGTTGTAATCTTACACTGCTGAATTCCCTCTCTCAATCTTACTAAGGTAGGATCTTCATATTGCCGTGCTTTTACTTTGGCTACCAAAGATGATTCTGTTGTATTCTGTATAGTAACACCTCCGTTATAAGAGTCCAACAATCTGATTCTCATATTGGCTAGCTGGTGAAGCTCTTTGGTCAACCCTTGTCTGCCTGCCTCAATATGTATTAAGCTTCCCATTGACTTACGGCTGAGAGTGTCTGCCACAACATTGGCTTTACCGGGATGGTATAATATCTTGACGTCGTAGTCTTTCAGTAATTCAAGCCACCTACGCTGCCTCAAATTCAACTCCTTCTACTTGAAGATGTATTGTAAACTCTTGTGATCTGTGTAGATGTCAACATGGACGCCGTATAAGTAGTGCCGCCATATCTTCAAAGCATATATTACTACATCCAATTCCAAATCATGAGTCGGGTAATTATTTTCATGCTTCTTCAATTGTCTTGATGCATAAGCATTCACCTTCTCACGTTGCATCAATACGCACCCCAAACCTATACCTGAGGCATCACAATATACCACATAACCTTCTGTTCCTTCTGGGAGAGTGAGCACTGGCCTGGATGTCAATCGATTCTTTAAATCCTGAAAACTATGTTCACAAGCGTCAGACCACTGGAACTTGGTAGCTTTCTGTGTTAACTTAGTCAATGGTGCTGATATAGAGGAAAACCCTTCCAAAAACCGCCTATAATATCCTACTAGACCTAGGAAGCTATGGACTTCTGACGGTGTTGTAGGTCTCGGCTAATTCTTCACTGCATCGGTCTTCTGAGTGTCGACACTAATACCCTCGTCAAGTATCACATGGCCAAGGAATGCTACTGAGTTCAGCCAGAATTCACATTTGGAGAGCTTAGCATATAACTTATGATCCTGAAGGGTCTGTATTACTATCCGCAAGTGGCCCACATGTTCCTCCTCCGAACGAGAATACACCAGAATGTCATTAATGAATACGGTCACAAACATATCAAGATAGGGCCTGAATACACTATTCATGAGATCCATAAAAGCTGCTGGGGCATTTGTTAGCCCGAACGACATCATCAAGACATCAAAGTGCCCATATCTTGTCCGGAAGGCCGTCTTTGGAATATCCTTCTCCTTAACCCTCACCTAATGATACCCTGAACGCAAGTCAATCTTGGAGAAATACTTGGCACCCTGGAGTTGGTCAAACAGGTCATCAATACTTGGAAGTGGATACTTGTTCTTTATAGTAAACTTATTCAACTGTCGATAATCGATACACATCCTTAACGACTCATCTTTCTTCCGCGCGAACAAGACTGGCACACCCCAAGGTGAAGTGCTAGGCCTAATGAAACCCTTATCTAGCAAGTCCTTCAACTGCGCCTTCAACTCTTGCAACTCTGTCGGGGACATCCTGTATGGAGGGATAGAGATCGGTTGAGTGTCAGGCAACGCATCAATACTAAACTCAATCTCCCTTTTAGGAGGAAGGCCTGGGAGTTCATCTGGGAAAATATCTGGAAATTCATCAACCACGGGGATTGATTGTAGAGTAGGCGGCTTCGCTTCCACATCCCTAATGCGAACAAGATGATAAATGTAACCTTTTGTGATCATCTTCCTTGCCTTAAGATAGGAAATAAACCTACCTTTTGGCGTAGCAATGTTCCCCTTCCATTCAATGGCGGGTTCACCAGGAAACTAAAACCTAACCATCTTTGTACAACAGTCAACATTTGCATAGCATGAGGCCAACCAGTCCATTCCCATTATCACATCGAAATCAACCATTTCTAACTCAAATAAATTTGCTGAGGTTTGACGACTACAAATCATCACAATGCAACCTCTATATACCCTTCTAGCAATCACAGAATCTCCTATCGGAGTGGATACCGCAAGTGGTTTACTTATCAATTCAGGTTCAACGCCAAACTTATTAGCCACAAAGGGTGTAACATATGATAATGTAAATCCCGGATCAATTAGCGCATATACATCATAAGAAAACACAGACAATATACCTGTAACAACATCCGGAGATGACTCGAGATCATGTCAACCTACTAGAGCATAGGTTCGATTTTGAGCACCACTAGAACTCGGCACTGCACCTCTACCTCTACCACAACCTGTCAATTGTTAAAAACCTTGTGCTGCAGGTCGAACTGATGAGGAAGAACTAGACACAGATCCAGTTGGCTGAGCCATACCACCACCTCCTCTGTTAGGACAATCCAGCATCATATGGCCAGGTTGTCCGCAAGAATACCACACATCGGAACCTCGACAGCACAGTCCAAAGTGGGCCTTGCCGCACTGATCACAACGAGGTGTTGGGGGTCTCGTCTGACTAGTATCCCTATGATATTGTGAGCCCGATGTCCTTAAACTCTGACTTGAACCAGAATAGGTAAATCAATCATACCGAGGCCTTTGAAACTGTGGAAGAGAACTAGCTACAGGTGGCGCCGAACTCTTCAAAGACTGGGGCCTGATACTTCCTCTGAACTCATCCGAATACCCTGCAAATCTCGCCCTCTTATGCTAGCCCCTATCCTGCTCCCTATCTGCCCTTTGTTGGTGCTTACGATCCTCTAGGGTCTGCGCATAAGCCTGAATATGGGAAATATCCATGCCCTCTACCAAGGAGGCTGTTGTGCACTCATTTATCAGATTTGGTCCTAACCCGTTCATGAACAGGTGCACCCTATCACTCATCTTGGCCACCATATGGGGAGCATACCTTGCCAAAGAATCAAACTGCATACTATACTCTTATACACTCATATTACCCTGTCGAAGGTTCAAGAACTTATCAGCTCTAGCTCCCTGTATCTCAACTGGCAAGTAGTGACGAAGAAAGGTGTCACGGCCCAAAACTAACTCATGTCGTGATGGCGCCTATCGTGGAACTAGGCAAGCCGACTCATTTCCAAAACAAAATGATATTTTCATTTCAAAGATAATTCCAAGGTTATTTAACATAAACCTTCATTTAAAGAGTTCAAATCAAAGAAAAATAGAAGTGCGGAAAAGAAAAGCCCGACATCGGGGTGTCACTAGTCATGAGCATATACTATAATCTGTCTAACAATATCAAGGCTAACTCAGCCCGGAAAATAGCTAAATACAACTAGAGGAAGATAAGAGGGAGAAGAGCAGGGACTGCGATCGCCAAACAGCTACCTTGCTATCTCCAAGAAAATTTGCAACCAGAACACTCAATAACCGCTACCATGTCCAGCTACACCTGGATCTGCACACAAGGTGCAGGGAGTAACGTGAATACGCCAACTCAGTAAGTAACAATAATAAATAAAGACTGAGCAGTAGTGACGAGCAATAAAGCATATAACGTTCATGTCAGGAAATCTCAGTAAAATACCACATGCTCTTAAAAATCAGGATTTGAATCAAACATCTCGTTTAAACCCAGTTCCAGTAAAAATTATTTAAAGACATTTTTCCAACAGTTTTTCAAACAAAGGCTCAATGCAAAGGTGAGAAAAAAATGATGAAATCATAAATAGCCCCTCGGGCAAAACATCACTCATATACAGCCCCTCGGGCAAACCTCACATTCACTCGTGCCACTCGGGCATACCTCACAATCACTCTTGCCACTCGGGCACACCTCACAATCACTCTTGCCACTCGGGCATACCTCACAATCACTCTTGCCTCCCAGTCACTCGGCACTCGGCACTCGCACTCAGTAGGTACCTGCGCTCACTAGGGGTGTGTACAGACTCCGGAGGGGCTCCTTCAGCCCAAGCGCTATAATCTGCACGGACAACTCACGTGCGATAATAATAAAGTATGCTGCAGGCGAGCAGCCCCGATCCACACTCATCCTTACCAATCAGGCACTCAGCCTCACTCAGTCATAGATATGTTGTAGGCGGGCAGCCCTGATCCACACTCATCCTCACTAATCAGGCCATCGGCCTCACTCAGTCATAAATATCTCAATCCACTCGGGCATTTCAGTAAAACAGGGCATTCGGCCCAAAATATTTATATGCATCAAAATAGAGTCATAAAAATTGAGTTATGCGGTAAACAAGTATAAACATGACTGAGTATAGATTTCCAAATCGAAAACAATGAGAGGATGGTAAGAAACAGCCCCTAAGTGTCCAAAGAGCATTGGCGCAAGGCCCAAACATGGCATTCAGCCCAATTTACAGAAATTCTTTCTAAAACATATAAGTATCAAATGGTTTCAACAAAGTATGCAACTTTACAGTTGCTACGGGATGGACCAAGTCACAAATCCCCAACAGTGCACGCCCACACGTCCGTCACCTAGCATGTGCATCACTTTAAAATAATAGAATGATATGAAATCCGGGGTTTCATACTTTCAGGACTAGATTTACAATTGTTACTTACCTCAAAACGTGAAACGTTTTGCTCTGCTATGCCTTTTCCTCGTGAATTGGTCTCCAAATGCCTCGAATCTGGTCATAAATAATTTATTTCAGTCGATAAAATTTATTGGAATTAATTCCACGAGATAATAATGATTTTTCCATAAAAATCCGAAAATTAGCTCAAAAATCGCCCATGGGGTCCACGTCTCGGAACTCGACAAAAGTTACAAAATCCAAAATCCCATTCAACCACGAGTCTACCCATACCAATTTTACCAAAATCTGACCTCAACTCGACCCTCAAATCTACAAATCTTATTTCCAAATTTCTAAGTTCCAATCTCCGGTTTACACCTCAAAATCATGTAATCTGGTCGGATTATTCGATGATAATTCAATATTATGGAGTAGAAATGATCACCAGGGACTTACCTCAAGTTTTCCTTGAAAATATATCAAAAATCTCCTCTTCTCTAGCTCCAATTTGTCAAAAATGGCAAATGGGACGAAGTCCCTGTTTTTATAATTCTGCCCAGACATCCTCGGTTCTGCCTTGATCTTGGCCTTCGATTGAGGTCCTCGATCCTGGCCCTCGATACTGGTTCTCGATCCTGGCCCTTGATTATGTCTTCAACTCGGCCTTTGACCGTGACCCTCGACCCCGAGCTCGATCATGCCTTCGATAGTGGCCCTCGACTCTGGGCTCGATCATGCCTTCGATCGTGGCCGTCAACCCTGAGCTCGATCTGGGCTTCGGTCATGACCCTCGACCTTGAGCTCGATCTGGGCTCGATTTCTGGGCAGAAGCAATTTCCAACAAAAGGAAATTGCAACAGTTGTTCTAGTTCAATATTTGATCCGTTAACAATCCGAAACTCACCCGAGGCCCTCGGGACCTCAACCAAATATACCAACAAGTCCTAAAACATCATACTAACTTAGTCGAATCCTCAAATCACCTCAAACAATGCTAAAACCATGAATTACACCCCAATTCAAGCTTAATGAACTTTGAAATTTCTAATTTCTACAAACAACTCCGGAACCTATCAAATCATGTCCGATTGACCTCAAATTTTGCACACAAGTCCCAAATGACATAACAGAGGTATTCCAATTTTCAGAATCAGATTCCGACCCCGTAATCAAAAATTCAACCCCCGGTCAAACTTCTCAAAAATAAAACTTTCGGCATGTCAAGCCTAATTCCTCTACGGACTTCCAAATAATATTCCGGACATGCTCCTAAGTCCAAAATCATCATACGGAGCTATTGGAATCATCAAAATTCAAATCCAAGGTCATTTACACATAGGTCCATATCCGGTCCACTTTTCTAACTCAATTTTTTAATTATGAGACTAAGTGTCTCATTTCACTCCGAGTTCCTTCCGGACTCGAACCCACTAACTCGATATAACATAATATAGCTGAAAACACAAAAAGTAGGAATGGGGAAAACGGGGTTATAATTGTCGAAACGACCGGCCGGGTCGTTACAAAAGGCCTCAGAAAATTCCTTCCACACGGTTAGAGGAGCATTCGGACCCCTATATCTCTCCAACTATCATACAAAAAAACTGCTAAATCCCATAACCGATAAGAAGCCAACTCTACTGCCTCCGTATCACTAGCATGCATAACCAATGTACGATGAACCTGATCAATAAAAGTTTGCGGGTCCTCCTTGGGGTCTGATTCGGTAAACACTGGAGGGTCTAGATTAATAAAATCATGAACTCTCGCACTAACCAATTTATCACCAACACCGGTATTCTGCCTCTCAGCCTGACCAACTACCAAGCTATTCAACAACTGCACCGCACTGCGCATATTGGGGTATGTAGTGCCAGACGGAGGAACCGGATGTACTGGGTGCCTCCTAATATCCTTTGGAGGAGACGGAGAGGTATGAGACGACATCTAACTCTGAGCCTCACCTTGGCCTGCTCTGGCTGGAGGCACCTGACTGGTACCCTCTCCCACAGATGTATCAAGTCGTTTACTAATCGCTTGCTTCCTAGTCAAAGGCATCGCTGAAAGAAAACAAGGTGAATATTAGATATGAACACTTACGACTCAACTCTATGCACGATCTAGATTCAGGAATAAGGTAACAACCCTAGATGTCATGTAGCCTCCTGATTATAAATGTGGCGCGCTACACATCCATAATCAAGACTCTACTAGACACGGCTCATAGACAACCCCTAGGACAGACTTTCTCTAATACCAAGTTTGTCACAACCCAACTGGAGGGTCATGACTAGCACCCGGGCCATACTTGCCGAGCACCAACGTACATTTTATCTAACCTTCCTTATTATCTTTAAGGGTCGACGAGATCAATATAAATGGTAGACATGGATAATGAATAGCCAACAATGAAAGATAATAGCATGAACATACATAACATGGGACGACAGGACTATCAAGAAACTATATATAAAGTACGAGCTACCACGCTGCCATGAAAGACTATACAACAAAAATCAGCCGACAAGGCATTCCAAACCATACATGAGTCTACACCTATCTATGAGCGTCTAAAGGAACATAAGTGCTACAACATTGCCGGAACATGGCCCCGACATACCCATAATTTCTATAACAAAAATGCATACCAAGACCACGACAAGTCCGGAGAAGGGATCTCGCCAATAACCGCTGAACTGGACAGCCTACTGTGGTGGGGGAGCTGCGTCTACCTGTCCATCAGGACCTGCAGCACGACATATAGCATCCACAAATAAAAAGGACGTCAGTACGAATAAAGTACTGAGTGTGTAAGGCAGGAAAGCATAAGTAAGAACAGTAATGTAAACAGGGATAGAGAATATACAACCTGTGATATTTGGGTAACTCTGAGGGATACTGGCATGAAATACATTATACATACATAAACTTTTAAAACATACGCCTCTATGGGCATCACCATCACCATATCGTACCCGGCCGTAATAGGCTCGGTAAAACATACCCGGCCATCATAGGGCTCGGTAGAATCGTACCCGGCCACGTGGAGCTTGATAAAATCCAACTAATCAGTGGTTGCACAATAGGTGCCGTACCCGGCCGACTATAGAGCGGCTCGGTAAAGTAAAATAGATACATATATATGATGCATGTTGGACTCATTGGAATCACATTTTGAACCTTTCGGAGTGACGTAAGGTCGGTATCCTTCGTACACGTTATTAGGATTAACTTTTCATCAAGAATATTATAAGAATCAGGAAGTACCAACAACATTGATAACATAAGAATAAGAGAAGTAACATCAACATCAATCATTCCATAAGAAGGGCAGCAATGTAAGTACTGCTAGCTTCTAAGAGTAGAGTATCTTTGGAAGCTCGTTCATTACATTATATACAATCGGAGTCGTGAAAAAGAATGAAGGGGATAGCCTCACATACCTTGTATATACTTCCCAACCTCAAGTTATGCAAATGTCACGACTCCTTAGTCTACAATAAGAGAAATGACATTATCGTTATCGTTTAAGTGTCGTAACTATTATGTATTGACCGCAGCCTATTTTACGATAAAACGGACAACACCTCCCCTATTTATATGACTTCCCACAAGTCAAGAGAATTAACAAATGGACCAAACAACATCAACAATAATCATATTGAGCCTCCCAAAATAGTCCACCAACCAACAACATTACTACCAAGCCTTTCGATATATATTTCGCAAGTTCTAACTTCAACGACTTAGCCGCAACTTGGATAATCTTAAATACATGTAGAGTAAGAGGTTCCTTAAATTTAAATTGAAATAACAACTCCAATTTGACCTTAATTGTCTACCAAATATCCCTCCAATTCTGCCACAAGAACAAGGAAGAGAAACCAACAATCAATTCGGGTTTTTCGGCACTAGAATTACTTTAGAATACTTGAAATCACCTAGGGTTGATATTAAAAACTTGAGGGAGTATTTACAGAACATAAAAAACTTAAAACAACCTCCCACACGAGCTGGAACAACACAAAAATCAGCAACAACAAGAAGAAAAAGAAACTTACTAGCGCCACGGGATTTCTGACACTTGATTTGTGTTGTTTGCCCTTTGTTTGGGTCTTGGATCATGAGAGAACCTTGAGAGATTGTTTTTAGGGTTCTAAGGTCTGAATATACTGAAAAAGAATGACTTAAAACTGGGTTTAGGAATCTTATATATATATCTGTATGTCTATACAGCCTATGTGGGCCCCATAGAGAGTTGCTTGGCGCAGTCTCGCAAAAACGTGAATATCTCACTATTCTGAGATCGTATTGACGAACAGTTAAATGTGTTGGAAACTAGATTCATAGATATTCAATTTGGTGGGTATATAACCCCTTAATTCCAAGTACATTGGGATAAAACCGTAGTAACATTTGACCTAAACTTTAAGTAAAATTATAAACGTAAGTTGCGACAACTTTTGTTTGATAACTCGCTTGACTTCAAGACTTATGATACGGATATTATATGATTCAAATACATTAAAACATGACCTCTTGGGACAATTAATCACCTCTAGTTTTACCCAAAAATACGGGTTACAACATCCTTGATTCTTTTAACTTCTAATACTTGTTAACCACTCTTATACACCCTTGTATCGTTTAAGACCAATAGGATTAACTTCTTATCATCTCAAAGATAATATCTTCTTGGATTTACATCGATTAACTTACGGCATGATCTAAGGTACGCGAATTTGGGTTGTAAGAAAAACATCAATTGGTATCAGAGCAGGTTATCCTTGAAGAGGTTTACACCTTAGGAGAAGATCAACACGAGTGCACCACCTGGAAATTGGGAAGGGCAATCCACTGCTAGGTCATCATTATTTAATGGCCAGTACTACTTTTGGTGGAAAAACAGGATGAGAAATCACATTATAGGAGAGGACTATGAGCTATGGGACATTGTCACCGATGGTCCACTGGCTACCTTGAAGAAAAATGCTTAAAGGAGTAGATATGCCAAAGACAAGAGCGGATTGCACTGCTGAGGACTTGAACAAGTGGGAGAAGAATGCTAAAGCCAATAAATGGCTTGTTCATGGACTTGGTCCAGATGAGTACATAAGAATCCAAAGTTGTGCCACTACTAAGGAAATTCGGGACACACTGCAAGTGGCTCACGAAGGAACACCTCGGGTGAAGAGATCTAGAGGAACTCTAATGTACTCTCAGTATGAGAACTTTTCTATGAATTAAGGAGAAACCGATCAAGAAATGTACACAAGGTTCACTACACTGACTAATGTGTTAAAATCTCTTGGAAGGATTATTCTTGAAGAAAATTGAGTCGAGAAGATACTGACTAGGGTTTTTCCTATCACTTGGGAGAGAAAAATCACTGACATCCAGGAATAAAAGAATATTGCCACTCTCCCACTGGATCAAATAATTGGAAATTTAACTGCCTATGAACTTAGGAGACAAACCATAAAGATGGATGTACCTAAGCAGGAAAGGAGTTTCGCATTCAGAATCACTGAAGGTTCTGATCTGGAAAATGAAGAAATGGCTATGATCACTAAGGATTTCAAGAAGTACCTGAGGAGAGGAAAAGGTTCCTCAAAAAGTGGAGGTTATAGCAAGTCAAAAGCTCATGAGAAGCAAACCAATGATGGCTACTACAAGTGTGGAAAGACTGATCACCACATCAAAAATTGTCCTTTGTGGGAAATTGAATAGAAGAAGGAAAGAGCTGAACGAAGGAACAGGAAAAAGGAACACGTTCAGCCCAAGAAAATCAAAAACAAAGGATCAACCAAGGTTGTGGTCGCTGCTTGGGGAGAAAGCTCAGATAATGATGATGAGGATGAACGAGCACTTATGGCCATTGAAGAATCTGATGAAGAAACTGAGTTAAGTGTCCTTCATCTAAAAGACAAGATTAGATTTTTGTCTAAAGAAAGGTTATCTGAGTTACTACTAGAGCTAATTGATGAATCTGAGGATGTAAATGACGAAAAAGAATAGCTATCTAAAGAATGTATGTTTTTGAAGGACATGTGCAAAAACCTGGAATTTAGGGTTAGTGAAATTGTAAGTGAAAATATTGTGTTGAAGAACCAAGTTCATGCACTTGACTCAACTGTCCTAAAGCTTAGATCTGAAAATCTAAAATTGAAACTAGGAACAGGCAAATGTAGGATGATTGTACAAGAGAGATGAACAGGTAAGAATTCTAAAGGAGGATCTAAGAAAGGTCAAGAATGAGCTAGACAGAACCTGTAAATGGAACAGATCCTCTGATGTACTTTCATGGCTACAAGAACACCATAGTAGCAATAGAAAAGGACTTGGCTTTGGGAACCCGGCACCTAAGTGGGATCCCAAAAGCAAGTACCTCACACTTACTGAGAATAAGATTTGCACACACTATGGTAAAATAGGTCACTATAAAAGTGAATGCACTGTAAAAGAAAAGGCAAGTCAAAAGAATAAAGAATTTGTTCAAGGGAAGAATAGGCTACCAAGTTGGACTAAAAAGAATCTGATTCATCCTTTTGCCTATATAAAGGGACCTAAACTAGTTTGTCTTCCTAAGACTAACCCCTGATTTCCTTTTGCATGTCCAAGTGAAGAGGAGCAGCCAAATATGATACATGGATAGTGGCTTCTCAAAGCACATGACAGGAAGCAAGAACCAGTTCCTTTCACTTGAGAACCTTAAAGGAAGTAATATCTCATTTGGAAATGGGAAGAAAGGTGAGATCATTGGGGTTGGAAAGGTACGTAAGACTGATTCTCACTCTATTGAGAATGTCTACTTGATAGATGGATTGAAGTGCAGTCTAATAAGTGTATCACAATTATGTGATAGCGGTACAATGGTAGCATTCACCTCTACAAAATGGTTTGTGATTAATCTTACCACTAACAAGATAGTTTTGCAGGGAAAAAGAGTAAACAACATATATATTGTGGATCTGTCCACACTTTCAGAGAATGAACTCACTTTCTTAAGTGTGTTGGATAATGATCCCCTCCTTTGTCATAAGAGACTTGGACATGCCAGTCTAAGTCAACTCAACAAACTAGTCTCTAAGGACTTGGTGATAGGGCTGTCTATCATTAAGTTCAAGGAAGATAAATTTTGTGAGGCTTGTGCAAGGGGGAAGAATGTAAGATCCTCTTTCAAAAGCAAGAAAGTGGTAAGCACCACCAAGACGATGGAACTTATCTATATGGATGTTTGTGGACCAATGAAAACATTGAGCAGAGGTGGTAAGAGATATGTTATGGTGCTTGTTGATGATTACTCTAGGTTTACTTGGACATTGTTTTTAACATCTAAAAATGAAGGATTTAACATGTTCACTTCTTTTGTTAAAAAAACTCAAAAATGACTAGGTAATCAACTTGCATCACTTAGGTCTGATCATGGTACTGAATTTGAGAATGCTAAATTTGCTGAATTTTGTGATGAGCATGACATAAATCATAATTTTTCTGCTCCTAGGACTTCACAGAAAAATGGAGTAGTTGAAAGGAAGAATAGGACATTGGAAGAAATGGCTAGGACTATGCTTCTTTCTAGTAAACTGCCATATAGTTTCTCGGCAGAAGTTGTGAACACTGCATGCTACATCATAAATAGGTGCATGACTAGACCTCTTGTTAACAAGACTCCCTATGAGTTACTTAAAGGGAGAAAGCCAAATATATCTCATCTTAGGGTATTTGGATGCAAGTGCTTTGTGCACAATATGGTAAGGACTCCCTAGGTAAGTTTGATCCCAGAAGTGATGAGGAAGTATTCTTGGGATATTTTTCACATAGTAAAGCTTATAACATTTATAACAAAAGAACTATGTGTATAGAAGAAAGTATACATGTGGTTTTTGACGAAACTAACATTTTTTCTCAGAGGCAACAACATGATAATGAATCAATTGCGCTAGTAAGAAACTCAAATGAAACCACAGCCCAGACAGAAACTGCACCAGAGGAAGGAACGGGTGATGAAACAGGTCCTTTCACCCAGGGCAACTTGACAGGGGGAACTGAACAAAGAAGAATTGATCCTCAAACCTCGAGGGAACATGTCCATGAACCTATTCCTCAGCAACAAAACATTGAAGGAACATCTAGGGGAAACCAGTTGGTTGTGAAACTGTCACGACCCAAAATCCCACCATAGGCGTCGTGATGGCACTTAGTCTCTAGGACTAAGTAAGCCGATTACAATTTCATTTCGAGCCTTTTTTTTTTTAAACATATAATTTAATACAAGTATCGAAACCAAAAGCGGAAACATATATAACAACCTCCCAAAACTGGTAATACAGAGTCACAGACTCTAAATGAATACATGCAATGATCTCAAGGATCAATTATACAATATTGTTCGAATAAGAGTTGACAGTACAACAAAATGGAAAGACTCCAAGGGACTGCAACAACCCAGCAGCTCTACCTTGAATCCTTGCGATCAACACACTAACTCTGCCCGAGTCCGATATCTCCAATACCTGGCTCAGCACAAAAATATGCAGAAGTGTAGTATGAGTACACCACAGTCGATACCCAGTAAGTATCAAGACTAACCTCGGTGGAGTAGGGACGAGGTACAGTCAAAACACTCACTAGTCAAATAACATGTGCAATATAGCAGGATACAATAATACTGGAAAACAACTAGCAGTGATAGCAACAAAAATCAACCAATGATATAAACAGCAAGGCTACAAGAACACCATAATTATTACTCAAATGAATAAGGAACACAAGTACAACCAATTTAACAAGTCCTTCAAATATAAATCTTTCACACATAATTTTTTCGAATAAAGACCTTCTGAATATATTTCTTTCAAATAAATATCTTACGAATATAAAATTCTTTCAAATAAATATCTTTCGAATATAGTTCTTTCAAATAAATGTCTTTCGAATATAATTCTTTCAAATAAATATCTTTCGAATATACTTCTTTCAAATAAATGTCTTTCGAATATAAATTCTTTCAAATAAAAGTCACTCTGTGACACCTCATTTCATAATTATAAAACATAGGTCTCAGCCCACTTTTATATTTTTGTAACACGGGTCCCAGCCCACTTTCATGTTTCCACGGCACCTCGTGCCCATATTTCTATCAAAACCGCACAGACAACTCACATGCCAATAATACAAATCATCATATTTTTCCTGGCACCTCGTGCCCACATTTCATATATGTTGCGGCATGCAACCCGATCCCATATAACATTAATCATACCTGTTGTGGCGTGCAACCCGGTCCCATATAACATAAACTGCCCGGTAATAGCCACAGGCTCACGATTTCAACATAGATCAGACTTCTATGAAGTTTACCGAAACAACAAGGCAAGTTGCACAAGATATAAGAATAAACACAAGGAAAATGACAACATCACATAAAAATTACCAACACAATAACCCCACATCATCACATATCATCCCTGACAATAGCCACCCTTATATCTCATATAGCAACCCTTATCACTTCTATAATAGCCTCATTTATCCCTCCGACCTGATAATATCACTAGCCACATTTATCGCTCTTATAGCCACCCTTATCGCTCCGTTTAATAGGCACCCTTATCACTCCACTCAGACAATATCCCAACACACATAACCATAGTGAAATGCCACCCTTATACCCACACAATATTAACAGTGGAATGCTATCCTTATGTCCTCATAATAATAACTCAAATCACACAATAACTCACACGGAACATTAGAACGACAAAACAACACAATAAATTCATATCATAAATTGCCCAATGGTCACAACAAATTCCAAAGATATAAAAACAAATCAATAAATTTTACAACAAATAGCTCAAGGCTCCACACAACGTATATAACACCTCAAAAATAACAGAGATAGAAAAGTAACTCAACATAGGACAACACCTTCTTAAATCCAAATTTTGATAAATATATTAATGCCTCAATATAAATTTATTTAATAATTATTTGCAGATGAAAAATCCATAATGAAATTAATTTCAAGAAATATCAAATCAACAAACACACAGAATTCACATAAAAATCCAAGTGACGATCATCCCAAATTATCATATAAAATACTAACTCGACAAACAAGGAATGAGGCATGGCAAATCAAGGATTTACTAAGTTCCAAGAATTTTTTAATTTAATACATAAGGGTGTCTACGAATTTTAACTGATATAATTTGCACATATAGACCAAGTACGTACTCGTCACCTTGCGTACACGGCTTTCAATCACACAATTTTCACATAAGACTCAATGCCTAAGGGGTAATTCCCCCACTCAAGGTTAGGCAAGATACTTACCTTTTTGAAGTTATGCCGATATTCCAAAATAGCTCTCTTGCTTGAATTGACGTCCAGAAAGCTCAAATCTATCCAAATTAATTTATAACTTCATTAAAATTCATCGAAAATAATTTCGGATAATAAAACGTCAACTTAAAATTTTATTCTAAAAAGTCAATGCGGGGCCCACCTCTCGGAACCCGACAGAATTTTATGAAATCTGAACACCCATTCCGATACGAGTTCAACTAAACCAATTTTATCAATTCCGTTAACGAATCGACCTCCAAATCCTTAATTTAAGGTATAGAAAATTTCTACCATTTTCAACCCAATTCACTAAATTCATGATAAAAACAATAATAGATTCATGTATTTTTACCAAAATCGAGTTAGGAATTCTTACCCCCAATGTGTTCCTTGAAAAACACTCAAACAATCGCCTCACCAGAGCTTTCTTCGTCCAAAAATGGAAGAATGAGAGGAAGTCTCATTTTTGGACTTTATTCTACTGCCCAAGGGTTTGTTATTCATGTTCGCGACCTTCCCCTCGCGTTCACGATGAACAAATTATTCCACAGCTAGTTCCAAACTCTTCTTAGAAAGCCTCTAGTATAATGGTCATAACTTTTAGTACAAAACTCAAATTGACAGATAGTTTACCTTTTTGAAATCTAGACATCAAGGGCTACAACTTTCATGTTTTGCCCATCTGCCAATTCCTTACAGATTTCACGATATAAGCATTATTAGGCAGCCATGTGCTGCAGAAATATCTTCTTCGCGATTTCTAAAGTCTTCCCGGATAGCCTATAGTAGATCCACCATAATGTTTTGTACACAACTCCAAATTCCAAGCGGTTTACATTTCTGAAGACTAGACACAAAGGTCTACAACTTTTATTTTTGGATCATCTCCAAATTCTTTATAGATTGCAAGATATAAGCTTCCGAAGTCGGGTGACGGACAACAGGAATTCCTTCTTCGCGAACACGAAGAACAAAATCCCATAAGCCAAATCCTTCTTCGCGAATGCTAAAGGAACCTCCCGAACGCGAAGAACACCAGACATCAGAAAACCAGCATCCAAAGTAGCCCAAAATGATCTGATAACACCCGAAATACACCTGAGGCCCTAGGGACCTTAACCAAATATAGCAACAAGTCCTAAAACACGATACAAACTTAGTCGAAACCTCAAATCACATCAAACAACAATGAAACTATGAATCGCATCTCGAATCAAGCTTATGAGTTTATGAAATTTCCAAATTCTATAACTCGTGCCGAAACATATCAAATCAATCCGGAATGACCTCAAATTTTGCACACAAGTCAAAAATGACATAATGGATCTATTTCAATTTTTGGAATCGAATTTCGACCCCGATATCAATAAAGTCAACTCCCGGTCACACTTTCTAAAAATCTTTCATTTTTCAACTTTCGTCATTTCAAGCCAAAATCAATTACGGACTTCCAAAAAAATATCTGGACACACTCTTAAGTACAAAATCATCATACGAAGCTATTGACATCATCAAAATTCCATTCTGGAGTCGTTTGCTCAAAAGTCAAACTCCGGTTTAGAAATTTAAGGTTTATAAAATAAGGATTGTTCTTCTAATTAAATTCTGAATCTTCCGAAAACCAAATTCGACCATACCTGTGGGTCATAATACAAATTACAAAGTTGATCGAACTCTCGGAATCCAAATCGAGACCCGGTATCAACAAAATTCCAATTATGGCCAAATTTAAGAATTCTTTAAACCTTTAAATTTCTAGTTTCCGTCAAATGGAGATAATTCAAGCTAGGGACTTTCAAATTTGATTCTGGGCATACGCCCAAGTCCCAAATCACGATTCGGACCCACCGGAACCGTCAAAATACTGATCCGGATCCGTTTTCTCAAAATATTGACCGAAGTCAACTCAAATAAATTTTAAAGGCAAAATTTTACATTTTCTTTGGTTTTTCACATAAAATTTTCCGGAAAAAGATACGGATTGCGCACGCAAATTGAGGAAGACTGAATGGATCTATTCGAGGTCTCAGAATACATAAATGAAGGTTAGAATTAAAAAATACATATCGGTTCTATCACATTCTCCACCTCTAAAACAAACGTTCGTCCTCGAACGTGGTAAGAACTATTTTGTGGTTATCAAATTGCTGACTTTTCTCTTACACATATACTCGCGGGTGATTCTACGTCACCACAATCGACATACGTCTGACCACACCATATCAATTGAGATTATTTCTTTTATCCATATTTATAACTTTAAAACCAAATTTCTTACACACCAAACATTTTCAAAAAGTATTATTTTTCATATCAACGCATGGTATTAACCTCAACCGGCGGTAGCAACTCGTGTCTATGCACACATCATACGTATGACCATAACCACATCTCTGGTCTTAATAGCTATTCATAATCAATTACAACATCGTCAATTAACCTCATGTTAACAAAAATCTCATTTCAAACCTTCACCTTACTAACAACGAGACACGAGGCATGAAGACCTCATAATTATTTACCCGAATTAACGAGTCACATTTAACGCCACCTGGGCACTCACATCGTAGGCTAAAGCTCAATAATTACAACATGAATATGGCTAAATGTGCACAGAAAAATACATACAAGCTTTATCAAATAAGCCTAACATGCATGACTCCCCATTAGTACTATAGTTCAAATTAAATTTCACAAAATGAGAATTTAAAACACATGAATTAAACCAAAAGGGTCTCATCAGGATATAAATTTCACCGTGGCTTGTAGCCCAGTTTAAACATATCAAATCATATTTAAAATGCAAGGATCCCGTCCTCAGCTCTGAATCACAAGTAATATGCACATCGTGCCAATCAAAATCTTTCCATTTTCTTCTTTAAAATAATTTTCGTTAAACAAGGTCACAACACATAATTAACACCCATACCGGTAGCGCATATAATTTACAAATTATAGTCAGTAATCCGAAAACTACATCAAACTCACCGTATTGAGTAACAGAAAGTCATTTTCAGCCTCACAACTCTTTTTAGTGACTAACATAAAATGATAGACATGGCTATCTCCATAGAATCTCCCAACAGGAGTAAACACATAAGTATATTATAGAATCACGAAGCTAACTCATAAGTGGATCATAATAGAAGGACTTGCCTCGATACTCATAACCGAATCAAGTTAAGGAAATTATTCCTTTATAATAAATCGAGATCGTACTTGTAACGACACCATATGATGTAGCGACCTTAGTCATACCATAGAAAATATATCAACGGGTCGGGCCCCCACCTCTAGGACGCCCTCTACCCACCTGTTATCCACCCCGAACACGTTCTAACATCTTGGCAATTTCTACCACTAGCCGAAATAAAGTATCATCCTGTAGCTCCCGAGTCGTATAAAATTTTACGATCATAATTGAGTCCTTTAATGAATCTGTGGACTCGCTCTCTGGCTGTAGGAACCAAAGTAGGAGTATGACAGGCTAACTTACCGAACCTGATGGCATATTCTGATACCGTCATGGTGTCCTGACGCAATCGTTCAAACTTTGTACACCACGCATCTCGGAGAGTCTGGGGAACAAACTCTTTCAAAAAAAAATATCTTCGAAAATTGAGCCTAAGTTAGTGGTATTACATCGGCTAGTCTATTGTCTTCATAAATTTGTCACCATTGACACACTGCTCCTGACAGCTGAAATGTAGTAAAGGCAACTCCGCTCACTTCCACAATGCCCATGGTGCGGAGAACATAGTGACATTTTTTTTTCTAGAAATCCCTGGGCATCCTCGGTAGTTGTGCCACTGAAAGTAGGTGGACTATACCTCTTAAATCTCTCAAGTCTCTTTTGTTCTTCTTTTTATAGCCTCTGACCTGAACTCAAGCTGAACCTGGAATAATAGGCTATACCGGTACTATACCCGGAACTCGACCAATGTGAACCTGCTGCTCTGGAGTACGGGTGGTAGGAGTCGGAACTCCTCCCCCAATCTTTGAAATATTTGGCGAAACGGAGATCAATCCTGCATGAGTCAGTGTACCAAAGATGTTCAGGAATTGTGCTAAAGTCTCCTGAAATTCGAAGGTAACAACAGGTGTCTCTGGTACTTGTCCTCCAACCGGAGTTACTGGCGGCTCCTCAACTGCTACTCTGACAAGTGCTCTAACTGCGGCCCCGGCCTCTTGCGACCCTAGCAGAATGCACGGGTGTCTGCTCAGCTGACCCGGTAGCGTGTCTCCTCACCATCCGTGAGAGAATAGAGATACAAAGGCTCAAACTCTAAAATCAACAAATTCCGCACAACAAGAATGAAAGAAGTGAAAATTTTCTAACAGTTTTGTAGCCTCTCGAAGATAAGTACAGACGTCTCTGTACCGATCCGCAAGACTCTACTAGACTCGTTCCTGACTCATAGAACCTATGAACCTAGAGCTCTAATACCAACTTGTCACGACCCAAAATCCCACCATAGGCGTCATGATGGCACTTAGTCTCTAAGACTAGGTAAGCCGATTACAATTTCATTTTGAACAATTTTTTTTAAACATATAATTTAATACAAGTGTCAAAACCAAAAGTGGAAACAAATATAACAACCTCCCAAGACTGGTAATACAGAGTCACAGACTCAAACTAAATACATGCAATGATCTCAAGGATCAAATATACAATACTATTCGAATAAGAGTTGACAGTACAATAAAATGAAAAGACTCCAAGGGACTGCAATGACCCAGCAACTCTACCTTTAATCCTTGCGATCAACACACTAACTATGCCCGAGTCTGATATCTCCAATACCTGGATCTGCACAAAAATGTACAAAAGTGTAGTATGAGTACACCAATATCGGTACCCAGTAAGTATCAAGACTAACCTCGGTGGAGTAGTGACGAGGTACATTCAAGACACTCACTAGTCAAATAACCTGTGCAATATAGTAGGATACAATAGTACTGGAAAACAACTAGCAGTGATAGCAACAAAAATCAACCAGTGATATAAACAACAAGGCTACAATAACACCATAATTATTACTCAAACGAATAAAGAAAACAAGTTCAACCAGTTAAACAAGTCCTTCAAATATAAATCTTTCACATATAATTGCTTCGAATAAATACCTTCTGAATATATTTCTTTCAAATAAATATCTTTCGAATATAAAATTCTTTCAAATAAATATCTTTCGAATATACTTCTTTCAAATAAATGTCTTTCGAATATAATTCTTTCAAATAAATATCTTTCGAATATACTACTTTCAAATAAATATCTTTCGAATATACATTCTTTCAAATAAAAGTCACTCTATGACACCTCATTTCATAATCATAAAACACGGGCCTCAACCCACCTTCATATTTTCGTAACACGGGTCCCAGCCCACTTTCATGTTTTCACGGCACCTCGTGCCCATATTTCTATCAAAATCGCAAGGACAACTCACATGCCAATAATAAAAATTATCATATTTTTTCCGGCACCTCATGCCCACATTTCATATATGTTGCGTCGTGCAACCCGATCCAATATAACATTAATCATACCTGTTGCGGCATGCAACCCAATCCCATATAACATAATCTTCCCTGCAATAGCCATAGGCTCACGATTACAACATAGATCAGACTATTATCAAGTTTTCCGAAACAACAAGGCAAGTTGCATAAGATATAAGAATAAACATAAGGAAAATCACAACATCACATGAAAATTACCAACGTAATAACCCTACATCATCACATAAAAATTACTAACATAATAACACCACATCATCACATATAATCCCTGACAATAGCCATCATTATCTCTCCTATAGCCACTCTTATCACTCCTATAATAGCCTCCCTTATCCCTCCGCCCTGAAAATATTAGTAGCCACCCTTATCGCTCATATAGCCACCCTTATCGCTCCATTTAATAGCCACCCTTATCACTCCGCTCAAACAATATCCCAACATACATAACCACAGTGAAATGCCACCCTTATACCCACACAATATAAACAGTGGAATGCCACCCTTATATCCTCATAATAATAACTCAAATCACACAACAATTCCTACGGAACATTATAACGACAACACAACACAATAAATTCATATTACAAATTGCCCAATGGTCACAACAAATTTCAAATATATAACAAAAATAATAAATTTCACTACAAAATAGCCCAAGGCTCCACACAACGTATATAACACCTCAAAAACAACAGATATGGAAAAGTAACTCAACATAGGACAACGCCTTCTTAAATCCAAATTTTGATAAATATATTAATGCCTCAATATAAACTTTTTTAATAATTATTTGCAGATAAAAAATCCATAATAAAATTAATTCCAAGAAATATCAAATCAACAAACACACAGAATTCACATAAAAATCCAAGTGGCGATAACCCCAAATTATCATATAAAATACAAACTCGACAAACAAGGAATGAGGCATGGCAAATCAAGGATTTACTAAGTTCCAAGAATTTTTCAATTTAATACATAAGGGTGTCTACGAATTTTAACCGATATAATTTACACATATAAACCAAGTACGTACTCGTCACCTTGCGTACACGGCTTTCAATCACACAATTTTCACATAAGACTCAATGCCTAAGGGGTAATTCCCCCACTCAAGGTTAGGGAAGATACTTACCTTTGAAGTTATGCCGATATTCCAAAATAGCTTTTTTGCTTGAATTGACGTCCGGAAAGCTCAAATCTATCCAAATTAATTTATAACTTTATTAAAATTCATCGAAAACAATTCCGGATAATAAAACGTCAACTTAAAATTTTATTCTAAAAAGTCAATATGGGGCCCGCCTCTTGGAACCTGACAGAACTTTTATAAAATTTGAACACCTATTCCGATACGAGTTCAACCATACCAATTTTATCAAATTCCGATAACGAATCGACCTCCAAATCCTCAATTTAAAATATAGAAAATTTCTACCATTTTCAACCTAATTCACTAATTTGATGATAAAAACAACAATAGATTCATGTATTTTAACCAAAATCGAGTTAGGAATTTTTATCCCAATATTTTCCATAAAAAACACTTGAAAAATCGCCTCACCGGAGCTTTCTTCATCCAAAAATGGAAGAATGAGATGAGGTCTCATTTTTGGACTTTATTCTGCTGCCCAGGAGTTTGTTCTTCGCGTTCGCGACCTTCCCCTCGCGTTCGCGATGAACAAATCCTTCCACAGCCATTTCCAAACTATTCTCAAACAGCCTCTAGTACAATGGTCATAACTTTTATTACAAAACTCCAAATGACAAATGGCTTACCTTTTTGAAAACTAGACATCATGGGTTACAACTTTCATGTTTTACTTATCTCCCAATACCATATAGCTTTCGAGATATAAGCTATCAAAGTTAGCCCTATACAGCAGAAGTTTCTTCTTCACGATTTTTAAACTCTTCCTGGACAGCTAATAGTGTATCCAACATAACTATTTGTACACAACTCGAAATGCCAAATGGTTTACATTTTTGAAAACTAGACACAAAGGGACAAAACTTTTATTTTTGGATCATCTCCAAATTCATTATAGATTGCAAGATATAAGCTTCCGAAGTCGGGTGACGGACAGCATAAATTCTTTCTTCGCGAACGCGAAGAAAAAAATCTGAGAAGCCAAATCCTTCTTCGCGAACGCGAAGAACAACACCAGACATCAGAAAACCAGCATCCAAAGTAGCCCAAATAATCTGATAACACCCGTAACACACCCGAGGACCTCGGGACCTTAACCAAATATAGCAACAAGTCCTAAAACACGATACAAACTTAGTCGAGGCCTCAAATAACATCAAACAACACCGAAACTACAAATTGCACCTCGAATCAAACTTATGAGTTTATGAAATTTTCAAATTTTATAACTTGTGTCAAAACATATCAAATTAATTCGGAATGACCTCAAATTTTACCCACAATTCAAAAATGACATAATGGAGTTGTTCTAATTTTCGGAATCAAATTTCGACCCCGATATCAATAAAGTCAACTCTCGGTCAAACTTTTTAAAAACCGTCCATTTTTCAACTTTCGCCATTTCAAGCCAAAATCAATTACGGACTTCAAAATAAATATCCGGACACACTCTAAGTCCAAAATCACCATACAAAACTATTGACTTCATCAAAATTCCATTCCGAAGTCGTTTGCTCAAAAGTCAAACTTCGATCAAACTTTAGAAATTTAAGCTTTATAAAATAAGGATTGTTCTCTAATTAAATTCTGAATCTTGCAAAAACCAAACTCGACCACACCCACGGGTCATAATATATATTACGAAGTTGATTGAACTCTCGGAATCTAAATCGGGACCCGGTATCAACAAAAATCCAATTATGGCCAAATTTAAGAATTATTTAAACCTTTAAATTTCTAGTTTCCGTCAAATGGCGATAATTCAAGCTAGGGACTTCCAAATTTAATTCCAGGCATGTGCCCAAGTCCCAAATCATGATACGGACCCACCGAAATCATCAAAATACTTAATCCAGATTCGTTTGCTCAAAACAGTGACCAAAGATTAGAATTAAAAATGACATATCGAGTCATCACATACCGGAACCGTCAAAATACTGATCTAGATCTGAATAGAGCTATTAGAGGTCTCGGAATACATTAATGAAGGTTAGAATTTAAAAAAACATATTGGTTCATCACAAAAACCTTACAAGTATCAAAGTTCTCATCCCATTGAGAACATAATTACTAATCCAACCTCTGGAATCAAAACTAGGGCTTCCTTGAAGAATCTTTGTGATTTTGATGCCTTTTTATCTCTTATTGAACCTAAAAATGTTGCTAAGGCTTTACAGGATACATACTGGGTGAATGCAATGCAAGATAAACTCACTCAATTTGAAAGAAGTCAAGTTTGACATCTGGTACCAAGACCAAAGGACATATCAGTAATTAGTACAAAATGGATCTTCAGAAACAAACTTGATGAAGATGGAACAGTTACAAGAAATAAGGCAAGATTGGTGGTTCATGAATATAGTTGTAGACAAACAAAATTTTATTAAATTTAAATTCACAAGTAATTTGGATTTCATCATGTATTAAATACATATTAGTCCAACTAATACTATGGGCTAGTATAATCAGGTCGATTATTTAAATCTAAAATGAATTGATTTAAATAAAAGTCCAATGTTCTATTGGGCTAGCCCGTCAATTGGTCTTCTATCAAATAGGTCAGCCCATAAGCTCAAGCCCAGTGATCCACTAGGGTTTTCTTGGAGACTACTCCACCCCCACTACTATATAAAGGGGTCAAAGGAGAAATCTAAGACGCAAGCAAGTAAGCAGAAGGAAAGGCTAAAGAAGCTCTGAAGAATAGCATCAAGGTCTCCATCCATATATGCAATCATCTTCTGTGGTCAAATTCCAAAGGCGAACTCAAATCATAAGCGGGCGGCTTCAAATCTTCCGTTCGTGATAACCCAACAACAAATCCTGGTTCGTGACGAGCTTCAAGTTATTTGAGACGCACCACAAATTTGAAATTCGTCAAGTTCAAGATCAAGCTCTCAAGCTCTTGAACTATCATTCGTGAGGAGAAGAATCAGAGGACCATATCTCTTTAGATTCGAGATATTCTAGAGATTGTAACCCCATCACTTGAAATTGAATATAATATTTGTCGCTATACTTCTTGTCTTGATTATTATTTTCAGGAACGAAATTTAGTTGTCACAAATTTTAGCACGCCCAGTGGAACCATCTCTACCTCTCATTACTTCTCAACTCTCAATATTCAAGATCACTAAGATGGCTTCAAAGAAGATCGACTCAAAAGTTGCTGACTCCAAGTTTTCTTCTGACGTTGAAAGTATCCTGAACGCTACTATGGGGAGTCTTGGGCCAATCACCTGAAGCAAGGCGAACGTCTTGGGACAAAAAGCACTCTAAGTGTCGTCTGCATCAATGCTTGCTTTGAGATCTTCATCATCCGAAGAAGAAAGGTCCTCTACTAGGAAATCGGAGAGAGGAGATAATGTTGCAGAAGTTGTGGAGAAAGCTCCTGCTCAACTTATTTTATATAATACCAAGAGTCAACTTACCCAACCTGATGATGAAGTTTTAAATGTTGGCTCAACGCTAATCTTACCATATGACATGTTCCAAACTGAGTTCAATCCGTGGGAAGGTCTCGGTTATTATTCATCATCTGCAATAATCATGGAGGAAATAATGACTAACACTTCGACAATGGAGGAGCAACTCGCAAACCTGACAAAGGCGATTGATGGCTTAACAAAGTATGCTCAAGATCAAGATGTCTGTATCGCAAAATTGACAGGCATAGTTGAAAGCATGATGGATGGAGAATCAAGTCATGCACCTGGAAAGCTCCCTGAAGTCCATGAGAAGGCTGATCCCCCAACAAAACAAGTGTCATCTGCCAAAGAAATTCATGTCTTCTCCGAAGGATCAATTCCTATCGAACAATTGAAGGAATTCATTGTAGGAACTATCAAAGATAAGTATGAGGTCGCTTCAAAGTCTTCCCTCACGTACGCAAATTCGTATACCGCTAGAATCTATAGCTTGAGGATGCCTGCCAGCTATCAACCTCCCAAATTTCAGCAGTTCGACGGCAAGGGAAATCCAAAGCAACATGTTGCGCACTTTGTTGAGACATGCAACAATACAAGGACATATAGATATTACCTTGTCAAGCAGTTCGTCCGCTCACTAAAGGGGAATGCTTTTGATTGGTACACCGACCTCGAGGCTGGATCCATTGATAGTTGGGACCAATTGGAGTAAGATTTTCTCAATCGCTTTTATAGCACGAGGCGTACTTTGAGCATGGTGAAACTTATGAACACTCGCCAACGAAAGGATGAACCAGTTATTGACTTTATCAACCGATGGAGGAATGCAAGCCTTAACTGCAAAGATAGACTAAGCGAAGCTTCTGGCATAGAGATGTGCATCCAAGGAATGCATTGGGGACTTCGTTACATCTTTCAAGGAATTAAGCCCAAGACATTTGAAGAACTTGCCACATGTGCTCATGATATGGAGTTGAGCATGGCTTCTGCAGGAAATGAAATGTTTCCCATCTACGAACCTCGCAAGGGAAGAGATAAGAAAGAAGTCAAGAAATGGAGCAAGTTCGTACCCAAGAATGAAAGCAAAGAATCCATGAATGTCAATGCCTCTCCTTTGAAGTTTACTACCAAGGTGAGCAAGAAATAGAGTATGAAAACAACTTTCTCTCAAGACAATGCAATTCGAAAGTTGACTTTCAAAGAGATGCAAGAAAAGGAGTACCCATTTCTAGACTCCGATGTGCCTGCAATATTTGAAGAACTCCTCGAGCTAAAGCTTATTGAGCTGCCAGAGATAAAGCGGATAGATGAAGCTGGAAAAAGCAATGACCTGAATTACTGTAAATGCCATCGGCTTGTAGGTCACCCTCTTAAGAAGTACTTTGTCTTCAAGGACAAAGTTATGGATTTGGCTCGTCAAAAGAAGATCGAGCTTGAAGACAAAAAGGCGAGCACAAACCATGTGTCCATTGCCTTTGGTTCATTCGATCCGATTGAGATATGCACCTGTGAAGGGAATAAAGATGAAGAATTGTCGGAGGATGACAAAGTCCGAGTTGATCAACCTGATGAAGAAAGTTGGAACCTGGTGACTCGTCGAAGACGCCATAAATTGAGTCCGCAAAAAGGATCAACGAAGCAACCTATGAGGAATAAGATGGTGAGAAGACCAAAGAAGCAACTAATGGTTAAGAACCCAAAGAAGGTGGAGATAGAGACACACCATCACCAAAAGCCACGCCACCCGGTGACTTTGGGAGAATTCTTGCCAAGTTGATTTTGCATGAGGATTTCTGACGATGATGACAAGGCCTTGTGTTGTAATGCTGATAAAGAAAAAGAGGAAAAGAACGATGTCACACCAACACCGTCTCCATCACTGTCTAATAGTCTTGTTGAGTCCTCCTTCCAAGAAGCAGATGTTTGTAATGCAAAAATCACCTTCACTGAAGACGATCTCCTACTTGGTAAGACACTACACAATCGCCCTTTGTTTATGGTGGGTTATGTGCTCGAGTGGAGGATAAACAGAATCTTGATAGATGACGGATCTGCAGTTAACATTCTTTCCATTCGCATAATGAAAGAACTCGACATCTCAACTGAAGAACTTTCTGAAAGCTGACTGATGATTCAAGGATTCAATCAAGGGGCAAAGGGCCATAGGAGCTATCAAACTGGAAATCACCATGGGAGATATGCAATAAAATGCATGGATGCATGTGATTGATGCAAAGACTTCATGCAATTTGTTGTTTGGCAGGCCGTGGATACACGAGAACAAAGTTGTCCCATCAACTTTCTACTAATGTTTGAAATATAATAAAGATGGAATCAAAAAGAAGATAGTTGATGACGACAAACCGTTCGTTGAAGCCGAGGCATACTTCGCTGATGCAAAGTTCTACTTGAAGAACCACATCGTGAAGGGAGTAAAAGTTGATGATATCACGAAGGCCAAAGGTGATAATATCGCGTCCAAAAGGGCTGAAGTAGCTTCTGGTGAAGATAAAGTTACAATAGAAGCATACCAAGTTTCGAAAGCTCACAAACAGAATGCTGCAACTGCAGGTAAGAAAATAGCTCCTTTATTTCGCTACGTCCCAAAAGTGAAGAAAGATGAAGGAGAATCATCAAGCATCCAAAACGATGCACTAAGAGAATTAACCCTTCCTATCAAGCATATTGATACCATAAATTTATCTTCAAAGCCACTGGAAAAGTTTGTGGCCCCTAACATACCTCTAAATAAGGCACTCCCCACGAAACATACAAATGAAGGTTTTGATCTGAATGCTTATAGGTTGTTCGCAAAGGCTGGATATGATTCCAACGAACCATCTAATCTAGGGAAGCTCCCACCTGAAGCTACTAGGAAAACAAACACGATGAAGAATAAGGAGCATGTGGCGAAGCAATCACGTGAGGGTCTAGGTTACAAACAACCCCCCAACAGTTTGCATCTCCATTAGAAGAGCAAGTAGTAACTATATCACGATGGAATATGAACCCGTTGATCCTAATAAAAGGTCTTCTGTCTTTGATCGACTTGGAGAACCAACTACAAGAACTTCTGTATTCGAGAGGTTGGGGCTATTGAAAAGGAAGAAGAACAAGTCCCAAAGAAATTATGAAAAAATAAGAAGACCTTTGCCATCTAGAGTCCAAAGTATCTCCAAAGAGTGTCAAAGCCTGATCCCTTCCAGAATGAGGCAACAATCAGAACTTTTGATTTCATGCGGAGAGGTACTCAAAGTGAAGACTCGCACATTGGTCCACAGTAGAGAGCGTGACGAAGATGAAGAAAGTGTAGGATCTTCATATCACATTACTACGAATGAGGAGCAATACACTTCATTTCTAAGGAAGTTTGACAAAAATTTGGGAGATGCCTCTTGGTATGGCCATATATCGTTTAATGACGGTGATCCCCAAGAAGACGAAAATGTCGAGGATGCTCCTCCGAAACTAGAAGAAGGAATTCAAATGACAGTTGACGCATCGAAGGAAGTCAACCTTGGCACTGCAGAAGACTCTAGGCCCACCTATATAAGTGCCCTACTAACCACAGATGAAGAAAGAACTTGTGTGGAGCTACTCAAAGAATATAGAGATGTCTTTGCTTGGAGATACAAAGAGATGCCTGGTTTACATCCTAAAGTAGCAGTTTATCATCTCGCGGTCAAGAAAGGAGCTCGTCCTGTTAATCAAGCCCAAAGACTCTTCAGGCCAAAATTGATTTCATCAATCGAAGCTGAGGTCAATAAACTCATCGAAGTTGGTTTCATTCGGGAGGTTAAATATCCTATATGGATTTCAAGCATTATTCCTGTGAAGAAGAAGAATGGCCAAATTCGAGTTTGAGTCGATTTTAGAGACCTCAATAATGCACGCCCTAAGGATGAATTTCTGCTCCCCATCCCAGAGCTTATGATTGATGCTACCCCCGGATATGAGGCGATGTATTTCATGGATGGATCATCTGGCTACAATCAAATATGTATGGCACCGAAAGATGAAGAGCTTACTTCATTTTGCACTCCTAAAGGCATTTATTGCTACAAAGTAATGTCTTTTGGCTTGAAGAATGTCGGCGCCACATATCAAAGGGCAATGCAGAATATCTTTGACGACATCCTCCACAAGAATGTGGAATGCTATGTGGATGATTTAGTGGTGAAATCAAGAAAGGGAGGACACCACTTGCAAGACTTAGGAATGGTATTCGAACGACTCCGTAGATATCAACTTAGAATGAACCCATTGAAATGTGCCTTTGGAGTTACTTCTGGAAAGTTCCTTGGCTTCATTGTTCGACATCGAGGGATTGAGATAGATCAAGCCAAAGTCGATGCAATCTTGAAGATGCCCGAGCCCAGAAATATACATGAACTGAAAAGTCTACAAGTAAAATTGGCGTACCTTAGAAGATTCATCTCAAATCTAGAAAGGAAGTGACAGCCTTTTAGCCGTCTCATGAAGAAGGGTGTACCTTTTGAATGGGACCAAGCTTGTAGCAATGCATTTCAAAGCATCAAATCCTACTTGATGAAATCTTCGGTTCTTACAGACCCTATACCAGGAAAGCCATTAATTCTATATATTACAGCCCAAGAAAGGTCAGTTGGAGCCCTTTTGGCCCAAGAAAATGGTGAAAGCAAAGAAAATTCTCTCTACTACTTGAGTAGGATGATGACCCCAAATGCGCTAAAGTATTCTCCGATCGAAAAGTTGTGTCTGGCATTGGTTTTCGCAATTCAAAAGTTGAAGCACTACTTTCAAGCTCATGCCATCCGTCTCGTTTCAAGGGCGAACCCGATCAAGTTTGTTATGTCAAAACCCGTCCTCAATGATCGATTAGCAAGGTGGTACCTCCAATTTAAACAATTCGAGATTGTGTACATCCCACAAAAAGCTATGAAAGGACAAGCTTTGGCAAATTTCTTGGCAAATCATCCAATACCTGATGATTGGGAGTTGACTGATGAACTACCTGATGAGGATGCAATGGTCATCGAAGTGCAACCACCATGGAAAATATATTTTGATGGTGCCGCACATCGTGAAGGAGCTGGTGCAGGTGTTGTGTTTGTCACTTCTCAAGGAGAAGTCTTGTCATATTCCTTCACCTTAACACAACATTGCACCAACAACATTGCAGAATATCAAGCACTCATACTTGGGCTTGAGATGGCCGTTGATATGAGAAAACTCCAATTACATATTTTTGGAGACTCTGAGTTAGTGATCAATCAATTGCTAGGTAGCTACGAGATCAAAAAGCCAGAATTACGTCCTTATCATGATTATGCACAGAAATTGATTAGATGGCTTGGCAATGTAACTCTTCAGCATGTGCCAAGGAAGGAAAATAAGAAAATTGACGCCTTAGCTTATCTAGCTTCGACATTGACTCTGTCCGGCCAAACACAAATCACTATCTGCCAAAAATGGATAGTACCACCAGATGAGAACGAGAATGAAGAAAGCAAGCTCGAGCGTTTGGTAGCCATCGTTGAAGATGAGAAGGTTGATTGGAGACAAACCATGATCGACTACTTATGTTATGGGATACTCCCAGAAGATCCAAGGAGAAAGACCTAAATTCATCGGCGTGCCCCTCGCTTCCTTTACTACAAGGACACTTTGTATCGAAGATCATTTGAGGGAGTTCTCTTGCGTTGTTTAGGGAAAGATGAAGCAACTCAAGCTATGCAAGAGGCATACTCTGGAGTTTGTGGATCACATCAATCTGGGCCGAAGCTCCACTTTCACATTAAGAGGATGGGTTACTACTAGCCGACAATGGTGAAAGATTGCTTAGATTATGCTCGAAGAAGGCTTTCCAGTTTCACGCAAATTTTATACACCAACCACCTGAAATGTACACCCTATTGTTGCATCTTGGCTATTTGACGCTTGGGGATTAGATGTTGTTGGACCACTTCCAAAATCTTCTGGAGGACATCTAGACATCTTGGCTGCAAATGATTACTTCTCAAAATGGGCTGAGGTGGTCGCTCTCAAGGAAGTGAAGAAAGAGAATGTCGAAAACTTCATTCGAGTGAACATCATATATCGTTTCGGTATTCCTAGTTATATAATAACAGATAATGGCAAATTGTTCGATAATAAATTGATGACCAAGATCTATGAACTTTTTGACTTCAAGCAACATAATTCGTCAATATATTATGCTGCTACAAATGGACTAGACTAAGCATTTAACAAGACACTTTGCAACTTGTTAAAGAAGGTTGTCTCCAAGTCTAAAAGAGATTGGCATGGCAGAATGGAAGAAGCTTTGTGGGCATATCGTACGACTCATCGCACGCCGACATAAGCAACTCCTTATTCTCTTGTTTATGGAGTCGAAGCAGTTCTTCCTCTTGAGCGTCAAATACCATCCTTGCGACTCGCTGTCCAAGAAGGTCTTATTGAAGAAGAAAACGCTTGTCTGCACCTTAAAGAACTAGAGTCCCTTGATGAAAAAAAGCTAGAAGCTCAACAAAGTCTTGAATGTTATCAAGCTCGTCTTTCTCGTGCTTTCAACAAAAAGATTCTCTTGAGGTCCTTCCAAGTTGGCGATCAAGTTCTTGCAGTAAGAAGACCTATTATCACCTCTCGCAAATCCGGGGGCAAATTCACTTCAAAATGGGATGGTCCATATGTTGTGCAAGAAGCCTATTCAAGTGGAGCTTACAAGTTAGTTGATGCAGATGGCATGAGAAATGGCCCTATCAATGGGAAATTTCTGAAAAGGTATTATCCTTAAAGAGGACACGCTCCTGGCCCGTATGAGCCTAAACTGCGAACAGCACCCACAAAAAAAAAGTCTGCTAGGTTGAAAACCCAAAAAGAGGCGGCCTAGGCAAAAGTTAAGACATAAAAAAAATTTAAAAAAATCGCTAGGTTGAAAACCTTGAAAGAGGCGGCCTAGGCTAAAAAGAAAAGGACCGCTAGGTTGAAAATCTCGAAAGAGGCGGCCTAGGCAAAAGTTAGGACATTAAAAAAAAGTCACTTATTTTGAACTACGTTATGACTTGATCCTCTTCACCGAGGTACGTAGGCAGCTTAGAATTTCATTCTAAGTTTAGTCACATGAGTAAAAAAAAATTACTTATTTTGAACTACGTAATGACTCGATCCTCTTCACTGAGGTACGTAAGCAGCTTAGAGTTTCATTCTAAGTTCAATCGCATAAGCTTAAAAAAATGTATTTCAACGTGACATGATCATCAAAATTCGAGTTGAGGCATCACGTTGATTGCTTAAATAGGCGCATATTACAGAAACAAAGAAGGCAATTTGTGTCAAGCCAAAATGGACATTTCATTGCTTCAATGCTACAAGGATCTGATGCATCATTATCAAGAGACTAAAAGGATGAAAATATTTGTACTTTGTCCTATACGAAGAATCTAAGTCATAAAAGCAATTGACGCGAAAGATTGTCGCTATCTTGTCTTGAATGCCTTTCCAAGTTCGCTTCATTTCTTCAAAACATGATGCTACCATAAAGCTTTGCGTAGTTGAATCCAATGTGAGTTGTTCCCCCATCATGTGGCCTAACTGTGAAATTTTAAATTTGGGTTCTGAAGGATCAAGCAATACATGATCTGGAACTTTTATTAATCCATAAGGTCTTATGCCGCAAAGACTTCTATATGCATGCGAATATGAAAGTTCACTGCAGTTGTGTCGACTTCGCAAATTTTCTATTGGTAGACCGAAAAAATTTCTTCCATGAAATTCATAGGTACTTCAGGTTTCTGAGTTTATTTTCTAACGGCATGGACGTATTGCAATTCCGACACTCCAAGCTCAAGATATGATATTTTTCACTAAAAGTACGCAAATCTGAAAGCTCACTGCGTTTGAGTCGACTTTGCGAATTTTTTGTTGACAGTCCGAAAGGATTTCTGTTATGAAATTTATATGAGTTTTAGATCTCCGAGTCTACTTTCTGACACTGCAAACGGATTGTAATTTTGATACTCCTAGCTGAAGATACAATTATTTTTGCCAAAAGTATGTAAATCTGAAAGTTCACTGCAGTTGAATCAATTTCGTGAATTTTCTGTTGACAGTATGAAAGGAGTTCTGTTGTGAAATTTATATTCATTTTATATCTCCGAGTCTACTTTCTGACATTACAAATGGATTGTAATTCCGATACTCCTAGCTCAAGATACAATTATTTTCGCCAAAGGTACACAAATCTGAAAGTTCACTGCAGTTAAGTCAATTTCACGAATTGTTTGTTGATAGCCCGAAAAGAGCTCTGCCATGAAATTCATAGGTATTTCAGATCTCTGAGTTTTCTTTCTAAAGGTACAAACGGATTATAATTCCGACACTCCTAGCTCAAGATATGACTTTCTTTAACAAGAGCGCTCGAAGTAACAAAGCCAACACACAAGACATGTGCTGAAATTTAAGAAAGAAATAATTGGGAGTAACAGAGGGAATCCAGGTCTCAAAGAGAGATATCACATACTAAAAATAAAGATGCTTTTATTGCTCCAAGAAATAAGTACTCCATTACATGATATTAGTTATATAAAAAAAAATTCGTAAGTCGAGAATCCTAAGCAAAAACAAAAAACTCTAAAATCATGAAAAAGGTTTGAAGCTAAGGATTTGTTGGCGGCTTGTCTCAACTGCCCATTTCAGGAGGGATAATTTCTCTGCTTCATCATTAGATAACGGATGATTGGCTTCAATGGTATAAATCTCTCCTTCGATAATGTCAATGTTCTCTTGACTTTTAGCCAACTTCACTTGTCGTTTATCCAAGAGCGCGACGATCTTCTTCTTTCTGGATGCCAAGGTAGCTAGTTGTTGTTGAACACTCGCAAGATTGGCTTGAAGTCTCTCTACAGACTCGTTCACCTTTTCATATTCCTGTTTTGCATCATCGAGGCGTCGTCGTGCATCAGAAAGTGACTCTTGGTGAATTCTTTAGTCATCTTGGACGATCTTAAAGCATCATAATCTGTATACGTCTTAAAAAAAGCCTCAACAAGAGCCTCTAAAGTAGAAGTATCAATAATATTTTCTTTCTTAATTTCCTTAAGAGTCAAAGCGATACTTTCCTCCAACTTTGTGAAGCTATCCAGATAATCAAGAGAGAACTCTTCGATCCATTCACACAAGGTATGCCACATCGTGTTAACAAAAGAAAGTTTAATACGGGAAATAGTCTCTTGTAGTTTGAAGTTTGGAGCATCAAGATGTAAC
The DNA here is from genome assembly GCF_000390325.3 of Nicotiana tomentosiformis. Taxonomy (NCBI): domain Eukaryota; kingdom Viridiplantae; phylum Streptophyta; class Magnoliopsida; order Solanales; family Solanaceae; genus Nicotiana; species Nicotiana tomentosiformis. The sequence continues at coordinate 129,340,510 of NC_090817.1, forward strand.
GGCCATGGAGTAGGCTCGAAGGCTTTTTGACATTTTGCTTGACTTGCGGCAGCCTCCATCTTACTTGTCATGGCTGGCTTGGAAAGCATAACATCTTCTGGAAGAACGAGGTACGACTCTTTGGGTAGACTCAAATCTTTCAACGAAGCATTATTTGCAGCATGATGTTCAACACCATCAAATGAAGTGTGGGGACTTTTTGCGGCCACACTGAGGGAATTTAGGCTTGTAACACAGTCTTCCACCATATTTCCACCAAGTACATCATCATACAACTCATCGACGCACAACTGCAATTAAAAAAAACAATAACTTTGGTGTTAAAAAAACAAAAAAAAAAGGAGTAAATTTGAAGGAAATAATATTTACTCATTTCTCCAGTTCAAACAACGGCATCGTTGAGCTAAGGTCACCATCTATGAAAAATCCAGTATCAATACTAAGAGCATCCAAGTCAGCAAACTCACTATGACTCGTGTCCTTAGCCTTCTTCTTTGAACGATTCCAATGTATGTCGTGACTAACATCACTCTCGTTCGAACTGGAAGTCGCACTAACATTCACACCCTCATCGGGCAAAGCAGAAGCTTGAGTCCTTTCCTCGTTTGTTGGCACGACGTTGGCTGTCTTTGCAACATCTTTGTTTGGTGAAGTATGAGGCACTTTCCTTTTGCAAGGATTGTTCGTCCCTTCCACAGTGGCAGTAGTTGTCTTGGAAGTCAACAAAATATGTTTAGCTCCTTTTTCCATATGGGCATCCCCGCCCGTCGAAGGGGTAGACTTGGATAAGAGCTTGGTGCTTGGCGAAGGATCTTTTGATCTTAACTTGGACTTGGAAGACCCTTCGTGAGTGTTCTTTTGACGTTGATCATCTTTGGAGGATAAAGGAATATCATCTTTCCTTGGAACTTTCAAAATGATATGAGTACTTTGTCGGGAGGAGTGCACTCGATGAGCTGACCACCAATCTGCATACTCATGAGTCATTAGAGACCCCTCTTCTGAAGGACGCGTAGGGACAATAACCTTTGACGGACCTCCAAGACGAACACAGGAGTCCCAAAATTGCACTAGCATTTTCAGTGAGCCGTCATAAGGTCGCTCTATGAGGTTGCCAGGAACATCTTGACAAAAGTTGAATTGACGACTAAACCTATGGGGGCTATAAGATTCCACAATATGAATGTCGTCATGCCTAAGGGTGATGAAGCTTGAGTGAAGACTTATAAAAAAGTCACTCCAAGAATTCGATTGTTCGTCACGATCAGTAAGATGAAATTCCCTCCCTTGTAGCATAGCCAAATGGTGAAGTTGTCGGGCACTAACTTGTTGAAACAACTCACGGGCATTACTAAGGTCAAAATGCTTGGCCATCTTCTCGCCAGAAACCTTGCACATTTGCGGACCTCGTTGTGGATGCTTAACATGATAGTAGGTGTCAAAATATACTCCTATCCATCCATATACATAATGAATAGAAAGAATGCTTTGCAGGCGCCCAAATCTCGAGAAGTGGAGACCTCCTTCGAGCCATGGTAGATACTTGCAAGGACTGGAACCGCCAAGGAAAACTTCTCTCCATGAGCCATCAAACTCCAGAATTTTGAAGACGCTAGCACGAATGTAGTCGATCTTCTTATTGAAAAACACAAATTTGCAAAGCCAACATGCAAGGAAAGCCGCAAAATAAGTCTCAACTCTAAGTGACTCCTCGCCAAGCTCAATAAAGGGGGCATTCTCCTCATCGGTTCGTGGTAGGAAGCTCGCGTCAATATTTCCAGAAGGATTATGATTCAACTTCGGCCTTGTAGTCCAATTCCTTGATGACTTTTGCGGAGGCTTGGCATACCTACTCGGACCTCAAAACCAAAACTCCACCCAATCACGAATGGAGACCTCGTGGACATCATCCTTCATGAGTTTGTAGAACATCGAGAACAAGTGCAGACAACTTCTTAGGAGGAAAGGTTTTCCTTGATCGTCCACTTGTGTCAACTCCTTAGCCGAGGGGATAACTTCGTCGTAGAAGGACCCATGCACTGGAAGGACTCCGATTGCTCTCAAGTCCCACAAAGAGATGGAGAGTTCACCAATAGAGGTAGAAATTGTGTTGGTATATGGACGCCAAATCTCACAAAAGGCACGAAGTACATTCTCATTGTAGTCATATGTGAACAACGAAGCAAAGATGGCGTTATAGACCTTGATGCCATCCAGAGTCATATTGTTGCGGGCAAGAACATCTTCTACCCACTTCCAATATTTGGACATATAGCGAGCTTCACCAAAGCCGGAAAGAGGAACGCTCTAAGTGGCGAGACGGCCATCGTGATCACGATGAGGAGGACTAGCAGACGTGACCTTCTGATGGGTGGAGGACTTCAAAAGTAGGACCTTCATGTTGGTTACTTTTCCCGAAAATCTGTCCAATGCATCCTTCATCTCTCTAGTCGACCATTCTGCAAGATCAAGGGAGGTGTCAAGCGGCTTCCTAGCGAGCGCGAAAGCACCTATCACCGGAGGATGAACTTTTAAAGCGAGAACTTGGGCGCGCGAATTCTGTTTGTCGCTAATAATCTCAAGGTGTGGATATGGTGTATCGTGGTCGATAAAATTCATCCTTGCTGATGGAATTCACAGTCAGATGTGCTGCTCTGAGAGTCTGCGAAAAGAAAAAGGAAGAATCTATGAAAACTAGCAAGACTGAAAAGGACAGCATGTCATAATATATTGCCTAAATTCGAGAAAATATCTGAGAAGATATCAGCACATTCTGATTATGATTTTTACTCCAGAAGTCTAGTTTCGTAACCGTGAACCGCTCGTGATTTCGATGCTCCTACACCAAGATATGATTTGTTTGGTTAAGATGCGCAAAACTGAAATGTCGAGCGTGACAGGACTTGAACCAAGTTTAGAAAGCTTATATGGGATAATACAATACAAATTTAAATCCAAATTTTATATATGTTGTAGTACTCTGAGTCTAGCTTCTGTAGCCACAAACCGCTCATGATTTCGGCATTCCTACGCCAAGATATGATATTTTTGGTTAAGATGCGCAAAGCCAAAATATCGAACGCGACAGAACTTAGAACCAAGTTTAAGAAGTTCACATGGGACAGTACAAAGCGAATTTAACCTCAGTTTTTGAACGTATCTTGCCTATAAGTGTTTACATTTTGGAGAATCAAACGGATTGAGTTTTGGAAGCTCCTATGATGAGATATGATTTTTTTTCCGATAGACGCGCAAAGCTGATAATTGGAGAATCGAGCGACGGGATTACGTAATGCCAACTATTGAAGAGTACCTACTAAAACTAACCAAAAGGTGGTACTGTGGCTTTCATCAAGAGTGGAGGACTGCTGCTATGGCAATGATATAAGAAAAAAGTGGCCAATTTATAGGAACCAGCATGGAAGAAATTAAGAAAATTCTTGGTGTTCAAACTGCTGACATGTGCAAATAAGGAAATATCATGTCCGATTTGTACATGAATAGGTTTGAAACTAGGAAATCAAAGCAGAAAAGGAAAATTATTGTTATCCCAGGTGTGTTTTTTACGGGAAAGTGGGGAATGCTTTAATATTTTCCATGTTTGATGCCATCAGACAGTGGGAAATGCTTTAAAATTGTCTATGTTTGATATAGTCAAGTTACTAATGCTGGCCAATGTGGAGTCTCTCCAATTCATTGGAGAAAATAACGAGTAAGAAAAATATATTATTGTAGCAGCTAAATTGGAAGAGCAATATATTGTGAGAGTTTTCTTTGAGTAAATGTTCCAAGTGTATCAAAGGAAAGCATATCTTTTGAACCGAAATTCAAGTGAATAAACCAAATGTTTCTCGTAAATCTAGCGATTTAAATTTTAATTTGTCCTAGGTGGATGTATTTCACTTAGTTCAATATGAACTTAATTATTCTTTAATTAAGTTGATACTACATAAGAAAGGCCACCAAATTCGTTTTCTCACTAGAGAAGGGGAATTAAGCTACAAGAGCCAAGCTTGCTATTAGGGGTCATTTTGGCTCACTTTGAATGAAGTAAAAGAGTTGATATTAGGGGTCGTCATCACCGGTACTTCAAATCTCGCCATTTATTTCGGCAAGCCTACATCCCGACAAGCCTTGAAGCAGGGGGCATTTGTAGACAAACAAAATTTTATTAAGTTTAAATCCACAAGTAATTTGGATTTCATCATGTATTCCAAATGACACTATGGGCTAGTATAATCGGGTCGATTATTTAAATCTAAAATGAATTGATTTAAATAAAAGTCCAATGTATTATTGGGCTAGCCCATCAATTGGTCTTCTATCAAATAAGTCGGCCCATAAGCCTCAGGCCCAATGATCCACTAGGGTTTTCTTGGAGACTACTCCACCCCACACCTATATAAAGGGGTCAAAGGAGAAAGCTAAGACACAAGCAAGTAAGCAGAAGGAAAGGCTAAAGAAGCTCTAAAGAATAGCATCAAGGTCTCCATCCATATCTGCAATCATCGCCTGTAGTCAAATTCCAAAGGCGAACTCAAATCATAAGCGGGCGGCTTCAAATCTTCCGTTCATGATAACCCAACAATAAATCCTGGTTCATGACGAGCTTCAAGTTGTTCGTGACGCACTGCAAATTTAAAATCTGTCAAGTTCAAGATCAAGCTCTCAAGCTCTTGAACCATCATTCGTGAGGAGAAGAATCAGAGGACCATATCTCTTTAGATTCGAGATATTCTAGAGATTGTAACCCCATCACTTGAAATTGAATATAATATTTTTCGCTATATTTCTTGTCTTGATTATTATTTTTCAGGAACAAAATTTAGTTGTAACAATAGTCAAGAGAAGGGCATAGACTATGATGAGACTTTTGCTCCAGTTGCAAGATTGGAAGCAATTAGACTCCTTATAGCCTTTGTTTCTTATATGGAATTCACTCTACATCAAATGGATGTCAAGAGTGCCATCCTCAATGGCTATTTAAAGGAGGAAGTGTTTGTCAAGAAACCTCCGGGCTTTGAAAGCAAGGAATGTCTTGATCATGTGTACAAGTGTCACAACCCAAAATTCGCATGTCTTGATGGCGCCTATCTCAATACTAGGCAAGCCGACAACCTCCATAAACCACAATTTCTTTTAATTTTGAAAATATAATATTTAAATTCAATATAAAAATCTCACAAATACTGATATAAAACATTCCCAAAACCCGGTGTCACTGAGTAAATGAGCATCTAAACAATAACAACGTCTGACTGATAAGAACATTGTCTGAAAATATAGAACAGTACAATAATTAAAAGAAAAGAGAGTCAAGGTCTGCGAATGCTAAGCAGCTACCTTGATAGTCTCCAACATATAAGTCCTCAAATCTGGCAACCGCCATATCTGGAAGTGCTTGGATCTGCAAACGAGGTGCAGAATATAGTATGAGTACAACCAACTCAATAAGAAATAAGACTAACCTCTGGGCTGAAAGTAGTGACGAGCTCAACAGGTACAGTCTAGTACATAAATGTAGGCATGCTTTCCAGTTCAACAGTTAAACTTAGTACAGGAAAAATAGATAAAATCTGCATGATATGAGGAATATGACATCTCTATATCCACATGCCAAAATATATATTGTATGTGATGTACTACAATGGAAACCTCGTGTACTCACACTCTCAGAATACTCAATCACCCAGTACTGTATATGGCCAATCTAGCCCAATGAAGATCCATCCCATACATATTTATATACACACACATACACACACACATACACACATCAACCGAAGTCAGTCACTCAGTACTGTATAAGCCCAATCCAATCCAGGGAAGATCCATCCTATATATAAATGATTCGGACAAGATCCATGTCCATGGAAGATCCACTCCGCAATATAAATACTTAGGGCAAGATCCATGCCCATGGAAGATCCATCCCTCAATATAAATGCTTCGGGCAAGATCCATGCCCAAGGAAGATCCATCCCTCAATATATAATTAATCGCGCCAGACTCCAGAAGGTTTCCTTCAGCCCAAGCGCTATAATAGTCAGATCCATGCATAAATAAATAAAATATGTTGCGCCGTACAGCCCGATCCCATAAATATCACTCAAAATCTCCAGTCTTTTGGGCTCTCAATGACATGAAAATCAACCTGACATGATGATATGATGTATCAATGAATGACAACAGAGACTGAGATATGATATGCAAATGATAGATGTGACTGAGTACAAAATTATAATTTAAACAAATAACTCAACAGTAATACAACCTCTGTGGGTCCCAAAATATCGGCGCGTAGCCTAAACATGATCATTAACATGAGTCTCAACTCAATTTCCTCTAACACATGGAGGATATGCGGATAATGACATGATTCTCTAATTATACAACTCCACAAAATTTATTTAAGTCTCAATTTCTATGGTGCACGCCTACACGCCTGTCAACTAGCATGTGCGTCACCTCCAAACAAATCACATAACACGTATAATCGGGGTGCATACCCTCAGAACCAAGTTTAGAAGTGTTACTTATCTCCAACCGTGTAATTCTCTATTCTTCTATACCTTTGCCTCGTGAATCGGTCTCCAAACGCCTCGAATCTAGTCACAAATAATTTGATTCAGTCAATACCAATTATAGGAATTAATTCCATATGAAAATACTAATTTAGCCAAAAAAATCCGAAATTGCACTCAAAAATCGCCCGTGGGCTCATATCTCGGAACCCGACAAAAGTTAAAACATATGAATGCCCATTTAATCACGATTCTAACCATACCAATTTTACCAAATTCCGACATCAACTCGACCCTCAAATCTTCAAATTTAACCAAGAGGATTTCCAAAATTTTCCAACTTAAATCACCAATTAAATATTTAAAACAACCATAAATTCGGGTAATTTGACCAAAATTGAGTTAAGAACACTTACCCCGTTGTTTTCCTTGAAAATCTCCCAAATATCGCCTATCCCTGAGCTCCAAATCGGTAAAATGGAAAATCAGAACTTAAACTTTCTGTCCAGGCTCCTCTTCTTCGCGAACGCGGCCACTGCCTCGCGTTCGCGAAGTACAAAATTTTGTTGACCTGAATTTCTTCTTAGCGAATGCGAGGTTCCTCTCGCGATCGCGATGATCAAAAATCCCAAGCCTTCGCGAACGCATAGGCCAACACGTTAGGTCCCCCCTCCCGCTCTCTCTCTTCTTCGTGAACGCGACCACCCTCCCGCATTCGCGATGCACAACCTGCCCAACCCTTTGCAAACGCGGCTTACCCTTCGCGAACACGAAGACCAAATCTTGCCTGCTTCCAGTTCCCCTTCGCAAACGCGAGACCCCTCTCGTGTACACGATGAAGGACACCAGATAGTGCATCGGAAAAATTCCAGCAAAGTTTAGAGTCTAACATTCAATCCGTTAACCATCCGAAACTCACCCGAGGCCACCTGGACCTCAACCAAATACGCCAACAAGTTCTAAAACATCATACGGACTTATTCGAACCTCTAAATCATATCAAACAATGTTAAAATATGAGTCATACCTCAATTCAAGCTTAATGAAACTAAGAAATTCTAACTTCTACATTTGATGTCGAAACCTATCAAATCAAGTCCGATTGACCTCAAATTTTGTACACAAGTCATAAATGACATAATGGACCTATAAAAAATTTTAGAACTGGATTCTGACCCCGATATCAAAAAGTCAACTCCCCGATCAAACTTTCAAACCTAAACTTTCTATTTTTGCCATTTCAAGCCTAATTTAGCTACGGGCTCCAAATAATTTTTCGGGTACGCTCCTAAGTCCAACATCACCATACAAAGCTATTGGAATCATCAAAACTCTATTCCAGGGTCGTTTGTATATAAGTCAACATCCGGATAACTATTTTAACTTAAGCTTTAAACTTTAGAACTTAGTGTTCCAGTTCATTCCAAAACCTCACCAGACCCGAACCAATTACCCCGGAAAGTCACATAACAACTGTAAAGCACGAATTGATTAGTAAATTAGGAGAATGGGGCTGTAGTATTCAAAACGGTCGGCCGTATCGTTATAACAAGCTTGACAAGGTACTTTATGGGCTCAAGCAGGCTCCAAGAGCATGGTAAGAGAGATTATCAAAATTCTTGCTTGAGCATTTCTACAAGAGAGGTAAAATTGACAATATTTTATTCTTGAAATAAAAAGGTAAAGATCTCTTGGTAGTTTAGATATATGCTGATGATATAATCTTTGGAATAGCTACTGATAAGTTAAGTAAAGAATTTGCTAAACTAATGGGGAGTGAATTTGAAATGAGTATGATGGGTGAGCTTAATTTCTTTTTAGGCTTACAAATTAAATAAAATTCAAATGGAACTATGATCCATCAGCAGAAGTATGTAAAAGAGTTTCTTAAAAGGTTTAAAATTGAAGATTCCAAAGAAATTGACACTCATATAGCAACAACCACAAAATTGGATGCAGATGAACATAGTTCATCTGTTGATCAGAAGTTGTATAGGGGAATGATTGGCTCTTTGTTATATCTCACTGCTAGCAGACCTGACATTATTTTCAGTGTAGGCCTTTGTGCTAGATTTCAGGCAAATTCAAATGAGTCTCACTAGGCTACTGTCAAGAGGATTTTGAGATACCTAAAAGGCACAACTGGCCTTTTTCTATGGTATCCAAAAGATAGTAATTTCAACTTAGTAGGATATGTTGATACTGATTATGTAGGTTTTCTTGTGGATAGAAAGAGTACCTCAGGTATGGCACACTTCTTTGGCTCATGTCTTGTGTCTTGGGCGACGAAAAAGCAAAATTATGTGGCCTTATCTACTACTAAAGTTGAGTATGTTGTTACTGCCTTATGTTGTGCTCAATTGTTGTGGACCAAATAACAATTATTGGACTTTGTAATTAATGTAGGTTGTGTCCCTATCTTTTGTGATAACACTAGTGCAATTAGTATGACCAAGAACCCGGTTCATCACAAAAAACTAAGTACATAGATGTTAGGCATCACGTTTTGAGGGACAACTATGAAAAGGGTTTGATCACTGTGGAATTTTGTGCTACTGACAAGCAAATAATTGACATCTTCTCAAAAGCTCTAAGTAAAGATCACTTTGAAAGGAACAATTAGAATAGGGATGATTAAGATCACTTCAAAGGAACCAGTTCTAATTCAAATTGGTTAGAAAATCTCTTAATTTTGTACATAATTAGATTAGATTTTGCTCAGTCTCATACTTTCACTAGTATACTCTTGTGTCATGTGCTAAAATATCTCATTAATCTCTAATGATATTATCTTTATTCTCTTGGAAAATTCAAACTTACACAAGAGATTTCTCAGTTAAGAACCTGGTTCATCAAGATTATTTGGTACGTACTCTCCATTATGCATATTTTGAAATAATTATATTTGAATTATGATCAAAAGGATAGTCCCATTTAATCCTAACCTTCCTTGAGCTTATCCGTTACAAAATGAACATATTTCACTCAAAGAGAGTCCCAAAATGCAATAAGTGCCTAGATTCTAGGGAGAGTCCTCAACGTCTTTTCAAACTGATTCCCAGTTTGATTAGACTCCTGAGCTTCTCAAAAATTTGTTGTTACCCAATCAAATTATCCCTCTTTAAATTGATTTGGCCTTAGTCGTTTCTTCACTTCTAATTTACAACAACAAAACAATTCTCTCTATCTTCTCTCATCTTCTAAACACGCATAATCATCTTCTCTCATCCTCTAACCATCAATGGCTAACACTTCTGAAAATACTTCATCACCACACAAAGAATCCACACCCACTCCTTCAAACACACCATCAACCATACCTATCTCTAAGAAAGGAAGATTCAAGATTCTTGCTCGCAAAGTAGCCTGGAGGAGAACAAATCAAGAAAATCAATGAGTAATTGAAGGCAAGTCAGGTAATTGAGTGAAGAAACATGAGTTATGGTAGTATGGAGTAAGGAATATGCTGGAGAAGAAGAAAGTTTGAGAGAAAAAGTGGAAAGTGGGTCTGTAGAAGTTGCTGAGGGGTTGTTAGATTGGGGAAGAATGGTTAAGAACCTATTCTATGAGTATAGGAACCCCTCGAAGATCTTTTGAAACATGTGTCTGACAGCTATAATCCATAAAGGAAGAAGAGTTCAAGAGTTAAAATCCATGGAATTGCTAGGGCAAACAAGAAGAGAAAGGTTGCCCCTTCTATCCATGTAGAGACCCCTATCACAAGAGGAAGAGCTACAAGGAGTCAGAATAAGTAGAGTGAGGCTTAACTTGAGAAGGCCTTGAACAAAAGTAAAAGAAAAGTTGCTGAAAAGGGAAAGAAGAAGGTGGTTGAGCCTGCTGAGGCAGTTGAAATTGAGGAGATGGATTTGTTCCTTCATTATGAAGATGAGGCAGAAGAGGTGGAGGTTGTGACTCCAAAAGCAAAGAAAATCAAGACTTCCAAAAAGAAGTCTCCTTCGAAAACAAAGTCAGCAGAACCTTCTACCTTGGTAAAAAGAACCATGTCTACCTTGAAGTCTAGAAAAGCGAAAGTATTGGAGGAAGAAGAGAGTGAAGAAAAAGAAAAATCTGATGCAGAGAAGGACAAGATGGTTAAGCCACAAAGGGTTAGAGGTAATCCTTAGGTTTATAAAGAGTTTTGTAAATGCTGCTTTTGGCTCAGTGATTTAGTTAAGTGTTGGAAAAAATCCTACTGAGCAGTAGGTCGTAGTTTTTTCATCTTTTGAGCCAAGTGTTTTTCATATAAAAATACTTGTATTCTTTACTTTGCGCATTTATTATACAGCTACAGTAATATAAAGAACACATAGAAGAACTAGGTCCTTCTATAATCTGTGTACATAAAAAATTGGACGCCACACAAACCACCCCTCTTGTGTGGTATTGAAGTACAAAACATCATAAATCAACTACAAGAATGATTCCAACCGACAAAGTTGACGAATGAAATAAATTTTAGGAACTAATAACACCGTGCACTTAAAAATCCGGAGAAGAAATATAATAGATGTTCAATAAAGCTTTAAATCACAAACAATAAAAGGATAAACTATTGGCTCCCCCCCCCCCCCCCCCCCCACAAAAAAAAACACGAATAACAAAATTAAAGAACCAAAACCAAAAAAATAGAAAAAATAATATCACACTAATCATAATTCGTATCAAAGTGTCATCGTTCTAAAACCACGTATAAAAATATCAATCAAGACAATTAAGAACTTGAAGATTTCTTGTAGTTTGTTGATTAACTCTAGTCTATTGGTTTCTTCACAGCCTTGGGTACCGCTGGAGTCGAAAAAATGAAGTCTTTTTTATTTGAAGGGGCTCATTTTGAGAGATGTTGTTGAAACGATGTATTTTCTCTTTGGTTGCGGGTGATTTGCGGAGAAACTTGAAACGCGGTGCCTTTTCGACTTAGAGTTGCTATTAAGCCTTAATTATTTGAATTTAATAATTGAGTATCATGTTAAATTAAGAGGGAAAAGACAAAAAAAAAAAATGAGAAATTAGATAAAAACATTTTCTGATTTATAAAAGAAGCCACATGCCCTCTTTTTTATATATATATATATATATATATATATATATATATATATATATATATATATATATTGTGATTACCTAATTTTTGCACTATTTTAACACCTCCTAAAATTATTAGTGTTTTGTTAATTTAATTATTTTTTTAATTTTTGTGTCTTTGATTGCATATTTCCTATCATAAAAATACCAAAAATAGTTCTTTCTTCATTTGTGCATTTTAGGAATTAACTAACTATTCAATTGGTGAATTAATCTAGTTAATTGATCATTTTAATAAGTTACTTAATTAATTTATTTGTTTGTATAAATTTAGTTTAATAAGTAGGATTAAGGAAGAAATTGGGCTAAATTTGAAAGAGAAAGTGGCCAAAAGTGCAAGATAAGGGGTTGCCCTTGAAAGGGTCTGAAACTACGTAGTTTTGCCTCAGAACTACATCGTTTCATTAAGTGACCCAAGATCAAATCTCACTCATTGATCATCCCTTGATCTAATGGTCCATATTTGATCTCTCAAGAGGTATTTAAAGCCTCAACAATCTGAAAACTGCCATCATTTCCCCCATAATTCTTTTCTTCCTCCTCTCTTTTCTCTATCTCTCTCTCTTCTCTCTCCCATATCCGCCCCCACCTCCACTGCCGCCCGCCGGCGGCGGCCCACCTCCAAATACCCCCAAATTCACACCATGTAATATACACAATCTCCTCTTTCCATATCTCGAAATCAAATACTTCAAAACCCCTTCAAACTCCTTGAATTTTAGATCTAGGAAATTTTAGCCGCCACTTTTTTGGCCCAAATCTTGAAGTTCCGGCCACTACCACTCCAGAATACCTACATCAACGGATATAGCTCATCAAGACTTACCTATTGATGTCAATTCCATCCCGAAAATCCGGCAACTAAAAATCCGGCCAAATTTCGGCGACCACCCCGAACGCCCTCGTTTGGTATACCCCTATTCTCGTTTCCTTTGTCTATTTTTTCTAATTGTATTGTATTTAGTTTTTTCTAATTGTATTGTATTTAGTTTATATCTAGCATAATTTATAATTTATTTATTTATTTATTTTTATTATTATTATTTATATTATTTATATTTTATTATTAGTTGTGTTTAATCTATGTTAGCTTAGCCGTTCATAGTTATTAATCACTGATAATTAGTTATTCATTAGTTTTGAAATAGCTATTCGCTTAGTCATGATAGTTTATGATAAAAGTTTAAAGTGCTTAGTGAATTTGTTTTTATTGTATTTGAGTATTTGAATTTTGTGTTGATAAAAGCTAAAATTAAAGAAAGAATAGTACAAGTTTGGTTGTTTTTACTATGCAAAGACTTTGGAGTACAAAACTCAAAAGTCATTGTGTGGTGACAAATACAATACTTTTTGATAGCTTTTGAACAGTGTTTAGCACACAAAGTCAGTCTTTTTGACAGACTTTTAGTGAACCAAAATCTAACCAAAAAATCTGATTTATTTGCCTATTTAAAGGGCTTCTCTTCTCCTATAAAAGGGACACACACACATCTTGGAGAGTTGCTTAAAGATACATATCTTTGAGAAAAGATCAGCAGCTTAATACATATAGCAAGCTGAAATTTCAGAGCTTTGTGAGTATTATTTGAGTGTAAAAACTTTGAGAAAACTAGAAAGATCCCTTAGGCAATTTGTGAAGTTGATAGCTATCAGTTTCAAGCATCTTTGTTGAGTTTTCTGGGTTATCTTAACACTTCAGTTGCTGTTATTTCTACTGTATTTGCTGCTGAATTTTTTGTTGCTGCACTACTGTATTTTATTATTCTACAAACCAGGTAAATTTTAAATTCTTATACTGCAGATTTTTGATAATAATAAGAAGGATTTAATCCCGATTTGGTTGATGGAACATGTTAGATCTGATTTTATTTCAAGATGAATATTATATTAGTGTTATCATCATATAAATCTGTTAAAAATTAGTTAAATTATCATTTTCTTCTTTATATATGTGATTGAAATTGCATTCTGTTAAGTTTACTTAGTTTAAGGAAAAGATAAAGACCCCACTTTTAACCATGTTTGTTTAGTTTGGGATCTTTTCTGTGAGTTACTTTCATGGTTCATGTATAATTATGTAAGAAAGACTTCTACCTTCAAATGTTTTGATACTTTTAATTAAAGTCAACATAATGTTGTAATATAGCTCCTCTCTTTAGCATTAAAGTATTATCATTTTTTGTAGTTTTTATATTTATTCGTGGTTTTTTATGTTGCTATTGGGTGTAGTTTGATTAGTGGCATATTGGTGTAGATGAGTAGAAATATTATGTTAGTCCTTTAGAAATAGTTGGTTAAGAAGATAAAGTATTTTTTATGAAATATAATTTTAGTTTGGACATCAATGTAAGAAGCAATTTGGGTTTAGAAGAATATTTGTTATTTTGTATTGTCTTGGTCATCGAGGCTCTCAAGCAACATGGGCCAAATAAGCTGAAATTTGTAGGCCCAATGACAATAGAAAGTAAGATGGATATTTTTTTTAAAATCAATAAATTATCTTTTGTTAAATAAAATAAGTGATCCAATACCATGAAAGTTTAACATAAGCTTACCCGGGTTTAATGTCTTGCATTAGTTAGAAATTATTTTTAATAATAATATTTTTTTTCGGTCGAACAAGTAATAAATAAAAAAGAAGCATTTTTTAATTAATTTAGACGCTAGGCAATTAGTAGGCGTGCTTTAACTTCATGAAATCGCTTGCGTAACGCGATGTTTAACATTCAATAATTTAATTCAATAATGTCATACCATACTCGTTAGTTTTAGTTAATTTTTAATTTAATAAATCCATTGCTAAATTCGTGGATTCGTTTGTGTAGCGTGATAGTTAACTTTTAATAAATTTCAAAATTATTTTCTTCAAATGTAGTAATTTTCTCCAAAAATAATAACATACTAATAATCCTTGTGATGATTGTGGATTCGCTTGCGTAACGCGGTTATGACAAAAATTAATAAAATTCATATCGGTCACACATTCGTTTGTGTGGTGCGGTTAGGACAATTTTATTTAAATATTTTCTTTAATAATTTTAATAATTAAAAGTGGATAGGTGAAACATGAAAATCCAAATAAAACACAATTTATCCAAAATAAATTCAAGCCAAGTTAAGTCAATAAAGCGACCATGCTAGAACCACGGGACTTGAGGAATGCCTTAAACCTTTTCCCCGGTCAACAGAATTTCTTACTCGGACTTTGTTTTCGCAGATCAATTAATAATAGAGTCAAACCTTTCTTTGATTAGGGATTCAAATAAAAGGTGACTTGGAACATCGAAAAATCAATTCCAAGTGGTGACTCTGTAAATAAAATAAACCCTATTCAAATTTGTCACTTCAATTGGAAAAACTTAACCCACAATCCATAAAATAACATACATCATATCTTTTTTTTTGGGGCTTTGGGGGGGGGGGGTAGAAAAGGGGTGTGACAGCTCTGGCGACTCTGATGGGGATTTCAAGAATTCGGGCTTGTACATTGACTTTATTTGGCTTTATTAATTTTTGTATATATTGTGATTTATTTGGGACTAATGTGCTACTTGTCCACTTTTTACTGTCTTGATATTGTTGAACTGTACATATAAATTGTATCCTCTCTCGCATCCCACTGAGTTTTCTGATAATTAGTTATGTTGTATTTGCCTACCAGCATCACAAAATTTCTGTCTTGAGATAAAGCCAGTTAGCACCAGCTTCTGGTGAAGGATTTAGTCACACATGTTTAGGCGGGAGAGCCGTTAGCTAGCCAGTGATGTTCTACTACTGGTAAAACTTGATGCTCCTCGGCTTGGGTTGTCCGTCCGGGTAAGCCAGATCTAGATACCATCTCCTTTAAGATTTATAAACTTAGAAGAACAAGCCACAAGAAATGAATATCCCTAGTAGGCTACATTTTATTTGCATCATGTGCATTTGACTTAGCAGCGCTCGACACAGGGGTCGAGTTCTATTTTAGGACAGGCCTTGTTGAGACCATTATGTCATGTTATATGCTACTTGTTGCATTATTTGGGAGGCTTGCATGTCGACCGACTTTAGCATAAATAAGTTGAACGAACAGAAAAAAAATGATGTGGTCTAATGCATATGGTTTTTAAAGATTAATTTTTATAAATAAAAAAAAAGAATATAGTCGATTTTAACCGAACAACGCGGGTCTAATTCTCACCGAATGTGAGATACGTAGGCAAAGCTCATCGGTTCCGGCTCCCAATTTTCAAAAATACAAAAACATATTTTCCTTTAATTCCTCTTTGGAAGTTTTTCTTTAAGACGTCAAATCCAAAAATTCAAAAATATTTTCTTCTTTTAAAAAAAAAAAGTCTTTCTCCCAAAATTCAAAAAAAAAATCAAAATCCAAAAAATATTTTCTGTCTTTTTAAATTTACAAAAACAAAAATGAAAATCCAAAATATTTTCTTTTTTTTTAAAGTCTTTCTTTCAAAGATTCCAAAAATAATAACAAAACAAAAAAAGGCGAAATCAAAAAAAGAATCTTTCTTTAGAAATCTTCTTTCAACAAAAAAAAAAATCCAAAATATTTTCCTTGCTAGGAGGTTTCGTGGGGTTATTTATATATGAGTAAAAGAAAAGTGAGTTTATTTACTTTATTACTGATCCTCCATGAACTACGCAAGATCTGATTCATGTTCCCACATGATACGTAGGCAACCCACATCAGGGTCGATCAAATGATTTTGGAAAAAAAAGTAAAAAAAAAAAAAGAGCAAAAAAATGTGTTCATTCTATCATTCTTGTTGTTTTGAAATAAAAGCTAGTTAAATGTGGTCGGTTTGTCGGTTTGCAATGGTGAATCACGAAAACAATCCAGGATCACTTTATCATATTCTCAACCAAGGGAATAAGCATCGCTATTGTTGATTCGACTAAGGTCACGAAAAGGCAAGTACACAGTTTGGTGGTGAAAAAAAGAGGAAAATGTTGGTTGACTTTTACCAAGTTTGAGCAATTGGGCATGTTTTGTGCGAGACGATTTGTGATGTTAGGGACATGAGAATTCTTCCAAGTCTTTTGGCAAATTGGTTGCTATGAAATTTCTCATGCCGCTAGTCCTGAAATCCGATAGCCAATATTGGGGAACGGTTTGACCAAAAAGTCAAGATTTGAATGTTGATTCCAAAGAAATCCTATTGAATTCAGTAGTAATGTTGATGTGCAAATGTGTAGCTAAGATGTGAAGCTTGGTAATTAGAAAGTCACTTCCCTCCTTGCCGGAAAGGAGTCTTGGTAACTTATTTTGTCGTAATTTCTATCATATGGATTGCTTCGAGGTTGTGATCCAGATGTTATTTGTTTGTCATGTTATCAAACCTCTCTATCCTTTAATCAATAAAATGTAACTTTTTATTTTATGTCATTTTATCCATTGTGTTTAATTCTTCTTGCATATATAGTTCTTTTTACGCCAATTTCAGTGACATGACATGCATGCAGAGTTTTCGGCTAGATTTTTGAAAGCCTGTCCAATCTTAAATTAAATCAAGGAAAAGCACTATGAAGATAAGGAAAAGGCTGAAACACTTTGATGAAAAGCCCGTGTCATGTTCACGAGGAACCATAATAGTTATATCCGTAGAGGTTAAAGATCTTCATCTCAATCTATCATGAAAATCTGGCTTAAGGATATTTGAATGGGTTGAAGTTTTTTGGACTAATCGATGAAAGGCTCTTTGGCCACGGCCTTCCATAATCTAATCATATCACGGAAGATGACCCAAATCTCCAAAGAAGATGCATTCCAGGGAATTTAAAATGGATTAGTTTGTACTGAAATATATCATTTCACATCAAGGCAAAGACCAAGAAAATGTGGCTCTAATTTGTCAAAGGTCATTTGTTGCGAATAGGATATTGACTACGAAATTGTACAACTAGCAAAACCAAGAAGACAGTCATGTCTATCAATGCCGAACCTAAGAAGAGATGGTATGTCTGGCATTCTTGAGGCTGGGAGGCCATTTTTTCTGCTACCCAAACACTTTATATCATTCGTCACCCCTTTTGAGTTTGTTTTATTTTTCTTTAACCTCCCTCTTTTGGAATCAAGCATAGAGTTAAAAAAAAAAATTGAATATCCATTCCACCAGAAAATAGGAGCTATGACAATTTGATTTAAAAAAAGAGAAGAAAAGGAAAAGAAAACAAAAATGAAAAAATAAAAAGAAAAACAACAAAGAAATCTTTCGTGTTAGTTTGAACTACGTTTGACTTGATTCCTTTAAAGGATACGTAGGCAGCTCTATACTAGGTTTCAGTCCAACCAAATCAAAAATAAAAATTCCCCAGTATCTAAAACTGGGGCAGAATTTTTTTTTATGTTTTTATGAAGAGTCGATTTCAAGAGTTGTAAATATACAACCCCATCATCTTGAGTCTATTTTGAGCCTTCATACAACCCTTTCTTTCTAACCCTATCCAAAAGGCATCCAAATAAAGACCTTCTAATTAATCTCTAAGAATGCCAAGCAAAGCACGTAATAACCAACAGTTGTCACACGACATAGAACAATGTCAAGTTGCTCGCACAAGAAAGCAAAAAAAGAAAAAAAATAAAAAAAATTGAGAGAGTCTTACTAGTGAAAACCCTCATGGGCACTGTAAGGTGATGGTAAGTAAAGATAAATAAATGAGAGAGATGGGTTGGTGAAAACCTTCCGGGGCACTACCGGTCAAAGGTGAGCTATGATTTTATGCAAATGATTGGCATAAAGAGGCCAACTTCAAAGACGAAAGGAAACAACAAGTAGAAAGGGTAGATTGGCTGGATAGATTTGGCCGCTCAATCCAAAATGCATGTCATGATCATTAAAGTTTGGATACCATATTCAAAAGATCTCATTCTATGTTTCTCTCCTCGTAAAGTGGCATTTTCAGTTAAATACTATTCTTTCTCATTTTCACATCGCGTCATTTTATTCATTTGCATTATTATTTTGAGTCAGTTTTTGTAAAAATAAAAGAGAAATGATTGCAAAATCTGTTACCAGCTTTCTAACTATACAAAATGAGTTCTATCCTAGCACATCAAAGAGGACATATCCAGAAGGCAGCATGCACAATAAGTTGTTGATATTAAACAAGATCTAAGGTTTCATGCAGACGAAAGTTCCAAAGAGAAAACTTTGCTGGTCTATTTTCTTAGAAGCCAACAAAGAAAGGGCCATAAAATTGGTCACCGTTCCCGGAAAGTGCAAAACAAATGATGTAGGTCATACACGACATTGACAAAGGCACAAATCCAACTCTGATGTCCTATGATAAGCCTAACAAAGTGTTTCGAAGAAATCGAAAAGGTCACTAAGAAAGACTTGCTTCATGGGCAAAGCTGATAGCACCACAGACACAAACTGATATCGGGTGCAAGATAATCAAGTTTGATTTTTAAAGGAAAAAACCTCCAAAGTGACGACTTGCTTTATAGACAAGGTTCAACAACACCTTAGATATTTGGGTATGAAAATAGTCGGGGACAACGATGGAAAGCCAAGATTTTCAGAAAGCAATACAGAGTATCCGAGCAACTCGATATCGCACTGAAAGAATTAGTTCTTCTTCAGCAAGGTGGCCGCAAATTCAAACTACTCAGGGCATCAAGGCCACAAACCGACCACCACTGTTAAACTCACAAATCTTTCTTTGTTTGAAGCAGGAAACAAAGTAGCGTAGAAATGAAGTTCTCAAAGTACGAATGTCACCAAAGGTAAGTTCTTCAAAGACTCTACTTCTTCTTTCTAGGCATGCCCATAATTACATCATCAACCACTGCATTTTTCAGCATAAGGTACATCAGTCCTTAGTTGAGGTCCCATTTTTTATATAGGGCACACCACACCCTAGTCGCATGTTCAGTATAGGGTACACCAATTCCTAGCTGTATTTTCCAACCTAAGGTACACTAATCCTTAGTGCGGTTCCACTTTAATACAAGGTATCCTATCCCTGGTTACTTTCTCTCTAAGTGATACAAGGCGCCATCCCTTGGTTACATTCTCTCAGCGATAAATTGTGCCAATCCCTGGCTATATTCTCTCTTAGTAATACAGGGTACCAACCCCTGGCTACATTCTTTCTCACTCATACAGGGCGCCAACCTTTGATTATATTCCTCCTTAGTGATACAGGGTGCCAACCCCTGGTTACATTCTTGTTAGTGATACAGGGCGCCAACCCCTGATTACATTCATTCTCAGTGATACAGGGCGCCAACCCCTGGTTACATTCCCTCCAAGTCTTTCAACCTCACTCGTAGGAGACGCACTTTCTAGTTTGGGCGCCAACCCTTGATTATATTCCCCCTTAGTGATACAGGGCGCCAACTCGTGGTTACATTCTTTGTTAGTGATATAGGGCGCCAACCCCTGGTTACATTCATTCTCAGTGATACAGGGTGCCAACCCCTGGTTACATTCCTTCCAAGTCTTTCAACCTCACTCGTAGGAGACGTACTTCCTAGTTTGGGTGCCAACTCTTAATTATATTCCCCCTTAGTGACACAGGGCGCCAACCCCTGGTTACATTCTTTGTTAGTGATACAGGGCGCTAACCCCTGGTTACATTCATTATCAGTGATACAGGGTGCCAACCCCTGGCTACATTTCCTCCAAGTCTTTTAACCTCACTCGTAGGAGACGCACTTCCTAGTTTAGGTGCCAACCCTTGATTATATTCCCCCTTAGTGATACAGGGCGCCAACCCCTGGTTACATTCTTTGTTAGTGATACAGGGCTCCAACCCCTGGTTACATTCATTCTCAGTAATACAGGCGCCAACCCCTGATTATATTCCCTCCAAGTCTTTCAACCTCACTCGTATGAGACGTACTTCCTAGTTTGGGCGCCAACCCTTGATTATATTCCCCCTTAGTGATACAGGGCGCCAACCCCTGGTTACATTCTTTCTTAGTGATACAGGGTGCTAACCCCTGGTTACATTCCCTCCAAGTCTTTCAACCTCACTCGTTGAAGACACACTTCCTAGTTTCAGTCATTCCAATAGGAGACGCACTTCCTACTCTGAACCATCAATCTTAGGAGACGCATTTCCTAGTCCGAGTCTTTTAACCTCACTCATAGGAGACGCACTTCCTAGTTTGAGTCATATCAATAGGAGACACACTTCCTAATCCAAATCACCAATCCTAGGAGACGCACTTCCTAGTCCAAGTCTTTCAACCTCACTCGTAGGAGACGCACTTCCTAGTTTGAGCCATTCCAATAGGAGACGCACTTCCTAATCTGAACCATTAATCCTAGGAGACACACTTCCTAGTCTGAGTCTTTCAACCTCATTCGTAGGAGACGCACTTCCTAGTTTGAGTCACTCCAATAGGAGACACACTTCTTAATCCAAACCACCAATCCTAGGAGACGCACTTCCTACTCCAAGTCTTTCAACCTCACTCGTAGGAGACGCACTTCCTAGTTTGAGTCATTCCAATAGGAGACACACTTCCTAATCCAAATCACTAATCCTAGGAGATTTAGTTCCTAGTCCAGACCTTGCAACCTCATTCGTAAGAGATGCACTTCCTAGTTTGAGTCATTCCAATAGGAGACACACTTCCTAATCAGAACTATCAATCCTAGGAGACGCACTTCCTAGTCCAAACCTTTCAACCTCATTTGTAGGAGACGCACTTCCTAGTTTTGAGCCATTCCAATAGGAGACGCACTTTATAATCTTAACCATTAACCCTAGAAGATGCACTTCCCAGTACAAGCCTCCAACCTCATTCGTAGGAGACGCACTTCCTAGTTTAAGTCATTCTAATTGGAGACACACTTCCTAATCCAAACCACCAATCCTAGGAGACGCACTTCCTAGTCCAAGTCCTTCAACCTCACTTATAGGAGACAGACTTCTTAGCTTGAGTCAACCGTGTTCATTCTAATAGGAGACGCACTTCCTAATATGAGTTATCAATCCAAGGAGACGCAATTCTTAGTTCGAGTCCTTTAATCTCACAGTCATTCCAATGCTACTCATGGGACGCGCACCTCCTAAGTCCAAGTTATATCAATTTTACACCTAAGATAAGAACATCCTTTTTGGAGCCTTTAGTTTCATTTTTGCATCTTTCAAATAAAATAAGTCGATCTGCAGCTTTACCCAATAACTCACAAAATTTTCTTAGTGCCAAACTGGGGCAGAAAATATTGTTCGTTTTGTTTGTCTTTGATGGCTTTGCAAGCCCTGCGTGATGATTAAAGCTTGCAGTTTCAGTTTTTTCTCATCAGAAGAAAGAAATCTTTCGATCACAAGATAGTTGGAGTTAATTTCTATAATGTGTCACCGACCCAGAATCTCAAGATTCATCTTCTCAATTTCGAACCAGGAAGGCGAGTGACCGAGAATAAGCCATAATCTTTTCTTAAAAGAGTATCAAGATCTAGTCTAAGGCTAACACAAGCGAGCAGGTCAAGAATCAAGATTTGACTCCACAAGACACATATATTAGGAATTTTGTAATTCTTAGTTTGCAGACATATGTAGTTCTCTTCTCTTTTTCTTTTGATGTAAGCAGCAAGTAACAGTAACAGTAACAGCAACAGCAACAGCAACAACAACAGTCTTAAATCTAGTGTCTGGTAGTCCCAGTTACCAAATTTTTTCAGAACTACACTGACCTGATTCCTCTAAACAAGGATATGTAGGCAACCTCAGAAGCAGGGTTCGGTCACCATTTTTCAAAAAATTCTTTCATTGGAGTGATATGTGAGCAAAAATTAGCGACGGCATTCACTTTTCTTTGCACGAAAACTCTTCATGTTCTCGAGCAAAGAGGGGCAGCTGTAAATACCTAATTTTTGCACTATTTTAACACCTCCTAAAGTCATTAGTATTTTGTTACTTTAATTATTTTTCTAATTTTTGTGTCTTTGATTGCATATTTCCTATCATAAAAATACCAAAAATAGTTCTTTCTTCGTTTGTGCATTTTAGGAATTAACTAACTATTTAATTGGTGAATTAATCTAGTTAATTAATTATTTGAATAAGTTATTTAATTAATTTATTTATTTATGTAAATTTAGTTTAATACGTAGGATTAAGGAATAAATTGAGCTAAATTTGAAAGAAAAAGTGGCCAAAAGTGCAAGATAAGAGGCTGCCCTTGAAAGGGGCTGCCCTTGAAAGGGTCTGGAATGACGTAGTTTTGCCTCAGAACTACGTCGTTTCATTAAGTGACCCAAGATCAAATCTCACCTATTGATCACCTCTTGATCTAATGGTCCATATTTGATCTCTCAAGAGGTATTTAAAGCCTCAAAAATCTGAAAAATGCCCTCATTTCCCCCATAATTCTTTTCTTCTCTCTCTTCTCTCTCTCTCTTCTCTCTCCCATATCCACCCCCACCACCGCTGTCGCCCACCGACGGCGGCCCACCTCCAAACACCACCAAATTCACACCATGTAATCTACACAACCTCCTCTTTCCATATCTCCAAACCAAATCCTTCAAAACCCCTTCAAACTCCTTGAATTTTAGATCTATGAAACTTTAGCCACCACTTTTTTGCCCAAAATCTTAAAGTTCCGGCCACTACCACTCCACAATACTTACATCAACGGGTAGAGCTCATCAAGACCTACCTATTGATGTCAATTCCATCCCGAAAATTCGGCAACTAAAAATCCGATCAAATTCCGGCGACCACCCTGAACGCCCTCGTTTGGTATACCCCTATTCTCGTTTCCTTTGTCTATTTTTTCTAATTGTATTGTATTTAGTTTATGTCTAGCATAATTTATAATTTTTTATTTATTTATTTTTATTATTATTATTTATATTATTTATATTTTTATTATTATTTGTGTTTAATCTATGTTAGCTTAGTCGTTCATAATTATTAATCACTGATAATTAGTTATTCATTAGTTTTAAAATAGTTATTCGCTTAGTCATGATAGTTTATGATAAAAGTTTAAAGTACTTAGTGAATTTGTTTTTATTATATTTGAGTATTTGAATTTTGTGTTGATAAAAGCTGAAATTAAAGAAGGAATAGTACAAGTTTGGTTGTTTTTACTGTGCAAAGACTTTGGAGTACAAAACTCAAAAGTCATTGTGTGGTGACAAATACAATACTTTATGATAGCTTTTGAACAGTGTTTAGCACACAAAGTCAGTCTTTTGGACAGACTTTTAGTGAACCAAAATTTGTCTAAAAAATCTGATTTATTTGCCTATTGAAAGGGCTTCTCTTCTCCTATAAAAGGGACACACACTCTATCTTACACACACACATCTTGGAGAGTTGCTTAAAGACACATATTTTTGAGAAATAATCAGCAGCTTAATACATATAGAAAGCTAAAATTTCAGAGCTTTATGAGTATTATTTGAGTGCAAAAATTTTGAGAAAACTAGAAAGATCCCTTAGGCAATTTGTGAAGTTGATAGCTATCAGTTTCAAGCATCTTTGTTAAGTTTTCTGGGTTGCCTTAACACTTCAGTTACTGCTATTTCTACTGTATTTGCTGCTGAATTTTTTGTTGCTGCACTACTGTATTTTATTATCCTACAAACCAGGTAAATTTTAAATTCTTATATTGCATATTCTTGATGATAATAAGAAGGATTTGATCCCGATTTGGTTGATGGAACATGTTAGATCTGATTTTGTTTCAAGATAAATGTTATATTAGTGTTATCATCATGTAAATCTGTTAAAAATTAGTTAAATTATCGTTTTCTTTTTTATATATGTGATTGAAATTGTATTCTGTTAAGTTTACTTAGTTTAAGAAAAAGATAAAGATCCCACTTTTAACCATGTTTGTTTAGTTTGGGATCTTTTCCGTGAGTTACTTTCATGGTTCATGTATAATTATGTAAGAAAGACTTCTAGCTTCAAATGTTTTGATACTTTGAATTATAGTCAACATAATGTTATAATATAGCTCCTCTCTTTAGCATTAAAGTATTACCATTTTTTGTAGTTTTTATATTTAGTCGTAGTTTTTTATGTTGCTATTGGGTGTAGTTTGATTAGTGGCATGTTGGTGTAGATGAGTAAAAATATTATGTTAGTCCTTTAGAAATAGTTGGTTAAGAAGATAAAAGATAATAATTAGCATGTAAGTTTCTTTTATGAAAAATAATTTTAGTTTGGATATCAATGTAAGAAGCAATTTGGGCTTAGAAGAATACTTGTTATTTTGTATTGTCTTAGTCATCGAGGCTCTTAAGCAACATGGGCCAAATAAGCTAAAATATGTAGGCCCAATGACAATAGAAAGTAAGATGGACATTTTTTTTAAAATCAATAAATTATCTTTTGTTAAATAAAATAAGTGGTCCAATACCATAAAAGTTTAACATAAGCTTACCCGGGTTTAATGTCATACATTAGTTAGAAATTATTTTTAATAATAATATTTTTTGTTCGCTCAAACAAGTAATAAATAAAAAAGAAGCGCTTTTTAATTAATTTAGACGCTAGGCAATTAGTAGGCGTGCTTTAACTTCATGGAATCGCTTGCGTAACGTGATGTTTAACATTCAATAATTTAATTCAATAATGTCATACCATACTCGTTAGTTTTAGTTAATTTTTAATTTAATAAATCCATTGCTAAACTCGCGAATTCGTTTGCATAGCGCGATAGTTAATTTTTAATAAATTTCAAAATTATTTTCTTCAAATGTAGTAATTTTCTCCAAAAATAGTAACGTACTAATAATCCTCGTCATGACTGTGGATTCGCTTGCGTAGCGCGGTTATGACAAAAATCAATAAAATTCATATCGGTCACACATTCGTTTGCGTGGTGCGGTTAGGACAATTTTATTTAAATCTTTTCTTTAATAATTTTAATAATTAAAAGTGGATAGGTAAAACATGAAAATCCAAATAAAATACAGTTTATTCAAAATAAATTCAAGCCAAGTTTAAGTCAATAAAACGACCGTGCTAGAACCACGGGACTCGGGGAATGACTTACACCTTCTCCCCGGTCAACAGAATTCCTTACTGGGACTTTATTTTCGCAGACCAATTAATAATAGAGTCAAACCTTCCTTTGATTAGGAATTCAAATAAAAGGTGACTTGAAACACTGAAAAATCAATTTCAAGTGGCGACTCTATAAATAAAATAATTCATATTCAAATTTGTCACTTCAATTGAAAAATTCTTTAACCCACAATTTATAAAATAATATATATCATATCTTTTTGGGGTAGAAAAGGAGTGTGTTATATATATAGTAATGCCTAAATTTAAAAATCCAACCTGCAGTGGTAGGTTCAACGACCAAAAGTTGAACATGTCAAATTATATTTAACACATGGTTTTTATATTTATTGTTATCTATCTTTTGATGGTGGGTGCGTGCGGCAGATGAATAATAAGTGGGATGTCAACCCTCAGGCACATGGCTATTTATCTGCTCGATAAAGTTATGATCCAGTATCCTATTTTTAAATTGTTTATTTCTACTATAAATATCGTTTAATAACTGTGAGCATCTAAAGAATATGATAAATTAGGACAAGTTGGTCTTGTTATTATTGAAGTAGCTGCACTAATACACCCCCCAATGTGAGATGAATTGAGGAGAACTACCGTCACAACGTAACTCACGTTGGTGCTAGAGAACAAACACTGCATCGCAATTCATTTCATTTAGGGAAAAGGCTCAAAATTGATTTTGTGGTATTCGAAATAGATTAATTATAACCCCGTTTAAATTTGAATCCAAAAATGACCCTGCCGTTATAAAATGGGTCTAATAATACCCTTGTATTATTCAAAATGATTTCAGTTTTTTCAAATTTTAATTGCTTTAGAAAATTGCTTTTCAGTTTTTTTTTTCAGTTTTTACAAAAATATTGTTTTAGAAAATATTTTTCAGTTTTTTTAAAGCAGGTTTTTTGTAAAAACTAGAAAAAAAATATTTTCTTTTTCTCCAATTTTTAGTAAAAAAAAATTCAGTTTTTACAAAAAAAATTGCTTTAGAAAATTGATTTTCAGCTTTTTTCAAAAACATTGTTTTAGAAAATATTTTTCAATTTTTTCTAAAGCAGTTTTTTTGTAAAAACTAAAAAAAAGAAGAAGATATTTTCGTTTTTTTTAGTTTTTAGTAAAAATAATTTTAGTTTTTATAAAAAAAAATTGCTTTAAAAAATTACTTTTCGGGTATGATTAATGAGTCTTTTTAATTAATTAGAAGATATTTAGAATTGACCAGCATGACGATGACACGTGTCCCTCCGTTTAAATGAGGGGTATATTTGAACCCTAAGTATGACTGTAGGAGTATAGATAACCCAATAATATAACGAGGGGTATTGTTAGACCATTTTCGAAAATAGAAGGGTATATTTGGCCATTTGGCGTATTTAGTATTGGAAAGAGTTGAATATACAAGAAAATGCATACATGTATAAAATTAACATAACCTACCTATTCAAGTGAAAATTAAACATTTAACTACACAAAATACAAATGGGCGCTCTAAGCATAGACACATTCAAGAATAACAAAATATATTCGTTGATGATTCTCTTTTTCCCACTTGTCCTCCCTCTATCTTTTAAACTTTGTGATTTATTGTCTTGTACGATTGGCAAGGAAATGAAAAGTACTTAAATAAGTGAGAACCACAGAAAGTCGATCTTGACAAAGCATAATTCATGTCGTGAAACACGTGATCGCCCTGAGTTGAGTTGAAGCTTTTGAGATTAAGGGTCTTATTTAAGCCACCACATACCAACTTATGAAAACATCTTCTTTGTTCTCCCATTTCTCCTTCATATCATATTCTGTTAAAACCATAATATGAGGTGTTTTCCTTTGCTTTTCTTAATTTCAACTATAGTAGCGGTGACTGCAGTGGCCTCTACTTCCAATAATGTAGAGGTTATTAGCCAAGTGGTAGAAATCCACCGTCTAAGGCCACAGACTGGCTCTGCTGGTTATCGCGTCCCACAATTGGACTGTCTTAGTTGGCGTCTTGCTGTAGAGACTAACAACCTTCAAAATTGGAAATTGGTGCCAAGCGCATGCGAAAACTATATAGGTCATTACATATTAGGCAAACAATATCGTCATGACTGTGAGGCTGTGGCCAATGCCGCTATTGAGTACGCTAAGAGTCTCAAACTAGGCGGAGACGGAAAGGACGTTTGGGTCTTTGATATTGATGAGACCACTCTCTCTAATCTTCCTTACTACGCTCGATCTGATGTTGCTTTTGGGTAAAATTACAAAAACCATAAAAATTAATTAATTCCTTTTTGTGTAATTATTTACACGTTTTAGTAGCTATTGCGTACTAGTGTATTTCACGCATTTTTGTGCAGGGCTATACCTTACAACAATACAAAGTTTAATGCGTGGGTGGCCGAGGGGAAAGCACCTGCCATTCCTTCGATACTTGGAGTATACAAAACAGTGCTGTCTCTTGGAATCAAGCCAGTTTTCATAACAGGGACTCGAGAGTCTTTCAAACAAGTAAGGATCGCCAATCTCAAGAAAGCTGGTTACAGTAACTGGGCAAAGCTTGCACTAAAGTAAGTATATTTATGTGTACTTTTCTTTTTATCCCCAAATGCGATGATTTTTATAGAGTCCCACAAATGTGTATGACTTGTTTTAGTTCAAAAGTTAATTCTTTCTTTCTTACACTTCTTGAAGGGGAGATAACGACTCGGCAACAGCAGTGGAGTTTAAATCAAGCAAGAGAACAGAGCTAGTGAAAGCTGGATACAGAATTGTTGGCAACATTGGAGACCAATGGAGTGATCTGATCGGAGAAAACGTGGGTTCTCGTACTTTTAAAGTCCCTGACCCTATGTACTACATTGGTTGATGGATCCAAACCCCTGATATTTTCTTTCTTGATTCTCAGTAATTTTAACTTAAGCAGTTACCTAATTAACAAAGGGACTAGCTTTCTTTGTTGTGACATGTGAGACGTACGCTAAGCTCGCTGTTACAGTATGAACCCCCCCCCCCCCCCCCTCTTACTATAATAAAATAACGACTTTGCTTCAAGATTTTAATTTTATTCTCTTTTTCTTCTGGGCAATTCTATTCCCTTCATCTTAAATGACGCACATCTACATTTTCTCCTTATAGTTTAAATGATCACCAGATTTTATCTATTATAGCCAAATTTGATTGAGCTAGTTATAAAAAAACTAATAAAAGTACAATAATGAAAAAGGGAGGAATGACTTCTTGTTTTTAAAAACAACCCGTGACCTAACGATTATATATAAAAATGGTTCGTGCTATGCAATATTGCTTAGATGTTGAAAGGTTTTCATTAAATTATTGATATCCTATGACGTTTATATATATATATACATATATATATATATATATATATATATATATATATATATATATATATATAATAGGATACAAGTTGATATTTGATTAATAGGATACAAGTTGGTGACCTAGTTAAAAGTTTATGTGTTTTGAATTTAATACTGAACTTATAATTGTGTTAGTTACAAGTCTTTAATATTATATATATTTAAAGGATTTTTTAATATAAATATAAAATCTAAACAAAAGTTACTAAATTTTTTTGGACACAGTATCTAATACTCTAGTTTCACCCTTGGTTGGTGAAGCTAAGATATGATCTACCCGTGAATTATGCCAAATGTACCAAACAATTATCACCCTTAGGACTTAGAGGTCGTTTGGTAGTGTGATTAAGAATAGATAATGAATGAGGTTTATTAATAATGTTGAGATTAGTTATGCTGGGATTATTCCTTATCGACGCTTTGATTTGGTGTATTAAAGATTTTGAAAGGACAGTTCTGTCTTTATACATGCTTATTCACATATCAAAAACTGTGATTGCTAATGTCATGGTTTACTATGTATAAAAATAACACTGAAATACTGAATAAGGTGTAGTATTAGTTATACATAAATTAAAAAGTACTATCAAACAAGAGATTAATCATATCAAAGCTAATACATATAGTACTATTATTTTTCTTATAATACATCCTACCAAAAGTCCACTTAGACTTAGCTATCAAGTGATGTATTCTATATTTAATGTGAGGATAAAATACTACTTTCTTCGGTCCACAATAAGTGATTTTTTGTTGTTCACATAGATTAAGAAATTTATATTTTAACATTAATTAGCAATGAAATTGACCATATTAATCTTTACTATCTTTCACATAAACACCCCTTACACATACTCCAACACTATTTATTCCAAGGGCCAGTGACGGACTCAGGATTTTCATCAAAGGGTGTCAAAATATAAATAGTTAGATATATCAAAAATTCAAGAGTAATCAACGTATAATAAATATATGTAAAATAATTATATAGTAATATAGTGTAATTTTTCGGCGAATAGGTGTCGCTTGACACCCCTTGGTTCAATGTGGCTCCGTCACTGCCAAAGTCAATGTATAAAAAAGATAATTAATTCGTTCTTGAAATCTAAAAAAAAAAAAAATATTTTGAACCACAAAAAAATATTTAAAAATTATTTAATGTGGACCGTAAATAATAGTAGGCCGCATGAGGCGTCAGGTAGTGTCGCAATAATTCTGAACCCCACATTCTAGGACAATAATTAAAACGACATAGGAAAAGACGAATTTGCGAGGACCCATAAGTAGGTTTGCTCTCTTGGCCTGCTTGCCCATTGAACGCCAGGGCCTAGTAGGTGATCACACTCATTAACAAAAATCACAAGGACTTAATACAAATAATAATCAAGATTTTATATAGAGAGAGAGGTTTAGAATATGTTAATAATTATTCAAAGTCACGTTGTCGACAATAGATTGTCCCCCTAATTATATTTCGACCTTTAGAAGCCTTGCACGCTATGCATTAATACGACTAGTGGGATTTCTAGATCGCACTTAGATTTTCTTAATGTTTATATATTAGGATCTAAGATAAGCTCGGTAAGTTCAGTTCAAATTGGCTACTTGCCAAGTTCACTTCTGTTCAACTTGGAGGGCAGAACTCAATAGCTACTAAAAACGGATCCAAATTTTTGATTTGATGGGTTAATATTTGAGCAAAGTTCATTTGTAGCCACCAGGGTCAAACTTATATCACCTGATAGTCACAAAATAATCACATACAATTAACAGTCCAAAACTAATTAAAAGGCTAGCCCAAGACCACTGTCACTCAAAACCCTAACTTCCTTCTCCCTAAGCGATCATACCCTTTTTCCTCAGCCGAAGAAGCCGCTGCCGAAAGCCGCCGTCGCAAGCGCCGCCTCCGTATTAAACCATCAATCAACACCCTCCGTC
The DNA here is from genome assembly GCF_000390325.3 of Nicotiana tomentosiformis. Taxonomy (NCBI): domain Eukaryota; kingdom Viridiplantae; phylum Streptophyta; class Magnoliopsida; order Solanales; family Solanaceae; genus Nicotiana; species Nicotiana tomentosiformis. The sequence goes on from NC_090817.1 coordinate 129,371,420, forward strand.
GTGATCCACTCCCGAGGGGACCGCCTTCACCTGACGACCGTTGTATCCTGTATTGCTCCATTTACACAACTGGACCATAGAAAATGGTCCATGTATTGGAAGGAACACAAAATATGAAATATAATACCATGCTGGATGGAGAGGACAGAGTGATTTTGGCAGAAACTTTTAAGCCAAGGTGCCATATTTTGCCGGGAATGGTGGAGTTTTATTGAAGAAAGACCATATTTGGTTAGATTTGGGGCAGTGAAAAAATATGTGTAAAGTATCTACCATAGAGTTAGGGCAGAACTGTTACCGTATTTGCTACTTAGGATGAGTGGTAGAGTTAAATTTGCAGCAAATAGTGTACTAATAAATCTTCCATTGCAATGTTTGATTTTTTTTTCCTTTTTCTTTTTATTATTATTAGTTCTCTCTTTTTTGGTTTGATTTGTTGTTACTTCAGAGAAAGATATTAGGAATTTTGTCCTGCATGTTCCAAATTACTGCTTAAACTTTATTTGTTGTCATTGACTAGAGAGAGAGGGGCAACCACCCTTTGAATAAAAATCTCAAGCTCTCTTTTATTGCCTCATTTTTTTTCTGGACTAACTTTCTTTGCTAGGGAAATTCTTTAGTTTTCACCAAATAAATTTCCATTTTCACATGTATGTCATTAGTTAATTGTGATGGGAATCGTAATTTCAGGCCCACCATTAGTATATATTTACATGGATATTTATGTATGTCTTTCGGTGAAAATAGATTTGAATATTGGTATATTACAAAATATATTCAAAATAGATTATCACTATACAAAAAATTATACAAAATAGACTGTCATTATATAATTTATATATAATAAACTGTCACTATACAAAATATATACAAAAATAAATTATCATTATACAAAAAATATACTAAATAGAATGTCACTATACAAAATAGACTGTCACTATACAACAATATACTAAATAGACTGTCACTATACAATTTATATACAATAGACTGTCACTATACAAAATATATACAAAATAGACGGTCACTATACAAAATATATACTAAATAGACTGTTACTATGCAAAAAATATACAAAATAGACTGTCACTATACAAAATAGACTGTCAATATACAAAAGAGATTGTCACTATACAAAAAATATATAAAATAAATATTTCGGGCTATTAGATGCAATAAGTTTGGGCTGAAGGGCCATTTTGTGTCAGTAAAAAAAGAATATGGGCTATTAAAATTTTGAGGGGCTATAGAGGGTAGTTTTCTCGTAATATTTAGGCTCTTTTGAGTAAGCCCGTTACATTTTTAAAATTATGGATTCTTAATCTATTATTTATTGAACTTTTAGTGATTTTTCACATATATGTTTTATCTTCATAGGCGTATCCAGCGTAAAGGCTATGGATCATCTAAATTATAACTTTTGCTTATATCCTATATTTTTGCCAAAAAATATTAAATATGTATAAATAATAAATTTTGAACTTATTAAATTAGATAAGATTTGGCAGAATTACAAATCTGAACTCATAAAGTTCAAATTCTAGATCAATCTCAGCCTATGTTCCATGAACCCTAAAGTACGTACGTTTTCCATCCACCACTGACTTCCACTGTTCCACCATGCTTTATCTTGAGTACTTATGATTTCCATTCACCACTGACTTCTTTGTTCTACCGTGCTCTATCTTGAAGGAAAGCGGATCAAACCTGAGTAAAGTATATTATATATATATAGGGGCGGACCTAGAAGCCTGTATGCGGATTCCGCTGAACCCATTAGCTTTTATTCAATATTATTTTTGTGTTAAGAAATTTATTAAATTTGTAAAAATATTAAATTTAAAACTTAGTTACTGTTGGTTCCAAATGCATACGCGGTCGACAAGTGATAAAGTGATAAGAAAGTATCATTCCCACGAGAATTTATGATCAACTATTATCCAATCCAAGCTATTTATAAATTTAATGCTCAAGTGAGTGTGAAAAAGATGATTGTGATTTTTGTAACTAAACTACTAGGACTAACAAGCAAGCAAGAAAATAAGATCGCAAGTAGAGCAAACAAACACTTAGAAAGAATTCAATAAGATGGAGATATTCTAGGGTTATGGGATTGACGTCTCTCCTATTGCGTTTTTCAGATTGATGAAATCACTTGACTTATCTAATTTGTTGATTAGCAGGGTTTATTATGCTCGCGAAGTTCTTTTTATGCTTCGCTCGCCTATTCAAGCCAACCTAAGACTATATGTCTATAGAATCAAACTTGACAAGAATGCATGTAAATTTCCTGCAGAAATAACCAAGTAAGGCAATCAGAATATGTCTATCATAATCATGACTCTATTCTCTGATGCCCGGATACAAGAACTTACTCTATTCAATCCTATATGCAATTTATAGTTCCCACTTTCGAGTTCAACTATAAATTCAAAGATTGTACTTAATTGTTAGCTACGCAATAGAATAATTAAGTGCAAGATTGAGTAAATAAATTAATATGATAAAATCAAGCAAAATAATCAATCGTCAATTAACAATAGTCAAGAACGTCCCATAACTTCAGAATAATGAGGTTCTTAGCGATTCATGTTCATAACAATAATCAAAAAATCATTTTTAAACATAAAAGCTATGATAAGTAGAAGAAGATTGAAAGAATTGATGAATTTCGTGCTCCCGGGTATTTCGTACTTATATTTTCCTCTCCAAGTGGTGTCCCCCTTGCCAAAATAGGTTTAGGTTTGCTTTTATACGAGTTAGGGGCGTCTTGGGGTCGAAATAACCGAGTTCCAAGCGAACTAGGATAAATTTATGTCACCAGCGCCTAGGGTAGCGTGGGGCGCTAGCCCTGGCACTGGAAATCTGGGGGTTTTGTTTTGTGCACCACAGGTAGCGGGCCACGCTTCTTGTGGCGCTACTTTGTGACATTTTTCCTTTTCTTCCCATTTTCGCTTCAATTCACGCACCTTCGTCCCAAATTACCTACAGATGATTCCTATACATAAAAATACCACTAATTAGCACAAATCATTATATTATACATCCGAAATCTACGAAATATGTGTAAAATGTGAGGTAATATACATATAAATATACATACTTTAAGTTGAATATCAACACCCCACACATAGACTCTTGCTCGTCCTCGAGCAATGGAACTATAATTACACCCCAACAACGTACATCTCAACTAGGAGGAGCAATTCAATTTTTCAATCATATACTCTACCTTTGACTAAAATCGATACCGACAATCAAGTATGAACATACGAATATCACATTCTTCCCGTTTTACACATGCCCAAGTATACACAATGCAATTCAACCAATTCAAATAACCTACTCATAACCACCCTATCTCAAGAGTCGACTCGTTACCACTAAGCACTCTCAAATCGCGCACTCACCCAATAAGAGACGTTCATAACATTACCAATCTGTTATGAGATCAAGTGCCCTCACCAACAAACAAGAGAGTGAATATGAAAATAGTCCACACGTTTAAGTATAACTTTGAACATAAATTAAGGACATCACATAATTGAACAAAATTCTCTCACTCTCACAAAGAAATTTATGTGCATCCTATGGTCTTACCATAAACTTGCCCGTACTGTATATCTCTACTAATCTAAGCTAGCCAAATCTAGGATCAATTAGGACTTTATGGGTTGTAATGTGGGTTAAGGGACGAGTAGGATACATTTAGGAATATTGACTAACCCTCCTAAGCACTTTAATACACTACACTCAAGAATGGAGCATATATTCTTTTCAATCAATTAACTCGCCACAAAATACAACGTAACCCTTTTCTTCAATTAAACACTTCTACATCCCCACTGGCATGAATTAGTAAGATTAGAAGGTGTTTTTTTTTTTCTTTCTTGTTGACTATCAACATTATTTGTCTATTTGTTTTTGGTCTTACAATTTTCTTTTCTCTCTTTTTTTCTACACACACTCCATACATTAAAGGTCATCGCCTAGTGGTATTTTTTACAACTTTAGTGCACCTTATGGGACCTTTCATGATTTCACTCAAAAGCTACTTTCCAAATCTTTCACCCTACTTCTTTTAGTGACTAAGTGTCTTTGGAGGTAAAGGTTCAACAAGCTCAAGTTACGAACAAAATCGGGATACAACTTGTAATATGGGTGCCAAGGAAAAGGTCTATAGGCTCAAAGGGGCTAGCAACGGAAAATTTTTATTTGTAAGTGACAAACACATCTATGATCAAGCAAAAAATGCTTACGTCATCTTCTAGACTAGCACAACTTAATGATTTCACTTCGATTACCATACGGGGCAAGTTCTAGACTACACCGGATAGCACAGAATAACACAAACCCTTACACATACATTGCACATGACCCAATCAAGACGGTTTTGTTCAACTCTCAAGTCAAGTAAGTACATATTGTTGAAAAAGTTTAAGCAATAATGCACTAGGTGACATACAAGTCAAACAATTGAGAAAAAGGCATCATAGAATAGGCTATTAATTTTACTTAGGCATTACAATTCAAATCAAATATAACAGGAAGACAGAGCGCATGCCATAGCCTAATGTGCTAATACCAAATATGTCAACAGGTATCTCAGAGCAACTCAGTTTTTTTCTTATCCTACTCCTAAAAAAAATACTAGGTTCAAGCTACACTCTTGTAAAAGAACCGGCGTCCAAAGAAAAATCAAGGGATACTACCTAACTATCCTACCAAATATAAAAGAAAACCTCTTTGATATTTTTAATCTAACTTTAATCCCTCAAGAAAACTGTCCAAAAAATCCATCGTCGGGAAAAGTCCGAGCTTTTTCTGATTTGTATTTTTTTTCTTTCTTTCACAACTACTACTAACTAATTAGACTATGTGACTTCTAAACTAAGCTAAAAAAAATATTAAAAAAATAAAGTTCTACACAATTACAAGCGAGGGAGTAGTTCCCCCACCCACACTTAGATAATGCATAGTTCCCGATGCATATAAAAATTCAAAATATAGTAAGGTGGAAAGAATAGCTCACTGCTAATCGGATTCCTCCTCCTTAGAATGCCCATCAGCCGCAACTCCATGCTCATCATCATCATCCGCTCCCAAGGGCACCAAAGCTAGTGGTCTTGTGGCATCATCACTGATATCATCCTCATTATTTGAGCCTTTGACGGTGTTCTCATCCTTTGATGGGTGGATGGGACTGCCAGGCGTAATCCCCAACATCTCCTTTGAAGAACTGGAGAGATCATTGCATAGATGCATACGCTTCTCATCCGTCACACCTAGCCTGCTCATTATCACATTCAGGGAGCTATAGAGATACCTGTTGAAGTTTTCACCCCTCTCATTCCTCGCAGCCTGGCTTAGCTTGGACGTAGACTCTAACAAGGACGTAATGTCCAGCAATCCCTTTGGTGCCTCCACCACCTCATCATAGTCGGGGTACTCAGGGACCTCTCGGGAGAGCATGTATTGCGTCAAGAGGTTGCCAAAGAAGAATCTTTTTATTTGTCGCCCAAAGCGGGTGTAGGACATCTCCCCTAGTATGATCTCACCCGCATTGATGGGTCGCCCACTCATCAGAAAAAATATCAAACACACTCGGGCTCGAGTGCATTCGCTGTTATGCTCAATCGGCATCAGTCTAGCCTGCACGAAGTTTTTTCACACCTTGGCAGTCTTGAAGTCGAAGCGGAGCATCTCAAGATGGGCATCCCCCTTAGTCCCTGTCCACTTTCATTAGAATCGACGCCACATAGAGTGTGACGTATAGCCTTGTAGCATAAAAAAATATTTTCTACTCACTAACCAGACACTACAAAATATTTTTCGAAAAAAGTTTTTCACTCACCAACCAAACAAGGAAAAATAAGTGATAAAATCACTCATTTTTCATGAAATTAAACACTTTCTAGGAAAACATTTTCCATGGGAGTGGAAAAGGAGGTCCACTTATGTTATACTTCCTATGATCGAAAATATTAATCAGCGAATATACGATATATCTACTACCTCAAATTTAAACCCTAAATAAGTATATAATTCTTTTTATATGTGTATTCATATCATCTAAAAAATTTAGATCCGCCTGTGTGTTTCCCCGCATCATTCTCTCTTCCTCAAACCAACACCTTGGCGTTCCCAACTTTCCAAACAAGTCAGTCCTATTTAGACTCTTCGTTTCCCCGATTGCACCATTGAACTTTGAAACAACCAAAGCCTGAATTAAATATTGTTCTGAACATCAAGAACAAAGGGACTAGGAAAAACACAACAACATTCTTGAAAATATGTCGTGGCAAACCTACGTGGACGATCACTTGATGGCCGACTTTGACGGCCAAGGCCAGCACCTTGCCGCGGCGGCTATTCTCGGACATGATGGTAGCGTTTGGGCTCAAAGCCCCGCTTTTCCTGAGGTTCTTTCTGAAAAAAAACTAGTCTTATGAATCTGTTCGTCTCACATTTCTCTCTGTATCGTTCTTATTTTATCTCTATTGTCCCCAGATGTCTGAAAGCAAATAATTTATCGGAATGTATACTTTTTGTGCTTTTCCTTCATTCGTTCAATTAGATCTGTTTTTGCTGGTACATAATTTGTTATTTGTCTAAAATTTCATGAGTTTTGATCTATGATTATTTGGTATCAATAGACATTCACGAAAATTAATGTAGTATCTGAAAGAAAAATTTCTTTGTTACGTATGATATTATCGTGTGAGTTTCCATATAGCGTCCTAAGAAGCAATCTAGTGTATTATGTTAATCATGCAATGTTTAATTTCAATCTAAATTACTCAAGTGCAACGCATAATGTATGACGTGAAACTGTTCAAACCAAGGGTGTATCTGGACTTAGGACATGGGTTCACGTGAATCAAATACTATCTCGCTAAACCATGTATAGTAATATTATATTTATTTACAATTACTTCAATATATGTGCGTGAACCTCTATGAGTGAAATTGGCGGTTCAAATCCCACTTCGGATGGTGGGCGGTCTTGTTTTCAGCACGCATATATATATATATATATATATATATATATATATATATGTGTGTGTGTGTGTGTGTGTGTAAAAATCACTAAAATTTTAAAAAGAATACAATTTTGAACCTATAATTTTAAAGTGTAGTGGGTTTATGGTAAGAGACTAAAGTTAAACACGTCAAATATAAATTCTAGATCCGTCTCATCACAATAGTGCACCCATCCTCTTAAAATTCTGGATTCGCCTGTGGTTCAAACCATAGAACTTGTTGACGAGTATTACGTGTTGCCTTTTGTGTTTTCAGTTTAAACCAGAGGAAATTACGAATATCATGAAAGATTTTGATGAACCTGGATTTCTTGCTCCCACTGGGCTATTCCTTTGTGGAACAAAGTACATGGTAATCCAAGGAGAACCTGGCGCTGTCATCCGTGGCAAAAAGGTTTTTGTTTTCTTCTCTTTCATTGTAACTCATTCTTTTCTCTTGTCATCAAAATAATTTCGAATCTGCTAAATCTTTTGCTGTGGAATTCCTGACCTTTTAGAGATTAGCTACACAAAGATCATATGAACCTACCTAAGGGACCAGCCATTAAATTGTTAACAAGCAAATATTATTGTGGAAATTAAGAGAGAGTGTCGTTTTTTTGAAAAAATATACTCCCCCGTTTCAAAAAGGTTGACACTAGTATTTCTTTATTAGTCTATTTTAAAAAGATTGACATCTTTCAATATTGTCTTAATAGGAAACATTTATAGTCACACAAATGTTATGGCAGATTTAAGACACCAAATTTCAAATGTTTTATAACCATACAAATTTTATGACAGATTTAAAATATTTTTTTGTGTCAAGTCAAACTAAACCAATATTTTGAAAGGAGGGAGTAATAGTTTGTGATCTCCTTAAGCTACAATTGTCTGTGCTTGTTGAAAACATTGACACATATGAAGTCCACCATGTTTTGCTTTACCTTTTTGTGTCTTTCTTGGTTTTTCTCTTATACTTAATGGAAATGCTGATATGCTTTCTTATTATTGTTGCATCTATAATGCTTTCTAAGATTTATTGGTCATGATCTGTTTATCTTGGACTCCCATGACATATCCCATCACACTCTTTTGGATCTGTTTAATTTGAGTAGTAGTACTATTTACAACATTGTCAATTTGTTTTCTTTGGGCTAACTGTAAAGTCTTTTTTGTGTAGGGATCTGGTGGGATAACAATCAAGAAAACTAACCAAGCTCTGATTTTTGGTATCTACGAAGAGCCAGTGACTCCAGGACAGTGTAACATGGTAGTTGAGAAAATTGGAGACTATCTAGTTGACCAGGGTTATTGAAATTTGATATCTCATAATTAAAATTTTGTATTTGGTGATTGCATCTCCATTTTATTGGGGGCCAAAGTGTCACTGGAGTTTTTTGCCAAAAATAACTTAGCCTAACGCGACCATCTAACGGTTGCTATTTCCTCTTTGCTATAAATTGATGGATATATTTTACTGAAACAGTTGTGTATTGATCAGTTGTTTACAATAAATCGGATGTTTTAATTGGATTTGTTGTTTGAGTAATATGATTTTCTCTGTTTTGAAGTATTCCACCTCCAGCTCTTCAGCTACCTCTCTATATGAGTTTCTAGAAAAACCGATCTCAAATTCTGATAAGGGAGAAAAGTTGAAACAGGTTGATGGTCAATAGAGCAGTAGTTAGAATCATGTGAATAAGACCGAATAAAATAGTATGGACCCAACTAATTTGAGGTTGAGCCATAGTTAAATGATTGATTCTACTGTGTGCTTTTCGCAATCCTAACACAAAGCAAATTACTTGTAAATGGACCTTGAAATAAAGGTTAGAATAAGAGGAAATCATATATTATGGAAATATATTTAACAACTTGGCTGATCTACAATGAACAAAAATGTACTTTATGCCAACGATAGAAGTATAAATTTCGCGTCGTAATGCAATCATAATACCGGAAGAGAGCTTGGCGTAACTGGTAAAGTTATTGTCATGTAACCAGGAGGTCACGGGTTCGAGCCGTGGAAATAACCTCTTGCAGAAATACAGAATAAGGCGGCATACAATAGACTCTTGTTATCTAGCCCTTCATCGAACCACGTGCATAGAAAAAGTTTAGTGCATTGAGCTGTTCTTTTTAATGTAACCATAGTACTACAAGGATGGGGAATAGGATAGGAAAGGTTGAAAAAGAGTTTTGTAAAATGTTTTTCTTTCTCTTAGTAGGGAAAATATTTTTTTTTAATTGAAAGAAAATGAGTTCATGAGAAAAATATTTTTCAAAATATTTAATCCAACCAAATATGAGAAAATTGGAAACCAAACACACCCTACGAGGGCAAGACAAATTCAATTGAAAATTTTACTTTCATTATCAAAGTCCCACTATTTGGACAGTCAATTCCATATGCTTGTCGTGCTACCACTTCAATTTCCGACACCTGTACCAACTATTTATGCTAATCTTGTTCTATCTTCATCAACTAAAGTCCTAATGTCCATAGATTTTTTTTAAAAAAAAACGTCTTTTTCCATAAAAATTTATAAGTTTTTGAATTTTTCAAAATCTTTTTAAGTTTTTTGGAATTGTTTTGTCCACTCCTAAAATTGTAATCTTTTTTCAAACAAAATATATGTTCAAATATAATTTTAAATTTCAAATACTATTTTTTAACTTAAATTCAAATGCTATTCTTTTCAAAAATTACAATTTTTATGTCCAAACGCTTGCTAAGAGATGGTATCACCAAATTCTTTGTATTTTCGTGTCATAAAGTCCTAAAAGTGAAAGTTAACTAAATACACAATAAGAACAACAACACCCAATATAATCTCACTAGTGGGGTCTGGGGAGGGTAGTTTGTACGCATACCTTATCCCTACCCTAGGTTAGGGAGGCTGTTTCCGATAGACCTTCGGTTCCCTCCCTCCAAGAACTCTTCACCTTGCTCTTGGGGTGACTCGAACTCACAACCTCTTGGTTAGAAGCGGAGGGTGTTCACCAGAGCAACCCACTCTTGTCAAAAATACACATTATCTTTTAATGCATGCCCACCTATATAAACGCTTCCTCAGAATTCAGAAAAACCCATGTTCTTTTTGTATGCCTAATATAACTTGTCCACCAAAAAGCTTTTGCTGACTCTTATTAAATAGTTGCTTATTTTCCCCCTTTATTTCTGATATATATATTCTTCTCCGATTTGGAGAATTACCCAGAATGGGGGATGGCAAGATTCAAATGTTTCAAGATCAATGGTTTCGATGTGTTAGTAATATGGAGGATAAAGATCATTCTTTATGTATGATCACTGAAGGCAATCAAGATCGTTGTGAAGCATACGACAATAATAGCCCTTCATCTTCCTCCGTTGTAGAATCAACGATCTCAAATGCATCTTGTTCTTCTTCACTTGAAACAATGGATGATGCATCCTCATCCATTTCATGTACCTCGTCTTTGTACGATTTATCAACCCTTATGGCGCAATTACCTATCAAGTAAGTAATCTAAATGGAACGATTTTAACCTAGATACACTAACCGTATAAAACACTTTTACCGTCAGTGTTTTTTAACATATATGATATATTAGATAGTTTACCTTATTTTTCATATTTCTAATTCGCTTTTTATAGACTGTTATCTTTAAGTGAACTAGTACTATTGTTGTCGTTAGTATATAAAAGTTACACTCAATTTGAAAAAAGAAAATCCTGCTATGAATAAAAATTATCCATCTTGTAGTGGCAAGCTTAGAAGATATTCCAAAGAAAGAAACTCGTTATAGTAGGAAAATGAAGGCGTGCAAGAGCTATGGAACTGGCTTGGATTCTTACAAGTCATACACTCTTCCTAACCCAACAATATTGAAGAAAACATCAAGGAGCTCATTTTTATCATCTTGTTATAATCGAAGGGCTAATTCTTCTATCAGCAGGATACAAAGAACCTAGCTTGTTATAAGAATATATGTATTATCACCTTAATTATCCTTCTTTAATTAGTTCTTTAACTACAAAGTTGGGGGGAAGGAATGAAGAGATAGACGTTGTGATTATTAAATTTTGGATAATTTATTTGCGGCTTCCTAGAAACTGGAAAGAATTTAGGAACTTTTCAGGCATGCCATCGAAGATTACAAATTCCGACTTTTGTAGTGGTTTGTTACTACCTTCTTGACCTCGCCTCCACCTTTGTCCCCTAATTTAGATCAAACAATGAGGCCCTAAAGTATATCATTTTCGGCTGCCTTTGACTCATTCATATTTAGACTTATAACATATTTGGCCACAGCTTATTTTCATAAATGTTTTTCTCAAAAGTGCTTTTTTTTTAAATATATTTTTGATAAAAAATCATTTTATGTTTGGTTACTTAATTTGAAAAGTATTTTTGAACATCAATTAGTATTTAGCTTAAAAAGTACTTATAAGTATATTTTTTTCAAAAAACTGCTTTTAGGGAGTTTTTTTTTTTTCAAAAATTATTTTACTTCTACTCAAAAGTACTTTTTCCGTCTAAAAATTTGATCAAACACCTTACCTTTGGGAAAAAATAGTTTTGCTCAAAAAATACTTTGGCCCAAAAGAAGTTTGGCCTAATAGACTATCTCATTGTAAAAATGGAGCTCAATGATACAGATGGAATTTCATTGAAAGATGAGTCCAATGACAACCGATGGAGTTGGACTGCTTATGAATCTTTCAGCTTTAACTAGACAATGAGGCCCTTCAACACATCATAATGGGCTTTGTAGAGAGTCAAGTGGTGGGTGTTCTAAAAGCCTGCACCGGCATTTCTTGGAAAAAATGGAAAAACGAATTTACTCAAGAAAAACTAAAAAGAGTAGGCTACACCATTTATAGCGAGTATGTGTTGTCCACAAAAGATTTTGATTAAGGTAATGAATCTTCTCAGATAGAACCCACCAATGTAGTATAGGAGATTCTTGGTTCACATAGTTTTTTTTTCTAATTTAGTAATTTTACATAAGTCGTTAATCCTTTCCCTCTATTTCGGTTGTAAAAAAACTCGCGTAAGATTTGAAGTTCATACAGGAATTTGAGTAGCAATTAAAACTTGCATCTTTTCATATAAAATGTTAAATTCATACGGGTGGATTTACACTATCCCACGAGCTGCTACAATGGAATTGTTTTTCTCTCTAGTTGCAATAAAATTATTCTTCAAAAAATATATATATAACACCCGAGCTCAATCATTTTTTTTTGGTTGCCTCGTTTACCCCTTTCTAGTTCTTTTCGTGGTGATGGAAGGCGAACCAACAAGAGTGTGTTAAAGAGAAAGACTAACAGGTTTTTAGACTGGTAAATTTCGGAAGAAGAGTACATTAACATCTAAGACGAATCTCATATTAAAATAAAAGAAAAAAGTGAAAAGTTTTATAAGACATAACACAAGTTCATATGGTACACTCGCTTTTGGGTTCAATGACGGCATAGCAAGAGTGACAAATACGTGAAGTAACCATGGGCTTGGATATAACAAATATGATATTAATTAGAGTCAGACGCTCCGTCAATATAATGATGGGGCAAACCTCAGCGAGGATGCTGTGTTCCATTGGGAGAGTGTGTATGACGCTTATGATTGAAGGTGGACCAACAAGAGAGGATCAAAGAGAATGACTGACATGCTTTTAGGTTAGGTTGACAAGCTTATGAAGAAGAGGTTCACATGACATCGTAGGCAAATCTTATATCAGAATGAAAGAAGAAAGCAAATAACTTTGTACGGCATAACAAAGTTTACATGATACATGCGCTTTTGACCTCGATAGTAGCATGCTCAAATGTCTATCGGATAAAAGCGAACAATAGGTATTTTAGACTGTGACAAATCTATTCCATTGGACATCAATCGAAGCGAAATTGCCACGTTCGAGGAAGCGAAATCCATTTCCACTTGTGCTTAACTTTCTTTGAGTTTCATTCTAAAGACACCATCATTTCATAAAAATTGTCTCACTGCAGGGAGTTAATGAATGGAAAAACGGACTGTATTCATGTATGATTTAACTAAACAACAAACGAGCCGTTTATTTCAAATTCTGTTTTGATTAGATCCACATTAACTCCTCACACACCCACACACTCTTTTCAAAATTCAAAGTTTCAAATGTCATTACGAGGATATGGGACTATAAAATAATCATTTCAAGTGACATAGCTTTTCGTGTTAGTTAATGACTAAACAAACCTACATAGATCCTAAGATAAGGTTATTTAATCATATTATAGGACGAGGACCACGTTAAGTGACGAAAGCAATGCATTTCCCATCAATCACATCCACATGTCCCTTGTCTTTCTCCTTGTCCTTCTTCTTTAGAGCTAACATAATATTGTACCACTTCATCACAGACATGCTAGTTAATTAGGGTTATTGTATCTCTAATCTTTGTTTAACGTCGCTTTCATTCGTTTCAAATTAAAGATCCTTCTTCAAATTTAGTGTATCTAAACTAAGTGGAGGGAAAAATTAGCTAGCTAGGATTACGAATTTCATGGACATAATAATAATACTGCTTTCGGTTCATAATAATTGACTTTTTCGTCTGTCACACCCCTTAAGAAAAATACTAACTCCTAAAAAAAAAAGTAATTTTACATGGCGTAGCTGGTAAAGTACTGCCTTGTGATCCGGAGGTCATGGAATTCAAGCCGTGAAAATAATCTATTGCAGAAATACAAAATAAGATTACGTACAATAAACCTTATGATCTGGCTCTTTCACGAATCGCGTATTATGAGAGCTTAGTATACATCGGACTGTCCTTTATATTGTTCACCTGACGTACATGTTGAAATATATAAATAAGGGCAAATTTTGGACCGATGGACGGAGTAGTAATCCTTGTGCACAAAGATAGATACAGTCAAAGAAGACAAAATTACTGAAAGATCCTCGTCCCATAGTCCAATGTGATGATGTCTTTTAGGAAGAAGAGGATGGCTCATGAGTTGTGATGATGCAATGGTACACAAGTTTCAAAGATCAGTTTCTTTTAAGCTATCCATCAAATCAACATTTAATCATTGCTGATTAGAAATTCTGGATTTGATTCCAAATAAAACTTTAAGGCTTTAGTATTTCATTTGCCTTCTTCACGCCAGCCAAACTCTAGCCTTCTCCAGCAGACAGCTGTACCTATAGAGTCCTTTTGAATAGGTGCTACAAAAAGTTTATGTGTGACCTAAATGATTAATTGCTATCTTTCCGGATTTACATACCGAACTAATTAACTACGTATTTGATTATAGATGATAACTTCGTGAAACAATTAACCCTTTGTATATATAATTCAGTTTTAATGGATTGGTACCCAAATAAAAAATTCTCTATATTGTGTTATGATAACCTCATATCGATAAAAGCTCGATGAAACCATATAATATGACAATAAAAAACTAGTAGTATTTTTATTCCTGAATCAACGTTCGATATTTACTAGTGATTAATCTAAATTCACGGCGTACAGTACTCACTAAAAGTAAAAGTGTCTCCCTATTGTTTGACCCAAATTTTAGATCTAGATTTAAACAATTTGTTTAAACTCAGATCTAAATTTTGGGTCAAACACCTATCAAAAATTTTCATTTGTAGAGTTCGAACCCAAACACGTAATTAAGGATCAAGCAATTTCATCTATCCTACAACATTCATTATTGGTCAAGATAAGCAGAGGCGGACCTACATGGTAGATAGGGGGGTCAACGGCATCCGTTAAGGTCGAATTTTTTTTTTTATATATATATATATATGTGTGTGTATAGGTTGTATACGCTGAGAAATAAATATATATATATTTAACTAACCCTCACACTTAAACCCCGCTTGGGGCTGGATGACTTGGGTTCGATTCCCAACTCCAGCAATCTCCTTTTTCTTTTTTTGGCTCTTGTCTTTAGTTTCCGCCTCCAAAACTCATTTTCTTTTGATTAGACCCCTCCGTCAAAAAGCCCCAGACTTATCTCTCCCGCTAATATGAGTTTTGACATATTATGCACCGTTAATTGATCTTTTCTGAATTTGATTTTCCCATTTCGTTATTTCTATAACCCTACTCTACATGATTTACTTTTTTTTCCTGTCACGTGATTTAATTTGTACTTTGCAGAAAATAAATCACTTCTTTGATTTATATTATTACCTATATTTATTTTCTTATCATCAAAATCTCATGTCGTATGTTGAACTAAGTGTAACATATGTATACAACTTTTATTCCCAACAGCCTTTAACAATTGAAATTTAGGACTTATTATAATCATCAAGTTTTAAGAGAGTGATACACCAAACTTTGTAGCTAGTAACCCCCATGAGTCATCACAATATTAAACATAGTGGTGTCCCGCCACTTCTAAATTCTGGATCCACCTCTGAAGATAAGTTCTTACGACCTTTACAAACATCTTTTTCATTTTCGTGGATAGAAAATTCAGTGTTATATAGCCTTTTTAAGCAAATGTAAAAAGTACTTTGAAGAATACCAAAAACTGTATTTTCACATTGCATAGATTACAGTTATGAAATTTTACAATACCTAAATTTTGATTCACAACAAAATCAGGGACAACAAGAAATGAATTTCAAATAATGGAAACATTATATTAAAAAAACAATACAAGAGCAGAGCACAAATACGTTGGGGGGCAATTTTAATACTAATATATTTTCGAAAGTCAGTCTCAGAGATGCTATGGTATATCTCTGCAAATCTATCAGAAATTGACGGAAGTAGGGCCAAAAAATTAAAAAAATATTCTGCTAAAACTTCAAATTGAAGGGAATACAGTGTTTAATATTTCCAAATGCTGTTGATGATGTTACAGGGGAATATTCTTGTACAAAGTACAAACCCAGTGGAATAAATTTGAAATTTGAAGAAAGAAATCTGTATAAATACTTAATTTTTTTTGCTGCATAAACAAACAAATGGATAATGAATTGAGAAGAGTGCCTGTCTGATTTCTTAATTTATCATTTTTATTTTATTACATCAGCGGGACTAATAAGAACCTACCTAGAAGGTTAACTCCATAGGAAAAAGAGAAAGTATTTGTGAGAAGATCTTTGGGAAAACATATTTGTCAAAAGTTTTCACAATTTTCCATACTAGAAATATGCATCTTTCTTTCCAAGATGCAGTAGATTTTATAGCTTTATGCACCCTCAACCCAACCACAAACTCATCATTTAATATACGGCAAATGGCAAAATATATCCCACTACTTTCGAAAATGATCTAAGAATACATCTCGTTATATTATTGGGTTATCTATACCCCTGCAGTCATACTTTGGGTTCAAATATACCCCTCATTTAAACGGAGGGACACGTGTCATCGTCCTGTTAGTCAATTCTAAATATCTTCTAATTAATTAAAAAGACTCATTGATAATACCCGAAAAGTAATTTTTTAAAGTAATTTTTTAATATATTTCATTATTTATATACATTGAAATATTGTATTTACCAAAAAAATTGGGCATCGATATTTGTAGATACTCAAAATTTAGTGTTTAAAATATTGGAATACTTTAAATTTTTATTATATATGGGGGTAGGGAAGGGGAAGGGGAAATAGGGAAGGGGGTTACAAGGCGGAGAATCGAATACGCACCAACAAAGTAAAAAATTCATATAGTCAACCAACTGCGCTATTAAGCTAGTGTTTGGATATAGATTTGGTTGAAAATTGAAAAATAAGTTTTTGAAGTTGTGTTAAAATATAATTTTTAGAAGTTGGAATTGTGTTTGGACATGCATATTATTTGGGGGAAAAGTTAAAGTTTTGTGAGTGGAAGAAGAATTTTCACTCAAAAACTACCCTAAATCAGTTTTTAGGAACTTGAATAAAAAAATCAAAAAAAATTCAAAAAGTGATCATATTTCGTGAACAAATAATATTTTCAAAATTTTCTTGAAAAAAAAAAGTCAAAATTTATGACCAAACGAGAGCTATGATTCCATTGGTATTGTATGCATTACATAATTAATGTATCTTAATTTGTTGGGTTATCTATCCAATTTTCTAGGTTACTAATCCCACCTAATATAGTTAGCTATCTATAGGTGTTTTGTAAGGGGTCATTTGGTTTGAATAAAGCTTTTGATGAGATAAGTTATGCTGAGATTAGTTATTCTGGTATTGATTTTTATCCACTGCTCGGTATGTTGTATTAAAAATGATAATTACATAATTTCTAAGTAGAAGGTATAAGTTATTACCTCACCCCCTACAAGGTATAAGTTATCCCGGTACTAATTTTAATGACGGGATAACTTATACCGGGTTTGCTAACCAAACAAAGTATTAAGGTGGTATTAAAATTTTATACCAGCACTATATCTATTTATACCTCATACAAACGACCCCTAAGTGATATGATAGTACAAAAGTCTTTTACACTGTAGCTATATAAATTTAACTCGCAATGGTGAAATACTGAAAATTTTAAAAATATTGTAAATAAATAATATTTTTCACTCATAAAACTTCAAACTCTTTTTTAACTTCAAAGGAGTATGGTCCAAAATGCCAACTAAATAAAATGGAAGAAAAGTGAAAAGATGAACTTAGATGCCCTTATATTAATTAATGGACAGTGAAGTCAAAAGGTTTTTTTTTTTCCTAATCTAAGATCCTCCTAAATTAGCTAATTTTATGATGCATCAATCCTAGGATGTCGAAGGTTCACAAAAAGCTTTCAATGGATACATTTAGAAAGCAAGATTCATTCATCAAACACTGTCAAAGAATTTACACAAGCATACCATTCTATCCTAGTGCTAATTAATTTGTCATCATTTCCTGTAGAAGGATAAGCTTAGAGAAGTTAACTTTTTAGATTATCTCCTCTATACAGCCATATTATCATATCTATGATTCAATGACCCCAAAACTAAGGTAGGCCAAAGCAAAGTTTTTTTTAAAAATTATCAGAAGCAGTAATCTTCTTGCACTTGAGAACAAGACCTTTGCATTCTAACACCACTGAAACTAGTTCTTGATGCCATTATTTCATTCAGTGACAACCTCTTCTTTGGCCCTGGCTCTGGTCTTTGCTTTGGCGCACTATGGGATCGTAGCTTTGCGCGAAACGACTGTGTGTTAGCCATGTAACTAGGAAAGTTAGCATATGGCCGGAAGTAACCATCGCCACAAACGCTTTTGGCTGGTGTAGGTGGCGCATTGGAACGTCCAGAACATGCAAATCGAGGTGTACTTTGTGCTGAGGCAAACTTGCACTGCTCGTCCGCTAGAAAACTCCAGTTAATATCCTGAAGATGACGACAATCTGGGATCGATACACGGGCTGGAAGTGGACATGGAAGTGGTGATGACATAACTTGATAATGCTGCTCATCTCCAGATTCGGACATACAAGCAACATTGTTCATTCTACGCGACCTGGATTTGGTCCTGTATGTATCAATTTCTACAATTTTTGGGCTATCATCAAATCCATCATATGATGTCTCATTCGAAGTTGAAAGCCTCTTGCTGTGGAATTCATTTCTATATTCATCAAATCTTTCCTGCAAAACCAAAATACAGAACAATAAAGCTAAATTAAGACACAATTATCAGACACAGTAAGGTAAACTAGAATAAACCCGAGGGCACTAGATTCTTACAATGGACCTCCTAGCTCGCATTTCGGGCTGGTATCTAGAGTCATTAGTCATTGAACGACGAGCTCTTTGAGATCGAACAGCAGCCTGCGCTCTGATGAGCGCCTGCATACTGTGAAGAGTTGCAGCCGCTCTCTTGCGAACAAGGTAACCCCTAACCAATGCCTGCAATTTCACCAGTCCCTTTAGAGCTCTAAGAGCTTTTCTGGCCTGAAAAAAATAGCCTAAAATTAGATCTTTTTCTATAAGAACCAATATTGAACAACTTCTAGACAATGAAATATGACACAAAGCATAGGGAAAAATACTTTAGTTGGCCAATTAGTAGTTCAGTTTTACTGGATTCAAACACAAATTGATCGAATCGAGAATAAAGCAAGAGAATAACGAGGACCAACTAATACCAGTTGGATATAAAAGTGAAAAGTGCAAAGAAACTTCAACATCACTCAAAAGACCAAATTCAAAATACTAATTTTTCAAATTTCAAATTATAGGACAGCATTAAATGGCAAGTATAACTGTAGTATAGGTAAAGACAATAATTTCCTAGACCAATATGCAAATCTAAGGCATTAGTACTGTTCGATTAGAATGTTTGGAAGGTACTTTACTGACATTTTAAGCAAACAACAAAAACAAAAAAGATTCAAATTATCACAAGAAAAGGTAAATCATTTAAAGAAAAATTGGTGGCTTACCAAATAACCCCTGAAAACAGTTTGAATCTTAGCAGCAGCCCATTTCTCCCGCCCACCACCTGTGAACATAGCACCCCTACCTTGACTAGTTAATCTCACCACCGCCACAGCCGCCTGTGCCGCCGCTACCGCCGCATCGGCCGCGGCAGCGGTGGCGGCAGCTACAGCAATTGCATGCTTACTCTGTTCCTTCTCGTTCTCAGACATGTAAGATCTCAACCAATTAGTATCCACCGCCGAAAAGTTCACCGGATTCTGACCAACATTTGAATCTTTAACAGACTTCCCAAAACTCCACCTTTTTTTGTCTTTCTTTTCAGATGAATTAGACATGTTGTCTATGTTTTCTTTCTCTTTTTTCATCCCAAGCAACCCCTTAAACCACCTCGTAGCTTTCCCCATTTTCTACACAAAAAATGTATCCAACAAAAGATAAGGAAAGAGAGATATAGAAGATAGAAAGAGTAGTACTAAATTAGTACATACTAATTAAACACTTTGGAGAGTACACTATGAACTAAGACAGACAGTTTCAGAATCTTTACATGTTGCGAGCAGCGAAGTGATGAGAACAGAACATAGCAGTGTGGAGGAAAAAGTTAATAAAAGGGAGAGTATCAAACAGTATATAATAATACTTGAGTTAAAGATTGAATTTTTATTTTTTGGGAAAATATTTTATACTGACACAACCTCGTGAAGAACTGTAAAACAAGACAAAAAGGTGTGGCAGCAAAAAATATATTTAAAAATATATATAATGTAATGGAGGAAAATAAAAAGATTGAAACTTCACTTCCCCTACCCAACAAACAATAAACTACAGACCAAAAAACATTGAATAAGTTTGAACTAATTTTAAATGGCTCAAACTATTGCCTCCTCCTTCAGTTCAAAAAAGGAATTATAACTTCAACCAGTAAGAAACTCAAGTAACTTGCATAAAGCATAATCATTTTCCTGTTCTCCATTTTCTTAGTCAAAGTTTCAAATATTACATACAGAATCATCAAAACGGAAAGCAAGTGGAAAAAGTTGTAATAATCACTTAACTGCAAAAAAACACTCGTGTTAT
This sequence comes from Nicotiana tomentosiformis, assembly GCF_000390325.3. Lineage (NCBI taxonomy): Eukaryota > Viridiplantae > Streptophyta > Magnoliopsida > Solanales > Solanaceae > Nicotiana > Nicotiana tomentosiformis. Next base: position 129,391,887 of record NC_090817.1, read on the forward strand.
TTTACTTGTATTAAAACAACTCAAAACTTCACTTCCTTAAAACTATTGCCCACCAAATGAAATACTTTTTAAAATTAGAAAAGGAACTTTCTACCTTAAGCTCAAAGATACTTTACTTTCTCTTTCTAACTTTCTGGAGCAACGTGAAATAAAAATGAAGAAATATTTCAACCTCAGGCCCCTCAATAAACCCCACCACTACAAAATTTTCAGCAGCTGACACAACCCCCGTGAATTTGTTATGGATTTAACAGAAACCCCATTATGAGTATTTTGCTATATATTGTTCTAAGGTTACTACACAGAAGAAAAAATGATTTCGTACTGTATTTTTACTAATACCATTAAAAGCACTTACCAAATATGATAGCTTTGAACTTTGATTTCTTGTGTTTTGTACGAACCAAAATGGATGTTAATAGCAAAAAAATCCTTCGGATTTGGCTCTTCCGTATCACCAGCTGATTTTCATTGACTTTGAACGATTTTTGTTCAGAAAAACTCTGCCATTTTTCAATGCACAAAATCTTCCAATGAGTCTTGAAAATATATGAGTTTGTTATTGGAAGAAACAAAGAAATGGGGTGTGAAAGCAGATCTCTTCGTTTTTTTCTATATATTTAGAAAGACGAGGACTAAGGAGTAAAAATAATTAAGCTAAGTGTGAACTAGTGAATATTAGACTGAAGTATAGGTATAGATATAAAAAGATTTATGCATAGTCATTCTAACTTAATTCGAGATTAAAACGGTAATTAATTTGATTAATTCATTTGAACTGGTATATAGGGAGTTTTCAAATTCCTAGAATCCCTGGGTTATTAAATTAATTATGAAAATAATGCGGTAAAAATGGTACAATAAGTTGTTGTAGCCAGTTGGTAATGGTAGCAATCAACTCTTGATTTCTCAGGCTTAAAGTTTGAGCTAATATTTTCAAATTTCAAAAACTTTCTTTCTTTAATTGGTTCAGATACTGTAGATATCATAAACTGCAATCACCCGTTATATTTTACTATTAGGAGAAGTTGATTCGGACTTTATTTGAAAATGGTATATAATTAAATCGAAACTTCAAATTTAAATAAGAGTAGTGCAGTGGCAGGTCAATTATCCAGAAATAAGTTGATCTTTCGTCCTTAATTTTCTATGGCGTACGACTGAAAATCGTGGAATCTAATCTTTAACCATTATAGCAATTCTTATTTCTTAGACATCAATATATTTTGGCGCATATCCTGAAAAAAAGATAAAACCATAAAGTTAATTTGTCCAAATCCATCCCTTTTAAGACCTCAAAGGACCACAAATTGTCACTCTTTTTTAAAAGATGAGACGAGAAATTTGGTTCAGCCACTAAGCAATCGCTGTCCATTTTCTCTTAAACTGAATAAGAACGCTCCACTATTATTCACTTTAATGTTTGTTGTGGACTTCAAGCAGGCCAAATATGTCATGATTGAATTTAAATTATAAACAGTAACAAAAAAATGTTTAACCTATTATACTATGTAAGTTACTTTTATTACTAGCTTGTCTATGTACTTATCGTATTTACCTATTAATAATTATATAAGTGACTTGACCGTTGTAAATATCATTAATACTATTAGTTGTAGAACTTATACTCATCATGATGTAGTTGGGCTCAAGTTTTCCAAAGCGTAGTAAAACGGATAGCATTGCATATATTTGAAGTTCAACGTGAGCTTGCCTTGTCGTATTCAATATGATCGTTCGTCGTATTCAATATAATAGAATAGCCTATTAGACACTTGTACTTATTCTGGTTTGTTATTGCGGCATATGTACTTGATAGAGTTTCATCTAAACACTTCTACTTGATCAAAACGAGTGTCTCGAATCCTTCTGACGCTCTGTGTCTCTCAATCGCGCTATGTCAGAATCCACATCAGATAAAAATATGCCACATCATTTTTATTTAGACAAAAAACCTAAAATAACTTTGACTTACCATTTTTCTCCTTTGACTTTTTATTTATTTTTCTTTCCTTCCCCCGCCATCACTTTCTTCTTACCGTTCCACACTGGTATGGCCGAAAATTTTCTCCGCCCACCATGAAACTCCTTCCTTCCGTTCCTTTTCTATTCCTCTATCCTATTTTCTCAAAAGCTCCCTCTAAACAGATCTGAAATTATATTTTAGGCAGAAAACATCTCTCAAATAAAGATAAAACAGATTCAAATTTTTTTATCTCTTTCTTGCCTTCACTCTCACCCAAAACCCCATAAAACCTACCAAAATAATATAAACCTTCATATTCTTCTTCAGAAACTCATCGAAGTTAATTGAACGAAAAATATTTCACAATAGCAAATCATTAGTGAAGAGTCTCAATCTTAATGGTGGTGGATGACAGTTAAAAATGGAGGATGAGGAGGCCAACAGGGGATTTAAAAGTAAATTAGTAAAATATTTTAATGTTGGTAATTTTATTTAATATCAAAGCCTAATAAAAGGGAAGGGGGGAGGGGGGCAGAAAAATGGGTTGGGCGGAAAGGAATAGGGAAGAAAAAGATAGGAAGAGGGGAATGGGGGTGTTGGAAGGGGTTATGATGTGAAGGGGTTAGGGAAAGAAAAGCAGAGGTGGAAGGGGTTGGGGTCTTTGGGATTTTTAAAATCTTTTTTCATTTATTGTTTCTTCTTTTTTTTTTAATGATTTTCTAATAACTTCTTTAATTAAAATAATTGACGCACGTGTTTTTAAGAGCGTGTAACCATGCAATTATCTGACTCACCAAAACAAATGCTAACTAAGCTCGGTCAACGGTCAGAGGGTTTAGGAAATAGGTTTTGGTAAACTAGATGTGTTGAGATAAAACTCCATAGAGTATAAGGACGGGGATGACAAACTTGAACAAGTATAGGAGTCTACTAGGCCATTCTGCCTTTTAAAATTGGTAGAAATGACAGAGGTAACCATTTTAAAGTGTTGCTATTTAGGAATTAGCTAACCTGTCCTGAATTTTAGTTCTTCAATTCAACTTTTCGGGATGCAAATAATGTCCTGGATTGTCCTAAAATTAAAAATTTTAGTTTAAAATTTTTGGACAAGTACTGACTAAATCCTAAATAGCATCCCTAATGGCTGTTTGTGAACGTCTTTCTTTAAATTATTAAAGCGTGAGAAAAATAAGTTGGTCAGTTAATGTATTCAAATGTGATATGAAAAATCCTGAAATTTACCTAGAAATGGCGTGGTATAGCCACTTTTTTAAGTAGTATTTACTTTTTAGTCAGTAATTTTAATGTTGAGCAAAAATAGCCACTACTCTATTAAAATTGATACAAAAAGTAATTTTTACCCTTTTTTCATGAGCGATGTGTAAATATTAAGGACATGATGTCCTTAATTTCATGAGTGCTGTGTAAATATTAAGGACAAACCATGTCTTAATATTTTATACATCACTTATGAAGTCAAGAACACCATGTCCTTAATATTTTACACATCACTCATGAAGTTAAGGACACCATATCCTTAATACTTACACAATGCTCATAAAGTTAAGGACACTATGTCCTTAACATTTACAATGCATACATGAAGTTAAGGATACCATGTCCTTAACATTTATACTGCACATATGAAGTTAAGGACATGATGTCCTAAAGTTTAACAAGAGAAGGCGAAAATACAAGTTAAGGACATTATGTCCTTAACATTTACATTGCACACATGAATTTAAGGACACCATGTCCTTAACATTTACGCTGCACATATGAATTTAAGGACATGATGTCCTAAAGTTTAACAACAGAAGTTGCAAATACAAGTTAAGGACATTATATCCTTAACATTTACATTGCACACATGAAGTTAAGGACACCACGTCCTTAATATTTACGCTGCACATATGAAGTTAAGGACACAATGTCATAAAGTTTAACAGCAGAAGGTGCAAATACAGGACACTTTGTCCTTAATATTGACACAACACTCGTGAAGTTAAGGACACTATGTCCTTAATATTTATACAGCACCCATGGACACCACGTCCTTAATATTTACACTGCACATATGAAGTTAAGGACATGATGTCCTAAAGTTTAACAGCAGAAGATGCAAATACAGGACACTTTGTCCTTAATATTTACACAACACTCATGAAGTTAAGGACACTATGTCCTTAATATTTACACAGCACCCATGTCTAGCACAGGGGTATTTTTATCCGGACGGGTAAAAATTTATTAAGCACTGACTAAAGAATAAATATATTTAAAACAGTGACTAAAAAGTAAAGACATCTCTAATTAGTGATTATTTGTGCACTTCTCCCAAAATTTACAGTGAAGAACTCAAGTAGGAAGTCAACGATGAATCCCTTTGGGCTTGAAACTCGAGACTTAGCGAAGGCCTGAAGGATGCACAATTTTGGTCTGTTTAGATTCGGGCCCACAGAAAAAGGCCCAATACACCAACGATCACCTAGACGTGTTCATTGGGCAAGTTACATATTTGGCCGGCGGTCAAAAATAATTATATTTGCTAGCCAAACATATAAAAAAATTTACACTGACTATGTATAAAATAGTATATCATACATTAATATACAAAAAAAATATATATTACCGGCTATTATTTTTTCTTATTGTGAATATCGAATTCTGATTCATTTATTGGTCTTTAGTTATAGGTAGAGATGCATGAGATGAAGATGGGAAACCTTGTTGTGCTGCATTTCTACCATCAAATGTTGGAGATATAAGTCGTTTAAGTCAAATTGTAAAAGTTTACATTTATAGAGGAAGACAAAGTTGAGTAACTACTCTTTCACAAATGCAGATAATCTTTGAGTCAAAGATTCTTTTGAAGTTTTTAAGATAAAAATGCTGTAATCATTCCACCAACTGAGATCACGAGGTTTTATTTATTCCCTCCCTTTACTTTTACTTATTCATTATAGACTTTGCACACCTCTTAAGAAATAATAAATAAAGTGTATAATTTATCATGATACTCATATTAATTAATATATTTTTAATAAATTTGAGAAAATAATTTAAAATGAGTAATTAATAATGTGGGCATAACATGAAGAAAAAAAATTATTCTCTTTTCATATGTTAAAAGTGACAAGTAAAAATAAAAATATATATTTAAAATATTGGAGAACGAGCAGTAATTAAACGAGGAGCTTCCTATTTTCTGCTGTGATCTCACAAGAGCATACTAAATATGGAAGTCCCATCAACTCACATCGAAAGGCCCCATCTTTATCTATCATCAATAAATATAAGGGGTAAAAACATGCACAAGGGCCGCAGCTTTATCGTTAAACTGAAAAAATTAAAAAATAAAAAGACCATCAACGAACTAAAATCTCTAATTAGGGAAGCTAATTACTTTTAATAGCTTGTTTGACAAGTTTATGTGAAGCCAACAAGTACTCTTTCTTTTTTCGCTATTGTAGAAAAACTACAGATTCTTGGCGCGGAAGTTAATTTTCTCAAAACAAAATTATCCCTATCAAAAAATACACTTTGAAAACTTGCCAAACAAGACTTAAAAGCACTTTTTGAAAAAAAATTCCAAACATAATATTTTAAACAAATACTATAAAATGCACTTCCTAAATGAATTTGCTAAACACAAAATACTTCTCTGAAAAGCTACTTTGATAAATATGCTTTTCAAAATAGGCAGTTACTAAAAATTCGGGTAAACAACTCTAATAGCTTGTTTGGTCAAGTTTCTAAAATTAATTTATTTTTAAAAGTGTTTTTCTCAAAAGTAATTTTCATGAAAAGTGAAATTATTTTTGTTTGACTAATTAACTTGAAAAATACTTTTTAGCCGCAACTACTGTTTGGTCAAGATTTCAAAAAGTGAGGGCTTCTCAAAAAAGTATTTTTGGGGAAAAAACTACTCCATCCGTTCACTTTTACATGTCCACTATATTAAAAATATATTTCACTTCTACTTGTCCACTATATTAAATCAAGAGAAAGACAATCTTTCTTTTCTATTTTACCCTTATCATTAACTACTTAGTTTCCCAAATCATTTCCTAAAACTTTTTAAAATGCTACTATTATGGATAAAATTGTAAATATATATCATTTATTTTTCGGCAAAGGACCAAATATACCCCTTTACTTTCGAAAATGGTCTAAAAATATCCCTCGTTATACTATTGGGCTATATATACCCTTCCCGTCATACTTTGGAACAAATATACCCTTATTTTGGATGGAGTGTCACGTGTCAGCACCAGATGAAAACGACCCATTTTTTTTTACCCGATTCATTTTAAAAAACCCACCACCCGACCCGTTTTAAAATTCAGTTTTTTTAAAACATATATTTTGTAAAAACTGAAAAAAAAATAAAAAAAATTGCAAAATATATATTTTTAAGTCTTTTCAGTTTTTTTAAAGTATGTTTTTTGTAAAAACTGGAAAAAAAAATTTTAAAAATGCTTTAAAAACTGAAAAATATATATTCTGTAAAAACTGGAAAAAAAAAAGTAATTTTCAAAATATATATTTTTCAGTTTTTTCAAGTATTTTTTTTTGTAAAAACTGAAAAAAATGTAAAATATTTTTATTTTTTTTAAAACTAATGCATATGTAGTCCACTGCTTTAGGAGAGTCTTTTTTTTTTCTAGTTTTTTAAAAAAATATTTTTTTTTCTGTTTTTACAAAAAGAATACTTTAAAAAAACTGAAAAGACTTAAAAATATATATCTTGCAATTTTTTTTTTTTTCTTCAGTTTTTACAGAATATATATTTTTCAGTTTTTAAAGCATTTTTAAAAAAAATATTTTTTTTTCAGTTTTTACAAAAAAAATACTTTAAAAAAACTGAAAAGACTTAAAAATATATATTTTGCAAATTCCTTTTTTTTTTTCCAGGTTTAACAAAAAGAAATTTCAGTTTTTACAAAATATATGCTTTAAGAAAACTGAATTTTAAAACGGGTCGGGTGGTGGGTTTTTTAAAACGGATCGGGTAAAAAAAAATGGGTCGTTTTCATCTTATGCTGACACGTGGCACTCCATCCAAAATAAGGGTATATTTGTTCCAAAGTATGACGGAAAGGGTATATATAGCCCAATAATATAATGAGGGGTATTTTTAGATCATTTTCGAAAGTACAGAGGTATATTTGGTCCTTCGCCGTTTATTTTTTCTTAAAGGGAGTACAAAGTCAAAAGTGAACAACTAAAAGTGAACGGAGAAAGTATTATTTTTTGCTTATGTGCTTCTACAGAAACACACTTTTTTCCCCTTCTAAAAGCTTGGCCAAACACCTTTTAACTTTGAAAAAAAAGTATTTTTAGCCAAAAAAAAAAAAAAAAAAACTTGGCCAACAGAATCACTAAAGATGCTATGCAAGCAACATAGGCAGACAGCCAACAGATAAGTCTAACAAAGACTTAAACACCCCATTTTATTAAACCCTAAAATTTGATCACAGTTGGAAAACAAAAGACCAAGGGGAAGAATCAGCAGTGCTGAGCGTTATACAATTTGCTTGCACCCTTTTCCAGAAGAAATAAGTAGGCATTCCCAGGAATAATATCCTAAACTATAAACCAAGTACAAGTGCTGGAAAATTCTGAATATAATTGGTAGAAGAACCAAAAAGGAGAGAAATCAAATGAAAAAGGCTAGAGAAAAGCACTATATAAAAGGTAAAGGGAGTTTCCTCTAGCTAAATATCATCTAATCGCTCTCAAGACTTGTCTTCAACATATAGGGAGTTAGAGGCCGCAAGAAGTGCAGCGCCAATGCCAGAACCATCATTCGCGTGCTCAAAAACAATACTTGTTGCCATTTCCTCTCCAAGCAATTCAACTAAAGTGTTCTCCAAGCACTTTCTGTATTCTGTATAGTGCTCATACAATCCACCATCCATGGCTACGACTATCTTTTCTTGACCACTTTCCCTGGGCGTATCCCTGCCCATCTTTTTGACAATGCCTAAGACCCCAGCCGCTGCAAGCCTTGCACCACGTGTTGCAACAATGTTGCACAGCTCAACAACTAATCTTCTTGTCTTCAAGGAGGTATTGGATATCTGAAGTAGGATGAACAAAATGCCTAGTGTCAATTCATGTTGTATCATGACATCAAATGATAACAGTTATAATCTAAAAGAGTCGCTGAATGAGAGACAGATATCAATAATTGGATTTCCGCTTCCTTGTGACCCAAATTTTCATTTCATTTGTCACCATCTGAAATTTCCCCTTTATGTTGTACGGAGGAACACTACTGAAAAATTAAGTCCTTAAACAGTTTCTCTTTGCTCCAAAGCAATATGACCAAAGAAATGATACCGTGAAAACAATTGTAGAAGGAATAATAAGCCACACAACATTAATTGAAAATGAGAGAAACGAAGAAGAGGCATAATAAGTGAAATGAACCAAAAGGCCTTCATTTTCATTCTCTTTCGTTTTTCCTTCAAGGTATTGGTTATGGCGAAGAGCTAATACCTCTAAGATATCCTTCAACTTGTCGCCAACCACTCTCAAATCAGAGGATGTGTCATGATGCATAGCAGACATTTCAGGTGTCCTGCCATTTTTTTAAAACTGTTATGAGAGCATATTCTAGAATATGAAGCAAACAGGCAAATAAGATAGACACTTCAATATTTGCAGACAAACAAACAACAACAAACCCAGTGTAATCCCACAAGTGGGGTCTAGGGAGGGTAGAGTGTATGTAGACCTTACCCCTACCTTCAAGAAGGCAGAGAGGCTGTTTCCGGTAGAATATTTGCAGAAATCTAGACAATATGTTCAGTTAATAAATCCATTTCATTGCCAGTACTCTTTTCTTTCCTGTTTCTTTTTTTCAAAAAATTCATTATTTGGAGTTCATGGATCCTCAAATATCATTTGAATATAAGCATGCTTCCTCAGAAAATTTATTGATCAATTAGCATGCTTCATCAATTTTTAGCTCTATCATGTTTCTGCTGTACACATCAGTATCCAGTACTAGCATATTAGATATTGGATGCAATTTTTTATTTAATTTCAAGAGAAGAATAAGTAATGTTCATTAATTGGTAGAGAGATGAAACACGTTTGCAAGCAAGTTGAAAATAGACAATTTAAACTTGATAATAATTACGAGTGTCTATGGCCCCAAAACAACTGTGTAAAGTACCAAAAAACCAATGAAAGCTCATTAATGCATGAATCATACTCAAGCTTGATCAACTGACAAACTAGGGACAGCAACAGAAGAAAACAAGCAAAATTCAAATTTAGCAAGAGAAGCACTGACCAGCAGTTGTTAGGGAAATTAAACAGAGTGTTTTGCACAAAAAGATTAGTAATAACTCTATAGTTAGTAAGAAATACCTCAATATGAATTGATTCTTGAGTTTTGGGGGGACCTCATCACCGAAAATGCCAGCTTCTTCAGCCATTCTGAGTAGAACTCTGCGTAAAATTTCTCCCAAGTACATGCCAGAGCATATCTTCTCAAATATCTGATAGGATAAATAGATAGACCCCCAGGTTTATCAAGTTAATTGCATAATCGAGCTTAGCCTAAATGAACAAAAGATAAACAAATAGATAAATAATTACCTGTTCACCATTTAAACTATATGTATCATAGTCAAGCTTAGCCTAAATGAACAAACAATAAACAATTACCTGTTCACCAGGATTTAAACTATCTGTATCCATTGCATGATCGTACTCTGTCAAAGGAAGATGGGAGGACCTAAAGTTACCCCATTCCATATTGATAACCTACAAAGTAAGATAGAAGGCCCTCAACAACTATTCAATGTGAATACCAAACAAGTGGAATGGAGACCAAGAAGATCAATAGTCTTTAAAGTTTCCGAACCATTTCTCCAGATTTAGGCAGAGGACCATGCCACTTGGGAATTGCCTGAGCCCGTTCCACATATGCTGCATTGGTCCCAGTACCTAATATCACAGCAATGCATACATCCTTATTGGAGAATCTACCACCAGCCAATGTTCCAACAGTATCATTCACCTTTCACCAACAAGTAACTCAAAATCAAATTTTTACAACTAAGCTAGGTAATATAAATAAGATTTATTTTTAAAAACAACCTTCAAAATGAATGATATTACCGAGCGGCATTAAGCAAACTTACCAGCGCCGACACTCTCATATCAATTCCTTTTCTTTGCATGGCTTTTGTCAGTTCTGCAACAACATCTTGTCCAACCTGTCACCCAGTAACTAATTCACTTCATTAAATGTAATAAGAAAAAATTAAATCTGACCATATAATTATAATAGATAACCTTAGTTGTTATAGTGATTTTGATATCAACTGATGCAACTTGCTTGAATTTACTTATTAAATTGCAAACAATGTGAGTACTGTCAAACAGTAAAGTATCTTCAATGATTTTCATAACAGAAAAAGAATCCATCAAAGGGGAAATTCAAGCATGAGTTTTTCAATCTGAAACTACCTTAAAGTTGTATTTCTGACAAATCAAACTTTAGTTTCAGATTAAACACAATATACATGAACGGAAAAGTAAATCAGCAGGCTGCATCAAATCGAAGCTAGCAAAACCCATTCGATTAATATGTCTAAAAGAACTAGCAAAAAGTCCATTGTATCAGTTGAAAGGAACATGAGCAAGCTGCAGAGTGGATAGCTAGAACTACATCTAGGAACAAGAAACTTCATTTTAATTTGCACAGTTGCCTACAGAAAACAACAAAAAATATGTGGTTGCGAGGGAAATGGATACCGTGTCATCAATGGAGAAACCTTTCGTCCACCTGATAAGAGTTCCAGAATTGATTGAAGTCTGCATGATTGGGAATGAGAAAGTGAAACCGAGTTCCCTCTGCTTACCAGGAGGTTGATGAAATCTTTCTTCTTCTTCAGCAACAAATTTTGCAAGTTCTGCCGCAATATAGTCAAAAAGTGCCTGAAATCATATGGACTTCAAAGGATCAAAAGCCGTGAGGAGCTAAACAATAGAAAAGGGTGGAAAAATTGAGAGGTCAAAATACTTACTTCTGAAGTCCCAACCATCAAATTTGGAGGAATTGATGCCTCCGCAAATTCTTGATGGACAATACCACCATCTTTTCCCCCCAATTGCACCCGCAATACTCGAAAATTTGTTCCACCAAGATCCAATGCATAAAAGACTCCTTCTTCATCGCTAAAACAAAATTTATCAAAGAAACAAACATTAATATATTTTCCTTTTACCGAGGACATGGTAGCCATTATACAGAATATAATTAAATCACTCCTCACTGCAAGCAATGCTGAAAGTTATTCCTTATAAAAATTAAATGTACTTAAAGAGGAGGGGGGATGAAGCTGCAATGCATTGATCATAACATCATAAAGAAATTTACTTTGACCACATGTTCATAAGAGAATTCATTTGACACGAAATTGACTCGGGAATACGACCAGAACAAGGTCAAGAGCACTGGAGTACCAAACTACACGCTGCACCTTCTGATGTATGAGACATAGCTTTCTGAACATTGTTTTAGATTAAGTAGCTAATTAGAGCACAGCGAATATGTAAAGTAAGAAAGAAACAAGAACAGCAAAGGATCTTGTGAATGTTGCAATGCAAATTTAGGGAATTGATATCTAGATAGCATAACTCCCAAACTTAAGCATACAAAAAAAATCATAAAGGGAAAACTTTTTACACAATTTCAGACAGAGCACATTCAAAAGAATCTACTTGTCAAAAGATTCGCCAAGCTTCAGGAGAAATTATTTTGATTTCTAATCAATTTCTCAAATTGCGCATACCATAAGAAATAATCCTACGTTCCTCCCAATAAATTGATGTCTTTATGAACAACTCCCTCTGGCACAATTCGTTTCATTAAAAAAGCAATCACTTTCACATACTATGATCTATAGTAGTACTTTATATATACTTTAATTTCTAAATACATAAATTCTAAATTTTTTTTAAAAAAAAATAAGGAATTGATTTATGATGTATTAACCTCGTCCTCCAAATCCCCCCCCCCCCCCCCCCCTTTTTATTTTTTTTTGTGACGGACGGACTAGATACTAATTGATGCAACTGAAAAAAACGAGTAACTAACCCAGTGGGGAGATTGTCGACGTAGCTGATAAGCATCTTGAGTTTGCTGCCGCCCTCAGAGGCGAGGCCGGCGTGCATCTCCACCGTCATGGCGTCAGCCACCTGCTTCAGCTTGGCATCTGGGGTCCTACACTTCTCCTCGAATTCCTTCAGGATTGCCATCGCACGTGCCCACTTGCTCGATTTCCGCATTCGGTGCCGAACGATGAGTGCCGCCACAGCTACCGTCGCTGCCGCCCCCACCACCACCGCTCCCACCGTCGCCTTCTTCATCTCTTAATACTAAAGAAAAATGATGGGAAAGGGGAATTAGAGATTACGGATAATTGTGAGTTTGTTGTTAGTTATAAATGGGAATCAGATCAAGAGATGTTGAATAATTAATTTTTAATTAAAAGAGAGAAAAGGGGGAAGCTTTTTTTTATAAGGTGAGGGAGTGAGGGAAATTCGGCAGTGACTTCTTCAGACATTTGGATTTCAGTCCAACTCTAACATCATCCTTACGTATATATAAAAGAATTGTAGGTATAATTCTACTTGCAATTTTGTGAAATACTTTCATTGTACACTTTATTCTTTTTAAGCTGTAAATTTTATTGTTAAAAAATTGTGTTAGTATATGTCTGTACTAAGACGAGAATTTAATAATCATTATATTCTTTTTGAAATGAAAAGAATAATGTATATATTATGTAAGTGTTGAATTCTTTAGAGTATTACTAAGGCATAGGAATATGACATCACCAACCTACCCAGTTTTAATACTTTTCACATTTTGCTTAACTGGACCTATTTTTTTTATATTTTAAATAAAATTGTGAGCTCAGGCAACCTTTCTTTCTTTCTTTATTTATCACTCAAAATAATGTCATTACTATGTAAAATCATACTTTGGTTTTATATTTTAACTTGATTTTTGTGTTCCAAACCGAAATTAATTATCTTGACATACGAGTCCAATTAATCCAGAAGGAAAAGAGCCTGCTAACGGTATAACTACCACATCATCAATAAACGACTTGGACCTTTTACTTTGACCACACACGAATTTACTGAACCAATATATTATATATAGTTGACCTTTCATAAGCAACAGTAACATTCGCGTGTTACATCCACTAAAATATATTAGTGCTATACCTCACCTAATGTTAACATGTTTCTAACTTAAATATATAATTATGAAGACCGTACAATTGTTTTACTGTTAATATGGTTGAACCCTATGTTAGCATGTTACCCTCTAAGTATGAAAAATCCCTTGTAGCTGTGCATTAATTAACCTGATAAAAGAGAAGGGCATGAAATGAACTCTCCATTTGCTAGATGACGTGTGAAAATAAACACGCTGAGACTACGGTTTAGTTCTACTGAACTTTTGGCTTTTCGCTCGCTTGTATTTACTCGGGTTGTGTGTTCGAGTCACCAAAGAATCAATAACTCTCTAAAGGGAGGGGAATTTTTTTATGTTTAAATTATCAATAACAGTTTAATAGATCCCGGAGAAATCAAATCACAAGGTACAACACTGCAGTTCTTTAAGATTTTTAATTCACAGACATACCAACACAAAGGAAACTGAATGAAATGTGGTGTCATTGACTCATCAAGTTTACAAAAGTTCAAGGAACAAATATAGAATCCCCCCTTCTCATAAACCCAGCACGCCAAATTTTTTCCAGAACCCAGCCCAACCTAGCATTGGTTTCTACTTGCTAATTCCAGCAACATTATAGTCCCCCCTCCCCCCCCCCCCCCCCCAAAAAAAAACCCCCTAATGAAAAGAAAGATCAATTGCTGATGTACGAAGAACAATCTTCTTCAGTACTGTCCCTAGTATTTTTACATAAACTGAACTGTACAGGAGTCCACAGGACTGTTCTACCTGGAACTCTCCACCCAAATATCAGGCTCTCTCCCAATATTAGAATTGCAAGCCTCCTGGAAAAAAGAAACATAGAGAAATGAAAGCCAGCAAGTAACATTATACTTACCGCATTAAGCTAGCTTTTCATCCCTCGATTGGCACTGTTTCCAGCATGGACTTTCACAAATGAAGCTCCACTTCTTTCAAGCTGTTGACGTAACACTGTACCTAAAAGACAACCATAAAAAAGCAACCAACAACCAATTCGATAAAGACAGTCTGCTATTAAGAAACAAAATGCAAATAGAAGTTTCAAACCATGAAACATGCCTCATAGAAGATTTCTGTGCAGGCTCTGATGTCAATATTCCACGCGGAGCTCTTGGCTTCATGAAATACAAAACAAAATAAAACTGGTTAAAGGTCCATGCAAATTGCAACAACAGTGTTGAGTCAAACTAACGGCAAATGCATAAAAACGAAAGAATGAATGAACTATAAAAATCAATGACGTCAGAGAGATAAGAGGTAAAATAAACTTAATCAGAACCTCTAACTCCAGCAACGCATCTCCAAAAAATCTTGAAGCATTTTCACATACATTATTTGATAGTGACTTGGACTCGGCCCTGTATAGGTCACCCTGAGAGGAATAGAGAGAGCTGCAACCAGTACTGCCCACTAGATGACCGTCATGGCTGAGTCGGAGCAATTCATGTGCAGGATCCTCACATGTACTGACCTCAACGAGGTTTGTGACACCACTAGGATGGTATACGCATCCATCAGCACTTTCCGCAAATTGTGCTCCTTGTGACTTACTTGGTTCAGAGCAGGCATCTTTGTCCAGAATAGCAACCTGCATCTTAGCACTGGTGAAATTATTTGAAGTTTCATTACTCTTTCTCTTCCCTCCAGACACTGTCGAGGAACACTGTTGTAAGAACATGCCACCTTTCTGACCAACAATAAGTTCAGGTGAAAGTGAGTCCCTTCTTGGAGGGCTAATAGATTGTCTTTTGTCCTGACTCTGTTGCTTCTCTTCTGCACCTTCAAGCTCTTTTTTCCTTTTCAAGCCCCTTTCTCCAGATCTTGACCTGCATACACTATCATTGCAGGATGGTTTCTCTGCCTGCTGCACACACATTATCCTTGCTGTTTGGCTTCGTTTATAACCGTCTGGTAGAACATAAGAGGGAATCTGTTTTCTACGAACATGAGACACAAACATTTCCATTCCTGGTTTCCAATACATATACATGTTTATTTGGTGTCTAAACTCATCAACTGTCCCACGAATATCAAATTGCTGGCCTTCTCGACCTAACTCCCCTTGCCTCCTCTGCAAACCCATGAAGAAGGCACGATGGGCACATTGTTTGAAGGGATCCACATACTCATGGGGATAAGGATGGCACTGCAACTTCCCATATGTGTCCCGCTCTATCTGCAAAGATAAAACAAGAATTATAAATAGATGGAAAACCTATGCATCATTTGCTACCTTCTCTCTTTCCTTCTGTAGAAGCTCAGATAAAGGAACTAAAGCCTCCTCCTGAGCATCAGTTATTCAAATAGTAATAGATGTTACCATCAAAGTAAGCTGCCTTAATCGGGATTCAACCCAGCCTCTCCATACAAGCAAGTCATCAGCATCAGCTGCAACTATGTCAACTTGCAAATAATTCTTGTAGCTTTCGAAGAAAGGATACTGCTCAAACAGTACAGTCCACTGAGCTTTATTCAGCTCAATTTCCTGAAATGGGAAAGCAAAAGGAGGTAAATACAGTACTAGCTAAATACAACATAAATTACAGAGGGTTATCTATACCTGACATATGTTGTTACCGAATTGAAATTGTTCCGTCATAACTCGAAGAGTACTTGCAGAGACGTTGTAGCTTGAGTTCATGCAAGGATAGGCAGGTGTAATAATTGGCATCTGATGTGTCCGGTCCCAAGGATTTTTTCGTGGATCCCAGACAGAGAATCCAAGTTCTTTATCCTCTATCTGACAAAGCATCACAGGATTTGGCCAGCGCCATTGTGTATATACCCGAAAGAAACGAGAAACCAGCATACTCGGAACAGCATTTGGATAGAGTTGGCAAACCCGAGCAACCAGAAGAGCCCAGTTCACTCCACCAAGAAACCCAGTTACCTAAAAGAGACGACCCAGAACGGGAAAAAACTAATGGGTCAAAGAAAGAACAAACATTAATAAGCCGGAGAGGAGGGACAAGAAAAATGCAAACCTACATTTGAATAAACACCACGCTGTTTAGCCCAAAACTTTAAACATCGAAGTGTGGTTCGGAAAAACTGCATTGTAGATAATAATTAAAAAAAAAGATATTACTACAGAATGTTGTAAGTATTATCTCTCCCTATTGTTTCCTGTTTGGTTGGGGATCATCACCTCAATATTTGGAACAAGTTTAATGATTTTATCAGCCACCCTGCAGCCATTGAGGCTCCTTACAGTTGGTTCATCAACATTGCATAACATGGTTTCACTGGATATGTCCAAATCCTGTCCACAAGAAGATGTCGCAAGATAACATCAGATGTATTACTACCAGTGGTCTAAGCAGATGAAAAATGCCATAGCATGGATGTCAATTCAAGTTTGAGAAAATAGAGCATTCACTATCCCCGTCCTGTGAAGACCCCATGACTTGGTAAGCTCCAGGAATGGTCACAAGTATACCATGGACACATGAAGAAAATCAAGAATGTAACAGTCCTCAGATCCAGAAAGGGTTAAGCTGATATTCACATTGCTGCACGTGAAAAGGATTAAGCACCCAGAGTACAAGCAGAAATCTGGAGGAGAATCAGGGTTTTTTTCCAGAACAAAAATTTGTGCAGCCAAATTAACTTCTTCTAAAGCAAGGCTGGAGTATAGGAAAAGTCACTCCCATTTCCTGGGGAGACCAAAAGGAAATGGACACTATAACAAAGAAATAACACTTACATCGGGTACAACCAAAAGAGAAATGCTTGCATAGAGAAGATCAATTGAGATCCCGTCAAACTTAAACTTCATAACAGGGACATGTGCATCTGGAACTGGTTGTAGTTCTGTAACTTCTTCCCTCTTCGCCAAAATATTATGCAATACAAAGAAGAAGTCATCCTGGCAAACAATGTCAGCATTAGATGCTATACTAAATGGCTAGATGCTAAAGGACGCCAGAAACTAAAACGACCTCTCGATTCACATAGGATGGTCCAACACATAAGGTGTCTATGTCAGCTCCAGGACCATGCACCTACAAAAAGGAATCTTATAATTAGTTAAATAGCATTGCTTAGGGACATACTTCAAACATACTCCCGGAAAATGTAAAAAGCTTATAGAACATAATTTTAAATACATCCTTGTGAAGGGAGTAGGTGCAGCTTCAAGAATACAAACAACATACAGTACCACCCCCACCCCCCTTCCCAAGGATGAATTTTCAAATGAAGGGGGGTCTAGATTATCATTTAACAATTGGCTAAACGTTATAGGAATATTAATTCATTCAACAAGGCTCACAAACAGTTCCAAAGAATCCATTAAAACTCCTCCTAAGTCGAAAAAACTAAACAGCTCGAGCAAACTACAAATGAAGAACTCCCTTTAGGAGAATCTATCTTAATGAAAAGCAATATGAGGGACAATAGAGTAAATTAATCTGTTAGGTCGAGAAGCTCCCTTTAGAAGAATTTATCTTAATGAAAAGCAATAGGAGGGCCAATTGAGTAAATTATCTGTTAGGTTGCAAGTCGAGATAGTAACAGAAGGGATAATTGCGTGAAACAAACAATTTGGTTGCAAATTCTGAAGTCCGTAGAACAAGCATAATACATGAGGTCCATCAAGTTAGGACCCACCAAATTATCGATGCCACACAAGCTATTTTTTGGATACTGTCCTATAGCTTGTGTGGCATATTAGCACCACTCTGACCAGAAAACAGCAATTATTTAAACCAACAACTGCTCGTGCTTGCATACAATTTATTTCACACCTTGCAATTATAGTAATACTGAAGACCTTGCAAGTTGCTGATTGATAAACAACTTCACAGCTATTTCTAGGCTAGCATCGAAACTATTCGTCGTGCATAGACCACCAAAATAATTAAGCTTATACTGTTCAAGGGAGCTTCAGAAAAGAAGCTGCTTACCCCAAGCCGATAAGAACCAAAGGTTAAAATGACAGCATTTGCATCCTCAATCATCTGATCACTGTACCCTCTCAGCCGAGTAAGTTCTTTCACCCAGTCCTTCACAATCTAGAAAGGAAAAGATTAAAAGTATTACAACACTGGTGAGCCAAAATAGACACAAACTAGATGAAATGCAAAGAAAAAGGGAAGGCAAAAAAGGATAAAGCTTAAACTACTCCTGCCATTCTTTTTCGAGACATTAAGGGGTAAACGGATAACAAAATTCTATTGTATTCCCTTTATTAACCAAAAAGAATTTGGAGAAAGATAGTCCCAACGATCCTTAGCAGCAACTGAAGAATATGATTACATTCTCTTCATCATTTTCAGTATTAACCGATGCATGTTACCCCTAGAACGACCTAACATGAACAAGGATATCTACATTGACATCTTTTTGTTCACCGAGATCAGGGAAGCAATCTCGGCACTGAGTCACAAAACAGAAAATTTGGATCTATTTGAAGATAAGTTTCAGCAAATAAACTGAAAATATTTAGTGATCTAATACTCCATTAAACTTGCTTAGTAAGAAAAACAGTGGCAATTAATACTTCAAATGCAATTAAGATAAATCAGCGCTGACACAAAGACTATAAATGCAAAGGGAAAACAAGGAAGCATCAAGTGAATGGTCAACAAATAATAAATGCAGCCATGCGGGTGAAGGGGGAATAGAATATTATCTGTTTCACAATTTTCAGGGAGATAAATCTTTTCTTCAACAAAACACAGCACTGATCAATTCTCTCTTCGCTGAAATCCAAATGGCCGTCCAATATTTACCAATTCAAATGGTATCCAGTCACCATTCACAGCGTAGTTATTCCATGTTAGAAGTTACAAACGAAATGGTCTTCCTTACTGCTCCTCCTTACTACTCCCTCCGTCCCAAATTAACAGTCACTTTAGCACAAAAAAATTGCCCAAAAATAATTCACTTCAGGAATTCAAGATTAAATATGTTAACTGTTTCCAATGATACCCTTAATATTAAAGAAGTACTAGTTCTTTTTAATACTGCTCAATTTTCAAAAAGCATTTTCAATTGGGGTAACTTAGTAAACCATACATTTTTTTATAACTGTGGGTGACTAATTCCACGGCAGGTACCTAATGTAGGAGACCACTTAAAATTCAAAAGCCATTGAAAGTCCACCGTCCCAGTCCTTATCCATCAAGCTAAGTCATAAAAGGCTCTGTCATATGTAACTTTATAATCAAGGCCTTAGGTTTCAACCAGCACATCTATATCTAGACATAACAAAGGATGTATAGGTTAGTAAGATATAGTTGAGTAGGGTCAATCGAATACGCCTCAATCCTAAATTAGTAGTATCCTAATAGTTTAGTCGGTTAATCACCAAAACACAAAGGTTGCTCATCAACAAAGAAAAATCACCAAAACACAAAGGTTACCTGCTTAAGCTGGCAGAGAACTCGTTCTCTCTTAGCAGCCTCCTCAGCGCTTTCATACAATCCAGCACCGACCAAAAACTAGAAATCAAGCAATCAACATATAAAATTACTTAAAATACTGGAGCAGATAAAAAAAAACATAGTAAATAAAAAAGGCAACTTAAAGAACAAACCTTTTCCAACTCTTTGGTACGCTGAATATCAGCCTCCGTAGGCCCAGCTAGAGACAAAGGTTTCGTCACCCCATACTGCTTGGACGGCGGTAAAGTAGTAGCACAATTGGAAACCCCCATTATTAAACCAGAAATCTTGTTCTAGTAGTTCAATATCAGCACAAAAAAATATGAAAAGGACCGAAACGGATCGGAAATTGGATCTCCAAACTATTATAGAGGCAAAAGTCTAATTTAGGAGAGACCCAAAAGGTAACCTAATAAGGTTTTTTTGACTTGAAAATACTCAAATAAAGAGGAAAAAAAAGAAGAAACCTAGATCTAGAACATGAAGCAGGAAAAACCAAAGGAGAAGGGTTTGTTGATGTGGGGCTATAAAGGGAAGGGTCGGTGGAAGTTGTAGCGCTTGTGGAAAGAGCGCACGTTCACATTCCAAGTTGGGTTAGGAGAATATGGAGGATATGGAAGAAGAAGATTTGTATTTCTTCTCTCTCCTTTTTTTTTTTTTTTTGTCTTTTGAGAAAGAAAAGGTGGCTTAAGGCGCGTTTGATATTTTTGTAGGTTTTTTGCCGGTTGTCAACTTGTTTAGTTCCTCGTGGCAATTTTGAAATCTTATTACTCCATTTGTTTACTTTGAAAGTGACTTACTGAATTGTTTAATGTCATTTTTAGGACGAAGGGGACGTAAGAAGAATAGAGATGGAGTGTGATGGTCTCATTGTACAAAAATAAGGGTAATGTTCAGAATTGCACAAACTACAGGGGTATCAAGCTGTTGAGTCACACCATGAAAATTGGGAAAAGGGTAGTGGAAAGGAGGGTGAGATGGAGTGTGTCTATTTCAGAAAATCAGTTCGGATTCATGCTGGGGTGATCGACTACATAAGCCATCTATCTTGTGAGGAGGTTGATGGAGCAGTCTATGGAGAGGAAGAAGGACTTACATATGGTGTTCATTGAATTAGAAAAAGCCTACGACAAAGTCCCTAGAGAGGTTCTATGGAGATGTTTGGGGGTTAGCGACGTTCCGGTAGCGTTCATTAGGGTGATTAGGGACATATACGATGGAGCTAAGACTCGGATAAGGACTGTGGGAGGGGATTAAGATTATTTTTCAGTGATGATGGGATTGCATCAGGGATCAGCTCTTAGCCCATTTTTATTTGCCCTAGCGATAGACGTGCTGACGCGTAACATATAGGAGGGAAGTGTCATGGTGTATCTTATTTGCAAATGATATACTTCTTATTGACGAGACGCGTGGCGGGGTTAATGCTAAGATGGAGGTGTGGCGGCAGACCCTGGAATCTAAAGGTTTCAAGTTGAGCAGGACAAAACAGAATATGTAGAGTGTAAGTTCAGTATTGGGACGCATGAAGCTTGGACGTGAAGCTTGATACCCAAGTCATCCCCAAGAGAGATAGTTTTAAATATCTTGGGTCGATTATACAGAGTAACGGGGAGATCGACGAGAATATCACACACCGTATAGGAACGGGGTGATTGAAATGGAGGCTTGCTTCGCACTACAAGAAAGTATGAAATTTGCAACAATTGTTTAGCAACAACTATAGTATTGTTGGAAAAAATGAACAAATAGCAACAACTTTATGAAGTTGTTGCTATATCATATAATTTTTAAACACAAAATTTTTCTTGTTAGCAAATATTATAATATTGTTGCTATATTCTATCGTTTAGATAATTAATTTTAAATTAAAAAAATTGGCAACAACTTTTTTGCAACAATCAAAGTGTTGTTGGCTAATTGTAATAAATGACAACAACTTGATAAAATTGTTGCTATTATCATAGAATTTTTAGCCACGACTTTTTCATTGTTACCACCGTTTTATATTCCTATTGCCATATTTATGGACAATAGAATAAATTTAAAATATAAATAGAATTGGCAACAATAAATTTGTATTGTTGGCAATACACTTTATTTTTGCCAACAATATAGGTGGGTTGTGGCCTACTTAACTAATTATTTTTCAGTTTTCCGCCAAAATCAAACGCGGCAAAATTTTCTCTGTTAATCACTTTTTCCGGATTTTTAGCCCACTCTTTTAGTTGCTCTGGGTAAGTTTTTTGTTGCTGCCATATTTTATTTGAAAACATAGTAGTTTTAAAATATAATAAATTAGCAATAATTTATATTTGGTAGAACCCTTAATTGTCTTAGCAAGTTTTGTTCACGCCTTAATTTTCTCAACAGGTTTGGTTAGCGGCCTAAGATTTAGTTAAGTATTTTTCAACTTTCCGCCAAAAGAAAAGCAGCAAACCGGTTTTTTTCTTTTTAATTATCTTTTCCTTAATCCTTAGCCTATTTAGTTACCATTCTAGCAAGGTTTTCTCCTTTATTGTTGTAACGACCCGGCCGGTCGTTTCGAGATTTATAACCCTATTTTTCCTATTCCTACTTCTTTTTGTATTATTCAGCTATATTATATTATATCGGGTTAGTTGGTTCGAGTCCGGAAGGAACTCGGAGTGAAATAAGACACTTAGTCTCATAATTAAAAATTTTAAGTTAGAAAAGTGGACCGGATATGGACCTATGTGTAAACGACCTCTGATTTGAATTTTTATGATTCCAATAGCTCTGTATGGTAATTTTAGGCTTAGGAGCGTATCCGGAATATTATTTGAAAGTCCGTAGAGGAATTAGGCTTGAAATTTCGAAAGTTTTATTTTTGAGAAGTTTGACCGGGGGTTGACTTTTTGATATCGGGGTCGGAATCCGATTCTGAAAATTGGAATACCTATGTTATGTCATTTAGGATTTGTGTGCAAAATTTGAGGTCAATCGGACGTGATTTGACAGGTTCCGGAGTTGTTTGTAGAAATTAGAAATTTTAAAGTTCATTAGGCTTGAATTGGGGCGTAATTCATGGTTTTAGCGTTGTTTGAGGTGATTTGAGGATTCGACTAAGTTTGTATGATGTTTTAGGACTTGTTAGTATATTTGGTTGAGGTCCCGAGGGCCTCGGATGAGTTTCGGATGGTTAACGGATCAAAAATTGATATACAACAACTGCTGCAATTTTCTTATGTTGAAAATTTCTTCTGCCAGAATCGAGCCCAGAAATCTCTCAGAATCGAGCCCAGAAATCGAACCCAGATGTGAGCCCTGATCGAGGGCCACGATCGAAGCCATGATCGAGCCCAGAGTCGAGGGCCACGATCGAAGCCATGATCGATCCTAGGGTCGAGGGTTACGGTCGAAGGTCGGGTCGAAGACATGATCGAAGGCCTAGGATCGAGGGCCAGGATCGAAGGCCAAGATCGAAGACCTCGATCGAAGGCCAAGATTGAAGGCTAAGATCGAGGCAGAACCGAGTTTGTCTGGGCAGAATTATAAAAACAGGAACTTCGTCCCATTTGCCATTTTTGACAAATTGGAGCTTGAGGTGAGGCGATTTTTGATATATTTTCAAGTAAAACTTGAGGTAAGTCCCTTGTGATCATTTCTACTTCATAATATTGAATTATCATTGAATAATCCGACTAGATTACATGATTTTGAGGTGTAAATCGGAGATTGGAACTTAGAAATTTGGAAATAAGATTTATAGATTTGAGGGTCGAGTTGAGGTCAAATTTTGGTAAAATTGGTATGGGTAGACTCGTGGTTGAATGCGCTTTCGGATTTTGTAACTTTGGTCGGGTTCCGAGACATGGGCCCCACAGGTGATTTTTGAGCTAAATTTCGGATTTTATGAAAAATTAGTATTTTCTTATGGAATTAATTCCAATAAATCTTATTGACTGAAACGAATTATTTGTGACTAGATTCGAGGCATTCGGAGGCCGATTTGCGAGGCAAAGGCAAAGCAGAGTAAAAAAAAGTTTCACGTTTTGAGGTAAGTAACGATTGTAAATCTAGTCCTGAGGGTATGAAACCCCGGATTTCGTATCATTCTACTATTTTAAAGTGACGCACATGCTAGGTGACGGGCGTATGTGCATGCACTGTTGGAGATTTGTGACTTGGTCCGTCCCGTAGCAACTGTAAAGTTGCATACTTTGTTGAAATCATATGATACTTATATGTTTTAGAAAGAATTTCTGTAAATTGGGCTGAATGCCATGTTTGGGCCTTGCGCCAAAGCTGTTTGGACCTTTAGGGGCTGTTTCTTACCATTCTCTCATTATTTTCGATTGAAAATCTATACTCAGTCATGTTTATACTTGTTTAGCGCATAACTCAGTTTTATGACTCTATTTTGATGCATAAATGTTTTGGGCCGAATACCCTATTTTATTGAAATGCCCGAGAGGCTTGAGAGGTTTATGACTGAGTGGGGCTGAGGGCCTAATTTGTGAGGATGAGTGTGGATCGGGGATGCCCGCATACAGCATATTTATGATTGAGTGAGGCCGAGGGCCTGATTTGTGAGGATGAGTTTGGATCGGGGCTGCCCGCCTGCAGCATACTTTATTATTTTGGCACGTGAGTTGTCCGTACAGATTATAACGCTTGGGCTGAAGGAGCCCCTCCGGAGTCTGTACACCCCCCAGTGAGCGCAGGTACCTACTGAGTGAGAGTGCCGAGTGCTGAGTGACTGGGAGGCATGAGCGATTGTGAGGTATGCCCGAGTGGCAAGAGTGACTGTGAGGTTTGCCCGAGGGGCTGTATATGAGTGATGTTTTGCCTGAGGGGCTGTATATGAGTGATGTTTTGCCCGAGGGGCTGTTTATGATTTCATCATTTTTGCTCACCTTTGCATTGAGCCTTTGTTTGAAAAACTGTTGGAAAAATGTCTATAAATGATTTTTACTAGAACTGGGCTTAAACTAGATAATTTGATTCAAATCTTGGTTTTTTTTAAAAAGCATGTGTTATTTTACTGAGATTTCCTGATATGAACGTTATATGCTTTATTGCTCGTCACTCATGCTCAGTCTTTATTTATTGTTGTTACTTACTGAGTTGGCGTACTCACGTTACTCCCTGCACCTTGTGTGCAGATTTAGGTGTAGCTGGACACGGTAGCGGTTATTGGGTGTTCTGGTTGCAGATTTTCTTGGAGATAGCAAGGTAGCTGTTTGGCGATCGCAGCCCCTGCTCTTCTCCCTCTTATCTTCCTCTAGTTGTATTTAGCTATTTTTCGGGCTGAGTTAGCCTTGATATTGTTAGACAAATTGTAGTATATGCTCATGACTAGTGACACCCCGATGTCGGGCTTTTCTTTTTCGCACTTCTGTTTTTCTTTAATTTGAACTCTTTAAATGGAGGTTTTATATTAATAACCTTGAAATTATCTTTGAAATGAAAACATCGGTTTGTTTTGGAAATGAGTCGGCTTGCCTAGATCCACAATAGGCGCCATCACGACAGAGGTTAGTTTGGGTCGTGACCTAGGCTCTTAGGTACAGACTTGGTCCAGGATGCATTAGATAAGGTGAAATTGATTCAGGAGCGGCTTCGCACGGCGCAGTCCAGGCAGAAGAGCTACGAGGATAGGAAGGTCCGCGATGTGTCTTTTATGGTTGGGGAGAAGGTTTTGCTAAAGGTATCACCCGTGAAGGGTGTTATGAGGTTTGGGAAGAGGGGCAAGTTGAGCCCCCGGTTCATTGGGCCTTTTGAGGTGCTTTAGAGGATATGAGAGGTGGCTTATAAGCTTGCCTTGCCACCCAGCTTGTCGAGTGTGCATCCAGTGTTTCATGTTTCCATGCTCCGGAAGTATATTGGAGATCTGTCCCATGTTTTGTATTTCAGCACGATTCAGTTGGAGAGTGATATGACTTATGATGTGGAGCCGGTGGCTATTTTAGATCGGCAGGTTCGAAGGTTGAGGTCAAAGGATATAGCTTCAGTGAAGGTGCAATGGAGAGGTCAACCTGTGAAGGAGGACACTTGGGAGACCGAACGGGAGATGCGGGGCAGATATCCACGCCTATTCGAGACTCCAGGTATGTTTCTAGACCCGTTCGAGGAAGAACGAATGTTTAAGAGAGGGAGGATGTAACGACCCGGTCGGTCATTTCGAGAGTTATAACTCCGTTTTCCCCATTCCTACTTCTTTTTGTGTTATTCAGCTATATTATGTTATATCGGGTTAGTTGGTTTGAGTCCGGAAGGAACTCGGAGTGAAATGAGACACTTAGTCTCATAATTGAAAATTTTAAGCTAAAAAAATGGATCGGATATGGACCTATGTGTAAACGACCTCGGATTTAAATTTTTATGATTCCAATAGCTCCGTATGGTGATTTTGGGCTAAGGAGCGTGTCCGGAATATTATTTGGAAGTCCGTAGAGGAATTAGGCTTGAAATGCCAAAAGTTTTATTTTTGAGAAATTTGACGCGGTGATTGACTTTTTGATATCGGGGTCGGAATCCGATTCTGAAAATTAAAATACCTCTGTTATGTCATTTAGGACTTGTGTGCAAAATTTAAGGTCAATCGGACGTGATTTAATAGGTTTCGAAGTTGTTTGTAGATATTAGAAATTTCAAAGTTCGTTAGGCTTGAATTGGGGCATAATTCATGGTTTTAGCGTTGTTTGAGGTGATTTGAGGATTCGACTAAGTTTGTATGATGTTTTAGGACTTGTTGGTATATTTGGTTGAGGTCTCGGGGGCCTCGGGTGAGTTTCGAATGGTTAACGGATCAAAAATTGATATACAACAGCTGCTGCAATTTTCTTATGTTGGAAATTTCTTCTGCCAGAATCGAACCCAGAAATCTCTCAGAATCAAGCCCAGATCGAGCCCAGGGTCGAGGGCCACTATCGAAGCTATGATTGAGCCCAGAGTCGAGGGCCACGATTGAAGCCATGATCGAGCCCAGGGTCGAGGGTCACGGTCGAAGGCCGGGTCGAAGACATGATCGAAGGCCTAGGATTGAGAACCAGGATCGAGGGCCAGGATCGAAGGCCAAGATCGAAGACCTCGATCGAAGGCCAAGATCGAGGCAGAACCGAGGTTGTCTGGGCAGAATTATAAAAACAGGGACTTCATCCCATTTGCCATTTTTGATAAATTGGAGCTTGAGGAGAGGCGATTTTTGATATATTTTCAAGTAAAACTTGAGGTAAGCCCCTTGTGATCATTTCTACTCCATAATATTGAATTATCATTGAATAATCCGACTAGATTACATGATTTTGAGGTGTAAATCGGAGATTAAAACTTAGAAATTTGGAAATAAGATTTGTAGATTTGAGGGTCGAGTTGAGGTCGGATTTTGGTAAAATTGGTATGGGTAGACTCGTGATTGAATGGGCTTTCGAATTTTATAACTTTGGTCGGGTTTTGATATGTGGCCCCCACATGCATTTTTGAGCTAAATTTTGGATTTTTATGAAATATTAGTATTTTCTTATGGAATTAATTCTAATAAATCTTATTGACTGAAATGAATTATTTGTGACTAGATTCGAGGTATTCGGAGGCCGATTTGCGAGGCAAAGGCAAAGAAGAGTAAAAAAAAGTTTCATGTTTTGAGGTAAGTAACGATTGTAAATCTAGTCCTGAGGGTATGAAACCCCGGATTTCGTATCATTCTACTATTTTGAAGTGACACACATGCTAGGTGACGGATGTGTGGGCGTGCACTGTTGGGGATTTGTGACTTGGTCCGGCCCGTAGAAACTGTAAAGTTGCATACTTTATTGAAACCATATGATACTTATATGTTTTAGAAAGAATTTCTGTAAATTGGGATGAATGCCATGTTTGGGCCTTACGCTAGCTATTTGGACCCTTAGGGGTTGTTTCTTACCATCCTCTCATTGTTTTCGATTGAAAATCTATACTCAGTCATGTTTATACTTATTTACCGCATAACTCAGTTTTATGACTCTATTTTGATGCATAAATATTTTGGGCCGAATGCCCTGTTTTATTGAAATGCCCGAGAGGCTTGAGAGGTTTATGACTGAGTGAGGCCGAGGGCCTGATCTGTGAGGATGAGTGTGGATCGGGGCTGTCCGCCTGCAGCATATTTATGATTGAGTGAGGCCGAGGGCCTGATTTGTGAGGATGAGTGTGGATCAGGGATGCCCGCCTGCAGCATACTTTATTATTTTGGCACGTAAGTTGTCCGTACAGATTATAGCGCTTGGGCTGAAGGAGCCCCTCCGGAGTCTGTACACACCCCCAGTGAGCGCAAGTACCTACTGAGTGCGAGTACCGAGTGCCGAGTTCTGAGTGACTGGGAGGCATGAGCGATTGTGAGGTATGCCCGAGTAGCAAGATTGACTGTGAGGTTTGCCCGAGGGGCTGTATATGAGTGATGTTTTGCCCGAGGGGCTATTTATGATTTCATCATTTTTTCTCACCTTTGCATTGAGCCTTTGTTTGATAAACTATTGAAAAAATATCTTTAAATGATTTTTACTGGAAGTGGGTTTAAACAAGATAATTTGATTCAAATCCTGATTTTTTTAAAAAAGCATATGGTATTTTACTGAGATTTCCTGATATGAACGTTATATGCTTTATTGCTCGTCACTCCTTCTCGGTCTTTATTTATTATTGTTAATTACTGAGTTGGCGTACTCACGTTACTCCCTGCACCTTGTGTGCAGATTCAGGTGTAGCTGGACACGGTAGCGGTTATTGAGTGTTCTGGTTGCAAATTTTCTTGGAGATAACAAGGTAGTTGTTTGGCGATCGCATCCCCTGCTCTTTTCCCTCTTATCTTCCTCTAGTTGTATTTAGCTATTTTCCGGGCTGAGTTAGCCTTGATATTGTTAGACAGATTGTAGTATATTCTCATGACTAGTGACACCCCGATGTCGGGCTTTTCTTTTTCGCACTTCTGTTTTTCTTTAATTTGAACTCTTTAAATGGAGGTTTTATGTTAATAACCTTGAAATTATCTTTGAAATGAAAATATCGGTTTGTTTTGGAAATGAGTCGGCTTGCCTAGCTCCACAATAGGCGCCATCACGACAGAGGTTAGTTTGGGTCGTGACAATTGTTCTACAGCTCTGAGCAATTGGTTCTGGTCTATTCTTTGCTTCATTATTTCTCGTCTACAAAGTCTGGTGAGTCTTGCTGATTACTATTCATCTATAGTGTGTTCCTTCTCTTGTATCACTGTTCGTTCAATTTATATGCTGTTATTTTTACTATATTTTAGTATAGAGTCTTTCTCTGACCTTTTCCTTATTTAATTTTTTGCTAAATTGACAGCAAAAAAATTGAGGGACAGTTAATATTTTATATTTTTGTAGGTTATTATATGATGGATAAAAGTTGGATACTTCTTAGGAATAGGGCATTACAAGAATATTTGAATGGCGTGGAACAATTTTTGAACTTTGCATTTTCAAATCTTAATGTTGGTATAAGAATTCAATGTCCGTGCACTAACTGTAACCACGTGCGTAGGAAAACGCGAGAAGAAGTCAAAATAAATTTACTTAGGTGGGGTATAGATCCAACATATAATAAGTGGATTCATCATGGTGAGTCGGATTCATCTTCAGATGATGAAATAAATTCTAGTGCAAATTCAGATTTAGAAAATGATGATGCTGCCACTTTCGAGATGTTGCATGACATGTATCACGGTGTTCCTACAGATAATATAACTCATGATCAGTCTGACGAGTCGGCTGAGTCTAGATATGAAGAACCTAATGCAGAAGCTAAGAGTTTTTATCGGTTGTTAAAGGATACAGAGTAGAAGTTATATCTAGATTGTGAAAAGTTTTTAAAGCTCTCTTTTGTAATGCGTCTTTTTCAAATGAAGTGTTTGTATGGTTGGAGTAATACTTCATTAGACTCTTTATTAAAACTATTAAGTGATGTTTTTCCCAAAGGACATGTTCTCCCTAATTCTATTTACGAAGTTCAAAAAATTATTAAAGATTTGGGTCTAGATTATGTGAAAATAGATGCTTATGTTAATAATTGCATCTTATATAGAAAGGAATATGCGGATCTTAAGCAATGTCCTAAATGTGGTGAGAAAAGATGGATAGTACGGAAAGGAGAAGATGATGACAATGAGGTTGCTTCAAGTAAATTGAATAAGAGAAAGAAAGAAATTCCTAGAAAAATTCTTAGATGCTTTCCTTTGATCCTAAGATTACAACGGTTGTTTATGACTAAACCGCGGAAGATATGAGGTGGCATAACAATAAGCGAGTTGATGATGGAGTATTAAGGCATCCAGTTGACTCACTGACATGGAAAACTTTTGATGAGAAACATTTGGATTTTGCATCAGATCCACGTAATGTAAGACTTGGACTTGCTTCAAATGGTTTTAATCCTTTTGGTTCCATGAGTAATGCCTATAGTATGTGGCAAGTATTCTTAATTCCGTATAATCTTCCCCCATGGCTATGCATGAAACAATCTAATATTTTGTTATCCTTGCTTATTCCTGGCCCAAAAAGTCCCGGTATGGATATAGATGTGTATCTCCAACCTTTGGTTGATGATTTGAAAAAATTAAGGGAGGATGGAATTGAGACTTATGATGCTTTTAAGCAACAAAATTTTCAATTGTGCGCTTCTTTATTGTGGACAATTAATGACTTTTCAGCATATGCTATGTTGTCCGGTTGGAGCACAAAAGTTAAATTTGCTTGTCCAGTTTGTCATGTAAATACTTGCTCCATTTACTTAAAATATAGTCGAAAGCATTGCTATATGGGTCATCGTAGGTTCTTGGAAATAAATCATCCTTATCGTCAGACCAAAAGTTTTTTTTGATAACACAAGGGAAGAAAGACCTGCACCACAAGCATTGAGTGGAGATGATGTGCTTGCACAACTAAATACATCCCTACAAGGATCCACGGGTGACAACACAAGAAAAAAAAATGAAATGCCGAAAAACGTGATAACTGGAAGAAGAAAATTATATTCTTTGAACTCCCATATTGGAGGAATGTATTGTTGAGACATAATTTGGATGTAATGCATATAGAAAAAAATATTAGTGAAAGCGTGATAGGAGCGTTGTTAGATATTGACGGAAAAACAAAGGACACATTGAAATATCAATTGGACATACAAGAGATGAGAATAAAAAAGCCTCTTCATCCAATAAAAAGTGGGGATAAGTACATACTTCCTCCTGCTAGTTATACAATGTCCAAAACTGAGAAGATTAAATTCTGTCAACTCATCAAAGATGTCAAGTTTTCGGATGCTTATGCTTCTAACATTAGTCGTTGTGTTAATGTTAAGGAAGCTAGACTTTTTGGACTTAAAAGTCACGATTACCATGTTCTTATCCAGCGTATCTTTTCACTTATCATCAAAGGGATTTTGCCAAAGGATGCATATGATCCGTTAATTGAATTGTCATTATTCTTTAGTGATTTGTGCACTAAAGAGTTGCATATGGATAAGTTAGATAAAATAAATAAAAGTATACGGGTGACAATTTGCAAACTAGAACGTATTTTTCTACCATCGTTCTTTGATGTTATGGTTCATTTGGCAATCCATTTAGCAAAGGAGGCAAAGGAGGGTGGTCCTGTTCAATTTCGATGGATGTATTTCATCGAGAGGTTAGATTTTTACTACTCTAAATTTTTCTTTTAGTTGAAATTTGCTCGAAACTAATATATCTTTACTTAACAGAATGTTGCGCATATTAAAAGGTTATATAAACAACATGGCTCGCCCAGAAGGGTTAATTGCTGAGGGCTATCTTGCAGAGGAATGTATGGCATTCTGTTCCAAATATTTGACTGATATGGAGACAAAGGAAAATCGCCCGGATATGAATTTTAATTCTTCCAACATGGATCCTAATGGCTTATCTGTATTCAACTGTCGTGGTAAGCTATTTGGAGGGGGTGATTGGACAAAATTGAATGATCTTGAAATCAAGCCAGCATATTTTTACATCCTTCAAAATTGTGCAAAAATTGGCCCTTTTATCGAGTAAAATACTTTTCACTTATTTTACATCATTTTCTTCTTATGATTTTTTTCAACGACTATCTTGTAATGTTTTCATTTTATTTTATATTCACCATCTATAAGGAACATTTAGAAATATTAACAAAGGAGAATAGTAGAAATGTTGCCAAGAGGCACAAGGAGGAATTTTCTGCTGCACTTTTCAATATTATTACAAATTTAAGTTGTTCAGATGAAGCAAGTCCTGCAAGTCCTACGGATGACATCATGGTAAGTTAGCTCCACCTAATTCATGTAAAAGTAAATTTCTTATAAATAAGTAGATACATCTTAGAAGGAACAAGAGCACCAGAAAGAATTGTGTGAATTCATGAATGCTTGTATTTTGATAACCATCTTTCATCCTAAGTAATTATTTGATATATTTCACCTAAACTCTAGAAAAATATAAATCCCAATATCTTCGCTTTCAGTACACATCTTAAGTAATAGTGGAAGCCACCCCAGCCTTTTTAAAATTTGATGTCTGATTTTAACAATTTTGCCGATTTTGTAGCACATTTATCGTCATGTTTTCTACATGGCAGTTTTTTTTTATAAGAAGTAGGATCCTTATCATATGGCCCCACGCTTGTGCATCCTTATGTGCATATATGCTCTAAACAATACATTGCTTTGCTTTGCTCCAAATACAACCTCTGCTATGCTTATGTTCATCTTTTGTACTTCAATGAAATGGATTATTTGTCTCTCCCCTCCTTCCTTTTTGACTTCTTATTTGGCTGTCTAAAAGTACTATGGATGACATCATGATAAGTAATATTCATAAAATAATACTAATGAATAAATATTAAATACATTTTAGCCTCTCTTCTTTCATTTTTCTTTAGATTTTTCTACTGGAACATAAAAAAATCAGTTTTATATAAGTACAGAAATCCTTTTTTACTTTCAAAACTCTACAACTTCATTTATATACAACTACCTTTATGTGATAGGATCTTGTGACTAATAGTAATTATTCAACAAGGGGAACAACAACCTAAAGAAAAAAGAAATGAATTACATGTATTGGCAAGACAGAGATGCTTAAATTGGGAGAGGTGCCGACAATGAAGCATTATAAGTTCAGTTGAAAATGTTAAGATCAAGAATATCCAATTTAAATTCTATGAACATTACAGAGTATTTGTCCAAGTTGGATAATGGTGTCAATTCATTTTTGTATTTTAAATAGTGTTATCTTTCTATTGTTCGCAATGTACATGTTATATGTTTAGTTGGTTGCACCTTTGTTCTTGCAGTCATTTTAGTTTAATGAGGTTAAAGAGTTTCTGAAATATTTTCTAATCTATTTTTATTCAGTTTTTTTGGAGTGGATACTTGATATGATATCTTGGAGCTTATGTTATAATATTTTTTTAGCTGAATATTTCTACCCCTACCGTACTGTCTAATGTAAATAGGCATTTGTGATTCCCTCTATTTTAAATCAAAGTCTAATTATAATTTTTTTTGTAGGATGATGAAGCGTAAACCAACGCTACTTGTAATCTGGTTCATGTGCTGCACAAGCCGGAAGATTTGTCTTTTGGGTTCTATTAGATTAGAATTTAGTGACCTAGGACATATGATGTTTTTATCCTTTTGTAAGTAAAAACTTTTAGAAATATTTAGATTTTAGAAGGGTGTAAATATCTAGTACAACAACTTTATGTATTGACTTTTTTGCATATATATATATATATATATATATATATATATATATATATATATATATATAATATTTAGTAATTTATATACATTTGTTAAAAATCTAAAAGCATATAGGAATTATGTATATAGCAACAAATCATAAGTTGTTGCTAAAAATATTTCACGAATCTTATATGCAACAATTAATGTTGTTGACACAAAGTAACTTATTGCCACAATAACGCTTGTTGTTCTTGATAACAAATTAACTAGTAATTCTCGCCATTTTTTTTGCAACAACTTATATTGTTGGAAAAATGATTGATTTGTCGCAACAATTATTGTTGTTGCTGAATATATTTTTATAAACCACAATTATACGCCTTTATAACAACAAAATATAATTTATTGCAACAACAAGATTTGTTGCGTTGATTTAGCTTTTTGGCAACAACATTAGTTCTTGTTGCATAGTTTTTTCGCATCGGAGTTTGCTGCAACAACGTGCAACAACTTATTTTTTGTTGCGAAAAGTATTTTTCGCAACGACAACCAACATATTACAACAAAAAATATTGTTGCAAATTCCGTAGTTTCTTGTAGTGTTTAATTATGGTATTTTATGTGACATGAATGTACCACCTAAATTTAAGGGCAAGTTCTACAAAGCAGTAGTTAGACCGGCCATATTGTATGGAGCCGAGTGTTGGCCAGTCAAGAAATTCCATGTCTAGAAGATGAAAGTAGCATAAATGAGGATGTTGCGATGGACGTGTGGGAATACCATAAAATATAAGATTAAGAATGAATATATTAGGGACAAAGTGGGTGTGTCCCATGTGGAAGAGAAGTTGAGGGAATCGAGGTTGAGATGGTTTGGTCATGTGAAGAGGAGAGAAGATGATGCCCCGGTTAGGAGGTGCGAGAGGTTGCCAGTGGCGAGTCAGAGAAGGGGTAGAGGGAGGCCTAAGAAGAAGTGGGGTGAGGTGATTAGGCAGGACATGGCTCTGCTCCAGCTTACCGAAGACATGACCCTCGATAGAAAGGAGTGGAGGTCGAAAATTAGGGTGGTAGGTTGATAGACAGTCTAGAGTTTGCCTTGTCTTACTAGTAATAGTTGTACTAGTCGGGTACCTTCCTATTCCTAGTCCCTTGTTTATATACGGTATGTCAGTATTAGTAGTGAGATTGGCACTATTCTTGTTGTTTTATTTCCTTGGATCTTTGTCATTATCCGTTGTATTATTTACTTACACTGTCTTATTACATTATTGTTGCTATTGTTTCTCTATTACTCCATTTTTTATTTTTTATTTTTACGTTCTTGAGCCGAGGGTCTTTCGTCGGAAACAGTATATCTACCTTCATAGGTAGGGATAAGGTCTGTGTACACACTATACTCCCCAGATCCCACTTGTGGGATTCCACTAGGTTGTTGTTGTTTACTTTGAATTGAAAATATGGAAGTATTTTAAAGTTTTTCGTATGTTTAGTTCATTTTCTTAATTAAAAGTCGAGAACTTATTACTCTATCTTTTTTCCAAAAGTAACATCTTTAAGGAGTGAAAGAATATTGTGCTTTTTATTCTTGTTTTAGTTAGTCAAAAGGAAAATTATGGAATTTGAAGGAAATAAATTTTCCTATTGGGCAGTACAAACAATATTTTGTCAATTTCCTTCTTATGTTCCTTTGCGTTTAAAACAGCTACCATTTTAAGTTAGATAGTTAAATGCTCTCTTTGAATCAATTTTCCAAAGGTAAAACTCAATTTAACTAGTATTAATATTTAACGATTAAATTTTTTTAAATGTTTTGCCATTTATCTTGATTCTTGTCTTATGTTCCATTATTTCTTTTATTTCTTAAAATAACTTAGTGACTAATAACAGTTGGTTATAATCTTGGAAAGTAAAAATAAGAAGAAAATCAAAATATCAAGAGCAAGTAATCCAAAAACTATTTACGCGGCTTGTTTGGATGATTGCTACGTATCGTTTCACAATGTGTATTGCATGGTATAATATTATATTGCATTATTTTTATGTATATTATATTTAGATAGATTGTACGGTTTGACGTCTTTTCATAATATTACACACCATCAAAACTTACAATATTACAACAACAAAAATACAGGGTAGAATTATTATATAAAATGATATAATAAATAATAAAATAAAATTATTTAATAATAATGAAGTGAAAGATGAGAAAAATAAAGGTAACGATCACACCAAAAGGGAATTTTCCCCAAGATTATCAAGATAGATCCAAAGTCTCTCCTTCCACCAGTTTTAGGATAAACAGCTGTATGCTCCTAGGTTTTTAATGCTGTAAAATCAAATTCCTACTCTGTAATGACTTAATCGGTCATTTTGACTTTTAGAACCCCGTTCTACTAAATAAAACTCCCTGTATATGCTTTTATTAATTTATGACTTGCGGGGATAGTTGGTTCGGGATCTGGAAGTGTTCGAGTTGAAATCGGAACACTTGGTTCCTTAAGTTGGCCTTAAGATGTTAAGTTTGACTTCGGTCAATATTTTTAGAAAAAGACCCCGGAATAGAATTTTGATGATTCCAACAGCTCCGTATGGTGATTTTGGATTTAGGAGCGTGTTCGGAATTTTATTTAAAAGTCCGTAGTTAAATTAGGCTTGAAACGGCTAAAATAAAAATTTAAGCTTGGAAGTTTGACCTGAGAGTTGACTTTTTGATATTGGGGTTGGAATCCAGTTCCGAAAATTTTCAGGTTATGTCAATTATGACTTGCGTGCAAAATTGAGGTTAATCGGACTTGATTTGATAGGTTCCAACGTCGTTTGTAGAAATTAAAATTTTCAAAATTCATTAGGCTTGAATCTATGTGTGATTCGTATTTTTAGTATTGCTGGATGTGATTTGAGGACTCAACTAAGTTCGTATGATATATTAGGACTTGTTGGTATATTTGGTTGAGGTCCCGAGGGTCTCGGGTGAGTTTCAGATGCTTAACAGATTATTTTTGGACTTGGCTTGGTAGCTGAAGTTCTGGTTTCTGCACGTTCTGGTTCCCTTCTACGCGACCGCTTGAGAAGGCATGCGATCGCGTAGGGTTAATTGGGCAGCTGGAATTTTGTGCTATGCGATCGCGTGGGTGAGTCCGCAATTGCGTAGGTTGGGCAAGTCTGTGCATCGCGATAGCGTGGCGTTGTTTGCGATCGCGTAAGGTTAATTATGGGCTGCTGAGTTTTGTGCTTCGCGATCGCATGAAGCGGGATACGATCGCGTAGTTTTGATATTTTGTGACTCGCGAACGCGTGAAGAAGTTCGCGTTCGCGTAGAGTAACGAGTCAGAAGCTGGGCCACATGCTCAATGCTTCGCGATCGCGTGAGAAGCCTTTACTATCGCGTAGGCTTGTAGAGACTGTGCTTCGCGATTGCGTGGGATTTTTCGCGATCGCGTAGAGTTAAATCTGGACAGTGCAAATTTGTACTTCGTGATCGCGTGTGGATGTTCGCGATCGCGAAGAGTAAAAGCCTGAGCAGAATGCTTAAGTTCTGATTTTTTATTTTTAACGATTTGGAGCTCGGATTGAGGCGAGTTTTGGGAGATTTTTAGAGAAAATATCGGGGTAAGTGTTCTTAACTCAATTTTGGTTAGATTACCCAAATCCATAATTGTTTTTATCAGTTAATTGGTGATTTAAGTTGAAATTTTTTTGAAAACCCTCTTGGATAGATTTGAGAATTTGAGAGTCGAATTTTTATTGGAATTTAGTTATTTTGGTATGGTTAGACTCGTGGTTGAACGGACGTTTATATTTCATAATTTTTGTCGGATTCCGAGATGTGGGCCCCATGGGCAATTTTTGATTTAATTTCGGATTTTTATTGAAAAATATAGTATTTTCTTATGGAATTAATTCTATAATTTTTGTTGACTATATCGAATTAATTATAACTAGATATGAGTCGATTAGAGTTAGAAAATTGAGAAAAAGACATACTACGTGATTAAATTGTATCAAGTCGAGGTAAGTGACTTGTCTAACCTTGTGTGGGGAAAATTTTCCCTAGGATTGGTATTGAAGTGATAAATTTTAATGTATTAAAAGTCGTGTATACGAGGTGACGAGTGTGTACACGGGTTAAATATGGAAGATTATGTCTTTAAATTTTGTAGATCATTGTTGCATATTAATTAAATAATTTTACCTTGTTATATTCTTCATCATTGATTTAAATGTTTATGTTTTAAATTTGTTTGACATTTTCCTGCTAATTGTTTTACCTGTTTAGTTGAAACTTGGTTTCTTTTATTCTGTGTATTATTTAAAGGGAGATTTTCTTTAAATTAAATATTATTAATATGAATTATTTGACATTTTAAAATTGGTATTGAAGCAACGTATTAAAATTTTGAAATATTATTTTGTTGAGTTATTTATTCACGAATATTTTGTGAGATTTTTGTGCTCATTGTGATAGAGCTGTGAGCTCTTTATTATGGAAAAATATTATTGTTGAATTATTTTAGCATGAGCCGTGAACTCTTTATTATGAAAAAATATTGTTGTTGATTTAATTTGGCAAATTAAAATATTTGGGCACTTGAGGTGCAAATTGTGATATATTGTGATATTGATACGCATGCGGTGGTATAAAGTCTGGGTATTGAAACGCATGCGGTGAGATAAGGATGGCTTGATACGCGTGGCTAGTAGGGAAAACTACTAGAAGTCATGCGGTGTAATAAGGATGGCTAAAACGCAGAATGTTATTTCGGGAAAAATATTTTCTTTAAAATAAATTGTGAAGTCTCCCGCGGTGATATAAGGAAATGAGATATTGTGAATTTATTTATGATTTGGGACTACGAGGCGGTACCTCGGGAGTGCCCTTGTTGATAATTGATTTATGGTCGCAGTTGCCTTTGATTATTGTTGTGATTTTCTTAAAGTTGAAAAGAATTCTGTTTTGTTTCCACGAGGTATTAATTTCCATTATATGGTGTAATTAAATGGTGACATACTACTTGACTCATTTCCATTGTCATATTATTTTATTATATTATTAAACATTTTACCATGCCATTAATTATTTTTCAATAGGGCCTGATGTGACCTCGTCACTACTCTACCGATGTTAGGCTTGGCACTTACTGGGTACCACTGTGGTGTACCCATACTACGCTTCTGCACATTTTTTTGTGCAGA
The DNA here is from genome assembly GCF_000390325.3 of Nicotiana tomentosiformis. NCBI lineage: Eukaryota > Viridiplantae > Streptophyta > Magnoliopsida > Solanales > Solanaceae > Nicotiana > Nicotiana tomentosiformis. The sequence continues at coordinate 129,430,402 of NC_090817.1, forward strand.
TCCAGGTACATCTTATCAGACCAGGCACCAGTAAACTAGCTATACGAGGAGAATTCGAGGTATATCTGCTAGCGTCCGCAGACTCCGGAGTCCCCTTCTATCTTACTATGTTGTCTTCCTTATTTGCTTTAGACTCTAATGTATAGAGACATAGAGAATAAATTCTTAGAAGCTTGTGATTTATTTCTACCGGGTTTGAAAGTTGTAATTAAGTGAATTGCAGATATATTTATTTCATATTTCTATTATTATTCCGCATTGATAGGCTTACCTAGTCTTAGAGACTAGGTGCCATCACGACATCCTACGGAGGGAATTTGGGGTCGTGATAAGTTGGTATCAGAGCACTAGGTTCATATGTGTTATGAGTCACAAGCAGGTTTAGTAGAGTCTTGTGGATCGGTACAGAGACGTCTGTACTTATCTTCAGGAGGTTATGGAACTGTTAGGAAAATATTCACTTCTTTGATTTCTTATTGCGCAATTGTTGAATTCAAAGTTCTAAACTATTATCTTTCTATTCTCTCACAGATGGTGAGGGCACGCACAACTGGATCCGATGATCAGATACCTGCGCACCCTGTTGGAGCCGCAAGAGGCCGGGGTCAGGGTAGATGCTGAGCCAGAGGCCGAGGAAGACCACGTGGTGCAGCCAGAGCACCTGCACGAGCTGCTGCACCAGAGCTACCAGTAGCTCCAGTTGGAGAGCAGGCACCTGAGACGTATGTTACTACTCCTGCACTTCAGGAGACTCTTGCCCAGTTTTTGAGCATGTTTGGCACTCTAGCTCAGGCAGGGTTAATTCCACTTGCTCCTGCCATATCTCAGGCCGGGGGAGGAGCACAAACTCCCGCCGCCCGTACTCCAGAGCCATGGGCCCAAGTTGACCATGCCCCAGAGATTATACTAGTGCAGCCAGTGGCCCCAGTTCGGCCTGAGATTAGGACAGCAGTTTCAGAGGGGGAGCAGCTCAGGCTCGAGAGGTACAAGAAGTACCACCCTCCCACTTTCAGTGATTTAGCTTCAGAGGATGCTCAGGGTTGTCTGGAGGAATGTCACTGTATCATTCGTACTATGGGTATTATGGATTCCAGTGGGATTTCTTTCACGGCATTCCAGTTTATAGGAGTAGCCTACCAGTGGTGGCAGACATATGAGTTGGCTAGTCCCGCTGAGGCAACTTCACTCACTTGGATTCAATTTTCAGATATGTTCTTAAGGGAGTATGTTCCTCATAGTTTTAAAGATACATGGCGTGCAGAGTTAGAGCAGCTGCGCCAGGGTTCTATGACCGTGTTAGAAAATGCAGTTCGATTTAGTGAGTTGGCTAGGCATGCACCAACCTTAGTTACTACTGTTCGAGAGCGGGTTCACAGATTTATTGAGGGTCTCCACCCTAATATCAGATTCAGTATGTCCCGAGAGATAGAGATGGACATCACACACCAACAGGTGGTGTCAATTGCTAGGAGATTGGAAGGTATGCGGACTCGGGAGAGGGAAGAGAGGAAAGCTGTAACGACCCGGCCGGTCATTTTGAGTATTATAACCTTACTTCCCCCTTTACTGCTCAAATTGTACTTTACAGTTGTTGTGTGAATTGCCGGGGTAAATGGTTCAGGTCCGGTGAGGTTTTGGAATGAATTAGAATACTTAGTTCCAAGGTTTAAAGTTTAAGTTAAAATAGTGACCGTATGTCTATTTATATGTAAACGACCCTAGAATGAAGTTTTGATGATTCCAATAGCTCTGTATGGTAATTTTGGACTTAGGAGCGTGTCCGGAAAATTATTTGGAAGTACGTAGTGAAATTTGGCTTGAAATGTCGAAAGTTAAATTTTTGGGAAGTTTGACCCGGGGGTTGACTTTTTAATATCGGGGTCGGAATCCGATTCTGAAAATTTGAATAGGTCCGTAATGTGAAATGTGACTCGTGTGCAAAATTTGAAGACAATCGGACGTGATTTGATAGGTTTTGGCGTCGTTTGTAGAATTTGGAAATTTTAAAATTTATTAGGCTTGAATCCGTGTGTAGTTCATATTTTTGAGGTTTTTTGATGTGATTTGAGGCCTCGAGTAGGTCCGTGGTGTGTTTTAGGACTTATTGGTGTATTTGGACGGGGTCCCGAGTGGCTCGGGTGAGTTTCAGATGGTTGACGAATCAAATTCAACTTGAAACATTTCTGGAACTACTGCCTAATGGTATGATCGCACCTGCGAAGCTTTTGATCGTAGGTGCGAAGCCGCATGTGCGCGAGATCAGTCGCAGAAGCGGCCAAGGGTGGGATTAGGCAGTGCTCGCAGGTGCGAGGAATTTTACGCATCTGCGAGGCTGCAGGTGCGAAGGTGTTGGTGCAGATGCGGACTGGGGCTGGCCTGGGGCGAACGCAGGTGCGAAGGGTTTGCGCATCTGCGAGCCCGCATATGCGAGAATGGCACCGCAGATGCGAGGTTTTGAGAGGTTGGCACTGTCCGCAGACGCGCAATTTGTTCCGCAAATATGGATGCGCAAGTGCGAGCCCAGGCACCGCAGGTGCGAAAATGCCTGGGCAGTGTTTAAAACGAGGGTTCCGAGAATTTTTCTCATTTTCGGATTTTGGAGCACGGTTTGGGCGATTTTGGAGAGGAAATTTCCATACAACTTGAAGTAAGTGTTCTTAACTCCCTTATTATTATATTCCATGAATTAATCTTCATTTTTGGTGTAAGATTATTGAATCTTCAAGAGAAATAGAAGAAAATTTCTATAATGTCACAAAATGTATTTTGCAAGTTTGAATACCGATTTGGAGTCGGATTTGAGTGAATTTAGTATGCTGAACTTGTAATTGGATGGGTTATCGTATTTTATGAGTTTCGTCGAATTTCGAGACGTGGGCCCCACATGTAATTTTTGGGGCGTAATTTCGGATTTTGTGGAAAATATTAGCATTTTGACATGAAATTAATTTCTATAAATTGTGTGGACTGAATCAAATTAATTATGGTAGATTCGAGCCGTTCGGGAGTTGATACGCGCAGAATGAAATTTCTGGAGCATTGCTTAGCTTGCTCGACATTGGATTTTGCTTGTTCGAGGTAAGTAACTCTTCTAATCTTGGAGTTGAGGGTATGAATCCTGAATATATGTATTTTGTGAATTGTTGGGAGGTGAAGCACATGCTAGGTGACGGGCATGTGGGTGTGCACTATAGAAATTGTGACATAACTGTTTCTGTGGAATTTTATTGTGAAATAATCTTGGCATTTTCCATGCGGTTTTATGTGTTAAAGAAATTGAGCTAAAAAGAATATTAAAAATCATGTTGATGCTATGTGCCTGTATTATTGGGACCCACAGAGGTCATATTGCTGTGAATTATTGTGTTAAATTAAAAATTTATACTCAGTCATATTCATTTCATTGCATATCATATCTCAGTCTCTGTTGTTATTTATTGATACATCATATCATCATTTTGGGCTATTTTTCATGACATTGTGAGCCCGAGAGACTGGAGAGATTGATGACTGAGTGAGGCCGAGGGCCTGATTTGTGAGGATATTTATGGGAACGGGCTGCACGCCGCAGCATGTTGCATATTTATGGGATCGGGCTGTATGCCGCAGCATGTTTGATATCGGCCGAGGGCCTGATTGTGAGGATAAGTGTGGATCGGGGCTGCCCGCCTGCAGCACACTTTATTATTGTAGCACGTGAGTTGTCCGTGCAGGTTATAGCACTCAGTGAGCGTAAGTACCTACTGAGTGTGAGTGCCGAGTGCTGAGTGACTGGGAGGCATGAGTGATTGTGAGGTATGCTCGAGTGGCAATAGTGATTGTGAGGTATGCCCGAGTGACAAGAGTGATTGTGAGATATGCCCGAGTGGCAAGAGTGATTGTGAGGTATGCCTGAGTGGCACGAGTGACTGTGAGATTTGCCCGAGGGGCTGTATATGAGTGATGTTCTGCCCGAGGAGCTGTTTATGATTTTATCATTAAGTTGCATCGTATTGGAATGCACACATGACATACATGCATAAAGATGTATTTCCTCGTGCTGTACTGCATCACATCATTCATGATTTTTCACACATTTTTGACAGATGGGCATAGTGATGCATTTGGTTTTACACGGGTTATCCGGAAGGAAAATGAAACATCTTATTTATTATTGACAAGATTTTGGGAGAAATTTATTATTTTCAAACTATTCATATTTTTGGCAACTCCGGCAAACGATTTGGGTTTTCACTGATGTATTTGAAAGGAAGAACTATTATTTTTGAAATCATGATTTGGCTGAGCATTTTATCCCTGAGTTACTTCTGGTATTATTTGCTTTATGTTATTATGGACTGTTGTGGACTATTGGTTATGGACCCGACCTTGGTAGAAGCTCGTCACTACTTTCAACCTACAGCTAGGTTTGTTACTTACTCAGTACATGGGGTCAGTTGTACTGATACTACACTTCTGCACATTGCGTGCAGATTTTGGCTGTTGTTGTTGCTGTGCTCGATGGTTGCGGGACTTGAAGATGTACCTGCATTCCTGTTGTAGCTGCCTCTTGTTTATGGTAGCCTTAGATTTATAAAAGCTCTGTTTATGTATTATTCAAACAGACTATGTATTTATTTCATTCCGCTTTGTATACTCTATTCTTAGAAGCTCATGATTTGTTCTACCAGTTCTTGGGAGATGTATAAGATTAAGATGTTTATTTACTTAAATTACTTTAATAATTATTATTGGAATTGGATAATTAAAAGTTGGCTTACCTAGCGGGTTGGGTTAGGTGCCATCACGACCAGTTGGATTTTGGGTCGTGACAAGGTGGTATTAGAGCACTAGGTTCATAGGTTCTACAAATCATGAGCAAGTGTATAGTAGAGTCTTGCGGATCGGTATGATGACATCCATACTTATCTTCGAGAGGCTACAGGGCATTTAGGATATATACTTCCCATCTTTCTTTCCTTATCGTGCGAGATTGATTCAGCTTGAGACATAACTCTTTGAATTCCTTCCACGTATTCGTATGTGCACATGAGCACTCGGTATCAGCTGTGCATCGCCGGCTTGTGATTTTATGAACGAGGTTCAAGATGTGTATTTTGTGTTTTGGTGATGGGCCAGTCTGGAGGACTTGAGGCCAGGTTTAGACCGCATCTTAGGCTCGGTAGCTTTAGTTGTAACCTGTACATTTGGATTCATATGTCCGGTAATGTCCCTACAGGTGGAATTTGTGGCTCGATGAGCGGTGGAATAGCTTTGTGATGAGTATGATGTAACTGCGGAACGTGTTAAGACGTTTTAAATATGACGAGAAGTGTTTCCTTGAAATGTAAAGGAAAGGTTATTGGGTGCTTGTTTTTTGTTTCTATCTGACGTACAGTCCCGATGTGAATGTTTTGAAGGATCTTTCACGATTGTTAAATTTTGGGACAAATTAAATTCTCATATCTGGTTAGTGAGTTTGGACCCAGATAGACTAAGTGATTGCATAGTAATTGTGACTGTGAAAGGGTATAACAAGATACCAGTTTGAGGCTAAGCAGGTGGGTTATCCCCTGCAGAGTAATCTACGTAGGTGTATTCCTTATGATATGAGTAGAGATTTTCTTTTCTGCCGACGAGGTGTATGGGTGGAAATTTGAATTTGAATCTGGCTGATAAAGTTGACTTGAGTGTCAAGAGAATAAATGCAAGCTTAGTGGATGATTGAAGTATTTTATGGTTTGCGTTGTATGAGCTTGAGAAAGATTTTTCGTTGAACCAACTGTGGTATTATGACAGTAATAGAGTATGGATATTGCGAGTTATCTAGTGTTTAAATTTATGGCTTTGAGCCAATTGGGGGAGTCTGCTATTTATAATTTGATTTCATGGTTAGGTGTTAAATTTTAATTTTGGTCTGAGGCATACTTGTGGGTTACCTATGACTTGCAAAAGTTGAGATCGAGGATGACTCGAATAAGGAAATTCCTAGTTAAGGATTATATTGCACGTATGAGTAAATGAAATTCGCGGGATGAGTGAGTTGTTATTGTTGAATGATGTAGTACGCACGGAGTATGAATTTGATATGCGGTGTTAAAGTAGAGTTACTTCTTTGAGTGTTGTGGTGCTAATGGGGCACGTGTCTTTTGGCCCATTTGGGCGGCGCAATTAGATTTGAACAAAGTGGGTGACTCCCGAGAAAAATTCCAGTGGGTTTGAGAATTATATATAGCAATTGAGAATGTTTCCGGACTTGTGTATGGATAAAATCCGAGATTTGCGTTTGATGGTGCATGGACTTGCGGAAATTCTATATGACTATGGATTCTACATTTTTGTATAAGGAAGGTAAGAAGAACAATTTCAAATTCACATAAGGTATTCTCAGAGTGAGTGTTATAGTTGTGGTATTTTTGAAGGTGTTTAAGAAGAATACAGTTGCTAAGGTTTGTAGGGTGAGTTGTGGTTAAACATCGTGGTATTTTAGCAAGAAGAAGTATCAATCTGAAAACAAATTCGGAAGGGACTCGGAGAAAATAGGACAACTGGGTAGTAGGTTGGATCAGTATGGCAATGGATATGATCGGTTCTTTAGGTGCTTATGATGTGGAGGTTTTCTACAGGTTCTTTGTGGCAATACACCTGGACTTGGCGACCTGCGTAGCTTGGTCGAGCTAGAGGAATTTGGTTTTAAGGGCTTGATTATGTGCAAATAGATTCCAAAGTATTCTTGATGGTTTCTACCGGTGTGAGGAACGTGTTGTGAATTGTGATTTTCTCCTGGAAAGAAGCAAGAGAAAGGTTTCTAACTAAAATGGTATGTAAATTATTGGTGACTCAAAGTTGATAATAAGATTCTTGTGCTTTTCACATGATGGCAAGATAGATGTTATGTGTTGTACGAAAGCTAGATTTTCATGTACAAGGTGGCAGTAGAGTCTTGAAGAGAAGGTAACGAATGTTGGACAACATGGATAGTTTCAAATAACTAGATGAATACTATTACTACTTGGTGTTGTATGAGAAAGAGGCGGACTTCAGAAAGCGCATTGTATTTTGGCTTACAGATGTATAAATTAGTATTCCGGTACTCACATGGTTGATAGACTGTTGATATTCAAAATTTGTTAAGTGGCACGGAAGAATTTTTAAAGTATTTCTCGTAGGATGATCGTGTATGAGAGAGGTGTTAGACATTCGGGCGGTGGAGATAGAATCAAATATGGTGATTCGCGTGTTCTATGGATTTGGAGATTGGGAGTTCTCAGGAGCGGATTGTTTTATGGTTGTGGACTGTGAAGTTGTGGCCGGAGCTAGCCAGATGATAGAATGTGTTATGATTCAGTCATTATGGATTTTTGGAAGAATTTTTATCTATTTGTGGGTAACCCGAGTTGATTTGGCGGTCCATTGGTTGGGCCCAATTAAGATGTGTATTCTACACCGAGCCGGAATGGTTGGCTCCATACTGCTATTGTTGAGGGATGTGTCATTCAGTTGATGTTGAGCTTATTCGTGTTCTGAGATGATCTGTGAGTTACTCCTTTATGCTAAGAGGAGTTGTGATTCATTGGTTATGTGCACAGATGGTGCGGTTCTATTTGAGCTTTATAGTGGAATTTGAGCATGATGAGTATTTGGGTATTGCATGATCGATTGCGTAATGGTTATGTTCTTTCAGGTTTTGTATGGCATTTTTGTCATTTGCCTCTCCGTGGTTATTGATTTTGAGCAGGGTGGCTCGGGGTATATAATATGGACCAACGTTTGGATGGGGACACCTATTGCAGCGGAGCTATGTTAAGGTATGAACCTTGTGTTAGAATCAGGTGATGGTTCTACGGTGTATGATGAATTTTTAGTGTTTCGTTGTGGCTGTACTTGTTAATCTTGCGAGGCAGTTCTCTCATTTGAGTCATTTTCATGACTGAGTACATTTGAATTGTTACATATTGGTGCACAGATGGCATGGGCTGTGGCTCTGAGTTATATTGGTGCGGCATGTCCGTGGAATAGTTGTGTTTAGTAATATAAGGTCATTGGACCTAGAATGGGTACTATCAGGTTCGATTATGGTATGTTCGGAAGGATGGTATTGAAAGTCGGCTCAGAAAGCGATTATGGTTCTGGTTGGGGCGAGAGAGCTCCGTGACTTGTTGATCTGGTAAGTGTTCATGAAATTTCGCGTGTTTCTCTTATTATCAACAGTGTACGAAGGTTTTGGGATGAGGTTTGGTTCGATATGGCTTTAATACTAGTATGCGGTTGGTTTTGGGGTAGTCACTACGATCAGGAATGGTGCTACGAGCATGCGAGTTATGTAATATGTTAGTTGATTATATCCGTGGTTATAGTTATAGCTCGATGCAACTTGTTTGGACTTATACGGTGTGTAAATGTAAGATTTGTGTCTTGAAAGAAATTCTAAAGGTTGGAAATTAAATCCCAAGGTTTATGGGCTAGAGTTAAATTAATGCATTCAGTTGGATTGTGTTGTCAAGCCTATATGGAATAGGGTGACGCTCACCCCCGGGTACGTGTGTGGTAAGATGGAACAGTAATTTGATGGCTTGGAAACAACTCTTGGCACATTCGAGGACGAACGTATGTTTAAGTGGGGGAGAATGTAATGACCCGACCGGTCGTTTTGAGTATTACAACCTTGCTTTCCCCTTTACTGCTCAAATTGTACTTTACAGTTGTTGTGTGAATTGCCGGGGTAAATGGTTCGGGTCCGGTGAGGTTTTGGAATGAATTGGAACACTTAGTTCCAAGGTTTAAAGCTTAAGTTAAAATAGTGACCGGATGTCGACTTATGTGTAAACGACCCCGGAATAAAGTTTTGATGATTCCAATAGCTCCGTATGGTAATTTTGGACTTATGAGCGTGTCCGGAAAATTATTTGGAAGTACGTAGTGGAATTTGGCTTGAAATGCCGAAATTTAAAATTTTGGAAAGTTTGACCGGGGGGTTGACTTTTTGATATCGGGGTCAGAATCCGATTCTAGAAATTTGAATAGGTCCATAATGTGAAATGTGACTTGTGTGCAAAGTTTAAAGCCAATCGGACGTGATTTGATAGGTTTCGGCGTCGTTTGTAGAATTTGGAAATTTCAAAATTTATTAGGCCTGAATCCGTGTGTAGTTCATATTTTTGAGGTTGTTTGATGTGATTTGAGGCCTCGAGTAGGTCCGTGGTGTGTTTTAGGACTTGTTGGTGTATTTGGACGGGGTTCGGAGTGGCTCGGGTGAGTTTCGGATGGTTGACGGATCAAATTCAACTTGAAACATTTCTGGAACTACTGCCTAATGGTATGATCGCACCTGCGAAGCTTTTGATCGTAGGTGCGAAGCCGCATGTGCGCGAGATCAGTCGCAGAAGCGGCCAAGAGTGGGACTGGGCAGTGCTCGCAGGTGCGAGGAATTTTTCGCATCTGCGAGGCCGCATGTGCGAAGGGTTTGCGCATCTGCGAGTCCGCAGATGCGAGAAGGGTGCCGCAGCTGCGAGGTTTTGAGAGGTTGGAACTGTCCGCAGGCGCGCAATTTGTTTCGCAAATGCGGATGCGCAGGCACGAGCCCAGGCACCGCAGGTGCGGAAATGCCTGGGCAGTGTTTAAAACGAGGGTTCCGAGAATTTTTCTCATTTTCGGATTTTGGAGCACGATTTGGGCAATTTTGGAGAGGAAATGTCTCACACAACTTGGGGTAAGTGTTCTTAACTCCCTTATGATTATATTCCATGAATTAATCTTCATTTTTGGTGTAAGATTATTGAATCTTCAAGAGAAATAGAAGAACATTTCAATAATGTCACAAAATGAAATTTTCAAGTTTGAATACGGATTTGGAGTCGGATTTGAGTGAAATTAGTATGGTTGAACTTGTAATTGGAAGGGTTATCGTATTTTGTGAGTTTTATCGGATTTCGAGATGTGGACCCCACAAGTAATTTTTGGGGCGTAATTTCGGATTTTGTGGAAAATATTAGCATTTTGACATCAAATTAATTCCTATAAATTGTGTGGACTAAATCAAATTAGTTATGGTAGATTCGAGCCGTTCGGGAGTTAATACGTGCAAAATGGAGTTTCTGGAGCATTGCTTAGCTTGCTCGACATTGGATCTTGCTTGTTTGAGGTAAGTAACTCTTCTAATCTTGGAGTTGAGGGTATGAATCCTGAATATATGTATTTTGTGAATTGTTGGGAGGTGACGCACATGCTAGGTGACGGGTGTGTGGGCGTGCACTATAGAAATTATGACATAATTATTTCTTTGGAATTTTATTGTGAAATAATCTTGGCATTTTCCATGCGGTTTTATGTGTTAAAGAAATTGAGCTGAAAAGCATATTAAAAATCATGTTGAGGCTATGTGTCAGTATTATTGGGATCCACAAAGGTCATATTGCTGTGAATTATTGTGTTAAATTGAAAATTTATACTCAGTCATATTCATTTCATTGCATATCATATCTCAGTCTCTGTTGTTATTTATTGATACATCATATCATCATTTTGGGCTATTTTTCATGACATTGTGAGCCCGAGAGACTGGAGAGATTGATGACTGAGTGAGGCCGAGGGCCTAATTTGTGAGGATATTTATGGGATCGGGCTGCACGTCGCATCATGTTGCATATTTATGGGATCGGGATGCACGCCGCAACATGTTTGATATCAGCCGAGGGCCTGATTGTGAGGATGAGTGTGGATCGGGGATGCCCGCCTGCAGCACACTTTATTATTATAGCACGTGAGTTGTCCGTGCAGCGCGTGAGTTGTCTGTATAGATTATAGCGCTTGGGCTGAAGGAGCCCCTCCGGAGTCTGTACACACCCCCAGTGAGCGCAGGTACCTACTGAGTGCAAGTGCCGAGTGCCGAGTGCTGAGTGACTGGGAGGCATGAGTGATTGTGAGGTATGCCCGAGTAGAAAGAGTGATTGTGAGGTATGCCCGAGTGGCAAGAGTGATTGTGAGGTATGCCCGAGTGGCAAGAGTGATTGTGAGGTATGCCCGAGTGGCACGAGTGACTGTGAGGTTTGCTCGAGGGGCTGTATATGAGTGATGTTCTGCCCGAGGGGCTGTTTATGATTTTATCATTGAGTTTCATCGCATTGGCATGCACACATGACATACAACATAGAGATGTATTTCCTCGTGCTGTACTTCATCACATCATTCATGATTTTCACACATTTTTGAAAGATGGGTATAGTGATGCATTTGTTTTTAGACGGGTTATCCGGAAGGAAAATGAAACATCTTATTTATTATTGACAAGATTTTGGGAGAAATTTATTGTTTTCAAACTATTCATATTTTTGGTAACTCCGGTAAACGATTTGGGTTTTCACTGATGTATTCGAAAGGAAGAACTATTATTTTTGAAATCATGATTTGGCTGAGCATTTTATCCGTGAATTACTTCTGGTATTATTTGCTTTATGTTATTATGGACTATTATGGACTATTGGTTATGGACCCGACCTTGGTAGAAGCACGTCACTACTTTCAACCTACGGCTAGGTTTGTTAGTTATTCAGTACATGGGGTCGGTTGTACTGATACTACACTTCTGTACATTGCGTGCAGATTTTGGCTGCTGTTGTTGCTGTGCTCGATGGTTGCGGGACTTGAAGATGTACCTGCGTTCCTGTTGTAGCTACCCGTTGTTCAGGGTAGCCTTAGATTTATAAAAGCTCTGTTTATGTATTATTCAAATAGACTATGTATTTATTTCATTCCGCTTTGTATACTCTATTCTTAGAAGCTCATGATTTGTACTACCAGTTCTTGGGGGATGTATAAGATTAAGATGTTTATTCACTTAAATTACTTTAATAATTGTTATTGGAATTGGATAATTGAAAGTTGGCTTACCTATCGGGTTGGGTTAGGTGCCATTACGACTAGTTGAATTTTGGGTCGTGATAGAAGCTAAGAGACCCCTAGATTCTGGCACATATAATAATTCTCGTGCCCCAGTTGCAGCCCGTCATGGCAGAGGTTATGTGAGCCGTCCTATTCATTCAGCACTTCCAGCTTCCAGTGGTATTCCGACTACTCCCAGACCTCAGGTTCCATATTATGCACCACCAGTATCTACTGTACCTCCTGTACGGGGTGCTTTTAGTGGGCAGTCTAGTCGATCAGGCCCGAGCCAGTCCCAGCAACCACGTCATCCGAGGGCTTATTTTGAGTGTGGTGACACTCGTCATATTGTGAGAGATTGCCCCAGATTTAGGAGGGTGCACCTCCACAGATTTCTCAGGCCCCACCTATTCCACAGGGCCCTCAGGCTTCTCAGGCCATGATTACTACACCAGTTGCCACTCCACCTGCACAACCAACTAGAGGTGGAGGTCAGATAGGTAGAGGTCTCCCTAGAGGGGGAGGCCATGCCATATATTATGCCCTTCCTGTTAGGACAAAGGCCGTTACATCCGATTCTGTTATCACAGGTATTATTCCGGTCTGTCATAGAGATGCATGAGTCTTATTTGATCCAGGCTCCACTTATTCTTATGTGTCATCTTAGTTTGCCCCGTATTTGGGCGTATCACGCGATTCCTTGAGTTTTTCTGTTTATGTATCTACACCCATGGGTGAATCTATTATTGTGGACATCGTGTATCGGTCGTGTTTAATTGTTATCAGTGGTTTTGAGATCAGAGCTAATTTATTATTGCTCAGTATGGTAGATTTTGATATTATTTTAGGCATGGACTGGTTGTCGCCCTATCACGCTATTCTTGATTGTTATGCCAAGACGGTGACGTTGGATATGCCAGGTTTACCGCGGCTAGAGTGGAGAGGTACCTCAGATCATGTTCCTAGCAGGGTTGATTCATTTCTTAAAGCTCAACGAATGGTTGAGAAGGGGTGTGATGTGTATCTGGCCTATGCGAGAGATGTTAGTATTAATACTCCTACCATGGAGTCAGTTCCTATAGTAAGGGATTTTCCCGATGTATTTCCAGCGGTTCTCCCGGGTATGCCACCCGACAGGGATATTGATTTTGGCATTGATTTGTTATTAGGCACTCATCCTATTTCTATTCCACCATATCGTATCGCCCCAGCAGAGCTAAAAGAATTAAAAGAACAGTTACAAGAGTTTCTTGATAAGGGCTTCATTTGGCCTAGTGTATCGCCTTGGTGTGCTCCTGTCTTATTTGTAAAGAAGAAGGATGGTTCTATGCGGATGTGTATTGATTACCGCTAGCTGAACAAATTCACAGTGAAGAACACGTATCCATTGCCTCGTATTGATGACTTATTTGATCAATTACAGGGTACCAGAGTGTTTTCCAAGATTGACTTACGTTCAAGATATCATCATTTGAAGATTCGGGAGCCAGATATCCCGAAGACTGCTTTCAGGACCAGATATGGTCACTATGAGTTTCTTGTTATGTCTTTCGGGCTGACTAATGCCCCAACAACTTTTATGTACTTGATGCACAGTGTGTTTCGGCCTAATCTTGATTCTTTCATCATTGTGTTCATTGACGACATTCTAGTGTATTACCGGAGTCAGGAAGATCATGAACATCACCTGAGGACTGTGCTTCAGACTTTGAGAGAAAAGAAGTTATATGCAAAATTTTTAAAGTGTGAATTCTGGCTTGATTCAGTGGGATTTTTGGGCCATATAGTTTTGTGCGAGGGGATCAAGGTAGATCCGAAGAAGATTGAAGCAGTACAGAATTGGTCCAGACCTTCCTCAGCTACGGAGATCCGAAGTTTCCTTGGTTTGGCAGGGTATTATCGCTGATTTGTAGAGGGTTTCTCTTCTATTGCTACACCTATGAACAAATTGACCCAGAAGGGTGCTCCGTTCAGGTGGACCGAGGAATGTGAGGAGAGCTTGCGAAAGCTCAAGACAACTTTGACTACATCCCCAATATTGGTATTACCTACAGGTTAAGGGTCTTATACTGTGTATTGTGATGCGTCGCGTATTGATCTCGTTGCAGTGTTGATGCAAGACGGTAGGGTGATTGCCTACGCACCCAGACAGTTAAAGGTACATGAGAAGAATTATCTGGTCCACAATCTTGAGTTAGCAGCTATTGTTCATGCCTTGAAGATTTAGCGGCATTATTTATACGGTGTCCATTGTGAGGTCTACACCGATCACCGGAGTTTACAACATCTGTTTAAACAGAAGGATCTTAATTTGCTGCAGCGGAGATGGTTGGAGTTGCATAAGGATTATGATATCACCATTCTCTATCATCTCGGGAATGCCAATGTAGTGGCCGATGCCTTGAGTCGTAAAGCGGAGAGTTTGGACAGCTTAACACATTTACCGGTAGTAGAAAGGCTTTTAGCCTTGGATGTTCAGGCCTTGGCCAACCAGTTTGTCAGATTGGATGTTTCCAAGCCGAGCCGAGTTTTGGCTTGTGTGGTTTCTCAGTATTCTCTTTATGATCGTATCAGGAAGCGTCAGTACGATGACCCCCATTTGCTTGTCCTTAAGGATGCAGTTCAACACGATGATGCCAAGGAAGTCACTATTGGAGATGACGATATATTACGGATGCAGGGCATGCTATATGTGCCTAATGTAGATGGTTTGCGTGAGTTGATTCTTCAGGAGGCTCACAGTTTGCGATACTCTATTCATTCGGGTGCTGCAAAGATGTATCAGGACTTGAGACAACACTATTGGTGGAGGCGGATGAAGAAAGACATAATGGAGTATGTTGCTCGGTGCCTAAATTGTCAATAAGTGAAATATGAGCATCAGAGACTGGGTGGATTGTTTCAGAAGTTAGAGATTCCAGAATGAAAATGGGAGCGGATCACTATTGATTTCGTTGTTGGGCTCCCACGGACTCAGAGGAAGTTCGATGCAGTTTGGATGATTGTGGATAGGTTGACCAAGTCAACTCATTTCATTGCTATGATGACTATCTACTCTTCTGAGCAGTTGGCTCGAATCTATATTCGCGAGATTGTTAGACTTCACGGCGTACCTGTATCTATCATCTCTGTCCGGGGTACGCAGTTTACATCACGGTTTTGGAGGGCAGTACAACGTGAGTTGGGTACTCGGATTGAGTTGAGTACAATATTTCATCCTCAGACGGACGGATAATCAGAACGCACTATTCAGATATTGGAGAATATGCTTCGTGCGTGTGTGATAGATATTGGGGGTGCTTGGGATCAGTTCTTACCACTTGCAGAGATTGTTTACAACAATAGTTATCAGTCGAGCATTCAAATGGCTCCGTATGAGGCCTTGTATGGTAGGCGGTGCCGGTCTCCAGTGGGTTGGTTCGAACAGGGTGAAACTAGACTATTGGGTACAGACTTGGTTCAAGATGCCTTGGAAAAGGTTAAATTGATTCAGGATCGACTTCGTACCGCCCAATCTAGACAGAAGAGTTATGCGGATCGGAAGGTTCGTGATATTGCATTCATGGTTGGCGAGCGGGTCTTGCTCTGAGTTTCGCCTATGAAGGGTGTTATTAGGTTCGGGAAGAAGGGCAAGTTGAGCCCTAGGTATATTGGGCCTTTTGAGATTCTTGAGAGAGTTGGAGAGATGGCTTACAGACTTGCACTACCACCTAGTCTCTTTGCAGTTTATCGGGTATTTTATGTTTCTATGCTCCGGAAGTATCACGGCGATCCGTCTCATGTGTTAGACTTCAGTTCAGTTCAGTTGGAAAATGATCTATCTTATGTTGAGGAACCGGTGACTATTTTGGACAGGCAGGTTCGAAAGCTGAGGTCAAAGAACATTGTTTCCGTGAAGGTTCAGTGGAGGGGTCATCCAGTCGAGGAGGCGACTTGGGAGACCGAGCATGATATGCGCAACTGTTATCCTCATCTTTTCACCACTCCAGGTATAATTCTAAACCCGTTTGAGGACGAACGTTTGTTTAAGAGTTGGAGAATGTAATGACCCAACCAGTCATTTTGACTTTTAGAACCCCGTTCCCCTAAATAAAACTCTCCGTACGTGCTTTTATTAATTTATGACTTGCGGGGATGGTTGGCTCGGGATCTGAAAGTGTTCGGGTTGAAATCGGAACACTTGGTTCCTTAAGTTGTCCTTAAAATGCTAAGTTTGACTTCGGTCAACATTTTTAGAAAAAGACCCCGGAATGGAATTTTAATGATTCCAACAGCCTCGTATGGTGATTTTGGATTTAGGAGCATGTTCAGAATTTTATTTGGAAGTCCGTAGTTAAATTAGGCTTGAAATGACTAAAATATGAATTTAAGCTTGGAAGTTTGACCGGGGAGTTGACTTTTTGATATCGGGGTTGGAATCCAATTCCGAAAATTTTCATAGCTTAGTTATGTCAATTATGACTTGCGTGCAAAATTTGAGGTCAATCAGACTTGATTTGGTAGGTTCCGGTGTCGTTTATAGAAATTGAAAGTTTCAAAGTTCATTAGGCTTGAATCTATGTGTGATTCGTGTTTTTAGTGTTGTTGGATGTGATTTGAGGACTCGACTAAGTTCGTATGATATATTAGGACTTGTTGGTATATTTGGTTGAGGTCCCGAGGGGCTCGGGTGAGTTTAGGATGCTTAACGGATCATTTTTGGACTTAGCTTGATAGTTGAAGTTATGGTTTCTGTAGGTTCTGATTCCCTTCTACGCGATCGCGTGAGAAGGTATGCGATCACGTAGGGTTAATTAGGCAGTTGGAATTTTGTGCTATGCAATCGCGTGGGTGAGTCCGCGATCGCGTAGGTTGGGCAAGTCTGTACATCGCGATAGCGCGACGTTGTTTGCGATCGCGTAAGGTTAATTGAGGGCTGCTGAGTTTTGTGCTTCGCGATCGCATGAAGCGGGATACGATCGCGTAGCTTTGATATTTTGTGACTCGCGAACGCGTGAATAAGTTTGCGTTCGCGTTGAGTAACGAGGCAGAAGCTAGGCCACGCGCTTAATGCTTCACGATCGCGCAAGAAGGCTTGCGATCGCGTAGGCTTGCAGAGAATGTGCTTCGCGATCGCGTAGAGTTAAATCTGGACAGTTGAAATTTGTACTTCGCGATCGCGTGTGGATGTTCGCGATCGCGAAGAGTAAAAGCCTGGGCAGAATGCTTAAGTTCTGATTTTCCATTTTAACAATTTGAAGCTCGGATTGAGGTGAGTTTTGGGAGATTTTCAGAGAAAACATCGGGGTAAGTGTTCTTAACTCAATTTTAGTTAGATTACCCAAATCCATCACTGTTTTTATCAGTTAATTGGTGATTTAAGTTGAAAATTTTTTGAAAACCCTCTTGGATAGATTTGAGAATTTGAGGGTCGAATTGTTATTGGAATTTAGTCATTTTGGTATGGTTAGACTCGTGGTTGAACGGGCGTTCATATTTCGTAACTTTCTCCATATTCCGAGAGGTGGGTCCCACGGGCAATTTTTAAGTTAATTTCGGATTTTTATTGAAAAATATAGTATTTTCTTATGGAATTAATTCTATAATTTTTGTTGACTGTATCAAATTAATTATGACTAGATATGAGTCGATCGGAGTTGGATAATCGAGAAAAAAGCATACTACGTGATTAAATTGGAGCAAGTTAAGGTAAATGACTTGTCTAACCTTGTGTGAATTTTTTTTTTCCTAGGATTGATATTGAAGTGATAAATTTTAATGTGTTGAAAGTCGTGTACACGAGGTGACGAGTGTGTACACGGACTAATTGTGAAAGATTATGTCTTTAAATTGTGTAGATCATTGTTGCATATTAATTAAATAATTTTACCTTGTTATATTCTTCATCATTGATTTAAATATTTATGTTTTAAATTTGCTTGACCTTTTTCTGCTAATTGTTTTACCTGTTTAGTTGAAACTTGGTTTCTTTTATTCTGTGCATTATTTGAAGGGTGATTTTCTTCAAATTAAATATTATTAATATGAATTATTTGACATTTTAAAATTGGTATTGAAGCAACATATTAAAATTTTGAAATATTATTTTGTTGAGTTATTTATTCCCGAATATTTTGTGAGATTTTTGTGCTCATTGTGATGGAGCCGTGAGTTCTTTATTATGAAAAAATATTGTTGTTGATTTAATTTGGCAAATTGAAATATTTGGGCACTTGAGGTGCAAATTGTGATATATTGTGATATTGATATGCATGTGGTAGTATAAGGTTTGGGTATTGAAACGCATGCGGTGAGATAAGGATGGCTTGATATGCGTGGCTAGTAGGGGAAACTACTAGTAGTCATGCAGTGTAATAAGGATGGCTAAAATGCGGAATGTTATTTCGGGAAAAATATTTTCTTTAAAATAAATTGTGAAGGCTCCCGCGGTGATATAAGGAAATGAGATATTGTGAATTTATTTATGATTTGGGACTACGAGGCCGTAAAACCTCGGGAATGCCCTTGTTGATAATTAATTTATGGCCGCAATTGCTTTTGATTATTGTTGTAATTTTCTTAAAGTTGAAAAGAATTCTATTTTGTTTTCACGAGGTATTAATTTCCATTATTTGGTGTAATTAAATGGTGACATACTATTTGACTCATTTCCATTGTCATATTATTTTATTATATTGTTAAATATTTTACCATGCCATTAATTATTTTCAGTAGGGCCTAACCTGACATCGTCACTACTCTACCGAGGTTAGGCTTGGCACTTACTGGGTACCACTGTGGTGTACTCATACTACGCTTCTGCACATTTTTTGTGCAAATCCAGGTACATCTTATCAGACCAGGCATCATTAAACTAGTTGTACGAGGAGAATTCGAGGTATATCTGCTAGCGTCCGCAGACTCCGGAGTCCCCTTCTATCTTACTATGTTGTCTTCCTTATTTGCTTTAGACTCTAATGTATAGAGACATAGAGAATAAATTCTTAGAAGCTTGCGACTTATTTCTACCGGGTTTTGGGAGTTGTAATTAAGTGAATTGCAGATTTATTTATTTCATATTTCTATTATTATTCCGCATTGATAGGCTTACCTAGTCTTAGAGACTATGTGCCATCACGACATCCTACAGAAGGAATTTGAGTTCGTGACATACTCAAAGTCCAATATTCTCTATAAAATCAAAATTTATACTCCAACTATAATTAATGAACAGCTTTCCCCTTTTATTCCAAGCAATGCCATTTTGTTATTTCAATTATCAATCCTCCTGTACCTTTTTTTTTTTTTTTTTTTGTATTATGATATTTATTATTAATATTTACATAATAAATTCAAATGATTTATAGTGTATATCGACAAATTTGATTTTAAATTATTTCAAAATATGAAAATGTGGAGATTATTTTGTGAATTTGTTATAAAACCTAGTTAAATGCATTATGCATTTGAGTTCTCTCTCCCCCTCCCCCCCCCCCACCCCGGATCTATGTTTTAAGTTCAAAAATTGAAGATGGATTCTTTGTAGCTGATTGACACCAATAAAATTACTTTAAAATTTGTTGATAGTCAAGAACAAACTTTTTGCTTACAAGAAGAATGAAAAACCTTTTGTCCACTACAACATGCGGACCGATTGAACTATCTCAGTAAAGCTATATTAAACATGATACTCACTAAGGAAAAACCAAACCTCCCACATTGTCAAAAACAGTCTTATACCGGAAAACCAATGGACAAACACACTGACCTAGAGAAAATACCTCCAAAACCACCGGACATTAAATCATCACAATCAAATAATCCTGAACCTACCTCGTTCAAGGACATGCTCTTAACCAATGAACAAGAAAGAAGCTTCTCAATATCTTCACCACCCCCGTACCTATCCCCAATGGCTATTGATACCAACGAGGGAGACAAACAACGCATTTATTAACCATGGAGATTCTCGGTAATAATTAAACTACAAGGAAATAAACTTCTCCACCAAATCCTTAAACGCAAACTGATAGACCTTTGGAAGACAACAGAGGCATTTTCACTAATTGATCTTGGTGAAGAATACTACATAGTAAGATTCAATAAAGAGGAAAATATGGATAATGCATTACAAAATGGACCGAGGTTCATCTTTGGTTCCTATCAGTGCAATGCTGGGAACCAAATTTCGTCCCTTCAACTGCCAAACAAACACTCACTGCAATTTGGACCCACAGAGTTTTATGATGAGGAAATACTGAAAAAAGTGGGCAACACAATTGGAGGGTTACTCAAAGTCGATGCCTGCACATCAGCAGCTCTACGTGGTCGCTATGCCAGACTCTGTGTAGAACTACCTCTGAACAAACCAGTTAAAACTAATGTGTGGATAGCTTCCCACAAGCAACAAATCATATATGAGGGTGACAAGCTTCTCTGTAAAAACTGTGGCCATCTAGGTCACTCAACAGGGCAGTGCACCAAAACTAAACAACACACATCTAATCTAGTAACAAAAGAAAATGGTGACAACGAGCAGAGTGGATTAATGCATGAGCATACATCTAAGGTCAACGAGGAATGGAAGATAGTCACATTCCACAAAGGGAAGAAGAAGCTATCAACGAATGAGAGCTCAGAAATATCAAAAACTGCAGGTATCAATGTCAACATTTTTGACGCCATCACAGGTAAGTTCCTCAGCTCTCAATTATTAAGTTACTCCTTGCATGCCACAAATGTCACACCAACAGTCTTCCATGCTCCAAATGGCCAATGCCATGGAACACGTACCCAAGCCCAGTCCTCCCTCCCTTAATAAATCCCCTACGCTACATCCCTCAAACGACATGCAAACTGAACCCACAAATCATTGAGAAAGATCCAGTAAATATTCAAGGAACCAATAGTGTTCCAACTCCATCTATAAGAACTACCACTTCAATAAAAAATGCCAAGAATCCCTATCTCCAACAGGAGACGTTACCGTCTCAGTCAAATTCTGCGACAACATCGGGTACAAAACATGGCAAACCAAACACCCCCTCACTCCCAAACAATGAATACCCCCACAATCTTTGTTCAACCACCACTGCCGGAGAATCACCAACCACTATCTTGGGTGGAGTTGGGACTGATGGGTCATGCCATCTCCTTCAACATCATGTTGAATGGAAGAGAGACAGTGATCGTGTTACAAAACTCTCACTATCTCGCCCAGCTAATCTCGGAGGGTATCCGGATGGCGATGAACAACTACATGAATCAAGTTTGGATGAACAATATACTCCATCCCATAGCACCAAACTTGACTCCCAATGTAACTCAGATGATGATGGGAGAGTGGAGTCTGCCACCTCACTTTGTTCCAATCCAAAATATAAATCCAATGATGGAGCTCCCATTCTTTACTCCGGAAATTGTGACAGACATCAACCCAATATTTACACCTTGGAGTGCACATGCAAACCAAATTCTAACTCCCAATGCTCAACATGCACCTCCAATACCTCATCAGGGTCCATCACACCCTCATGCACAAACAAATATGCCACAAAAGGAGGACATGATGGAGGAGGCTGTGGAACCCATCAACTTAATCCCAGGATCAATAATCGAAGATTCAAATCTCGACGAGGTAAAAGTGTTTATCTTCACGGAGATGCAAGAACAGAGGCAAATTCTCAACTGTCCGATGGCGCTCTACAAGTGCACAATGGACATAAGACCACCAGCAGACCCAACAGTAGGGCAACATGCAATAATCCTGGTTCCCTTTTAGAGAAAGAATCCAGTGCATGCACCAAGAGTGCTGGAGAATGGGGATCTACATTCTACACAACTGGAACATCAACATGAATAGGGCTATCTCATTCATTATATGGAACGTTTGTGGTGGAAACAATGAAAATTTCAGATTAAATTTTAGGGAAATGATTGACACCCATCGTCCTTGCATGGTCACTCTCTTGGAAACAAGAATGGACAACCATATGCCTCTTCTAAACCCATTTGGTTTTTCTGATATGATCGAAATTCCGGCTGACGGCCAATCGGGTGGTATGGTCATCCTCTGGGATCATACTCTTGTCAACGTCCATAGCTTTGTTCGTAGAAGCCAAGAAATTAGTGCTACCATTGAGGTAATTTCTACTCACAAATCTTGGTTATTTACCTCTATCTATGCTAGTACTAACACTAATTGTAGGAATCAACTGTGGAATAACCTTATTAACATGCATGCAAAAATACTGGAGAATCGTTGGGCCATCAATTATCAATTATTGTCTCCAAGTATTCCACACCAACACACTCCCAAGGGGTATTAACAATACCTATATTTGCCTTATTCCAAAAATACCCAATGCTAACAATCTAAAAACATTTCGACCAATTGGCCTTTGCAATACGATGTACAAAGTCATCACTAAGATTATTGCTAATAGATTAAAACCCTTTCTCAATGACCTGATTAGTCCTTTCCAAGCAAGTTTCATTAAGGGTAGGAGAATTAGTGATAATGCTATCAACGTCCAGGAAATTTGTCATGCCCCAATGTTGAAATTGTCAAAAGTCCCACATCGGTGGATGGCAATTTTGAATGGGAATTTCACCCTATAAAAGGAGGCCTAATGTTTAGGATTTAGGCACACCTCTCATTTGCCTTTTTTATCTTCTTAAGGCATTTGTATTTTCTCTCTTTAGTATTATTTCACTTGTAATTTTGGAGTAGAATAAAATATTGATTGTGTCCGAGGAAGTAGGCAAAATTGGCCGAACCTCGTAAATTCTGATGTTCTTTTATTGTTGTCTTATTGTCTTGTTTATTATTTAATGGTTGTCATAATTTTTGGTATAGTAGTTGTGACTCATTCACACTATATACATTTGGCTTCCGCAATAATTGGTATCAGAGCTAAGGTACTGTCTAAGTATGCTCTGTGGTTGCAGCATAGTCTGATCTTCCACATTAGAAAAGATCTATCTTGGTAACTGAGTCAAGGTTCTGTCTAAGTATGCTTTGTGGTTGTAGCTTAGTCTGATCTTCCACACCAGAAAAAAAATAATCTTGATTTGTGTCGTCAGCTACTAAATAATATTTGTGTCAAAATGGAAGACAATGAACAAGAAGAATCTACATCAAGTGTCAATAATACGTCATCGTTGGCATCTTCGCTTATGACAAGAATTGTGTCAAATGCGAAATTTGCGGTAGAAATTTTTGACGGGTCAGGACATTTTGGGATGTGTCAAGGCGAGGTTCTAGATGTTCTTTTTCAACAAGGGCTAGATCTTGCTATTGAAGAAAAGAAGCCAGATGTTATTGGAGAAGAAGATTGAAAAATTATCAATCGTGTTGCTTGCGGTACCATTCGATCCTACCTTGCTAGAGAGTAGAAATATCCATACACAAAGAAAACTTCTGCAAGTAAATTATGGAAAGCACTGGAAGATAAATTTTTGAAGAAAAATAGTCAAAATAAATTGTACATGAAGAAGAGACTGTTTCGCTTCACTTATGTTCCTGGTACTACAATGAATGAACATATCACTAGTTTTAATAAGTTGATCAAAGATTTGCAAAATACGGATGCAACTTTTGATGATGGTGACTTGGCCTTGATGTTGTTGGGGTCACTTCCTAATGAGTACGAGCACCTTGAGACTACTCTACTCCATGAAAATGACGAAATTTCTCTCATAGAAGTCTGTTCGGCTTTGTACAGCTATGAACAAAGAAAGGGAGAAAAACAGAAGGGCGGAGAAGGAGAAGCACTAATTATGAGGGGTCGTCCTCAAAATCAAACGAGGACTAAGAAGGGAAGATCCAAGTCGAGATCTAGACCCAGCAAAGATGAGTGTTCCTTTTGTCGAGAAAAGGGGCACTAGAAGAAAGACTATCCGAAGTTGAAGAATAAGGCCAGACATAAAAATAGAAAGGCCATTATGGATTCAAATATAGCTGATTGTGATGATTCAGACTTCTCATTAGTTACAACAGAGTTATCAACATCATCAGACATATGGTTGATGGACTCGGCTTGTAGCTATCATATGTGTCCCAACAAGGACTGGTTCATGAATTTTTAAGAAGGAGAATATGGAGTCATCCACACAGCGGATAACAGCCCTCTTACCTCATATGGAATTGGAGCCATGATGGAATGATCAGAACATTAACAGATGTTCGATATGTACCGGGTTTGAAGAAGAATCTCATCTCTGTGGGAGCCCTAGAATCAAAAGGGTTCAAAATCATTGCAGAAAATGGAGTGATGATAATATGCTCCGGTGCACTAGTGGTAATGAAGGCCAATCGAAAGAAAAATAACATGTACCGCTATCGTGGTAGTACAGTTATTGGGACAGCGACAGTGACATCCAGTGATGACAAAGAGGCAGAAACAATCAGGCTATGGCACAAGCGCTTGGGACATGCTGGAGGGAAATCCTTGAAAGCTCTATCTGATCAAGGATTGTTAAAAGGCGTAAAGACTTGCAACTTGGAGTTTTGCGAGCATTGTGTCAAAGGGAAACAGACAAGGGTTAAATTTGGTATAGCGATCCATAATACTAAAGGCATTTTGGATTATATGCACTCTGATGTTTGGGGTTCTTCCAAAATACCTTCATTGGGTGGGATGCACTATTTTGTAACCTTTGTTGATGATTTTTCCCGAAGAGTATGTGTGTATACAATGAAGAGGAAAGATGAAGTGTTGAGAATTTTTCTCAAATGAAAAACGATGGTGGAGAATCAAACAGGCAGGAGGATCAAGTGTATTCGCACAGACAATGGAGGTGAATACAAAAATGATCATTTCAATAAGGTCTGTGAAAATGATGGCATCGTCCGACACTTCACTGTCAGACATACACCACAACAGAATGGAGTGGCAGAACGTATGAACCGGACTTTACTGGAGAAGGTACGGTGTATGTTGTCCAATGCTGGCTTGGGCAAAGAATTTTGGGCTGAGGCAATTACATATGCATGCCACCTCATTAATCGTCTACCATCTGCTGCTATTGATGGCAAGACACCATTTGAAAAATGGTATGGAAAACCTGCTGTAGATTATGACTCTTTGCACGTGTTTGGCTCAATTGCATACTATCATGTGAAAGAGTCAAAATTGGATCCGAGAGCAAAGAAGGCTATATTTATGGGGATTACTTCTGGAGTCAAAGGATACCGCTTATGGTGTCCAGAGACAAGGAATATTATATTCAGCAGAGATGTTACCTTTGATGAATCTGCCATAACAGATAAGGTGACAGTTGAAGATGTCAAACAAACTGGTGCTGCATCAAAGCAGGTGGAGTTTGAGGAAAAATTTATTTTTCCTACACAAGAAGCAGAGGAGGAAACTCATGAAGATTACCCTCTGGAAGAAGAGCCAGTAGAGAGGGAGATTCCAACTCAGGAACCTCGACAACAACTTGAATCAATAGCAACCAGCAGGCCAAAAAGGACAATAACGAAACATGTTCGTCTCATAGAGACGGTTGCTTGCGCAACCTCAATTGTAGCTGATGGTGTTCCTACCACTTATAAAGACGCAATCCAAAGTTCAGAAGAAGATAAGTGGAGGATTGCCATGAATGAAGAAATGCAGTCCCTTTATCAGAATCATACATAGAAATTGGCCAATCTCCCGAAGGGAAAGAAAACAATTGGGTGCAAATGAGTATTTGCAATGAAAGAAGGATTTTCTAACCAAGAAAATATTCGCTACAAAGCAAGATTGGTGGCCAAAGGATATGCTCAGAAGGAGGGAATTGATTACAATGAAGTATTTTCTCCAGTTGTAAAACATTCCTCCATTAGAATTATGTTGGCTTTGGTAGCACAGTTGGATTTGGAACTAGTTCAGATGGATGTAAAAACTGTGTTTTTACATGGAAACTTGGAGGAGGAAATCTACATGACTCAGCCAGAAGGATTAAAGTTGCTGGAAAAGAAAATATGGTATGCAAACTTGAAAAATCATTGTACGGATTGAAACAATCTTCTAGAAAATGGTACAAGCGAAGTTTATGTTGTGGCAAGGGTACAAGAGAAGCAAATACGATCATTGTGTGTATTTGCGCAAACTTAATGATGGTTCCTTTGTATATCTTCTCCTATATATTGATGATATGTTGATAACTTCCAAGAATTCGGAAGAAATTGATAAGTTGAAGATTCAACTGAAGGAGGAGTTCGAGATGAAGGATATGGGTGAGGCAAAGAAAATTCTTGGCATGGAGATAATAAGAGATAGATGTTCAAAGAAACTCTGTTTATCTCAGAAAGAATATTTGAAGAGAGTACTACAACGTTTTGGCATAGATAAGAAGACTAAGCCAATTAGTACGCCACTTGCTCCCCATTTTAAGCTAAGTACTACTATGTCGCCAAAGGATGAATCTAAACAGGAGTATATGTCAAGGGTACCATACGCAAATGTTGTTGGTAGCTTGATGTATGCAATGGTTTGTACGAGACCTGATATTTCACAAGCCGTTGGAGTTATTAGCAGATATATGCATAATCCAGGAAAGGAGCATTGGCAAGCTGTGAAATGGATTCTACGGTATATTCATAGTACTGTAGATGTTGGGTTAGTTTTTGAGCAGGAAGGCAATCGGTCTGTATTTGGATATTGTGACTTAGATTTTGCGGGTGATCTCGACAAACGAAGGTCAACTACTGGTTATGTGTTTACTTTTGCAAAGGCACCAGTTAGTTGGAAGTCTACTTTGCAGTCAACAGTTGCTTTGTCTACAACAGAGGCAGAGTACATGGCTATTACAGAGGCTGTGAAGGAGGCAATTTGGCTTCAGGGGTTGCTAAAGGAGCTTGGTATTGAACAAAAAAATATTATAATTTTTTTGTGATAGTCAAAGTGCTATTCAATTAGCGAAGAACCAAGTTTATCATGCAAGGACGAAGCACATTGATGTTCGGTATCATTTCGTACGAGAAATCATAGAAGAAGGTGGAGTCACGGTGAAGAAAATTCATACTACGGAGAACCCTGCTGATATGCTGACAAAAGTGGTGACTGCGGTCAAGTTTCAACATTGTTTGGATTTGATCAATATTGTTGAACACTAAAGATTGAAGATGAAGACACAAGCAAAATTTGTTATTGAGAGAAAATTGAAGACGTGGAATTTTGCCAAGGTGGAGATTTGTTGAAATTGTCAAAAGTCCCACATCGGTGGATGACAATTTTGAATGGGAATTTTACCCTATAAAAGGAGGCCTAATGTTTAGGATTTAGGCACACCTCTCATTTGCCTTTTTTTATCTTCTTAAGGCATTTGTATTTTCTCTCTTTAGTATTATTTCACTTGTAATTTTGGAGTAGAATAAAATATTGATTGTGTCCGAGGAAGTAGGTAAAATTGGCCGAACCTCATAAATTCTGGAGTTCTTTTATTGTTATCTTATTGTCTTGTTTATTATTTAGTGGTTGTCATAATTTTTGGTATAGTAGTTGTGACTCATTCACACTATATACATTTGGCTTCCGCAACACCCAAAACCGAGGAGCGCGATCGGCGCTCAACCGAGTGAACCCGACCGAGCAAGCCTGTTAGATTTCATTCTACCCAAACTCATCCACGAATAGAGATAATACATATTTTTATTAATTAGATAAAATGTGTTCATGTCTACAATACCAATTCATTTCCAATAGTTTCATCATTTTTAAAGTCTCAAATGGACAAGTAATACAACCACAACATAACATAGTTTGTCTTTCCCCAGCACTAATACACAAACCACACTATGTCTACGGAGCTTCTATAGATAAATAAGAGTACAATAATAATGCCGGCAACAAGGCCCCGCCTATACCTCAAACGGAATACACCAAGTACAAAAGATTCATGACCCCGGAATGAAGTGGGGCTCACCAAGTAAGCTGGGAAGAAGGTGCACTGCTATTACTGACCAATAGCTCCTGTTGTGGAACCACCTGCATCCATTGAAAGATGCAGCGCCCCCGGCAAAAGGGACGTTAGTACTGTCGAATAGCACTAGTATGTATAACTAAATACCCTCTCAATAAAATGACAAATAATACAACAAAATTATCATAATATCAATGAAAGTCTTAATCAATATCAAACCTTAATTTAGGATCAAGACAGTGTTCAAATTAATTTTCATATCTCACATTGGAAAATTTTTAGTATCAATATACAATTGTTCACAATACCAATGCCACCGTACTTTTAGCACGGAGTCCGATCACGACCCGATCGGCTAGGCTATCTCATTAGAGAATCAACCACA
The DNA here is from genome assembly GCF_000390325.3 of Nicotiana tomentosiformis. Classification (NCBI taxonomy): domain Eukaryota; kingdom Viridiplantae; phylum Streptophyta; class Magnoliopsida; order Solanales; family Solanaceae; genus Nicotiana; species Nicotiana tomentosiformis. The sequence continues at coordinate 129,458,531 of NC_090817.1, forward strand.
ATTACTATCAATACTAATACCACCGTAAATTTAGTACGGAGTCCGATCACGACCTGATCGGCTAGGCTATCTCATTAGAGAATCAACCACAATTACTGTCAATATCAATACTAACGTAAATTTAGTACGGAGTCCGATCACGATCCGGTCGGCTAGGCCATCTCATTAGAGACATCAACCATAATTACTATAAATACCAATACCACCGTAAACTTAGTACGGAGTCCGATCACGACCCGATCGACTAGGCTATCTCATTAGAGATATCAACCATAATTACTATCAATACCAATACCACCGTAAATTTAGTACGAAGTCCGATCACGACCTGATCGGCTAGGTCGTGTCTTATTTGATACATCAACCTTTTTATATCAATCATCGCATTTCATAATACTTTCACATCTTTTTATTTTATTGGCACTAGTGGCCATAATTATAAGATCATTCTTGGCACGTTGTCCATATTCAGTATTTCATGCTCACCTTATTAATTTCAAACATCATTATCATCATCAACAACAAGTACAATTCAAATCAAGGTATGTAGTACACATGTGAGCAATTTAGAATCTAAGGCACATAGAGATATTTCACAAAATTTGGTATAATAGTCTTCATTTACACTTGACTTAAAGTCGAAACATTATTAATGCACAACCCATATTTTAACACATCCTCAATTGGTAACATAACATGAATAAAGCATTTGGGATGCTTGTTGAACATATATCTTTCAACCCAATCTTACTCGGAATACCCAATTTCATAATGAATTACTCGGGACTTACATAATTTACATGAATATCGTGGGATTCAATTCTAAGAGAAGAGTTTAGCCAACATACCTCACTTGAGCTTCCTTACACTCTAAATGTTCCGAAATTCTTAGCAACTTCAATCTATTGTAGAAATATAACAAATTGAATTAAAATGAGGAAGATGATCATGGTTCTAGCTCATTTGAGTATTTTATCAAACACTAGGTGTGCACAAGGTTTCAAGGTCCCTTTTATGGAGGATTCCATCATCCCACAACCCATTCTTTATCATGCTTAGTTCAACAATCTTCCTACACCCCTTGATATCACATGCATGTAAAATAATCAACTCTCATGCCCAAAAATTATCTTGTTAATTACCCATTTTCAGATGATTTTGAAATTAGGGTTTAGGGTGTAGAGTCTTACCTATAGGATAAAGACCTAGTGAGCTTGCCTTCTTAATCTTCCAAAACTTGAGCAAGAATTGAAGAGCACATTCTCACTCTAGGACACTCTCTCTCACTCTAAAATATCAGATTATGTCTCAAAAATGGCCCAAAGAGTGTATTTAACGAAATAGGATCAGGTTTTAAAAACCCAAAAATGGAGCTCCGGAACAAGGTATGCGATCGCATAACCGATATGCGGACCGCATATCGGTCGCATATTTGGTTACAAAATAGCCAAAAGAACTGCCTGTGTATGCGGTCACTATGCGGTCCGCATAACTGTTATGCGGTCGCATAATGCACCGCATAACAGTTATGCGGTCACATAGTCGACCGCATAGTTGCTTCCAACTGACCCAATCAACTGCCCACTCTGCGGCCATTATGCGGTCCGCAGAGTGGTTCTGCGGTCGCATAATGGACCGCAGAAATGCACTTTTCCGCCGAATTTTTTTTTTTACTTTTCGGTGCATTGTTCAACCCAAAAAGTCCGATCTCTCAAACACGTAAGCTTAGTCCGGCACCATAAAACATTATTTTCTTTGCAAATTTTACGAGGCCTTACACTTAAGTATTTTGAAATTTTTCGGGGTGTTACAAAATTATCAACCAATTCAAAAAGATAAAAGGGGAAAAGGCTAGTATGATCCTAAAGTTAGATTTAAAAAAGGCTTTTGACCGACTAAAATGGTCATTTATCTACCGTACGTTCAAATTCTTCAAGTTTCCCCGTCTATCTCCAAATTAATCATGCACTGCATTTGTACAAGCAATATTGCAATCCTAGTCAATGGCTCAACAACTGAGTTCTTTAGCCCAAACAAAGGTCTTAGACAGGGTTGCCCCTTATCGCCTTATATCTTCATACTTTGTATGGAAATGTTCTCCCGTCTAATCCTCTCATCAAGTAGACATGTACCAATGGGATCCCATACACCTTAGTCCCCGAGATCCCAGCATATCTTATTTATGTTTTGCGGATGACCTTACTCTAATAGCTAGGGTGAACGAGAAATCATGCAACTCCATCAAAAACAACCTTTCTCTCTTCTGCAAATTATCGGGACAAAATATCAACCTCCAAAAATCAAAGATCATTCTATCAAAAAATTGTCCTCCAAATTTAGCCAAAGAAGTAGCAAACAATTTCAACATCAACATTAGCAACACTTTTGGAAAATACTTAGGATTTTCAATTCTTCAGAATCACCCAAAACCAAGGGACTACCAATTTATTATTGATAATATGTAAAGGAAGTTGATTGCCCGGAAAGCTAACTTTCTCAATATAGCTGGCAGAACAACCCTAGCGATCTCCACCCTAAACTCAATTCCTAGTCATGCCATGCAATACACTCATCTTCCTACAAAAACTCTCAAACAAATCGATCGTATCCAACCCAATTTTATCTGGGGATCCACTAATGAAACCAAGAAACTCCACTACGTGAGTTGGATTAATATTACCAAAACAAAAAGAAGAAGGTGGCCTTGGCTTAAAAACAGCCAACACCAAGAACATAACTACTTGCTTGGAGGCTGCTCACAAACCCCACGGCTATATGGTCGAAGCTCCTCATCTTCAAATATGCCAGTAAAAAACCAAAAATCTCCACCTCCTTCATTTGGAAAAGTATCCTCAAAGGGTGGATGATTTGCTCAAAAGGTATCACGTGGCAACCCAGCAAAAATTCGAACCTTCAATTTTGGTTTTCAAAATGGATACCAAACCTTCAACCACTAAGACAATGCATTGAAGGGCCCCTTAGTAGAAGAGAGTCAAACACCAAGGTTAAAGATATTCTTTCTAATGGTCAATGGGACCTAACAAAAATTTCCTTTGATATTCCTATGGATATTAAGATCAAAATAGATCAAATCCCTATGCCATTAAAATTTGGGAACAATGATACACCAATTTGGAGCCTCAACACCAATGGTTGCTTCACCAGCAAATCTTGTCTTAACATTATCAATAATACCAACAACCCTCAATACGACTTCATGTGGATTTGGAAATTGAAATGCCCCAACAAAATAAAATTTCTCCTTTGGCAATGTCTCCATAACATACTACCTTGCCGCGAATACCTACAGCACATTGGCATTAATATTGATAGCAAATGCCCTATGTGTCACAAAGAGGAAGAGTCCATTGTCCACATCTTCATTCGATGTCCCCTAGTTCAACCTCTTTGGGAAAAACTAGGAATTAAAAATCTACCAACAACCATCACACAACCACTGGCTCCTCCATATCAAAAATCTTAGGCCAAATTTTGAATCACCCTACATTGACTGGCCAGATCTCTTTTCCTTTTCTAATATGGGGAATATGGATCAATAGGAATAACAACAACACCAACAACACAAAACTCCACCCGTCCATAAACAAAATATTAAATCATTCCCTAGAATTCCACTTCATGACATCCAAAAACACTACCACTCAGACCAACACAATTATTCAAATAAAATGGCATGCTCCGCAGAAAGGATGGATAAAACTCAACATAGACGGAGCATTCGAAAAATTAAAAAGTGGTTTAGGTGGAGTATTTAGAGACAATACAGGGAAATGGATATTAGGATTCCATAAATACTGTAATGGCCTATTTCCTTTACATATTGAACTGCAGGCTATCGGGGGGCTACAATTGGCGACAAGGATTGAACTATTCCCATTGGAAGTAGAAACGGACTCAACGGAGGTGATAAATGCTATTAACAATGGACACGAGGTACTAGCTAATCTGATTTACTCTTGCAGGTCATTAATGCGACAGGAGAAGGGCCTTCTACTACGACATAATTTCAGACAAGGAAATGCAGTTGCTGATGCTCTAGCGAAAGAAGCAAAAAACAAAGAAAACAAACAATATAAACCGGGAAGAACAAAACTGTTTGCTAAACTGCCATTTTTTGTGAAACAACAACTTATCAAGGATATGAGCGGGGAATGCAACTCTTCAAAATTACTACCTATCTCAGTTTGTAATATGCTTAGAACTCTAGGAAATCAAAATATTGTAAGTGACAATAGCTGTTTGTCTGCGGGGATATATAGCCCCAATGACACCTCTAGTGGCAATATGGCCTGTAATATGTTAAACTCCGTTTAGTAAGTAATATAAAAAATCCTATTAGCACTCAAAAAAAAAACATGATACTCACTAATGCTGATCAATGAGATCACAAATATATGAACTTCAAAGTAATGTCTAGGATAATGTGCTTAAAGTTTGAAACTTCAAATCCAAAAACAAGAAGAAAAAAAAAACAATGTCATTGCAAACAAACGTCCCAAGAGAGATCGCCCATGATCGGCGAGTACACAACCTGCTCCTAGTACAGTAGCAAATTTATTCAAAACCTAAAATTAGCTAGATGCAACTACACATAAGGAACCATGGAAACTTAGTTAAAGTAAATCTACTGAACTGAAGTAAAAAGGCTGCATTATGGTGGATCTTCAATTATCTTCTCCAATATATCTGTATTTGAGAGAAAATAGTTTCTCAGCTTCTCTAGCTCCGTACATGTAAAGTTCTGCAATTTAACTTTCTTTAACTCATGCTTCCAACATTTCCAAGGTAGAGATGCACAACAAGGTTTCTCGTCTTCATCATCAGCTTCATCTTCATCTCTGTATGTAAACTACAAAACCAGAAAAACACAACAGGAACAAAGGTAATAAATGTGTTCATGAACAATCAACCATGAAACGAATATACAAACGGTTAAACCTCTTTGGTATCAGCTTATAAATAGTGCGAAAATCCCCCACCCCGCCCCCGAATCCTGGGGCTAAAGAAGAAAAAGAGGAAACAAGTGAGGAGAAGGGGAATCTTCATCCAATTAAGTATACCAAACGAATGTTCAGTTTGAGCAGATAAGAGGTCAATGTGTCATGTATCAGCGTGTGAACTTTTGTCCCTTCTTTCCCTATATTATGAATTAAATCCTTGTGTTTATACTATTTCTTGAAGTTGACAGAGCACAGAGAACTTTGTCCAACTGTTCACAGATCAACCAGTCAACAAATCAATATGTTCTCAAATATTTTGGAGAGGAATTGTTTATATAGAAACTTTTTATAGCTTACAAGAGGCTTTTCTTGATCGGTAAAAGATAGTAGTAGCCTACAAGAATCTTGTAACTTCACTAATCATAACAGGCTCAAAATTACTCGTCTGTAGGTAAATTACAATTTCGCATATGTTGGTTGACTAACTTTTTGGTGTCGACTAATCTGCTGATAGTTGAACTGTTAGGTAAACAAATGATGTTAAACAAAGTATGGAGGCTATCAAAAGGCATGGAAAAAAGGAAACTAATTGCAAGAAAACCTTACATAAAGAACAAGGGTGCAAGAACCACTATTCTTTTTATACATGTTACAAAGTTAGTGCCTTTGAAAGATAAAGCATATTACCTTGATCACGCTCTTTAAGTCTCGACCCTGGTAAACAGATAAGGTGTCCAGTTGAGGAGACATCCAAAGCAAACTATCAACAACGTCCACAACTGAATAATTCGACCAATCCATAATTTTAATGTGCAAACCCTTAGGACCAGAGAGTGGAGGAAACAAGTTTTCTCTCATGTCTTTTGGTATAACTATCACCTGCACAAGCAAAAAGAAGAATTATGAGAAATTCAGAACTGCTTCTTCAGGCAGGGCAAGTAGACAATTCGCTGCACGTACCTTGTCTTCGTCGCAGCTTAGTGTAATAGCCCTGGAATGATTAAAGTTAACAAGAGAATTCGCGAGCTTAGAGTACCAATGAGTGTCAAGGTCTTCTGGACCTGGAATCAATTTGATCTTAGCTTCCAGCAATTGCGAAGCTTTCAGTTTGAACAAGAGTTCCTCTTTTCCATGATGAACATCAGAAGTGATCCTTAATAAGTTAGGTGTATCCAGATCAATCGCAATCAGATTATAGCACGCGACTACTTTCAGAAGCTTAAGCCGGTAGCTTGAAATCTTAATAATCTTCAACGACGAACAAGAAAATAAGTAACAGATTTCAAGGTTAGATAGATTGGAGAAAAGGTCCTCTAACCATTGGTCAGTGACAGCCACAGAAGTGAGCTTCAAATGCTTTACGGATTTGCAAGCAGTTATGTTAATTACACGTAGGTCCTGACCGAAGGAGCTAATGTAAAGGTCTTTAAGATTAGGTGCTACAATATCAACCATCTTGAATTTAGGAGGGTAATATAGCAACTTTACCGTCCTTAGTTTAGGTAAAGTTCCTGAAACTTGTAAACTCATTAGTCCATGAAATCCACTTAAAGACAAAACTTCTAAATGGATACAAATTTTGCATAGAGCTTGAAGTAATTGCTCGTCCAAAAATGAATCAACAAGGTATAACTCTCGCAAAGATGAAAACTTTATGCCACCCGAGGGTAATTCAAGCTTAAATCCACGTAAACTAAGCACGTTTAAAGCTTTGGCATCAAAGACTACTTCAGGTAACTTGTTGTAAGTGTATATGCCAACCTCTAAAAACAGCTCTTTGATATTACAGGTTACCAGTATTTCAATCCAATTATCCACATCCTTTGATCGATAATTTGGTACATTTACCTTGAACCTTTTTATAGAGATGTTCTGGTTTAGCCGATTTGCTAGAATTTGATCCACAATATTTTTGGACTGACGAAAATAATTATCACCAAAATTTAAGGAGGAAAGGGAAGTCCAAACACTGTTCCAAACCTTGGACAATGTACTAGTTTTTGCAGCATCTTTAATAGCAAAAAAAGACAGAATGTGGTCCAAAATTGGCTGTGGCAACTGGAAAATTTGATCCGTCCCTTCCATTATCGCTAAATTATTTTCTATAACCTTAAGCAAAAGGAGGTACCTGCCACAGAGGATTCACAAAGTGTAAGAAAAGGGAGTTTTCTCTTCCAAAACCAAGTTGTTAACGGATTTCGAAAGTGTAAAAACCAAAACCCCATAAGAAAAAGGAAAGACAAAAGAAAAAGTGGGGATTGATTTATATTTTCCTTTTGTGCGTGAAAAACAATTACCTGGTTTGTGGATAGAACGCCAATGTCCATAGGAAAAGGAAGTTCCCGTTGAGTGAAGTCGGCAGTAGCGAGATCGGTGTTCTCGGCGTTGGTAGTTTATTGGACTTCTAATTAGCCTTTACAATCACATTGATATATTTCTTCGAATTAGTTTCACTTATGAACTTATGGTCACTCACCTTTATTCATTATAAATTAATTTATTCACAAAGTTATCTTACATCATATTGAAATAACCGAGGTTTTTCTATTATTACTTAAAATCATTGAATTTTACCTGCTACAAGTGTAAGTCACCACACTATTACTATTTGTCTTAAACTAACTAAATTTTACCAACTACGGGCTTATGTAGGAAGAAGGAGTCTCATACAAAATGACCGAAAGAGACTTTTACCTTATTTCAGGTGGGTTAGTGCGTATTGTTTGGATGAAAGCGAAAAAGATCGAAATAAAATGACAATAATTTTAGGTATAAATGCAAAACAAATAGTTAATTATCAAGGACCACAATGATTCTAGTCGTATTTCTGGTTTCCATTCCAATCATCATATTGATGATAAATCTCCTCGTGCTCTGCCATATGAACTAAGTTTCGCTTATTAAGAGAGCTTCTTATGTAGATTAGAACCTTTTTTTTGCTTAATTGTAAATAAATATTGGTAGGAGCGGTAGGATGATGATGAGTGTAAATCATTAAAGACAAAAAATATAATAAATGATATGATACATTAGATAACTATGAAAAATAATAATAGCATTTTGCGCCCACATATTTGAATTTGAGGTAAAGAGATTGTGTATTATAATTTATACGAGACAAACAAACATGCTCGTCATTGCTGATACTTGGACTTCTGTTTTCATAGTACAAAATTTGCTAATTGTGTAAGTTAAAAGTTTAGGAGCACCAAGACTCAAGAGTAATACGCTTCACTTAAGCGTCGCCGACCTTAAAGTCACAAAAATAACACACACACACTAGTAACTAGGTAATCTTACACAAATATCCCAAATAGGTAGTTACTTATCGATCTCTAGCCATTAATTATACACTTATCAAAATTAGTCAAATACATATAAAAATTGAAAACTCAAATAAACAAGGTTCTTTCTCTCCAAGAATCACACACAAAGATTTCCTTTCATATTTTTAAGCGTGATCAACAACATTCTGTGCAAGACGGAAAGGAAATTTCATGGATGAGGTAGCAAATAAGGTGATACAATACAAAAAAATATATATACAAAATTCCAAAAATCTAAGCAAAAAATGACATTTTCCAATGTGTATGGTTGAAATTCATTGAAAACATACAGATGAGTCAATATACAAAAATTGAGGAAGATTGGAGGTGATTTCGATTGATTTGGTATTAAATTTCGCAATTAAAATCGAGTTCAAATTTTTTTCTGCGACACATGTATCAAACATGTATCACACACAGGTATATATGAATATATATCTGATACACATTTGATACAAATATGATACATATGTGATACGCAATTCATTTTTTTCATGTTCATCTTCCACTTTGAATTTTTAAAATCTCAATCCCAAAACTGAAAATTCAAACTTCTTAAGATGTACCCAATCTATTTTAAGAACACCCACTCAAAAAAAAAAGTTTGACCTTTTTAGCTACAAAAAAACTAATTGGCTAATATTGGTAACACTTGGCTAATATTAATGATATTTTATGAATTAGCCAATTTTTATAATAAGCTACTTATAAATGGGCATAGCTGGTAGTTTCCCTAGTAACTACCCTGTCCTAGACCTAGTCATTATACAAAAGTGTCACAATTATAAGAGATGTCTTAATAAAACTAATAAAATTATACACAATAGATGGATACATTTTTGTCTATCTATATTATTACAAAGCATGAATACAATGCCGGTTTACAAAAATAATCTCATAATATTAAGCATAATAACTCATAATAAAAGGACATAACCGTAATTCTAGATATTAGCCTTATAATCCTATTAGTTTTAGGACATAATACTACACGTTAGGAATCTTACATAATTACCTTTAGGAATCTTATTAGTATAATTAATTTTGGGATATCTAATTCATATAAAATTGAACAAGTAAATATCTTTAGCATGTAATCCTATTACTTTTAGAATATACTTCTTAAAAATTCATATTACTAATTTAATTTAAAAATGTATTATAATTTTCCGCTACTAATTTAATTTGAGAATGTATATTGATCAAATTCATTTAGAAAAAGGAGAGCCTATATTATTATAATAGCATAAATACAATATTTATAGACCAAAATAGCCCTAAAATATTAAGCGCAAGAACTCATAGGGAAAGGACATAAATGTAATAACCTATTTTTTGGATTACAATACCTTCTATGCAAATTTTTAATATTTAAAATTTTATAATTAATAAAATTTTGTCTATTAAATTCTTATTAAAAATATGTAGGAAAGTTTAATAAAATTAATTTCATAAGAATCCTCGGCATTGGCAATACATTACCACTCTATAATGTCCAATACCAAGAAAAAATAAAAGTAATATTAAATGAATTACATAAAGAGTTGAAATTGAGAAAAAGATACCCCCACGTTAATATATTTTAAAACTATTTTCCTACTCGAATAATATTTTTTAAATTAATTTTTCGTGTAATATTGAAAAATACCCAATTATTAAACAACAACTAAGAAAATATTTAAGAATATGAATGTGTTAAAGAGAAAAAAAATGGATGGTAAGAGTCAATACCACTAATGATTCTACAAACATAACGATCTAAAAGTTAAATGTCATATCAATCTTTTAGTTTTTGAAAATAAATTTATGGTGGATAAAATTATAATTAAGATTAAATATTCTAAACAAGAGATGAACTAATATTAAGATCAGAATCAACATAAAATAAATCATTTTTTATGTTAAAACTAAATAATTAAAATTTTAAATTAATTATGTAGCAAGAGAATCCAATTCAATTATTTTTTCGATTCATCATATGAGTAAAATTCTTATTCAAGTTTTAAAAAAAAATCTTAGGATACATAAATTTATTCCATAAAAAGAGCGTTAGAACACAAAGTAAAAATGATAGTATATTATTAAGAATTAAAATGCTATACAAGTGTTTGAGGAAGCACAATCAAAGCTAAATCCTAATCAAGAACAATCTTTCAAGACTATATTATAAAGAGTCGACTTTGGTATAACGGGATTATTCTTTGTGGATGCCTCCGGCGGGATCGAAATAATATTTCTATGTCATGCATTACTTGCAAATATCATATTTAGAAGCATGATACTATTAACAATAATAGCAAATGGTGTACCAACAATAATTTTATTGTGAGGCCATCGACTTTAGATTTGATAATATCTTCAAACAACTTAAATAAATATCATAAATATATCAAAGTAGCGCAATGGTGCTAAATTTATAAGGAAAGCAAAATTGATAATATGGGATGAATCACATATGGCTAAGTGTCAAACGATCGAAATAATTGCCCGGAGTTCTAGAGATATATTGGATATCAATGAATCGTTTGGTGAAAAATTAATGGTTTGGGAGGTGATTTATGTCAAGTACTACCAGTAGTTCTAAAATCGACAAAAGCAGAGATTGTAAAAGCTATCTTGCCAAAGTTATACTTTTGGCCTCAAATGAAAAAGATTCAGCTAACAAGAAATATAAAGTAAGAACAGATCCAGTATTCAGTGTCTTCTTGCTTCGTGTCGGAAACGAAGAAGAGCATCCAATAAAAGATGATTGGGTTCTTCCTGAACACTTGGCTATCAATCCCAATGGTAATGGTAGTGCATTTAATAAGAAAAATATTTCTATCATTAGATTAAAACGTAATTTGTGCAAATCGCACAATAAAGTTAAAAAGATATCTAAGCTAGCGGAAATGAATATATTGATCAACTAAATAAAAGATTGATTGCAAAATTTTATAGTAAAAATAAAATATTTGTCAGCTTTTGACTCAGCAGAAAATGATACCAATAATTACTACCAAAATAAATACTTTTACTACCAAATGGCCTTCTACCATACGTGTTTGTTGTCAAGTTTATTATTTCTTACATATGTTAGTATCACCGTATATATAATAGACTAAGTTAAAATTGATCTTTCATTGTATATAGATTAATTTTGAAGAAAAATATTCTCATCATGCTACTGAAAAACTTAGATACGCAGAATAGTTTATGTAATAGCACACAGATGGTATATAGAAATTTTGACAATAACGTCATACATGCAAAAATTATGATACTGGTCAATGTGCTTTTAAGTATATGCTTATCCCTGAATTCAACTTCCGTCTTCCGAAACTAAGGAATATCTTTTTAAATTTGTGTGAAAATAATTTTTAGTATGTTTATGTTTTGCAAATATAATAAATAAAGTACAAGGACAAACATCCTAAATATTGGACTATATTTACCGCAATATATTTTCTTGCACGAATAACTGTATGTTGCACTTTCAAGAGGGATATCAAGATCGACAACAAGAGTTCTGGTTAAGGCAGAGCAACCAAAACATTAGGAGGAAACATACACACAAAATATTATCCACAAAGAAGAGTTCGTTAAGATATCATCACATTAAATACTTTTAAACTATAATACATAATTATCTAGCTAGCATGACAAAATTGATCATTTATGTAAGTTTTGATGATATTTTTTTATTTTAAATTCATGTATTATGCTAATGTAATAATATTTTTCGGCATTTAGATGATTGTTGTATTATTAAACATAAATTTTCTCTCATTAATTAAATTTTATTGTTCATTCATATAAATAAATATTTAAATCATCACGTGCCATTATTAACGTGCGTTGTTCATAGATACTAGTCTAAATAAATTGTAGTAGGAGTAGTAAATTACGTCATATATAGTTCAAACCAAAAAGGTCGTAAAATATTTTAAAGCCTACTAAGGAAATTGAAAAAAAAAAAAAACGATTTCACAAGAGATGCAACAGAGTCAATAATTACAGATTGTTTTTTTTAAAAAACCAACTATTTCTTCTTAAGCAATATATATAATTCTTGAAAAGTGATTGAGCAGCTACATAGAATCTCTTGTAATGTTATCTCAATATATCTATTTTGCTCTTTATATCCCAAAAAATTTGTTTAATAATAATATTTTGCTCAATGAGAAAGTATCTCTAGAGGATATCAAAGAATTTATAGTCTCAACCTGCGTAAAATTCAAGTATTAAATACCTGAAATTAACAGGGGCAGGGGAGGAAGCAGGACATTCCAACCAAGATGCAAACTAGAAACCAAAGATGAAAGAGAAACATCCAAACGAAACAAGTCAGAGAGTCAGAATTTTGCTCTTTATCCCTGTATATTTAATTAGAATAACAAGTTTTTAGTCTCATATAAAATACTGAGAAAGCTGGCCAGTGGAGGTAAATAGAAAAGAATATTCAGATAATCTCGTGCGAAGAGAGAATGTTTCACCCTTTGAAAATAGTTTTACTTAGGGTTTGCAAACGGGCGAGTCAAGTCGTATATGGGTGGGCAGAAAATGTGATAGGCGAAAATGGATAAAATATCCAACTGTCCATATTTAATACGGATAATATAAATATTCATTTTATCCACATGAATATTCATATTGACAAGAGTGAGTTGCTCTAGTGGTGAGCATCCTTCGCTTCCAACCAAGAGGTTGTGAGTTCGAGTCACCCCAAGAGCAAAGTGGGGAGTTCTTGGAGGGAGGGAGCCGAGGGTCTATCGGAAACAGTCTCTATACCCTAGTGTAGGGGTAAGGTCTGCGTACAAACTACCCTCTCCACACCCCACTAGTTGGATTATACTGGGTTATTGTTGTTGTTGTATACAACCTGCTCTTAGGACATATGTATGAAATTGAAAGACATATATATTTATTTCTCTCACACTAACCCACTAACCTATGTCTCCTTATATTATAATCATCTTACTAACCTCATTAATTTATGTCCCCTAACCCATTAATTATGTCCCCCTATATTCTAAACACATAATATACACTATATTCTTCACCCTTCTTCTTCTTCACCCTTCTTCTCTATCTCTAAGTAAATCTCCATAGATTGTTAGAATTAGGATATGGTTTCTGGTTTCTTCTTCCCAACATCCCCCCTCAAGTTGGAGGGTAACTTTGTGACCCCTAACTTGCTCAAAATCTCGGAGTGAGAAACCCCAGAAAGTGGCTTTGTGAAGAGATCCGTCAGTTGGTCTTTAAATGGAACAAAAGAAAGGGTAATTAAACCGGAAAGGAACTGTTGACGCACAAAATGACAGTCAATTTCTACATGTTTTGTGCGTTCGTGGAAGACGGGGTTACATGCGATGTGAATGATTGCCTTGCTGTCAGAGTGAAGAGGTATGAGAAGATTTACCGGTGTAGAGAGATCTTCAAGAAGTCGAACTAACCATGCAAGTTCTGCAGTTACTCTTCTCATCGATCTGTATCCTGCCTCTGCAGAAGATAGAGAGATTGACACTTATTTCTTTAATTTTCAGGAAATGAGTGCTCCTCTTAATATGATGAAAAATCCACTTACGGATCTCCTAGAATCCTTGCAAGAGGCCCAATCAGCATCGCAAAATGCAAGCAAGGAGAATGAGTATTTTGCTGAGAGAAGAATTCCTTGTCCTGGATCACAGCTCAAATATTTGAGCACTCGTAAGACAGCAGAGAAATGAGACATACATGGTCTCTGCATGTATTGACTGAGGGTAAGGACTGCGAAAGAAAGGTCAGGGCGAGTGTTAGTGAGATAGTTCAACTTGCCAACCAGATGACGAAATATCGTTGGATATTGCAAAGGGTGCCCATCATTATCTTGAAGCTTGGAGGAAGGATAAAGAGGAGAACTGACTCGAGGCAAATGAGATACATCAAATTCCTCCAGCATATCTTGGGTAAATATCCTTTAGCTTACAATAAAACCTTCCTTTTCTCGCAGAATTTCCTGCCTGTGCTAACTTTGCCTGCTTATACATGTGCATCATTTATGCAATCTGTAACTTGCTGAGTTGCTGTCTAAAGTTACTGTTGTTGAGCTCAGTGCTTTGTCCTGCTGAATTCTCACGTTCCTTATGTGTCAGGACTGCATTTTCTTTAATTTGAGTCTGATGACCTTTGTGATTGGTGAACTCAAAATCTTTTGGAAATCTAATAATTCTATAGCAATCTTCTTTTGTATGTCCTGTTTTCAACAATAAGTACAAGACACATTTGGATTGTACTTCTTTTTCCCTTTAAACCTTTGCTGAAGTTTAACAGACTTTTGTCGTGAGTTGTTATATTTGGGTGATATGGCTGCTCCTCTTTGTGTTTGGCTTCTTGTCATGACCTGAAATTCCCTCCTTCAGACCGTGATGGCGCCTAACATTTCACTTGCGAGGCAAGCTAATGTTAGAGTAATATTAACTAATTTTTTTAAAATAATTTTTAAATTATTAATAATCAAGGAAACAAAAGTGGAAGTAAAGTTTGTAATATAGTGAATAATCCATAAAAATAACGGTGTCAAAATACCATCCCAAAATTGGTGTCACAAGTGCACAAGCTTCTAGAATAAATAAAAATAAGGTATGAATAAAATAAAGTTGTCTGGGAATAAACACACAGCTAAAGTAAAATAGACGGGGACTTCAGAACTGCAGACGCCATGCGGTTATACCTCAAGTCTCCTCTGGTAGCTAAAATCCGAACAACTCTATGGTACGCCGCTGAGACCAACTCCAAAATCCGCACAAGAAGTGCAGTATCAGTACAACCGACCCCATGTACTGGTAAGTGCTGAGCCTCACCTCGACGAAGCAGTGACGATGCTAAGACGGTTCACTTACATTAACCTGTACGCAATATTAGCAACAACAACAATAATAGAAATAAATCAGGTAATTCATTTATAATAATTGAAGACAACTCAGCAGTCATAACCAATTATCATTTCCATCAATTCTGTTGCAGCATGCAACCCGCTCTTACCATATATTAACATTCAATTCTGTTACAGCGTGCAACCCGTTCTCACAACCTATTCATATTCAGTTCTGTTGTGGCGTGTAACCCGCTCCTCCAATATATTCATTTTAATCAAGTCTATTATATATTTATTTCAATCAAGTATATATATAGACTTTTTAATAAGTCTGTCGCGGCGTGTAACCCGATCCTCCAATATTAACTTTTCATAAGTCTGTTGCGGCGTGCAACCCGATCCTCCAATATTAACTTTTCATAAGTCTGTTGCGGCGTGCAACCCGATCCTCCAATATTAACTTTTCATAAGTCTGTTACGGCGTGCAACCCGATCCTCCAATATTAACTTTTCACAAGTCTGTTGCGGCGTGAAACCCGATCCTCCAATATTAACTTTTAATCAGTCTGTTGCGGCGTGCAACCCGATCCTCCAATGTATCCATTTCAATCAATTCTTATAGAAGAAATTTTCCCAATAAATATAACAATTAATATAAAATTATAAGACAACAAGTATACAACAATTATGATTTAATTATAAAACAAACAATGACAAATATCAAATTATTATAGAAATCAGGGAGAAAATAGGCAGTTTAATATTTAATATGCTAAATATCAAATAACAATTAAATCACATAATTCAAATAGCATGTAACAATTAATGCAGGAATTCAAGAATTAATATTTGACAAAAAATAAGAGAGAAATAATTATTATAATAATTAATTTATGATTAAAAATAATTTATGATTTTTTTTCAAGTAGGCAGGCAAACAATTAATTTGACGACGTATAGACACTCGTCACCTCGCCTATACGTCGTTCACATGCAATTCACATAACAAATAAATTAAGGGTTCTGTTCCCTCAAGTCAAGGTTAACCACGACACTTACCTCGCTTTGTAAATTCTAAATCAATTATTCAACCACAGCTTTTTCTTTTAAATTTGCCTTCGAAAGCTTCAAATCTATTCACAAACAATTCAATATATTCAATACTCATCATAGGAATTAATTCCATATGAATTTATAAATTTTTCAGATAAAAATCTGAAATTCATTAAAATATTTGGCAGCGGGACCCACATCTCAAATCTCAGAAAAACTCACGAAATCCGAACACCCGTTCCGATACGAGTTCAACCATACCAAATTTGTCCAATTCCATGGACCTTCAAATCTTAAATTTTCATTTTTGGAAGATTTTATAAAAATCTGATTTTTCTTCCATAAATTCACGGATTCATGATATGAATGAGTATGAAATCATGAAATATAATCAATATAGGATAAGGAACACTTACCCCAATGTTTTTCCGTAAAAATCGTCCAAATATCGCCTTACCCGAGCTCAAAAATGGAAAAGAATTGAAAATGGGTCGAAACCCCATTTCCACAACTTAAGTTTTGTTTCTTGGATTTTTACCCTTCGCGAACGCAGTCAGCGCCTCGCGTTCGCGAAGCACAATTATGTGCTGTCAAATTTCTCTTCGCGAATGCGAGGGCTACTTCGCGAACGCGATGCATGCCTGGCTTGGCCTTCGCGAACGCGAAGGATAATTTTCCTGGCCAGTCTCTTTCCCTCCGAGAACGCGAGGCTTCTATCGCGAAGGCGAAGCTTTGAACCTCAAGCCTCCGCGAATGCGGTCACTATGTCGCGAACACGAAGCACAAAACGTGCCAGCCCAATTTGCTCTTCGCGTTCGCGAGAGTACCTTTGCGAACGCGAAGAAGAACACACCAGAAGCCTGAAGTCTGCAGAAAACCAGATTTCCTAAGTCCGAAATCATCCCGTAGCCTATCCGAAACTCACCCGAGCCCTCGGGGCTCCAAACCAAACATGCACACAAATTCTAAAATATCATACAAACTTGCTCGCGCGATCGAATCGCCAAAATAACACCTAGAACTACGAATCGAGTACCAAATCAAAGGAAGTTTTCAAGAAAACTTTAAAACTTATATTTTTACAACCGGACGTACGAATTACATCAAATCAACTCCGATTCTCACCAAATTCGGCAGACAAGTCATAAATATTATAGTGGACCTATACCGGGCTCCGAAATCAAAATACGGACCCGAGGTCAACAAATCTAGCATCAGTAATTTCTTAGAAATCATTAAGCTTTCAAGCTTTTAATTTTTTATCAAAATTCCATAACTCGGGCTAGGGACCTCGGAATTCGATTTCGGGTATACGTCCAAGTCCCAAATCACGATACGGACCTACCAAAATTTTTAAAATACTGATCTGGGTCTGTTTGCTCAAAATGTTGACCAAAGTCAACTTAGTTAAATTTTAAAGCTCTATTTCCCATTTTAATCCATTTTTCACATAAAAACTTTCCGAAAAATTATACGGACTGTGCACGTAAGTCGAAGAATGATAAATGGTGCTTTTCAAGGTCTTAGAATATAGAATTACTTATTAAATTTAAAGATGACATTTTGGGTCATCACACTTCTAAGTTTTTGATAATTCTTCCCTTGTCCTATGATCATAAAAGCTGCAAAATCAGCTAGAAGTTGTGCATTAGGCTGCTTGGCCTCTCCAGTTGCCATGAATGATATTGATTCAGAATTAAAATGTGCATTTGCATAAACTTCTCTTTGATTTTCATCTTGCAAGAGAAGTGAATAATCAACATCTATGCTAGGCAAAGGGTTCATCATGAGGATATTTCCTATTACTTGTGCATAGATGTTATTTAATCCCATTATGAATTGGATCAATCTCTGATCCTCAAGAGACTTAGTCAACTTTGCCTTTCCTTCACAAACACAAACACATGAACAACATATGATAATATTTAAAACATCTAATTCATCCCACAATCGTTTGAGCTTAGTGAAGTATGCTGCAATGTCACTGTTTCCCCGTACTAAACCTGATAACTCCTTCTGCAGATGATAAAGCTTGGCTCCATTTGATCTCCCAAATCTATGCTCCAAGCTGTCACAAAGTTCTTTTGCAATTTTGGAGTACATCACACTGTCTGTAATATCCTTTGAGAGAGCATTTAGGATCCAAGAGATGACCATGTCATTCACACAACTTCATTGTTCATGGTCTGGAGATTTCAGATCTGGAGATAGACATGCTCCATTGATGAAACCAAGTTTCTTCTTGGCTGACAAAGACAGGAGAATAGATCTCCTCCACCCTGGGTATCCTCTTCCATTAAACATAGTGTTGACTAGAGTCATTCCAGGTGAATCAGAGTTGTTGAGATGATAAGGGTGATTGACATCATAACTGACTGGTTTTGCAGCATTGCTCGTATCACCAATATACGTGATGGTTATTTCAGACATTTTAGGTTACTGATTTTGATGATGAATCTGATGTAAATTGATTTGATGGTTGGACTGTTGGATCGAGATTATTGCTCTGATACCATGTACGAAATTGAAAGAAAAAAATCTGATTGAAAAACCAATCTCCCGTGTGTTCTTTACATTGAGCTTTGTACATGTATATATTATACACTTGACATATATATTTATTCCTCCCACACTAATCCACTAACCTATGTCTCTTTATATTATAATCATCTTACTAACCCCATTGATTTATGTCCCCTAACCCATTAATTATGTTCCCCTATATTCTAAACACATAATATGCACGACATTCTTCACCCTTCTTCTTCTTTTTCACCCTTATTCTCTATCTCTAAGTAAATCTCCACAGATTGTTAGAATTAGGATATGGTTTCTGGTTTCTTCTTCCCAACAAGTACATATCATCGAAACCTGTCACCAACATAATCTGCAAGACATAATATTAGGTAATATGTAAACTGGTGGACCTTCAATTATCTCCAATGTCTCGCATGAAAAGAGAAAGTTTAATTTCACCCTTAGAAAATAGTTCTACACACAATGACAATCACTATCTTCTCAAAGAAACCCAAATGGCTTTCAATGCATGAAATTAGGTGAATTGCGATATGGTGGTTCTTCAATTATCTCCTCCAATATATCTGAATTAGTGAGAAAGCAGTTTCTCAATTTCCACAGCTCTATACATGTAAAGTCTTGCAACTTAACTTTATTTAACTCGTGTCTCCAACATTTCCAAGGTATCACTTCGGGGATGGACCAGTTGGTTTGGAAGGCGGTCATCCATATAGATGACCTGAGATCGATCCCCCCTCAATGCCTTATGGCTCGAGCCTGTCGCACAGGGCTTGCCTAGTGCAGTTTATATTTTCTGTGTGGTTTGAAAGCTATTACATAGTGGGGGGTTTACCCAGTGTGCACAGAGTGCTCACCCGAAGGACAGAGGCTATAGCGGCTGGGAGTTTTCCTGGGGTTCAAAAAAAAAATATTTCCAAGGTAGTGTGATGACCCAAAATGTCATCTTTATATTTAATAATTAATTCTGTATTCTAAGACCTCGAAAGTGCTATTTATCATTCCTCGACTTGCGTGCACAGTCCGTAAAATTTTTCGAAAAGTTTTTATGTTAAAAATGGATTAAAATGTGAATTAGAGCTTTAAAACTCAACTGAGTTGACTTTGGTCAATATTTTGAGCAAAGAGACTCAGATCCGTGTTTTTACAGTTTCGGTAGGTCCGTATCGTGATTTGAGACTTGGGCGTATACCCGTAATTAAATTCTGAGGTCCCTAGCCCGAGATATAGAATTTTGATGAAAAATTAAAAGTTTAAGTTCAAATAGTGATCAAATGTCAAATTATGTGCAAACGACCCCGGAATAGAATTTTGATAATTCCAATAGCTCCATATGGTGATTTTGGACTTGGGAGCGTGATCGAAATTTTATTTGGAAGTTCGTAGTGAAATTAGGCTTGAAATAACTAAAATAAGAATTTAAAGTTTGAAAGTTTGACCAGGGAGTTGACTTTTTAATATCAGGGTCGGAATCCAGTTCCAAAAATTTTCATAACTTCGTTATGTCATTTATGACTGGTGTACAAAATTTGAGGTCAATCAGATTTGATTTGATAGGTTTCGACATCGAATTGTAGAAGTTGGAAATTCTTAAGTTTCATTAAGCTTGAATTGGGACGTGATTTGTGATTTTAGCGTTGTTTGATGTGATTTGAGGTTTCAAATAAGTTCGTATGATGTTTTAGGACTTGTTGGTGTATTTGGTTGAGGTCCCGAGGGCCTCGGGTGAGTTTCAGATGGTTAACGGATCAAAAGTTGGACTTAAAAAGCTGCTGCAATTTTCTTCTGCTGTAACTGCAGAAATCGAGCCCACGGTTGAAGGCCAGGGACGAGGCTCAGGATCGAAGGCCCAACTCGAGGGCCATGATCAGAGGCAGGATCGAAGGCCCAGCTCGAGGGCCATGATCGAAGGCTGGATCGAAGCCATGACCGAAGGCAGAATCAAATGCATGATCGAATGCCCAGCTCGAGGCCCAGGATCGAGGGCTATTACCAAGGCCAGGATCGTGGGCCATAAAGATCGAAGCCATAATCGATACCCAGGATCGATGGCAGCCTTGACAATTTATTAAACTGGGGATTTCGTCCCTAGTTGCCATTTTTGACGAACTTGAGCTTGAGCATAAGCGAATTTTGGCAGATTTTCAAGGAGAAACATTTGGGTAAGTGATTCAAACAATTTGGTCAATATACACGAATATATCATTATTTTCACCATTTAATTAGTGTATTGAGATGGAAATTTGGAAAAATTTTAGAAATCTCATAAAAACGATTTTTTGAGATTTCGGTGTCGGATTTGAGTAAAACTGGTATGGTTGGACTCGTAATTGAATGAGTTGTCGGATTTTATAAGCTTCGCCGGATTCCGAGAGGTGGGCCCTATGGAAATGTTTTAGTTAATTTCGGATTTTATTAAAAAATATAGTATTTTCTTATGAAATTGATTCCTATAATTTTTGTTGACTGTATCGAATTAATTACGACTATATACGAGTCGATCGGAGTCAGAAAATCGAGGATAAGGCATACTACTTGGTTAAATTGAAGCAAGTCGAGGTAAGTGACTTGTCTTTCTTTATGTGGGAAAATTCTCCCTAGGATTGATAATTGTAATGTATGGAAAGTCGTGTACACGAGGTGACGAGTGTGTACACAGGCTAAATGTGAAAGATTATATTTTTTTTTAAAATTGTGTAGATCATTGTTGCACATTAATTAAATTATTTTATTTTATTATATTCTTCATTATTGATTTAATGTTTATATTTTAATTTTTTTTGACCTTTTCCTGCTAATTATTTTATCTGTTTAGTTGGAACTTGGTTTCTTTTATTCTGTGCATTATTTGAAGTTGATTTTTTTAAATTAAATATTATTAATATAAAGTATTTGACATTTTTAAATTTGGTATTGAAGCAACATATTAAAGATTTTGGATTATTATTTTGCTGAATTATTTATTCCTGAATATTTTTGTAAGATTTTCATACTCATTGTGATGGAGTCGTGAGCTCTTTATTATGGAAAATTATTATTGTTAAATTAATTTGACATGAGCTGTGAGCTCTTTATTATGGAAAAATATTATTGTTGAATTATTTTGACATGAGTCGTGAGCTCTTTATTGTAGAAAAAAATATTGTTGTTGAATTATTTTGGCAAGTTAAATTATTTGAGCACTTAGGTGCAAATTGTGATATATTGTGATGTTGATACGCATGCGGTGGTATAAGATCTGGGTATTGAAACACGTGCGGTGAGATAAGGGTGGCTTGATACGCGTGGCTAGTAGCAGGAACTATTAGAAGTCATGCGGTGTGATAAGGATGGCTAAAACGCGGGATACTATTTCGGAAAAAATATTTTCTTTAAAATAAATTGTGAAGGCTTCCGCGGTGAGATAAGAAAATGAGATATTGTGAATTTATTTATGATTTGGGACTACGGGGCGGTACCTCGGGAGTGCCCTTGTTGATATTGATTTATAGCCGCAGTTGCCTTTGATTTTTATTGTGATTTTTCTTAAAGTTGAAAAGAAATTCGGTTTTGTTTTCACGAATTATTAATTGCCATTATTTGGTGTAATTAAATGGTGACATACTAGACTTATTTTCATTGTCATTTTATCTTATTATATCATTAAATATTTTACTATGCCATTATTTATTTTTCAGTAGGGCCTGACCTAACCTCGTCACTACTCTACCGAGGTTAGGATTGGCATTTACTGGGTACCGCTGTGGTGTACTCATACTACGCTTATGCATATTTTTTTGTACAGATCCAGGTACATCTTATCAGACCAGGCATTAGTAACCTAGCTGTACGAGGAGACTTCGAGGTATATCTGTCAGCGTCCGCAGACTCCGGAGTCCCCTTCTATCATTATTATGTTGCTTCCTTATTTTTCTTTAGACCTTGATATATAAAGACATTGAGAATAAAATTCTTATAAGCTTGTGACTTATTTCTATCGGGTTTTAGGAGTTGAAATTGTTTGAATTGTAGTTTATTTATTTCACCTATTTATTATTATTTCGCATTGATAAGCTTACCTAGTCTTAAAGACTAAGTACCATCACAACATCCTACGGAGGGAATTTGGGATCGTGACAGGTGGAGATGCACAACAAGGTTTCTCATCTTCTTCATCAGCTGCATCTCCGTATGTAAACCGCAAAACAAGAGGAAAAAAATTTCAGAGTTAAATATGCACGATGGGGCCAGAGTATCACTACTAGTTTGTAGGTAATCAAAATTTTGCATGTGTCGAGCGGCTATAACTTTTAATTTTTGGCTAAGCTGCTAAAAAATGGACTGTTAGGTGAATTATTTACCATGAATAAAAGATTTTAAACCAATAATGAAGGATTTGTCACTAAAAGGTCATGTAAAAAAGGAAAATAAGTGCTAGAAATCATAGTGACCAGTAATCTTTTGATACATACTTCTGAGTCATTGCCTTTGAAAGATAACACATACTTATTACCTTGATCAGGCTCTTTAAATCTCCAGTCTGGCCAAAAGATAGGGTGTCCAGTTGAGGAGACATCCAAAGCAAACTATCAACAACGTCTGCAGCTGAAAATTTATACCGATTCGTAAGTTTTACGTGCAAATACTTAGTAGCATAAAGTGGAGGAAGAAGTTTTCTCTCATGTCTTTTGGTATATCTATCTCCTGCACAAATAAAAAGAAGAATTATGAGAAATCCAGAACTACTTCTTCAAGCAGGGGCAAGCAGACAATTTGTTGCACGTACGTACTTTGTCCATTTCACAGCACAGTGCAATAGCCTTGGAATGATTAAAATTACCAAGGGACCTTGTGAGCTTAGAGTACCAAATAGAGCCCAAAGTGACAATAGGGACATTTATTGTCACGACCCAAATCGAAGGGTCGCGAAGAGTACCCGGTGCTTAACTCAACTGAGTACCAACATAACGTATCCTTTTTATTATACTATCATGGGTAAATGAGCCGAAAAGACCATCATGAGATAACCAGAATTAACATAAGAGAATACTCGGCATAGGACGACCCAACATGGAATACAAACTTATACATGTGACATATGGGCCTATAAGGCCGACATGATCATTTGTACAATCAAAACATAGGCTGACAAGGACATGCAATCATCCATATACATGACATATGTCTACAAGACTCTAAGAGTACATAAACGTCATAAAGGTTGGGACAGAGCCCCATCATACCAATCTATACATATCCAAAGCATACTGACCAAATATGCAACTCCGGAGCAAGTGGAGTGCACCAACACCTTCCACATAGCTGATAGCCTACTAGGAGGACTGTCAACCTGTCTATCGGGGCCCGCGGGCATGAAACGCAGTGTCCCCAGGAAAAAGTGACGTTAGTACAAATAAAGTACTGGGTATGTAAGGCATGAAAGCAGTATATAAAAGACATGAAAAAAATATGGAGTAAAGAACTAAACCTGTAAGTCTGAATAGCTCTGTGAATCATGAAATATTTATAATGTCATGCATCTGCTATCATGCATAGGTATATGCGTACATAACATCATCAAGCCTCTGAGGGCATCCCATCATATCATCTCGGTCTTTGTGGGCGAAATCATCAATGTATGCCAGCTGATCAGGTGGTGGTACGTATATAACGTCATAACCTTTTCCCATATCCCATATACATATAATATACGCATATGTAACCCCATCTGGTCATGGGTAAATGTACATATATAAATAAATGCAATAAATAAGAACTAAGTCAATAAGATCTCTCGGGATGTCATAAGATCAATATGCCTTCGGTTAATATCACGAAATAAACTTTATCATGTATGTATTTTCTGAGACCCATGAACAAACGATATAATAATAGGACATATGTGGATTCAAGAACATAGGCAACCCTAGTACTTCTAAAAATAGAGCCATTTGTGAAATTTGCGTGTTTGCTCGTTTCGTTGTATCATATGGATCATGCCAAAAGGAAAAAAGGGATAGCCTCAACATACCTTATAGAAATCTGTCCAATAACAATGCTAAACGCAGCACATTGCACCTTAATCTACAACAACAACAATGAAGCTATTGTCAAGTAACGAATGACTCTCTCATTTATATAACGAAAGTAACTTAATCTGTAACCAAAAAACGGACAATATTTTCCCTGATTTTACTGCTCCCTCAAGCCTTCTATAGGCGAGACAACAACAAAATCCTATCCGCAACTCGAAAATAACCTAACTACAATTCAGGATCTTTAATACAACAAACCCCCTAAATATACTATAACACACCCAATCAACACGTTATCAAGTAGCCCGAAACTACAATGACGAGCGACCAACCCACTACCCTACCACATGTGGTGTTTCTCCATATCCTTTATCTTTATAAACTCCATAAATCAGCAGCACAAGAGGCCAACACGAGTCGACTATAAAACAGTCCACTAAAAGTGGAATAAATTGAACTCACGGCTTCCGATCATCGTCCCGTGAGTTCTAACTATTAGGAAACGACTTTATCAACCTTCCTTGATATTTAAAAGCTTAAATACAGAAAGTAGACATTTTCTTAACTATTAAGTACCTTCCAAAACTCAAACTACAAAGAAAAAGAGAGGCGGTATAATAATATTAGGGGTGTACAAAGCAAACCGATAAACCGCACCAAACCGATAAACCGAGTCAAGCCGAAAGAAAACCCGACTAGTGGTTTGGTTTGATTTGATTTGGTATGTAAAAAAAACCCGACTATAATAGGTTTGGTTTGGTATTAACTAAAATAAGTCAACCCGAGACCAAACCAACCCGATATTTATGTATGTAATTTTTAAATTTATTTTATACAAAATAAATATTTATTATAATACAATTTATATATATTTCTTTTAATTTATCTTTATTTTTTATTATTAACATTATATTTGGGCTTATAATTTTAGCCCACTCCATATACGTCTACTCTAGCAAGCCAAATAAAGCCCAAAAAGAATAACAAAAGTTAACAAATGTAAAAGAAAAAAGACCACTAAGACTAGGTCATAACTCATAAGGTATGACTTTTCTGCCAAAAGCAGAATACTTCCCCCCCCCCCCAAAAAAAATCAAAGACTCCTAACTTCTTCCCACCCATATCAAAAACCCTAACTTCATCTTCCCCAAATTAAAGCTTCCAAATTTAAGGTCGTTGAAGCTTCTTTCTTCAGGTAAAAGTTCTTGAAACTTATTTCATTTATTGCTCATTTTCTACTCTAAGTTTTGTTCTATGTCTAGTTTTCACTCCTTTCTTAGGGATTTTTGCGACTTTTTCTAGTTTGAAGATGAAAGCAATTTTCAAAAATATAACATTTTGCTTCGAAAGTGGCTCTCTTTTACTTAGTTGTGCTCTTTTACTTAGTTTTATATTAGAAAGCTCATAAATATTATTTTGAGATTATAATTTTATTTTCATGTGCAGGATACCTTTTCGGATGGAAACTACAACTTCTGGACCGGATGTGGAGGTGATTGTAAACAACCCTCTGACTATGCCAGCAGTAGCCTAACAACAAGGTCAAGATGCTCCTCATCGACGCACTCCTCCCAAAAAGCAAAAACGAACACCTCGTCCAGTACCTTCTAAATCTGGAAATACTAGCAGAGAGACGTCTGAGATTTGGAATCATTTCTCCAAGTTTACTGCTAAATGAAGTAAATGTAGGGCAAAATACAATTATTGTCCTAAAACCTTTGCTTCTGAGAGCAAGAATGGGACTACTACTTTATGGACACATTTAAATGTGACATGTCACAAGTCCCCCTTTAGAATCATTGATAAGAGGCAATCAACATTAAAACCTATCAAAGAAGGGTGGCTAGAAGGAGGTTCGGGTTCCACTGAGAGGGTGGTGTATAATGTGGAGGATATTATGAGAGCTATTGCCAAATTTGTAATCATTGATGAGCAACCGTTTAGAGTTGTTGAGGGAGAAGGATTCAAGAAATTAATGGCAAAATCCTTGACACTGTTTAAAGATTTATCAAGAAGAAAAAAAAAAACTCAAAAACCTTATCAAGAACCAGTGTGTATGTATTACTAGTGATACATGGACATCACTACAAAATTTAACTTATATGGTTGTCACTGCACATTGGATTGATGAACAATGGAATCTACAAAAGAAAATTCTAAACTTTTTCCAAACACCGGATCACAAAGGTGAAACTATTGCTAAGGGAATTGAAGAATGCTTATTAGGTTGGGGTATTGAGAACTTGTTTATAGTAACCCTCGATAATAAAACTGCTAATGATGCTGCCATTAAGCATTTGAAGGTGCGCATTGATGATTGGAAAGGGGTAATACTTGGAAATGAGTTTTTACATGTTAGATGTAATGCTCATATTTTGAACTTGATTGTAAAAGAGGGGCTAGATGAATAAATTGAGCCCATTTCTCGTGTAAGGAATGCGGTTAAGTATGTAAGGTTGTCCCCTTCAAGGTTTGATTCTTTCAAGTCATTCGTTGAGAAACCTAAGATAGACACTCATGGTCTTGTGAGTCTTGATATTGAAACTATATGGAACTCGACATATACCATGTTAGATACGACTTTAAAATTTGAAAAAGCCTTTACAAGAATGTATGTGGATGACCATAAGTACCAAAAGTATTGTCGAAAAATAAGTGCAATAAAAGGAAATCCATCTGTAAATGATTAGAAGAATGTGAAAGCTTTTGTTAAGTTTCTTAATATTTTCTACAAGTCGACTTTGAAATTTTCAGGCAGTTTGTATGCTACTTCCAACTCTTTCTTCTATGAATTTTTTAATCTTCGAAATGCTATTATCAAGTATACTAAAAGTGATGATCTTATTTTGGTTGATATGGCAGCAAGGATGAAAAGTAAGCTTGAGAAATATTGGGGTAAATTTGAGAACATGAATATGTTGCTGTTTGTGGCTGTTGTGTTGGATCCCAGATACAAGATGAAGTATGTGAACTTCATTCTTTGTGATGCATATAGTTCTTTATGGGGAAGATTAAAGTCTGAAGATGTGACAGGTGCTTTGAGTCGCTTATATAATCACTATAATGGTTCTTTTTTGAGGATTCTAATGACAATATTAGAGGCGACACTAGTATGATGAGTGAAAATGGTGATCTGTTGCAATCTAAGTGGGAAAAACACTAGGCTGGAGGGAAATATTGAAAAAAAGTCCGATCTTGAGATGTACTTGATGGATGATGTTGTGAAGACAAAGGATTTTAATATATTGAGTTGATGGAAAGTTTCATCTATTAAATATCCAATTGTTCAAAGATTGCAAGGGTTCCCCATTAGTGGAATTTTACTGGGTTGTTGTTGTTGTTGTTGTTGTTGTTGTTCAAAGATTGCAAGGGGATGTTCTTTCTATTCCTATTTCTACTGTTGCGTATGAGTCGGCTTTTAGTACATGTGGTCGAATTCTTAATTCATAACGGAGTTCTTTATCGCCAAAAACAGTAGAAGCCCTTATTTGCACTCAACAATGGATACGATCACCTTCCAAGGAATATAAGTTTCAAGACATTTTGGAAGATGTCCAGAAAATTAAACAAGTTGAAGAAGGTAATTTATATATTCAATTCTTAATGAATATTGTTTTAATATTTTGTATTGTTTAATCCCTAATATGTGAATTATTTTATTTATTTCAGAATATTCAGACTCGCCTTTGAGAATTGATTAGCCGACTCTATTCATGATGCACCATATTTTTGAGAATTGGTATGAGAACTTATTTGATCATTCTTGATACAATTTTCATTTGTCGACATCAAACTTAAGTTATCTATGTTCCGTTGATGCACCATTTGTTTGAGAATTAGTATGAAAACTTATTTGATTATTCTTTATACAAGTTTCATTTCTCGATATCTAAAATAGTTCTATAGCTCTCTGCCTTGAGAAAAAAACATATTATTAATTTGTTAAAAAGGTGAATAGTTCCAGATTAGTTTCTCTTGCCATTAAATTAATAGTTCTCTTTTTCTCCTTCTCTTGATAATGTCCGTATCTATTTGATTTTGAGTCATTCCATAACCTTCTTAAGATGTCAATTAAAGTTTCATAATATATGATCTCTCGACAAGAGTGGGTTTTTCTAGTGGTGAGCACCCTCCACTTTTCAACTATTCGATGTTCACTGCTCAATCTTGATGGTAAGGATATTAGGAGACGAACTATATGTTTTGTATTAGTCTGCTGATATATATATAGAGTTACACCTAAAAAGGCTAAAACTCTTTCATTCTATCTTCAGTACTAGCTTTCTCACACCATTTGAATATAAAGGATTATCCATTCATGAATGATCTGCGATATTCCTCTGCTTATTAGTTCATGTGATTCTGCTATGGACTTTCGCTTTGATTTTGAGTGGGTATTTTATGCAGTATTCCGCTGTATTTATGTATATCTTATCAATATTCACATCTGCTAGTCTTTTATAAAACTTTAATTTATTTTTCAAAAGATTCAAGGCTGGATTTTGGAAATTTGGTGAGATCCATGAAGTTTCAAGAACCAAAGACTAAATTCTTTGGTCTTTTGAGCTGCTGCTATTGTGTTATTAAGTTTGAACACCTTTTGGGAAGATCTTAGTGAAGATATCTTGTGTTAAGTTTATTTTGTGATTTGTAACAAGGATATCTATAACTCAAGATTAACTGGAGATCATGTTTAGATTGAATTAGCCTAGATTTTTCATATTTAGATTGAGATAGCTATTGTAATAGTATAGATGATCTTGTTACTTCATATGTGGATTCTTGTTTTTGTTATATTCTATTGTCTCTGATGTTATTGTAATATGTTTCACACCAAACCACAAACAATCCCGAGAAACCCGAGATTAAAAAACCCGACTATTGTTGGTTTGGTTTGGTATATAGATTTAAAAATCCGAGATAATTGGTTTGGTTTGGTAAATGAAAAATCCGAATCAACCCGGACTATGTACACCCCTAAAAAATACTTACGTTGTAGGGACCGTTCTAATTTTATCGCTTCTTGATTTCGTACCCGGGATGTTAGACTTCTTTGAAACCCTTGTAGAGAGCTTAATGATAGGTTTATGGGGGTTCTCTGTTCGTGTCAAAGAGGTGCTAGCTTGGCACCCTAGCATTGACCCTTCTTCACATGCTCATATCTTTTTATCCGGACGTCGTATGAATGAACGGTTAAGAATGTTGGAAACTAAATTTCAAGACCTTCAATTTGGTATATAATATGTCACAAAAAGACCTCGTATAACACATGAAATGTATTGCCCAAAAAGTTTCATTACAATGCAAATCTTTAGTTGGTTTTTCCGCAACTTAAATCCGATTTTTCCAAACTTTATATTTTATATCCAAACATCATATATAATCATATTATGACTTTAAACTCATTTAAATCATGATTAAAAAGTCTCATATTCATTATACATCATCTTGGGAAGCAAATGGTGTAACAAATTTCAAGTATATTGGTAGAAAATCGCAGCTACATTTGACCTAAGTTTTAGCACATTTATGAATGTAACTTGTGATGACCTTTGCCAACTTTTGTTCCACAACTCGCTTGACTTTAAAACATAATACACGACTAAAATAACTCATAAAATAACCTGCTTATCATGTTAATCACCCTATTCTTATCCCAAGAGTACATGCTATAATATTCCCAACTTGTCGACTTTCGACGAAACTTATTTTCTTCAGTTTGTTTAGCTTCTAAGTCTGTCAACCATCTTAGTACTTATTATCCATGATTTTAAAGATTTGTAACCTCCAAGGTAACATGATTAACTTATCTTATGTACTTTTAATAATGATTTCATTTCTGAGCTTACATTAAAAGTGACTCTTACCTACGAAAACACAGGGTGTAACATTTATGATCAATTTGAACTTAGCTTCTCGCAGATGTGAAGCTTTCAGTTTGAATGTAGGCGCAACATCACTTGGGGATCCTTCTTCTTGGCGTAAGCGAACATCACATGAGAATCTTAATAAGTTAAGAGTATCCAGATGAACCGCAATAATATTTTTGCACTTGAAAACTTTAAAAAACTTAAGCACGTAGCTTGAAATATTCACGGTCTTCATCGACAAACAATAAACTAAGTGAGGGTTTTCAAGGTTGGGAAGATTTGGAAGAAGGTTCTCTAACCATTGGTCAGTTACAGCTAAAGCAACGAGCTTCAAACACTTTAGGGATTTGCAAGTTGTTATCTTAATTACATGTCAGTCCTCATCAAAGGAGCTAATGCGAAGGATTTTAAGATTAGGAGCTATAATATCAACCATATGGAATTTAGGAGGGCAACGTACCAACTTTACCGTCCTTAGTTTAGGTAAAGTTCCTACAATTTGTAAACTGGTTAGTCCATGAAATATTATGAAAGACAAAACTTCTAAATTACGTCAAGTTGCACATAGAGCTTGATATGTTATAAGTACCTTTGTTTTGTGTTTTAGTGATCTAACAAACTTAATGTCAAGAACCAGAT
The DNA here is from genome assembly GCF_000390325.3 of Nicotiana tomentosiformis. Taxonomy (NCBI): domain Eukaryota; kingdom Viridiplantae; phylum Streptophyta; class Magnoliopsida; order Solanales; family Solanaceae; genus Nicotiana; species Nicotiana tomentosiformis. The sequence continues at coordinate 129,489,764 of NC_090817.1, forward strand.
AAGAAAGCTGATCCACATTGGTTCACCTTCCCAAGCGCATGAAAACAACCAGACTTAAGCTGGAGATGTTCGTCAGTACCTCAGAAGTTAAAGAATCAACAAGAGGAACAAATAGTCTTCAGTTCCCATGGTGATTATACCAAGTCAACTCTTCACAGCTGGAAAGTGACTGACTGCACATGGAACAGTACATCACAGTGCAACAGTCACCTCCATTGGGAATGACCTTGTACTAAAGTTGCTTACATCATTCAAGTGATGTCATCAATATTATATCAATATTAAACCAAAGACAAAACATCACTTGAACACTTAGAGAATTCAATCAAGTACTTCAACAGTTATCAAGTCTCCAGTCAACAATTCTCAAGTGCATCAAGAACAGAGAATAATACGGCTACGGACGAGTTCCCATATCAAGTGATTATATGTCCTTAGTTGAGTTGTAACTTTGTTAAAGTTCTCAATTGTAATTCCTACTTAGCTTGTTTAGAAGCATTGTGTAGGAAACCCTTTTATAAATCATAAACCCTTGTGTTTGTGTCTTGGCTAGAGCTAGTCGAGTTGTAAAGTCTTTGTAATAGAGTTATTACAAAGTGACTTGTAATAGAGTGTTATAAGTTAGTGAGAGATTAAGAGGTTAATTCCTAGGTTACTTAGATTGTAATATGAAAGTTGATCAATAGTGAAGTTAAAATCCTACAAGGGTAGGTTGTGGTTTTTAATCCCGTTGAGCTGGGAATTTTTCACGTAAAATTCCTTATGTCATTTACTTAGTATAGTGTGAGTGATTTCTGTGGGAACTTATAGAGAACCTGGTTCTCTATATAGTTTGATGGACCCTTAAATTATATCAATTGGTATTAGAGCGGTTCTTTCTATCAGTCTAACACATAGAAAGGATCCTGATGGCTGTTCCACCAAACTTTGAAGAAGGTCAGTCTACCTATAGGCCACCAAGGTTCAATGGCCAGTACTATGGATGGTGGATGACTAGGATGCATGATTTCATCATGGCTGAAGATTCAGAGCTATGGGATGTTATCTGTGATGTTCCTACCAAGAATCTTGGTGACCCAGCTGTAGCCATTCCCAAGACGAGTAAGGAATTCAATGACACTGATCGAAAGGCCGTAGAAAAGAATTTTTGTGCGAAGAAAATTCTTGTTTGTGGCATTGGTCCTGATGAATATAACATGATATCGGCATGTCAGTCAGCCAAGGAAATTTGGGAAGCTCTTCAGCCAGCTCACGAAGGAACAACACATGTTAAGCAATTCAAGATCGACATGCTTACAACTGAATACAAGCTCTTCAGGATGAAAGATGATGAATCCATCCAAGATATTCATACTTGGTTCACCTCCTTCATTAATGAGCGTTCACCTCCTTCATTAATGAGCTTCACTCTCTTGGTGAAACTATTCCAAGAAACAAGCTTGTCAGGAAAGTCCTTAGTGTACTGCCCAGTTCTTAGGAAAGCAAAGTGAACGCCATTACAGAGGCGAAGGACTTGCAGACACTGACCATAGATGAACTTGTTAGCAATCTGAAAACATATGAAATGAAGAAGAAGAAGGACAATAAAAGAAGAGAACCCAAAAGGGAGAAGAACCTGGTTCTCAAGACAGACAACAATGATTCAAGTGGTGAGGATGGTGATATGGCTTACTTGACAAGAAGATTCCAGAAGATGGTTCGCAGGAATGGAGGCATTCCAAAAACGGGAAGTTCTAGCAAGCCAAAGAATTATGACCTTTGTAATAAATGTGGCAAGACATGATACTTCATCAAGGAATGAACTATCCTAAAGCAAGATCAACACAAAAACAACTTTGAAAAAGCAGCCAAGAGGAACCTGGTTCCTCATAAACGCATCAAGAGAAAGAATGCCACTGACAATGTTGTAAAACAAGCTCTTGCTGCATGGGGAGACTCCTCCAGCGAATCTGAAGAAGAAAATGATCATGGTGATAGTTCAATGATGGTAGTGGAAAGTGAAGCAACTAAGTATGACTCAATCTTTACCTTGATAGCTCAGTCTGATGATGATGAAGATGACGACGATGGTAAGGTAAATTTTCTGGATGTTCAGAGAAATCTGAAATCTTATTCTCCTAAAAAAACTCATGTCTTTGGAAAATGTGTTGATTGATGCTTATCACAGTTTTATAAATGATAAAGATGCTTTAACTGTGGAGTTAGGAGAAGCAGAAAAAACCAGAGATGACTTAGTAATCGTTGTTGTTGATTTAAAGGAAACAATTGAGAACCTGAAGAAAGAGAAGGATGCCTTAGATGAAAATATTGCACATATAGAACATGAAAGAGATGATCTAATGGTCACTGTGGTAGACCTAAAAGAGACCTTTGAGTGTGTAATAAAGGAAAAAGAAGTCTTAGCTGAGAGAGTTACTAACATTAAGCATGAGAGAGATGACCTATTAGTGGTGGTAGTGGACTTGAAGGAAACAATTGGAGAACCTAAAATAGAGAGTAGGCCTGAAAATTCTCAAAAGGGAAAGGAAGTTGCAAGTGAGGCACACATTAAGCGTGAAAGTGAGTTAAATTCAGTGAAGTCTAGTATGTGTGCTGAGCTTGAGAAAAACAAACAACTTCATGAAGAACAAGGAAGAGTGAAGCGTGACCTTGAAAAATCACTCAAGTGGACCTGGTCCTCTGATGCTATCACTGCCATATACACCAACAATGAGGGAAACAAGCAGGGGATTGGGTTCCAAAGGGAAAAGATTCCCTACAACCCTCATAGCAAGTACGTTACTGTACCTGATAATTAGCTTTGCACTCACTGTGGCAACACTGGGCACTTTAAAGAAAACTGTAAGGCCAGATTTCAGTCACAACGGAAAAACAAAGTTTTCGCTGAAAAAGTAACTACTGGTAGAGAACCTGGTCCCTCATATAAAAAATGCATGATGCCTGCTTGGACCAGAAGATCCCTCATTCACCCATTTCCTCATTACAAGGGACCCAAACTTGTTTGGGTTCCTAAGTCTAACTCTTGATTTTCTTGTGCAGGGAACAGTGAAAGGAAACATCCTACAATGGTACATGGATAATGGCTGCTCAAAGCATATGACTGAAAGTACAAATGATTTCCTTTCACTTAAAGCCCTGCAAGGAGGGAGTGTATCCTTTGGAAATGGAAAGAAAGGATACATTCTAGGAGTTGGAAGGATTGGGAGGTCTCTATCACACTCAATCGAAAATATGTACTACATGAACGGGTTGAAATACAGCTTGCTAAGTGTTTCCTAGATCTGTGACAAGGGAAATACGGTGGAATTTGTGTCAAAAATATGTACAGTCATAAACCTAGTGACTGGTGAGGTGGTGCTAATGGAAAAAAAATACAAAAATATCTATGTTGCTGATTTTAAGTCTCTGCATAATGGTGATATCAACTGTCTAAGTGCTATTGATGATGATGTTGAATTATGGCATAAGAGGCTAGGTCATGCAAGCTTCACGTTGCTGAACAAATTAGTCAGGAAGAACCTGATTCGTGGTCTGCCCAAGTCAAGTTTCAAAGATCACAAAGTGTGTGATGCATGTGTAAAAGGCAAGCAAGTCAGATCCTCATTCAAGCCCAAAAAGGAAGTCAGTACCTTAAGGCCACTTGATCTTCTTCACATGGATCTATGTGGATCCATGAGGGTGGAAAGCAGAGGAGGAAAGAATATATCTTTGTTATAGTTGATGATTACTCCAGATTCACCCGGACTCTGTTTCTCAGAACCAAGGATGAAACCTTTGAAGTGTTTGTTGCCTTCGTCAAAAGGATTCAAGTGAAGAAGGGTAATAATGTAGCTTGCATCAGGTCTGATCATGGGACAGAGTTTGACAATACCAAATTTGATGAGTTCTGTACTGAAAATGGTATCACTCACAATGTTTCATCTCCAAGAACACCTCAACAAAATGGTGTTGTGTAGAGGAAGAATAGAACTCTTGAAGACATGGCAAAGACAATGTTGATTGACTGTGGGATCGCAAAGAATTTCTGGGCAGAAGCTGTCAATACTACTTGGTTAACAAGTGCATGAGCAGGTCCCTTCTGAACAAAACTCCATATGAACTGCTGAATGGAAGGAAGCCCAAGCCGACACATCTAAGGACTTTTGGGTGTAAATGTTTTGTCCTCAATAATGGAAAGGAAGCTCTTGGAAAATTCGATGCCAAAAATGATGAAGGAATCTTTCTGGGATACTCATCCCAAAGCAAAGCTTAAAAAGTATACAACAAAAGGACTCAATGTGTTGAAAAGAGTATACATGTGATCTTTGATGAATCTCACCTCTCTTGTGAGAAGGACAGGCGTGTTGACCAAGATGGAGAACCTTTATCTGTTCCAGGTGAAGTTATAGATACGAAAAATGGAAAGGCAGACATGATGAGTCATGTCAAGGAATCCAGTGAAGATGATGCAAATACATCTCCATCTATTGGAGAGGAACCTGGTCCCACGATCACAACAATTGAAGCTGAAAATAGAGTTGCTGATGTAGTCCAAGGTACTCCACTTGCTGAAGTAAGAAGCGGCCAAGAACCTCAGTCAAGTATACCTGGGTCCTCTACAAATGAGATTCAGGTGTTCAAACCAGATCAAAAGCCAAAAATCACTTGCCTTTTCAGCCTTTCTTTCCCAAATAGAGCCCAAAAACATCAAGGAAGCATTGAAGGATGCAGACTGGATCACAACCATGCAATAGGAGCTTCATCAATTTGAAAGAAACAAGGTATGGCACCTGGTTCCTTGACTCGCATATAGAACTATCATAGGGACCAGATGAGTATTCAGGAACAAACTTGATGAGTTTGGAAATACAACAAGAAACAAGCAAGGCTTGTAGTTCAAGGCTACAATCAGGAAGAAGGGATTGATTATGATGAAACATTTGCTCCAGTTGCTTGAATGGAAGCTATCAGAATTCTTATTGCCTTTGCATCTCATATGGAATTCACATTGTTTCAAATGGATGTCAAAAGTGCATTTTTGAATAGTTTTCTGAAAGAAGAAGTTTATGTCAAGTAGCCTCTTGGATTTGAGTGTCATGAGCATCCTATGCATGTGTATAAGCTGGACAAGGCATTGTATAGACTAAAGCAGGCTCCCCGAGCTTGCTATGAAAGGTTATCAAAGTTTCTTCTAGAAAATGGCTTCACAAGAGGAAAAATTGACAACACTCTTTTTCTGAAGAAACGAGGGAGGAACCTGCTCATTGTTCAAGTATATGTTGATGATATCATTTTTGGAGCCACAACTGACTCTCTTTGTGAAGAGTTTGCAAAACTCATGGGGAGAGAGTTCGAGATGAGTATGATGGGAGAATTAAATTTCTTTCTGGGACTTCAAGTGAAGCAATCTAAAAGGGAAACATTAATAAGTCAACAGAAGTACATCAAGGAGCTGCTAAAAAGGTTTGACATGGAAGCATCTAAAGTTATTGACACTCCCATTGTCATAGCTACGCGTCTAGACATGGATGAACCCGACTCCCCTCTAAATCAGACCATGTATAGAGGCCTCATAGGATCACTCCTATATCTCACTGCAAGCAGACCAGACATTGTGTTCAGCATGGGTCTCTGTGTAATGTTCCAATCAAATCCAAAAGAGTCTCACCTGAAGGTTGCTAAAAGAATATAGAGATATCTTAAAGGAACGCAAGACCTGGTTCTCTACTATCCCCCAGGTGATAACTTTGTTCTCATTGGGTATGTTGATGCTGATTATGCAGGATATCTGGTGGACAGGAAAAACACGTCTTGAATGACACATTTTCTGGGTTCTTGTCTCATCTCATGGGGTACAAGGAAGCAAAACTCAGTGGCACTCTCAACTGCTGAAGCAGAATATGTAGCAGCTGCTTCTTGCTGTGCTCAATTGCTGTGGATCAAGCAATAGTTGGAGGACTTTGGAGTGTACTCAAATTGTGTACCTATCTTATGTGACAATACAAATGCACTTAACATGGCCAAAAATCCAGCCCAACACAAGAGGACCAAGCACATTGATGTACGACTTCACTTTCTCAGAGACAATGTTGAAAAAGGGCTCATCTGTATGAAGTTTTGCAGCACTGATGATCAGATTGCAGGCATCTTCACCAAAGCCGTGAGCAGAGAGTATTTTGAAAGAAATCGCCTGGCACTGAGGTTGATAAAACCCAACTGATGGACCTGGTTCCCCAATGACTGGTTATGAAAGAAATGTACAGGTAAAATTAGCTAAAAGTATTTTCTGGCAAAGTCTAACTCATTTCTATATCGTTACAGGTAGACACGCATGATGGTTATAGAGCAGCTGATGCAGTGCTTGCTGATAAAAAGGGTTAAGCTTCCATTTGCAAGACCTGTTAGGGAACCTGGTTCTCTGACAATAGGTTAGTAGCTTCTTTGTTTTCTCATACACAATTTAGAACAAATAAAAACAATGCCACATCATCAGTGTGTCAGTCTCTTTACTTTGTGTCTTTTGAACCAGAACGTCTCACATATTACTGAACAACCCGACTCCCCAAATAAAACTACCACCGTTTCTTAACCGGCCCCTCATCTCTCATAAATGCATCTATCAAGGTCACAAATCCTCATATCAAACTTCAAACTCTCCACTTCCCTTTCTATCTTCTCAAACCACTAATCTCTCCAGTAAACTCCATCATGACTGAGAATCAAGAAAACTCCGATGCTCTCAACAATACCCCCATCGAGTCCACACCAGTCGAAACTCCAATAGTAGACTCTTCAACGAATACCACCACCAGTCCAAACCCTTGAGAGTAGTTTCCCCCACACTTAGTCTCCTCACCTACCCACTCAAGTTCTAGTTCTCATCGGAGTCGCAAAACTTCGACTCCGAAAAAGTTTGTGGCTACCAGCTCTCCTCCTGTCTCGCCGGTAAAACAAAGTGAACATGGTGAACGGGGTAACCTGGTCCAAGAGGGAAATCAAGAAACATCGAATCTCGTTATGAAGAAAACTCAAGTGCAAACCAAGAGGCTAGTCCTGACAATTCTGACTCAACCATGACAAGTCGTGAGTCTACAGGTAGCACTCATCCTTCTGTTGAGATTTCCATGGAACCACAAGAAAAAGAGGCAATATAAAATATGCTCTCCATAGTTGGTGAAGGGTTTTTTTGTTGAAGAAGGTGCAGAGGGGTCTGAGCCTCAGGGGGAAGAGCCTCAGGACAAAATAGATGGGAGAGAGCTTGTGCCGCTTGAAACTTCGGCACAAGATGATACTACTGGGGTCCCTAATAATGGACCTGATCCCTCCACGGAGGATCCCGATCAGGGGTCATCTCCACAGGTTAGTATTGATCCTGCTCCTTCTCCCCATTTCTATGCTGAACCCTTGTTTATGGTGGTGCCTGAGATGCGGTCTGATAATGAAGAAGATTTGGATGATATGGTGATTGCTAATTTTTTCAGGGCTAGGAGTAAGACAGTTGTAACTCCAGATCCAACACCTAAGTGACCCACTACACGGTTGCATAAAAAGGAGGCTCTAGAGTCTGCTCTTAAGAAAAGTCAAATGAGTCAAAGAAGGAGAAAGTTGGTAAATGATGGAAAAGCTGTACATGAAAAGGTCATTCCTGTTGTTAATGTAGATGAGGAAGCAGAAGAGGAACCTAGTTCCTTGAGTCTCATGCCAAGGCAGAAGCACTCCCTCTCTCTCTCAATCCAAAAGAAACACTTCTACAAGTGTGGGAGTCTAATCAAGAGTGTTGATGCTGTTCCTAGTGAATCGTTTGTGGAGAAATCTGGTGATAAGACAGTAAAAGAGAGTGGTGGAAAGTCTGATGGTGAAGAAGTGGAAAATTCTGGTGAAAATGTGCATAAAAAATCAGTGGAGAAGGGAAAGTCTATTCGCAAGTCAGTGAAAAGAAAAGTGGATGATGATGAGGAACCCGGTTCCTCCAAGAAACCAAAAGTTGGTAAGTGTTTGAGTTTGGGGAAAGAGAAATTGAGAAATCAGAAGGTGCCGTGGGGACGCGCATTTGCCCTTGACATTGTGAAGCTTGCTGGGATGAGACAGTTAGTGGAGATTTGTGATTTCCAACAGTGGACTTATCTGTTTACAAATGATGTTCCAAAAGTATATAAGGAGGAGGTGCAGAGTTTTTATGCTGACCTCTTCACAGTTGAAGATGATCACATATGTGTGTTGGTAAATGGGGTGTACATAGTGATGGACTCTGCCGTGTTAGGGTCAATTCTGGGTGTTCCTGCTGAGGGGTTGTCGTGTGTTCAAGGTGCCTGCTCATCCAATTTCAGAAATGCTACTGTCAAGGACAAGGCAATCCAGCAAGGGGAACGGGTGTATAAAAATGCACTCCTTCCAGTATATCAGTTGCTTTTTGAGATGGTTAACAAAGTGCTGCTTCCCCGCGCTGAGAGGAGATCTATTACATCCAAAGCTGACCTGGTCCTTATGGAAGCCTTGGATGGTTTTACCACTATCAATATGCCTGGGATAATGATTGAGAATATGCAAAAAGTGGCAGACTTTAAGGATGGAAACCATGGGCTACCTTATGGGTTTCTTCTAACAAAGGTCTTCGAGTTCTTCAAAGTGCCTCTGGGACAAGCCAAAGTGGGCACTAAAAAGCAAACTTTCTCCAAGACCACTCTTGAGGAGTATGAGCGTATTGACAAGGACGGAGGAGTTGGAAGTACCTCTACCATCTCTCAACTGATAACTGCTCAAAATAGTTCCACAGAGGAGATCCGAAAGTTGAAGGCAAGGAACGCGATTTTTGAGAGTCAGCTCAGTCAGCTACAAGAGGCACGAGGTTCCAGTAGTTCTCCCAACTGAGAGGTTGCCTGCCTGACGCAGGAGAATGCTGAGCTCAGGAAACAGGTAGAGGACCTGAAAGAAAGACTGCTCAATGAGCAAATATTCGCGAATGCTCGCATGGATCTTGTCCTCAAAACCCTTGCCCCCTCATCGAAGCCCTCTTCCTCTAGTGCCCCCTAAGCAGTGTCACTTTCAGTGTCCGTCTCTTATGAATGTCTCTGATGATGCCTTTTTGTTGTTGGTACTTGTTTTTGTTTTTGTTTTGGAATCGTGGATGGTAACATTGAATCTTCTCCTATTTTTAAAATCCACATTATTTTGAGTAATTTTTTCCCCTTTTGCCGTACATGATATTGTTTCTTTGTCTCTGTTTTCTATCATGTTTGTGTGCACACAAGTGGCATGAGTTAACCACGCTAGACTTCTTTTTGCTATTTACTTAGTATTCTTATTTTTATGATGCCAAAAGGGGGAAGATTTTTGCATAATTGAATAATGATGTGTGCACTGATTAAGGGGGAATACAGATTCAGGAGAAACTAAATGACCGTCCTATTTATGTTTTTTGTGGCTCTTCGTAGGATTTTCAATTATAAGTTTGTCATCATCAAAAAAGAGAAAATTGATAGGTTATAACTACCTTTATTTTATGTTTTGATGATCTAACAAACTTAATGTCAAGAACCAGATAAGGAACCTGATCCACATTGGTTCACATTCCCAAGCACATGGAAACAACCAGACTTAAGCTGGAGATGTTCGTCAGTACCTCAGAAGTTAAAGAATCAACAAGGGAAATATATGGTTTTCAGTTCCCCTGGTGATTGTACTAAGTCAACTCTCCACAACTGGAAAGTGACTGACTGCACATGCAATAGTACAGCAGTCACCTCCATTGGGAAGGACCTTGTACCAAAGTTGCTTACATCATTCAAGTGATGTCATCAATGTTATATCAATATTAATCCAAAGACAAAACATCACTTGAACACTTAGAGAATTCACTCAAGAACTTTAACAGTGATCAATCTCCAATCAACAATTCTCAAGTGCATCAAGAACAGAGAACAATACGGCTACGAACCAGTTCCCATATCAAGTGATTGCATGTCCTTAGTTGAGTTGTAACTTTGTTAAAGTTCTCAATTATAATTCCTTCTTAGCTTGTTTATAAGAATTGTGAAGGAAACCCTTTATAAATCATAAACCCTTGTGTTTGTGTCTTGGCTAGAGCTAGTCGAGTTGTAAAGTCTTTGTAATAGAGTTATTATAAAGTGACTTGTAATAGAGTGTTACAAGTTAGTGAGGGATTAAGAGGTTAATTCTTAGGTTACTTAGGTTGTAATCTGAAAGTTGCTCAGTAGTGAAGTTGAAATCCTACAAGGGTAGGTCGTGGTTTTTAATCCCGTTGAACTGGAAATTTTCCACGTAAAATTCCTTCTGTCATTTACTTAGTGTAGTGTGAGTGGTTTCTGTGAGAACTTATAGAGAACCTGGTTCTCTATATAGTTTGGTGGACCCTTAAATTATATCAGAGCTTGAAGTAATTGCTCGTCCAAATATGAGTAAGAAAGGTGTAACTCCCGCAAAGATGAAAACTTTATGCCATCAGAGGGTAGTTCGAGCTTAAATCCACGTAACCTAAGCACCTTTAAAGCTTTGCCAACATACATCAGGCAACCTTTTGTGTCTGTTTACGACACCAGCTAAAATAACTCTTTGATATTATAGGCTACCATTATTTTAATCCAATTATCCAGAAACATTAACCATCTATCTGATACCTTTACTATGAACCTTTGTATAGAGATCTTCTGCTTTTGCCGATTTGCCTGAATTTGATCCACAACTGTTTCTGACTTCAAATAGAAAGCATTACAAAAATCTAAGCAGGCTAGCGAAGTCCAAGCTCTATTCCAAACCTTAGACAATATACTCGTTTTTGCATCATCTTTAATATCAAGGAAAGACTGAATGTGCTCCAAAATTGGCTGTGGTAGTTTCGAAACTAGATCTGTTTCTTCCATTGCTGCCAAAATATTTTCTATAACCTTTAACAAAAGGAGCTACCTGACACAAAATAAATAAAGAAATAACATATATATATATGAATTGCACACATATATCTAAGTAACAAAGTATATTCCGAATTTATTTAAAATTTTCGTAACAAATTTACGGCCAGTTGACTCTGTATAAATTGCTTCTGACTTGCAAAAAATTACCCCAGAATATTTGCTTTCACAACTAGCAAAATCATTAAACCTTCTGTTGCAGATTTGCACTTGTCTAATGAAAGATTGTACTAATTCATTCTACCCAAACTCTTTTGTTTCCCCTCACAATAAAGTGATTTAACTACAATACCTGATTTATGTAACAAAAGGTGCAAGATATTTTATGAATATATAAAATCATAATCGGGTCAGAGTTAGGGTTAGACGTACATAGCTTGCCAGCTATCAGGTTATCACTAGTACAAACTAGGGTTCGAGCCTTAGAAAGAAAAAATTACCAACAAAAAGAAGTTACAATCTAGGATTTTGATAACCACGAAATGGCGTTGACCTCTATGTATAAATAGTCACAGATCAATAACTATTGGGCCTTCATAGAATTTCTTTTTTAAATATAATAAATAAAATACCTTTTAAATAAAAAGGTGTGTTAGTTAGTTAGTACTATGAGACCTAAGTGTACATATTAGAAGTTGTGGTATGTTCGAGTTATTTTAGGAAGTTAGTACCTAATTGTTAGATATACTTGCATATAGTTGGGTGTTTATGCCAATTAATTAGTTGAGCTATTTTTTCAAATTACAGACCCTCTACTCTCTTCTTCTGCGCATGATTTTAACATGATATCAAAGCATGGAAGATAGATTCATGGATTTCGAAGCTCAACCCAGTAAGATCACCTCTTACATTCTTCAAAATTGAAAGTCATCACTGTATTCTTCATTTCTCAGTAGATCGGTGAAATTTCTGCAGAAATTGTAGAATTTCGTTGATGTTTTTTCTTTAATTTCTTCGATTGTGTGTAATTGAGTTGAATTTGATATTGTTCACCAATGGCGGATAAAACTAAGATCGATTACACACATCCTTTGTTCCTACAACCCTCCGAAACTCCAGGATTGGTGTTGATTCCAATCTAGCTCACAGGTTCTGAGAATTAAGGCTTGTGGAGTAGATCCATGCGGCTTGCATTTTAGGCAAAGAGCAAATTAGGGTTCATCAATGGAACATGCATTAAGGCATCATTTGAAGATGATCTCCATGAGGAATGAAAGACATGCAATGCAATAGTGCATTTATGGATTATGAAATCTGTCTCGAAAGATCTATTGAGTGGAATCATTTATGCATCAAATGCACATGCTGTGTGGGAGGATCTTAAGGAACGTTTTGATAAGGTGAATCGAGTGAGAACTTTTCAGTTACACAGAGGGATCTCGAGACTGTCACATGGATCTGACTCTGTAGCTGTGTACTTCACAAAATTGAAGGAGCTATGGGCAGAGTATAATGTGTTGGTACCATCCCCAAACTGTGGATGTGTGAAATCGAAGGAGTATGTAGTGCACTTACATCAACAGAGGTTGATGCAGTTTTTGGATGGCTTGAATGATACATATGATCAAGCTAGGAGGTAGATTTTAATGAAAACAACTAAGCCAACTCTTAATCAAGTATATGCTATGATCACAAGATGAAATTCAGCAGTCTATGGGTGGTAGTGCAATGGCAGAAAAGGTGGATCCTATGGCAATGCAAGCAGAAAGAGGCCAAGAATTCCAAGGAAAGAAACAATTCCTAGAGTGTGAACATTGCCATATGAAAGGCCACACTAAGGAAAATTTGTGAAGACTCGATAAGTCATTTAGAGTTTTAACCCTTAGTTTTATATTTCAAAACCTCAAATAGCTCCTTTTAGCCTTTCTCAATTTGCGTGCGCAGTACGTGTCTTCTTCTGGAAGGTTTTATGTGAAAAAACTGATTAAAGTGTGAAATCATGCCTTAAAAGTTACTTGAGTTGACTTCGGTCAATGTTTTGAGCAAACGGATCCAGATCCATATTTTAGTAGTCCCGATGGATCCGTATCGTGATTTGGGACTTGGACGTATACCCGAAATCAAATTCGGAGGTCCCTAGCTTGATTTATAGTAATTTGTTGAATATTTGAAATTTAAAGGTTTAAAGAATTTATAAATTCTACCGAAGTTTGACTTTATTGCTACCGGGTCCGGATTTTGGTTCAGTTCATTACTGTGTTTATGATTTTTCTGTAAAATTTGGTGCAAAACGGAGACATGATTCGGACGTCTAGTTGTTAAAATGAAAATTCTTAAGTTTTATTGAAAAATTCATTCGTTTTGGTATCTGATTCATAGTTCTAGGTGTTATGTGTTTTGATCGCGCGAGCGAGTTCATATAATATTTTCGGACTTGTGTGCATATTTGGTTTGGAGCACTGAGGACTCGGGTGAGTTTCAGATAGGCTACGGGTATTTCGGACTTATAAAATTCTGGTTTTCTTTCGCCTATGGTGATTTCTTCTTCGCGATCGCAAAGAGTAAACTGGGCTGGGGCGGATTTCCTTAATCGCGAACGCGATAGCTTGGTTGCAAATGTGGAGCAATGGTGGACTTACCCTTCGCGGACGCAACTAGCTTCTCGCGAATGCGTAGGCTTTGGACCTCGGAAAGGGAACAGTGCTTTCTTCTACGCGAACGCGAGAAACAGCTCGCGAATGCGAAGGCCTGGGGGAACAGCCTTCACGAACGCGGCAGGTCCTTCGCGAACGCGATGAAGATCTGACGCACATACCTTAAAACATTTCAAAAACGGGATTTCACCTATTTTTTGCCATCTTTCCATTAGAGCTCGGCCTAGAGGCGATTTTGAAGAGAAAATTCATCACCAATTTATAGGTTAGTATACTTTAACTTATTTTCTTCCATTTCTAAAATCACCCATTAATGTTTAGCCATAATCTTTGTTCTTCCATGGTAGAAAACTAGGGATTTATGAAGAATTGGGGGTTTTGGGGGAGGGAGGGGGAATTCAGGATTTAGACCTTAATTTGGGGTCGGATTTTGAAACTAATTACATAATCGGGAATGGGATGAATGGGTAAATGGGTTTTGGTCCGAATCTCGGGTTTTGACCAAGCGAGCACGAGGTTGGATTTTTTTTGACTTTTTGGGAAAAGTGTAAAAATCCTAACTTTATGCATTGTAATTGATTCCCTTGGTATTATTTGTTGATGTCGAGTCGATTTTGGTTAGATACGATTGGTTTGGAGGCAGATTCTAGAGGAAAGGCCCCGATAGAGCTCTGAGTTAATTGCGAAGTGAGGTAAGTGTCGTGGTTAACCTTGACTTGAGGGATTAGGACTTGTTTGCCTATTTGCTACGTGTTTAAATGTTTGGGTACACCGTATATGTGAGTTGACGAGTACTTATGCGTTATTGTTGGGTTAAAGTATGTGGGTGAAACTTGTTTCCTTGTAATTTATTGCCTACTTTACTTATGATACCCATGCTTAGATTAGTTTATTTCTAATTTGATCTTTCTTTCCGCATTATGAATTAATTATGATGGTCGAGTATATTTGGAAGTTGAGGTTTGGCATCTTGGATCCATTATTGACGTAAGGTTTACTATTGCATTCTCTATCTCCCAAAATTTTATATTCATTATCACATGGTAAGGAAGAGTGTAAAAGCACGAAGAGTGATGTCGTGCCGTTTATTGCTTCATTTATTGATTAATACCTAGTGAGGAAGAGATTAAAATTTCGAAGGGTGATGCCGTGCCGTATTTATCGTTTCATGGTGAGGTTGAGAGTAAAAGCACGAAGGGTGATGTCGTGCCATTATTATCATTTCATGGTAAGGTTGAGAGTAAAAGCGCGATGAGTGATTCCGTACCATCTTTATTCATTATGTTTTTCCGTTTTTATTGGTTGATGATTATTTGACTGTTTTATGTTATCATTCATGTTGTAGTTATCGTATCTTGTTCCCCTTTCGCATGTCCCCTCCCAATCGTACATATTAAATCTTTATTTGCTACTATGTTGCACATATATCTACATTTGTACAAGTTTAATTATGTGAGTGTCCTATCATAGCCTCGTCACTACTCGAAGTTAGGCTCGGCACTGACGGAGTACATTGGGTCGGTTGTACTGATACTATACTCTGCACTTCTTGTGCATATTTTGGTACTGGTCCCAACTGTACGTGAGGTGCATCAACTCAGATTATCACATTTGGAGACTAGAGGTAGATCTGCTGGCGTTCACAGACCTTGAAGTCCCTTTCCTCTTCCCTTATTTACTATTCATTTCATTCGAAATAATTATATTTATTTTAGACTCTATTTATAGAACTTCTAGTAGCTTGTGACTTGTAACTCTAGATCCGGATTGTACTTAGATATGTTGGTTATTATGCCACTTCGTACTTCATTTTAGCTTCATTTAAGTTTAATTGGTTTAATGATTTGAATTATTTAAAAATTGGCTTAAGAATTTCTCTAACATTAGCTTGCCTAGCAAGTGAAATGTTAGGCGCCATCACAGTCCCGAAGGTGGAAATTTTGGGTCGTGACAAAATTGCTTCAAAATCATTGGATATCTTGAAGATTTCAGAGGAAAGACGGGGAATCAAGGCAGATATTATAGACCTAAAGGACCTTTTACTGCAGTTAACAATGTAAAAGGACCAACATCCTCTAATTCTCAAGGAACATCACATCATAAATGAGATTTCTTCTTCACTGAGGCACAATATCAATAGATTCTACACTTGCTCAAGAAGGATGCACAAAATGACAATCAGACACAAGCTAACATGGCAAGCAATATTATGTCTCTTACATCAAATGTTTATAATGATAACTTGATAGTGGATTCAGGGGCCACTAACTAGGGACTTACAATGTGGTGCTCTTTTTCTGCCCAAACGGTGTGTCTTTTATGACCTTTACAGTAGTAGGGTGAAGGGGATTGGTAAGAAAACTGGTGGACTTTATCTTCTGAGGGGAAGAGGAACATGATAGTTAGAAGTTGCTCTTATCAACACATTGGAGAAGAGTGAAGTTTCAGGAGAACTTTGGCACAGGAGATTAGGACATCCTTCATTACCAGTGATACAATATGCTTCAGTCTTGCATAATAAAGTAGACAATACAATACAAAATAAATGTTCCATTTGTCCCTTGGCTAAACAATGTAGATTGGTTTTTTCTATTAGTGAGCACCTAAGTACAAAACTATTTCAACTTGTTCACATGGATGTATGGTGACCTTATAAAGTTGCTACACATGACAATAAATATTACTTCCTTACAGTGGTAGATGATTACACTAGATCAACTTGGATTTTTATAATGCTATTGAAAAGTGAAACCATTATATTTTTGAACCAGTTCTTCTGTATGGTTAAGACATAGTTCAACACATGCATTAAAGTGATTAGAACAGACAATGGTAGAGAGTTCTTTAATCAAAATTGTAGTGAGTTCTTGCAGGGTCATGAAGTAATCCACTAGAGTAGCTGTGTGCATACCCCACAATAAAATAGGGTGAGTGAGAGAAAACACATGCACATCTTAGACACTGCTAGAGCACTAAAATTCCAAGCTGGGGTACCAAGAAGATTTTGGGGAGAATGTATTCAAACAACTGTTTATCTTATAAACAGAGTTCCTACTAGAGTGCTAGGTGGGAGAGTCATTTTGAATTGTTATATGGAAGGCCACCTTCCCTAGCACATCTGAGAACCTTTGGATATTTGTGCTATGCTACAAATGTGGTTAAGGAAGACAAGTTTGGTCCAAGAGCTAAGGAAGCAGTCCTAATGGATATTCCACCACTCAGAAGGGGTATAGATTATTTGACAAGGCTACTAACTCTTTCTTTGTTAGCAAAGATGTCTTGTTCAGGGAATCTGTGTTTCCTTTTATCACAACACAACATCAACAAGTCTCATAACCCATTGTAGATATTTTTGAATCCCAACAACAAGGAGAACTGCACACCATGGAGTCAGTAGGATTAGTAAATATCATTGAACCCGAGGAGCATGCAGATGCAGGTTCACTTGGTGCAACAGATCGAGTAACATCTGATTCAGATACTCATGAAGGTGTGGCTGATCAAACAGATATATCAGATGCACCAGATGCAACTGACCCAACAGATACACCAGCTACAACAATTGATCACACAGCTGCACCAGATATAACTGATCAGGAAAGTATACGCGATAGGGTTACTCCAACATTTCAGGAACAGACTGCTCCAACATCACTTCCTATTGACTCTACAATTCATGTTTTGCTCACCAGGCAATCAACTTGAACTAAGTATCCTCAAATCTGGATGTAAGACTATGTTGTTGCCACCAAACAAGACTCACATTGCCTTTACCCTATTTCCAACTTCTTGTCTTATGATAGTGTCACAAATAAGTACAAAGACTACATAAGGGCCTTCTCCATAACCAAAGAACCACAAAACTTCAGAGAATCAGTGCAGGATGACAGATGGATTCAAGTCATGAAATAAGAGATTGAGGCATTGAAGGACAACAAGACATGGGAAGTAGTGGACCTGCCTCCTAAGAAATCATCTATAGGGTCAAAATGGGTTTACAAGATCAAGTACAAATCCAACAAAGAGGTGAAAAAATTTAAGACTCGCTTGGTTGCTAAGGGATATAATCAATAAGAGGGCCTAAGACTATCATGAAACTTTTTCACCAGTCGCAAAGATGGCAGTCAGGTCATTAATAGCATTAACTGCTTCTAAAGATTGAGGCCTTTATCAAATGGATGTATTCAATGCTTTCTTACAAGGATACCTATATGAAGAGGTCTATATGGATTTGCCTTAAGGTTTTCAAAGATAGAGGGAGAAAAAGGTCTGTAGGTTGTTGAAGTCCCTATATGGAGTTAAACAAGCATCAAGGCAGTGGAATCTTAAACTTACAGAAGCCTTACTTAGTGCTGGCTTCAGTCAAAGTGTTTATGACTACTCCTTGTTCACTAAGAAATCTGGGAATGAGATTGTCATTATCCTAATCCATGTGGATGATTTACTGTTGACTGTAAGCAGTATGGAGCTCATTAATGAAGCCAAGTCAGTATTACATCAGAAGTTTAAGGTGAAAGATTTAGGTGAACTAAGATACTGTCTGGGCATTGAAGTCTTGAGGTCTCAGCAAGGAATCCTCCTTAATGAGAGGAAATACACCATAGTGCTCATCTCAAAGATAGGCTTAAGTGGAGCAAAACCTGTTATTACACCCCTAGAACTCAATCAGAAGCTTACTTCATTTGAATATGATAAGGGGATTGGAAATAAAGTATCTGATCCTTTGGTAGATGTCACATGCTACCAAAAGCCGATAGGGAAACTCCTGTACCTTACAGTCACCAGACCAAACATCAATTATGCACTACAGATTTTGAGTCAATCCATGAAGACTCCAAAAGGATCCCATGTGGATGCAGCCACTCATGTAGTGAGATATCTCAAGCAGGCACTAGGTATGGGAGTGATCATCAGAAGAGGACCAGCTGATGCCTTGATTGGCTTTTGTGATTCAAACTGGGCAGCATGTCCAATAAGCAGAAGGCCTGTCAGTGGTTACCTTTGTTAAGTTTGGTGATTCCCTAATATCTTGGAGGTCAAAGAAGCAACACAGTTCTAGTATATTATACTGGAGCCAGCAAAGTATATCGGTCCAGCATAATATACTGGAAGTTCATACACATGTGCACCGAACTCCAGTATATTATGCTGGACCGGTCTCTATTGCACCAAAATAGTGGCTATTTTTTAATGACTTGGCAAACGCCAGCTATTTTTGAATGACCAGTCCGAAAATTGACTAGCCCGTGCTATTTTGACAATTATCCCTGCCTCAATAGAAATGGCCAGACTCTGACATAATTAGGTTGGCTAAATTTGTGGATGCAGAATAAACAAGCTTCGAAAATTATGAGAATAACATGGGTATATTTTGGAAATAATTAGGCAAAGTTATAGCCTTTCCCTGTGATTGTGCACAAGAATCGCTGCTTTAATAATGACAAAGAGACTTTCAACTAGTAAGTTGCTTTTGGCATGCCCCAGTTCTCTTAAGCATGGAAATAAAAGTAGCCACCAGATTAATTATGTCATATTTACCATCACAAGGAAGATGGAGAACACTCTGCTCTCATAATCGACTTCCGTCAAATCAAGCACGTCCTAATTGTGATATTTTCTCCTTTCTCTATTTGATTAGGAAATCAATCTTTTGAATTCTAGAAGTGAATATCTTTTTCGTAACAAAATACTGCTTTTAAATTGTTGAAAAATATGAATCCATAACACAATGAAAGAAGAACACAAAAGATCAAGGCCTAAAACACGTTAAAGAACACCTTCCTAGAATGGATATTTACTTCTTCTACTTCGCGAGATTGCTCTAAGATTGAATATAAACAATTTTATGGATATGCAAATCTTTTACAACAACAACAAAATACCTAGTATATTCCTGCAGTATGAGTTCTGGAAAAAGTAATATATATGCAGACCTTACCTCTACCATGAAAAGACAGAGATATTATTTTGCGATAGTTGACACGTCTAGATAGAAAAGCAAAGAAGTATTTTATGGCTTTTAAGTGTATAACTTGGAGAAGAAAAAAAGAATTTGAAGGAGAATCAAATCTAGAAACAACAAGTATAGTGAAGAAAAAGACCAACTTAAAACACATTGTTAGAATCATGCGCAGAAGCAGTGAGTAGAGGGTCTATAATTTGGGAAAATAGCTCAACTAATTAACTGGGCATAAACAACCGACTATATACATATATCTAACAATTCGGTACTAACTTCCTAAAATAACTCTAACACACTATAACTTTTAATATGTACACTTAGTCCCCATAGTACTAACTAACTTCTATATACACCAATACTCCCCTTTAAGCTGAAGGGTATAAAATATTTAACACACCAAGTATGCTAAGTAGAAACTGATGATGAGGTGATACCAAGCCTTTGGTGAGTATGTCTGCTTGTTGATTTCTTGTGGAGATGTACTGTATTTGTAAGATCCCTTGTTTGAGCTTCTCCCTGATGAAGTGACAATCTATTTCAATGTGCTTTGTGCGTTCATAAAAGATGGGATTAGCATCTATTTGTATTGCTGCTTTACTATTTGAAAATTAGATAACTGGCTGGTGAATTGGAGTCCATAGTTCTGCAAACAGTCCTCTTAACTACACTATCTCAGCTACTGCGGATGTCATACTTCTGTATTCAGTTTGAACAGTGTTTTCGTTCAGATTTATCTTTACATGAAAAATGGCTAAATTTCAATGACTTTTGAAACTGTGACTATTTTTGAATGACCACTTGTAAATCTGACTATTTTTAAATTTCTCCCGGGATAATTGTTTGAAGATAGAATTGAATGGCCCAAAAAGGAATGTCAGCCTTAGTAAAACCCATGGGCCTTTAAATTTTTCTCGTACTTTGCAAGCCTGTAATGGATCATTTTTATTTGAAGAATTGACCTAAATAGCTACACTTACAATCGCTTAAATTAAAAATAGCCAGGAGATGTATAATGTGTGTGTATATATATAATTAGAACGCGCACAAATTACTCTACAACTCAAACCAGGTGATCCAATTCTGCAATAATTTGAGAAGGAGAAATATCAAAAATTCAGGAAGTCTTCTTATATGGATGAAATCTTCTTACAACAAAGAAGTAAGGCAACATGGCTAAGACTAGGTGATGATAACACAAGATATTTTTACTCAATTATCAAGTATAAAAGACTGCAGCAGACAATTACTCAACTTGTGGGTAAGGTATGAAGTGTTACAAACTTATCCTAAAGCAATAGCAACAATTTTGGTAGACCTCTATAAAGATTTATTGGGGAAAAAAGAGAGCCAAAAAATTAGAGCCTTCAGGAATTTCCTCCACAATAGTCATAGATTAACACTGGCACAAGAATTGGAACTGGTGTAGCCTTTCAATGAGAAGGAAGTGAAGGAAGCTATGTTTAGTATAGGGAGTAACAAAAGCCCAGGACCTGATGGTTACAACAGTGACTTCTTCAAAGCTACATGGAGCATCATATATATGAGATGTTATTACAATGGCAATATTATAATTTTTTCACAACGGGGAGCTGCTCAAGCAACTAAATGCAACAATGATTACCCTGATCCCTAAAGTTGATGTGCCTCAGAAAGCTGCTCAATTTAGACCCATAGCTTGTTGTAATATGCTATACAAATGCTTTTCTAAGCTGATATGTAAGAGGTTGAGGAAAGCAATAGCCCCCTAGTTGCAGAAAACCATGCATCATTTGTAGAGGGGAGGTCATTGCTGCACAATGTCCTCATTTGTCATGATTTCCTCAAGCACCACATCATGAAGACCATACCTAGATGCTTGATGAAAATTGAAATTAGGAAAGCATATGATATGATAAGCTGGGAATTCATTGAAGAGGCTTTAAGAGGATTTGGGTTTCCTCAATACTTTGTTCAACTGATAGTGACATGCATCACATCCACTAAATTTACTATTAAGGTGAATGGAGAGGGCATTGCTACTTTGCAGGTAAAAGAGGATTAAGACAGGGTGATCTCATGTCTCTTCTTGTTTTTGTACTGGTAATGGAGTACTTATCCAGAACTCTGAAAAGGATGAGTGAGCTACTTGATTTTAAATGGCATCCTATGTGTAAAACTACCAAATTGACACATTTGATCTTTTCTGATAATTTGATGATATCTTGCATAGGTGATATCAGTTCTGTTACTAGAGTGAAAGAAGCACTTGATCACTTTAGTGAGGTTACGGGTTTGATAGCTAATCAGAAAAAATCCAACATGTTTGTGGCATGTGTAGATGAAGATACAAATGAGCAACTGCTGAATATTACAGGGTTCACATTGGGGGCACTACCAATCAAATATCTAGGGCTGCCACTCTCCTAAAAAAAATGGAGCAAGATGGAATGCCATCAACTTGTAGAGAAAATCACCTCGAGAATCAACAATGCTTATTCTAAGAATCTGTCATATGTATGAAGATTGCAAATCATTACTGCAATGCTGTTTCAGTGTATAACTTCTGGGGGGGGGGGGGGGACTTATATAGCCTCAAAGTGTATTGAAAGAGGTGGATAGAAGATGTAGAGACTATCTTTGAGGAAGCTAAGAGGAGAAAAATAAGTGGCACTAGTATCTTGGGAGAAGCTATGCATCCCTAAGAAATATGGTGGTCTAAACATCAAAAGCTGTAGGAAATGGAATGTGGCTTCAGTTGGAAGTTGATATGACAACTCGCAAAGAAGGAGGATATATTATGGATTAGATGGGTTCATGGCCTTTATATGAGAGGAGACCAGAACATATGGACTCACAAGCCACCAGCTGATTGTAGCTGGTATTGGAGTAAACTGAATTCAATCAAGACAGAGATGATAGATTGGTATAACAATGGTACTTACTGCTTGTCACCTAATGGTAGATACTCTATCACACGAAGCTACAATACTATGCAGGGAGACTTGCATAAACTGGAAGTAGCATATTTAATTTGGAGTTCTATAATGCTTCCTAGGCACAAGATTATAGTATGGCTAGCTAATCAGGAGAGATTACTGACAAAGGAGATATTAGCAAAACTGCACACTACTAAAAATCACTTATTTACCGACGCAAATTATTGACGGACGTCCCTTGGTAATAAGGCTTTACCGACGGAAGTCCATCGGTAAGTGGTTGGTAGGTAAATTCTTCCTAGGTAAAATAAACCGACAGAATCCGTCGGTAATTACCGATGGACCCCATCGGAAAACCATCGGTACATTTTTGACAATAGTTGTCAAATAATTTTACTTACTGACGGATATCCGTCGATATATAGGAGTATTAATAATATCAATACCGACGAATATCCGTCGGTAAATGAAAAATAATTATTTAATAATACCGACGGACACCATCGGTAAGCTTAAAATTTTAATTTAGTAATTTAAAAATTAAAAATATGAATAAATTCATATTCCGATGGATATTCATCGGTATTTTCAATAAAATTTGAAAATTTGGTTCAAGACTACCGACAGACTCCCTCGCTAATTAAGAATGTTGGATTGAAAATGAATAATTGTTCCGACGGACTCTGTCGGTAAGTCCCTCGGTAAATCTGGTATATTTTTACCAGGGAATGCCTATTTTTTGCTGCACCACCTGCCAGCCAGAATATTACAATAGACCTGCCAGCCAAAACATTACAATAGAAACAAAAATGCAACCACGATAAAACTGAACTTAACAATAACAAAACTTTATAGACTATCCAAACATCGAAATTATCCCATCAAACATCAAAACTATCCAACCAAACTTCAAAATGTAACATTCAAAGTTAACATCAAACTAAACAACAATCCAACCAAACATAAAATCACTCCTCGTCTTCGGATTCCCCTTCATCTTCTTCATTATTTATATTATTTCCATCACTTTCATCTCCTTCATGAATGTGGCTTTTTGGCGGAGAGCGGGGCAGACCGATTAAGTGGTTCACTTGAGCCTTGAGGGAGTCGATGTCATTCCTAAGTGCATTTCTAAGTAGTGTAATTACCTCCACTTAGTGTAAATTTCAATAAATAGGCTATCAACCACTAAGATAATTAAGTAAATACTTATCGAGGGACTTACCGACTGCCTCCCTCGGTATTGTATAATAAAAAATATAAAATAATAATGTATAAGATTATATATTTAAATTACCGACGGAAGTCCATCGGTACTGTAAGAATAAAATTCAAAATATTATGTAAATGCAATAGCGATTGAGTATGTCGATAACTTTATTTTCTTTTTCATTTATTTTTTTAAAAGCACCGAGAGACACCGTCGATACATAAAAAAATAATTCAAAAATATAAATACAAAATATTTCGAGGGAGTCCGTCAGTAATGTAAGAACAAAATTCAAAATATTATGTAAATGCAATAACAATTGAGTATGTCGATAACTTTATTTTTTTCTCATTTATTTTTTTTAGAAGCACCGAGAGACACCGTCGGTACCTAAAAAAATAATTCAAAAATATAAATATAAAATATTTTGAGGGAGTCTGTCGGTAAATTACTGACGAAGTGCATCGGTACAACCAATTAAATGTTGACCCGTTAAAATATTATTTTTTACCGAGAGTTGTCCGTCAGTTATTTTAAAAATAATAGAAATTAAAAAGTTCAAAAGTACTGAGGGACTCCGTCGGAAAGTCCATCGGAATACTGACGGAAAAAAGCCCGCCGGTACTGCTGCGTCGGTAATCAGCTGTTTTTTTAGTAGTGGCAGATTCCCATTGATAGCAACTTCTTCTGTTTATGTGATGAGGCTAAGGAAAAAACTTCTTCTCACCCATTCTCTGAATGCAAGTGGATATCTGAGTTGAGAGTGATGGTGGAACAATGGTCGGGTATAAACATACAGCGGATGGGGATCAGCCAAAGTCTAATGTGGTTCCAAAGAAGACACTGGAGTAGTCACAAAAAAGAAATAGCAGCATCCATCTGGGGAGCTATGATCTACCACACTTGGAAAGTTAGGAACTCAAAACATTTCAAGGATGAAGAAATAGAGAGACAGTAATAACACAAATCAAACAGGAAATAAAGGAAAGATTAGGCCACAAGAAATGTTCGAAGAGAGCACATAGAGGCTTGCTTTTGATTCATAAGTATTTTCTAATTAGCTTGCTTTGTCAGAGGCTTGGAATTGTTCATCAACCTTCCTAGAACGTGGTTGAATGGTAATATATTCACGGTTATTACTAAAAAAAAAGTATGTATATATATCTACAATCGCTTAAATTGAAAGTAGCTAGGATATATATATATATAATTATGTATAATCTATGTATATATTAAAAAAATTAAACAATGAATTCAGGCGGCTATTTCGGTAAAGATCCGGTAATTCGGCAAGACCATTGAAACTTGGTCTTCATTTCTTTCCTTTTCTTTTTTGTTTTTCTTTTCCACATCGTAAAAAATACCTTGCCCTGAGGTCTATTAGATCAGTGTGGTTGCCATGCTGGTTTCTCTTTATCTAACTTTTTTGCAGTTTCAAATATGCTTGGTTTATTTATTGGATGTCAGTATCTTTTGGGTTGAATATTCTCTTTCGTTTCTAATTTGCATAAAGAACCAACACCAGATTAAGAGAGTAGAAGAGAGATAAAGACATATTTGTGAGCTGCTCACAATATAAAGGAGACTAGGATTTATAATTAGTTAAACAAAAATCAAAAACTGCATATTCAGTATGAGTACTAGTGGATATAATTTGTCCACTAATCCATTATGTGTTCAACTGAAAACAAAATGTCTTCAATTTCTACAAAACAGTTTGCTGTATAAGTGAAGTCTTTTTAACTAAAAGATACTAGTATATATATAAACTATAACGAATAAATCATAGTGTTTCAGCTTTACCATTTTAATTAGATTTTGGCATTCGTGTGTTTCCCTGCTAGACGAAGAAAATGTGAAATTCAAGTACCTTATATGGAAGTTGAAGAATAATTTTAACTAAATAAAAGAAAAGCTTACACTTCTTGTTTTCTTTCAGATTGTGCCAAGTTTCAGAAATCAAATGGTCTAATACATGGCCACATATTGAAAGATTTATTGGCTTTCTATTGCTTTTCTCTTCCTTAATTTATTTGCAGGTACCGAACGAGGATTGGATGAGTGCCTTAACTTTTGGAAGCCAAATGAATCAAAGAGGGTCCAGTATTTTTCTAGTATATATGTCTATTTTGCTACTAGCAAATTTAATAATTAAAAAAAGAAAAGAAATGGAAAGTTGGAAAGAAAGATTTGATTTGTGGAATCTAAGAGTTCAATAATTGAGCACTACTAAAAAACTCAATTTTCTTTCTTATCGGATGAGTCCCTTTCACTTTTGGAGTTACTTTTCTTTTAGGTTTATAAAATTCTAAACACTTTGTTAATGCAAACCTAATTTTCATGCAAAAACTTTGCAGACCACAATGCTTACACCTATAATTGCTTGCGGAAATAATCATAAACCAAATTGCTGTTATGTGCATGCACACCTCATCTTCCCTCCCAAGTGGAAGTGTCCACGTTTATAAGGGTTAATTGCACAGGATGTCACTCAATTTATAATACAATTGTAGGAAGGTCATCAAACTATATTTTCAGATGAGCAAGCACCTAGGCACAAGTTCAACATATTTTTATACTCTTAGTCCTAGTAAATTTGTGCATAAATCTGGATCTCGGGAGGATAAATGCTTGTGTCATCAAAAGTGAGCAACAAAAGGCTAATATTTGGAAAAAGACAAGAGCCACATCGATATTTAATTGTACAATTATTTATCATCCGGATATTATTCCACTAGCCCGTCTAGCTCAGTTGGTAGAGCGCAAGGCTCTTAACCTTGTGGTCGTGGGTTCGAGCCCCACGGTGGGCGCTGTTTTTTAACACTTTTTTGCCACAACTACCTAGGCCTGTGTATTTTCCTTCTATTTGTTTCTTATTTTTGCCTCTCTCCTGATAAGTGTTATGTGCATTGATGTCTTTTATGAGTGTGATAATTACCATGCCTGTTTCATTTCAGCCAACTATATTGCGCATTTTCAAAAATGCTTGGCTTTCTTTTTGTCAGCTTTTAGTACTGGTTTTCCTCATTTCATTACAAGGTTAAAAAGAAAAAGAGATTAAAGAACGTAAAGGAAAAAAGTTGTGTGGGTGGGGAGGCTAGAGGGTACAGCTCTCCCCAAAAGTTGTGCTCAATGATAGAGGAAGGAGTTTATAACGTAGGGAAAAGGCTCAAAAATGACCTTGTGGTATTTGAAATGGTAACGTTTCGAGTGGATATTAATGGTCTCGTATAGTTTTTTCTCTTCCTAACTAAGAAATGTGTGAAATTCAAGTTTAAGCCCAAGTTTAGACGCAGACACTTATGCATAGACACAATTTGAATGGGGATAAGAGATCAGAGCCTAGCCTGATATCCCATGTGAGCAGTGGCCTAGTCACACAGCCAAAAAAAAATAAAAATAAATAAATAAATAAATAAATATATATATATATATATATTAAATCTTAAACGACAAAATTTCTGATTTTGCCAAGCCGGTAATGGACCACTTTATTTTTGAATGGGCGGTAACATTGGGTAAGTAAGTGTTGGCATGAAAAAGATGAACGGTAATCTCAACACAAGGCCTCCTTTTCTACGCACCTTAGCTTCCCTACCTTCAGCAGCGTTCTAAAGTTATTACTCCCTCCGTTTCAAATTAGAAGAGATACTTTTTTTTTAGTCTGTTTCAAAATAAATGACATATTTTTAAATTTGAATATAATTCAACTTTAAACTCTTTATTTTACCCATTCTACCCTTAATAAGAAGCTTTTATAACCACACAAATGTCATGGCCCCACAAAAGCTTTATCCCTTAAGTTTTTAAGACAACAAGTTTTAAAAGTCTTCTTTTTATTTTTAAATTCCGTGCCAAGTCAAAGTATATTATGTAAATTGAAACGGAGGGAGTATTATAACTTTTATTTATGGAGTACATAATTAAAGCCATTATAGCTTGAGAACTATATGAGGAAGACAAAGTCAATAATGCACGTATCCTAGCAAGAAATAGGCCACGTACGCATAAAAGCCAACATGTACTATTGTTTTTTCCGAACCAGCTCTTTGACTACTGATTAGGAACAAGTTTATGTTGGCTTTCCGCTTGAGTTTAAGGATTAATATATATATGTAAATGTACTGTATTATTGCTGAAACATGTGTTTCCTTCGAAATAATTTCTCTTTAATGTTTTTTTGTTCAGGTAATTAATATTTCCTATAGCTGATAGCTAGTTTAGCACTGGAAAAGGTAAAATGAGTTCCAAATATCAATTGGCCTCAATTTGCAATTAATCCATGTGAAAGGAGAGGAAAAAATGGCAAATTTATTTGACGAGTGACAATGACTTAAAAGACTCTCTTAAAGCTCTAGAAAATCAGCACCTCCTCCTTTAATAATTGAACCAATAGAATATTGAATCAACTCGTAATCTCTGTGGTCCGTGCCCCCAAAACGTGTCAACTTTAACATAAACATTATAGAATACTTCACTGCATCCTCTTCCTCTATATGAAGGCATCTATATATAGACCACTCATATATTGCTTCCACATAAACTCACATCTCAACCAACTCTCCTCAAAAGCTTTCTTTGATCAATTCTCTATCCTTCTTAAGTTAACCAACCAAAAACTCACATCCAAAAAAGAAGGCTGCACGTCAAAAATCGAGAGTTAGACAGAATAATGGATCAGAATTTGCCAGTAACAGCAAAAAAGTTCTGGAAAATAGTCCGAGTGGCTTTTTTCATGCTAAGGAAAGGGTTATCAAAGAGAAAACTAATGTTTGATCTCAACTTATTAATGAAGCGTGGCAAAATTGCAGGCAAAGCCGCCATTCAAAACCTCATGTTCCACCATAATAATAATACCTGTCCTTCCTCCACCTCATCTTCCAAAGAGTACTACGAATTCAGCTGCAGTAACAGCCCTGCTTTTCACCTTCCCTTTAACCTTAACAAACGCAGTAAGCACAATCGTCACCATGAAACTGACGGCGACGTTTTAATGGTTAATGCTGCTGTTTTGAAGGCGTTGGAGATGATTCAGAGTGAAACGGCGTCGCCTGCTTTGCCTGGATTCGGGAGAACTCCTACGGTGAGGCAATTAAGGGTAACTGATTCGCCGTTTCCTATAAGAGATGGTGAGGGTAACAGTCACGTGGATGAGAAAGCTGATGAATTCATTTCAAGATTCTACAAAGATTTGAGACGAGAAGCTTCTGCTTTTGCTTAATGTTTTTTAAAGATTTTGAGAGTTTCATGCATATAATTGAGTCCACTCCTGTGCAATAAACAAGAAGGACGTTGTATCTTACACAGTTTCTCTGTGTTAATTGGTGGAGTAATGGAAATTTTGTCGCTTCCATTCTGTCTCTATGAGTTTTTTTTTAAAGTTTTCTTTTCGGGGTTTTGAGGAAATTATCAGTAGAAAATATAAAAGAAAATAATGCTAGTATATAAATGTGATGGTACCGTCCCTTAATTTTCATTCATTTTTATGACATTTTCAAGGCTGAAGTCCTAAAATTTTGCATCCAAAAAATTCTCTCTTAATTAAATTGTCGAGTACTCGTTACCTTTTCTTCTCGAAAATAAGAAAAGCAAAAAGTTAAATTAGAAATCATTACGTACTCCTACAAGTTAAAGTAAAGCATATTGAACGAGGTTAGCAAGTTAACATTTATTCCTTCCTTCAAGCCCAAGGGAATAATTAAATATTCTTAATAGGAGTAGATTCAACATTAACTATCAAACCATAGTACTTGCTTGGAGTTGGATTTATAATTTTCAGTTCAAGCTACATCTATTGGGAAAGAAAAATTGCTAACTAAAGTTAATCTTCATGTAAAACCAAAAATACAAAAATCCTGGAATTTGATTTAAGTATCACATCACACATCCATAGATTACTGTTTGGTCCAAACACTCCTTAACCTAATTGATGCCAGGACTCTTTTACTAAAGTCAAAGAAAAATGTCGCAATTTACTTGCAATGAAGGCGGAATGAATCTTCCAATTTTCCCAAAGACAAACCTATGTTCATAAGTGGAAAAATGTTGTTTAGTCTGTGCCTTTCTCTATTAATTTTATTATACTATTTATTTAACTTACTGTCATTTATTGTAATGGTATGAAAAGTTGCTTTTCAGGTTGGCCATCTACTTAGAAACCTCCTTTGACAGAAACATCCAAGCACATACCCTATTTTATTGATGCACTTGATTGTTTTATTAATTTGAGGGAAATTGTGGTGCTTACTAAAGTAAAGCCGTCAATGCCTTACGTTTAGACCTGATTTTGAAATATTAAAATCGCCTCCTGGGACACAAAAATATAAAATGACGTCTTTAACCTTGGGTAAGCCAAGAATATAAATGAGTACGTAGGGCTCTCATGCCTTGTTAATAAAATAAATTTTTGACCTAACTCAATTTCATAAGTTAACTTATGCCTAAGGAATTATCCGAAACCATATAAGGAAATCCAATATGAATGATAAATGACAAAAAGTACATATTTTGAGTATATTTATATTTCGTTTTTGGAAAATTATTATGATTTCTCCCGAGAGAATTGCGGTAAGTAGAATGCACACGATCAATAGGGAATAAATCGGCAAGATTTTAGCTAACGTAGCGAGAAGAATTCCGACAATTGAGGAAATCATAACTCTAGGCATCCTTAATCTTCTCTCTAACTTCATCTTTTTAGTTGATAATTTTACTGCTTTTTAATATGTGTTAGTTTATTAGTTCAAAATAAGAATCACAATTTTTATAACTTAGAGATTGTGTGAACTTGTGTTCTTAGTGATATAGTGAACAGTTATAGCTAAACCTTAGTTCTTTGGGGGATTTAACTCCGAACTCGTAAATCAAAATATATTTGTAATGGCCTCTAGTCCTTTTATTAGGCATAATTGGGCGTCATTAATGAACTTAGCTTGAAATAATTTTACAACATCTAATTAAATATTCAATTAATATTAATGAAACATTGATAGCGGATAAAGAGAGAATTGAGTTAGAAAAATTGTGGTTTGTCGAAGACAAAATCTTTTGACACCTCTAGGACAAGATTTAAGCTTAGTATTGCGCGCAAGTTATGTTAATTGTAATTTATAAAAGATGCTGTCTCGTTCTTTTCATGCGAGATATTAATTAATTTTGTAAGTCAAATTTTGAGGTGGTCACACACAAGTGTTGTTACTGGTGTGACGCACAAAATCAAATTTCTCTTCTCATACAAATAAAAGACAAAAGTTTAGGTAAAACAATCTATAATGATAAACATGGATTGTTATTTTCCTTCTGTTTCTTTCTCTTTTTCCACCTCTCCTGAAAAAGTGTTATAAGAGTAGAGGTCTTGTAGGAGTGTGATAATTATTAGTCAAACTGTAATGCTATAATATATAGAAACAATAATATATTTGTAATAGGAAAAAACAGAAACACAAAAAATAATAGTACAACAGAAATATATATAATCAGAAGCAGAATCTGAAAATATATTTCGGAATAAAATCGAGCCCACTAAATGCACAGTGTGTCCTTAAGAAAATTATTTTCCTTAAGTGTCTGAGGTATTGGAATATTATTCTCCCAGGATAAAACGATTAAACTCACCAAAGCATCGGTACCAAAAATGTCGGTGAAACAACGAACCACTTGAAGGTTGTAAAACACATTGAAAAATTTTATGAAGAAGAAGAAGAAGATCAGAAATTTTCGTAAAAAAATATTCTGGGATCAAGGCATATTTATAACTATTTTCTGGCACTGTTTCTGAAAAGGTTTGTAACCTTTCAGAAATATCCATGGATGTTGGAACAGGCGTGAACGATTCTAGTTTAAAATATTCCGAAAAATTAATTTAAAATAATTCGGGAAAAAACGGGCCGGGTCGCGCTGCGAGTCCTGGGTTATTCTGGGTTGACTTTTCGTTAATTAATTAAATAATTGAAAGAAATTTTGTCCAAAAAGATTAATCAATCAATCGATCTTTGACCAAATTCGAATCCGAATCCGAGCCGAGCGAGCGACGGCGGCGACGGCGACGATGCGAGGCTTACTTTCTTTCCAACCCATTTAACACCAAGGGAATTGCTTTCTCAATATAAGCACAATCACTTTTCTTTCCACCACCAATGAGGGACACTTGCTCTTTCTAGAGCAAAAGGGAGCTCATTTTTCCTTCACTTTCTTCTCTCCATTTTTTATTCACCAATCTTTTAATCCCAACATTACCCACATGAATGGGGAATGGCTATAATATAAAGGAATGCACAGACGAGTGTGTGATTTACATGCAAGGATTAATTACATCTGAATAAGTAGATTTCCCTTTGAACTTTTGTAGTGAACATATATCGGATATACTTGGTCAATCGGTAGAACTGATATCTTTGAACCGTCGAGATTTGTTGTATACCTAGACAATCATAAGTCACACAATCAACCCTTAACCATCTATGGTTCTCACAGTTGTGTTCGTTTCAGCCATGAACACCGCCTGGTTTCATGAGTACTTAGAGAATGGGCCTTTACTTTCATTCCCCTTGAAGTGGCTTACACTTCACACTCATATAGGTAATTTCTAAATGTGTAATCCTTTAGACACACTATCTGGTCATTTCCTGCCAGACTTAGTAAATCATTAAAAAGCTTTAAGTTTTATTGACTCATCAAAAAGCCTTAATGCTTTACCTTGATGTCTGAACATTGTCTTCATCACAAGAATGTGTTGAATTATTTGACAATGTTGGACCGTCGGTCATAACTTTGTTTGATCTCTTCGAACCTAGCTCTTGGGATCTCTAGTCTGCTAGGTAGAATTACCGCCATGATGACTTGTCCTAGGCCTTAATCCCATTCCCTTCGATGATCTTTCAACTGCCTCTCTAGATAGGCCTTTTGTAAGTAGATCCGACATGTTATCTCTAGACTTTACGTAGACAATCGTGATAATACCACTAGAGAGTAGTTGTCTAACGGTATTATGTCTCCGTCATATGTGCCGAGTTTTTTCGTTATACATAATGCTCTCTCTCTGCCCTGCCTATTGTCGCTTGACTATCACAATGTATACATATAGGTTCCAAAGTTTTGGGCCAAAATAGAATATCTTCCAAGAAATTCCGGAGCCATTCAGCTTCTTCACCGGACTTGTCTAAAGTTATGAATTCAGATTCCATTGTAGAACGGGAGATGCACGTTTGTTTGGATGATTTTCAAGACACTGCTCTACTCCAAATTATGAAAACATATCCATTCGTGGATTTAACTTCAGATGATCCGGTGATCTAATTTGCATCATTATATCCCTCAATCACAAAGGGATATTTGTTATAATGCAGAGCATAGTCTTGAGTATATTTCAGATACCCCAAAACTCGTTTCATTGCCATCCAATGTATTTGATTGGGATTACTTGTAAACCGACTAAGTTTGCTAATAGCACATGCTATATTTGGTCGCGTACAATTCATGATATACATCAAACTTCCCAATACTCTTACAAAGTCCAGTTGTGAGTCACTTTCACCTTCATTCTTTTGAAGTGCATAACTCACGTCAATTGGAGTCTTGGCAATCTTGAAATCCAAATACTTGAACTTGTCAAGTACTTTTTTAATATAGTGAGACTATGATAATGCTAGATCTTGTAGAGTCTTGTGAATTCTGATTCCTAAGATCACATCAGCAACTCCTAAGTCTTTCATGTCGAATTTCCTAGCCAGCATGCGCTTAGTAGCATTTATGTCTACCATATCTTTGCTCATTATCAACATGTCATCAATATATAAACGAACAATGACTTCATGACCTTGAGTGTTTTTAATGTAAACACATTTGTCACACTCATTGATTTTAAACTCACTTGCTAATATTGTAAATAAATAACTGCTCCTAATTGTGGGGGTTACGCAGGTACGAGGTGACAAAAGTCCGTGCATAGCTACTATTATGCTATTGTTCGGGCAGTTTTAGGACCCAAATCATGAACTATTTGGAATTCTTGCACTGTACTTGTTAAATTTAAATGCCTAATTTTATTAAATATTTGTCGGAGAAATTGTGAAAGACTACTAATGAAATTCGTATAAAACCTTATTAATATTTAAGTCAAATATTTATAAATATTCCTTCTCTTCTTGTGAAGCGGGTCGAACGCCTCGGAAGTAGATAGATGCATCTATGGATCGTGCTGCACGTTCCTTGGTAGTGTACACGATACTCTGGATCGAGTCGTATGACCTCGGCATAAATCGTGCTTAATAATAATAATTACATAATACCTTGACATTTTTCTGCAGCTTGCGAAGATAAATGATTTATTGGAAATTATTGGATTTTGAAATAATTATTTATTTTCGCTTGTTAATAGAATCATTGTTATTCACATAAACCATATTTATTTAAATAATTCTATTTTAATATTATTGACTCATAGTGAGTGTCAAAGTCTACCTTTTGTCACAACTTCTTCGAGATTAGACTTAATACTTACTGAGTACACATTGTTTACGTACTCATGCTATGCATGCTGCACTGTTTGTGCAGGACCTGAGACAGGTGGCCCTACTGGCGCATACCCCAGATATCCCCAGGCTTAGTGGTGAGCTGTTTCCTGAGTCGTTCTACAACCCTAGAGTCTCTTTTTTTTTTTTGTATTTGGTATTCTGTCTATTTCATATTCGGACAGTGGTTAGAAATTTGTATAATCTACTAGATACTCATATAATTATGACACCAGGTCTTGGCACACACTAGTAGAGTTATGGTTTGAATTATTTTCTTGGTTTTTATTTAATTAGAACCTTTCATATCTTCTTAAATCTTGCAAGTAAAAAGAGTTTAATTACTCAAAAATTTATTAAATAAGGAAATATATGTTTAATTCACTAGTTGGCTTGCCTAAGTGTGGCGTTGGGTGCCATCACGACCTATAGGTGAAATTGGGTCGTGACAACATGGTATCAGAGCACTAGGTTCACGTAGGTCTCACAAGTTATGAGCAGTCCTAATAGAGTCTTGCGGATCGGTGCGAAGACGTCTGTACTTATCTTCGAGAGGCTATAGGGTGTTAGGAAACTACCTTTCTTCATCTCCTATCGCGCATTTGATGTAGTACTAAGTATCTTTCTCTTATTCCCTCGCATATGGTGAGAACGCGCTCTACTGAGGTTCCAGACCAGGGAAGAGCTGCACCCTCTGTTGTTAGAGGCCGAGGGAGGGCTCCAGCCCGTGGTAGGGGACTAGGACATCCTAGAGTTGTTCCTGTTATGCCACCAATACATCCAGTAGAGGATCCTATCATCGAGGAGCAGGGTGAGGTGCATGCAGCAGATCCAACTCCGATGGATTTCACATCTGCACCAGGATTTCAGGAGGTCATGGGCCGTATGCTGCGGTTCATGGATACTATGATTCAGGCTGGTTTATTTCCGGTAGACCCAGCCACATCTCAGGCGGGAGGGGGAGCACATACCCCTACCGTACAGGCTCATGGGCAGGCAACTGTTGTATACCAGACCCAAGGTACACTACCCATGGGCGTAGCCTAGCCAGAGGCAACAGCTACACTTGAGCCTAGACCAGCTGCGGTCGGCGAGCCACAGAAGCTATTGGACAGATGGACCAGGCTACATCCTCCTGTCTTTGGGGGTGAGACATGAGGATCCCCATGAATTCGTTGATCGGTGCAGGGACAAACTGCACAACATGAGGATATTGGAGTCCCATGGGGTAGACTTTGCTACCTTTCAGCTAGAGGGCAGGGCCCGTAGATGGTGGCAGACCTATCTTCTTGGCAGACTAGTAGATTCTTCTCCCATGACTTGGGAAAGGTTCACCCGTATTTTCCTGGATAAGTATATTCCACCCTCTCAGAGGGAAGAGTTGCGGTTTCAGTTTGAGCAGCTCCAGCAGGGTCAGATGTAAGTGACCACTTATGAGGCGAAGTTCTCTGAGTTGTCTCGCCATGCACTTATGATACTCCCTACTGATGCGAAGAGAGTATAGAGGTTTGTTGCGGGTTTGCACACTGGCATACAAGCCACTATGGCCCAAGAGGTTGAGATGGAGACTTCTTATAAGCTGGTTGTGGAGATAGCCAAGAGGATTGAGGGTGTACGTCAGCGTAGCCGAGAGCAGGTTATGAGAGATAAGCGGTTTAGATATTCTGGGGAGTTCAGAGATGCCACGTCTAGGGGTAGAGGTCAGTTCGTGAGAGGGAAATCCAGCAGGCCCCCATATCTAGCACCACCTCCTCCTCAGGGGTGCTCCAATGCGACCTTATTTGAGTGCTATGCCAGAGAGTTCTTACCGCCTGCCAGCTATTCAGGGTTCTTCCAGTGGGTATTCAGGTCATCAGGTCCAGACTTCAGTTCAGCAGCCCATCGTACTGAGAGGTTGTTTCGAGTGTAGGTATTTCAGTCATATGCGGAGATTCTGCCCCAGACTTCGGGGTAGGCCAGTGCAGCAGTGTCAGCAGCCTATGATTACAACACTAGTTGCTCTACCAGCCGTCCGGCCGCCCAGAGGCGGAGGACATGAGCTAGGGTTCACCCTAGAGGTAGAGGCCAGCCAGGTGGTGCTCCAGCTCGGTTATATGCCTTTTTGGCCAAACCAGATACAAAGGCATATGATGCCGTGATCACAGGTATTTTTTTTGTCTGCGGCAAAGATGCCTCCGTATTATTTGATCCAGGGCTTACGTATTTCTATGTGTCATCTCTATTTGCTCATTTCCTGGGTGTTTCTCAAAAGTCCTTGGGTACTCCTATTTATGTGTCCACTCCTGTGGGCAATTCTGTTATTGTGGATCGGATCGACCGGTCATGCATTGTTACTTTCTGTGGTTACGAGACTAGAGTAAATCTTCTACTGCTTGAGATGACCGACTTCGAGATCATCCTGGGCATGGACTGGTTATCTCCATATCATGCCATCCTAGATTTCCATGCCAAGATTGTTAACTTGGCGATTCCAGCATTTCCTAGGTTGGAGTGGAAGGGTTCGTCTGTCAGCGCATCTAATCAGGTTATTTCCTTCCTAAAGGCTCGACACATGGCCGAGAAGGGGTGTTTGGCTTATCTAGCCTATGTTCGGGACACTACTGCAGGGACTCCAACGATTGATTCAATACCTGTAGTCTGGGAGTTCTCCAATGTATTTCCTTCAGATCTTCTAGGCATACCACCAGATCGTGATATTGATTTCTGTATTGACTTGGCTCCAGATACCCAGCCTATATCTATCCCACCATATCGCATGGCTCCGAAAGAGTTGAAGGAGTTGAAAAAACAGCTTGAGGAGTTACTAGCAAAGGGTTCGCCAGGCCGAGTGTATCGCCTTGGGGTGCACCGGTATTATTTTTGAAGAAGAAGGATGGAACTATTCATATATCTATTGATTATCGCCAATTGAACATAATTACCATTAAGAACAAGTACCCGTTGTCGTATATTAATGACCTATTTGACCATTTGCAGGGTGCTAGGTTGTTCTCTAAGATCGACTTGAGATCGGGGTACTACCAGTTGAAGATTCGGGATTCGGATGTTCTGAAGACGGCTTTCCGGACTAGATATGGTCATTATGAGTTTCTGGTAATGTCTTTTGGTTTGACTAATGCCCCAGTGGCATTTATGGATTTGATGAACAGGGTGTTCATGCCATATATTGATTCGTTTGCCATTGTCTTCATTGATGACATTTTGATCTACTCGCGCATTAAGGAGGAGCACGAGTAGCATATGAGAGTGGTGCTTCATACCTTGCGGGAACAAAAGCTATATGCTAAGTTCTCCAAGTGTGAGTTTTGGCTAGACTCTGTAGCATTCTTGGGGCATATTGTATCGGGGGAGGGTATTAAAGTTGATCCCAAAAAGATCGAGGCAGTTCAGAATTGGCATCGTCCCACTTCGGCGACTGAGATCAGGAGTTTCCTAAGGTTAGCAGGTTATTATCGTTGGTTCGTGGAGGGATTTTTATCTATTGCACCGCCTTTAACCAAATTAACCCAGAAGGGTGCTCCGTTCTGATAGTCCAATGATTGTAAGGTGAGCTTTCAGAAGCTCGAGGCAGCATTGACTACAACACCAGTGTTAGTGTTGCCTTCCGGTTTAGGGATGTACACAGTGTATTGCGATGCTTCACGCATTGGCCTGGGTTACGTATTGATGCAGAGGGGCGAGTTATTGCATATGCTGCATGTCAGCTGAAACCTCACGAGAAGAATTATTCGGTGCATGATTTGGAGTTAGCTGCGATTGTTCACGCTCTTAAGATTTGGAGGCATTATCTTTATGGGGTGTCTTGTGAGTTTTACACTAATCATCGCAGTTTGCAGCATTTGTTCAAGCAGGGGGACCTAAATTTGAGACAACACAGATAGCTTGAGTTACTAAAGGACTATGATATTACTATCCTTTATCATCCGGGTAAAGCAAATGTAGTTGCAGATGTCTTGAGCAAAAAGGAGGAGAGTATGGGTAGTTTGGCTTTCATCTCAGTAGAGGAGAGGCCATTGGCTTTGGACATTCAGTCCTTGGCTAATAGACTTGTAAGACTGGATATTTCAGAGCCCAGCCGAGTTCTTGCATGTGTTGTTGCCTAGTCTTCACTATTTGAGCGGATCAAGTCTCTCCAGTTTGATGATCCACACTTGTTAGTTCTTCGAGAGAAGGTACTACGGGGGTGGTGCCAAGGAAGTTACTATTGGTAAAGATGGTGTTCTGCGACTCCAGGACCGTCTATGTGTTCCTAATGTGGATGGGTCGAGGGAAAAGTTTCTAGAAGAGGCACACAGTTTTCGGTATTCTATTCATCCAGGTGCTACGAAGATGTATCGTGACCTCAGAGAGCATTATTGGTGGCGGCGGATGAAGAAGAACATAATTGAGTATGTAGCTAGGTGTCTAAATTTCCAGCAGGTTAAGTATGAGCACCACATGCCAGGTGGCCTACTTCAGCAAATGACTACCGGAGTGGAAATGGGAGCGCATTAATATGGACTTTGTAGTTGGGTTGTCGCGGACCTTGCTGAAGTTTGATGCAGTTTGGGTCATTGTCGACAGGTTGACTAAGTCGGCACACTTCATTCCGGTTGTGACTACGTATACTTCAGAGAGGTTGGCCCAGATTTATATTCAGGAGATAGTTCGGTTGCACGGTATGCCAATTTCCATCATATCAGATAGAGGTCCTCAGTTTACTTCATATTTCTGGAGAGCAGTACAGAGTGAATTGGGAACCCGTGTAGAGCTCAGCACAACCTTCCATCAGCAGACCGACGGACAGTCGGAGCGGATAGTTCAGATTTTGGAGGATATGCTTAGGGCATGTGTGATTGACTTTGGAGGTCAGTGGGATCGTTTCTTGCCTTTGGCCGAGTTTTCTTATAACAACAGTTACCAATCCAGTATCGAGATGGCTTCATTTGAGGCTTTATATAGTCGACGATGTCGTTCGCACATCGGATGGTTTGAGCCCGGTGAGGCTAAGTTATATGGTACTGATTTGGTGAAGGATACCTTGAAAAAGGTAAAGTTGATTCAGGAATGACTTCGTACAGCACAGTCCAGACAGAAGAGTTACGCGGATCAGAAAGCGCATGATTTATCATTTATGGTAGGCGAGAAAGTCCTCTTGAAGGTTTCGCCGATGAAGGGAATCATGAGATACGGGAAGAAGGGAAAGTTGAGCCCAAGGTTTATAGGCCCATTTGAGGTGTTGAGACGAGTTGGGGAGTTTGCTTGCAAGCTTGCTTTTCCTCCCAGTCTATCGGGAGTTCATCCTGTTTTCCATGCATCTATACTCCGGAGGTAGCATGCCGACCTATCACATGTGTTAGACTTCAACACAGTTCAGCTGGATAAGAGCTTGGGTTATAAAGAGGAACCAGTTGCCATTGTTGATAGACAGGTTCGCCAGTTGAGGTCCAAGAAAATTTCTACGGTAAAAGTTCAGTGGAGGGGACAACCAATAGGGGTAGTGACTTGGGAGGCCGAGGAGGACATGCGGCGCAGATATCCACACTTATTCAGCACTCCAAGTATAATTCTAAACCCATTCGAGGACGAACGTTTGTTTAAGAGGTGGAGAATGTAACAACCCAACCAGTGATTTTGACTTCTAGAATCCTGTTCCCCTAAATAAAACTCCCCGTATGTGCTTTTACTATTTTATGACTTGCGGGGATGGCTAGTTCGGGATTCGGAAGGGTTCGGGTTGAAATCGGAACACTTGGTTCCTTAGTTGGCTTTAAAAGGGCTAAGTTTGACTTCGGTCAACATTTTTAGAAAACGACTCCGGAATCGTGATTTGATGGTCCAATAGGTTCTTGTGATAATTTTGGACTTGGGCGTATATTCGAATCAGGTTTTGGGCAACCCGGGAGTGTTTCGGCGCTAATAGTGAAAGTTAGCTATTTGAAGGTTTTAAGGTTCTTTAAATTTGGTTTGGTGTAGATTTTAGAGTAATAGGTCCATTTGAAATTCCGAGTCTGGGAATAGTTCAGGTGGTGAATTAAGACTTGCACGAAAAATTTGGAGTCATTCCGAGTAGTTTAAGTATATTTCGGCGCGTTCGGAGTAAGTTTGAGGAATTTAAAAATTCTAAGTTGAATCAATTTGGTTTGAGGTATGATTCTTAGTTTTGATATTGTTTTACACGTTTCGGGGGTTTGAGCGAGTCCATTTTATGATTTCAAACTTGTTGGTATGTTCGGACGAGGCCCCGGGGGCCTCGGGTGTTAACCGGATGAGGCTCGGACCAAGTTGGAACTTGGGAGCAACAGCTGAAGCTCCCAGCTTCTGGTGTAACCGCACCTGTGCATGGGCAGCCGCAGGTGCGAGCTCGCAGAAGCGAGCCACAAGCCACAGAAGCGGCCAAGAGAAGGGCTGCCAGTGACCGCAGAAGCAGGGAAATGGACCGCACCTGCGAAGACGCAGGTGCGAGGAAGGCAGCACAGGAGCGGACGGAGGTCACAGGTGCGACACACGCACCGCAGAAGCGAGCCGCTGGTCGCAGAAGCAAAGGAGCTGGCTAGGGGAAGGACCGCATCTGCGAGGCCCTTTCCGCAGATGCGGTTGTTGAGTCGTAGATGCGGAAATCACAGAAGGCAGAACCTTCATTTAAGTCGGGGCTCAACCATTTTTGAGCCCATTTTCTTCATTCTTAGGCGATTTTAGAGCTTTTTGAGAGGAGTATTCACCTAACAACTTTTAGGTAAGTTAATTCTACCTATTGTGAGTTAAATCATGGATTATGGGTAGATTATAATATGTAAATTATGAAAATTAAGGGTTTAGATGAAAAATCTAGGTTTTGATAAAAATGAGATTTTAACCACGAAAATGGTTATGGAATGAGATGAAAATTGTATACTTGAGTTCTTGAGATTATGGTAACGATATCCTCCAAAAATTTTCAGAATCCGGGCACGTGGGCCCTGGATGAATTTTAGGAATTTTACCATTTTGGTTCGGGTAATTAATCTAATAATCAAATTTCGAATTATTGAGCATGTATTGATTAAATTATTTAATATTTGGCTAGTTTTGGATTTTTCGGCATCAAGTTGAGGCTTTAATACAAAATTTTGATCAGAAAGTGAACTTTGAGACGAGGTAAGTCTCTTGTCTAATCTTGTAAGAGGGAATTTACCCCATAGGTGTTATAAATAAATAATTGATCCTAATTCTGGGGGCTACGTACATACGAGGTGGAGAGAGTCCGTGCGTAGCTACTATTATGCTTTTGTTTGAGTTGTTTTAGGACCCGAACTATTTGGAATTCTTGCACTGTACTTGTTAAATTTAAATGCCTAATTTTATTAATATTTGTTGGAGAAATTGTGAAAGACTGCTACTGAAATTCGTATTATTTTCGTATAAAACCTTATTAATATTTAAGTCAAATGCTTATAAATATTTCTTCTCTTCTTGTGGAGCGGGCCGAATGCCTTGGCAGTAGATAAATACATCTATAGATCGTGTCGCACGTCCCTCGGCAGTGTACACGATACTCTGGATCGGGCCGTACGATCTCCGCATAAATCGTGCTTAATAATAATAATTACATGATGCCTTGACATTTTTCTGTAGCTTGCGAAGGTAAATAATTTATTGGAAATTATTGAATTTTGAAATAATTATTTATTTTCGCTTGTTTAGAAAATTATTGTTATTCACATAAACCATGTTTATTTAAATAATTCTATTTTAATATTATTGACCCATATTGAGTGTCAAAGTCGACCTCTCGTCACTACTTCTTCGAGATTAGACTTGATACTTACTTGGTACATGTTGTTTACGTACTCATGCTATTGCTGCACTTTTTGTGCAGGACCTGAGACAGGTGCAACGGGTGGTTCTACCGGCGCGTACCCTAGATATCCCGAGGCTTAGTGGTGAGCTGCTTCCTGAGTCGTTCTGCAGCCCTAGAGTCTCTCTCTCTCTCTCTCTCTCTTTTTTTTGTATTTTGTATTCTGTTTATTTCATATTCGGACAGTGGTTAAAAATTTGTATAATCTATTAGATACTCATATAATTATGACACCAAGTCTTGGCACACACACACTAGTAGAATTGTGGTTTGAAGTATTTTCTTGATTTTTATTTAATTAGAACCTTTCATATTTTCTTAAATCTTGCAAGTAAAAAGAGTTTAATTACTCAAAAATTTATTAAATAGGAAATATATGTTTAATTCACTAATTGGCTTGCCTAACTGTGACGTTGGGCGCCATCACGACCTTTGGGTGAAATTAAATCGTGATACTAAACAGAATACAAATAGCAATTGAAGAGAATTTGGTTCATTAATTTGTATCATTAATTGCAACTCCCCAAATTCTTATTACTGGTTGCTTTTCGTCTATCCACATTACATGGGTGTTTAGTAGGTAGAAGAAATTTATTATTTATTGTAATGTAAGTTCACTTTTTGATACAAAATTATTGTAGAAATAGTGTTTAAGAGAAGGGTAAAAGTGTCACTCAATATTTAATAGGTAATGTAGTAATTTAATTTTCACTTTGAGGATTCATACTTATAATATAGTATGCCTTCTAATAGGTGGTACTCCAACAATTGAAACATAGTAATTTATAAGAAGAAGTTAATTAGTGTAGTACAAATTTAGAACGGACACAACGTTTACGAAAAGACACAACACATAGTTTTCTTCTTTTTCCGTTTTCTCCGTTTTCTTTTTTAGTTAATACATATTATTAGTAATATATTATTATTAAATAATAGTTGTATATATTTAAGTAGGATATTTATGTTTTTTACAAGGGTAATTAGGTATTTTGACTTTTTAGTTCAGGGATTCTCACTCTTGTAATAACTAGTCTTTATTTTCGTGTGTTGTATG
This sequence comes from Nicotiana tomentosiformis, assembly GCF_000390325.3. Taxonomy (NCBI): domain Eukaryota; kingdom Viridiplantae; phylum Streptophyta; class Magnoliopsida; order Solanales; family Solanaceae; genus Nicotiana; species Nicotiana tomentosiformis. The sequence continues at coordinate 129,532,727 of NC_090817.1, forward strand.
AGAAATACGTATTGAAAATAATAAACAATAATCTCAAATAATATTGTTCACCTTCTCAAGGTTAGTTACATATGTCACACCTCCTTTTTATCGAAGGGATAAGAAGTTTTTTCCAATTTAAGTGACATTAATCGAAATGAGATTATTTATTTGATCAGAGTCGCCACTTGGAATAAGTTATGGTGTCCCAAGTCACCGATTTATTTTAAATCCCAAATCGAGGAAATTTGACTCTATTTATGGTCTGCGAACACAGAAGACCGGGTAAGAAATTCTGTTTACCCGGGAGAAGGTGTGAGGCACTCACGAGTTTCGTGGTTTTAGCACGGTCACTCAACTATTAATAATTGGCCTAATTATCTGATTTAATACATATTTTAAAACCTAGTGTGCATTTTTATCTTCTAAACTGCTTTTAATATTTATGGAATTTGTTTAAACAAGTCACGATGTCGCGCACTCGCTATTTTGGTACATGTTGCAAACCGCGCCACATGAAATGCACCCACGATTTACGACATATTTATTTTTATTATTATTTGAAGTTGTGGTCGAGTCACGTGAAACGCACACTCGAATTGGGGTTACGTATCATGACTATGCCACGAAAACCGTACCCATAGTCACGATAATTTATTAATCGCGCCTAAAGCAAGCTACGATGTTTGTAATTCTGTTATCCTAAAATTTGAGATTTGCATGTGAGATTCAAATATTATGGTAACATACATGTGGGAGTCGGCTAGTTCTTTTTAATTTAAATAAAGTTCTATTAGGGAGAAATTGGAAACAGTTATTTTACCAATATCGATTCCATGTCTGTCCAGTTATAACCCATGCGAATTAAAGAGCGAAATGAAACATGGGTTTAGAACGAAAACAATCCAAATTACAATTTCCATTACTAGCTTAATGCTTCTCATAAGAGTTAATCTCTTGATCAATTCAAATTAACAAATAACAGAAAGGAACTGAACAACTGACTATCCCAATTAAAGTTTCCATATACTAGGATCAGTGATGGGTTCAATAAGTGAACTGGGCCGAATCTAAATCGGCTAAAAAAGAACACACGCTGGATTTTAAGATCAATTTTAAAGGAAGTTCCTTTTACAAACTTAATCAAATGCTTGCAACATTATTACTAGTCCAACTACAACAAAATTACATTCAGTATATATCATAAAGATTATTCATTTCCATAGAGGCTACTGAGATATACAACATACTCCAAAGACAAACTTCATCAAGTAATTAACATCAACTTGCAAACTACATGGTTAACAAACAAAATCATCTGACGAAGTACTGAAATGAAAACATATATGCAGATTTCATAGCACTTTGAACATCCAGCAGTAATCATTTTATTAAAAAAGAAAGACTGCAAACATATACCTTGACAGCAAAAATACAACTCAAAATTAGCCAAATAAAGCTGAAATGGAAGGCTAAAGCTTGAAGTGTTCAACAGAGTATTCAAAAGCAGTGAAAACAGCGACTTCCTCCAGTATAACAGCTATGAAAGACCAGGTGATAAACACAGCAAAATGAGTAGAAACTAAGAGCAACCTAACTCTTTTTTTCTTTTGGGGTTTTCTGCCTTAAAACTTTTGGATCCCTTTTTGTTCAGATTTTCTCTTTTAATTCCAAAAACTTCAGCTATTTCGTATTTTTTTTATAGCAGAGTTCGGTGGTGAGAAATTCGAGAGTAAAAGTGTGGGAGTGAGGTCTGTAGATGAGAATGGGGAAAGTAGGAGTGTAAGAGATGGGGGTGGCCACTGACAGAGTGAAGAAGGAGACTCTGATCTCTTTTTTTTTTAGGGTTTTAGTAAAATGGGTGTTTTAAAGAAAGGGGGGATCCGGTTGGGCCAGGCGGGTCATGGGAATTTGGCTTCTAAAGGGATGGGCTTGAAACAATTATAAAATTAGTCACTTTGGACTCAAATTTTAATTAAAATCAATTTGTGTGGCTAAATTATTATATATATTTTACTCACTAATTGACTAATGACCTAATTAATTAACTAACCTAAGAATGCATTTTTTTTAGATATTTATATAATGCATTTAACAATGTAATTAAATCCTAAAATGTAATTTAAAATCTAAAATGCTATGAAATTAAGATTTGAACATTTTTATGATTTACGATATTCCTAACATGCATAAACAATGCGAATAAATGCAAAATAAATAAAAAAAACTTCTAAAATTCATAAAAATAATTAAAATTATTTTTGGATTAGTTTTAGGAGTAATTTCCTATGTGGGGCTAATATTAGGTGCTCACAACTGTCCCTCTTTGCTCGGAAACATGAAGAGTTTTCGGAAAAAGATAAAGTGAGCAATCATGAACAATTTTTGCCCTTTTGATACTCCATGGGAAGCATTTTGAAAACGTTTGACCGAACCTTGCTTCGGAGGTTGCCTACATATCCTTGGCTATAAAGAAATCAGGCTAGTGTAGTTCTGGAAGTTTAGGTAGCTGGGACTACCGAGAAGCTGTGATTTCACTGTTGTTGCTGTTGTTTATTGCTTGCTGAGCACCTTATTACACCAAAGTCAAAATGAAAAAGACTAAGCCTATCAGCTACGAGTTACAAGATTCCTATCTATGAGTCTTTTGAAGCGTGATCTTGAGTCTTGGCTGGTTCTTCATGCAGACTCTGATCTGAACCTCGATGGTTGCTAGTTGCAGGTGCTAGTTTATTTTTCTTCGGCTTTTCGGATCAAGACGGGACATGCAAAGCTTGCGACTTCAGTCATGTCTTGAGCAGCCCATATCTTTTCATCTGCTTCTGCATTTTGAATTCACTTCTTCTTTTTTTCTTTTATTCTAGATTGAGACTTCTTCTTTTGGTCATCCTGGACTGTCGACTTGCATTCTTGAGGCGAGCTTCTGTACTTCTAACTTGAATTGAATTCTGAAATGACTTCTCTTGTTCTTCAGGTGGGCGCCTGCAACTGACTTGAAATTTAAAATGAATTCCCTCGCTCTCCAGATGGGCGCCTGCTACTACAGCAAAACGGAAACAACAAAAGAAACTTTTTTCTGCCCCAGTTTACACTAGGAAGATTTGCGAGTTATTAGCAGAACTATAAATTACCTATGCTATTGATGAAGGATGCAATGATGAGAGTAAAATTGAAGACTCGACTAGGATGTGCGTCTCCTAAAGAAATAAAAATCTGAAAAACCCAAACTAGGAAGTGCGTCTCCTAAATTTGAGATTGAGCTTGCGAAAAACTATAAACTAAGCTTGACTAAACTAAAAATTGACCCTATTCTCCAGGCGGGACCCCTGATTTCAAGAAAACTAAAGATTTATAACTTAAGAAAACTAAAAATTGACCAAACTTCCCCTTTTTTAAAAACTTATTATCCTAGGAGAAAATTCATCAGACTAGGTCTTAATCTTAGGAGAAAGTTCATCAGACTAGGTCTTCTATCTTAGGAGAAAGATTCATCAGACTAAGATTTTGATCCTAAGAGTAAATTCATCAGATTAGGTCCTTTTTTTTTTGTTATCTTAGGAGAAAGATTCATTAGATTAAGATTTTGATCCTAGGAGAAAATTCATCAGACTAGGTCTTTTTTTTTTTTTGGTATCTTAGGAGAAAGATTCATCAGACTAAGATTTCTATCCTAGGAGAAAGTTCATCAAACTAGCCCTTCAATCTTAGGAGAAAGATTCATCAGACTAAGATTTCAATCCTAGGAGAAAATTCTTCAGACTAGGTCTCTTTTTTATTATCCTAGGAGAAAATTCATCAGACTAAGACGTTAATCCTAGGAGAAAATTTATCAGACTAGATTTTCTATCTTAGGAGAAAGATTCATCAGACTAAAATTTTGATCCTAGGAGAAAATTCATCAGACTAGATCTTTTTTTTGTTATCTTAGGAGAAAGATTCATCAGACTAAGATTTCTATCCCAGGAGAAAATTCATCAGACTAGATTTTCTATCTTAGGAGAAAAATTCATCAGACTAAGATTTTTATTGGGAGAAAATCTATCAGACTAGGACTTTTTATCCTAGGAGGAAAAATATGAAGAGCAATGGCAATATTTTATGCACACTAGCAAGACAAATAAAGGCAAAGATTTGAAAAAGTTCCCTTTGTCGGCTCTTCTCTTCTCTCTTTTTTTTAACCACTTTCCTTGCACTGCTTTGTTCCTGTTTCAAACAAAGGAATTTTTGTCAGTTTTAAAAGTAGTGGTCGGTTTATGGCCTTGAGTCTTGGGCAGCTTGGCTTTTGCTCAATCATCTTTAGTCGGTTTCAAAAGACTTTTTGCTTTACATCAACCCTGATCGTTTCACACCCTGTACTATTTGTATTTGTGGCTCAATCAGCCTTATCCCAACTGGAGATATTTGCTTAGGTGACCTTTTCTATATCTTGAATGTCTTTCTACTTTTTGAGCAATTTGTCTGTCAGAGAGAATCACAACTGGTAAGTGTCTTTTGCATGATGTGCATACTTCATAGTTCTTGTTCAGTACTACAGAGAGCCCGAGCCCCTGATTGACCTCGAGGTTATCTTTGCTTGCTTTAGCCAAGTAGGCTGACAAGGGTATTTTGGGGGGAAGCCTTTGCATGAATCCTCAAGGCATGTTGACTGTAACACCTGACTGTGCTGGCCAAATTAACTTTGTGGAACTGAAAAGCTAGTAGCAGATTTTGAAATCTTTTCTTGCTTGTTTTGACAAGGACTGACTCAGAGTGAAGGACACAATGATGCCAAGAAACAATATTAACAAGAAATGCCCATGTCGAGAAGGACATAAGGAAGAGTTTTTTTTTTAAATAGCTTTCCTTAATAAATCATGACATGCATTTTGGACTTAATGGCCGATCTATCAAACTAATCCAATCTTTCCTTTTACTATTCTTATGACCTTAAATCGGGCTTGTTCGTGCCAATCATTTGCATCAACTTCACGACTCACTATCGACTAGTGGTGCCCCGATGGGTTTTCACCAACAAGTCTTTCTCATTTATTCATCTCTGCTTATCGTCGTCTTACAGTGCCCGTGAGGGTTTTCACTAGTAAGACTCTCTCATTTTTTTCTTCTTTATTTTCCTTTTTCTTTTGCTTTCTAGTGTGAGCAAATTGACAGTGTTCTATGCGTGTGACAACTGTTGCTCATTGCATGCGTCTCTTGGCATTCTTGAAGGCATATCGGGAGGTCTTTATTTGAAAGGTTTTTGGATAGGGTTGGAAAGAAGGGTTGGCATGGAGGCTCTAAGTAGACTCAATATGATGGGTTGTACACTTTACAACTCTTGGAATCGACTCTTTCAAAAGTGAAATAAAATTTTTGCCCTAGTTTCTGATACTGGGGATTTTTGTATTTTTTTTTTCTTTCTTTTTTTCTTCTCTTTCTTTTTTTTTTTGAATTCTTATTTGGTTGGACCAAACCGTGTAAGGCTGCCTACGTATCCTTTTTAAAGGAATCAGGTCAAACGTAGTTCATACGTCTGACCTAACTATTTTTTTTCATCTTTCTTTCTTTTTTTTTTTCTTTTTCTTTCTTTTTTTCTCATTTTTTATTTCTTTCTTATTTTTTTTCTTTTTGTTTTCAAAACAAACTGCCTCAGCTTCTATTTTCCAGGGGCATGGACCTTCGAATGTTCTTTTTTCTTTTTCTTTTTCACTTGAACTTTCTAAGAGCTTCCCCAGTTTGTACTTTGGGAGCATGGACTTTTCTTTTCATTTTTTTTTTGACTTTTGACTCTAAACTTAATTCCAAAAGAGGGTGATCAAAGAAAATAACACAGGCTCAACAGGTATAACAAAGGGTATAAAGTGTTTGGGTAGCAGAACAAGGGCCTCCTAGCCTCTAGAGTGCCAATCATGGTTTCCTTTCACGACACAGCATTGATAAACATGTCTGTCTTCTTGGTGTGTCGTGGTCGGAAGACACTTTTCACCCATTAATGTCAAACTTTCCAATAAACTTCAATTGATTCTTCCTCAAACCCGACCTTGACAATGATTTGAAGGTAAAGATCATTAACCTCCACGGGTCATTTTATTCAAGCTTAATTCCAAAGTGTTTCAACTCTTTATTCATCCTCAAAAGTTTCTTTTTCTCATTTATCCAATTCAAGCTTAAATCAGTTTTCTAAGATCTGGCCAAAAATTTCGCATGCATGTCATATCACTAAAACTAGCGGGAAAAGAACTAAGCATGGAATGACACAAAAGAACAAACTATATTTCATTGAGTAAACAACAAGACAAACAACCTAAAATCCGAGTTACAACCTTAAAATAACCCGGCTAATGAAAATAGCAACAAAACGGATAGACAAGACTCACACAAACAAAATAGAGGGATAGAAGGGTTTGACTCAATAAAACAAATAAAATCTGGATGACACCCTGGAATAACCCAGATAATAGAAAAAAATATCACAACAAACTACCAAGATTCCTTCCTAGTGAGGAGGGAATGACTTTTCAATTACTAAGCTTGACATTTAGCCACAAATTTGCTCATCAGAATCACCATGGCCTTCTCCAATTTTAGTCGGCAAGTTTCCGAGAGGATTCTCATACTCCATGTCACCACACATCATCCCCACAAAGTGTGCATCATCATGTGCATGTAAAGGATTCTGCGTGATATTCTGGGTGTCATTATCTTGGATCACAATCAGTTTTTCCTGGATCATCCTTTCTATTTTCCTTTTCAAATCCCGACAACTTTCAACATTGTGCCCCTGGGCATTGGAATAGTATTCACACCTTTTAGAAGGGTCAAAGCTTCTTGCACATGGATCCACATGATTTGGAGGAATATGTACAATCATGTTATAATACTTTAATTTCTCAAACACACTTTCAAGATGTTGAGAGTTCATGCATGTAATCGTATACAATTAAATACAAAGTGTAAAAATACTCTTAAAAATAAAATAGGTTTACTTAGTTAACTAACTATTTAAATGAGATATATAAACCAATCAATGTGCAGTGCAATTAAGTGCATTTAATAATGTTATTTTTGCAATTGCTATAAATTGTTTTTAAAATCATTTCATCGCATCCCAATTTACTGTTCTAAAGTTGAATCTTTTTTCTTTATTAATGTGATTAAATGTATATATATAAAACAACAACAACAACAACAACCCAGTATAATCCCACTAGTGGGGTCTGGGGAGGGTAGTGTGTACGCAGACCTTATCCCTACCCTGGGGTAGAGAGACTGTTTCCTATAGACCCTCAGCTCTATTCCTCCAAGAACTCCCCACCTTGCTCTTCGGGTGACTCGAACTCACAACCTCTTGGTTGGAAGTGGAGGGTGCTTACCACTAGAGCAACCCACTCTTGTCAAGTGATTAAATGTATATGTGAGATGAAATGACTTACAAAAGATAGTAATAATAAGGTAGTAATAAAGTAATTTGGGTATTCAACATCAAATGGTAAAGGCCCAAACTTTATCGGACATCATGTTCTATGTATTGTAAAAACTGTATGGGGCGCCCTATTTGGTCGCCCCTTTTTAACTTATACTCATTTTATTTTTTCGTTTGCATCCATACCTATTTTTTTGTTAAAAGTATTTTAAAAAGATGATTTTGCCCTTCTTTAATAAAAGACTATTGACAAACTGCAGGACAAAAATTTAAGCATGTTTAGGCTGAAATTTTATCAAATAAACTAAAAAACTTCAGCTTGTTTAGACAGAAGTTTCGTATAAAACTCAGGACAAAACTGTAGATTGCGTTACAAAACTTCAGCATGTTTTGGTATGAAATTTTAGCAAATGAACTAAATAACTTCAGCATGCATTAGCAAAAACTCTTTAGAAAATTACATACTGCAAGACAAAAACTTCAGCATGTTTAGTCTGAAGTTTTAGCAAATGAACTAAATAACTTCAGCATGTTTTGTCTAAAATTTTAGCAAATGAACTAAATAACTTCAGCATGCATTAGCAAAAACTCATTAGAAAATTTCATACTACAAGACAAAAACTTAAGCATGTTTAGTCTGAAGTTTTAGTAAATGAACTAAAAAATTAAGCATGTTTAGTCTGAAATTTTAGCAAATGAACTAAATAACTTGAGCATGTTTAGTCTGAAGTTTTAGCAAATGAACTAAATAATTTAAGCATGTTTAGTCTGAAATTTTAGCAAATGAACTAAATAACTTAAGCATGTTTAGTCTGAAGTTTTAGCAAATGAACTAAATAACTTCAGCATGCTTAGACTGAAGTTTCGGTTAAAATTCATGACAATTCTAGATTGCAGGATAAATAACTTTAGCATGCATTAGCATGAAGTTTTAGCTTCAATGTGAAACAACTTCATGCTATATTAGCATGAAGTTTTAGCTTCAACATGAAATAACTTCATGCTACATTAGCATGAAATTTTAGCTTCCAGGTGAAACAACTTCATGCAAGTGTGATTCTGAAGATGAATCTGGACAAGTTTCTAATTTTTTTATAAAGTTGCTGAGAGGAGAGGAGGAGATCGTTTTATATCTTTTGTCAGGGGTGTAATTGTCATATTATTACGTTTTTTTATGAGATGGCTACTAAATCAATAATTTTAAAAAATAGGGTGCAAGTTAAAAGGTGTCACAAATATAGAGTACGGCTGCAAATCCCCATATGTATTGGGTCTATTACAAGTTAGCCCATCATGATATAATTATATGGGCCTCAAAAGCGTAATGCATTGGGTCACTTTCCTTTGAGGTCCAGAAATAAATGATTCCCGGTCCATTGAGCGTTCAACAGTTATCAAGTGGGGGAAAGTGCATAGATAACCATTCTCAGGATGCTATTTAGAGATTAACCAATACGTATTTTGTCTTGAAATTTTAAACTAAAAATCTTAAATTCAAGACAATTCAGGATATTTTTGTCTCGAAAAATTAAACTAAAAAGCTGAAATTCAGGACGTACTGGCTAATTTCTAAAGAGCACCCCTTTAGAGTGGCTATCTGGTGTCATTTCTACTACAAAGTGACCATTTTAAAAAATTTAACTTGTTTAAAGTGTAGAAAGTATAATTTTCTTTACGTTATATGCAATTTAACATGTTGTATCATGTCGTCTGCCTAATTTTCTAAATTAATCATTTCTCTAATTATGGCGATTAGTTTTAGTCATCCTTAGGTAAGTTGAACTCTTTCCTTGATATAATTAACAGGAGTTGGAAAAACCAAACTATATGTCAGTGGCCTCAGAAATGAACTCTTGTAGTGGAATTAAATTGCACCTTTTTTTAGCTATTGAGTTCTCTTTTAGGAAATACTTTAATAAAGTTTATAATTTTTGGAATGGTGCCAAAGCAGCTTTTAAATAGAAAACGTGAAATTAACAATTGAGATTTACAAGAAGGCAATCTTAGTTAGTGGTATAGTGGCCTTCTTTTTGATAGCCAATCCAAACCTGGGTATAGGCTACAGAAGTACAGTCCAAATGCAAAGTACATCTGAAATCTGATATAGGTAAACTTAATTGATCGAGCCAAAGGCCATTGCAAATCTTTTTCCTTTTCAAACCAATATGGCCTAAAAAAATTGGCACTCTTTTTGGTAGATCAATTTGAAAAATATTCAAAAAAGTGCAAACAAAAGTAAAAGACGGAAAGTACAAGTTACTAATATAAAACATTGAACGCATGCTCCCTTTTGGAACTTGACCATCCCCAAGCATGGAGTTTAATTTCGACATCCCCTTTTTGACTATGTTGGTGTTTGTTTTTAATATTTCAGTTGTAAACAGCTGTGTCAGAAACAGAGGAGAAAACTTGACCGAATTGTGAGGTACTTGAACTAATGCATTGGCTTCCTAATACTTTGATTATTTTATTGGATTTCTGGTATTTTCCATCAAGTATCGATATTTTGTAACTCCGTCTACCAAAAGTACATTGCAATAGTACTGGACTTGGACAACTATTTTGTGAAGTTATTTGATATTCAGTGAAAAGTAACGTGCATTCGATTCTTTTATCTATAGCAGTAACAAATATATCAACTATAAGCTAGCGAACATGTAATATGAACAATATTTTGACCATGGAGTCCATCTCACATAAGTATATTTGTAAAGTGTAGAGACTTTGTTGACAATATTCTTTGAGACCCAAAAATATTATATTGTGTGGTGAATATCATTTGCATAAGTTGTATCTTTTTTTTTTTACAACGAAAAGGCCAATGCTTTTTTGTTTATAAAAGGAAAGGTGATTAGTTCAGTTTATACACACCAACAACATTTGAGTCTTTCATTTCTTATTTTTTTCCTTTCATCCTTTATTAAGAGTGTTTTGTACTAGAGTTAGTGTTGGGAAGCACTTGTGTGAATTCTTTCTTTGGAGTGATCTTGTGAGGTTATTCTCTTAGAGTATTTGGGATTAATTAGAGTGTTTACTATCCCATTAGTGAGATTTTACTGGGTTGTTGTTGTTGTTAGAGTGTTTACTCTAATTTTGTACTCTCTTTTGTACTCTTATTGTTATAGTGAAATTGCTCCTTTCCGCTTGTGGATATAGGTCACTTTGACCGAACCGCGTTAAATTTGTGTCTTCTTTATCTTCTTTAATTTCCATTATCATCAACTTCCATTGTCTTTGTTATTGCCGCACTACCCGAGTTCCCGATCCTAACAAATTGATATCAGAGTCGGATCTAATCGAGTTAGTTTCAATAGCCAAAATGACTCTAACAAAGACCTATATTGAAAAATTTGACCGAAGTGCAAACTTCGGAATGTGGCAATTAAAGATGGAAGCTATCCTAATTCAGGATGGCTTAGACTTGGCGTTGCAAGGAAAGAAGAAGAAGCCGGATAAAATGACGGATGAGGAGTTTGCTGTCATAGACAAAAGGACAAAAGCAGGTATCATTTTAAATCTCTCAAATGAGGTTTTATGTGAAGTTTCTGTAGAAACCACAACTAAAGGCATGTGGGAAAAATTGAAAACCTTATATATGAAGAGGACGATGGAAAATAGACTTTACCTGAAGCAGAAGCTTTATACAATTCGTATGGGTGAAGGTACCTCTATTCTCTCTCATCTTGACACCTTTGATTCTATTCTTATGGATTTGAGTAATACAGATGCTGAAATTAAAGATGAGGATCAAGACGTGTTGCTGCTTTGTTCTCTACCCCCATCTTTTAAGCATATAAGTGATACTATGCTTTATGCAAATGATAATATCTCATATAAGGATATTAAATCTATCTTAAAATCAAAAGAACAGATATATAGTGATATTACTAGGGAAGCTAGTGGAACTCAAGCGGAAGTTAGCTTGTTTGTTAGGGGCAAATCCGACTCCATATCCAGATACAATAATTTAGAGTGTCGCTATTGTCATAAGAAATGTCACATTATCTCCGAATGCTATAAGCTGAAAAATAAAGAAAAGCATAAGGAAAGGAAAAATGAGCACAAAAATACTTACACTGCCGAAGCAAGTGTAGCTGCTGATGAGACGGAGGGGACTAATTTTTTTTAGCAACTAATAATAGTTTCAAATCTAACAATGAGTGAATTTTAGATTCGGGTTGTTCTTATCATATGTATCCCAATCGGGATTTATTTACCACATATGAATCTATTGGAGGTGGAGTTGTCTTGATGGGCAACAATGCTGCCTGCAAAGTTTTTGGAAAAGATACAGTCTGAATCAAAATACACAATGGTGTAGTGAGAATTCTCACCGATGTTAGACATGTTCCTGACTTAAAGAAAAATCTCATCACTTTGGGCACTCTAGAATCTCTTGGGTGCAAGTACGCAGGTGAAGGTGGAGTTCTTAAAGTTTCTCATGGTGCTCTTGTGATCATGAAAGCACACAGATCTGGTTCGTTGTATTCTTTATTGGGATCCACTGTTATAGGCCCTACTACAGTTTCGATATCAAACAACTTGTCTAATTTTGATGGAATTAAATTCTAATATATGCCCATTGGGGCTTTTGCGGAGAGGGTGGAGCAAATTTACTATATTAGCCAAAATAAGACCAAGGTGGAGATTTGTAATATGGATAATATTTTGGCTAATGGATTCCATCTCACATAAGCATAAGCATATTTGCAAAGTGTAGATTTTGTTGGCAATATTCTTTGGGACCCAAAAATATTGCATTGTGTGGTGGATATCATTTGCACGAGTTATATCTTTTCTTTTACAACTAAGAGGCCAAAGCTTTTTTTTCCTATAAAAGGACAGGCCATTAGTACATTTTATACACACCAACACGACTTGAGTCTTCATTTCTTGTTTTTTTCTTTCCTCCTTTATTAAGAGTGGGTTGCTCTAGTGGTGAGCACCCTCCACTTCCAACCAAGAGGTTGTGAGTTCGAGTCAACCCAAGAGCAAAGTGGGGAGTTCTTGGAGGGAGGGAGCCGAGGGTCTATCGGAAATAACCTCTCTACACCCAGGGTAGGGGTAAGGTCTGCGTACATATTACCCTCCCCAGACCCCACTAGTGAGATTATACTAGGTTGTTGTTGTTGTTGTCCTTTATTAAGAGTGTTTTGTATGAGAGTTAGTGTTGGGAAGCACTTGTGTGAACCCTTTCTTTGGAGTGATCTTGTGAGGTTATTCTCTTAGAGTATTTGGGATTAATTAGAGTGTTTACTCTAATTTTGTACTCTCTTTTGTACTCTTATTGTTATAGTGAAATTGTTCCTCTCCGCTTGTGGATGCAGGTCACTTTGACCGAACCACGTTAAATTTGTGTCTTCTTTATATGCTTTAATTGCTATTGTTATCAACTTTCATTATTTTTATTATTGTCATTATACCGTTGTTTGACTAAATTTCGCACTATCCGGGTTTCCGATCTTAACAGAACAACCTAACAGGGTAAAGTTATAAAAATATTTGCACAAAAAGAAACAAAGAAAAAAAATTTAGGGGTGCCGGTGAATTTCTGGCTAACTTTTGGAACACGGACAAACTTAGTGTATCAGCTGCGTGTTGGGACGAGTGAAGTAGCTTTTAGCTTAAACCTTATATTCGTATTTAGTAATTTATTAAATATATATAAATATTTAATGGTAAATCAATAACTAAAACGAACTGTGAAACTATAAACTTCAAATTTTACTTTTACCTATGCTTTGGAATTATAATTTTAATTATGTGTTCGCGACCCGAACTAAAAGAATCTGGTGAATTTGCAAGCTGGAAATGGAGAGTTATAATTGATGAAATTAAAGGATGACTGAGGGCTGTAAAATAATGGTAAAAATATGAAAGACGAACTAAAGTACACGTTCTTTATTGTTTTGACAATTTCTTTTTTCCACAAAAAGAAGAATTTCCGCCCTAGGGTAATTTGAATAGAGGGTTCATTCCTTTCTTTGTTTAGAAGAGACAGCTGTTAAGGCTTTTGGAAAACCTCCCTAGCTAAGTAAACCTTTTCAACGGCTTAAGCACACTAGTTCAATACGAACAAATTAAACAACTAGGGTACCTTTTGGAAGCTAGACGACACTTATATTATTCAACCAGCAGCGATACAGAATGGAAAAGATACAGGACTAACCAGATGCGAATTCAGAATTTAAAGTTTATGGATTTTAAATTTATCGTTGAATTCATAGTTTTTATAGTTACGGATTCACAATTGAATATTTACACATATTTAATGAATTCTTTAATACAAATGATATTCGGCTTAAAGTATGCATATTTTTTATGTATATTGCCTCACATTGTGCTCATGTCTCGTAGATTTCGGATGTATAATATAATGATTTGTGCTAATTTGTGGTATTTCTATGTGTAGAATCATTCGGATGCAATTTGGGACGAAAGTGTACGAATTAGAGCGAAAATGGGAAGAAAAGGCGAAAAGGCCCAGTTGAGCGCCACAGACAGCGTGGGCCGCTACTTGTGGCGCACAAAATAGTATGTGAAGAAGTTGAGTGCCAGGGCCAGCGCCCCACGCTGCCCTGGGCGCTCAAGACGCAGACTTGTCCTATTTCGCCCGGAACTTAGTTATTTCGGTCCTACACACCCCCAACTCGTATAAAAGGGTTCCTAAACCTATTTTGGAGGGGGAGAACGTTTTTGAGAGAAAAACATAAGCACAGAGCCGCCATGGAGGCCAGAATTCATCAAATTCAATCTTTCTTCCGCAAAACTTAGTAATTTTTATGTTTCTTTATATGATTTGTTATTTTGCTACCATGTCTATGTGGAGCTAAACTTCAGGTTCTAGGATTGTGGTTCTTTTATGAATATTGTTATTCAGATATTGATTTTGCTTTCTTGATTTATCATATTGGTATATTTATTCAATCTTGCGCTTAATTATTTGATTGCTTGATCACTAGTGAAATACTATCTACGAATCTAGAGTTGAACTCGAAAGTGGGAATTCTAGATTGCATATAGAATTAAATAGAGCAAGTTCTTGGACCTGGGTATCGGAAAACAGATTCGCGGTTAGGATAGACATATACCTAATTGCCTTGCTTGGTTGATGTACAGAAATTATAAATGCGTTCTTGTTGTTTCTAATTCCATAGACATATAAGCGTTAGGTTAGCTTGAATAGGCGAGTAAGAACTCGACAGATTCTTATGAGCAATATTAACCCTGTCAACCAATGAACTAGATGAATCAGTCAGTCAATTCAATTGAAGAATACAATAGGAATGTTAGATAGCTCATAACCCTAGATCATTTTCATTACATTGATACATAAAAATCTATTCTTCCTTTGTTTAGAGTTCATTATTTGTTTCTTTTTATTTTAATTAGTTTAGAATCAAATACTTCTAGGTTTAATTCTTGTTTAGATAATTAGGATAGTCTAATTTAGTTAATAGTTAATCACAAGTCCTCGTGAATTCGACATCCGACTTGTAGTCACTTTATTACTTGACGACCGCGTATACTTGCGCGTGCGTTTGGCCGCAACAAGTTTTTGGCGCCGTTGCCGGGGACTTAGAAATTAACTATTTTTCTAGATTAGATATTTTTTTTTATCTATTCATGTTTTTTTGTTTTAGTTTAGTTTAGTTAGTATTTTTTATTTATTTTAACATGGCATCTTGGAATGAAAATTATTCGAATGATGGTTATTCTTATTTTGATGATCCTTGTCCATATTGTGGAGGACCCCTCTGGTGGAAAAATTATCAGAATATTTCCGGGACCGAGTTGTGCGCACAATCTCAATCCTTTGAGTGGCATATTTGTAATATATATGATAGTCAAGGTAGTCATTGGGATGATTGTCCTAGTTCTTTTTATCCTTCTCTGAGCCTTTATTATGATCTTTCTAATAGTGTTTGTGAGTTTGATAGGGGTAATGAAGTGTATGATATGGAACGTGATGCATATATTAGGGATATTTTGAGGCAAGTAGCATAGCAGCATGATGAAGTCAAAAAAGATATGAAAAGAATGAGGGCAACAATCACAAGAATGAAGGCCAATCTAGAAGAATTGAATGAAGAGAGCGAGTACTAACAAGAAAAAAAATTTGAAAAAGAAGAGATTTTGAGCCAAACTTGGCTAGTAGAACAAATTAAAAAATTGAACATATATGAGGCTCAACGTGAGGAAATTACAAATGAGATGAGATACTTTATAGAAGGAAGGGCTGAACTGGGACAAGAGATCGATAAATTTGGCACAACTATTCACGACTTGAAAGCTCAATTGAATGCAAAGGTTGATGCGTATAATGCCCAACAACTAGGGTACGTTTTGGAAGCTAGACGACACTTATATTATTCAACCAGCAGCGATACAGAATGGAAAAGATACAGGACTAATCAGATGTGAAGTCATAATTTAAAGTTGATGCATTTTAAATTTGTCGTTGAATCCATAGTTTTTATAGTTACTGAATTCACAATTGAATATTTACACATATTTAATAAATTCTTTAATACAAATGATGTTCGGTTTAAAGTATGCATATTTTTTTTTATGTATATTATCTCGCATTGTGCTCATGTCTCATAGATTTCAGATGCATAATATAATGATTTGTGCTAATTTGTGGTATTTCTATGTGTAGGAACTATTCGGATGCAATTTGGGACGAAAGTGTGCGAATTAGAGCGAAAATGGGAAGAAAAGGCAAAATGACCCAGTTGAGCGCCACATGCAGCGTGGGGCGCACAAAACAGTGTGTGAAGAAGTTAAGTGCCAGGGCCAGCACCCCACGCTGCCCTGGGCACTCAAGATGCGGACTTGTCCTATTTCGCTCGGAACTTGGTTATTTCGGCCCTACACACCCCCAACTCGTATAAAAGGGGTCGTAAACCAATTTTGGAGGGAGAGAACGTTTTTGAGAGAAAAACATAAGCACAGAGCGACCGTGGAGGCCGGAATTCATCAAATTCAATCTTTCTTCTGCAAAACTTAGTAATTTTTATGTTTCTTTATATGATTTGTTGTTTTGCTACCACTACTAGAAATTCGGCAAAAACCAACCAAGGTCGACCGACCAACTTTGGTCGGTCAAAAAACCGGCCAAAAAACCGACCAAAGTTGGTCGATTTTTCAAAATATTTTATTTTTTAATTATTTTTACGAAACCGACCAACTTTGGTTGGATTTCTTTGGTGCAAAAATGCGGGAAACTATTTTTGAGTCCCGCAAAATTTATTTTTCAAGAAACCGACCAACTTTGGTCGGTTTTTCAATTAAAATAAATAAAAATTAATACTAAAAAAATCGATCAAAAGTGGTCGGTTAAATCGGCCGGTCATTTTAAAAAACTGACCAACTTTGGTTGGTAATTTTATTTTTTAGTAAAACCGACCAACTTTGGTCGGTTATTTTCTGTAACGACTCTGCCGGTCGTTTCGAGAGTTATAACCCCATTTTCCCCATTCCTATTTCTTTTTGTGTTATTCAGGTATATTATGTTATATCGAGTTAGTTGGTTCGAGTCCGGATGGAACTCGGAGTGAAATGAGACACTTAGTCTCATAATTGAAAAATTGAGTTAGAATAGTGGACCGGATATGGACCTATATGTAAACGACCTCGAATTTAAATTTTGATGATTCCAATAGCTCTGTATGGTGATTTTGGGTTTAGGAGCGTGTCCGGAATATTATTTGGAAGTCCGTAGAGGAATTAGGCTTGAAATGCCGAAAGTTTTATTTTTGAGAAGTTTGACTGGGGGATTGACTTTTTGATATCGGGGTTGGAATCCGATTCTGAAAATTGGAATACCTCTGTTATGTCATTTAGGACTTGTGTGCAAAATTTGAGATCAATCGAACGTGATTTGATAGGTTCCGGATTTGTTTGTAGAAATTAGAAATTTCAAAGTTCATTAGGCTTGAATTGGGGTTTAATTCATGGTTTTAGCGTTGTTTGAGGTGAATTTGAGGATTCGACTAAGTTCGTATGATGTTTTAGGACTTGTTGGTATATTTGGTTGAGGTCCCGAGCGCCTCGTGTGAGTTTCGGATGGTTATCGGAAAAAAAATTGAACTAGAACAGCTGCTGCAATTTTCTTTTGTTGGAAATTGCTTCTGCCCAGAAATCGAGCCCAGATATGGGCCCAGATCGAGCTCAGGGTCAAGGGCCACGATCGAAGCCCATATCGAGCCCAGGGTCGAGGGCCACGATCGAAGCCATGATCGAGCCCAGAGTCGAGGGCCACGATCGAAGGCATGATCGAGCCCAGGGTCGAGGGTCACGGTCGAAGGCATAATCGAGGGCCAGGATCGAGAACCAGGATCGAGGACCAAGACCGAGGACCAGGATCGAGGACCCCGATCGAAGGCCAAGATCGAGGCAGAACCGAGGATGTCTCGGCAGAATTATAAAAACAGGGACTTCGTCCCATTTGCCATTTTTGACAAATTGGAGCTTGAGGAGAGGCGATTTGTTTGATATATTTTCAAGAAAAACTTGAGATAAGTCCCTTGTGATCATTTTTACTCCATAATATTGAATTATCATCGAATAATCCGACTAGATTACATGATTTTAAGGTGTAAATCGGAGATTGGAATTTAGAAATTTGGAAATAAGATTTGTAGATTTGAGGGTCGAGTTGAGGTCGGATTTTTATAAAATTGGTATGGGTAGACTCGTGGTTGAATGGGCTTTTGGATTTTATAACTTTTGTCGAGTTCTGATACGTGGGCTCCACGGGCGATTATTGAGTTAATTTTTGGGTTTTTATGGAGAAATTATTATTCTCTTATGGAATTAATTCGAATAAATTTTATTGACTGAAACGAATTATTTATGACCAGATTCGAGGCGTTTGGAGACCAATTCACGAGGAAAGGGCATTGTAGAGTAAGAATTTCGCGGTTGAGGTAAGTAACGATTGTAAATCTAGTCCTGAGGGTATGAAAACCCGGAGTTCGTATCATTCTACTATTTTGAAGTGACACACATGCTAGGTGACGGGCGCGTGGATGTGCACTGTTGGGGATTTGTGACTTGGTCCGTCCCGTAGCAACTGTAAAGTTGCATACTTTGTTGAAACCATTGATACTTATATGTTTTAGAAAGATTTTCTGTAAATTGGGTTGAATGCCATGTTTGGGCCTTGCGCCAATGCTGTTTGGACCCTTAGGGGCTGTTTCTTACCATCCTCTCACTGTTTTCGATTGAAAATCTATACTCAGTCATGTCTATACTTGTTTACCGCATAACTCAGTTTTATGACTCTATTTTGATGCATATAAATGTTTTGGGCTGAAAGCCCTGTTTTACTGAAATGCCTGAGTGGCTTGATTTGTGAGGATGAGTGTGGATCGGGGCTGCCCGCCTGCAGCATACTTTATGACTGAGTGAGGCCGAGGGCCTGATTTATGAGGATGAGTGTGGATCGGGGCTGCCCGCCTGTAGCATACTTTATTATTATCGCACGTGAGTTGTCCGTGCAGATTATAGCGCTTGGGCTGAAGGAGCCCCTCCGGAGTCTGTACACACCCCCAGTGAGCGCATGTACCTACTGAGTGCGAGTGCCAAGTGCTGAGTGACTAGGAGGCATGAGCGATTGTGAGGTATTCCCGAGTGGCAAGAGTGATTGTGAGGTATGCCCGAGTGGAACGAGTGGCTGTGAGGTTTGCCCGAGGGGCTGTATATGAGTGATGTTTTGCCCGAGGGGTTGTTTATGATTTCATCATTTTTGCTCACCTTTGCATTGAGCCTTTGTTTGAAAAACTGTTGGAAAAATGTCTTTAAATGATTTTTACTGGAACTGGGTTTAAACGAGATGTTTGATTCAAATCCTGATTTTTTATTAAGAGCATGTGGTATTTTACTGAGATTTCGTGATATGAACGTTATATGCTTTATTGCTCGTCACTACTGCTCAGTCTTTATTTATTGTTGTTAATTACTGAGTTGGCGTACTCACGTTACTCCCTGCACCTTGTGTGCAGATCCAGGTGTAGCTGGATACGGCAGCGGTTATTGAGTGTTATGGTTGCAGATTTCCTTGGAGATAGCAAGGTAGCTGTTTGTTGATCGCAACCCCTGCTCTTCTCCCTCTTATCTTCCTCTAGTTGTATTTAGCTATTTTTCGGGCTGAGTTAGCCTTGATATTATTAGACAGATTGTAGTATATGCTCATGACTAGTGACACCTCGATGTCGGACTTTTCTTTTTCGCACTTCTGTTTTTCTTTGATTTGAACTCTTTAAATGGAGATTTTATGTTAAATAACCTTGAAATTATCTTTAAAATGAAAATTTCAATTTGTTTTGAAAATGAGTCGGCTTGCCTAGTTCCACGATAGGCGCCATCACGACAGAGGTTAGTTTGGGTCGTGACAGATTGGTATCAGAGCCTAAGTTACATAGGTCTCACGAGTCATGAGCGGGTTTAGTAGAGTCTTGCGGATCGGTACGAAGACGTCTGTACTTATCTTCAGGAGGTTGCAGAACCTTTAGGAAACTCCACATTCTTGAATTCTTGTCGTGTGAATCTGTTGATTCTAGTAACTAAACATCTGTTGTTTCATTCTCTCACAGATGGTGAGGACTCGTGCTACCGGTCAGGAGGGCCAGCTACCAGTACCACCAGCCAGGGCCGCGAGAGGCCGAGGCTGCGGTAGAGGCCATGGTAGGGGCAGAGGTGCAGCCCGTACAACAGTTGGGGCAGTACCTACAGATCCACCGGTTGTCCCAGATCAGGACCAAGTTCCAGTTGTTGATATACCAGCTCAGGCACCACCTGTGCCTATTGTGATTCCAAGCCTTCAGGAGGCCCTAGCTCAGATTCTGACAGTGTGTACTGGCCTTGCT
Source organism: Nicotiana tomentosiformis (assembly GCF_000390325.3). NCBI lineage: Eukaryota > Viridiplantae > Streptophyta > Magnoliopsida > Solanales > Solanaceae > Nicotiana > Nicotiana tomentosiformis. The sequence goes on from NC_090817.1 coordinate 129,552,980, forward strand.
CAGGCGGTCTCTATTTGGACGGCCGCAACCACTTCTCAGGCCAGGGGAGGCACTCAGACTCCCGTCACTCGCACACCCGAGCAGGTTATTCAGGGACTTTAGACACCAGAGCTACCACCAGCCCAGCCGGTTGCTGTTGCTTAGGATTATGTGGTTCCTGCTATGCCTGAGGATGATTAGCGCAGGTTGGAGAGGTTTGGGAGACTTCAGCCACCACCTTTCAGTGGCACAGAGAGAGAGGATGCTCAGGACTCTTTGGACAGGTGTCAGAGGATACTCCGTACTGCTGGTATTTTGGAGACTTGTGGGATCTTATTCACTACCTTTCAGTTTTCTGGGGCTGCACTCAGATGGTGGGAGACTTACGAGAGGCGTAGGCCTGTTGGCGCAGCACCCCTTACTTGAAAGTAGTTCTCCGTGGTCTTTTTGGAGAAGTTCGTGCCTCGATCCCGCAGAGAGGAGCTGCGTAGACAGTTTGAGCGGCTCCGCCAGGGTGATATGTCTGTGACGCAGTATGAGATGCGGTTCTCTGAGTTGGACCGTCATGCTATCTGGTTGGTTCCCACGGACAGAGAGAGGATCATGAGGTTTATTGATGGCCTCACTTATCCGCTACAGTTACTCATGACCAGGGAGCGGGTTTCGGGTGATACCTTTGATGAGGTTGTCGATATTGCTTGGCAGATTGAGATGGTTCGCGGTCAGGAGAGGGTTGAGCGGGAGGCCAAGAGGCCTCGTGGTCAAGGTGGATTCAGCGGTGCTCCTTTTGAGGGTCAGTTCCAGCACGGTAGAGGTCGTCATTTCAAACAGGCTCAGTCAACTCGTCCATTTCATCGGGGTGCATCATCTGGCCATGGTTCTCACAGTTCTCATTAGGGCCACTCATCACTTAGTGCCCTTCCAGTTTAGAGTTCGTCCCGTGCTCCACCTGTTCAGGGCTCTTCCATGCCAGGTTCTTCTACCAGTCATCCCGGTGCTAGGGGTTCCCTTCAGTTTTCGCCGCCAGCACCAGGGAGTTGTTTTGAGTGTGGGGAGCTTGGGCATATGTGGAGGCAGTTTCCTCGTCGTCATGGAGGTCTATCTCAGCAGAGGAGTCAGCCTCCGACTACAGCACCAGCTACCTCACCACCCGCCCAGTCAGCTCGGGGTGGAGGTCAGTCGGCTAGGGGTCGCCCTAGAGGGGGAGGCAGATCAGGTGGTTGTCAGGCTTGTTTCTATGCTCTCCCTACCAGACCAGATGCTATTTCTTCAGATGCTGTGATTACAGGTATTGTCTCAGTTTGCCACAGAGATGCCTCAGTATTATTTGACCCTGGTTCCACATATTCATATGTTTCCTCGTATTTTGCCCATTTTTCTGGATATGCCCCGTGAGTCCTTAGTTTCATATGTACATGTATCTACTCCTGTGGGAGATACTATTATTGTGGACCGCATATATCGGTCATGTGTGGTGACTATTGGGGGTCTAGAGACCCAAGTAGATCTATTGTTGCTTAGTATGGTTGACTTTGATATGATATTGGCATGGATTGGTTATCTCCATGTCATACTGTTCTAGATTGTCACGCTAAGACGGTGACGTTGGCTATGCCGGGAATTCCGAGGGTTGAGTGGAGCGGTTCTGTAGATTATGTACCAAGTAGGGTGATTTCATATTTGAAGGCTCAATGCATGGTTGAGAAGGGTTGCCTATCTTATTTGGATTTTGTGAGGGATGTTAGTACAGAGACTCCTATCATTTATTCTGTTCCGGTGGTACGTGAATTTCCGGATGTGTTTCCTGCAGACCTACCGGGCATGCCGCCTGACAGGGATATTGACTTTGGTGTTGATTTGGTGCTGGGCACTCAGCCCATTTCTATTCCACCGTATCGTATGGCACCGATGGAGTTGAAGGAATTGAAAGAACAGCTTCAGGAACTCCTTGATAAGGGGTTTATTTGGCCTAGTGTGGCACCTTGGGGTGCAACGATTCTATTTGTGAAGAAGAAGGATGGTTCCATGAGAATGTGTATTGATTACAGGCAGTTGAACAAGGTCACAGTCAAGAATAAGTATCCTTTGCCTCGCATTGATGATTTATTCGACCAACTTCAGGGAGCGAGGGTGTTCTCCAAGATTGATTTGAGGTCCGGTTATCACCAGCTGAAGATTCGGGATTCAGATATTCTTAAAACAGCTTTCAGAACCCGATATGGCCATTATGAGTTCTTGGTGATGTCTTTTGGGCTAACCAATGCCCCAGCAGCGTTCATGCATCTGATGAACAGTGTATTCCATCCCTATTTGGACTCATTCATCGTTGTATTCATTGACGACATCCTGGTGTACTCTCTTAGCCAGGAAGAGCATGCTCAGCATTTGAGGGTTGTATTGCAGAGATTGAGGGAGGAGAAACTTTATGCAAAGTTCTCTAAATGTGAGTTTTGGCTAAGTTCAGTAGCATTCTTGGGGCACGTGGTGTCCAGTGAGGGTATTCAGGTGGATTCGAAGAAGATAGAGGCGGTGCAGAGTTGGCCCAGACCGTCCTCAGCCACGGAGATTAGGAGCTTTCATGGTTTGGCGGGTTATTACCGTCACTTTGTGGAGGGATTTTCATCTATTGCATCGCCTTTGACCAAATTGACCCAAAAGGGTGCTCCATTCAGGTGGTCGGATGAATGTGAGGCGAGCTTTCAGAAGTTCAAGACTGCTTTGACCACAACTCCAGTGTTAGTTTTGCCATCAGCTTCAGGTTTTTACATCGTGTATTGTGATGCCTCGAGGATAGGCATTGGTTGTGTTTTGATGCAGGAGGGTAGGATGATTGCCTATGCCTCGCGCCAGTTGAAGACCCATGAGAATAATTATCCTGTCCATGATCTTGAGTTAGCAGCCATTGTTCACGCCTTGAAGATTTGGCATCATTATTTGTATGGGGTTCATTGTGAGATCTATATAGATCACCGAAGTCTCCAGTATCTATTAAAGCAGAAGGATCTTAATTTGCATCAGCGGAGATGGTTGGAGCTTCTTAAGGACTATGATATCATTATTTTGTACCATCCGAGGAAGGCCAATGTGGTGGCCGATGCATTGAGTCGCCGGGCAAAGAGTTTGGGGAGTTTAGCATATCTTCTAGCAGCAGAGAGACCTTTGGCATTAGATGTTCAGAACTTAGCAGGACAGCTTGTCAGATTGGATATTTCGGAGCCTAGTCGGGTATTGGCTTGTGTGGTCTCCAGGTCTTCTCTTTATGACCGTATCAAGGAGCGTCAGTATGATGACCCTCACTTGCTCGTTCTTCAGGACAGGGTTCGGAGAGGTGATGCTAGGGATATGACTATTGGTGATGACGGGGTGCTGAGAATGCAGGGCCGGATATGTGTGCCTAATGTAGATGGGCTTCGAGAGCTAATTCTTGAGGAAGCCCACAGCTCGCGGTATTCCATTCATCCGGGTGCCACGAAGATGTACCAGGATTTGAGGCAGCACTATTGGTGGAGGCGGATGAAGAAGGATATAGATGGGTTTGTGGCTCGGTGTCTAAACTGTCAGCAAGTTAAGTATGAGCATCAGAGACTGGGTGGCTTGCTTCAGAGGTTAGAGATCCCAGAGTGGAAGTGGGAGCGGATCACTATGGACTTTGTAGTTGGGCTCCCACGGACTTCGAGGAAGTTCAACGCCATTTGGGTTATTGTGGATCGGCTGACCAAGTCCGCGCACTTCATTCCATTTGGTACTACTTACTCTTCAGAGCGGCTGGCTGAAATTTACATCCGAGAGATCGTTCGCCTGCATGGTGTCCCAGTTTCCATCATTTCAGATAGGGGTACTCAGTTCACATCACAGTTTTAGAGGGCCGTGCAGCGAGAGTTGGGTACTCAGGTTGAGTTAAGCACAACTTTTCACCCTCAGACGGACGGGCAGTCCGAGCGTACTATTCAGATATTGGAGGACATGTTGCGTGCTTGTGTAATCGACTTTGGGGGTTCATGGGACCAGTTTCTGCCACTCGCGGAGTTTGCATATAACAACAGTTATCAGTCGAGTATTCAGATGACTCCGTACGAGGCTTTGTATGGGAGGAGGTGTAGATCTCCGGTTGGATGGTTTGAGCCGGGTGAGGCTAGGCTCTTAGGTACAGACTTGGTCCAGGACGCATTAGATAAGGTGAAATTGATTCAGGAGCGGCTTCGCACGGCGCAGTCCAGGCAGAAGAGCTACACGGATAGGAAGATCCGTGATGTGTCCTTTATGGTTGGGGAGAAGGTTTTGCTGAAGGTATCACCCGTGAAGGGTGTTATGAGGTTTGGAAAGAGGGGCAAGTTGAGCCCCCGGTTCATTGGGCCTTTTGAGGTGCTTCAGAGGATAAGAGAGGTGGCTTATAAGCTTGCCTTGCCATCCAGCTTGTCGAGTGTGCATCCAGTGTTTCATGTTTCCATGCTCCGGAAGTATATTGGAGATCGTCCCATGTTTTGGATTTCAGCACGGTTCAGTTGGAGGGTGATATGACTTATGATTTGGAGATAGTGGCTATTTTGGATCGGCAGGTTCGAAGGTTGAGGTCAAAGGATATAGCTTCAGTGAAGGTGCAATGGAGAGGTCATCCTGTGGAGGAGGCCACCTGGGAGACCGAGCGGGAGATGTGGAGCAGATATCTATGCCTATTTGAGACTCCAGGTATGTTTCTAGACCCGTTCGAGGACGAACAGATGTTTAAGAGGGGGAGGATGTAACGACCCGGCCGGTCGTTTCGAGAGTTATAACCCCGTTTTCCCCATTACTACTTATTTTTGTGTTATTCAGCTATATTATGTTATATCGGGTTAGTTGGTTCGAGTCCGGAAGGAACTCGGAGTGAAATGAGATACTTAGTCTCGTAATTGAAAAATTGAGTTAGAAAAGTGGACCAGATATGGACCTATGTGTAAACGACCTCAGATTTGGATTTTGATGATTCCAATAGCTCCGTATGGTGATTTTGGGCTTAGGAGCGTGTCCGGAATATTATTTGGAAGTCCGTAGAGGAATTAGGCTTGAAATGCCGAAAGTTTTATTTTTGAGAAGTTTGACCGGGGGGTTGACATTTTGATATCGGGATCGGAATCTGATTCTGAAAATTGGAATACCTCTGTTATATCATTTAGGACTTGTGTGCAAAATTTGAGGTCAATCGGACATGATTTGATAGGTTCCGGAGTTGTTTGTAGAAATTAGAAATTTCAAAGTTCATTAGGCTTGAATTGGGGTGTAATTCATGGTTTTAGCGTTGTTTGAGGTGATTTGAGGATTCGACTAAGTTTGTATGATGTTTTAGGACTTGTTGGTATATTTGGTTGAGGTCCCGAGGGTCTCGGGTGAGTTTCGGATGGTTATCGGATAAAAAATTAAACAAGAACAACTGCTGCAATTTCCTTCTGTTGGAAATTGCTTCTGCCCAGAAATCGAGCCCAGATGTGAACCCAGATCGAGCTCAGGGTCGAGGGCCACGATCGAAGCCCAGATCGAGCTCAGGGTCGAGGGCCACGATCGAAGGCATGATCGAGCCCAGAGTCGAGGGCCACGATCAAAGGCATGATCGAGCTCAGGGTCGAGGGTCACGGTCGAAGGCCGGGTCGAAGACATAATCGAGGGCCAGGATCGAGAACCAGGATCGAGGACCAGGACCGAGGACCAGGATCGAGGACCCCGATCGAAGGCCAAGATCGAGGCAGAACCGAGGATATCTGGGCAGAATTATAAAAATAGGGACTTCATCCCATTTGCCATTTTTGACAAATTGGAGCTTGAGGAGAGGCGAAGTTTTTGATATATTTTCGAGGAAAACTTGAGGTAAGTCCCTTGTGATCATTTTTACTCCATAATATTGAATTATCATCGAATAATCCGACTAGATTACATGATTTTGAGGTGTAAATCGGAGATTGAAACTTAGAAATTTGGAAATAAGATTTGTAGATTTGAGGGTCGAGTTGATGTCGGATTTTGGTAAAATTGGTATGGGTAGACTCGTGGTTGAATGGACTTTTGGATTTTGTAACTTTTGTCGAGTTCTGAGACGTGGGACCCACGGGCGATTTTTGAGCTAATTTTTGGATTTTTATGGAGAAATCATTATTATCTTGTGGAATTAATTCCTATGAATTTTATTGACTGAAACGAATTATTTATGACCAAATTCGAGGCGTTTGGAGACCAATTCACGAGGAAAGGGCATTGCAGAATAAGAATTTCGCGGTTTGAGGTAAGTAACGATTGTAAATCTAGTCCTGAGGGTATGAAACCCCGGAGTTCGTACCATTCTACTATTTTGAAGTGACGCACATGCTAGGTAACAGGCATGTGGGCGTGCACTGTTGGGGATTTGTGACTTGGTTCATCCCGTAGCAACTGTAAAGTTGCATACTTTGTTGAAACCATTGATACTTATATGTTTTAGAAAGATTTTTTGTAAATTGGGCTGAATGCCATGTTTGGGCCTTGCGCCAATGCTGTTTGGACCCTTAGGGGCTGTTTGTTACCATTCTCTCACTGTTTTCGATTGAAAATCTATACTCAGTCATGTCTATACTTGTTTACCGCATAACTCAGTTTTATGACTCTATTTTGATGCATATAAATGTTTTGGGCCGAATGCCCTATTTTACTGAAATGCCCGAGTGGCTTGATTTGTGAGGATGAGTGTGAATCGGGGTTGCCCGCCTGCAACATAATTTATGATTGAGTGAGACCGAGGGCCTGATTTGTGAGGATGAGTATGGATCGGGGCTGCCCGCCTGCAGCATACTTTATTATTATCGCACGTGAGTTGTCCGTGCAGATTATAGCACTTGGACTGAAGGAGCCCCCCCGGAGTCTATACACATCCCAGTGAGCGTAGGTACCTACTGAGCGCGAGTGCCGAGTGCTGAGTGACTGGGAGGCAAGAATGATTGTGAGGTATGCCCGAGTGGCAAGAGTGATTGTGAGGTATGCCCGAGTGGCACGAGTGACTGTGAGGTTTGCCCGAGGGGCTGTATATGAGTGATATTTTGCCCGAGGGGTTGTTTATGATTTCATCATTTTTGCTCACCTTTGCATTGAGCCTTTGTTTGAAAAACTGTTGAAAAAATATCTTTAAATGATTTTTACTAGAACTGGGTTTAAACGAGATGTTTGATTCAAATCTTGATTTTTGTTTTAAGAGCATGTGGTATTTTACTGAGATTTTCTGATATGAACGTTATATGCTTTATTTCTCGTCACTACTGCTCAGTCTTTATTTATTGTTGTTACTTATTGAGTTGGCGTACTCACATTACTCCCTGCACCTTGTGTGCAGATCCAGGTGTAGCTGGACACGGTAGCGGTTATTGAGTGTTCTGGTTGCAGACTTTCTTGGAGATAGCAAGGTAGCTGTTTGGCGATCGCAGCCCCTGCTCTTCTCCCTCTTATCTTCCTCTAGTTGTATTTAGCTATTTTTCGGGCTGAGTTAGCCTTGATATTGTTAGACAGATTGTAGTATATGCTCATGACTAGTGACACCCCGATGTCGGGTTTTTCTTTTCTGCACTTCTGTTTTTCTTTGATTTGAATTCTTTAAATGGAGGTTTTATGTTAAATAACCTTGAAATTATATTTGAAATAAAAATTTCGGTTTGTTTTGGAAATGAGTCGGCTTGCCTAGTTCCATGATAGGTGCCATCACGAGAGAGGTTAGTTTGGGTCGTGACATTTTCGTGCGAAAATACAATTAAAGAGTATAAATTAAATAAAAGACAGTCTTAAAATAAAATGCACAAATGGTCTAATGGTAAAATAGTATCCTACCATAGTACAGACTCCGGTTCGATTCCCAGATGGTCAATCTTTTGATTACATAATTAAAATACCGACCAACTTTGGTCGGATTTTTTTGCAATATTGTTTTTTTGAATTTAATTGACCGACCAAAGTTGGTTGGTAATTTCCGACTAACTTTGGTCGGTATGCCTTTTCGACTCATAAAATACCGTCCACACGTAAATGGTCTCGTTTTGGACAGTTATTGGCCATTACCGACCAAAGTTGGTCGGTTTTTTTGGTCTTTTTTTACCGAATTTCTAGTAGTGTACCATGTCTATCTGGAGCTAAACTTCACGTTCTAGGGTTGTGGTTCTTTCATGAATATTGTTATTCGGATATTGATTTTGCTTTCTTGATTTATCATATTGGTTTATTTATTCAATCTTGCGCTTAATTATTTGATTGCTTGATCACCAATGAAATACTATCTACGAATCCAGAGTTGAACTCGAAAGTGAGAATTCTAGATTGCATATAGAATTAAATAGAGCAAGTTCTTGAACCTGGGTATCGGGGAACAGATTCGCAGTTAGGATAGACATATACCTAATTGCCTTGCTTGGTTGATGTACATGAATTATAAATGCGTTCTTGTTAGTTCTAATTCCATAGACATATATGTGTTAGGCTCGCTTGAATAGGCGAGTAAGAACTCGACATATTCTTATGAGTAATATTAACCCTCTCAACCAATGAACTAGATGAATTAGTCAGTCAATTCAATTGAAGAATACAATAGGAATGTTAGATAGCTCATAACCATAGATCGTTTTCATTACACTGATACATAAAAATCTATTCTTCCTTTGTTCAGAGTTCATTATTTTTTTTTAAAATTAGTTTAGAATCAAATGCTTCTAGGTTTAATTCTTGTTTAGATAATTAGGATAGTCTAATTTAGTTAATAGTTAATCACAAGTCTTCGTGGGTTCGACATCCGACTTCTAGTCACTTTATTACTTGACGGCCTCGTATACTTGCGCGTGCGTTTGGCCGCAACAACAAATATAGAGTATAAGCAAAAATTATTGGGTTCGTCCAAACCCGTAACTTATACTCTCCCCTTCGCCCCTAGGACCAACCAAATTTAAAAATGCTGGCTGAATTCTGTTCCTATTTTCTTCACAATTTAAAAATTGACTCGGCCTTCCTTTTTGTTGATTACTTCAAAAGTTACGGAACCAAAATATGCGAGTTTAGCTTCTGTACATTATCAATAAGCATGGCTTGGTTTACCCCCAATGTTGGACTCCCAGCGCGAATTCAGATTTAATCGAATCTCAACGTGAATATCGAATACAGGGTGGAAAACAAATAAAAACAAAAAATTTATGTTAAATAAGTTATTACAACTGGTAAATGGTAATGTAAACATCTTTTGTACGGTCAATATATGAAATTGAAATCCAATAAGAAAAATATGTTGACAAGAAGGTGCATATTTTATGCATAGGCTGCTCAACATATTCGGTGGCCTAAAACAAAACTTAAAAAGGAGGCCTTAAATTTTTTCTTTTGAAAAATAATTTATATATAATTTTATTTGAAGTTTATTTTGTTAGCTTTTTGAGATGTAAAATTATTAATTATTAGTCAATCCGTTTAATTTTTTTTTAAGACATTGTTGATTTTAGATAAGATTTTATCAATTTTAACTTTGAAAACGTCTTTTAACTGAGACAACTTTTACAGGAACTGTTAACATTATTCTATAAGTAATATATGCATTTGAAAAAGAATCAAGTCTTTTTTAACTGATTAAGTATATCAATTAAATATTATTTTTTAGTTCTACTATTTTCTTAACACTTTTAATTCATAAAATAAGTCTAAATTATCAATACAATACAAATAATAAAAGCTAAAACATTGGAATTTGTTCTAGATGTTGATAATTCATTACTTCAATTTACTTGCTGCACTTCGGGAAAGAACCAAAAAAATATGCAATACTTTGTTCGACGCATTTCAGGCTTTGATTTTTTACAAAATAATAATTTTCTTTGAAGAATGGGGAGAAGGAGTAAAGTAAACTTTGTGTCCTGAAAAAGAAAATAAACAAAGAAGCAGAATTTATATATATCCTATTGACAAAGTTAAATGTAACCCAAAATAAAGTCTACATTCACACGAGGTAAAGGTATTGATTTCATTACCTAATTTATCTCATAATTCATGCAATTTATATTAACCACAAATTGTCTTTTCTTTTTTATCAAATTTTTGTACTTTTTATAATAATTTCAAATAAAAAAGCACCTATAAACACAGTCCTAATACTGGTAATTATTGGAAAATAGGGGGCATAAAGCACTTGCCTTAGTTTATGGGTACTTTAGCTATCCTTTCATGCATGCAACAGTCTTAAGTTTGAGACAAGATTCGTCCAATAGCTTTAGTTGCAATTTAAGCACGCCATTGTTGCAAATTAACTAAGTTAAAGGGTGTGTTCATACATTTTCTTACATTTTTTCATAGTATTTAGTTGCCTTAAATGCTTGAAAAATATAAATTATTTTTCTCCAATTTCAGTAAAATAACTTCCCCGTCAATGGCAAATTTATTTGACGAGTGACAATAAGAGGCGGTTGCAGTGGTAGTTATGGGTTCAATTGAACCCATAACTTTCGATGTTGCGTAGAAATTTATGTGTAAAAATTTATTAAAATTAAAAAAATAATAGATTTGAATTTATAACTTTAAAAATATAATGAGTTTAATATTAAAAATCTTAAAAGTTGAACTAACAGAGTTTAAATCCTGAAACCAATGAATTAAAATACTTCTCCTAAAGCTGGATCTAGAAAATCAACACCTCCTCCTTTAATAATTGAACCAAAGGAATATTGAATCAACTCGTAATATCCGTGGTCCGATCCCCCAAACGTGTCAACTTTAACATAAACATTATAGAATAACATAAACGTTATAGAATACTTCACTGCATCCCTTTCCTCTATATGAAGGCCCCTATATATATAAACCACTCATATATTGCCTTCACATAAACTCACATCTCTACCAACTCACCTCAAAAGCTCTCTTTCATCAATTCTCTCTCCTTACTTCTTAAGTGAAGAAACAAAAACCCACAGAGCAAAAAGAAGTCTGCACCTGAAATATAGTATATACAGAGAGATGGATCAAAATGTACCAGTAATGGCAAAAAAGTTCTGGAAAATAGTCCGAGTGGCTTTTTTCATGCTAAGGAAAGGATTATCAAAGAGAAAACTAATGTTTGATCTCAACTTATTAATGAAGCGTGGCAAAATTGCAGGCAAAGCCGCCATTCAAAACCTCATATTCCACCATAATAATAATACCTGTCCTTCCTCTACCTCATCTTCCAAAGAGTACTACGAATTCAGCTGCAGTAACAGCCCTGCTTTTCACCTTCCCTTTAACCTTAACAAACGCAGTAAGCACAATCGTCACCATGAAACTGACGGCGACGTTTTAATGGTTAATGCTGCTGTTTTGAAGGCGTTGGAGATGATTCAGAGTGAAACGGCGTCGCCTGCTTTGCCTGGATTCGGGAGAACTCCTACGGTGAGGCAATTAAGGGTAACTGATTCGCCGTTTCCTATAAGAGATGGTGAGGGTAACAGTCACGTGGATGAGAAAGCTGATGAATTCATTTCAAGATTCTACAAAGATTTGAGACGAGAAGCTTCTGCTTTTGCTTAATGTTTTTTAAAGATTTTGAGAGTTTCATGCATATAATTGAGTCCACTCCTGTGCAATAAACAAGAAGGACGTTGTATCTTACACAGTTTCTCTGTGTTAATTGGTGGAGTAATGGAAATTTTGTCGCTTCCATTCTGTCTCTCTGAGTTTTTTTTTAAAAGTTTTCTTTTCGGGGTTTTGAGGAAATTATCAGTAGAAAATATAAAAGAAAATAATGCTAGTATATAAATGTGATGGTACCGTCCCTTAATTTTCATTCATTTTTATGACATTTTCAAGGCTGAAGTCCTGAAATTTTGCATCCAAAAAATTCTCTCTTAATTAAATTGTCGAGTACTCGTTACCTTTTCTTCTCGAAAATAAGAAAAGCAAAAAGTTAAATTAGAAATCATTACGTACTCCTACAAGTTAAAGTAAAGCATATTGAACGAGGTTAGCAAGTTAACATTTATTCCTTCCTTCAAGCCCAAGGGAATAATTAAATATTCTTAATAGGAGTAGATTCAACATTAACTATCAAACCATAGTACTTGCTTGGAGTTGGATTTATAATTTTCAGTTCAAGCTACATCTATTGGGAAAGAAAAATTGCTAACTAAAGTTAATCTTCATGTAAAACCAAAAATACAAAAATCCTGGAATTTGATTTAAGTATCACATCACACGTCCATAGATTACTGTTTGGTCCACACACTCCTTAACCTAATTGATGCCAGGACTCTTTTACTAAAGTCAAAGAAAAATGTCGCAATTTACTTGCAATGAAGGCGGAATGAATCTTCCAATTTTCCCAAAGACAAACCTATGTTCATAAGTGGAAAAATGTTGTTTAGTCTGTGCCTTTCCCTATTAATTTTATTATACTATTTATTTAACTTACTGTCATTTATTGTAATGGTATGAAAAGCAAATTCTTTGCTTTTTAGGTTGGCCATCTACTTAGAAATCTCCTTTGACAGAAACATCCAAGCACATACCCTATTTTATTGATGCACTTGATTGTTTTATTAATTTGAGGGAAATTTTGGTGCTTACTAAAGTAAAGCTGTCAATGCCTTACGTTTAGACCTGATTTTGAAATATTAAAATCGCCTCCTGGGACACAAAAATATAAAATGACGTCTTTAACCTTGGGTAAGCCAAGAATATAAATGAGTACGTAGGGCTCTCATGCCTTGTTAATAAAATAAATTTTTGACCTAACTCAATTTCATAAGTTAACTTATGCCTAAGGAATTATCCGAAACCATATAAGGAAATCCAATATGAATGATAAATGACAAAAAGTACATATTTTGAGTATATTTATATTTCGTTTTTGGAAAATTATTATGATTTCTCTCGAGAGAATTGCGGTAAGTAGAATGCACACGATAAATAGGGAATAAGTCGGCAAGATTTTAGCTAACGTAGCGAGAAGAATTCCGACAATTGAGGAAATCATAACTCTAGGCATCCTTAATCTTCTCTCTAACTTCATCTTTTTAGTTGATAATTTTACTGCTTTTTAATATGTGTTAGTTTATTAGTTCAAAATAAGAATCACAATTTTTATAACTTAGAGATTGTGTGAACTTGTCTTCTTAGTGATATAGTGAACAGTTGTAGCTAAACCTTAGTTCTTTGGGGGATTTAACTCCGAACTCGTAAATCAAAATATATTTGTAATGACCTCTAGTCCTTTTATTAGGCATAATTGAGCGTCATTAATGAACTTAGCTTGAAATAATTTTACAACATCTAATTAAATATTCAATTAATATTAATGAAACATTGATAGCGGATAAAGAGAGAATTGAGTTAGAAAAATTGTGGTTTGTCGAAGACAAAATCTTTTGACACCTCTAGGACAAGATTTAAGCTTAGTATTGCGCGCAAGTTATGTTAATTGTAATTTATAAAAGATGCTGTCTCGTTCTTTTCATGCGAGATATTAATTAATTTTGTAAGTCAAATTTTGAGGTGGTCACACACAAGTGTTGTTACTGGTGTGACGCACAAAATCAAATTTCTCTTCTCATACAAATAAAAGACAAAAGTTTAGGTAAAACAATCCATAATGATAAACATGGATTGTTATTTTCCTTCTGTTTCTTTCTCTTTTTCCACCTCTCCTGAAAAAGTGTTATATGAGTAGAGGTATTGTAGGAGTGTGATAATTATTAGTCAAACTGTAATGCTATAATATATAGAAACAATAATATATTTGTAATAGGAAAAAACAGAAACACAAAAAATAATAGTACAGTAGAAATATATATAATCAGAAGCAGAATTTGAAAATATATTTCGGAATAAAATCGAGCCCACTAAATGCACAGTGTATCCTTAAGGAAATTATTCCCCTTAAGTACCCGAGGTGTTAGAATATTATTCTCCCAGGATAAAACGATTAAACTCACCAGAGTATCGGTACCAAAAACGTCAGTGAAACAGCGAACCACTTGAAGGTTGTAAAACACATTGGAAAATTTTGTGAAGAAGAAGAAGAAGATTAGAAATTTTCGTAAAAAAATATTCTGGGATCAAGGCATATTTATAACCATTTTCTGGCACTGTTTCTGAAAAGGTTTGCAACCTTTCAGAAACATCCATGGCTGTTGGAACAGGCGTGAACGATTCCAGCTTAAAATATTTCGGGAAATTAATTTAAAATAATTCTGGAAAAAACGGACCGGGTCGCGCTGCGAGTCCTGGGTTATTCTGGGTTGGCTTTTCGTAAATTAATTAAATAATTGAAAGAAATTTTGTCCAAAAAGATTAATCAATCAATCGATCTTTGACCAAATCCGAGCGAGCGATGGCGGCGACGGCGACGACGCGAGGCTTACTTTCTTTCCAACCCATTTAACACCAAGGGAATTGCTTTCTCAATATAAGCACAATCACTTTTCTTTCCACCACGAATGAGGGACACTTGCTCTTTCCAGAGCAAAAGGGAGCTCATTTTTCCTTCACTTTCTTTCCTCCATTTCTCATTCACCAATCTTTTTATCCCAACAATACCCACATGAATGGGGAATGGCTATAATATAAAGGAATGCACAGACGAGTATGTGATTTACATGCAAGGATTAATTGCATCTGAATAAGTAGATTTCCCTTTGAACTTTTGTAGTGAACATATATCGGATATACTTGGTCAATCGGTAGAACTGATATCTTTGAACCGTCGAGATTTGTTGTATACCTAGACAATTATAAGTCACACAATCAACCCTTAACCATCTATGGTTCTCACAATTGTATTCGTTTCAGCCATGAACACCGCCTGGTTTCATGAGTACTTAGAGAATGGGCCTTTACTTTCATTCCCCTTGAAGTGGCTTACACTTCACACTCATATAGGTAATTTCTAAACTTGTAATCCTTTAGACACACTATCTGGTCATTTCCTGCCAGACTTAGTAAATCATTAAAAAACTTTAAGCTTTATTGACTCATCAAAAAGCCTTAATGCTTTACCTTGATGTCTGAACATTTCCTTCATCACGAGAATGTGTTGAGTTATTTGACAATGTTGGACCGTCAGTCATAACTTTGTTTGATCTCTTCGAACCTAGCTCTTGGGATCTCTAATCTGCTAGGTAGAATTACCGCCATGATGACTTGTCCTAGGCCTTAATCCCATTCCCTTCGATAATCTTTCAACTGCCTCTCTAGATAGGCCTTTTGTAAGTGGATCCGACATGTTATCTCTAGACTTTGCGTAGTCAATCGTGATAATACCACTAGAGAGTAGTTGTCTAATGGTATTATATCTCCGTCATATGTGCCGAGTTTTTTCGTTATACATAACGCTCTCTCTGCCCTACCTATTGTCACTTAACTATCACAATGTATACATATAGGTTCCAAAGGTTTGGGCCAAAATGGAATATCTTCCAAGAAATTCCGGAGTCATTCAGCTTCTTCACCGGCCTTGTCTAAAGTTATGAATTCAGATTCTATTGTAGAACGGGAGATGCACGTTTGTTTGGATGATTTTCAAGACACTGCTCCACTCCAAATTATGAAAACATATCCATTCGTGGATTTAACTTCAGATGATCCGATGATCCAAATCTGCATCATTATATCCCTCAATCACGAAGGGATATTTGTTATAATGCAGAGCATAGTCTTGAGTATATTTCAGATATCCCAAAACTCGTTTCATTGCCATCCAATGTATTTGATTGGGATTACTTGTAAACCGACTAAGTTTGCTAATAGCACATGCTATATCTGATCGCGTATAATTCATGATATACATCAAACTTCTCAATACTCTTACATTGTCCAGTTGTGAGTCACTTTCACCTTTATTCTTTTGAAGTGCATAACTCACGTCAATTGTAGTCTTGGCAATCTTGAAATCCAAATACTTGAACTTGTCAAGTACTTTTTTAATATAGTGAGACTATGATAATGCTAGATCTTGTAGAGTCTTGTAAATTCTGATTCCTAAGATCACATCAGCAACTCCTAAGTCTTTCATGTCGAATTTCCTAGCCAGCATGCGCTTAGTAGCATTTATGTCTGCCATATCTTCGCTCATTATCAATATGTCATCAACATATAAACGAACAATGACTTCATGAACTTGAGTGTTTTTAATGTAAACACATTTGTCACACTCGTTGATTTTAAACTCACTTGCTAATATTGTAAATAAATAACTGCTCCTAATTGTGGGGGTTACGTACGTACGAGGTGACAAAAGTCCGTGCATAGCTACTATTATGCTATTATTCGGGCAGTTTTAGGACCCAAATCATGAACTATTTGGAATTCTTGCACTGTACTTGTTAAATTTAAATGCCTAATTTTATTAAATATTTGTCGAAGAAATTGTGAAAGACTACTAATGAAATTCGTATAAAACCTTATTAATATTTAAGTCAAATGTTTATAAATATTCCTTCTCTTCTTGTGGAGCGGGTCGAACGCCTCGGAAGTAGATAGATGCATCTATGGATCGTGCCGCACGTCCCTTGGTAGTGTACACGATACTCTGGATCGAGTCGTACGACCTCGGCATAAATCGTGCTTAATAATAATAATTACATGATGCCTTGACATTTTTCTGCAGCTTGCGAAGATAAATGATTTATTGGAAATTATTGAATTTTGAAATAATTATTTATTTTCACTTGTTAATAGAATCATTGTTATTCACATAAACCATATTTATTTAAATAATTCTATTTTAATATTATTGACTCGTAGTGAGTGTCAAAGTCGACCTTTTGTCACAACTTCTTCGAGATTAGACTTGATACTTACTGGGTACACATTGTTTACGTACTCATGCTATGCATGCTGCACTTTTTGTGCAGGACCTGAGACAGGTGGTCCTACTGGCGCATACCCCAGATATCCCCAGGCTTAGTGGTGAGCTGCTTCCTGAGTCGTTCTATAGCCCTAGAGTCTTTTTTTTTTTGTATTTGATATTCTGTCTATTTCATATTCGGACAGTGCTTAGAAATTTGTATAATCTACTAGATGCTCATATAATTGTGACACCAGGTCTTGGCACACACTAGTAGAGTTATTGTTTGAATTATTTTCTTGGTTTTTATTTAATTAGAACCTTTCATATCTTCTTAAATCTTTCAAGTAAAAAGAGTTTAATTACTCAAAAATTTATTAAATAAGGAAATATATGTTTAATTCACTAGTTGGCTTGCCTAAGTGTGGCGTTGGGCGCCATCACGACCTATAGGTGAAATTAAGTCGTGACAACATAGTATCAGAGCACTAGGTTCACGTAGGTCTCACAAGTTATGAGCAGTCCTAATAGAGTCTTGCGGATCGGTGCGGAGACGTCTGTACTTATCTTCGAGAGGCTATAGGGTGTTAGGAAACTACCTTTCTTCATCTCCTATCGCGCATTTGATGTAGTACTAAGTATCTTTCTCTTATTCCCTCACATATAGTGAGAACGCACTTTACTGAGGTTCCAGACCAGGGAAGAGCTGCACCCTCTGTTGTTAGAGGCCGAGGGAGGGCTCCAGCCCGTGGTAGGGGACTAGGACATCCTAGAGTTGTTCCTGTTATGCCACCAATACATCCAGTAGAGGATCCTATCATCGAGGAGCAGGGCGAGGTGCATGCAGCAGATCCAGCTCCGATGGATTTCACATCTGCACCAGGATTTCAGGAGGTCATGGGCCGTATGCTGCGGTTCATGGATACTATGATTCAGGCTGGTTTATTTCCGGCAGACCCAGCCATATCTCAGGCGGGTGGGGGAGCACATACCCTTACTGTGCAGGCAACTGTTGTATACCAGACCCAAGGTACACTACCCGTGGGCGTAGCCCAGCCAGAGGCAACAGCTACACCTGAGCCCAGACCAGCTGCGGTCGGCGAGCCACAGAAGCTATTGGACAGATGGACCAGGCTACATCCTCCTGTCTTTGGGGGTGAGACATGAGGATCCCCACGAATTCATTGATCGGTGCAGGGACAAACTACACAACATGAGGATATTGGAGTCCCATGGGGTAGACTTTGCTACCTTTCAGCTAGAGGGCAGGGCCCGTAGATGGTGGCAGTCCTATCTTCTTGGCAGACTAGTAGATTCTTCTCCCATGACTTGGGGCAGGTTCACCCGTATTTTCCTGGATAGGTATATACCACCCTCTCAGAGGGAAGAGTTGCGGTTTTAGTTTGAGCAGCTCCAGCAGGGTCAGATGTAAGTGACCAATTATGAGGCGAGGTTCTCTGAGTTGTCTCGCCATGCACTTATGATACTCCCTACTGATGCGGAGAGAGTACAGAGGTTTGTTTCGGGTTTGCACACTGGCATACAAGCCACTATGTCCCGAGAGGTTGAGATGGAGACTTCTTTTGAGCTGGTTGTGGAGATAGCCAAGAGGATTGAGGGTGTACGTCAGCGTAGCCGAGAGCAGGTTATGAGAGATAAGCGGTTTAGATATTCTGGGGACTTCAGAGATGTCACGTTTAGGGGTAGAGGTCAGTTCGTGAGAGGGCAATCCAGCAGGCCCCCATATCCAGCACCACCTCCTCCTCAGGGGTGCTCCAATGCGACCTTATTTGAGTGCTATGCCAGAGAGTTCTTACCGCCCGCCGACTATTCAGGGTTCTTCCAGTGGGTATTCAGGTCATCAGGTCCAGACTTCAGTTCAGCAGCCCATCGTACTGAGAGGTTGTTTCGAGTGTAGGTATTTCAGTCATATGCGTAGATTCTGCCCCAGGCTTCGGGGTAGGCCAGTGCAGCAGTGTCAGCAGCCTATGATTACAAAATTAGTTGCTCTACCAGCTGTCCGGCCGCCCAGAGGCGGAGGACAGGTAGGTAGGGTTCGCCCTAGAGGTGGAGGCCAGCCAGGTGGCGCTCCAGCTCGGTTATATGCCTTTTTGGCCAAACCAGATACAAAGGCATATGATGCCGTGATCACAGGTATTATTTCTGTCTGCGGCAAAGACGCCTCCGTATTATTTGATCCAGGGTCTACGTATTCCTATATGTCATCTCTATTTGCTCATTTCCTGGGTGTTTCTCGTAAGTCCTTGGGTACTCCTGTTTATGTGTCCACTCCTGTGGGCGATTCTGTTGTTGTGGATCGGATCTACCGGTCATGTATTGTTACTTTCTGTGGTTACGAGACTAGAGTAAATCTTCTGCTGCTTGAGATGACCGACTTCGAGATCATCCTAGGCATGGACTGGTTATCTCCATATCATGCCATCCTAGATTTCCATGCCAAGATTGTTAACTTGGCGATTCCAGCATTTCCTAGGTTGGAGTGAAAGGGTTCGTCTGTCAGCGCATCTAATTAGGTTATTTCCTTCTTGAAGGCTCGACACATGGTCGAGAAGGGGTGTTTGGCTTATCTAGCCTATGTTCGGGACACTACTGCAGGGACTCCAGTGATTGATTCAATACCTGTAGTCCGGGAGTTCTCCAATGTATTTCCTTCAGATCTTCTAGGCATACCACCAGATCGTGATATTGATTTCTGTATTGACTTGGCTCCAGATACCCAGCCTATATCTATCCCACCGTATCGTATGGCTTCGAAAGAGTTGAAGGAGTTGAAAAAACAGCTTGAGGAGTTACTAGCAAAGGGTTCGTCAGGCCGAGTGTATCGCCTTGGGGTGCACCGGTATTATTTTTGAAGAAGAAGGATGGAACTATTCATATGTCTATTGATTATCGCCAATTGAACACAATTACCATTAAGAACAAGTACCCGTTGTCGTATATTGATGACCTATTTGACCATTTGCAGGGTACTAGGGTGTTCTCTAAGATCGACTTGAGATCGGGGTACCACTAGTTGAAGATTCGGGATTCGGATGTTCTGAAGACGGCTTTCTGGACTAGATATGGTCATTATGAGTTTCTGGTAATGTTTTTTTGGTTTGACTAATGCCCCAGTGGCATTTATGGATTTGATGAACAGGGTGTTCATGCCATATATTGATTCGTTTGCCATTGTCTTCATTGTTGACATTTTGATCTACTCGCGCATTAAGGAGGAGCACGAATAGCATATGAGAGTGGTGCTTCATACCTTGCGGGAACAAAAGCTATATGCTAAGTTCTCCAAGTGTGAGTTTTGGCTAGACTCTGTAGCATTCTTGGGGCATATTGTATCAGGGGAGGGTATTAAAGTTGATCCCAAAAAGATCGAGGCAGTTCAGAATTGGCATCGTCCCACTTCGGCGACTGAGATTAGGAGTTTCCTAAGGTTAGCATGTTATTATCGTTAGTTCGTGGAGGGATTTTTATATATTGCACCGCCTTTGACCAAATTAACCCAGAAGG
Source organism: Nicotiana tomentosiformis (assembly GCF_000390325.3). NCBI lineage: Eukaryota > Viridiplantae > Streptophyta > Magnoliopsida > Solanales > Solanaceae > Nicotiana > Nicotiana tomentosiformis. The sequence continues at coordinate 129,573,255 of NC_090817.1, forward strand.
GTGCTCCGTTCTGATAGTCCGATGATTGTGAGGTGGGCTTTCAGAAGCTCGAGGCAGCATTGACTACAACACCAGTGTTAGTGTTGCCTTCCGGTTTAGGGATGTACACAGTGTATTGCGATGTTTCACGCATTGGCCTGGGTTGCGTATTGATGCAGAGGGGAGAGTTATTGCATATGCTTCACGTCAGCTGAAACCTCACGAGAAGAATTATTCTGTGCATGATTTGGAGTTAGCTGCGATTGTTCACGCTCTTATGATTTGGAGGCATTATCTTTATGGGGTGTCTTGTGAGTTTTACTCTAATCATCGCAGTTTGCAGCATTTGTTCAAGCAGGGGGACCTAAATTTGAGACAACACAGATGGCTTGAGTTACTAAAGGACTATGATATTACTATCCTTTATCATCCGGGCAAAGCAAATGTAGTTGTAGACGCCTTGAGCAAAAAGGCGGAGAGTATGGGTAGTTTGGCTTTCATCTCAGTAGAGGAGAGGCCATTGGCTTTGGACATTCAGTCCTTGGCTAACAGACTTGTAAAGCTGGATATTGTGAGCACGTGATTTTTGCCCGACTAAAATATTCCTATAGAAATTCACAAATAGATTTTTTTTCTTAATTGTTTTTAGTTTTATAGAATTTGTAGGAAATTTGGTTAATTGTTGCTTGCATCTAGTTGCATATTTAACATTCTAAAATCATAAGAAAAATACTAAAATGTCTAAAGTATTTCGTGCATAACATTTTAGGTCTATTTGCATTTAGGATTTAATTGCATGAGTTAATTGCATTATTAAAGGAAAATCAAAAAACAATATATATATATATATATATATATATATATATATATGAGTCATTTTTATATTCTTAGCTTTAAATTACAAATTAATAATTCTTCTTTTATTAGTCTAAATTAATTAATTATGGTAAAATAGATAACTAGGTTTATTTCTACAAATTAGATTGATTTAAGACTTAATTTAGGTTTTAATTAATTTTATTAGGATTTAAAATCAAAAAAAAAAGAAAGGAAAAGAAAGAAAACCCGTTTTGGTCTCAAATTTGGGCCAAAATAATTTTGGCCCAAACAATTACCCGAAATTCGCCCAACCCAACACCTACAAACCCCCTCACCCGGCCCAGCCTCGTCACTTAACCGAAACGACGTCGTTTCGTTAACAGCGATCTCAGCCGTTGATCACCTTTGATCGAACGGCCCGTAACTCTCCCCCTAACCCTTATATCTGTCGGATATCCCCCCACCCAAACCCTTCAGACCCCTCCCATTTCCCTCTCTTTTCTTTCGCTCACCCAAACCTTAGCCGCCCCCAAACCCCTCGTCTCTCTCTCTCTCAAACTCACTCCAAACCCTAGCCGCCCAGAATCGCCACGCCGGCGGCACCACTCCAAATCCTCTCAAACTCGCACCCTATAACCCTCATACCCTCCTAATCCCTAATCCCCCATCAATTTCATCAAAAACCCCACCAAAATTAGCGAATCTTAGATCTAAAATTCCAGAAAAACCCCAGTCTGGTTTATTTCTAAATTACTTTGGTGTTTCTATTTATTTTAGTTCAAGACTCACATGCATCGAGTAATCTTGTTGAGAGCATTTATTCTAGGCTAGTCTCGACCCGTTTTGAAGTTACCGGAGTCCGGTCCTTTCATCGATTCGCGGCTAGAGTTCATCATTCCCGTTGCCCGTCGGGTTGTTTCGTTTACTCATTTCTTTAGCGTTTAAATTAGTAGTCTTTTTCCTCATTTGTTCCGGCTCTGTATTTTTCTTGTTTGTTTTGTTTTGTTGTTTTTCCTTCTTTTTCTTTTTTCCAGTTGGTTGATTAAGCTTCGTCGTTAATTGCATGCTCAATTTGTTCAACTAATAAACTGATTTAGATTAATTAAAAGTTAAGTACTTAGTCAAATCTCTGATTTTATTTGAAATATGGCATTTGTTGTTTCATTTCTTTTGTGGGCTGTTTTCTTTAATGTCGGATCTGGGCTTAGTCTTGGGCTATTTAGGTCATAACATTTGGCCCAAACCTAAGCAGATAGTCTGCTTCTAGAAGTGGCAGCTGGCACTTTTCAGTTAAAAAAGATTCCCTCCCCTCGGTTATTTTTCCCTGAATTCACGCTGACAGAGTAATCACACACTCTCTCTCCCTCATACAAAGGACACTCTTACCTTCTATAAAAGAGGACTCTTCCTCACATTCTAAGGGGAGGACACAAAAAAAAAGGGGGATTTTGCATATTCACTCACAGAGATACACACACAGAATTGACTCTGTGTTTTTTCATCTTTTTCTACTCTCATCTCATACGGATTTTGGGTCATTTTCTGGATTTCTGGGTTTGAGTTTGAAGCTATTGTGTTGTTGGTTTTCTGCTGCTATTTTTGCTTGCTGTTGCTTCTGCCTAGTTTCTTTTCAGAGATTTATTTTCTCCTTTACTTATCTTTGTTGCTCTAAGCTGGACTTCGCCAAAACCAGTATCTCATTTTCCTGTTGCTTTTGTTCCAGTCCAGGTATTTCTTTGAACTTTAGATTGCTAGTTGGATGGGAAATGTATCTCTGATGGAAGACGCATGTGGATAATGAAGTTAATGGAATTAGTTTCATTCAGCTCTAAAGCTTTGTTGCTTTGTTTCTGCTTTTGGTATTTTGTATCCCTATTGTCGTATTCTGTTTTAAAGTTTACATAAGAAGAAACATAGATTTATTGCTTGTTCATTTATGGTTGTAATCAACTAATATGTAAATAACGATGAAGCTGTCTCCACTCCTCGTCATTTTAAAATGCTTCGTCTGTCAAAGATCGAGTACACTGAGAAATAAGGACATGAGGTGAATTCATAAATAACTGTATGTGTTATTTGGACATTGTTCGAATTCCTTGGATTTTGAACTTTGAAATTCTGTTTGTCTTTTTTTTTGTTATGCAGAATTAGTATGAAATGAACCTGTAATGACTATATTTTGGGATTTTAGTGATTAACGAAATTTGTACGCGGGTGACTGTTGTTTGCATAGATTTCCTAAGAGTCAACTAGCTCTTTTATCTAGCATATAACAGGAACATGAAATTAGTTTTAGATTGGGGGACCTTGTAGTTCATAAATGCCAATTGCTGAATCCCCGTGATTTTGAGTTGAACAGAGTTCTTAGACCATGAATTGTGTTTGTCTGGGTCACCATGGCTAGCACTCTGTACCGGTGGATTTGTTACAGAAGCCCAAACTCTTTGAAACATTGTAAAGTCTCTTTGAAATCACTGTATGCGCATATGAGTTTTTTTTATATAAAAATGACTACCAAAGCAATTCTAGTAATTCTAATGCTTTTCTCCAAAATAACTTTGTTAATAATCTAAAAGAATGAACTACTCTCCACATATGAAGATCCATGAATTCTAGACTTCACACTTAATCCCGATCATAGAAAGAAATACCAATGAATATCGTAGTTTGCTTTAGGAACGAATAATCAATCATCATGACTATGGGTACGGCTCCCGTGGCATAGTCATGATACGTAAACCCCAATTGGAGCGTGCGTTTCACGTGACTCGACCTTACAACTTTAAATAATAATAAAAAATAAGCATGTCGTAAATCGCGGGTACATTTCATGTGGTGCGGTTTGCGATGTGTGCCAAAATGACAAGTGTACGACATTGTGACTTGTTCCAGAAATAATTTCATAAATAATTAAAAGCGGTTAAAACGTAAAAAATACACAATAGGCTTTTAAAACATGTATTAAATCAGATAATTAGGCCAATTATTAATAGTTGAGTGACCGTGCTAAAACCACGAAACTCGGGAGTGCCTCACACCTTCTCCCGGGTTAACAGAATTCCTTACCCAGTCTTCTGTGTTCGCGGACCATAAATAGAGTCAAATTTCCTCGATTTGGGATTTAAAATAAACCGGTGACTTGGGACACCATAACTTATTCCAAGTGGCGACTCTGAATTTAATAAATAATCCCATCTCGGAAATTGTCACTTTAATTGAAAAACCCCCCTAATATCCCCGTTCGGGAAAAAGGAGGTGTGACAGCTCTGGCGACTCTGCTGGGGACCGAACCCAGAATCTCTGGTTCAGGGTTCAGAATTCGAGCTTAGATGACTGTTATACTTGGCTTTTACTTATTATCTGATTTTTTACGTATTTGAGCCTAATGTGCTAAATGCCTATTTTTACTACTTTGATATTGTTTGGACTATATATAAACTGTCACGAAACCATTCTCCTCTCTGAGTCTTCTAAATCTTCTGGGAAGTGCACGCTGGCGTGACTTCTTTTTTGTTAGTGTCATATCCTAATTTAGAACGAGGATCGGATCAGTTACAAAACCGGATGGCCTTTTGGTTACCGGTACGTTGCCCCCCTCGGCTCGAGTTGTCCGCTCGGGTAAGCCAGGTCTAGAACCATACACCCAGGGTTTTAAGCCTAGAATAACATAGCCTCATGCCGGATCCCTAGTAGGTACGTTTGTTTGCATCACGTGCATTTGACTTTGGAGACTCAACACAGGGGTTGGGTCTGTCTAGGACAGGTGTACCCAATTTAAAAGACCATTCTGATGCATTTTTTACATGCTACTTGTGCATTTATCGGCTTCGGCTTGTATGTTGACCGGCTTTTAGAATAGGGAAAGAAAATCAAGCAAAATCAATAAGTGAGGTAGGATAGAGAAACATCCGGAAAATACCAGTGTTCAAAATATCCTGAAACTCCGCCGATTTTTTATTTTTTTTTTAAAAAAAAAAAGAGAGAAAAGAAAGGGATGAGTCTTTGAAAAAAAATAAGTCCTATTTTTCCACGAGTCAAAACTCACCGAACTACGCGGGTTTGATTCCCACCAGGTGTGGGATACGTAGACAACCCTCATCGGGTCCAGTCCCATTTTTGCAAAAATAATCAAAATAGGTAAATGTTGTCATAAATGAAGTTCGGCGATGCCATTTTTGCCCAAATAGCCAAAAATGTCCCGACGGGACGCCGGAAGGTTGTTTTGCAAAGAATAGCCACTTATTTTTTTTTTTTTAAAAAGAAGTAAAAAAACATAAAAAGAAAAATTGGCCACTTAGCAAACACCGCCCTAAAATCTTCTCCTCCGAAGTGTTGAAAGGTCGTATTTGCAAAGTAGCCGTGATTTGTTTTCGGTTGTGTTTTGCAAAAAATAATCTTTTCATGGTCAGTTTTGTACAAAATTTTAATCTGGTCACCCTAATTTAAAAATGTGCAGAATGAGCACCGTTCAGAACTTACCTGTGAAGGTTATGGATCAGATTCCACTAGCACTCCACATGTGGTGGGAGGATTTGGGAAAACAAGGACGAGACGTGGTCAACCAATACCTAGGGGCGCTCACTGGACTATTGAAAATTCAACCTAGAAGGGACCTGATAGAGGCATTAGTGGCATTCTGGGACCCCGCTCATAATGTTTTACACTTCTCAGATTTTGAGCTTACGCCTACTTTGAAAGAAATGGCGGGTTATACTAGGAGCACGGAAGGATTGAGACACAAGTACCTGGTATCTCCAAGGACTGTTACTCCCCATAAGTTTCTGGACTTACTAAAGATAAGCAGACAAATCAAGACAGGAAGTCTAGCAAGGGGAACTTCCACTTTTCATTTTCTATATCAGCGATACATGCATTTAAGGGGATTCGAAGACCCGGAAAATGGACTCTGCAGTAAAGGAAACCGATTAAAATGGGAGACCCATAGATGTTTTGCCTTCATGGTGGCGTTTTTAGGCCTTTTGGTGTTTCCAAGGGAAGATGGGCATATTGATTTACGGGTAGCCGGGGTTGTCCACGTTCTGACTACTCAGGCTAAGAGTACTCTCGCACTTATGATCGTATCAGATATATTCCGAGCCCTCACATTCTGTAAGGCCGGAGTCAGTTTTTTCGAGGGATGCAACCTGTTGTTGCAAATGTGGATGATCGAACACCTTTGTCATCATCCTCGATACATGAACTATGGGTCTACGGGGAAAAACTGCATTGAAGAGTTTGGTACACGAGTAACGGGATTTGAAATGCCGAAAGGGGTCAAAGATTGGATTACCCGCCTTCGATCTACGACCGCAGATCAGGTAGAGTGGACATTGGGTTGGCTTCCCGTTGATGAGATTGTTTATATGCCCGCCACTGGTCCCTACTTCTTGCTAATGGGTCTCCGAAGCATCCAACCCTATGCTCCGTACCGGGTTTTGAGACAGCTTGGAATATGCCAGACAGTTCCTAGAGATGAAGATCTTAGCACTTATGTGGTCGAAATCCGCTCTGATGCCCAATTTCCCGAAGAAGCGGTTCGCCAAATTTGGAGCGAATGCCAGTATTTGGGGGCAAACACCCGAGTACGTGATTTGTCTAGGGGTGAGGTCTTACCTAGTTATGTTGCCTGGTATGGAAAGAGAGTCGCGACGAATGGTGAATCTGAACGACCAACTAAAAGACCTCATATCCAAGAATTTATTGTCACATCGCAGGAGCAGTGGACTTGGTTAGCCAAAGAAAAGGAATACCGGGCCACCATAAGCAAATTAGAACAACAAATCAGAAAAATCAAATTTGATAGTAGTTGGCAAGCTGCCGAGGATGAAGGAGAAAAGAAGAGGTTGGTTCGGGAAAATGAGGCGCTCCGAGCCCAACTCCGGGACATGAGGATGGTCGCTGAAATGCCTGTGAGGAGCGGGAGAGATGAAAAACTCATCGGCAACCTAAGTATGAAGGTGCATGACTATGCGGCTGACTTGACAAAGGCCGAAAGAGACTTGTTAAATGCTCAAGCAAAGTTGGCCAAAGGTGCGGAAAAACAAGCTAGATTAGTCCACCAGTTGAAGCAGAAATATGACAAATAAGCATCAATTTTACAGAAAAGGATGGTTGCCCTTGAGAATGAAATAGTCAAGCAAACAAAGGATTTCAAGGCAGAAAGAGAGCATTGCTACGCATTGATTTATCAATTACAAGAAAGCATGCAATAGTTACAAGACCAAAACAACACAGATGCACAGGTGTTGGAGGCTCGGGCCCAACAGATTGGACGTTTACTTCAAGAAAAGGGTGTCATCAGAATGAGGATTAAAGAGATAGCTGATTATGTTGTAATAAAATGCCATGAATGTGAAGACATGACCAGGTATATGTTTTTTGCTTCTGTGATGATATTTGTTCGCCAGGTGATGGTTGACCTAGACCGCCTTCAAGAAGATATTGCCCGCAGGCCTGTGCGGAGACCGGCTGATGTCCCGCAAGCCTCCGGAGTACCAGTGGAGGCTCTTATGTATTTTTGATTTCCTTTAATAATCTATATTTTACTTTCTTCGAGTCTTGTTCGTCTTTGTCAAGGTTGTCTATTATTTTATTTCGAGTCTGTAGATTTTTCCTTTTGCAGTCATCGCTACTTTTAGTCCTTGTAATAGAAAATCCAAAAAGATGTCTTTTATTGATGAAATAAATTATTTCGTATCTATTTCTCTGAACTACGTAATGACCTGATTCATGCGGCGTCATGATACGTAGGCAATCCCCATAGGATTCGATCATAATCTTAAAAGAAAATAGAAAAAAAAAAAAGAGAAAAAGAGAGAAAATGAGGGAAGAAAGAAAAGAGAGGCCAAACTAAAGAAAAAGAATAAGAATTAAAAGAGCGAAACACAGCAGAAGGAGAGATGGAAAAGTTAGGATTGGAGAATTTGGAAAAGCCGGGATGAAACATACGAGCCGTCACAAAGCATTTAGAAACGTTTAACTGCTCAGGTGCATTGCATCCCTAATGTGCGATTACCTATCTGTAAATTGCTTTAAAACTGACCAAGTTGTTGTGTGTGCAAGAGACAGGTTCTGTTTTAGGTGGTTAGTTTGTTGGCATCCTGGCAAGTCACCCCTATAACACCAGATCAAAGTGCAAGGCAGTCATGACTAGCAAAGAACCGGACACGGGTGTTGTCGACCCGCCAAGGGAGATTGTAGAATCGGAGTCTGAATTGGAAGAGGAGGTCTACAGGTTGAAGCATCAAATGGCAGAAATGTATCAAGCCTGGGTCAGGGGGCATCCTCCACCTTCATTAACCCGCTAACTACCCAGAAAATCCCGCTTTCATCCCACCACTGTCACAAGCCCAAGATCCCATTACCATTGACCTTTCCCCTCAGCACGCACCAGGCTTTACCCCTTATCACCACTACCCTGGCACCTCGTCCCAAACCTTTCATGCTCCACCAGCCAAAACAATCGCATACCCTGCTCCAACATCCGCTCCTATTTTCGTAGCCCCTCCGCGAGCTACCCTTCACAGATCTTCTAGTGAACCCGCGTTCCAAGCTCCAGATACCCAATATTATGTTCCGAAACCAACTTTCAAAGTCACGGATCCTTATTCCCATGCCTCTCACTTTGAACCTCCTGTCGAAACTGAGAAACCATCCCGGAATGTGGAGCAGGACGAGATGTTCAGGAAAGTGAAGAGTCTAGAGCAATCTTTGAAGAACATGCAAGGGATAGGAAGCCAAGTAAGTGTGGCTTACAAGGATTTATGCTTATTTCCGGATGTCCAACTGCCCGCTGGGTTCAAGATGCCCAAGTTTGACCCGTACGATGGACATGGAGATCCCGTGGCCCATTTGAGAGGCTTTTGCAGCTATATGAGAGGCGCCGGTGGGAAAGATGAATTATTAATGGCGTATTTCAGTCAGAGTCTGAGTGGGGCAGCTTTAGAATGGTACACCCGCCAAGACACTAGCAGGTGGTACACATGGGATGACTTGGCTCAGGCTTTTGCTCGGCACTTTCAGTACAATTTAGACATTGTCCCGGATCACCTATCTTTGACCAAGGTAGAGAAGAGGCCCAATGAAAGCTTTAGGGAATATGGTTTCAGATGGAGAGAATAAGCTGCACGAGTCTACCCTCCGATGGAAGAAGATGAGATGGTCGAGTACTTTCTTCAAGCCCTAGAGCCCACTTACTTTGGCCATTTGATCTCAGCCATAGGTAAGTCCTTCAACGATGTGGTAAAGATGGGAGGAATGGTGGAAGAGGGACTCAAGTCAAGCAAGATCATGAGCTACTCTGCCATAAAAGCAACCACACAAGCAATTCAAAGTGGCGCTGGAAGCCTGTTAGGCAAAAAGAAGAAAGGAGATGTCGCTATGTTTGTCTCCGGATCGTGGCGTGGCCCAAGGGGTCCGCCTCACCAGTACACCCAAACTCAACCCGGGCCTCAAACCTACACCCAAGCTCCATATAATCCATCTCAGCATTATTTCCCACCACAAGACCCTCGATATTCTGTCGAGCTACCCCAATACCATGTTCACCACGTACAGTCATATGCTCAACCCCCTCCCTACCCGCAATGGCATGCTCCAACTCCACAAAATCCTTATACGCCCCCACAACCGTACCAAAACCCTACTGGTCCAAGTTTTCGACCAAGGCCAGATTACAGAAAAGAGAGGCAGCAGCGGAAAGAAACCTTCACCCCTCTTGGAGAGTCCTACACCAGTTTGTTTTAGAGGTTAAGGCAGTTGGACGTTTTGAGGCCGACTGAGCCAAAGATACCAAATCCGCCTCCAAGGAACCTTGATTACTCCCTTAGATGTGCGTATTGTTCCGATGCCCCGGGGCACGACACGGAGAAGTGTTGGCATTTGAAGAGGGCGATCCAAGAGCTTATTGATACAAATCAAATTGTGGTCCAGAGCCTAGAAGCGCCAAACATCAACCAAAATCCTTTGCCAGCCCATGCAGAGACACATATGATCGAGATAATTCATAAGGATGGGGAGCCCAAAAACTCTTCCAAGTTTGTCATGATGATCCGGGCTAGCGAAAGTAATCCAATCAAAGATCTAGATTCTGCAAAAACAATGTCCTTGACAGTTAAAGGGGTGTCGGAGAAGCCAAGCACGCTCAACGTGAAACCATCTGTATTGGTTGTGAAAGGTCCTCCGGTTGATGTTGAAACGAACCAAGAAAAGCAAAAAGTGGTCGTGCCAGGGGTCCCGGGCAAGCCTGTCATAATCGTGGAAGGGGCTCGTGTTACCCCCGTTATTATTAAGCCAGTGACCCAGTTACCAATGGTTGACACAAAGGCCGTCCCGTGGAATTACAAACAGGTGATAGTAACATACAAAGGGAAAGAAGTAGAGGAAGAAGTCAATGGAACCGGAGGACTGACTCGTTCTGGGAGATGCTTTACCCCAGAAGAACTGAGGAAAACCAAGCCATTCAAGGATGGCCACAATCCCAGTACAAAAGCCGGTCACCGAAGAAGAGGCTGAGGAATTCTTGAAAAAGATGAAAATGCAAGACTATTCCATTGTAGAACAGTTGAGGAAAATACCAGTTCAGATCTCTCTTTTGTCTTTGCTGATACATTCAGATGAACACCGCAAAGCCCTGATGAAGATTTTGAATGAAGCCCATGTTCCTGATAAGATCACGGTGAACCACTTGGAAAAGATTGCTAACAAGATTTTCGAAGCAAACAGGATCACTTTCTCAGATAATGAACTTTCTATAGAGGGTACAGAACACAATCGAGCTCTTTATCTCACAGTGAAGTGCGAGGATTCTGTTGTCTCAAGGGTGCTGGTGGATAACGGTTCCAGTGCAAATATTTGCCCTCTGTCCACTTTGCAAAAGTTGAAGATTGGCACTAAAAGGATCCGCATTAATAATGTATGCGTTCGAGGCTTCGATGGAGGAAGGAAAGATTCTATTGGTGATATAATGCTCAGGTTGTCAATAGGGTCAGTAGATTTCACTATGGAGTTCCAAGTGCTATATGTGGTTGTCTCCTATAACCTGTTGTTGGGCAGGCCCTGGATCCATGCTGCCAAGGCAATCCCGTCTTCTCTGCATCAAATGGTAAAGTTCGAATGGGACAGGCAGGAAATAGTTGTGCACGGTGATGAGAACTTATCTACTTACAATGACACAATCGTTCCATTTATTGAAGTTGAAGATGATAAAGGGCCTTGGGTTTACCAAATGTTCGAAACAGTGTCTGTCGAGAAAATTCCCGAAGGAGAATGCACTCCAGGTCCGAAGATACCATCCGCGTCCGTCATGGTAGCAAATGAAATATTGAAGAATGGTTTTCTGCCGGGCAAAGATCTGGGTTCATCTCTGTAGGGTATTGTGCATCCGGTGTGTCCACGCGAAAGTTTCGGTACATTTGGTTTGGGATTCACACTCACAGGGAAGGACGTGAAAAGGGCTAAGAGTTTGAAAGGAAAGGCATGGTCACTCCCTAAACCTGTTCCACATATCTCCAAGTCTTTCGTCAAGTCAGGGGTCGCCAAATGTCCAATATCAGTGGTCCCAAAACCTGTGGTCGACTTTGATGAAGAGCTGATCAAGAGGTTCCAGAGTCTGTTCGATGAGGTTAATATGGTCGAAATCGGGGAAGGTTCAAGTAATGCCGATATGCAGCTTGTTGGGCCAAATGTGAAGCTTAGCAATTGGAAAGCTACTCCTCTCCCCATCCGGAAGGAGTTTTGGTAATTTGCTTTGTTTTCCTTTCTGTTATTTGGGTTATTCCAGGGTTGTAATCCAGATTTTTTCTTAGTTTTTGCTTGTTTCGATGTACAAACCCTTCTATCCTCTTATTTTCAATGAAATACAATTTCCTATTTTCCAATTAGTCCTGATAGTGTTTCATTTTTGTTTTTTGCTTTTTCTCTCTGTACAGTTCTTTTTATGCTGGTTTCAATGACATGACATGCATGAGGAATTTTCAGCCAAATCTTAAAAGCTGATCTAATTCTGAAATAACGATCCGGGAAGTAGAGGGTGATAATGAAACAGAATATGATGAAGAAGCGGCATTTGAGGAAGTCAGTAGAGAACTAAAACACTTCGAAGAAAAAGCCAAGCCTAATTTGAGTGAAACCGAAGCAATCAATTTAGGAGATCAAAATAATATCAGGGAAACCAAGATAAGTGTGCATCTGGAACCGCAAATCAAGAAAGAAATAATCAAAACACTGTTTGCATACAAAGATGTCTTTGCATGGTCGTATGATGACATGCCGGGTTTGAGCACTGATTTGGTAGCACATAAATTGCCAACTGACCCTACATTCCCTCCTGTCAAGCAAAAGTTAAGAAAGTTCAAGACTGACATAAGTGTGAAGATTAAAGAAGAAATCACAAAGCAACTGGAGGCAAAATCATTCGGGTCACTCAGTATCCCATTTGGTTAGCTAATGTGGTGCCAGTACCAAAGAAGGATGGTAAGACGAGGGTGTGTGTTGATTATCGTGATCTCAACAAGGCAAGTCCAAAGGATAACTTTCCATTGCCGAACATCCACATTCTGATTGATAATTGCGCCAAGCATGAGATCGGGTCTTTCGTGGATTGTTATGCGGGATATCATCAGATCCTGATGGACGAGGAAGACGCAGAAAAGACAACATTCATCACGCCATGGGGAACGTATTGCTACCGGGTAATGCCATTCGGTTTAAAGAATGCTTGGGTAACTTACATGAGGGCAATGACTACCATATTTCATTACATGATACACAAGGAAATTGAGGTTTATGTAGATGATGTGATCATAAAGTCAAAGAAGCAGTCCGACCATGTTGGGGATTTGAGAAAGTTTTTCCAAAGGCTCCGCAGGTACAACCTCAAGCTCAATCCGGCGAAATGTGCATTTGGTGTCCCGTCGGGGAAACTGTTGGGATTCATAGTCAGTCGATGTAGTATCGAGTTGGACCCGTCAAAGATTAAGGCCATCCAAGAATTACCACCACCAAAGAATAAAACTGAGGCGATGAGCCTGCTCGGGAGGTTAAACTACATCAGCAGGTTTATTGCTCAACTCACGACAACTTGTGAGCCCATCTTTAAGTTGCTAAAGAAGAATGCTGTGATTAAGTGGACTGATGAGTGTCAGGAAGCATTTGATAAGATCAAGAATTACCTGCTAAACCCCCCTGTGTTGGTCCCGCCAGAACCTAGGAGACCTTTAATCCTCTATTTGACGGTCATGGATAATTCTTTTGGTTGTGTGTTGGGTCAACACGACATCACAGGCAAGAAAGAGCAAGCCATTTATTACCTCAGCAAGAAGTTCACTCCTTATGAGGTTAAGTATACTCTTCTTGAAAGGACATGTTGCCGCCCTGACTTGGGTGGCGCAAAAGTTAAAGCATTATCTGTCATCCTATACTACTTACCTCATTTCTCGCATGGATCCTCTAAGGTATATCTTTCAGAAGCCTATGCCCACTAGGAGGTTGGCAAAGTGGCAGATTTTACTCACAGAATTTGACATCATCTATGTGACTCGGACCGCGATGAAAGCCCAAGCCCTAGCCGATCACTTGGCCGAGAATCTGGTGGATGAAGTATATGAGCCACTGAAGACTTATTTTCCTGATGAAGAAGTGATGTATGTTGACGAGGCTGATCATGATGAAAAGCCAGGTTGGAAACTCTTCTTTGATGGAGCTGCTAACATGAAAGGTGTCGGAATAGGGGCTGTACTCATTTCTGAAACAAGGCATCACTACCCCATAACAGCTCAACTTCGATTTTATTGCACTAACAACATGGCTGAATACGAGGCATGCATTCTGGGTTTGAGGCTAGCTATAGATATGGGAGTTCAAGAAATATTGGTTTTGGGAGATTCAGATTTGTTGGTTCACCAGATTCAGGGAGAATGGGAGACTCGTGATTTGAAGCTCATACCGTATCGACAATGTCTGCATGATCTTTGTCAACAATTCAGGTCGGTAGAATTCAGGCATATTCCCAGGATTCATAATGAGATTGCCGACGCCTTGGCTACTCTGGCGTCAATGTTACACCATCCGGATAAGACTTATGTCGACCCTCTGCATATCCAAATCCGTGATCAGCATGCCTATTGCAATGTGGTTGAGGAGGAACTTGATGGTGAGCCTTGGTTCCATGATGTCAAGGAATACATCAAATCGGGGGTATATCCGGTACATGCCACAGGCGATCAAAAGAGAACCATTCGACGTCTGGCTAGTGGATTTTTCTTAAGTGGAGGAATATTGTACAAGAGAACTCCAGATCTAGGATTACTAAGGTGTATAGATGCTAAACAAGCCTCGACTATCATGGCCGAAGTGCATTCCGGGGTTTGTGGGCCACATATGAATGGGTATGTCTTGGCGAAGAAGATTCTTCGAGCAGGTTATTATTGGCTCACCATGGAACGTGATTGTATCAGCTTTGTTCCCAAATGTCATCAATGCCAGGTGCACGGTGATTTGATTCATTCCCCGCCATCTGAGCTGCACACAATGTCGGCACCTTGGCCCTTTGTTGCTTGGGGCATGGATGTCATTGGACCGACTGAGCCGGCAGCGTCAAACGGGCATAGGTTTATTCTTGTGGCCATTGATTATTTTACCAAGTGGGTCGAAGCTGTAACTTTCAAGTCCGTGACCAAGAAGGCAGTGGTAGATTTTGTTCATTCAAACATCATTTGCCAGTTCGGAATTCCCAAAGTAATCATCACAGATAATACTGCTAACCTCAACAGTCATTTGATGAAAGAGGTATGCCAACAGTTCAATATCATGCATCGAAACTCCACTCCGTATCGTCCTAAGGCAAACGGAGCCGTTGAGGCTGCTAACAAGAACATAAAGAAGATACTTCGTAAGATGGTGCAAGGTTCTAGGCAATGGCATGAAAAGTTACCTTTTGCTTTACTGGGTTATCGCACTACTGTTCGCACTTCAATAGGCGCAACTCCCTCTTTGCTGGTATATGGAAGCGAGGCAGTTATACCTGCGAAAGTTGAGATTCCATCCCTGCGGATCGTTGTTGAAGCTGAAATTGATGATGATGAGTGGGTCAAAACCCGGCTAGAGCAATTGAGTTTGATTGATGAAAAAAGATTGGCGGCAGTATGCCATGGTCAATTGTATCAGATAAGAATGGCAAGAGCATACAACAAGAAGGTGCGTCCCCGAAAATTTGAGTTGGGTCAGCTGGTATTGAAACGCATCCTTCCACATCAGGCTGAAGCTAAAGGCAAGTTCGCCCCAAACTAGAAGGGGCCTTTCATTGTGACGAAGGTGTTGCCCAATGGTGCTTTGTATTTAACAGACATAGAAGGTAAATGTGTGGATATGGCCATCAATTCCGATGCAGTCAAGAGATATTATGTATGATTTCTTTGCTTATCTTCAATCGCATTTTGTACTGGGCATGTTCAAAGTTGGAATGGCGAAGGCATTTTATTCTGCTATCCCAAACACTTTTATCATTTGTTACCCCTTTTTTGAGCCTTATTTATTTTCTTTCATACCCCTCTTTTGGAGTCAGAAGCAGAATTAGAAATATAAAAGAAAAGAAAAAAAGAAGGAAAAGACAGAAGCAAAAGAAAAAAAGAGAAGGAAAAGAGAAAAACAAAAGAAAGAAAAGAGAAAAGAATGGAGAAAAAGAAAAATAGAAGCAAAAAAAAAAACTTTTACTAGTTTGAACTACGTTCGACCTGATTCCTTTTAAGGATACGTAGGCAGCCTTACACGGTTCGGTCCCATCAAAATAAAAATCCAAAATTCCCCAGATTTGAAGAAACTGGGGCAGAAGTTTTAGTTTTGTAAAAAGATCTGATTCCAAAAGTTGTAATTTTGAACCCCTTCATTTTAAATTATTTTGAGCCTGCATGCCACCCTTTCTTTCTAACCCTGTCCAAAACCTACACTACAGTCCAAAGAAAGACCTTCTGATCAACTTTGAGGATGCCGAGTCAAGTGAGATGGAGGTGTTATTTACATCATGGGTAGCACCTTTGTTCATGGGCATGAGGAAAAGTGAATAAATGAGAGAGTCTTATTGGTGAAAACCCTCACGGGCACCATAAGGCGATGGTGAGCTGAGAAAAAATTTAAAATGAGAGAGTCTTATTGGTGAAAACCCTCATGGGCACCGTAAGGCGGCGGTGAGTTGAGAGATGAACAAATGAGAGAGGCTTGTTGGTGAAAACCCTTCGGGGCACTACAAGTCAAAAGAGGTTGGTGACTTTACAGAAAAGTTGAATCGTTGAAAGCCCGGGTTTTGAAGTACGAAGACATGACATGAACAGAAATGTGATTAGTTGGATGGATTAAGCTGATCAATTCGAAATGCATGTCATGATCATTAGAGCCAGCTGATTCATTCAGATAAGTCTCTTTTCAATTTTTCTTCAAATAGTCATCTTAGTTGTTCTTTTTTATTCCTAATTCTCGAAGTCACTTCGCTTCGTTTTCTTTTGGGTCTATTTTTCTAAGTCTCTGTCAAATTAGTCTTTTGTGAAGCAAGCAAGAAAGGACTTCAAAGCTCATTACCGCCTTTTTTATTTGCACCAAGCGAAATTTGGCCAGGCACATTCCAAGTGACATGGTTTAGAATGAGCAATGCGATGGTAACTGAAGTTCAGGTGGTCAAGTGATTCGTGAATTTGTAGGAAATGCAAAGTTTCCACAGTTGTCAGAATGAAAGTGTTATACGACGAGTTGAGTGTAAGTGATTCAAGTAATTCAGAGGTTTTGTGTTCGAGGTCCGATTGAAAGGTCAAACAATTCTTCATAGCCCGAAGAAGCTAATCAGAATGAAGCAGGATAGTGGCAGAAGCAGACACCTTCAGCAAGGATGCCACGAACTAACCGCCACAGTTTCAAACTGACAAAATTTTCTTTGTTTTAAGCAGGGGAAAGAAATCTTGTTTGCTTTGCTAGGAATCCCCCATGAGGAAAGTATGTTCCAGATGAGTTCAGTCTTAAGTTTTCAGGACCCTCCTGGATAATGGGATCTAGTTTTAATTTTTCAGGACCCTCCTGGATAATGGGATGCAACTAACAATCAATGAATGTTCCTGGTACAAACTTGGGCAGAAAATTTTCTCTGTTTTGTTTGTGTTGTCATGATTGCAGGCGCCCACCCGGAGAACGAGGGAATTCATTTCAGTTTTTAAGTAAGCATGCACCCACCTGGAGAACGAGGGAATTTATTTTAAGTTCAAGTCAGTCACCAGGCGCCCACCTGGAGAATGAGGGAATTCATTTCTGTTTTAAGTCAGCACAGGCGCCCACCTGGAGAACGAGGGAATTCATTTCAGTTTTAAGTAATCAGGCGCCCACCTGGAGAATGAGGGAATTCATTTCAGTTTTTATGTTAGCAGGCACCCACCTGGAGAATGAGGGAATTTATTTCAAGTGTTAATTCAACATGAGGCACCCACCTGGAGAATGAGGGAATTTATTTTAAGTTTTAAGTCAACAGCAGGCGCCCACCTGGAGAATGAGGGAATTCATTTCTGTTTTAAGTCAGCACAAGCGCCCACCTGGAGAATGAGGGAATTTATTTCATGTTTTTAAGTCATCAGGCACCCACCTGGAAAACGAGGGAATTCATTTCAGTTTTTATGTTAGCAGGCACCCACCTGGAGAATGAGGGAATTTATTTCAAGTGTTAATTTAACATCGGGCACCCACCTGGAGAATGAGGGAATTTATTTCAAGTTTTAAGTCAACAGCAGGCGCCCACCTGGAGAACGAGGGAATTCATTTCAGTTTTAAGTAATCAGGCGCCCACCTGGAAAACGAGGGAATTCATTTCAAGTTTTAAGTCAACACAGGCGCCCACCTGGAGAATGAGGGAATTAATTTCAAGTTTTAAGTTAGCAGGCGCCCACCTAGAGAATGAGGGAATGTATTTCAAGTTTTTAAGTCAGCAGGCGCCCACCTGGAGAACGAGGGAAGTTATTTAAGGATTCAATTCAAGTTAGAAGTAGCAGAAGCTCGCCTCAAGAATGCGAGCTGACAGTCCGAGATGACCAAAGGAAGAAGCTTTGCATGATTGAAGTCGCAAGCTTTGCATGTCCCATCTTGATCCGAAAAGCCGAAGAAGAACGAACTACCACCTGCAGCTAGCAAACATCGAGGTTTAGATCAGAGTCTGCATGAAGAACCAGTCAAAACTCAAGATCAAACTTCAAAAGACTCATAGATAGGAATCTTGTAACTCGTAGCTAATAGGCTTAGTTAGTCTTTTTCATTTTGACTTTGGTGTAATAAGGAGCTCAGCAAGCAGTAAACAGCAGCATCAACAGTGAAATCATAGCTTCTCGGTAGTCCAAGCTACCAAAACTTTCAGAACTACACTGACCTGATTCCTCTATAGCCGAGGATATGTAGGCAACCTCGGAAGCAAGGTTCGGTCAAACGTTTTTTTTTAAGATGCTTCCCATGGAATATCTAAACAGGCAAAAAATCGCTCGTATTTGCTCAATGTATCTTTGCCCGAAAACTCTTCGTGTTTCCAAGCAAAGAGGGGCAGCTGTGAGCATGTGATTTTTGCCCGACTAAAATATTCCTATAGAAATTCACAAATAGATTTTTTTTCTTAATTGTTTTTAGTTTTATAGAATTTGTAGGAAATTTGGTTAATTGTTGCTTGCATCTAATTGCATATTTAACATTCTAAAATCATAAGAAAAATACCAAAATGTCTAAAGTATTTCGTGCATAACATTTTAGGTCTATTTGCATTTAGGATTTAATTGCATGAGTTAATTGCATTATTAAATGAAAATCATATATATATATATATATATATATATATATATATATATATATATATATATATATATATATATATATATATATATATATATATATGAGTCATTTTTATATTCTTAGCTTTAAATTGCAAATTAATAATTCTTCTTTTATTAGTCTAAATTAATTAATTATGGTAAAATAGATAACTAGATTTATTTCTATAAATTAGATTGATTTAAGACTTAATTTAGGTTTTAATTAATTTTATTAGGATTTAAAATCAAGAAAAAAGAAAGGAAAAGAAAGAAAACCCGTTTTGGTCTCAAATTTGGGCCAAAACAATTTTGGCCCAAACAATTACCCGAAATCCGCCCAACCCAACACCTACAAACCCCCTCACCCGGCCCAGCCTCGTCACTTAACCGAAACGACGTCGTTTCGTTAACATCGATCTCAGTCGTTGATCGCCTTTGATCGAACGGCCCGTAACTCCCCCTAACCCTTGTATCTGTTGGATCCCCCCACCCAAACCCTTCAGACCCCTCCCATTTCCCTCTCTTTTCTTTCGCTCACCCAAACCCTAGCCGCCCCCAAACCCCTCGTCTCTCTCTCTCAAACTCACTCCAAACCCTAGCCGCCCAGAATCCCCACGCCGGCGGCACCACTCCAAATCCTCTCAAACTCGCACCCTATAACCCTCATACCCTCCTAATCCCTAATCCCCCATCAATTTCGTCAAAACCCCACCAAAATTAGCAAATCTTAGATCTAAAATTCCAGAAAAACCCCAGTCTGGTTTATTTCTAAATTACTTTGGTGTTTCTATTTATTTTAGTTCAAGACTCATATGCATCGAGTAATCTTGTTGAGAGCATTTATTCTAGGCTAGTCTCGACCCGTTTCGAAGTTACCAGAGTCCGGTCCTTTCATCGATTCGTGGCTAGAGTTCATCGTTCCCGTTGCCCGTCGGGTTATTTCGTTTACTCATTTCTGTAGCGTTTAAATTAGTAGTCTTTTTTCTCATTTGTTCCGGCTCTGTGTTTTTCTTGTTTGTTTTGTTTTGTTGTTTTTCCTTCTTTTTCTTTTTTCCAGTTGGTTGATTAAGCTTCGTCGTTAATTGCATGCTCAATTTGTTCAACTAATAAACTGATTTAGATTAATTAAAAGTTAAGTACTTAGTCAAATATCTGATTTTATTTGAAATATGGCATTTGTTGTTTCATTTCTTTTATGGGCTATTTTCTTTAATGTCGGATCTAGGCTTGGTCTTGGGCTATTTAGGTCATAACATTTGGCCCAAACCTAAGCAGATAGTCTGCTTCTAGAAGTGGCAGCTGGCACTTTTCAGTTAAAAAAGATTCCCTCCCCTCGGTTATTTTTCCCTGAATTCACGCTGACAGAATAATCACACACTCCCTCTCCCTCATACAAAGGACACTCTTACCTTCTCTAAAAGAAGACTCTTCCTCACATTCTAAGGGGAGAACACAAAAAAAAGGCGGATTTTGCATATTCACTCACAGAGATACACACACAGAATTGACTATGTGTTTTTTTATTTTTTTCCTACTCTCATCTCATACGGATTTTGGGTCATTTTCTGGATTTCTGGGTTTGAGTTTGAAGCTGTTGTGTTGTTGGTTTTCTGATGCTGTTTTTGCTTGCTGTTGCTTCTGCCTAGTTTCTTTTCAGAGATTTATTTTCTCCTTTACTTATCTTTGCTGCTCTAAGGTGGACTTCGCCAAAACCAGTATCTCATTTTCCTGTTGCTTTTGTTCCAGTCCAGGTATTTCTTTGAACTTTGGATTGCTAGTTGGATGGGAAATGTATCTCTGATGGAAGACACATGTGGATAATGAAGTTAATGGAATTAGTTTCGTTCAGCTCTAAAGCTTTGTTGCTTTGTTTCTGCTTTTGGTATTTTGTATCCCTATTGTCGTATTCTGTTTTAAAGTTTACATAAAAAGAAACATAGATTTATTACTTGTTCATTTATGGTTGTAATCAACCAATATGTAAATAACGATGAAGCTGTCTCTACTCCTCGTCATTTTAAAATGCTTCGTCTGTCAAAGACCGAGTACACTGAGAAATAAGGACATGAGGTGAATTCATAAATAACTGTATGTGTTATTTGGACATTGTTCGAATTCCTTGGATTTTGAACTTTGAAATTCTGTTCGTCTTTTTTTTGTTATGCTGAATTAGTATGAAATGAACCTGTAATGACTATATTTTGGGGTTTTAGTGATTAGCGAAATTTGTACGCGGGTGACTGTTGTTTGCATAGATTTCCTAAGAGTCAACTAGCTCTTTTATCTAGCATATAACAGGAACATGAAATTAGTTTTAGATTGGGGGACCTTGTAGTTCATAAATGCCATGATTTTGAGTTGAATAGAGTTCTTAGACCATGAATTGTGTTTGTCTGGGTCACCATGGCTAGCACCCTGTACCGGTGGATTTGTTACAGAAGCCCAAACTCTTTGAAACATTGTAAAGTCTCTTTGAAATCACTGTATGCGCATATGAGTTTTTTTATATAAAAATGACTACCAAAGCAATTCTAGTAATTCTA
The DNA here is from genome assembly GCF_000390325.3 of Nicotiana tomentosiformis. Classification (NCBI taxonomy): domain Eukaryota; kingdom Viridiplantae; phylum Streptophyta; class Magnoliopsida; order Solanales; family Solanaceae; genus Nicotiana; species Nicotiana tomentosiformis. The sequence continues at coordinate 129,594,412 of NC_090817.1, forward strand.
ATGCTTTTCTCCAAAATAACTTTGTTAATAATCTAAAAGAATGAACTACTCTCCACATATGAAGATCCATGAATTCTAGACTTCACACTTAATCCCGATCATAGAAAGAAATACCAATGAATATCATAGTTTGCTTTAGGAATGAATAATCAATCATCATGACTATGGGTACGGCTCCCGTGGCATAGTCATGATACGTAAACCCCAATTCGAGCGTGCGTTTCACGTGACTCGACCTTACAACTTTAAATAATAATAAAAAATAAGCATGTCGTAAATCGCGGGTACATTTCATGTGGTGCGATTTGTGACGTGTGCCAAAATGACAAGTGTACGACATCGTGACTTGTTCCAGAAATAATTCCATAAATAATTAAAAGCGGTTAAAAAGTAAAAAAATACACAATAGGCTTTTAAAACATGTATTAAATCAAATAATTAGGCCAATTATTAATAGTTGAGCGACAATGCTAAAACCACGGAACTCGGGAGTGCCTCACACCTTCTCCCGGGTTAACAGAATTCCTTACCCAGTCTTCTGTGTTCGCGGACCATAAATAGAGTCAAATTTTCTCGATTTGGGATTTAAAATAAACCGGTGACTTGGGACACCATAACTTATTTCAAGTGGCAACTATGAATTTAATAAATAATCCCATCTCGGATATTGTCACTTTAATTGGAAAAACCCCCCTAATATCCCCGTTCGGGAAAAAGGAGGTGTGACAGATATTTCAGAGCCCAGCCGAGTTCTTGCATGTGTTGTTGCCTAGTTTTCACTATTTGAGCGGATCAAGTCTCTCCAGTTTGATGATCCACACTTGTTAGTTCTTCGAGAAAAGGTACTACGGGGGTGGTGCCAAGGAAGTTACTATTGGTAAAGATGGTGTTCTGCGACTCCAGGACCGTCTATGTGTTCCTAATGTGGATGGGCCGAGAGAAAAGTTTCTAGAAGAGGCACACAGTTTTCGGTATTCTATTCATCCAGGTACTACGAAGATGTATCGTGACCTCAGAGAGCATTATTGGTGGCGGCGGATGAAGAAGGACATAATTGAGTATGTAGCTAGGTGCCTAAATTTTCAGCAAGTTAAGTATGAGCACCACATGCCAGGTGGCCTACTTCAGTAAATGACTACCGGAGTGGAAATGGGAGCGCATTACTATGGACTTTGTAGTTGGGTTGTCGCGGACCTTGCTGAAGTTTGATGCAGTTTGGGTCATTGTCGACAGGTTGACCAAGTCAGCACACTTCATTCCGGTTGTGACTACGTATACTTTAGAGAGGTTGGCCCAGATTTATATTCAGGAGATAGTTCGGTTTCACGGTATGCCAATTTCCATCATATCAGATAGAGGTACTCAGTTTACTTCATATTTCTGGAGAGCAGTACAGAGTGAATTGGAAACCCATGTAGAGCTCATCACAACCTTCCATCAGCAGACCGACGGACAGTCGGAGCGGATAGTTCAGATTTTGGAGGATATGCTTAGGGCATGTGTGATTGACTTTGGAGGTCAGTGGGATCGTTTCTTGCCTTTGGCCGAGTTTTCTTATAACAACAGTTACCAATCCAGTATCGAGATGGCTTCATTTGAGGCTTTATATAGTCGGCGATGTCGTTCGCCCATCGGATGGTTTGAGCCCGGTGAGGCTAAGTTATATGGTACTGATTTGGTGAAGGATGCCTTGGAAAAGGTAAAGTTGATTCAGGAACGACTTCGTACAGCACAGTCCAGACAGAAGAGTTACGCGGATCAGAAAGCGCATGATTTATCATTTATGGTAGGCGAGAAAGTCCTCTTGAAGGTTTCGCCGATGAAGGGAATCATGAAATACGGAAAGAAGGAAAAGTTGAGCCCAAGGTTTATAGGCCCATTTGAGGTGTTGAGACGAGTTGGGGAGTTTGCTTGCGAGCTTGCTTTTCCTCCCAGTCTATCGGGAGTTCATCCTGTTTTCCATGCATCTATACTCCGGAGGTAGTATGCCGACCTATCACATGTGTTAGACTTCAACACAGTTCAGCTGGATAAGAGCTTGGGTTATGAAGAGGAACCAGTTGCCATTGTTGATAGACAGGTTCGCCAGTTGAGGTCCAAGAAAATTTCTACGGTAAAAGTTCAGTGGAGGGGACAACCAATCGAGGAAGTGACTTGGGAGGCCGAGGAGGACATGCGGCACAGATATCCACACTTATTCAGCATTCCAAGTATAATTCTAAACCCATTCGAGGACGAACGTTTGTTTAAGAGGTGGAGAATGTAACAACTCAACCAGTGATTTTGCCTTCTAAAACCCTGTTCCCCTAAATAAAACTCCCCGTATGTGCTTTTACTATTTTATGACTTGCGGGGATGGCTAGTTCGGGATTCGGAAGGGTTCAGGTTGAAATCGGAACACTTGGTTCCTTAGTTGGCTTTAAAAGGGCTAAGTTTGACTTCGGTCAACATTTTTAGAAAACGACTCCGGAATCGTGATTTGATGGTCCAATAGGTTCTTGTGATGATTTTGGACTTGGGCGTATGTTCGAATCGGGTTTTGGGCAACCCGGGAGTGTTTCAGCGCTAATAGTGAAAGTTAGCTATTTGAAGGTTTTAAGGTTCTTTAAATTTGGTTTGGAGTAGATTTTAGAGTAATAGGTCCGTTTGAAATTCTGAGCCTGGGAATAGTTCAGGTGGTGAATTAAGACTTGCACGAAAAATTTGGAGTCATTCCGAGTAGTTTAAGTATGTTTCGGCGTGTTCGGAGTAAGTTTGAGGAATTTAAAAATTCTAAGTTGAATCAATTTGGTTTGAGGTATGATTCTTAGTTTTGATGTTGTTTTACATGTTTTGGCGGTTCGAACGAGTCCATTTTATGATTTCAAACTTGTTGGTATGTTCGGACGAGGCCCCGGGGGCCTCGGGTGTTAACCGGATGAGGCTCAGACCAAGTTGGAACTTGGGAGCAGCAGCTGAAGCTCCCAGCTTCTGGTGTAACCGCACCTGTGCATGGGCAGCCGCAGGTGCAAGCTCGCAGAAGCGAGCCACGAGCCGCAGAAGCGGCCAAGAGAAGGGCTGCCAGTGACCGCAGAAGCAAGGAAATAGATCGCATCTGCGAAGACGCAGGTGTGAGGAAGGCAGCGCAGGAGCGGACGGAGGTCGCAGGTGCGACACACGCACCGCAGAAGCGAGCCGCTGGTCGCAGAAGCAAAGGAGCCGGCTAGGGGAAGGACCGCATCTGCGAGGCCCTTTCCGCAGATGCAGTTGTTGAGTCGTAGATGCGGAAATCACAGAAGGCAGAACCTTCATTTAAGTCGGGGCTCAGCCATTTTTGAGCCTATTTTCTTCATTCTTAGGCGATTTTAGAGCTTTTTGAGAGGAGTGTTCACCTAACAACTTTTAGGTAAGTTAATATATTGTGAGTTAAATACATGAATTATGGGTAGATTATAATATGTAAATTGTGAAAATCAAGGGTTTAGATAAAAAACCTAGGTTTTGATAAAAATGAAATTTTAACCACGAAAATGGTTATGGAATGGGATGAAAATTGTATACTTGAGTTTTTGAGAATATGGGTAATGATATCCTCCAAAAATTTTCAGAATCCGGGCACGTGGGCCGTGGATGAATTTTAGAAATTTTACCATTTTCGTTCGGGTAATTAATCTAATAATCAAATTTCGAATTTTTGAGCATGTATTGATTAAATTATTTAATATTTGGCTAGTTTAGGATTTTTCGGCATCAAGTTGAGGCTTTAATGCAAAATTTTGATCGGGAAGTGAACTTTGAGATGAGGTAAGTCTCTTGTCTAATCTTGTAAGAGAGAATTTACCCCATAGGTGTAATAAATAAATAATTGTTCCTAATTTTCGGGGCTACGTACGTACGAGGTGGAGAGAGTCCGTGCGTAGCTACTATTATGCTTTTGTTTGGGTTGTTTTAGGACCCGAACTATTTGAAATTCTTGCACTGTACTTGTTAAATTTAAATGCCTAATTTTATTAATATTTGTTGGAGAAATTGTGAAAGACTGCTACTGAAATTCATATTATTTTCATATAAAACCTTATTAATATTTAAGTCAAATGCTTATAAATATTCCTTCTCTTCTTGTGGAGCGGGCCGAATGCCTTGGCAGTAGATAAATACATCTATAGATCGTGTCGCACGTCCCTCGGCAGTGTACACGACACTCTGGATCGGGTCGTACGACCTCGGCATAAATCGTGCTTAATAATAATAATTACACGATGCCTTGACATTTTTCTGCAGCTTGCGAAGATAAATAATTTATTGGAAATTATTGAATTTTGAAATAATTATTTATTTTTGCTTGTTAAGAAAATTATTGTTATTCACATAAACCATGTTTATTTAAATAATTCTATTTTAATATTATTGACCCATATTGAGTGTCAAAGTCGACCTCTCGTCACTACTTCTTCGAAATTAGACTTGATACTTACATGGTACATGTTGTTTACGTACTCATGCTATTGCTGCACTTTTTGTGCAGGACCTGAGACAGGTGCAACGGGTGGTCCTACCGGCGCGTACCCTAGATATCCCGAGGCTTAGTGGTGAGCTGCTTCCTGAGTCGTTCTGCAGCCCTAGAGTCTCTCTCCTTTTTTTTTTTTTTAATATATATTTTGTATTCTGTCTATTTCATATTCGGACAGTGGTTAGAAATTTGTATAATCTACTAGATGCTCATATAATTGTGACACCAAGTCTTGGCACACACACTAGTAGAATTGTGGTTTGAAGTATTTTCTTGATTTTTATTTAATTAGAACCTTTCATATTTTCTTAAATCTTGCAAGTAAAAAGAGTTTAATTACTCGAATATTTATTAAATAGGAAATATATGTTTAATTCACTAATTGACTTGCCTAACTGTGACGTTGGGCGCCATCACAACCTTTGGGTGAAATTAGATCGTGACACTAAACAGAATACAAATAGCAATTGAAGAGAATTTGGTTCATTAATTTGTACCATTAATTGCAACTCCTCAAATTCTTATTACTGGTTGCTTTTCGTCTATCCACATTACATGGGTGTTTAGTAGGTAGAAGAAATTTATTATTTATTGTAATGTAAGTTCACTTTTTGATACAAAATTATTGTAGAAATAGTGTTTAAGAGAAGGGTAAAAGTGTCACTCAATATTTAATTGGTAATGTAGTAATTTAATTTTTACTTTGGAGATTCATACTTATAATATAGTATGATATAGATGCCTTCTAATAGGTGGTACTCCAACAATTGAAACATAGTAATTTATAAGAAGAAGTTAATTAGTGTAGTACAAATTTAGAACGGACACAACGTTTACGAAAAGACACAACACGTAGTTTTCTTCTTTTCCCGTTTTCTCCGTTTTCTTTTTTAGTTAATACATATTATTAGTAATATATTATTATTAAATAATAGTTGTATATATTTAAGTAGGATATTTATGTTTTTTACAAGGGTAATTAGGTATTTTGACTTTTTAGTTCAGGGATTCTCACTCTTGTAATAACTAGTCTCTATTTTCGTGTGTTGCATGAGAAATACGTATTGAAAATAATAAACAATAATCTCAAATAATATTGTTCAACTTCTCAAGGTTAGTTACATATGTCACACCTCTTTTTTACCGAAGGGATAAGGAGTTTTTTCCAATTTAAGTGACATTAATCGAAATGAGATTATTTATTTGATCAGAGTCGCCACTTGGAATAAGTTATGGTGTCCCAAGTCACCGGTTTATTTTAAATCCCAAATCGAGGAAATTTGACTCTATTTATGGTCTACGAACACAGAAGACCGGGTAAAAAATTTTGTTAACCCGGGAGAAGTTGTGAGGCACTCCCGAGTTTCGTGGTTTTAGCACGGTCGCTCAACTATTAATAATTGGCCTAATTATCTGATTTAATACATGTTTTAAAACCTAGTGTGCATTTTTATCTTCTAAACCGCTTTTAATATTTATGGAATTTGTTTGAACAAGTCACGATATCGCGCACTCGCTATTTTGGTACACGTTGCAAACCACGCCACATGAAATGCACCCACGATTTACGACATATTTATTTTTATTATTATTTGAAGTTGTGGTCGAGTCACGTGATACGCACACTCGAATTGGGGTTACGTATCATGACTATGCCACGAAAACCGTACCCATAGTCACGATGATTTATTAAACGCGCCTAAAGCAAGCTACGATGTTTGTGATTCTGTTATCCTAAAATTTGAGATTTGCATGTGAGATTCAAATATTATGGTAACATACATGTGGGAGTCGGCTAGTTCTTTTTAATTTAAACAAAGTTCTATTAGAGAGAAATTGGAAGCAGTTATTTTACCAATATCGATTTCATGTCTGTCCAGTTATAACCCATGCGAATTAAAGAGCGAAATGAAACATGGGTTTAGAACGAAAACAATCCAAATTGCAATTTCCATTACTAGCTTAGTGCTTCTCATAAGAGTTAATCTCTTGATCAATTCAAATTAACAAATAACAGAAAGGAACTGAACAACTGACAATCTCAATTAAAGTTTCCATACACTAGGATCAGTGATGGGTTCAATAAGTGAACTGGGCCAAATCTAAATCGGCTCAAAAAGAACACACGCTGAATTTTAAGATCAATTTTAAAGGAAGTTCCTTTTACAAACTTAATCAAATGCTTGCAACATTATTACTAGTCCAACTACAACAAAATTACATTCAGTATATATCATAAAGATTATTCATTTCCATAGAGGCTACTGAGATATACAACATATTCCAAAGACAAACTTCATCAAGCAATTAACATCAACTTGCAAACTACATGGTTAACAAATAAAATCATCTGACGAAGTATTGAAATGAAAATATATATGCAGATTTCATAGCACTTTGAACATCCAGCAGTAATCATTTTATTAAAAAAAATAAGACTGCAAACATATACCTTGACAGCAAAAATACAACTCAAAATTAGCCAAATGAAGCTGAAATGGAAGGCTAAAGCTTGAAGTGTTCAACAGAGTACTCAAAAGCAGTGAAAACAGCGACTTCCTCCAGTATAACAGCTATGAAAGACCAGGAGATAAACACAGCAAAACGAGTAGAAACTAAGAGCAACCTGACTCTTTTTTTTCTTTTGGGGTTTTCTGCCTTAAAACTTTTGGATCCCTTTTTGTTCAGATTTTCTCTTTTAATTCCAAAAACTTCAGCTATTTCGTATTTTTTTTTATAGCAGAGTTCGGTGGTGAGAAATTCAAGAGTGAAAGTGTGGGAGTGAGGTCTGTAGATGAGAATGGGGGAAGTAGGAGTGTAAGAGATGGGGGTGGCCGCTGACAGAGTGAAGAAGGAGACTCTGATCTCTTTTTTTTAGGATTTTGGTAAAATGGGTGTTTTAAAGAAAGGGGGGATCCGGTTGGGCCAGGCGGGTCATGGAAATTTGGCTTCTAAAGGGATGGGCTTGAAACAATTGCAAAATTAGTCACTTTGGACTCAAATTTTAATTAAAATCAATTTGTGTGCCTAAATTATTATATATATTTTACTCACTAATTGACTAATGACTTAATTAATTAACTAACCTAAGAATGCATTTTTTAGATATTTATATAATGCATTTAACAATGTAATTAAATCCTAAAATACAATTTAAAATCTAAAATGCTATAAAATTAAGATTTGAACATTTTTATGATTTACGATATTCCTAACATGCATAAATAATGCGAATAAATGCAAAATAAATAAAGAAAAACTTCTAAAATTCATAAAAATAATTAAAATTATTTTTGGATTAGTTTTAGGAGTAATTTTCTATGTGGGACAAATATTAGGTGCTTACAACTGCCCCTCTTTGCTCGGAAATATGAAGAGTTTTCGGGCAAAGATAAAGTGAGCAATCATGAATAATTTTTGCCCTTTTGATACTCCATGGGAAGCATTTTGAAAAAGTTTGACCGAACCTTGCTTCTGAGGTTGCCTACATATCCTTGGCTATAAAGGAATCAAGCCAGTGTAGTTCTGGAAGTTTAGGTAGCTGGGACTACCGAGAAGCTGTGATTTCACTGTTGTTGCTGTTGTTTACTGCTTGCTGAGCACCTTATTACACCAAAGTCAAAATGAAAAAGACTAAGCCTATCAGCTACGAGTTACAAGATTCCTATCTATGAGTCTTTTGAAGCGTGATCTTGAGTCTTGGCTGGTTCTTCATATAGACTCTGATCTGAACCTCGATGCTTGCTAGTTGCAGGTGCTAGTTCATTCTTCTTCGGCTTTTCGGATCAAGACGGGAGATGCAAAGCTTGCGACTTCAGTCATGTCTTGAGCAGCCCATATCTTTTCATCTGCTTCTGCATTTTGAATTCACTTCTTTTTTTTCTTTTATTCTAGATTGAGACTTCTTCTTTTGGTCATCCCGGACTGTCGACTTGCATTCTTGAGGCGAGCTACTGTACTTCTAACTTGAATTGAATTCTGAAATAACTTCCCTCGTTCTTCAGGTGGGCGCCTGCAACTGACTTGAAATTTGAAATGAATTCCCTCATTCTCCAGATGGGTGCCTGTTACTACAGCAAAACGGAAACAACAAAAGAAACTTTTTTCTGCCCCAGTTTACACTAGGAAGATTTGTGAGTTATTAGCAGAACTATAAATTACCTATGCTATTGATGAAGGATGCAATGATGAGAGTAAAATTGAAGACTCGACTAGGATGTGCGTCTCCTAAAGAAATAAAAATCTGAAAAACCCAAACTAGGAAGTGCGTCTCCTAAATTTGAGATTGAGCTTGCGGAAAATTATAAACTAAGCTTGACTAAACTAAAAACTGACCCTATTCTCCAGGCGGGACCCCTGATTTCAAGAAAACTAAAGATTGATAACTTAAGAAAACTAAAAATTGACCAGACTTCCCTTTTTTTGTAAACTTATTATCCTAGGAGAAAATTCATCAGACTAGGTCTTAATCTTAGGAGAAAGTTCATCAGACTAGGTCTTCTATCTTAGGAGAAAGATTCATCAAACTAAGATTTTGATCCTAAGAGAAAATTCATCAGATTAGGTCCTTTTTTTTTTTTTTTATCTTAGGAGAAAGATTCATCAGGTTAAGATTTTGATCCTAGGAGAAAATTCATCAGACTAGGTCTTTTTTTTTTTGGTATCTTAGGAGAAAGATTCATCAGACTAAGATTTCTATCCTAGGTGAAAGTTCATCAAACTAGGCCTTCAATCTTAGGAGAAAGATTCATCAGACTAAGATTTCAATCCTAGGAGAAAATTCATCAGACTAGGTCTCTTTTTTATTATCTTAGGAGAAAAATTCATCAGACCAAGACGTTAATCCTAGGAGAAAATTCATCAGACTAGATTTTCTATCTTAGGAGAAAGATTCATCAGACTAAAATTTCGATCCTAGGAGAAAATTCATCAGACTAGGTCTTTTTTTTGTTATCTTAGGAGAAAGATTCATCAGACTAAGATTTCTATCCTAGGAGAAAATTCATCAGACTAGGTTTTCTATCTTAGGAGAAAAATTTATCAGACTAAGATTTTTATTGGGAGAAAATCCATCAGACTAGGACTTTTTATCCTAGGAGGAAAAATGTGAAGAGCAATGGCAATATTTTATGCACACTAGCAAGACAAATAAAGGCAAAGATTTAAAAAACTTCCCTTTGTCGGCTCTTCTCTTCTCTTTTTTTTTTCTTTTTAACCACTTTCCTTGCACTGCTTTGTTCCTGTTTCAAACAAAGGAATTTTTGTCAGTTTTAAAAGTAGTAGTCGGTTTATGGCCTTGAGTCTTGGGCAGCTTGGCTTTTGCTCAATCATCTTTAGTCGGTTTCAAGAGACTTTTTGCTTTACATCAACCCTGATCGTTTCACACCCTGTACTATTTGTATTTGTGGCTCAATCAGCCTTATCCCAACTGGAGATCTTTGCTTAGGTGACCTTTTCTATGTCTTGAATGTCTTTCTGCTTTTTGAGCAATTTGTCTGTCAGAGAGAATCACAACTGGTAAGTGTCTTTTGCATGATGTGTACACTTCATAGTTCTTGTTCAGTACTACAGAGAGCCCGAGCCCTTGATTGACCTCGAGGTTATCTTTGCTTGCTTTAGCCAAGTAGGCTGACAAGGGTATTTTGGGGGAAATCCTTTGCATGAATCCTCAAGGCATGTTGACTGTAACACCTGACTGTGCTGGCCAAATTAACTTTGTGCTACTGAAAAGCTAGTAGCAGATTTTGAAATCTTTTCTTGCTTGTTTTGACAAGGACTGACTCAGAGTGAAGGACACAATGATGCCAAGAAACAATATTAACAAGAAATGCCCATGTCGAGAAGGACATAAGGAAGAGTTTTTTTTTTTAAATAGCTTTCCTTAATGAATCATGACATGCATTTTGGACTTAATGGTCGATCTATCAAACTAATCCAATCTTTCCTTTTACTATTCTTATGACCTTAAATCGGGCTTGTTCGTGCCAATCCTTTGCATCAACTTCACGACTCACTATCGACTAGTGGTGGCCCGATGGGTTTTCACCAACAAGTCTCTCTCATTTATTCATCTCTGCTTATCGTCATCTTATAGTGCCCGTGAGGGTTTTCACTAGTAAGACTCTCTCATTTTTTTTCTTCTTTATTTTCCTTTTTCTTTTGCTTTCTAGTGTGAGCAAATTGACAGTGTTCTATGCGTGTGACAACTGTTGCTCATTGCATGCGTCTCTTGGCATTCTTGAAGGCATATCGGGAGGTCTTTATTTGGAAGGTTTTTGGATAGGGTTGGAAAGAAGGGTCGGCGTGGAGGCTCTAAGTAGACTCAATATGATGGGTTGTACACTTTACAACTCTTGGAATCGACTCTTTCAAAAGTGAAATAAAATTTTTGCCCTAATTTGGACCAAACCGTGTAAGGCTGCCTACGTATCCTTTTTAAAGGAATCAGGTCAAACGTAGTTCATACGTCTGACCTAACTATTTTTTTTATCATCTTTCTTTCTTTTTCTTTTTCTTTTTCTTTCTTTTTTTCTCATTTTTTATTTCTTTCTTCTTTTTTTTCTTTTTGTTTTCAAAACAAACTGCCCCAGCTTCTATTTTCTAGGGGAATGGACCTTCGAATATTCTTTTTTATTTTTCTTTTTCACTTGAACTTTCTAAGAGCTTCTCCAGTTTGTACTTTGGGAGCATGGACTTTTCTTTTTATTTTTTTTTTACTTTTGACTCTAAACTTGATTCAAAAAGAGGGTGATCAAAGAAAATAACACAGGCTCAAAAGGTGTAACAAAGGGTATAAAGTGTTTGAGTAGCAGAACAAGGGCCTCCTAGCCTCTAAAGTGCCAATCATGGTTTCCTTTCACGACACAGCATTGATGAACATGTCTGTCTTCTTGGTGTGTCGTGGTCGGAAGACACTTTTTACCCATTAATGTCAAACTTTCCAATAAACTTCAATTGATTCTTCCTCAAACCCGACCTTGACAATGATTTGAAGGTAAAGATCATTAACCTCCACGGGTCATTTTATTCAAGCTTAATTCCAAAGTGTTTCAACTCTTTATTCATCCTCAAAAGTTTCTTTTTCTCATTTATCCAATTCAAGCTTAAATCAGTTTTCTAAGATTTGGCCAAAAATTCCGCATGCATGTCATATCACTAAAACTAGCGGGAAAAGAACTAAGCATGGAATGACACAAAAGGACAAACTGTATTTCATTGAGTAAACAACAAGACAAACAACCTAAAATCTGAGTTACAACCCTAAAATAACCCGGCTAATGAAAATAGCAACAAAACGGACAGACAAGACTCACACAAACAAAATAGAGGGATAGAAGGGTTTGACTCAATAAAACAAATAAAATCTGGATGACACCCTGGAATAACCCAGATAATAGAAAAAAATATCAAAACAAACTACCAAGATTCCTTCCTAGTGAGGAGGGAATGACTTTTCAATTGCTAAGCTTGACATTTAGCCACAAATTTGCTCATCAGAATCACCATGGCCTTCTCTAATTTTAGTCGGCAAGTTCCCGAGAGGATTCTCATACTCCATGTCACCACACATCATCCCCACAAAGTGTGCATCATCATGTGCATGTAAAGGATTCTGCGTGATATTCTGGGTGTCATTATCTTGGATCACAATCAGTTTTTCCTGGATCATCCTTTCTATTTCTCTTTTCAAATTCCGACAACTTTCAATATTGTGCCCCTGGGCATTGGAATGGTATTCACACCTTTTAGAAGGGTCAAAGCTTCTTACACGTGGGTCCACATGATTTGGAGGAATATGTACAATCATGTCATAATGCTTTAATTTCTCAAACACACTTTCAAGATGTTGAGAGTTCATGCATGTAATTGTATCCAATTAAATACAAAGTGTAAAAATACTCTTAAAAATAAAATAGGTTTACTAAGTTAACTAACTATTTAAATGAGATATATAAACCAATCAATGTGCAGTGTAATTAAGTGCATTTAATAATGTTATTTTCGCAATTGCTATAAATTATTTTTAAAATCATTTCATCGCATCCCAATTTATTGTTCTAAAGTTGAATCTTTTTTCTTTATTAATGTGATTAAATGTATATATAAAACAACAATAACAACAACAACAACAACAACCCAGTATAATCCCACTAGTGGGGTCTGGGGAGGGTAGTGTGTACGCAGACCTTACCCCTACCCTGGGGCAGAGAGACTGTTTCCTATAGACCCTCAGCTCTATTCCTCCAAGAACTCCCCACCTTGCTCTTGGGGTGATTCGAACTCACAACCTCTTGGTTGGAAGTGGAGGGTGCTTACCACTAGAGCAACCCACTCTTGTCAAGTGATTAAATGTATATGTGAGATGAAATGACTTACAAAAGATAGTAATAATAAGGTAGTAATAAAGTAATTTGGGTATTCAACATCAAATGGTAAAGGCCCAAACTTTATCGGACATCATGTTCTATGTATTGTAAAAACTGTATGGGGCGCCCTATTTGGTCGCCCCTTTTTAACTTATACTCGTTTTATTTTTTCGTTTGCATCCATACCCATTTTTTTTGTTAAAAGTATTTTGAAAAGATGATTTTGCCCTTCTTTAATAAAAGACTATTGACAAACTGCAGGACAAAAATTTAATCATGTTTAGGCTGAAGTTTTATCAAATAAACTAAAAAACTTTAGCTTGTTTAGATAGAAGATTCGTATAAAACTCAGGACAAAACTGTAGATTGCGTTACAAAACTTCAGCATGTTTTGGTATGAAATTTTAGCAAATAAACTAAATAATTTCAGCATGCATTAGCAAAAACTCTTTAGAAAATTACATACTTCAAGACAAAAACTTCAGCATGTTTAGTCTGAAGTTTTAGCAAATGAACTAAATAACTCCAGCATGTTTTGTCTAAAGTTTTAGCAAATGAACTAAATAACTTCAGCATGCATTAGCAAAAACTCATTAGAAAATTTCATACTACAAGACAAAAACTTAAGCATGTTTAGTCTGAAGTTTTAGCAAATGAACTAAAAAACTTAAGCAAGTTTAGTCTGAAGTTTTAGCAAATGAACTAAATAACTTAAGCATGTTTAGTCTGAAATTTTAGCAAATGAACTAAATAACTTAAGCATGTTTAGTCTGAAGTTTTAGCAAATGAACTAAATAACTTAAGCATGTTTAGTCTGAAGTTTTAGCAAATGAACTAAATAACTTCAGCATGCTTAGACTGAAGTTTCGGTTAAAATTTATGACAATTCTAGATTGCAGGATAAATAACTTTAGCATGCATTAGCATGAAGTTTTAGCTTCAATGTGAAACAACTTCATGCTATATTAGCATGAAGTTTTAGCTTCAACATGAAACAACTCCATGCTACATTAGCATGAAATTTTAGCTTCCAGGTGAAACAACTTCATGCAAGTGTGATTCTGAAGATGAATCTGGACAAGTTTCTGATTTTTTTATAAAGTTGCTGAGAGGAGAGGAGGAGATCGTTTTATATCTTTTGTCAAGGGTGTAATTGTCATATTATTACGTTTTTTTATGAGATGGCTACTAAATTAATAATTTTAAAAAATAGAGTACAAGTTAAAATGTGTCACAAATATAGAGTACGACTGCAAATCCCCATATGTATTGGGTCTATTACAGGTTAGCCCATCATGATATACTTTTATGGGCCTCAAAAGCATAATACGTTGGGTCACTTCCCTTTGAGGTCCAGAAATAAATGATTCCCGGTCCATCGAGCGTTCAACAGTTACCAAGTGGGGGCAAGTGCACAGATAACCATTCTTAGGGATGCTATTTAGAGATTAGCAAGTACTTATTTTATCTTGAAATTTTAAATTAAAAATCTTAACTTCAAGATAATTCAGGATATTTTTGTCTCGAACAATTAAACTAAAAAGCTGAAATTCAGGACGTACTGACTAATTTCTAAAGAGTACCCCTTTAGAGTGACTATCTGTGTCATTTCTACTACAAAGTGACCATTTTAAAAAATTTAACTTGTTTAAAGTCTAGACTCTAGAAAGTAAAATTTTCTTTACGTTATATGCAATTTAACATGTTGTATCATGTCGTCGGCCTAATTTTCTAAATTAATCATTTCTCTAATTATGGCGATTAGTTGTAGTCATCCTTAGGTAAGTTGAACTCTTTCCTTGATATAATTAACAGGAGTTGGAAAAACCAAACTCTATGTCAGTGGCCTCAGAAATGAACTCTTGTAGTGGAATTAAATTGCATCTTTTTTAGCTATTGAGTTCTCTTTTAGGAAACACTTTAATAAAGTTTATAATTTTTGGAATGGTGCCAAAGCAGCTTTTAAATAGAAAACGTGAAATTAACAATTGAGATTTACAAGAAGGCAATCTTAGTTAGTGGAATAGTGGCCTTCTTTTTGATAGCCAATCCAAACCTGGGTATAGGCTACAGAAGTACAGTCCAAATGCAAAGTACATCTGAAATCTGATATAGGTAAACTTAATTGATCGAGCCAAAGGCCATTGCAAATCTTTTTCCTTTTCAAACCAATATGGCCTAAAAAAATTGGCACTCTTTTTGGTAGATCAATTTGAAAAATATTCAAAAAAGTGCAAACAAAAGTAAAAGACGGAAAGTACAAGTTACTAATATAAAACATTGAACGCATGCTCCCTTTTGGAACTTGACCATCACCAAGCATGGAGTTTAATTTCGACATCCCCTTTTTGACTATGTTGGTGTTTGTTTTTAATATTTCAGTTGTAAACAGCTGTGTCGGAAACAGAGGAGAAAACTTGATCGAATTGTGAGGTACTTGAACTAATGCATTGGCTTCCTAATACTTTGATTATTTTATTGGATTTCTGGTATTTTCCATCAAGTATCGATATTTTGTAACTCCGTCTACCAAAAGTACATTGCAATAGTACTGGACTTGGACAACTATTTTGTGAAGTTATTTGATATTCAGTGAAAAGTAACGTGCATTCGATTCTTTTATCTATAGCAGTAACAAATATATCAACTATAAGCTAGCGAACATGTAATATGAACAATATTTTGGCTAGTGGAGATCATCTCACATAAGCATATTTGCAAAGTGTAGAGACTTTGTTGACAATATTCTTTGAGACTCAAAAATATTATATTGTGTGGTGGATATCATTTACACAAGTTGTATCTTTTTTTTTTACAACGAAAAGGCCAATGCTTTTTTGCTTATAAAAGGAAAGGTGATTAGTTCAGTTTATACACACCAACAAGATTTGAGTTTTCATTTCTTATTTTTTCCTTTCCTCCTTTATTAAGAGTGTTTTGTACTAGAGTTAGTGTTGGGAAGCACTTGTGTGAACTCTTTTTTGGAGTGATCTTGTGAGGTTATTCTCTTAGAGTATTTGGGATTAATTAGAGTGTTTACTCTCCCATTAGTGAGATTTTACTGGGCTGTTATTGTTGTTAGAGTGTTTATTCTAATTTTGTACTCTCTTTTGTAGTCTTATTGTTATAGTGAAATTGCTCCTTTGCGCTTGTGGACGTAGGTCACTTTGACTGAACCGCGTTAAATTTGTGTCTTCTTTGTCTTCTTTAATTTCCATTGTTATCAACTTCCATTGTCTTTGTTATTGTCATTATACCGTTGTTTGGCTAATTTTCGTACTACCCGAGTTTCCGATCCTAACAAATTGATATCAGAGTCGGATCTAACCGAGTTCGTTTCAATAGCCAAAATGACTCTAACAAAGACCTATGTTGAAAAATTTGACCGAAGTGCAAACTTCGGAATGTGGCAATTAAAGATGGAAGCTATCCTAATTCAGGATGGCTTAGACTTGGCGTTGCAAGGAAAGGAGAAGAAGCCGGATAAAATGACGGATGAGGAGTTTGCCGTCATAGACAAAAAGGCAAAAGCAGGTATCATTTTAAATCTCTCAAATTAGGTTTTACGTGAAGTTTCTGTAGAAACCACAACCAAAGGCATGTGGGAAAAATTGAAAACCTTATATATGAAGAGGACGATGGAAAATAGACTTTACTTGAAGCAGAAGCTTTATACAATTCGTATGGGTGAAGGTACCTCTATTCTCTCTCATCTTGATACCTTTGAATCCATTCTTATGGATTTGAGTAATATAGATGTTGAAATTAAAGATGAGGATCAAGTCATGTTACTGCTTTGTTCTCTACCCCCATCTTTTAAGCATATAAGAGATACTATGCTTTATGCAAATGATAATATCTCATATAAGGATATTAAATCTATCTTAAAATCAAAAGAACAGATATATAATGATATTACTATGGAAGCTAGTGGAACTCGAAAGTTGGCTTGTTTGTTAGGGGAAAATACGACTCCATATCCAGATACAATAATTTAGAGTGTCGCTATTGTCATAAGAAATGTCACATTATCTCTGAATGCTAAGAAAAGCATAAGGAAAGAAAAAATGAGCACAAAAATACTTACACTGCCGAAGCAAGTGTAGCTGCTGATGAGACGAAGGGGACTAGTTTTTTTTAGCAACTAATAATAGTTTCAAATCTAACAATGAGTGAATTTTAGATTTGGGTTGTTCTTATCATATGTATCCCAATCAGGATTTATTTACCACATATGAATTTATTGGAGGTGGAGTTGTCTTGATGGACAACAATGCTGCCTGCAAAGTTTTTGAAAAAGATACAGTCCGAATCAAAATACATAATTGTGTGGTGAGAATTCTCACCGATGTTAGACATGTTCCTGACTTAAAGAAAAATCTCATCACTTTGGGCACTCTAGAATCTCTTGGGTGCAAGTACGCAGGTGAATGTGGAGTTCTTAAAGTTTCTCATGGTGCTCTTGTGATCATAAAAGCACACAGATCTGGTTCGTTTTATTCTTTATTGGGATCCACTGTTATAGGCCTTACTACAGTTTCGATATCAAACAACTTGTCTAATTTTGATGGAATTAAGTTCTAACATATGCCCATTGGGGCTTTTGTGGAGAGGGTGGAGCAAATTTACTATATTAGCCAAAATAAGACCAAGGTGGAGATTTGTAATATGGACAATATTTTGGCTAATGGATTACATCTCACATAAGCATAAGCATATTTGCAAAGTGTAGATTTTGTTGGCAATATTCTTTGGGACCCAAAAATATTGCATTGTGTGGTGGATATCATTTGTACAAGTTATATCTTTTCTTTTATAACTAAGAGGCCAAAGCTTTTTTTCCTATAAAAGGAAAGGCCATTAGTACATTTTATACACACCAACACGATTTGAGTCTTTATTTTTTGTTTTTTTCTTTCCTCCTTTATTAAGAGTGGGTTGCTCTAGTGGTGAGCACCCTCCACTTCCAACCAAGAGGTTGTGAGTTCGAGTCACCCCAAGAGCAAGGTGGGGAGTTCTTGGAGGGAGGGAGCCGAGGGTCTATTGGAAACAGCCTCTCTACACCCAGGGTAGGGGTAAGGTCTGCGTACATATTACCCTCCCCAGACCCCACTAGTGAGATTATACTGGGTTGGTGTTGTTGTTGTCCTTTATTAAGAGTATTTTGTATGAGAGTTAGTGTTGGGAAGCACTTGTGTGAACCCTTTCTTTGGAGTGATCTTGTGAGGTTATTCTCTTAGGGTTTTTGGGATTAATTAGAGTGTTTACTCTAATTTTGTACTCTCTTTTGTACTCTTATTGTTATAATAAAATTGTTCCTCTCCGCTTGTGGACGTAGGTCACTTTGACCGAACCACGTTAAATTTGTGTCTTCTTTATATGCTTTAATTGCTATTGTTATCAACTTCCATTGTCTTTGTTATTGTCATTATACCGTTGTTTGGCTAAATTTCGCACTATCCGGATTTCCGATCTTAACAGAACAACCTAACAGGGTAAAGTTATAAAAATATTTGCACAAAAAGAAACAAAGAAAAAAATTTAGGGGTGCCGGTCAATTTCTGGCTAACTTTTGGAACACGGGCAAACTTAGTGTATCAGCTAAGTGTTGGGACGAGTGAAGTAGCTTTTAGCTTAGACCTTATATTCGTATTTAGTAATTTATTAAATATATATAAAAATTTAATGGTAAATCAATAACTAAAACGAACAGTGAAACTATAAACTTCAAATTTTACTTTTACCTATGCTTTGGAAATATAATTTTAATTATGTGTTCGCGACCCGAACTAAAAGAATCTGGTGAATTTGCAAGCTGGAAATGGAGAGTTATAATTGATGAAATTAAAGGATGACTGAGGGCTGTTAAATAATGGTAAAAATATGAAAGACGAACTAAAGTACACGTTCTTTCTCATGATTGTTTTGACAATTTCTTTTTTCCACAAAAAGAAGAGTTGTAATTTGAATAGAGGGTTCATTCCTTTCTTTGTTTAGAAGAGACAGCTGTTAAGGCTTTTGGAAAACCTCCCTAGCTAAGTAAACCTTTTCAACGGCTTAAGCACACTAGTTCAATACTAACAAATTAAACAACTAGGGTACGTTTTGGAAGCTAGACGACACTTATATTATTCAACCAGGAGCGATACAGAAGGGAAAAGATACAGGACTAACCAAATGCGAAGTAAGAATTTAAAGTTGATGCATTTTAAATTTGTCGTTGACTCCATAGTTTTTATAGTTACTGAATTCACAATTAAATATTTACACACATTTAATGAATTCTTTAATACAAATGATGTTCGGTTTAAAGTATGCATATTTTTTTATGTATATTGTCTCGCATTGTGCTCATGTCTCGTAGATTTCGGATGCATAATATAATAATTTATACTAATTTGTGGTATTTCTATGTGTGAGAATTATTCGGATGTAATTTGAAACGAAAGTGTGCGAATTAGAGCGAAAATGGGAAGAAAAGGCAAAATGACCCAGTTGAGCGCCACATGCAGCGTGGGGCGCACAAAACAGTGTGTGAAGAAGTTGAGTGTCAGGGCCAGCGCCCCACGTTGCCCTGGGCACTCAAGACGCGGACTTGTCTTATTTCGCCCGGAACTTGGTTATTTCGGCCCTACACACCCCCAACTCATATAAAAGGGGTCGTAAACCAATTTTGGAGAGAGAGAACGTTTTTGAGAGAAAAACATAAGCATAGAGCGACCGTGGAGGCCGGAATTCATCAAATTCAATCTTTCTTCCGCAAAACTTAGTAATTTTTATGTTTCTTTTATATGATTTGTTGTTTTGCTACCACTACTAGAAATTCGGCAAAAACCGACCAAGGTCGACCGACCAACTTTGGTCGGTCAAAAAACCGGCCAAAAAACCGACCAAAGTTGGTCGGTTTTTTAAAATATTTTATTTTTTAATTTTTTTTTTACGAAACCGACCAACTTTGGTCGGATTTCTTTGGCGCAAAAATGCGAAAAATTATTTTTGAGTCCCGCGAAATTTATTTTTCAAGAAACCGACCAACTTTGGTCGGTTTTTCAATTAAAATAAATAAAAATTAATATTAAAAAAACCGACCAAAATTCGTCGGTTAATTCGGCCGGTCATTTTAAAGAACTGACAAACTTTGGTCGGTAATTTTATTTTTTAATAAAACCGACCAACTTTGGTCGGTTATTTTCGTGCGAAAATACAATTAAAGAGTATAAATCAAATAAAAGACAGCCTTAAAACAAAATGCACCAATGGTCTAGTGGTAAAATAGTATCCTGCCACAGTACAGACTCCGGTTCGATTCCGAGATGGTCAATCTTTTGATTACATAATTAAATTACCGACCAACTTTGGTCGGTTTTTTTTGCAATATTTCTTTTTTTGAATTTAATTGACCGACCAAAGTTGGTCGGTAATTTCCGCACAACTTTGGTCGGTATGCCTTTCCGACTCATAAAATACCGTCCACACGTAAATTGTCTCGTTTTGGACGGTTATTGGCCATTACCGACCAAAGTTGGTCGGTTTTTTTGGTCGATTTTTACCGGATTTCTAGAAGTGTACCATGTCTATGTGGAGCTAAATTTCACGTTCTAGGGTTGTGGTTCTTTCATGAATATTATTGTTCGGATATTGATTTTGCTTTCTTGATTTATCATATTGGTTTATTTATTCAATCTTGTGCTTAATTATTTGATTGCTTGATCACCAATGAAATACTATCTACGAATCTAGAGTTGAACTCGAAAGTGGGAATTCTAGATTGCATATAGAATTAAATAGAGTAAGTTCTTGAACCTGGGTATCGGGGAACAGATTCGCAGTTAGGATAGACATATACCTAATTGCCTTGCATGGTTGATGTACATGAATTATAAATGCGTTCTTGTTAGTTCTAATTCCATAGACATATAGGCGTTAGGCTCGCTTGAATAGGTAAGTAAGAACTCGACATATTCTTATGAGTAATATTAACCCTGTCAACCAATGAACTAGATGAATTAGTCAGTCAATTCAATTGAAGAATACAATAGGAATGTTAGATAGCCCATAACCATAGATCGTTTTCATTACATTGATACATAAAAATCTATTCTTCCTTTGTTCAGAGTTTATTTTTTTTAAATTAGTTTAGAATCAAATACTTCTAGGTTTAATTCTTGTTTAGATAATTAGGATAGTCTAATTTAGTTAATAGTTAATCACAAGTTCTCGTGGGTTCGACATCCGACTTCTAATCACTTTATTACTTGACGGCATCGTATACTTGCGCGTGCGTTTGACCGCAACAACAAATATAAAGTATAAGCAAAAATTATTGGGTTCGTCCAAACCCGTAACTTATACTCTCCCCTTTGCCCCTAGGACCAACCAAATTTAAAAGTGCTGGCTGAATTCTGTTCCTATTTTCTTCACAATTTAAAAATTGACTCGGCCTTCCTTTTTGTTGATTACTTCAAAAGTTACGGAACCAAAATATACGAGTTTAGCTTCTGTACATTATCAATAAGCATGGCTTGGTTTACCCCAATGTTGGACTTCCGAGCGTGAAATCGAATTTAGTCGAGTCTCAATGTGAATATTCGATACAGGGTGGGAAACAAATAAAAACAAAAAATTTATGTTAAATAAGTTATTACAACTGGTAAATGGTAATGTAAACATCTTTTGTACAGTCAATATATGAAATTGAAATCCAATAAGAAAAATATGTTGACAAGAAGGTGCATATTTATGCATAGGCTGCTCAACATATTCGGTGGCCTAAAACAAAACTTAAAAAGGAGGCCTTAAATTTTTTCTTTTGAAAAATAATTCATATATAATTTTATTTGAAGTTTATTTTGTTAGCTTTTTGAGATGCAAAATTATTAATTATTAGTCAATCCGTTTAATCTTTTTTTAAGACATTGTTGATTTTAGATAAGATTTTATCAATTTTAACTTTGAAAACTTCTTTCAACTGAGACAACTTTTACAGGAACCGTTAACATTATTTTATAAGTAATATATGCATTTAAAAAAGAATCAAGTCTTTTTAATTGATTAAGTATATCAATTAAATATTATTTTTTAGTTCTACTATTTTCTTAGCACTTATAATTCATAAAATAAGTCTAAATCATCAATACAGTACAAATAATAAAAGCTAAAACATTGGAATTTGTTCTAGATGTTGATAATTCATTACTTCAATTTACTTGCTGCACTTTGGGAATGAACCAAAAAGAATATGCAATACTTTGTTCGACGCAATTCAGGCTTTGATTTTTTACAAAATAATAATTTTCTTTGAAGAATAGGGAAAAGGAGTAAAGGTAACTTTGTGTCCTGAAAAAGAAAATAAACAAAGAAGCAGAATTTATATATATCCTAGTGACTAAGTTAAATGTAACCCAAAATAAAATCTACATTCACACAAGGTAAAGGTGTTGATTTCATTACCTAAATTATCTCATAATTCACGTAATTTATATTAACCACAAATTGTCTTTTCTTTTTTATCAAATTTTTGTACTTTTTATAATAATTTTAAATAAAAAAGCATCTATAAACACAGTCCTAATACTGGTAATTATTGGAAAATAGGGCCCCTCAAATTTGGGGGTCCTTAGTGGCTTGTGCATGCATGCAACAGTCTTAAGTTTGAGACAAGATCCGTCCAATAGCTTTAGTTGCAATTTAAGCACGCCATTGTTGCAAATTAACTAAGTTAAAGGGTGTGGTCATACATTTTCTTACTTTTTTTCATACTCTCTCTGTTCCAGTTCATGTGAACCTATTTTTTTTTGTCCGTTCCAAAAAGAATGACCCCTTTCTAAATTTAGAAATAATTTATCTTAAATTTCCAATTCTACCCTTAATGAGAATCTTTTATAACCACACAAATACTCTGGACCCCTTTTTGACTTGTTTAGGACCACAAATTTCAAAAGTCTTCATTTTTTCTTAAACTCTGTGTCCAATCAAACAGGTTCACATAAATTGAAACGGAGAAAATAGTATTTAGTTGCCTTAAATGCTTGAAAAATATTTTACGTACGAACTTATTTTTCTCCAATTTCAGAAAAATATTTTACGTACGAACATATTTTTTCAAACTCTCTTTCAAACCTCAGTACCCCCATCCTCCAATCCACCCCTGAAACCCTCGACCCACCCCTACCTTGGGCTACCCACCGATCCTCGGAACGACCACCCAACGACCTACCCCTCGTACCCGTACCTCTGCCCCCTCCACAAGCCCCTCCCATACCGACCGTTGAACCCCGAGCCTGAAACCTCAACCAACAATCTCACTTTTCGATCCCTGAACCCCAATCATTGACCTCCACCCCCACCCTTGACCCCCTCCTCACGACTCTCCCCATCCCCTTACTTCCGTTCCCTCGAGGTTCAAATCCTCACTGCCCTTCCCAGCCCACACGCCCATTCTTTCCCATAGTATTTTTCTAGATTATATAAATGCTCTTGGGATTATTTTTTTTTTTTTACTAACCAAATATTAAAAAATGAGTAAGAAAATCAATAATTTTCCAGAAAATATTTTCTTTCATGTCAAACACACCCAAAGACATAAAGTTCCCCGCATGCAATATGTGCTCCTCATACCTGATTTTAATTTAAAAGTGATTCAGAAGTGGCCTCAAATTTGAAATTAATCCATGTGAAAGGAGAGGAAAAAATGGCAAATTTATTTGACGAGTGACAATAAGAGGCGGTTACAGTGGTAGTTATGGGTTCAATTGAACCCATAACTTTCGATGTTGAGTAGAAATTTATGTGTAAAAATTTATTAAAATTAAAAAAATAATAGATTTGAATTTATAACTTTAAAAATATAATGAGTTTAATATTAAAAATCTTAAAAGTTGAACTAATAGAGTTTAAATCCTGAAACCAATGAATTAAAATACTTCTCCTAAAGCTGGATCTAGAAAATCAACACCTCCTCCTTTAATAATTGAACCAAAGGAATATTGAATCAACTCGTAATATCCGTGGTCCGATCCCCCAAACGTGTCAACTTTAACATAAACATTATAGAATAACATAAACGTTATAGAATACTTCACTGCATCCCTTTCCTCTATATGAAGGCCCCTATATATATAAACCACTCATATATTGCCTTCACATAAACTCACATCTCTACCAACTCACCTCAAAAGCTCTCTTTCATCAATTCTCTCTCCTTACTTCTTAAGTGAAGAAACAAAAACCCACAGAGCAAAAAGAAGTCTGCACCTGAAATATAGTATATACAGAGAGATGGATCAAAATGTACCAGTAATGGCAAAAAAGTTCTGGAAAATAGTCCGAGTGGCTTTTTTCATGCTAAGGAAAGGATTATCAAAGAGAAAACTAATGTTTGATCTCAACTTATTAATGAAGCGTGGCAAAATTGCAGGCAAAGCCGCCATTCAAAACCTCATATTCCACCATAATAATAATACCTGTCCTTCCTCTACCTCATCTTCCAAAGAGTACTACGAATTCAGCTGCAGTAACAGCCCTGCTTTTCACCTTCCCTTTAACCTTAACAAACGCAGTAAGCACAATCGTCACCATGAAACTGACGGCGACGTTTTAATGGTTAATGCTGCTGTTTTGAAGGCGTTGGAGATGATTCAGAGTGAAACGGCGTCGCCTGCTTTGCCTGGATTCGGGAGAACTCCTACGGTGAGGCAATTAAGGGTAACTGATTCGCCGTTTCCTATAAGAGATGGTGAGGGTAACAGTCACGTGGATGAGAAAGCTGATGAATTCATTTCAAGATTCTACAAAGATTTGAGACGAGAAGCTTCTGCTTTTGCTTAATGTTTTTTAAAGATTTTGAGAGTTTCATGCATATAATTGAGTCCACTCCTGTGCAATAAACAAGAAGGACGTTGTATCTTACACAGTTTCTCTGTGTTAATTGGTGGAGTAATGGAAATTTTGTCGCTTCCATTCTGTCTCTCTGAGTTTTTTTTTAAAAGTTTTCTTTTCGGGGTTTTGAGGAAATTATCAGTAGAAAATATAAAAGAAAATAATGCTAGTATATAAATGTGATGGTACCGTCCCTTAATTTTCATTCATTTTTATGACATTTTCAAGGCTGAAGTCCTGAAATTTTGCATCCAAAAAATTCTCTCTTAATTAAATTGTCGAGTACTCGTTACCTTTTCTTCTCGAAAATAAGAAAAGCAAAAAGTTAAATTAGAAATCATTACGTACTCCTACAAGTTAAAGTAAAGCATATTGAACGAGGTTAGCAAGTTAACATTTATTCCTTCCTTCAAGCCCAAGGGAATAATTAAATATTCTTAATAGGAGTAGATTCAACATTAACTATCAAACCATAGTACTTGCTTGGAGTTGGATTTATAATTTTCAGTTCAAGCTACATCTATTGGGAAAGAAAAATTGCTAACTAAAGTTAATCTTCATGTAAAACCAAAAATACAAAAATCCTGGAATTTGATTTAAGTATCACATCACACGTCCATAGATTACTGTTTGGTCCACACACTCCTTAACCTAATTGATGCCAGGACTCTTTTACTAAAGTCAAAGAAAAATGTCGCAATTTACTTGCAATGAAGGCGGAATGAATCTTCCAATTTTCCCAAAGACAAACCTATGTTCATAAGTGGAAAAATGTTGTTTAGTCTGTGCCTTTCCCTATTAATTTTATTATACTATTTATTTAACTTACTGTCATTTATTGTAATGGTATGAAAAGCAAATTCTTTGCTTTTTAGGTTGGCCATCTACTTAGAAATCTCCTTTGACAGAAACATCCAAGCACATACCCTATTTTATTGATGCACTTGATTGTTTTATTAATTTGAGGGAAATTTTGGTGCTTACTAAAGTAAAGCTGTCAATGCCTTACGTTTAGACCTGATTTTGAAATATTAAAATCGCCTCCTGGGACACAAAAATATAAAATGACGTCTTTAACCTTGGGTAAGCCAAGAATATAAATGAGTACGTAGGGCTCTCATGCCTTGTTAATAAAATAAATTTTTGACCTAACTCAATTTCATAAGTTAACTTATGCCTAAGGAATTATCCGAAACCATATAAGGAAATCCAATATGAATGATAAATGACAAAAAGTACATATTTTGAGTATATTTATATTTCGTTTTTGGAAAATTATTATGATTTCTCTCGAGAGAATTGCGGTAAGTAGAATGCACACGATAAATAGGGAATAAATCGGCAAGATTTTAGCTAACGTAGCGAGAAGAATTCCGACAATTGAGGAAATCATAACTCTAGGCATCCTTAATCTTCTCTCTAACTTCATCTTTTTAGTTGATAATTTTACTGCTTTTTAATATGTGTTAGTTTATTAGTTCAAAATAAGAATCACAATTTTTATAACTTAGAGATTGTGTGAACTTGTCTTCTTAGTGATATAGTGAACAGTTGTAGCTAAACCTTAGTTCTTTGGGGGATTTAACTCCGAACTCGTAAATCAAAATATATTTGTAATGACCTCTAGTCCTTTTATTAGGCATAATTGAGCGTCATTAATGAACTTAGCTTGAAATAATTTTACAACATCTAATTAAATATTCAATTAATATTAATGAAACATTGATAGCGGATAAAGAGAGAATTGG
This sequence comes from Nicotiana tomentosiformis, assembly GCF_000390325.3. Classification (NCBI taxonomy): domain Eukaryota; kingdom Viridiplantae; phylum Streptophyta; class Magnoliopsida; order Solanales; family Solanaceae; genus Nicotiana; species Nicotiana tomentosiformis. Next base: position 129,620,892 of record NC_090817.1, read on the forward strand.
GTTAGAAAAATTGTGGATCTCTAGTCTGCTAGGTAGAATTACCGCCATGATGACTTGTCCTAGGCCTTAATCCCATTCCCTTCGATGATCTTTCAACTGCCTCTCTAGATAGGCCTTTTGTAAGTGGATCCGACATGTTATCTCTAGACTTTACCTAGTCAATCGTGATAATACCACTAGAGAGTAGTTGTCTAACGGTATTATGTCTCCGTCATATGTGCCGAGTTTTTTCGTTATACATAACGCTCTCTCTGCCCTGCCTATTGTCGCTTGACTATCACAATGTATACATATAGGTTCCAAAGGTTTGAGCCAAAATGGAATATCTTCCAAGAAATTTCGGAGCCATTCAGCTTCTTCACCGGCCTTGTCTAAAGTTATGAATTCAGATTCCATTATAGAACGGGCGATGCACGTTTGTTTGGATGATTTCCAAGACACTGCTCCACCCCAAATTATTAAAACATATCCACTCGTGGATTTAACTTCAGATGATCCGGTGATCCAATTTGCATCATTATATCCCTCAATCACGAAGGGATATTTGTTATAATGCAGAGCATAGTCTTGAGTATGTTTCAGATACCCCAAAACTCATTTCATTGCCATCCAATGTATTTGATTGGGATTACTTGTAAACCGACTAAGTTTGCTAATAGCACATGCTATATCTGGTCGCGTACAATTCATGATATACATCAAACTTTCCAATACTCTTGCATAGTCCAGTTGTGAGTCACTTTCACCTTCATTCTTTTGAAGTGCATAACTCACGTCAATTGGAGTCTTGGCAATCTTGAAATCCAAATACTTGAACTTGTCAAGTACTTTTTTAATATAGTGAGACTATGATAATTCTAGATCTTGTAGAGTCTTGTGAATTCTGATTCCTAAGATCACATCAACAACTCCTAAGTCTTTCATGTCGAATTTCCTAGCTAGCATGCGCTTAGTAGCATTTATGTCTGCCATATCTTTGCTCATTATTAACATGTCATCAACATATAAATGAACAATGACTTCATGACCTTGAGTGTTTTTAATGTAAACACATTTGTCACACTCGTTGATTTTAAACTCACTTGCTAATATTGTTGGCTCAAATTTGGCATGCCATTGTTTGGGTGCTTGTTTAAGTCCATAAAGCGACTTAACAAGTTTGCACACTTTCTTTTCATTACCCGAAACCACAAAACCCTTAGGTTGTTTCATGTAAATATCTTCCTCCGATTCTCCATTTAAGAAAGCTGTTTTAACATCCATTTGATGGATTTCAAGGCCATACACGGCCGTCAGTGCCACTAACACCCTAATAGATGTTATCCTCGTTACTGGCGAGTAAGTGTCAAAGTAATCAAGGCCTTCCTTTTGTCTATAACCTTTGACAACAAGACTTGCCTTATATTTGTCAATAGTGCCATCAGCTTTTATTTTCCGTTTAAAGATCTATTTCGAATCTAAAGGCTTATGTCCTGGAGGAAGATCAACTAATTCCCATGTATGGTTATCCAAAATTGATTGAATCTCACTATTGACTGCCTCTTTCCAAAATGCTGAATCAGAAGATGACATAACTGCTTTGAAAGTTTGAGACTTATTTTCAAGCAAGAATATCACAAAATCTGGTCCAAAGGAAGTAGATTTGCCTTTGGTTTTACCGTGGTCGTTTTGGTCTTTCACTTAACGACTCACATTCAGTTTTATACGAATAGATGCTTTCAAAGAATTCAGCATTATCTGATTCAATTACCGTATTAACATGAATTTCGGGATTATCAGATTTATGAACCAAAAACCGCCATACTTTACTGTTTGTAGCATATCCAATAAAAACACAATTCATAGTTTTTGGTCCGATCTTTACCCTTTTTGGGTAAAGGTACTTGCACCTTTGCTAAAAAACCCCACACTTTGAAATATTTCAAGTTGGATTTTCTTCCTTTTTATTTTTCATATGGAATAGATTGCGTTTTGTTGTGGGGTAATCTGTTGAGTATTCGGTTAGCTATAAGGATAGTTTCCCCCCACAAATTCTGCGGTAACCCGGAACTTATTAATAAGGCATTCATCATTTCCTTTAATGTCCAATTTTTCCTTTCCGCAATTTCATTGGATTGAGGTGTGTAGGGGGGCAGTAGTTTGATGGATAATTCCATATTCCGAATATATTTCTGCAAACGGAGATTCGTATTCTCCACCACTATCACTTCTAATCATTTTAATCTTTTTATTCAATTGATTCTCCACTTCATTCTTGTATTGCTTAAATGCTTCAATTGCTTCATCCTTACTATTAAGAAAATAAAGTCTAAAGGATTTGAATTCCTTTCAATAGACTTAAAAGGATGATTTACAAACTCAGATTCAACACATATTTGACATTTTGATTTATTACACTCGAATTTAGGCAATACTTCTAAATTAATTAACTTCTGCAAGGTTTTGTAATTGATATGTCCTAAATGAATATGCCATAAATCATTTGACTCCAATAAATAAGAAGCTAAAATTTTGTTAATACTGTCAACAACCATTACATTGAGTTTGAAAAGGCCCTCTATGAGGTAGCCCTTTCCAACATACATTTCATTCTTGCTTACAACAATTTTGTCAGATACAGTTACACATTTGAATCCATTCTTAACAAGTAAAGAAGTTGAAACTAAATTTTTTCTAATAGTAGGAACCTGAAGAACGTTGTTGAGCGTTAACCCTTGCCGAAAGTCATCTTCAGGAATATCTTCCCATAACCCTCAATCTTGGCTATTGCAGTATTTCCCATGGAAAGTTCTTCTTTGGGAGCCGCAGTAGAGTAAGTCGCAAATGTTTCTTTGACAGCACAAACATGTCGAGTGGCTCCAGAGTCAATCCACCACTCCTTAGGATTTCCAACTAAGTTGCATTCCGAAAGCATTACACACAGATTATCAATGTCATTATTTTTCTCCATTATGTTGGCTCGTCTCTTTTTCTTGTCCTTTTTTGGGAGACGACAATCAGGGGCTTTGTGACCACCTTTTTCACAATTGTAGCAGTTGCCCTTGAATTTCTTCTTGTTCTGCTGCTTAGTCTGTCCAGAATACCTCTTCCTCTTCTTACTTTTTGGAGCAGTCACCTCAACGATATTAGCTCCCATAATCGTTGAATTTCTATGAGACTTCTTCTCGGCTGTTTTGTTATCTTCCTCAATCTTGAGACGAATCACAAGATCTTTCAAGTTTATTTCTTTGCGCTTTTGCTTTAGATAGTTTTTGAAATCTCTTCACGAAGGAGGCAACTTTTCAATCATTGCAGCTACTTGAAATGCTTGATTCACTACCATACCTTCAGCAATAAGGTGGTGAAAAATAAGTTGAAGCTCTTGAACTTGGGTTCCAACAATTTTGCTGTCTATCATTTTATAGTCTAGAAACTTGGCAACCACAAATTCTTTCAAGCACGCATCTTCAGTCTTGTACTTCTTCTCAAGTGCATACCATAACTCTTTCGAAGTATTCATAGCACAGTAGACATTGTACAAGTTGTGGCGCCCCTTTTTATCGCGAAAGCGGGCTTGGACATATTACAACTCTTTTGGATAGGAGATGGGGTGTTAAAAGAAAAGAAGAGTCACCACCTAACGGGTTTTGAGGTGTGTTAGCGCACCTATCATGCAGATAACTCTGTTTGACTAGTCAGTGTCACCAAAGATCGGGTAAGGGCTCAAATTACCTCAAAGAGAAGGTGTTAGGCACTCTTCGAGGTCCACAACTGTGAGTCCTAGCCGAACTTAAGATTACGTGGACTACAATTAGGCTAAGTAATCAAATAAACAAAGCGAATGTAAAGGTCAAAGAATTTCATTACAACATGATTAGTACAGATCTTAGTACGAATATAGGGATACAACTATTTGGATCTAATAACAACATATAAAAGAGGGGGAGGGGGGTCCTAAGTTTTTTAGCCTAAAGGATCACCCCGTGCAACATAAATAATACTTCGCAACTCCTTTGAGATAAGGAGTTACTCATATTATTTAGCGTGCACAGACTATCATCTCCTGCTACCCGATTACTATGTTAAAGTTATTTACCTGAAGCGCGCTAATTCAATTCTAAGCCGTGCTCTATGTGTGCACTACCAGTCCTATTCCTATGGTTTAGGAGGTATTAGACCTCTATTTAGGGTGGTTCTAGACTTAACTGAGGCTGCTCAAAATGATAAAACTAGGTGACATACGAAACAAATTGAACTTCAAATAAGAGCAGTTAAAGGCTCAAGATAGCCTTCACACTTAGACAACAAATGCACGTAAAATAGGTTCTCACATTGAGCGTTGGACATTTTCAGAATTAAAGCTAATTAAAAATCATTATGCCCTATAGACATGGTTTCTATGTGACCTTGGATTCAAACGCGCATGCATAACATTACTGCTTTTAGTGGCTAAGGCGAGGAAGCAGTAAACCATTTGCTGTTAACGCTAGTTTTAGATACCAGTTTTAGAAAGGAGTGATAGGCATGATATTTAATAGTGGCATAGCTAACAAATGAGTATAGTTCTGGAAACCCAGCCTTGACAAGGGGATAAATAATACTAAGCGAGTGACAGTATCCTATAGGCAGGATCTCTAGCGATTGACAATCGAACCATGATTTTATAACACATTGCCTCTGTGAGCAGGGTATCTAGGCAGAGCAATAACGATAATAATAGCTAATTGATTAATTAAGGTCCTATAGACATGCTTTCTAGGTGAAAATCAACAGAACATAAGCTAGCGGAATCCTATAGGAATGGAATCTAATGAACATGAAGCAGTTATGCAAATTGAAAGAATGTTTATTTTCTATAGGCATGTTGTCTAGTAACACACAACAGTAGTCATGAGAATAAATGAAGCATTTGAACTCATGCCATTTGAACTCATGCTTTGATGGTAGACGAGTAGTGTGTGTGTGTGAGATTTCTAAAGGCATGGTTTCTACCAGTGGAAGTTAAATGGCATATATATCAAGTTAAGTAAATCACATGAATCCTATGGGCATGTTTTCTACCCTTGCATGCAAATAGTAGAGTATACCCGTTCCCCAATTTCACTAACACCCTCAATTGTTTATTACAAAGTTATTACAGACCCAATGATGAAAGTAATTACAAGATTATACGAGCACTAATTAGTAGGCCCACAGCAGGCCTAAAAGGAAATACTCAGCATTGCTTGGGCCTTCAACAACTCTCATAGCATACCCAGATTTCCAATCAGGGAACTATATTCAGCAGCACAACCCAGAAACCATAGAGGAACTGAAGCCAAACCAAACAACCATAGATTGACCAATACTAACCAGACATTGAATCACATAAACCAAACCAGTTTACATATTCAGCAAACAGTAGGAAGAAAGAGCTGAATGTCAGAGATAGCTTAGGTCTCAGTAGTGAAGAAGGTGGCTAAAAGACTCCAAATCCTAGTATGTCAGAGTTCACAAGGGTCTCAAATGTACCCCGAGCAGTGCTCACACTAGGGAGGTCAGTAGTAAGAGTCTTGGTAGCCTTGGCTTTCAGCCGACCAAGAATGATAGGTTCAGAATAGCACAGGTAACAAATGAGAGGGAGTGGACAATGGTTTAGGGACAGAAGTTGAGGAAATACACTTATAGTTTAGAGAGCAAACATAGCAAAGTTGAAAACACAGAACAGTTAATCAAAAGGTCAACAAGATTTAGAAGTAGGTTCAACACTCAGCAAAAATAACACATTGGCAGAAAGCACATTGGGAATTGGAGGAGAGTCAAGTTCCCTAAGATTACAAGATTAACCAGATTATCATACTAAGGTGCATATTATCACACAAATCTAAGTGGGGTACTAACTTAAAAGGTTTAAAGCTTAAAGGTCCAAATTATGCTAAGGATTCTTCACGATATCATAAGACAACCATGTTAACTTATATCATGAAGCAGAAAAGTATCAAACATGGCATGGAAACACAAACTAAGATAACCATTCTAAAGGTTTCAAACAGTTACTAAGGATATAGGATTAAGCAAAACAGAGACCTGCTGTGAGACACATTAATATGGGAGCAGATCATAGTTGATAGAAAAGGGTCTTAACATAGATTAGAACACATTACATATGTGAGGTATTCATAACAGGGATTCAGAACAATATAGTAGAGCAAGTTAATGTCAAATAACGAATGTAGACCTTCAGGCATCAACACACTAGACTAATATGAACTTAAGAGGGTTCAAATTATTCAAATTAGGCATAAACATGTCTCACGACTAGCATCATTAGGTAAAATTAAATGCATAAAGAGGTTCAGAACAGATGCAAAACTAACAAAGTTGCATACAAGAGTAGCCCAGAACATTTTAAGCCACAGATTTCGGAAGTAAGCATACGCAGATCATGAATACATAAGAACGAAGTTGTAAAGGCCAAATGACTTACCAGTTAAACGGATAACAAGAAAGAACAAAATCCTACAGTATTATGAATATAAACAAAGAACATAAACCCAGAATTTCAATGCGTCAAAGTTTCCAAAGGCTTCAAAGGAACCTCGGGTAGTGCTCGCACTAAGAAAAGGTTGAAAAGTCGAATCCCGGTGGCCTTGGCTTTCAGCCGGCCAAGAATCAAAGCACAGACCAAGAGAATGATAGAACAAAAGCTCCAATATTTAGTAAAAATCTAGCGATTCAAAGTCCCTTTCAAATAGAAATTGGGAGAGGTTTATATAGTAGTAGGAATCAAGCAAACAAACAAGGAAAACAATCAATCAAACATAAATATGGAAATAAAATACCACATGCTATCAGTAATGGAACGGGTAAAAGGAAAAGTATAAAATTCCGAACCCTAATTCGACAGAAATCAATGAATCGATCAAAGGTTTTGGTGAATCGGCTTCATATCGCCTTGCCATAAATGTATATAGATGGAATACCATCTACACCTTGAATATTGAAGACGAGTTTCACATGATTTAGGCCTGGTACTTGCCAAAAATAAGCAAGTACTAAGTGATACCAAAAATCGTGTAACTAACACGGAGATGGAGCATATATGGAAGGTAAATTGTGGAGAGATTCTATATTAGAACTGGAGTTGGGATATTTAGAAGAGGCGACTGCTAGGGTTTGAGAGGAGAAGAGAGAACAGATGGAGGGAAACGGGGCAACGGTCTTTAGGTAAATGGGGCTTAGGGTTAGAGGGTTGGGTAATTAAAAGGGGTTAGTTTATTAGGGGCCGTTGATCATTTTAGATCAACGGCCAAGATCCGATAAGGAACGGGCGGGTCAAGTGAACGGGTCTCTGGCCGGGTTAAATTAGAGGGTTATTTTATAAATGATCAACGGGCAAGATCGGATAGGGAATGGGTGGGTCAAGTGAACGGGTCTCTGGCCGGGTTAAATTAGAGGGTTATTTGATTGGGCTGCTGAGGTGAATGGGCTGAGTGTTTGGGCCACAATTGGTCCGAAAATTAGCCTAAATATTGGGCCAGTTTTTAAATTGGATATTAAAAGGAAAATAATTTAATAAAATAGTTAAATAAATATATAAAAATACTATTTATGAAAATTAATACTTTAAAATAATAGTAGAAATTTATAAAAAATGTAAGATATTATTTTGACCTTGAATGAGATGACAAATGCAATAAAAAATGCAAATATAGGCTATTATTGCAAAATTATAAAAATAGCTAAACAAATACTATTGTAATTATATAAAATAAAGTAAAAGTATTTGAAACATGTATTATAGGTGCAAGTAATAATTTTAAATAATTAAGTCATCACAAAATAATTTGAAGGAGTAATTAATAAATATTCAAGTAATTAAATGCAAGAAAATCGATTCTAAAGTTCTAAATATTATGCAAAATTATAGAAAATTATTGTATAGATTTTGTAAACTAAATAATGATGCAAATTGATGTTTTGAAAGGTATATATACTGTTTGAGAAAATATAAAGGCAAAATTGGGTATCAACAGTTGCCCCTCTTTACCCGGGAATGATGAAAGAGTTATCGGGTAAAGAAAATGATGACCAATTTTGGCCGAATTGAGTTAGGAATGATGTGATTTTAAAAAATGGGGGCCGAACCCTGGTTCCTGAATTGCCTACATATCCCTGGTGTTAGGGGAATTAGGCCGTGTGTAGTTCTGGACCCAACAGTGAACGAAACCGATGAAGTTGCTATAGGAGTGTTCGCATGTTTCGGAGAGGGTTCTTTTGGGTAGGATAGTATCAGATGAATTTATGCGGAGTCATGCATGTGAATCCAAAATGTTACGGATGTATCACAGAGCGAGTATCTGAACGGTCATAGAGTAAAAGTGGGCAATTGATGGTAGTCGGTTACGTTTGAAATAATTGCAGGATGTGAACGTTGTGAACGGAAACCGGAGCGAAGATTGCTCCCGTTTGGAGAACGGTTACCTCCTAGATTACTTGTAAAACTTAAAACATGGCGCATGCGAATATATATGGGTTATTGAGAGAATTTAAACATGATGCAAATTCCCTTTGGACCATGAAGGTTGTCTTTGGACGGCGAGGATGATATCCTTAGACCATGACGTCATGGGCCATGAAGCGTGTGATAAGGGATTCACAAGCCATGAAATGGTGTCCTCGGGTTATGAGGATGGTGCCTCTGGACTATGACGCCTTTGAATAATAGTGTGCAATTTTGAGAGATCCTCAGGCCATGGAATGGTGTATCCCGGCTATGAGGATGATACCTTCGGACTATGACGCCTTTGGACAAAATGGAGATGTTTCAGCCCATGAAATGCAAAGATATGATACTTGGTCATATGCGAGGTCGAGACAAGACAAGGCTTAGTCTTGTGTGAGATGAGGGGTAGCGCTTGGCCCTAAGTGAACAAAGAGATAGCGTAGTGGATATAATATTTAATCTTATGTGAGGAAAAGGCATTGCTTAGCCTTATGTAATTAGGGAGGCAATGTTTAGCAGCCTCATGCAAAGAGGAGACAATGCTTAGTCTCATACATGGAAAGGCAGTGCTTAGCCTTATGCAATTATGGAGGCAATGCTTAGCCTCATGCAAAGAGGAGACAATGCTTAGTCTCATGCAAGGAAAAGCAATGCTTAGCCTTATGCAATTAGAGAGGTAATGCTTAGTCTCATGCAGGGAAAGGCAGTGCTTAGCCTTATGCAATTATGGAGGAAATGCTTAGCCTCATGCAAATAGGAGACAATGCTTAATCTCATGCAGGGAAAGGCAGTGCTTAGCCTTATGCAATTAGGGAGGCAATGCTTAGCCTCATGCAAAGAGGAGACAATGCTTAGTCTCATGCAGGGAAATGCAGTGCTTATCCTTATGCAATTAGGGAGGCAATGATTAGCCTCATGCAATGAGGAGACAATGCTTAGTCTCATGGAATTAGGGAGGCAATGCTTAGCCTCATGCAAGAAGAGGAGACAACGCTTAGTCTCTTGCAGGAAAGGCGGTGCTTAGCCTTGTGCAATTAGGGAGGCAATGTTTAACCTCATGAAAAGAAGAGACAATGCTTAGTCTCATACAGGGAAATGCAGTGCTTAGCCTTATGCAATTAGAGAGCCAATGTATAGCCTCATGCAATGAGGAGACAATGCTTAGTCTCATGGAATTAGGGAGGCAATGCTTAGCCTTATACAAGAAGAGGAGACAATGCTTAGTCTCTTGCAGGAAAGGCAATGCTTAGCCTTATGCAATTAGGGAGGCGATGCTTAGCCTCATGTAAGAAGAGGAGGTAGAGCTTAACCTCATGCAAATGATGATAAGGCGGTGAAAAATGAAAGTATTTCTTAGCTGGAGGTGTCTGCTCTAGGTAATTTGTCGCCATGAAGGTAGTGACTTGATGTATCTGCGGATAATGTTATTTTATCATGCCTGCATCCAAAGAAAAATCATGAATTTTGTGGGGGGAAGGTTGGTTCTTGCTTTTGTTTTCTTGCTCAGCCTTTGCTCCTATCTTGGGATCCCGTTTAAGTTACCCTGGGCAACATCTGGCTGTCATAGAAATAAAATTTTCGAAAAATATGCAATGTATTTGATAAATATAGTTATTTGAAATGTAGTAGTATGCGACATCAAATAATTTAGATGAACCGGTGACTGTGACACATTTTAGAGACATTGCGACCTCCTTTCCTTAGAATTTTAAGGGTCCCCCTCAAAATTCTGCCCCAGTTTAAATGCATACTTCTGACAATACTTTTGGCTGTTCCGCATATGACGAAGTTGGCTGAACTTGCGATCTTGCCCCAGTTTCTGATCGTGGGGAAAATGAAGATTTTATTAAGATGTGACCGAACCCACATGGCTGCCTACATAATCCCTCTTAAACGAAAATTAGGTCAAGCATAGTTCAGCTACATCAAATGAAGAAATGTAAACAATCCTAAACATAGTATCTCTTGACTTCATATGAGGTGATAGGTTTTGGCCAAATCTCTCCGTCCATTTCTGCAAGTATAAGTGCTCCTCCTATTAGTACTCGATGAACCATGTAGGGACCTTGCCAGTTGGGTGAGAACTTCCCCTTGGCTTTGTTCTGATGTGGGAAGATCCGCTTTAGCACTAACTGTCCCGGTGTGAATTGCCTTGGTCTGACCTTTTTGTTGAAAGCTCTTGCCATTCTGTTCTGGTAGAGTTGACCGTGACATACTGCATTCATTCTCTTTCCATCAATGAGGGCCAGTTGTTCATAGCGACTTTGTACCCATTCTGCGTCGCTGTACCGCAGACCAATAAGTAGGGAGTTTCCCCAGTTGATGTGCGAACCGTGGTACGATATCCAAGCAAAGCAAATGGTAGCTTCTCGTTCCATTGTTTGTAATTATGTTCCATTTTCCTCAATATCTTCTTGATGTTTTTGTTGGCGGCTTCTACAACTCCATTCATTTGCGGCCTGTATGATGTGGAATTCTTATGCTTGATCTTGAAGGTCTCACACATAGCCTTCATCAGATCACTATTAAGGTTGGCGGCGTTGTCGGTGATGATTGACTCTGGTACTCCGAATTGACAAACAATGCGATCCCGAACAAAATCTGCAATGACTTTCTTAGTTACAGCTTTGTAAGATGCGGCTTCGACCTATTTTGTGAAATATTCTATGGCCACGAGAATAAATCTATGCCCATTTAAAGAAGCGGGTTCGATCGGACCGATGATGTCCATGCCCGAGCGGAGAAAGGCCAGGGTGCACTTGTTGTATTGAGTTCATTGGGTGGCACTCGTATCATATTCGCATGTATCTGGCATTGGTGACACTTCTGGACATACTTGATACAGTCTGTTTCCATGGTCATCCAGAAATACCCTGCTCTTAGTATTTTCTTGGCTAAGACAAAACCATTCATGTGCGGCCTGCAAGTTCCGGCGTGTATTTCCTCGAGCAATCTGGATGCTTCCTTGGCATCGACATACCGTAGTAATCCCAAGTCAGGAGTCCTTCTGTACAGAATTCCTCCGTTTTGAAAGAAGTGGTTGGCTAACCTTCGGAGTGTGCATTTCTGAGTATGATTTGCGTGCTCCGCGTACTCTCCTTTTGCCAAATATTCTTTGATGTCGTGGAACCATGGATTTCCATCACTTTCTTCTTCAACATGAGCAAAATAAGCTAGCTGCTTATGAATTCCTATTGGGATAGGATCAATGAAATTCTTGTCTGGGTATTGTATCATGGAAGATAAAGTAGCCAATGTATCTGCGAACTCATTCTGAACCCTCGGAACATGTTTGAATTCTATTTTCGTGAACCTCTTGATCAGCTCTTGACATAGTACAAATATGGCAATATTTTGGTATTTTTTGTGGCCCATTCTCCTAAAACCTGATGCACCAAAAGGTCGGAATCTCCAATCACCAGCAATTCCTGAACATTCATGTCAATGGCTAACTTGAGTCCCAAGATGCAAGCCTCATATTTTTCCATATTGTTGGTATATGAAAACCTGAGTTTTGCGGATACCGGATAGCGCTGGCCTATTTCTGACATTAAGACAACTCCGATACCCACTCCTTTTAAGTTTGCAGCTCCATCGAAGAACATTCTCCAACCATCGTATGCTTCGGTGATATCTTCTCCCACAAACAATACCTCCTCATCGGGAAAATACGTTTTCAATGGTTCGTATTCTCCATCTACATGGTTTTCTGCCAAATGATCCGCCAATGCTTGCCCTTTGAGCGCCTTCTGAGTTACATAAATGATGTCAAACTCACTCAGCAATATCTACCATTTTGCTAACTTTCCCGTAGGCATGGGTTCTTGGAAGATGTATTTCAGCGGATCAATCCTTGATATGAGATATGTGGTGTAGGCACAGAAGTAGTACCTCAGCTTTTGAGCTATCCATGTCAAAGCATAGCAGGTGCGCTCCAGCAAAGAGTATCGTGCTTCGTAAGGTGTGAATTTCTTGCTTAAATAATATATTGCATGCTCCTTTCTTCCAGTTTCATCATGTTGTCCCAAAACGCAATTGAAAGCTCCATCCAGCACAGACAAATAAAGCAACAGTAGTCTTCCTGGCTCTGGTGGGACCAGAACGAGCGGTTTGGATAAATACTCCTTGATTTTGCCGAAGGCTTTCTGATATTCTTCAGTCCAGCTTGTTGCAGCATTTTTCTTCAGCATTTTGAAGATAGGCTCATAGATCACGATTGATTGTGCTATGAAATGGCTGATGTAGTTGAGACGCTCTAAGAAGCTCATCACATATTTCTTATTCTTCGGCGGTGGCAAGTCCTGGATAGCTTTGATCTTTGACGGGTCCAATTCAATCCCTCGACGACTGACGATGAATCCTAGCAATTTTCTGGCAGGGACTCCGAAGGCACACTTTGCAAGATTCAGTTTTAGATTGTACCTTCAAAGCCGATCGAAGAATTTCCTCAAGTCTGCTATATGATCTGTGTTTCTTCTGGATTTGATGATGACGTTATCTACATACACCTCAATTTCCTTGTGTATCATGTTGTGGAAAATGGTTTTCATGGCTCTCATGTAAGTGGCTCCATCATTCTTCAAACCAAATGACATCGTTTTATAGCAGTACATCCCCCATGGTGTGATAAAGGCTGTCTTTTCAGCATCCTCTTCATCCATCCAGATCTGATGACACCCCGCGAAGCAATCCACAAAAGACTGGAGTTCATGCTTGGCACAGGTGTCAATCAGTATGTGTATATTGGGCAATGGGAAATCATCTTTGGGACTTTCTCTATTTAAATCCTGATAATCGACACACACTCTGACCTTCCCGTCTTTCTTCGGGACTGGCACGATGTTGGCCAACCAAGTCGGATATTCAACCACTCTGAGAACCTTGGCTTTGATTTGCTTGGTGACCTCCTCTTTTATCTTCAAACTCACATCCGGCTTGTATTTTCTGAGCTTCTATTTTATCGGTGGACACAAACCAGCCATATCATCGTAGGACTATGCAAAGATATCTGCATACCCTTTTAGAAATCGGGCATACTCTTCTTTCTCTGATGGTGATAGGTGAATGCTTATACATGTTTCCTTGACCATTTCGGAGTCCCCTAAGTTAACTGTCTCAGTCTCGTCCAAATTAGACTTAGGCTTGTTTTCAAAGTTTTCCACTTCTCCGATAATTTTCTTAGGTATTATGTCGTCTCCCAGATCATCTGAATCATTATCCTTATGTCGCATTGCCTCATTATATGTCACAGTCGTAGGTTCATCGGGATAGGTAATAATAATGTTGTAGAGAGAAAAAATGTAAAGAATAACAATAAATACTAAAAATAGCAATGCATTAATAAAATTGAAAAACATCAACAAGTACGGCTCGATGACTCAAGCAATTATTTCAAAACAAAATACGTTCAAAACAAAATATTGAAAATGTCTTAGATGCTCAAAAGATTGCTTTAAAATAATTGATGCTAATTGCCAGGCTACCCAAGAACTCGACAGGCCCGGGACGGTGCAACAGTCCAATTCTTGAGAGTAGCTCCTTTTTCAACGGTCTGAATGGTAAGGTCTTCCTCCTCCTCCTCCTCAACTATCGTACTGCAATCCATGTCTTCGTCATCCAGAAACAGCTTTCTTATGCCAGCTAAGGCTTCATCTTCCTCAAACTCCCATATCCTGTCAGCTTGATGCAATGTCTGGTGCAAATGTGGTACCAGTTGTTCCAACGGATAATAAGGACCACGCCATGGTGGTGACCAATCCTGGCACTCTTTCCAAGTATATTCGCACCCAAGTCCGAAAGTTGTACCATGATGCTTCGGCTGTACCGGTTTGGTGATTCCTTGGAGGTTCTTGCCGAGACCTTTGCCATGTTCACACCCTGTCCATAGCAGTATACTTTTTTATCTTGTTGCTCCACCATTTGTCCTTTTCAATTGCGTTGACACGCTCAATGCGAAGGTATGTTTCTCCACCTAACTTTTTCCTATTCTCGATGACCGGAACAGTCTGATTGGTATAAATCGGATTACTTCCGTCTCCGTGGATGATCACCTCCTGGTGGTTCCATTCAAACTTCATGGCCTGATGCAGAGTAGAGGCCATTGCCCCAGCGGCATGTATCCAGGGTCGTCCCAACAATAGATTGTAGGTAGCGGATATATCCAGCACTTAAAACTCAACATCAAACCAGGTTGGGCCCATCTATAGGCTGAGGTTGATTTCTTCGATTGTGGCTCTTTGAGATCCATCAAACGCCTTTACATTCATGCTTCCTGCTCGTATCTCGTGCAGGACTTTACCCAATCTCTTCAGAGTGGTCAGTGGACATATATTGAGACTCGAACCCCCATCTATCAGGACCTTGGCGATGAATTTATCTTCAAATTGCACTGTGATATATAGTGCCCTGTTGTGACTTAGTCCTTCTGGTGGCGGCTCATCTTCATGAAAAGTGATTTTGTGGCTTTCCAGTACCTGCCCGACCATGTTGGCCATTTCCCCACTAGTGATGTTGGTGGGTACATAGGCTTCACTCAGCACCTTCATCAGGGCATTCTTGTGTGTCTCAGAGTTCTGTAGCAGTGGCAAGATAGATATCTGAGCGGGAGTTTTGTTCAAATGGCCAACTACAAAGTAATCTCTTGCTTGCACTTTTCTCCAAAGGTCGTCAGGGCCAGTTTCAATGACAGGCGGCTTAGATGCAACTTCTTTGCTTGTTCCTCCCAAGTGCTCAGGTGTATAAACCCTGCCAGTTCTGGTCATGCCTTGTGCTGTACCAGTTTCTTCCATTTTTGCTTTTTCTTTCCTTCTCGCTTCCGCAACATAATCCCATGGTATAGCATCAAACTTGTAAGATGGCGTGGGTACTACCATCACAGTGAAGGGTGGGGTTACCTCAACTTCAAATGGTGTTGGTGCGGTTACCTCGACTTCAAGCGATGCTTGGGTTTGTACCACAATGGGCGTGAGGGTTACTGGAGATGTTTTAGGATCATCCCCCTCCCGAATGAGTCCAATTGACCCTTCCAGATCCCATTACTCATCGGTCTCTATCACATTCACTCCCTCACCTCTGGAATACGGAAGAGGATTGTTACGAACATTAGGTGTGGCTTCTTTTGCCTATATGACCTTGATGCCGATCAATGTCTGAATCTTGTCCTTCATGACTAAGTGATAGGCACATGTTTTGTTTGGGTTAATCCATTGAGAAGAGTTTTCCATAGAAAAGACGGGAATGGGAGTGACATAACCAGCAACCTTTAGTCTCTCATACAGTTGGTCTGTAGGTTCAGCGATTGGAGTGTATTGTCTGGGTAGTCTGCGGTCGAAGTTTGGTCTTGGTTTTTGGTAATTTTGGCGGGCGTGTGGTGGTGAGTGATAATATGCGGGTTGGGTATTATAGGCGTGGTAGGTGGTGGCAAGTTGTTGGTATATAGGGGTGAGGGTTGGTATGTGGGTGGAGGTGTTTGGTATTTGAGAGGAGACTTAGGACCCTGGGCCATCATTACAACACCCACTTCTTTCTTCTTAGAGATACCTCCTGACTGCAAAGCTTTATTTGTGGCCTGTAGTGCTTCAAAATTTGTCACCATTCCACTCTTAATTCCTTCTTCTATTCTTTCTCCCAGCTTGATGATGTCAGAGAATTTATGGTTTTCAATAACCATCAGCCTTTCATAGTACTGCGAGTCTTGAGCTCTGACAAAGAACTTATTTATTTGTTCTTCTTCAAGCGCTGGCCTTACCTTTGCAGCTTTAGATCTCCACCGAGTAGCATACTCGCGGAAAGTTTCTGTTGGTTTCTTCTTGAGATTTTGAATGTAGAAAATATCTGGTGCATTTTCTGCGTTGAACTTGAATCTATCCTTGAAATTTGATGCCATGCTTATCCAATTAACCCACTTCTTCGGAGTTTGACTAATGTACCAAGACAAAGCATCTCCTGTGAGGCTTCTCATGAACAACTTCATACAGATTCGTTCATCTTTGCCTACTCCTACAAGTTTGTCATAATATGTCCTTAGATGTACCTTCGGATCACCAGTTCCATCGAATATTTCGAACTTGGGAGATTTGTAACCCTCCAGCAGTTCCACATCTGGTTGAATGCACAAGTCCTCATAATTCAAACCTTCAACGCCCTTACCACCTTCGACGCTCTGAACTCTGCCAGTGAGCTTCTTGAGTTCTTCCGCCATGTTCTTGATGAGCAGGTCCTTCTCGATTGATTCCGGTATATATAGGGTTTGTTATGGGGTGTAGGGTAAAGTTTCCACATATATGGGACTACTTTGGTGGACTCCGGGAATCTGAGCATAATGGTGGTCATTGGTTATGTTTTGGGGATCAGGAGTAGGTTGCGGTGCAATCTGAGGAGTGTGGTAAGTGGTAGTTTGTGGGTATTGAGTTGGATGGTGATGGTGTTATGGAGGAGTAGGTACTGGTGGAGGGTTATGGTTCTTAGGAGGCGTGGTGAATTGATGTGGTACGGGAGGGTTTGGCGGTGGATTTTGGTTATGTGGATTTTGGGGAAGTGCCGAGTTTTGAGCGTTTGGGTTTTGTTGGTTAACATCCGGGACGTTTAAGGTGAGGGAAAAGTTTGCTAAGTTCTAGACCTGCACAAGTTCTCCCTGAAGCTCCAATATTTTATGTTCCAGGCGTAGGACCAATTCGTTATGTGTTGGAGTACTCTGACCATCCGAAGTTTCAACGTTTTATGCATTGTCCTTCCTGCTACCACTTAAATCGTCCATCTTTCCTTTCCCTTTGCTTCTGCCTTTAGGATCACTTGGTGGAGGAAGAGGTGGAGGACCTCTGGATCTAGTGTGGTATGCGGATGATGCCAGTATGCATGAACCAACCTTGGGGAATGGGAATAATCAAAAGAAAGAAAAAAAAAGGTAACCAAGTCAGTAAGGATATTGGAAGAATGCTCGCAATATTACATATGTTTTGCAAATCCATGTAATGAATCACGTCCTAATTTGGGGGACCTCATTGTGCCTGAGGTAGGCCTAAGCATCACATAGACTTGGAGAAAATTGATGCCAATAATTGTGTCATTTCATTAATGCGAAAATGAATCAAATCCTTACTAAAAAGACAATAATGAGAAAGTTACTAATGGCATTTGTCTTATTACAATCGAAATCTAAACTAAGCTAGAAAGCAGTAAAGAATATCATTTCCTAATCTACTTGGTCGCAGAAGGACCTTTCCCATGCTTGGATCTTTTGACTTCATCAATCAAGTTCCCCAGGTCGTGCATATCCAACAATAGGTAAGCCTTTGCTAGATGTCCTCCTTCATTGTCATCCGTGTTATGACAATCTGAAAGCCTCTTCCTCATCTTTCCCTAAAGCTCCATCAGCCCTTGCTCCAAATATTCCAATCTCTCTGTCGATTTAGTGGCAGTTTCCCTCCATTCGTTGATTGCTTCCATATCCATTTTGTGTTGTTCCAGTTGCCTAACTTCAGACTCGAAGACCCTTTTGCGTAACCTCCTATACTTGAACTGTGCCTCGGCAGCATCATCAATGATCCTATTTTCCAAATTGACCCCTGGCTTGATGACTCCCGCTATATCATCTACCAACCATGATGGATAGAAATACACATGACCGGCATGGTACCTGTCTGGATCGATAGTCTCTCTTTCCACAATGACCTTCTGGTTCCACATATGTTGCGCCTCGAACTTGAAAGGAATGATGTCCCTTTTAAAAACTACCTTGTAGTGGACCATGTTGGAAACCCGAGGTATGACCTATTTTCTTCCTGCTTGCCTCATTACCCTTATAGGAGCATAAGGATAAATGTCTCGCAACCCGATCAATACAAAATGAGTAGTATCCCTCGACCCGATGATGAACTCGCTACTGGAAAACCACTCGAACATCTAATGTACCTTCTCGTCTGTCAGATTGCTGAAGAAATGTACCCAACTTACAACACCTCTGGGCTGTGCTAACCTATCTGGGATGAATGTCATTTTCTTTGGGTGATGGTAAGCTATGTAGTCATTCAACGGTCGTCGCAGAAGCTCTTGGTGGTATTCTCCCCTTTGAAAGTGTTCCAATAACCAGACTTGCAATAATAGATTACAACCTTTAAAATGTCTGAACCCCTGCTTGCACCAATCTAGAGCGCAGTACAGTTCAGCTGGGATAATTGTGTAGGTTTGCCCCTCGATGCCTTCCATTAAGGTTCTTGCAACCATAGCTAAACGAGTGTGAATCCTTCCCCCTTTCATTGGAAATATCACCCAAGAAGCAAATGATGAATACATAAACTCGGCGGTGCGTCTAACCTAAGGGGGTAATGGCAAGTTCCTCATGATGAAGACGATATGACTTACTGTGCCCGTAACGCTCATAAAGGAATTCAAATGGGATGTATGACTTCTTCAAACAAAGCAACTCATCATTTTTTTTGAAACCTAGCATTTTCAGAAATTTGCGAGGGGTGTGATTCTCTGGCACTAATAACCCTGAACTATCCCATGGCAGCTTAGCGAAGCCTCCTATTTCTTCTATGAGAGGAGTCATTTCTATGTCACCAAAGCGGATGACGGCCCTTTGCTCATCCCAGAACATGGTACGCAGCGGCCTCAATCAATGCCCTATTTGGTCGGATGTCTAGCAAGGACGACAAATTACCAAGGACCCTTCTCACATGATTCTTGTCGTAAGGCGCGAGATATTTCTACCAATCAAGTAGCAGAGGTGGGATGTTTTGGACCATGCTGAACCTGGGGACTTCGTGCTTCATTTTCTGCAAGCAAATAGCGTTAGCTCTCTCTCCTCCAAATTCGACCATTTACATAATAATGATCAACATATTGGCACATTTTCTCCAAGTAATGCATATAACATGGTAGTGTCCATTGGGATTGTGAAAATCTCGTCGGACTTTGGACAAGGCTTATCTTAGTGGGCTATTACATTAACAACGTCATAACCCGTACTAGGTTTAACATGATGCTTGTACATTTGATGGTGGAGTAAGGTTTCTAGAATGGTCTAGACTGGTACTCTCAAGTGGACAACTTGAGAAAAAAAGGCACGGGACCGTCGACTGCACCACTGATCGACTAGTCTACTGCAAATAAGCATTTTCGATTTAAAAAGGGTAATTCTTGGAAGAGCGCGAACACTCATCAAGTGCCGCTATGTTGATAATTGGCACGAGTGGAGTATGATGTAGAGCATGCATTATGCAGAGATAATAACACATTGCCAAGTATTTGCATGATAAATATGTAAAAGCAGCAAATACGGTAATAAGTTAAAACATGAAAAGCATAAGAAAGAAAGACAGAGGAAGAAGTTAGTTCGTGGAATATATGCGAGAATGTAATAAAGCAAGTAAGGGAGTAGGGATTGGAGATGCATGATATAGCAGTCAAATGAAGAGCAGTCATAGCAAATAATAGGGAAGGGATGTGCATGTTAAAATAAATTTAAACAAATAAAGGTGGAGAAGGGAAAGGATATGCATCTTATAACAAAGAAAATAATCCACATAAGCCAAGTTCATTATGGTAAGAGCCTAAGTATTTCCCCAGCAGAGTCGCCATGCAGTCGCGCCCCTTTTTCTCGCGAAAGCGGGCTTTGACATATTACAACTCTTTTGGATAGGAGTTGGGGTGTTAAAAGAAAAGAAGAGTCGCCACCTAACGATTTTTAAGGTACGTTAGGGCACCAATCATGTAGATAACTCTGTTTGACTAGTCAGCGTCACCAAAGATCTGTTAAGGGCTCAAATTACCTCAAAGAGAAGGTGGTAGGCACTCTTCGAGGTCCACAACTGTGGGTCCCGACCAAACTTAAGATTATGTAGACTATAATTAGGCTAAGTAATCAAATAAACAAAGCAAATGTAAAGGTCAAAGAATTTCATTACAACATGATTAGTACAGATCTTAGTACGAATAGAGGGATACGACTATTTGGATCTAATAACAACATATAAAAGAGGGGGAGGGGGGTCCTAAGTTTTTTAGCCTAAAGGATCACCCCGTGCAACATAAATAATACTTCGCTACTTCCTTGAGATAAGGAGTTACTCATATTATTCAGCGGGCACAGACTATCATCTCTTGCTACCCGATTACTATGTTAAAGTTATTTACCTGAAGCACGCTAATTCAATTCTAAGTCGTTCTCTATGCGTGGACTACCCGTCCCATTCCTATGGTCCAGGAGGCATTGGGCCTCTATTTAGGGTAGTTCTAGACTTAACATAGGCTGCTTAAAATGATAAAACTAGGAGACATACGAAACAAATTGAATTTCAAATGAGAGAAGTTAAAGGCTCAAGATATCCTTCACACTTAGACAACAAATGCACGTAAAATAGGTTCTCACATTGAGCATTGGGCAGCTTCAGAACTGAAGCCAATTAAAAATCATTAAGCCCTATAGATATGGTTTCTATGCGACCTTGGATTCAAACGCGCATGCATAACATTACTGCTTTTAGTGGCTAAGGCGAGAAAACAGTAAACCATTTGCTGTTAACGCTAGTTTTAGATACCAGTTTTAGAAAGGAGTGATAGGCATGATATTTAATAGTGGCATAGCTAACAAATGAGTATAGTTCTGGAAACCCAGCCTTGACAAGGGGATAAATAATACTAAGCGAGTGACAGTATCCTATAGGCAGGATCTCTAGTGATTGACAATCGAACCATGATTTTATAACACATTGTCACTGTGAGCAGGTTATCTAGGCGGAGCAATAACGATAATAGTAGCTAATTGATTAATTAAGGTCCTATAGACATGCTTTCTAGGTGAAAATCAACAGAACATAAGCTAGCGGAATCCTATAGGAATGGAATCTAATGAACATGAAACAGTTATGCAAATTGAAAGAATGTTTATTTCCTATAGGCATGCTGTCTAGTAACACACAACAGTAGTCATGAGAATAAATGAAGCATTTGAACTCATGCTTTGATGGTAGACGAGTAGTGTGTGTGTGAGATTCCTAAAGGCATGGTTTCTACCAGTGGAAGTTAAATGGCATATACATCAAGTTAAGTAAGTCACATGAATCCTATGGGCATGTTTTCTACCCTTGCATGCAAATAGTAGAGTATACCCGTTCCCCAATTTCACTAACACCCTCAATTGTTTATTACAAAGTTATTACAGACCTAATGATGAAAGTAATTATAAGAATATACGAGCACTAATAGTAGGCCCACAGCAGGCCCAAAAGGAAATACCCAACATTGCTTGGGCCTTCAACAACTCTCATAGCATACCCAGATTTCCAATCAGGGAACTATATTCACCAGCGCAACCCATAAACCATAGAGGAACTCAAGCCAAACCAAACAACCATAGATTGACCAATACTAACCAGACATTGAATCACATAAACCAAACCAGTTTACATATTCAGCAAACAGTAGGAAGAAAGAGCTGAATGTCAGAGATAGCTCAGGTCTCAGTAGTGAAAAGGGTGGCTAAAAGACCCCAAATCCTAGAATGTCAAAGTTCACAAGGGTCTCAAATGTACCCCGAGCAGTGCTCACACTAGGGAGGTCAGTAGTAAGAGTCTTGGTAGCCTTGCCATTCAGCCGACTAAGAATGATAGGTTCAGAATAGCACAGGTAACAAATGAGAGGGAGTGGACAATGGTTAAGAGACAGAAGTTGAGAAAATACACTTATAGTTTAGAGAGCAAACATAGCAAAGTTGAGAACACAGAACAGTTAATCAAAAGGTCAACCAGATTTAGAAGCAGGTTCAACACTCAGCAAAAATAACACATTGGCATAAAGCACATTGGGAATTGGAGGAGAGTCAAGTTTCCTAAGATTACAAGATTAACGAGATTATCATACTAAGGTGCATATTATCAAACAAATCTAAGTGGGGTACTAAATTAAAAGGTTTTAAGATTAAAGGTCCAAATTATGCTAAGGATTCTTCACGATATCATAAGACATCCATGTTAACTTATATCATGAAGCAGAAAAGTATCAAACATGGTATGGAAACACAAACTAAGATAACCATTCTAAAGGTTTCAAACAGTTACTAAGGATATAGGACTAAGCAAAATAGAGACCTGTTGTGAGACACATTAATATGGGAGCAGATCATAGTTGATAGAAAAGGGTTTTAACATAGATTAGAACACATTACACATGTGAGGTATTCATAACAGGGATTCAGAACAATATAGTAGAGCAAGTTAATGTCAAATAACAAATGTAGACCTTCAGGCATCAACACACTAGACTAATATGAACTTAAGAGGGTTCAAATTATTCAAATTAGGCATAAACATGTCTCACGACTAGCATCATTAGGTAAAATTATGCATAAAGAGGTTCAGAACAGATGCAAAACTAACAAAGTTGCATACAAGAGTAGCCCAGAACATTTTAAGCCACAGATTCGGAAGTAAGCATACGCAGATCATGAATACATAAGAACGAAGTTGTAAAGGCCAAATGACTTACCAGTTAAACGGACAACAAGAAAAAACAAAATCCTACAGTATTCTGAATATGAACAAAGAACATAAACCTAGAATCTCAATGCGTCAAAGTTCCCAAAGGCTTCAAAGGAACCTCAGGTAGTGCTCGCACCAAGAAAAGGTTGAAAAGTTGAATCCCGGTGGCCTTGGATTTCAGCCGGCCAAGAATCAAAGTACAGACCAGAGAATGACAGAACAATAGCTCCAATATTTAGTGAAAATCTAGCGATTCAAAGTCCCTTTCAAATAGGAAAGGGGAGAGGTTTATATAGTAGTAGGAATCAAGCGAACAAACAAGGAAAACAATCAATCAAACATAAATATGGAAAGAAAGTACCACATGCTATCAGTAATGGAACGGGTAAAAGGAAAAGTATAAAATTCTGAACCCTAATTCGACAGAATTCAAGGAATCGACTAAAGGTTTTGGTGAATCGACTTCATATCACCTTGCCATAAATGTATATAGACAGAATACAGTCTAGATCTTGAAGATTGAAGACAGTTTTCACATGATTCACGCCTGGTACTTGCCAAAAATAGGCAAGTACTAAGTGATACCAAAAATCGTGTAAGTAACACGGAGACAGAGCATATATGGAAGGCAAATTGTGGAGAGATTCCATATTAGAACTGGAGTTGGGAGATTTAGAAGAGGCGACTGCTAGGGTTTGAGAGGAGAAAAGAGAACAGATGGAGGGAAACGGGGCGGTGGTCTTTAGGGAAATGGGGATTAGGATTAAAGGGTTGGATAATTAAAAGGGGTTAGTTTATTAGGGGTCGTTGATCATTTAAGATCAACGGTCAAGATCGCATAGGGAAAAGGACGGGTCAAGTGAACGGGTCTCTGGACGGGTTAAATTAAAGGGTTATTTGATTGGGTTGCTAAGGTGAATGGGCTGAGTGTTTGGGCCACAATTGGTCAGAAAATTAGCCTAAATATTGGGCCAGTTTTTAAATAGGAGATTAAAAGGGAAATAATTTAATAAATTAGTTAAATAAATATATAAAAATGATATTTATGCAAATTAATACTTTAAAATAATAGTAAAAAATTATAAAAAATGTAAGATATTATTTTGACCTTGAATGAGATGACAAATGCAATAAAACATTCAAATATAGGCTATTATTGCAAAATTGTGCAAATAGCTAACAAATACTATTGTAATTATATAAAATGAAGTAAAAGTATTCGAAACATGTATTATAGGTGCAAATAATAATTTTAGATAATTAAGTCATCACAAAATAATTTGAAGGTTAATAAATATTCAAGTAATTTAAATGCAAGAAAATCGATTCTAAAGTTCTAAAAATTATGGAAAATTATAGAAAATTCTTGTATATATTTTGCAAACTAAATAATGATGCAAAATGATGTTTTGAAAGGTATATATACTATTTGAGAAAATATGAGGGCAAAATTGGGTATTAACACAAGTCATCCTCCAAAGCACTTAGGATGTAACCTTTGCAAAGAAAGTCAGCCTGTTTCCACGTCTCAACAATCATAAATTCTCATTGTCTATCATGTCGGCGAGAGGCACTGGAAGGTCTTCACTAGTGAACTTCTGCATACCAATTGTGGTAAGCGAGAAGAACGCCCTTTGCTGCCATCCTTTGAAGTTGGCTCCAAAATATTTTCTCGATTTTTGGCCAATGGTACAATAGTTCGGCTTGACGAGGCTATCGTTGTTGCCGCAACAGTCACAGAAGAATGTCTATTATCAATTGTCATTTCTCACTATCCACAACAGAAGAGTTCAATTAATGGCAGAAAATAGAACAATAGACGATACTGTAATTAATGATAAACGGTACATTTAATAAAGAAAAACTAAAGTTTTATATATATATATTGTTTCACAATAAAACGATGAACTTTTTATGTTCTTCAAATCGTTTCTGAATTTTAATACTCCGATGAAGTTTTTATATCTTCAAATCAAAAATAGAAAAATTTCAAACGGAGTAGAAAACCACAAAGGTTTTAATCTCCAAAGCAGAATATAGATTACAATATATTATTAATTTCCTTAAAATTGTTAGTCAAATTGTAATGCTATAATATAAAGAAACAGTAATATTTCTGTAACAAGAAAAAACAGAAACAGAAAAAACAGTTGTATAGCAAAAATATATATAATCAGAAACAGAATCTGAAAATATATTTCGGAATAAAATCGAGCCCAATGAATGCACAGTCTGTCCTTAAAGAAATTATTCCCCTCAAGTACCCGAGGTGTTAGAATATTATTCTCATAGGATAGAATGATTTAACTCACCAAAGTATCGGTACCAAAAATGTCGATGAAATAGCGAACCACTTGAAGTTTGTAAAACATACTGGAAAATTTTGTGCAGAAGAAGATCAGAAAATTTCGTAAGGAAAAATTTCAGAAACAACCATGGCTGTTGGAACAGGCGGGAACAATTTCCGTTTAAAATATTCGGGGAAATTAATCAACCTTTGACCGAAGCCGAAGTCGAGCCGAGCAAGTGATGACGATGACGACACGTGGCTTACTTTCTTTCCATCCCAATTAACACCAAGGGAAGTGCTTTCTCAATATAAGCACATTCATTTTTCTTTCCACCACCAATGAGGAACACTTGCTCTTTTCGAAGCAAACAGGAGCTCACTTTCCCTTCACTTTCTTCCCTCAATTTCCCATTCACTAATCTTTTAACCCCGACAATAATTGTCATGCTTGAAGAGAGGAGCAATGATAAAGTTGTCTTTGTGTGATCTATATGTCATGAGTTCGAGCCGTTGAAGCAGTTATTAATACTTGCATTGGGGTAAATTGTCTATGTCATACCCCTAGGGATATGGTCCTTCTCCAGACACTACGTAAATGCAGAATATTTTGTAGACCGAGCTGCCTTTTATAATTGCCATGCCTGTTTCATTCATCCAACTGTATTGCGCATTTTCAAAAATGCTCGGTTCACTGGATGTCAACTTTTACACTTAGGGGGCTACAGGGTACAACTTTCCAAAAGTGGCATTCAATCAATGAGGAAGGAGTTTATAATGTAACTTAATTAAACAAAATAGATAAAAAGAGAAAAGGTGAAACAAACAACTTTTATTAATAAAAACAAATGCATATTCATACGAGTGGTGGATATTATTATGTGTCCCCTAATCCATTCTGTGGTTCAACAATTGTATACGGGTAAAATCGAGCTCATGATGCATCCTAGACTCCGACAAAATAAGCCAAGCTCGAGACATGGCAATAAGGGACCGGAATCGAGCCAAAGTCCCACCGGGCTAGAACCCAGGGGCATGATGCCTGCCTTCGAGAATATCGAAGTCATGATCCCGGAACCGGCCCTAGCCTTGAGTAACTTCGAAGAACATTGTCAGACAATCCAGCATATCCAACAGAAGGCCGAAATATCCGGGACCGACAAAATATTACGGCGGGGATCTCGACGCGTATCGATAAGGAACCGACAATTGGTAAATCAGAAGATTTTTTACCTTTTATAGAGTTGTACCTAAAATAGGATCCCCCCTACTATATAAAGGGAATCTAATAATTCATTTGACACATTATAACACGCACTCAAAAGCAATACATCATTATTTTCTCTATCTTTAAGCTCTTATTCTTCTGTTTATCGACAGCGGTTATGGTGAGCCTGACTCGAGGGTAATTATTCCATCAAGGCTGAAATTATCCAACTCGTGTGGTTTGAATTTATTTTAACTTATTTTACTCAATAGCAACTTAATTTATCGCTTTGTGTCAAGTTAATCCACGTATCCTTAAAACCACTTATAAATTTAATTGTTATCCGATTTTGAGGGTAAATAGTTTGGCGCCCACCGTAGGTCTAAGGATAATAGAGGCAATTTGATACAAATTCCCGTGACACACCCTATTTTACACTTGTTGTTGGAAGTGTCTTTGATTCCAGGTTAAAATCAAAATGTCAAATCCACAGTCTGCCCCTCTAAAAATGGATATGGAGTCCAGTCACCATGGTGAAAACAACAATGCAGCACCCGGTAAAGAGGTGCCCCCAGTCGATCTGGGCGGAGTCCCGGTGGCCGATCTCATCGACGCCATTTCACATATGGCCATCAACACGAATTTGCCTATCGATTCGGAGAACAGCATACGCAGAGAAGTCTGATCAATTGCCCAGAATACGCACGACGGTGAAAACGATGGGATCAACTTGCAAGTGATCTTCGAGATGTTACAGACTCAACATGCAGCAATAGCCTAGTTGCAGAACCAAAGCCGAGCATCGAGCAGGGTTGAGCCCGAGCCATCCCAGGAAGTCACCCGCATAAATGAACCGATAACGGAGAGGCTGAATGAAAATGAATCGGGGACTAACCCCGAGATCATAAAAGTGCTCAAGAAATTGACAAAACGGATAGAATCAGGGAAGAAGAAAATCGAATCCAATGACAAAAAGGTGAAAACCTATAATTCCAGGGTTGACCAAATCCCAGGAGCACCTCCGATATTGAAGGGCCTGGATTCCAAGAAGTTTGTTCAAAAACATTTTCCTCCAAGCACAACGCCGAAACCGATCCCGAAAAATTTCTACATGCCCAAAATTCCTAAGTACAACGGAACGACTAACCCAAATGAGCATGTGACCTCCTATACATGCGCTATCAAAGGGAACGTCATAGAATATGACGAGATCGAAGGGATCTATGATATGGTATCACAACTTACCTCCTAATTCTATTGACTCATTTGCTATGCTTGCAGATTCATTTGTAAAAGCACACGCAGGGGCTATCAAGGTCGAGACCAGGAAGTCAGACCTTTTCAAAGTGAAGTAGAGGGATAATGAGATGCTCAGGGAATTCATGTCCCGGTTCCAACTGGAACGAATAGACTTGCCTCCGGTCGCGGACGATTGGGTCGTTCAGGCCTTCACCCAGGGACTCAATGCTCGAAGTTCATTGGCTTCACAGCAGTTGAATCAAAATAAAGTGGAATACCCAGCTGTCATTTGGGCCGACGTGCATAATCGGTATCAATCAAAAATCAGGGTCGAAGATGATCAACTCGGGGCTCCTTCTAGGTCCGTTTATCCTGTCAGATCAGTTGACAGAGTTAAGAGAGACATTGATCGTGAACCGCAGTCGAACATGGATCAGTATTAACCGTGCAATGGAGACCGAAAAGGTGGTGGATCTGGGCGAAACCCCATGAAAAGTGAAAGAAGGAGTGACCGAGGTCAAAACAACCAAGGACTCATGAGCAAAAACAATTTCGACAGGCCCATCGGGCCGAAAGAAGTGCCAAGACTATTAGGGTACAACTTTAACATCGCCGACGCCGCCATGGTATCTGCCATTGGACGTATTAGAGACACCAAATGGCCTCGACCTCTACAGTCCAATCCATCACAAAGTGATCCTAACCTAATGTGTAAATATCATGGCACTCACGGTCACAGGACAAAAAATTGCCGACAATTGAGAGAGGAAGTAGCCCCGCTATTGAATAACGGGCATCTCCGAGAGTTCCTGAGCGACCGAGACAAGAACCACTTTAGGAATAGAGATTCTGTTAAACAGACCGAACAAGATGAACCTCAACACGTCATCAACATGATTATCGGTGGGGTCGATGTTCCCCAGGGGTCGATGCTGAAATGCACCAAAGTATCTATCACAAGGGAAAAACAAACTTAGGATTATATGCCAGAGGGAACCTTGTCCTTCAACGACGAAGATGCTAAATGGATCGTGCAACCCCACCATGATGCACTGATCGAGGGTCATGGAACAGCTTGGCCTACAAGATCAGATTGTGCCCGCGGTCCGAGTCCTAAATGGGTTTAACATGGCATGTGAGACCACTAAAGGAGAGATAACATTACCAATGAACATCGCCGGGACCATTTAGGAAACAAAGTTCTATATGATCGAAGGGGACATGAGGTACAATACTTTGTTCGGTAGACCATGGATTCATAACATGAGGGCGGTACACTCAAATTTGCACCAGGTGTTGAAGTTCCCGACGTTGGGATGAATAAAAACAGTTTAAGGAGAACAACCGGCCGCAAAAGAGATATTCACAGTCGATGAGGTGGTCCCGATATCCACACTTTCGACATCGAAGGAGCTGGGTCCAGTCACTAAGGGAGAAACCAAATAGAAACTACTTACACTGACTCCGTCTCAACTGAAGAAGCAGGAGATGGGCGAGGACGATGACTACGGGATTCCTAGGTCTTTCTTAGCTCCCGATGATTTCGACGCTACCAAATCGATGATCGAGGAACTGCAGCAAGTCGTGTTGATCAAATACTTGCCCGATCGAAAGGTATACCTGGGCACGGGGTTAAATCCCGAGCTCAGAAAAACACATTAAATTTCATATAGCTAACGAAGATTGTTTCGCTTGCTCCTACCTTGATATGACAGGGATCCCGCCGGAAATAACCACTCACAGTCTAAGCTTGGATCCGAAGTTCCACCCGGTAAAGCAGAAGAGGAGATCCCAGTCTGTGGTCAAACATGCTCTCATCAAGGACGAGGTATCTAAACTCCTTAAAATAGGATCCACCCGGGAGGTAAAATACCCGGACTTGATAGCCAACGTAGTAGTAGTCCCCAAAAAGGGTAACAAATTAAGAATGTTTGTGGATTATAAAGATATGAATAAAGCGTGTCCCAAAGGCTCTTTCCCTTTGCCTAACATCGATCGCATGATCGATGCGACGGCCGGCCACGAGATCCTCAGTTTTCGACGCCTATTCTAGGTATAATCAAATTCGGATGGACCCAGGTGATCAAGAAAAAAACTTCCTCCATCACCAAGTACGGCACCTACTGCTATAACGTGATTCCGTTCAGACTAAAAAATGCCTGTGCCACTTACCAACGCCTAGTAAATCGGATGTTCGAAGAACAAATAGGAAAATCAATTGAGATTTATATTGACGATATGTTGGTTAAGTCCGTGCGAATAGATGACCATTTGAAACATTTGCAGGAAACCTTCAGCATATTGAAGAAATACAATATGAAGCTGAACCCGGAGAAATGTGCATTTGGAGTCAGGTCCGGTAATTTCCTCGGATTCATGGTATCCAACTATGGGATCGAGATCAACCCCGATAAGATCAAGGCCATTGAAGATATCACTGTTGTGGACAACGTGAAGGTCATGCAAAGGTTACCCGGATGTATAGCCGCCTTGGGACGATGTATCTCGAGGTCATCTGACAAGAGCCACTATTTCTTCTCACTGTTGAAGAAAAGGAATAACTTCTCATGGACCCCAGAGTGCCAACGGGCCTTGCAGGAGCTTAAGTGATATCTGTCGAGCCCACCGCTGCTTCACACACCGAAGACAGACGAACATCTATACCTGTACTTGGCAGTATCGGAGATAGCGGTAAGTGGATTCCTGGTCCGAGAGGAGAAAGGTACATAATTTCCAATTTACTATGTTAGTAGGACTCTCGGCGAGGCCGAAACTAGGTACCCTCACCTAGAAAAGCTGCGCTCGCTTTGCTAAGCACTTCTAGGAAGCTAAAACCGCACTTCTAATGTCACCCCATATGTGTCGTAACCACTTACCCATTGAGGAATGTAATGCATAAACCCGAGCTCTCAGGACAGTTAGCCAAATGGACCGTATAGATTAGTGGGTACGACATCGAATATCATCCTCAGACCGCCATTAAGTCTCGAATTTTGGCCGACTTTACACCGGCCCTAATACCAGAGGTCGAAAGAGAGTTGTTGTTGAACTCGGGGACCTCTTCGGGAATATGGATCCTTTTTACGGACGACACCTCGATCACGAAGGGGTCCGGACTTGGAATTGTATTGAAACCGCCCGCAGGTAATATAGTTAGACAATCTATCAGGACTATAAAATTAACTAACAATTAAGCTGAGTATGAGGCCATGATTGCAGGTCTCGAACTGGCTAAAAGCTTGGGGGCAGAGGTGGTCGAAGCTAAGTGCGATTGCCACCTCGTGGTGAACCAAGTTAATGGGACCTTCGAAGTCAAAGAGGAATGAATGCAAAGGAACCTGGATAAACTGCTGGTAATGTTACATCAGTTCAAAGAATGGGCTCTACAGCACGTGCCTCGGGATCAAAACAGCAAGGCCGATGCCCTTTCTAACTTGGGGTAGTCGATCGATGATGACGAGTTCAACTCTGGGGCGGTCTTGCAACTCATGAGATCGGTAGTGGAAGAAGGTCATACCGAGATAAACTCAGCAAGCGTGACTTGGGACTGGAGAAACAAATATATGGAATATCTGAAGACCAGAAAACTGCCTTCGGACCCAACGGAATCAAGGACTCTGCGTACGAAGGCGACTCGGTTCAGCCTGTCCGAAGACGGTACATTGTTCCTAAGAATGTTCGATGGCCCACTCGCAATATGTCTAGGACCCGGAGACACCGACTATGTTCTTAGGGAAATCCACGAAGTCACCTGCGGAAATCATTTGGGCGTCGAATCATTAGTTCAGAAAATAATCAGAACCGGCTACTATAGGATCGACGTGGAAAAGGACG
Organism: Nicotiana tomentosiformis; assembly: GCF_000390325.3. Classification (NCBI taxonomy): domain Eukaryota; kingdom Viridiplantae; phylum Streptophyta; class Magnoliopsida; order Solanales; family Solanaceae; genus Nicotiana; species Nicotiana tomentosiformis. The sequence goes on from NC_090817.1 coordinate 129,652,400, forward strand.
CGAAAGAGTTCGTATAAAAATGCGACGGGTGTCAAAGACATGCTCCGATGATTCATCAGCTCGTGGAGCTACTACATTCGGTCTTGTCACCCTGACTGTTCATGAAATGGGGAATGAACATCGTCGGCCCCCTTCCATGGGCACCCGGTAAGGCTCAATTTATATTATTTATGACTGACTATTTTTCTAAATAGGCAGATGCCCAAGCGTTTGATAAATTCAGGGAGAAGGAAGTCATTGATTTCATCTGGGACCACATAATATGTCGGTTAGGAATGCCAGCCAAGATCGTGTGTGACAATGGGAAGTAGTTCATCGGCAGCAAAGTAAGCAAGTTTCTCGAAGATAATAAGATCAAAAGAATTATGTCAACACCATATCACCCTAGTGAGAACGGGCAAGCAGAGTCCACGAACATAACCATACTCGAAAACCTTAGAAAGAGATTGACCGAAGCCAAAGGAAAATGGAAAGAAATCTTGCCCTAGTCCTATGGGCTTACCGTACAACCTCGAAGTCCAGTATAGGAGCTACCCCATTCTCGTTGGTTTAAGGCACCGGAGCTCTAATACCGGTCAAAGTCGGAGAACCGAATCTCAGGTTCTGATATACAACCAAAGAATCAAACAATGAGACCATAAATACAAGCTTGGAACTGTTAGATGAAAGGCGCGAAGCTGCCCTCGTACGGATGGCAGCCCAAAAACAACGGATCGAGAGGTATTACAATCAAAGAGCCAACCTTCGACACTTTAATATCAGAAACTTAGTGTTGAGGATGGTCACATTGAAGACCCGGAACCCAAACTAAGGAAAGCCGGGACCAAACTAGGAAGGTCCATATCAAATTATCGAGATCACCGGAAAAGGGTCGTACAAACTCGTAGCAATGAACGGTGAACGACTACCGAAAAACAGGAACGTAACTCACTTGAAATCGACCTCGAACACTGGGAGGCATCACTCTTGAAAAATAATTTTGGCAAGGAAAGAAACTTTGTGCTCGAATAGTCTAGGCTCGATCGATAGAATTTACTGTAAGGGCCAAACGGTCGAATGAACTGTGGCCACATAGACCACCCGAGCCCAGACACAAAGCTTGAACACATGTGTAACTTTGTATATTACGCACAAAATTGAAAGGAAGTTTCTACCTTGTGGATAAATATTTTGCCATTAAATTTTTTTTTTGTTACATTTGATCCCCTGAAGACATCGAGCCCAAGGGTCACCTCATTCGGGGACTGTCGCTCAAGGTAGGTTCAGACATCCCGGGATAATAAAGTCTGGGGGAACAAACTTATTTGGCAGTTCTCGAACTTTAAAGGCTACAGCCGCCCCCATTCGGGAATAATTATCTCGGTTAAGCCCGGATGACTCAGGGTAACGTGGCCACTAGGAAACACTCGAAATAAAAAGACTACAGCCATAGTAAAATGGCTCGGATACGTCCGAGACCCGTAACAAAAAACAAGCCCTTCAAAATTTCTAAACCGGTTCAAAAGGCTACCCTTGGCAAATTATAATGTAAAACGTTCTAAGTATATTGGGGAAAGTTTCTGGTCATACCGAGGCCCCACGAATCGTAAACGAAATAATATCGAAAGAAAGGCATGTTCGAATCTCCGGGCAAGACCTAAATATAACATGCTAAGGCATTTCAATATCTTTGCAATCATAAAGAACAAAGCGAAAGGAAACAAGCTTAAAAACTGTCGAAGGGAAAAAAGAGCCTTATATATATATATATATATGAAAAGATCTTTACAAAGGCCAAACGGCCTTGACAAAAAACAAGTACAAAAATACAAAAATAAAGAAAAATATACAAGGCACTTGAATGGCCTGGTCTCCACCGGAGCCCGCCTCATCACCGGCACTATCAGAGTCTTGTCAGAGTCTTCTTCATCCTCGGGATACACCAGTTTCTTGGCCTCGGCTTCGAACCCCTTAGCACTTTTGCCCTCAGTCGATAAATCAAAACCCCGAGCATTAATTCCTTTGAGGGCCTCCCTTCGGGACTGCCACTTCACGTATTTGATGGTATCTTTCAGCCGGTCCTGAGTTGCCTCGGCATCGGCCTTTGTACTGCGCCACCATTTCGTCGGCATCAGCTTTTGTCACTTCTACCACCAGCTTAGTCGCTTTAAGCTCCTTGGCAAGAGTCTCTCGATCGAAAATGGCAGAGCTTAGCTGAGACTGAAACTCCTCAACTTTTTGGGACCGAGCCTCAGCCTTCTCCTTTGCTGCCCAAAGCGGGGCCTCCGCCGAGGCCAACTGCGCCCAGGCAGTCTCCTTTTCCGAGGCCAGGCGGTCCATCCCGCCTCTCTACTCTTCGGCCAGGACCTTGACTGCATCCATCTCGGCTTGGAGTTAGTCGATCCGATCAATATTCTGCTGGACCTGCGGGTTCCGACCATTAGTCACCGTGTCTAGCTCATCGTCACTAACTTCAAAGATTTTTACCTGTTCAACCAGGTCAGCGTGTTCTTTCCGAGCTACTTCCAATTCAGCTCGAAGGCTCTTAGCCTCTCCTTCACGCTGCTCGCTGAGAAGTTTGTAGGTATATCTCTTCTCAATAAGCCCTTTGACCTCGGCTTCGAGCTGGTTCAACTCATCCCGATATCGGAGAAAAGTTTCATGGTGAAGCACCGAGGCCTACAAATACGAAGAAGAATTTAGGATTATCAATGAATTAGTTCAAGTATAAGAGGAGAAATCGAAATCATCAAGAGTTGTCTAAAGTTACCCGGTTTAGCACCTGTTGTGCTTCTTGAACAGGTAGGGCGCGTCTACCTCATTTATTTTGGCTTTGTCTTCCTCGGTCACCAGACACCGAAGGTAACTGGCCACCCCTATGGGGGCGAAAAGAACCCGGGCATCTTCCGGAACGGAGATGATGATGGATCGCTTCCGGTCAGGATCCACGCTCGGGACAGGAAACCAGTTGATCAGTTTTGGGCTCGAGGTAGGCCCACTTACTACCGAAGACGGACTCTTCTTCGGTACCTCTAAGTCACCTAATCCAGTAACGTCCTCCGTGGAAGTGGAATCCACGCCATCAAAAAAGTTGCGAAAAGGGTTATCTCCCAATAGGCCCCCTCGTTGGGGGCGTTCTTTACCGTTTGGGCCTCATTGTACATGGACTTAGTAAACGAGGGTAACTCGGTGATGTCTATCACACCGAGTGCCTCCTTCGGGGCATTGCCCTCATCCCTGGAAGCCGCGGCTCCGGCCTCCTCATCGACCTCTTTAGTTTGAGGCAGATCGGTCTCATGGTTCTCTAGTTCGGAGGCCCCCTGCCTTTCAAGCTGCGACGGCACGCGGGCCACATGAACATAGGGTTCTTCTTCTTCTTTGGATTTGTCTCTCAGACGATAGAGCGAATCCGAAGACGGTGCTCGGGCACTGGTGCGTTCTTTTGACTTGCGCACCAGCCTTCTTCTTGTTTTCTTTTTCTCCGAGCTCGGGGAACTTAGAGCCCTTTTTATTTTCTTCTCTTTGGCCTGTCTCGGAGCAGGGGACTCGGCAGGTAAGTCCTCGCCACCAGTCGGAGGCCTTAGCTCGACGTCCTTAGATAAGCCTGCAAAAAGAAGTAAAGGGAGTAAGGGCTTAATATTAAAAGAAGAATCCTAAAACTACCTACTCAGGAAAGAAGTCTCACCATGGGAACGGGCCTCCCAACGGCCCTTCGAGAGCTTGCGCCACGAGCGCTCGGAATATGACATCTGTGATACGATACCTTAGACAAAGTCCTTGAGTCGAGGGACAGCGTTCGGGACCCGAGCAACAACTGCACCACCACAAATCATCGGTAAGAAAAAGAGAAGTAAGTGTAAAATCGACATTCGAAAGTAAATCATACTTACATGAGGTATTCCACTTCTTGGGGAATGGCATGCACTCGACTGGGATTAAGTCCGAAGTCCTCACTTGGACAAAATGACCTTGCCAGCCCCGATCCATGTCCTCATCAATACTTGAGAACGGGGCTTTACTGGCGCGACGCACAAGCTTTATCAATCCCCCTCGAAAGATTCAGGGACTGTATAAGCGAAGAAGATGGTCGATGGTGAACGAGCACCCATCGATTTTTTCGCTAAGAACCGGAGAAGGATCAGAATCCTCGAGAGCGAAGGATGAATCTGACCGAGGCATACCAAGTACCTCTTACAGAAATCTATGATGACCGGGTCCATCGGGCCCAATGTAAAGGGATAAGTGTAAATACTTAGGTATCCCTCAACATGGGTGGTAATGGCTTCATCAGGGTCGGGGATCACTATGTCCTTATCAGCCTAGTTGCAGTCTTTTCGGACCGTAGGGAGGACTTCTTCAGTGATCGAGCAGATGTATCTCGAGACCTCCTCATACCGACCTTGTATGGAGGGAGGTTTTTCAACCTTGAAATCGACGTTGACCGAGCATCCCCCCAGGGATGAACATTTTCAAAGGGGGTTCAGGTACTGGTTCGTCGATGGCGGCACGTGAAACGGTCTCCTCGGCCTTAGTAGCCGGCCGCGAAGTAGAAGGGGTTTCTTTCTGGGAAACGATTTTTGAAGTCTTTGCCATTTCTTTAAAAAAATAGAGGAAAATCTGAGAAAGGTGTAGAAAAAAAGGAAGTTGAAAGATTGGACTTGATGGCTTAAGATGAAGACGGGTAAATATTCTTGTGAAGGATCTCGAAAAACCTGAGTAAAAGTGCTAGAAAGTATTGAAATCTTAAAGGTACGAGGGTAGAAGGTTTGGATGTAAAGTTAAAATGAACAAATAAGGGGGTATTTATAGTATTTCAGCGGCGTTTCGTATCCAGGCATGGCCGACCGGCGGCTGACATGCATTTAATGCCATTAAGACTTGACTGACGAGACGTTTCAGTTATTTTTTCATTTTTGTCATGGTGCATCGAAGCAAGAATCAGAAGCTCATGTCGTTTACTCTCCGAAAAATGAGGGAACTATCTGTATACAGGTGAAACCGAGCTCATGATGCATCCTAGTCTCCGACAAGATAAGCCATGCTCGAGACATAGCAATAAGGGACCGAAATCGAGCCAAAGTCTCACCGGACTAGAACCCGGGGGAATGACGCCTCCCTTTGAGAATATCGAGGCCATAATCCCAGACAATCCAGCATAGCCAACAGAAGGCCGAAATATTCGGGACCGGCCGAATATTACGGCGGGGATCTCGGCGCGTATCGATAAGGAGCCGGCAATCAGTAAATCAGAAGATTTTTTACCTTGTACCTAAAATAGGACTCCCCTACTATATAAAGGGGGTCTAATAATTCATTTGACACATTGTAGCACGCACTCAAAAGCAATGCATCATTATTTTCTCTATCTTTAAGCTCTTGTTCTTCTGTTTATCGACACCGGTCGTAGTGATCCCGGCTCGAGGGCAATTATTCCATCAAGGCTGAAATTATCCAACTCGTGCGGTTTGAATTTATCTTATCTTTATTTACACAATAACAACTTAATTTATCGCTTTGTGTCAAGTTAATCCGCGTATCTTTAAAACCACTTACAAATTTAATTGTTATACGATTTTGTGGGTAAACAACAATAATAGACGAGGATGAAGGACAGATGTTATATTCAGATGAGTTCAAATTGAAAGGCCTCAAGCTTTTTGATTAATTGACATATTGACATTCTGAGATTAAATTGTACAAGCCTCTGTTGGATAAGTGAAGTCCGATCCCTTTTTAAGTCTTTAACTAAAAGGGTACTATAAATGATACTATTTCATCTTCATTTTATTGGATCAAGCGTGCTTAACAGTTTTTGTGTATCCCTCCTAGACGAAGAAATTGTGAAATTCAATTATCTTAGCTGAAAGTTGAAGAATAATTTTAATTTCAAACAAGTACAAAAAAAAAAATTAAAAAATCTGCATTACTTTTTTTTCAGATTGTGCCAAATTTCAAAAATCTCATGGTACATGGTCACGCTCTGAGTGGGTTTTAATGCCTTTGCATTGTTTCTTCTCTTCCTTTATTCAATATTCAAAACTTTACGGGCTTTTGGGAGCCAAGTGAATCTATTTGATTCAAATAAATAAATAAAAAGTGAATCAAATAGATTCCTATAGACTATAGTCTAGTATTAGTATGTCTTTTCTTTGCAAATTGCAGGGGAAAAAAAGGAAAAGATATTTGATTTGTTGAATGTAAGAGTATAATAATCGGGTACTTCTCTATAACCAAAAAAACAAAAACCAATTTCTCTTTCACGCTTTCGCTTTTGGAGTTACTTCCTCTTTTAGGTTTAAAGAAGTCTTATAATAATTGTTATTGTAAACCTAATTCCCAAAACGAAAAGTACTTTGCAGGCCATTATACTTTTCGAAGGGAGTCGCAAAGATGGGCAAATCTTGGCAGGAAAAGATGAACTATTGTGTAATCGTCAGCCGACCAGTGATATTATTCTCTTTAATTTAGGTCACATTTTTAATTAAAATGCATCATGAGAATTAAAGGCTTGTATTCAATATGCATTTTTCCCGTATTTTTTTTAATCGATATGAGATTGGTCTAGGGTATTATATATACTTTAAAGAAAAGCCAGTACCCTTTTCTTTGCACCTTCCCTGCCTGCAGCAGCCTTCTAAAGCTATTGAAGCTCACTCATGGTTTTAAAAGAGCTTTGTGGAAGGCAACGTCAGTAATGCACGTACTGTAGCAAGAAATTGACCACGCATAAAAGCCAAGAGGTACAATGTTTTCTTTGAACCAGTTATAAGGCCACTGGTTTTGGGGAAATAACAAGAAAAATTAACAATACGAAATTAACGTAGCTTCATGTCACAAGTAGGGTGTTGAAGGAAAATCGAACCAAATCGAAAAGTCAAACTAAACTGATTAAAAATCTCGATTAGATTTGGTTTGATTTTATTTGGTATTGAATAAAAAAATTCGAACCTAACCGACATATAAATATATAATTTGTTCATATACTTTTTAAACTTTATATAGAATTTTCTTTAAAAAATATCTCGAAATATTTGGGACCCTCTCATGGGATATAATATTTAATAGAACTGTGAAGTGCATCCATTTTTATTTACTTTAAATAATGAGTTGTATCATCACTTTCTTATCAAGTGTTATTGAAATGCGTCCATCTCTTAGTCCTTTCATATTCATATGTCAAGATCTATAAATTTTTATATTTTTTTTTGAATTTGAAATGGCATTTTGATAATTTAAATTAAATAGAACATACCATTGTTTAGATAACATATTGATTTTTATGTTTAATTATTAAATTTGGTTAACCTTTAAAGCATATATCAATGAAAAATTATTGTTAGACGACTAAAAATAATTTATCAGTTTTCTTATTTTTACTAAACATATATTCACTTATCAAAACTTTATCTATAATTTTAACAAAGTAAGATTGAAATAGTATTCATATAATAAAAAATCTGAAAAACCCGACAAAACCGAACCAATATGAACCGATATAAGTGGTTTGGTTTGGATTTTTTTTATAAAAATCGAACCACTCCGATTCATGTATACCCTAGTCAAAAGCAATTTAACAAGTTGCTGGCTTCCTCCTTGCATTTAGGAATGGACAAGTATATACTGCTTTATCAGGGGACATGCTTTTCCTTTCGTGTAAATATTTCTCTTTAATATGTTTCTGGTTGGTAAACGTTTAATTCTTCGGATAGTTTTAGCATTTTGAAAATGGGATTAATTTCATATATTGTCACTAAATAGTTTTGTGACTTTACTAAATTTTAGTGACCTATTTTAAAGATGGTCTTTTATATAATTGGTAAGCTTTTGTAACTTTAATCATACAATATTACTAAATAATCTGTTTACATTTTTAGTCTTCTTGTATATAAGAACAAGAACCCGTTAGATTACTTGCTTATCTTAGAGAGTGGCAAATACAAATGTCTCAACGTTCTGTGAGACAACATATTCATGATGTGAATTATTTTATGGAACATCATTCTCTTGTGCGCTATATTGGATAACTTCGCATGAAAGAATTTCAATCACTAAAGACGATATTTAAAGTTTTGAATGACTAAGGAACATGACATAAGCTCCGTGAAATTATATTTTCAATATGAAAATAATATTTTAAAAATAAATAGAGATAAAAATTACGAAAAATTACATTAAAATGGGATATAATATTTTAAGAGCAGATTAAAGAGTGTAAAAATAAATATAATTATTCAGGTAACTTATGGAGATAATGACATATTAAAACTCTCTTAGTTATAAATTATAGGAAAAGATTATTGTACTGCGTAAGTTATTGTATTTTCTTTTTTTTTTTTTTGGTGAAAAGAAAAAATTCTTATTAATCACCTACAGTTCCTCCATCCCCATGTATTCCCATCCAGTTCAGTAATTCCTGGGCACATCTTTTAGACCATGTACACTCAGAAAATAGATGATCCCTTGTTTCTTCCTTTTCTCCACATACTTTGTATATAGTTTCTGTAGTTATCACAATCTGTTTCGTTCTATCCATGGTCATCAGCTTTCTGTGTGCTACCAACCAGCATATATAGCTATGTTTTGGTGTGTTTCTTGAGTTCCACACCCATCTCCAATCCTGCCAGTGGTCGTCATCCCCCATTCTCCATTTATATCCACTAGCCACAATGTACAGACAGAGGCGGATCCAGGATTTAAATTCTGTGGGTTCAATTTTAAGATTTTTAACATTGAACCCATTATATTTTTAAAGTTATGGGTTCATATCTATTATTTTTACAATTTTAATGAATTTTTACATACAAATTTTTACTCCGCGTCGAAAGTTATGGGTTCAATTGAACCCGTAACTAATACGCTACATCCACCTCTGTGTACAGACCTTGTGGTGTTAGCCATCCATTCCCTATGACTCATGCTTTAATATTATCTCTAACATTGCATAGTTTTTTTCAGTACCAGCTGCAGTCTTGAGGGTGTTGATATTGCCACCAGTCTGTCTCCTTTATATATATATATATATATGTGTGTGTGTGTGTGTGTGTGTGAGAGAGAGAGAGAGAGAGAGATTGACCCATCTGACCCATTAGTTGTCTGCTTTGTTTGCTATATGCCACACATACTTGTTCATTGCAGCTTCATTCCATATCACACAATCATTAATTCCCTGTATTCCATGCTATCAATGGAACTCTATTTCTATGTACTTTCCCATCCCAGTAAAAGTTCCTGCAAATCCCAGTAATAGTTTTTGAGATCTTCCTTGGCAATATGAATATTGAAGCCCAATAGACATGGAGTTGCATGAGCACAAAATTAATTAGTTGTGCTCTCCCGGCATATAATAGATTCCTGTTTCCCCAAGTTTTAATCCTGCTTGTCATTTTCTTCACTAGCATTTTACAATCCATGCTTGACAGCTTTTTAGGTGATATAGGTACACCTAAGTATTTAAAGGGAAGCTTCCCTACTTTGTAGCCTGTTAACTCACATATATCAGCCATTTGTTGCCTATTCATATTTGCGCTAAATATGTTAGATTTTGCGGTATCTTTTTTAGCCCTGATGCTTGGGAAAAAGAGGCAAGACCTCTAATGAGTAGAATGACAGCTTGTGGATCACCTTTGCAAAACAACATTATATCATCTGCAAAACATAAATGGTTCAGCCCTAAGCTCTTGCATTTTGGATGATATGCAAACTCCTTTTGCTGCCCTACCATCTCCATTATCCTTAAGAGATATTCCATACAGATCATAAAAATCAAGGGTGATATGCGATCCCCTGTCTCAAACCTCTCTTCCTTGCAATGTCACCATATAGGCCCCTATTAATTGCTAAAGAATAACTCGTACTTAGTGGTGATGTATTCCATGATCCATTCAATAGAAGTTGTATGATAATTCAGTGCCATCATCATCTCCTTTACAAATTCCCACTCTGCACTATTATAAGTTTTCTTCAGATCAATTTTTATCAGACGGCTCCTTCTTGTGGCTTTCCTGTTATATAGTCTGACTAGGTCCTGACTTATCAAAATATTTTGCACAATTGATCTTCCTTCAACCAAGGCACTCTGGTTAGGAGATATTATGGTTTGTAGGCTCTCTCTAAGTTTGTTACATATTACTTTTGATATCATCTACAAATATTACTACAACAGACTATTGGCCTATAGTCACCTACTGATTCAGCGTGCGTCCCTTTTGGAATCAAGGTGATAACTATTTTGTTTAAAGCTTTCAACAACCTTCCTGATTTAAAAAACTCAGTCACACATTTCACTACATCATTTCCAACTATGGTCCATGCATCTTTGAAAAATTGACTACCATAACCATCAATCCCTGGTGATTTCTCACCTCGTATGCTCCAAAGAGCCTTTTTAATCTCTTCCCCTGTTACTGTTTCCACCATCTTTTGCTTTTGAGCTTATGTAATAATTGCTCCCTTCCTGATAAGAGTACTGCATACATGTGATCTCTCTTTATTTGATGTCCCTAGTAGATTTGTGTAATACTCTATAAAAGCTTTAGCAACAGTTTCTGGCTGCCCATGTTCAGTTCCATTAGCATCTTTATGGAGAAAATCCTGTTTGCATTCCTCCTTGCCTTCATGTACCCATGGGTAGGATTTTAGTGTTTCGATCTCCATACTGCAACCATGTGATCTTGCTCTTTTGCCTTAGTAAATGCTCTCTTGCCTGTTGCCATTGCCTATATCCTTTAGCTAAGACTTGCTCCTCTTCTCTTAGACTCAAGTTATAAGTATCCTTCTATATCATCACCTGGCATTCCTTGAGTAACTTCATACTCTGTTCAGCTTTGACTTCTACCTCTTTAAACTTCCCTTTGTTCAAAATCTTTAGAACCTTTTTCAACTTGTTCAATTACATTTTGGTCCCCCTTATATGCTTTTCCAGCTGTCTTTCACTATTGCTTGAAAATCAATGCTCCATATGTTAAAGTACCTGAACATCTTTTGCTGCACCTGACCTGGTTGTTCCCATGTCACCGGTGCTGGACAATGATCATACAGACCTTCACTTTAGAATTGCACTCTAGAATCTGGCAATGTAGTCATCCATTCATTATTAGTTAGTACTCTGTTAATCCTACTCATCACCTTGGCTTCTCCCTCCTGTTTGTTATTCCAGGTTTAGAATGATCCTGATAATTTCATCTCATATAGATCATATTTTTGTATACACACTTTAAAATCTTTAATCTCTGCAAAAGTGACTTTCCTTCCCGGTCTTTCATCTGGTTGCATTACATTGTTGAAATCACCCATTATTTCCAAAGGACCTATGCTTAGTTTATGAATTTCTTCTATGTTTTCCCTTAGCTTTCTCCTCATTCCGCTGTCATTGAAGCCATACACCCAAGTCACTTTCATTTCTCATTTTGTTCCAATGTGCGTAACTGCATAGTGAATCACTTGTTCAGTTGTCCTTCTTATATCCACCTCATAAATTTAAGGCTTCCATAATAACCAAATCCTTCCACCTGGATGCTTGTCTAGATTTGTAACAAATGACCATCCCCTACAAAGATTAAGAGAGGCCTTTTGAGCCTTTGTTCTCTTAATCCTTGTCTCTAGGAGCCCAACCATTTCTACTTGAGAGTTGTGCATAAACAACATCTGCACTTCCCTCTGTTTTTGAGGTTTGTTTAGGCCCCTTACATTCTCGATTTTATCCATGGGAAAGGGCCCTTCATTATTACCCCCAATTCCTGGACCAACCACCATTTGTACCGCCCCTGAATTTGATGTACCTGCTTCTTGATCTTTTTGATTCCCTCATGTTATTTCTTCTGTATTTCTCATAGCATCAAAGGTGTTTCCTACTGTTATTGGTCTCCTTACTTGCCAATTTAATTGCATCTGAGCCCTGCCTTTATCTGCCACTGCTTGCTGCTTCTTTGTAGGTTGTTCTATATCTTTTGTACTCTGTTGTTGCTTATCAATCCACACATTGCTTGCATTCTGTATTTTCTGTCCCTCAATTATTTTCTCTTGCCTTATTTCTGCATATGTATAACTATCCCCTTGCTTTTGAGTCATCATCTCCTTATGTGTACCTTCTCTAGTTGTATTTTATGTCTGGTCTTGTCATTGCCCTTTTACATTTCTCCATGGTGTGCCCAAAGTTATTGCACTTTGTGCACAACAAATGTGCAACAACACTGGTTTCTATTCATAGACTACTTTCTATTCCACTATTTTTCCAATCTCATTTTCAAACATGACCTTGGAGGGATACTGTTGATTTGAAGTCATTTCAACCGGTACCCTCGCAAAGGTAAGCCTCTCTTTCTTTGTGGTCGCACTATTTGCTCGAAGAGGATTGCCAATTAAACCAGCAATTTTAGTTAGAGCAGTTTTCCCTAGTATTTAATGTCTAGTGCCATTAAGCGTACCCACACAGGAATTCGCTCAGTTGACTCTTTGTTATACTCCATGTCTTGCCTCCAAGGTTTCACCACTATTGGTTTCCTATCAAACGTGTGCTCCTCCACCACCTGATTCCGATGCTCTGCATTATGAAACCTTACAATAAACACACCCTTATTGATTTGTCCAATTTTGTCAATTCCTAATGTACCCTATATGCGTTGGAAATACCCCTCCATAACAATTTGGGGAGGATTAGATCCTAGCATATAACAAATCATTGTTGTGTTCAGTATTCTACTTCCTCTTTTATATCATCTATTGTTATTTTCATATTAACTACCCCTTGGTTCCCCCGGTACAAGTCATAGTCAGTAGTTTCCTTTGGGATTGACCTTACAATTTTACTCCACGAAGTATCTTGGGTTGGGGATTTACCTTGTCATGAGCTTTCCGCATCCTCTTCTACTAAATCCGTCCATGATTTGACTGATTATTGACCCAGTGTTTGAGACGACTCCCTTGTGTTATTAATTCCCGCCGTCGTAACCATCTGCTAAATCAAAAGTGGTGCTATTCCTTGTAACATATTTGGATTTTAGAATTTCTTTGCATCTGCAGTATGAGGTCCATTCCTTGACTGTCGATTACCTCCACTCTGTGTATTTTTTCCCCTCTGGATTTTGTGTTCCTCGCCATTGTTAGCTTTCACTGAGGAGGAGCGCTCATTCTAGAGAGAGTTTTTTTTAAATGTTAAGAAAAAACCTTTATATGGCATGAATCAAATGAAAGTAAATATTTATATGTATTTGCACCAAATTAATGAATATAATACAAGTATTTGGTAACTTATACATTTATCGCTTAAAGAGTTGAAAATATTAGCAACATTCACCTTAGACTTGATGTTTGGCTATAATTCCATATTTTTAGTGCATTACTTACCTTATATTTTGGGGCTTTAGTGTCAAACTATACTATATTTGTGCTTAATTGAGTTTATTTTATGTGTAGGTACGTTGAAGACGAAATTGGGAGTAAAGGAGAGATTTTATATGTATTTTATGTACTACAAGAATGGCTTGTGATTATTTGATGATGGAAAATATTATGATATCATGATTAGATAATGATTGAAGACAAAATTGTTAAAGGATAATGTGGGCAAATTGACGTGAGATGAAATTAGAAAGAAAAGGAAAGAAATGAGAGTGTTAGGCAACTAGCACTAACAAAAGACATCAAAATTGAATTGAAGTAAAGGAGCATCAGGCGAAGCGAGCCAACAAACTCGCGTTAGAGCAGGCGAAGCGAGGGATTTTGCTCGCGACAGAGCTCGTGTCGCCAGGGCTGTAGCGAGGTGGAGCGCGCTACATAGCTCGCGCCGCGAAGCTTACAGCGAGGTTCACTGGGTGGTAGAGCTCGCGCCGCACGGTCTGTAGCGAGGGTGTTCCGGGTTTTAAAGCCTATTTTATCTCCTTTTTGGTTTTGGACTTGGTTATTTTGTCTAGACCTTTTCCCTACACATATAAATAGTAATTAAATACCATTTTTAGAGGAGTTTTGCGACCGGAGTTTTGGAGAAGAAAATCATCGAGTTCTTCATTCCTTTATCTTTTCTTTGTAATTTATTTATGCAAAATACTTGGAAAATTATTACTACAAACATGAGTGGCTAAGCACTCTAGTTTCTAGGGTTGTGGTTAACTTGATTATTAATATTTATTAATTACATATTCGTTAATTTGAATTATCATCTTATGGTTGTTTTTTTAATTCTAGTTTTAACTTGTGAATTGTTGTAGCTACCAATTCACCCTACTATCTATGATATGCTTGGGAAAGCCATGTTTAAATTAGAGTAGAATTAGAGAGAGCTTGTTTCTGAACCCGTGGCTTGGAAAAAGATTTTGCAGTTAGGATAGGGATATACCTAACAGTCTTGCTTAATTGATTACCATATTATATTCGTTCCTGATAGACTCAATACCATAGGAATATAGGGTTAATATATTATGGGTAGGCGAGTAGTATTGTGGGAACATGTTATTCGTATAAACGATCTGGTTAATTAGCAACCATAGATAATTTGGATTAACGAGTGTGATTATTGAACTTAATAGGATTGATAAACCAAACACAACCCTGGAATTTTCATCTCCCCTGAATTAAAATCTCATCATACATATTTGTATTCTTGATAAATTAGTTGTTACTTGTTTAATTTCCGCAATAGTAGATTAATAGAAAAATATCACTCTTAAATACCTTGAAAAATTAATTGATTTTAGTTTGCTTAGTTGACAATTGATCTAAGTCTCTGTGGGTTCGACGTCCGGTTTTTGAATCACTTTATTACTTGACGGCCACGTATACTTACGTGTACTTGAGGAACCAACATGTTTTTGGCGCCATTGCCAGGGACTTAGTTATTGATTGTTTAGTTAAGTTAAGCTTTTATTCATTATTTGTTCAAGTTTTAATTTTTAGTTTGCTTTATTTGTGATAATGCAGGATCTTCTCTTGAATGTGGAGGAGTAGAAGCGCAAACAATGTCCTTTCTCTGGATCCTGAAATCGAACGAACACTTAATAGAGTGAGGAGGGAAGCCGAAGCTATAACTAGAATTTAAAGAGAGTTGGACATCGTAGTTCAACCACATCCAATAGAGATGGAGGGTAATGAAGAGCGTCCGGTGATAGAGGCTACAAGGCCCAATCTGGCTCTTATGACTCAGGCGATTGTGAAGCTTGATATCACGGGTCACTTTGAACTTAAACAGTACATGGTACAACTGATTCAATCCACAGGGCAATATGTGGGTCTATCTCATGAAGACCTACAGAGGCACATTCAGAACTTCCTAGAAATTATAGACACTTACAATTATCCGAACGTTTTCGAGGAATATGTCAGACTGACATTGTTTCCCTTTTCACTGATGGGGGAATCTAAGGAATAGTTACAAAAGGAGCCCGCGAACTCAATCCACAATTGGGATGATCTAGCAAGGAAATTCTTAATCAAGGTTTTCCCACGAAGAAGACAAAGTCGCTGAGGAGCCAGATTGTTGGGTTTCAATAACGAGATGGTGAGACTCTTCGACAAGATTGGGAAAGATACAAGAAGCTACTCAGAGACTGCCCATACCATTGTCAGACTGATGAGGTGTTGGGTCACACTTTCGTTGATAGGTTAGACGAGGCATCAAAGATGAATCTTGACTCAGCATGTGGGGGTAGTTACATGGCAAGACCGTATAGTGAGATCCAGATCCTGCTAAACAATTTCACTGCTAATGATAATAATTGGCAAGGAGATATGGAACCACGAAGAGCACTTAAACAAAAGGCAGCAGGTATGATCGAGCTTGATGATTTCTCAGCAATGAGGGCATATATAGCCAGATTAGAGAATCAGATAAATAAAATGACAATGCACCACACACAACAGATGCAACATGTGCAACAGATGTCTACTTGCTGTGAGTTATGTGGTGAAGGTCACATAAGTGACATATGTACCGTGAATCCTGAATCAATCTACTACGTGGGGCAATAAGCTAGAGGGTCGATGAATCAACATGCTCAATATGGTAACACATACAATCTGAACTGGGGAATATCTTAACTTCTCTTGGGGTGAAAATCAGAATATCAGACCTCAAGCGAATTACAATCATCCACCTCAACCTTCACAGCAAGCAGAAGAGAGTTTGACTGACATGATGAAAAAGCTCTTGATAGATAATCAGAAAGTTATGGCTGAGAATCAACAAGTCAGGGCTGAGAATCAACAATTACGCACAGAATTCAGAAATCTAGAGAGGCAGTTTGGGCAAATGGCTAACAATCAGAATACTAGACCTGCTGGAGCTCTTCCAAGCAATACAGAGAAAAATCCACAAGTCAATACAGTAACTCTGAGAAATGGGAGAGAATTGGTAGAAATGCTTAAGAAGAAAAAGGATCAGTCTGGGCTTGAAGAAGAAATAGTGCCAAAACGTGTAGAGGTAGATGAGAGAAACAAAATAGAGCCTGGGCGAAAATCAGAGAGGGTGCCACCACCTTTTCCTCAAATATTGAGAAAGAAGAATGAAGACCACATGTTTCATAAATTCCTAGATATGCTGAAGCAGATACACTTGAACATCCCTTTGGTGGACATGATCCGTGAGGTCCCCAATTATGCAAAATATATTAAGGATATAGTGGCAAATAAAAGGAGGTTAACTGAGTTTGAGACTGTAGCACTTACTGAGGAGTGCACTTCCAGGATTCAACATAAGCTTCCAAAAAGGCTTAAGGATCCGGGTAGTTTTGCCATCCCCGTGAGGATTGGTGAATTTGATGTGGGTAGAGCCTTGTGTGATTTGGATGCAAGTATCAATCTGATACCATTATCAGTATTCAAACAATTGGGCTTAGGAGCCCCGAGACCCACCACTGTGATGCTATAGTTAGCTGATAGATCTTATGTTTATCTTGAGGGGGTAATTGAGGACGTCTTGCTGCAGATTGGGAAGTTTATTTTTCCTGCAGATTTTATCATCCTAGATTACGTGGCTGATGAGTTAGTTCCTATCATCTTGGGATGACCTCTTTTGGCCATTGAAGATGCAATTATCAAAGTCCGAGAAGGTAAGATGATCTTGAGGGTGCACAATGAAGAAGCAGTCTTCAATGTATATCGAGCCATTCAGTTGGCTTGTCATTACGAGGACCTGGCCATGATTTTGGTGGTGGACATAAATGAACTAGCCGTAGAGCCAAGTGCGTTTAAAGAAGATGCACTAGAAAAGGCATTGATGTTGTTCAATCACTTGGAACTTGAAGAAGAGGTTGAGGAGATATTGCAAATTCTGGATGTATCGTGCGAATACATACGAGAAAGAACCCAATTTGAGCCTCTGGGTAGGCCAATCAGCCCACCTCCTAAACCCTTAGTTGAGGAGGCCTCAAAATTGGAACTTAAACCCTTACCATCTCATCTTCATTATGCATATTTGCGAAATTCTAACACTTTACCTGTGATTATTTCTTCTCATTTGTCTAAATTATAGAAAGAAAAGCTCTTAAGGGTGCTGAGGGAGCACATGCATGCCATTGGTTGGACAATGTCTGACATAAAAGGTATTAGCCCTGCATTCTACATGTATAAAATACTCATGGAGGAGGGATACAAGCCTAGCATGGAGCATCAACGCCGCCTAAATCCAATCATGAAAAAGGTGGTAAGAAAAGAAGTAATTAAGTGGCCCGACGCAGGTATAGTATTTCCTATCTTCGATAGCAAGTGGGTAAGCCCTGTTCAATGTGTACCTAAAAAGGGGGGTATGACTGTTGTAGTAAATGAACAAAATGAATTAATCCCAACTAGGACTGTGACTGGTTGGCAAATATGCATAGACTATAGGAAGTTGAATAATGCTACACAAAAAGATCACTTCCCTCTCCCCTTCATTGATCAACTGCTTGACAGGTTAGCCGGACAGGAATACTATTGTTTCCTTGATGGCTATTCGGGGTATAATCAGATTGCTATTGCCCCGGAAGATCAAAAAAAGACCATTTTTACATGCCCTTATAGCATTTATGCATTTAAGAGAATGCCATTCGGGTTATGTAATGCACCTACAACTTTTCAAAGGTGTATGATGGCTATTTTCACCGATTTGGTGGAATGGTTTGTGGAGGTTTTTATGGATGATATTTCTGTGTTTGGTCCTTATTTTGATGAATGCTTGACCAATCTTGCTAAAGTGCTTGCCAGGTGTGAGGAGACTAATATGGTACTGAATTGGGAAACGTGCCATTTTATGGTATGTGAAGGTATAGTGCTGGGACACAAGGTGTCCAAAGATGGACTGGAAGTTGACAAGGCTAAGGTGGAAGCAATTGAAAAGTTGCCACCACCGATTTCAGTGAAAGCAGTTAGGAGTTTTCTGGGGCATGCAGGTTTTTATCACCGATTTATAAAGGATTTCTCAAAAATTTCTTCTCCTTTGTGCAGGTTGCTAGAGAAGGATGTGTCATTCAAGTTTGATGATACTTGTCTGAAAGCATTCGAGGAGCTGAAAAAGAAATTAGTGAGTGCACCAATCATAGTGGCTCCTGACTTGAACGAGCCATTTGAACTGATGTGTGATGTCAGTGATGGTGCAATTGGGGCCGTATTGGTCTAGAGGAGGAACAAATTATTTCACTCCATTTATTACGCAAGCAAGACTCTCACTCCCGCTCAAATAAATTATACTATGATAGAAAAAGAGTTGCTTGTTGTAGTGTGGGTGTTCGATAAATTTTGGGCCTATTTGGTTGGCACCAAAGTCATCGTCTACGTAAACCATACAGTCATAATGTCTAACAGTCTTGCTTATCAGTCATAATGTCTGAACCCGTAGCTCGGGGGAAGATTTCGCGGTTAGGATAGAAATATACCTAACAGTCTTGCTTAATTGAATACCGTATTATATTCGTTCATGATAGACTCAATACCATAGGAATATAGGGTTGCTATATTATGAGCAGGCGACTAGTATTGTGGGAACATGCTATTCGTATAAACGATCCGGTTAATTAGCAACCATAGATAATCTGGATTAACGAGTGTGATTATTGAACTTAATAGGATTGATAAACCAACCACAACCCTAGAATTTTCATCTCCTCTGAATTAAAATCTCATCATACATATTTGCATTCTTGATAAATTAGTTGTTACTTGTTTAATTTTCGCAATAGTAGATTAATAGAAAAAACATCACTTTTAAATATCTTGGACAATTAATTGATTTTAGTTTGCTTAGTTGACAATTGATCTAAGTCTGTGTGGGTTCGACATCCGACTTTCGAGTCACTTTATTACTTGACGGCCACGTATATTTGCATGTACTTGGGGAACCAACAAGACTCCACCATAAAACTTTAGCTCATTAAAAAAAAACATTTGTCTAATATAATTATTAATTTCAAGATGTAGATAGACCGACTTCAAACAAGACGAAATTCTTACTAGAATTAAAAACGTACATAAGAAAGATGAAATTAATTAATCAATTATGAACCTAACTTGGCTCAATTAATTTCAATAGCGTATGAATGCCAAATTAATCTTGCGCAAGTCTCCCCATCAGAAGGAGAACCTATTGTTAACTTGGCTTCATGTAATCTAATTACGTCTTCAGTATTACTTAATTAATGATTTAAACAAGCGCTTACAAGATTTAATAATCAAATGATTAAGTTAATTACTTGATGGTCGCTCAACTTGTGGTGCATTGATCATCAAAATCAACTACTCAAAAGAGTCATGTCACTTTACCTAGTTAGCCGAATTTTGTATTTTTAGTTGAGAATAAATTTAAATTTTAGAAAAAATAATAAAAATACTAATTTTGAGAAGTGTTCATGAAAAAGGATCGTTTTACCTAAAATTTTGGTTTTTAATTAAGTTAGAGTGTCCAGTATTTTTTGAGAGGTTAGGTTATATATACTTTTTTGCATATGATTTCGTTTTTTACTATTAATTACGTAATATACTAGGCAGAGATCAAGCCTAACTCTTAAATAAACCCACTTCTCTTTAGTGTTTGTAATAAATGTTTCGCTAAGATTAAGCATTAATTGATGTAAGATTCTTTCCAGTCGATTGGGTTTCTGATTTTGGTCTTTGTCCAAGATAGGAGGCATTTGCCACGAGGTGGTTCAATATATTTCAAAATCAGGTCTAACCCTAGAAGGTATGGACAGCTTTATTTTAGTATTAAGCACCACAATTTCTCTCAAAATTTTAAAAAACAATCAAGTACATCAATAAAATAATAAGGTGCTGGGATGTTTCTGTCAAATGAGGTTTCCAGGTAGATGACCAACCTAAAAAGTAAAAGATTTGCTTTACATACCATTACAATAAATAAATACCGTAAATAAACACTAAAATTAAAAGAAAAGGTACAGATTAAACAACATGTGTCACTTATGAGCATAAGACGGTTTTTCTTTAGGAAAATTAGCAGAATCACTCATTAGTCAATTGCGGCATTTCCCCTTGACCTTGTGCAAGAATCCTGGCAACGATTTGGGTTGTGTTTGGACCAAATAAAAATTCTGTTACTTATTATGGAATAAAATATGATCGTGTGATACTGTCTAAATGAGATTCCAAGAATTTTTTCGTTTTACATGAACTGAGAAAACAATCCAAACTCCATCCAGTTACTGTTGAATCCTCGCCTATTAAGATTACATTTTCTCTTGGGCTCGAAGAAAGGAATAAATTTAAACTTGCTAAGCTTGTTCAATATTCTTTACTTTAACTTGTAAGTAATAAATTCTAATTTAACTTTTTTGCTTTAATTTCTTATTTTCAAGAAACAAAAAATGTAGTACACTTAGACATCCATCGTTATATAACAGTTATTCACTATTGTATACGGGTAAAATCGAGTCTAATGAACACCCCGATTTTTCGGTGAGGCAAACGGAGCAAGAACGTGACTGTAAGGAATCGGAATCAAAGCCAAGAGCCTCTTGTATCAAGGCCCGATCAAAATACCTGCCCTCGGAGCCATCGAGACCACGTGCCCCGGGTCCGATTCGAGTCCCAAGACCTCGGAGAGCATTACCAAATGACCGCACATGATTAACAAAGGGCCGTGATATCCGTGCTCAACCGCATACCAAGGCAATATACTTATGTTCTCTCTGTTTCTAAAAGTTATTCAAAGTTCTTGTCTTCGTTTATAAGTTCATCATAAGTGTTGTCTCGGAACCAAGGGAAGGTTTCTTGTTAAGCCTTTAACCGAGCTCGGACTCACTGCCATCATTGGTTTGGCTATTTGCTATATCTTTTATTTGCTTATCTAACGTCATTAATCACTTGTATTGAATTAGTCCACATATCCTTAAATCCACGTATAAATTTAATTGTTATCCATTTTTAAGGGTAAACAGTTTAGTGTCCACCGTGGGGCTAAGGATAATAATGTTAATTTGATACAAATTTCCATAATGCACTATGTTTTATGTTTGTTCTTTGAGATTTTAATTTCAAGTCAACTTAAGAATGTCAAACTCTCAATCTGCTCACTTGAATGTTGATGCCGAGTCTGGCCACCATGGCAAAAACAACAATATAGTACCCAGCAATGAGGTGCCCCCTGTTGACCTCAACGGAGTCCCGGTTGCGGACCCAATTGCTACCAACTCGCATGTGGCCATCGTTGCAAACCTGCCGACCGACCCCGAGAACAACGTTCGTGGAGGAGCCCGATCAATAGCCCCGGGTACGCATAACGGTGAAGGCAACGAGATCAATCTGCAGGTGATCTTCGAAATGTTACAAGCTCAACAGGCGGTGATAGCCCAACTGCATAACCAAAATCGCGCCCCCAGCAGAGTTGAACTCGAATCATCCCGAGAAAACACCCGATGGAATGAACAAACCACGGGAAGGCCGGGTGAAGTTGAACTCGGGACCAACCCCGAAATAATAAAGATGCTTGAAAAACTAACAAAGCGGGTGGAATCGGGGGAAAAGAAGATTGAAGCCAACGACAAAAAAGTGGAGACCTATAACTCTAGAGTTGTTCAAATCCTAGGAGCACCCCCGATATTGAAAGGCCTGGAGCAAAGAAATTTATCCAAAAGCCTTCCCCTCGAGCGCGGCACCGAAACCAATCCTGAAGATATTCCGTATGCCCAAAATTCCAAAGTATAACAGAACCATGGATCCAAATGAATACGTGACCTCCTACACGTGTGCCATCAAGGGAAACGACTTAGAGGATTACGAAATCGAGTGGGTTTTGCTGAAAAAGTTCGGAGAAACCCTGTCGAAATGAGAAATGATATGGTATCACAATTTACCCCCTAATTCCATTGATTCGTTTGCTATGCCTACAGATGCCTTTATAAATTCTCACACCGGAGCCATCAAGGTCGAGACAAGAATATCGAACCTTTTCAAATTAAAACAAAGAGATAACATATTGCTTAGGGAATTAGTGTCGAGGTTCCAAATGGAACGAATGAACCTACCTCTGGTTGCGGATGATTGGGCCGTTTAGGTGTTCACTCAAGGACTCAACCCCCAAATCTTCTTGGCTTCACAGCAGCTGAAACAAAATTTGATAGAGTACTCGACGGTAACTTGGCATGTCATTAACATGATCATTGGTGGAGTCGACGTCCCCCAGTGGCCAATGCTAAAGCGCACTAAGGTGTCCATCATAAGGGAAAAACGAACCCGAGATTATATACCGGAGGGGACCATCTCTTTCAACGATTAGGTCGTTGAAGGCATCGTGCAACCGCATAATGATGCACTGGTAATATCTATACTCATAAATAAATGTCAAGTTAAGCATGTGTTAAATAATCCAGGAAGCTCGGCCAATATCATCAGATCGAGGGTCGTAGAGCAGCTGGGTCTACAAGACCAAATAATGCCTACAGTTCTGGTTTTGAACGGATTCAACATGGCATGCGAAACTACTAAAGGGGAGATAATCCTACCGGTGAACACCGCCTGGACCATTCAGGAAATGAAGTTCTATGTGGTTGAAGGGGATATGAGATATAATGCTCTTTTCGGAAGGCCATGGATTCACAACATGAGGGCAATACCCTCGACACTACACCAGGCACTAAAGTTCCCCACACAGAGAGGGATCAAGACGGTTTACGGAGAGCAGCCGGCCGCAAAAGAAATGTTCGCGGTCGATGAGGTGATCCCAATGTCCGCACTCTCAACATCAAAGAACTCGGAGCCGGTTAGGAAGGAAGAAACTAAATAGCAATCACCGACACCGGCCCCGATCGAACCGGAGAAGCAAGAAGCAAGCGAGGATGATGATTACGGACTTCCTAGGTCGTTCATCACCCCTGACGATTCCGACGCCACCAAATCAACGGTCGAGGAGCTGGAGCAAGTCATATTGATCGAACACTTGCCCGATCGGAAGGTATACCTGGGCACGGGGCTAACTCCTGAGTTTTGAAAAAAATTCATTAAATTCCTTATAGCTACCATAGATTGTTTCACTTGGTCCCATCTTGATATGACAAGGATCCAGCTAGAAATAACCACTCATAAGCTGAGCTTGGATCTGAAGTTCCACCCAGTTAAACAGAAGAGGAGGCCTCGGTCCGAAGTCAAGCATGCATTCATCAAGGACGAGGTATTCAAACTCCTTAAAATAGGTTCCATTCCAGAAGTTAAGTACCCGGATTGGTTGTCTAACGTAGTGGTAGTGCCTAAAAAGGGAAATAAATTAAGAATGTGCATAGATTACAAAGACTTGAACAAGGTGTGCCCGAAGGACTCTTTTACTTTGCCTAATATCGATCGCATGATTGATGCGACAGCCGGACATGAGATACTCAACTTTCTTGATGCCTATTCCGGGTACAACTAAAACCGGATGGACACGGGCGATCAAGAAAACACTTCCTTTATCACTAAATTCGGCACCTATTACTATAGCGTAACGTCATTCAGACTAAAAAATGTTGGTGCCACTTATCAACACCTAGTAATGATGCTAGGTTCAGCCTCTCCGAAGGTACTCTATTCAGAAGAACGTTTGATGGTCAGCTCGCCATATGCTTGGGGCCGGGAGACACCGAATATGTTTTGAGGGAAGTTCACGAAGGCACATGCAAAAACCATTCGGGGGACAGAGTCTTTGGTTCGTAAGATAATCAAAGCTGGCTATCACTGGATCAACTTGGAGAAAGATGCGAAGGACTTTGTACGAAGATGCGACGGCTGTTAAAGGCATGCACCAATGATCCATCAACCCGGAGAGCTACTACATTCGGCCTTGTCACCTTGGCCGTTCATGAAGTGGGGAATGAACATTGTCAGTCCCCTGCCGTGGCACCCGGTAAGGCTCAATTCATACTGTTTATGACCGATTATTTTTCTAAGTGAGTCAAAGCTCAAGCGTTCGAGAAGGTCCAAGAAAAAGAAGTCGTCGACTTCATTTGGGACCATATAATATGTCGGTTTGGAATACCATCTGAGATAGTGTGTGATAACGGGAAGGAGTTCATCGGTAGCAAGGTAAATAAATGTTTTGAAGACCATAAGATCAAAAAGATCTTGTCAACACCCTATCACCCTAGTGGGAACGTATAGGCAGAATCAACAAACAAGACCATACTTCAAAACCTAAAGAAAAGGTTGACTGATGCCAAAGGGAAATGGAAGGAAATTCTGCCCGAAGTCGTGTGGGCATACCGTACAACCTATAAATATAGTACTGGGCCACTCCGTTTTCATTGGTCTACGATGTTGAAGCACTAATACTGGTCAAAGTAGGAGAACTGAGCCTTAAGTTCCGATATGCAACCGAAGAATCAAACGGCGAGGCCATGAGCACGAGCCTGGAACTATTGGATGAATGGCTCGAGGCCGCCCTAGTCCGGTTGGCCGCCCAGAAACAACGGATAGAAAGGTATTACAACCAAAGATCCAACCTCCGACACTTCATTATCGGGGACTTGTTGTTAAGAAAAGTGACATTACACACCCAGAACCCGAACGAAGGGAAGTTGGGGCCAAATTGAGAAGGATCACATCGAGTCATCGGGATTACCGATAAAGGCTCGTACAAACTGGAAGCAAGAAACGGTGCACAACTACCGAACAGCTGGAACGTCACACACTTAAAGCAGTATCACTGCTAAGGTACAATCTCTTTCACCCTTTTATAATATTGCGAATCGGACTAACACTTGCAGGCAAAAACCAAAGGAGAATGTGACCATTAGGTATGAAAGTATGCGTTGTACTCTTTTTTCCTTGAACCAAGTTTGTCCCAAATGGGTTTTTCGACAAGTTTTTTAATGAGGAAATAGTAAATCGTGCTAACGTAGAATCGAAGACCGGTTTTAAATCGGAGTTAATGGTCTCATCAACAATATCTGAGCCCTCTCAAGATTGACCTCGAATACTAGGGGCCATGAACTTTGGGTCAAGCTTCTTAGCAAGGAAAGAAGGAAATTTTGTGCTTAACAGCCTAGGCTCGGTGGTTAGGATTTATTTTAAGGGCCAAACGGTCAAGTGCACCGTACCCGCGTAGGCCACCTTAGCCATAATACAAGATTTTACACTTTTTCAATCTTGTGCTTTACACATAGAAATGAAAGAAAATTGCTACCTTGCTATTACATATTTTTGCCTCTTAAAACATCGAGCCTAAGGGTTATCCTTATTCGGGGACTATCAAGCCCAAGGGCTACCCCTATCCGAGCCCAAGGGCTACCCCCACTCGGGGACTATTAGCCGAAATAAGTTCGGGCAGCTCAGGTTATCAAAACCTCAAGGCACAAAACCTATTAGGTAGTGCCTAAATCTAAAAGGCTACGACCGCCCTAAAAAATTGCTCGGAGATGTCTGAAGCCTGTAATCAAAACGTATGGCCTTCAATAAAAATTCAAAATCTGCCAAAAGGTTACCCTCGGCAAAGACATCATATAAGAACACTTAAGCATCTTGGGAAAACTTTCGGTCACTCCGAGTTTTCAAAAGTTTCGAGCAAAAATTGCATCGAGGTCAGGTTCTGTTCGGAACCTCCGAAAAATAAATGACTTATTACTATGTTTGATTCTGTGCTAAGGCATTAGAAATACTTGTAATTATAAAAAGATGCTAAAATAGTAGAGACTTGAAACTGCCAAAAGAGGAAATTTTATATATTTCGGAATATCTTTTCAAAGGCCCAACTAAAACGGCCTCAAAATGAACAAAAAATATGTACACAATACAAAAACTAAAAAATCTTAAGGCATATACGTTTGGTCTTCACCGGAGCCCGATTCGTCACCAGAACCATCGGGATCTTCGGATCCTTCAGAGCCCTCAGAACCCTCCACGCCTTTGGGCTTGGATAACTTCTTCGCCTCGGCCTCAAGTCATTTTGCCTCCTCGGTCTCGGTCGACAGGTCAGAGCCTCGGGCATGGATCTCTTCGAGGATCTCCCTTCGAGATACTCGCCTCACATATTCAGTATTGGTCTTCAGGCGGGCCTCGACTGCTTCGACATCGGTCTTGTACTGGGACACCATCTCGTCGGCATCGACTGAGGTTATCTCCATCTTGGACCTCTTTGCTTCGAGGTCTTTACCAAGGACATCCCGTTCTGCGGTGGCCGAGCTCAGCTGTGCTCGAAGATCCTCATTTAGTTGAGCCTGTTTATCATCTTTCTCCTTCGCCCCCCGAAGTTGAACCTCTACCGAAGATAGTTTTGCCTGGGCATTTTCTTTCTTCGAGGCCAGCATATCCATCTTGATTTTCCACCCATCGGCCATGACTTGGATTTTATCCATCTCCTTTCGGAGTAGGTCGATCTTCTGCTGGACCTGCGAGGTATTGTCATTAGCCACTACGACCGGTTCCTCATTTCTAACTTCAAAGACCTTTACTTTTTCAACCAAGTCGGCATGCTCCCGCCTTAGGACCGATGCTTCTTTCTGAGCACCATCTAGCTCGGCCTAAAAGTTCTTAATGGCCCCTTCTTATTGCTCCCTGAGAAGCTTGTACATATCCCTTTTCTAGGCAAGCTCCTTGACCTCGAGTTCGAGCTAATTGACTTCGACCTGGTACTGAAGGAAGCTCTCGTGAAGTAGTACCAAGGCCTGCAAAAACATAAAAAATGTGAGAAATATCAAAACTTAATTAAAGTTCAAAGGAACGTAATGATGCCTTACCCGGCTCAGCGCCTGCTGCGCCTTATTGAAGAGGCACGACACGTTCACCTCATTCATTTTTGCCTGATCCTCCTCGGTCACTAGGTATCGTAGGTAGCTAGCTATCCCTATGGGAGCAGACAGGACCCGGTCATCCTCTGGGACGGTTAGAATAATTGATCGCTTGCGACCGGGGTCCACACTCGGAGCAGGGAATTGGTTGATCAATTTCGGGCTCGAACTCGTCCTACCAGCTTCCGAGGATGTGTTTTTCTTCGTAACTTCCATGTCGCTCAGCCCAGAAAAATCTTCCTAAACAGACGAGTCCACACCATCAAAAAATGAATGAAGGGGATCGTCCGCACCATGGACCCCTTCATTGAACTTCTCCTTTCCTGCTTGGGCCTCTTCAAGCATAGACTCGGCGTAAAAGGGCGTCCTAAAATCTCTATTATACCGGGTGCTTTCTTTGGAGCGGAGCCAGCATCCTGGGGAGTCCCACCCCGGGTCTCCATATCAACCTCTCGAGTATCCCCCTCGAATGTCGCTTGCCCCTCGGGATGGGTCATCCCATGGGTAACGAAAATGAGGTCTTCCTGCGTCTCGTCCTTGAGCTGGAGAAGAGAATCAGAGTCTGGCACCCGGGAGCTAGAGCTCTTCCCGGGCTTGCGAGCCACCCTCTTCTTTGTTTTCTTTGCCTTAGGGCCTAAGGATCCCAAAAGTTTCCTCTTCCTTTTCTTTTTTCCTCCACGGCAGCCCCGGGCTGGAGGGATCAACGGACAAGAACGCGTCCTCGTCCCCTTCCAAAGGCCTAAGTTTGGTGGTATTAGGCAAACCTGCAACAACAAAGGGGAAGGATATTCAGTATGATGAAAGTTAGAAGCATCGTATTAAATATTCAGAGATAGGCCTTACAATGAGAACGAGCCTCCTATCGGCCCTTCGAAAGCCCACGCCATGTGCACTTAGAATATGTCATCCATGTACTGATGCTCTCAATCCATTCCCTTAGCCAAGGGATTGAATTTGGAACTCGGGCGACGGCTGCACAACCACAAGTATGAATGAGAAGGGAGAAATAAAATAAAAATAAAAATAAAAAAAAATTTACGCTTAAGGAGAGACTGCACTTACGAGATGCATTCCACTTCTCAGGGAAATGCATGAACTCAGGGGGAATCAAGTCTTCGAACTTCACCCGAACGAAGCGTCCCTACCAGCCACGGTCTCGATCTTCGTCAATACTCGAAAATGGGGCCTTTCTGGCCTAGTGAGTAAGCCTGATCAGCCCCCCTCGATAAATTCGGGGACTGTGTAAACAAAGTAGATGATCGATCGTGAACTGACGAGACTCGGTCTTGTTCACGAAGTAGCGAAGGAGGATCATGATCCTCCAAAGAGATGGATGGATTTGCCCGAGGCACACCTCATACCTCTCGCACATATCCAGAACAATCGGGTCCACCGGGCCCAGTGTGAAGGTATAAGTGTAAACACTTAAGTACCCCTCTACGTGGGTAGTAATGGCGTCCTGGAGCACGAGGACTACCAAAACCACAGGATGAACGTCTTCGGTTATGGAGCATATGTACCTTGATACTCCTTCACCCCGGTCCTGTTTGCATGAGGGTTTATCGACCTTAAAGTTGTCTACAATTGAGCAGCCCTCGGGAATAAACACTTTCAAGAGAAGCCGTTTTGAGGGGAACTACTTCAGGAGCAGCCGTCTCAGTACCAGTGGCTGGTTGGGAAGATGAAAAGGCAACTTGTTGAGGAACAAATTTTGATGCTTTAGCCATTTTTATCTGGGGAAGTTTGAAAATTTAAGGAAAGAAGATGAAGGTTTGAAAAGACAAGTTTGAAGGATGAAGAACAAAGTATGAAGATTTGAAGGAAATCTGGGTAAAATCCTGAAAATCACTATGAAAGTTGAAGAACAAGGATGGAGATATGAAGGTTTGGAAGAGGTTTGGTGATAGCTGGAAAGCTCGAAGGTAAAATATTGGTCGAAAAGTAGGAAAAGAACGAAGGATCGAAGCTTTTACAGGGAAACAGGCGACGCTTCACATTCGGAGGCAACCAGCCTATGAGCGACACGTGTCCGAAGTTAGAACGACGCGACTAATGGCACGTTTTGGCTCCTTCGTCGTAATGTACGGAGGAAGAACCGGAGAACATCTATCGTTTCGCATCGTTTCGGCAAAACTACTCTATGAGAAACAAGGGGACTATCTGTATATGGGTAAAACCGAGTCTAATGAACACTCCGATTTCCCGGTGAGGCAAACGAAGCAAGAACGTGACTGTAAGGAATCAGATTTAGAGCCAGGAGCCTCTCGTATCAGGGGTCCGGATCCAAAGTATGGTCTTTTTGGACTCAAACAACAAAAATAGGTAAAAATAACTACTGACTACCATTTTATATATAGCGCGGTTATTCACCACACTATACCTTAACGGCACGTTTGTCCGTTAAGGTATAGCGTGGTGAATAACCGCACTACCTGCCCCATCAATAATTCATCTTAACTTTACTAACACACCAATAATTGAGGGTATAGCGCATGCAGTGTACGCGCTACATATATAGTGCCTATTATGCATTCGTTATACCTTACCCGGGCTAGTTTTTTTCTTATTTAAGGAGTTTCAGAATTTTGTAAATATCTATTCAGGATCCTTGAGGTCTTTCGAAATATTTGTTTGTTAAGTTATTTTGTAGTTTGTCATAATGTCCGAAGAGCGAAAAATTAGGGTTTCATTATATTGGGGGGCGAGGTTGTGGTAGAGAATAAGTCAGTACGCTATAGTTGTTCTCCACCGTGTCATGTTAAGTTGCCACTTACAATGGAGTATGATCGATTGGTATCATTGTTATGTAAAAAAATGAGTGTGAGCAAACGTTCGGTTAATATTAAAGTAACCAAAAAATATTCGATTCTTACTCCACAAGGGGTTGCTTGTTATGTTGAGTTTAACATCGAAGACTTTGAAACTCTGACAGATTTTTTGAGGACTCCGGATGAATACTGGGAACTTCTTGTGATAAAAATATTGGAAATGTACGTCAAGGCTGAAGACATTCGCAATATTTAGGTTCCGCAAAATAGGGATATCCCTCAATCATCGGGTGGTTTTTTTGGAGCAGTTTTATCTGAACAGGTTCCAGGTGAAAGAGTTTGGCCAGATCTAAACTTATCTCCGCGGGAGAATAAGGAGCGATGACATAATTTCTCCCCAAGTTTACATAATCCACAAGTCGAGTGGTAAACTTCAATTTTTCTTTGTGTTACAATGTTTATTTTTATGTATTGTATTTGTATTAACACTCATATATTCCACCAGGGTTACCGGTCAGATAAGAATTTTACAAGTTATGAGCCAACAGACAGTTAGAATATGCCTTGTTTTGGTGTGTTGGATCATGGTGGTTTATCTGAGAGTCATCAGCAACAGGATAATATGCATCATGGGATATCAACGGATTATGATTTGTATGTTAAGTGATAAAGTTTATATGTAATGTTTGGATGAATTTGAGAAACTCATTTTATTGGTTATGCAGTGAAAACAAGCAACTTGAAGGTCATATCCTTAAACGGCAGATGCGCAGAGTCAGGAAGATAATAGTGATTATAACAACAATATTAATGAGCCTGGAGATGACACACCCTTCCCTGATGAGGGTGATGATGATGAGGACGAGAATGATGAACCTGATTTAACGAGGGAGCATGCTCTACCTCCCGTTAGACCAAGAGTGTACGAGTCCCATGGGCCATTTCATTCAAGAGATATTACCTACCTTGATCAGTTACCAAGTATGACGGATGTGGATGCCCTCACAAGGGATCTTGATGAAATTCGGACAGCAATGTGGGATGAATCTAGAGCAACGGTGATGTCAAAGAATATGCTTTTTGCTGATAAAGCGCGCCTAAGCACAGCGGTGCGAATGCACAACATAAAAAAGTGTCGTGAGATCATGGTTCATGAGTCATCTTCGGAAGTATTTGTCGTAGAAGGTTTCTAGCTTGTAATTGGATGCTGCGTGCGAGAAAGTTGAAAACAAATATGTGGATTGTGGGGAAATACACTGGAACCCACACTTGTGAAATGGACACATACAGTGGGAATCATTTTAACTTGAATGATGACTTGATTTCTCTTGTCTTGATTCCACACATTGAAGCGTCCATAAGGTATAAGATCAAAGAGTGTATAACATCTGTCCACCAGGTATATGGATGTATCATTACCAAAAGAAAGGCATTTCTCGGGCGTAAACATGCGTTTGAAATTATTTATGGTAACTGGGATAAGTCCTTTGCCGCTCTACCTATACATGGATGCATTGCAACACTTTAACCCCGGGACGGTTGTTTAATGGAAGCTTGAGCGAAGTTCGGGAATACCAGAATACATATTCAGATATGTGTTCTACGCATTTAAACCAACCATTGATGGTTTTGTGCATTGTCGACTGGTAATATCCATAGACGGCACTCATGTCTATGGAAAGAATGATATTAAGTTGTTGATCGCCGTTGCAGTAGATGCTAATGGAAGTTTATGTCTCCTAGAATTTGCTATTTGTCCCAATGAAAGCCAAGAGACGTAGACATTATTTTTGAACCACTTGAAGGAACGTGTTATCAAACAACGTTCAGGTATTTGTCTAATATCATATCGGCATGGTGGTATTTTAAGTTCTATACAGAATTTGTGTGCATGGAAGGAACCGTATGCCTACCACTGTTACTGTGTTAGGCACTTGAAAGCCAACTTCCAGAGGGCTTATCCGAACAAAGACTTACATGATTTAATATGGATGGCTGCAACAGATCACCAAGAGTGTAAATTCAAGAGGCGAATGGAATTGATTAGGCAGGAAGACCCAGAAGCCTATCGTTGATTGATGCGACATGAGCTTCACAAGTGTACTTTGAATAAGGATGGTGGTAGAAGATGGGGAATTTTGACTACAAATGTGTCAGAGTCTTTCAACGGGTTATTGAAGTCTGCACGTGGATTACCTGTCACTGCCATGATGCGGATGTCATTCAAGCAGATGGCGGAGAGGTTTATTGAAAGATCTAGAGGTGCATCGTCATTGATGGAAAGGGGTGTTGAATTTATGCCACAACCAATGAAATGATTTGAGAAATATAGGAAGCGAGCACAGTGGCATTCATTTTTGCAGTATTGCAGCGAGCGAAATATTTTTGAAATTCGCACCGGCCTTCATCACAAATGCGGGAATAATACACACATCGCCAATGAATCTAGAAGAATTTGCTCCTGTGAAAAATGGTCAATCTATCACTTTCCATGCTCACATGCCATGAAGTGCTTTCAACATACAAGTTTCGCGGCAACGAGGTACGTTGATAAAGAATATAGTGTTGTTGCATACTTAAACACCTATAGTGGACAGTTGCAGCATGTGGGTGCTGAGTATTATTGGCTGCCAGAACCATTTAAAATAGTGTGTAACAAGGATTATGTGCGTCAACGGTAAGTGTAAAAAAGAACGCGGATACATAACCAAATAGATGTTGGTGATACCGTTTATGGGCGTAAATAAGGCATATATTCCCAAACATGACACGACCGTCGTAACTTTCCTTCAGCTGGTTTGGGAAGCGGTGGTAATTCAGCTACAGGTGGCAGTTCATCCAATGTGCCTAATTATCGAGGATAAACGTAGTGTTTTATTGCAGTATTTATGCTGTACTAAATGTCTGTAAATATTCAGTTTGCTAATTTTATGAAATAAAATTATGTTTCCAATGGGGTTAAATCTAATTGATATTTAGCATTAAAGATTCAATACAACAATTTAACATACACCCCAAGAAATAAATAACAATTTTCATTCGCCATTATCGTCACTGTCTCGCACTATTCTTTTTGTCAATATCTTCATCTTCTTCGTCAACATCTTGTACGCACCCTTCCCCACCAAGGGTATCGTAATCTAGGCCCTAGTTGACACACATTTCTCATATTTCAATGATATCATCAATAATACCACTTGGTTGATTTCTAAAACAATATGAGACTCGTACGTCCAACGTCTGTGGTAAAAACTTAGGTAGTCCCTCCCACTCGACAACTGTTGGGAAAACAGGATAATCATTGTCTTTATGCAATCTTTCATTTTCTAATAAATCCCAATGCCGATCCTCCGTTCCTTTCAGGTAGTTAAGATCATCCATTGCATGATGAACGGCTAGTGCCTTTTCCATCTCTAGAATCTCCTTCATTAAATGCCGAATCACTTCTGGTTCATCTTTGTGTGTGTTTGTTTGGAAGGTTGCGGACAGTGCTTGTGGTACAATAAGCCATGCTAGTGACATAGTACTTCATAATCATATCATTTTGAGTAAAGGGGAACCCATTGTAGTTTTTCGCCCCGAATTTGCATACCTTCAGGCTTTGTAGAATGCGCTTCGCCCTCAATAATGTGCCCTGCAACTTTGAGATCAGAGTGTATATTTATAGGCTTATTTTCCAAGGGACGTAGAACACCATATCACTTTTCATCAACAAAATTAGTATAGCAACCTAGTATATTTTTTAAGGTAGGGATCGATTGTGTTATGACGTGTTCCATGTGGATCTATTGAACTACCATCACCTTTTTGCCTCTTCTTAAACCACTTATTATATGTTAGTGGCATTTCTGAAATGAATATTATAATGGTTCTTCAAATGGTCTTTGAATACTGATCTCTTGGTTCAACTTAAGAAGAACTAAACTACACAAACTTGTATATTAAACGTAGCGCATCACCGATATGCGTTAAGTGTATAGTCATGTCGACCTGAAAAAGCTGTTATTGATACCCAATTTTGCCCTCATATTTTTTCACATAGTATATATACTTTCAAAATATCATTTTGCATTATTACCTAATTTAAAAGGGTTATGTAAGTACTTTCTATAATTTTCTATAATTTTTAAAGCTTTTAAAATTGATTTTTTCTTGCATTTTAATTATTCAAAATATTTATTACTCCCTGTTATTTTGTGATGACTTAATCATCCAAATTTATTATTTACACCCACATGTATCTTCTAAAATATTATTACTTCATTTCACATAATTATATTTGTATTTTTGAGCTATTTACGTAATTTTGTAATAACAGCCTATATTCTATACATGACCGTATTTATTATATTATTTATACTAAAATAGCATTTCTTATATTTTTATAAAATTAAGTTATTATTTTTAAGTATTTTACTGCATAAATAATATTTTTTATTATCTACTAATCATTTTTATAATTTATTTTGGATGAATTTCATGTATTTAATTTATAGCCCAATTTTGAGCTAATTTTCGGACCAAAACCTTGGCCAAATACCCCTTAACACAATGTCAGCAGCCCATTACCCTATACCCATCTCCTGCCCTGCCCCACTTCCCCTTTAATCATGGCTGTTGATCTTAGATGATCAACGACCCATAGTGGCCCTTCCCATTTCCTTATATCTTCCTCACCCAAACCCTAGAGACACTTCCGCCTAATAGTCGCCCCTAAATCCTCTCTACCCTCTTCATATCTGAGAAACCCTAGCCGCCGTATCTCCGAATCTTCTCCAAATCTGACCCCAAAATGGAATCAATCCATGATTCTCTTACCCTATATGCAATATCTCGTTGTTTCTTACAAGACTATGGTATTACATAGTACTTGCCCCATTTTTGGCAAGTACCGATCTCCCAAATCAAGTGCCATCACCTTCAACCTTTGAGACTTAGACGATATTTAATCTGGATACACTCACTACCAGACTATATGGGTCCGATTCAATGATATTTCGACCATCCGTGTTCTCCTTTTGAACTAGGGTTTTCCCGATTTTCTCCTAAATTGATTCTGAGTGATTTTGCATGCCTCTCTTTCCTTACTTGTGTTTAATGGACTGTATTTACTTATTTTGTGTGTTGATCTTTACTACTATATAAATCCATCCCCAATTTCCCCTTGTGGAGACTCGAATCGCTAAAAAAAGCTACTACTGTCTTTCTTATTCTCGCATTACACTATTCTGAAACTTAAACTCTTGGCCGGTTGAAAGCCAAGGCCATCAGAATTTGATTATTTAACCTTTCTTAGTGCGAGCACTGCCCGAGGTTTATCCGAAACCCTTGGGAACTCTAACGCACTGAGATTTTGGGGTTCTATTGTTCGTTCTGCTACTGATGTTCGAGATATTGCTGAAATTGTTCTTTGTTTATTCATTTGTCAATTAGTAACTGGTAAGTACCTATGATCCTTGCAATTTCATTCTCTTTCGCTTGAATTCCTGTTCTGCATATCTATGTTTCTAAGATTCTTTTTATGAATCGACATGCTATTGTATGCTCTGAAGTTCTTCTTGAGGCTATATACCTTCTAGTAATCGAATTTTCCTACTTGTTGCCTTAATCCTGTTTACATAGGACTGTTTGCTTTACTATTTGTGTTCGAATGCTTATTATTGTTCATTTTGAGTTTAATTTATTGCTTTCTTCTGTATCATGCCTAGAACATGTTCTAATTCCTATTAAATCATTCGTGTGCAATTTAATATCTTCTAGAGTTAACCCCTGATCATGTTATTAGCCTAAACGTGCTACTCGTAAACTAATGTGTGTTCCCCACCTTGTCCTATATCTTTGTGATAAATCAATGCTTGTGTTTCAGACCTTGTTGAGTTATTCTTGTCCAACCTGCTAAGTTTCAGATGCTATACTGATTAGCTAAGGCATGTTTCCATCCCATTTAATATCTAATGTCTGTTTGATTTGTTAATCCTATGTCTTCAACATTGCTTCTAGGGCAAATTTCTATGTTAGCTTTTTCTCTTATGTCCGGGTAATTGGTATGAGTTATTATGCTTGCCTGTCCTATTCCTCTTACGTTGATATGCTTTCATGAGTTCTTTGGATTTTGGCACTGCTGTGGTCTACTGTAGACCATGCTATTAAATTGTTGTTGTACTGACTGTGATCATATTAGGCTCCCATGTTAGAAATCTTCATGTGAAATTGCTATCCTTCTAACTATAACTACTATGATTAAGGCTCATATGTCTAAAGTCTTTTTGACTAATTCTGGTGAATATCTTATGCTAAACTTGATTTCTAGGAACTTAGCATGTGTGTGTGTGTTTACCCTATTAACCCAATAGACATGCTTCTTAAGTCCTCCTAATGTGTGATTGTGTACAACATGTTATACCCTTTCCTTTGTTGAATGATTGCTCAATATGATGTTAGTTTACTATGTCAACTTGCTATGTTAAAGCTGGTTCTTGCTAGTCCACCTAGTTGGCATGATTCAAACCCTCTTGTTTGATCAATCTTTTTCCCTTAGCTTCTAAAAAACAAGTGCCTATATGTTTATGTAATCGTGTCCCTATGAGGTATTATAGAGTTTAGAATTGTCAATTGGTTGCCATGTATGGTTCCTCCATCTAAGCCTGGTATGAGCCCATGTGTGGCCTCGAGTTATGCAATTGATAGACTCTCCTATTTGAGGTGTGCTTGGATCTGGCTCTACTATTCGCATGAAAAGTGAGCTTGCTGAAGGCCCAGGCAGTACTGGGTTATTTCTCTTTTGGGCCTGCTCTGTTTATTGAGCATGTAGTCCTTCAGTATGTAATATTTGCACTTGTATTCATTGTTTTGGGCCTGTAATAATTTATAAATAAAACAGATGGAAAATTAGTGAAAATGGGGTTGGGGTGTTCTAATGCTTGCATAAAAGGGTAGAAAACATGCCTATAAGGTCTATGTGTTCTATTTGCTATTTCGTTTAGCATGCCTTATATGTATTTAGTGTGTTGCACACCAATAGAAATCATGCCTATAGCAATCACGCACACACTGCACTTAACTTGTCAAACATGTTGGCTCAAGTAATTGCTACGCTTGTTTTCATGTGCACTACTAAACGCTTTAGATGGCATGCCTATAGGATACAATAACACATGTTTGCTAATGTCCATCTAGATACTATGTCTATAGGGTTTCAATTAATCAATCAATCAACTACTTCTATTGCTCTTAGCACGTTGCTCCTTTAGATATCATGACTATAAGATTTTAATCAACTAATCGATTACTTTGTTACATCATCGCATTGCCACACTTAGACAGTATGCCTATAAGGGTAAAGTATATAAAATCAATTACAGTTGTTTACTACTAGAAATCCTGCCTATAGGACACTATCACCTACCTAAGAAACATGTCTGTAAAATAAGCATTGGTAATTCAGAGTTCTGGGATCATTTCGCTGCCTCATTACACGGATAACTAGAGATCATGCCTATAGATTTGTAATACCTTTAATCTTCCCATACTATAGTCCAGAAACTGCAGCACTACCTGTATAATGTTGGGATCCAGAATCACATAGAAATCATGCTTGTAGTACTTAACGGCTATAATGCGTCTTAATCTTGAAAACTGTCTATTGCTGAATCTGCCCGCGTGCATTTGTTGTTTATGTGTGGAGGCTAAACTGGGCCTCTAATTGTCTTTATATAAAGTCTTGATTGTTTTGAATGTCGCCTAGTTTCTATCATTTTGAGCAACCTAGGAGAAGTCTAGAACCACCCAAATAGAGGTCCAAAGCCTCCTGGACCATATGTATGGGACGGGTAGTGTACGCATAGGATACGACCTAGAATTGAATTAGAGCGCCTTTAAGTAAACAACTTTAACATAGTAATCGGGTAGCAGGAGATGATAGTCTGTGCCCGCTGAATAATATGAGCAACCCCTACCTCAAAGGAGTTATGAAGTATTATTTATGTTGCACAGGGTGATCTTTTAGGCTAAAAAACTTAGGACCCCCTCCCCTTTCTTTATTTGTTATTTACACTTAGTCATTTAACATAGATTAATATAGTTGTATCTCTATAGTCATTAAGATTTATGCCGATTCTCATTTGCTCTACTGTATGTACTTGAATGCTTATTACTGTTGCTCATTCTGAGTTTAACTTCTTGCTTTGTTCTGTATCATGCACAGAACCTGTTCTAATTCCTATTAAATCATTCATGTGCAATTTAATATCTTCTAGAGTTAACCCATGATCATGTTATTAGCCTAAACATGCTACACGTAAACTAATGTGTGTTCCCCACCTTGTCCTGTATCTCTGTGATAAATCAATGCCTGTATTTTAGACCTTGTTGAGTTATTCTTGTCCAACCTGCTAAGTTTCTGAGGTTGTACTGCTTAGCTAAGGCATGTTTCCATGCCATTTAAGTTCTAATGTATGTTTGATTTGTTAATCCTATGTCTTCAGCATTGCTTCTAGGGCAAATTTCTATGTTAGCTTTTTCTCTTATGTCCGGGTAATTGGTATGAGTTATTATGCTTGCCTGTCCTATTCCTCTTACGTTGATATGCTTTCATGAGTTCTTTGGATTTTGGCACTGCCGTGGTCTACTGTAGACCATGCTATTAAATTGTTGTTGTACTGACTGTGATCATATTAGGCTCCCATGTTAGAAATCTTCATGTGAAATTGCTATCCTTCTAATTATAACTACTATGATTAAGGCTCATATGTCTAAAGTCTTTTTGACTAATTCTGGTGAATATCTTATGCTAAACTTGATTTCTAGGAACTTAGCATGTGTGTGTGTGTTTACCCTATTAACCCAATAGACATGCTTCTTAAGTCCTCCTAATGTGTGATTGTGTACAACATGTTATACCCTTTCCTTTGTTGAATGATTGCTCAATATGATGTTAGTTTACTATGTCAACTTGCTATGTTAAAGCTGGTTCTTGCTAGTCCACCTAGTTGGCATGATTCAAACCCTCTTGTTTGATCAATCTTTTTCCCTTAGCTTCTAAAAAACAAGTGCCTATATGTTTATGTAATCGTGTCCCTATGAGGTATTATAGAGTTCAGAATTGTCAATTGGTTGCCATGTATGGTTCCTTCATCTAAGCCTGGTGTGAGCCCATGTGTGGCCCCGAGTTGTGCAATTGATACACTCTCCTGTTTGAGGTGTGCTTGGATCTGGGTCTACAATTCGCATGAAAAGTGAGCTTGCTGAAGGCCCAGGCAGTACTGGGTTATTTCTCTTTTGGGCCTTCTCTGTTTATTGGGCTTGTAGTCCTTCAATATGTAATATATGTACTTGTATTCATTGTTTTGGGCCTGTAATAATTTATAAACAAAACAGATGAAAAATTAGTAAAAGGGGGTTGCGGTATTCTAATGCTTGCATAAAAGGGTAGAAAATATGCCTATAGGGTCTATGTGTTCTATTTGCTATTTCTTTTAGCATGCCTTATATGTATTTAGTGTGTTGCACACCAATTGAAATCATGCCTATAGGAATCACGCATACACTGCACTTAACTTGTCAAACATGTTGGCTCAACTAATTGCTACACTTGTTTCCATGTGCACTACAAAAAGTTTTAGATGGCATGCCTATAGGATACAATAACACATGTTTGCTAATGACCATCTAGATATTATATCTATAGGGTTTCAATTAATCAATCAATCAACTACTTCTATTGCTCTTAACACGTTGCTCCTTTAGATATCATGACTATAGGATCTTAATCAACTAATCGATTACTTTGTTACTTCATCGCATTGCCATACTTAGACAACATGTCTATAGGGATAAAGTATATAAAATCAATTACATTTGTTAACTGCCAGAAATCCTGCCTATAGGACATTGTCACCTACCTAAGAAACATGTCTGTAAAATAAGCATTGGTAATTCAGAGTTTTGGGATCGTTTCGCTGCCTCATTATGCATATAACTAGAGATCATGCCTATAGATTTGTAATACCTTTAATCTTCCCATACGATAGTCCATAAACTGCAGCACTCCCTGTATAATGCCTGGGATCCAGAATCATATAGAAATCATGCTTATAGGACTTAACGGCTATAATGCGTCTTAATCCTGAAAATTGTCTATTGTTGAATCTGCCCGCGTGCATTTGTTGTTTATGTGTGGAGGCTAAATTGGGCCTCTAATTGTCTTTATGTGAAACCTTGATTGTTTTGAATGTCGCCTAGTTTTTATCATTTTGAGCAACCTAGGAGAAGTCTAGAACTACCCAAATAGAGGTCCAAAGCCTCATGGACCATAGGTATGGGACGGGTAGTGCACGCATAGGGTACGACCTAAAATTGAATTAGAACGCCTTTAGGTAAATAACTTTAACATAGTAATCGGGTAGCAGGAGATGATAGTCTGTACCCGCTGAATATTATGAGCAACCCCTATCTCAAAGAAGTTGCGAAGTATTATTTATGTTGTATGGGGTGATCCTTTAGGCTAAAAAACTTAGGACCCCCTCCCCTTTCTTTATTTGTTATTTACACTTAGTCATTTAACATAGATCAATGTAGTTGTATCTCTATAGTCATTAAGATTTATGTTGATTCTCACGTGCCCTAATAAGACTCTTCGACTTCTAAATTTTCCTTTATTTACTTGATCACTTAGTCTAATTACATTATCCACATAGTTTAAAGTTCGGCTGGGACCCACAGCTGTGGACCTCGAAGAGTGCCTAATACCTTCTCTTTGAGGTAATTTGAGCCCTTACCCGATCTTTGGTGGCATTGACTAGTCAAACAGAGTTATTTGCAAATAGGTGCCCTAATTCACCTTAAAATTGTTAGGTGGCGACTCTTCTATTTTAATACCCATTTAAAAGAGTTATCACATGTCGAAGCCTGCCTTTCGCAAGAAAACAGAGCGCGACAGCTATCGTCCTGAAAAAGCTGTCGACCTAAAAAAGTTGTTGATATGAAAAAGATGGACCCACTTGTACCTAAAGAATCATTATCACGCGAAAATGGCGTGTCACCAATATGCGTTATGTGTATTATCATGTCGACATGAAAAGCAACATCCACTTGTACCCTAAAATATTATTATCACACGAAACATAGCGCGTCACCAATATGCGTTATGTGTATTATCATGTCGACCTGAAAAAGCTGTCGATTTGAAAAGTTGCACCCACTTGTACCCTAAAGAATCATTAGCACGCAATATTATTTGCATTGTAACGAAACAAATAGAACAACTTTCCATTAATTTTTCATTTTCGAGCATTACAACATGTCTGGACGCAATGATTCCATTGGTTGGACGAAAATCAATGTGGTTTTAAAGAATGGTATGATGGACCCATTAACCAGGAATACTACAAATCATGTTTGCTAAACATTTGGAATCTGATCGGTGAATACGAACTCCAGATCTTGAAACTAATAATAGATATCAATGAGTCTCACAACCCGTATGCTTTAAAGCATTGGCTGGCCTGAGACACATCCCATCCCTCCCGGCTACACTATCAGGATCATCCTTATCACGTCACCTCTTTATCGGAGGATGCACTGCAGTATGATCGTCAGTAGAAGTGGTTGTTGGGCCAACAATAACCTACAGAATAATAAGATATTTTAGTATATGAAATATAAAATACTAATGTACGTGTTAGCAAAAAACCTTTAATGGTCATATCATGGTCTCAGCGGGCTCCTGAACAAAATCATCCGTCTCCGATAAGTCAGTATCGCACAATATGTCCTCCGTGACGGGAGACGACGAAATCTTTAAAAAAATAAAAACACTTTAGATATTACTGACCAATATATGACATAAAAACAAATTGAAATAATAGTAATAAAAACAAACATGCACCTGAGTAGCGCGCCACAAAGCTCTGTCGGAACATCGAGGTGCACTGGAGTAGATGAAGTTTGTGAAAGATCCTCAGCATCCCTCAATGATGAGCCATAACTCAGTCATCGCCCAGTATGCACCTCTCGTATCGGACAATCAGCAGCAACCGTCGATGACTCTGGACGATCAGGAAAATACTGATCCTTCCCACTCCTGCTGTGTAATGGTCGTGCCCGCGATCAACAATGGAGCTGACTGGGTCACCTGCGAAATCCCTAGCAATAGCTAAAGGCTGAACGGAGGCATATAATGAGGAGCATCATGTGGCTCAGGGTGTTCACCTGGCTGATCATCTCTAATATCCTCCACGGGTGCCTCAACGCCCCCTTGCTGGGGACCCCGTCCTCGCCGACCACCATGACCACATGGGCCACCCCTTCCTCTCTCGCCATGCCTACCACGTCTACCACGTTCATGCTCCACTGGTGGCCCATGATGGTACTCCTCGGGTGGCACATAAGCAGCCTCGTATCCTAAGCGCCCATCTTCTCGGGCACGTCTCAATATGTCGCCAGCAAGATCAGTAGCACGACAGCCAAACACATGCAAAGTTGCCGCTCCCTCACCTGTATGTTGCAGCATATCCAGTCTAGGGCTGGGCATATACCGGGTAAAACTGATAGCCCGAACTGAAAAAAGCTTATTGGGTTATCGGTATTGGGTTATTGGGTTAATGGTTCGGTAACGATTTAGAAAATTTTCACAATTGGGTTATCGGTTCGGGCCTTGGTTTACCAATTTTGTTAATGGGTTAACCGATAACCCAATAAGAATTAATAAAATTATAACTTTACCCTTAAGTATACACATACATCTAGGGATTTATTCTCTCATATTCCCTCT
The DNA here is from genome assembly GCF_000390325.3 of Nicotiana tomentosiformis. Lineage (NCBI taxonomy): Eukaryota > Viridiplantae > Streptophyta > Magnoliopsida > Solanales > Solanaceae > Nicotiana > Nicotiana tomentosiformis. The sequence goes on from NC_090817.1 coordinate 129,695,080, forward strand.
CAGCCGCACTCTTCAGTTCATCGTCTTAAAGTCTTCATCTTCAGAGACCTTACTCCTAGCGTAAGTCTTATACAGTAGGTTTCTATAACAAAATTCATCTTCATCTAGGGATTTTTGATTGTTAAAGATTCTTTATTTTTTGCTCATATTTATGATTTTTATTTTCGCTTCTTAATTTTGTGAGCTCATGTTGTGCAGCCTATACCTACTGTTTTTTGCTTTCTTAACTCAATTCTTAGGTTGTTTTGGATTTAATTGCTACTATTTTGTATTTTTGTGTGATGTGTTTGGATAACTATTGTTGAAGTATTAGTATTATTTTCTACAGTGTTTGGAGTTTGAAACACTGTTGAATAGTCTTGTTCTTCTTGCCAGTTCTCATTATTGTATCTGTCCAGTAAATGATTTTGTATTAAAAAGGTACTGGACTTATTGCTGATATTCCATTGCAATATGTGGAGATAATGAATGGAATTCTGCTGCTACTAATTGATATCAGTATATCATTATCATATGTTTTTGGCTAATTCAAGTTACTGTCGCTGAGCTTATCCTATGGTTGTGGTTTTTTGTTATTTGTTGTTCCACTCCTAATTAGCTACATTTTGACATCTTATGTTTAAAGGACAAAAACAGTAAGAAAATCTTCAATTGCGAGCTTCTGAAGAAGTAGCTACATTTTGACATCTTATGTCTAAAGGACTAAAATAGTAAAAAAATCTTCAGTTGTGACTTGTGAGATTTTGAAGAAGGTTTGATCTAGATTGAGTTATTTTATTGGGTAAATCGATAACCGAACTGATAACAGTTGATAACCGATTAACCAATAATCGATTTCTTATCGGTTCGATTATCGATTTTGCATATTTATAAACCGATAACCGATAATATTCATAACCGAACCGAACCGACCGATGCCCACCCCTAATCCAGTCCCAACTAGTAGAACTGGTGTAAGCCAATAGCCTGCATAACATATAAAATATTAATTACAGAAGGATAATGTAACGTTATAAGTAAGTATAACAAATAACATACCAGTGCCTCATGCCTCCCGGCATATGGAATGTACCGACCACCAGCACGATGAATGGGATTCCCAATGAGAAGTCGGGTAACGCTGTGATACCAACCATGTACTCATGCTCGCCCTCCATATGGTCAGGTGGAGGGTATGGCGGAATTAGGTCATACCTCTAGTCCCAAACTTCAGTCTGGTCCTCTAGCAAGTCCAAGTATGTCTGGCCAACCTTGCAACGATCATCCTGCTGGTAATGTGTCATGTGCCAAGTGGGCGGAATAGGAACAAGCTATGGGCGACCAAACTTGCAAATGACTCGCTCGGTGGCATGATGCTCGACTATATCGAGACATATCAGTGGGATGGAAGAGCTCCACATAGCTCGGACTCGGGAGCAATAATCAAGCAAATCAGCTATGAGCACGTCGTTGTATGGCCTCCATACGAACTATTAATTAAAAACAAGAATCGTGACTAGACGTAACACATAAGCAGTCAGTCCAAGTAAACTTAAGTATATATGTACATGCGCGCCTTCAAGTAAATCCAACAAATCCCTGTAATAAGGGAGATGTCGAGCCTCGACCTCGCAGGCGTAGCCTCGCCTATCAACCCACCTCCAAGCTAAAGGGAGAAACGGCAGAGGTGGTGCATCCGGAGCTATCGGTGGTAGAGGTGGCTGGAACAGCAGGAACCACTCCCTGGCCCAAACCTAATATAGATTGTGGACGTAAAATTTAAGGTATTGTTTTAGTATGTATGTTATAATCATGAAAAGAATTTACTATGTTTTCAACTGTAGTAGCAGTAAAAATCCGGCAACGTCTCTTTGGGTGCCCATGCACACCCGGCACATCTGCCTATACAGGTAACCTAGAATAGCTGTAACCAGATAAATCATCTAGCCGCTCCAGATGATGTAGAAATCTCAAGCTGACTAGATTTCCCGAAGTGTTCAGGAACAGTATACCACCAAACATCAGTAGCAGCAACAGTCTCGTGTGCCGGTCGATATTCTCTGAGGGTGAATCATCTGTAATCTACGCGTCCATCGCAACCAGATGTTGTCGAATAGGCGTCAGCTGCAATAGACTAGCCCCATTTAATGCAGTCGACTCCGCTGGCTGAAAACCGGTGAGCCGCTGTAACATATGAAGGTAATCCACTCTCGTATAGTATCTAAGAGCATGCGGGTAACCTACAAGTATACCATCAACATGCAGCCCGAAAAGAACCTCCACGTCCTCAAGCGTGATGGTAGCCTCGCCGATGGGTAGATGAAACGTATGCATCTCCGGTCGCCACCGCTCTATCATAGCCGTGATCAATGCCCAGTCGAGCTGCAACCATCTCATCTCTATGATCCTGTAGAAACCCGTATCCTGAAGGCGTCTAACTACACGGGGATGCAGTGGGTGGTCCCTAATGAACTCCCACATATCGTCTATACGTCTGGGGTAGAATGTCTGGGACAGACACTGCCCATCCCAGATGTGTGAAGACCTATGGTTGCCCTGTAGCAACAGTAGCTCTCGAGATGCAGGTCTGGGATGCACAAGGAGAACCTCCATGACGATGTCTGTAAATTGAACAATATTAATTAAAGTATTTTTCTATTTAATTGTTTAACATCATTAAATATATTGCAATATCTTTTATATTAATATTTAATCGATATTTTTTCTATATTCTTACATAGGTTGATACATTTTCTATATTATTATTATTTTATATGTTAGTTTATTATTTTATATGTTTGTTTCTTACTCAGCTATGTTTGGGCATAATAAAATTAAATAATTAATTATTATAACTATACATGATATAATTAATAAGTATTCATATAAAAATACTTAGTTTGACAAATTTTCTATATTGTTGTTTTTTATATTATTTTCTTACATTTGTTAACTAAAATTCGAGAGTGCTTGTGTTTGAACTATCATCGTTTTTCATATATTTTTGGGGTTAACAGATAATTAAATAATTAATTTTAATAACTACAAAGATAATTTAGTAATTATTCATATAACAAATACTTAGGTTGATAAAGTTTCTATATTAATATTTCATATATTAGTTTCCAGCATTTTTCTACTAAAATTCTGCATGGTTTTGTTTCAACTATCATCTTTAAGTTATTTTTAAATTATAACAGAATTACAATATATTACAATTTCATAAGTATCAATATATATTCAATAAATAATCATATAAAAAATACTACAAACTTAATATTAAATAATGTTGAATTTATTTCAGTCGTAACGATTTGTTTGTTAGCTTTCATATTTTGCCCAAATTTCCCGGCAACTGATTATTTTATGATTCCTATCTAATATTTGATAATTATGTACTGATACATTAAATTCATAATTGAGTACTCTATCCGAGTTTGTTAAGGAGAGCACGTAGTTTTTATTCTACACAACGAAATCTTAAAAAGTACTAAAGTAACACTACCATAAGCTAAAATTTATTATCAATTTTACTAAGTTAAAGGGCACTACTTAACAATTAAGGGCACAACATAACAGTAAAGGGCACTAAACAACAATAAAGTCACATATTAATATAAGTACAACAATAAAATCACATATAACAATAATTATTCATAAAATAACAATATATCTTTTTTACTAATTTTTTAGCACATAAATAATCTAATCCGGATAAAAAATAACACATTAATTAAATCACAAGACGATCACAAAAAAACATAGACCACAATAAAAAAATAACTAATAAGCATTTTATATACATGAGTTTTACCAAAAAGTAAGTCGGAATACCTCGATTTAAAGTTTTTTGAAATGTAAAAATTTGATGATTTGGGGGCCAAAACGAGCAATATACGAGATCCACTACACGACAATGACTTGGATCCGGTGTTAGCTTGCTACAATTCGGAGAAGATACACTTTTTGTGGGACGGGTGGGCTCCAATGGAGTTTTTTTTTACTAAAAAATGGGGAGGGGGGGGGGCGATTTATTGTATTCTGGTTCTTTCTGGTCGGGGAAGGAGACGGCCCGTTTTTTTATATAGTTATAGCATATATATAGGAGGCGCTATAGCGCCTCCTGCGTATGCGCTATACCTCCCGCTAATTTTGAGTTCAAATATAGTACGGTGAATAACCGCACTATATATAAAATGGTAGTCAGTAGTTTTTTCCACCTATTTTTGTTGTTTGAGTCCAAAAAGACCATACTTTAGTTCCGGACTCCTCGTATCAGGGCCCGAGCAAAACTCCTGCCCTCGGAGCCATCGAAACCACGTGCCCCAGGTCCGGTTCGAGTCCCAAGACCTCATAGAGCATTACCAAACGACAGTATACGATTAACAAAGGGTCGTGATATTCGTGCCCAACAGGATATCACAGCGTGAATCTCGGCCCGTATCGACAGAAGATTAGTGACTAGTGAAAAGGAAGATTTTTACCTTTCTTAGAATTGTACCTAAGGTAAAATTCCCCTACTGTATAAAGGGGAAGCTAATTATTCATTAAATACATTGTAACACGTATAGCAATGCAATATACTTATGTTCTCTCTGTTTCTAAAAGATATTCAAAGTTCTTGTTTTCGTTCATAAGTTCTTCATAAGTGCTGGCTCGGAACCGAGGGCAAGTTTCTTGTAAAGCCTTTTACCGAGCTCGGACTCACTATGATCATTGGTTTCGCTATTTGCTTTATCTTTTATTTGCTTATCTAACATCATTAATTACTTGTATTGAATTAGTCTACATATCCTTAAAACCGTTAATAAATTCAATTGTTATCCATTTTTAAGGGGTTAATTTCACTTATGGTCATCCAACTTATTATTTATTTCACAAAAGTCACTTATCTATTTTTCATCACTTAAAAGTCACTCAACTTTACCTTTGTAACTTAAAAGTCATTCTAGTACAAAACCTATAAAATATCCTATAAAAAGTGACATGGCATTAAATTTAATTAAAAAAATCTAATTATAGTGCCACATAAGCTTAAATGGACCATACCCAATTTAGACCAATTTCATCCATAATTTGATTTGACACATTACCCAAATGGGTTTTAATATTTTGAAATTTGACATGGCATGGACCTATAAAATATCCAATAAAAAAATATGACATGGTATTACATTTAATTAAAAATCTAACAATAATGCCACATAAGCTTAAATAGACCATATCTAAGTTAGACCCATTTCTTCTCGATTTGACCTATAACCAAAATGGGTTATTAATATTTGAACAATTAACTAGACTAGCACTTTGATTTTGTGGTTAATTTGTAGAAAAAGAAGTCTAAGAAATTTAAGAAAAATTAGGTCATTTGAATTTATCTTTTAAGTTTTGGTTGTACATTTACTGTCAATGACACAATATGTTGTCTCTTTCTTTTGTCCAAACTATCGCTATAGGTTGTCTATGATTGCGGTGTGTATTGACAACTTCTACTACACAATTTCATTGTGGGTGTTTCTTACTGAGAAGTTTTTTTGTCTGTTAGTATTGTTTAATAATCAATATTTTGACTTTAATGGAATAGTAATTTGTGAAAATAGGTTCTTATTAGCTTGTTGTTCTTATCTGTTAGTGGTACATTTTTATGTTATGTGAGACTGATATGGTAGTATTTTAACTTCATGAAAAATTATAAAATGATATGAAGGATGCAAAAACTGGTTATGTGCTAGTTTTGTTCATATTTTTAATGAAATTATAGGTGGTGGCATTAAGGTTATTACGTAACAAATAAAGTAAGATACTTTTAGCACAAAATAAATGTTCTCTTCTTTTCCTTCTAATGTTCAAAATATTAAAACTCATTTGGGTTATGGGTCAAATCAAATTGTAGATGAAATGGGTCTAAATTGGGTATGGTCCATCTAAACTTATGTGGCACTATAATTAGATTTTTTAATTAAATTTAATGTCATGTCACATTTTTATAGGATATTTTATAAGTTTTGAATTAGAATGACTTTTAAGTTACAAAGGTAAAGTTGAGTGACTTTTAAGTGATGAAAAATAGATAAGTGACTTTTGTGAAATAAATGATAAGTTTGATGACCATCAGTGATTTTTATGACTATAAAAGCCAAAAAATTTCGAACCGATTTTTATATTATGTATGTTATAATATATATGTACTTTATAACAACACCTCACTATATATAACAACCAAAAATTATCAGAACAAATGAGGATGTTATATAGATGTTTGAGTGTAGCAGTAACAAGTGCGCTCAATAATTAAAACAAGAGAGAATTTTTGTGGATGCAAAATTTCAGGACTTCAGCCTTGAAAATGTCATACGATGAATCAAAATTAAGGGACGGTACACTACTAGAAATTCGGTAAAAACCGACCAAAATAAACGACCAACGTTGGTCGGTAATGGCCAAAAACCGACCAAAACGCGACCATTTACGTGTAGAAAGTATTTTTGTGGTCGTAAAGGCATACCAACCAAAGTTGGTCGAAAATTACTGACCAACTTTGGTCGGTCAATTAAATTCAAAAAATAAAAATATTGCAAAAAAAACCGACCAAAGTTGGTTGGTATTTTAATTATGTAATAAAAAGATTCACCATCCGGGAATCGAACCGGGGTCTGTACTGTGGTAGGATACTATTCTACCACTACACCATTGGTACATTTTATTTTAAGACTGTCTTTTATTTGATTTGTACTCTTTAATTGTATTTTTCGCACGAAAATAACTGACCAAAGTTGGTCGGTTTTATTAAAAAGTAAAATTACCAACCAAAGTTGGTCGGGTTTTTTAAATGACCGGCCGAATTAACCGACCAATTTTTGTCGGTTTTTTTAATATTAATTTTTATTTATTTTAATTGAAAAACCGACCAAAGTTGGTCGGTTTCTTGAAACATAAATTTCGCGGCACTCAAAAATAGTTTCTCGTATTTTTGAGATTTCGGTATTGATTCGGAGTCGGATTTGAGTGAAACTGGTATGGTTGGACTCGTAATTGAATGGGTTGTCGGATTTCATAACTTTCGCCGGATTCCGAGATGTGGGCCCCGCGGGCGAATTTTTAATTAATTTCGGATCTTTTCTTTAAAATGTAGTATTTTCTTATAGAATTGATTCCTATAATATTTAGTGATTGTATCGAATTATTTTGGCTAGATTCGAGCCAGACGGAGTTGGATAATCATGGAAAAGGCCCTATAGAGGATTAAATTGGAGCAAGACGAGGTAAGTCTCTTGTCTAATCTTGTGAGGGGAAAATTACCTAATAGGTGATTAAGATTAAATAATTATTGCTAATTGTGGGGGGCTACGTACGCACGAGGTGACGAGAGTCCGTGCGTAGCTACTATTAATGCTAAAGTCCGGGTAATTTAGGACTCAAAGCATGTATTACTTGTGTAAATTATATTCTTTGATTAATTAATATTAATTGATATATATGAATATATTGTGAATTGTTTGATAAAGATATTAAAGGATAAAAATCTCATAGGCTTGATTTCTATTTAAATTAATTAATTGTCAAAAGAAATTGTTCTCCTCCCAAATTTATCATATAATAAACATACTGTCCTTCCGGAGGCACATAAGAAAATGTCCTCCTTTCTTGTGGAGCGGGCCGAATGCCTCGGCAGGATAGATGCATCTATGAATCGCGCCGCACGTCCCTCGGCTGTGTACACGACACTCTGGATCGGGCCGTACATCCTCGACAGAAATCGTACTTAATAATAATAATAATTACACGATGCTTTAATAATTTATTTCAGCTTGTACAGCTAATTGGTAAATTGGAAAATCTTTGGAATTTAATGAATTATTATTCTTGCTTGTTAAGGAATTAATTGTTACTCCTGTAAATGAGATTTAATTGATAAATTGGAATTTATCTGAATTAAAGGAATTTAATTAATATATTGAAAATTGATACATTTGAAGGAATTTGATTATTTTCGCTGATTAAATAAATTCTGTAAATCACATTGATTTAAATATCCTAGTTTTATTTCAATTGTTATTGACCTATAGTGAGTGTCAAAGTCGGCCATCTCGTCTCTACCACTTTGAGATTAGGCTTGATACTTACTGGGTACATGTGGTTTACGTATGCATACTACACTTGCTGCACTTTTTGTGCAGGATCTGAGACAGGTACTAGTGGAGGACCTATCATCATATACCCACGTCATCCAGAGGCATAGTGGTGAGCTGCCTTTCTGAGCCGTTCTGCAGCTACCAGTGTCTCTTCTGATATTTATATTCTATCTATTTTATTTCAGACAGTATTTGGAGTTTTGTATAATCTACTAGATGCTCATTCACTTATGACACTGGGTCTTGGCACACACATTGGTAGAAGTTGGTATTTTATTATTTTTTTGGAATAAAAGTTTAATCAACGTATGATTAATTTATTAGTTGGCTTGCCTAGCTGTAGTGTTGGGCGCCATCACGACCTACAGGTGAAATTGGGTTGTGACAACATGGTATCAGAGCACTAGGTTCACGTAGGTCTCACAAGTTATGAGCAGACCTAATAGAATCTTGCGGATTGGTACGGAGACGTCTGTACTTATCTTCGAGAGGCTATATGGTGTTAGGAAGCTACCTTTCTTCATATTCTATCGTACAATTGATGTAGTACTAAATATCCTTCTCTTATTCTCTCACAGATGGTGAGAACACGCTCTAATGATATTCCAGACCAGGGAAGAGCTACTCCCCTAGTTGCTAGAGGCTGAGGCAGAGGCCGAGGGAGGGCTCCAGCCCGTGGTAGAGGGCGAGGACGTCCCAGGACTATTCCGGTTATGCCGCCAGTGGATCCAGTAGAGAATCCCATTATTGAGGAGCAGGGTGAGGTGCCTGTGGCAGAGCCAGCTCCGGTGGACTTCACATCTGCACCGGGATTTCAGGATGTTATGGGTCGTATACTGCGATTCATGGATAATATGACTCAGGCCGGTTTATTTCCGACAGACCCAACCACATCTCAGGCGGGCGGGGGAGCACAGACCCCTACTGCGCAGGATTATGGACAGGCAGCTGCTGTATATCAGACCTAGGGTACATTACCCGTGGGTGGAGTCCAGCCAGTGGCAGCAGCTACACTTGAGCCCAGGCCGGCTGTAGCCGCTGATCCTCAGAAACTATTGGACAGATGGACTAGACTACATCCTCCTGTCTTCGGGGGTGAGCGACATGAGGATCCACATGATTTCATTGATCGTTGCAAGGATAGACTGTACAACATGAGGATATTGGAATCCCATGGGGTTGATTTCGCTACTTTTCAGCTAGAGGGTAGAGCCCGTAGATGGTGGCAGTCTTATGCTCTTGGCAGACCAGCAGATTCTCCTCCCATGACTTGGGACAGGTTCACCCGTATCTTCTTGGACAGGTATATTCCACCCTCCCATAGGGAAGAGTTGCGGTTTCAGTTTGAGCAGCTCCAGCAGGGTCAGATGTCAGTGACCGATTATGAGGCGAGGTTTTCTGAATTATCTCGCCATGCACTAATGATACTCCCTACTGAGGCGGAGAGAGTACGAAGGTTTATAGCTGGTTTACATACCGGTATTCAAGCTACTATGGCTCGAGAGGTTGAGATGGGTACTTCTTATGAGCGAGTTATGGAGATAGCCCGGAGGATTGAGGGTGTACGTCAGTGGAGCCAAGAGCAGATTATGAGAGATAAGAGGTTCAGGTACTCTGGAGAGTTCAGAGGTGCTCCGTCCGGGGGCAGAGGTCAGTTCGTGAGGGGACAGTCCAGCAGACCCCCATATCCAGCACCATCACCTCCTCGAGGTGCTCCAGTGCGACCTTATCTCAGTGCTATCCCAGAGAGTTCTTACCGCCCACCAGCTATTCAGGGTCCTCCCAGGGGGTATTCAGGTCCCCAGGGCCAGACACTTAGTCAGCAGCCCGTCGCACCGAAGAGTTGTTACGAGTGCGGGGATCTCAGTTACATACGGAGGTTTTGCCCAGGCTTCGGGGTAGACCAGTACAGCAGGGTCAGCAGCCTATGCTTACCGGACCAGTTGCTCCGCCAGTAGTCCGACCATCCAGAGGTGGAGGACAGGTGGGTAGGGGCCGTCCTAAAGGTGGAGGTCAGCCAGGCGGAGGCCAGCCAGTTGGCGCTCCAGCTCGGTTCTATGCTTTTTCGGCTAGACCAGATGCAGAGGCCTCAGATGCCGTGATTACAGGTATTATTTCTATTTGTGGCAAAGATGCCTCAGTATTATTTGATCCAGGATCTACGTATTCATATGTGTCATCTCTATTTGCTCTATTCCTGGGTGTTTCTCGTGAGTCCTTGAGTACTCCTGTTTATGTGTCCACTCTTGTGGGCGATTCTGTTGTGGTGAACCGGATCTACCGGTCCTGTATTATTATATTCTGTGGTTATGAAACTAGAGTAGATCTCCTATTGCTTGAGATGACCGATTTTGAAATTATTCTGGGTATGGACTGGTTATCTCCATATCATGCTATTCTAGATTGTCATGCCAAGACTGTTACCTTGGCTATTCCAGCATTGCCTGGGCTGGAGTGGAAGGGTTCGCCTGTTAGTTCATTTAATCGAGTTATTTCTTTTATAAAGGCTCAACACATAGTTGAGAAGGGTTATTTGGCTTATCTAGCCTATGTTCGGGATACTACTGTAGAGACTCCTGCTATTGATTCAGTGCCTGTAGTTCGGGAGTTTCTCGATGTATTTCTATCAGATCTTCCAAGTATGCCACCTGATCGTGATATTGATTTCTGTATTGACTTAGCTTCAGATACCCAGCCTATATCTATCCCACCGTATCGCATGGCTCCAAAAGAATTGAAAGAGTTAAAAGAACAGCTTGAAGAGTTACTAGCCAAAGGGTTTGTCAGACCGAGTGTATCGCCTTGGGGTACACCAGTATTGTTTGTGAAAAAGAAGGATGGAACAATGCAGATGTGTATTGATTATCGCCAATTGAACAAAGTCACTATAGAACAAGTATCCGTTGTCGCGTATTGATGATCTATTTGACCAGTTGCAGGGTGCTAGGGTATTCTCTAAGATCGACTTGAGGTCGGGGTACCATCAGTTGAAGATTCGGGATTCGGATGTTCCGAAGACTGCTTTCCGTACTAGATATGGTCATTATGAGTTTCTAGTAATGTCTTTTGGTTTAACTAATGCACCAGCAGCATTTATGGATCTGATGAACAGGGTATTCAGGCCATATATTGACTCATTTGTCATTGTCTTCATTGATGACATTTTGATCTACTCTCATAGTAAGGAGGAGCATGAGCAGCATATGAGAGTAGTGCTTCAGACATTGCGGGAACAAAAGCTATATGCTAAGTTCTCTAAATGTGAGTTTTGGCTAGAGTCTGTAGCATTTTGGGACATATCGTATCGGGCGAAGGTATTAAAGTTGATCCCAAAAAGATTGAGGCAGTTCAGAATTGGCATCGTCCCACTTCGGTGATGGAGATCAGGAGTTTTCTGGGTTTGGCATGTTATTATCGTCGGTTCGTGGAAGGTTTTTCATCTATTGCAGCACCTTTGACCAAATTAACCCAGAAGGGTGCCCCATTCCGATGGTCCGGTGATTGTGAAGTGAGCTTTCAGAAGCTCAAGACATCATTGTCTACAGCACCAGTGTTAGTGTTGCCTTCTAGTTCGGGGATGTATACAGTGTATTGCGACGCTTCGCGCGTTGGCTTGGGTTGTGTATTGATGCAGGAAGGGCAAGTTATTGCATATGCTTCACGTCAGCTGAAGCCCCACGAAAAGAATTATCCGGTACATGATTTGGAGTTAGCTGCGATTGTTCACGCTCTTAAGATTTGGAGGCATTATCTTTATGGGGTGTCTTGTGAAGTTTACACTGATCATCGCAGTTTGCAGTATTTGTTCAAGCAGAGGGACCTAAATTTGAGACAACGCAGATGGCTGGAGTTACTAAAAGATTATGATATTACTATCTTGTATCAACCAGGCAAAGCAAATGTAATTGCAGATGCCTTGAGCAGAAAGGTGGAGAGTATGGGTAGTTTGGCTTTCATTTCAGCAGAGGAAAGGCCATTAGCCTCAGATATTCAGTCCTTGGCTAACAGACTTGTGAGGCTGGACATTTTAGAGCCCAGCCGAGTTCTTGCATGTGTTGTGGCCCAATCTTCACTATTGGAGCAGATCAAGGCTCGCCAGTATGATGACCCACACCTGGTGGTTCTTCGTGAAAAGGTACTACGAGGTGATACCAAGGAAGTTACTATTAGAGCGGATGGTGTTCTGCGACTCCAGGATCGTCTATGTGTTCCTAATGTGGATGGGCTGAGGAAAAAGATCCTGGAAGAGGCACACAGTTCTCGATATTCTATTCATCCAGGTGCTACTATGATGTATCGTGACTTGAGGCAACATTATTGGTGGCGACGAATGAAAAAGGACATAGTTGAGTATGTAGCTCGGTGTCTAAATTGCCAGCAAGTTAAATATGAGCACCAGAGGCCAGGTGGCCTACTCCAATAGATGACCATACCAGAGTGGAAATGGGAACGAATTACTATGGATTTTGTAGTTGGGTTGTCGCGGACCTTGACGAAGTTTGATGTAGTTTGGGTGATTGTTGACAGGTTGACCAAGTCGGCATATTTTATTCCTGTTGTGACTACGTATACTTCAGAGAGGTTGGCCCAGATTTATATTCAGGAGATAGTTCGGTTGCACGGTGTGCCAATTTCCATCATATCAGATAGAGGCCCTCAGTTTACTTCACATTTCTGGAGAGCAGTACAGAGTGAGTTAGGGACCCGTGTAGAGCTCAGCACAACCTTTCATCCGCAGATCGATGGACAGTCAGAGAGGACAATTCAGATTTTGGAGGATATGCTCAGAGCATGTGTGATTGACTGTTATTTCAAATAAGGGATAAGTGAATTCGTGAAGGCGAGAGGCTAAGCGAATCAAAACAAATGAATTTTGTCGATGTTTGATATTTTGGGATAAAATATGGTCCGAGCTAAAATACCCGGTATTTATGGACTAGTACCATACAAGGTACCCAGTGGGATCGTTTCCTGCCTTTGGCCGAGTTTGCTTATAATAACAGTTACCAATCCAACATCGAGATGGCTCCATTTGAGGCTTTATATGGTTGGCGATGTCGTTCACCTATCGGATGGTTTGAGCCAGGTGAGGCTAAGTTATATGGTACTGATTTGGTAAGGGATGCCTTGGAAAAGGTAAAGTTAATTCAGGAGCGACTTCGTACAGCACAGTCCAGACAAAAGAGTTAAGCGGATCAGAAAGCGCGTGATATATCATTTATGGTAGGTGAAAAAGTTCTCTTGAAGGTTTCGCCGATGAAGGGAATTATGAGATACGGGAAGAAGGGCAAGTTGAGCCCAAGGTTTATAGGCCCATTTGAGGTGTTGAAACGAGTTGGGGAGGTTACTTATGAGCTTGCCTTGCCTCCCAGCCTATCGGGAGTTCATCTAGTTTTTTACGTATCTATGCTCCGGAAGTATCATGCCGACCTATCACATGTATTAGGCTTCAGCACAGTTCAGCTAGATAATAGCTTGGGTTATGAAGAGGAGCCAATTGCCATTGTTGATAAACAGGTTCGCCAGTTAAGATCTAAGAGGATTTCTGCAGTAAAAGTCCAGTGGAGGGGCCAACCAGTCGAGGAAGCGACTTGGGAGGTCGAGGAAGACATACAGAGCAGATATCCACACTTATTCAGCACTCCAGGTACAATTCTAAACCCGTTCGAGGACGAACGTTTGTTTAAGAGGTGGAGAATGTAATGACCCAACCGGTCATTTTAACTTTTAGAACCCCGTTCCCTAAAATAAAACTTCATGTAGGTGCTTGTAATGATTTATGACTTGCGGGGATGGTTGGTTCGGGATTTGGAAGTGTTTGGGGTGAAACCAGAACACTTGGTTCCTTAAGTTGGCCTTAAAGTGCTAAGTTTGACTTCGGTCAACATTTTTGTGGAAACAACCCCGGAATAGAATTTTGATAATTCCAACAGCTCCGTATGGTGATTTTGGACTTAGGAGCGTGTTCAGAATTTTATTTGGAAGTCCGTAGTTAAATTAAGCTTGAAATGGCTAAAAATAAGAATTTAAGTTTGGAAGTTTGACCGATGAGTTGACTTTTTGATACCGGAGTCGGAATCCAGTTTTGAAAATTTTCATAGCTCCGTTATGTAATTTATGACTTGTGTGTAAAATTTGAGGTCAATCGGAGTTGATTTGATAGGTTCTGACATTGATCGTAGAAGTTGAAAACTCTTAGTTTTATTAAGCTTGAATTGGGGTATGATTCATGGTTTTAGCGTTGTTTGATGTGATTTAGAGGTTCGACTAAGTTCGTATGATGTTTTAGTACTTGTTGGTATATTTGGTTGAGGTCCCGAGGGCCTCGGGTGAGTTTCGAATGGTTAACGGATCAAAAGTTGGACTTAAAAAGCTGCTGCAATTTTCTCTTCTGCTGCATATTCTGGGCTGTGATCAAGCCTTAGATCGAGCCCCAGATATCGAGCCTCAGATCGAGCCCCAGATATCGAGCCCACGATCGAGGCCTGAGTCGAAGCCAGGGATGAGGCTCAGTATCGAAGCCTCGATCGAAGGCAAGGCTCGAGGGCATGATCGAAGATAAGGCTCGAGGGCTAGGATCGAGACCCATGCTCGATGCCCTGATCGAAGGCTCAAGCTCGATGCTATGATTGAGGCTATGATCGAAGGCCCAACCTCGATACCCTGATCGAGGCCATGACCGAGGTCCAGGCTCGAGCCTGTGATCGAAGTCACGATCGAAGGTAAGGCTCGATGGCATGATCGAAGGTATGGCTCGAGGGCTAGGATCGAGGCCCAACCCTCGATGCCCTGATCGAAGGCACATGTTCGATGCCGCGATCGAGGCCCTGTTCGAGGCCCAGTTCCGAACTGTTGGGCAGTTATAAAAACAGAGGACATTCGTCCCATTTGCAATTTTTGGCGAACTTGAGCTTGAGGAGAGGCAACTTTTGGCAGATTTTCAAGGGAAAAACATTGGGGTAAGTGATTCTAACTCGGATTTGATCAATATACAAGAATATATCATTGTTTTCACGATTTAATTAGTGTTTTGAGATTGAAATTTGGAAAAGTTTAGAAATCTCATAGAAACGAAATTTTGAGATTTTGGTATCGATTCGGAGTCGGATTTGAGTGAAACTGGTATGGTTGGACTCGTAATTGAATGGGTTGTCGGATTTCATAACTTTTGCCGGATTCCGAGATGTGGGCCCCGCGGGCAAATTTTTAATTAATTTCGGATCTTTTCTTTAAAATGTTGTATTTTCTTATAGAATTGATTCCTATAATATTTAGTGATTGTATCGAATTATTTTGGCTAGATTCGAGCCAGACGGAATTGGATAATCGTGGAAAAGGCCTTATAGAGGATTAAATTGGAGCAAGACGAGGTAAATCTTGTGAGGGGGAAATTACCTCATAGGTGATTAAGATTAAATAATTATTGCTAATTGTGGGGGGCTACGTACGCACGAGGTGACGAGAGTCCGTGCGTAGCTACTATTAATGCTAAAGTCCGGGTAATTTAGGACTCAAAGTATGTATTACTTGTGTAAATTATATTTTTTGATTAATTAATATTAATTGATATATATGAATATATTGTGAATTATTTGATAAAGATATTAAAGGATAAAAATCTCATAGGCTTGATTTCTATTTAAATCAATTAATTGTCAAAAGAAATTGTTCTCCTCCCAAATTTATCATATAATAAACATATTGTCCTTCCGGAGGCATATAAGAAAATGTCCTCCTTTCTTGTGGAGCGGGCCGAACGCCTCGGCAGGATAGATGCATCTATGGATCGCGCCGCACGTCCCTCGACAGTGTACACGACACTCTGGATCGGGCCGTACGTCCTCGGCAGAAATCGTGCTTAATAATAATAATAATTACACGATACTTTAATAATTTATTTCAGCTTGTAAAGCTAATTAGTAAATTGGAAAATCTTTGAAATTTAATGAATTATTATTCTTGCTTGTTAAGGAATTAATTGTTACTCCTGTAAATGAGATTTAATTGATAAATTGGAATTTATCTGAATTAAAGGAATTTAATTAATATATTGAAAATTGATACATTTGAAGGAATTTGATTATTTCCGCTGATTAAATAAATTCTGTAAATCACATTGATTTAAATATTCTAGTTTTATTTCAATTGTTATTGACCTATAGTGAGTGTCAAAGTCGGCCATCTCGTCTCTACCACTTTGAGATTAGGCTTGATACTTACTGGGTACACGTAGTTTACGTACTCATACTACACTTGCTGTACTTTTTGTGCAGGATCTGAGACAGGTACTAGTGGAGGACCTATCATCACATACCCACGTCATCCAGAGGCATAGTGGTAAGCTGCCTTTCTGAGCCGTTCTGCAGCTACCAGTGTCTCTTCTGATATTTATATTCTGTCTATTTTATTTCAGGCAGTATTTGGAGTTTTGTATAATCTACTAGATGCTCATTCACTTGTGACACCGGGTCTTGGCACACACATTGGTAGAAGTTGGTATTTTATAATTTTCTTGGAATAAAAGTTTAATCAATGTATGATTAATTTATTAGTTGACTTGCCTAGCTGTAGTGTTGGGCACCATCACGACCTACAGGTGAAATTGGGTCGTGACATATATCACAATGACATCCAAACCTTGTTTATTGCACAGGAGTGGACACAATTACATGCATGAACTCTCAACATCTTTAAAAAGAAAACATTAAGCAAAGAAGCTTCTCGTCTCAAATCTCTGTAGAAACTTGAAATGAATTCATCAGCTTTCTCATCCACGCGACTGTTAACCTTCTTCATATTTACTGTAAAACACATTAAGAACTGGTTGACGAAAACATTGAACAAGTTCTTCAATAAGATTAAAGATCAGTTCTCAATTCAATTTATTTGAATCATTAGCAGATATGCGTCAATTTCTTTATTTTTGCACCATATTTAGTAGACAAATTAATAAGAATCCAGGTTTGATTTTCTTCTTTTCTTAGGAATATTCAGTACCTAGTATGGCTGTCGACTTTTTCCTTATAAATTTCACCTTTTTAGTAATTATCTTGAATAGCATAAAATAAAATAAAAACTAATCCAAACATAAGAAATGAATCTATCAAAGAATAACCCACACAATAAATGGAACGACCAGTCAATAGAAATAGAAAATAAAATAAATATTTATTATTGCATTAGAAACTTCGTACACAGAAAATAGATAAATTGAACTTCAAACAAATAATTTTATAAATTTTACAATTTAATATCGTATATTTGAAAGAAATCAATTAAAAAATAGTGAAGCGGTGCCGAGAGATGCGAAGCGATGCGAGTTTATGAGGTGCCGGGCGGTGCGGATTGAAAACAGTAAATTATGTTATGGGAGGCTGGGCGGATTAAAGCCTTCCCGGGATTAAAAGAGTTTGTCTCACACAACAGCACGGCACCATATGCCATCCCTACCGTGGGGATGATTATGGTGGAAAATAAGGTTTTGAATGGCGGCTTTGCCTGCAATTTTGCCACGTGTCATTAATAAGTTGAGATCAAGCATTAGTTTTCTCTTTGATAAGCCTTTCCTCAGCATGAAATAAGCCACTCGGACTATATTCCAGAACTTTTTTGCCATTACTGGTAAATTTTTATCCATCTCTTTGGAAGATGAGGTGGAGGAAGGACATTGGTGGCCGTGGGTATTATTATTATGGTGGAACATGAGGTTTTGAATGGCGGCTTTGCTAGCAATTTTGCCACGCTTCACTAATAAGTTGAGATCAAACATTTGTTTCCTCTTTGATAACCCTTTTCTCAGCTTGAAAAAAGCTACTCGGACTATTTTCCAGAACCTTTTTGCTGTTACTGGCAAATTCTGATCCATTTTTCTGTCTAACTCTCGATTTCTGACGTGCAAGACTTTTTTTTGGATTTCGAATTTTTGGTTGGTTCACTTAAGGAGAGAGAATTGATCAAGAAAGCTTTTGAGAAGAGTTGGTAGAGATGTGAGTTTATGTGTAAGCAACATATGAGTGGTCTATATATAGGGGCCTATAGAGGAAGAGGAAGCCGGAACCTAAATGTGATTGTTTTGGACTCAAATGACTGAAATGAGTGAAAAACAAATATTGTGACCAAATTATATATAGCGCATTTTAAAAGGGCGTTATAGGTATAACGCCTTTTATAAAGACGCTATGGTCTGAGGTATAGCGCATTTATAAATGGCGCTATATATATTTTGTGGGCCCACAACTCTTCTGCGCTTAACTAACATAACAATAATTCAAATGGGTATAGCGCCCTTTGAAAGGGGGCATCGAATTAGAATTACTGACGATCATGCTGCAGCGCATCCTGCGATAAAGAGGCGACGTGATGAGGATGATCCTGATAGCGTAGCCGGGCGGGATGGGATGCGCCTCAGGCCAGCGGCTGCATTGAAGCACACATGTTGTGGGACGCATTGATTTGTTTTTGTATTTTATGTAAATATTATTTTATGTAAATAATAGCAACAATTTTTAGTGTTTACATTATATGCGCATTATGTTTTTATTTTTCCGGTTCTTTGTTATTTTAATACTACAACACAAATACAAACATAGCAACTAAACATAATTTAAATTCAGTACAACTAATGAAAATACATGACACGGAAAGCATAAAGATAAAATACTACGCTCAACACATACATGTCATTGTTTAGTCACTACCGCCTAGTATTTTCTGCTCCAACCACTTAAATTTCTCTTCCAGCCTATTTTTTTCTTCTTCCGCCTCTTTTAGTTTCTCCTGCAATACTACAATTTCTCGTTTTATTTCAGACTCACGGCATTGGTATTCACAGTTCATATCCCAAATATACTGTAAAGATCGTTTGTAGCATTCCCGCTTAATGGGTTCATCAAGCCATACCTCAAAATTATAATAATTTTCTTCATTGCCTCCAAATCTGTTTACACACATCCAGTATCTGCGCCCAACATGACCATCGGACCAACATTCCTTCACCATACAACGTTTGCCACAATATCACATTGGTACACAATTGTGTCCAGACATTTGTTAATGCAAAAAAACCATGCTTTATGGAAAGTTTTGCTATTTGTTTTGGTTAAGCGCATATAATAAGTAAAATGCGCTAGTTATTTATAGGCAAGACAACACACATAACGTAGTATTTAACCGCACTATGCTTCGCGTGTTAAAGATTCTTTCGGGTACAATACAGCTTTTGCAGGCGGGCAGCTTTTCAGGTCGACAAGACAACACACATAACGTAATATTTACCCGCACTATCCTATTACATACGGGATTAGGACTAATTTTATATATATATATATATATATATATATATATATATATATATATATATATATATATATATATATATATCAAACATCTTCCTCCTCCGACAATGTAGTTTTCTAATAATTTTAGATTGAAATTCGAAAGTCAACGTAATAAGTTTGATTTTTTAATCCAATACTATTTTTGATAACGTGAACGGGAGGGAGAAATTTATTAATTTACTCCACTGATAATGTTAAATATCAATAAGATTTAACAACAATGGAAACATAATTTTATTTGATACATTTTGCAACATAAACAAGTACATACACTTATTACAACCACATTACGGAAACAAAACACTACGTGCATCCTCGATAGTTGGGTACATTAGATGAACTTCCACCAGGAGCTGGATTATTACCGCCACCCAAACCAGCTGAAGGACATTTTCGACGGTTGTGTCCTGTTTGCGAGCATATACCAAATTTGTGCGCATAAACGGTATCACCAACATCCATTTGGTTTCGTATACGCGTTCTTTTTTGCACCCGTCGCTGACGCAAAAACTCCTTGTTACACCCCATTTTAAATAGTTTCGGCGGCCAATAATGCTCAGTACCCACTTGCTGCAACTGCCCACTATAGGTGTTTAAGTATGCAAAAATACTATATTATTTATCAATATAGTTGGTTGGCCTTAAACCTATATGCTGAAAGCACTTGATGGAATGTGAGCACGGCATGTGGTAGATGGACCATTTTTCACAAGAGCATAACCTTCTAGATTCATTTATGGTATGTACACTATTCCCCCGATTTTGATGGATAGCGGTGCGAACTTCAAAAATATTTCGATCGTGATCATACTGTAAAAATGAATGCCAATGTACTCGCCCCCTATATTTCTCAAATCTTTTCATTGGTAGTGGCATAAATTTAACACCCTTTTCTATCAATGACGTTGCAGCTGCAGCCCTTTAAACAAACCTCTCTGCTGTCTTCTTGAATGACATTCGCACTATGGCAATGAGATGTAATCCTCGTGCAGACTTCAATAACCCGTTGAAAGACTCTGACATATTTGTAGTCAGAATTCCCCATCTTCTGCCAGAATTCCCCATCTTCTGCCACCATCCGTATGCAAAGTCCACTTTTTAGGCTTATGTCGCATCAACCAACGATAGACTGCCTCGACTTCCTGCCTGATAGATTCCATGTGCCTCCGGAATTTATGTTCTTAGTGATCTGTTGCATCCATCCACATTAAATCATGCAAATCCTTGTTGGGATGTGCCTTCTGGAAATTGGCCTTCAAGCGCCTCACACAGTAATGGTGATAGGCATACGGTTCTTGCCATGCAGGCAAATTCTCTACAGAACTTATAAAATCACCATGCCGATAAGATATTAGACAAATACCTGAAAGCTGTTTGACAAAGTGCTCTTTCAAGTGGTTCAAAAATAGTGTCCACATCTTTTGTCTTTCATTGGCACAAATAGCAAAAGCTAAAGGAAATATACTTCCATTAGCATCTATTGCAATGGCGATCAACAGCTTATTATCATACTTTCCATTGACATGAGTGTCGTCTATGGATATTACTGGCCGGCAATCCAGAAAACCATCAATTGCTGGTTTAATTGCTCAGAACACGTATTTGAATATATATTCTTGTATTCCCGGACCCCGCTCAAGTTTCCATTCAACGATGATCCTGGGGTTAAAGTGTTATAATGCGGCCATGTACCTGGGTAGAGCTGTAAATGACTTATCCCAGTTACCATTGCGCCCGAGAAATGCCTTTCTTTCGGTAATGCTATAGCTATATTCCTGGTGGACGGATGTAATGCACTCTTTGATATTGTATCTTATGGATGCTTCAATGTGTGGAATCAGGATAAGAGAAATCAAGTCAACATCCAAGTTGAAGTGATTCCCACTGAATGTGTTCATTTCACAAGTGTGGGTGCCAATGTATTTACCCACTTTCCACATACCTGTTTTCTTCTTGCTCGCACGCAACATCCAATTACAACCCGTAAACCATCTACGGCAAACAACCTTGTATACATCCGAGTTGACTCCCATACCGTCATGCCACGATACTCTTTCACGCTGTACATTTTCGCCGCCCTGCTTAGGCGCATTTTATCAGGAAAAAGCATGCCCTTTGCCATCACCGTTGGTCTAGACTCATCCCACACTGCTGTCCGAATTTTTTCAATATCCCTTGTGAGGGCATCCACATCCGGCATTCTTGGCAAATGATCAAGGTAGGGAATCTCCCTTGAATGAAACGACACTTGGGACTCGTACACTATTGGTCTAACGGGGGTGGAGTATGCTCCCTTGTCAAATCAGGTCCAGCATTCTCTTCCTCCTCATCACCACCCTCATCAGGGAAGGGTGTGTCATCTCCGGACTCATCGACATTGTTGTCATAATCACTGTTCTCTTCCTGACTCTGTGCATCTGCCAGATCCCGATTAAATATGTCGTCTTTGGGCAATTGAGTCATGACAGGAGGTTCAACTTGCTCGTTTTCACTGCACAAACAACAAAATAATGAGCTACTCAAATTGATAAATACTTTACATATAGCTATATCACTTCACTTACAAGTCGTAATGTATTGACATCCCACGATGGACATTATCCTGTTGGTGATGACTCTCGAATGGACAACCATGAATCAACACACCACAACTACATATATTCCAACTAGGCGTGGGTTCATAACTTGTAAAATTCATATCTGGCTGGTACCCCCTGTGGAATATATGAGTGTTAATACAAATTCAATACAACAAAAATAAATATTATAACACAAAAGAAAATTAAAGTTTAACACTCGTCTTGTGGATTATGTAAAGTAGGAGAGAAATTATTTCCTCGCTCTACATTCGCCCATGGAGATAAGTTTAAATCAGGCCAAACTCTTTCAACCAGAACCTGTTCGGCAAAAACTACTCCAGAATAACCACCCGATGACTGAGGGTTATCCCTATTTTGCGCAACCTCATTATTGCGAATGTCTTCAACCTTCACGTACATTTTTAATATTTTTATCAAAAGAAATTCCCGATATTCATCTGGAGTACTCAAAAAATCACTCAAAGTTTCATCATCCTCGATGTTAAATTTAGTGTAACAAGCAACCCCTTGCGGAGTGACAGAATATGGATATCTTCCGGTTACTTTAAGGTTCACCGAACGATTGCTCACACTCAGTTTGTTACACAACAACGATATCATTCTATCATATTCCATTATAAATGGCAACTTAACATGACACTGTGGAGATAAACTATAGCTCACTGAGTTATTCGCCACCACAACCTCATCCCCTCCCCCCTCCCCCCCCCCCCCCCCCCCGTATAATGAAACCCTTATTTTTTACTCTTCAGACATTATAACAAAATGCTTGAGAATTTAACAAGAAGAAAATTTTAACAGGAGTTGAGAATACTTCTGAATGGATTTTTGCAAAATCCTTAACGCCTTTAAAAAAGGCAATGTCGTCAGTCCAGCAGTAACCTACAGAAGAATAAGTCAGCTCAGTATATGAAAATATATATTAGTAATGTACGTGTTAAGTCACAAAAATTTAAATTGGCTTACCATGATCTCGTCGGGCTCCTGAATATAGTCATCTGTCGCAGCCAGGTCAATATCGCACAAAGTGGCCTCTGTGACGGCAAGGATGAAGCCTTAATAAGAAAAACATAAAGATATTTATGGCTAATCAATGAGATAAAAACAAATTTAAATTTAATAGTAATACAAACATACCTGCACATGTGAAAGATCCCCAGCACCCCTCGATGATAAGCCATAACTCAGTCGGCGCCCACTATCCACATCTCGGGTTGGCCAATCATCAGCAGCGGTTGATGGGCCTGGAAAGTACTGATCCCAATCCTCTCGTGTAATGCTCGTGCACGTGATCAAAAATGGATATGACGGGGTCACCTGCGAAGTCCCTGGAGTGAGCTGAAGCTGAAGGTTGTATGACGGCATGTTGTTGTGATGGTACTCTGGCTCATGGAGGTCACCCGGCTAATCAGCTCCAACATCCTCAACAGGTGCCTCAACGCCCCCTTGCTGGGGACCACCTCCTCACCAGGCCCCACGAACCCGTGGGACAGCCCTGCCTCATGGGATAGCCCTACCTCATGGGACATCCCTACCTCGATAGTAGTGCTCTAGCGCCACATAAGCAGGGTCGTGTCCTAAGCGCTCAATTCAGTGTTTTAAAAGGCATTTTTGGGACTCGTCCGGGGCTCGCCCCTGGGTGGGGCACTTGCAAAACGCCATGGGGCTCATGCATGGGGCTTAGTTTTGTGAGGCTTACGCCCCAAGCGCCCAACCGTGCGCCCTACACACGCCTAACACCCAACGCTCGGGGCTCGCATAACAGTTCTAACGCAAATCACGTGTTGAATTTCCTAATTAATATCGTTGACCTTCAAAATTCTTTAACAAATTAATGATAAAAGTTCTATTCATCGATAGAAATATGAAGATTGAGCATAACTCTAATAATGAAACATAGTATTGCGAATTTATATCTTCACTTGTTATTAGTCGTGCCTTAGTTCATTTGTCCCTCCTTGTTATACACTTTTATTAATTTGATATCTTAAACTAATTTGAATTTATTCATGAAGGAGAAATATTTTAATTATCGTACTAATAAGATTTTATTAATTATTTACTTTTAGGAAGGTAAAATGTGGAGTTTGATCATTTTTTTAAAGAAATTGTAAGATTTTAAATTATTTGAAAATTAAAGACGTTATACGTGATTTGTATGCATTAGTTATACTTAAGAATCATGTGTGTGTGTATATATATATATATATATATATATATATATATATATATATATATATTGTTTTCAATTTTTATGCAATTTTACCTATTTAGAAATATTTACTGTCATTATATTATTTTATAAAATATTAAAAACTAAATACCTATGGGGCTTACGCCCCGTGCCTCGGGGCTTATGCCTTGCTGAGGCATATGTAAAATGCCTCGTCTTACGCCTACGCCTTTTAAAACACCGGCGCTCATCCTCTCGGGCTCGCTATTGTGTCCGGGCAGCCAGCTCTGTAACCTGTCGGCCTTACTCATCCAAAGTGGCCGCTCCCTCGCCGGCATGCTGCTGCATCTGCAGTCTCAACTGGTGGAACAAATGTAGGCCAATAGCCTACACAACATGTAAAATATAAATTACAGAATACTAGGTTACAGTTATAAGAAAGAATACCAAATAACATACCAATGCCTCATGCCTCCCGGCGTATGGAACGTACCGACCGCCAGCGCGATGAATGGGATTCGCGATGAAAAGTCGAGTAACGCCGCGGTACCAGCCCATATAATCATGCTCAGTATCCGTCCGGCGCAGTGAAGGGGGACGGAATCAGGTCAACTTGCCGGTCCCAAGTATCAATCTGCGCCTCTAGCCACGCCACGTATGCCTAATCCACCCTGGAACGATCATCCCGCTGGATATGTGTGGTCTGCCAGGTGGGCGGTGGCGGTACATGCTGCGAACGGCCAAACTGGCGTAGTACCCGCTCGGTGGCATGATACTCCACAATATCAAGGCACATCAATGGGACAGAAGAGCTCCAAATAAGTCGGCTGGCCGAGCAATAATCGGGCAAGCCAGCTATCAGCGCGTCGCTGTATGGCGTCCACATGAACTATTAAGTAACAACAGAAAACGTGAGTAAACGTAACACATGTGAAGCCAGGCCAAGTAAACTTAGATATACATTTACCTGTGCGCCCTCAATCAAATCAACCAATTCCTACATAAGGGGAGATCATGTCGAACCTCGTACTCTTCTCCATATCCCCGTCGGAGAACCCACCTCCTAGCTAGAGGGAGAAACGGAGGTGGTACAACTGGAGCTAATGGTAGTAAAGGTGGCTGCAATTACATGAACCACTCCCAGGCCCAAACCTAACATACAAAGTGGACGTAAAATTTAAGATATATTTTTACTGGTATGTTATAATGAATAGAGTATTCAAATATGTTTTCACATGTAGCTGCAATAATCTAGCAACGTCACGATGGGTGCCCATGGTCGCCCGGCACATCTGCCTATACAAGTAGGTGAGAACAGCATCACCCCAACTGTACTGGGGTAAATCATCTAGCCGCTCAAGATGATGAAGAAATCTCAAGCTAACTAGGTTCCCTGAAGTGTTCGGGAACAAGACCCCTCCAAACATAAGGAGTAGCAGCAACCTCGTGTACCGGTGAATATGCAGCTCCGGTGTATCGCATGTGATGTCAGGGTGCATACCTCCAAATGGTCTCGGATAGTCGTCAACTGCAGACGACTGGCCCCAGCCAGTGCAGTCTCCTCTAGTGGCCAGAAACCAGTGAGCTGTTGCAGCATGTCCAGGTACTGCCCACCTGTCAGCTCTCTCATGGCCTGCGGCAGAGCAACGGGGTGTCCATCAACGGGCAGCCCATATATAACCTCCAAGTCCTGCAGTGTGATGGTGGCCTCGCCAATGGGCAAGTGGAATGTGTGCGTCTCCGGTCGCCACTGTCACGACCCTAAATTTCCTCCGTAGGAGGTCGTGATTCGCACCTAGTTTCTAAGACTAGGTAAGCCTATCAATGCGGAATAATAATAGATATCTGAAATAAATAAACTACAATTCAAACAATTGCAACTCCCAAAACCCGGTAGAAATAAGTCACAAGCTTCTAAGAATTTATTCTCTATGTCTCTATACATCAGAGTCTAAAAAAATAAGGAAGACAACATAGTAAGATAGAAGGGGACTCCGGAGTCTGCGGACGCTGGCAGATATACCTCGAAGTCTCCTCGTACAGCTAGTTTACTGATGCCTGGTCTGATAAGATGTACCTGGATCAGCACAAAAAGATGTGCAGAAGCATAGTATGAGTACACCACAACGGTACCCAGTAAGTTCCAAGCCTAACCTAGGTAGAGTAATGACGAGGTCAGGTCAGGCCCTACTGAAAAATAAATAATAACATGGTAAAATGTTTAACAATATAATAAAATAAAATAACAATGTAAATGAATCAAATAGTATGTCCCCATTTAATTACACCAAATAATGGCAATTAATACCTCGTGGAAGCAAAACAAAATTCTTTTCAACTTTAAGAAAATCACAACAATAATCAAAGGCAACTGCGGCCATAAATCAATATCCACAAGAGCACTCCCGAGGTACTGTCTCGTAGTCCCAAATCATAAATAAATTCACAATATCTCATTTTCTTATATCACTGCGGGAGCCTTCACAATTTATTTTAAAGAAAATATTTTTTCCGAAATAGCATCCCGCGTTTTAGCCATCCTTATCACACCGCATGATTTCTAGTAGTTTTCCCTACTAGCCATGCGTATCAAGCCACCCTTATCTCACCACATGCGTTTCAATACCCAGACCTTATACCACCGCATGCGTATCAATATCACAATAAATCACAATTTGCACCTCAAGTGCCCAATATTTCAATTTGCCAAAATAAATCAACAACAATACTTTTCCATAATAAAGAGCTCACGGCTCATGCCAAAATAATCCAACAATAATATTTTTCCACAATAAAGAGCTCATGACTCCATCAAAATGAGCACGAAAATCTCACAAAATATTCGGGAATAAATAACTCAACAAAATAATATTTCAAAATTTTAATACGTTACTTCAATACCAAATTTAAAATGTCAAATAATTTATATTAATAATATTTAATTTAAAGAAAATCACCCCTCAAATAATGCACAGAATAAAAGAAACCAAGTTTCAACTAAACAAGTAAAACAATTAGCAGAAAAAGGTCAAGAAAATTTAAAGTATAAACATTTAAATCAATGATGAAAAATATAACCAAGAAAAATTATTTAATTAATATGGAACAACGATCTACACAATTTAAATACATAATCTTTCACATTTAGCCCGTGTACACGACTTTCAACGCATTTCAATTTATCACTTCAATACCAATCCTACGGGAAATTTTTCCCACACAAGGTTAGACAAGTCACTTACCTCGACTTGCTCCAATTTAACGAAGTAGTATGACTTTTCCTCGATTTTCCGACTCTGATGGCAAAAGGCACGAAATCCCCAGTTTTATAAAACTGCCGAGGCAGCCATCGATCATGGATTCGATATTTATGGCCCTCGATCTTGGCCTCGGTCATACACCTCGATCCTGGGCCTTCGATCACTGGTCTCGGTCATAGGCCTCGATCCTCGGCCTTCGATCATGGCCCTCGAGCTTGCCTTCGATCATGGACCTCGAGCCTTGCCTTCGATCATGGCCCTCGAGCATGCCTTCGATCATTGCCCTCGAGCCTTGTCTTCGATCATGGCCCTCAAGCCTGGCCTTCGATCCTCGGCTCGATTTCTGGGCTCGATTTCCAGCAGAAGAAGATTTGCAGCAGCTTTTTGCAGCAACTGTTTAAGTCCAACTTTTGATCCGTTAACCATCCAAAACTCACCCGAGGCCCTCGGAACCTCAACCAAATACACCAACAAGTCCTAAAATATCATACGAACTTATTTGAAATCTCAAATCATATCAAACAACGCTAAAATTGTAATTCATACCCCAATTCAAGCTTAATGAAACTTAAGAATTTTTAACTTCTACATTCGATATTGAAACCGATCAAATCAAGTCCGATTGGCCTCAAATTTTGCACACAAGTCACAAATGACATAACGGAGCTATGAAAATTTTCGGAACTGGATTCCGACCCAGATATCAAAAAGTCAACTCCCTGATCAAACTTTTAAACTTAAATTTCTATTTTAGCCATTTCAAGCCTAATTTAACTACGGACTTCTAAATAAAATTCTGAACACGCTCCTAAGTCAAAAATCACCATACGGAGATGTTGGAACCATCAAAATTCTATTCCGGGGTCGTTTTCTCAAAATGTTGACCGAAGTCAAACTTAGCATTTTAAGGCCAACTTAAGGAACCAAGTGTTCCGATTTCAACCTGAACACTTCCAAATCCCAAACCAACCATCCCCGCAAGTAATAAATTTATAAAAGCACATACGAGGAGTTTTATTTAGGGTAACGGGGTTCTAAAAGTAAAAATGACCGATTGGGTCACTACATTCTCCAGCTCTTAAATAAATGTTTGTCCTCGAACGGATTTAGAATTATACCTGGAGTGGTGAAAAGATGAGGATAACGGCTGCGCATATCATGCTCAGTCTCCCAAGTCGCCTCCTCGACCGGATGACCCCACCCCTGAACCTTCACGGAAGCAATGTTCTTTGACCTCAGCTTTCGAACCTGCCTATGTAAAATAGCCACTGGTTCCTCAACATAAGATAAATCCTTGTCCAACTGAACTGAACTGAAGTCTAACACATAAGACGGATCGCCATGATACTTCTGGAGCATAGAAACATGGAATACCGGATGAACTGCAGAGAGACTAGGTGGTAGTACAAGTCTATAAGCCACCTCTCCAACTCTTTCAAAAATCTCAAAAGGCCCAATATACCTAGGGCTCAACTTGCCCTTCTTCCTGAACCTCATCACACCCTTCATAGGCGAAACTCGGAGCAGGACCCGCTCACCAACCATGAATGCAACATCACGAACCTTCTGATCCGCATAACTCTTCTTTCTAGATTGGGTTGTATGAAGTCGATCCTGAATCAATTTAACCTTTTCCAAAGCATCCTGAACCAAGTCTGTACCCAATAGCCTAGCTTCACCCGGTTCGAACCAACCCACTGGAGACCGGCACCGCCTACCATACAAGGCCTCATACAGAGCCATCTGAATGCTCCACTGTTGACTGTTGTTATAAGCAAACTCCACGAGTTGTAAGAACTGATCCCAAGCACCCCCAAAATCTATCACACACGCCCGAAGCATATCCTCCCATATCTGAATAGTGCGTTCGGACTGCCCGTTCGTCTGAGGGTGAAATGATGTACTCAACTCTACCCGAGTACCAAACTCTCGCTGTACAGCCCTCCAAAACCGTGAGGTAAACTGTGTACCCCGATCAGAGATGATAGATACCGGTACACCGTGAAGTCTGACAATCTCACGAATATAGATCCGAGCCAACTGCTCGGAAGAGTAGGTAGTCAACACAGGAACGAAATGAGCTGACTTGGTCAACCTATCCACAATCACCCAAACTGCATCAAACTTCCGCTGAGTCCGTGGAAGTCCAACAACGAAATCCATAGTGATCCGCTCCCATTTCCATTCTGGAATCTCTAACTTCTGAAGCAGTCCCCCCGGTCGTTGATGCTCATATTTCACTTGTTGACAACTTAGACACCGAGCTACATACTCCAATATGTCTTTCTTTATCCGCCTCTACCAATAGTGCTATCTCAAGTCCTAATACATCTTTGCAGCACCCGGATGAATGGAGTACCGCAAACTGTGAGCCTCCTGGAGAATCAACTCACGCAAACCATCTACATTAGGCACACAAAGCCTGCCCTGCATCCATAATACATCGTCATCTCCAATAGTGACTTCCTTAGCATCACCGTGTTGAACTGTATCCTTAAGGACAAGAAGATGGGGGTCATCATATTGACGCTCTCTGATACGATCATAAAGAGAAGACTGAGAAACCACATAAGCCAAAAACTCGGCTCGGCTCGAAAATATCCAACCTGATAAACTGGTTGGCTAAGGCCTGAACATCCAACGCTAAAGGCCTCTCTTCTACCGGTAAATATGCTAAGTTGCCCAAACTCTCCGCCTTAAGACTCAAGGCACCGGCCACTACATTGGCCTTCCCGGGATGACAGAGAATGGTGATATCATAATCCTTAAGCAACTCCAACCATCTCCGCTGCCGCAAATTAAGATCCTTTTGTTTAAACAGATGCTGTAGACTCCGATGATCGGTGTAGACCTCACAATGGACATCGTACAAATAATGCCGCCAAATCTTCAAGGCATGAACAATAGCTGCTAACTCAAGGTCGTGGACCGGATAATTCTTCTCATGTACCTTTAACTATCTGGACGCGTAGGCAATCACCCTACCATCTTGCATCAATACTGCGCCGAGACCAATACGCGATGCGTCACAATACACAGTATAAGACCACCGTAAGTAATACCAATATTGGGGCTATAGTCAAAGCTGTCTTGAGCTTTTGGAAGATCTCCTCACATTCCTCGGTCCACCTGAATGGAGCAAACTTCTGGGTCAATTTGGTCATAGATGCAGCAATAGAATAGAAACCCTCTACAAATCGGCAATAATACCCTGCCAAACCAAGAAAACTCCGGATCTCCGTAGCTGAGGACGGTTTGGACCAACTCTGCACTACCTCAATCTTCTTCGGATCTACCTTGATCCCCTCGCACGAAACTATATGACCCAAACATCCCACTGAATCAAGCTAGAATTCACAGTTTAAAATTTTTGCATATAACTTATTTTCTCTCAAAGTTTGAAGCACAATCCTCAAGTGTTGTTCATGATCTTCCTGACTTCGGAAATACACCATAATGTCGTCAATAAACACAATGACGAAAGAATCAAGATAGGGCTGAAATACACTATTCAATAAGTGCATAAATGATGTTAGGGCGTTAGTTAGCATGAATGACATTACAAGGAATTCATAATGACCATACCGAGTCCTAAAAGCAGTCTTCGGGATATCTGGTTCCCGAATCTTCAACTGATGATAGCCTGAACGCAAGTCAATTTTAGAGAATACCCTGGCACCCTGAAGCTGATCAAATAGGTCATCAATACGTGGCAATGGATACATGTTCTTCACTATAACCTTGTTCAGCTGGCGGTAATCAATACACATTTGCATAGAACCATCCTTCTTCTTTACAAATAAGAC
Organism: Nicotiana tomentosiformis; assembly: GCF_000390325.3. Lineage (NCBI taxonomy): Eukaryota > Viridiplantae > Streptophyta > Magnoliopsida > Solanales > Solanaceae > Nicotiana > Nicotiana tomentosiformis. Next base: position 129,726,366 of record NC_090817.1, read on the forward strand.
AGGAGCACTCCAAGGCGATACACTGGGCCGAATAAAGCCCTTATCAAGCAATTCCTGTAATTGTTCTTCTAATTCTTTCAACTCTGCTGGGGACATACGATATCGTGGAATAGAAATGGGCTGAGTGCCCGATAACAAATCAATGCCAAAGTCAATATCCCTGTCGGGTGGCATACCCGGAAAATTCGCTGGAAATATATCAGGAAAATCCCTTACTACAGGAACTGACTCCACGGTAGGAGTATCAATACTAACATCTCTCACATAAGCTAGATACGTATTACACCCCTTATCAACCATTCATTGAGCTTTAAGAAATGAAACAACCATGCTAGGAACATGATCCGAGGTACCTCTCCACTCCAGTCGTGGTAGACCTGGCATAGCCAACGTCACCATCTTAGCGTAACAATCAAGAATAGGGTGATAGGGCGACAACCAGTCCATGCCCAAAATAATATCAAAATCCACCATACTGAGCAATAATAAATCAGCCCTGGTCTCAAAACCACTAATAACAATTAAACACGGCCGATACACACGGTCCACAATAATAGATTCACCCACGGGTATAGATACATAAACAGAAAAACTCAAGAAATTACGTGATATGCCCAAATACGGGGCAAAATAAGATGACACATAAGAATAAGTGGAGCCTGGATCAAATAAGACTGATGCATCTCTATGACAGACCGGAATAATAACTGTGATAACAGAATCGGATGCAACGACCTCTGTCCTAGCAGGAAGGGCATAATATCTGGCCTGGTCTCCCCCTCTAGGGCGACCTCTACTTGTCCGACCTCCACCTCTAGCTGGCTGTGCAGGTGGAGTGGCAACTGGTCCAGTAATCATGGCCTGAGAAGCCTGAGGGCCCTGTGGAATAGGTGGGGCTTGAGAAATATGTGGAGGTGCACCCCTCCTAAATCTAGGGCAATCTCTCATGATATGATGAGTGTCACCACACTCAAAACAAGCCCTTGGAGGACGTGGCTACTGGGACTCCTGATCAACTAGACTGCTCGCTGAAAGCACCCCATACATGAGGTACAGTAGACACTGGCGGTGCATAATATGGAACCTGAGGTCTGTGCTGGAAGTGCTAAATGAATAGGACGGCTCACATAACCTCTATTATGACGGGCTGCAACTAGGGCACGAGAAGTTTTATATGTGCCAGAATCTCGGGGTCTCTTAGCTTCCCTCTCTTCCCTCTCCCGAGTCCGCATACCTTCCAATCTCCTAGCAATTGACACCACCTGTTGGTATATGATGTCCATCTCTAGCTCTCGGACCATACTAAATCTGATACTAGGGTGGAGACCCTCAATAAATCTGTGAACCCGCTCTCGAATAGTAGCAACTAAGGCTGTGTATGCCTAGCCAACTCACTAAATCGGACCGCATACTCTGACACGGTCATAGAACCCTGGCGCAGCTGCTCAAACTCTGCGCGATGCATCTCTAAGACTTTGAGGAACATACTCCCTTAAGAATATATCTGAAAATTGAGTCCAAGTTAGTGAAGATGCCTCAGCGGGACTATCCAACTTATATGCCTGCCACCACTGGTAGGCTGTTCCTTTAAACTAGAATGTCGTGAAAGAAACCCCACTGGAATCCACAATACCCATAGTACGAAGGATACGGTGACATTCCTCCATAAAACCCTGAGCATCCTCTGAAGCTAAACCGCTGAAAGTGGGAGGGTGGTACTTCTTGTACCTCTCGAGCGTGAGCTGCTCCCCCTCTGAAATTGTTGTCCTAATCTCAGGCCGAACTGGGACAACTGGTTGCACTGGTATAACCTCAGGGGCATAGTCAACTTGGGCTCATGGCTCTGGAGTACGGGCGGTGGGAGTCTGTGCTCCTCCCCCGGCCTGAGATGTGGCAGGAGCAAGTGGAATTAACCGTGCCTGAGCTAGAGTGCCAAACATGCTCAAAAACTGGGCAAGAGTCTCTTGAAGTGCAGGAGTAGTAACATGCGTCTCAGGTGCCTGCTCTCCAACTAGAGCTACTGGTGGCTCCGGTGCAGCAGCTCGTGCAGGTGCTCTGGCTGCACCGCGTGGTCTTCCCCGGCCTCTAGCTCGACCTCTGCCCCGACCTCGGCCTTTTTCGTCTCCAACAGGGGTCGCGGGTGTCTGATTATCGGATCCAATTGTGCGTGTCCTAACCATCTGTGAGAGAATAGAAAGATAATGGTTTAGAACTTTGAAGTCAATAGTGTGCACGATAAGGAATCAAAGAAGTGAATATTTTCCTAACAGTTCCATAGCCTCCCGAATAGAAGTACAGACGTCTCCGTACCGATCCGCAAGACTCTACTAAACCTGCTTGTGACTCATAACACCTATGAACCTAGAGCTCTGATACCAACTTGTCATAACCCCAAATTCCCTTCGTAGGAGGTCGTGATGGCACCTTGTCTCTAAGACTAGGTAAGCCTATCAATGCAGAATAATAATACATATCTGAAAAAAATAAACTACAATTCAAACAATTTCAACTCCCAAAACCCGATAGAAATAAGTCACAAGCTTTTAAGAATTTATTCTCTATGTCTCTATACATCAGAGTCCAAAGCAAATAAGGAATACAATATAGTAAGATAGAAGGGGACTCCAGAGTCTGCGGACGCTGGCAGATATACCTCGAAGTCTCCTCGTACAACTAGTTTACTGATGCCTGGTCTGATAAGATGTACCTGGATCAGCACAAAAAGATATGCAGAAGCGTAGTATGAGTACACCATAGCGGTACCCAGTAAGTTCCAAGCCTAACCTCGGTAGAGTAATGACGAGGTCAGGTCAGGCCCTACTGAAAAATAAATAATAATATGGTAAAATGATTAACAATATAATAAGATAAAATGACAATGGAAATGAATCAAGTAGTATGTCACCATTTAATTACACCAAATAATGGCAATTAATACCTCATGGAAGCAAAACAAAATTCTTTTCAACTTTAAGAAAATTACAATAATAATCAAAGGCAACTGTGGCCATAAATCAATATCCACAAGAGCACTCCCGAGGTACCACCTCGTAGACTCAAATCATAAATAATTTCACAATATCTCATTTCCTTATATCACCACGGGAGCCTTCACAATTTATTTTAAAGAAAATATTTTTTTCCGAAACAGCATCCCGCGTTTTAGCCATCCTTATCATACCGCATGACTTCTAGTAGTTTCCCCTACTAGCCACGCGTATCAAGCCACCCTTATCTCACCGCATGTGTTTCAATACCCAGACTTTATATCACCGCATACGTATCAATAACACAATATATTACAATTTGCACCTCAAGTGCCTAATATTTTAATTTGCCAAAATAAATCAGCAACAATACTTTTCCATAATAAAGAGCTCACGGCTCATACCAAAATAATCCAACAATAATATTTTTTCAAAATAAAGAGCTCACGGCTCCATCACAATGAGCACGAAAATCTCACAAAATATTCAGGAATAAATAACTCAACAAAATAATATTTCAAAATTTTAATACGTTGCTTCAATACCAAATTTAAAATGTCAAATAATTCATATTAATAATATTTAATTTAAAGAAAATCACTGCTCAAATAATGCACAGAATAAAAGAAACCAAGTTTCAACTAAACAGGTAAAACAATTAGCAGGAAAAGGTCAAGCAAATTTAAAGTATAAACATTTAAATCAATGATGAAGAATATAACCAGGTAAAATTATTTAATTAATATGCAACAACGATCTACACAATTTAAATACATAATATTTCACATTTAGCCCGTGTACACACTCGTCACCTTATGTACACAACTTTCAACACATTTTAATTTATCACTTCAATACCAATCCTACGGAAAATTTCCCCCATAAAGGTTAGACAAGTCACTTACCTCGACTTGCTCCAATTTAACCAAGTAGTATGCCTTTTCCTCGATTTTCTGACTCCGATCGACTCGAATCTAGTCATAATTAATTCGACATAGTCAACAAAAATTATAGAATCAATTCCAAAATAAAATACTATATTTTTCAATAAAAATTCAAAATTAACACAAAAATTATCCTTGGGGCCCACATCTCGGAATCCTGCGAAAGTTACGAAATTCGAAAACTCATTCAATTACGACTCCAACCATACCAGTTTCACTCAAATTCGACTCCGAATCGACACCGAAATCTCAAAAATCTATTTCTATGAGATTTCTAAATTTTTTCCAAATTTCCATCTCAATACACTAATTAAATTGTGAAAATAATGATATATTCGTGTATATTGACCAAATCCGAGTTAAAATCACTTACCCAAATATTTTTTCTTGAAAATCTGTTACGGCCCAATTTCACCTATAGGTCGTGATGGCGCCCAACACGACAGCTAGGCAAGCCAACTTAATAACTTAAGCATATATTGACAAAATTTAAAACCAAGAAAAATAATAAAATCCAAATTCTACCAATGTGTGTACCAAGACCTGGTGTCATAAGTGTATGAGCATCTAGTAGAATATACAAAATCTCAAATACTGTTTGAAATAAAAAAAAAATACACTACTAGAAATTCGCTAAAAACCGACTAAAAAACCGACCAACGTTGGTCGGTTATGGCAAATTACCGACCAAAACGCGACCATTATGGTGTGGACGGTATTTTGATGGTCGGAATAGCTTACCGATCAAAGTTGGTTGGAAATTACCGACCAACTTTGGTCGGTAGATTAAAACGACCATCTGACAAGTTTAATTACTTACCGACCAACTTTGGTCGGAAACATATTTTATTAATTTAATTTTACCGACCAAAGTTGGTCGGTTTAACTAAATTATATTTTTTTATTAATTATTAAAATTAAAAAAAACCGACCAACTTTGGTCGGTAATTGAAAATATATATTTTTTTAAAATAATTAAAATTAAACATTACCGACCAACTATGGTCAGTAATCTCAACAGTGCAGGCAAAATACCGACCAAAGTTGGTCGGTAATGTTGAATTCTGGGAATTCAATGTTCATTAACCGACCAACTTTGGTCGGTATTTTGGAATAATTTTTTTTTTATTAAAAACCGACCAACTTTGGTCGGTTTTTCTAGGTTTAATTTTGGCATAAAATGCCTGTTTTGGCAACTACACCACCTGCCAGCATACCAATACAACAACACAACAACAACAACAACACAACAACAACAACAACAACAACAACACAACAACAACAACAACAACAACAACAACAACAACAATAACAAAAATAACAACAACAACAACAACAACAACAACAACAACAACAACAACACAACAACAACAACACAACAACAACAACAACAACAACAACAACAACAACAACAACAACAACAACAACAACAACAACAACAACAACAACAACAACCAAAACATTCAATAAATACTTTAAAACTAACAAATTAAAGTTCAATTGAACATAAAAATCCAAAACCAAGTTAAAACTAATTACAACTAGTTCAAAACTGGTTCTATTTGTCTATTTCAAAGTATATAAAAGTCAAGGGGTGTTTTCTACAACATTATCATCACCGTCTGATGAACTTTTATTTACAAGACGATATATAGAACGGTCTTGTGGAGGACGGTAAGCATGATCACGGGGAGGACGGGAGGAATGATCACGAGCAGGACGGGAGGAACGATCACGTGGAGGTCGACCCTCTGGAGATGACTCATGAGATCGGGGCAACGGAAAAGCTCCACTAGATAGGAGAGTTCTGATCTGAGCTTGCATGCCAAGGAATTGAGCATCTCTAAGCCTTTCTCTTTCCTTGGCCGCTTCTAGCTCTGATGTGAGCTTTGTCACTGTCTCCCGCATAGCGGAGAGGCTCTCCCTATTAAGTTGCTTGCCTTGCGAGGAAGTCCCTATTCCTCGCATTCCACACTTATAGCGATGAAAGTTTTTAGTAGGAAGCCCGTATACCTTCCCCCATTTTGGACCGCCAACAGACTCCAACCATATTCTTTCAGCATCCTCGTCTGAAGGTTGGGTTGGCTCACCCGATTCACCAGCTGGATGACTACGGATGAATTCCTCCACGTTACTTTGGTAGCGACCCTATATTATTTTAAATTAAATCAGTATTTCAAATTTTTTATAAAAGTAAATTATAATACTTAAAGAAAACTGAAAGCTTACATATGCAGTCAAGGCCCGGTCCTCGACCCACCTATCTTGATCCCCCTCTTTCTTCTTCTTCATAATATGTGTCTCCTTGAATAGCTCATCATGACTCATTGGACGCCCATACTTCTTTTCCTGAAAACAAATTAATTTAGTTAATAAACAGAATAGATATACTTAGAAAAGTAAAATAATTTAAGCAATTACGTACCAATCTTCTTTTTATTGTCCCTAGGCTGATCGCACCTCCAGTGTGCAAGGAGCCTCCCTTCTCGGATGCGCGAGCTTTCTTTCCTTTTTCGCTCCTCTCTAAGAACTCTGCGGTAAGCCATTGCCTTTGCAAATCATTCCACAAATTCTCAAGTAACCAGCCAGGCCTCTTGTTCTTCTTTCTAGCATCCGAGAAAGCATCCGCCAATCTCTTGCGAGCTTTATGATGAAAATTTGTAGCCACTTCCGCGCTATAGCGGTCTTCCCATACACACTTGCTCTGTATTTCAAAAGTTAAATATTAGATGGAAACATCATAAATATAAATTATTAAACTGTTTAAAAGAACATTTATACCTTAAATTGATTGAAAATTTGCTCCTTCAGTGAGAATGGGCAATCAGTCCAAGTCGCATAAGGGCCATCATAAAGCTTTCTGATGGCATTGGTGATTATCCTCGTAGTCTTATTACCCGGCCTGAACCTGCAATTTAACAATAAAAATACATTAATATCTTAGTAAAAATGTTACAAATCAATAGACGCAAAAATAATGAATAACACTTACCCATCACCCTCAGGGACTATGATGATCCTGCCATATCGATCATAATGCACTACCTCGTCATCACCATCCGAAGCATGTGTATCAGAGGCATGTGAAGACGGTGTAGGTGGGTCAGAGCTAATGCCTCGCAGGCGAAGGCCTGCAATAGATGGAGTCGATGATGAAGATGGTTGCGATCCCTGTGACTGCGACATAGCTGGATGCGACCCAAGTGGATGTGATACCGAGTGGCTGTGACCCGAGTGGCTGTGACCCGAGTGGCTATGACATGGATGGATGCGATCCATGTGGCTGTGATATGTAGGGATGTGATCCATGTGGATGTGATGCAGATGGCTGTGAGGCAGCTGGATTGTATGTCGGACGTATAGTCCTATGGCCCTGTGATGGAAGACTGGGTGTCTGAATAAAGGTGTACGGATCGTGATGTTGTGGAAGCTCAGTATAGCCGTGTGGTGGAGGATAAGACATAGGCATCTCTGAAAAAGGTGGACAAGAGGGAGTATTATTTTCTACCCTCCTCTTTCCCTTCCTACCCTTTTCTCGACCCGAGAACTAGTAGGGTCATTGTTACCTTGACCCTTGCCTGCCATCTGCATAATATAATACACATTTAGATTGAAACATATAATAAACTAGCTATAAAACGAGAGTGCTTTAAAAAACCAACTTTTTAATCCTCATCGACTTATTGTTCCTTGTCCGAGAATTCTTCGTCCTCACTTGTTTGAGCTTCATCAGTTGATTCTTCGTCCTCATTTTCTATAATTGTTACTTCATTTATATCAACTTCTTCCAATATGCGTTCAGGATGTTCCAAATCATTTTCTAACTGATCGTCCACTATTTGGTGAACATTGGAGATATCGTTTTGATATGCAACATCTAACACATTCTCGACTTCCACAAGAACAAATCCTAAAAACTAAAATTTCAATTCATATCCTACGAGTTTAAACATAAACTAACTAAACTAAAGAAATTCAACACATACCCTAAAAGTTCGATTCACAAGAACAAATTAATTTATTCTATAATTATAAAATAATTATATCTTTTTTAGTTAATTCAAGATAATTATTTTTTCCTAATTACACCAATTTATATCTTAAAAGTTCAATTCATATCCAAAAGGTCCAATTCATATCTTAAAAGTTCAATTCATATCCTAAAAGTTCAATTCACAAGAACAAATCCTAAAAACTAAAATTTCAATTCATATCCTGCGAGTTTAAACATAAACTAACTAAACTAAAGAAATTCAACTCATACCCTAAACTAAACTAATTCATAACTAATTGACTAATTAACAAAACTAATTAGTTAATAAAACTAATTAACAAAACTAATTAAAACAAGACCTAAACCCTAATCCTCAATAAAATGCAATGTTAAAATAATTAAAACACTAATCAATTGAAACTAATTCATAACTAATTAACAAAACCTAGAAATAATAAATAAATGGGTTGTAATTCAAACCTAGAATTTTTAGGAGATGGAGAAGGAGAGGGGCGGCAGTGGCAGTGGCAGCGGCGACGGCGAGGGCTGGGCGAGGGCGAGGGCTGGGCGGTGGCAACGCGGGGTGGGGAATGAGATTTATGTGAGGGAAATAGAGAAGGAGAGGGGAAGGTTTTGAGTGAAGAGAGGGGGAAATTTCAGAGAAATGGGGGTTTTCCTCGTTTTTCAATTCTCTAATTTCAGAATTACCGATCAAAGTTGGTCGGTAATTTTAGTCGGTACATTAAGTGTTGACCGTTTGACCAAAAACCGACCAACTTTGGTCGATTTTTAAAAAAAAAAAAAAAAAAATTTGTGTTTTTTTTCCTTAAAATATTATAAACTATAAAAAATATATTATAAACTACAAGCATTTATTTTATTTAACTATGCAATTATTATAAATAATTATAAACTATAAGCATAATCTTTATAAATAATTATATTAACTATTTAATTTTAATAAATTATAATAGCATCTATCTAAGTAAATTTTCTAAGTTATAATTAAGTATGTGAGTAATTTCTCACACACACACATACACTATATTGTAATTGATGCTAATAACTTCTTTTTTCATTCGTTCATCACTAATAATGCATGACATAGATTAATCGATATATAGGTCGAGACGTTTTGATGAATCATCGATTAATATTCATCGATACATCTAAGTAAGTTATAAGTCGATGAATCAATTTACAAATAGATATATTTGATGATAAAGTATATATACTAATTAGTATCTTCCCAAGTCTATCCCTAAAAGAACCCGACCCTGTGGTCCTAGCGCTTCGTGTTCTTATATATATATATATATATATATATATATATACACACACAAACACACTTCACTGTAATACTTTAACTATATATATAGCTTGTTATAGTATATGTTAGTGTGTATATATATAGCTTGTTAAATTTTGACCATGTTTGACCTATTAATTTAACTCGTTTACTTAATACTAATAGCTTCTTTCGTTTATTTTATATATATATATATATATGTGTGTGTGTGTGTGTGTGTGTGTGTGTCAAAGATGTTTAGTATTAATTCTTTTATTTTTCATTCATTCATCACTAATAATGCATGGCATAGCTAGATTAATCGATATAAGTCGAGACGTTTTGTTTTTAATATTCATCGATGCATCTAAGTAAGTTATAAGTCGATGAATCAATTTACAAATAGCATGTTATATATAGTATATGTTAGTGTATTCATTATTTGTATTACAAAAGTGTTAACGAATTACATCTATATTATTTAGATAGTAAATATAAAAGTAATTCGAAAGTTTGATCAATGTTGACGTAATAACCGACCAACTTTGGTCGGTTATTTTGCAGAAAATAACAATTACCAACCAAAGTTGGTCGGTAAATGCTTCCCCTACATTAACCGACCAACGTAGGTCGGTAATTTTAAATATAAATTCTTAAATATTATAAAATATTTTAAATAATAAAATAATTATTAAAATTTAAAAAATTGGATCCAGATTACCGACCAACGTTGGTCGGTAATCCAAAATTTTCTTGTCTGACCAGCAGGGTCAATTCGTTGACCAATTTACCGACCAACGTTGGTCGGTATTTAGTTTTAAAAAAATATAATTTTTTTTTCCCCAGTTTCCGTCCAACCTGGACGGTTTTTGGTCGCTTTTTTGACCGACCAACGTTGGTCGGAAATAGTTGGTCGGTTTTTAGTAGATTTTTAGTAGTGATAGACAGAATAAAAAAATACAAGGAGAGATACTAGTAGCTGCAGAACGGCTCAGAAAGGCATCCCACCACTATGCCCCTGGATAGCGTGGGTGTAAGACGATAGGTCCCCCACTAGTACTTGTCTCAGTTCCTGCGTAAAAAGTGCAGCAAGTGTAGTATGAGTACGTAAACAACATGTGCCCAGTAAGTATCAAGCCTAATCTCGAAGTGGTAGAGACGAGATGCCGACTTTGACACTCAATATGGGTCAATAATAATAATTGAAATAAAGCTAGAATACCTAGATCAGCATGATTCACAGAGTATATCAATAATTTATTTAACCAGCATAAATAATTAAATTTCTTTCAAATGCAACAATTCTCAATATATAAATTTAATTCCTTCAATTCAAATAATTTTTAATTTATCAATTAATCTCATTTACAAGAATAACAATTAATTCCTTAACAAGCAGGAATAATAATTCATTAAATTTCAAGGATTCTCCAATTTATCAATTAGCTTCGCAAGCTGAAATAACTATTAAAGTATCGTGTAATTATTATTATTAAGAACGATTTCTGTCGAGGACGTACGGCCCGATCCAGAGTGTGGTATACACTGCCGAGAGACGTGCGGCGCGATCCATAGGTGCTTCTATCCTGCCGAGGCGTTCGGCCCAATCCACAAGAAAAGAGGACATTTTCTTATGTACCTGCGGAAGAATAGTATAATTATTAAAAGATAAATTCAGGAGGAAGAATAATTTCTTTTAACAATTAATTAATTTAAACAGGAAATCAAGCATATGAGATTTTCATCCTTTAATATCTTTATCTAACAATTCACAATATATTCATATATATCAATTAATATTAATTAAATAAAGAATACAATTTACACAAGTAATTTATGCTTTGAGTCCTAAACTACCAGCACTTTAGCATTAATAGTAGCTACGCACGGACTCTCGTCACCTCGTGAGTATGTAGCCCCCGCAATTAGCAATAATTATTCAATTTAATCCCTATGGGGTAATTTTTCCCTCACAAGATTAGACAAGAGACTTACCTCATCTCAAAGTCTACTTTTCGATTATCGCGTTGCGTAAAATTCTCGATTCGATGCCGAAAAATTCGAAACTATCCAAAAGTTATATAAAATAATTAATATATATTCAATAACTCGAAATTCATCTATTAAATAAATTACCCTATCCAAAATGGTAAAAATCCTAAAATTCACCTCGGGCCCAATTTCTGATGAAAATGTTACCCATAATCTCAAGAACTCAAATATATAATTTCTATCCAATTCCATAACCATTTTCGTGGTTAAAATCTCATTTTTATAAAAATCTAGGTTTTTCACCTAAATCCTTGATTTCTAGAATTTACTAGTTATAATCTACCTATAATCTATGTATTTAACTCAAGGAGTGTGGAATTAACTTACCTTTCAATTTCTAGTTAAAATCCTCTTCTCAAAAGCTCTGAAATCGCCCGGAAATGGAGAAAAAATGGGCTCAAAATGTTTGAGCCCCGACTTTTTAACCATTCTGCCCAGACAGGCTTTTTGCACCTGCGGAAGGAGTATCGCATCTGCGGCTTTCGCACCTGTGAAAAATCCTCGCAGGTGCGAGTCTCACTAGCCTTGGCCAAACTCGCATCTGCGCACACTGCTTAGCACATGCGCGATCGCAGGTGCGCCAAAATTCCGCATCTGCGGCGATGGCCTCCCCTTCCCTTTTCCACTTCTGCGAAGAAATCTCGCATCTGCGAATGTCGCACTCTCCTGGGTTATCCAAAACCCGATTCGGACATACGCCCAAGTCCAAAATCATCATACGAACCTATTGGAACCGTCAAATCCCAATTCCGTGGTCGTTTTCTCAAAATATTGACCGAAGTCAAACTTGACCTTTTAAGGCTAACATAAGGAACCAAGTGTTCCGATTTCAACCCAAATGCTTTCAAATCCCGAACCAACCATCCCCGCAAGTCAATAATCATTAAAAGCACATACGGAAAATTTTATTTTAGGGAACGGGGTTCTAAAAGTTAAAATGACCGGTTGGGTCATTACAAATTTTGTCAAAAATCGCTTCTACTCAAGCTCAAATTCGTCAAAAATGACAAATGGGACGAAATTCCTAGTTTTATAAAACTGCTGAGGCAGCCATCGATCATGGCTTCGATCTTTATGGCCCTCGATCCTGGCCTCGGTCATAGCCCTCAATCCTGGGCCTTCGATCACTGGCCTCGGTCATAGCTCTCGATCCTAGGCCTCGAGCCTGGGCCTTCGATCATGGCCCTCGAGCTTGCCTTCGATCATGGACCTCGAGCCTTACCTTAGATCATAGCCCTCGAGCATGCCTTCGATCATGGCCCTCGAGCCTTGCCTTCGATAATGGCCCTCGAGCCTGGACTTCGATCCTCTGCTCAATTTCTAGGCTCGATTTCCAACAGAAGAAGATTTGCAGCAGCTGTTTAAGTCCAACTTTTGATCCGTTAACCATCCGAAACTTACCCGAGACCCTCGGGACCTCAAACAAATACACCAACAAGGCCTAAAACATCATACAAACCTATTTGAAACCTCAAATCATATCAAACAACTCTAAAATCGCAATTCATACCCCAATTCAAGCTGAAACTTAAGAATTTTCAACTTCTACATTTGATGCTGAAACCTATCAAATCAAGTCCGATTGGCCTCAAATTTTGCACACAAGTCATAAATGACATAACGGAGCTATGAAAATTTTCCAAATTGGATTCTGACCCCGATATCAAAAAGTCAACTCCCCAGTCAAACTTTCAAACTTAAATTTCTATTTTAGCCATTTCAAGTCTAATTTAACTACGGACTTCCAAAAAAAATTTCGAACGCGCTCCTAACTCTAAAATCACCATACGGAGCTGTTGGAATCATCAAAATTCTATTCCGGGGTCATTTTCTCAAAATATTGACCGAAGTCAAACTTAGCATTTTAAGGCCAACTTAAGGAACCAAGTGTTCCGATTTCAACCCGAACACTTCTAAATCTCAAACCAACCATCCCCGCAAGTCATAAATTTATAAAAGCACATACGGAGAGTTTTATTTAGGGGAACTGGGTTCTAAAAGTAAAAATGACCTGTTAGGTCATTACAGTTATCGCTCTATCAAGGTCGTGATGAAAGACCAATCGAGCTGCAGCCGCCCGATCTCCAAAATCCTATAGAATCCCGTATCCTGCAGGCGTCTGACTACACGGGGATGGAGAACTTTGTCCTTCAGAAAGTTCCACATGTCGTCCACTCTCCTGACGCGGAGAGTCTGGGCCAGTAACTCTCCCTCCCATATGTGGGAGGACCTATGATCGCCCTGTAACGACAGTAGCTCATCGCTGGAAGGTCCGGGATGCATAGGCGGAACCTCCATGTCGTCTACTGTAAATTAAACAACATTAATTACATGTTAGTTTTATAATTTTATATGTTTGTTTGTAAATTAAATAATTAATTTTTATAATTATACAAGATTTAATTATTAAGTATTCACATATGGGTTCCAAACTCGATATTTGAGGCCCAGTAGCACCAAGATATCTTGAATTCTTGTATGTGTTAGTTTTATTATTTTACATGTCAGTTTTATTATTTTATATGTTTGTTTGTAAATTAAATACTTAATTTTTATAATTATATAATATTTAATTATTAATTATTCACATATGGATTCCAAGCTCGATATTTGAGGCCCAGTAGCACCAAGATATCCTGAATTCTTGTATGTGTTAGTTTTATTAATTTATATATAGTTTTATTATTTTACATGTTTTATTTTATACGTTTGTTTGTTACTCACTTATGTTTTACTATAATAAAATTAAATAATTAATTTTTATAATTATACAAGATTTAATTATTAAATATTCACAAATGGGTTCCGGGCTCGATATTTGAGGCACAGTAGCACCAAGATATCCGAAAAATATTATTATTTTCTCATGTTATTTTCTTACGATCGTTGACTAGAATTGGACAGAGTTTGTGTTTGATCTATCATCTATTTTGACGTATTTTTGGGTATAAGAGATACTTAAATGATTAATTTCAATAACTACGGGGATACAACGCAAAAAGGCACTATATTTTACTACGCTAAAAGGGCACTATATTACTAGTCCTTAAGCAAATAAAAAATCTAAATCAGATAAAAATAACAAATACATTTAATCATAAAACATTCATGAAAATACATATACAACAGTAAAAAGTAACTTATTAACATTCTTTTTAACAAATAATAATAATTTCTCAATTTTTACATATTTTTTTAGCACACTAATATCTTAATCCGGATAAAAATAACATACTAGTTTAATCGAAAAAAATATACAAAATAACATAGAACACATTTAAAACAACTAATATGCATTTTTTATACGAGTTTCGACAAAAACTAAATCGAATACCTCGATTTATGTTTTTTGGAAAGTTGAAGATTTGAATCCGAAACGATCAACCCACAACGAGAGAAGGCTTAGCTAGGATGTGGGACCAAGAATCTTTACTTTTTTGTGGGACGGGTGGGGTCCACTCGAGTTTTTTTGAGTCGTTAATGGGGGGACCGCTGCTTTGATTTAAAAATGGGGGGGGGGGGGGGGGGGTTGTTTTGCTGTTCTGTAACTGGGGAAAGGGAAGGGACGGCTATTTGAAGGGGTATAGCGTCGTTTATTAAGGCGCTATACATATAGCGCCTTAATAAACTGTGATATATCTGGACGTCTAATCAACTTCATATATAACGCCCTTTATATAGTTTGGTCACAATATTTTTTTTTCATTCATTTCGGTCATTTGAATCTAAAAAGATCACATTTAGGTCCGGACTCGAGGATACAGTGAAGTATTCTATAATGTTTATGTTATTCTATGTTTATGTTAAAGTTGACACGTTTTGGGGGCACGGACCACAGATATTACGAGTTGATTCAATATTCTATTGGTTCAATTATTAAGATATTTGAATTTCATAATTTTTTCGTCTAGGAGAGATACACAAAAGTTGTTAGGCAAACCGGGAAAAGGACAGATACACAAAAAAATATTTTATTATCTTTATTTTTGAGTATTTTAATATAATGTCATGACTTATTTTATATTTTTTTCTTGGCTATATATATATATATATATATATATATATATATATATATATATATATATATATATATATTAAAATATTCAAAAGAAATATTGGAGCAAAAGTTATATATTTTATGTTATGAAAATTTTACCGGGAAAAATCCGAGAAAAATCGAGATTGAAAAACCCGACTTTTGTAGGTATGGTTTGGTTTATAGATTTGAAAATCCAATACAATTGGTTTGGTTTAATTTGGTAATTGAAAAATCCGAACCAACCCGACCTATGTACACCCTAATAAATTATCATTTATAGTACAGAAAAGGGCCAACAATACCCCTAAGGTATTGAAAATGACTCAAAAATACCCTACGTTAACCTTTTGGTCCGCAAATGCCCCTAACATTTGTTTTTGGGCTCAAACTTACCCCTATATCTAACAAAACTAACTTGGTCAATTTTTTGACTTTAACTTCGCAATGTGGCATTTTCTTAACCCGTCACGTATATTATTTATATTAAATAAACCCACCTATATCTTTTAAAATACCCAACGACCCTGACCCGCTCCTATATATTTGGACGGTCGGCTAAAAATAATTATATTCGCTAGTTAAATATATAAAAAAAATATACATTGATTATATATAAAAATATATATATTATACGTTAATATTTTAATACTATATTTTACATGATATTATTTTTAGGAGAAATTATACAGTGTAGTTTTCCCTCCAAATTTTGTAGATCTTAACAAGTTTACCAAATATAAATTTTCATTTGCAAACATAAAAATGATAATGTTCTATTTATATGATTCTAAAGGAGAAGCAAAAAAACAGATGGAAAGAAAATTATTTTAAACCTTGAATTATATACATATCCAACTGCTTAGCACATTAATGGACTTCACATGATCTTTTCAATGGGAACTAATAGTGTTTTAATATATAACGATAGAGCTAAAATATTAGCAAAAACTGCAGTTCCATTGTCAGATTTGCTTAATAAATTCGAGTTATAGATCATAATGAATAGGAAAAACTGCACCGTATAATTTCTCCTAAAAATAATATCATGTAAATATATATTAAAATATTAATTTATAATAATACATATTTTTATATATAATCGATATATATTTTTTTATATATTTAGCTAGCGAATATAATATTTTTAGCCGACCGTCCAAATATATAGGAGCGGATCAGGGTCGTTGGATATTTTAAAAGATACAAGTGGATTTTATTTAATACAAATAATACACGTGGCGGGTTAAGAAAATACCACATGGCGAAATTAAAGTCAAAAAATTGACCAGGTTAGTTATGTTAGATATAGGGGTAAGTTTGAACCCAAAAATAAATGTTAGGGGCATTTGCGGACCAAAAGGTTAACGGGAGGTATTTTTGAATCATTTTCAATACGTTAGGAATATTGTTGGCCATTTTCGTTTATAGTACCCATTTAGTTAAAGACTTAAAAGGGACTTCACTTATCCAACAGAGCCTTATACAATTTAATCTCAGAATGTGAATATGTCAATTATTCTAAAAGCTTGTGGCCTTTCAATTTGAACTCATCTGAATATAACATCTGGCCTTCATCCTCATCTATTATTGTTGAACCACATAATGGATTAAGGGACACATAATAATATCCACCACTCGTATGAATATGCATTTTTTTATTAATAAAAGTTGTTTGTTGCGCCTTTTCTCTTTTTATCTGTTTTGTTTAATTAAGTTACTGACATTATAAACTCCTTGCTCTATGATTGAATGCTACTTTTGGAGAAGCTGTACCCTCTAGCCCCCCAAGTGTAAAAGCTGACATCCAGTAAACCAAGCATTTTTGAAAATGCGCAATACAGTTGGATGAAATGAAACAGGCATGCAATTATAAAAGGCATATAAGTGTACAAAATATTGTGCATTATATTTACGTAGTGATTGGAGAAGCATTATATCCCTGGGGTATGACGTATTCAATTTACCCTAATACAAATATTAATAGCTGTTTACACGGCTTGAACTCATGATCTATAGATAGTACAAAAATAACTTTATCATTGCTACAACTGTTCACTATCACTAAGAAGACAAGTTCACACAATCTCTAAGTTATGAAGATTGTGATTCTTGCTTTGAACAAATAAACTAACACATTAAAAATCAGTAAAATTATCAACTAAAAAGGATAAAGTTAGAGACAAGATTAAGGATGCCTAGAGTTATGGTTTCCTCAATTACCTGAATCCTTCTCGCTACGTTATCTAAAATCTCGCCGATTTATTCCCTACTGATTGTGTGCATTCTACTTACCGCAATTCTCTCTCGAGCAATCATAATAATTTTCTAAAATTGAAATATAAATATACTGAAAATATATACTTTTTGCCATTTATCATTCATATTGTATTTCTGATTCTAGTTTTGTCTAAGTTAGTGTCATGTATTAGGGAAGGAAATGAAATGTTATCTCCTTATATGGTTTCGGATAATTCCTTACCGCATAAGCTAACTTATGAAATTGAGTGAGGTCAAAAATTCATTTTATTAACAAGGCATGAGAGCCCTACATACTCATTTATATTCTTGGCTTATCCAATATTAAAGACCTCATTTTTTATTTTTGTGTCCCACGAGGCGATTTTAATATTTCAAAATCAGGTCTAAACCTAAGGTATTGATAGCTTTACTTTAGTAAGCACCACAATTTCCCTCAAATTAATAAAACAATCAAGTGCATCAATAAAATAGGGTATGTGCTTGGATGTTTCTGCCAAAGGAGGTTTCAGGTAGATGGCCAACCTAAAAGGCAAAGGAGGTAAAATAAAGTAAATAGAGAAAGGCACAGACTAAACAAAATATTTCCACTTACTAACATAACACTGTTTTGCTTTAGGAAATTAAAATCGGAAGAATCACTGTGCCTTCATTGTAAGTCCATTGCGACATTTTTCTTTGACTTAGTAAGAGTCCTGGCATCAATTAGGTTAGGAGTGTTTGGACCAAATAGCGAATTTTGGACGTGCGATGTGATACTTAGAGCCTGTTTGGATATAAAAAAAAATTCTTTTTTTTCTAAAAAAAATCGCTTTTTCCGAAATCAGCTTTTGTTCATAAAATTTTCAATTTTCACTTGAACATATTTTAAAAATTTGAAAAACTCCAAAAAAACTATTTTTCAAAATTTTCACTCACAAAACTTCAAAAACAACTCAAAGTTATATTCATGTCCAAACACAACTCTAAATTTCAAATATTATTTTCACTTAAAAATATATTTTCCCCCTATTTTGAAATTTTACAATTCTTATGTCCAAATGCCCACTTAAATTAATAAAATTCCAGGATTTCTTTTTGGTTTTACATGACGATTAACTTCTATTATCAATTTCCTTTCCTAATAGAGGTCGTATAAACTGAAAATTATAAACCCAACTCCGAGTAAGTACTATGGTTTGATAGGTAGTGAATATGTTGAATCTACTCCTATTAAGATTACATACCCTTGAGCTTGAAGGAAGGAAAAAATGTTAACTTGCTAACCTTGTTCAATGCTTTGCTTTAACTTGTAGGAGTAAGTAATGATTTCTAATTTAACTTTTTGCTTTTCTTATTTTCGAGAAGAAAAGGACATAAAAAGTACTCGACATTCTAATGCCAGAATTTCAGGACTTCAGCCTTGAAAATGTCATAAAAATGAATGAAAATTAAGGGACGGTACCATCACATTTATATACTAGCATTATTTTCTACTGATAATTTCCTCAAAACCCCGAAAAGAAAACTTTAAAAAAAAGCTCATAGAGACAGAATGGAAGCGACAAATTCTCCATTACTCCACCAACTATTAACGCTGAGAAACTGTGTAAGATACAACGTCCTTCTTGTTTATTGCACAGGAGTGGACTCAATTACATGCATGAACTCTCAAAATCTTTAAAAAACATTAAGCAAAAGCAGAAGCTTCTCGTCTCAAATCTCTGTAGAATCTTGAAATGAATTCATCAGCTTTCTCATCCACGTGACTGTTACCCTCACCATCTCTAAGAGGAAACGGCGAATCAGTTACCCTTAATTGCCTCACCGTAGGAGTTCTCCCGAATCCAGGCGACGCCGTTTCACTCTGAATCATCTCCAACGCCTTCAAAACCGCAGCATTAACCATTAAAACGTCGCCGTCAGTTTCATGGTGATGATTGTGCTTACTGCGTTTGTTAAGGTTAAAGGGAAGGTGAAAAGCAGGGCTGTTACTGCAGCTGAATTCGTAGTACTCTTTGGAAGATGAGGTAGAGGAAGGACAGGTATTATTATTATGGTGGAACATGAGGTTTTGAATGGCGGCTTTGCCTGCAATTTTGCCACGCTTCATTAATAAGTTGAGATCAAACATTAGTTTTCTCTTTGATAAGCCTTTCCTCAGTATGAAAAAAGGCACTCGGACTATTTTCCAGAACTTTTTTGCCATTACTGGTACATTTTGATCCATCTCTCTGTATATACTATATTTCAGGTGCAGACTTCTTTTTTGCTTTGTGGGTTTTTGTTTCTTCACTTAAGAAGTAAGGAGAGAGAATTGATGAAAGAGAGCTTTTGAGGTGAGTTGGTAGAGATGTGAGTTTATGTGAAGGCAATATATGAGTGGTCTATATATATAGGGGCCTTCATATAGAGGAAAAGGATGCAGTGAAGTATTCTATAACGTTTATGTTATTCTATAATGTTTATGTTAAAGTTGACACGTTTGGGGGAACGGACCACGGATATTACGAGTTGATTCAATATTCCTTTGGTTCAATTATTAAAGGAGGAGGTGTTGATTTTCTAGATCCAGCTTTAGGAGAACTCTTTTAAGTCAACCGTCAATGGAGCTGTTTCACCGTTTTAATTTTATGGGTTTAACTTTTAAGATTTTTAATATTGAACTCATTATATTTTAAAAGTTATGGGTTCAAATCTATTATTTTTACAATTTTAATAAATTTTTACATATAAATTTCTACTCAACATCGAAAGTTATGAGTTCAATTGAACCCATAACTACCACTGCATCCGCCTCTTATTGTCACTCGTCAAATAAATTTGCCATTTTTTCCTCTCATTTCACATGGATTAATTTCAAATTTGAGGTCACTTCTGAATCACTTTTAAATTAAAATCATGTATGAGGAGCACATATTGCATGCAGGGAACTTTATGTCTTTTGGGTGTGTTTGTCATGAAAGAAAATATTTTTTGAAAAATTATTGATTTTTTTACTCATTTTTTAATATTTGGTTAGTAAGAAAAAAATATAATCCCAAGAGTATTTATATAATCTAAAAAAATACTATGGGAAAGAATGGGCGGTGTGAGCTGGGAAGGGCGGTGAGGATTTGAATCTCGAGGGAACGGAAGTAAGGGGATGGGGATGGTCGTGAGGAGAGGGTCAAGGGTGGGGGCGGTGGTCAATGATTGGGGTTTAGGGGTCGAAAAGTGAGATTGTTGGTTGAGGTTTCAGGCTCGTGGTTCAACGATCGGTATGAGAGGGGCTTGTGGAGGGGGCAGTGGTACAGGTACGAGGGGTAGGTCGTTGGGTGGTCGTTCTGAGGATCGGTGGATAGCCCAAGGTAGGGGTGGGTCGAGGGTTTCAGGGGTGGATTGGAGGGTGGGGGTACTGAGGTTTGAAAGAGAGTTTAAAAAAATAATTTCTCTGCACTTGATGGGAAGTTATTTTTCTGAAATTGGAGAAAAATGATTTCGCACGAAAAATATTTTTCAAGCATTTAAGACAACTAAATACTATGAAAAAAAGTAAGAAAACGTATGAACACACCCTTTAACTTAGTTAATTTGCAACAATGGCGTGCTTAAATTGCAACTAAAGCTATTGGACGGATCTTGTCTCAAACTTAAGACTGTTGCATGCATGCACAAGCCACTAAGGACCCCCAAATTTGAGGGGCCCTATTTTCCAATAATTACCAGTATTAGGACTGTGTTTATAGATGCTTTTTTATTTAAAATTATTATAAAAAGTACAAAAATTTGATAAAAAAGAAAAGACAATTTGTGGTTAATATAAATTGCGTGAATTATGAGATAAATTAGGTAATGAAATCAACACCTTCACCTTGTGTGAATGTAGACTTTATTTTGGGTTACATTTAACTTAGTCAGTAGGATATATATAAATTCTGCTTCTTTGTTTATTTTCTTTTTCAGGACACAAAGTTTACTTTACTCCTTTTCCCCATTCTTCAAAGAAAATTATTATTTTGTAAAAAATCAAACCCAGGAGTGCACCGAATAAAGTATTGCATAATCTTTTTGGTTCATCCCCGAAGTGCAGCAAGTAAATTGAAGTAGTGAATTATCAACATCTAGAACAAATTCCAATGTTTTAGCTTTTATTATTTGTAGTATCGATGGTTTAGACTTATTTTATGAATTAAAAGTGCTAAGAAAATAGTAGAACTAAAAAATAATATTTTAATTGATATATTTAATCAGTTAAAAAGACTTGATTTTTTTTTTCAAATGCATATATTACTTATAGAATAATGTTAACAGTTCCTGTAAAAGTTGCCTCAGTTGAAAGACGTTTTCAAAGTTAAAATTGATAAAATCTTATTTAAGATCAACAATGTCTTAAAAAAAAGATTAAACGGATTGACTAATAATTAATAATTTTGCATCTCAAAAAGCTAACAAAATAAACTTCAAATAAAATTATATATATGAATTATTTTTCAAAAAAATAAATTTAAGGCCTCCTTTTTAAGTTTTATTTTAGGCCACCGAATATGCTGAGCAGCTTATGCATAAAATATGCACCTTCTTGTCAACATATTTTTCTTATTGGATTTAAATTTCATATATTGACTGTATAAAAGATGTTTACATTACCATTTACCAGTTGTAATAACTTATTTAACATAAATTTTTTATTTTTATTTGTTTCAACCCTTTTTTCGGTACCTACATTGAGGTCCGACTAAATCCGAATTTACACCGAAAAGTCCCACGTTGGGGTAAACCATGCCATGCTCATTGATAATGTACAGAAGCTAAACTCGCATATTTTGGTTCCGTAACTTTTGAAGTAATCAACAAAAAGGAAGGCCGAGTCAATTTTTAAATTGTGAAGAAAATAGGAACAGAATTCAGTCAACACTTTTAAATTTGGTTGGTCCTAGGGGCGAAGGGGAGAGTAATAAGTTACGGGTTTGGACGGACCCAATAGCTTTTGTTTATATTTTATATTTGTTATTGCGGCCAAACGCACGTGCAAGTATATGAGACCGTCAAGTAATAAAGTGACTGGAAGTCAAATATCGAACCCACGAGGACTTGTGATTAATTATTAACTAAATTAGACTATCCTAATTATCTAAACAAGAATTAAACCTAGAAGTATTTGATTCTAAACTAATTAAAATAAACATAAACAAATAATGAACTCTAAACAAAGGAATAATAGATTTTTATGTATCAATGTAATGAAAACGATCTATGGTTATAGGTTATCTAACATTCCTATTGTATTCTTCAATTGAATTGACTGACTAATTCATCTAGTTCATTGGTTGACAGGGTTAATATTACTCATAAGAATATGTCGAGTTCTTACTTACCTATTCAAGCGAGCCTAACGCCTATATGTCTATGGAATTAGAACTAACAAGAACGCATTTATAATTCATGTACATCAACCATGCAAGGCAATTAGGTATATGTCTATCCTAACTGCGAATCTGTTCCCCGATACCCAAGTTCAAGAACTTGCTCTATTTAATTCTATATGCAATCTAGAATTCCCACTTTCGAGTTCAACTCTAGATTCGTAGATAGTATTTCATTGGTGATCAAACAATCAAATAATTAAGCGCAAGGTTGAATAAATAAACCAATATGATAAATCAAGAAAGCAAAATCAATATCCGAATAATAATATTCATGAAAGAACCACAACCCTAGAACGTGAAATTTATCTCCACATAGACATGGTAGCAAAACAACAAATCATATAAAGAAACATAAAAATTACTAAGTTTTGCGGAAGAAATATTGAATTTGATGAATTTCGGCCTCCACGGCGGCTCTGTGCTTATGTTTTTCTCTCAAAAACGTCCCCCTCCCCCCTCCAAAATAGGTTTAGGACCCCTTTTATACGAGTTGGGAGTGTGTAGGGCCGAAATAATCAAGTTTCCGGCGATATAGGACAAGTCCGCGTCTTGAGTGCTCAGGGCAGCGTGGGGCCCTGGCCCTAGCACTCAACCTCTTCACACACTGTTTTGTGCGCCCCCATGCTGCATGTGGTGCTCAACTGGGCCATTTTGCCTTTTCTTCCCATTTTCGCTCTAATTCGCACACTTTCGTCCTAAATTGCATCCGGATGATTCCTACACATAGAAATACCACAAATTAGCACAAATCATTATATTATGCATCCGAAATCTACGAGACATGAGCACAATGCAAATATGCATACTTTAAACCGAATATCATTTGTATTAAAGAATTCATTAAATATGTGTAAATATTCAATTGTGAATCCAGTAACTATAAAAACTATGAATTCAATGACAAATTTAGAATTCATAAACTTTAAATTCTGAGTTCGCATTTGGTTAGTCCTTTTATCCTTTCCATTCTGTATCGCTGCTGGTTTAATAATACTCCCTCCGTTTCAATTTATTTGAATTTATTTCCTTTTTAATTCGTGCCAAAAAGAATGACCAATTTCCTTATTTAGAAACAATTTACCTTTATGCAATGATTTATAGCTACACAAAATATATGTGCCTCATTTTACACCACAAGTTTAAAAGTCTTTTTTTTTTTTTTAAATTCCGTGTCTAGTCAAATGAGTTCACATAAATTGAAACGGAGGGAGTATAAGTGTCGTCTAGCTTCCAAAACGTACCCTAGTTGTTTAATTTGTTAGTACCGTTGAAAAGATTTACTTAGCTAGGGAGGTTTTCCAAAAGCCTTAACAGCTGTCTCTTCTAAACAAAGAAAGGAATGAACCCTCTATTCAAATTACCCTAGGGCGGAAATTCTTCTTTTTGTGGAAAAAAGAAATTGTCAAAACAATAAAGAACGTGTACTTTAGTTCGTCTTTCATATTTTTACCATTATTTTACAGCCCTCAGTCATCCTTTAATTTCATCAATTATAACTCTCCATTTCCAGCTTGCAAATTCACCAGATTCTTTTAGTTCGGGTAGTGAACACATAATTAAAATTATAATTTCAAAAGATAGAGTCAAAATTTGAAATTTATGATTTCACAATTTGTTTTAGTTATTGTTTTGCCATTAAATATTTTAATATAAGGTCTAAGCTAAAAGCTACTTGACTCGTCCCAACACGTACCTGATACACTAAGTTTGCCGTGTTAGAAAGGTTAGCCAGAAATTCACCGGCACCCCTAAATTCTTTTTCTTTTTTTCTTTTTGTGCAAATATTTTTATAACTTTACCGTGTTAGGTTGTTCGCTAGCTTAGAGTTGATATATTTGTTACTACTATAGATAAAAGAATCGAATGCACATTACTTTTCACCGAATATCAAATAACTTCACAAAATAGCTGTCCAAGTCCAGCTCTTCAATTCAATGGCGGTCAGTACTATTTGCAATGTTTTCGGACGTGGAGCACCCAAAGGGTTTAATGTTAATGAATGAACAAAAATATTAGAGTTTAAATTTAAACAAAAACAAAAATTACTACGTATTAGTTCAAGTACCTCATAATTCGGTCAAGTTTTCTCCTCTGTTTGCGACACAGCTGTTTACAACTGAAATATTAAAAACAAATACCAACATAGTCAAAAAGGGGATGTCGAAATTAAACTCCATGCTTGGGGATGGTCAAGTTCCAAAAGGGAGCATGCGTTCAATGTTTTATATTAGTAAGTTGTAGTTTCCTTCTTTTACTTTTGTTTGCACTTTTTGAATATTTTTCAAATTGATCTACCAAAAAGAGTGCCAATTATTCTAGGCCATATTGGTTTGAAAAGGAAAAAGATTTGCAATGACCTTTGGCTCGATCAATTAAGTTTACCTAAATCAGATGTACTTTGCATTTGGACTGTACTTCTGTAGCCTATACCCAGGTTTGGATTGGCTATCAAAAAGAAGGCCACTATACCACTAATTAAGATTGCCTTCTTGTAAATTCTCAATTGTTAATTTCACGTTTTCTATTTAAAAGCTGCTTTGGCACCATTCCAAAAATTATAAACTTTATTAAAGTGTTTCCTAAAAGAGAACTCAATAGCTAAAAAAGGTGCAATTTAATTCCACTACAAGAGCTCATTTCTGAGGCCACTGACATATAGTTTGGTTTTTCCAACTCCTGTTAATTATATCAAGGAAAGAGTTCAACTTACCTAAGGATGACTACAACTAATCGCCATAATTAGAGAAATGATTAATTTAGAAAATTAGGCAGACGACATGATACAACATGTTAAATTGCATATAACGTAAAGAAAATTATACTTTCTACACTTTAAACAAGTTAAATTTTTTTAAAATGGTCACTTTGCAGTAGAAATGACACCAGATAGCCACTCTAAAGGGGTGCTCTTTAGAAATTAGCCAGTACGTCCTAAATTTCAGCTTTTTAGTTTAATTTTTCTAGACAAAAATATCCTGAATTGTCTTGAATTTAAGATTTTTAATTTAAAATTTCAAGACAAAATACGTATTGGTTAATCTCTAAATAGCATCTCTGAGAATGGTTATCTGTGCACTTGCCCCCACTTAGTAAATGTTGAACGCTCAATGGGCCCGGAATCATTTATTTCTGGACCTCAAAGGGAAGTGACCCAACGCATTACGCTTTTGAGGCCCATATAAGTATATCATGATGGGCTAACTTGTAATAGACCCAATACATAGAACATGATGTCCAATAAAGTTTGGGCCTTGACCATTTGATGTTGAATACCCAAATTGCTTTATTACTACCTTATTAGAAGATTTAACCCAAATAACCGTCCACTAGTCTCTTAAACTTAAAATAGCGATGTATAATATATATATAATTCATGTACAATATATGTATAACTATATATAATTACTGTATAATCTATGTATACCGGTTAGATAAAGTAAACATTAAATATGACCGGCTATTTGGGTTACAATCCCTTATTATTACTATATTTTGTAAGTCATTTCATCTCACATATACATTTAATCACATTTATAAAGAAAAAGATCCAATTTTAGAACAGTAAATTGGGATGCGATGAAATGATTTTAAAAAACCATTTATAGCAATAATTTTAGCAATTGCGAAAATAACATTATTAAATGCACTTAATTGCACATTGATTGGTTTATATATCTCATTTAAATAGTTAGTTAACTTAGTAAACCTATTTTATTTTTAAGAGTATTTTTACACTTTGTATTTAATTTAATTTTTTTTATTTTTTTTTTGGTTTTCAACCATTAATGATTAACTTTTTCTCACTATACAGCGCATCCAACTAGCTAAAAGCTTCATACATTCACGACCACCTGAAATTTGAGAAGAATGGAAATGGACATAATCAGACACAAGGCAGATATTTTCTTTTTTACAACGTTTAGTCGATATCGATCAGTTCCATAATAAATGGTGACTTTATAATTAGACATCAAATATAAGCCACAACAAAAGTCGTCGTCGTCGAAGTACAGTAACCATATGATTAAAACTTTCCATGCATTGAAGTTGATTCAATAGCAAGTTATGGTCCTCACATAAACCCCCACTTTTCTTTTAGTCTTCATATTAATATGTGATTGATGGAGACCTTCTAATAACTGTTATTCCCGCCAATATTGCTGTATTTATAAATAATAATTCTGCAAAATATAAGTTAGCGTAATGAAACAATAATTAATTCGAGCCCACTGAATTCACAGTGTTTCCTTAAGGAATTTAATCCCCTCCTAGTACCCAAGGTAATGGATTATTTCCTCCCAGGATAGAACGAATCACACACTGGTGTAGCGGTACTTCAAACCCCAGTGTTTCAGCGAACACAAAGTTCGGTAGCAAATCACACTTACAGTTGCTTTGTTTGAAGTTAAAACAATGCAGAACGAAGGAGTAAAAACTCAGAAAATCGTATGGAAATGCTGAGAGGAAGGAGTGCAATGTATAGCCAAATCTGTTGAGCGATTTCAGTGTTGTGTATAGTGTGTTGTGTGTCTTTCTTCAACAGCTGCTGCACATATATATAGCAGCCAGTGTTGAAGAAGACCAAACGTCCACCCTCCATGGTGGAGCAAGCATTAGCTTGTTTGTGGAGCAAGCACATTCATGTTTGTGGAGCAAGCACATTCATGGTGGGAAGAGCATTAGGCGGCTGCCAAATGGTCAATACACGGATTGAAAAATATCCGTTACAAATGCGGATAATCTTACGTTAATATTTACTATTAACAAATAAATTTGGTCCAAAAAATTAATCAATCAATCGATCATTTGACCAAATCCAAATCCAAATCCAAATCCAAATCCAAATCCAAATCCGAAGCCGAAGCCGAAGCCGAAGCCGAAGCCGAAGCCGTAGCCGTAGCCGTAGCCGTAGCCGAGCCGAGCGAGCGACGACGACGACGACGCGAGACTTGCTTTCTTCTTAACTCTTTAAGAGCTACAAGAAGAGCAATTATATATATACCCACTAAAAATCTCTTCCTCTTCCAATATGGGACAATGTCTCATTGTCAAGAGGGGAAAACTTAAAATTTTACTCAAAAATTTTATTTTTCCTCCATTTCCCATTCACCCTCATTTTAAGACTATTTTATCTTAAAAACAAAAAACCTCAACAATCCCCCACATGAATGGGGAATGGCTATATCACGGAAGTATGCATGAAAAACCCGTGTGATTTACAAGCAAGGATTAATCGCATCTGGATAAGTAGGTTTCCCTTTGAACTTTCCGTAGTAAACTTATGTCGGATATACTCGGTCAATCGGTAGATTTGATATCTTTGAACCGTCGATCTTTGGTGTATATCTAGACAACCATAAGTCACACAATCAACCCTTAACCGTCTTTGGTTCTCATTGTTGTGTTCGTTTCAGCCATGAACACCGCCTGATTTCATAAGTGCATAGAGAACTGGCCTTACAAAGTTCTCCTTGAAGCGGCTAACACTTCATACTTACATAGGTGATTCCTAAACGTGTCATCCTGTAGATACACTATTTGATATACCCCGTATCAAATTTAAAAATCATTAAAAAGCCTTAATGCTTTATCCTTGGTACTGAACATTGTCTCATCACGAGAACGGACTAAAATTTTATTTGACAATGTTGAACCGTCATTAATGACTTTGTTTGATCTCCTTGAACCTAGATCTTGGGATCTCCAGTCTTCTAGGTAGAGTTACCACCACAATGACTTGTTCTCGGCCATAGCCCCATTCCCCTTGATGATTTCTCAACTACCTCTCTAGTTAGGCCTTTTGTAAGTGGATCCGATACATTATCACTTGAATTTACATAGTCAATTGTGATAATTCCTCTAGAGAGTAATTGCCTAACGGTTTTATGTCTTCGTCGTATATGACGAGATTTACCGTTATACATAACGCTCCCAGCCCTTCCGATTGCCGCTTGACTATCACAATGTATGCATATTGGTGCCAACGGTTTGGGCCAAAATGGAATGTCTTCCAAAAAATTCCGGAGCCATTCAGCTTCTTCACCAGCTTTATCTAAGGCTATGAATTCAGCCTCCATTGTAGAGCGGGCAATACATGTTTGTTTGGACGACTTCCAAGATACCGCTCCTCCACCAATAGTGAATACATATCCACTCGTGGACTTAGAATCAGTTGAACCGGTGATCCAATTTGTATCACAGTATCCCTTAATCACCGCAGGAAAATTACTATAGTGCAATTCAAAGTTCTGGGTATGTTCTAAATATCCCAAAACTCGTTTCATTGCCATCCAATGAGATTGGCCTGGATTGCTCGTATATCGACTCAGTTTACTTATAGCACAAGCTATATCTGGTCGTGTACAATTCATAATATACATTAAGCATCCCAACACACGAGCATAATCCAATTGTGATATGCTTTGGCCTTTGTTCTTTGCTAATGCAAGATTCACGTCAATTGGAGTCTTTGCAACTTTAAAGCCCAAGTGCTTGAATTTTTCAAGTACTGTCTTAATATAATGAGATTGTGACAATGCCAGACCTTGAGGAGTCTTATTGATCTTAATTCCCAGAATTAAATCAGCAACTCCCAAGTCTTTCATATCAAACTTGCTATTGAGCATACGCTTAGTAGCATTTATGTTGGCAATGTCATTACTCATTATCAACATATCATCCACATATAGGCAAACAATGACTATGTGATTTGGAATATTTTTAATGTACACACATTTATCACATTCATTTATCTTAAAACCATTTGATAACATTGTTTGGTCAAATTTCGCATGCCATTGTTTGGGTGCTTGTTTTAGTCCGTAAAGAGACTTAACAAGTCTACATACCTTCTTTTCTTTACCTGGAACCACAAACCCTTCAGGTTGTTCCATGTAAATTTCTTCCTCCAACTCTCCATTTAAGAAGGCCGTCTTAACATCCATTTGATGAATTTCAAGACCATACACTGCAGCTAATGCTACTAACATCCGTATGGACGTAATTCTTGTAACTGGAGAGTATGTATCAAAGTAGTCTAGACCTTCTCGTTGTCTATACCCTTTGTCTACGAGTCTTGCCTTGAATTTATCAATAGTGCCATCATCTTTGATTTTTCTCTTAAAAATCCATTTAGAACCCAAAGGTTTATTTCCAGGAGGAAGATCAACCAATTCCCATGTATGGTTGTTCAATATGGATTCTATTTCACTATTGACTGTCTCTTTCCAAAATAATGATTCCGAAGAAATCATAGCTTCTTTAAATGTTTGAGGCTCATTCTCCAATAAGAAAGTCATAAAATCTGGTCCAAATAAAGTAGACGTTCTTTGACGTTTACTACGTCTTGGATCCTCCTGATTACATGTACTTTCTTTTGTTTCTTCCCGAGGTCGTTTAGATCCTTCACCAAACGACTCACATTCCTTTTTATACGGATATATATTTTCAAAGAACTCAGCATTATCTGATTCTATAACCGTATTATTATGAATGTCGGGATTTTCTGATTTATGAACCAGAAATCGATATGCTTTACTATTTGTCGCATATCCTATGAAAACACAATCAACGGTTTTCGGTCCTATCTTTACCCTTTTGGGTTTAGGAACTTGCACTTTTGCCAAACACCCCCACACTTTAAAATAATTCAAGTTGGGCTTCCTTCCTTTCCATTTTTCATATGGAATGGATTGTGTTTTGCTATGGGGCACTCGATTTAATATTCGATTAGCCGTAAGAATGGCTTCCCCCACAAGTTCTGTGGCAAACCAGAACTTATCAACAACGCATTCATCATCTCCTTTAATGTGCGATTCTTTCTTTTCGCAATCCCATTAGATTGGGGCGTGTAAGGGGCTGTTGTTTGATGAATAATTCCATATTCTAAACATATTTCTTCAAAAGGAGATTCATATTCACCACCCCTATCACTTCTTATCATTTTTACTTTCTTGTTAAGTTGCGTTTCAACTTCATTTTTGTATTGCCTGAATGCGTCTATTGCTTCATCTTTACTATTCAGTAAGTAAACATAGCAATATCGAGTACCATCGTCAATAAAAGTTATGAAATACTTCTTTCCACCGCGAGATGGTATTGACTTCATGTCACAAATATCTGTGTGAATTAAGTCTAAAGGATTTGAATTCCTTTCAACTGACTTATAAGGATGTTTAACATACTTAGATTCCACACATGTTTGACATTTTGATTTTTCGCATTCAAACTTGGGCAGTACTTCCAAGTTAATCATTTTCCGCAAGGTTTTATAATTGACATGACCCAAGCGTATATGCCATAAATCATTTGACTCAAGTAAGTAAGAAGAAGCTGAAATATTATTATTGTTTTCCACAACCATTACATTCAGATTGAAAAGGCCCTCAGTGAGGTAACCTTTTCCTACAAATATTTCATTCTTACTAATGACAACCTTGTTGGACACAAAAACGCACTTAAAACCGTGCTTAACAAGAAGTCCAGTAGAGACTAAATTCTTTCTCATTTCGGGAACATGAAGGACATTGTTCAAAGTCATGACCTTGCCAGAAGTCATTTTCAGAAATATCTTCCCATATCCTTCAACTTTTGCTGTTGAAGCATTTCCCATATAAACTGTCTCTCCGGGTCCAGCAGGAGCATAAGTAGCAAAAGCTTCTCTAACTGCACAAACATGGCGAGTGGCTCCTGAATCAAACCACCACAGTTTAGGATTTCCCACCAAGTTACATTCAGAAAGCATGGCACACAAGTTATCAACATCATCATGGTTTACTACCATGTTTGCTTGACCCCTTTTCTTGTCTTTCTTCGGAGCACGACACTCCGTAGATTTGTATCCGGTTTTTCCACAGTTGTAGCAGTTTTCACTGAACCGCTTCTTGCTTGGGTTGTATTTTGGACCAGAAGCCTTCTTCCTCTTTTTGTTATCTTCAACAATATTTGCTCCCATTATTGTTGAATTTCCACGGCCTCTCCTTTCAGCAGCTTTATTGTCCTCTTCGATTCTCAACCGAACAATGAGATCTTCAAGGGACATTTCCTTTCGTTTGTGTTTCAAATAATTTTTGAAGTCCTTCCACAACGGAGGCAACTTCTCAATTATTGCTGCTACTTAGAATGCTTCGTTGATGACAAGACCTTCAGCAAGTAGATCATGAATAATCACTTGCAATTCCTGGACTTGGGTAATAACAGACTTGCTATCTACCATTTTGTAGTCCAAAAATTTTGCGGCAACGAATTTCTTCATCCCGGCATCTTCAGTTTTATATTTCTTTTCAAGCGCATTCCACAATTCTTTTGACGTCTCCACGCTACTGTATACATTATACAGATTATCATCCAGTCCGCTAAGAATATAATTCTTGCATAAAAAATCAGAATGCTTCCACGCTTCAATCACGAGAAAGCGTTCATTCTCTGAAGTTTTATCTGGCAGATCAAGAACATCTTCCTTGATGAACTTCTGTAGACATAACGTAGTTAAGTGGAAGAACATCTTCTGCTGCCAGCGCTTGAAATCAATCCCGAAAATTTTTTTGGGTTTTTCTGCCGGTGCCAACGCCGGTGTTCGGCTTGTCGATGCATTGGCAGTCACCATCGGAACAGCTTGGTTTTCGCTTTCAGTCGTCATTTTTTTTCTGTTAAAAAAAAAATGACACAAACAAACATTTAATACACGTTTTCAAACAAGAGTAAAAATCACGTAGATTTTAATCTCCAACAAATCGCCACAAAGGCTTTACTCTCCAAAACGGGAGTACACAAAATCACAAAGGTTTTAGTTTGCAGAATAATAAGAATAACACAAATACAGAAATAAATATTAAATTCCTTAAGATTGTTATTCCCGCCAATATTGCTGTATTTGTAAATAATAATTCTGCAAAATATAAGTTAGCATAATGAAACAATAATTAATTCGAGCCCACTGAATTCACAGTGTTTCCTTAAGGAATTTAATCCCCTCCTACTACCCAAGGTAATGGATTATTTCCTCCCAGGATAGAACGAATCACACACTGGTGTAGCGGTACTTCAAACCCCAGTGTTTCAGCGAACACAAAGTTCGGTAGCAAATCACACTTACAGTTGCTTTGTTTGAAGTTAAAACAATGCAGAACGAAGGAGTAGAAACTCAGAAAATCATATGGAAATGCTAAGAGGAAGGAGTGCAATGTATAGCCAAATCTGTTGAGCGATTTCAGGATTTCAGTTTGTGTGTTGAGTATTTTTCTTCAACATCTGCTGCACATATATATAGCAGCCAGTGTTGAAGAAGACCAAACGTCCACCCTCCATGGTGGAGCAAGCATTAGCTTGTTTGTGGAGCAAGCACATTCATGGCGGGAAGAGCATTAGGCGGCTGCCAAATGGTCAATACACGGATTGAAAAATATCCGTTACAAATGCGGATAATCTTACGTTAATATTTACTATTAACAAATAAATTTGGTCCAAAAAATTAATCAATCAATCGATCATTTGACCAAATCCGAAGCCGAAGCCGAGCCGAGCGACGACGACGGCGGCGCGAGGCTTGCTTTCTTCTTAACTCTTTAAGAGTTAGAAGAAGAGCAATTATATATATACCCACCAAAAATCTCTTCCTCTTCCAATATGGGACAATGTCTCATTGTCAAGAGGGGAAAACTTAAAATTTTACTCAAAAATTTCATTTTCCCTCCATTTCCCATTCACCCTCATTTTAAGACTATTTCATCTTAAAAACAAAAAACCTCAACAATAACTATCTCAAACAATTACATCAAGACAGCCAAGGGCGGAGCTGTAATCATCTGTATTTATCTTCATATAATCATTAAACATCTGTAAATTATTAATTTAGAACTCACTAAGTTAATTAAACAGATTAAAATTTCAAACACATAAGTTTTAAATTCGGGCTTATCAGCTGAAGACAGCAACAATTAGCTCAATCTATACCACATGATAACTACAGTGTCACGGGAATTAACAGGAAGACATTGATGTTGTGATGTATATGTATCTGCTGATTTGATGATCAATGAAATAGCATTTACTTTGTAAGGTTACTACTCCACTTAATTTGAATGGTCGAACAACGACAACTTGTGACTGGTGGCAAGTTGATCTCATTTTTGTTACCGGACATTATTACCACATCTCTATAATTTCATGTGATATATAATTTCAAAATCTTTAAAACATGCATGGTTGAGGTAGGTGACATGGCACTGATGCCCAGCTCACCCCTCGTCCAACCAAGGGCGTCAATCGACACCCCTTCGTCAGAAAATTATATTGCATTGTTAGATAATTTTTTTTGTTTTATGTATATTTACTATACGTTGACCCCCCTAAACTTTTCGATATATCTATTTTTTTACATTTTAACATCCCTTGATAAAATTCTAGTTTCACCGCTACCCCACAATAGAACTTTATTTCCTAAAAATAGTAAGTTAACAGCAAAACAAAAATACAAGCAAGCATCACATCACGCACATGAACAAGCAGCCAAAGTTTTTTCCTTTCTGTTAATAGAGAATGCATTAATTATTTTTTCCCTGCATTGCCCTGGAAGTAAATAGTGTTAGAGTATGTGTTAAAAGTATTTATGTGAAGAAATATATAGTAAAGGTTAATATGATCAATTTAATTGTTAATTAATGTTAAAATATAAATTTTTTAATTTGCTTGAAAATAAAAATAAAAAATCACTTATCATTGGGAGTATTAGCTATCTAGCCCCTCTTGAAAGATCTAGCGCATTTTCATGAGTACAATTAATGTTTAGATAGATTCAATAGTGACGTCTCAGTCTATATGGTCCACAGCTTCTTTTCGGCTTCCAACTTGCAAAACATGAAACAATAAAACCATCAACTATAAATAGAAGCCAACCCATCTTCATCTTCCTCATCCATAATTATATCCTTTTAAGAACTAAGCCTATCATTTTTCTTGAAATATTATTTGGTCGAAAATTAACACAATGGCACCACATGGAGAGCCAATTACAACTTCCTACGTCCGAACAAAAAACCTTAGCATGCCCCCTCGACTCTCAAACGATAATTTACAAAGGACAATGTCCGATATCTCGTTCGAGTGGATGAGCAAAGAGTCTATCATTGATTCAAATCTACCCCCAATATCTGAAGTTGAAAATGCAAAATGCGAGTGCTGTGGAATGAGCGAAGAATTCACACACGAATACATCGATAAAGTTCGAAAAAAGTATTCGGGGAAGTGGATATGTGGGCTGTGTTCTGAAGCAGTGAAAGAAGAAGCAGAAAAGAATGGAGGAAAGAATGAAGAAGCATTGAGTAGTCACATGAGTGCTTGTAGCAAGTTTAATAAATTTGGTAGGGCTTATCCTGTTCTTTATCAAGCTAAGGCTATGAGGGAAATGTTGAAGAGGAATAACAGGGATGGAAAGGGAATTCTCAGAGCCAAATCTATTAGTCCAAGGGACAAAATTATCCCAAAGAAAGGTGGGATTGCAAGAAGTACTAGCTGCATTCCTGCCATTACCAAAGAGATGAATGACCTTAATTAACCTTGCTAATAATTAATTAATTGCCCTCTTTTGTAATTATGCAATTAATAACGTCTACTAGGATTTCATTTTTATGTCTAATAAGCTTTGGACTAAACCTTTGCGTCACTCTTAGAGGTTTTTTGGGGTTGGTCTTGGTTGTAAACCTTTTTTTCCTCACTTTAATTATTAGGGTTTTTAAGATCACGTTTGTAACACAAGTGAGTGATCAAATTTTTATTCTTCGTCTCAGGGGGTTTAATATTTGTCTGTGACCCCTTTGTCGTATTTTATTATTAAGTCAATACTACTAATTGAATCTTGTACTTTTACTTGTTTTAGACCATGTTTTGTATGTATTGTGGAGCTTAACGTTGTGCAGTAAAACATACATGCATGTACCACTTCGATTTTTATAGGAAATGAAGAACCTAAAATTGATGTCTTTATCATGAATATATTAGCGGAATTTGAACTGTTCTGTTCATTCAGTAACTCACTGTCAGATTGCGAGCAACAGAGGCGGACCTATATGTAATCTTGAGAAGTCACCGGACTCCGTAAACTGAGGCAGAAATCTTGTACATGTATATATGTACCTTGAAAAATAGTTAATTTAAATCACTTGGCACCCTGAACACTAAAAGCACTTAGGGGGCACTGGTTGAGTAGAATACTGGTGCCCCCATCGCGTTAAAATCCCGGGTCCGCCTCCGCCGAACAATAAGGAAAATACTAATTAAAAAAGACCCCAAAAAACAGATCTCTTGCTTGATCGAGCAACTAAAAGAGCATCTCGTATGATGTCCTGATATATGTCGGGGCACGGCAACAGGTTCCCACTCTGTATACAATATGAAAAGATGCAAAGAAAAATATGATTAAATTTTCATTCTAATCAGCTGTGCAGTGTGTAGATGCTAAGATTAATGATAGAATCAGGAAGGGGCTTTTGCAGCGTTAATACTCGAACTTGAATGATAAGATGATGAACGCAAAGTAAATAAAGATGTACTTGTTGGGTTTAAGCTTATAATAGCTTTAAAATAGAGTAAATGGGAAATGGAAGAAAAAATAAAAATTTTAAATTTTTCTCTTTGACAAAGGGACATTGTCTCATATCAGAGGAGGAAAAGAGTTTTGATGGGTATATATATGTATACGGTAGAAATCAGGTTCGTATATTGTATGAATAGTCGAGACCGAAACGTGACGGGTCGGGGCTCGACCCCGGATTATATCGAACCCAGGCGCGAAGTTGAATCGTTGAGCTCGTGACTCCGGGACCAAACAAGATCGAGGGAACTTTGTCGAGCCAAATAACGGAAGGCCACTACTAGAAAACGGGCAAAACCCTTCCAAAGATTACCGACCGAAATCGGTCGAAAATAAAACCGACCGAAATCGGTCGGAAAAATAGTAAATTGGTCGCAAAAATCAAAGAAAATATTTCTGACAACGAAAATGGTGGTCCCACAACAAAGATATAAAAATTTCGACCGATGTCGGTCGTAAATTGGTCAATCTTTGACCAAGACCTGGTCATACTTGCATATTATCTACCAAAAGATTATTTAATTAAAAGTTTTCAAATATACCGACCGAAATTGGTTGGTATATTTGAAATTATTCTTTCCCACCCAAGGCAATTGATTTTTTAATATAACAAAAATTATATATATATATATATATATATATATATATATATATATATATATATATATATATTAACCAACCGAAATAAGTTTTAATTAAATTTTTCCGACCGAATTCGGTCGGAATTTTAATTTAAAATTTTTTAAAATATTAATTTAATGAAAATACCGATCGAAGTCGGTCGGTTTTAGTAAATTTTATATAAATAGCTTTTAAATAAATAATATTTAATACTTAATTGATAGTTAATACATATATGTGTGTGTGTATGTATGCGCACACACATAATCTTGAATATTTTATTCTCGATCACCTTATTAGTACTTTGCTCGGATACTTCATCCGTGGATCAATTAAAAATTCAATTATATTTGATTAAAACTTATTATAACATATGTTAATATAGCATTTATATGTATACATATGTTGTTGTTGGTACAACTTTTATATATATATATATATATATATATATATATATATATATATATATATATATATATATATATATATATATATATATATATATAGTTCTATAAGATGTAGTGCTATATTAATACTTAAGTTGTAGCAAAAACAACATATGAATATAGCATATGTTAATATAGCATGTGTTATAGTACGTTTTAATCGAATATAATTAAATTTCCAATTGATCCACGGATGAAGTATCCGAGGAAAGTACTAATAAGGTGATCGAGAATAAAACATTCAAGATTATATGTGTGTGTGTGTGTGTGTGTGTATATGTCACGACCCAAATCCTAACCTGTCGTGATGGCGCCCATCGATGGTACTAGGCAAGCCGACATTTTCAAAATACTTCCAATATTTCACAGAAAGATAAATAAAAGGTTTTTAAATAACAGAGTTTTCGTAAACAGGAGATTAACCCAAAATACAGTGCGAAAATTAGTCCCAACATCGGGGTGTCACTAAGTCATGAGCATCTAAACAACCAGTCTAGGAAATAGTGTCTACAAGGGTCTGTATCCAAATACAATAAAGAGAAAGAAAAGAAGACATGGAAGGAGAAACAAGGACTGCGACACCGACAGCTACCTCGTAAATCCCCTATAATAAACTGCGCACGAGATCAACGCCCTCCGTGTTCGAAAATACCTGGATCTGCACACGAAGTGCAGGGTGTAAAGGAACTGAAAGATAGTGACGAGCTATACAGCTACAGTTCATTTCAGTAATCTCAGCAATGAAAGTAGACATATTTCAATTCCGCTAATTTAAGTCAAATCAGTTACACATTACCAAGATCAGGTAAAAACCGAATACAATATCTTCCTGAAATTCCAGAAGAGTAACATATATCAGCTAAGTGAAGCAATAATTGAAACAAGTGCAGCCTCTCAGGGCAACAGTCACTCAATCTCTCTCAATAGCTCATACACTCGACTCTCAGCCCTCAACACTCACACTCAATAAGTACCTGCGCTCACTGGGGTATACAGACTCTGGAAGGGCTTCTACAGCCCAAGCGCTATAATCTGCACGGACAACTCACGTGATATAGTATCATATCAGAATCTGCACGGAAAACTCACGTGCTATAGTAAAAATATCGTGATCCGCACGAACAACTCACGTGCTATGGTATCAATACCTCACAAACCGGCCCTCGGCCTCACTCACTCATCAACCTCTTTAGTCTTACGGCCCTCAGTAATAAAGAGGAATCAGCCCAAAACAGAATGATATATTGTATCAACAAGGAATAATAGAGACTAAGGTATAATATGCAAGTAACACTACGACTGAGTACAAGTAACAATAAGTAGGAAGGTTCAACAGGTATCACGACCACTGGGGGTCTTTATAGCACCAACATATAGCCTAAGCATGATTTCTAATATGATTCACTGTAAAATTTCTATAGCACAGAAAGGGCACATAGCTAACAACAAGCTTATTCAACTTTTCAGTTTCACGGAATGGACCAAGTCCCAATTTCCACAGTGCACGCCCACACGCATGTCACCTAGCATGTGCGTCACCTCCAAAATACTCACATAGTATAATAATCCGGGGTTTCATACCCTCAGGACCATATTTAAAACTGTTACTTACCTCAAACCGCGCAAAACTCTACTCCAAAGTGCCTTTGCCTCTCGAATCGGTCTCCAAACGCCCTGAATCTAGCCACACGCATTACAATACAATTAATATAGGCTAAAGGAATCAATTTCATAAGAAAAATACGAAATTATAAGCCTAAATCCGAAATTGGCTCAAACCGACCCCCGAGCCCACGTCTCGAAATCCGACAAAAGTCACAAAACCTGAAAGCATTCACTCACGAGTCAAACCTACCAAATTTATCAAAATTCGACACCATTTGGTCATCCAAATCCCCAAAATTCACTCTCTAATTCTCTAGCTCTAAACCCCTAAATTTCACCTCAAAAATGCACTAACTAGGTGTAAAATCAGTGGAGAAACATCATTATTGAAGATAAATGGACACAAGGAGCTTACCTCAGTAATCACTTCAAAATCCCTCTCAAAAACCTCCAAAATCCGAGCTCAAAGTGGTGAAAATTGTGAAAAATCTCCAAGTCTCGTATTTATATGTTCTGCCCAGGCCTTTCGCATCTGTGGCCTCTTATCCGCACCTGCGGAAGCGCTTCTGCGGCTAGAACCCCGCATCTGCGGAAACCACTTAACCAGCAGACTCCGCTTCTGCGAGCACTGGACCGCATCTGCGAACATCGCAGGTGCGGAAAATGCCATCGCATTTGCTGAAACAGCCGCATTTGCGCCTCTTCTGCTCGCCTCTGCGACCACGCAGGTGCGGGAGAATCTTCGCACCTGCAGTCCCTGCTCACCTCTCCCTTGGCCACTTCTGCGACACTTGCCCCACTTCTGCGGACTCGCACCTACGGTGCCTACTCCGCAGGTACGGTTACACCAGTAGCAGCAGCACTTCAGCTGCTTAACCAACTCAAAAATCAAGTCCGTGAATCTCCTGAAATCAACCCGAGGCCTCTGGGACCTCAACCAAACATACCAACAAGTCCTAAATTCCGATACGAACTTAGTCGAATCCTCCAATTACCTCAAACAACATCAAAACATGAATTACACACGGATTCAAGCCAAATGAACTTTAAAACTTCCAAATTCTACAAACGACGCTGAAACCTATCAAATCACATCTGATTGACCTCAAATTTTGCACACAAGTCATAAATGACACCACGAACCCACTCCAACTTTCGGAATTCCAATCCGACCCCGATATCAAAAAGTCCACTCCCGGTCAATCTTCCCAAAAACTCAACTTTCGCCATTTCAAGCCTAATTCCACTACAGACCTCCAAATCACAATTCGGACACGCTCATAAGTCCAAAATTACCTAACGGAGCTAACAGAACTATCAAAATTCATTTCCGAGGTCGTTTACACATAAGTTGATATTCGGTCGACTTTTTCAACTTAAGCTTTCAATTATGAGACTAAGTGTCTCAATTCACTCTGAAATCACTCCGGACCTGAACCAACTAACCCTGTAAGTCATATAGCAGCTATAGAACATAAAAGAGGCAGAAAATGGAAAAACGGGGCTACAACTCTCGAAACGACCGGCCAGGTCGTTACAATATTAAATATTATTTATTTAAAAGTTGCTATTTGAACAAATTGACTAAAACCGACCGACTTCGGTCGGTAGTTTCATTAAATTAATATTTTAAAATTTTTAAAATTGAAATTCCGACCGAATTCGATTGAAAATTTGGGGTCAAACGGTCAAACACTCCACTTAAAATACGGACCGAATTTTCCAACCGAAGTCGGTCGGAAAATTATAAATTACGGTGCCAGCAGCGGGTTTCTTCCCCATTTTTCTCCTTTCTCTTTCTCTCATTCCTTCTTCCTCATCCGC
This sequence comes from Nicotiana tomentosiformis, assembly GCF_000390325.3. NCBI lineage: Eukaryota > Viridiplantae > Streptophyta > Magnoliopsida > Solanales > Solanaceae > Nicotiana > Nicotiana tomentosiformis. Next base: position 129,767,394 of record NC_090817.1, read on the forward strand.
CAACCCTTCCCAAATTCCACCCAAATCAACTCATCACTCATTTTTTTCCAAAATCACCCCCCCCCCCCACACACACACTTCGTCTCTCCTCATTCTCCATTGGTCCCACCTCTGCTGCCCAACCACTGCTCCTCTGCCACCACTGTCGCGCCACCCACTGCCGCGCCACTTCCAAAATCATACCCCTCTCATTTCTTTGAAGGTTAGTTATCTATACTTGTTAATTTTAGTTATTTGAATTCTTTCAATTGTATAAACTAGGGTTTACAATTTGAGATTTTGAGATTCTTTCAATTGATTATAATTCTTTAGATTTAAGATTTACTCTAATTAATTTTATTTATGATATGTAAGGTACTTGCTTATTTAGCTAATTATTTATTTTTTCAATTTTATTGCTCATGATTTAGGGCTTATTAAACTATGATTTAGGGCATATTAAATTATGATTTAGGGTTTATTAATTATGATTAATAGTAAATGAGTTAGTCTAATTGAATGGCTTAACTAATTAAATATTCTAGCGAGTCTAATTAAGTTTAATGGTAGGGTTAGAATAATATTATATTCAAATTAATATGCACTCAATTTGGGATTTTGGGATTATTTCAATTGATTATAATTCTATAGATTTAAGGTTTACTCTAATTGATTTTGTTTATGATATCATGTAAGGTACTTGCTTAATTAGCTAATTTTTATTTTTTTTTCAATTTTATTGCTCATGATTTAGGGCTTATTAAACTATGATTTAGGACATTTTAATTTATGATTAATAGTAAGTGAATTAGTCTAATTGAATGGCTTAACTAACTAAATATTCTAGCGAGTCTAATTGTGTTTAATGGTAGGGTTAGAATAATATTGTATTCAAAATAATATGCACTCAATTTGGGATTTTGTAACTTAATTCTATAAATTAATTTTGAATTATGATTAATATAACATGTAATGTATTTGTTCTTTATGTAGATGGAATATCGTAGTTGGATATATAATAGGAATTATCCTAATCGTCAGTTTTTAGGTAGGAATTATGATTAATATAACATGTAATGGGAAAATAATTATCATGGTGTGATCAAAGAGATTCTAGAATTATCATATTCAAGTTGGCCAAATAAGATCATACTTTTCCGATGCAAATGGTTTGACCCAACACCTAGAAGAGGTACAAATGTACACTTGCAGTACAACATAATTGAGGTTAATAAAAATAGGGAGTATGATCGCTATGATCCTTTTATAATTGCAGAAAACGTTATGCAAATATATTATGCTCTATATCCGTTACAGAGGGATAAGGCTGATTGGTTGGTTGTAATCAAAACTAAGCCTGTTGGTAGGGTGAAAGTTGAGAATGTGCTAGATGTTGCTTACCAAAACTATACCTCAAGTGTTAACCAAATGGTGGATGATCAGTTAGAAAATGACTTGGTGCATCCTCAACGCATATTAGAAGAAGTTGATATGGAGGAAATAACAATCATAGAAAATGAGGATGAAGAATCACCTAATGAAAGTGAAATAAGTGAAGAGGAAGAATTTTCGGACGAGGAAGGATACTTCGAAGACGACTAGCATGTTAGTTTTTCAAGCACTCTCAACCTATATAGATTTATATTCTCAATTCTAACATTTTCTTTAATTTATGCAGATGACCGATAAGGGTCGAGGTGGGTCTAGGAAGGATAAGATGCCTATTGATCATGATGATGGTGCTACACCCTCGCTTCCTTCCACTCCTCACTTGCATCCCTCCGCTAATGATGGCCGGCATAATTCTTCTTGGCATACATCTATTCCATCATATCCATCTACTCATCAGACTACCTACTATACGCCCGGTCAGCAGTATTCTTACCATTCTCCGCCACAGAGCTATACCCCGCTTCCTCCACATGATCGTGCATATAATTACATGGGCCCATCGAGTCAGCAGTCACAGGGCCATGTGGTGATATGCCTGTCATCTGCTCCATTTGCTTCATCACCAGCTGGATTACATCCATCTAGATTTCAGCCAGTCGGATCGCAGCATTGGTCTGGATCACAACAGGGGTCTAGATCGCTGCAGGGGGGTGGATCGCAGCCATCTTCATCAGCGACCCCGTCTCCCTCTCCACGGAGTTCGTCTCCTAGCATTTCTAGACTTCGCCTTCTGGATAGTAGCACTGAGCCAGATGCCCTCTTCTACGCACGCTTCAGATTCATCGGAGGATGATGATCCAGAGAAAGTGCGGTATGATCATTATCATAGGATGATCATCAGACATGAGGGCAATGGATAAGATTTATTTATTACTTCTTTATTTTTGCTGAATTATAATAGCTACTCTTCTTTATTTAATGTAATTCCTATGTTGCAGGTTCATACCTAATCATCGGACTAAAAAGATAATCACTGAAGCTCTTGGCCGGTTGTATGATGCACCCTATGCGACTTGGAGTGAATTTCCACCGGAGCTCGTGGAGCAAATTTTCAAGCCATTTAAGGTTTTAATACAATTCTTATCTATTTAAACATTATATTAACAATATTTTCATATAACATTACACACTTTATTTGAAGACTAAGTGTGCCTGAGAGGACTGGCATAACAGTGAAATTCTTGCAAATTTTGTGTTCAAATGTCGTAAGAGACTATCTGATTCCTTCAGCTCTGCTCGAAAGAAGAGCAAGAAGCCATCATGAGTTATACCACATATATGGGAGGATCTACTGAGGCAGTAGACCACCGAAAAATTCGAGAAGAGGAGTGAACAGGGAAAGAAGGCCCGAGCATCTGAGAAGGGTGGCTCCTTGCACTGTGTGGGTGTAAGGAGAATGGGGACTGCGAGGAGACTACTGGTAATTCCTTAAAATATTTACATCTATTTTTATCAAATTATATTTATATATTTTAATTTAGTTAACATGTTTTATTATATTTGTAGGAAAACAATATGGGAGGAAGATGACTCATGATGAGTTCTTCATGGAGACTCACATCCAGAAGAAGAAGGCACCGACAGATCCAAGTAGATAGGTCGAGGACCGAGCGAAGACTACATATGTAAGTTTCACAACTACTATAACTTGAAATTAATGTTTATATTATTATATAGTTAATAATTTTCTATCTTCTAAATAAAGGGCGCTATAAGACTAATGTGGAGGAGTACACTCATAGCTTGCCATCGAATGAGCAAGGGGAGTGACCACCCATTTCAGACGAAGAAGCGCAGAAGAAATGGTTGGATGTTGTCGGTGGTCCTAAAAAGGGAATAGCATACGGCCTTCCAGAGAGATTATTTCGGCGCTACAGGGCTGGATTGCAAGGTATAGGGACTTCTGCCTAGGGCGAGGCAATTGATAGGTCGACTCTCTTATCTGTGAAAAAGAAGATCGCAAAGCTGCCAGCAGATCTTGAAGAGACAAAGGCTAGAGAACAAAATAGAGATAAACAATTTGATATCATTCAAGTTCAGCTAGAAAAGAGGGACCAACAATTTAATATCCTTCAAGTTCAGCTAGCCAATCTTCTTGGTGGTGCTTTCCCCATTCCCCGGTCTCGTGAGCCTTACCCAAATGCTAATCCTTTGAACCATGCCGACGATGAATGCTATAGTAGTAGAGATGAATATGATGTAGTACAAAACACTCATTGAATGATGTTTGAACTTTTAACTTGTGAAATATTTTGTTGTTAGGTATGAAGTTTGTTAATATAGTTTAGTGGAGATGGAGATGGTGATAATCTTTTGCTAATATAGTTTTGATAGTTGTTATTGTAGTTATTGTTTGTTGTTATTGGTTGAATGGCAGAAATATAATGCTGTCATTATAGATGATTGGTTGTTGGGAGGTGGTGCAGCTATAAAACAGCTGTATTCTGCCAAAACAATACCCAGAAAATCGATCGACTACGGTTGGAAATTCGGTCGGAAAATGTTCATCAGATTTGCCAGAAAATCAAATTTACCGGCTGACTTCGGTCGGAATTTTTTATTTTAAATTTGTAATTATTTACATAATATCGACCGATTTCGGTCGGAATTAACAATTTTAAATAAAAATAAAAAATTATATATGTTAACGATATCGGCCGATTTCGGTCGGAATTGAATAATATTTTTAAAAAATGAATAATTTGGTTAGAATTTTAAAAATAATTAAAAATTATTTTCACCACTACCGACTGAATTTAGTCGGTAACTTGGTCAAAGTTCGTTGACATTTACCGACCGAAGTCGGTCGGAAAATATCGACCGTCTACGGTCGCTCCTCGTTTGCGACTATTGTTTTATCGACTAATTGAAAACAACCAGAAATCGGTAAATGTTTGATAGATTTCGACTGATTTTGGCAGTTTTTGTGGATGAATTTTGGCAGTTTTTTAGTAGTGGGCCGAAATATCCGCAATCAGAAGGATATCACGGCAAAAATCTCGGCACATATCAAGGAGAGGCCGATTAATTAGCAAATCACGAGATTTTTATCTTTTATAGAATTATATCAAGAGTAGGGCTCCCATACTATAAAAATGGAGGTCTAATCATTTGTAAACAACATTGTAACAGGCATCGAAGAAGCAATATATTGATCATTTCTAGTTCTTGTTATCTTGTTAACTTGTTCTGTTGATTGAAGCATTTCCAAACTCGAGGGCAACCAACCTTCAAGGCTAAGACTGTTCAATTTATGTGGTTTACATTTATTTTCTCATGATTAATTTCAGTATTGATCTATTTTCTCAACTTGTATCAAGTTATATTACGTATCCTTAAAACCTCGTATAAATTCAATTGTTATCCGATTTTAGGGTAAACAGTTTGGCGCACACCGTGAGGCTAAGGATAATAGTGATTATTTGATACAAATCTCTATAACACATACTGCTTTACACTTGCTCTTTAAAGTGTCTTTGATTACAGGCTAAAATACAAAATGTCAAATTCCCAATCAGCACCTCTCCATGTTGACAACGAGTACGATCACTAAGATAAAAATAATAACATAACACCCGGTAACGAGATACCACCTGCTGATCCCGCTGGAATTTCAATCGTAGATCCGATTGATGCTAATTAACATGTGGCTATCAATGAAAACTTGCCTACTGACCCCGAAAATAGCATTCGTGGTGGAGCTCAATCGGTAATTCGAAACACACAAAACGTTGAAGGGGACGGGATCAGTCTACGAGTGATCTTCGAAATGTTGCAGGCACAACAGGTGGCAATAGCCCTGTTTCAAAACCAAAACCGTGCACCAAGCGGGGTTGAGCCCGATCCTCCCCGGGAAGTCACCCGCAGGGATCAACCGGTCACAGAAAGATCGAGGCCAATGATAAAAAGGTGGAGACTTACAATTCCAGGGTGGATCAAATACCAGGAGCACCACCGATATTGAAAGGCCCAGATTCCAAGAAGTTCAGTCAAAAACCCTTTCCCCGAGCGCGGCTCCAAAACCGATCTCCAAGAAGTTCCGCATGCCCGAGATTCCTAAATACAATGGAACGACCAATCCGAACGAACATGCCACCTCTTACACATGTGCTATCAAAGGGAATGATCTAGAGGATGATGAGATTGAATTTGTCTTATTAAAGAAATTCAGAGAGACCCTGTCAAAGGGAGCCATGATATGGTATCACAATTTACCACCTAATTCTATTGAATCTTTTGCTATGCTTGCAGATTCTTTCGTAAAGGCACACGCCGGAGCCATCAAGGTCAAATCAGGAAGTCGGACCTTTTCAAGGTAAGGCAGAAGGACAATGAAACGCTCAGAGAATTTGTATCTCGATTCCAAATGGAACGAATGGACCTACCACCGGTCATTGATAACTGGGCTATTCCAGCGTTTACCCAAGGGCTCAACGTTCGAAGCTCGATGGCTTCACAGCAGTTGAAACAGAATCTGATAGAGTACCCAGCTGTTACTTGGGCCGATGTGCACAATCGGTACCAATAAAAAATCAGGGTCGAAGACGATAAACTTGGGGCTCCTTCCGGGTCCGTTTATCCCATCAGGCCCGTCGATAAAATCAAGAGAGATATTGACCGGGAACCAAGGTCGAATAGAGATCGGTATCAACAATATAACGGGGATCGAAAAGGCAACGGGTCCGGGAGAAATTCCATAAAAAACGAAAGGAGAAATGATCGAGGTCAGAACAGTAGGGGACTTATGACCAAAAATGGCTTCGATAGGCCTATCGGGCCCATAGACACACCAAGGCTATTGGAATATAACTTTAATATCGATGTTGCTGCCATTGTATCAGCTATCGGACGAATCAAAGATACCAAATGGCCTCGACCTCTATAAACCGATCCAACCCAAAGGGATTCTAAATAGATATGCATGTATCATGGCACCCACGGTCATAGAACCGAAGATTGTCGACAACTAAGAGAGGAAGTAGCTCGTTTATTCAATAATGGGCACCTCCGAGAATTCTTGAGCGACCGAGCCAAGAATCACTTCAGGAACATGGATTCAAACAAACAGGCAGAGCAAGAAGAACCTCAGCACTTCATCAACATGATCATCGGTGGGGTTGATATCCCACATGGGCCGATGTTGAAACGCACCAAGGTATCCATCACTAGGGAAAAATGAACTCGAGACTATGTGCCGGAAGGAACTCTATCTTTCAACGGCGAGGACGCAAAAGGGATCGTACAGCCCCATAATGATGAACTGGTAATATCTGTACTCGTGAATAAAATTCGAGTTAAACATGTGTTAATTGATCCAGGTAGCTTGGCCAACATCATTCGATCAAGAGTCGTGGAGCAACTCGTTCTACAAAACCAAGTCATACCCGCAGTCCGAGTCCTGAATGGATTCAACATGGCATGCAAAACCACTAAAGGGGAGATAACATTACCAGTTAGTGTCGCCAGTACCATACAGGAAGCCAAGTTTTATGTGATCGAGGGTGACATGAGATACAACGCCCTGTTCGCGGGTCATGGATCCACAACAAGAGGGCGGTACCTTCGACCTTTCATCAGGTGCTAAAATTCCTGATGCCGGAAGGGATTAAGACGATATACGGGGAACAACCGACCGCAAAGGAGATGTTTGCAGTCGATGAAGAAATTCCGATATCAACACTTGCAGCATCAAAGGAGCCAAGGTTGGAAGCAAAACAAGGGACCAAATAGTAATCATCGGTGCAAGCCTCGACCCAACTAGACAAGCAGGGGACTGACGAAGACGATGATTATGGGGTTCATCGATCCTTTATAGTCCCCGATAACTCTGAAGCTACCAAATCAATGGTCAAAGAGCTAGAACAGGTCATACTGATCGAACAACTGCCCGATCGGAAGGTATACCTGGGCATGGGGTTACCTCATAAGCTCAGGAAAAAACTCATTCAATTTCTTATAGCTAACATAGATTGTTTTGCTTGGTCCCATCTCTATATGACAAGGATCCCACCAGAGATCGCCACTCACAAGCTGAGCCTGGACCCAAAATTCCATCCGGTTAAGCAGAAAAGGAAACCCCAGTCCGAGGTCAAATATGCTTTCATCAAGGACGAGGTAACTAAACTCCTTAAAATAGGGTCCATCCGGGAAGTCAAATACCCGGAATGGTTAGCGAACGTAGTAGTAGTACCTAAAAAGGGGAACAAACTGAGAGTGTGTGGATTATAAAGATTTAAATAAGGCATGCCCCAAAGACTCTTTCCCTTTGCCTAACATCGATCGCATGATCGATGCCACGGCCAGCCACGAGATCCTCAGTTTTCTCGATGCCTACTTCGGGTACAACCAAATATGAATGACCTGGATGATCATGAAAAGACCTCTTTCATCACTAAGTATGGCACATACTGCTATAATGTGATGCCGTTTGGGTTAAAAAATGACGGTGCCACTTACCAACATCTAGTAAACCGGATGTTCGAAGGAAAAATAGGAAAATTCATAGAAGTTTACATTGATGATATGTTAGTTAAGTCCTTGCGAGCAGAGGACCATTTAAAGCATTTGCAGGAAACCTTCAGCATATTGAAGAAGTACAACATAAAGCTGAATCCGAAAAAGTGTGCATTCAGAGTCGGATCGGGTACATTTCTTGGGTTCATGGTATCCAACCGAGGGATCGAGATCAACCTCTAAAAGATCAAAGATATCGAAGATATCACGGTAGTGGACAACGTGAAGGCCGTGCAAAGGCTAACCGGGTGTATTGCCGCCCTGGGACGATTCATCTCAAGGTCCTCCGATAAGATCCACCGATTTTTCTCGTTACTAATGAAGAAAAACAACTTCACATGGACCCCGGAATGCCAACGGGCCTTGGAAGAACTTAAGCGATACCTATCGAGCCCACCACTGCTTCACACAACGAGGGCAGACGAACAATTGTACTTGTATTTGGCAGTATCAGAAATAGCAGTAAGTGGAGTCCTGGTTCGGGAGGAACAAGGTACGCAATTTCCAATTTATTATGTTAGCAATACCTTGGGTGAGGCTGAAACTAGATATCCTCACCTAGAAAAATTGGTGCTCGCTCTGCTAAGCGCCTCTAGGAAATTAAAACCATATTTTCAGTGCCATCCTATATGTGTTGTGACAACTTATCCATTACGAAATATAATGCATAAAACCAAACTCGGGACGATTGGCCAAATGGGCTGTAAAAATCAATGGGTACGATATTGAGCATCAACCCTGGACATCCATTAAGTCTCAAATTTTGGCAGATTTCGTGGCCGACTTCACGCCGTCTTTGATACCCGAGGTCAAAAGGGAGTTGTTGGTAAACTCGGAGATGTCTTCGGGAATCTGGACCCTCTTTACGGATAGTGCCTCGAAAGCAAAGGGGTCCGGACTTGGTATCGTACTGAAGCCACCCACATGCAATATAGTTAGACAATCTTTTAGAACTGTGAAATTGACTAACAACGAGGCCGAATATGAGGCCATGATTGTAGGTCTCTAACTGGCCAAAAGCTTGGGGGCACAGGTGATCGAAGCTAAATGTGACTCCCTCCTAGTGGTGAACCAAGTCAATGGAACGTTCGAAGTCAGAGAAGAACGAATGCAAAGGTACCTAGATAATTTGCAGGTAACATTACATAGGTTCAAAGAGTGGATGTTGAAGCACGTACATCGAGATCAAAATAGCGAAGCCGATGACCTTGCAAATTTAAGGTCGTCGGTCGAAGACGACAAGCTCAACTTGGGGGCAATAACTTGGGATTGGAGAAATAAATACGTAGAAGCCCGGGAAAATGCCCTCAGATCCAAAAGAATCGAGATCATTGCGCACGAAAGCAGCCCGCTTCAGCTTATCCAAGGACGGAACCTTGTTCAGAAGAATGTTCGATGGCCCGCTAGCAATATGTTTAGGACCGGGAGATACCGAGTACATTCTGAGGAAAGCCCACGAGGGCACCTGCGAAAATCATTCAGGCGCTGAGTCATTGGTTCGAAAGGTAATTAGAGCCGGCTATTACTGGATCGACATGGAAAAAGATACGAAGGAGTTCGTACAAAGATGTGACGAATTCCAACAACATGCTCCGATGATACACTAACTCGGGGAACTGCTACATTCGATTTTATCGCCATGGCCATTAATGAAGTGGGGAATGGACATCGTCGGCCCCCTTCCATGGGCACCGGGTAAGGCTCAATTCATCTTGTTTATGACTGACTATTTTTCTAAGTGGGTTGAAGCGCAGGCGTAGGAGAAGGTCGGGGAGAAGGAAGTCATCGACTTTATTTGGGACCACATCATATGTCGGTTCGGAATGCCATCCGAAATTGTATATGACAATGGAAAATAATTTATCGGTAGCAAAGTGACCAAGTTTCTTGAAGACCACAAGATCAAAAGAATTTTATCGACACCTTATCACCCTAGTGGGAACGGACAAGCCGAATGGACCAACAAAACCATACTCCAAAACCTTAAGAAAAGGTTAACCGATGCCAAAGGGAAGTGGAAGGAGATCCTGCCCAAAGTCCTTTGGTCATATCGTACGACCTCGAAGTCCAGCACCGGGGCCACTCTGTTCTCATTGGTTTACGGTGTCAAAGCTCTTATACCGGTCGAAGCTGGGGAGCCAAGTATCAGATTCTGATATGCAACAAAGGAATTAAATGACGAGGCCATGAATACGAGCCTGGAGCTATTGGATGAAAGGCGTGAGGCCGCCCTTGTTCGAATGGCTGCCCAAAAGCAACAGATCAAAAGATATTACAATCGAAGGGCCAACTTTCGATACTTCAATATCGGGGACTTAGTACTAAGGAAGGTCACACTAAATACTCAGAATCCGAACGAAAGGAAGTTGGATTCGAACTGGGAAGGACCGTACCAAATTCTCGAGGTAACCAGGAAAGGATCCTATAAGATCGAAACGATAAACTGAGAATAACTACTGAGCAATTGGAATGTAGCTCACCTAAAATGATATTACTGCTAAGTTAATTCATTTTCTTTTATCTGTATTTCGGACTAACACTTGCAGGTGATCGACAAGAAGCAACACGAAGTCTTTAGGTCCAAAAACACGCGTTGCACTCTTTTTTCCCTTGAACCGATTTTGTCCCAAATGGGTTTTTCGGTAAGGTTTTTTAACGAGGAAACAAGTAAATCATGCTAACTTAGAATCGAAGGTCAGTAACGAACCGGTAACGGCAATCAAAATAGTATTCGAGGCCTCACTTCAATCAACCTCCGAACACTGGGGGCATTACCCTCCGATGTCAACTTTAGCATAGAAAGAGATTTCAGGATTGAAGGGTCTTGATTGATAGGATTCAATATAAGGGCCAAACGGTCGAATGAACCGTGCCCACATAGCCTTCTCGAACACTAACGAAAAGCATGTACACATACATCCTTATTACGCACAAGAATAAAGAGAAGTCTCTTCTTTGTAACCATCTTATATTTTAATATGTCTTAAAATTTCTTCTCTACATTCCTTAAAGAATTTCCTACTTTTTATCCCCTAAAGGTAACAAGACCAAGGGCCACTTATAACTAGAGTTCGAATAATCACTTTCTTATTCGGGGACTGCCGTCCGAAAACAAACTCGGACGGCCCAAGCCATTAGGCCACGGGGGCATAAGACCTATTAGCCAACCCCCGAATTTCAAAGGCCATGGCCACATTGACACGGCTCGGGGACTGTTATCTTAGGCAAGCCCGGATAACTCGGGAAAGCAAGTTGATTGGGCGGCTCCCGAACTAAAAGGCTATGGCCACATTGACACGGCTCGGAGACGTCCGAGACCCATAACAAAAACTAGGCCTTCATAAAAGAAAATTTTTCATAACCGGTTCTAAAGGCTGCCCTCGGCGAACTATAATCTCAGCTTCTAAAATTTTGGAAGGAAGTTTCCGGTAACACCGAACCCCCAAAGAATGCCTTAAGTAAAGTTAAAGTTTTGTTCGAACTTCCGAACATAACCTGATTATTTTGTGCTAAGGCATTTTGATCTTTGTGAATGCAAATAAGAAAGCAAAGGGAAAAAACCGAAAGCCGAGAAAGGAAAAGAAAGCCTAATATATATTCATAACAAAATTCTTTTTACAAGGGCCAAACAGCCCAATAAAAGTTTTTACAAAGGCCGAACGGCCTCAACAAAAATGCAAAAAACAAAAACATCTAAAGGTCTAAGTGACCTGGTCCCTATCGGAGGTAGCACCTTCACCCTTAGGATCTTTCCCGCCTTCGGACTCGCTTAAGCCCTCGGAATCTTCTTCCGGATAAGCCAGCTTTCGGGCCCTGGCTTTACATATCTTGGCATTCTAGATTTCAGCCAGTATGTCGAAGTTCTGAGCATGGACTCCCTCGAGGACTTCCCTTCGAGCTTTCCACCTTGCATGCTTCACCATGTTTTTAGCCTGTGCCTGAATCGCCTCGACATCAACCTTGAACTGGGCCAATTTATCATCAGCCTCGGTCTTAGACTCAACCACCTCCGACTTGGCCACCTCAAGCTCCTTGGCTAGATTCTCTTGACCAGAAACAGCCGAGTTCAACTGGGATTGGAGCTCCTCGATCTGCTTGGACTGCACCAAGGTTTTTTCTTTTGCAGCCCGGAGCTGGACCTCAGCGGAAGCCAGTTGTTCTCGGGTGGTCTCCTTTTCCGAGGCCAGGCGGTCCATATTCTTCTTCCATTCCTCGGCCTCAGCTTTCCCGTATCCACCTCCACCTGGAGTTGCTCGATCTGGTCAAATCTCTTATGGACCTGCGAGTTTGGGTCGTTAGCCATTGTATCTGAATCGTCATCACTAAGTTCGAATACTCATCTTACCTGCTCGACCAGATCGACATGTTCCTTCCGAGCCACTTCTCGACCTGAAGTTTGTCACTGAGAATCTTATAGGTGTCCCTCTTCTCAGTTAGCTCCCAAACCACTACCTCGTGTTGGGATAACTCCTCCCGATATTGGAGGAAAGTTTCGTGGTGGAGTACCGAGGCCTGCGAGCATAAGGAAGAATGTTACGATTATTTATAACTTAAAATCTAAAGTACTAAGTAAATAGACACTCGAAGTTACCCGATTCAACACTTGTTGAGCCTCGTTGAATAGGCAGGACACTTCTACCTCGTCCATCTTGGCATGGTCCTCCTCGGTCACCAAGTACCGAAGATAGCTAGCAACCCCCATGGGGGCGGAGAGAACCCGGGCATCCTCTAGGATAGAAATAACTATTAATCATGTTCGTTCGGGATCAGCACCCAGAGCCGGGAATTGATCCACTAACTTCGGGCTCGAAAAAGACCCACTACTCCTAAAGACGGTGCTTTCTTTGGCACCGGTAAATCACCAAACCCGGTCACATCCTCCGAGGCGGTAGATTCTAGGCCGTCAAAGAAGTTATTGAGATTTTTTGCCCCCTGAGGCCGCTCGTGCGAATGATCCTTTAGTATATCGGCCTCGTAAATCATGGAGTCGGATAATAAAGGAGACCTGGTGAGATCAATCGCCCCAAGCACATCTTTCGGGGCACTTTCTTCTACTCGAAGAATATTGGCCCTGGCTTCCTCTTCGACCTCCCTAGCTTGGGGCATAGCGGCCTCGCCCTTCTCCGATTCAGGGACCTTGGTCACTGCCCTTTCAGCAGCCTCTCTGGCTTGGGGCAATACGGTGTGGGCTTGCACCCGAGCCACCAGCTCAAAATCTTCTTCCGACTCATCCCTTAATTGGTGGACTAAGTCTGATGGGAGGGCGTCGATGTTCTCTTTGGGTTTGCACGCCTGCCTTATTTTCGGTTTCTACTTCTCCGAGTTCGGGAAACTCGGAGCGCCTTTTCTTTTCTTCTCTTTATCCTGCTTCGGATCAGGAGATTGAGGGATGATGATTTCATCTGCAGATGGGGGCCTCATCGCAACATCCTTTCTGAGGCCTACAAAGAAAAAAGAGATGAGTAAGCTTGTAAAGAAACCCAAATAATGTCAGTTCTAGGAAAGAATTTTATCGTGACAACGGGCCTCCCACCGGTCCTTTGAAAGTTTGCGCCATGCGCGCTCAGAATAGGGTTTCTATAATACGATGCCCTCGACCCACTCCTTGAGTCGAGGAATTGCATCCGGCATCCGAGCGACATCTGTACCACGAAACACCGATTAGGTGAGAGAAAAGGGAAAAGCAGTAAGCAAAATCTTAAAAGTGAAGTTATACTTACGTTTCATGTTCCATTTCTAGGAAAATGGAATTTCCTCGGTCGGGATTAGATCCGAGGTCTTCACTCGCACGAACCGGCACAACCAGCCTCGGTCTCGATCCTCATCTATGCTCAAGAATGGGGCCTTAGTAGCTCGACGGGCAAGCTTTATCAGTCCCCCTCGGTAAAGTCGGGGACTGTACAGACGCATGAGATGATCGATAGAGAAGGGGCACTTGTCGAGCTTGCTCACGAAGAAACGAGGCAAGATAACAATCCTCCAAAATGAAGGATGAATCTGCCTGAGCGTCACTTTATAACTTTTGCAGAAGGCAATGATAACTGGATCTAAAGGGCCCAACGTGAAGGGGTAAGTGTAAACACTTAGAAAACCCTCCACGTGGGTAGTGATTGATTCCTCAGGCATAGGCACCACCACATGTTTACCGCCCCAATTACGGTCTTCCTTGACTTTGGGGAGGAGATCGTCAGTGATGGAGCATATGTACCTTGAGACCGGCTCGCATCGACCCGGTACAGAAGAGGTTTTCTCGATCTTGAAGTCGGCCCCAGTTGGGCACCCCATAGGAACGAACATAATTGAGGGGGGTTCCGGTGTCTTTTCCTCGACAACAGTAGACAAAGCCTTTTCTTCTTCAGACGGTCTCGAAGAAGAGGGAGTTTCCTTTTGAGGGACATATTTAGAAGTCTTTGCCATTGCTTCTGAATAAGGGTAAAAAGATGGTACTAATGAAAGAGAAGGTGTATTTGGCAGATAGTTTATAAAAATTTGCAGAAAACTATAAAGAAAGAAATTCTGAACTTAAGCTGGAAAATCAGAGGATGAAGGTGATGAAATTTTTCTTAAGCACACAAAAACAAGCGTTTGAATATAAAAGTTCTAATGGATGGAAGGGTAAAGTATTTATAATTTGCAAAACAGCGGTTCAAAACCCGTAGTGGCCGACCAACAACTGACACATATTTATTGCCTTGAAGACTGGATCGACGAGACGTTTCAGTGACCTTTTGTCGCTTACGTCATGGTTTATCGAAGCAAGGCTTAGAAGTTCATATCGTTTCCCATCGTCTTCTCTCCAAAAAATGAGGGGACTATCTGTATACGGTAGAAACCGGGTTCATATATTGTATGACTAGTCGAGACCGAAACGTGACGGGTCGGGGCTCGACCTCGGATTATATCGAACCCAGGCACAAAGTTGAATTGTTAAGCTCGTGACTCCAGGACCAAACAAGATCGAGGGAACTTTGTCGAGCCAAATAACGGAAGGCCGAAATATCCACGATTAGTTGGAGATCACGGCAAAAATCTCGGCACGTATCAAGGAGATGTCGATTAATTAGCAAATCACGAGATTTTTATCTTTTATAGAATTATATCAAGAGTAGGGCTCCCCTACTATAAAAATGGAGGCCTGATCATTCGTAAACAACATTGTAACAGGCATCAAAGAAGCAATATATTGATCATTTCTATTCTTGTTATCTTGTTAACTTGTTCTGTTGTTGATTGAAGCATTTCCAAACTCGAGGGCGACCAACCTTCAAGGCTAAGACTGTTCAATTTCTGTGGTTTGCATTTATTTTCTCATGATTAATTTCAGTATTGATCTATTTTCTCAACTTGTATCAAGTTATATCACGTATCCTTAAAACCGCGTATAAATTCAATTGTTATGCGATTTTAGGGTAAACAATGCAATTGCACTTCTTCTAGCTCTTACAGAGTTGAGAAGAAGGCAAGTCTCGTACCGTTATCGTTGCTCGGCTTCGGCTTTTGGTTTTGGTCAAATAATCTGATTGATTGATTAATTATTTGGACCAAATTTATTTGCTAATATAAAAATTAATGTAATATTATTTTAATTCAAATCAACCGTGTAACGGTAAATTGACTTTCTCCGTTTTGATTTTTCCGTTAGAATTTAAATTTGGCGATTTGAGTAAATGGTTATTTTATAAAACAACCACTTTGAGTTGCAACCTTAAAATGAAGAGTTACAACTCTTCGGGATTTGCTACCGATTTTTGAGTTCATTAGTCACTAGGTTTGAAGTACACCTACACCAGTGAGGGTAATCCGTTCTATTTTGGGAGGAAATAATCCTAAATCTCGAGTACTTGAAGGGGATTAAGTTTTTTTAAAAAACACCGTGAATTCAGTGAGCTCGAATTAACTTTATGCTTCTTCTACATTTTTGAATTTTACTTGTTTCTATTTTTTTGAATATATATATATATATATATATATATATAAGAATACAGATTACTAACTGTACTAATACGAAGCCTTCGTGAATAGAAAGTACAATGTTCTATATGGTCAAAAACGGTAAAATGGATAGTAATGGAGGTATTGAGAGAGCAAAGTACTTGTTCAGTTAGCATAACGAAAATGGAGGCCTTGAAATGTCCAACTTTTTCATGCAATTCCAAAATAATATACTGCAAATGTATATTTTTTATATATTAATATTTCCTATGTCCAAATTCAAGCGTGTACTTTTCTTTTTAATATGTACCAAAATTAATGTCATATTCCTTATTTAAAAATAATTTAATTTTAAACTTCCTATTTTATTTGTCACACAAATTTCTATAGCTTATTTTAGAACACAAATTTCAAAAGTATTTATTTTTTTAATTTCTTAAACGAGATTGGCCAATATATCTCGCGAATGGGAATAATTGAGGAAGGAACTATTAGCAAGATAAGGGGTCGTTTGGTTGGGATTATTATCCCGAATTAGTTATTATGAGATTAGTTATCTCATTCGCTCATAGAGATAAAAAAAATACTATAATTTCGAGATTAATATTAATATCGGGATTAGTTATACCACGATTTTATCCCAATCAAATATGAGATAAATTTATCTCAAATTTAATATCAATATTAATTAATTCTTAAGCCCCCTACCAAACTAGCCCTGAGAGATCAGCCAATACTTAGGACAAAGGAAATGAATCTAACAATGTAGAGAGCTCGGAACTCGATCAAAACCAAATATCAAGGCTGTAGGCACGTGCAGTATTCAGCACAACACGTGCAACCACGTTAGTATACTCTTGACGCGCGTTTAGGAAGCATCAATGTAAAGAAGATCAGATACTCGAGTTCGTGAGAAACACCAATGGCCTTAGCCCAAAATCCAGATTTTTATATATTTTGTATATATTAGGGAAGCCCATTTCCCTCTGGAATGAAATTTTGATTGTTTTGACCAGCTCTGTTTCGAACTGTTGACTACAATAGTTGGGATGGGCCTTGTGAAAGAATATTAATTGTATAAATTAAGATCCCATGAATATTCAGCTATTTGAAAGAAGCAAATTGTAGCTTGTGGCGGTGGTATTTAGAGACAAACATGATAGCTGACAATTCCCTCACCTTTGTCACGTGCTAAGTCGGTCACTCAGACCCCACGAAACATTCCAAAAGTCCACACTCCTAATTGAGAATTTCAAACTTTTCGAATTGATAACTAGAAGAAAATATATATAATAAAAATCTAGCAGGAAAATCACTCCCTTCTTGTTTGCAACTTTTTCTATATAGTGTAGTAATTTATTTGTCAAAAAAGAAATGTTGTTAAAGAATTTTGCAAAAGGATGAGTGATTAGTGACAGTAAACAATGTTTATCTCATATTTTAACAGCGACTAATCTTGGTACTTGCAGTAGTCACTGCCCACTAGGGACCAGGGATCGATCCTTGTTGAGCTTGTTTTTTTTTTACTAATCCTCCTCTAAGAATCCTGAGTTCGCCCCGATCAGTCGACTGAATTAGTTTTTGGATTACACGCACAATTAAAAAGAGAATAAGTCAGGAAAAAACAAAGAGAATCTATGAGCTTGCATGACTTAAGATATAATATTACAAAAAAATCATGAAATGATAAATATTGTATACGTTTCAATATTTTACCCTTTAATGCTCTTGCTTTTTTTTAATGTGCAATAAACATTATTAAATGTAGTAAAAACTTTGAAAGAAAATTCTACTTAAAATTACTAACAGTTATTCATCACCTAGATGAGTACGTTTTGATGATCAACCAACTAATTTTACCATTAAAACCCTGATTATTATCCATATTATAATAAATTCTCATAATACGATCCCTTATTCAGAACCCAAACAGCTGAACATTGACAGACTTGACAGCAATAAAGTTGTTAAATGATAGTAGTATTTATTTTACAATGAGATGATCAAGATAAATCTTAAAATTGTAATGGAGATGGACATTATCATGACCGTGCAAGTTGATCAGATCGAGCTGCAATGATCATGCTTAAACGTGGGTTAAGGAATATAATAACATGACTTAGGGAGGTAGAAAGTACCAATAATGGAGTTAAAATTTGTGATAATATAGCAGAGGCAGAGAGGAGACAGCAAGCATAAAATTTTCCAAAATAATGAGAAGGGTGAAATGCAAGTTCCAAGGAAGTGCATGAAACAAAAGAATGGTGATAGTTTAGCAAATCTATTTTGTTCATTGTATATAAGAGTTTATTTTATTCTTTTTTAAGTTGAATTAACATATGATTTTAAATTATTACTTTTCTAACGCCGGAGTTACTAACGCCTTATCAACAGAGTTTTGAAGGTAAAATTTAGTTACCTAAAATTTGAAAAGTTACATTGAAATTTGAATTGATCGGCCCATCAAATTATCTTACATAATGTACTTCATCATGTTATCTTCGTACACACTCCAACTCTCCAAGTACTCCTCATTCAAAGGCCTATACTTCTCTGGTACAACAAAATTTCGATTATGCAAATTTGTTCTGGTATTTTTACTATCAAATTATTTTTAAGCTAAAACTTAATATTTTATTTACCAATCTTGTCTTATTCATATAAAATATACATGAATTCTATTAATAATATTTTAATGCCCAATCTTGTCTTGTTAAATAATACACATTTGAACACGATCTAAATTAAAATCTATATTTTCTGTTCATTTCCTATTTAGTCCTACCACTCTTATTCTGTCCTGACGTAAGTTTTATAAAGCGGTGGTTAGACCGGCCATGATGTATGGGACTGAGTATTGGCCCGTTAAGAAGATGAAAGTAGCAGAAATGAGAATGTTGCGGTGGATGTGCGGGCACATTATGATAGATAAGATTAGGAATGATGATATTCGGGAGAAGGTGTATGTGGCTCCCATTGATGACAAGATACGGGAAGCGAGGCTTAGATGGTTCGGACATGTTCAGAGGAGAAGCCTAGATGCTCTGGTACGGAGGTATGAGCAGCTGGTTGTGGAGGGCACGAGAAGAGGTAGAGGGCGGCCTAAAAAGTATTGGGGAGAGGTGATCAGGCAGGATATGACGAGACTCCAGATTTTCGAGGACATGACACTAGATAGAAAGATGTGGAAGTCGAGTATTAGGGTTGTAGGTTAGGAGGTAGTTGAGTCGTGTCTTACTTCGTACCATTGTGAGACTAGCCATGTAGGGTTGTTGTTTAAGATAGCTAATGGCAATGTTGTGGCTTACTATTTCGTTTTTCAGTGCATGTCATATTTACTAGCTATTGCTTTTTCTTTGCATCTTTCTTCTAGATTTTATGGTGTTCTTATTGTTCTTATGATTGTTATGGTGATACTAATATTTACTAATATTGTCTCCCTTTGCTTTGCATCCTTCCTCTGGATTTCATGGTGTTTCTATCTATCCTATGATTGTTGTTGTGATACTAATATTGTCTCATTTTTGTCCTTTTATCTTTTTTTTTTTTTTTGTTGAACCGAGGGTCTTTCGGAAACAGTTTCTCTACTTCTTCGGGGTAGGGGTAAGGCCTGCGTACACACTATCCTCCCCAGACCCCATTAGTGGGATTTTAGTGGCTTGTTGTTGTTGTAGTACTCTTATTGAGACTCGATCCATCTATCACTCCTCCATTTTCTCCCTTTATCTCTATTTTGATTTGTAGCTCTCATTCACGTTTCAGTTATAAATACTCCATAGTAAGAGACTTCACACTTTATCACATTTTGCTCCAATGGAAACACCGGACTTCTTCGCCGGCGGCTATTCCGCTCCTGTCATAGATTCTCAATTCGAACATAAGCCATTCGACAGCACGAATAATAACAAAAACAATAACCATATTACCGTAGATGACCTTTTGGATTTTTCCAAGGAAGATGAAGTCATGACTGACGCCTTTTTCAACGCTATCGCCGGCAATTCTGCCGATTCTTCCTCCCTCACCGTCGTTGATAGCTGTAATTCGTTAGTTTCTGGTGGGGAAGAACACTTTGACGGCAACCTCAGCTACCGTAGCTTCACCGACGCCCCATTCCTTACCAGCGAACTCTGCGTTCCGGTAATAACTCTCAATTTTACACTCCTTTAGCGAGAAACGATATATTACGTTTTACATTATGATTAATGTTTCTAGATGTTGCTAGTATAATTCTAGTATGAGTAAGATTGTAATTTATAATTTTCTAACATTTAATTTCTAAATTTAAAATGTTATAAGTGGAACTTTCGATGTAACAAGTAGTAGTATTTATTTGGAAGGAATATACTCAAAGTTCTTACATATTTTTCAACAGCATGACGATTTGGCTGAGCTGGAATGGATCTCAAACTTTGTAGAGGAATCATTCTCAACCGACGACCTTCAAAATCTTCAGTTTATTCCGGCGACAGAAGGCCCTTCAACCACCACCACATCCGCCGAGAATTCCTCATCCGGAACCGTAACTTTCAGCGGGAATTACCACAATACCACTGGCAGTAACTCACCTCCTGCATTTCCATGCAAATCTCGAAGCAAGCGTTCACGCGCCGCTCCCTGCGACTGGTTATCTCGCCTCCTGCTCCTCCCTCCCGCCACCACGTCATCATTAGACAGCAATAGCTCATTGAAAACGACGCCGTGCAGGAGGAGAGAGAGCACCGACACAAGTACAGGTCGTAAATGTAAGCATTGTGGTTCTGAAACAACGCCGCAATGGCGCACAGGACCAATGGGCCCAAAGACACTGTGCAATGCGTGTGGAGTTAGATATAAGTCGGGTCGGTTGGTGCCTGAGTACCGGCCCGCCGCGAGCCCGACGTTTGTTTCAACCGAGCATTCCAACTCTCACCGTAAGGTTATTGAAATAAGGAGGCAAAAGGAGCTTAGAACCAATCAAAATCAGCAGCAATAACAATTGCAAATGTGGTAGTCGTGATCTGAGGCAGTTTGATATAGTGTCAGCTAGTGTAGGAATACTACTTTGCACCTGCCACGTTAAATTGTTAATGTTGAATCCCATATTGGGTCGAAAGTAAGAATGGATCTCCTTATACAGCTTATTTGTGAATTGGATTAGGATCAAGATTCATTTTCTTATCAATCAGTTGCACTACTAGAAAGTTCCTAAAATCGTACAGAAATACCGACAGTAATCGATCGAAAAATTAGAAAAATCGATCGACTTTAATCCGTCGAAATTAGGTTAGTCGGTAATAAATAGCGACCGAATTCGGTCGCAACTTTCGACCCGGTCGGTAAGTTAAATTTCACAAACGACCCAAAAGAAAAAAAATATGCCAAAAAAATAAACCGACATCGTCTGGGAATCGAGCCAGGGTATGTACTATGGCAGGATATTATTCTACCACTACACCATTGGTACATTTTGGTTGAAGACTTTTATTTTATTTTATTTGTACTCTTTAATTACATTTTGTGCGAAAATAACTGACCGAAAAAAATAAAATGACCGACCGAAGTCGGTCGGTTTTTTAAAATGACTGACTGAAATAACCGACCGATTTTGGTCGATTTTTTGAATATTAATTTTAATTTATTTTATATGAAAAAACGACCAACTTCGGTCGGTTTTTCGATCGGTTTTTTGACCGACCGAAATCGATCAGTTGGCCGTTGTCGATTTTGGCCGAATTTCTAGTAGTGTTGGCTTTTCACTTATAACTCAAACCCTAAACTCATAATTAGATCGGAGGTGAAAGTGATTTACAAAAATTAGGCTTAGCAACTTTAATATCGGGAAAGGAAAAATGATACTCCCCTTGATCCAATTTAAGTGTGGTGGTTGAGAGGGCACAACATTTAAAAATAAACAAAGACCTTTAAAATTTGTGGTCTAAAACAAGTTATAGTTTTTTGTATCTAAAAATCATTATATTAAAGGTTA
The DNA here is from genome assembly GCF_000390325.3 of Nicotiana tomentosiformis. Taxonomy (NCBI): domain Eukaryota; kingdom Viridiplantae; phylum Streptophyta; class Magnoliopsida; order Solanales; family Solanaceae; genus Nicotiana; species Nicotiana tomentosiformis. The sequence continues at coordinate 129,789,238 of NC_090817.1, forward strand.
AATGAAAAGGCCGTTGTCGATTTTGGCCGAATTTCTAGTAGTGTTGGCTTTTCACTTATAACTCAAACCCTAAACTCATAATTAGATCGGAGGTGAAAGTGATTTACAAAAATTAGGCTTAGAAACTTTAATATCGGGAAAGGAAAAATGATACTCCCCTTGATCCAATTTAAGTATGGTGGTTGAGAGGGCACAACATTTAAAAATAAACAAAGACTTTTAAAATTTGTGGTCTAAAACAAGTTATAGTTTTTTGTATCTAAAAATCATTATATTAAAGGTTAAATGAAAAGTTTAAAATCAAATTATTACTAAATACAAACCAATGTTATGCTTTTTGGGACTAACTAAAAAAGAAAAAAGTGTTACATAAATTAAGGTGGAGAGAGAAATCTCCCCACGAGCCCGGAACCAAAATAATGCATTTTTCGACTCAAGACACAAAAATAAGTGAAAAAAAAGTTAGTGACCAAAATACATATAGCGCCCTTTTAAAGGGCGCTATATTTGAATATGAAAAGACGGCCAGGTATAGCGTTGTTTATTAAGGCGCTATAGTATAGCGCCTTAATAAATGGCGTTATACCTACATATTAAACTCGTCCACTTCCCTTCCTCCACCAAACAGAACTCTTCCCTCCCCCCCCTCCCCCAAAAAAAAAAAAACTAACAAACAACGGTTCCCCTGATAAGTAGGAATTTTGACCGCTAATTTGCTCTTTTTTACTTGTGTTTTAGCTCAAAAATGCTTAAAGGTATTCTCGAAAACTAATAAAATATGCTTTCTTGCAGGAATATTATGCGGCCCGCAAACGATCAGTATCAGAGAGCCTTGATTGAAGTCTTGCGGCCGCAGGATTCAAAGGTGCGGCCGCATTCATAATTATGCGGTCTGTAGAAGAAGGTCCAAGTCCCAGCCCAAGTCAAGTGTGCAGCCGTACTCAGAAATGTGCGGACCGCACAATTAGATGTAGTGCGGCCGGCAGAAGACCGCTTGACCAGTCAAGCTCAGAGTGCGGAGTGCACTCAGAATTATGCGGCCGCACAACCTCCGCAGGGGAATTTTTGTCATATATTTTCAGCTTAGTATAAATGGAACTTTTTGTCATTTTTAGGGTAAGTTTTATTTTGGGAGAGCATCTGAGCCATTTTTCTCTACTATTTTGAGTAATATTGTACTAGATTAGCTTCTAAACATTAGATTTTCTTTCCCTAACCAATTATTATGCATTCTATCTTAATTTCTTCTTGTATTTCTTTATTTTTCATGAGTAGCTAAATTTCTAGCTATTATTGTGGCCCAATCCTAGTGTGGGTACTTAATGAGTGTTTGATTTAAGACTTGTTTGTAATTGAGTTAGTGATATTTATCCCAGTTCTTGCTTGAATTCAAGAATTAATGATTGCAAACATTGATTCACGCCTAATTGACGTAGTCTCTACTTGAGAAAGAGAGACTAAGTCTGAAAAAATCTGGCTAACAAGAAATTGGAGCGAACTCAAGAAATTGATAGCCCCAATTAAAGGGTTGAATCTAGAGATAATAAGACCCGACTTGAGCATTTATCACTTATTTTGTGCGATACCCATTTGGATTTGAGAAAGCCAAATTGGACAAAATCACTCAAACTATCGAGAGATATAGAGTGAGTAATTGCGTGTGATTGCTATATTACAACTCCGACCAATCAAACTTGCCCTAGAGTTTACAATCCATTAGGTAACTACCCAGGTGGAAGTCACGACCCTAGAACTTTTATCATTTGGAAAACAACCAAAATCAAATATATTGTCTTCTAGTTTTATAATTGCAATCAATAGTTTAAAGTAGAAGTAGAAACAACAAACAATAATGTGGAAGTGTAATCTAAGGCATATCGTACAATTACACTAAGCATATACCTAATCCCAATTTTAACTCCATGAGGATTCGACCCCGACTTGTGTTGGATTTTATTATTGCTTCGACCGCCTCATTACCTATATTTGTGGTGTGAGTTTGGGCGACATCAATTTTTGGCGCCGTTGCCGGGGAGTTAAACAGATTTAGCTATATATCTAGGTTTTTGTGTGATTTGTCTTCTTTTCCTTCCGAGTCACTAATTTTGCTTTTGAATTACTTATAGGTACGAGAATGACTCTCAACAACGAGCCCATTGGTAATTTGCCTTTGGGGAAGGAAGTGGACGATGATCAAGGAGATGAGTTTCTTCCCGAACCTCAAGCAAATAGGCGAGGCCGACCGCCTCAAGATAATGTTCCCGTCCCTCCCCCACCTCCACCAAGAGTGGTGGCGCACCAGGTGTTGCCGAACGAGGGTTATGCAAGTGCTATAGTCTCACCCCGCATTAGGGTAGGCAACTTCTAAATCACCAACATGATGCTTACACTACTTGAACAACATGGATTCTTCACCGTTACTCCAAATAAAAATGCTTACAAGCATCTCTAGGGGTTCGTCGATACTTGTTGGGGGAGCAAGCAAACCAATATTACAGAGGACGCGTTGAGGTTGAGGCTATTTCCCTTTTCTTTACGGGGAAAAGCATTGGACTGGCTAGAGAGATTGCCCAATCATTCCATCCATACATGGGAAGAGTTGTCCGAAAAATTCATTGCCAAATTCTTCTCTCCGGGGCACATGGCTACATTACGGGATGAAATTCTAGCGTTCAAGCAAGAGTCCAATGAGTCATTGCACGAGATTTGGAAAAGATATCATACCATGGTTAAAGAGTGACCGAATAATAATATGACCGAGGCCATGATCCAACAAACCTTCTACAGGGGGATCAATACAACAAATCAATGTGTGGTAAATCAACTCGTCGGCGGGAACTTCATGAACATGCCTTATGCCGAAGCTTGTGAAATTATGGATGAGATGGCGGATACCTCATCGGCATGGTAAAGTTAGGCCAATGTTCCACAAGGTGACCCCAATGTCATTCACCTACACAAGGAACTACATGATCATGGGCAAGCTATCGCAGAGTTAATAACCACAATGAACCAATTGGCAAAAGCTCAGCTGCAACAAGTTCAAGGGTCGAAACAAGTGAATGCGATGGAAGGCGTAAATATGATGATGAACAAGAGACGGCAAAAAGGTTATCAAGGGCAAAGCTGTCCGGAATAATTCATGCAAGATGATAGTGGGTATGACTAAGGTGATTCGTATGATGAGCAAGAAGAAGAAGTACAATATGTCAACAATTATCAAGGTCAAAGAAACAATGCTCAAAATCAACAACAACGGAGATCACAAGAAAATCAAGAAAATTGGAACAACCAAGGCCACCAAGGCTATTGGAGTGGTGGCAACAACAATCAAGGCAATTGGGGAAATAACAATAATCAAGGCAATTGGAATCATCAAGGAAACCAAGGCAATTGGGGTGGCAACAATTAAAGTAATTGGGGAGGTAATCAAGGAGGGTGGAATAACAACAACAACCGGGGGTTGGGTTTTCAAAGGCCCCCGATGTTCCAACAACCGAGAAATAAACCTCCATATCCTTATCAAGGCCCGAGATATTCTAACAATAAGATGGGATGGATTGAAAATATGTTCAAATAAATGATGGAGAAAAATGCCGACTCCGATGCTCAATTAGCCTCCCATAACACTTCAATCCGCAATTTGGAGGTTCAACTTGGCCAAATCTCACAAGCATTGAACACTCGTCCTAAGGGGGAACTACCAAGTGGTACGGTGGTGAACCCAAAGGGTGGGAATAATACGGGACATGCTATGTCCGTAACTACGAGAAATGGAAAAGGTGGAGATGCAACTACCTCAAATCAAAGAAGAATTGTGGATGATGGTGTTGTGGTTCAAGAAGATGAAATTCCAAGCAATGTGGTTCAAGCTAATGACGAAGTGAGAATTGATATTGATGAAAATGTGGAGGAGACACAAGAAGAGGTGAACCCGTCTAGAGAGCACGTGATTGACATACCAGAACCGGTAGTGCCAAAGGCTAAGGCACCAATGCCAAGGCCTCCTCCTCTATACCCTCAGGTCTGCAAAGCAAAATAGTGAGAGCCAATTTAAAAAGTTTATTGACATGATGAAGAGTTTGTCTATGAATGTACCATTGGTTTAGGCGTCGGAACAAATTCTAGGTTATGCAAAGTTCATGAAGGACTTGGTCACCAAGAAGAGGTTGATGAATTATGAAACTATCAGATGACACATCAAGTGAGTGCTATTGTGCACTCAATGGCTCTAAAATTGGAAGATCCGGGTGCTTTCACAATCCCTTGCACTATTGGGAGTGCCGACTTTGCCAAAGCTTTATGTGATTTGGGGGTAAGTATCAACTTGATGCCCTACTCTGTGTTCAAAACTTTGGTAATTGGGCAACCAAGACCCACATCTATGAGGTTGCAAATGGTGGATCGGACTATGAAGAGGCCATTGGGAATTATTGATGATGTGTTAGTCCGTGTTGATAAGTTCATCCTTCCAGCGGACTTTGTGATCCTTGATTGTGAGGTTGACTACGAGGTGCCTATTATCTTGGGTAGACCTTTCCTTGCTACGGGGAAGGCTCTTGTTGATGTGGAATCCGGTGAGCTCACTTTTTGGGTGGGTGATGAAAAGGTGGTTTTCCATGTGGGCAAAACGATAAGGTAACCAAATAGCAACGAAGTTTGTTCATTCATGGATTTAGTGACCGAAGTAATTATTGATGATGTTAGTGCCACAATGAATGTTGAGGATAATTTGGAAGCCGTATTGCTCAACCTTGATTATGAGGAGGAAAAGAAGGCTATGTGGAGTGTGTGAATGCATTGCAAGGATGGGGTCGTACACTTATGAGCCCCGCAAGCTATCTTTGGATATTGAAAATCGGAAGACTCCTCCAACAAAGCCCTCAATCGAGGAGCCTCCCACTTTGAAGTTAAAGCCATTGCCTCCGCATCTCAGGTATGAATTCCTTGGCCCTTCTTCTACTTTGCCGGTTATCCTTTCTTTTTGTTTGACTAACATGCATGTAGAGTCCACATTGGAGGTGCTACAAAGGAGGAAAAGAGCAATCGGATGGACCTTGGCGGATATCTGGGGCATAAGCCCCGCCTTTTGCATGCACAAGATTGTATTGGAGGAGGGTGCCAAACCCTACGTTGAACATCAAAGGAGGCTAAATGAAGCAATGCAAGAGGTGGTCAAGAAGGATATCATAAAGTGTTGGATGTCGGGGTTGTTTACCCCATTTCCGATAGCTCATGGACTTCTCCGGTGCAATGTGTCCTAAAGAAAGGGGGCAAGACTGTGATAACAAATGATAAGAATGAATTTATCCCCACAAGAACTGTTACCGGGTGGAGAGTGTGCATGGACTATAGGAAGCTCAACAAAGTCACTTGGAAATATTATTTTCCGCTTCCATTTTTTGATCATATGTTGGATAGGTTGGCCGGACATGCTTTTTCTTGCTTCCTGGATAGATACTCCGGCTACAATCAGATTCTTATTGCTCCTGAGGACCAAAAGAAGACCACTTTCACTTGTTCATATGGTACATTTGCATTCTCGAGGATGCTATTTGATTTATGTAATGCACCGGCGACTTTTCAACGGTGTATGATGGCTATTTTCACTGATATGGTGAAAGATATTCTTGAGGTCTTCATGGATGATTTCTTCATCATTGGGAATTCTTTTGATGATTGATTGAACAACTTGGACAAGGTATTGGCAAGATGTGAGGAAACTAACTTGGTTTTGAATTGGGAGAAATGTCACTTCATGGTCGAGGAAGGCATTGTCCTCGGTCACAAGATTTCAAAGTATGGTATTAAGGTTGATAAAGCCAAAATTGAAGTGATATCCAAACTCCCTCCCCCTACATCCGTGAAGGGAGTGAGGAGCTTCTTGGGTCATGCGGGGTTCTATCGCCGATTCATCAAAGATTTTTCCAAAGTGGTGAACCCTTTGTGTAAACTTTTGGATAAAGAGGCCAAGTTCCATTTCAATGAAGATTGCATGAAGGCATTCGAGTTGCTTAAGTTCAAGTTGACTACTACTCCTATTATTACCGCACCAGATTGGAGCTTGCCGTTTGAGCTCATGTGTGACGCAAGTGATGTAGCGGTGTTGGGGCAACGTATCAACAAAATTATCCATCCGGTCTATTATGCAAGCAAGACCATGAATGATGCTCAAGTCAACTACACAGTGACCGAAAAAGAGCTCATTGCTATTGTCTTTGCTATGGAGAAGTTCCTCCCGTACTTGATGGGTATTGTAACGACCCGGCCAGTCGTTTTGAATATTATAACCCCGTTCTCCCATTTACTGTACAATTTATGTCTTGCAATTGATTTATGACTTATCGAGTTAGTTTGTTCGGGTCCGAAAGGAACTCGGAGTAAAATGAGATACTTAGTCTCATAATTTAAAAATTTACGTTAGAAAGTGGACCGGATATGGATCTATGTGTAAACGACCTTGGATTTGTATTCGGATAGTTCCGTTAGCTCTGTTAGGTGATTTTGGACTTAGGATTACGTCCGAAATGTGATTTGGAGGTCCGTGGTAGAATTAGGCTTGAATTGGTGAAATTGAAAATTTGGCGATTTCGGTCGGTAGTGGAAAATTTGATATCGGGGTCGGAATGAAATTCCGGAAGTTGGAGTAGGTTCGCAGTGTTATTTGTGATGTGTGTGCAAAATTTGAGGTCTTTCGAACGTGGTTTGGTTGGCTTCGGCATCGGTTACCGAATTTGGAAATTTAGAAGTTCTTAGGCTTGAATCCGAGGGTAATTTGATGATTTGATGTTGTTTTGAGTGATTCGAAGGTTAGACTAAGTTGGTATGTTGATATATGACTTGTTGGTATTTTTGGTTGAGGTCCCGAGGGGCTCGGGATGATTTGGGATGGGTATCGGGGAGTTTGGAAGTTAGGAAATGCAGTTGGAAGCTGCTGGTGTAAGGCTACTGGTGTGTCCGCACCTGCGGATGGTGAGCCGCAGGTGCGGATGGCATGTCGCGGATGCGGAAAATGGAGGCCTGGCATTGAGCGCCGGTGCGGAAGAGAGGATCGCACCGGCGAGCCCGTAGGTGTGAAGGGGCAGCCGCAGGTGCGAAGCTTGGCGTCTAAGTGACTTTCGCAGATGCGCACCTGGGACCGCAAATGCGAGTCCGCAGGTGCGAGAAAGGGTCCGCAGGTGCGGAATCCTTGGGGCAGATCCTATATATCACACTTCACGAATTGTGGTGCATTCTTCACCATTTCTATCTGTGTTTTGGAGCTTTTGGGAGATATTTGAAGAGGGAATCAAGGGGGTTTCGTTGAGGTAAGTTACTTGAGCCCTAATACTTGTATATATGGTGATTTTCCGTTGTTTAATCATGGTAATTAGTGAAAATGAGGGGTTAGAGCTTTGAATTTTTAGAGAGTAATTTAAGGATTTGAAGGACCAAACGATATCGGAGTTTGATGAATTTGGTATGGTTAGACTCGGGAGAGGTCAAGGTTTATTATTCTGCCTTTTTTGACTGATTTCGAGACGTGGGCCCGGGGGTCGGGTTTTGGTCGGTTTCAAATTTTTGCCATAATTTGATAGTTTTTCTTGTGGAATTCATTCCATTTGCATATATTGATGGTATTGTACTGATTGTGAATAGATTCAGAGCATTTGTAGACCGAGTCCAGAGACGAGGGCATCCCAGAGTAGGATCTTTATGCTGTTAAGGTAAGTAACAGTTTTAACTCTGGCTTTGAGGGTATAAACCCGAAGATTTGACATCACACGATGGTTTAGAAGTGATACCCACGCTAAGTGACAAGCGTGTGGGTGTGCACCGCGAGGGATTGAGACTTGGTCCGTCCCGTGAGGCTGTGAGGCCTAATGGATATTATCTGTGGTTATGTGTTTATTTGTTGTTGAACTTGTTTGCCTTCATGTTAGAGATCATGCTTAGGCTTTATTCATGCTCACATTATTTGTACTCAATCATAGAAATTATTGTGCCTATTTACCTCAGTCTCTATTATTTGCTAATATGCGGTGATACTTGATGTGGGCTTTGTTCCCGTATTTGTTGGTGATGATGAGGCTAGTGAGGTACATGATTGAGAGAAGCCGAGGGCCTGGTTGTGAGGATATTAATACCATAGCGCATGAGTTGTCCGCGTAGCACATGAGTTGACCGTGCGGGTCCAAGTATTGATACCATAGCGCGTGAGTTGTCCGAGTAGTACATGAGTTGACCGTACGGATCCAGGTATTGATATGATAGAACTTGAGTTGTCCGTGCTTAGCGCTTGGGCTTTGGGAGCCCCTCCGGAGTCAGTACACACCCCCAGTGAGCGCAGAGTGTTATGTTTTGAGTATTGAGTGCTGAGTGTGAGTGATCAGTGATGGAGTGGCACTGCTGTGAGGTTGTATTTATTTGTGTTGTTGCTGCATTTATCTATTAAACTTCTTTGTGGCATTTGCTGAGTTATGGAATTTACCTATTTATTTTTGTTTATATTTTAAATTGTGAAAAATAAATAATTGGACTATTTTACTTAGCTCGTCACTATTGCTCAGTTCCTTAGTTATTTCTGTTACTTGATGAGGTGGTTGTACTCATGATACACCCTGCACTTTATGTGCAGATTCAAGTGAGTTACAGCGTAGCGATCGTTGAGTTCAGGCCGGCTATCTGTGGAGATTGCAAGGTAGCTGCTAGCGTCTGCAGGACTTTGTCACTCCTTTTATCATTTCTTCTTTTGGATTGTATTGACAGTTAGACAGTTTCATTTCTTAGTTCATAGATTTAGACGCTCGTGACTTAGTGACACCCCGATGTTTGGAGCTCGTTTTCGTATTTCTAAAATTATATTTAAAGATGATTTAGTTTATGAGAAATTCAAATGTTGAAATGCTTTATTCAATTCTTATAATCGGTTTAGTAGTAATATTTTGGGGAATAGGCTTGCCTTGTAATACGATAGGCGCCATCACGACCATGGTTAGATTTTGGGTCGTGACAAATTGGTATTAGAGCCTAGGTTATATAGGTCTCACAAGTCATGAGCGGGTTTAGTAGAGTCTTGCGGATCGGTACAGGGATGTCTGTACTTATCTTCAAGAGGTTGCAGAGCCTTTAGGAAAATTTCACTTTCTTGTATTCTATCGTGCGGAATTGATTCATCTTGGAACATAACTCCTTGAATTCCTTCCACGCATTCGTATGCGCGCATGGGTGCTCGGTATCAGTTGTGCATCGACGGCTTGTGATTCCCTGGACGAGGTGCGAGATATGATTTATGTGTGTTGATGTCGGGCCAGTCTGGAAGACATGAGTCCGGGTTTTGACTGTAGCTTGAGCAATGAGGTATTGATTGTGTGAGCGCATGTTTGTGGTAATTTTGGGGATATTTAAGAGAGTATTCAGCGGCTTATGAGCCTTAGGGCGGTGTGGTTTTTTCTTGGGTCTCGTGTGGTGAGTCTGGGTTGAGGATTGTGGTGTTATGGCGGGGCGAAGTATCAATTTGAAGGTAATTCAGAAGGGACTCGGATAGATAGGACATCTTGGTAGTAAGTTGTATCGGCATGGTAATGGGTATGATTAGTTCCTTGGGTGTGTATGAGGTAATGAGTTCTACAGTGGGTAGGTTGCAGGATTTAGATTTGTTTTTAAGAAATTTCAGATGAGTAAAAAAAACAAAATTGATTCCAAGGCTGGTGGGTTTGGTTGAATTGAGAAATTTCACTTATGTTGTGTTATCGGACCTACATTGGATAGGAGTGGCATGGGATCATCCCCGGGTATGTGCAAGGTAAGGTTATGCGGTGGTTTGATGGTTTTGAGAACAACTCTTGGCTCGTTCGAGGACGAACGTTTGTTTAAGAGGGGGAGAATGTAACAATCCGGCCAGTCATTTTAAATATTATAACCCCATTGCCCCATTTACTGCACAATTTATGTCTTGCAATTTATTTATGACTTATCAGGTTAGTTGGTTCGGGTCCGGAAGGAACTCAGAGTGAAATGAGACACTTAGTCTCATAATTTAAAATTTTACGTTAGAAAGTGGACTGGATATGGATCTATGTGTAAACGACCTCGGATTTGAATTCTGATGGTTCCGTTAGCTCCGTTAGGTAATTTTGGACTTAGGAGTGCGTCCGGAATGTGATTTGGAGGTCCGTGGTAGAATTAGGCTTGAATTAGTGAAATTGGAATTTGGCGATTTCGGTCGGCAGTGAAAAATTTGATATCGGGGTCGGAATAGAATTCTGGAAGTTGGAGTAGGTTCGTAGTGTCATTTTTGATGTGTGTGCAAAATTTGAGGTCTTTCGGACGTGGTTTGGTTGGTTTCGGCATCGGTTACCGAATTTGAAAATTTAGAAGTTCTTAAGCTTGAATCCGAGGGTAATTTGATGATTTGATGTTGTTTTGAGTGATTCAAAGTTCGACTAAGTTGGTATGTTGATATATGACTTGTTGGTATATTTGGTTGAGGTCCCGAGGGGCTCGAAATGATTTCGGATGGGTATCAGGGAGTTTGGAAGTTAGGAAATGCAGAAGCTGCTGGTGTAAGGCTACTGGTGTGGCCGCACCTGCGGATGGTGAGCCGCAGGTGCGATGATCGCAGGTGCGGATGGCATGTCGCGAATGCGGAAAATAGAGGCCTGGCATTGAGCGCAGGTGCGGAAGAGAGGATCGCACTTGCGAGCCCGCAGGTGCGAAGGGGCAGCCGCAGGTGCGAAGCTTGGCATCTAAGTGACTTTTGCAGATGCGCACCTGGGACCGCAGATGCGAGTCTGCAGGTGCGAGAAAGGGTCCGCAGGTTCGGAATCACTGGGGCAGATCCTATATATCACACTTCGCGAATTGTGGTGCATTCTTCACCATTTCTATCCGGTTTTTGGAGCTTTTGGGAGAGATTTGAAGAGGGAATCAAGGGGGTTTCGTTGAGGTAAGTTACTTGAGCCCTAATACTTGTATATATGGTGATTTTTCGTTGTTTAATCATGATAATTAGTGAAAATGAGGGGTTAGGGCTTGAAAATTTTGGAGAGTAATTTAAGGATTTGAAGGACCAAACGATGTCGGATTTTGATGAATTTGGTATGGTTAGACTCGGGAGAGGTCAAGGTTTATTATTCTGCCATTTTTGACTGATTTCGAGACGTGGGCCCAGGGGTCGGATTTTGGTCGGTTTCGAATTTTTGGCATAATTTGATAGTTTTTCTTGTAGAATTCATTCCATTAGCATATATTGATGGTATTGTACTGATTGTGAATAGATTCAGAGCATTTGGAGACCGAGTCCAGAGACGAGGGCATCCCGGAGTAGGATCTTTGCGCTGTTAAGGTAAGTAACAGTTTTAACTCTGGCTTTTAGGGTATAAACCCGGAGATTTGACATCACGCGATGGTTTGGAAGTGATACCCACGCTAGGTGACGAGCGTGTGGGTGTGCACTACGAGAGATTGAGACTTGGTCCATCCCGTGAGGCTGTGAGGCCTAATGGCTATTATGTGTTGTTATGTGTTTATTTGTTGTTGAACTTGTTTGCCTTCATGTTAGAGATCATGCTTAGGCTTTATTCATGCTCACATTATTTGTACTCAGTCATAGAAATTATTGTACCTATTTACCTCAGTCTCTATTATTTGCTATTATGCGGTGATACTTGATGTGGGTTGTGTTCCCTTATTTGTTGGTGACGATGAGGCTAATGATGTACATGATTGAGTGAGGCCGAGGGACTGGTTGTGAGGATATTAATACCATAGCGCGTGAGTTGTCCGCGTATAGGGCTGGCAAGTGGGCCGGTCCCGGGCCTAAACGGGCTAAGTGGGCCGGTCCAAACGGTCTCGGGCCGGGCCCAAATTAAACGGGCCTAACGGGCTTTTTCTAAGGACCGGCCCGGGACCGGGACCGTTTGGTCCCGGGCTAAACGGGCTAAGTGGGCCCAATATTTTTAAAAAAATAAATAAATAAATAGATATTAGAGAGAAAAGGATGTTAAAATAAATATCTAAGATGTATAGATATTCGAATATGTATAGTATATAAGATGTATATATAGTATATACGATATATATAAGATGTATATATAGTATATCGATATAAGATGTATATATAGTATAGTATATATATTAAATGTATATATAGTATATATATATAAGCTATATTCGATAAGCTATATATACATCTTATATACTATATATAAGATGTATATATATATATATATATATATATATACATCTTATATATAGTATATAAGATGTATATATAGCTTATCGAATATAGCTTAAATATATATATATATATAGTATAGTATATATATTAAATGTATATATAGTATAGTATATATATATATATAAGCTATATTCGATAAGGTATATATACATCTTAAGAGTTGGAATGAGTTTACCGAATTGACGAACAACTTGTTGGAAATTGATTATCGTTGAAGATTTCAATTCACCAACTTCACAATTGTTTCACAAATTGTAACAATAAAGTAAGCAATAGTAGCAATTATAGAAGAAAATTAGAGAGAGATTATGATAGATTGATGATTTTGTGAGAAAAAATAAAAGAATGATGGGGTATTTATAGTTAAAAATATGGAAAAAGTGTAATTATAAAAATTTTGGGATTAAAACAAAGTTGGGGGGGTTAAATGGCTATTTGGGTTAAATGGCTATTTCATAAATAACCAACGGCTATTTTTGACAGCCCAACGGCTATATTATTTTTTAAAAATAAAATAAAAAAAATAGCCGTTGGGACCGTTTGGCCCGCTAAGGGACCGGGCCGGTAGCGGGCTAAACGGTCCCGGTCCTGACGGGCCCAAATCATAGGACCAGCCCACGAGACTGGCCCAGGCCCGCTAAAACCGGGCCAAACGGTCCTGGCCCGTTTAGCCCGTTTGGCCCGCGGTTCCGGGCCTGGACCGGCCCACTTGCCACCCTTATCCGCGTAGCACATGAGTTGACCGTGCGGGTCCAGGTATTGATACCATAGCGCGTGAGTTGTCTGCGTAGCACGTGAGTTGACCGTGCGGATCCAGGTATTGATATGATGGCATGTGAGTTGTCCGTGCTTAGAGCTTGGGCTTTGGGAGCCCCTCCGGAGTCTGTTCACACCCCCAGTGAGCGCAGAGTGTTGAGTGTTTTGAGTATTGAGTGCTAAGTGCGAGTGATGAGTGATGGAGTGGCACTACTGTGAGGTTGTATTTATTTGTGTTGTTGCTGCATTTATCTATTAAACTTCTTTGTGGCATTTGCTGAGTTATGGAATTTACTTGTTTATTTTTGTTTATATTTTAAATTGTGAAAAATAAATAATTGGACTGTTTTACTTAGCTCGTCACTATTGCTCAGTTCCTTAGTTATTTCTGTTACTTGCTGAGGTGGTTGTACTCATGCTACACCCTGCACTTTATATGCAGATTCAGGTGAGTTACAGCGCAACGATCTTTGAGTTCAGGCCGGCTATCTGTGGAGATTGCAAGGTAGTTACTAGCGTCCGCAGGACCTTGTCACTCCTTTTATCATTTCTTCTTTTGGATTGTATTGACAGTTAGATAGTTTCATTTCTTAGTTCATAGATTTAGATGCTCGTGACTTAGTGACACCCCGATATTTGGGGCTCGTTTCCGTATTTCTAAAATTATATTTAAAGTTGATTTAGTTTATGAGAAATTCAAATGTTGAAATGCTTTATTAAATTCTTATAATCGGTTTAGTAGTAATATTTTGGGGAATAGGCTTGCCTTGTAATACGATAGGTGCCATCACGACCATGGTTAGATTTTGGATCGTGACAGATACAAAGGTGATTGTTCACACTGACCACGTAGCGCTTCGGTATTTGATGATCAAGAAAGATTCTAAGGCAAGGTTGATGCGGTGGGTGCTTCTATTGCAAAAGTTTGATCTTGAGATTCAAGACCGAAAGGGTAGCAAGAATCAAGTGGCGGACCACTTGTCCTGATTGGAGGAGGAGGGGAGGCCACTTGACGGCCTTGAGATTAATAATTCATTTCCCGATGAGCAACTCCTAGCCATTTCAATGACCGGGATGCCATGGTTTGCCGACTTAGCAAACTATCATGTGAGTGGCAGTGTACCGAATGAGTTCTCTTCAAACCAAAGGAAGAAGCTCAAACGGGATTGCCTTGACTATTATTGGGATGAGCCGTATCTTTTCTGAATATGTACTGATGGTGTGATCCGACGATGTGTGCTGGTGGAAGAACAAATGGGTATTCTTGAGGCTTGCCACTCTTCACCGTATGGTGGAGCAAGAATGGCGGCAAAAGTTTTGAGTTGTGGATTCTATTGGCCTACTCTCTACAAGGATGCTAGTGAGCTTGTCAAGCGGTGTGATGAATGCCAAAGGGCCGGTGGTATCTCAAAGAAGAATGAAATGCCTCTCACCACCATTTTGGAGATAGATATCTTCGATGTGTGGGGTATTGATTTTATGAGTCCGTTTGTTAGCTCTTGTAGGAACACCTAAATTCTAGTTGCGGTGGATTATATATCTAAATGGGTTGAGGCCATTGATTTGCCCAACAATGAAGCAAGGAGGGTGGTGGCATTCTTAAGAACATCTTCACGAGGTTTGGTACCCCAAGAGCCATTATTAGTGATGGGGGTTCGCATTTTTGCAACAAGGCTTTTGATACCTTACTCACAAAGTATGGTATCACTCACAAAGTATCACCCCCTACCATCCTCAAGCAAGCGGACAAGTTGAAGTCTCCAACCGGGAGATAAAGAGTATTTTGTCAAAGATAGTCAATGCCAACAGGACGGATTAGTCAAGAAAACTTGATGATGCTCTTTGGGCTTAAAGAACGTCCTACAAAATACCGATCGGGGTGTCTCTATACCAGTTAGTGTTCGGAAAGGCATGCCATCTTCCGGTAGAACTTGAGCATAAGGCCATGTGGGCTTTAAAGAAATTGAACCTTGAATGGGATGTCGCGGAAAATCTAAGGATGTCACAATTGAATGGCCTTGATGAATTCTGGTATCATGCCTACACAAGCTCATCTCTTTACCATGAGAAGATGAAGTACCTCCATGACAAGTACATCCATAACAAGGAATTTAAAGAGGGTGATCTTGTGCTATTGTTCAATTCCCGGTTACGGATGTTTCCGAGTTGAAGTCAAAATGGAGTGGCCCCTTTGAAGTGGTGAATGTAACCCTCTTTGGTGCTCTAGATTTGAAAAATAAGAATGATGAGGTGCTTAGAGTCAATGGGAACCTGGTTAAACATTATCTTGGTAAGGTTGATGATGGCTACATTATGGCGGTTCTTTATTTCAAATGATTGGTAATCTGCGTCGTGCCGCGACGTTAAATCAGACGCTTTTTGGGAGGCAACCCATGCATCTTTTTCTTTTTCCTATTTTTCTTCTTTGTTAGATAGCTTTGTTTTGTGCTAACTAGTTTTGAAGTGTATGCAGGAATGGGTGTGCATTGCAGGGTTTGTGCAAGAAAAATTGGCTAAGCGTCACAGGAGTGCAGACCGCACCAAAATTATGTGGACCGCACAATCACTCTGCGGCTGCACAATTCTGTGTGCGGTCGCACAAATGGAAGATCAAAAATGCATGGTCTTTGAAGTTTGGCCTATCAAATTTCCTTAACAAATTGCGACCGCACAAAAAATTATGCGGTCCGCACAACTTTTGCGGCCGTACTCATTCTTGTACGGACCGCAAAAAGTCTTCATGGGTATAGGTAAGGAGTGCGGACCGTACTCAAAATTTTGCGGTCGCACTCAGGTAAGTCCTGGGCCCGACGGGTTAACCTATAAATTGGTCTTTTCAAAACTTTTCACACTTTACACTCTCTGAAAGCTCAAGCCCTAAGCAAGCACAGTGCATACCCCTTTAGTTGGTTGGCCCTAAACCTGTATGTTAAAAGCACTTGATGACATGTGAGCACGGCATGTGGTAGATGGACCATTTACCACAAGAGCATAACCTTCTGGATTCATTTACGGTGTGTGTATTATTCCCCCGGTTTTGATGGATAGCAGTGCGAACTTCAAAAATATTTCACTCGTTGCAATACTGCAAAAATAAATGTCAATGTGCTCGCTTCCTGTATTTCTCAAATCTTTTCATTGGTATTGGCATAAATTCAACACCCCTTTCCATCAATGACGATGCACCTGTAGCCCTTTTAACAAACCTCTCTGCCATCAACTTGAATGACATCCGCACCATGGCGGTGACAGGAAATCCTCGTGCAGACTTCAATAACCCGTTGAAAGACTCTGACACATTTGTAGTCAGAATACCCCATCTTCTGCCACCATCCTCATGCAAAGTCCACTTGTCAAGCTCATGTCGCATCAACCAACGATAGGCTCCCTTGTCTTCCTGCCTGATAGATTCCATGTGCCTCCTGAATTTATACTCTTGGTTATATGTTGCAGCCATCCACATTAAATCATGCAAATCCTTGTTGGGATATGCCTTCGGGAAATTGGCCTTCAGGTGCCTCACACAGTAACGGTGGTACGCATACAACTCCTTCCATGCACGCAAATTCTGTACAGAACTTAAAATATCACCATGCCGATCAGATATTAGACAAATACCTGAACGATGTTTGATAACGTGCTCTTTCAAGTGGTTCAAAAATAGTGTCCACGTCTCTTGGCTTTCATTGGCACAAATAGCAAAAGCTAAGGGAAATATACTTCCATTAGCATCTACTGCAACGATGATCAACAACTTAATATCATACTTTCCATAGACATGAGTGCCGTCTATGGATATTACCGGCCGACAATGCACAAAACCATCAATTGCTGGTTTAAATGCCCAAAACACGTATCTCAATATATATTCTGGTATTCCCGGACTCTGCTCAAGCTTTCATTTAACAACAGTCCTGGGGTTAAAGTATTGCAATGCAGCCATGTACCTGCGTAGAGATGCAAATGACTTATCCCAGTTACCATAAACAATTTCAAACGTACGTTTGAGCCAGAGAAATGTCTTTCTTTTGGTAATGGTGCACCCATATTCCTGGTGGACGGATGTAATACACTCTTTGATCTTGTACCTTATGGACGCTTCAATGTGTGGAATCAAGACAAGAGAAATCAAGTCAACATCCAAGTTGAAGTGATTCCCACTGAATATGTCCATTTAACAATTGTGGGTGCAAATGTATTTACCCACAACCCATATATTTATTTTCTTCTTCTTCGTACGCAACATCAATTACAACTCGTAAACCATCTACGGTAAATAACCTTGTATACATCCGGAGTTGACTCCCATATCGTCATCTCACGACACTCTTTTACGCTGTACATTTTCACCGCCCTGTTTAGGCGCGCTTTGTCAGGAAAAAGCATGCCCTTTGATAGCACCGTTGGTCTAGACTCATCCCATATTGCTGTCCGAATTTCGTCAGTGTCCCTTGTGAGGGCATCCACATCCGGCATACTTGGCAAATGATCAAGGTAGGAAATCTCCCTTGAATGAAACGACACGTGGGACTCGTGCACTCTTGGTCTAACGGGGGGTGGAGCATGCTCCCTCGTCAAATGAGGTCCAGCATTCTCTTCCTCCTCCTCATCACCTTCATCAGGGAAGGGTGTGTCTTCTCCGGACTCATTGACATTGTTGTTATAATCACTGTTCTATTCCTGACTCTGTGCATCTGCCAGATCCCGATTAAATATGTCATTTTCGGGCAATTGAGTCAGGACAGGACGCTCAAGTTGCTCGTTTCCACTGCACAACCAATAAAATAATGAGTTACTCAAATTGATAAATACTTTACATATAGCTATATCACTTCACTTACAAATCGTAATGTGTTAACATCCCATGATGGACATCATCCTATTGTTGATGACTCCCGGATGGACCACCATGATCCAACACACCAGAACTACGTATATTCCAACTGGGCGTTGGTTCATAACTTGTAAAATTTATATATGGCTGGTACCCCCTGTGGAATATATGAGTATTAATACAAATTCAATACAGCAAAAATAAACATCGTAACACAAAGAAAAATTAAAGTTTATCACTCGTCTTATGGATCATGTAAAGTAGAAGAGAAATTATTTACTCGCTCCTCATTCGCCCGTGGAGATAAGTTTAGATCAGGCCAAATTCTTTCAGCTGGAACGTGTTCGGCTAAAACTGCTCCAAAATAACCACCCGATGACTGAGGGATATCCTTGCTTTGCGCAACCTCATTATTGCGAACATCTTCAGCCTTGACGTACATTTCCAATATTTTTATCAAAAGAAATTCCCGGTATTTATCCGGAGTCCTCAAAAAATCACTCAGAGTTTCATCATCCTCGATGTTAAACTCAGCATAACAAGCAACCCCTTGCGGAGTGACAGAATACAGATATCTTCTGGTTACTTTAAGGTTCACCGAACGTTTGCTCACACTTATTTTTTTACATAACAACGATATCAATCTATCATACCTCATTGTAAGTGACAACTTAACATGACACTGTGGAGATAAACTATAGCTTACTGAGTTATTCACCACCACTACCTCACCCCCCAATATAATGAAACCATAATTCTTCGCTCTTTAGACATTATGACAAAATTCAAAATAACTTAACGAAGAAAAATTTAACAAGACTTGAGAATTTTTCTGAATGGATTTTTACAAAATCCTTAACATCTTTAAATAAGGTAATGCCCAATCCGGGGGGTCGAACTTTTTGAGGTATAACGCCTTAAATAAGGGTGCTATACCCATTTGAATTATTGTTATGTCAGTTAAGCGCAAAATAATTATTAGTGGGCCCACAAAATATGTATAGCGCCTTAATAAACGACGCTATACCTGGCCGTCTTTTCATATTCAAATATAGCGCCCTTTTAAAGGGCGCTATACCTTAACGGAAAAACGACCGTTAAGGTATAGCACCCTTTAAAATGGCGCTATATGTATTTTGGTCACTACCTTTTTTTCCATCTATTTTTGTGTCTTGAGTCCGAAAATACATTATTTTGGTTTCGGGTCCTCTCCCCACCCCCCATCTCCCACCCCCATTTTTGGTATCATTTCATTAGTTTTTCAATAGGCTACATGGATACTTTTTTTTTTGAAACTTAATTTTGATGATTTTAAATGGGAAATGTAGGATGAAAAATACTACTACTACCACTTTCTTCCGTGTCAGTTTGTTTGGTTTGTTCCAAAATAATGGCTCGTTTTTCTATTTTATCCTAAAAACAATTATAGTTACACTACATATTTAAGATTACAAATTTTAAATTATACCAAACAAATTGAAAGGCAGAAACTAATTCTAAATTCGGCAATCATACAACTTGTTATGGGTTGCAGTTAGGGGTGTACATATATAGGGTTGGTTGAATTTTTTAATTACCAAATCAAATCAATGGTGTCGGATTTTTAAATTTATAAACTAAACCAAACCAACAAAGTCGAGTTTTTCAATCTCGGTTTTTCTCGGATTTTGGAGCTTTTTTTCCGGTAAAGTTTTTATAGCACAAAATATGTAACTTATACTTAAATATTTCTTAAGTCCTAGTAAGATACAACTATATAATATATTTTTAAAGAAAATAACACAATAAAATGAGATAAGTCAATAGCATTATACCAAAATATTCAATAACAAGGACAATAAAATTATATAAAGCAAATATTGCTAATTAGTAAGCCATAATAAAAATTAACATAATCTAAAAATACTATATAAGTCATGCTAAAACAAGTGTAGCTAATAAATACTATTAATTACATAGTTAAGCACTAAAGAAAAAGATAAACTAAGTTATGCATTTTCATTATAAATCAATGTAAAACTAAAAATAGATATCCAACACTATCATCATTCCTAGTGTTGAATTAAATTTCTTTCATTAGCATTAGTATTGATTTGATCATTGTTTGAGTTCTATAAAATTTATTTACCATTCAAGAATATTAAGTCGGAACTTGAAATAATACATTAAAAGATAAGACTGTGAAAAAGTTTAAGAAATATTTATAAATTACATTACAATAAATATTTATATGTATAAAATATTTTTAAAAATTATATAAATGTACTATCGGTTGGTTTGGTTTCGATTTGGCTTTTATTTAGTTAAAACCAAATCAAACCAATTATGGTCGGTTTTTTATTCCAATATCAAATTATATCGGATTTTTTTCGGTTTGACTCGGATTATCGATTTAATGTAATTTATCGGTTTTCTTTATACACCCCTAATTGCGGCGGATGCATTTGCCTTTGTCAAAACAATGGGCCATGCGGTGCTGACGCCCATATATTGAAACCTTGAAAATGGAGGAATTTGCCCATGGCGGGCTCACGGACTCGACCAAAACCTGGGTCCTCTTCCCTATCTGATCAAAGGTGTTGAACTGCTACTCAACTTAACAGCTCTTTTTGTTGTATGTTTGTTTTAAAAAAAAGTACACCTAAAAGTTACTTGATGAGGTGAAAATTATAAATAAAATTCTAACAATGTTAAGATAGAAAAAGAAATCCCACAAATTTGTTTACAATCACATTTTTTTTAATAAGGATTAACTATACTAAATATCCCTATAACATGACTTTAAATTTGGAATTATAGCCCCAGTATTTTAGAATCAAACACTTATACCCCTTATATTATAGAAATCCTACACTCGTACCCCTTATGAGATATATCCATAACAAACTATATTAAAATATAATTATTAAAAAATAAATTAAAAACACAAATGACACTCTTAAATAATAAAAGTCCTATACAAATAAAACATCATCGAATTAAGTAAATTTAAGATAATTTTGAAGTGGAAGAATAATAAACTACAATAAAAATGAGTAAAATATTATATAATAAAATATTGTAATTGTAATAAAAGAAAACACAAATACCTCACATATTTAGAGTATAAGAAAGTTAGTACCAATAGGTGGTATATTTTATTTATGGGTTTCTTGTTTCGAAAAATATTTATTCTCTTTTTAAATCAAAGGCGTGAAACAATTTTCAACAAAAAACAATTATTAGCATTTTAAATTTCATGAAAATAAATACTTAAAAAGATTTCATTTGTAATTTAGATTTTTTAAAAAGCAATAATAGTTTAATATAGTTAGTTATGGATATACTTCATAGGGTGTGTGTTTACCCTCAAAATCGGATAACAATTAAATTTGTAAGTGGTTTTAAGGATATCCGGATTAACTTGATACAAAGCAATAAATTAAGTTGCTAATAAATAAATAAAGATAAAATAAATTCAAAACACACAAATTGGATAGTTTAAGCTTTGATGGTATAATCGCTCTCGAGCCGGGCTCACCACGACCGGTGTCGATAAAAAAAGAACAAGAACTTAAAGAGAGAGAAAATAATAATGTATTGCTTTTGGGTGCGTACTACAATGTGTCAGAAGAATTATTAGACCCCCTTTATATAGTAGGGGAGTCCTATTTTAGGTACAACTCTACAAAAGGTAAAATATCTTCTGATTCGCTGATTGCCGGTTCTTTATCGATACGCGCCGAGATTTTCGCCGTAACATTCAGCCGATTACGGATATTTTGGTCTTCTGTTGGCTATGCTAGATTGTCCGACAATGTCCTTCGAAGTCGATCGAGGCTAAGACCGATTCCGGGACCATGGCCTCGATATTCTCAAAGGCAGGCGTCATGCCCCCGAGTTCTGGCCCGGTGGGACTTTGGCTCGATTTCGGTCCCTTGTTGCCATGTCTCGAGCCTAACTTATTTTGTCGGAGGTTAGGATACACCATGAGCTCGATTTCACCCGTATACAGATAGTTCCCTTGTTTTTCGGACAGTAAACGACGAGAAACTTCATGAGCTTCCGATTTTTACTTTGATACACCGTGACAGAAACGACAAAACAACCGGAACATCTCGTCAGTGAAGTCTTAATAGCATTAAATGCATGTCAGTCGCCGGTCGACCGTCCTTGGATGCGAACGCCGTTGGAATACTATAAATACCCCCTTCTTTGTTCATTTTAACTTTACATCCAAACCTTCTACCCTCGTACATTTAAGATTTCAATACTTTCTAGCACTTTTACTCTGGTTATTCGAGATCCTTTGCTAGAATTTTTACCTATATTCATCTCAAGCCAACAAGTCCAATCCTTCAACTTCCTTTCTTTCTCCACCTTTCTTAGATTTTCCTCTATTTTTAAAGAAATGGCAAAGACTTCCAAAATCGTTCCCCAAAAAGAAACCTCTTCTACTTCGCGGCCGGTTACTGAGACCGAGGAGACCGTTTCGCGTGCTGCCGTCGACGAACCAGTACCTGAACCCCCTTTGAAAATGTTCATCCCCGGGGGATGCTCGGTCAACGTCGATTTCAAGGTTGAAAAACCTTCCTCTGTACAAGGCCGGTGTAAGGAGGTTTCAAGATACATCTGCTCGACCACTGAATTAGTCCTCCCTACGGTGCGAAAGGACTGCAACTGGGCCGATAAGAACATAGTTATCCCCGACCCCGATAAAGCCATTACCACCCATGTCGAGGGATACCTCACATAAGTATCATTTACTTTCGAATTTCAATTTTACACTTGCTTTTCTTTTTCTTACCGATGCTTTGTGGTGGTGTAGCCATCGCTCGGGTCCCGAACGCTGTCCCTCGACTCAAGGAGTGGGTCGAGGGTATCGAATCACAGATGTCGTATTCCGAGCGCTCGTGGTGCAAGCTCTCGAAGGGCCGTTGTGAGGCCCGTTCCCACGGTGAGACTTCTTTCCCGAGTAGGTAGTATTAGGATTCCTTTTTTAATATTAAGCCTTTACTCCTTTTACTTCTTTTTGCAGGTTTATCTAAGGACGTCGAGCTGAGGCCTCCAGCCGGTGACAAGGACATACCTACCGAGTCCCCTTCTCCGAGACAAACTGAAGAAAAGAAAAGAAAAAGGGCTCCGACTTCCCTGAGCTCAGAGAAAAATAAAACAAGAAGAAGCTGGTGTGCAAGTCAAAAGAAAGCACCAGTGCCCGGGCACCATCTTCGGATTCGCCCTATAGGCTGAGAGACAAATCCGAAGAAGAAAAAGAACCCTTTGTTCTGGTGGCCTGCATTCCATAGCAGCTCAAAGGGCAAGGGGCCTCCGAGCCAGAGAATCGCGAGGCCGATCTGCCTCAAGCTAAAGAGGTCGATGAGGAGGCCGGGGCCGAGGCTCCCTGGGATGAGGGAAGTGCCCCGAAGGAGGCACTCGGTGTGATAGATATCTTCGAGTCACCCTCGTTTACTGAGTCTATGTACAATGAGGTCCAAACGGTGAAAGAACGCCCCAACGAGGGGGCCCATGGGGTAGACAATCCTTTTCGTAATTTTTTTGATGGCGTGGATTCCACTGCCACGGAGGACGTCACCGAATTGGGTGACTTAGAGGTACCAAAGAAGATTCAGTCTTCGGGAGCAAGTAGGCCTACCTCGAGCCTGAAACTGATTAACCGGTTCCCTGCCCCGAGCATGGATCCTGACCGGAAGCGATCCATCATCATCTCCGTTTCGGAGGATGCCCGGATTCTTTCCGCCCCCATAGGGGTGGCCAGTTACCTCCGGTGCCTGGTGACCGAAGGAGATCAAGACAAAATGAACGAGGTAGCCATGCCCTGCCTGTTCAACGAAGCACAACAGGCGCTAAACCGGGAAACTTTAGACAACCGTCGGTGATTTAAATTTCTCCTCTTATACTTGAACTAATTCATTGATAATCCTAATATTTTTCTTCACATTTGTAAGCCTCGGTGCTTCATCATGCAACTTCCCTCCGATATCGGGATGAGTTGAACCAGCTCGAAACAGAAGTCAGGGGGCTTACTGAGAAGAGAGACACGTACAAACTTCTCAGCGAGCAGCATGAAGGAGAGGCTAAGGGCCTTCGAGATGAGTTGGAAGCGGCTCAGAAAGAATACGCCGACCTTGTTGAATAGGTAAAATTCTTTAAAGTTAGTGACGATGAGATAGACATGGTGACTAATGGTCGGAACCTACAGGTCTAGCAGAAGATTGATAGGATCGACCAACTCTGAGCCGAGATGGATGCAGTCAAGGTCGAGGCCGAAGAGTGGAGAGGCAAGATGGACCGCCTGACCTCGGAACTGGATACTGCCCGAGCGTAGTTGGCCTCGGCGGAGGCCCAGCTTCGGACGACGAAGGAGAAGGCTGAGGCTCGGTCCCAAAAAGTTGAAGAGCTTTAGTCTCATCTTAGATCGACCATTTTCGATCGAGAGACTCTTGCCAAGGAGCTTAAAGCGGCCAAGTCAGAGGTTGAAGTGACCATAGCTGATACCAACAAGATGGTGGCCCAGTATAAGGCCGATACCGAGGCAACCCAGGACCGGCTGGAAGATATCATCGAATACGTGAAGTGGCAGTCCCGAAGGGAGGCCCTCGAAGAAGTTCATGCTCGGGGTTTTGATTTATCGGCCGAGGTCGAAAGTGCTAAGGGGTGTTCGAAGTCGTGGCCAAGAAACTGGTGTATCCCGAGGATGAAGAAGACTCCGAGTGTTCGAACGATCCGGGGGCGGAGAAGACTCTGATGGTGCCGGTGATGAGGCGGGATCTGGTGGAGACCAAGCCGTTTAAGTGCCTTGTATATTTTTCTTTGTTTTTGTACTTTTGTATTTTTGTGCTTTTTTGTCAAGGTCTTTTGTCCTTCGTAAATATCTTTTTAACATATATCTATATATATATAAGGCTTGTTTTCCCTTCGACATTTTTAAAGCTCATTTCCTTTCGCTTTGTTCGTTATGATTGCAAAGATATCGAATGCCTTAGCATGTAATAATTAGGTCTTGTTCGAAGGTTCAAACATGCCTCACTCTCGATATTATTTTGTTTAAGACTCGTAGGGGATCGGTATGACTTGAAGCTTTCCCCAAAGTACTTAGAATGTTTTAGATTATAAGTTGTCGATGGTACCCTTTTGAACCGGTTTAGAAATTTTGAAGGCCTTGTTTTTTGTTACGGGTCTCGGACGTCTCCGAGCCATTTTAGTACGGCCGTAGCCTTTTTAGTTCGGGTGTTTCCCAGTGGGCTTGTTACCACGAGTCATCCGGGCTTAACCGAGATAACCGTTCCCGAATGGGGGTGGCCGTAGCTTTTAAAGTTCGAGCACTGTCAAATAAGCTTTGTGCCCCCAGACTTTATTATCCCGAGATGTCCGAACCTGCCTTGAGTGGCAGTAACCGAGTGAGGTGGCCCTTGGGCTCGATGTCTTCGGGGGGTCAAATGTAACGAAGAAAAATTTTCAAAGAGCAAAATGTTTATCCGCAAGGTAGAAACTTCCTTTCAATTTTGTGCGTAATATACAAAGTTACACATGTGTTCAAGCTTTGTGTCCGAGCTTGGGTGGTCTATGTGGGCACGGTTTATTCGACCGTTTGGCCCTTACAGTAAATCCTATCGACCGAGCCTAGACTATTCGAGCACAAAGTTTCTTTCCTTGCCAAAATCGTTTTCCAAGAGTGATACCCCCCAGTGTTCGAGGTCGATCATAGAGAAGCCTCAGATACTGTTGACAACCGGTCTTCGATTCTAAGTTAGTACGATCCACTATTGCCTCGTTAAAAACCTAGCCGGAAAACCCATTTGGGACAAAACCGATTCAAGGAAAAAAGAGTACAACGTGTGCTTTCAGGCATAAACATTTGTGTCGTTCTTTGACGGCTACCTGCAAGTGTTAGTCTAAAATATAGATAAATAAAAGAAGTGAACGTGGTCATACCTTAGCAGTAATATTGTTTCAAGTGAGTTACGTTCCACTTGTTCGGTAGTCGTTCACCGTTCATTGCTCCGAGTTTGTATGACCCTTTTTCGGTGATCTCGATAATTTGATACGGACCTTCCCAGTTTGGTCCCAACTTTCCTTTGTTCGAGTTCCGGGTGTTTAATGTGACCTTCCTCAACACTAAGTTCCAGACATTGAAGTGTCGAAGGTTGGCTCTTCGATTGTAATACCGCTCAATCTGTTATTTTTGGGCGTCCATTCGGACGAGGGCGGCTTCATGCCTTTCGTCTAACAGTTCCAGGCTCGTGTTCATGGTCTCGTTGTTCGATTCTTTGGTTGCATATTGGAACCTGATGTCACACCTCCTTTTTTCCGAGGGGATAGGGGATAGGGAGTTTTTCCAATTTAAGCGACATTATTCGAAATGGGATTATTTATTTATTCAGAGTCACCACTTGGAATAATTTAAGGTGTCCCAAGTCACCGATTTATTTTAGAATCCCAAATCGAGAAAATTTGACTCTTATTTATGGTCTGCGAACACAAAAGACCGGGTAAGAAATTCTGTTAACCCGAGAGAAGGTGTGAGGCACTCCTGAGTTCTGTGGCTTTAGCACGGTCGCTCAACTATTAATAATTGGCCTAGTTATCTTATTTAATACATGTTTTAAACCTATATGTGCATTTTTATTCCTTTTAACCGCTTTTAATTATTTATGGAACTTATTTGAACAAGTCGCGATGTCGTAAACTCATTTGTTTTTGTACATATTGCGAATCGCGTCACGTGAAATGCACCCGCGATTTACAACATGTTTATTTTTATTATTATTCGAAGTTGAAGTCAAGTCGCGTGAAACGCATACTTAGTTGGGGTTTACGTATCGTGGCCATGCCACGGGAACTATACCCATAATCACGATGATTTATTAATCGCGCCTAAAGCAACTAGCACGTGTTCATGATTTGTTTTTTCTTACGGGTTTGAGATCTGTGTAAGGTCAAGAGCTATGAAAATCAATTGTGAAAAATGGGTCAGCTTTTGCTCTTACTAAATTGGGCATGACAGAAACTATTTTGGACCAGATAAATTAAATTGAATTGTGGTATAATTGGCCCTTTAAAGCCAATTAATGAGTATGCCCAGTTACTAGTTTATCAAGATACTCCCCTATCAATTAGTCAATTGTAGTAGTACATGTTTCATTAAGCAAAGCTCAACCACCGGGCCCAATCATTATTTTTTTTAAGTCCAAACCTCATTTTTCAATTTCAACTAGCAGACGTAGATTTTATCCCCAAAGTTCAAACATTCACTACGTGCCCAAGAATCATGTTTTTTTTTATCAATCTTCATGTTAATCATCAAGAAAGTAGCAAAATTTAACAAAGCTAATGAGACCTAACAATTAATACAGAAAAAAAAATTCAATCTTCATGAATCTAAATAAGATCAAATTATATATTCAAGCATAATATCTTAATAAAATAATAATGAGAGAAATGGACCTTTATAAGACTGTTTTGAAGCTCGGACAATGGACAAGGATGTAAATGGAGCCTCGACCAAAATCAACAAATGGAGCTCGAACTCGACGACTCAACTTTGAAGCTGTAGTTTTCTATACAAAAGGGGACTGTTTCGCTGGATTTTTGGCTCGTTTTTGTGGTGCTTTTTAGCTTGGTTTCCAGTTGGTTCGGGACTGGAGTTTAAATGATTAATTGCTGGATTTTTCGAAAGAAAGCCGAAAAAAGAATGACACGAGTAGAAATTCTCTTATCCTAGAAGAAGAAAAATAAATTTCTCTCAATTCCCTCCTCCCTCTTTTTTTTCTCCTTCTCTCCTCTTTTTCTTTTCTCACATTTTTCTTCTATTTATAGAAAATTTTTTGGAATTTTCAGATTTTTATTTTTATTGTTTTATTTTTTAATTAAAAAAAATTTCCACTTCCCATTTTTCTTATTTTTTAAAAAAAAAACTAATTCCCCACTTTCCTTTACTTTTATTTTTTAATTTTTCACTTTTTTTTACTTTAAATATATTTAAAATTCCACTTTTTTTACTTTTCTTTTTTAATTTCCCACTTATTTTACTTTTCTTTTCTTTTTTAATTTCCACTTACTTTTACTTTTATTAAAAAAAATTAGATACCCATACTTTTATTTTTTAATTCCAATTTTATTTTACTTTTCATTTTTTTAAATTTCCACATTCTTTTATTTTTATTTTTTTTATTTTCCATTTTCTTTTACTTTTTTTTATTAAAATATTTCTACCTACTTTTAATTTTAATTTTTAATTTATATTTCTACTTTTAATTCCCATCCGAAATTTGTAAACAAAAATAAAAAATAAAAAATTAATTAATTAATTTTTATTTTTTTCGGTTTTTTAATTTATTTTATTTAAAATAAAGATAAAAAGAAAAATAATACTAATAGTAATAGTTGAATTTTTAAATTATTATTAATTTTTACCCCAAAAAAATGTAACAAAGCTAAAAAATATATATATTAAATTTCTGAAAATATTTTCATAGTAGAAGGTGATAAAAATTCAAAAATAGTCAAAAATTAGGTGCTCACAGCTGCCCCTCTTTGCTTGAAAACATGAAGAGTTTTCAGGCAAAGACTAAGTGAGTCATGTGACTAATATTTGACACAACCATTATTCAAAAGGAAAAGAAATAAAAGATAGGGTGCAACCGAGTCCTGGTTTTGGACAACCTACATATCCCGGTTTATAGGAGAATCAGATCGCGTATAGTTCAAGAAGAATGGTGGAATGATGAGTTGATGAGTCAGGTGAGGTTCTGTCGTGGCTCCGGTCTGTTGTCCTACTATTATATCAAAATAAAAAAGAAACTAAACAAGTCTATCAGTTAAGAGTTACAAGATTCCTATCTATGAGTCTTTTGAAACTTGATCTTGAGTCTTGATTGGTTCTTCATGCAGACTCTGATCTAAATCTTGATGCTCACTAGCTGTGGGTTCCAGTTTATTGTTCTATAGCTTCTTCTAATCAAAACGGGACTCCAATGCTCGTGGCTTCAGTCATGTCTTGAGCATTCCACATCTTTTCAAATGCTTTTGCATTTTGGATTCACTTATTTTTTCTTTTCTTTTATTCTGAATTGAAACTTCTTCTTTTGGTCATCTCGAACCCTGTTCCTTGAGGTAAAACCTACTCAAACACAAAAACAAATAAGCGAACGAAATTTTTCTGCCCCAGTTTGCACTGGGAAAATTTTGTGAGTTATTGTAACAAAATTATAATCTACTTCTTTATTGAAATCAATAAAAGGTCGGTAGTGGTGTACCCTAAAAAAGTCATGTTTTTTTTTGAATGGTGTTCCTTTATTGTCAAAAGTATGTTTCAACTAAGGATTGGTGTACCTTATATTGGGAAAATATAGCCATAGAATGGGATACCCTATATTGGCAAATATATCGGGAAGTGGTGTACCCTGCATTTAAGATCAAATCAACTAGGGAGTGAATACTCTATGTTGGAAAGGAGACTAGGGAGTGGAGATCCTATGTCTAAAATAAAATCAACTAGGGAGTGGAGACCCTATGTTGGAAAAGCGACTAAGGAGTGGAGACCCTATGTCTAAAACATCAACTAAGGAGTGGAGACCCTATGTTGGAAAAACGACTAAGGAGTGGAGACCCTATGTCTAAAAATATCAACTTGGGAGTGGAGACCCTATGTTAGAAAAGCAGACTAGGGAGTGAAGACCCTATGTTTAAAAATCATCAGCTAGGGAGTGGAGACCCTATGTTGGAAAAGCGACGAGGAAGTGGAGACCTTATGTCTAAAAATATCAACTAGGGAGTGGAGACCCTATGTTGGAAAATCAGACTAGGGAGTGGAGACCCTATGTCTAAAAACATCAACTAGGGAGTGGAGACCCTATGTTGGAAAAGCTACTAGGGAGTTGAGACGCTATGTCTAAAATAAAATCAACTAGGGAGTGGAGACCCTATGTTGGAAAAGGCGACTAGAGAGTGGAGACCCTATGTCTAAAAATAAAATCAACTAAGGAGTGGAGACCCTATGTCTAAAATAAAATCAACTAGGGAGTGGATACCCTATGTTAAAAAGGGCGACTAGGGAGTAGAGACCCTATGCTAAAATAAAATCAACTAGGGAGTGGAGACCCTATGTTGGAAAAAAGACTAGGGAGTGGAGATCCCATATCTAAAATAAAATCAATTAGGGAGTGGAGACCCTATATCTAAAAATAAAAGCATCAACTAGGAGTGGAGACCCTATGTTGGATAAGCGACTAGGGAGTGGAGACCCTATGTTAGAAAAATGAATAGAGAGTGGAGATCCTATGTCTAAAAATATCAACTAGGGAGTGGAGACCCTATGTTGGAAAAGCGACTAGGGAGTGGAGACCCTATGTTAGAAAAGCGACTAGGGAGTGGAGACCCTATGTCTAAAAACGTCAACTAGAGAGTGGAGACCCTATGTTAGAAAAGCGACTAGGGAGTGGAGACCCTATGTCTAAAAACATCAACTAGGGAGTGGAGACCGTATGTTGGAAAAACGACTAGGGAGTGGAGACCCTATGTCTAAAAATCATCAACTAGGGAGTGGAGACCTTATGTTGGAAAAGAGACTAGGGAGTGGAGACCCTATATCTAAAAATTATCAACTAGGGAGTGGAGACCCTATGTCTAAACAAATCATCAACTAGGGAGTGAAGACCCTATGTTGGAAAATCATCAACTAGGGAGTGGAGACCCTATGTTGGAAAATCATCAACTAGGGAGTGGAGACCCTATGTTGGAAAAGAGACTAGGGTGTGGAGACCCTATGTCTAAATAACTTCAACTAAGGAGTGGAGACCCTATGTTGGAAAAGAGACTAGGGAGTGGAGACCCTATGTCTAAAATAAAAAGAGACTAGGGAGTGGAGACCCTATGTCTAAAATAAAAAGAGACTAGGGAGTGGAGTCCTTATGTCTAAAATAAAATCAACTAGGGAGTGAAGACCCTATGTTGGAAAAGAGACTAGGGAGTGGAGACCCTATGTTTAAAATAGAATCAACTAGGGAGTGGAGACCCTATGTTGGAAAAACGCAGGTAGGGATTGGAGACCCTATACTACCATAATTTTGAACTTTTTCTTCTTCTTTTTTTTTTCATCATTTTTTTTGTTTTCTTTTTTATTTCAGAGAATGAGTAAATGCGGGAAAGAATTTTTTGGAGGAGACTTCCCTGTTGGAGTGGTTGCTGCAAAACTGTTTCTAGCCTTTGCGCAATTTCTTTTTGGTTGCACCTGCTTCTTGCAAGGTTTCTTTTGGATTGCACCTATTTCCTGTTTTTTCAAACAAAGAACAATTTGTCAGTTTGAAACGGTGGTTGGTTTTGTGGCCTTGATTGTTTCAGTCACTTGATCTCGGCCCTTTCAGATGCAACTAGTTATTTCCTGAATACCGATTGCATTTCTAACCTTGAAGAACCTCTGGCGTTTCCAGACAGTCAGTCACATGGGACTTAACCTTTTCAACTTTATTTTGCCTTTGTGGGCATTTGACTTTGTATTTCCTCTTTCTACAGTTTTTGATTTTGAAGCATCGGCCATCATGGCCAGTCGGAGTCGACTTGATGCCCCTGCCGATGCTGGATGCCTTTTTATTTTTGCATATTGGCTTGAATCAAGTGAGAACCCTGTAAATCAGTCTTGCTATCCTTTCTTTGTCTTAGTTTCGAAACAGAGTTAGACCGAAAGGGATTCAAAAAAAAGCAAACAATGGAATGGACAAATGAATTTTGGACAAGAGGTATCCCTTTCGGGGAAAGGAAAGAAGGACTTATCTGGAGTACATGCGGATTTCAATGAATATGACATGCCTCTTGGACTGGATGCCTGACCCGTGTAAACCGTCTGACTCTCAAAAATTCATCACAATATTTGCCTCAAAATCGAGAAACCCCGCCAGGACTATGTCGATGCCGATGGTTGTGAGGATCCTCTTTTCGATCAGTGTCGCCCTTTGCGGGTTTTTACCAATTGACCTCTCTCATTCCTCTTCTCACCATTGCATTATAGTGCTCTTTGCGAGTTTTTACTAACAAGAATCTCTCATTTTCAATTTCTGTGATTAACAACGCCTTACAGTGCCCGTGAGGGTTTTTACTGATAAGACTCTCATTTTATTTCTCTCATTTTGTTGTATCAGATCCAAGTAACTGTATCCTTCCATTTTGAATCTCTTTGCCGATTGATCGGAAGGACTTGAACAGGATTTGGATAAAAAGGATTTGGACTGAATTACAACTTTGGAATATTTCAGGCGAAAACATCGCCAAACCATTATATCATCTTCCCCAGTTTCACTTTTGGGGAAGTGTGGATTTTTCTTTTGGTGTGACTGAACCCTACGTATCCTTTCGGAATCAAGTCGAATGTAGTTCAAGAAACTTTTTTTTTGATTTCTTTTGTTTTTCTTTTCTTTTCACTTTCCTTTTTTTTTTCTTCTTTTTTTTTCTTTTTCATTTTTCATTTCTTTTCCTTTTTTTTTAATAACACTTTCAGGTTCCAAAGAGGGTAATCAAAGAAGAGTAACCGGCTCAAAGGGTTTACAAAATGGTTAATGGTGTTTGGGTAGCGAGAATGAAAGCTTTCGTCATCCCAACCGGAGAGCATTAATATTTTATGGAGGATCAAACATAGTACCTTTTGACTGCACGTGCATTGACAGTTGTTTCAGGGACATTTCCTTCGATGTTTCCTAGGAGTAACACTCTTTTGGCAGTACATCTCATTATAATGTATGGGACATTCCAATCCGGAGCCAATTTTCTTTAACTATACCGATTCTTTATTTTATTTTCTTAAACCTATCTTGATTGCATTCTGATTCTTGATTCATTATTTCGGAGTCTGACAATGTTTTAGGGTCTGAGCATGAAGTCCGCAAGCATGTCATGTTATTGAAATCTGCATTTAAAAAAACTGAAAAAAGAATAAGAGAAGTGACAAAATTAAGAAAAGAGACATTCCTCGACAATGGAATATTAATTTCATTTGATTTTGTTCTTTTTTTTTTTTTGATTTCGATTGATTTTTTTTTTTTTGAATTTTAAAGATAGAAGGGTTTACATCGGAAAGTAAGACAATAAAGTAAAACATCCGGATCACACCCTGAGATAATCCAGACGCAGAAAGGATAGCAAAACTAGCTACTAAGACTCCCGTCTGCTAGGGAACTTTCAGGCTTGGCGACCATTTTTGGCTTTTCCTCTGTCTCGGCAAGGGCTGTAAAGGCCTTCAGTGTCGTATCAAATTCCTCATCTCTCCAATTTGTGTTTATCAAACCCTACGAACCACTCTGAATGGCTTGTGATGTGGCCTTAAAGGCAGCATGACTCAAGATTTGGCCCATTTTTAAACCATTTTCGACCATCTTCCCAATTTTGATAGCCTCGGCGAACGGATTACCCATAGCAGACATCATGTTCTGGAAGTAGTTCGCCTCTTGGGCCTGTAGGAAGACCGTAACCATTTATGTTTCATCCATTGGAGGCTTTCCCCTGGCGGTTTGCTCGCGCCATATGACAACATATTCACAAAAACATTCCGCGATTTTCTTTGTCAATCTGGACACATAGTTCTCTTTTTGAATTTTTCACTCTTGCTTTTTCTTAGTTTTTTTTTCGCTCTTTGTTTTTTTTTCCCGCTCTTTTTGTCACTCTTTTCTTTCTTTTTCTTTCTTCTCTTTTTTTTTTCACTCAGTTTATTTGATGTCAATGATCGAATCCGATGGGGATTGCCTACGTATCATGACGCCGCATGAATCAGATCTTGTGTAGTTCGGGAAGATTAGGATTTTTTTTTCTTCTGGATTTTGAATTTTTGTTTTTTTATTTTCGAAAGACTTATAAAGAAGAAAGATTTTTTTTTTGATTTCGATTTCTTTGTTTTGTTTTTTTGAGAATTTTTGAAAAGAAAGAAAATATTATTTTGGATTTTTTTTTTAATTTTTTGGGAGAAAGACTTCTTAAAAAAAGGTAAAAAATATTTTTGAATTTTGATTGATTTGTTTCTTTTTACAAATAAAAGACTTCTATAAAGAAATATTTTTTTTTGGTTTTAAATTTTTTTTATTTGGGATTTTCTAAGGAAAAACTTTTGGACCTGGGTGTATTGTTCTAGACCTGGCTTACCCGAGCGGACAACTCGAGCCGAAGTGGGGCAGTACAATATGAATATGATGAACCAGGGCGACAATAGAATAGCACACATAGCCGTTTAAACCAAAGAAAGCTTATCAAGAGATGCCACTAACATTTATAGAATTTAAGATGAGATCCCCTGTAACCATTTTCATACAAAGCGGCCCCTCCACCTCACCCCAATGTATGCAGGTGGAGGTGTAAGCACAATACCAAAACTCTACTCAAGCGGCCCTGCTGCCTCACCCCAATGTTTGCGGGTGGAGGTATAATCACAACACCAAAAACCTACACAAAGCGGCCATGCCGCCTCACCCCAATATATGCTGGTGAAAATGCATCAACGATACCAATACCTACACAAAGCGGCCATGCCGCCTCACCCCAATATATATATATGTGGGTGGTGGTGCAACAACAATACCAAAATCATACACAAAGCGACATTGCTGCCTCACCCTAATGTATGCGAGTGGAGGTGTAATCCAATCACAATCTCTACACAATTTGGCATAATAATTTCCACATAAATCACGACTTGGAATCATAACATGTAGATACACAATCCATAGTTTGGAACACATCCTCAATTGATAATACAATATTATAAGAGCATTTGTAACATGAATTGAACATATATCTTTATCACAAAACTTATTCGGAATAGTCGTTGTAATAAATATCTTGGAACTTGCAAGGATATTGGGGATTCCAATTCTTAAAGAAGAGTTTAGCCAACATACCTCAATTGAGCTTTCTTAAACTCTAAAATATTTCTGAAATCTTAGTAACTTCAATCTATTTTATAAATGTAACAAATTGAATCAAAATTAGGAAGATGATTGACGAGCGCAAAACACACACTTGAATTGTGCTCGCTAGTCAAAAATAGTATAGTATAATTATTGTGTCCACATGGATTGAATTTAAATAGTATTATCGTCGTTCGTAGCTAGATTTCTATCCAGGAGGATCAACAGTTCAGATTTATGCAATTAAGAATTTAAACTAACTAAGAATATAAAGTTATTGACTAATGACAATCACAACAAAGGTAAGGAAGGAAATTATCAATGGGAGAAAATATGGGTTGATAGGATTAGTTCGGGATCTAACTCTAGATAATTCACTTTTAATGTTCAAGTGAGGGATAGGGAGTTTTTCCAATTTAAGTGACATTATTCGAAATGGGATTATTTAGTTATTCAAAGTCGCCACTTAGAATAACTTATGTTGTCCCAAGTCACCGATTTATTTTAGAATCTCAAATTGAGAAAATTTGACTCTTATTTATGGTCTGCGAACACAGAAGACCGGGTAAGAAATTCTGTTAACCCGAGAGAAGGTGTGAGGCACTCTCGAGTTCCGTGGTTTTAGCACGGTCGCTCAACTATTAATAATTGGCCTAGTTATCTGATTTAATACATGTTTTAAACCTATATGTGCATTTTTATTCCTTTTAACCGCTTTTAATTATTTATGAAACTTATTTGAACAAGTCGCGATGTCGTAAACTCATTTATTTTTGTACATATTGCGAATCGCGTCATGTGAAACGCATTCGCGATTTACCACATATTTATTTTTATTATGATTCGAAGTTGAAGTCAAGTCGCGTGAAACGCGCACTTGAGTTTGGGTTTACGTATCGTGACCATGCCACGGGAACCATACCCATACTCACGATAATTTATTAATCGCGCCTAAAGCAACTAGCACGTGTTCATGATTTGTTTTTCCTTACGGGTTTGAGATCTGTGTAAGGTCAAGAGCTATGAAAATCAATTGTGGAAAATGGGTCAGCTTTTGCTCTTACTAAATTGGGCATGACAGAAACTATTTTGGACCAGATAAATTAAATTGAATCGTGGTATAATTGGCTCTAAAAGCCAATTAATGAGTATGCCCAGTTACTAGTTCATCACGCTACTCCCCTAACAATTAGTCAATTGCAGTAGTACATGTTTCATTAAGCAAAGCCCAACCACCGGGCCCAATCATTATTTCTTTTTAAGTCCAAACCTCATTTTCCAATTTCAACTAGCAGACATAGATTTTATCCCCAAAGTTCAAACATTCACTACATGCCCAAAAATCATATTTTTATCAATCTTCATGTTAATCATCAAGAAAGTAGCAAAATTTAACAAAGCTAATGAGACCTAACAATTAATAGAGAAAAAAAAAATTCAATCTTCATGAATCTAAATAAGATCAAATTATATATTCAAGCATAATATCTTAATAAAACAATGATGAGAGAAATGGACCTTTACAAGAATGTTTTGAAGCTCGGACAATGGACAAGGATGTAAATAGAGCCTCGACCAAAATCGACAAATGGAGCTCGAACTCGACGATTCAACTTTGGAGCTGTTGTTTTCTATACAAAAGGGGACTGTTTCACTGGGTTTTCGGCTCGTTTTTGTGGTGCTTTTTAGCTTGACTTCCAGTTGGTTCGGGGCTGGAGTTTAAGTGATGAATTGCTGGATTTTTCGAAAGAAAGCCGAAGATAGAATGACACGAGTAGAAATTCCCTTATCGTAGAAGAAGAAAGATAAATTTCTCTCAATTCCCTCCTCCCTCTTTTTTTTTCTCCTTCTCTCCTCTTTTTTTCTTCTCACATTTCTCTTCTATTTATAGAATAAGTTTCGGAATTTTCAGATTTTTTTATTGTTTTCTTTTTTAATTAAAAAGAATTTTCACTTCCCATTTTTTTTTTAAAAAAAAATAATTCCCCACTTTCCTTTACTTTTATTTTTTAATTTCTCACTTTCTTTTACTTTTAATATATTTAAAATCCCACTTTTTTTACTTTTTTTTATTTTCCACTTTTTTTACTTTTCTTTTCTTTTTTAATTTCCACTTACTTTCACTTTTATTAAAAAAAAATCAGATACCCTTGCTTTTATTTTTTAATTCCAACTTTATTTTATTTTTTATTTTTTTAAATTTCCACATTCTTTTACTTTTATTTTTTTAATTTTTCACTTTCTTTTACTTTTTTTTATTAAAAGATTTCTACCTACTTTTACTTTTAATTTTTAATTTTATATTTCTACTTTTAATTCCCATCCGAAATTTTTAAACAAAAATAAAAAATAAGAAATTAATTAATTTATTTTATTTTATTTTTCGGTTTTTTAATTCATTTTATTTAAAATAAAGATAAAAATAAAAATAATACTAATAGTAATAATTGAATTTTTAAATCATTATTCATTCTTTCCCTAAAAAATGTAACAAAGCTAAAAAATATATATATTAAATTTCTGAAAATATTTTCGTAGAAGGTGATAAAAATTTAAATATAGTCAAAAATTAGGTGCTCACACCTGAGACTCGATTTTCCGACTTCGATCTGTATTAGAGCTTCGGAACCATAAACTAATGAGAGCGGGGTGGCCCCGACACTGGACTTCGAGGTCGTACGGTATGCCCATAAGACTTCGGGCAAGATTTCTTTCCATTTTCCTTTGGCGTTGGTCAATCTCTTTCTGAGGTTCTGGAATATGGTTTTGTTTGTGGATTCCGCTTCCCCGTTCCCACTAGGGTGATAGGGCGTCGACATGATTCTTTTAATCTTATGATCTTCGAAAAACTTGCTTACTTTGCTGCCGACGAATTGCTTCCCATTGTCACACACGATCTTGGCCGGCATTCCGAATCGACATATTATGTGGTCACATATGAAATTAATGACTTCCTTCTCCATGAATTTTTCAAACGCATGAGCTTCCACCCATTTAGAAAAATAGTCATTCATAAATAATATAAATTGAGCCTTACCGGGTGCCCATGGAAGGGGGCTGACGATGTCTATCCCACATTTCATGAATGGCCAGGGTGACAAGACTAAATGTAGAAGCTCCCCAGGCTGATGAATCATCAGAGCATGCCTTTGACATCCGTCACATTTTCGTACGAACTCCTTTGCATCTTTTTCCATGTCGATCCAATAATAGCCAACTCTGATTATTTTCTGAACTAGTGATTCGGCGCCCGAATGATTTCCGCAGGTGCCTTCGTGGATTTCCCTAAGAACATACTAGATTTCTCCGGGTCCTAGACATATTGCGAGTGGGCCATCGAACGTTCTCCGAAATAATGTATCGTCTTTGGATAGGCTGAACCGGGTTGCATTCGTACGCAGAGTCCTCGATTCCTTAAGATCCGAGGGAAAGTTTTCGGTCATGAGATATTCTATATATTTGTTTCTCCAGTCCCAAGTTAGGCTTGTTGAGTTTATCTCAGCGTGACCTTCTTCCACTACGGATCTCATGAGTTGCACGACCACTCCCGAGTTGAACTCATCGTCATTAACCGACGATCCCAAGTTAGCAAAGGCATCGACCTCACTGTTTTGATCCCGAGGCACGTGTTGTAGAGTCCATTCTTTGAACCGATGTAATGTTACCTACAGTTTATCCAGGTACCTTTGCATCCATTCCTCTCTGACTTCGAAGGTCCCATTAACTTGGTTCACCACAACGAGGGAATCGCACTTAGCTTCGATCACCTCTGCCCCAAGCTTTTAGCCAGTCCAAGACCTGCAATCATGGCCTCATACTTGGCTCCATTGTTAGTTAATTTTACAATCCTAATAGATTGTCTAACTATATTACCTGCGGTCGATTTCAATACAATTCCAAGTCCGGACACATTCATGTTCGAGGCGCCGTCTGTAAAGAGGGTCCAAATTCTCGAAGAGGTCCCTGAGTTCAACAACAACTCTTTTTCAACCTCGGGTATTAAGGCCGGCGTAAAGTCGGCCACAAAGTCTGCCAAAATTTGAGACTTAAGGGCTGTCCGAGGCCGATACTCGATGTCGTACCCACTGATCTCTACGGCCTATTTGGCCAACCGCCCCGATAGCTCGGGTTTATGCATTACGTTCCTCAATGGGTAAGTGGTTACGACATATATGGGGTGACTTTTAGCTTCCTAGAGGCGCTTAGCAAAGCGAGCGCCAACTTTTCTAGGTGAGGGTATCTAGTTTCGGCCTCGCCAAGAGTTCTGCTAATATAGTAAATAGGAAATTACGTACCTTTCTCTTCTCGGACCAGGACTCCACTTACCGCTATCTCCGATATTGCCAAGTACAGGTATAGTTGTTTGTTTGTCTTCGGTGTGTGAAGCAACGGTGGCCTCGATAGATATCGCTTGAGCTCTTCCAAGGCCCGTTGGCACTCCGGGGTCCATGAGAAGTTATTCTTTTTCTTCAGCAGTGAGAAGAAACGACGGCTCTTGTCGGATGACCTCGAAATAAATCATCCCAAAACGGCTATACGTCCGATTAACCTTTGTACGACCTTCACGTTGTCCACAATAGTGATATCTTCGATGGCCTTGATCTTATCAGCATTGATCTCGATCCCCCGGTTACATACCATGAACTCGAGGAATTTACCAGACCCGACTCCAAATGCACATTTCTCCGGGTTCAGCTTCATATTGAATTTCTTCAATATGCCAAAGGTTTCTATCATGACCCGGAATTCCCACCACGGGGACCATGATTGCGCCTAACATTTTACTTGCTAGGCAAATCCTTATTTTCATTCAATAAATAATAATAATTAGCGAAGATAAAATATAATAAATGAGAAATAATATAAAAACTGTATTAATTACTACCACCCAGATCCGGAGTCACAATTCACGAGTATTCTAGAATGTACTACAAGTAATAGTCTGAAAGAAATACAATTGTCTGAATGAAAGAAACAATATAACAGAGAAGATAGACGGGGACTTCAAGGTCTGTGAACGCCGGCAGATCTACCTTGAGTCTTCGGATAGCGGTCCAATAGCAAAATCTCGATCAACCCGAGCCGGTACCAAAATCTGCACAGAAAGTACAGAGTGTAGTATTAGTACAATCGACCCCATGTACTGGTAAGTGTCGAGCCTAACCTCGACGAAGTAGTGACGAGACTAAGGCAAGGCACCTACAAATTAACCTATATAGTTTAACAATGTATATACAAATAACAGTAATGAAAAATTAGACAGGAGATATCGGGAGAGGGAAACATGCTGGAGGAAATACGAGATAAAGAACTACAGCAGAATGATAACTGGAACAACCAATATATTATGAATCAACAGGAACACGAATACAGTAAAGGAAATATGCACGGCATCACCCTTCGTGCTTTTACTCTCAATCTCACCATAAATCAATAGAAACGGCACGACATCACCCTTAGTGCATTAACTCTCATAATATGGCACGACATAACCCTTCGTGCATTAACACTCACAATATGGCACGACATCATCCTTCGTGCATTAATACTCACAATATGGCACGGCATCACCCTTCCTGCATTAACACTCACAATATGGCACGGCATCACCCTTCGTACTTTAACACTCACAATATGGCACGACATCACCCTTCGTGCATTAACACTCTCCCTTACCATAATGCAATGCATAAATAACAACAGGGAGATAGAATAACAAGTACAAGCCTTACTTCAATATTTGGCTCCACAATATCAATCTCAACTTTGAAATAAATTCTCAATTATCACCAGAAACTCCGTAAACATGATAAGAACGATCAATTTAACAGCACTAGTATAAACACGTAACAATTAGGCATAGGAAAGAGACAATATATGAAATATGAAAGAAACATGAAAAATAGATAAATTGGCGGCGCATAAGTACTCGTCACCTCACATATACGCCGCTCATATGAATTTCACATAGAAAATAGTCTAAGGTTCCTAATTCCCTCAAGTCAGGGTTAGACACAATACTTACCCTGCTCCGAAGGCCACTTAATTCTCAAGAACACTTTAAAATTCCTATTTTCTCAACTGGACGTCCGAATCACATCAAATCAACTCTGTTTCTCACAAAATTTCACAGACAAGTCTTAAATATTATAATTAATCTGTACCGAGCTCCGGAACCAAAATACGAACCCGGTACTAACAATGCCAAACATCAATCAATTCTTAAAAATAAATAATTTTTAGACTTTTAATTTTCATCCAAAATTCATAACTCGAGCTAGGGACCTCCGAATTCGATTTTGGGTATACGCCCAGGTACCATAATTTGATACGGACCCACCAGGACCGTCAAAATGTGGATCCAGGCCCGTTTACCAAAAATATTGACCGAAGTCAACTAAAATCAACTTATAAGGCAAAAATACTTATTTTCATCAATTTTTCAACATAAAAGTTTTTCTGAAATACGCCAGGACTGCGCATGCAAATCGAGGAGGGTAAAAATGAGATGTTTAAGGATTAAGAGCGCAGAATCTTCTAAAACATAAGATGATCTTTTGGGTCATCATAGTTTCCTGCAGATGTTTCAAATGGTCCTCTGCTCGCAGGGACTTAACCAACATATCGTCAATGTAAACCTCCATTGATTTTCCTATTTGTTCTTTGAACATTTAATTTACTAGGCGTTGGTAAGTGGCACCAACATTTTTTAGTCCGAACGACATCACGTTATAGCAGTAGGTATCCTATTTGGTGATGAATGAGGTTTTTTCCTGATCACCCGGTTCCATCCGAATTTGATTGTACACGGAATAAGTGTCGATAAAACTGAGGATCTCGTGACCGACCGTCGCATCGATCATGCGATCGATGTTAGGCAAAGGGAAAGAGTCTTTGGGATATGCTTTATTCAAATCTTTATAATCCACACACATTTTTAATTTATTTCCCTTTTTAGGACTACTACTACGTTTGCTAACCAGTCCGGGTATTTGACCTCCCAGATGGACCCTATTTTAAGGAGTTTAGATACCTCGTCCTTGATGAAAGCATATTTGACCTTGGACTTGGGTCTCCTCTTCTGCTTGATCGGATAGAACTGCGGGTCCAAGCTTAGTCTGTGGGTAGTTATTTCCAGTGGGATCCCTGTCATATCAAGGTGAGACCAAGCAAAATAATCTTCGTTAGCTATAAGAAATTGAATGAGTTTTTTCTTGAGCTCGGGATTCAACCCCGTGCCCAGGTATACCTTTCGATCGGGCAAGTGTTCACTCAGTGCGACCTGCTCCACTTCCTCGACCATTGATTTGGTAGCGTCGGAATCACCGGGAGCTATGAAAGACTTGGGGACTTCGTAATCATCGTCCTCACCCATATCTTGCTTTTCTTGTTGGGGCAGAGCCGTTGTCAGTAGTTGTTATTTGGTTTCTCCCTTTGTGACCAGAATCAGCTCCTTCGGTGTCGAAAGTGTTGATATCGAGACCACCTCATCGATCGTGAACATCACTTTGCTGCCGGTTGTTCCCCATAAACTATTTTTATTCCCTCAGGCGTCGGGAACTTCAATACCTGGTACAGAGTTGAGGGTACCGCCCTCATGTTGTGAATCCATGGTCTTCCAAATAGAGCATCGTACTTCATGTCCCCCTCGATCACATAAAACTTTATTTCCTGACCGGCCCCGACGGTGTTCACCAGTAACGTTATCTTCCCTTTAGTGGTCTCACATGCCATATTGAACCCATTCAGGACTCGGACCGCAGGCACGATCTGATCCTGTAGGCCGAGCTGTTCCACGACCCTCGATCTAATGATGTTGGCCGAGATACCTGGATCAATTAACACACGCTTAACTCGATATTTATTTACGAGTACTGATATTACCAATGCATCGTTGTGGAGCTGCACGATCCCCTCAGCATCTTCGTCGTTGAAAGATAAGGTTCCCTCCAGAACGTAATCCTGAGTTCATTTTTCCCGTGTGATAGATACTTTGGTGCGCTTTAGCATCGGCCCCTAGGGAACATCGACCCCACCGATGATCATGTTAATGATGTGCTGGGGTTCCTCCTGTTTACCAAAATCTTTATTCCTAAAGTGGTTCTTGGCTCAATCACTCAGGAACTCTCGGAGATGCTCGTTGTTGAATAGCCGGGCTACTTCCTCTCTTAATTATCGGTAATATTCTATCCTGTGACCGTGAGTGCCATGATATTTGCACACTTGTTTAGGATCTCTTTAGGTCGTATCGGAATGTAGAGGTCGATGCCATTTGGTGTATTTGATACGTCCAATGGCGGATACGATGGCAGCGACGTCGACGTTAAAATTGTACTCCGATAGCCTCAGTGCTTCTCTCGTCCTGATGGGCCTGTCAAAATTATTTTTGCTCATGCTTCCCCGATTGTTTTGACCTCGATCACTCCTCCTTTCACTTTTCATGGGGTTTCGCTCAGATCCACTACCCTTTCATTCTCCATTGTACGGCTGATATCGATCCCTATTCGACCTTGGTTCACGATCAATGTCTCTCCTGACTCTGTCAACTGATCTGGTGGGATAAACGAACCCGGAAGGGGCCCCGAGTTTATCATCTTCGACCCAGATTTGATTCATGCTGATTATGCACGTCGACCCAAGTGACAACTGAGTACTTCACCAGATTTTGCTTTAACTGTTGTGAAGCCAACAAACTTCGAGCATTGAGTCCCTCGGTGAAGGCTTGAACTGCCCAATCGTCCGCGACTGGAGGCGAGTCCATCTGTTCTATCTGAAACAGGGACACAAAGTTCCTGAGCATCTCATTATCCCTCTGCTTCACTTTGAAAAGGTCTGACTTCCTAGTCTCGACCTTGATAGCTCCGGGGTGTGCTTTTACGAATGAATCTGCAAGCATAACAAACAAGTCAATAGAATTAGGAGGTAGGTTATGATACCATATCATAGATCCCTTGGATAGGGTTTCCCCAAAAAATTTCAGCAGGACAAACTCGATCTCCTCATCCTCCAAGTCGTTCCCTTTGATGGCGCATGTTTAAGAGGTCATATGTTCATTTGGGTCGGTTGTTTCGTTGTATTTAGGAATCTAGGGCATGCGGAACGTTTTTGGGATCGGCTTTGGCGCTGCGCTAAGAGGAAAAGGTTTTGAACAAACTTCTGGGATCTGATCGACCCTGGAATTGTAGGTTTCCACCTTTTTGTCATTGGCTTCGATTTTCTTCTCGCCCGATTCTATCCGTTTTGTCAATTCCTAGAGCATTTTTATGATCTCGGGGTTCGTCCCCCGGTTCATTTTCATTCAGCCTCTCCGTGATCGGTTCATTTCTGCTGGTGACGTCCCGGGATGGCTCGAGCTCAACCCTGCTCGGCCCTCGGCTTTGGTTCTGCAACTGGACTATCGCTGCTTGTTGAGCCTGTAACATTTCGAAGACAACTCACAAGTTGATCCCATCGTTTTCACTGATGTGCGTATTCTGGGCAATTGATCGAACTTCCCTACGTAGGCTGTTCTCAGGATCGGTAGGCAAATTTGTGTTGATGGCCACATGCGAACTGGCGTTGATGAGGTCCGCCACCGGAACTCCACCGAGATCGATTGG
Source organism: Nicotiana tomentosiformis (assembly GCF_000390325.3). Classification (NCBI taxonomy): domain Eukaryota; kingdom Viridiplantae; phylum Streptophyta; class Magnoliopsida; order Solanales; family Solanaceae; genus Nicotiana; species Nicotiana tomentosiformis. Next base: position 129,833,527 of record NC_090817.1, read on the forward strand.
AGGCACCTCGTTACCGGGTGCTACATTGTTGTTTTCGCCATGGTGGATGGACTCCGCATATGTTTTTAGAGGGGCAGACTGTGGGTTTGACATTTCGATTTTAACCTATAATCAAAGACACTTCAAAGAACAAGTGTAAAATTGGGTGTGTTATGGAAATTTGTATCAAATTGCCGCTATATCCTTAGCCCCACGGTGGGCGCCAAACTGTTTACCCTCAAAATCGGATAACAATTAAATTTGTAAGTGGTTTTAAGGATACACGGATTAACTTGATACAAAGCGATAAATTAAGTTGCTAGTGAATAAATAAAGATAAAATAAATTTAAACCATACGAATTGGATAGTTTCAGCTTTGATGGTATAATCGCTCTCGAGCCGGGCTGACCACGACCGGTGTCGATAAAAAAGAACAAGAACTTAAAGACATAAAAAATAATAATGTATTACTTTTGAGTGCGTGTTACAATATGTCAGAAGAATTATTAGACCCCCTTTATATAGTAGGGGAGTCGTATTTTAGGTACAACTCTATAAAAGGTAAAAAATCTTCTGATTCGCTGATTGCTGGTTCCATATCCATACGTGACGAGATTCCCGTCGTAACATTCAGCCGGTTATGGATATTTCGGTCTTCTATTGGCTATGCTGGATTGTCCGACAATGTCCTTCGAAGTCGATCGAGGCTAAGACCGATTCCGGGACCATGGCCTCGATATTCTCGAAGGCAGGCGTCATGCCCCCGGGTTCTGGCTCGGTGGGACTTTGGCTCGATTTCGGTCCCTTGTTGCAATGTCTCAAGCCTAGCTTATTTAATAGGGGATTTATCCAAAATTGAGTCATATTATAGAAATGTTTAGTGTAATTTCAAATTTAATTGATACATCTCTCATGGAAGGTTGTCTTGGCCGATTTTTGGGAGTTATAATTAAATCGAATTAGATCAACTTATTCATTCAAAATTAAATATTTAGAAGCTCCATCAAAGTAATTACAAGTTGTAATTTTATATAATTTTACGGCTATCGAATGTAAATAGTTTTGACCACGGGTTATTTTTTATCAAATCAAAATCTGAACGAATATATTTAAGAACGCTAGTTATTGTACTGAGTCATTGTTCATTACCATTTCACCTGAGATGTTTGTGATGAGACGTATGAAATTGGCAATATAAATCACAAGAGATTTCTGTACGGTCATTTTCTTATTTTAAATTTATACTATATAACTGATTATTTGGGCCATTTCCTCAAGTTTTTGTTACAAAAAACTAGAAGATGGTCTTAAAATTACTCTAAACTTGAGAGAGGGACAATTTGAGGCGAAGGAAGAATACCTTTACCATGAGGGGATGGACTGGGCACGCTATTGGAGAGGCCCAATTTGGTATTTAGGAAAACAAAGCCCATATAGGGGCCCATTATAGTTTAAACTAGGAACATCTGGCAAGTCCTAATTTCACCCTTCCAACCTGAGGATTTTTTTTTGGTAGTGAAGATACTCAAGTCAGTTACTATCATATATTAATTCCATGTTGAAATTTGACAAGGACGTCTCGGGAGAGTTACATAAAGTGATATTCCCATAAGGTGTATGCTTTTATTTTTGTAATATCAGCCAAATCTATTTATAACAGTCTCGTTTATTTCGTACATTTTTTTATTATTACGATGAAGTGTAGTTATAGAAGATATACATTATAATATCAAGAAAAGTTGGTTTCACACAAAACTTGATTGTTAAAGTGAAGTGTTATACAAGATAACTGTTATAGAAAAGTTTGATTGTATTCAAATAAAATTTCATTTTGTAAGAAATAATAAGACTTGGAAAGCATTTCAATTTGAAGTGTGAGGTTGAATCCAATAGGAACTCACAAAAATAGTCAATTTCAAAAAGGATGAACTTTTTCAAAATTTGGAAACAGTTTAATTTTAAAATTCCCTTTTTATCCTTAATAAAATAATTTATAACCACAAATATTTATGAATTATTTTATAATACAAGTTTCAAAAGTTTCTCATTTTTGCGTCGTAAACTTGAATTAATATAACTTAGGCCCAGAAACAATAGTGTGCAGAATCAATAGGTCATTCGAAATAAATAGGTCAGTATCATTGCTTCCTTCACTTCCAGTGTCGGAGTCTATTCGTCAAAAGCTTACTACAGTAGTAATATTATTTTAGGCAAGACTATTAAAGTTTATTTAGTTTGTTATTTAGCGGATTTATTCCATAAACAGATCAATTTAGAGCTGTTTTATCATGAATTTAATAAGGTTTTCAATCAATCAAACTATGTCCCTATTATGCAGGTGCGCATATTTCCATGCTAAGTGAAGTACTTATAAAAATCACCAAAAGTTACTAAAAGCAAAAATAATCTAATTACCATATGACATGCAGTTCACAAGGTCTGGGGTCGTTTTCTAGAACTCATTATAGGGAACTAACTACCTCCTTCTTAACTATAATAAAATGTACAGTTACAAGAAAACTTATCGATGTATAAGTTCTAACAATAGTAAATTCGTTATGCATGTGGTGTAACACCTAGGCCTTATCTAAAGGAGAAGATCAGAAAGCAAGAAGCTTCATTGTGATTATGACAGTTTACCAAACAGTAATTAGATCTGTATCTAATACGAAAATACAAAGAAAATAGTAAAGTGTTTTCTCAGTGCATATATTTTGGTCAGCTTTGTCCATTTATCAAAACGCATGTCAATTTTCCATTTGTTACGTCCCTGTTATGTAGCCTCCTAGCTTGAGCGGATTTATAGGCAAATATATAGGGCACGCGAACCCATGGTCTCTTCGTCAAATTAAATATTTTAAGTACATATTTTTTTATAATTGGTCTAATATTATTTGTTGGCACTCATGCTCCAAAGAGGTAAATTGTGCACTTGATTGGATACTGACTACTGAATTATTTACCTAGAGAAGCAAAGATCAAATTCCACTTAAAACTTTTTTTCTTCTTTCGTTAGAAGTGCGCCCATGTTATTAAAATCCTAGATCTATCTCTTCCTCCTAGCTCTGGCCTCCGGCCTCCCACTCACCAGGAAGTAGGCAAGAATAATAAACCATCCATTTCTCAAACGTCTGGCTTATGAGTATATAATATGAGGTCTTGGATTTGTATTTTGCGCAAACTATTAATTACATCCAGGAACTATGCATTATCATGAAATCATATATAATTGCCAACAACCTAAAGCAATACTCTTTTGGAGCATAGTATGAGTTGAATCTTTGTATGGACTCTGCCCGAAAAAATCTAGGAGGAGCTTTTAACTAAAGGAGCAGATGAGCTGGAATTGCAATTTGGGTAGATGTGATATCCAGCTCGTTATTATTACTAACAAAATTCGTTTTTCTAATTATTTATTATTAGTAGTACTTTTTTGTTTCACATGCTTGTCATACTCCCGAATGTTCAAGAAATTGGAGTTTATGCTATAAGTTTGCAATATTTCAATGATTATCACTATCACGTTTTGGTTTTACAGGAACAGAAAAATGCTGACATGATAGGGTAACAAGACCAAACGCGAGAGTATCGTAACTCCATCTGACTTGATAGAATTATGCCAATTGGTCATCAAACGTCATGGGGAAAATAAATTTTTTCGTATCAATGTGGGGAATAAAGTAACATAGATGAATAATATATAAATTTCACAGAATCATACAGCATACAGATACCAATTTCGTGCTTTTCTTTTGACTTTGTTTGAGTTTTGAGTACTCTTTCCTCAATTACCATATCAGAGCTAGGAATTAATGAGGGCAAATATATATGCTCATTTATCCTAGAATTTCGATTGAAAATGCTTAAAACAAAAATATTGGAGTAGGCTATGTGCCTATGTTAATTGTGGTAGTTAATATGTTAATTATGTTAGCGTGTGAGGCAGATTTGGGTGAAGAGTGTGCATTAAGGTATTTTAGACTTTTTACCTACTTTACACACGTGAGTCATGTGAGCTCATGAGAGCTGTATATAACTAACTCACTTTGTATTAATATAGCAGTTACAGAAAATATTTTCTTCTTCTTCCTCTCTCGTTTCCTTCTCTCTACTCTAGTTAGCTACCTTTTCGATCACATGCAATTGTTGTTCTAGCTAGATCACTATACAGATTTTATCATGGTATCAGAGTGAGCGATTTGAGATTAGATTGAAGATTTTAAAATTCCAATTGGCGGCCATTTTCAAAGCTTAAGCTGGCCAGTCATGGCGAAAACTGAAAATCTGCAAATCGATCATAATCACCTACTATATTTGCAGCAAACTGATACTCCTAGAATAACATTGATAGAAATCAAGCTTACAGGATCAGAAAAATACGCCTTATAGAGCATATCGATATGAATGGCTTTGTTGCTGAAAAACAAGCTAAGATTCACAAATGAAACTTGTTTGAAAAGCTCTTACAGAGGAGAATTATCGCATCAATTGGAACGGTGTAATGCTGTAATGCTTTCGTGGATAGGTCGCACTTTGCCTACTGGATTGCAGCCAAACATCATCTATGCATCAGACGCAAGGAAGGTATGGAATGAATTTAAGGAACGCCTTAACAAGTCAAACCTTACTAGAATTTATCATTTATGGACAACAATACGAACATTGAAGCAAGGTACCGACTCTATAATCAAATCTGCAAATCGATCATAATCACCCACTATATTTGCAGCAAACTGATACTCCTGGAATAACATTGATAGAAATTAAGCTTACAGGACCATAAAACTACGCCTTATGGAGCAGATCGATGTGAATGACTTTGTTGGTGAAAAATAAGCTAGGGTTCATAGATAGAACTTGTTTGAAAAGCTCTTATAGAGGAGAATTGTCACATCAATTGGAACGGTGTAATGATGTAATGCTTTCGTGGATAGGTCGCACTTTGTCTACTGAATTGCAGCCAAGCATCATTTATTCATCAGACGCAAGGAAGGTATGGAATGGATTTAAGGAACGCTTTAACAAGTCAAACCTTACCAGAATTTATCACTTATGGACAACAATAGGAACATTGAAGCAAGGTACCGACTCTATAACATCCTATAATTCTAAGATGAAGAATTTATGAGATGAAATGGATTTGATGGTGCCAAGGGCAGGCTGTGATTGTGAAGAAACCAGGCTTTTTCTAGAGCAGTTTAAGAACTTGCGCTTGTTGCAATTCCTTGTTTGTTTAAATGAAAGCTATAGTCATGTAAGAAGTGAAATCTTACTTAAAACATCTGTGTTGATTGTGAATCAAGCATATGCATTAGCATTTCAGGAAGAGAGTCAACGTATACTTAGTGTATCCAATTCAGACAGAGAACCTCTAACTATGCTAGCTGGAAGGGGATAAGGTTTCAAGGCAACAAGGAAACCAGGACTCATATGTGATTACTGTGGTTACAAAGGTCACTTAAAGGAGAATTGTTACAAGATCATAGGCTATCCATCAGACTTTAAGAGTAAAAACAAAACCTCAGAATGCAGTGTAAAGGGCTATGCTAATGTCTCAGCTGGAGAAGTAGGGAGTTCTAATACTACTCAGACACAGGGACATTACCTTAAAGAGGATCAACACAAAAAGCTATTAGGACTCTTGAACAAACCAGATCCTGATCCAGGTGACTGTCATTCTCTGATGGCAGGTATAACTTCATTATTCTTCAAGGTATTTAACTATGATTGGATAATAGATACAAGTGCATCACATCATGTTACACCCTATAAAGAAGTATTAGAAGATGTACCAAAGATTGAAAATCAAAATAACAATGGTGTGCAAGTGCCTACAGAAGGTAAATGTCATATAGCACATACAGAAAATGTGAAGGTGTTAAGGATTTAACATTAAGGAATGTACTGCATATTCCAGATTTTAAATTCAACTTAATGTCAGTTTCTAAACTAACTAAGGAGTTGTCATTTTGTGCTGCATTTATGTGTGTTTCAGGGTCTTTACAGTAGAAAGGCACTGGGAATTGGTAAAGAACACAATGATTTATATTTGATGAAGAAAGAGCTCAATAAGGAATTTTCAGCTATAGCAGGAAGTGTATTAGTGCAAATACAGGAAGACTCAACACTTTGGCATATGAGATTAGGTCACCCCTCAATTATTGCAATGCAACATATTCCTCTACTAAGGAATAAGGTGGATACCAAGCTACAACACAGTTGTAAAATATGTCCTTTAGCAAAGCAAAATAGAATTTCTTTCCAACTTAGTACTAGTAAAACATATCAGATTTTCCAACTTGTCTGTGTAGATGTCTGGGGTCCTCACAAGATACCAACATATGACAGAAAATATTACTTTATAACTCTAGTGGATGACCTTAGTAGATATACTTGGTTTTGCTTGTTGCAGTCTAAATGTGAAATAGTTGTTGTATTGAAATATTTCTTCACCATGGTGCATAATCAATTTGGTTTGAATGTCAAAAAATTAAGATCGGATAATGGAATTTAGTTCTTCAATTCAAAATGTAATGAGTTACTGACTTCATTAGGGATTGTGCATCAAAGTAGTTGTCCATACACACCCCAACAAAATGGGGTGGTGGAAAGAAAACACATGTATATACTGGAAGTGGCTAGAGCCTTGAAATTTCAAAGCTCACTGCCAAATAGGTTCTGGGGAGATGTGTAAAAACAATAGTTTACTTGATAAACAAGTGGCCAATTTCTGTTCTATCAGGGCAGTCACCCTATGAGGTTCTTTATAAGAAACCAACTAAGATTGACCATCTCAAGGTGTTGGGTTGCTTGTGTTTTTATACCACTCTACTAATATCACGACCCGAAATTTTCACCTTCGGACCGTGATGGCGCCTAACATTTCACTTGCTAGGCAAGCCAACGTTAGAATAATATTAACCAATTTTTAAGTAGTTTTTTAAATTATTAATAATCAAAGAAACAAATGCGGAAGCAAAGTTTGAAATATAGTGAATAATCCATAAAAATAACGGTGTCTAAATACCATCCCAGAATTGGTGTCACAAGTGCACGAGCTTCTAGAATAATACAAATAAAGGTATGAATAAAATGAAGCTGTCTGAAAATAAACACACAGCTAAAGTAAAATAGACGGGGACTTCAGAACTGCGGACGCCACGCAGTTATACCTCAAGTCTCCTCCGAGTAGCTGAAATCCGAGCAAGTCTATGGCTCGCCGCTAGGACCAACTCTGAAATCTGCACAAGAAGTGCAGAGTGTAGTATCAGTATAACCGACCCCATGTACTGGTAAGTACTGAGCCTAACCTCGACTAAGTAGTGACGAGACTAAGGAAGTTCACTTACATTAACTTGTACGCAATATTAGTAATAACATCAATAATAGAAATAAATCAGGTAACTCATTTATAATGATTGAAGCTCACTCAGCAGTTATAACCAATTATCATTTCCATCAATTCTATTGCAGCGTGCAACCCGCTCTCACAATATATTCACATTCAATTCTGTTGCAACGTGCAACCCGCTCTCACAATATATTCCTTTTAATCAAGTCTGTTGCGGTGTGCAACCCGATCTCCCAATATATATATATATGTATATCAACTTTTAAATAAGTCTGTTGCGGCGTGCAACCTGATCCTCCAAGATGGACTTTTAATAAGTCTGTTGCGGTGTGCAACCCGATCCTCCAATATGGACTTTTAATAAGTCTATTGCGGCGTGCAACCCGATCCTCCAATATATTCATCTACTAATTCTCATAGAAGAATTTTCCCAATAAATGCAATAATTAATATAAAATTATAAGAAAACAAACATACAATAATTATGATTTAATTACGAAACAACAAAGGCAAATAGCAAATTATTATAGAAATCAGAGAGAAAATATGCAGTTTAATATTTAATATGCTAAATGTCAAATAACAATTAAGGCACATAATTCAAATAGCATGTAACAATTAATACAGGAATTTGAGAATTAATATTTGACAAAGAATGTGAGAGAAACAACTATTATAATAATTAATTCATGATTTAAAACAATTTATGATTTTTCAAGTAAGCAGGCAAACAATTAATTTGACGACGTATAGACACTCGTCACCTCGCTTATACGTCGTTCACATGTAATTCACATAACAATTAATTTAAGGGTTCTATTCCCTCAAATCAAGGTTAACCACGACACTTACCTCGCTTCGCAAATTCCAATCAATTACTCGACCACAACTTTTCCTTTTAAGTTTGTCTCCGAAAGCTTCAAATCTATTCACAAACAATTAGATATATTCAATACTAATCATAGGAATTAATTCCATATGAATTTACTAATTTTCCGGATAATAATCCAAAATTAATTAAAATATTCGATAGTGGGACCCATACAAAAATTATAGGAATTAATTCCATACAAAAATTTCCGAATTTTGTGGAAAAACTCGTGAAATCCGAATGCCCGTTCCGCTACGAGTTCAACCATACAAAAATTATCCAATTCCGATGTCAAATGGACCTTCAAATCTAAATATTTGTTTTTTAGAAAGTTTTACAAAAATTCCAATTGCTTCCATCTAAATTCGAAATAAATGATGAATATAGACATGGATTTGTGAAATATAATCACTTTTGGTTAAAGAACACTTACCCAATTCAAAGTCGTGAAAATCCCCCTTAAAATCGCCTAAATCCGAGACTTGAAACTTAAAAATGAGTAAAAATGGCGACTTCCGAATTTATGGGCTCTGCCCAGTCATTTTCGCATCTGCGGATAAAAATTCCGCATTTGCGGACTCGTATTTACGAGACAAAGCTCGAATTTGCGATGCCAGGCTGCCAGGTGAAGTTCCGCATCTGCGGACACTCCTATCGCACCTGCGACATCCACTACTGCGCAAAATGGCCGCACCTACGAAGACCCCAGGCCAGCCCAGTCCCACATCTGCGTGATTTTGTGCGCATCTGCGGACACGCTTCTACGAGAAGCTGTCCGCTTCTGCGATCGAAGCCTGGACACGCCTGGGCGCATCTGTGATGGAAGGCTCGCTTCTGCGAACTCGCACCTGCGATCAAAAATCCGCAGGTGCGATTACAACAGAAGGAAAAATTCAGATTTTGCTTAAGTCCAATTCTTGACCCGATTTCAATCCGTATCACTCTCGGGGTACTCGGGACCCCGTACGAATATACCAACAAGTCCAATAACATACTACAGACTTACTCGGGGTCTCGTATCACGTCAAACAACGCTGAAATTATAATTCACACCCCGATTCAAACTTTGAGTTTTAAACTTTTTAATTTACAAATCTCGTGCCAAAATATATTAAATAAATCTGGAATGACTTCAAATTTGGCACACAAGTCATAAATGACATAACAGAGCTGTTCAAATTTCCAGAATCGGATTCCGGCTCAGATATCAAAAAGTCAATCCCATGGTCAAACTTGGAAAATCTTTAGCCTTTAAATTGCTAGTTCCGTTAAATGGTCATAACTTGAGCTAGGAACCTCCAAATTAAATTTTGGGCATACGCCCAAGTGCCAAATCATAATACGGAGCTACCGAAATTATTAAAACACTGATCTGGGTCCGTTTGCTCAAAATATTGATCAAAGTCACCTTCATTGAGTTTTAAAGCTCTATATCACATTTTAATCTATTTTTTTCACATAAAAACTTTCTGAAAAATTGTACGGACTGCGCACGTAAGTCGAGGAATGATGAATGGTGATTTTTGAGGTATTAGAATACAGAATTACTTATTAAATTTAAAGATAATATTTTGGGTTATCACAACTAAAAGGAAACAAATTTGCTCAAAGAGCTAGGAGAATTGTACTGATAGGATAATCAGAGACTCAAAAGGGCTACATGTTATATGATTTGGAGAGCAGGACCTTCCTTGTGAGCAGAGATGTCATATTCAGAGAGCAGGTATTTCCCTTTAAAGGAATGATCTCAGACTTAGATGACATATTCTCATAATATCCTCCTGAGTTGATACATGTTGATATGCCTTCCAATCATAACACCTCTCAACCACATTCTCACAATGTCTCTACACGAGATGACAATGCATCACCAGTTACTACACAAGTAGAACCACAAAATCAAGCCCTTGATGAATTGCCTACAGACAGTGCTGATCATTTGCCATCACAGGACCATGAGGAAGCCGATGCACACAACATTGATCTAGATTCTTTAGTTCTAGATGCAGTTGAAGAAGTTGCAGACATTTCACCAGAAGGAGGTGATATCATTGATACCAGAAAATCAACAAGACACTCTAGACCACCTATATGAATAAAGGATTATGTGACAAAAGAAAATTTCACTGATAACGGTCTATATCCAATTTCACAAGGATTGTCATATGTAAATCTCACTATGGGATATCAGTCCTATTTGAAGGCATTTTCAGCATATACTGAACCTGGTTCATTCAAGGAAGTTGCACAAGGCAACAAGTGGATTGAGGCAATGCAATAAGAAATAAATGCACTAGAAAAAAAAAACACATGGAAGCTAATAGATTTACCACCAGGAAAGCAGGCTATTAGGTCAAAATGGATCTATAAGATAAAGTATAAATCAAAGAAGTGGAGAGGTTTAAAGCCAGATTAGTGGCCAAAGGTTACAATCAAAAGGAGGGCCTAGACTACCATGACACTTTCTCTCTAGTGGCAAAAATGGTAACTGTTATAACCATTATTAGCATTGCTGCAGCAAAAGAGTGGAACTTGCATCGAATGGATATCAATAATGCCTTCTCGCAAGCTGACTTATATGAGGAAGATTACATGGCCCTACCACAAGGTTTCCGTAGACATGGGGAGAGGAAAGTTTGTAGATTACTAATATCACTTTATGGATTGAAACAAATATCAAGACAACGGAACATAAAGCTCACTGATACCTTGATCACACATGGCTACACAAAGAGTGCATTTGATCAGTCCCTCTTTAGCAAGAAGCAAGGATATGGTCACCATACTAGTTTATGTGGATGATCTATTGATTACTGGAAGTAATCCTCAGTTAGTCAATGATGCTAAGAAGACATTACAAAGTCAATTCAAGGTAAAGGATTTGGGAGAGTTGATATACTTCCTTGGTATTGAGGTCCTAAGATCACATAAAGGGATCCTACTGAATCAAAGAAAATATGCACTTGATTTGATCTCAGAAGTAGGTCTAAGTGGGTCTAAACCTGCTCTAACACCTCTAGAGTTGAATCAAAAACCTACCATAGTGGAATATAATGCTTATGTGGGGAGACTAGGAGATCCAGAATTAGTTGACATCACCACATATAAGAAGTTAAATGAGAAGCTTTTGTATTTAACAATCACACAACCTGATATTAGCTTTGCAGTGCAGACATTGAGTCAGTTCATGTGAAGCCCAAAGCAATCTCATATGGATGCAACCCTAAGGGTGGTTAAGTACATCAAAGGAGCACGGATCTAGGAGTTCTTTTGCAGGCCAAACCAATTGATGGTCTGACTGCCTATTGTGAAGCAGATTGGGCAGCTTGTCCTAATACTAGAAGATTTGTGATAAGGTATATTGTCAAACTAGGAAGTTCCTTGATCTCATGGGAATCTAAGTAACAATAAAGAGTCAGTAGGAGCTCAGCAGAAGTAGAATATAAGAGTATGGCGGATGTGGTAGCAGAAGTAACTTGGTTGTCAGGCATTCTTGAAGAACTGGGCATACATGTTTCAAAACATGTTCAATTGTTCTGTGACAACAAGGTAGCAATTCAAGTAGCTGGGAATCCCATATTTCATGAACGCACCAAACATATAGAGATAGATTCTCACTTTGTGCGACAGAAAATCAAGTCTGGGCTCATTGCACCACAACATATTAGCTCTGCTCTTCAACTTGTAAAACCTGCTTACTAAGGGACTACCTACTACCAGCATAACTCGTTAGTTTCCAAACTTAGAGTGTTGGATGTCTTCCACCCTCCAGCTTGATGGGGAGTATTGGAGTTGGCTATGTTAGTTGTGGTAGTTAATATGTTAGTTATGTTAGCGTGTGAGTCATATTTGGTTGAAGGGTGTGCATTAGGGTATTTTAGACCTTTTACCTATTTTACACACGTGAGTCATATGAGCTCATGAGAGCTGTATATAACTAACTCACTCTGTATTAACAAAGTAGTTACATAGATACTGAAAATTTCTTCTTCTTCCTCTCGTTTCTTTCTCTCTACTCTAGCTAGCTACCTTCTCGATCGCATGCAATTATTGTTCTAGCTAGATATGTATACATATTTTATCAAAATATTTATTCACACTTGTGTTTTGGAATTGTATTAATTCAGCATAGTCAAGCAATAAATTGAGGTAATAATACAAATCAATTTATTATGATTATGTGATATATAAAAGTATATATTTTTCTAATAAAGTAATTTTATTAATTAACTAGAGTACAATTCTGTTTGTTCCTCTGATTTTTCTCTCCGAGATTATTTTTCGTGGTTCAAGGATTAGAGTAGCTTGTTTCTCGAACGCAAGAAGATGTGGACCTCCTTGGAATGTATTTGATATCCATAAAACGATGTTACGGATGTTCTTGAAATATTTGATCGTCAAGAAGTGTCCGACTGTATCATAATCTCGAATATTTCATGAGTTTATGAAACATTCGAGATTATAAAAATGTATATAAAAAGAACGAGTGTCATCTATTTAGTAAAGAAGACTGCTCTCTTTATCGCATTGTTTCCTTTTTTTCTTTTAATATCAGTTGAGATTTGAACCTAATCTCCAAGATTTGCATCCGCCTCATTAATTGCTAGGCAATAGCTTTGGATGCTCGCACTTGTTCATTTTCTACGCTTTAATGCCTTGATCTTTGTGGTTTTGGGCATCGCGAGGAGCAAGCGTAAGCTAAATGTTGAGGAATTTACATAGAATATAAATTCTTTAAAGCTTATTTAGAAACATTACAATTACTTTGAGAAAATTCCATAAAATGCAATTTCTTACAACTTTTTAACTTTTTAATTTCATAAACTCCTAAAATTACTCCCCTAAACGTGGGATAATGGCACAAACAAATTTTTAAGTACTCAATTGCAGAATGACTAATTCTTTAGACTCCTATAATGTCTCGACTATCCCTCTATTAGTCATTAATACAATCAAAGTATATCCACTTTTAAAACAAACATGTATTTTCAGTTTTAAATTTTACAAGATTTCATTTCCTTCTCTATTAGAACACCTATGCACCATCCAAAAATCTCCGAGGCTTTCCCCAAGTTTGCTTCTTCTTCGTCAAGTTTTCTTTATAACGTATCATTGTAATATTATATATACTATATGATATGTTATTATATATTTTTGTTATCTCTCTCTTTATATATATATATACACACACACACACACATAGTTTTGTGTTTTGTGTATATTATATTGTGTATAGTATATTTGCTAATAATATTTTTTTCTTTATATTGTGTGTATATATATATATATATATATATATATATATTATATGCATAGTTTTGTATATATTATACTGTATTTGCTAATAATATTTCTTTCTTTTATATTGTGTATATTATATATATAATGCATCATTGTATATCTTTTTTGGGATTTCCTTTGGATAAGGATTCCTTCAAAGTTTGCTAAAATTTTGGGTCCTCTTAATTTGATTGACTAATTTTGCACCGATAGAGAGAGATGAGATTTTTTTGATATATCTGGTAACTAATTACTTGCACCGAATATAATATAAAGTATTATAATAATTTTTGTTATACGTTATTACAGTGGTAATCAATAATTAACAAAATGGAGCATTTTTAGGGGCTAATTATATGGGATATGTTTCAGAATGTGATTCCCCCTTAATATGGAATCTACCATAATTTTAGAGTATATTTTTTTTTATATTTGTTGTAGAACATGTTATTCTTTTACTAGCAGTGGAATATGGAATATTTTATGAATCCATAAGTAATTATGAAAATGTTTCCTAAATGTTACTCCCTTCGGTTTACTTTAATTAGTTTTATAATTATTTTTATATATATTAAAGAATTTATCTTTTAGTATTAATTAATAATAAGATTGACCATATTAATTTTAATTTATTCATTAAAAATATAATAAATACTTCTAGGCTCTTTACTCTAAGGGTAACTTTGAAAAACAAAAGCTAATTCCTTCTTGATATCTAAAAAAATCAAATATTATGGACCACAAAAAAATACCAAAAAATCAATTAAAGTCGACCGGAGGGGATAACCACCTTAAATTCTTGACTAAGTGTATGAACTATTAATATCTGTCTTTTTCGAAATTTTGATTCTTGAAAATAATGATTAACTATTCATTAGTCAACCACAATACTCAATTGCTAATGACTGATTATGCTAAATTGCTAATATAGCGTGAGAAATTAGCACATAGGTCACTTAAGCATCCTATTCATTAGGGTAGATAATTGTGGCCACATATCTTCTGGGAAACTTGGACTCTTCCGTGTCTTAATCCACCAAGTCCGAAAATGAGAGGAACTTGGATGCGATTATAGTTGCTTAAGCAATGTAATGTTGAATTGTAATTACGATAATAGTATGTATCTAAATCAGGATCTTGGGTGCAATTAGCGGACTCAGAATTTAAAGATGACGGGACACGTAAGTGGATTGCTCAACCAATGTCTTCCTTTATTTTTGATCTTAACGATTCCAAATAATATATATATATATATATATATATATATATATATATATATATATATATATATATATATATATATATATATATATATATATATATATTTTAATATATAGCTACACATATATCCAGAATTTTCGTCGAAATTACGAGATGAGGGTGATCCCTCTATTCCTAACATGAGTCCGACTCTGATTACAACATTGTACTTAGCGATAAAAATGGAGAACTCATGTAACTACCATATTTTGTACTTTACTCGGGATCTTAAGTTGTGATTATTACCATATCGTACTTGCGCGATGTTATGTTTAATTGTAACTACAATATTATGTATCTAACTCGCAACGCTAAATTTGCTTTTTATCTCTTATTTTTCTACAAATGACATAGCTGACACTGCTACTAGTAGTAGATGATAGAAAAGGACATTTCTTGTGTTAAAAGATGGTCCTGTCAAGGCTAAGTGATAGAGACGTAGCCAACCGCAGAGGCTGTGTCTAATAAAGCAGCATTAGGTATATCATTTTTCTAAGTTCTAAAGGTTTAAATGAAGATCATTAACAAAAAATAATTGTATACTGAGTTCTAGTTCGTACATACGTGTAATGGATGCGTACATTTATGGACTATACAAGTGTCTTGTAGAGAAAGAGATCTTACCGGCACTTGGTTTGGGAAGGAAATAGAAAAATAAAAAACTGGAAGTAGATTAATTAAGGCCTAAAGTTTGGCAAAGCATTAATTTTTAATCATATATGCTCCAAAAATAGTCACTGCCCTATTGGATGAGGAGGCATCCGATAGCTGATGATATCTTCAAACCAAGGAAATAATTTGAGGAGTCTTTTTAGTAGCACGGTGACATTAGTTTGAAGAATGATTGGTTAATTAAGACCTAAAGTTTGGAAGCAATTTTTTTAATTTTTTTTTATTACGAAGGGGTAAGGTAAAGGGAAAATGGAGAAAGGGGTGACAAAATAGGGAATTGAACTCTCACCAACCAGTGAAAGTTTAGGTAGTCGACCTTACTAAGAACCTATTTGTCCATACAATGTTTTTTTTTTTTTTTTTTCAAAACTCATCTTCAAAACATTGTTTGGTCATATATTTAATTAAATTTTTAAAGATGAGTTTCAAAAAATATTGAAGAAGAGTTTCAAAATTGAAAAAGTAAAGTTTACCTCTTTTTCAAGTAAACAATATTTTCTTTCAGAAAACTGCAATAATTTTTCAAGTGAAATGCATGTCCAACACAAATTTAATTTTCATATAACTTTTTTTAACTCAACTTCGAATTTTTTTTTAATCACACATTTTTTAATGACCAAACATCTACTAAAATTTCCTTACCCCTAAGGTGAAAGTTTGGCAGCATCAATTCTCTCCTTCAACGGTTTTATTTAATTGTCCCTATGTATAGATTCGTCCTCCTAGTCTAGATCGTTAATTAACGGCTGTAATAAGAGGGATACTTTATCCTTTTTTTTTTCTCCTTAACTTTATCCATAGGTTTAAAGCTCGTATGGGTTAGCTTATTTTAAATAGCTAATAAATTTTAAGTATTAAAAAATATCTTAAAAAGCTAAAATTGATCTTATAATAAGCAATTTCGTGTTGTGATAGAAGTATTGAAATAAATAAAAAATAGTTGATGTGTTTGGCTAAAAAACACTAATAAACTATTCTTTTGTTAAAATAACTACAATGTCCTTATTTCTTTTTTAACAAAAAACTATCTATATCTATATCTATTTATTTTATATCATTATAAAAGCATGAATACAATGTCGGTTTACAAAAATAACCTTATAATATTAAGCATAATAACTCATAATAAAAAGACATAACCGAAATTCTAGATACTAGCCTTATAATCCTATTAGTTTTAGGACATAATACTACATGTTAGGAATCCTACATGATTACCTTTAGGAATCCTATTAGTATAATTATTTTCGAAATGTCTAATTCATATAAAATTGAACACGTAAATATATTTAGTCATGTAATCCTATTACTTTTAGGATATACTTCTTAAAAATTTCTATTACTAATTTAATTTGAAAACGTATTATAATATCCTATTACTAATTTAATTTGAGAATGTATTATATTGTCCAAATTCATTTAGAAAAAGGAGAGCCTATAATCATATAAAAATATAAATACAATATTAATATACCAAAATAACCCTAAAATATTAAGCCGAAGAACTCATAGGGAAAGGACATAACTGTAATAACCTATTTTTTAGATTACAATACATTCTATGATAATTTTTAATATTTAAAATTTTAAAATTAATAAAATTTTGTCAATTTAATTATTATTAAAAATATGTAGGAAGGTTTAATAAAATTAACTTCATAAGAATCCTCCGTATTGGCAATACATTACCACTCTATAGTGTCCAATACCATAAAAAAATAAAAGTAATATTAAATAGATTACATAAAGAGTTGAAATTGAGAAAAAAATACCCCACGTAAATATATTTTTATTTTATATTTAAACTATTTTTTCACTCAAATAATATTTTTTTATCAGTTTTTCGTGTAATATTGAAAATACCCAATTATTAAATAACAACTAAGAAAATATTTAAGAATATAAATGTATAAGAAAGAGAAAAAAATGGTTGGTAAGTGTCACGGCTCAATTTCACCTATAGGTCGTGATGGCGCCCAACACTACAGCTAGGCAAGACAAATAAATTAAACATATATCAATTATTTTCAGAATAATTTTCTAAGAAATTTTATTATTTTACTAGCAATATTAAGAAATTAAAAAAGATATCGATTAACTTAAATCCAAGAAAATAATACAATTCTAAATTCTACCAATGTGTGTGCCAAGACCTGGTGTCACAAGTGTATGAGCATCTAGTAGATTATACAAAACTCCAAATACTGTCTTGTAACGACCCGACTTGTCGTTTTATGAATTAACGCCCTGTTCAGTGACTTAAGGTCTCGAGCAACTTTGTAATAAGTATTATGACCCGTGGGTATGGTTGAGTTTGATTTTTTGGAAGATTCAGAATTTAGTTAAAAGAACAATTCTTATTTAGACGCTTAATTGGAAAGAGTTAACCAGAGAGTTGACTTTTGAGCAAATGACCATAATAGAATTTCGATGATGGGAATAGCTCCATTACGTCAATTATGACTTGTTTGCAAAATTTAAAGTCATTCCGAATTGATTTGATACGTTTCGACACAAAATATACAAGTTGGGAGAATCGAAAACTCATCATTCGATTCGAGGCGCGATTCGTAATTTTGATATTTTTTGACAAGATTTGAAGCCTCCACTAAGTTAGTATTGTATTTTGGGACATGTTGGTATATTTGGTTGAGGTCCCGAGGGTCTTCGGTGTATTTTTAGATCATTGGTTGAGAGATTAGTAAAGTTAAGAAATTTGGGAGTTTGGCCATGGTCAAAATCGGGTCAAGACGACCTCATTTCAGTATTTTGAGTGCGCAAGCAGGTCCGAAGCGTGTTTTATGATTGAAATTTATATATGGTTTGTGTCCGGGAGGTTCCGGATGAATTTCGGGAGTGCTGAGGCAAAAAGGGAAGTGCGGACCTCAGGGAAATTGTGCAGACCACACAATTTTGGTGCGGCCGCACTCCAGTCCGCAGTGGAGTGTGCGGACGGCACACTTTTGTGTGCGGCCGCACTCAGAAACTCTTAGATTCGATGGTCTGACTTTGGAAGGTTATATCTTTTGATCCATAGGGAATTTTGAAATGATTCAAAAACGAAAGTTGTTGCCCTTCGTGTCTAGTTTCCAAAAAAGTAAAGAAATCATCATTCAAATATTTGTAGAGAAAGTCATGGCCAATTTACTGAAGCCTAGTATTGGAGAAGCTGCGAAGTGCCGACCGCACAATTTTTGTGCGACCGCAGAACCTGGAATGTGCGGACCGCACAAAATGGTGCGGTTAGCACAATGAGGGGTCAGGTTGTGTATTATAAATCTGAGGGTTTGGGTATTATTTCACATTTGGACTTTGGGAACTCGGTTTGTGGCGATGTTTCATGGGAGTTTCAAGAAATTCATCGGGGTAAGTGATTCTAACCTAGATTTGGTTAACATACATGAATATATCATTACTTTCATCATTTAATCAGTATTTTGAGATGAAAATTTGGGGAAAATTATAGAAATTTCATAAAACTGAATTTTTGGGATTTGAATACCAATTCGGAGTCGGATTTAGATAAAATTGGTATGGTTGAACTCGTATCGAAATGGGTGTTCGAATTTCATAGAAATTATGTCGGGTTCTGAGAGGCAAGCCCCGCGTTGACTTTTGTTGACTTTTTGGAATAAATTTTTAAGACGACGTTTTATTGTCCGAAATTCTTTCCGATGAATTTTTAATAAAGTTATACAATTGATTTGAATAGATTTGAGCGGTACGGAGGTCAATTCAAGCAAGAAAGCGATTTTGGAATATCGGCATAACTTCTAAAATATAAGTGTCTTGCTTAACCTCGAGTGAAGAAAATACTCCATAGGCATTGAGTATTATGTGCAAACTGTATAATTGAAAATCATGTACGAGAAGTGACGAGTACGTACTTGGTTTATATGTGCAAATTTCGTTGATTAAAATCCTTAGACGCCCTTAGGTATTAAACTGGAAATTATTGACACTTATTAAATCCTCTATTTATCATGCCTAGATCCTTGTTTGTTGGAAATATTTTATACGATGATTTGGTGTGATTGCCACCTGATTTTATGTGAAATATTATTTTGTTGAGCTGTTCGCTTTCGGATATTTTTAATAAGATTTTGTGCATATTATGGTCGAGCCATGGGCTTCTTATTGTGAAAAATTATGTATTGTTGATTTCTGTGGCAAGTTATAATATTTGGGCACTTGATGTGCAATTTATGATATGTTGTAAGATTTGAGCACTTGATGTGCAATTTGTGATATGTTGTAAGATTTGAGCACTTGATGTGCAATTTTGTGAAATGATGTAATATTTGGGCACTTGAGGTACAAGTTGTATTATGCTGTGATATTTGGGCACTTGAGGTGCGATTTGTGAAATATTGTGATATTGATATGCATGCGGTGAGATAAGGGTGGCTTGAAACGCGTGGCTAGTAGGGGAACTACTAGAAGTCATGCGGTGATATAAGGTCAGGGTGTTGAAATGCATGCGGTGAGATAAGGGTGGCTTGAAACGCGTGGCTAGTAGGGGAACTACTAGAAGTCATGCGGTATTATAAGGGTGGCTAAAACGAGGGATGCTCTTTCGGAAAAAATAATTTCTTTAAAATTAAATGTGAAGGCTCACGCGGTGATATAATAAAATGAGATATTGTGAATTTATTTATGATTTGGGACTACGAGGCGGTACCTCGGGAGTGTCCTATTGATATTTCTTTATTTATGTTCTTATCTTGGGTGATTTTGTTTTATTTAATATGTAAATTCTTGTCTTCTTCCGTGATGTACTAGTTGACTTTATTATTATGTGTTTTGTGCTCCTAGTTATATTGTGTTGCTTTGGCTTTTTCGCACGTGACTCTGAAGAAGTATATTTTTGGTTTTTCTTACTGATTTTCGATGATTGAGTTGATTTAAATAAAATGAATTATTATGTTTTAAATTAAATAGTTTTACATCCAAATTAGTAGTTAACTCATGCTTTAATTTAAGTGCACATGTTATTTTCTTCACCCAAATGATTTCTAAAATAAATTCATTTCTATGTTGATTTTCTTACTTGATTTAAAAATTGTAAACTTACTTTATTAAAAATAAATTAATCCTACGGATCTTATATACATTTATTATTGATACGTGAGTTGTCTGTGTGGTTGTGATAGAAATATGGGCATGAGGTGCCGCGGGGAAAATGATGATTTTATTATTGACACGTGAGTTGTCCGTGTGGTTGTGATAGAAATATGGGCACGAGTTGCAGTGAAAAATATGAAAGTGGGCTGAGACCCGTAATTTTTATGATTGTGAAATGAGGTGTCACATGGTGACTTTTACTTGAAAAATATATTTATTTGAAAAAAGTATATTCAAAATATATTTATTTGAAAGAAGTATATTCGAAAGATACTTGTCTTAAATAATAATACGTGAAGGATTTATCTTTGGAAGACTTGATTAATTGATTTTACTTGTGTTTCTTATTCGTCTGAGCAATAATTATGATGTTCTTGTTGCCTTGATGTTATATCACTAGTTGATTTTGCTGTTATCATTGTTAGTGATTTTCCAGTACTTTTGTATACTGCTATATTGCACAGGTTAGTTGACTAGTGAATGTCTTGACTGTACCTCGTCACTACTCCACTGAAGTTAGTTTTGATGCTTACTGGGTACCAACCGTGGTGTACTCATACTACACTTCTGCACGTTTTTGTGCAGAGCCAGGTATTGGAGATATCGGACTTAAACAGAGTTAAAGCGGGACCATAAGGATTCAAGGTAGAGCTGCTTGGTCGTCGCAGTCCCTTGGAGTCTTTTCATTTCATTGTACTATTAATTTTTGATCAAATAGTATTGTATATTCGGTCCTCGTGATCATCCCATGTATTTAGTTAGAGTTCGTGACTCAGTACTACCAGTCTTGGGAGGTTGTATATTCATATCTGTTCTGCTGTTAGTTTTGATTACTTATTTAATAAAAATCAAATGGCTTCAAAATGTAATTGAAATCGGCCTAAGACTAGGTGCCATCACAATGCCTGTGGTAGTATTTTGGGTCGTGAAAAGTTGGTATCAGAGCTCTAGGTTCATAGGTTCAACGATTCACGAACGAGTCTAGTAGAGTCTTGCATATCGGTACAGAGACGTCTGTACTTATCTTTGAGAGGCTACAGAACTGTTAGAAAATTTCCACTTTTTTCATTCCTATCGTGCGGATTTGTTAATTATGGAATTTGAGATGTTGTATCTCTATTCTCTCACAGATGGTGAGGACACATGCTACTAGGTTAGCTGAGCAAGCATCCGCACATACTGCTAGGGCTGCAAGAGGTCGGGGCCGAGGTAGAGGCCGAGGTAGAGGTTGAGGAAGGGCACGTGCCACGACTAGAGCACCTGTTAGAATAACAGTTGAGAAGCCTCTAGTAGCTCCAGTTGGGGGACAAGTACCAGAAGCACCTGTTGTTACCCCCAGACTTCAGGAGACTTTAGCATAGTTCTTGAGTATGTTTGGTACGTTAACTCAGGCGGGATTGATCTCTATTGCACCAAATATTTCGCAGATTGGGGGAGTAGCTCAGACTCTTACCACAACTCCAGAGAAGCAAGTTCACGTTAGTCAGGTTACAGGTGCAATGCTGGTACAACCTGTTATTCCGGTTCGGCCTGAGGTCAGGCCAAAGGCATCAGAAGAAGAACAAAAAAGACTTGAAAGGTTTAAGAGTTATAGTCCACCTACTTTCAGTGGCACAACTACAGAGGATGTCCAAGGATATCTAGAAAATTTTTACCGTATTCTCCATACCATGGGTATTATGGAAGTGAGCGGAGTTGCCTTTACTATATTTTAACTGTCAGGCGCAGCGTATCAGTGGTGAAAACTTTATGAAGAAGGTAGACCAGCAGATGCAATACCACCAACTTGGGCTTAATTTTCGAAAATGTTCTTGAAAGAGTTTGTTCCTCAGACACTCCAAGATGCGTGGCACACAGAGTTTGAATGGTTCCGTCAGGGCACTATGACAGTGTCAGAATATGCTATCGATTTCAGTGAGTTAGCCCATCATGCACCTATCTTGGTTCCTACAGTCAGAGAACGGGTCCGCAGATTCATTGAGGGGCTCGTTTATGATATTAAAATATGCATGGCTCAAGAGTTGATTTACTCTTCAGCTAGTACCCATTATAGGCGAGGAAAGGGAGTCTAAGGAGGCCAAAAGATCTCGAAGATTTAGAGGGTTCAGTGGATTTTACTCTTCAGCTAGTACCCATTATAGCGGAGGCTCGAGCAACCGACCAACTCAGTCCGCACATTAGATTACTCAGAGTGCTCCAGTAAGTTCTTACAATGCACCACCGACACGAGATTCCTATAATGATTATTTCAATTATTCGACACAGACTCAGTACGAACAGCCGTGACCTCAGAGGGGTTGTTATGGGTGTGGTGATGCTATGCACATCATGAGAGATTGTCCCAGACTTGGGAGAGGTGGATTTCATCAGAGCACTCAAGCTGCAAGCTTTATTCCAGTTAATACTCCACGTGCATAGTCAGCTAGATATGGAGGATATGCGGGTAGTGGGTGCCTAAGAGGTGGAGGCATGACCCGTTGATATAATCGCTATGATTTGGCTGAGGCTGATACACCGGATGGTGTCATTACAGGTACGATCCCGATTTGTTATAAAAGGATATTTTCCTTTAATTTGATTCAGTTCTAAATATTGAGGCCAGTCCTCCTATTATGCTTGAGCTTCGTAATTTTTGTGACCCTCTTATATGTTTATCCATGTTTGGAGATTTGAAGATGTGAGCCCGTGTCTGTCATTTTATTTTTGTACACCATTGAGGGCTATAAGTCCAAAAACAATTTTTATTATTCATTATAGTGGGTTTAATGTGTTTCGAAATAATTGATTCTAATTTTTATGAATTATATACCCTACCGGTATGAGGGTTCATTATGTGTTATGAAAACTGTTTATGAAATATATTGAGAAGAAAAAAGAAAGGAAATTGAAATTTCAGTTGGCACAATGTGCAAAATACTTGTGATTCGGAGTTGAGGACGAGATCCTCACATTTTTATATGATGTAAAATATTTAAACCGGGCTACAAGCCGCGGTGGAAGTTATATAAGGACGAGGTCCTTGTGGTGAAATATTTATGAGTTTAAAATTCTCCCTGTGTGAAATCTAATTTGTACAATAATATTAATAGGGAGTCATGCCTGTTAGGCCTATTTGATAATTCTTGTATATTTTTTGTGCATATTCATCCATTTTCGTGTTGTAAACATTGAGTTTTAGCCTACGAGGTGAGTGCCCAGGTGGAGTTAAATGTGGCTCGTTAAGTCAGGTAAATAGTTATGAGGTCTTCATGCCTCACATTCTGTTGTCAGTGTAGTGAAAATTCGAAACGAGGTGTTGGTTAAAATGAGATTAATTGAGGATGCTGTAATTTATTTATGAACAGCTTTTAAGACCACAGATGTGGTGATGGGCATACATATGATGTGCTTCATGTCCTGATATCATTATGATAATGCAGTGCTTGTAATGCTGAGATTAGTGTTATTGACATATACCTTGTGGTATTTTGTTGGGTTGTGGATGTATTGTTAGGAGTTGTTTTGATGTTACTTTGGCAGGTGGATAGGCCCAAGTACAGGGGAGACTCTGCCGAAATTTCTGAAAAATTTGGGAGTTAGTAAAAATTTGGGGGATTGAAATTTGCAAAAGAAGAGATAAGTTATGTTATGTATTTGGGGGCGAATGATCCTAAGCGGGGGAGAATGTAACACCCCGAAATAATTTTGAAGTACTTCAACACTATCAAGAAAGTTGATGTGTGTGTAGGCACGAGTGGCTATAGCCAGTTGAGACTAATACAGTGCGTTGATGTGAAAATCAGGCCTTTTGAAAATGTTTGGAGTGTAAGAAATTAGTTTTAAGGCTTATAAGTGTAAATAAACGAAATAATCTCAAATGAGACGGTGTTGTGGGCTTATCTCAAATGCGGTAACGTGGGATCAACTGTGAGTATATGTGTAAAAGTAAAATCATCAATTTGGTAACCTCAAAATAATTCTTAGCATGTTAGAGGATGAACGTTTGTTTAAGAGGTGGAGAATGTTATGACCCGACTTGTTATTTTAAGAATTAACGCCCCGTTCAGTGACTTAAGGTCTCGAGAAACTTTCTAAATAGGAATTATGACCCGCGGGTGTGGTCGAGTTTGATTTTTCGGTAGATTCAGAATTTAATTAAAAGAACAATTCTTATTTAGAAGTTTAATTGGAAAGAGTTGATCGGAAAGTTGACTTTTGAGCAAACGACCGGAATGGAATTTCGATGATGGGAGATTTGAAAATATACAGGTTGGGAGATTCGAAAATATACCGGATTGATTTGATACGTTTCGACACAAAATATACAGGTTGGGAGATTCGAAAACTCATCATTCGATTCGATGCGCGATTCGTAATTTTTACATTTTTTGACAAGATTTGAAGCCTCCACTAAGTTCGTATTGTATTTTGGGATATGTTGGTATATTTGGTTGAGGTCCCGAGGGGCTTGGGTATATTTTTGGATCATTGGTTGAGAGATTAGTAAAGTTAAGAAATTTGGGAGTTTGGCCATGGTCAATATCGAATAAAGACGACCTCTTTTCAGTGTTTTGAGTGCGCAAGCAGGTCCAAAGCGTGTTTTATGATTGACATTCATATATGGTTTGTGTCCGGGAGGTTCCGGATGAGTTTCGGGAGTGCTGAGGCAAAAAGGGAAGTGCAGACCTCAGGGGAATTGTGCGGACCGCACAATTTTGGTGTGGCCGCACTCCAGTCCGCAGTGGAGTGTGCGGCCGCACTCAGGAATTCTCACATTCGATGGTCTGACTTCAGAAGCTTATATCTTTTGATACACATGGAATTATGAGATGATTCAAAAACGAAAGTTGTAGCCCTTTGTGTCTAGTTTTCATAAAGGTAAAGAAATCATCATTTGGACATCTGTAGAGAGTTATGGCCAATTTATTGAAGCCTGGTATTGGAGAAGCTGCGAAGTGCGGACTGCACAATTTTTGTGCGACCGCAGAACCTGGAATGTGCGGACCGTACAAAAATGGTGCAGTCAGCACAATGAGGGGTCAAATTGTGTATTATAAAACCGAGGGTTTGGGTATTATTTCACATTTTGGACTTTGGGAGCTCGGTTTGTGGCGATTTTTCGTGGGATTTTCAAGAAATTCATTGGGGTATGTGATTCTAACCCAAATTTGGTTAACATACATGAATATATCATTGCTTTTATCATTTAATCAATATTTTGAGATGGAAATTTGGGGAAAATTGTAGAAATTGCATAAAAATGAATTTTTGGGATTTGAATACCAATTCGGAATCAGATTTGGATAAAATTGGTATGGTTGCACTCGTATCAGAATGGGTGTTCGAATTTCATGGAAATTATGTCGGGTTCCGAGAGGTGGGCCCCGCGTTGACTTTTGTTGACTTTTTGGAATAAATTTTTAAGTCGACGTTTTATTGTACGGAATTTTTAATGAAGTTATACAACTGATTTGAATAGATTTGAGCGGTCCGGAGGTCAATTAAAGCAAGAAGGCGATTTTGGAATATCGGCATATCTTCTAAAAGGTAAGTGTCTTGCTTAACCTCGAGTGGGGGAAATACCCTATAGGCATTGAGTATTATGTGCGAACTGTGTAATTGAAAACCATGTACGCGAAGTGACGAGTACGTACTTGGTTTATACGTGCAAATTTCGTTGATTAAAATCCTTAGACGCCATTAGGTATTAAATTGGAAATTATTGATACTTATTAAATCCTCTATTTTTTTTATGCCTAGATCCTTGTTTGTTGAAATTGTTTTATACGATGATTTGGTGTGATTGCCACCTGATTTTATGTGGTTGTGATAGAAATATGGGCATGAGATGCCGAGTGAAAAATGATGATTTTATTATTGACACGTGAGTTGTCTGTGTGATTGTGATAGAAATATGGGCACGAGTTGCCGTGAAAAATATGAAAGTGGGCTGAGACCCGTAATTTTTATGATTGTGAAATGAGGTGTCACATGGTGACTTTTAATTAAAAAATATATTTATTTGAAAGAAGGATATTCAAAATATATTTATTTAAAAGAAGTATATTCGAAAGATACTTGTCTTAAATAATAATATGTGAAGGAATTATATTTGAAGGACTTGATTAATTGATTTTACTTGTGTTTCTTATTCGTCTATGCAATAATTATGATGTTCTTGTTGTCTTGATGTTATATCACTAGTTGATTTTGTTGTTATCATTGTTAGTGGTTTTTCAGTACTTTTGTATACTGCTATATTGCACAGGTTAGTTGACTAGTGAGTGTCTTGACTGTACCTCGTCACTACTCCACTGAGGTTAGTTTTGATGCTTACTAGGTACTAACCGTGGTGTACTCATACTACACTTCTGCACGTTTTTGTGCAGAACCAGGTATTGGAGATATCGGACTTGAACAGAGTTAAAGCAGGACCGTAAGGATTCAAGGTAGAGCTGCTTGGTCGTCGCAGTCCCTTGGAATCTTTTCATTTCATTGTACTGTTAATTTTTGATCAAACA
This sequence comes from Nicotiana tomentosiformis, assembly GCF_000390325.3. Taxonomy (NCBI): domain Eukaryota; kingdom Viridiplantae; phylum Streptophyta; class Magnoliopsida; order Solanales; family Solanaceae; genus Nicotiana; species Nicotiana tomentosiformis. The sequence goes on from NC_090817.1 coordinate 129,860,565, forward strand.
GTATTGTATATTCGGTCCTCGTGATCATCCCATGTATTTAGTTAGAGTTTGTGACTCAATACTACCAGTCTTAGGAGGTTGTATATTCATATCTGTTCCGCTGTTAGTTTTGATTACTTATTTAATAAAAAATAAATGGCTTCAAAATATAATTGAAATCAGCCTAAGACTAGGTGCCATCACGACGCATGTGGTGGGATTTTGGGTCGTGACATGTCTGAAATAAAAATAGACATAATAAAAATGCAAGAAGATGCACTGGTAGCAGCAGAATGGCTCAGAAAGGTAGCTCACCACTACGCCTCTAGATAACTTGGATGTGCGATGATAGGTCCTCCACTAGTACCTGCCTCATATCCTGCACAAAAAGTGCAGCAAGTGTAGCATGAGTACGTAAACAACGTGTACCTAGTAAGTATCAAGCCTAATCTCGAAGTGGTAGAGACGAGATGGCCGACCTGACACTCACTAAGAGTCAATAATAATAAATAAAATAAAAATAGCAATATCTAGATCAACATGATTTATATAATTTACAATAATTTTTCTTTAACAAGCAGAAATAATTAAATTCCTTAAAATGAAACAATTCTCAATATATTAATTAAATTCCTTCAATTTCAATAAATTTAATATTTATCAACTAGCTTTACAAGCTACAATAAACTATCAAAGTATCGTGTAATTATTATTATTAGGCACGATTTCTGCCGAGGTCGTACGGCCCGATCCAGAGTGTCGTGTACACTGCCGAGGGACGTGCGACGCAATCCATAGATGCATCTATCTTGCCGAGGCATTCGGTCCGCTCCACAAAAAAGGAGGATATTTTCTTATGTACCTCCGGAAGGAGAGTATATTTATTATAAGGTAAATTCGGGAGGAAGAACAATTTCTCTTATCAATTAATTAATTTAAACAGAAAATCAAATATATGATATTTCCATCCTTTAATATTTTTATCTAAGAATTCACAATATATATATATATATATATATATATATATATATATATATATATATATATATATATATATATATATATATATATCTTATATATAAATTATTCTTCCTCTCTATCAAAAATTATAGAATCAATTTCATAAGAAAATACTACATTTTCAATAAAAATTCTGAAATTAATTAAAAATTCGTCTGTGGGGCCCACATCTCGGAAACCGATGAAAGTTACGAAATCTGACAACTCATTCAATTACGAGTCCAACCATACCAGTTTCACTCAAATCCGACTCTGAATCGATACCGAAATCTCAAAAATGCGTTTCTATGAGATTTCTAAAAATTTCCCAAATTTCAATATCAAAACACTAATTAAATGGTGAAAACAATGATATATTCGTATATATTGACCACATACGAGTTAGAATCACTTACCCCAATGTCTTTTCCTTGAAAATCTATCGAAAATCGCCTCTGCTCAAGCTCCAATTTGTTAAAAATGGCGAATGGGACGAATGCCCTCCTTTATAATTTTGCCCAGGCTGCCCTCGATCATGACCTCAATCCTCGGCCTCGATCGTGGTTCGATCATGGGTCTCGAGCATGGGCCTTCGATCATGACCTCGATCCTCGGCCTCGATCGTGGTTTCGATCATGGCCCTCGAGCCTTTATCTTCGATCATGGGTCTCGAGCATGGGCCTTCGATCATGACCCTCGAGCCCTGCCTTCGGTCATGACCCTCGATCGTAGCCTCGATCTTGGGTCTCGATCCTGGGACTCAATCTTGGGCCTCGATCTTAGGCTCGATCTTGCGTTCGATCACATCGTAGAATTTTCAGCAGAAAGGAACAATTGCAGCATCTGTTTGATGTCCAACTTTTGATCCGTTAACTATCCAAAACTCACCCGAGGCCCTCGGGACCTCAACCAAATATACCAACAAGTCTTAAAACATCATACTAACTTATTTGAAACCTCAAATCACATAAAACGACGCTAAAATCACGAATTATGCTCCAATTCAAGCTTAATAAAACTTAAAATTTCTAACTTCTACATTCGATGTCGAAACCTATCAAATCAAGTCCGATTGACTTTAAATTTTGCACACAAGTCATAAATGACATAACTGAGCTATGAAAATTTTCAGAACTGGATTCTGATTCCGACTCCGATATGAAAAAGTCAATTCCCCGGTCAAACTTCCAAACTTAAATTCCTATTTTAGCCATTTCAAGCCTAATTTAACTACAGGCTTCCAAATAAAATTCCGAACACGCTCCTAAGTCCAAAATCACCATACAGAGCTGTTGGAATCGTCAAAATTCTATTCCGGGGTTGCTTTCTTAAAATGTTGACCGAAGTCAAATTTGGCCTTTTAAAGCCAACTTAAGGAACCAAGTGTTCCGATTTCAACCCAAATACTTACAAATCCCGAACCAACCATCCCCGCAAGTCATAAATAATTAAAAGAACATACGGGAAGTTTTATGTTAGGGAACGGGGTTCTAAAAGTCAAAATGACCTATTGGGTCATTACATTCTCCACCTTTTAAACAGACGTTCGTCCTCGAACGGGTTTAGAATTGTACCTGGAGTGCTGAATTAGTATGGATATCCGGTGCGCATGTTTTCCTCGGCCTCCCAAGTTGCTTCTTTGACTGGTTGGCCCCTCCACTGGACTTTTACTGCAGAAATCCTCTTGGACCTCAACTGGCGAACCTGTTTATCAACAATTGCAATTGGTTCTTCTTCATAGCCCAAACTATTATCTAGTTGAACTGTGCTGAAGTCTAGCACACGTGATAGGTCGGCATGATACTTCCGGAGCATAGATACATGGAAAATCAGATGAACTCCTGATAGACTGGGAGGCAATGCAAGCTCATAAGCAACCTCCCCAATTCGTCTCAACACCTCAAATGGGCCTATAAACCTTGGGCTCAACTTGCCCTTCTTCCCGAATCTCATGATTCCCTTCATCGGTGAAACCTTCAAGAGAACTTTTTCACCCATCATAAATGATAAATCATGCGCTTTCTGATATACGTAACTCTTTTGTCTGGACTGTGCTGTACGAAGTCACTCCTGAATCAACTTTACCTTTTCTAAGGCAGCTTTCACAAAATCAGTACCGTATAACTTAGACTCACCGGCCTCAAACCATCCGATGGGCGAACGACATCGCCGACCATATAAAGCCTCAAATGGAGCCATCTAGATGCTGGATTGGTAACTATTATTATAAGAAAACTCAACCAAAGGCAATGATCCCACTGACCTCCAAAGTAAATCACACATGCCCTGAGCATATCCTCCAAAATATGAATTATCCGCACTGACTACCCGTCGGTCTGCGGATGAAAGGCTATGCTGAGCTCTACACGGGTCCCCAACTCACTCTATACTGCTCTCTAGAAATGTGAAGTAAACTGAGGACCTCTATCTGATATGATGGAAATTGGCACACCGTGCAACCGAACTATCTCCTGAATATAAATTTGGGCCAACCTCTCTGAAGTGTACGTAGTCACAACAGGAATAAAGTGTGCCTACTTGGTCAACCTGTCGACAATGACCCAAACTGCATCAAACTTTCGCAAGGTCCGCGGCAACCCAACTACAAAGTCCATAGTGATGCGTTCCCATTTCCACTCCGGTATAGTCATCTGCTGAAGTAGGCCACCTGGCCTCTGGTGCTCATAATTAACTTGCTGACAATTTAGACACCTAGCTACATGCTCAACAATGTCCTTTTTCATTCGTCGCCACTAATAATGCTGCCTTAGGTCACGATACATCTTCGTAGCACCTAAATGAATAGAATGCTGAGAATTGTGTGCTTCCTTTAGGATCTTCTTCCTCAGTCCATCCACATTACGAACACATAGACGATCCTGGAGTCACAGAACACCATCTGCTTGAATAGTAAATTTCTTGGCACCACCCCATAGTACCGTTTCTCGAAGAACTATTAAGTGTGGATCATCATATTGGCGAGCCTAGATCTGTTCAAATAGTGAAGACTGAGCTACAACACATGCAAGAACTCGGCTGGGCTCTGAAATATCCAGCCGCACAAGTCTGTTAGCCAAGGACTGAATATCTGAAGCTATTGGCCTCTCCTCTACTGAAATGAAAGCCAAACTACCCATACTCTCCGCCTTTGTACTCAAGGTGTCTGGAAACACATTTGCTTTCCCCAGATGATACAGGATAGTAATATCATAATCTTTTAGTAACTCAATCCATCTGCGCTATCTCAGATTTAGGTCCCTCTACTTGAACAAATGCTGCAAACTGCGATGATCAGTGTAAACTTCACAAGACACCCCATAAAGATAATGCCTCCAAATCTTAAGAGCGTGAACAGTCGCAGCTAACTCTAAATCATACACTGGATAATTTTTCTCGTGGGGCTTCAGCTGACATGAAGAATATGCAATAACTCGCCCTTCCTGCATCAATACACAACCCAACCCAACGTGTGAAGCGTCACAATACACTGTATACATCCCCGAACCAGAAGGCAGCACTAACAATGGTGCTGTAGTCAATGTTTTCTTGAGCTTCTGAAGCCCACCTCATAATCATCAGACCAGCGGAACGGAGCACCATTTTGGGTTAATTTGGTCAAAGGTGCTGCAATAGATGAAAAACCTTCCACGAACCGATGATAATAACCTGCTAAACCCAGAAAACTCCTGATTTCAGTCGCCGAAGCAGGACGATGCCAATTCTGAACTGCCTCAATCTTTTTGGGATCCACTTTAATGCCCTCGCCCGATACAATATGCCCAAAAAATACTACAGGCTCAAGCCAGAACTCACATTTAGAGAACTTAGCATATAACGTTTGTTCCCGCAGCATCTGAAGCGCCATTCTCATATGTTGCTCGTGCTCCTCCTTACTGTACGAGTATATTAAGATGCCTTCAATGAAGACAATGACAAACGAATCAATATATGGCCTGAATACCCTATTCATCAAATCCATAAAGGCAGCCGGGGGGGTTAGTCAAACTGAAGGACATCACCAAAAACTCATAATGACCATATCTAGTCCGGAAAGTAGTCTTCGGAACATCCGGATCCCGAATCTTCAACTGATGGTACCCCGACCTCAAGTCGATCTTAGAGAACACCCTAGCACCCTGTAACTGGTCAAATAGATCATCAATACATACAACATGTACTTGTTCTTAATAGTGACTTTATTCAATAGGCGATAATCACTACACATCCGCATTGTTCCATCCTTCTCCTTCATAAATAATACCGGTGCACCCCAAGGCGATACGCTCGGTCTGACGAACCCTTTGGCTAGTAACTTCTCAAGCTATTCTTTCAATTCTTTCAGAGATATGCGATACGGTGGGATAGATATAGGCTGGGTATCTGGAGCCAAGTCAATACACAAATCAATATCACGATCAGGTGGCATACTTGGAAGATCTGAAGGAAATACATTGGAGAACTCCTGAACTACATGCAATGAATCAATAGCCGAAGTCTCTGCAGTAGTATCCCGAACATAGGCTAGATAAGCCAAACAACCCTTCTCAACTATGTGTTGAGCCTTTATAAAAGAAATAACTCAATTAAATAAACTAACAGACGAACCCTTCCACTCCAGCCTAGGCAACGCTGGCATAGCCAAGGTAACAGTCTTGGCATGACAATATAGAATAACATGATATGGAGATAACTAGTCCACGCCTAGAATAATATCAAAGTCAGTCATCTCAAGCAGTAGAAGATCTGCTCTAGTTTCATAACCACGGAATGTAATAATATAGGACTAGTAGATCTGGTTCACAATAACAGAATCACCCATAGGAGTGGACAAATAAACAAGAGTACTCAAGGACTCATGAGAAACACCTAGGAATGGAGCAAATAGAGATGACACATATGAGTACGTAGATCCTAGATTAAATAATACTGAGGCATCTTTGCCACAAACAGAAATAATACCTGTAATCACGGCATCTGAGGCCTCTGCATCTGGTCTGGCCGGAAAAGCATAGAACCGAGCTGGAGCACCAACTGGCTGGCCTCCACCTGGATGACCTCCACCTCTAGGACGACCCCTACCCACCTGTCCTCCACCTCTTGGTGGTCGGACAACTGGTGGAGTAACTGGTCCGGTAATCATAGGATGCTAACCCTGTTGCACTAGTTTACCCCGAAGCCTGGGGCAAAATCCTCGTATGTGACTGGGATCCCCACACTCGTAATAACTCTTTGGTGCGATGGCCTGCTGACTAAGTGTCTGGCCCTAGGGACCTGAATACCCACTGGAAGGACCCTGAATAGCTGGTGGGCGATAAGAACTCTCAGGTATAGCACTGAAATAAGGTCACACTAGAGCACCCCGAGGAGACGGTGGTGCTGGATATGGGGGCCTGCTAGACTTCCCTCTCACGAACTGACCTCTGCCTCCAGACGGAGCACCTCTAAACTCTCCAGAATACCTAAACCGCTTATCCCTCATAACCTGCTCTCGGCTCCGCTGACGTACACCCTCAATCCTACGGGCTATCTCCACGACTAGCTCATAAGAAGTACCCATCTCAACCTCTCGAGCCATAGTAACCTGAATGCCAGTATGTAAACCCGCAACAAACCTCTGCACTCTCTCCGCCGCAGTAAGGAGTATCATAAGTGCATGGTGAGATAACTCAGAAAACCTCGCTTCATAATCGGTCACTAACATCTGACCCTACTAGAGCTGCTCAAACTGAAACCTCAATTCTTCCCTATAGGAGGGTGGAATATACCTATCCAGGAAGATACGGGTGAACCTGTCCCAAGTCATGGGAGGAGCATCTACTGGTCTGGCAAGAATATAAGACTGCCACCATCTACAGGCACTGCCCTCTAGCTGAAAAGTAGCAAAGTCTACCCCATGAGACTCCAATATCCTCATGTTGTACAGTTTATCTTTGCACCGATCAATGAAATCCTGGGGATCCTCATGTCGCTCACCCCCAAAGACAGGAGGATGTAGTCTAGTCCATCTATCCAATAGTTTCTAAGGATCAGCGGCTGCAGCTGGCCTGGGCTCAGGTGTAGCTACTGCCACTGGCTGGGCTCCACCCACAGGTAGTGCACCCTGGGTCTGATATACATCAGTTGTCTGTCCATGAGCCTGCACGGTAGGGGTCTGTGCTCCCCCGCCCGCCTGAGATGTGGCTGGGTCTGCCGGAAATAAACTAGCCTTAGTTATATTGTCCAAAAACCGCAGCATACGACCCATGATATCCTGAAATCCCGGTGCAGATGTGAAATCCATCGGAGCTGGCTCTGCCACAGGAACCTAACCCTGTTCTTCAATAATGGGATTCTCTGATGGACCCACTGGCGGCATAACTTGAACAGTCCTGGGACGTCCTCGCCCCTACCACGGGCCGGAGCCCTCCCTCGGCCTCTGCCGCGGCCTCTAGCAACTGGTGGGTAGCTCTTCCCTGGTCTGGAACCTCATTAGAGAGCGTTCTCATCATTTGTGACAGAATAAGGGAAGGATATTTAGTACTACATTAATTGCACGATGGAATATGAAGAAAAGTAGTTTCCTAACACCCTATAGCCTCTCGAAGATAAGTACAGACTTCTCCGTACCGATCCGCAAGGCTCTATTTGGTCTGCTCATAACTTGTGAGACCTACGTGAACCTAGTGCTCTGATACCATGTTGTCACGACCCAATTTCACCTATACGTCGTGATGGCGCCCAACACTACAGCTAGGCAAGCCAACAAATAAATTAAACATATATCAATTATTTTTAGAATAATTTTCTAAGATATTTTATTATTTTACTAGCAATATTAAAAAAGTAGAAAAGATACCGATTAACTTAAATCCAAGAAAATAATACAATTCCAAATTCTACCAATGTGTGTGCTAAGACCTGGTGTCACAAGTGTATGAGCATCTAGTAGATTATACAAAACTCCAAATACTGTCTGAAATAAAAATAGATAGAATAAAAATGCAAGAAGAGGCACTGGTAGCTGCAGAACGGCTCAGAAAGGCAGCTCACCACTACACCTCTGGATAACTTGGATGTGCGATGATAGGTCCTCCACTAGTACCTGCCTCAGATCCTGAACAAAAAGTGCAACAAGTGTAGCATGAGTACGTAAACAACGTGTACTCAATAAGTATCAAGCCTAATCTCAAAGTGGTAGAGATGAGATGGCCGACTTGACACTCACTAAGAGTCAATAATAATAAATAAAATAAAAATAGGAATATCTAGATCAACATGATTTATATAATTTATAATGATTTTTCTTTAACCATCAGAAATAATTAAATTCCTTCAAATGCAATAATTTTCAATATATTAATTAAATTCCTTCAATTCCAATAAATTTCCAATTTAGCAATTAGCTTTACAAGTTGCAATAAACTATCAAAGTATCGTGCAATTATCATTATTAGGCACGATTTCTGCCGAGGTCATACGACCCGATCCAGAGTGTCGTGTACACTGCCGAGGGACGTGCTGCGCGATCCATAGATGTATCTATCATGCCGAGGCGTTCGGCCCGCTCCACAGGAAATGAGGATATTTTCTTATGTACCTCCGGAAGGAGAGTATATTTATTATAAGATAAATTCAGGAGGAAGAATAATTTCTCTTAATAATTGATTAATTTAAACAGAAAATCAAGTATATGAGATTTCCATCCTTTAATATTTTTATCTAATAATTCACAATATATATATATATATATATATATATATATATATATATATATACACACACACACACAATAATATTAATTAAACAAAAAATACAATTTACACAAGTAATTCTTGCTTTGAGTCCTAAACTATCCGGACTTTAGCATTAATAGTAGCTACGCACGGACTCTTGTCACCTCGTGCGTACGTAGCCGCGACAATTAGCAACAATTATTACTTTAATTACCTATGGGGTAATTTTCCCCTCACAAGATTAGACAAGATACTTACCTCGTCTTGCTCCAATTTAATCTACTAGTAGACCCTTTCCTCGATTATCCAACTCTGAATGGCTCGAATCTAACCAAAAATAATTCGATACAGTCACCAAAAATTATAGAATCAATTTCATAAGAAAATACTATATTTTCAATAAAAATTCCAAAATTAATTAAAAATTCATCCGTGGGGCCCATATCTCGAAATCCGATGAAAGTTACGAAATCCGACAACCCATTCAATTACGAGTCCAACCATACCGAAATCTCAAAAAATCGTTTCTATTGAGATTTCTAAAAATTTCCCAAATTTCAATCTCAAAACACTAATTAAATGGTCAAAACAATGATATATTCGTGTATATTGACCACATCCGAGTTAGAATCATTTACCCCAATGTCTTTTCCTTGCAAATCTATCAAAAATCACCTCTGCTCAAGCTCCAATTTGTTAAAAATGGTGAATGGGACGAATGCCCTCCTTTATAATTCTGCCCAGGCAGTCCTCGATCATGACCTCGATCCTCGGCCTCGATCGTGGCTTCGATCATGGCCCTCTAGCCTTTGTCTTCGATCATGGGTCTCGAGCATGGGCCTTCGATCATGACCCTCGAGCCCTGCCTTCGATCATGACCCTCGATCATGGCCTCGATCTTGGGTCTCGATCCTGGGCTTCGATCTTGGGCCTCGATCTTGTGCCTCGATCTTGGGCTCGATCACATACAAGAATTTCCAGCAGAAAGAAAAAGTTGCATCACCTGTTTTAAGTTCAACTTTTGATCCGTTAACCATCCGAAACTCACCCGAGGCCCTCGGGACCTCAAACAAATATACCAACAAGTCCTAAAATATCATACGAACTTATTTGAAACCTCAAATCACATAAAATGACGCTAAAACCACGAATTATGCTCCAATTCAAGTTTAATGAAATTTAAAATTTCCAACTTCTACATTCGATGTCGAAACCTATCAAATCAAGTCCGATTGACCTCAAATTTTGCACACAAGTCATAAATCACATAACAGAGCTATGAAAATCTTCAAAACTGGATTCCAACTCCGATATCAAAAAGTCAACTCCCCGATCAGATTTCCAAACTTAAATTCCTATTTTAGCCATTTCAAGCTTAATTTAACTACGAACTTTCAAATAAAATTCTGAACACGCCGCTAAGTCCAAAATCACCATACGGAGCTGTTGGAATCATCAAAATTCTATTCTAGGGTCGTTTTCTCAAATGTTGACCGAAGTCAAACTTAGCCTTTTAAAGCCAACTTAAGGAACCAAGTGTTCCGATTTCAACTCAAACACTTCCAAATCCCAAACCAACCATTCCCGCAAGTCATAAATTATTAAAAGCACATACGGGAAGTTTTATTTTAGGGAACGAGGTTCTAAAGGTCAAAATGACCGGTCAATACCACTAATGATTCTACAAACATAACGATCTAAAAGTGAAATATCATATCAATTTTTTACTCTTTGAATATAAATTTTATGGTAGATAAAATTATAATTAAGATTAAATATTTAAAACAAGAGATGAACTAATATTAAGATTTGAACCAATATAAAATAACTTATTTTTTATGTTAAAACCAAATAATTAAACCTTTTAATTAATTATTTAGCAAGAGAATTCAATTCAGTTATTTTTTAAATTCATCATATGAGTAAAATTCTTATTCAAGTTAAAAATAATCTTAGGATACATAAATTTAATCCATAAAAAGAGCGTTAAAACACAAAGTAAAAAAGGATAATATATTATTAAGAATCAAAATGCTATAAGAGTGTCTAAGGAAGCACAATCAAAGCAAAATCCTAATCAAGAACAAGCTTTCATGACTATATTATAAATAGTCAATTTTGGTATAACGGGATTATTCTTTGTAGATGCCTTCGGCTGAATTGAAATAATATTTCTTTGTCATGCATTACTTGCAAATATCATATTAAGAGGCAAGACACTATTAGCAATAATAGCAAATGGTATACCAACAACAATTTTATTGCGAGGCCACCCACTTTAGATTTGATATACCTCTTTAAACAACTTAAATAACCATCACAAATATATCAAAGCAGAGCAATGGTGCTAAATTTATAAGTGTAATGACCCGGCCGGTCGTTTTGAGTATTACAACTCTGTTCCCCCATTTACTGCTCATTTTGTACTTTACAATTGTTATGTGACTTGCCAAAGTAATTGGTTCGGGTCCGGTGATGTTTCGGAATGAATTGAGACACTTAGTGACCGGGTGTTTACTTGTGTGTAAACGACTCCGAAATAGAGTTTTAATAATTCCCATTTTCTAGCCTAACTTCCCACCTTTCATGTCCCTTTCCCCCACGTCTCCTCACAGCACACACCTACCTTTCCACCTCCCCCTTTTTATCTTTAACAACTCACACACCATACTATATTATATAATTGGCTTTTATCGATAGGGGTGGGGGGATAAAAAGGAAAAAAACAATTGAGTAAGTGAAAAAGCGAAAAAGAGAGAATTGAGAGCCAGACAATAAGAAAAGAATGAGCAATGTTTTCCACCTAAAAGAACATTTTGTTTTCATCGCCATTTTCATGATTAACTCTTTATCATGTGAAGTCAATGAACACTCATGTTTTTAAGCCATAGATAAGCTTTAAAACCTCACTGTTTCGTCACCTAAAACCAACTCCAAAACAATACAAAAACAGTACCAAAAACTCCTCCAAAGCAGCCACAAATATCTGTTGTGAAATAGCCCAAATCAGTCACCAAACAGCCCCAAAAGCAGCACAAAACAACCAATAAAAATTGATTAAAAAATAAAAATTAGCCGAGCTCCACCTGAACTTGAGATTCAAAGCGTTTGGAGGCCGATACGCGAGGCAAAGACATTGCAGAGTATAGAATTGTACGGCTTGAGATAAGTAACACTTGTAAACTTGGTTCTGAGGGTATGAATCTCTGAATTTGGTGTTATATAAATTGTTTGGAGGTGACGCACGCGATAGTTTAAGCGTATTTTTTCACGTGTTAGGAAAATTAAGCTGAGACTCGTATTAAAGATCATGATTGGGTTATGTGCCGATATTTTGGGACCCACAGGGTCGTGTTGCTGTTGAATTTAATTGTTTTAAAATGTATATTTCATACTCAGTCATGTTTATCCATTGTGAGGATATTTATGGGATCGGGGTTGTCCTCATGCAGTAGGCCATATTGGCTTTATTTATATTATTACTATATGGAACGGTGCTTCCAGCCTGCAGCAGGCCGTATAGGCTTTATTATTATACGGATCGGGACTGTCCGCCTATAGTAGTGTAATGACTCGACCGGTCATTATGAGCTCTAGCACGTCGTTCAGCAGTTTGAGGCCATGAGCAACTACACTTAAGGTATTATGGCTGGTACGCGTGGTCGGAATTGAAATTTTGGAAGTTCAGAGTTGATTTGAAATGGAAATTCTCATTTCAGAAGCATTAAGTTGGAAGAATTGACTAAGGTTGGATTTTTGTGTAAACGATCTCAGAATCAGGATTTGAAGGTTCCAACAGGTTTGTATGATGAATTCGGACTTGGGCGTATGTCCGGATCGGGTTTTGGATGACCCGGGAGCGTTTCGGCGCCTATTGTGGAATTTGGCATTTTGGAAGAATTTCATAAATTTGGGTTGAAGTGCATTTCAATGTTATCAATGTCCGTTTGGGATTCCGAGTATAGGAATAGCTCCGTATGGTGATTCTGGTATTGGGAGCGCATCGAGAAGTGGATTCGGAGGTCCGTAGGTCATTTTGGAGTCATTTTGCTAAAGCTAGAAATTTGAAGGTTTTTGAGAAGTTTGACCGGAAGTGGACTTTTTGATATCGGGGTCGGAATCCGATTCTGGAAGTTGGAGTAGGTCTATAATGTCAATTATGACTTGTGTGAAAAATATGAGGACAATTGGACGTGATTTGATAAGTTTCGGCATCGATTGTAGAAATTAAAGTTTTAAAGTTCATTAAGTTTGAATTGGGGTGCGATTCATGATTTCGATGTTGTTTGATGTGATTTGAAGGCTCGACTAAGTTCATAATGTATTTTGGGACGTATTGGTATAATTGGTTGAGGTCTCGAGGGCCTCGGGTGTGTCTCAGATCGAGTTCAGATGAATATTGGACTTTGAGGAACTGCTGGTTTCTGGGCATCTGGTTTCCCCTTACGCGATCGCGAAGAAAGGGCCGCGATCGAGAAGGGTTAAGTGGACTGGTGGGATTTTTACTCAACGCGATCGCATATAATAGTTTGCGTTCGCGGAGGGTCGAGCTGGAGGTTCTTCGCGTTCGTATCAGGGCTATCGCGAACGCGCTGTGTTAATGGGACTGGCCCATTTGGTGAAGGTTGTTCTATGCGATCGCATAGCGGGGTTCGCGATCGGGAAAGAGGAAGGGGCTGAGCAGTGCGATCACGTTATGGGCATCGCGTTCACGAAAGAGAAGATTTTAGGCAGCTGTTGATTTGCCTTCGCGATCATGAGTGGATTTCCGCGATCGCGATGGGGAAAGACCTGGGCAGTGTTCTTTTAAAATCGAGATTTTGGGTCATTTGCACTTCATTTCCTCCATGGGAGCCGGTCTTGGAGCGATTGTGGAGCTCCATCTTACACATATATGTCAAGGTAAGTGGTTCCCACCTATTGCAAGTTAAATACATGGTTTATATAAGGATTTAGATGTGAAATTTTGTAGAAATTTGGAATTTTCAAGAAAAACCTAGAAATTGGTGTTTTTGGAGTTTGACCACGAATTTGGGTAAGGAATTGAGAACAAATTATATATTTAAGTTCGTAATGCTATGGGTAATGTTTATCTTCGAAAAGTTTCAGAATCTGGGCACGTGGGCCCGAGGGTGATTTTACCGATTTTTCGAGCGGAGTTGGAAATTGTAGTAAGTTGAATTGTTATGAGTATTAGAGTATATTTTCATTGGTTTGCGCATTGTTTGGATAGTTTTGGAGCATTGGGCATCAGTCTAAGGTGTTAGAGAGGCGTTGGAACCTGTTATGAAATTTCGGAGCAAGGTAAGTCTCCTTTCTAACCTTATAAGAGGGAATTAACCCTATATGTGCTTCTAGTTGTGGGGGCTACCTACTCACAAGGTGACGAGAGTCCGTACGTAGCTACTAGCTATGCCTATGTCCGGTTAGTTTCAGGTTCACATCATGCCTTGTTGTTATTGATTTATGTTTATTGTCTGCCTTGCGAGGTAGCGAGATTGAGTTTGCTTATTAAATGTTTTGAAATGAGGTGAAATTGAAGAACGTAAGATTTAAAAGGTTTCGTTTGAACTTCGAAATTTCAAAAAGGATTGAGTAACTCTATAATAGCTTAAGAAATCTATGTGTAACCGCGTCGCATGTATGTTTCACGAGCGGGGTAATTTCCTTAAAAAGCTACAAGCTGCATTTCCCTTATTTTGAAAAGAATCAAGAAAGAGATATGATTTTAATGTTGAATTTATATTTGACCGCGTCGCAAGTATGATCAACTAGCGGGGAGATTTCTTAAATTTATATTTGACCGCGTCTCACGTATGATTCACGAGTGGGGTATTTCCTTCTACTACTCTTATGGAATCGGGCATTGAGGCCATGAGCAAACAAGCGCGTCGTTTAGCAGTTTGAGGCCATGAGCAACTTCACTTCAGGTATTATGACTGGTACGCGTGGTCGAAATTGAAATTTTGGAAGTTCAGAGTTGATTTGCAAAGAAAATTCTCATTTCATAAGCTTTAAGTTGGAAGAATTGACTAAGGTTGGATTTTTTAGTAAACGATCTCGGAATCAGGATTTGAAGGTTCCAACAGGTTCGTATGATGGATTCGGACTTAGGCGTATGTCCGTATCGGGTTTTGGATGAACCGGGAGCATTTCGGCGCCTATTGTGGAAGTTGGCATTTTGAAAGAATTTCATAAATTTTGGTTGAAGTGCATTTCAATGTTATCAATGTCCGTTTGGGATTCCGAGTTTAGGAATAGCTCCGTATGGTGATTCTGGTATTGGGAGCGCGCCCGGAAGTAGATTCGGAGGTCCGTAGGTCATTTTGGAGTCATTTGGCTAAAGCTAGAAATTTGAAGGTTTTTGAGAAGTTTAACCAGAAGTGAACTTTTTGATATCGGGGTCGAAATCCGATTTCGGAAGTTTGAGTACGTCCGTAATGTCAATTATGACTTGTGTGCAACATTTTAGGACAATCGGACATAATTTGATAGTCTTCGGCATCGATTAAAGAAGTTGAAGTTTCAAAGTTCATTAAGTTTGAATTGGGGTGCGATTCATGATTTTGATGTTGTTTGATGTGATTTGAAGGCTTGACTAAGTTTGTAATGTGTTTTGGGAATTGCTGGTATAATTGGTTGAGGTCCCGAGGGCCTCGAGTGTGTCTCAGATCGAGTTTGGACGGATATTGGACTTTGAGGAATTGCTGGTTTCTGGGCATCTTGTTTCCTCTTCCGCGATCGTGAAGAAAGTGCTGCGATCGCGAAGGGTTAAGTGGACTGGTGGAATTTTTACTCTACGCGATTGCGTATAATAGTTCGCATTCGCGGAGGGTCGAGCTGGAGGTTCTTCGTGTACGCGTCAGGGCTATCGCGAACACACTGTGTTAATGGGGTTGGCCCGTTTGGTGAAGGTTGTTCTATGCGATCGCATAGCAGGGTTCGCGATCGCGAAAGAGGAAGGGGCTGAGCAGTGCGATCGTGTTCTGGGTATTGCGTTCGCGAAAGAAAAGCTTTTAGGAAGCTGTTGATTTACCTTCGCGATCGCGAGTGGATTTACACGATCGCGATGGGGAAAGACCTGGGCAGTGTTCTTTTAAAATCGAGATTTTGGCTCATTTGCACTTCATTTCTTCCATGGGAGCCGGTCTTGGAGCGATTTTGGAGCTCCATCTTCATCATCTATGACAAGGTAAGTGATTCCCACCTATTGCAAGTTAAATACATGGTTTATATAAGGATTTAGACGTGAAAATTTGTAGAAATTTGAAATTTTGAAGAAAAACCTAGAAATTGGTATTTTTGGAATTTGACCACGAATTTGGGTAAGGAATTGAGAACAAATTATATATTTGAGTTCATAATGCTATGGGTAATATTTATCTTCAAAAAGTTTCGGAATCCGGGCACGTGAGCCCGAGGGTGATTTTATCGATTTTTCGAGTGGAGTTGGAAATTGTAGTAAATTGAATTGTTATGAGTATTAGAGTATATTTTTATTGGTTTGCGCATTGTTTGACTAGTTTTGGAGCGTTGGGCATCAGTTTGAGTTGTTAGAGTGGCGTTGGAGCAGGTTATGGAATTTCGGAGCAAAGTAAGTCTCCTTTATAACCTTGTAAGAGGGAATTAACCCCATAGGTGAACTAAATTATTGTGTTCTTCTATTTGTGGGGACTACGTACGCACGAGGTGACGAGAGTCCGTACGTAGCTACTAGCTATGCCTATGTCCGGGTAGTTTCAGGCTCACATCATGCCTTGTTGTTATTGATTTATGTTTATTTTCTGCCTTGAGAGGGAGCGAGGTTGAGTTTGGTTATTAAATGTTTTGAAAGGAGTTGAAATTGAAGAACGTAAGATTTAAAAGGTTTCGTTTGAACTTCGAAATTTCGAAAAGGATTGAGTAATGCTATATTGCTTAAGAAATCTATGTGTAGCCGTGTCGCATGTATGTTTCGTGAGCGGGGCAATTTCCTTAAAAAGCTACAAGCTAAATTTCCCTTATTTTGAAAAGAATTAAGAAAGAGATATGATTTTAATGTTGAATTTATATTTGACCGCGTCGCAAGTATGATCCGCTAGAGGGGAGATTCCTTAAATTTATATTTGACCGCGTCACACGTATGATTCGCGAGCTGGGTATTTCTGTCACGCCCCAAAACCGAGAAGCGCGACCGGCGCTTAACCGAGTGAACTCGACCGAGCAAGCCTGCTAGATTTCCTTCTACCCAAACTCATCCACAAATGGAGATAATACATATTTTCATTAATTAGACAAAATGGTGTTCACGTCTACAATACCAATTCATTTTCAATAGCTTCATCATTTTTAAAGTCTCAATGGACAAGTAATACAACCACAACATAACATATTTTGTCTTTCCCGGTACCAATACACAACCCATACTATGTCTACGGAGCCTCTATAGATAAAGATGAGTACAATGATAATGCCGGCAACAATGTTGCCGGCTATACCTCAAACAGAATACACAAAGAACAAAAGATACATGACCCCGTGATAAAGTGGGGCTCACCAAGTCAGCTGGGAAGAAGGTGTACTGCTATAGCTGATCAGTATCTCCTGGTGTGGAACCACCTGCATCCATTTAAAGATGTAGCGCCCCCGACAAAAGGGACGTTAGTACCGTCGAATAGTACTAGTATGAAAACTATACACCAATTTAAGAATTCAAAAATACAAGATGAATATGATGAACCAATGCGGTAATAGTATAATATAGATAACCGTTTAAACCAGAGCAAGCTTATTAAGAGCTATCAATAACATTTATAGGATTTAAGATGAGATCCTCTGTAACCATCTTCACACAAAGCGGCCCCGCCGCCTCACCCGATGTATGCAGGTGGAGGTGTATGTAAAATACCACAACTCTACTCAAGCGGCCCTGCCACCTCACCCCAATGTATGCTGGTGGATGTATAACCACAATACCAAGAACCTACACAAAGCGGCTATGCCGCCTCACCCCAATGTATGCAGGTGGAAATGCATCAACGATACCAATACCAACCCAAAGTGGCTATGCCGCCTCACCCCAATGTATGCGGGTGGTGGTGCCACAACAATACCAAAACTATACACAAAGCGGTCGTACCGCCTCACCCCAATGTAAGCGGGTGGAGGTGCAGTCCCACAATACCATAATCCCTACACAAAGCGGTCATGCCGCCTCATCCCAATATATATGCGGGTGGAGGTGTATCACAATCAAAATCTCTATACCATAATCCACACACAAAGCGGTCATGCCGCCTCACCCCAATGTATGTGGGTGAAGGTGTATCACAATCACAATCTCTACACAACTTGGCATAATAACTTTCACATAAATCACGACTAGAAATTATAACATGTGGATACATAATCCATAGTTTGGGACACATCCTCAATTTATAATGCAATATGATAAGAGCATTTGAAACACGAATTGAACATATATCTTCATCACAAACTTATCGAAATACTCCATTTATAATCAACATTTCAGAACTTACAAGGATATTGGGAATTCCAATTCTTAAAGAAGAGTTTATCCAACATACCTTAATTGAGCTTCCTTAAGCTCTAAAATATTCCGGAATTCTTAGCAACTTCAATCTATTTTAGAAATATAACAAATTGAATCAAAATTAGGAAGATGATCATGGTTCTAGCTCATTTGAGCATTTTATCAAACACTAGGTGTGCACAAGGTTTCAAGGTCCTTTTATGAAGGATTCCATCATCCCATAACCCAATCTTTACCATGCTTAGTTCAACAATCTTCCTACACCCATTGATATCACATGCATGTAAAATAATCAACTCTCATGCCCAAAAATTATCTTGCTAATTACCCATTTTCAGATGATTTCGAAATTAGGGTTTAGGGTGTAGAATCTTACCTCTAGGATGAAGACCTAGTGAGCTTGCCTTCTTAATCTTCCAAAACTTGAGCAAGAATTGAAGAACAATTATTGAAGAGTACGTTCTCACTCTAGGGCACTCTCTCTCACTCTAAAATATCAGATTATATCTCAAAAATGGCCCAAAAGGTGTATTTAACGAAGTAGGGTCGGGTTTTAAAAATCCAAAAATGAAGCTCCGGAATAGGTTCTGCGGTCGCATATGCGATCGCTTAATCGATATGCAAACCGCATACCGGTCATATAATTGGTTACAAAATAGCCAAAAGAACTGCATGTGTATGCGGTCCGCATAACTGCTCTGCGGTCACATTGTACACCGCATAACAGTTATGCGATCGCATAGTCGACCGCATAATTGCTTCCAACTGACTCAATTAACTGCCTCACTCTGCGGCCATTATGCGGTCCACAGAGTGATTCTGCGGTCGCATAGTGGACTGCAGAAATGCACTTTTCCCCCAAAAATCTTTCTTTACTTTTCGGTGCATTGTTCAACCAATTCGACACCACGAAACATTATTTTCTATTGCAAAAATTTTACGGGGCCTTACAATTTCCTTCTACTACTCTTATGGGATCGGGCCGTTTGCCTCGGCAGGAATTATGTACCACACTCTTATGGGATCGGGCCATTCGCCTCGGCATGATTTATGTACCACATTCTCATGGGAGCGGGTCGTTCGTCTCTGCAGGGTAATAGATGCATCTAAGGTTCGCGTCGTTCGACCCTCGGCAGTGCACTATTTACTTTTATGTTGGATCGGGCCGTATGCCTCGGCATTTCCTATATATATATATATATATATATATATATATATATATATATATATATATATATATATTATCCTCATGGAATCATGCATGACATTTGGCAAGAAGCCAGTGTATCTGAGGGATTTTCCCTGATTTGGATTATGACAACCTCTTTGATGAAATCCACTGTAGCTATATATATGCTCCGGTTATGGAGGGAACTTCCTAGTTAAAAGCTTGAGTAAATTGTGAAGAGAAAAATTATATACGTATTTTATACTTGTTTGTTTCATATATTTACTCTGTCTCATATTCATTCACTTCTTTACTATACCTGATATTATTGGACCACTAGTAAGTGTCGAAGTCGACCCCTCGTCACTACTTCTTCGGGGTTAGGCAGGATACTTACTGGGTACACGTTGATTTACGTACTCATACTACACTTGCTGCACATTTTTGTGCAGGTGCATATATGACTAGCAGCCTGGCGGGCGTAGAGGTGTGGTTAAATGCGGAGACTTAGGTGAGCTGCATTCCCATCTACGTTCCACAGCCAGCAGAGTCTCCTTCAGAGTTACTTATGTATTTTCCTGTCTAATTTGTATTCTCGACAAGTGTTCTATTTTATTTTATCTTTCTAGTTGATGCTCATGCACTTGTGACACTGGGTTTTGGGGTGATTATGGGTTGTCTTGTATTGAAATTGTTGAAAATATTATTATTTACTTTGTAAACTCCATATTTTGCTATTTAATTGAAGGAAAATATGATTTCAAAAGTAACAAAATGAGAACCTAATTAAGTATTTATTGTTGGCTTGACTGACAGTGGAATCCGGCGCCATCACGACCTTTATAGATTTTGGGTCGTGACAAGTAGGCCATATCAGATTTATATCACGCTTGGGCTGAAGGAGCCCCTCCGGAGTCTGTACACACCCCCAGTGAGCTTAGATGATTTATATTCGGGATGGACTTCCCAGGGCATGGACTTGCCTTACTTATTTATATTTGTGATGTGTCACGACCCAAAATCCCGCCACAGACGTCGTGATGGCACTTAGTCTCTAAGACTAAGTAAGCCGATTATAATTATAATTCAAGCAGAAAAAATTCTATCAACCTCCCAAGACTGGTAATACTGAGTCACGAACTATAACTGAATACATGAAGTGATCTCAAGGATCGAATACTCAATACTGTTTGATTAATAATTAACAGTACAATAAAATGGAAAGACTCCAAGGGACTGCGACGACCAAGCAGCTCTACCTTGAATCCTTGCGATGACACTTTAACTTTGTCCGAGTCCGATATCTCCAACACCTGGCTTTGCACAAAAATATGCAGAAGTGTAGTATGAGTACACCACGGTCGGTACCCAGTAAGTATCAAGACTAACCTCAGTGGAGTAGTGACGAGGTACTGTCGAGACACTCACTAGTCTAATAACCTGTACAATATAGTATGCAAAAATGAATAGGAAACAAATTACAACAATGGCAACAATAATCAACCAGTGATATACACAGTGGGGCGACAAGAACACCATAAATATTGCGCAACGAATAATGAATACAAGTACAACCAATTAATCAAGTCCTTCCAATATAAATCTTTCGCCTGTATGTTTCTCAAATAATACTCTTCAGAATAAAATTCTTTCACATAAATCTCTTTCTAATATAATTCCTTCAAATAGATATTATTTCGAATATAATCCTTTCAAATAAAAGTCACCTTGTGACACCTCATCTCATAATTATAAAAATACGGGTCTCAACCCACTTTCATATTTTTACTACACCTCGTGCCCATATCTCTATCGCAACCGAACAGATAACTCTCATAAAATCCGCACGATTAATTTATTTTCAATAAAGTAAGGTTATCATTTTTAAACTGAGTAAGAATTCAACAAAGAAATGAGTTTATTTTAGAAATAGTTGGAGTGAAGAAAAATGACATTTTAATTATAAAAAAAATCAGATAATCTATTGCTTCGTATGTAAAAATTATTAGTTCAAAACATAATAGTAACTTTTTTATTTAAAACAACTCAGTCATCAAAAATAATAAAAATCAGGAATATAAATCTTAAGAGTCTCGTACTAAAAAGCCCAAGACAACACAATACAAGAGGGAATACAAACACATAGTAAAATCAAATAATACATCACGACAGCTCACAAGGATTTTCCTATCACGAAAATACAAAAGAACCAAAGACAAGGGAAACCATAGAAATATGTCAACAAAAGGGCGCTCCTGAGATACCGTCTCGTAGTCCCAAAAGTAAATGTGCAGGGAGAACTCCTGAGGAACCGCCTCGTAGTCTCAAAAGTAAATGTCCAGGGAGAGCTCCCGAGGAACCGCCTCGTAGTCTCAAAAGTAAATGTGCAGGGAGATCTCCCGAGGAACCGCCTCGTAGTCTCAAAAGTAAATGTGCGGGGAGAACTCCCGAGGAATCGCGTTGTAGTCTCAAAAGTAAATATGCAAGATAGGGGGATCTCCCGAGGTACAGCCTCGTAGTCCCAAAGTAAATATGCAACAACAGCAATGCCCCCGGGTTATCATAAATCATACATTGCACCTCAAGTGCTAAAAAATTATAACATATCACAAATTTGCACATCAAGTGCTCAAATATTACAATTTATCACAGATTGCACATCAACCGCTCAAATATTATAATTTATCACAGATTGTACATCAAACGCTCAAATATTACAACTTATCGCAGCTTGCACATCAAGTGCTCAAATATTACAATTTGTCACAGATTGCACATCAAGTGCTCAAATATTACAATTTATCACATATTACACATCAAGTGCTCAAATATTACAACTTGCCATAAAATTCAACAATACATTATTTTCCTCAATAAAGAGCCCATGACTCGACCATAATGTGCATAAAATCTTAAAAAATATATCCGGGAGTGAACAACTCAACAAAATAATATTTCACATAAAAATCAAGGTGAAAATCACCCCAGATCATCATATAAAAACAAATACAACAAAACAAGGATTTAGGCAAGACAAATCAAAGGATTTAATAAGTGCCAATAATTTCCAATTTAATATATAAGGACGTCTAAGGATTTTAACCAATGTAATTTGCACATATAAACCAAGTACGTACTCGTCACCTCGCGTACATGGTTTTTAATTACATAAATTGTGCATAAGACTCAATGCCTAAGGAAAATTTCTCCCACTCAAGGTTAGGCAAGATACTTACCTTTTTGAAGTTAGGCCAATATTCCAAAATCACCTTCTTGCTTGAATTGACCTCCGGACAGCTCAAATCTAATCAAATTAATTCAATTCAGTGAATACTAAGTATAGGAATTAATTCCATATGAAAATACTAATTTTCCAACAAAATCCAAAATTTAACTCAAAAATCGCCCGTGGGGCCCACGTCTCGGAATCTAACGAAACTCACAAAATCCGACAACACATTCAATTACGAGTCCACCCATACCAATTTTATCAAATTTCGATAATAACTCGACCTCCAAATCTAAAATTTTCATTCTTGAAAAGTTTTGAAAAAAATCTTGATTTCTTCCATTTAAATCCGAAATAAATGATGAATATAACAATGGATTTATGAAATATAATTACTTTTGGTTATAGGACACTTACCCAAGTTGAAGTCGTGAAACATCCCTTTGGAATCGCCCAAATTCGAGACTCAAAACTTAAAAATAAGTAAAAATGGCTAACTCCCGTTTTTAAGCATTCTGCCCAGGCAAGTCGCATGTGTGAAATGCGACTTTGCCTGATTTTCGGGCAAATATAAACCGCTACCAGCCTTTATTCAGTCGACCATACCTTTCTGTGCAAATGTCCAAATGATTAATGGTTTAACTTTCTGTAACTAGAATCAAAGGGCTACAACTTTTATGTCTTTATAATTTACAGATTCCTTATATATTTCGAGATTTAAGCTTCCAAAGTCGGCTCCACGCATCAGAAATTTCTGGCGAAACTGCTTTATCAGCCTTCATTCAGTCAACCATAACTTTCTGTACAAATGTCCAAATGATGGATGGTTTAACTTTCTGGAAACTAGAATCAAAGGGCTATAACTTTTATGTTTTGATAATATTCAGATTCCTTATAGATTTCGAGATATAAGCTTCCAAAATTAGCTCTGCGATTGCACCAGTTGCTGTCCAAAAACAGCTTCTGCAGCAGAAACATTCCATCAGCTCCTTTTGTCCGAAATCCATTCCGTTAACCTTCTGAAATCCACCCGAGGCCTTCGGGACCTTAACAAATATACCAACATGTCCCAAAATACAATATGAACTTAGTTGAGGCTTCAAACCATGCCAAACAATGCCGAAATTACAAATCGCGCATCGAATCAAATTATGAGTTTTCAAATCTTTCAACTTTTATATTTTGCGTCGAAACGTATTAAATCAATTCCGATTGACTTCAAATTTTGCAAACAAGTCATAAATGACATAACAGATCTATGAAAATTTTCAGAACTGAATTCCGACTCCAATATCAAAAAGTCAACTCCCCGGTCAAACTTTCCAAAAATTCAACTTTCGTCATTTCAAGCAAAATTTCACTACGGACTTCCAAAAAAATTTTTCGGACATGATCCTAAGTCCAAAATCACCATATGGAGCTATTGGAATCATCAAAATTTCATTTTGGGGTCGTTTGCTCAAAAGTTAACTCTCCGATCAACATTTTCCATTTAAGCTTCAAAAATGAGAATTGTTCTTTAAATTAAATTATGAATCTTCCGAAACTAAAACTCGACAATACACGCGGGTCATAATACATATTACAAAGGTGCTTGAGACCTTATGTAGCTGAATGGGGCATAGATTCTTAAAATGACATGTCGGGTCGTTACATGATGAATTTTCCTTGACATGGATTTTGTCCGAATCATTATAATTTGGGGATACATTTACCCCTGGGCTGGATTTAGCCTTATAAGGTACTGAGTCACTAACTGTCAGTTGATGTATATATATTTGGGATGGAATATCCCTGGGCTGGATTGGCCATAACAATACCGAGTGATCGAATGATTAGTGACCAGTAGTACATGAGGTCTTTCCACTGAGATGTCATATTCCTCATATCATGCAGTATTGATCTATTTTGATTGTGCTGAGTTTAACTGTTGAACTTGAAAGCATGACTACATTCTGTACCATTATTCATATACTGGATTGTACCTGCAGAGCTCGTCACTACTTTCAGCCCAGAGGTTAGTCTTGTTACTTATTGAGTTGGTTGTACTCATACTACACTCTGCACCACGTGTGCAGATCCAGGTGCGTCCGTACACGATGACTGTTTAGATCTTAGAGTGGTATCAGTTGGAGACTATCAAGGTAGCTGCCTGGCGTCCGCTGACCTTGACTCTCTTTCTTTTAGTTATTGTATTGTTCTATATTTTCAGACAGTATTTTTATCAGTTAGACTTTGTTATCGTTTAGATGCTCATGTACTCTATGACACCGGGTTTTGGGAGTGTTTTGTATCTGTAATTGTGAGGTTTTCTATTGAAATCAAATATTATGTTTTCAACCTTAAAAGAAATTGTAGTTATTTGAGATTATCCACTTGACTAGTATTGAGATAGACGCCATCACGACATGTGAGATTTTTGGGTAATGACAAGTTGGTATTAGAGCCTAGGTTACATAGGTCTCACGAGTCATGAGCAAGTTTAGTAGAATCTTATGGATAGGTACAGAGACGTATGTACTTATCTTCGAGAGGCTGCCGAACCCTTGGGAAAAATTTCAAATTCTTGTATTCTGTCGTGTGAATTTATTGATTCCGAAATTTTTTTGTTATTCTATTCTCTCATAGATGGTGAGGAAGTGTACTATCAGATCGGATGGTCAGCGACCGATTAGGGCCGTGAGAGGCCGGGGCCGTGGTAGAGGCTGGTGCCGAGGTAGAGGTCGAGGTGTAGCTTGTACAACAGTTGGAACAACACCTGTAGCACCACCAGTTGCTCCATCTCAAGAGCAAATTCTGGATATAGTCGATTCGGCGGGACCAGTATAGGCACCAACTGCACATATTATGATTCCAGGACTTCAAGAGGCTTTGGCCCAGATATTGACAGTTTGCACTGGTCTTGTGCATGTGGTTTCGGCTCAGGCCGCACCTGCCACTTCTCAGGACGAGGGAGGTACTCATACCCCTGTTGCCCGTACTACAGAGCAGGTAGTGCAGGGACTTCAATTACCGGGGGCACTACCAGCCCATCCGGTTGTAGTTGCTCAGGCCCCGGTAGTCCCCGTTATGGCAAATGATGAGCAGAGGAGACTTGAGAGATTTGGGAGGCTTCGGCCTCCATCATTTAGCGGTGCTGAGTCAGAAGATGCTCAAGGCTTTTTGGATAACTGCCAGCATATGCTTCAGACATCGGGTATTCTGGAGATGAGTGGGGTCTCATTCACTACTTTTCAGTTTTCTGGGGCTGCATTCAGATGGTGGGAGGCTTATGAGAGGTGCAGGCCGGCCGGTGCAGCACCACTTATATGTAAGGAGTTCTCTATTCTATTTTTGGAGAAGTTCGTGCCGCAATCTCGTAGGAAGGAGTTGTGCAGACAGTTTAAGAAGCTTCGGCAAGATGGCATGTCTGTGACCCAGTACGAGATGAGATTTTTTGAGTTGGCTCGTCACACAGTTTGGTCGGTTCCCACAGATAGGGAGAGGATTAGGAGGTTCATTGATGGCCTCACATATCATCCGCGGTTACTTATGACTAGGGAGAGGGTATCTGATGCCACTTTTGATGAGGTGGTTGACATTGCTCGGCAGATAGAGGTGGTCCGTTGCCAGCAGCGTGGTAAGAGGGAGGCCAAAAGGCCTCGAGGTTCGGGCGGTTCTAGTGGAGTAATTTCTGGAGGGCAGTCCTACCACAGTAGGGGTCGTCCATACAGGCATGCTCAGACGGGTCGTCTATTTCACCGTGGTGCATCATCCAACCATGTTTCATATATTTCTCATAAGGGTCAGTAATCTCTCAATGCCCTGCCACCCTAGAGTACGCCCCGTGCTCTTTCAGTTCAGGGATCATCTGTACGAGGTTTTTTTGGTAGTTATTTTGGTTCTCGAGGTCCTACTTAGAACTCTCCACCATTTTTTGAGAAGGATTGCTATGAGTGTGGAGAGCTGAGTCATGTGAGAAAATATTGTCCCCGCTTTTTGCGAGGTCCAGTTTAGCAGAGGAGTCAGGCTACTACTTCTGCACTAGTTGCTCCACCACCCGCCCAGCCAGCTCGGGGTGGGGCTCAGTCAGCTAGGGTCGCCAAAGAGGGGGAGGCCGATCAAGTGGTGGTCAGGCCCGATTCTATGCTTTTCCTTTCATGCCAGATGCCGTTGCTTCAGATTCAGTGATCACATGTATTGTCTTAGTGTTCCACATGGAAGCTTCTATATTATTTGACCCTCGTTCCACATAATCGTATGTTTCATCGTATTTTACTCATTATCTTGATATGCCCCGTGAGTCCTTTGTTTCACATGTTTGTGTATCTACGCCGGTAGGCGATACTATTATTGTGGATCGTGTGTATCGGTCGTGTGTGGTAACTATCGGGGGACTGTAGACTAGAGTTGATCTCTTACTGCTTAGTATGGTTGATTTTGATGTAATTTTGGGTATGAACTGGTTGTCTCCATGACATGTTATTCTGGACCGTCACGCAAAAATAGTGACGTTGGCGATACCGATATTGCCGAAGGTCGAGTGGAGAGGATCTCTAGATTATGTTCCCAGTAGGGTAATTTCTTACTTGAAGGCTCAACGTATGGTTGGGAAGGGGTGTTTGTCATATTTGGCCTTTGTGAGAGATCTTGAGGCAGATACTCTAACTATTGATTCAGTTTCGGTAGTGCAGGATTTTTCGGATGTATTTCCTGCAAACCTGTTGGGTATGCAACCCGAAAGAGATATTGATTTCGGTATTAACTTTGTGTCGGGCACTCAGCCCATTTCTATTCCTCCATATATGGCACCAGCTGAGTTGAAAGAATTAAAAGAACAACCTCAGAAACTCTTAATTAAGGGATTTATCAGGCCTAGTGTGTCACCTTGGGGTGCACCCGTTCTGTTTGTGAAAAAGAAAGATGATACTATGCGGATGTGCATCGATTACAAACAGCTGAACAAAGTTACAATCAAGAATAAATATCTTTTGCCGCTTATTGATGATTTATTTGACTAGCTTCAGGGAGAAAGGGTATTCTCAAAAATTGATTTGAGATCTGGGTATCACCAGTTGAAAATTTGGGATTCGGATATTCTAAATATAGCATTCAGGACCCGTTATGGTCATTATGAACTTCTCGTGATGTCTTTTGGGCTGACGAACACCCCAGCATCATTTATGCTCTTGATGAATAGTGTATTCCAACCATATCTTGATTCATTCGTCGTAGTATTTATTGATGATATCCTGGTGTACTCACGTAGCGAGGAGGAACATGCACAACATTTGAGTATTGTACTATAGAGGCTGAGGGAAGAGAAACTTTATGTCAAATTCTCTAAGTGTGAGTTATGGTTTAGTTCGGTGGCATTTTTGGGACATATAGTGTCCAGTGAGGGGATTAAGGTGGATCCGAAGAAAATAGTGGCAGTTCAGAGTTGGCATAGTGTAACGACCCAGCCGGTCATTTTGAGTATTACAGCCCCGTTCCCCCATTTAATGCTCAATTGATTTATGACTTATCGGGTTAGTTGGTCCGGGTCCGAAAAGATTTCGGAGTGAAATGAGACACTTAGTCTAATAATTAAAAACTTAAGTTGGAAAAGTTGAATGGATATTCGCTTATGTGTAAACGATCTTGGAATTGAATTCTGATGATTCCAATAGCTCTGTATGGTGATTTTGGACTTAGGAGCGTGTCCGGGAAATTATTTGGAGGTCCGTAGTGGAATTAGGCTTGAAATGGCGAAAGTTAAATTTTTGAAAAGTTTGACCGGGGAGTTGACTTTATGATATCGGGGTCAGAATCTGATTCTGGAAATTGGAATAGCTTCGTTATGTCACTTATGACTTGTGTGAAAAATTTGAGGTCAATTGGACTTGATTCGATAGGTTTCGGCATCGAATGTAGAAATTGGAATTTCTTAGTTTCTTTAAGCTTGAATTGGGGCATGATTCGTGGTTTTAGAGTTGTCTGATGTGATTTGAGGATTTGACTAAGTTCGTATGATGTTTTAGGACTTGTTGCTATATTTGGTTGAGGTCCCGAGGGGCTCGGGTGAGATTCGGGGTGGTTTCGGACCATTTCTAGGCCATTTTTAATTGTTGGATTCTATCTACAGAGGGGTGCATCACGATCGCGAACATTTGGTCGCGTTCGCGAAGAGCAAACAGGAGTTTTGGGCCTTGTAAATCGCGATCGCGGAAGCACTTTCGCGATCGCATAGAACAAAATCTCTGCTGCACTGACCCGATTTTGGAAGCTCATATCTCGCAATCTATGAGGAATTTGGAGATGATTCAAAAATAAAAGTTGTAGATCTTGATGTCTAGTTTTCAGAAAGTCAAACAATTTATCATTTGGAGTTTTGTACAAAAGATTATGACCATTATACTAGAGACTATCCGGAAGAGTTGTGGAGTTTTTTCTTGGTGATCGCGAAGGGAAAATTTTTGGCTGGAAATTTTTGTCCTTCGTGATTTCGAGGTTTCGGCCATTTTAACATATTTGGAGGTTTCGGCCATTTTAACACATTTGGAGCTATGAAGCTCGGATTTAAGTGATTTTTGAGACGATTTTCACCATATGGATTGGGGTAAGTGATTCTAACTCGGTTTTGGTTAAGTTATACGAATCTATTGTTATTTTTATCAACATATTAGTGTTTTGGGTTAAAAATAGTAGAAATTTTCATAGACTTTAATTTGAAGATTTGAGGGTCAAGTTGATGTCGGAATTTGATAAAATTGATATGGTTGGACTCGTGGTTAAATGGGCGTTCATATTTTGTAACTTTTGTCGGGTTCTGAGGGCCCCACGGGAAATATTTGAGTTAATTTTGGATTTTTATTGAAAAATTAGTATTTCCTTATGGAACTGATTACGATAATTGGTATTGACTGAATCGAATTAATTTTGGCTAAATTTGAGCCGTTTAGAAGTTGATACGTGCAGAATGGGATTTCTGGAGCATTTTTTTAGCTTGCTTGACATTGGATTCGTCTTGTTCGAGGTAAGTAACTCTTCTAATCTTGGAGCTGAGGGTATAAATCCTGAATATACGTATTATGTGAATTGTTTGGAGGTGACGCTCATGCTAGGTGACGGGTGTGTGGGAGTGCACTATAGAAATTGTGACGTAATTGGTTCTATGAAATTTTGTAGTCAAATAATCTTGGCATTTTTATGTAGTCTTATGTTTTAAAGAAATTGAGCTGAGAATCATATTAAAAATCATGTTGAGGTATGTGCCAGTATTATTGGGACCCACAGAGGTCATATTGCTGTGAATTATTTGTTTTGAATTGAACATTCATACTCAGTCATATTCATTTCATTACATATCATATCTCATTCTCTGTTGTTATTTATTGATACATCATATCATCATTTTCGGGCTATTTTCATGACATTGTGAGCCTATGAGAGAGAGACTGGAGAGATTGATGACTGAGGGAGGCCGGGGGCCTGACTGTGAGGATATTTTTGGGATCGGGCTGCACGCCGCAGCAGGCCATGTTGGCTTTATATACATTATTATTATTATGTGGATCGGGGTTGCCCGCCTGCAGCAGGCCTTATCGGCTTTATATAGCACGTGAGTTGTTCGCGCGGATTCAGTTATTTATATAGCACGTGAGTTGTCCGTGCGGATCCAGCTATTTATATTATAGCATGTGAGTTGTCCGTGCAGCACATGAGTTGTTCGTGCGGTTTATAGCGCTTGGGCTGAAGGAGCCCCTCCGGAGTCTGTACACCCCCCCCCTCCCCAGTGAGCACATGTATCTACTGAGTGCAAGTCCCGAGTGCCGAGCGATTGGGAGGATTGAGTGACTGTGAGGACTGAGTGATGGGGATGACTGAGTGAATTGATACTTTGAGAGTATGCATATGGTATTATCACTGAGATACATTGCATTGACATGCACACATGACATACATGCATAGAGATGTATTTTTCTCGTGTTGTACGGTATCACGTTATTCATGACTTCTCACACATACTAGCCTATGGGCATAATGATGCATTTTTCACTGGCTATCTGGAAAGAAAATGAAACATCTTATTTATTGTGGAAATGATTTTTGGGAAAATTACTGTTTTCAACTTACTCATATTTTTGGCAACTTTGGTAAATGATTTGGGTTTTCATTGATGTACTTGAAAGGTAGAACTATTTTCAGAAATCATGTTTTGTTGAGCATTTGATCGTTGAGTTACTTCTGGTATTACTTTTTTTATTTTGTTATGAACTATTGTTGGTTATTGAAATTGGACCCGACCTTGGTACAAGCTCGTCACTACTTTCAACCTAAGGTTAGGTTTGTTACTTATTGAGTTCCTGGGGTCAGTTGTACTCATACTACACTTCTGTACCATGCGTGCAGATATTGGATGTTGATGTTGCTGTACTCGATGAGATATGGAATTGAAGATGTACTTGTGTTTCGGTTGTAGCTGCCTCTTGTTCATGGTAGCTTTAGATTTATAAGAATCTTTTTATGTACATTTCGAATAGATGATGTATTTATTTCATACTAGTTTTGTAAATTCTAACTTAGAAGCTTATGATTTGTACTACCAGTCCTTGGGGAATGTATAAGATTTAGATATTTTCTTTTACTTAATTATCTTGTTAAATTACATTGGAATTGGATAGTGAATAGTTGGCTTACCTCACGAGTTGGGTTAGGTACCATCACAACTAGTTGGATTTTGGGTCGTGACACACAGGCCATCTTCAGCTACTGATATTCAGAGTTTTCTTGGCTTGGCTGGTTATTATCGTCGCTTTGTGGAGGGCTTCTCGTCTATTGCATCGCCTTTGACTAAATTGACCTATAAAGGTGCTCCATTCAGGTGGTCGGATGAGTGTAAAGAGAGCTTTCAGAAGCTCAAGACTGCCTTGACCACAACTCTAGTTCTAGTTTTGCCTTCAACTTCAGGCTCTTATATAGTGTATTGTCATGCTTCTCGAATTGGTATTGGGTGTGTCTTAATGCAGGAGGGTAGAGTGATTGCTTATGCTTCGCACCAGTTGAAGCCACATGAAAAGAACTACCCCGTCCATGATTTAGAATTGGCAGCCATTGTTCATGCATTGAAGATTTGGAGACATTATCTCTATGGTGTGTCTTGTGAGGTATTTAAAGATCATCGGAGTCTTCAGCACTTATTCAAACAGAAGAATCTGAACTTGAGGCAGCGGAGATGGTTGGAGCTGCTGAAGGATTATGATATTACTATTCTGTATCATCCCGGGAAGGCCAATATGGTGGCCGATGCCTTGAGTAGAAAGGCGTTGAGTATGGGTAGCCTTGCATTCAATCCTGTTGGTGAAAGGCCTTTTGCAGTTGATGTTCAGACCTTGGCCAACCAGTTTGTTAGATTGGATATTTCGGAGCCGAACCGAGTTTTGGCTTGTATGGTTTCCCAGTCTTCTCTTTATGATCGTATCAGAGAACGCCAATAAGATGACCCCTATCTGCTTGTCCTTAAGGATATGGTTCAGCACAGTGATGCCAAGGAAGTCACCATTGAGGATGACAGTGTATTACGAATGTAGGGTAGGTTAAGTGTGCCTAATGTAGATGGTTTGCATGAGTTGATTCTCCAGGAGGTTCACAGTTCACGGTACTCCATTCATCCAGGTGCCGCAAAGATGTATCAGGATTTGAGGCAGCACTATTGGTGGAGGTGAATGAAGAAAGATATAATTGGGTTTGTAGCTCGGTGTTTAAATTGTCAACAGGTGAAGTACGAACATCACAGATCGGGTGGATTACTTTAGAGACTTGAAATTCCGGAGTGGAAGTGGGAGCATATTACCATGGACTTCGTAGTTGGGCTCCCATAGACTTTGAGGAAGTTTGATGTTGTTTGGGTGATTGTAGATCGGTTGAACAAGTCCGCGCATTTTATTCCAGTTGGTACTAATTATTCTTCAGAGCGGTTGGCTGAGATTTATATCCGTGAGATTGTTCTCCTAAACAGTGTGCAAGTGTCCATCATTTCAGATCGGGGTACGCCATTTACATCAAAGTTTTGGAG
The DNA here is from genome assembly GCF_000390325.3 of Nicotiana tomentosiformis. NCBI lineage: Eukaryota > Viridiplantae > Streptophyta > Magnoliopsida > Solanales > Solanaceae > Nicotiana > Nicotiana tomentosiformis. The sequence goes on from NC_090817.1 coordinate 129,893,220, forward strand.
GGCAGTACAGTGAGAATTAGGTACAAAGGTTTAGCTGAGTACAACATTTCACCCTCAGACGAACAGACAGTCCGAGCTCACTATTCAGATATTGGAATATAAGCTTCGCGCTTCTGTTATAGATTTTGGGGGTTCTTGGGATCAATTACTGCCACTGGCAGAGTTTGCTTACAATAATAGCTACCAATCGAGCATTCAGATGGCTCCGTATGAGGCTTTATATGGGAGATGGTGTCGGTCTCCAGTGGGTTGGTTTGAGCCGGGTGAGACTAGACTATTGGGTACTGATTTGGTTCAGGATGCTTTGGAGAAGGTTAAATTGATTCAGGAGCGGCTTCGCACGACGCAGTCTAGATAGAAGAGTTATGCCGACCGGAAGGTCCGTGATGTTGCATACATGATGGGGGAGAAGGTTTTGCTCAAGATTTCTCCCTTGAAGGGTGTGTTGAGGTTCGGGAAAAAGGGAAGGTTGAGCCCTCGGTATATTGGGCTGTTTGAGCTGCTTAAGAAGATTGGAGAAGTGGCTTATGAACTTGTATTGCTTCCTGGTCTATCAAGAGTTAATCCAGTGTTTCATGTATCTATGCTCCGGAAGTATGTTGGGGATCCGTCTCATATTTTGGATTTCAGCACAGTGCAGTTGGATGGTAATTTGACTTATGATGTGGAGCCGGTAGCCATTTTAGACCGCCAGATTCGAAATTTGAGATCAAAGAACATAACTTCGGTGAAAGTGCAGTGGAGAGGCCAGCCAGTCGGAGAAGCTACTTGGGAGACTTAGCGGGAGATGCAGAGCAAATATCCACACCTATTTGAGACTCCAAGTATAATTCTAAACCCGTTCGAGGACGAACATTTGTTTAAGAGGGGGATAATGTAACGACCCGGCCGGTCGTTTGGAGTATTACAACCCCGTTCCCCTATTTACTGCTCATTTTGTGCTTTACAGTTGTTATGTGACTTGTCGGAGTAATTGGTTCGGGTCCGGGAGGTTTTGGAATGTATTGAGATACTTAGTCTCAAGGATGAAAGCTTAAGTTGAAATAGTTGACCGGATATTAACTTGTGTGTAAACAACTCCGGAATAGAGTTTTTATAATTCCCATTTTCTAGCCTAACTTCCCACCTTTCACGTCCCTTTCCCTCACGTCTCCTCACAACACACACCTCACTTTCCACTTCCCCCTTTTTTCTCTTTAACAACTCACACATCATACTATATTATATAATTGGCTTTTATCATTAGGGGTGGGGGACAAAAAGGAAAAAAAACAATTGAGTAAGTGAAAAAGCGAAAAAGAGAGAATTGAGAGCCGGACAAAAAGAAAAGAGTGAGCAGTGTTTTCCACCCAAAAGAACATTTTGTTTTCATCACCATTCTCATGCTTAACTCTTTATCATGTGAAGGCAATGATAGCTCATGTTTTTCAGCCATAGATCATCTTTATAACCTCACTGTTTTGTCACCTAAAACCAGCTCCAAACCAATACAACAACACTACCAAAAACTCCTCCAAAGCAGCCACAAAAGGTAGTTATGAAACAGCCCAAATCAGTTACCAAATAGCCCCAAAAACAGCACCAAACCACCACCAAAAATCAACTCAAAAACTGTCCCATAAAAAAAAAACCGTCGAGCTCCACCTGAACTTGAGATTCGAGGCGTTTGGAGGTCGATACGCGAGGCAAATGCATTGCAGAGTAAAGAATTGCATGGGTTGAGATAAGTAGCACTTCTAAACTTGGTTCTGAGGGTATGAATCCCTGAATTTGGTATTATATAAATTGTTTGGAGGTGACACACATGATAGTTGACGAGCGTGTGGACGTGCACCATAGAAATTGTGACTTGAATAAATTCTGTGAAGTTGTAAAGTTAAAGAATCATGTTATTATCTGAATATTTTTCCACATGGTAGGAAAATTGAGCTGAGACCCTTATTAAAGATCATAATAAGGCTATATGCCTATATTTTGGGACCCACAAGGTCGTGTCGCTGTTGAATTTAATTGTTTTAAAATGTATATTTCATATTCAGTCATGTTTATCCATTATGAGGATATTAATGGGATCGGGGCTGCCCGCCTGCAGCAGGCCATATTGGCTTTATATATATTATTACTATATAGAATGGGGATGCCCGCCTGCAGCAGACCTTATGGGCTTTATTATTATACAGATCGGGACTGCCCGCCTACAGTAGGCCATATCGGATTTATATCACGCTTGAGCTGAAGGAGCCCCTCCGGAGTCTGTACATACCCACAATGAGCGTAGATGATTTATATTAGGGATGGACTTCCCAGGGTATGCACTTGCCTTACTTATTTATATTTGTGATGAATTTCCCTTGACATGGATTTTGTCCGAATCATTATAATTTGGGGATAAATTTACCCCTAGGCTAGATTTGGCTTTATACGGTACTGAGTCACTGACTGTCAGTTGATGCATATATATACGGGATAGAATATCCCTGGGCTGGATTGGCCATAAACAATACCGAATGACCAAATGATTAGTGACCAGTAGTACATGAGGTCTTGCCACTGAGATGTCATATTCCTCATATCATGCAATATTGATCGATTTTGCTTGTACTGAGTTTAACTGTTGAACTTGAAAGCATGACTACATTTTGTACCATTATTTATATACTGGACTGTACCTGCGGAGCTCGTCACTACTTTCAGCCCAGAGCTTAGTCTTGTTACTTATTGAGTTGATTGTACTCATATTACACTATGCACCTCGTGTGCAGATCCAGGTACGTCCGGACATGGCGACTGTTAGATCTCAGAGTGTTATCAGTTGGCGACTATCAAGGTAGTTGCTTGGCGTCCGCTGACCTTGACTCTCTTCCTTTCAGTTATTGTACTGTTCTATATTTTCAGACAGTATTTTTATCAATCAGACTTTGTTATCATTTAGATGCTCATGTACTCAGTGACACCGGATTTTGGGAGTGTTTTGTATCTGTAATTGTGAGGTTTTCTATTGAAATCAAATATTATGTTTTTAACCTTAAAAGAAATTGTGGTTATTTGAGATTGTCGGCTTGCCTAATATGAGATTGGCGCCATCACGACAGGTGAGATTTTTGGGTCGTGACAATAAGGAAGGCAAAATTGATAATATGGCATGATATACTTATGGCTAAGTGTCAAACGATCGAAATAATTGCCCGGAGTTCTAGAGATATATTAGATATTAATGAACCGTTTGTTAGAAAATTAATGGTTTGGGAAGTGATTTATGTCAAGTACTACCAGTAGTTCCAAAATCGTCAAAAATCAGACACTGTAAATAGCTAGCTTGTCAAAGTTATACTTCTAGCCTCAAATGAAAAAGATTCAACTAACAAGAAATATAAAGTAAGAACAGATCCAGTATTCAATGTCTTCTTGCTTCGCATCAGAAACGAAGAAGAGCATCCAATAAAAGATGATTTGGTTCTTCCTAAACACTTGATTATCTATCCCAATAGTAATAGTAGTGCATTTAATAAGAGAAATATTTCTATCATTAGTTAAAACGCAATTTGTGCAAATCACATGATAGAATTAAAAAGATATCTTAGCTAGAAGAAATAAATATGTTGATCAACTAAATAAAAGTTTGATTGCAAAATTTTATAGTAAAAACAAAATATTTTTTTATTTTTGACTCAGCAGAAAATGATACCAATAACTACTACTAAAGAAGAATATTTAAATACTTTAATACCAAATGAACTTCTACCAAACATGTGTGATGTCAAGTTTATTATTTCTTACGTATGTTAATGTCACCGTTTATATAATAGACTAAGTTAAAATTGATCTTCCATTGTATATAGGTTAATTTTGAAGAAAAATATGCCCATCATACTACTGAAAAACTTAGATACGCCAAATAGTTTATATAGTACACATGTGGTATATAGAAGTTTTGACAATAACGTCATACATGCAAAAATTATGATACTGGTCAATGTGCTTCTAAGTATATTCTTATCCCTGAATTCAACTTTCGTTTTCCGAAACTAAAGAATAACCTTTTAAATTTGTGTGAAAATAAGTTTTAGTATGTTTATGTTTTGCAAATATAATAAATAAAGCACAAGGACAAACGTCCTAAATATTGGACTATATTTACCGCAATATATTTTCTTGCACGAATAATTATAAGTTGCACTTTCAAGAGGGATATCAAGATCGACAACAAGAGTTCTGGTTAGGGCAGAGCAACCAAAGAATTAGGAGGAAAATACACAAAAAATAATTGTCCACAAAGAAGTGTTCTGTCACAACCTGAATTTCCAACCTTCGGACCGTGATGGCGCCTAACATTTCACTTGCTAGGCAAGCCAACGTTAGAATAATATTAACCAATTTTTAAATTTATTAATAACAAAGAACAATTGCGGAAGTAAAATCTGAAATATATTGAATAATTCATAACAACAACGGTGACTAAATACAATCCCAGAATTTGGTGTCACAAGTGCACGAGCTTCTAGAATAAATACAAATAAAGATCTAAATAAAAGAAAGTTGTCTGGAAATAAACACATAGCTAACGTAAAATAGACAGGAACTTCAGAACTACGGATGCTGTGCAGTTATACCTCAAGTCTCCTCCGAGTAGCTGAAATTCGAGCAAGTCTATAGTACGCCACTGGGACCAACTCTGAAATCTACACAAGAAGTGCGGAGTGTAGTATCAGTACAACCGACCCCATGTACTGGTAAGTGCCGAGCCTAACCTCGACGAAGTAATGACGAAGCTAAGGCTGGTCACTTACATTAACTTGTATGCAATATTAGTAACAACAACAAATAATAAAAATAAATCAGGTAACTCATTTATAATAATTGAAGCCAACTCAACAGTCGTAACTAATTATCATTTTTATCAATTTCCGTTGCAGCGTGCAACCCGCTCCTCTAATATATTCATTTTAATCAAGTTTGTTGCGGCGTATAACCCGATTCCCATATATATATAACCTGATCCCCCAATATATATATATATATATCGACTTTTAAATAAGTCTGTTACGGCGTGCAACCCGATCCTCCAATATGGACTTTTAATACGTCTGTTGCGGCGTGCAACCCGATCCTCCAATATGGACTTTTAAAAAGTCTGTTGCGGCGTGCAACCCGATCCTCCAATATGGACTTTTAATAAGTCTGTTGCGGCGTGCAACCCGATCCTCCAATATATCCATTTCAATCAATTCTGTTGCGGCGTGCAACCCGATCCTCCTATATATCTATTTACCAACTGTTATAGAAGCAATTTCCCTAATAAATGCAACAATTAGTATAAAATTATAAGACAACAAGCATACAATAATTATGATTTAATTATGAAACAAACAATGACAAATAGCAAATTATTATGGAAATCAAGGAGAAAATAGGCATTTTAATATTTAATATGCTAAATGTCAAATAACAATTAATACACATAATTCAAATAACATGTAACAATTAATGCAGGAATTCAAGAATTAATATTTGACGAAGAATAAGAGAGAAATAATTATTATAATAATTAATTCATGATTTAAAACGATTTATGATTTTTCAAGTAATTATGCAAACAATTAATTTGACGACGTATAGACACTCGTCACCTCGCCTATACGTCGTTCACATGCATTTCACATAACAAATAGTTTAATGGTTCTATTCCCTCAAGTCAAGGTTAACCACGACACTTACCTCGCTTTGCAAATTCCAATCAATTACTCAACCATAACTTTTCCTTTTAAATTTATCTCCAAAATCTTCAAATCTATTCACAAACAATTCGATATATTAAATACGAACCATAGGAATTAATTCCATATGAATTTACTAATTTTCCGGATAATAATCCAAAATTAATTAAAATATTCGACAGTGGGACCCACATCTCAAATCCCGAAAAACTCACGAAATCCGAACACCCGTTCCGCTACGAGTTCAATCATACAAAAATTATCCAATTCCGATATCAAATGGACCTTCAAATCTTAAGTTTTTATTTTTGGAAGATTTATAAAAATATGATTTTTCTTCCATAAATTCACGGATTCATGATATAAATGAGTATGGAATCATGAAATATAATCAATATAGGATAAGGAACACTTACCCCCATGTTTTGCCGTGAAAATCGCCCAAGAATCGCCTTACTCGAGTTCAAAAATTGGAAATGGTTGAAAATGGGTCGAAACCCCATTTCCCGAACTTAAGTTCTGTTTCTGGGATTTTTACCCTTCGCGAACGCGGTCAGTGCCTTGTGTTCGCGAAGCACAAAATTTGTGCTGCCCAATTTTACTCTTCGCGAACGCGAAGCTTGCCTGGCTTGGCCTTCGCGAACGCGAGATGCCCTTCGCGAACGCAAAGGAAATTTCCTGGTTAGCCTCCTTTCCTTCACGAACGTGAAGCTTTGCACCTCAAGCCTTCGTGAACGCGTTCACTCTGTCGCGAACGCGAAGCACAAAACGTACACACCAGAATCCTAAAGTCTGCAGAAAACCAGATTTCCTAAGTCCGAAATCATCCCGTAGCCCATCTGAAACTCACCCGAGCCCTCGAGGCTCCAAACCAAACATGCACACAAGTCCTAAAATATCATACGAACTTGCTCGCGCGATCAAATTGCCAAACTAACACCTAGAGCTACGAATCGGACACCAAATCAAAGGAAATTTTCAAGAAAACTTTAAAACTTATATTTTTACAACCGGACGTCCGAATCACGTCAAATCAACTCTGATTCTCACCAAATTCAGCAGACAAGTTATAAATATTATAGTGGACCTATACCAGGTTCCGGAACCAAAATACGGACTCGGGGTCAATAAATCCAACATCAGTAATTTCTTAAAAATCATTAAGTTTTCAAGCTTTTAATTTTTCATCAAAATTCCATATCTCGGGCTAGGAACCTCGGAAATCGATTCCGGGCATACGCCCAAGTCCCAAATCATGATACGGACCTACCAGAATTGTCAAAATACTGATCCGTGTCCGTTTGCTCAAAATGTTGACCAAAGTCAACTCAATTGAGTTTTAAAGCTCTATTTCACATTTTAATCCATTTTTCACATAAAAACTTTCCGTAAAATTATACGGACTGCGCACGCAAGTCAAGAAATGATAAATGCTGCTTTTCGAGGTCTTAGAACACATAATTACCTATAAATTTAAAGATGACATTTTGGGTCATCACATTCTCCACCTCTAAAACAAACGTTCGTCCTTGAACGGAGTTAGAAAATAAATACCTGAGCTGGTGAATAAATGTGGATATTTACTCCGCATGTACGACTCGGACTCCCAGGTAGATGCCTCTACCGGCTGACCACTCCATTACACCCGAACTGAAGGATAGCTCTTAGACCTCAACTGACGGACCTGCCGGGCTAGAATAGCCACCGGCTCCTCCTCGTAAGTCAAATCTTTGTCCAATTGGACTGAACTGAAATCTAACACATGGGACGGATCACCATGATATTTTCGGAGCATAGACACATGGAACACCGGATGAACTGCTGATAAACTAGGTGGTAATGCAAGCCTGTAGGCTAATTCACCCACCCTTTCAAGAATTTCAAAGGGTCCGATATACCTAGGGCTCAACTTGCCCTTCTTTGGAACCATCTGAATGCTCGACTGGTAGCTATTATTATACGCAAACTCCACAAGTGGCAAGAAATGATCCCAAGAACCTCCAAAGTCTATAACACAAGCATGAAGCATATCTTCTAATATCTAAATAGTACGCTCTGACTGTCCGTCTGTTTGTGGATGAAATACTATACTCAATTCCAACCGCGTGCCTAACTCACACTGTACAACCCTCCAAAAATGTGAAGTAAACTATGTAACTCGATCTGAAATAATTGACATGGGCACACCGTGAAGGCGGACAATCTCACGAATGTAAATTTCAGCTAACCTTTCTGAAGAATAGGTAACTACCACTGGAATGAAATGTGTTGATTTGGTTAACCTATCCACAATGACCCAAACTGCGTCAAATTTTCTCTGAGTCTGTGGGAGTCCAACAACAAAATCCATAGTGATACGCTCCTACTTCCACTCAGGAATTTCTAACTTCTAAAGCAAACCACCAGGTCTCTGATGCTCGTATTTAACTTGCTGATAATTCAGACACCGAGCTACATATGCAACTATATCCTTCTTCATTCTCCTCCAACAATAATGTTGCCGTAAATATTGATACATTTTAGCGGCACCTGGATGAATAGAATACCTGGAACTGTGTGCCTCTTCAAGAATTAATTCACAAAGCCCATCCACATTAGGCACACAAATACGACCCTGCATTCGTAGAACTCCATCTTCCCCCACAACAACCTGTTTAGCATCACTATGCCGCACCGTGTCTTTAAGAACAAGTAAATGAGGATCATCATACTGCCTCTCTCTGATATGCTCATATAAAGAAGGCCGAGCAACTGTGCAAGCTAGAACCTGACTGGGTTCTGAAACATCTAACCTCACGAACGGATTAGCCAAAGTCTGAACATCTGTAGCTAATGGCCTTTCACCAAATGGAATATACGCAAGACTACCCATACTCACAGTCTTTCTACTCAAAGCATCGGCCACCACATTAGCCTTTCCGGGGTGATACAAAAATGGTGATATCATAGTCTTTCAACAATTCCAACCATCCTCTCTGCCTCGAATTAAGATCTTTTTGTTTGAACAGGTACTGAAGGCTACGATGATCAGTAAATACCTCACACGAGACACCGTAGAGGTAATGCCTCCAAATCTTCAACGCATGAACAATGGCTTCCAGTTCTAAGTCATGAACAGGATAATTCTTCTAGTAAACCTTCAACTGCCGCGACGCATATGCAATCACCCAGCCATCTTACATTAATACTGCACCAAACCCAATGTGAGATGCATCACAATATACTGTATACGATCCTGAACATATGGGTAATACCTACACTGGCGTCGTAGTCAAAGCAGTCTTGAGTTTCTGAAAACTCAACTCACACTCGTCTGACCATCTGAATGGGACACTTTTCTGGGTCAGTCTGGTCAATAGGCTTGCTATAGATGAAAACCCTTCCACGAACCGACGATAATAACCTGCTAAACCTAGGAAACTCCTAATCTCTATAACTGAAGTAGGTCTAGGCCAATTCTGAACAGCCTCAATCTTCTTAGGATCCACCTTTATGCCTTCTGCCGATACAACATGCCCCAAAAAGGCAACTGAGTCTAACCAAAACTCATATTTTGAAAACTTGGCATATAACTGATTATTCTTCAAAGTGTGAAGCACACTTCGAAGATGCTGCTCATGTTCCTCTCGACTGCTGGAGTAAATCAAGATATCATCAATGAATACAACTACAAAAGAATCCAAATAAGGCTTGAACACCCGATTCATCAAATCCATAAATGCTGCTGGGGCATTTTTCAACCAAAATGATATCACTAAGAATTCGTAATGCCCAAACCAAATATGAAAAGCTATTTTAGGGACATCAGATGCCCTAATCTTCAACTGATGGTAACCAGACCTCAAATAAGTCATCAATTCTTGGCAGCGGATATTTATTTTTGATTGTGGCCTTGTTCAACTGCCGACAATCTATACACATCCGCATAGAGCCATCTTTCTTCTTTACAAATAATACTGGTGCACCCCAGGGTGAGACACTAGGTCTAGTGAATCCATGATCAAGCAAGTCTTCTAACTGCACTTTTAATTCTTTCAACTCTGGTGGGGCCATACGATATGGTGGAATAGAAATGGGCTGAGTGCCTGGAGCCAAATCAATACAGAAGTCAATATCTCTGTCGGGTGGCATCCCCAACAAATATGCAGGAAATACTTCTTGAAATTCACGAACAACTGGTACTGAGTCCATAGAAGGAACATCCGCACTGGGATAGCGAATATAAGCCAAATAGGCTAGAAACCCTTTCTCTACCATACGTCAAGCTTTCATATAAGAAATAACCCTGCTGGCAGAATGACTAGGAGTTCCTTTCCACTCTAACCAAGGTAACCCCGGCATGGCTAGAGTCACTTTCTTGGCATGACAATCCAATATAGCATGATAAGGTGATAGCCAATCCATACCCAAGATGACATCAAAATCTACTATATCAAGAAGTAGAAGATCCATACTAGTCTCAAGATTACCAATAGTAATCACACACGAACGATAGACTTGATCTACTACAATAGAGTCTCCCACCGGTGTAGATACACACACAGAAGCACTCAGAGAATCACAAGGCACAACCAAATATAAAGTAAAATAGGAGGACATATAGGAATAAGTAGATCCTGGATCAAATAGAACTGAAGCATCTCTATGGCAAACTGGAATAATACCTGTGATCACAGCATCGGATGACTCGACCTCAGGCCTAGCTGGAAAAGCATAAAATTGGGGCTGGGCCCCACCACTCTGAATTGCGTCCCTGGGACAACCTCTAACTGGATGGCCTCCACCTCTAATGGTCTGACCTCCACCTCTAATGGCCAGACACCTACCTCTAGCTGGCTGAGCAGATGGTGAAGCAACCGGTGCCGGTATGATGGCACGAGAATATTGCCAAGATTTGTTACTCGCCAATCTAGGGCAATACCTCCTGATGTGACCAATGTTCCCACACTCATAATACCCATCCTGATATCGTGGCTGCTAAAGCTGAAGCTGACCCAAATGGGCCGGATAACTGCTGTAGTAACTCTGGAGTGGTGGTGCACTGATAGGAGCAGAATGTGCACTGAATGCTGGTTTCCCAGAGTAAGGCATAATAGGACCGTGACTCCCTGAAGTACCAGGAGATGCATGAAGTGCTGAATGAAATGGTCTGGGAGGATAACCCCTACCAAAATTACCCCTGCCTCCAGACGAGGCACCACTGAAACCACCGAATTGACGAGGCCTCTTATCAGACCTCTGTCATCTCTCATATGCAAGAACCATCTCGATCCTTCTTGTGACATTAGCAGCTGCCTGAAAAGAAATCTCATGCCCGGTCTCCATGGCCATCTGAAGTCTGATAGGGTGAGTGAGTCCCTCAATAAACCTCCTTACTCTCTCTCCCTCCGTAGGTAGTAAAAGGAAAGCATGACGGGCCAAATCCACAAAACGGGACTCATATTGAATAACGTGCATACTGCCCTGCTGTAGACGCTCAAATTTCTTAAGGAATTTCTTTCTTAGTATGATAGGTAGGAACTTCTCCAGAAATAACTGAGAGAATTGCTCCCAGGTAAGTGCAGGCGATCTGACTGGTCTGGTCAATGTATAATCTCTCCACCATCTCTTGGCGGAACCCGTCATTTGAAATACAACAAAATCAACCACATTGGTCTCAACTATACCCATGTTCCGCAGCACCTCGTGGCAGCGTTCAAGATAATCCCGTGGGTCCTCAGAAGGTGTACCACTGAAGTGAACTGGAAAGAGCTTAGTAAGCTTATCCAGTCTCAATAAGGTTTCAAAAGACATGGCGAGCCTATCACCGGTCTGTGCCGCAACAACTGGCTGAACTACCCCAACTGGAGGGGCTGCTGGAGCCTGATTCTGGGGAGCCACCTGCTCTGGAGTGGTAGTAGTGGGAGTTTGTGCTCCTCCCCCATCCTGTGAGATGACTGGTGCCACTGGAAATATACCATTCTAGGCCACTCCCTCCATAAGACTTACCAAACGGACTAGAGCGTCCTAAAGTTTTGGAGTGGCTATGAATCCTTTCGGGACCTGAACTGGTCCAACTGGTACATTCTGAACTGGAAATTCCTCCTGAAGATCCACCTGAGATTCTATAACAGGTGCAGCTGCTCGAGCTTTGGACTGAGCTCTACCTCGGCCTCTGCCTCGGCCTCTAGCACGACCTCGACCTCGACCTCTAGCCATAGTTGTCACCGGGGGCTCTAGTCCCTGTCCATCGATAGAGGTATTACGTGTTCTCACCATCTGCGAGAGAATAAGAGTAGAATGATACAATCATTGATGATAGAATAAATTCGCATGACATAATAAGAAAGAAGTGATATTATTCCTAAACTTTATAGCCTCTGAGAGATAAGTACAGACGTCTCCGTACCGATCCTTCAGACTCTACTAAGCTTGTTCGTGACTCGTGAGACCTATGTAACCTAGTGCTCTGATACCAACTTTTACGACCCGAAATGCCCACTTTCGGATCGTGATGGCGCCTAACATTTCACTTGCTAGGCAAGATAACGTTAGAATAATATTAAGCAATTTTTAAATAATTTTTAAATTTATTAATAACAAAGAACAATTGCGAAAGTAAAATCTAAAATATAGTGAATAATCCATAAAAACAATGGTGACTAAATACCATCCCAGAATTTGGTGTCACAAGTACACGAGCTTCTAGAGTAAATACAAATAAAGGTCTGAATAAAAAAAGCTGTCTGGAAACAAACACACAGTTAAAGTAAAATAGACGGGAACTTCAGAACTGCGGACGCTGTGCAGTTATACCTCAAGTCTCCTCCGAGTAGCTGAAATCCGAGCAAGTCTATAGTACACCGCTGGGACCAACTCCGAAATCTGCACAAGAAGTGCAGAGTATAGTATCAGTACAACCGACCCCATGTACTGGTATGTGCTGAGCCTAACCTTGACGAAGTAGTGACGAGGCTAAGGTGGGTCACTTACATTAACCTATACGAAATATTAGTAACAACAACAAATAATAAAAATAAATCAGGTATCTCATTTATAATAAATGAAGCCAACTCAACAGTCATAACCAATTATCATTTTTATCAATTTTCATTGCAGCGTGCAACCCGCTCTTATAATATATTCACATTCCATTCTGTTGCAACCCCCAATATATATATATATATATATATATATATATATATATATATATATATATATATATATGTATATCGACTTTTAAATAAGTCTGTTGCGACGTGCAACCCCATCCTCCAATATGGACTTTTAATAAGTTTGTTGCGGCGTGCAACCCGATTCTCCAATATATCCATTTCATTCAATTCTATTGCGGCGTACTACCCGATCCTCCAATATATCCATTTACCAACTCTTATAGAAGAAATTTCCCCAATAAATACAACAATTAATATAAAATTATAAGACAACAAGCATACAGTAATTATGATTTAATTATGAAACAAACAATGACAAATAGCAAATTATTATGGAAATCAGGGAGAAAATAGGCAGTTTAATATTTAATATGCTAAATGACAAATAACAATTAAGACACATAATTCAAATAGCATGTAACAATTAATGCAGGAATTCAAGAATTAATATTTGACAAAGAATACGAGAGAAATAATTATTATAATAATTAATTCATGATTTAAAACGATTTATAATTTTTCAAGTAATTATGCAAACAATTAATTTGACGACGTATAGACATTCGTCACCTCGCCTATACGTCGTTCACATGCATTTCACATAACAAATAGTTTAACGGTTCTATTCCCTCAAGTCAAGGTTAACCACGACACTTACCTCGCTTTGCAAATTCCAATCAATTACTCAACCATAACTTTTCCTTTTAAATTTGTCTCCAAAATCTTCAAATCTATTCACAAACAATTCGATATGTTCAATACGAATCATAGGAATTAATTCCATATGAATTTACTAATTTTTCGGATAATAATTTGAAATTAATTAAAATATTTGATAGTGGGACCCACGTCTCAAATCCCGAAAAAACTCATGAAATACGAACACCCGTTCTGCTACGAGTTCAATCATACAAAAATTATCCAATTCAGATATCAAATGGACCTTCAAATCTTAAGTTTTTGTTTTTGGAAGATTTATAAAAATATGATTTTTCTTCCATAAATTCACGGATTCATGATATAAATGAGTATAGAATCATGAAATATAATCAATATAGGATAAGGAACATATAACCCAATGTTTTTCCGTGAAAATCGCCCAAGAATCGCCTTATCCGAGCTCAAAAATTGGAAATGGTTGAAAATGGGTTGAAACCCCATTTCGAGAACTTAAGTTTTGTTTCTGGGATTTTTACCCTTTGCGAACGCGGTCAGTGCCTCGCGTTCGCGAAGCACAAAATTTGTGCTACCCAATTTTACACTTCACGAACATGAGGGCTACTTCGCGAACGCGAAGCTTGCTTGGCTTGGCCTTCGCGAATGCGAAGGAAATTTCTTGGTTAGCCTCTTTTCCTTCGGGAACGCGAGGCTTCGATCGCGAACGCAAAGCTTTGCACCTCAAGCCTTCACGAACGTGTTCACTATGTCGCGAACGCGAAGCACAAAATGTGCCAGTCTCAATTTTCTCTTCGCGTTCGCGAACGAGAAGAAGAACACACCAGAAGCCTGAAGTCTGCAGAAAACCAGATTTCCTAAGTTCGAAATCATCCCGTAGCCCATCTGAAACTCACCCGAGCCCTTGAGGCTCCAAACCAAACATGCACACAATGCCCAAAACATCATACGAACTTGTTCGCGTGATCAAATCGCCAAACTAACACCTAGAACTACGAATCGAATACCAAATCAAAGGGAATTTTCAAGAAAACTTTAAAACTTATATTTTTACAACCGGACGTCCGAATCAAGTCAAATCAACTCCGATTCTCACAAAATTCGGCATACAAATCATAAATATTATAGTGGACCTATACCGGGCTCCAGAACTAAAATACGGATCGGGGTCAATAAATCCAACATCAGTAATTTCTTAAAAATCATTAAGCTTTCAAGCTTTTAAGTTTTCATCAAAATTCCATATCTCGGTCTAGGGAACTCGAAATTCGATTCCGGGCATACGCTCAAGTCCCAAATCATGATACGGACCTACCGGAATTGTCAAAACACTGATCCATGTCCGTTTGCTCAAAATATTGACCAAAGTCAACTCAGATGAGTTTTAAAGTTCTATTTCACATATTAATCCATTTTTCACATAAAAACTTTCCGGAAAGTCGAGGAATGATAAATGGTGCTTTTCGAGTTCTTAGAATACAGAATTACTTATTAAATTTAAAGATGACATTTTGGGTCATCACATGTTCGTTAAGATACCATCACATTAAAATATTTTTAAACTATAATACATAATTATCTAACTAACATGACAAAATTGATCATTTGTGTAAGTTTTGATAATATTATTTTATTTTAAATTCATGTATTATGCTAATGTAATAATATTTTTTGGTATTTAGATGATCGTTGTATTATTAAACATCAAATTTCTCTCATTAATTAAATTTTATTATTCCTTCATATAAATAAATGTTTAAATCATCACGTGTCATTATTAACGTGCAACGCACGTTCATAGATACTATTATTATTATAAAAGCATGAATAAAATATTGGATTACAAAAATAACCTTTTAATATTAAGCATATAACTCACAATAAAAGGACACAATCAAAATTCTAGACATTAACCATGTAATCCTATTAGTTTTAGGACATAATACTATAAGTTAGTAATCCTACATGATTATCTCTAGGAATTCTATTATATAATTATTTTCGAGCATAAATACATAATACTATATATTAGCATGTAAACCTAATACTTTTAGGAACATGTTAGATTTTCTATTAGTATAATTACTTTCAGGATATGGACATATTTTTAGCCATGTAATCCTATTACTTTTAGGATATACTTCTTAAAAACATTTCTATTACTAATTTAATTTGAAAACGTATTATATTGTCCAAATCCATTTAGAAACAGGAGAGCCTATATCTTGTAACTACCCGACTTATCGTTTTAAGAATTAACACCTCGTTCAACGACTTAAGGTCCCGGACAACTTCATAATATGTATTATGACCCGCGGGTGTGGTCGAGTTTGATTTTTGATAGATTGAGAATTTAATTGAAAGAGAAATTCTCATTTTGAAGCTTAAATGGAAAGAGTTGACCAAAGAGTTAACTTTTGAGCAAACAACGTCGGAATAGAATTTTGATGATGTCAATAGCTTCGTATGGTAATTTCTAACTTAGGCGCGTGTTCAGATTTAGACGTTTGTAGGACAATTCGATGCATTTTGGCGAAAGTTGGAAAATAAACGATTTTCGAAAAGTTCGATCGAAGGTTGAATTTTTGATAACGAGGTCGGAATCCGATTCTGGAAATTTGAATGGGTCCATTATGTCACTTATGACTTGTGTAAACAATTTGAGGTCAATCGGACTTGATTCGATAGGTTTCGGCATCGAATGTTGAAGTTAAAAATTTCATAATAGACTAAAGTTTCAAGTGAGTTCGCACAAGACCTAACTTCAAACAACCATACCTCTAATTATATGAAGATTTATATGATGTGTTACCTATCAAACGAAATGTCTATGTGTCTAGTTTCTAACGCTTTAAACCGCTTTACATTTGGACATTCCTACAAGAAGTTATGACCAAATTACCAAAGGCTGGAAAAATACAATTTTGCGACCAATTATGCGATCGCAAAACTGCTTCTACGACCGCAAACTGGTCACAGAATGGACCAGAAGAGCCCAGTTCTGGGCACCGATTTTGCGATCAATTTTGCGGCCCGCATACCAATTCTTCGGTCCATTATGCTACTGCAGACCTGCTTTCAGAGGGTTAATATTTCTATGTTCATAACCCGACCCCATTTTGATAAATAGGCTTTGGGCCTTATTTGGGGGTATTTTTCTGAGGGTTTTAGAGAGAGGTAAGAGCATTTTAGAGAGATAAGAATAGAACCTAACATTCTAATCACCCAATCTTCAAGAATCAAGGAAGCTAATCAGAAGATCTTCATCAAAGAGGTAAGATTCAACCCCTAGTCTTCAATTTCGAGTTTGGGGTAAAAGATTGATGATTGGGAGTATGATTCTTGGGTGTAAGAGTATTATGTATATATGCTTGTACCAATAAGGTTTGTGGGAAGATTGTTGAGATCAAATAAGTAAAGATTGGGTTGTGGAATGAAGGAAAACTTGTGGAAGAACCTTGTAACCAAATTTGCACACCTAGTGTTTGATTAACTGCTCAAAAAGCTGAAACCATGAAAATCTTCCTAGTTATGGTTCACTTTTGTTATGTTTATAAATAGATTGAAGTTGCTAGGATTTTCGGAACCTCGTAGTAATGTAAGGAAGGCTCAAGAAAGATTGGAGTAGTCTGAAGGTCAATTCACGTGAGAAAGCTATTTTGGAATATCGACCTAACTTCAAAAAGGTAAGTGTCTTGCTTAACCTAGAGTGGGGGAATTTCCCCTTAGGCATTGAGTCTTATGTGCAATTTGTATAATTGAAAATCATGTATGCGAGGTGACGAGTACGTACTTGGTTTATATGTGCAAATTTTATTGAGTTAAAGTCTTGAGCATATTGTGTAGTAAATTGGATAATTGTTGGCATATATTTAATCATCTATTTGTCGTGCCTAAATCCTTGTTGTTGATTATCTTGTTATATGACAAGTTGATATGATTGCTATTTGATTATTTATGAAATTTCGTGAATTTGCTGGTTTGATAATTATTGGAATTTAATTTCATTTTGGATTTTTCCTCTGCAAATAATTAATTAAATGAGCTTAAGAAGAGGTGTTTATATAATTATCAAAAATTTGGAGTTAATAAAGACTTTTCTTTATGTAGAATAATTTCTATCTCTGTTAATTATTTTTGGGTGTTGTACATATTGTGTGGAGCCTTCGCCTATTTGTTGTGAAATTAATTGACTTGGTTGTATCTTTGAAATTTTGGTTGTAGCCATTGGGCAAATTGTGATATGAATTGATTTTGTTATGTTGCCGTGATAATTTTCCGTATAAATTGTTGTGTTGTGTTAATTATTATTTTGAAGATATAAGGGTGGCATTTCACCTTTGATATTATGTGGGTATAAGGGTGGCATTTCATTGTGGTTATATTTGTTGGAATATTATATGGGCGGAGCGATAAGGGTGGCAATGGGAGCGATAAGGGTGACAATAGGAGCGATAAGGGTGGCTATTGATATTGTCTGGGCGGAGCGATAAGGGTGGCTATATGAGTGATAAGGGTGGCAATAGGAGTGATAAGGGTGGCTATTGTCAGGGACGATATGTGATGATGTGGGGTTGATGATTTTCATGTGATGTTGTAATATTCTTGTGTTTATTTTTATACCTTGTGCAATTTTTCTTATTGTTGGTAAATTGATGACAATCTGATTTATGTTGAAATTGAGAGAATGTGGCTATTGCCAGGCGGATTATAAAATGAAATGTGGGCACGAGGTGCCGTGAGTAAATAATGAGGATATTGGCACGTGAATTGTCCGTGCAGTTGTGATATGAAATGAGGGCACAAGATGCCGGGGAAAATATGATGATTTAATTATGGGCACGAGGTGCCGTGGAAATATGAAAAATGGGTTGAGACCCGTGTTTACGAAAAATATGGAAATGGGCTGAGACCCGTATATTTATGATTATGAAACGAGGTGTCACATGGTGACTTTTTAATTGAAAGGATTATATTCAAAATATATATATTTGAAAGGATTTTTATGTAGAATGTATTATATGAAAGAATTATATTTGAAAGGTAATTATTTGAGAAAATTATATTTGAAAGATAGTTATTTGAAAGAATTATATGTGAAACACATTTATTTGAAGGATTTGATTTATTGTGTGTAATTGTATTTATTAATTGTTAAGCGATATTAATGGTATTCTTGTTGTTTGTTGTGCATATTACTGGTTGTTTTATATTGCCCTTATTGTTATCTGCTTCCTATTATTTTGTATATTATATTGCACCGGCCATTAGACTAGTGAGTGTCTTGACTGTACCTTATCTCTACTCCACTGAGGTTAGTCTTGATACTTACTGGGCACCGACCATGGTGTACTCATACTACACTTCTACACATTTTTGTGCTGAGCCAGGTATTGGAGTAATTGGGCTTGAGAAGAGTTAAAGCGGGATCGTAAGAATTCAAGGTAGAGCTGCTTGGTCGCCGCAATCCCTTGGAGTCTTTTCATTTCATTGTACTGTTAATTTTTAATCGAACAATATTGTGTATTCGGTCCTCATAATCATTCCATGTATTCAGTTAGAGTTCGTGACTTAGTACTACCAGTCTTGGGAGGTTGTACATTCATATTTGTTCCGCTGTTAGTTTTGGTTACTTAATAAAAACAAATGACTCCAAAAAAAATGTAATTGAAATCGGCTTACCTAGTCTTAGAGACTAGGTGCCATCACGACGCCTGTGGTGGAATTTTTGGGTCGTGACAAGTTGGTATCATAGCTCTAGGTTCATAGGTTCTACGAGTCACGAACAAGTCTAGTAGAGTCTTGCAGATCGGTACGAAAATGTCTGTACTTATCTTCCAGAGGCTACAGAACTGTTAGGAAATTTCCATTTCTTTTATTCTTGTTGTGCAGAATTTGTTGAATTTGGAATTTGAACCTTTGTATCTCTATTCTCTCAAAGATGGTGAGGACACGTGCTACTGGGTTAGCTGAGCAAGCATATGCACATACTGCTAGGGCTGCAATAGGCCGGGGCCGAGGTAGAGGTCGAGGAAGGGCAAGTGCTACGAATAGAGCACCTATCAGAATAACAGTTGAGGAGCCACTAGTAGCTCCAGTTGGGGGACAAGTACCAGAAGCACCTGTTGTTATCCCAGGACTTCAGGAAACTTTAGCACAGCTCCTAAGTATGTTTGGTACATTAACTCATGCGGGATTGATCTCTGTTGCACCAAACATTCCGCAGATTGGGGGAGTAGCTCAAACACCTACCACAACTCCAGAGCAGCAGGTTCACGTTAGACAGGTTCCGAGTGTAGTACTGGTACAACCTGTTATTCCGGTTCGGCCTGAGGTCAGGACCGAGGCATCAGAAGAAGAACAAAAGAGACTTGAAAGGTTTAAGAAATATGATCCACCAACTTTCAGTGGCACAACCACAGAGGATGCTCAAGGATTTCTGGAAAATTGTCACCGTATTCTCCGCACCATGGGTATTGTGGAAGTTAGCAGAGTTTCCTTTATTACATTTTAACTGTCAGGCACAGCGTATCGGTGGTGGAAAATCTATGAAGAAGGTAGACCAGCTGATGCCACACCACTAACTTAGGCTCAATTTTCGGAAATGTTCTTCAAAGAGTTTGTTCCTCAGACTCTGAGAGATGCGTGGCGCACAGAGTTTGAACGGTTGTGTCAGGGCACTATGACAGTGTCAGATATGCTATCAGGTTCAGTGAGTTAACCCGTCATGCACCTATCTTAGTTCCTACAATCAGAGAACAGGTCTGTAGATTCATTGAGGGGCTCGATTATGATATTAAAATATGCATGGCCCGAGAGTTGCAAACTAATGCTCCATTTCAACAAGTAGTGGTGATTGCAAGGAAGATTGAGGGTGTTTTAGGCGAGGAAAGGGAGTCTAAGGAGGCCAAAAGGTCTCGATGGTCTGGAGGATTCAGTGGGTTTTACTCTTCAGCTAGAACCCATTATAGGAGAGGCTCGAGCAGTCGGTCAGCTCAGTCCGCACATCAGATTACTCGGAGTACTCCAGTTTATAGCGCACCACCGACACGAGATTCTTACAGTGATTATTCTAGTTATCCGGCACAAACTCAGTACGAGCAGTCGCAACCTCAGAGGGGTTCTTATGAGTGTGGTGATACTAGGCATATCATGAGAGATTGTCCCAGACTTGGGAGGGGTGGATTTCATCTGAACACTCCAGCCACAAGCTTTATTCCAGTTGATACTCCACGTGCATAGTCAGCTACAGGTGGAGGACATGCGTGTAGTGGGTGCTTAAGAGGTGGAGGCCCGACCCGTTGATTTAATCACTATGATTTGGATGAGGACAAAACACCAGATGCTATTGTTACAGGTACGATCCTGATTTTATTATAAAAGGATATTGTCCTTAATTTGATTCGGTTCTGAATATTGAGGTGAGTCCTCCTATTATGCTCCACTTATGGGTGAGCTTCGTAAATTTGTGACCCACTTATATGTTTATCCCTGTTGGGAGATTTAAAGATGTGAACCTGTGTCTGTCATTTTATTTTTGGTATACCATTGAGGGCTATAAGCCCAAAAGTAATTTTTATTATTCATTACAGTGGGTTTAATGTATTTCGGAATAATTGATTCCATTTTTTATGAATTATATGCCCTACCGGTAGGAGGGTTCATTATATGTTGTGAAAATTATTTATGAAATATATTGAAAAGAACAAAGAAAGGAAATTGAAAATTTCAGTTGGCATAATGTGCAACATACTTGTGATTCGGAGTTGAGGACGAGATCCTCGCATTTTTACATGTTGTGAAATATTTAAACCGGGCTATAAGCCGCGATGGAAGTTATGTAAGGACAAGGTCCTTGTGGTGAAATATTTATGAGTTTAAAATTTTCCCTTTGTGAAGTTTAATTGTACAATAGTATTAATAGGGAGTCATGCCTGTTAGGCTTATTTGATAATTCTTGTATACTTTTCTATGCATATTCAACCATTTTCGTTCTATAAACATTGAGTTTTAACCTATGAGATGAGTGCCCAGGTGGCGTTAAATGTGACTCATTAATCCGAGTAAGCAATCATGAGGTCTTCATGCCTCACATTCTGTTGTCAGTGTTGTGAAAATTCGAAATGAGGTGGTGGTTAATATGAGATTAATTGATAATGCTGGAATTAATTATGAACATCATTTAAGACCAGAGATGTGGTGGTGAGCATACATATGATGTGCTTCATGTCCTGATATCATTATGATAATGCAGTGCTTGTAATGCTGAGATTGGTGTTATTGATATACACCTTGTGGTATTTTATTGGGTTGTGGATGTGTTGTTAGGAGTTGTTTTGGTGTTACTCTGGCAGGTGGATAGGCCCAATTACAGGGAGGACTCTGCCAAAATTTTTGAAAAATTTTGGAGTTAGTAAAATTTGGAGGATTGAGATTTGCAAAGAAAGAGATAAATATGTTATGTGTTTGAGGGCGAATGATTCTAAGCGGGGAAGAATGTAGCAGCCCGGAAAAAAAAAATTCTGAAGTACTTCAACACTATCAAGAAAGTTGATGTGTGCGTAGGCACGAGTTACTATAGCCAGTTGAGACTAATACCGTGTGTCGAAGTGAAAATCAGGCTTTTTGGGAATGATTGGAGAGTTAGGAAATTTGCTTTAAACCTTATAAGAATGGAGAAAAGAAGTAATCTCAATTGAGATGGTGTTGTCGGATCCATGTTAAATTTTGGGAACGTAGAATCACCCACAAGTATGTGTGTAAGAATAAACTCAGTAATTTAAAGTCCTCAGAAAGATTCTTGGCACGTTCGAGGACGAACGTATGTTTAGGAGGTGGAGAATGTAACGACCCGACTTATCATTTTAAGAATTAACGCCCCGTTCAATGAATTAAGGTCCCGGGAAACTTCATAATATGTATTATGACTCGCGGGTGTGATCGAGTTTGATTTTCGGAAGATTTAGAATATAATTGAAAGAGAAATTCTCATTTTGAAGCTTAAATGGAAAGAGTTGACCAAAGAGTTGACTTTTAAGAAAATGACCTTGGAATAGAATTTTGATGATGTCAATAGTTTCGTATGGTGATTTCAGACTTAGGCACGTGTTCGGATTTGGAAGTCTGTAGGACAATTCGACGCATTTTTGGCAAAAGTTGGAAAATAGACGATTTTGGAAAGTTCGATCGAAGGTTGAATTTTTGATAACGAGGTCGGAATCCAATTCTGAAAATTTGAATAGGTCTGCTATGTCACTTATGACTTGTGTACAAAATTTGAGGTCAATCGGACTAGATACGATAGGTTTCGGCATCGAATGTTGAAGTTGAAAATTTCATAATAGACTAAAGTTTCAAGTAAGTTCGCACAAGACCTAACGTCAAACGAGCATACCTCTCTTGATATGAAGAGCTATATGATGTATTACCTATCACAGGAAAGGTCTATGTGTCTAGTTTTCAACTCTTCAAACTGTTTGTCATTTCGACATTCCTACAAGAAGTTATGACCAAATTACCAAAGGCTGGAAAAATGCAATTCTTCGACCAATTATGCGATGGCAAAACAGTTATGCTATCGCAAAGTGCTTCTGCGACCGCAAACTGGTCGGATAATGGACCAGAAGAGCCCAGTTCTGGGCACCGATTTTGCGATCAATTTTGTGGCCCGCATACCCATTCTGCGGTCCATTATGCGACCGCAGACCTGCTTTCGGAGGGTGAATTTTTCTATTTTCATAACCCAATCCCATTTTGATAAATAGGATTTGGGGCTTAATTTAGGGTGTTTTTCTGAGGGTTTTAGAGAGAGGTAAGAGTATTTTAGAGAGAGAAGGAGGGAACCTAACATTTTAATCATCCAATCTTCAAGAATCAGGGAAGCTAATCATAAGATCTTCATCAAAGAGGTAAGATTCAACCCCTAGTCTTCAATTTCGAGTTTGGGGTAAAAGATTGGTGATTAGGAGTATGATTCTTGGGTGTAAGAGTATTATGTATATATGCTTGTACCAATAAGGTTTGTGGAAGATATTTAAGATCAAATAAGTAAAGATTGGATTGTGGAATGATGGAAATATTGTAGAAGAACCTTGTAACCAAATTTGCACACCTAGTATTTGATAAAATGCTCAAATGAGCTGAAACCATGAAAATCTTCCTAATTATAGTTCACTTTTGTTATGTTTATAAATAGATTAAAGTTTTTAGGATTTTCGGAACCACGTAGTAATGTAAGTAAGGCTCAAGAAATTGGAGCCGTACGGAGGTCAATTCACGTGAGAAAACTATTTTGGAATATCGACCTAACTTCAAAAAGGTAAGTGTCTTGCTTAACCTCGAGTGGGGGAATTTTCCCTTAGGCATTGAGTCTTATGTGCAATTTGTGTAATTGAAAACCATGTACGCGAGGTGACGAGTACGTACTTGGTTTATATGTGCAAAATTTATTGAGTTAAAGTCTTCAGCATATTGTGTAGTAAATTGGATAATTGTTGGCATATATTTAATCATCTATTTGTCGTGCCTAAATTCGTGTTGTTGATTCTGTTGTTATATGACAAGTTGATGTGATTGTTATTTGATTATTTATGAAATTCCGTGAATTTTCTAGTTTGATAATTATTGGATTTTAATTTTATTTTGAATTTTTTCCTCTGCAAATAATTAAATAAATGAGCTTAAGAAGAGGTATTTATATAATTATCAAAAATTTGGAGTTAATAAAGACTTTGCTTTATGTTGAGTAATTTCTATCTCTGTTGATTATTTTTGGGTGTTGTACACATTGTGTGGAGCCTTCGACTATTTATTGTGAAATTAATTGACTTGGTTGCATCGTTGAAATTTTGGTTGTAGCCATTGGGCAAATTGTGATATGAATTGATTTTGTTATGTTGCCGTGATAATTTTCCGTGTAAATTGTTGTGTTGTGTTAATTATTATTTTGGAGATATAAGGGTGGCATTTTACCGTTGATATTATGTGGGTATAAGGGTGGCATTTCATTATGGTTGTGTTTGTTGGAATATTGTCTGGGCGGAGCGATAAGGGTGGCAATATGAGCGATAAGGGTGGCAATATGAGCGATTAGGGTGGCTATTGATATTGTTTGGGCGGAGCGATAAGGGTGGCTATAGGAGTGATAAGGGTGGCAATATGAGCGATAAGGGTGGCTATTGTTAGGGACGATATGTGATGATGTGAGGTTGATAATTTTCATGTGATGTTGTGATATTCTTGTGTTTATTTTTATACCTTGTGCAATTTTTTTTTTGTTAGTAAATTGATGACAATCTGATTTATGTTGAAATTGAGAGCAAGTGGCTATTGCCAGGCGGATTATAAAATAAAATGTGGGCACGAGGTGTCGTGAGTAAATAATGAGGATATTGGCACGTGAATTATCCGTGCAGTTGTGATATGAATTGTGGGCACGGGGTGCTGTGATTAAATGATAATAATATTTGGCACTTGAATTGTCCGTGTAATTGTGATATGAAATGAGGGAACGAGGTGCCGGGGGAAATATGATGATTTAATTATGGGCACGAGGTGCCGTGGAAATATGAAAAATGGGTTGAGACCCGTGTTTACGAAAAATATGGAAATGGGCTGAGACCCGTATTTTTATGATTATGAAACGAGGTGTCACATGGTGACTTTTTAATTGAAAGGATTATATTCAAAATATTTATTTGGAAGGATTTTTATGTAGAAGGTGTTATATGAAAGAATTATATTTGAAAGGTAATTATTTGAGAAACTTATATTTGAAAGAGTGTTATTTCAAAGAATTATATGTGAAACACATTTATTTGAAGGATTTGATTTATTGTGTGTAATTGTATTTATTAATTGTTAAGCGATATTAATGCACTACTAGAAATCCGATAAAAACCAACCAAAAAAACGACCAACATTGGTCGGTAATGGCCAAAAACCGACCAAAACGCGACCATTTACGTGTGGACCGACCAAAGTTGGTCGGAAATTTCCGACCAACTTTGGTCGGTCAATTAAATTAAAAAAAAATATTGCAAAACAAAAACGACCAAAGTTGGTCGATTTTTTCCGACCAAAGTTGGTCGGTATTTTAATTATGTAATAAAAAGATTCACCATCTGGGAATCGAACTGGGATCTGTACTGTGGCAGGATACTATTCTACCACTAGACCATTGATATATTTTGTTTTAAGACTGTCTTTTATTTGATTTATACTCTTTAATTGAATTTTCGCACGAAAATAACCGACCAAAGTTTGTCGGTTTTATTAAAAAGTAAAATTACCGACCAAAGTTGGTCGGTTTTTTTAAATGACCGGCCGAATTAACCGACCAATTTTGGTCGGTTTTTTTAATATTAATTTTTATTTATTTTAGTTGAAAAACCGACCAAAGTTGGTCGGTTTCTTGAAACATAAATTTCGCGGGACACAAAAATAGTTTCTCGCATTTTTGCACCAAAGAAAAACCGACCAACTTTGGTCGGTTTTTTGACCGACCAAAGTTGATCGGTCGGTTTTTGTCGAATTTCTAGTAGTGATGTTATTCTTGTTGTCTGATGTGCATATTACTGGTTGTTTTATGTTGCTCTTATTGTTATCTCTTCCTATTATTTTGTATATTATATTGCACATGCTATTAGACTAGTGAGTGCCTTGACTATACCTCGTCTCTACTCCACTAAGGTTAGCCTTGATACTTACTGGGTACCAACCGTGGTGTACTCATACTACACTTCTGCACATTTTTTGTGCAGAGCCAGGTATTGGAGTTATTGGGCTTGAGAAGAGCTAAAGCGGGATCGTAAGGATTCAAGGTAGAGATGCTTGGTCGTCGCAGTCCCTTGGAGTCTTTTCATTTCATTGTACTGTTAATTTTTAATCAAATAGTATTGTATATTCGGACCTCGTGATCATTCCATGTATTCAGTTAGAGTTCATAACTTAGTACTACCAGTCTTGGGAGGTTGTACATTCATATTTGTTCCACTGTTAGTTTTGGTTACTTATTTAATAAAAAGAAATGGCTCAAAAAAAAATATAATTGAAATCGTCTTACCTAGTCTTAGAGACTAGGTACCATCACGACGCCTGTAGTGAGATTTTTGGGTCGTGACATATCTATATCTATATTATTATAAAAGCACGAATATTTTATGCTAAATGTTGATCGACTAAAATATCCTTATAATATTGATAGACTTTTATGCCCTTTATTAATTATATATCTTTAACATTATTAATGTACAAAACTGTAAAAGTATTTCGTTAGTTGTAGAATCCAAGTTAAAATGTATAATCCACGTCCAAGTCAGAATCACTATACTAATATATTTAATTAAATCAAATTCACATAGTACAATTCTCACAATTACACAATGCATTCATCCAGGTATGTGCCGACAATATAACATCATTCTTCTATTAATTATCATTGTCAAGGGATGGATACCACGATTTAGGACATACGATGATTTAGGACAGTATTGAATCAGGCGTCTGTTTTAATTTCCAACTGTAGATACTTATGAGAGTTTTACATTATGTATTCTTCCATTAATGCTTTGGTTTCGTTTCTTGCTTACATAGTTTAATACTAATAGGCTTTATCAACCATAGTTTAACATTAGGAATATCATACTTTCTTGAAGTAATTTATTTTTCTTCATCATACTATCAAATTTCTCTTTCAAAGTTTAATTTTATGTCTATAAAGAAAATAAAATTTTCTGTATATCGTCCCACTTTAATTTGTGACAGAATGTGATTGATGAATAAGTGTTCACGAAGCAAATCTTTTGCCGGATGAGTCTCAATTTGAATAGGATCAGAATCGATCGCATTATACATATGAGCAATAGCCACAAAATTAAACAATCTGTCCATTCAAGTATGTGCCGTACAATATCCTTCTGCTAAGGATCGGAAGGATTTAGCGGATACTGATATTGGGCTTTAATTTGGTGAATATATTAAATCATATTTGTGTTTTCCAACCACAGGTATTTTTTTAAACATTAATTAGTACGATATTCTAGATTACGATACAATATCATTTTTCTATTAATTCCTTGGACTTATTGCAGCGTTTAAGAATAGGATTTATCAACCATCGCAGCAAGGAATATCAGTCCTTTTTGAGATATTTATTTCCTTTTGTCACTTGAAATCTCTCTTAAAAATTAACTCCTTGTATCTATTTCACTTGATAATAAAGTATTGGTCAAGATAATTTTCAATAGTGATAGTCAAAACTAATGCATGTTCTTTTTTATCTTCTGGTCATACGCAAGTTTGGACGGGTCTGGAGATTTTGCTGCTCAAAGGTTGATTTTGTACGCTTAGAAGTAGTTCAGTGGAGACTATCATACCTTATCCCCTAATTAAATTGTATTTATGTCTTAGATTGCAACTTACAAGGATCCTTATCTATGCTTAAGTTGCACGACAGATCATCTATCTCAAATTGATCTAACTGCTAACATATGCACGGAAAATCTGGTATCGTAAATTATAGGAGAGAAACAAAATAATTTGCAGCAGGAAAGGGTGATTTATAATGCAAAATTTTTTAACAGATTAAAATAATACTGTAATGATCCAATCGGTCATTTTAACTTTTAGAAACCCGTCTCCTAAAATAAAACTCTCCGAACATGCTTTTATTAATTTATGACTCGCGGGGATAGTTGGTTCGGGATTTGGAAGTGTGTGGGTTGAAATCAGAACACTTGGTTCCTTAAGTTAGCTTTAAATGAACAAGTTTGACTTCGGTCAACATTTTGAGAAAACGACCCCGGAATCGGGATTTGACGGTTTCAATAGATCCGTATGGTGATTTTGGACTTCAGAGCATGTTCGCAATTTTATTTGGAAGTCCGTAGTTAAATTAGACTTGAAATGACTAAAATAAGAATTTATGTTTGGAAGTTTGACCGGGGAGTTGACTTTTTGATATCGGAGTCGAAATTCAGATCCGAAAATTTACATAGCTCCGTTATTTCATTTATGACTTGTGTGCAAAATTTGAGGTCAATCGGACTTGAATTGATATGTTTCGGTACATAATATAGATGTTGGAAATCTTAAGTTTCATTAAGTTTGAATTGGGGGATGATTCGTGATTTTAGCGTTGTTTGGTGTGATTTGAGGGTTCGACTAAGTTCATTTGATGTTTTGGGACTTGTTGGTATAATTGGTCGAGGTTCTGAGGGTCTCGAGTGAGTTTCGGACGACTAACAGATCATTTTTGGCCTTTGGAACACTGCTGATAACTGTTGGTATTTTCTTCTGGTATCCTTATACGTGATCGCGTAAGTTGGTCTGCGATCGCGTAGAGTAATTTAGGCATAGGTGGATTTGTTCTACGCGATCGCGTGAATGGGGTTGCGATCGCGTAGGGTTAATTTGGGCAGCTGGAAATTTGTTCACTGCGATCGCGTGGACACGTCCGCGATCGCGTAGGATTGGCCAGTGTGTGTATCACGATCGCGTGTCATTGTTTGCGATCGCGTAAGGGAAATTTGAGAGGAAGTTGGGCCACGCGTTATGCTACGCGATCGCGTGAAGAGGGATGCGATCGCGTAGAGTTGGAACCTGGTGCATCGCGATCGTGTGGGACTTAATGCGATCGCGTAGGGGTAATGATTGGGCAGAAAAATTTATGTTACGCGATCGCGTGAGGAAGTTCGCGATCGCGTAGAAGAAATTACTGGGCAGAGAGTTTAAGTTCTGAAAATGGGACTTCCATTTCTAACGATTTGGAGCTCGAATTAGGCGATTTTTGGGAGATTTTCAGAGAAAACAACAGGTCAAGTGTTCTTAACTCAATATTGGTTAAATTACCCCAATCCATCACTATTTTTATCATTTAATTAGTGAATTGAGTTAGAAAAGTTTGAAAATCCTCTTGGATAGATTTGAGGGCCGAATTGTTATTGAAATTTAGTGATTTTGGTATGAGTAGACTCGTGGTTGAGCGGGTGTTCATATTTCATAACTTTCGCCGGATTCCGAGACGTGGGCCCCACAGACGAATTTTTAATTAATTTTGGATTTTTTATTGAAAATGTAGTATTTTCTTATAGAATTGATTCCAATAATTTTTAGAGATTGTATCAAATTATTTTGGCTAGATTCGAGCCATACAGAGTTGGATAATCGTGAAAAAGGCCTTATAGTGGATTAAATTGGAGCAAGACGAGGTAAGTCTCTTGTCTAATCTTGTGAGGGGGAAATTTCCTCATAGGTGATTAAAAATTAAATAATTGTGGCTAATTGTGGGAGCTACGTACGCACGAGGTGACGAGAGTCTGTGCGTAACTACTATTAATGCTAAAGTCCGAGTAGTTTAGGACTCGAAGCATGAATTACTTGTGTAAATTATATTCTTTGTTTAATTAATATTATATATATATATATATATATATATATATATATATATATATATATATATATATTGTGAATTGTTAGATAAAAATATTAAAGGATGAAAATCTCATATACTTGATTTCTTGTTTAAGTTAATTAATTGTTAAGAGAAATTGTTCTTCCTCCAGAATTTATCTTGCAATGAATATAATCTCTTTCCGGAGGTACATAAGAAAATGTCCTCCTTTCTTGTGGAGCGGGCCGAACGCCTCGGCAGGATAGATGCATCTATGGATCGCGCCGCACGTCCCTCGGCAATGTACACGAAACTTTGGATCGGGTCGTACGACCTCGACAGAAATCGTGCTTAATAATAATAATTACACGATACTTTAATAGTTATTTCAAGCTTGCGAAGCTAATTGATAAATTGGAGAATCCTTAAAATTTAATGAATTATTATTCTTGTTTGTTAAGGAATTAATTGTTATTCCTGTAAATGAGATTAATTGATAAATTGGAAATTATTTGAATTTAAGGAATTTAATTAATATATTGAGAATTGTTGCATTTGAAGGAATATGATTATTTCCGCTGGTTAAATAAATTATTATAAATTCTGTGAATCATGCTGATTTAGATATTCTAGTTGTATTTTAGTTATTATTATTGACCCATAGTGAGTGTCAAAGTCGGCCATCTCGCCTCTACCACTTCGAGATTAGGCTTGATACTTATTGGGTACACGTTATTTACGTACTCATACTACACTTGCTGCACTTTTTGTGCAAGACCTGAGGCAAATATTAGTGGGGGACTTATCGTCTTACACCCATGTTATACAGGGGCATAGTGGTGAGTTGCCGTTCTGCAACTACTTGTGTCTTTGTTTGTATTTTTCATTCTGTCTATTTTTATTTCAGACAGTA
The DNA here is from genome assembly GCF_000390325.3 of Nicotiana tomentosiformis. NCBI lineage: Eukaryota > Viridiplantae > Streptophyta > Magnoliopsida > Solanales > Solanaceae > Nicotiana > Nicotiana tomentosiformis. The sequence goes on from NC_090817.1 coordinate 129,924,066, forward strand.
TTTGAGGTTTTGTATAATCTACTAGATGCCCATACACTTGTGACACCAGGTCTTGGCACACACATTGGTAGAATTTGGTGTTTTATTATTTTCTTAATTTTAAATTTTGTCAATATATACTTAATTTATTAAGTTGGCTTGCCTAACTGTAGTGTTGGGCGCCATCACTACCTATAGATAAAATTGGGTCGAGATAAGAAAATAAAATTGTAATGTAAAAGTTGTCTTGTCTCCCATTAATTAAGGGGCAATAAATATTAAAAGCCAATATCATATTACGAAGTGCCATGGAGTATTTTTGTTTCTTGGATAAAACTAAATGAGAAAAGGAGGAGAGAATCTTTTATGTCCTTTAAAAGAAAATTACTTTTTTCAGAATAAAATTATATAATTTATAATTTTTCTTAGCATTAATCATGGAATTCTAATCCTAAGTAATATACTACTTTTCGATTATTTGAGTTATTAAGTCCTAAACTTATATATCGACTTCTATACCCTTTAACGAACGATTGATTCTTTCAAAAATTCACAAATGTAGGACATAACAGACAAAATGATTAAGAGTTTTACTAGATAAGTGATAAGTTAGTGAAATAGAATTTTCATTGAAAAAAATACATATAAAAAATTTGTACTTATAAGAGCATATATGTCACGACCTAATTTCACCTATAGGTCGTGATGGCGCCCAACACTACGGCTAGGCAAGCCAACTTAATAAATTAAGCATTTATTGATAAAATTTAAAATCAAGAGAATTAATAAAACCCAAATCCTACCAATGTGTGTGCCAAGACATAGTGTCACAAGTGTATGAGCATCTAGTATAATATACAAAACCTCAAATACTGTCTGAAATAAAAATAGACAGGATGAAAAAAAAAATACAAAGAGAGACACTAGTAGCTGCAGAACGGATCAGAGAAATAGCTCATAACTATGCCCCTGGATAACGTGGGTGTAAGACGATAGGTCCCCCACTAGTACTTGCCTCAGTTCCTGCACAAAAAGTACAAAAAAGTGTAGTATGAGTACGTAAACAACGTGTACCCAGTAAGTATCAAGCCTAATCTCGAAGTGGTAGAGACGAGATGACCGACTTTGACACTCACTATGGGTCAATAATAATAATTGAAATACAACTAGTATATTTAAATCAACATGATTTATAGAATTTAAAATAATTTATTTAATCAGCGAAAATAATCAAATTCCTACAAATGCAACAATTCTCAATATATTAATTAAATTCCTTCAATTCAAATAATTTTTAATTTATCAATTAAATATCATTTACAAGAATAACAATTAATTCTTTAACAAGCAAGAATAATAATTCATTAATTTCAAGGATTTTTCAATTTATCAATTAGCTTCGCAGGCTGAAATAAGCTATTAAAGTATCGTGCAATTATTATTATTATTAAGCACGATTTCTGCCGAGGACGTACGACCCGATCCAGAGTGTCATGTACACTGCTGAGGGACGTGCGGCGCGATCCATAGATGCATCTACCCTGTCGAGGCGTTCGACCCGCTCCACAAGAAAGGAGGACATTTTTATGTACCTCCGGAAGGAGAGTATATTTATTATAAGATAAATTCGGGAGGAGAACAATTTCTTTTAACAATTAATTGATTTAAACAGAAAATCAAGCATATGAGATTTCCATCCTTTAATATCTTTATCTAACAATTCACAATATATTCATATATAACAATTTATATTAATAAATCAAGGAAAATAATTTACACAAGTAATTCATGCTTTGAGTCCTAAACTACCCGGACTTTAGCATTTATAGTAGCTACGCACGGACTCTCATCACCTCGTGCGTACATAGACCCCGCAATTAGTAACAATATTTAATTTAATCCCTATGGGGTAATTTCTCCCTCACGAAATTAGACAAGAGACTTACCTCGTCTCAAAGTCCACTTTCCGATTATCCGAAACTATCCAAAAGTTATATAAAATAATTAATATATTTTCAATAAATTGAAATTCATCTATTAAATAAATTACCCTATCCAAAATGGTAAAATTTCTAAAATTCACCCCGGGCCCACGTGCCCGAATTCTGGAAATTTTCAGATGGAAACGTTACCCATAATCTCAAGAACTCAAATATATAATTTTTATCCAATTCCATAACTATTTTCGTGGTTAAAATCTCACTTTTATAAAAATCTAGGTTTTTCACCTAAAACCCTTGATTTCTAAGATTTACTAGTTATAATCTACTCATAATCTATGTATTTAACTCAAAGGGTATAGAATTAACTTACCTCAAAGTTGTTAGTTGAAATCTCCTCTCAAAAAGCTCCAAAATCGCCCAAGAATGGAAGAAAATGGGCAAAAATGGTGAATTTTCGTTCTTTTAAGCTTTCTGCCAAACAGGTCTTTCGCATCTGCGGACAGAGTACCGCACCTGCGGAAAATCCTCGCAGGTGCGAGTTCCACTTGCCTGTCCAATTCTCGCATTTGCGCACAAAGCTTCGCACCTGCGCGTTCGCAGGTGCGCAAATTCTCCGCATCTGCGGTCGATTGCCCCTTCCCTTTTCCGCTTCTGCGCACAAAAACTCGCATCTGCGAGATACTTCCACACCTGTGAGTGTTGCACCTGCGGCTGGCCAAGCGCAGGTGCGATTCTGACAGTAGCTGGGAGCTTCGGCTTTGGTTCCCAACTTCCAACTTGGTCCGAGCATCGTTCGGTTGACACTCAGGGCCCCCGGGACCCCGCCCGAACATACCAACAAGTTTGAAATCATAAAACGGACTCGCTCGAACTCACGAAATGCGTAAAACAACATCAAATCTATGAATCACACCTCAAAACAAATGATTCAAACTTAAGAATTTCAAGTTCTTCAATTTACTTCCAATGCACCGAAATATACTTAAACTACTCGAAATGACACGAAATTTTGCGTGCAAGTCTTAAATCACTATACGGAACTATTCCCAAACTCAAAATTACAAACGGACTTTAATTACTCAAAATCCTACTCCAAACCAAGTTTAAAGAATTTTAAACCTTCAAATAGTTTATTTTTACTATTAAGCGTCAAAACGCTCCCGGGTTATCCAAAACCCGATTCGGACATACGCCCAGGTCCAAAATCATTATACGAACCTATTAGAAACTTCAAATCCCGATTCTGGGGTCGTTTTCTCAAAATATTTACCGAAGTAAAATTTGTCCATTTAAAATTAACTTAAGGAACCAAGTATTCCGGTTTCTACCCAAACACTTCCAAATTCCGAACCAACCATCCCCACAAGTCATAAACCATTAAAAGCACATATGAAAAATTTTATTTTAGGAAACGAGTTTCTAAAAGTTAAAATGACCGGTTGGGTCATTACAATATAAAACAAAAACTCTAACTAGATTGGCCACTCGACCTTTGTTTAAATAAATTTCATCGTTTTCTTTTATGGAGACATAGTGAAAGCTTTAAATGTCTTTTCATAGTTTCTCAGTTTTTATTTCTATTAATTAAGTTCGCCTTAGAAATGAAAGATATTTCAACATGTACTATTTTTTATTTTTTTATATTTTATGTTATTTTTTATAAGATGGATATATTCTTTTTATTAATAACGTGCAAAGCACATAAAATAGAGCCTAGTTATTATAAAAGTAAGAATATAATATTGATAGACCAAAATAGCCCTAAAATATTAAACAGAATAACTCATAGGAAAAATGTTGGTCGACCAAAATAGCCTAAAAATACAAAAATTAATAAGTTATTTGGGTAAAACATCATAGAAATAGAATTCTAATTAAGTACTACCTTTGGATTTTGTTGCCTAAGGATCGGCTACTAATTATTTGCTTGGATTAAAAAAGCACATCAACAAAACCCATTCCTTATCATACGAAATTTATACAATCTCAAGTTTCTTTCATTTTCCATTCATAATAATACCAAATAATATTTTATTTTTGCAAACCCTTCATAGAAAATTAAAAAAAGCAATAGGAGAAGAGAAAATCCAGCCCACCGATAAATTTATTCATTACACAACGTAAATATCTCTATTTTTTAAGTATAATAATAATATCTTTAATAAATAGGTTATAATACAAATTAACAAATAATGAAATAGTTAAAATTTGTATCGGAATGAATCCTTTTCTTATTAGAATACGAGTTCAATTTTAGCTTTTTAGATATTTGAAATGTTATGCCACACGAGTTTGAAGTTTCAAATATATACCAAAAACTTACAAGGAAATGACACAACTAGAAATAGTATATGTTAGGATGCACTTAATTTTGTTCTTTTAACAAAATTCAAACCATGAAATAATTTTGAAAATCAAGATTTGAAATGAAAAAGCTATGACCACTATGACCTCTGGACCTACGCTTAATTTATAATTGTGAACAAATTACAGACTGCGAATAGCGCATACTATTGCATGATATGCTCAATATGAAGATGTTTAAAGTATTTAAATTTCTAATTAAGATGACCTTACACCAATAACTATTTATAATATACTAGGATTATTGATTTAAGGGAGAAGAAATCGCGAAAGAGTTAAGGGGCACTACTAAACTAATTAACATAGGAAGCATAATAATTTTTTTGAGTAGAGCCCATGAGTCCGTTAAAATTAGAACTTTTGAGTACTGAATTATAGAATAATTATTCTTACATGCACTTAAAAGAGTTTATAGGAACATCAAGCATTAGTATGATGAATAAATTAACGTGTGATAAAAAGTTCAACATATTAGATGAGCCATTGAGTGTGTATACACAAACTTCTAAGAATTAAGACCGGATTCTAATAAAAAGAAAAGGTGAAAATCGTAAGACAGAATTATTAATTATAGGAATCAAACATGCGATGTTGTAGTTGGGACTTTGATGTAATTGCAATGTTTCTTCAATTGAATTAAAGAAAATAGATATCATCGTTACTTAAATGTACATACCAGAGTAATTAGAGTTTAGTTTTCGAAAGAGACAAATATATGAGAAGAACCATTTTAAATTAGGTATACATTAACTACCATAAAGCATTATAAACACGAGATAAATTTACTTATATCGATTTAATTGATTCATCTTTTCTTAAACCAATGAAGAACATTTAGTTTCAATAAGAAAATAACATATTAATGGAGACCAACCTATCGAGGCTCATTCTTAATATCATGGGTGAGAGAGAAAGCAGAAATAGAAAAGAAGACTGAGGACGAGGAGGAGAGAAAATAGGGATGATCAAATAATTGAAAGAGTCTGAATGAGAAAACGGAGATAAACTGCAAGGTCACATACAATGTTGACATGCTCTTTATATATTAATTGATATATTCATAGATTAATACTTCTTCTTATTCATATAGTAAAAAATAACAAGCAAGTATGTATAGTTCAATCTGCAAAGTTTTCTCATATGCCCATAAAAGTCTTTCTTACCCATTTGGTTCTGTCACTGTAATGACCCAACCGGTCATTTTAACTTTTAGAACCCCGTTTCCTAAAATAAAACTTTTTGTAGGTGCTTGTAATAATTTATGACTTGCGGGGATGGTTGGTTCGGGATTTGAAAGTGTTTGAGGTGAAACCGGAACACTTGGTTCCTTAAGTTGGCCTTAAAGTGCTAAGTTTGACTTCGGTCAATATTTTGAGAAAACGATCCTGGAATAGAATTTTGATGATTCCAACAGCTCCGTATGGTGATTTTGGACTTAGGAGCATGATCGGAATTTTATTTGGAAGTCCGTAGTGAAATTAGGCTTGAAATGGCTAAAATAGGAATTTAAAGTTTGAAAGTTTGACCGGGGAGTTGACTTTTTGATACCGGAGTCGGAATCCAGTTCCAAAAATTTTCATAGCTCCATTATGTAATTTATGACTTGTGTGTAAAATTTGAGATCAATCGGAGTTGATTTGATAGGTTCCGATATCGAATGTAGAAGTTGAAAATTCTAAGTTTCATTAAGCTTGAATTGGAGCATGATTCGTGATTTTAGTATTGTTTGATGTGATTTGAGGTTTCAAATAAGTTTGTATGATGTTTTAGGACTTGTTGGTATTTTGGGTTGAGGTCCCGAGGGCTTCGGGTGAGTTTCGGATGGTTAACGGATCAAAAGTAGGACTTAACTGCTGCAAAAGCTGCTGCAATTTTTCTGCTGGAAATGCTGTCAAAAATCGGGCTGCCTGTCAAAATCGAGCTGCCTGAAAAAAATTGAACCCCTGACAAAATCGAGCTCCCGAGATCGAGCTCCCAAGAATGAGCTCCCGAGAACGAGCTCCCGAGAACGAGCTCCCAAGATCGAGCTCCCGAGAACGAGCTCCCGAGATCGAGCTCCCAAGAACGAGCTCCCGAGATCGAGCTCCCGAGATCGAGCTCCCAAGATCGAGCTCCCAAGATCGAACTGGACAGATCGAGCTCCCAAGATCGAACTGGGCAGATCTGTAAGTTATAAAAACAGAGGCATCAACCCATTTGCCATTTTTGACAAACTTGAGCTTGAACATAGGCGATTTTTGACAGATTTTCAAGGAAAGACATTTGGGGGTAAGTGATTCTAACTCGGATTTGATCAATATACACGAATATATCATTGTTTTCACAATCTAATTAGTGTTTTGAGATTGAAATTTGGAAAAAAATTTAGAAATCTCATAGAAAAGAAATTTTGAGATTTCGGTATCGATTCGGAGTCGGATTTGAGTGAACTAGTATGGTTGGACTCGTAATTAAATGGGTTATTGGATGTCATAACTTTCGTCGGATTCCGAGATGTGGGTCCCACAGACGAATTTTTAATTAATTTCCGATCGTTTCTTTAAAATGTAGTATTTTCTTATAGAATTGATTCTTATAATATTTAGTGCTTGTATCGAATTATTTTAGTTAGATTCGAGCCAAACATAGTTGGATAATCGTGGAAAAGGCCTTATAGTGGATTAAATTGGAGCAAGACGAGGTAAGTCTCTTGTCTAATCTTGTGAGGGGGAAATTACCTCATAGGTGATTAAGATTAAATAATTATTGCTAATTGTGTGGGCTACATACGCACGAGGTGACGAGAGTCCGTGCGTAGCTACTATTAATGCTAAAGTCCGGGTAGTTTAGGACTCAAAGTATGTATTACTTGTGTAAATTGTATTCTTTGATTAATTAATATTAATTGATACATATGATTATATTGTGAATTGTTTGATAAAGATATTAAAGGATGTAAATCTCATAGGCTTGATTTTTATTTAAATCAATTAATTTTCAAAAGAAATTGTTCTCCTCCCAAATATATTTTATAATAAACATACTGTCCTTCCGGAGGCACATAAGAAAATGTCCTCCTTTCTTGTGGAGCGGGCCGAACGCCTCGGCAGGATAGATGCATCTATGGATCGCGCCGCACGTCCCTCGGCAGTGTACACGACACTCTGGATCGGGCCGTACGTCCTCGGCAGAAATCGTGCTTAATAATAATAATTACACGATACTTTAATAATTTATTTCAGCTTGAGAAGCTAATTAATAAATTAGAAAATCCTTGGAATTTAATGAATTATTATTCTTGCTTGTTTATGGAATTAATTGTTACTCCTGTAAATGAGATTTAAATTGATAAATTGGAAACTATTTGAATTGAAGGAATTTAATTAATATATTGAGAATTGTTACATTTGAAGGAATTTGATTATCTCTGCTGATTAAACAAATTATTGTAAATTCTGTAAATCATGATGATTTAAATATTCTAGTTTTATTTCAGTTATTGTTATTGACCCATAGTGAGTGTCAAAGTCGACCATCTCGTCTCTACCACTTTGAGATTAGGCTTGATACTTACTAGGTACACGTTGTTTACGTACTCATACTACACTTGCTGCACTTTTTGTGCAGGATCTGAGACAAGTACTAGTGGAGGACCTATCATCACATACCCACGTCATCCCGAGGCATAGTGGTGAGCTGCCTTTCTGAGCCGTTCTGCAGCTACTGGTGTCTCTTCTTATAATTATATTCTGTCTATTTCATTTCAGACAGTATTTGGAGTTTTGTATAATCTATTAGATGCTCATGCACTTGTGACACCGGGTCTTGGCACACACATTGGTAGAAGTTGGTATTTTATTATTTTCTTGGAATAAAAGTTTAACCAATGTACGTTTGATTTATTAGTTGGCTTGCCTAGATGTGGTGTTGGGCGCCATCACGAGCTATAAGTGAAATTGGGTCGTGACATCATGGTATCAGAGCACTAGGTTCACGTAGGTCTCACAAGTTATGAGCAGACCAAATAGAGTCTTGCGGATTGGTACAGAGACGTCTGTACTTATCTTCGAGAGGCTATATGGTGTTAGGAAACTACCTTTCTTCATATTCTATCGTGCAATTGATGTAGTACTAAATATCCTTCTCTTATTCTCTCACAGATGGTGAGAACACGCTCTAATGAGATCCAGACCAGGGAAGAGCTACTCCCCCAGTTGCTAGAGGCCGAGGCAGAGGCCGAGGGAGGGCTCCAACCCGTGGTAGAGGGCGAGGACGTCCCAGGACTATTCTGGTTATGCCGCCACTGGATCCACCAGAGAATCCCATTATTGAGGAGCAGGGAGAGGTGCCTGTGGCAGAGCCAGCTCCGGTGGACTTCACATCTGCACCGGGATTTCAGGATGTCATGGGTCGTATGCTGCGATTCATGGATAATATGACTTAGGCCAGTTTATTTTCGGCAGACCCAGCCACATCTCAGGCGGGCGGGGGAGCACAGACCCCTACCGCGCAGGCTCATGGACAAGCAGCTGCTGTATATCAGACCTAGGGTGCACTACCCGTGGGTGGAGTCCAGCTAGTGGCAGCAGCTACACCTGAACCCAGGCCAGCTGTAGCCGCCGATCCTCAGAAACTATTGGACAGATGGACTAGACTACATCCTCCTGTCTTCGGGGGTGAGCGACATGAGGATCCACAGGATTTCATTAATCGTTGCAAGAATAGACTGTACAACATGAGGATATTGGAATCCCATGGGGTTGATTTCGCTACTTTTCAGCTAGAGGGTAGAGCCCGTAGATGGTGGCAGTCTTATGCTCTTGGCAGACCAACAGATTCTCCTCCCATGACTTGGGACAGGTTCACCCGTATCTTCTTGGACAAGTATATTCCACCTTCCCAGAGGGAAGAGTTGCAGTTTCAGTTTGAGCAGCTCCAGCGGGGTCAGATGTCAGTAACTGATTATGAGGCGAGGTTTTCTGAATTATCTCGCCATGCACTAATGATACTCCCTACTGAGGCAGAGAGAGTGCGAAGGTTTGTAGCCGGTTTACATACTAGTATTCAGGCCACTATGGCTCGAGAGGTTGATATGGGTACTTCTTATGAGCGAGTTGTGGAGATAGCCCGGAGGATTGAGGGTGTACGTCAGTGGAGCCGAGAGCAGATTATGAGAGATAAGCGGTTCAGGTACTCTGGAGAGGTGCTCCGTCCGGGGGCAGAGGTCAGTTCGTGAGGGGACAGTCCAGCAGACCCCCATATCCAGCACCACCACCTCCTCGAGGTGCTCCAGTGCGACCTTATCTCACTGCTATCCTAGAGAGTTCTTACCGCCCACTAGTTATTCAGGGTCCTCCCAGTGGGTATTCAGGTCCCCAAGGCCAGACACTTAGTCAGCAGCCCATCGCACCGAAGAGTTGTTACGAGTGCGGGTATCCCAGTCACATGCGGAGGTTTTGCCCCAGGCTTCGAGGTAGACTAGTACAGCGGGGTCAGCAGCCTATGCTTACCGGACCGGTTGCTCCACCAGTAGTCCGACCACCCAGAGGTGGAGGACAGGTGGGTAGGGGACGTTCTAGAGGTGGAGGTCAGCTAGGCGGAGGCCAGACAGTTGGCGCTCCAGCTCGGTTATATGCTTTTCCGGCTAGACCAGATGCAGAGGCGTCAGATGCTGTGATTACAGGTATTATTTCAGTTTGTGGCAAAGATGCCTCAGTATTATTTAATCCAGGATCTACGTATTCATATGTGTCATCTCTATTTGCTCAATTCCTGGATGTTTCTCGTGAGTCCTTGAGTACTCCTGTATATGTGTCCACTCATGTAGGCGATTCTGTTGTTGTGAACCGGATCTACCGGTTCTATATTATTACATTTTGTGGTTATGAAACTAGAGCAAATCTCCTATTGCTTGAGATGACCGATTTTGAAATTATTCTGGGCATGTACTGGTTATCTCCATATCATGCTATTCTAGATTGTCATGCCAAGACTGTTACCTTGGCTATTCCAGCATTGCCTAAGCTGGAGTGGAAAGGTTCGCCTATTAGTTCATTTAATCGAGTTACTTCTTTTATAAAGGCTCAACACATGGTTGAGAAGGGTTGTTTGGCTTATCTAGCCTATGTTCGGGATACTACTGCAGAGACTCCGGCTATTGATTCAGTGCTTGTAGTTCAGGAGTTCCCCGATTTATTCCTGTCAGATCTTCCAGGTATTCCACCTGATCGTGATATTGATTTCTGTATTGACTTGGCTTCAGATACCCAGCCTATATCTATCCCACCATATCGCATGGCTCTGAAAGAATTGAAAAAATTGAAAGAACAGCTTGAAGAGTTACTAGCCAAAGGGTTCGTCACACCGAGTGTATCGCCTTGGGGTGCACCAGTATTATTTGTGAAAAAGAAGGATGGAACAATGCGGATGTGTATTGATTATCGCCAATTGAACAAATTCACTATTAAGAACAAGTACCCGTTGCCGCGTATTGATGATCTATTTGACCAGTTGCAGGGTGCTAAGTTATTCTCTAAGATTGACTTGAGGTCAGGGTACCATCAGTTGAAGATTCGGGATTCAGATGTTCCGAAGACTGTTTTCCGTACAAGATATGGTCATTATGAGTTTCTGGTAATGTCTTTTGGTTTAACTAATGCCCCAGCAGCGTTTATCGATCTGATGAACAGGGTATTCATGCCATATATTGATTTGTTTGTCATTGTCTTCATTGATGACATATTAATCTATTCGCGCATTAAGGAGGAACAAGAGCAGCATATGAGGTTAGTGCTTCAGACATTACGGGAACAAAAGTTATATGCTAAGTTCTCCAAATGTGAGTTCTGGCTTGAGTCTGTAGCATTTTTGGAACATATTGTATCGGGCGAAGGTATTAAAGTTGAACCCAAAAGATTGAGGCAGTTCAGAATTGGCATCGTCCCACTTCGAAGACTGAGATTAGGAGTTTTCTGGGTTTGGCAGGTTATTATCGTCGGTTTGTGGAAGGTTTTTCATCTATTGCATCACCTTTGACCAAATTAACCCAGAAGGGTGCCCCATTCCGATGGTCCGATGATTGTGAGGTGAGCTTTCAGAAGCTCAAGGCATCATTGACTATAACACCAGTGTTAGTATTGCCTTCCGGTTTGGGGATGTATATAGTATATTGCGACGCTTCGCGCGTTGGCTTGGGTTGTGTATTGATGCAGGAAGGGCAAGTTATTACATATGCTTCACTTCAGCTAAAGTCCCATGAAAAGAATTATCCGGTACATGATTTGGAGTTAGCTGCGATTGTTCACGCTCTTAAGATTTGGAGGCATTATCTTTATGGGGTGTTTTATGAAGTTTACACTGATCATCGTAGTTTGCAGCATTTGTTCAAGTAGAGGGACCTAAATTTGAGACAACGTAGATGGCTGGAGTTACTAAAAGATTATGATATTACTATCTTGTATCATCCGGGCAAAGCAAATGTGGTTGCAGATGCCTTGAGCAAAAAGGCAGAGAGTATGGGTAGTTTGGTTTTCATTTCAGTAGAGGAAACGCCATCATCCTCTAATATTTAGTCCTTGGCTAACAGACTTGTGAGGCTGGACATTTCAGAGCCCAGCCGAGTTCTTGCATGTGTTGTGGCCCAATCTTTACTATTGGAGCAGATCAAGGCTCGCCAGTATGATGACCCACACCTGGTGGTTCTTCGTGAAATGGTACTACGAGGTGATACCAAGGAAGTTACTATTAGAGCGGATGGTGTTCTGCGACTCCAGGATCGTCTATGTGTTCCTAATGTGGATGGGCTGAGGAAAAAGATCCTGGAAGAGGCACACAGTTCTCGATATTCTATTCATCCAGGTGCTACTAAGATGTATCGTGACTTGAGGCAACATTATTGGTGGCGACGAATGAAAAAGGACATAGTTGAGTATGTAGCTCGGTGTCTAAATTGCCAGCAAGTTAAATATGAGCACCAGAGGCCAGGTGGCCTACTCCAGCAGATGACCATACTAGAGTGGAAATGGGAACGAATTACTATGGATTTTGTAGTTGGGTTGCCGCGGACCTTGAGGAAGTTTGATGCAGTTTGGGTGATTGTTGACAGGTTGACCAAGTCGGCATATTTTATTCCTGTTGTGACTACGTATACTTCAGATAGGTTGGCCCAGATTTATATTTTGGAGATAGTTCGGTTGCACGGTGTGCCAATTTCCATCATATCAGATAGAGGCCCTCAGTTTACTTCACATTTCTGGAGAGCAGTACAGAGTGAGTTGGGGACCCGTGTAGAGCTCAGCACAGCCTTTCATCCGCAGACCGATGGACAGTCAGAGAGGACAATTCAGATTTTGGAGGATATGCTCAGGGCATGTGTGATTGACTTTGGAGTTCAGTGGGATCGTTTCCTGCCTTTGGCCGAGTTTGCTTATAATAACAGTTACCGATCCAGCATCGAGATGGCTCCATTTGAGGCTTTATATGGTCAGCGATGTTGTTCACCTATCGGATGGTTTGAGCTAGGTGAGGCTAAGTTATATGGTACTGATTTGGTAAGGGATGCCTTGGAAAAGGTAAAGTTGATTCAGGAGCGACTTCGTACAGCACAGTCCAGACAAAAGAGTTACGCGGATCAGAAAGCGCGTGATATATCATTTATGGTAGGTGAAAAGGTTCTCTTGAAGGTTTCGCCGATGAAGGGAATTATGAGATTCAGGAAGAAGGGCAAGTTGAGCCCAAGGTTTATAGGCCCATTTGAGGTGTTGAAACGAGTTAGGGAGGTTGCTTATGAGCTTGCCTTGACTCCCATCCTATCGGGAGTTCATCCAGTTTTTCACGTATCTATGCTCCAGAAGTATCATGCCGACCTATCACATGTGTTAGACTTCAGCACAGTTCAGCTAGATAATAGCTTGGGTTATGAAGAGGAGCCAATTGCCATTGTTGATACACAGGTTCGCCAGTTGAGGTCCAAGAGAATTTCTGCAGTAAAAATCCAGTGGAGGGGCCAACCAGTCGAGGAAGTGACTTGGGAGACCGAGGAAAACATGCGGAACAGATATCTAGACTTATTCAGCTCTTCAGGTATAATTCTAAACCTGTTCAAGGACGAACGTTTGTTTAAGAGGTGGAGAATGTAATGACCCAACCGGTCATTTTAACTTTTAGAACCCTGTTCCCTAAAATAAAACTTTCCGTAGGTGCTTGTAATGATTTATGACTTGCGGGGATGGTTGGCTCGGGATTTGGAAGTGTTTGAGGTGAAACCGGAACACTTGGTTCCTTAAGTTGGCCTTAAAGTGCTAAGTTTGACTTCGGTCAACATTTAGAGAAAACGATCTCGGAATAGAATTTTGATGATTCCAACAGCTCCGTATGGTGATTTTGGACTTAGGAGCGTGATCGAAATTTTATTTGGAAGTCCGTAGTGAAATTAGGCTTGAAATGGCTAAAATAGGAATTTAAAGTTTGAAAGTTTGACCGGGGAGTTGACTTTTTGATACCGGAGTCGGAATCCAGTTCCGAAATTTTTCATAGCTCCATTATGTAATTTATGACTTGTGTGTGAAATTTGAGGTCAATCGGAGTTGCTTTGATAGGTTCCGATATCGAATGTAGAAGTTGAAAATTCTAAGTTTCATTAAGCTTGAATTGGAGCATGATTCATGATTTTAGCATTGTTTGATGTGATTTGAGGTTTCAAATAAGTTTGTATGATGTTTTAGGACTTGTTGGTATTTTGGGTTGAGGTCCCGAGGGCTTCGGGTGAGTTTCGGATGGTTAATGGATCAAAAGTAGGACTTAGCTGCTGCAATTGTTCTGCTGGAAATGCTGTAAAAAATCGGGCTGCCTGTCAAAATCGAGCTGCCTGACAAAAATCGAGCTCCCGAGAACGAGCTCCCTAGATCCAGCTCCCAAGAACGAGCTCCCGAGAATGAGCTCCCGAGATCGAGCTCCCGAGAACGAGCTCCCGAGATCGAGCTCCCGAGATCGAGCTCCCAAGATCGAACTGGACAGATCGAGCTCCCAAGATCGAACTGGGCAGATCTGTAAGTTATAAAAACAGAGGCATCAACCCATTTGCCATTTTTGACAAACTTGAGCTTGAACAGAGGCGATTTTTGACAGATTTTCAAGGAAAGACATTTGGGGTAAGTGATTCTAACTCGGATTTGATTAATATACACGAATATATAATTGTTTTCACAATTTAATTAGTGTTTTGAGATTGAAATTTGGAAAAAAATTTAGAAATCTCATAGAAACGAAAATTTGAGATTTCGGTATCGATTCGGAGTTGGATTTGAGTGAAACTGGTATGGTTGGACTCGTAATTGAATGAGTTGTCGGATTTCATAAATTTTGCCGGATTCCGAGATGTGGGCCCTACGGGCGAATTTTTAATTAATTTCGGATCTTTTCTTTAAAATGTAGTATTTTCTTATAGAATTGATTCCTATAATATTTAGTGATTGTATCGAATTATTTTGGCTAGATTCAAGCCAGACAGAGTTGGATAATCGTGGAAAAGGACTTATAGTGGATTAAATTGGAGCAAGACGAGATAAGTCTCTTGTCTAATCTTGTGAGGGGGAAATTACCTCATAGGTGATTAAGATTAAATAATTGTTGCTAATTGTGGGGGCTACGTACGCACGGGGTGATGAGAGTCCAAGGGTAGCATATGATAAAAGTGTTTGGTTAGTAGAATAAAATGTCTTCGTCATTCCAACTTTGAACATGCCAAGTACAAAATGTGCAATTGAAGATAAGCAAAGAAATCATACATAATATCTCTTGACTGCATAAGAATTGATAGCCTTATCCACAACTTTGCCTTCTATGTCTGTTAAATACAAAACACCATTGGGCAACACTCTTGTCACAACGAATGGTGTTTAGGATATATATGCTAAAGTCTGGGTAGTTTAGGACTCAAAGCATGTATTACTTGTGTAAATTGTATTCTTTGATTAATTAATATTAATTGATATATATGATTATATTGTGAATTGTTTGATAAAGATATTAAAGGATGGAAATCTCATAGACTTGATTTCTTTTTAAATCAATTAATTGTCAAAAGAAATTGTTCTCCTCCCAAATGTATCTTATAATAAACATACTGTCCTTCCGGAGGCACATAATAAAATGTCCTCCTTTTTTGTGGAGCGGGCCGAACGCCTCGGCAGGATAGATGCATCTATGGATCGCGCCGCACGTCCCTCGGCAGTGTACACGACACTCTGGATCGGGCCGTACGTCCTCGGCAGAAATCGTGCTTAATAATAATAATTATACGATACTTTAATAATTTATTTCTGCTTGAGAAGCTAATTAATAAATTAGAAAATCCTTGGAATTTAATGAATTATTATTCTTGCTTGTTTATGGAATTAATTGTTACTCGTGTAAATGAGATTTAAATTGATAAATTGAAAACTATTTGAATTGAAGGAATTTAATTAATATATTGAGAATTGTTACATTTGAAGGAATTTGATTATCTCTGCTGATTAAACAAATTATTGTAAATTCTGTAAATCATGATGATTTAAATATTCTAATTTTATTTCAGTTATTGTTATTGACCCATTTTTCATATCACATCTGCACGAACAGTTTACGTGCCAATAATAAAACCATCATATTTTCCCCGGCACTTCGTGCCCACGTTTCATATCTCAACTGCACGGACAATTCACGTGCCAATATTATCATTATTTATTCACGGCACCTCGTGCCCACATTTCTTTTTATAATCCGCCTGGCAATGGCCACAGGCTCCCAATTTCAACATAAATCAGACTATTATCAATTTACTAACAACAAGAAAAATTGTACAAGGTATAAAATAAACACAAGGTAAATCACAACATCATATAAAATCACCAATGCAAGCACTCCACATCATTACATATCATCCCTGACAATATCCACCCTTATCTCTCCTATAATAGCCACCATTATCCCTCCGCCCTGACAATATCAATAGCCACCCTTATCGCTTCTATTGTCACCCTTATCTCTCATATAGCTACCCTTATCGCTCCTCCCAGACAATATTTCAATAAACACAACAACAGTGAAATGCCACCCTTATACCCACATAATATCAATAGTGGAATGCCACCCTTATATCCTCAAAGTGACAACTCACACAACATAATAATTTATACGGAAAATTATCACGGCAACAAAACAAAATCAATTCATATCACAATTTACCCAATGGCCACAACCAAATTCTAAAGATACAACCAAATCAATTAATTTCACAACAAATAGCCGAAGGCTCCACGCAATGTATATAACACCACAAAAATAATCAACAGAGATAGAAATTATTCAGCATAAAGCAAAGCCTTCATTAAATCTAAATTTAGATAATTATATTAGCACATCTTCTTAAACTTGCTTAATTAATTATTTGCATAGGGAAAATTCATAATGAAATTAAATTCCAAGAATATCAAACCATCAAACTCACGGAATTCACATAAATATACATGTAACATTCACATCAAATCGTCATATAAAAACAAGTTCAATAAATGCGAATTGAGGCATGACAATAGATGATTCAATAAATGCCAACAAATATCCAATTTAATACACAATATGCCTAAAACTTTAACTCAATAAATTTTACACATATAAGCTCGAGTACGTACTCGTCACCTCGCGTACGAGGCTTTTCACATTTTACAAATGGCACATAAGATTCGATGCCTAAGGAGAAATTCCTCCACTCGAGGCTAGGCAAGATACTTACCTTTTTGAAGTTAGGCCGATATTCCAAAAATCGGCTTCTTGCTTGAATTGACGTCCGGACAGCTCAAATCTATCCAATTCAATTGTATAACTTCATTAAAATTCATCGAAAATAATTTCGGATAATAAAACGTCGACTTAAAAATTTATTCTAAAAAGTCAACAAAAGTCAACAAAGGGCTCGCTTCTCGGAACCCGATATAATTTTCATGAAATTCGAAAACCCATTCCGATACGAGTTCAACCATACCAATTTTATCTAATTCCAATAACAATTCAACCTCCAAATCTTAAATTTGCGTTTTTGGAAGAGTTTGCAAAAAACATGATTTCTTCCATTAAAATTTTTGAATTAAATGATAAATATAATCATAGATTCATAAAATATAATCACATTAGAATATAGAACACTTACCCCAACCAAGCTTGTGAAAAAGCTCTCCAGAATCGCCCAAATCCGAGCTCCGAAAGTCCAAAAAACGAAAATGGCGAAATGACCATTTTTGGTCCTTATGATTCTGCCCAGTTTCGCACATGCGTGCTCGCTTTTGCGAGCAAATGCACTCCTCTGCGAGGTCATTGCCCAGCCACAAAGCTCGCACCTGCGGAGCCATTTCCGCTTTTGCGATGATCGCAGGTGCGCAGCCTTTTCGTTTCTGCGCTGCCTCGTCGCTTCTGCGTAAAAAATATCATACCTGCGATTGCGCAGGTGCGGAAGGCTGTTCGCATCTGCGACCTTCCTCCAGCTCTGCCCAGCTCACTTCTGTGACGAAATCCTCGCTTTTGCGAGGTCGCACTTGCGCCCAAATTCCGCAGGTGCGATCCCAACAGGTGCTGCCCAGAAATAGCAGAATTTCCAGCAGCTTCCTTTAAGTCAAAATTGCTCCGTTAACCTTCCAAAATCCATCCGAGGCCCTCGGGACCTTAAAAAATTATACTAACATGTCCCAAAATACAATACGAACTTAGTCGAGGCTTCAAACCACGTGAAACAACGCCGGAATTACGAATCGCGCATCGAATCGAAACATATATATTTTGCGCCGAAACGTATCAAATCAATCCGAAATGACTTCAAATTTTGTACATAAGTCATAATTGACGTAATGGAGCTATTTACCTTTCCGGAATCGAAAATCCGACCTCGTTATAAAAAATTCAACGTTCGGTCGGACTTTTCCAAAAATCTTCTATTTTTCAATTTTTTCCAAAATGCGTCGAATTGTCCTGCGGACTACCAAATCCAAATCCGAACATACGCCTAAGTCTGAAATCATCATACGAAGCTATTGTCATGACCCAATTTCACCTATAGTTCGTGATGGCTCCCAACACTATATCTAGGCAAGCCAACTTAATAAATTAAGCATATATTGACAAAATTTAAAACCAAAAAAAAATAATAAAATACCAAATTCTACCAATATGTGTGCCAAGACTTGGTGTCACAAGTGTATGAGCCTCTAGTATATTATACAAAACCTCAAATACTGTCTGAAATAAAAATAGACAGAATAAAAAATACAAGGAGAGACACTAGTAGCTGCAGAACGACTCAGAAAGGAAGCTCACCACTATGCCCCTAGATAACGTGGGTATAAGACGATAGGCCCCCCACTAGTACTTGCCTCAGGTCCTGCACAAAGAGTGCAGCAAGTGTAGTATGAGTACGTAAACAACGTGTACCCAATAAGTATCAAGTCTAATCTCGAAGTGGTAGAGACGAGATGGCCGACTTTGACACTCACTATGGGTCAATAATAATAACTGAAATACAACTAGAATATCTAAATCAACATGATTCATAGTTAATTTATTTAACTAGCGGAAATAATCATATTCCTTCAAATGCAACAATTCTCAATATATATTAATTAAATTCCATAAATTAAATTTTTTTGCAATTTATCAATTAATCTCATTTACAGGAATAACAATTAATTCCTTAACAAGCAGGAATAATAATTCATTAAATTTCAAGGATTCTCCAATTTATCAATTAGCTTCGCAAGCTTGAAATAACTATTACAGTATCTTGTAATTATTATTATTAAGCACGATTTCTGCCGAGGACATACGGCCCAATCCAGAGTATCGTGTACACTGCCGAAGGACGTGCGTCGCGATCCATAGATGCATCTATCCTGCCGAGGTGTTCGGCCCGCTCCACAAGAAAGGAGGACATTTTCTTATGTACCTCCGGAAGGAGAGTATATTTATTATAAGATAAATTTGAGAGGAAGAACAATTTCTTTTAACAATTAATTAATTTAAACAGAAAATCAAGCATATGAGATTCTCATCCTTTAATATCTTTATCTGACAATTCACAATATATTCATATATATCAATTAATATTAATTAAATAAAGAATACAATGTACACATGTAATTCATACTTTGAGTCCTAAACTACCCAGACTTTAGCATTAATAGTAGCTACGCACGGACTCTCATCACCTCGTGCGTATGTAGCCCCTGTAATTAGCAACAATTATTTAATTTAATCCCTATGGGGTAATTTCCCCCTCACAAGATTAGACAAGAGACTTACCTCGTCTCAAAGTCCACTTTCCGATTACCACGCCGCGTTGAATTCTCGATTCGACGCCGAAAATCCAAAATTATCCAAATATTATACAAAATAATTAATATATGCTAAATGATTCGAAATTTATCTATTAAATAAATTACTTTATCCAAAATGGTAAAATTTACCCCGGGCCCACGTTCTCGGATTCTGGAAATTTTCGGATGAAAACGTTACCCATAATCTCAAGAACTTAAATATATAATTTCTACCCAATTCCATAACTATTTTCGTGGTTAAAATCTCATTTTTATAAAAATCTGGTTTTTTCACCTAACCCTTGATTTCTAAGATTTACTAGTTATAATCTACCTATAATCTATGTATTTAACTCAAAAGGTGTGGAATTAAAAATGGTGGATTCCCGTTCTTTTAAGCTTTCTCCCAAACAGGCCTTTAGCACTTGCGGAGGTTGGAACGCACCTGCGGCTCCGCACCTGCAGAAAATCCTCGCAGGTGCGAGTTCCACTCGACTGGACAATTCTTGCATCTGCGCGTCTAGCCTCGCACCTGCGCATTCGCAGGTGCGCCCAATATTCCGCACATGCGGTGGCAGGCCTCCCATTCCTTTTCTGCTTATGCGAAGAAATCTCGCATCTGCGAGTGTCGCGCCTGCGAGCTTCTGTCGCATCTGCGAATGTCGTACCTGCGACTGGCCAAGCGCATGTAAAATTCTGACAGTAGTTGGGGGTTTTAATTTTGACTCCCAACTTCCAACTTAGTCCAAGCCTCGTCCGATTGACACTCGGGGCCCCCGGGACCCCGCCCGAACATACCAACAAGTTTGAAATCATAAAACAGACTTGCTCAAACCCTCGAAATGTGTAAAATAACAACAAATCTAAAAATCGTACCCTAAACCAAATTGATTCAAACTTAAGAATTTCAAGTTGTTCAAATTACTTCCAATGCGCCGAAATATACTTAAACTACTCGGAATGACATGAAAATTTGCGTGCAAGTCTTAAATCACTATACGGAACTATTCCCAAACTCAGAATTCCAAACGGACTTCAATTACTCAAAATCCTACTCCAAACCAAATTTAAAGAATTTTAAACCTTCAAATAGTTGATGTTTACTATTAAGCGCCAAAACGCTCCCAGGTTATCCAAAACTTGATTCGGACATACGCCCAAGTCCAAAATCATCAAACGAACCTATTGGAACCGTCAAATCCCAATTTCGGGGTTGTTTTCTCAAAATGTTGACCGAAGTCAAACTTGTCTATTTAAAGCTAACTTAAGGAACCAAGTGTTCCAATTTCAACCCACACACTTCCAAATCCCGAACCAACCATCCCCGCGAGTCATAAATTAATAAAAGCATGTTCGGGGAGTTTTATTTTAGGGGACAGGTTTCTAAAAGTTAAAATGACCGGTTGGGTCATTATATTCTCCACCTCTTAAACAAACGTTCGTCCTCGAACGGGTTTAGAATAATACCTGGAGTTCTAAATAAGTGTGGATATTTGCTCCCCATGTCCTCCTCGGCCTCCCAAGTTGCTTCCTCGACTGGTTGGCCCCTCCACTGGACCTTTACTGTAGAAATCCTCATGGACCTCAACTGGCGAACTTGTTCATCAACAATGGCAAATGGTTCTTCTTCATAACCCAAACTCTTATCTAGCTGAACTATGCTGAAGTCTAATACATGTGATAGGTCAGCATGATACTTCCGGAGCATAGATACATGGAAAACCAGATGAACTCCCGATAGACTGGGAGGCAATGCAAGCTCATAAGCAACCTTCCCAACTCGTCTCAACACCTCAAATATGCCTATAAACCTTGGGCTCAACTTGCCCTTCTTCCCGAATCTCATAATTCCCTTCATCGGTGAAACTTTCAAGAGAACTTTTTCACCCACCATAAATGATAAATCACGCACTTTCTGATATGCGTAAATCTTCTCTCTGGACTGTGCTGTACGAAGTCGCTCCTAAATCAACTTTACCTTTTTCAAGGCATCATTTACCAAATCAGTACCATATAACTTAGCATCACCGGGCTCAAACCATTCGATAGGTGAACGACATCGACGGCCATATAAAGCCTCAAATGGAGCCATCTCGATGCTGGATTAGTAACTGTTATTATAAGCAAACTCAGCTAAAGGTAGGAAACGATCCCACTGACCACCAAAGTCAATTACAAATGCCCTGAGCATATCCTCCAAAATCTGACTATGGGTCCCTTATTCACTCTGTACTGCTCTCCAGAAATGTGAAGTAAATTGAGGGCCTCTATCTGATATGATGAAAATTGGCACACCGTGCAACAGAACTATCTCCTGAATATAAATATGGGCCAACTTCTCTGAAGTATACATAGTCACAACATGAATAAAATGTGCTGACTTGGTCAACCTGTCAACAATCACCCAAACTGCATCAAACTTCCTCAAGGTCCGTGGCAACCCAACTACAAAGTCCATAGTAATTCGTTCCCATTTCCACTCTGGTATGGTCATCTGCTGAAGTAGGCCACCTGGCCTCTAGTGCTCATATTTAACTTGCTGAAAATTTAGACACCTAGCTACATACTCAACTATGTCCTTTTTCATTTGTCACCACTAATAATGATGCCTCAAGTCACGATACATCTTCATAGCACCTGGATGACTAGAATACCGGGAACTGTGTGCCTTCTCCAGGATCTTTTTCCTCAGTTCATCCACATTAGGAACACACAGACGATCCTGGAGTCGTAGAACACCATCCGCACCAATAATAACTTCCTTGGCACCACCTCGTAGTACCATTTCTTGAAGAACCATTAAGTGTGGGTCATCATACTGGCGAGCCTTGATCTGCTCAAATAGTAAAGATTGAGCTACGACACATGCAAGAACTCGGCTGGGCTCTGAAATATCTAGCCGCATAAGTTTGTTGGCCAAGGACTAGATATACAATGCTAATGGCCTCTCTTCTGCTGAAATGAAAGCCAAACTACCCAAACTCCCCGCCTTTCTACTCAAGGCATTTGCAACTACATTTGCTTTACCTGGATGATATAGGATAGTAATATCATAATCTTTTAGTAATTCCAGTCATCTGCGCTACCTCAAATTTAGGTCCCTCTGCTTGAACGAATGCTGCAAACTGCGATGATCAGTATAAACTTCACAAGACACCCCATAAAGATAATGCCTCCAAATCTTAATGGCGTGAACAATCGCAGCTAACTCCAAATCATGTACCGGATAATTCTGCTCGTGGGGCTTCAACTGACGTGAAGCATATGAAATAACTCGCCCTTCCTGCATTAATACACAACCCAAACCAACGCGTGAAGCGTCGTAATACACTGTATACATTCCCAAACCGGAAGGTAACACTAACACTGGTGCTGTAGTCAATGCTGTCTTGAGCTTCTGAAAGCTTGATTGACAATCATCGGACCAACGGAACTAAACACCCTTCTGGGTTAGTTTTGTCAAAGGTGGTGCAATAGATGAAAAACCTTCCACAAACCGACGATAATAACCTGCTAAACCTAGAAAACTCCTAATCTTAGTCGCCGAAGTGGGTCGATGCCAATTCTGAACTGCCTAAATCATTTTGGGATCAACTTTAATACCTTCGCCCGATACAATATGTCCCAAATAACTTTTGTTCCCGCAATGTATGAAGCACTACTCTCATATGCTGCTCATGTTCCTCCTTACTGCGCGAGTAGATCAAAATGTCATCAATGAAGACAATGGCAAATGAATCAATATATGGACTAAATACCCTGTT
Source organism: Nicotiana tomentosiformis (assembly GCF_000390325.3). NCBI lineage: Eukaryota > Viridiplantae > Streptophyta > Magnoliopsida > Solanales > Solanaceae > Nicotiana > Nicotiana tomentosiformis. The sequence goes on from NC_090817.1 coordinate 129,947,433, forward strand.
CATCAGATCCATAAATCCTGTCGGGGCATTAGTTAAACCGAAAGGCATTACCAAAAACTCGTAATGACTATATCTAGTACAAAAAGCAATTTTCGGAACATCCGAATCTCGAATATTCAACTGATGATACCCCGACCTCAAGTCGATCTTAGAAAACACCCTAGCACCCTGCAACTGGTCAAATAGGTCATCAATACGCGGCGACGGGTACTTATTCTTAATAGTAACTTTGTTCAATTGGCGATAGTCAATACACATTCGCATTGTGCCATCTTTCTTCTTCACAAATAATACTGGTGCACCCCAAGGCGATAGACTCGGTCTGATGAACCCTTTGGCTAGTAACTCTTCAAGCTGTTCTTTCAACTTTTTCAGTTCTTTCGGAGCCATGTGATACGATGGAATAGATATAGGCTGAGTATCTGGAGCAAGTCAATACAGAAATCAATATCCCAATTAGGTGGCATACTTGGAAGATCTGAAGGAAATACATCAGAGAACTCCCGAACTACTGGCACTGAATCAATAGCCGGAGTCTCTGCAGTAGTATCCCGAACATAGGCTAGATAAGCCAAACAACCCTTCTCAACCATGAGTTGAGCATTTATAAAAGAAATAACTTGATTAAATGAACTAACCGACGAACCCTTCCACTCCAGCCTAGGCAAAGATGGAATAGCCAAGGTAACAGTTTTGGCATGACATTCTAGAATAGCATGATATGGAGATAAAAAGTCCATACCCAGAATAATTTCAAAATCGATCATCTCGAGCAATAAGAGATCTGCTCTAGTTTCATAACCACAGAATGTAATAATACAAGACCGGTAGATCCAATTCACAATAACAGAATCGCCTACAGGAGTGGACACATAAGCATGAGTACTCAAGGACTCACGAGAAACACCTAGGAATGGAGCAAATAGAGATGACACATATGAATACGTGGATCCCAGATCAAATAATACTGAGGCATCTTTTCCACAAATAGAAATAATACCTGTAATCACAGCATCTGAGGCCTCTGCATCTGGTCTAGTCGGAAAAGCATAGAACCGAGCTGGAGCGCCAACTAGCTGGCCTCCGCCTGGCTGACCTCCACCTCTAGGATGACCCCTACACACATGTCCTCTACCTCTTGGTGGTCGGACTACTGGTGGAGTAACTGGTTCGGTAAGCATAGGTTGCTGACCCTGCTGTACTGGTCTACCTCGAAGCCTGGGGCAAAACCTCTACATATGACTAGGATCCCCGCACTCGTAACAACTCTTCGGTGCGATGGGCTGCTGACTAAGAATCTAGCCCTGGGGACCTGAATACTCACTGGGAGGGCCCTGAATAGCTGGTGGGTAGTAAGAACTCTCTGGTATAGCACTGAGATAAGGTCGCACTGGAGTACCCCGAGGAGGTGGTGGTGCTGGAAATGGGGGTCTGCTGGAATGCCCCCTCACGAACTGACCTCTGCCCCTAAACCGGGTAAAAATGATGGTTCTAATGGTTATGTCCTTTCAGGTGATGTTTCGTTGTGGTGGGGCAGTTTTCTCATTTGAGTCATTTTCTATGACTAGGTACATTTGAATTGCTGCGTATTGGTGCACGGATGGTACGGGATGTGGCTCTGATTTATATTGGTGCGGCATGTTATGGAATAGTTGTGTTTAGTAATATAAGGTCATTGGACCTAGAATGGGTAGTATTAGGTTTGATTTCGATATACTCGGGAGTATAATATTGAGAGTCGGCTCAGGAAGTGATTATGGTTCTGGTTGGGGCGAGAGAGCTCCGTGACTTGTTGATCTGATAAGTGGTCATGAAAGTTCGCATGTTTCTTTTATTATCAATAGTGTACGAAGCTTTTGGGATGAGTTTTGGTTCGATATAATACTCGTATTTGGTTGGTTTTGGAGTAGTCACTGTGGTCAGGAATGGTGCTATGAGCATGCAAGTTGTGTAATATGTTAGGTGATTATGTTCGTGGTTATGGTTATAGTTATAGCTCGATGCAACTTGTTCGGACTTATACGGTGTGTAAATGTGAGATTTGTGTCTTGAAAGAAATTTTAAAGGTTGGAAATTAAACTCCAAGATTTATGGGCTAAGGTTAAATTAATGTTTTTCAGTTGCATTGTGTAGTCAAGCCTATGTGGGATAGGGTGACGTGGGTTCACCCCCGTGTACGTGTGTGGTAAGATGGAACAGTGATTTGATGGCTTGGAAACAACTCTTGGCACGTTCGAGGACGAACGTATGTTTAAGTTTTGGCTCCTGTAAGGACCCGCCTGGTCGTTTTGAGTATTACAACCCCGTTTCCCCATTTACTTCTCAAATTGTACTTTACAGTTGTTGTGTGAATTGCCAGGGTAATTGGTTCGGGTCCAATGAGGTTTTGGAGGAATTGAAACACTTAGTTCCAAGGTTTAAAGCTTAAGTTAAAATAGTGATCGGATGTTGACTTATGTGTAAACAGATTCAGATTCGAATTTTGATGATTCCAATAGCTCCGTATGGTGATTTTGGACCTAGGAGCATCTCCGAAAAATTATTTGAAGGTCCGTAGTGGAATTTGGCTTGAATTGCCGAAAGTTGAATTTTTGGGAAGTTTGACCGGGGGGTTGACTTTTTGATATCGAGGTTGGAATCCAGTTCTGAAATTTTTCATAGCTCTGTTATGTCGTTTATGACTGGTGTGCAAAATTTGAGGTCAATCGGACGTGATTTCATAGGTTCTGGCGTCGTTTGTAGAAATTGGAAGTTTTAAAGTTCATTAGACTTGAATTTAGGTGCAATTCATGGTTTTAGCGTTGTTTGAGGTGATTTGAGGGCTCGACTAAGTTTGTATGATGTTTTAGGACTTGTCGGTATATTTGGTTGAGGTCCCAAGGGGCTCGGGTGAGTTCCGGAGGGTTAACGGATCATTTGTGGCCTTGATGGGATTGCTGATATCTGTTGCTGCATTTTTTGGATTTTCTCTTTCGCGTTCGCGAAGAGGAATTTCAGGCAGGCAGGATTTACTCTTCACGTTCGCGATGGGGTATCGCATTCACGAAGAGGAGTTGTATTTTGCATCGCGTTCACGTTTGGGTATCGCATTCACGAAGGGAAAAATAGTGGGCATGGGTTTTTGCCTTCGCGTTCGCGAAGAAGGGCTCTCTAAAGCATTGCGTTTGCGAGCAGTGTCTCGCATTGGCGAAGAGCAAATGTTGGGCCGCACATTTTGTGCTTCGCGAACGCGAGGGACCTGTCGTGTTCGCGAAGAAGAGAGGCCTGGACAGAAAGTTTAAGTTCAGAAAATGGGTCCATTTTTAACGATTTGGAGCTCGGATTGAGGCGAGTTTTGGGTGATTTTCAGAGAAAACAACGAGGTAAGTGTTCTTAATTCATTATTGGTTAAATTACCTGAATCCATGATTGTTTTTATCATTTAATTGGTGAATTGAGTTGGAAATGTTTGAAAACCCTCTTGGTTTAAATTGAAGATTTGAGGGTCGAGTTGTGATCAGATTTGAGTAATTTTTATATGGTTGGACTCATGGTTGAATGGGGGTTCGAATTTTGTGATTGTTATCGAATTCCGAGATGTGGGCCCCACGGGTAATATTTGGGGCATAATTTCAGATTTTTGAAAAATATTAGTATTTTGATATGGAATTAATTCCAATAATTTTTGTGAGTTTAATCAAATTAAATTTGACTAGATTCGAGCCATTTGGAAGTTGATATGCACAGAATGGAATTTCTAGAGCATTGTTTAGCTTGCTCGACATTGGATTCGGCTTGTTCGAGGTAAGTAACTCTTCTAATCTTGGAGTTGAGGGTATGAACCCTGAATATATGTATTTCGTGAATTGTTGGGAGGTGACGCACATGCTAGGTGACGGGCGTGTGGGCGTGCACTATAGAAATTGTGACATAATTGTGTCTGTGTAATTTTATAGTTAAATAATCTTGACATTTTCCATGCGGTTTTATGTGTTAAAGAAATTGAGCTGGAAAGCATATTAAAAATCATGTTGAGGCTATGTGCCAGTATTATTGGGACCCACAGAGGTCATATTGCTGTGAATTATTTGTTTTAAATTGAAAATTCATATCTCAGTCTCTGTTGTTATTTATTGATACATCATATCATCATTTTTGGGCAATTTTTCATGACATTGTGAGCCCGAGAGACTGGAGAGATTGATGACTAAGTGAGGTCGAGGGCCTGATTTGTGAGGATATTTATGGGATCGGGCTGCACGCCGCAACATGTTTGATATCGGCCGAGGGCCTGATTATGAGGATGAGTGTTGTCACGACCCAATTTCACCTATAGGTCATGATGGCGCCCAACACTACAGCTAGGCATGCCAACTAATAAGTCAATCATACATTGGTTAAACTTTTATTCCAAGAAGATAATAAAATACCAATTTCTACCAATGTGTGTGCCAAGACCCGGTGTCACAAGTGCATGAGCATCTAGTAGATTATACAAAACTTCAAATACTGTCTGAAATGAAATAGACAAAATATAAATATCAGAAGAGACACTGGTAGCTACAGAACGGCGCAGAAAGGCAGCTCACCACTATACCTCGGGATGACGTGGGTATGTGATGATAGGTCCTCCACCAGTACCTGTCTCAGATCCTGCACAAAAAGTGCAGCAAATGTAGTATGAGTACGTAAACAACATGTACCCAGTAAGTATCAAGCCTAATCTCGAAGTGGTAGAGACGAGATTGCCGACCTTGACACTCACTATAGGTCAATAATAATTAAAATAAAACTAGGATATTTAAATCAGCATGATTTACAGAATTTACAATAAATTATTTAATCATCAAAAATAATCAAATTCCTTCAAATATATCAATTCTCAATATATTAATTAAATTCCTTCAATTCAAATAAATTCTAATTTATCAAATAAATCTCATTTACAGGAGTAACAATTAATTCCTTAACAAGCAAGAATAATAATTCATTAAATTCTAAAGATTTTCCAATTTACTAATTAGCTTCACCAGCTGAAATAAATTATTAAAGTATCGTGTAATTATTATTATTATTAAGCACGATTTTTGCCGAGGACGTATGGCCCGATCCAGAGTGTCGTGTACACTGCCGAGGGACGTGCGGCGCGATCCATAGATGCATCTATCCTGCCGAAACGTTCGGCCCGCTCCACAAGAAAAGAGGACATTTTTTTATGTGCCTCCGGAAGGAGAGTGTATTTATTATAAGATGAATTTGGGAGGAGAACAATTTCTTTTAACAATTAATTGATTAAAACAGACAATCAAGCCTATGAGATTTCCATCCTTTAATATCTTTATCTAACAATTCACAATATATTCATATAGATATCAATTAATATAAATAAATCAAAGAATACAATTTACACAAGTAAGGCATGCTTTGAGTCCTAAACTACCCGGACTTTAGCATTAATAGTAGCTACGCACGGACTCTCGTCACCTCGTGCGTACGTAGCCCCCCCACAATTAGCAACAATTAGCAACAATTATTTAATTTTAATCACCTATGAGTTAATTTCCCCCTCACAAGGTTAGACAAGAGACTTACCTCGTCTTGCTCCAATTTAATCCACAATTTTGCCTTTTCCACGATTAACCAACTTTGTCTGGCTCGAATCTAGCCAAAATAATTCGATACAATCACTAAGAATTATAGGAAATAAATTCTATAAGGAAATACTACATTTTTAATAAAAATCCCGAAATTAATTAAAAATTCTCCCGCGGGGCCCACATCTCGGAATCCGGTGAAAGTTATGAAATCCGACAACCCATTCAATTTCGAGTCCAACCATACCAGTTTCACTCAAATCCGACTCCGAATCAATACCGAAATCTCAAAATTTCGTTTCTATGAGATTTCTAAACTTTTTCCAAATTTCAATCTCAAAACATTAATTAGATTGTGAAAACAATGATATACTTGTATATGTAGACCAAATCCGAGTTAGAATCACTTACCCTAATGTTTTTCACTTGAAAATCTGCCAAAAGTCGTCTCTGCTCAAGCTTAAGTTCGTCAAAAATGGCAAATGGGACGAATGCCCTCTTTTTATAAAACTGCCGAGCAGCCTTCGGAACTGGGCCTCGATCGGGGCATCGAACATGTGCCTTCGATCAGGGCATCGAGGTTGGGCCTTCGATCAGGTCATCGAGCTTGGGTCTCAATCCTAGCCCTCGAGCCATACCTTCGATCATGCCCTCGAGCCTTGCCTTCGATCGTGACTTCGATCACAGGCTCGAGCCTGGACCTCAGTCATGGCCTCGATCATGGCATCGAGCTTGAGCCTTCGATTGTGACCCTCGATCTTGGCTTCGATACACTTACTCGAGCCTGTACCTCGTCAACCCTGGGCTCGATACCTAGGCTCAATATCTGGCTCAATATCTGGGCTCGATATCTGGGCTCGATCACAGCCCAGAATGTCCAACAGAAGAGGAAAAATTGCAGCAGCTTTTTAACTCAAATTTTTGATCCGTTAACCATCCGAAACTCACCCGAGGCCCTCGGGACCTCAACCAAATATACCAACAAGTCCTAAAACATCATACGAACTTAGTCGAACCTCTAAATCACATCAAACAACGCTAAAACCATGAATCATACCCCAATTCAAGCTTAATGAAACTAAGAGTTTTCAACTTCTACATTCAATGTCGGAACCTATCAAATCAACTCCGATTGACCTCAAATTTTACACACAAGTCATAAATTACATAACGGAGCTATGAAAATTTTCGAAACTGGATTCCGATTCCGGTATCAAAAAGTCAACTCATCGGTCAAACTTCCAAACTTAAGTTCTTGTTTTTAGCCATTTCATGCCTAATTTAACTACGGACTTCCAAATAAAATTACGAACACGCTCCTAAGTCTAAAATCACCATACGGAGCTGTTGGAATCATCAAAATTCTATTTCGGGGTCGTTTTCACAAAAAGTTGACCAAAGTCAAACTTAGCACTTTAAGGCCAACTTAAGGAACCAAGTGTTCCGGTTTCACCTCAAACACTTCCAAATCCCGAACCAACCATCTCCGCAAGTCATAAATCATTACAAGCACCTACGAGAGGTTTTATTTTAGGGAACGGGGTTCTAAAAGTTAAAATGACCGGTTGGGTCATTACATTCTCCACCTCTTACACAAACGTTCGTCCTCGAACGGGTTTAGAATTGTACCTGGAGTGCTGAATAAGTCTGGATATCTGCTCCGCATGTTTTCCTCAGCCTCCCAAGTCGCTTCCTTGACTGGTTGGCCCCTCCACTGGACTTTTACTATAGAAATCCTCTTGGACCTCAACTGGCGAACCTGTTTATCAACAATGGCAATCGGCTCCTCTTCATAACCCACGCTATTATCTAGCTGAATTGTGCTGAAGTCTAACACATGTGATAGGTCGGCATGATACTTCCGGAGCATAGATACGTGAAAAACCGGATGAACTCCCGATAGGCTGGGAGGCAATGCAAGCTCATAAGCAACCTCCCCAACTCGTTTCAACACCTCAAATGGGCCTATAAACCTTGGGATCAACTTGCCCTTCTTCCTTAATCTCAAAATTCCCTTCATCGGCGAAACCTTCAAGAGAACTTTTTCACCTACCATAAATGATATATCACGTGCTTTCTGATCCGCATAATTCTTTTGTCTGGACTGTGCTGTACGAAGTCGCTCCTGAATCAACTTTACATTTTCCAAGGCATCCCTTACCAAATTAGTACCATATAACTTAGCCTCACCTGGCTCAAACCATCCGATAGGTGAACGACATCGCCGGCCATATAAAGCCTCAAATGGAGCCATCTCGATGCTAGATTGGTAACTGTTATTATAAGCAAACTCGGCCAAAGGAAGGAAACGATCCCACTGACCTCCAAAGTCAATCACACATGCCCTGAGCATATCCTCCAAAATCTGAATTGTCCTCTCTGACTTTCCATCGGTCTGCGGATGAAAGGCTGTGCTGAGCTCTACACGGGTCCCCAACTCACTCTGTATTGCTCTCCAGAAATGTGAAGTAAACTGAGGACCTCTATCTGATATGATGGAAATTGGCACACCGTGCAACCGAACTATCTCCTGAATATAAATCTGAGCCAACCTCTCTGAAGTATACGTAGTCACAACAGGAATAAAATGTGCCGACTTAGTCAACCTGTCTAGAATCACCCAAACTGTATCAAATTTCCTCAAGGTCCGTGGCAAGCCAACTACAAAATCCATAGTAATTCGTTCCCATTTCCACTCTGGTATGGTCATCTGCTGAAGTAGGCCACCTGGCCTCTGGTGCTCATATTTAACTTGTTGGCAATTTAGACACTGAGCTACATACTCAACTATGTCCTTTTTCATTCGTCGCCACCAATAATGCTGCCTCAAGTCACGATACATCTTCGTAGCACCAGGATGAATAGAATATCGAGAACTGTGTGATTCTTCCAGGATCTTTTTCCTCAGCCCATCCACATTAGGAACACATAGACGATCCTGGAGTCGCAGAACACCATCCGCTCTAATAGTAACTTCCTTGGCATCACCTCGTAGTACCATTTCACGAAGAACCACCAGGTGTGGGTCATCATACTGGCGAGCCTTGATCTGCTCAAATAGTGAAGATTGGGCCATAACACATGCAAGAACTCGGTTGGGCTCTGAAATATCCAGCCTCACAAGTCTATTAGCTAAGGATTGAATATCTGAGGCTAATGGCCTTTCCTCTACTGAAATGAAAGCCAAACTACCCATACTCTCCGCCTTTCTGCTCAAGGCATCTGCAACCACATTTGCTTTGCCCGGATGATACAAGATAGTAATATCATAATCTTTTAGTAACTCCAGCCATCTGCGTTGTCTCAAATTTAGGTCCCTCTGCTTGAACAAATGCTGCAAACTGCGATGATCAGTGTAAACTTCACAAAACACCCCATAAAGATAATGCCTCCAAATCTTAAGAGCGTGAACAATCGCAGCTAACTCCAAATCATGTATCGGATAATTCTTTTCATAGGGCTTCAGCTAACGTGAAGCATATGCAATAACTTGCCATTCCTGCATCAATACACAACCCAAGCCAACGCGCGAAGCAACGCAATACACTGTATACATCCCCGAACCAGAAGGCAACACTAACACTGGTGCTGTAGTCAATGATGCCTTGAGCTTCTGAAAGCTCACCTCACAATCATCGGACCATCAGAATGGAGCACCCTTCTGGGTTAATTTGGTCAAAGGTGCTGCAATAGATGAAAAACCTTCCACGAACCGACGATAATAACCTGCCAAACCCAGAAAACTCCTGATCTCCGTCGCCGAAGTGGGACGATGCCAATTCTAAACTGCCTCAATCTTTTTGGGATCACATTTAATACCCCGATACGATATGTCCCAAAAATGCTACAGACTCTAGCCAAAACTCACATTTAGAGAACTTAGCATATAGCTTTTGTTCCCGCAATGTCTGAAGCACTACTCTCATATGCTGCTCATGCTCCTCCTTACTATGTGAGTAGATCAAAATGTCATCAATGAAGACAATGACAAATGAGTCAATATATGGCCTGAATACCCTGTTCATCAGATCCATAAATGTTGCCGGTGCATTAGTTAAACCAAAAGGCATTACCAGAAACTTATAATGACCATATCTAGTACGGAAAGCAGTCTTCGGAACATCTGAATCCCGAATCTTCAACTGATGGTACCCCGACATCAAGTCGATCTTAGAGAATACCCTAGCACCCTGCAACTAGTCAAATAGATCATCAATACACGGCAACGGGTACTTGTTCTTAATAGTGACTTTGTTCAATTGGCGATAATCAATACACATCCGCATTGTTCCATACTTCTTTTTCACAAATAATACCGGTGCACCCCAAGGCAATACACTTGGTCTGACAAACCCTTTGGCTAGTAACTCTTTAAGCTATTCTTTCAATTCTTTTGGAGCCATGCGATACGGTGGGATAGATATGGGCTGGGTATCTGAAGCTAAGTCAATACAGAAATCAATATCACGATCAGGTGGCATACCTGGAAGATCTGACGGAAATACATCGGGGAACTCCCGAGCTACAGGCACTGAATCAATAGCAGGAGTCTCTGCAGTAGTATCCCGAACATAGGCTAGATAAGCTAAACAACCCTTCTCAACCATGTGTTGAGCCTTTATAAAATAAATAACTCAATTAAATGAACTAACAGGCGAACCTTTCCACTCCAGCTTAGGCAATGATGGAATAGCCAAGGTAACAGTCTTGGCATGACAATCTAGATATAGCATGATATGGAGATAACCAGTCCATACCCAGAATAATTTCAAAATCGGTCATCTCAAGCAATGGGAGATCTGCTCTAGTTTCATAACCACAAAATGTAATAATATAGGACCGGTAGATCCGGTTCACGACAGCAGAATCGCCCACAGGAGTGGACACATAAACAGGAGTACTCAAGGACTCACGAGAAACACTGACGAATCGAGCAAATAGAGATGACACATATGAATACGTAGATCCTGGATTAAATAATACTGAGGCATCTTTGCCACAAACAGAAATAATACCTGTAATCATGGTATCTGAGGCCTCTGCATCTGGTCTAGCCAGAAAAGCATAGAACCGAACTGGAGCGCCAACTGTCTGGCCTCCGCCTGGCTAACCTCCACCTCTAGGACGGCCCCTACCCACTTGTCCTCCACCTCTTGGTGGTCGGACTACTGGTGGAGCAATTGGTCCGGTAAGCATAGGCTGTTGACTGTGTTGTACTGGTCTACATCGAAGCCTGGGGCAAAACCTCTGCATGTGACTGGGATCCCCGCACTCGTAACAACTCTTCGGTGCGATGGGCTGCTGACTAAGTGTCTGGCCCTGGGGACCTGAATACCCACTTAGAGGACCCTGAATAACTGGTGGGCGGTAAAAACTCTTTGGGATAGCAGTGAGATAAGGTCGCACTGGAGCACCTCGGGGAGGTGGTGGAGCTAGATATGGGGGTCTGCTAGACTGTCCCCTCACGAACTGACCTCTGCCCCCGGACGGAGCACCTCTCCAGAGTACCTGAACCGCTTATCTCTCATAATCTGCTCTCGGCTCCACTGACGTACACCTTCAATCCTCCGGGCTATCTCCACAACTCCCTCATAAGAAGTACCCATCTCAACCTCTCGAGCCATAGTAGCCTGAATACCAGTATGTAAACCGGCTACAAACCTTCGCACTCTCTCCGCCTCAGTAGGGAGTATTATTAGTGCATGGCGAGATAATTCAGAAAACCTCACGTCATAATCAGTCACTAACATCTGACTCTGCTGGAGCTGCTCAAACTGAAACCGCAACTCTTCCCTCTGGGAGGGTGGAATATACCTATCCAAGAAGATACGGGTGAACCTGTCCCAAGTCATGGGAGGAGAATCTGCTGGTCTGCCAAGAACATAAGACTGCCACCATCCACGGGCTCTACCTTCTAGCTGAAAAGTAGCAAAATCAACCCCATGGGATTCCAATATCCTCATGTTGTACAGTCTATCCTTGCAACGATCAATGAAATCCTGTGGATCCTCATGTCGCTCACCCCCGAAGACAGGAGGATGTAGTCTAGTCCATCTGTCCAATAGATTCTGAGGATCGGCGGCTACAGCTAGCCTGGGCTCAGGTGTAGCTGCTGCCACTGGCTGGACTCCACCCACGGGTAGTGCACCCTGGGTCTGATATACAGCAGCTGCCTGTCCATGAGTAGGCGCGGTAGGGGTCTGTGCTTCCCCGCCCGCCTGTGATGTGGCTGGGTCTGCTGGAAATAAACCGGCCTGAGTCATATTGTCCATGAATTGCAGCATACGACCCATGACATCCTGAAATCCCGGTGCAGATGTGAAGTCCACCAGAGCTGGCTCTGCCACAGGCACATCACCCTGCTCCTCAATAATGGGATTCTCTACTGGATCCAGTGGCAGCATAACCAGAATAGTCCTGGGACGTCCTCGCCCTCTACCACGGGTTGGAGCCCTCCCTCGGCCTCTGCCTCGGCCTCTAGCAACTTGGGGAGTAGCTCTTCCCTGGTCTGGAATCTCATTAGAGCGTGTTCTCACCATCTGTGAGAGAATAAGAGAAGGATATTTAGTACTACATCAATTGCACGATGGAATATGAAGAAAGGTAGTTTCCTAACACCATATAGCCTCTCGAAGATAAGTACAGACGTCTCTGTACCGATCAGCAAGACTCTATTAGGTCTGCTCATAACTTGTGAGACCTACGTGAACCTAGTGCTCTGATACCATGTTGTCACGACCCAATTTCACCTATAGGTCGTGATGGCGCCCAACACTACAGCTAGGCAAGCCAACTAATAAGTCAAACATACATTGGTTATACTTTTATTCCAAGAAGATAATAAAATACCAATTTCTACCAATGTATGTGCCAAGACCCGGTGTCACAAGTGCATGAGCATCTAGTATATTATAAAAAACTTCAAATACTGTCTGAAATGAAATAGACTGAATATAAATATCAGAAGAGACACTGGTAGCTGCAGAAAGGCAGCTCACCACTATGCCTTGGGATGACGTGGGTATGTGATGATAGGTCCTCCACCAGTACCTGTCTCAGATCCTGCACAAAAAATGCAACAACTGTAGTATGAGTACGTAAACAATGTTTACCCAGTAAGTATCAAGCCTAATATCGAAGTGGTAAAGACGAGATGGCCGACCTTGACACTCACTATAGGTCAATAATAATTAAAATAAAACTAGGATATTTAAATCAGCATGATTTACAGAATTTACAATAATTTATTTAATCATCGGAAATAATCAAATTCCTTCAAATGTATCAATTCTCAATATATTAATTAAATTCCTTCAATTCAAATAAATTCCAATTTATCAATTAAATATCATTTACAGGAGTAACAATTAATTCCTTAACAAGCAAGAATAATAATTCATTAAATTTCAAAGATTTTTCAATTTACTAATTAGCTTCTCAAGCTGAAATAAATTATTAAAGTATCGTATAATTATTATTATTATTATTAAGCACAATTTCTACCGAGGACGTATGGCCCGATCCAGAGTGTCATGTACACTGCCGAGGGACGTGCGGCGCGATCCATAGATGCATCTATCCTACCGAAGCGTTCGGCCCGCTCCACAAGAAAAGAGGACATTTTCTTATGTGGCTCCAGAAGGAGAGTGTATTTATTATAAGATGAATTTGGGAGGAGAACAATTTCTTTTAATAATTAATTGATTAAAACAGACAATCAAGCCTATGAGATTTCCATCCTTTAATATCTTTATCTAACAATTTACAATATATTCATATAGATATCAATTAATATAAATAAATCAAAGAATACAATTTACACAAGTAAGACATACTTTGTGTCCTAAACTACCCGGACTTTACCATTAATAGTAGTTACGCACGGACTCTCGTCACCACGTGCGTACGTAGCCCCCCCACAATTAGCAACAATTATTTAATTTTAATCACCTATGAGGTAATTTCCCCCTCACAAGGTTAGACAAGAGACTTACCTCGTTTTGCTCCAATTTAATCCACAATTTTGCCTTTTCCACGATTATCCAACTCTGTCTGGCTCGAATATAGCCAAAATAATTCGATACAATCACTAAAAATTATAGGAAATAAATTCTATAAGGAAATACTACATTTTTAATAAAAATCCCGAAATTAATTAAAACTTTGCCCGTGGGACCCACATCTCGGAATCCGGTGAAAGTTATGAAATTCGACAACCCATTCAATTACGAGTCCAACCATACCAGTTTCACTCAAATCCGACTCCGAATCGATACCGAAATCTCAAAATTTTGTTTCTATGAGATTTCTAAACTTTTTCCAAATTTCAATCTCAAAACACTAATTAGATTGTGAAAACAATGATATACTTGTATATGTAGACCAAATCCGAGTTAGAATCACTTACCCAAATATTTTTCCCTTGAAAATCTGCGAAAAGTCGTCTCTGCTCAAGCTTAAGTTCGTCAAAAATGGCAAATGGGACGAATGCCCTCTTTTTATAAAACTGCCCAACAGCCTTCGGAATTGGTCCTCGAACTGGGCCTCGATCGCGGCATCGAACATGTGCCTTCGATCAGGGCATCGAGGTTGTGCCTTCGATCAGGGAATCGAGGTTGGGCCTTCGATCAAGGCATCGAGGTTGGGCCTTCGATTAGGGCATCGAGCTTGGGTCTCGATCCTAGCCCTCGAGCCATACCTTCGATCATGCCCTCGAGGCCTTGCCTTCGATCGCGACTTCGATCACAGGCTCGAGCCTGGACCTCGGTCATGGCCTCGATCATGGCATCGATCTTGAGCCTTCGATTGTGACCCTTGATCTTGGCTTCGATACACTAGCTCGAGCCTGTACCTCGTCAACCCTAGGCTCGATCACAGCCCAGAATGTCCAACATAAGAGGAATAATTGCAGCAGCTTTTTAACTCAAATTTTTGATCTGTTAACCATCCGAAACTGACCCAAGGCCCTCGGGACCTCAACCAAATATACCAAAAAGTCCTAAAACATCATACGAACTTAATCGAACCTCTAAATCATATCAAACAACGCTAAAACCATGAATCATATCCCATTTCAAGCTTAATGAAACTATGAGTTTTCAACTTCTACATTCAATGCCGAAACCTATCAAATCAACTCCGATTGACCTCAAATTTTACACACAAGTCATAGATTACATAACGGAGCTATGAAAATTTTCGGAACTGGATTCCGACTTCGGTATAAAAAAGTCAACTCATCGGTCAAACTTCCAAACTTAAGTTCTTATTTTTAGCCATTTCATGCCTAATTTAACTACGGACTTTCAAATAAAATTCCGAACACGCTCCTAAGTCCAAAATCACCATACAGAGTTGTTGGAATTATCAAAATTCTATTCCGGGGTCGTTTTCACAAAAAGTTGACCGAAGTCAAACTTAGCACTTTAAGGCCAACTTAAGGAACCAAGTGTTCCGGTTTCACCTCAAACACATCCAAAATCCCGAACCAACCATCCCCGCAAGTCATAAATTATTACAAGCACCTACGAGAAGTTTTATTTTAAGGAACATGGTTCTAAAAGTTAAAATGACCGGTTGGGTCATTACAAGTGTGGATCGGGGTTGCCCGCCTGCAACATACTTTATTATTATAGTACGTGAGTTGTCCGTGTAGCACGTGAGTTGTCCGTGCAGATTATAGCGCTTGGGCTGAAGGAGCCCCGAGGTCTGTACACACCCCCAGTGAGCACAGGTACCTACTTAGAACGAGTGTCGAGTGCCGAGTGCTGAGTGACTGGGAGGCATGAGTGATTGCGAGGTATGCCCGAGTGGCAAGAGTGATTGTGAGGTATGCTCGAGTGGCAAGAGTGATTGCGAGGTATACCCGGCAAGAGTTATTGTGAGGTATGCCCGAGTGGCAAGAGTGATTGTGAGGTATGCCCGAGTTGCACGAGTGATTGGGAGGTTTGCCTGAGGGGCTGTATATGAGTGATGTTCTGCCCGAGGGGCTATTTATGATTTTATCACTGAGTTGCAATGAATTGGCATGCACACATGACATACATGCATAGAGATGTATTTTTCCTCATGTTGAACAACATCACATCATTCATGATTTCTCACACATTTTTACAGATGGGCATAGTGATGCATTTGTTTTACATGGGTTATCCGGAAGGAAAATGAAACATATTAATTATTATTGAGAATATTTTTGGAAAAATTTATTGTTTTCAAACTATTCATATTATTGGCAACTTCGGAAAACGATTTGGGTTTTCACTGATGTATTTGAAAGAAAGAACTACTATTTGTTTTTTGAAATCATTATTTGGCTGAGTATTTTATCCCTGAGTTACTTCTGGTATTATTTGCTTTATGTTGTTATGGATTGTTGTGGACTATTGGTTTTGGACCCGACCTTGGTGGAAGCTCGTCACTACTTTCAACCTATGGCTAGGTGTGTTACTTACTCAGTACATGGGGTCGGTTGTACTGATACTACACTTCTGCACATTGCGTGCAAATGTTGGCTGTTGTTGTTGCTGTGCTTGATGGTTGTAGGATTTGAAGATGTACCTGCGTTCCTGTTGTAGCTGCCTCTTGTTCAGGGTAGCCTTAGATTTATAAAAGCTCTATTTATGTATTATTCAAACACACTATGTATTTATTTCATTTCTGCTTTGTATACTCTATTCTTAGAAGCTCATGATTTGTACTACCAGTTCTTGGGGATTGTATAAGATCGGGATCTTTATTCACTTAAATTGCTTTAATAATTATTATTGAAATTGATTAGTTGGTAATTGGATTACCTAACGGGATGGGTTAGATGCCATCATGACTAATTGGATTTTGGGTCGTGACAACTCCCAACTTCCAACTTGGTCCGAGCCTCGTCCGATTGACACTCGGGGCCCCCGAGACCCCGCCCGAACATAACAACAAGTTTGAAATCATAAAACGGACTCGCTCGAACCCTCAGAACGTGTAAAACAACATCAAATCTAAGAATCGTACCCTACACCAAATTGATTCAAACTTAAGAATTTTAAGTTGTTCAAATTACATCCAATGCGCCGAAATATACTTAAACTACTCAGAATGAGACGAAAATTTGCGTGCACGTCTTAAATCACTATACTGAACTATTCCCGAATTCGGAATTCCAAACAGACTTCAATTACTCAAAATTCTACTCCAAACCAAATTTAAAGAATTTTAAACCTTCAAATAGTTGATTTTTACTATTAAGCGCCAAAACGCTCCCAGGTTATACAAAACCCTATTCAGACATATGCCCAAGTTTAAAATATCATACGAACCTATTGGAACCGTCAAATCCCGATTCCGGGGTCGTTTTCTAAAAATGTTGACCGAAGTCAAAGTTGTCCATTTAAAGCTAACTTAAGGAACTAAGTATTCCGATTTCAACCCACACACTTCCAAATCCCGAACCAACCATCCCCGCGAGTCATAAATTAATAAAAGTATGTTCAGGGAGTTTTATTTTAGGGGACAAGTTTCTAAAAGTTAAAATGACTAGTTGGGTCATTACAGCTATTGCCATCATCGAAATTCTATTCCGGGATCGTTTGCTCAAAAGTCAACTCTCTGGTCAACTCTTTCCATTTAAGCTTCTAAATAAAAATTATTCTTTTAATTAAATTCTGAATCTTCCGAAAATCAAACTCGACCACACCCACGGGTCATAATACATATTACGAAATTGTTTGAGACCTTAAGTCGCTGAAACATGCGTTAATTCTTAAAATGACAAGTCGGGTCGTTACAGGTTCATATAAATAATTAAAATATAATAGTAATAATAAAATATATATAGTACGTGTTAGTTAAAAACAACTGACATATTTAATATCTTCATAAGGCAAAGATTTCATGGGATTAACATTGTTCAATATTAGTGGTGCATATTTTATTGTATACTTTTAAATTTATTCTTACTTTACTTTTTTATTTATTTTAAATTTTTCTCTTCTTAGTTGGAAAATTACGTGTGAAACACGTATGTTGAAACTAGTTATTATAAAAACATGAATACAATATCGGTTTAAAATAATAACCTTATAATATTAAGCATAATAACTCATAATAAAAGGATATAATCGGAATTCTAAATAATAGTCTTATAATCTTATTAGTTTTAGGATATAATACCACACGTTAGGAATCCTACATTATTACCTTTAGGAATCCTATTAGTATAATTACTTTCGGGCTGTCTAATTCATATAAAAAAGAACAAGTAAATATATTTAGTCATGTAATTCTATTACTTTCAGGATATACTTCTTAAAAATTCCTATTACTAATTTAAATGGAAGACGTATTATAATGTCCTACTACTAATTTAATTTGAGAATGTATTATATTGTCCAAATTTATTTAGAAAAAGGAGAGCATGTATTATTATAAAAGCATAAATACGATATTAATATACCAAAATAGACCTAAATTATTTAAACGGAAGAACTCATAGGAAGAGGACATAACTGCAATATCCTATTTTTTAGATTACAATATATTCTATGCCAATTTTTAATATTTAAGATTTTAAAATTAATAAAATTATCTATTAAATTCTTATGAAAAATATGTAGGAAGGTTTAATAAAATCAATTTCATAAGAATCCTCTGTATTGGCAATTTATTATCACTCTATAATGTCCAATACCAAAAAACAAAAAAAGGTAATATTGAATAGACTGCATAAAGAGTTGAAATTGAGAAAAAAAATACCCCTACGATAATATAATTTTATATTATATTTGAAATATGTTCCTACTAATATACTAGTTTTGTAAATCAATTTTTTGTGTAATATTGAAAAATACCCAATTATTAAACAAAACTAAGAAAATATTTAAGAATATAAATGTGTGAGAAAGAGAAAATAATGGTTGGTAAGAGTCAATACCACTAATATTAAGATCTGAATCAACATAGAATAAATTATTTGTTATGTTAAAACTAAATAATTAAATATTTTAATTAATTATTTAGCAAGATAATCCAATTCAATTAATTTTTAAATTCATCATATGAGTAAAATTCTTATTCAAGTTAAAGAATATTATTTGATTACATAAATTTATTCCATAAAAAGAGTGTTAGAACACAAAGTAAAAAGGTTAGTGTATTATTAAGAATCAAAATGCCATACAAGTGTCTGAGGAAGCATAATCAAAGCTAAAAACAAGAACAAGCTTTCAAGACTATATTATAAAGAGTCGACTCAGCTATAACGGGATTATTCTTTGTAGATGCCTCCGGCGAATCGAAATAATATTTCTATGTCACGCATTACTTGTAAATATCATATCAAGAGGCATTGCATTGTTAGCAATAATAGCAAGTGGTGTACCAACAATGATTTTATTGTAAGGCCACCCACCGTGGATTTGAAATACCTCTTCTGTCACGACCCAACATCCCACCACAGGCGTCATGAGGGCACCTAATCTCTAAGACTAGGTAAGCCGATTTCAATTACATTTTTAAAGCTATTTTTTTTTAATTTAATAAGTAATCAAAACTAACAACGAAACAAATATGAATATACAACCTCCCAAGACTGGTAGTACTGAGTCAAGAACTCTAACTGAATACATAGAATGATCACGAGGACCAAATATACAATACTGTTTGATTAAAAATTAACAGTATAATGAATCCTTGCGATCACACTCTAACTCTGTCCGGGTCCGATACCTTGAATCCTTGCGATCACACTCTAACTCTGTCCGGGTCCGATACCTCCAATACCTGGCTCTGCACAAAAATGTGCAGAAGTGTAGTATGAGTACACCACGGTCGGTACCCAGTAAGTATCAAGACTAACCTCAGTGGAGTAGAGACGAGGTACAGTCAAGACACTCACTAGTCTATTAACTTGTGCAATATAGTATACAAAATAATACTGGAAAATAACTAGCAATGATAACAATAAAATCAACCAATTAATCAAGTCCTTCAAATATAAATTCTTTTGCCTATATGTTTTTCAAATAAAAATTTTCAGGATATAATACTTTCCAATAAATATATATTCAAGTAAAAGTCACCATGTGATACCTCATTTTACAATCATAAAAATTACGGGTCTCAGCCCACTTTCATATTTTTCACGGCACCTCGTGCCCATATTTCTATCACCACCACATGGACAATTTACGTGTCCATAATAAAAGTGTATAAGATCCGCAGGATCAATTTATTTTCAATAAAGTAAACTTACAATTTTGTTTTTAAATCAAGTAAGAAATCAACAAAGAAATGAATTTATTTTAGAATTCATTTGGGTGAAGAAAATAATATTTGCACTTAAATTAAAGCATCAGATAACTACTAATTTGGATGTAAAACTATTTAATTTAAAATATAATAATTCCTTTTATTTAAATCAACTCAATCATCAAACATCAGTAAGAAAAACCAGAAATATACTTCTTTAGAGTCACGTGCTAAAAAGCCAGAGCCAAAGCCAACACAATATAACTAGGAATACAAAATACATAATAATAAAGTGAACTAGTACATCACGGAAGAAGACATGAATTTACATATTAAATGAAACAAAATCACCCAAGACAAGAACATAAATAAAGAAATATCAACAGGGCACTCCCAAGGTACCGCCTCGTAGTCCCAAATCATAATTAAATTCACAATATCTTATTTTCTTATATCACCGCGGGAGCCTTCAAATTTAATTTTAAAGAAATCATTTTTTTCCGAAATAGCATCCCGCGTTTTAGCCACTCTTATCACACCGCATGACTTCTAGTAGTTCCCCTACTAGCCACGCGTATCAAGCCACCCTTAACTCACCGCATGCGTTTCAACACCCTGACCTTATATCACCGCATGACTTCTAGTAGTTCCCCTACTAGCCACGCGTTTCAAGCCACCTTTATCTTACCGCATGCATATCAATATCACAATATTTCACAAATGGCACCTCAAGTGCCCAAATATCTAAGCATAATACAACTTGCACCTCAAGTGCTCACATATCACAACATATCATAAATTGCACATCAAGTGCTCAAATATTACAACATATCATAAATTGCACATCAAGTGCTCAAATCTTACAACATATCACAAATTGCACATCAAGTGCTCAAATATTACAACTTGCCATAAAAATCAACACCACATTATTTTTTCACAATAAGGAGCCACGACTCGATCATAATGTGCACAATATCATAACAAACTATTCAGGAGTGAACAACTCAACCAAATAATATTTCACAATTTGGCACTTTGCCACAATATGATTCACGACCTTTATAATTCAATACCAAATTTTCAACAACGTGAATTGAAAAGTAATTCATCAAGGAACAAAACCTTTTTAAATCACAACTTCAGGAAATAAATAGATTTATTCATCTTATTAACTAAATTTTCCATAAAAATGGCAACTCAAACAAACACAGAGTTCACATAAAAGTCAAGTGGAAATCACACAAAATTATCATATAAAAACAACCTCGGCAAAAAAGGAATGAGGCATGACAAATAAGGGATTTAATAAGTTACAACGATTTTCCAACTTAATACTTAAGGGGGTCTACGAATTTCAACAGATATAATTTGCACATATAAACCAAACACGTACTCGTCACCTCGCATGCATGGTTTTCAATTACAAAATTTCCACATAAGACTCAATGCCTAAGGGCTAATTCCCCCACTCGAGGTTAGGCAAGATTACCTTTTTGAAGTTATGCCGATATTCCAAAATCGCCTTCTTGCTTGAATTGACCTCCGGACCACTCAAATCTATTCAAATCAGTTGTATAACTTCATTAAAATTCATCAAAAATAATTCCGGATAATAAAACGTCGACTTAAAAATTTATTCCAAAATGTCAACAAAAGTCAACGTGGGGCTTGCTTCTCGGAACCCGACAAAATTTCCACAAAATCCAAACCCACATTCCGATACGAGTTCAACCATACCAATTTTATCGAATTCCAATAACAAATCAACCTCCAAATCTTAAATTTGTGGTTTATGAAGTTTCTACAATTTTCCCAAATTTCCATCTCAAATTACTAATTAAATGATAAAATCAGTGGCATATTCATGTATATTAACCAAATCAGAGTTAGAATCACTTACCCCAAAGAATTACTTGAAAAATCCACAAAATATCGTCTCAAACCGAGCTTCCGAAGTTCAAAAATAAAATAATAACCTAAACCTCGGATATATAGTACATCCTCTGAACTTCCAATGTGCGGTCAGCACAAAAATGGTGCGGCCGCACATCCCCAGCTCCCGCGGTCGCACAAAAATGGTGTGGCCGCACTCTCTTGGAACTGCACTGCCAGGCTTTAGTAGTTTTTCCATAACTTTCTCTATATATATCCAAATTATGACTTCTTTACCTTTGTTGGAACTAGACACGAAGGGCTACAACCTTCATTTTTGAATTATCTCAAACTTCCTTGTGGATCAAAAAATATAAGCTTCCATATTCGGACCATCGAATCTGAGGGTTCCTGAGTGCGGCCACACACAAAATTGTGCGGTCCGCATACTCCTCTACGGACATGAGTGCGGCCGCACCAAAATTGTGCAGTCCACACAACTCCCCTGAGGTCTGCACTTCCATTTTTGCCTCAGCACTCCCGAAACTCATCCGGAACCTCCCGGACACAAACCATATATGAATTTCAATCATAAAACACTCTACGGACCTGCTCGCGCACTCAAAACACTGAAAAGAGGTCGTTTTGCCCCGATATTGACCATGGCCAAACTCCCAAATTTCTTACCTTTACTAATCTCTCAACCAATGATCCAAAAATACACCCAAGCCCCTCGGGACCTCAACTAAATATACCAACACGTCCCAAAATACAATACGAACTTAGTGGAGGCTTCAAATCGTGTCAAACAACATCAAAATTATGAATTGCGATTCGAATCGAATTATGAGCTTTCGAATCTCCTAACTTCTATGTTTTGTGCCGAAACGTATCAAATCAATACGGAATAACTTCAAAATTTGCACACAAGTTATAAATGACATAATGTAGGCATTCAAATTTTCAGAATCGGATTCCGACCCCAATATCAAAAAGCCAACTCCCCGGTCAACTCTTTTCTTTTAAGCTTCTTAAATAAGAATTGTTCTTTTAATTAAATTTCGAATCTTTCGAAAATCAAACTCGGACACACCCGCGGGTCATAATACTTATTACGAAGTTGCTCGAGACCTTAAGTCACTGAACGGGGCATTAATTATTAAAATGACAAGTCGGGGAGTTACATTCTCCACCTCTTAAACAAACATTCGTCCTCGAACGTGCTAAGAATTATTGTGAGGTTACCAAATTGATGATTTTACTTTTACACATATACTCACGGTTGATCCCCAGTTACCGCATTTGAGATAAGCACGACAACACCATCTCATTTGAGATTATTTCTTTTATCCATATTTGTAAACTTTAAGATCAATTTCGTACACTCCAACATTTTCAAAAGGCCTGATGTTTTCACAACAACGCAAGGTATTAGTCTCAATTAGATATAGCAACTCGTGCCTACGCACACATCAACTTTCTTGATAGTGTTGAAGTACTTCAAAAAAAATTTGGTGTGTTACATTCTTTCCCGCTTAGGATCATTCGTCCTCAAACACATAACATAATTTATCTCTTCTTTCACACATATCAATCTCCCAATTTTTTTCTAACTCCCAAAGTTTTCAGAAATTTCGACAGAGTCTCCCCTGTATTTGGGCCTAACCACCTGCCAGAGTAACACCAAAACAACTCCTAACAACACATCCACTGTCACGACCCAAAATCACACCACAGGCGTTGTGATGGCACCTAGTCTCTAAGACTAGGTAAGCCGATTTCTATTACATTGTGAAGCCATTTTTTAATTAAAATCTAACAACGGAAATATTTACAATACACAACCTCCCAAGACTGGTAGTACTGAGTCACGAACTCTAACTGAATACATGGAATGATTACGAGGACCGAATATACAATACTGTTTGATTACAAATTAATAGTACAATGAAATGAAAAGACTCCAAGGGACTGCAACGGCCAAGCAGCTCTACCTTGAATCCTTATGATCGCGCTTTAACTCTGCTCAAGTCCGATATCTTCAATATCTAGCTCTGCACAAAAATGTGCAGAAGTGTAGTATGAGTACGCCACGGTTGGTACCCAGTAAGTATCAAGACTAACCTCAATGGAGTAGAGACGAGGTACAGTCAAGACACTCACTAGTCTAATAACCTGTGCAATATAATATACAAAATAATAAGAAATAAATAACAATAGGACAACATGGAACAACCAGTGATATGCACAGCATACAACAAGAATACCATTAATATCACTCAATAATTAATAAACACAAGTACACCCAATTAAATCAAGTCCTTCAAATAAATGTCTTTTACATATAATTCTTCCAGATAACTCTCTTTCAAATATTGTTTTCTCAAATAATTATTTTTCAAATATAATTCTTTCAATAAATCTTTTCAAATATAATTTCCTCAAATAAATATCTTTCAAATAAAATTCTTTCATATAATACTTTCTAAGTAAAAATCCTTCCAAATAAATATTTTGAATATAATTCTTTCAATTAAAAAGTCACCATGTGACACCTCATTTCATAATCATAAAAATATGGGTCTCAGCCCATTTTCATATTTTTCGTAAACACGGGTCTCAGCCCATTTTCATATTTCCACGGCACCTCGTGCCCATAATTAAATCATCATATTTTTCCGGAACCTCGTGCTCTCATTTCATCTCACAATTGCACGGACAATTCACGTGCCAACTATCATTACCATTTCACCACAGCACCCCGTGCCCACATTTCATATCACAACTGCCTGGACAATTCACGTGTCAAATATCATCATTATTTACTCACCGCAACTCGTGCCTATATTTCAATTTATAATCCGCCTGGCAATAGCCACTGGTTCTCAATTTCAACATAAAACAGATCGTTATCAATGTACTTACAACAAGACCAATTGCACAAGGCATAAAAATAAACACAAGAAAAATCACAACATCACATAAAAATCATCAACACCACAATCCCACATCATCACATATCGTCCCTGAAAATAGCCACCATTATCGCTCCTATTGCCACCCTTATTGCTCCGCCCAGACAATATTCCAACAAATACAACAACAGTGAAATGCCACCGTTATACCCACATAGTATCAACGGTGAAATGCCACCCTTATCTCCCCAAAATAGTAACTCACACAACACAACAATTTACACGGGAAATTAACACGACAATATAATAAAATCAATTCATATCACAATTTGCCCAATGGCCACAACCAAATTCCAAAGATATAACAAAATCAATTAATTTCACAACAAATAGCCTAAGGCTCCACACAATGTATATAACACCCAAAACCAATCAATAGAGATAGAAATTACTCAGCATAAAGCAAAACCTTCATTAATGCAAATTAAGATAATTATATTAACACTTATTCTTAAGCTCGATTAAATTAATTATTTGCATAAGAAGATTCATATTGGAATTAATTTCCAAGAAATATTAAACCAAAAATACTCACTAAATATCATAAATATTTCAAGTAACAATCACATCAAATTATCATATAAAAACAAATTCAACAATAAGGATTTAGGCATGGCAAACAGATGATTTAATAATTTTCCACAATTGCCCAATTTACTACGTAATAATGCCTAAGACTTTATTTCAATGAATTTTTCATGTATAAGCCCGAGTACGTACTCGTCACCTCGCGTACACGGCTTTTCACATTTCACAAATGGCACATAAGACTAAATGCCTAAGGGGTAATTCCCCCACTCGAGGTTAAGACACTTACCTTTTTGAAGTTAGGCCGATATTCCAAAATAGCTTTCTTGCTTGAATTGGCCTCCGGACAGCTCAAATCTATCCAAATTGATTGTATAACTTCATTAAAATTCATCGGAAATAATTTCGGATAATAATACGTCAACTTAAAATTTTATTCCAAAAGTCAACAAATGTCAACGCGAGGCTCGCCCCTCAGAAACCGACATAATTTTCATGAAATCCGAACACCCATTCCGATACGAGGTCAACCATACCAATTTATCGAATTCCAATAACAACTCGACCTCCAAATCTTAAATTTTTGTTTTTGGAAGATTTTGTAAAAATCTTGATTTCTTCCATTTAAATCTGAATTAAACGATTAATATAATCATAGATTCATTAAATATAATCACTTTAGTATATAGAACACTTACCCCAACCAAGCTTGTGAAGAATCCCTCCAGAATCGCCCAAATCCGAGCTCCAAAAATTCCAAAATGAAATGCCAAAAAATGACCAAGTTCAATCCTTATGTTTCTGCCCAGTTTCGCACCTGCGGACTTTTTAGTCGCACCTGCGAGCTTGCTTTTGCGAGAAAATTCTCGCTTCTGCGATGCCCAGTGACCACTGCCCTCGCACCAGCGGAAGAGCTTCCGCTTCTGCTCTCACGCATTTGCGAAAAAATGCTTCGCACCTGTGACCTTTGCCCTTCTCGCTCCAGGCCGCATCTGCGACCATTTTATCGCTTTTGCGGTTGCGCACCTGCGATCATTTCCATCGCAGTGCGATGGTACCAGAACTGGAAAAATTCCAGAATTCCTTCTAGCACAGTTTTGGTCCGTTTAACTATCTGAAACTCGCCCGAGGCCCCCGGGACCTCAACCAATTATACCAACATGTCACAAAATACAATACAAACTTAGTCGAGGCTTCAAACCACGTCAAACAACGCCGAAATTATGAATCGCGCATCGAATCGAATTATAAGTTTTTCAATTCTTCTAACCTCTATATTTTGCACCGAAACGTATCAAATCAATCCAGAATGACTTCAAATTTTGCACACAAGTCATAATTGACGTAAGGGAGCTATTCCCATTTTCGAAATCGAAATCCGAACTCGTTATAAAAAATTCACCCTTCGATCGGACTTTTCCAAAATCTTATATTTTCCAACTTTCGCCAAAATATGTCGAATTGTCCTACGGACTTCCAAATCTAAATCCGAACATACGCCTAAGTCTAAAATCATCATACGAAGCTATTGCCATCATCAAAATTCCATTCCGGGTCGTTTGCTCAAAAGTCAACTCCCCTGTCAACTCTTTCCATTTAAGCTTCAAAAATGAGAATTTTTCTTTAAATTAAATTCTGAATCTTCCGAAAACCAAACTAGACCACACACGCGGGTCATAATACTTATTGCGCATCTTCATGAGATCTTAAGTCACAGAACGGGGCGTTACTTCTTAAAATGACAAGTCGGGTCGTTACATCCACAATGTATATATCAATAACATTAATCTCAGCATTACAAGCACTGCATTATCACAATGATATCAGCACATGAAGCACATCATATGTATGCTCATCACCACATCTCTGGTCTTAAAAGCCGTTCATAAT
Organism: Nicotiana tomentosiformis; assembly: GCF_000390325.3. Lineage (NCBI taxonomy): Eukaryota > Viridiplantae > Streptophyta > Magnoliopsida > Solanales > Solanaceae > Nicotiana > Nicotiana tomentosiformis. Next base: position 129,974,509 of record NC_090817.1, read on the forward strand.
TAATTCCAACATCATCAATTAATCTCATATTAACTCCCACCTCATTTCGAATTTTCACAACACTGACAACAGAATGTGAGGCATGAAGACCTCATGATTACTTACTCGGATTAATGAGTCACATTTAACGCCACCTGGGCACTCATCTCATAGGCTAAAACTCAATGTTTACAGCACGAAAATGGCTGAATATGCGCAGAAAATGTACAAGAATTATCAAATAAGCCTAACAGGCATGACTCTATATTAATAATATTGTACAAATTAAATTTCACACGTGAAAATTTTAAACTCATAAATATTTCACCATAAGGACCTCGTCCTTATATGACTTCCACCGCAGCTTCTAGCCTGGTTTAAATATTTTACATCATATAAAAATGCGAGGATCTCGTCCTCAACTCCGAATCACAAGTATATTGCACATTGTACCAACTGAAATTTCAATTTCCTTTCTTTCTTCTTTTCAATATATTTCATATACAGTTTTCACAACACATAATGAACCCTCATACCGGTAGGGTATTTAATTCATAAAAATTGAAATCAATTATTCCAAAACACATTAAACCCACTGTAATGAATAATAAAAATTTCTTTTGGACTTATAGCCCTCAATGGTGTACAAAAAAAAATGACAAACACAAGCTCACATCTTCAAATCTCCCAACAGGGATAAACATATAAGTGATTAACAAATATTATGAAGCCCACCCATAAACGGAGCATAATAGGAGGACTCACCTCAATATTCAGAACCGAATCAAATTAAGGGAAAATATCTTTTTATAACAAATCGGGATCGTACCTGTAACGACACCATCTGGTGTATCGGCCTCAGCCAAATCATAGCGATTATATCAATGGGTCGGGTCTCCACCTCTTAGGCGCCCTCTACCCGCATGTCCTCCACTCCTAACTGGTTGTGGCTATGGAATATTAGCTGCACTGGGGCCCATAGTCTGAGTGTTCTGATAAAATCCACCCCTCCCAAGTCTGGGACAATATCTCATAATGTGCCTAGTATAACCACACTCATAACAACCCCTCTAAGGTCGCGATTGCTCGTACTGAGTCTGTGTCAGATAACTGGAATAATCATTATAGGAATCTCGTGCGGGCGGTGCATTGTAAGAACTTACTGGAGCACTCCGAGTAATCTGATGTGCGGACTAAGTTGGCCGACTGCTCGAGCCTCCGCTATAATGGGTCCTAGTTGAAGATTAAAATCCAATGAACCCTCCAGATCTTCGAGACCTTTTGGCCTTCTTAGACTCCCTTTCCTTGCCTAAAACACCCTCAATCTTCCTTGCAATCTCCACTACTTGTTGAAATGGAGTATCAGTTTGAAACTCTTGAGCCATGCATATTTTAATATCATAATCGAGCCCCTCAATGAATCTACGGACCCGTTCTCTAACTGTAGGAACCAAGATAGGTGCATGACAGGCTAACTCACTAAACGTGATAGCATATTCTGACATTGTCATAGTGCCCTGATGCAACCGTTCAAACTCTGTGCACGCATCTCGGAGAGTCTGGGGAACAAACTCTTTCAAGAACATTTCCTAAAATTGAGCCCAAGTTGGTGGTGTTGCATCGACTGGTCTACCTTCTTCATAGATTTGCCACCACTAATACGCTGTGTCTGATAGTTAAAATGTAGTAAAGGCAACTTCGTTCACTTCCATAATACCCATGGTGCAGAGAATACAGTGACAATTTTCTAGAAATCCTTGGGCATCCTCTGTAGTTGTGCCACTGAAAGTAGGTGGACAATACCTCTTAAACCTTTCAAGTCTCTTTTGTTCTTTTTCTGATGCCTCTGGTCTCACCTCAAGCCGAACCGGAATAACAGGTTGTATCGGTACTACACCCGGAACCTGACCAACATGAACCTGTTGCTCTGGAGTTGTGGTAGGAGTCTGGGCTACTCCCCTAATCTGCGAAATATTTGGTGCAACAGAGATCAATCCCGCTTGAGTTAATGTACCAAATATACTCAGGAACTGTGCTAAAGTCTCCTGAAGTCCGGGAGTGACAACAGGTGCTTCTGGTACCTGTCCCCCAACTTGAGCTACTGGCGGCTCCTCAACTGTTGTTCTGGTAGGTGCTCTAGTCGCGGCACGTGCCCTTCCTCGACCTCTACCTCGGCCTCTACCTCAGCCCCAGCCTCTTGCAGCCCTAGCAGTATGTGCGGATGCCTGCTCAGCTAACCCGGTAGCACGTGTCCTTACCATCTATGAGATAATAAAGATACAAAGGCTCAAATTCTACAATCAACAAATCTGCACGACAGGAATGAAAGAAGTGGAAATTTCCTAACACTTCTATAGCCTCTCGAAGATAAGTACAAACGTCTCCGTACCGATCAACAAGACTCTACTAGACGTGTTCGTGACTCGTAGAACCTATGAACCTAAAGCTCTGATACCAACTTGTCACGACCCAAAATCCCACCACAGACGTCTTGATGGCACCTAGACTCTAAGACTAGGTAAGCCGATTTCAATTACATTTGTAAAGCTATTTTGGTTTTTGAATTTAATAAGTAATCAAAACTAACAGCGGAACAAATATGAATATACAACCTCCGAAGACTGGTAGTACTGAGTCAAGAACTCTAACTGAATACATAAAATGATCACGAGGACCAAATATACAATATTGTTTGATTAAAAATTAACAGTACAATAAAATGAACAGACTCCAAGGGACTGCGATGACCAAGCAGCTCTACCTTGAATCCTTGCGATCACACTCTAACTTTGTCCGGGTCTGATAGCTCCAATACCTGGCTCTACACAAAAATATACAGAAGTGTAGTATGGGTACACCACGGTCGGTACCCCAGAAGTATCAAGACTAACCTTAGTGGAGTAGAGACAAGGTACATTCAAGACACTCACTATTCTATTAACCTGTGCAATATAATATACAAAGTAATACTGGAAAATAACTAGCAATGATAACAACAAAATCAACCAATTAATCAAGTCCTTCAAATATAAATTCTTTTGCCTATATGTTTTTCAAATAAAAATTTTCAGGATATAATACTTTCCAATAAATATATTTTCAAGTAAAAGTCACCATGTGACACCTCATTTCACAATCATAAAAATTACGGGTCTCAGCCCAGTTTCATATTTTCCACGGCACCTCGTGCCCATATTTCTATCACCACCACATGGACAACTCACGTGTCCATAATAAAAGTGTATAAGATCCGCAGGATCAATTTATTTTCAATAAAGTAAATTTACAATTTTGTTTTTAAATCAAGTAAGAAATCAACAAAGAAATAAATTTATTTTAGAATTCATTTGGGTGAAGAAAATAATATTTGCACTTAAATTAAAGCATCAGATAACTACTAATTTGGATGTAAAACTATTTAATTTAAAACATAATAATTTCTTTTATTTAAATCAACTCAATCATCGAACATCAGTAAGAAAAATCAGAAATATACTTCTTCAGAGTCACATGCTAAAAAGCCAAAGCCAACACAATATAACTAGGAGCACAAAACACATAATATTAAAGTGAACTAGTACATCATAGAAGAAGACAAGAATTTACATATTAAATGAAACAAAATCACCTAAGTCAAGGACATAAATAAAGAAATATCAACAGGGCACTCCCGAGGTACCGCCTCGTAGTCTCAAATCATACTTAAATTCACAATATCTCATTTTCTTATATCACCGCGGGAGCCTTCACGTTTAATTTTAAAGAAATCATTTTTCCCGAAATAGCATCCCGCGTTTTAGCCACCCTTATCATACAACATGACTTCTAGTAGTTCCCCTACTAACCATGCGTTTCAAGTCCCCCTTATCTCACCGCATGCGTTTCAACACCCTGACCTTATATCACCGCATGACTTCAAGTAATTCCCCTACTAGCCACGCATTTCAAGCCACCCTTATCTCACCGCATGCGTATCAATATCACAATATTTCACAAATCGCACCTCAAGTGCCCAAATATCACAGCATAATACAACTTGCGCCTTAAGTGCTCACATATCACAACATATCACAAATTGCACATCAAGTGCTCAAATATTACAACATATCACAAGTTGCACATCAAGTGCTCAAATCCTACAACATATCACAAATTACACATCAAGTGCTCAAATATTACAACTTGCCACAAAAATCAACAACACATTATTTTTCCATAATAAGGAGCCACGACTCGATCATAATGTGCACAACATCTTAACAAAATGTTCGGGAGTGAATAACTCAACCGAATAATATTTCACAATTTGGCACTTTGCCTCTATATGATTCACGGCCTTTATAATTGAATACCAAAATGTCAACAACGTGAACTGAAAAGTAATTCGTCAAGGAACAATACCCCTTTTAAATCACAACTTCAGGAAATAAATAGATTTATTCATCTTATTAACTAAATTTTCCATAAAAATGGCAACTCAAACAAACACAGAGTTCACATAAAAGTCAAGTGGCAATCACACCAAATTATCATATAAAACAACCTCGGCAAACAACGAATGAGGCATGACAAATAAGGGATTTAATAAGTTACAATGATTTTCCAACTTAATAATTAAGGGCGTCTACGAATTTCAACAGATATAATTTGCACATATAAACCAAGTACGTACTCGTCACCTCGCGTACATGGTTTTCAATTTCAAAATTTCCACATAAGACTCAATGCATAAGGGGTAATTCCCCCACTCGAGGTTAGGCAAGATACTTACCTTTTTGAAGTTATGCTGATATTCCAAAATCGTCTTCTTGCTTGAATTGATCTCTGGACTGCTCAAAGCTATTCAAATCAGTTGTATAACTTCATTAAAATTCACCGAAAACAATTCCGGATAATAAATCATCGACATAAAAATTTATTCCAAAAATTCAACAAAAATCAACGTTGGGCTCGCTTCTCGGAACTTGACAAAATTTCCACGAAATCCAAACCCACATTCCGATACGAGTTCAACCATACCAATTTTATCTAATTCCAATAACAAATCGACCCCTAAATCTTAATTTATGATTTATGAAGTTTCTACAATTTTTCCCAAATTTCCATCTCAAAGTACTAATTAAATGATGAAATTAGTGATATATTCATGTATATTAACCAAATCCGAGTGAGAATCACTTACCCCGATGAATTTCTTGAAAGACCCACGAATAATTGTCTCAAACCGAGCTCCCAAAGTCCAAAAATATAATAATAACCTAAACCTCGGATATATAGTACATCCTCTGAACTTCCAATGTGCGATCCGCACTAAAATGGTGCGGCCTCACATCCCCAGCTCCTGCGGTCACACAAAAATTGTGCGGCCGCACTCTCTTGGAACTGCACTACCAGGCTTTAGTATTTTGGCCATAACTTTCTCTACAGACATCTTTAACTTTCTGGAAACTAGACACGAAGGGCTACAACTTTCGTTTTTGAATCATCTCAAAATTCCTTGTGGATCAAAAAATAAAAGCTTCCAAAGTCAAACCATCAAATCTGAGAGTTCCTGAGTGCGGCCGCATAGATAATTGTGCGGTCCGCACACTCCTCTGTGGACATGAGTGCGGCCGCACTAAAATTGTGTGGTCCGCACAACTCCTCTGAGGTCCGCACTTCACTTTTTGCCTCAGCACTCCCGAAACTCATCCGGAACCTCCCGGACACAAACCATATATGAATTTCAATCATAAAACACGGTACGAACCTCCTCGCGTACTCAAAACACTGGAAAGAGGTCGTCTTGGCCCGATATTGACCATGACCAAACTCCCAAATTTCTTAACTTTACTAATCTCTCAACCAATGATCCAAAAATACACCCAAGCCCCTTAGGACCTCAACCAAATATACCAACATGTTTCAAAATACAATACGAACTTAGTGGAGGCTTCAAATCTCGTCAAACAACGTCAAAATTACAAATCGCGCCTCGAATCAAATTATGAGTTTTCGAATCTCCCAACTTTTATGTTTTGCACTGAAACGTATCAAATCAATCCGGAATGACTTCAAATTTTGCACACAAGTCATAAATGACATAATGTAGGTACTCAAATTTTCAGAATTAGATTCCGTCCCGAATATCAAAAGGTCAACTCTCCCCGGTCAACTCTTTTCTTTTAATCTTCTTAAATAAGAATTGTTCTTTTAATTAAATTTCAAATCTTCCGAAAATCAAATTCGACCACACCCACGGGTCATAATACTTATTACGAAGTTGCTCGAGACCTTAAGTTTCTGAAAGGGGCGTTAATTCTTAAAACGACAAGTCAGATCATTACATCTTCTAACAACTTGAATAACCATCACCAATATATCAAATTAGAGCAATAGTGCTAATTTATAAGGAAAGCAAAATTGATAATATGGGATAAAGCGCTTATGGCTAAGCGTTAAACAATCGAAATAATTGGCCAGAGTTCTAGAGATATATTGGATATTAATGAACCATTTGGTGGAAAATTAATGGTTTGGGATGTGATTTATGTCGAGTACTTGTCACGACCCAATTTTTTCTCAGTTGGGTATCGTGATGGCACCTAGTCTTAAGGACTAGGTAAGCCTAACATTTACTGAATAACAAAAATAATTAAATAACATCTAACAATTTCCTTTTTGAAGTAGAAATCTCTATAAAAACTACAATTCCCAAAACCGGTAGTACAAGTCTTAAGATCTACAGAGTCTGCTACAATTTACTAAATACAACTGTTTAAAATAAAGTAAACAGTGCGAATACAGTCAGAAGGTGACTTGGAAGCATGCGAATGCAATAATAGGTTTACCTTGAGTCTCCACAGCAACAGTCCGCACAGCTAGCAAATGATCAACTGACTTCGAAATATCTGGATCTGCAAAAAAATGTGTAAAAGTGTTGTATGAGTACACCACGACAGTACCCAACAAGTATCAAGACTAACCTCGGTGCAGTAGTGACGAGGAACAGTCAAGGCACCTACTGGACTAAATAACCTGAACAAAGTATAAGTATAGAAATAACAGAGTATAATATCTACATAAAGACTACGCGATATGACTAACAATACAGTAATTACAATAGGAAGGGACAACAACAACTATCAGCGGGACACCATAATAATGACATAGAAGAATGAATAAAAACACAACCAAGTCCGATAATCACAGATAAAGAAAGGAAAAGTAACAACTCAACAATACGACAACTTTCACACCGGGTTTTAGTCAATAAACTCCACGAGGTACCGAACCTCATACTATTCACAACTCACGGGTTCCAATACTTGAACCCCAATACTTGGCATCATGTGCCTTCATTACACTTCATAACCGTACCGACGACTCACGTACCAAATAGAGCCATTCTCACATAGAAGGCAAGTAAACAAGGGTGTTCATCTATAATCAACAATATCAAGAAAATGTCTTAACCGATAAGAGTGATCAACTACGTGTATGCTTGTGTAAGTGTCGTAACATAGTTCATGCCAGCTAGTAAGTACAGGAAAAGAAATGGACAGCACGTAGAATATTTTCACACAACTTTCCACAAGATAAAGCTCACACAGGTAAGTGTACCACTACACAAGTATCAACAACAAGAATGCCCCGAGGCCATCACAAGTCATCACAAATAAATCCCTAATATTGTCCACCTTGTCTCACCACGTGCGCAACCCCCCCCCCCCCCCCCCACACACACACACCGCATGACATAAACCTCGTGCATCACAATAACAATAACCACACGGCAGAAACCTAGTGCATCACCACAATAAGTACAATAGCAACACTGATAATAATACAAGGATACGACAAATACGTCAGCTCAGAAATTTCAGATTACAAGGAAACGGAGGAACTAATTTCAAAAGGAGTAGCCACAATAGAGAACGCTAGTCATAATAAGAACAACTCAGTAAGAAAGGAAATATTATGTAACATCAGTCCACAATGTACAGTTCGACAACAAGGGAGCTAACACAAGACGAATAATTCCAATTAAGGATAAGTCAACTAAAATATAGGATATCTAACTTCTTTTAAGGTTGGGCAATTAAGAGAGAGAGATAACAATTTCAATTAAGGATAAGCAGTATAAGGATAATCATTTGCCTCAATTAAGGATGAATAACTATAGAAGAGATAATTATAATTTCAGATAAGAATAAGTAGTTAGGGAAAAGACAACACGACAATAAAAGAGATAACGATTTCAATTAAGGCACATATGAATCAAATGAACAACAAAAGTGGATCGTGAAGTAATAAATTCCAATCAAAGCAGGTAGAAGTTAAATTGGAAATTGAGAAACGTAATCGTAATGAGAACAACTGCATATTCAATGAATATAAGGACCTAAAAATCCCTAAAAGGCCAAATTTCCACAAATAAGTTAGGCATGTACTCATCACCTCGCGTACACAGACTACAATTAGCATAGAAGACTCAAATCCTAAGGGGTAGTTCCCCCTCCCCCCCCCACGACAAAGTTAGGTAAGATACTTATCTCAAAGAAGACAGACTGATACTCTAAAATAAACTTCTCGGGTGAAATGACCTCCGGGCGGCTCAAATCTAACCAAAATAACTTCAAAGCATAAATAAAACTCATAAGAAACTATTCCGGATCATAAAGCCTCAATCTTTATCAAAATCTAAAAATCGACCCAAAAGTTGACCCCCCGGGCCCGCACCTTGGAATCCGACAAATTTCACAAAACCCGAACACCCATTCCGATATGAGTTCAACCATACTAAAATTATCAAATTCCGATACCAATTCGTCCCTCAAATCCTGATTTTTTATTTTGAAAATTTTCTTCAAAAACCACCATTTTCCTCAACTCAAAACACAAATTAAATGATAAAAATAAAGATAAAATCATGGAATAAAATAAATTCTAGCTGAAGAACACTTACCCAATCGATTTACTTGAACAACCAAAAAGGAATCGCTCATAACTGAGAGCTATAAGTCAAGATATGATAAAAATTGCCTAACCCTCGATTTGGAAATCTTATATTCTGCCCAGGTCTTTACGCATCGCGAACGTGGAAGAACAATCGCGTTCGCGTAGAATAAAAACAAAAGCTGCCCAGTTGTGCTTCGCAAACTCAACAACACGTTCGCGAACGCGTGAAGTAGTACGCGAACGTGAAGAGTGGAATGGCATAGCTACACGAACGCGTGGGATGAACGCGAACGCGATGAAGGAAAAGATTGGCTTCCGCGATCGCGGAATGAGGAATGAGAATGCGAAGAACAAATATTCCCTAATCCAAAATTACTCTTCGTAAATGCAGAGGAGCAGACACGAACGCGAAGGAGAAAACTAGATGACAAATATCAGCAGTTCAAAAATAGAAGGAAATGGCTCGTAGCCCATCCAAAACACACCCGAGGCCCCCGGGACCCCGTCTAAACACATAAACAAGTTCCATAGCCTAACACAGACTCACTCAAGGTCTCAAATCACATCAAACAATGCTGAAAATAAAAATCGCACCACGAATCGATCTTATGAACTTTCAAAACTTCCATCTTCAAAAACTAGTGCCGAAACCAATCTAACCAACCCGGAATGACGTCAAATTGTGCAGGCAAGTCCCAAATAACATAACGGAGCTGTTCCAACTCTCGGAATCGCATTCTAACCCGGATATCAAAAAGTTCACTTCCAATCAAAATCTCTAAAAATTTGAATTTCGCCATTTCAAGCCTAAATGAGCTACAGACCTCCAAAACACAATACAGACATGTCCCTAAGTCCAAAATCACCCAACGGAGCTAACAGAACCGAAGAAACTCCATTCCGGAGTCGTCCCCACATAGTTCAAACTATGGTTAAAATCCTAAGACTTAAGCCTCCGTTTTAGGGACTAAGTGTCCCAAATCACTCCGAATCAGCCGGTAATTGAATTCAACCACGCACGCAAGTCAATACACATAATACAAAGCTTCTCTGGGCCTTATGCCGCCTGACGAGACTTAAATTCTCAAAACGTCCGGTTGGGTACATCCTTTCCCTCTTAAATAAACGTTCATCCTCGAACGTGCCAAGAATCGCCTCGATGTCTTCAAATCACTGAAAGCACATATCCAACATACACCAGCGGGTGACCCCACGTCACCCCAATCCACATAATCCTGACGACACCATCTCAACTGTAATGTATCCTTTCTACCAACACCAATAAGCCTTAGAGTCAAAATTCTCACCTTCCATTCATCTCTAAAAGACCCGATTCTAAATCCATACCCGATATTAGTCTCAACCAGCTGTAACAACTCATGCATATACCCACAAGGTATGACCACCCAACATGACACACCACACATAGGCCCATAATAACATTTCTGATCACAATAGCTACCCGTAATCAAAACCAGCAGTAGCAATTTGCCTCATATCTGATAGAGTCCCATTTCAAACCTCCAAAACACTGACAATGATGCAAGAAGCACGAAGACCTCATAACTATATGCCCGGATCAACATGTCACATCTAATGCCACCGGGCACACACCCCGTAAGCTAAAACTCAAATAAGCACAAGACGAAAATGACTGAATATGTAAAGAGAAACTCATAAGAGAAATATCAAGCAAGCCCAACAGGCACAACTCTCTATCAGTACCATCCTACAGATCAATTTAAAAGGAAAAAAATCAAAGCATGTGAACAAATCACAAGGATCTCATCCTAATATAACCTCCACCGCGACACGCAGCCAGGCTCAAATATATCAAATCACATGGAATCGCGAGGGTCTCACCCTCAACTCTGAATCACAAGCCGAATACACATCATGCCAATTGAAATCTTCCACTAACTCAGTTATGCTAATAAAATCACAAAACTTACTGAACTCTCACCCCGGTAGAGTATCAAATCACAAATCGTAATCAAATTACTCAGAAATCACATCAAACCTTCCATAATAGACAACATGTATTCACTTCTAGTCTCGTTACTTTCAATAATGAATTAAAACAACGATAGACACGGTTATAAATCATAGAATCTCCCAACAGGGGCAAACACATATACAGAATACTAAGTCATGAACTCACCCATAGGTGGAGCAACAAATAGGGGACTCACCCCGATAAGCAGAACTAAAACAAAATACGAATGGTGACCCTCCGTAACAAATCAAAAGCATACTTGTATGGCATCATCGGGCACAGTGTCCTCAAGCCTACTATATGAAAAATATCAACGGGTCAGGGCTTCCCCTCTTGGGAGCCCTCTACTCACCTAAATACTTTGATGTGACACACCTGTCCGGAGTCTAGGACAATCTCTCACCCTATGGCTGGTATCTCCACACTCGAAGCAACCTCTCGGCTGACGTGGCTATGGGAACTGTGCAGTACGGGTACTCTGAGACCCATGAGCACCTGAAACACTGTGCGAAGCCTGAAGTGCAAACTGAACTGGTTGACCCACAAAACCTCTACCATGTCGTATCCTGCCTCCAAAATAAGGACCAGTAGATCTCTCCGGTCCACAAGTCCTCCTTGACTCCCTGTCCTCTCTCTCTTGACCCCGCATGTCCTCCACTCGGTGAGTGATCCCTACCACCTACTAAAATGAAATATCCAACTCCAACTCCCTAGCCATGCTGAATCGAATATCATGCCTGAGCCCCTCAATGAATCTACTGACAACTTCTCTAACTGTAGCGACCAAAGCAAGCGCATGTCTTGCCAAATCATTGAATCTAACTGCATATTCTGACACTGACATAGTGCCCTGGCGCAACTGCTCAAACTTCACGCGCCATGCATTTCAAAGGGACTGAGGTACAAACTCTCTCAAGAACATCTCTGAAAACTGAACCCATGTAAGTGAAGTTGAATCGGCCGGGCTACCCAACTCATATGCCCGCCACCATTGATAAGTCTCTCCCTTGAGCTGGAACGTAACAAAAGAAACCTCGCCTGTCTCCACAATACCCATAGTATGAAGAATGCGGTGACACTCCTCCACGAAACCCTGGGGATCATCTGTCGCCAATCCACTAAAGGTAGGAGGGTGGCACTTCTTGTACCTCTCAAGTCTAAGTTATTCTTCCTCAGATGCTGCCACCCTAACCACGGGCTGAACTGGGACCACAGGCTATGTCGCCATGACACCTGGAACATGACCAACATGATCTCGCTGCTCTGGAGTCTGGGCGGCGGAAGTCTGAGCTCCTCCCCTAGTATGTGAAATAGTTGGTACAACCAGAATCAACCCCGCCTGAGCCAATGTACCAAACATGCTTAGGAACTATGCTAAGGTCTCCTGAAGTCCGGGGGTAACAGCAGGCGCCTCATGTACCTTCCCCCGAACTGGAGCTACTGGCGACTCCTGAACTGCTGCTCTGGTAGGTGCTCTAGCTACGGCATATGCTCCTCGTTGGCCTCTGCTTCTGCCCCTAGCGACACATGCTCCGGGGGCAGCGTCATCAGTAACTGCAGCTCGTGCCTCACCATATGTGAGAGAATGGAATGATGAAAGTTCAAACTTCGAGATCAATGAACTCGCACGATAGGAATGAAGGAAGTGAAACTGTCCTAATAGTTCTGTAGCCTCTCAAAGATAAGTACAGACGTCTCAATACCAATTTGCAAGACTCTACTAACCTCGCTTATGACTCGTAGCACCTATGAACCTAGAGCTCTAATACCAACTAGTCACGACCTAATTTTCCCTCCGTTGGTATCGTGATGGCACCTAGTCTTAGGGACTAGGTAAGCCTAACATTTACTGAATAACAAAAATAATTAAATAACATCTAACAATTTTCTTTTGAAGTAAAACAATGTGAATACAATCAGAAGGTGACTCTGAAGCCTGCAAACGTAACAATAGGTTTACCTTGAGTCTCCACAACAACAGTCCGGACAACTAGCAAATGGTCAACTAACTTCGAAATACTTGGATCTGCACAAAAATGTGCAGAAGTGTAGTGTGAGTACACCAGGGCAGTACCCAGCAAGTATCAAGACTAACCTCAGTGCAGTAGTGACGATGAACAGCCAAGACACCTACTGGACTAAATAAGCTGAACAAAGTATAAGTATAGAAACAACAGAGTATAATATCTACATAAATACTACGCGATATGACTAAGAGTACAGTAATTACATTATGAAAGGAGAACAACAACTATCAATGGGACACCATAATAATAACATAGAAGAATGAACGGAAACACAGCCTAAGTCCGATAATCACAGATAAAGAAAGGACAAGTAACAACTCAACAATACGGTAGCTTTCACACCGGGTTTTAGTCATAAACTCCACAAGGTACCGAACCTCATACTATTCATAACTCACGGGTTCCAATACCTGAACCCTAACACTTGGCATCCTGCGCCTTCATTACACTTCATAACCGCGCTGACGACTCACGTACCAAATAGAGCCATTTTCATATAGAAGGCAAGTAAACAAGGGTGTTCATCTATACTCAACAATATCAAGAAAACTTCTTAACCGATAAGAGTGCTCAACTACGTGTATGCTTGTGTAAGTGTCCTAATATAGTTCATGCCAACTAGTAAGTACAGGAAAAGAAATGGACAGCACGTAGAATGTTTCCACACAACTTTCCACAAGATAAAGCTCACATAGGTAAGTGTACCACTACACAAGTATCAACAACAAGAATGCCCCCAATCCGTCACAAGTCATCACAAATCAATCCCTGACATATCCTGCCTTGTCATGCCGCATGTGCAAATATCAATAGTAACAATAGCATGGCAGAAACCTCATGCAACCCCATAACAACAACTGCACGACAGAAACATTGTGCATCACAATAACAACAACCGCACAACAGAAACCTCATGCATCACAATAACAACAACCGCACGGTAGAAACCTCTTGCATCACCACAATAAGTACAACATCAACAATGATAATAATAAAAGGATACGACAAATACGACAGCTCAAAAATTTCAGAACTCTAGGAAACGGAGGGACTAATTTCAAAAGGAGTAGCCACTATAGAGAACGCTAGTCAGAATAAGAACAACTCAGCAAGAAAGGAAATATTATGTAACAACGGTCTACAATGTACAGTTCAACAACGAGGGAGCTAACACAAGACGAATAATTCCAATTAAGGACAAGTCAACTAAAATATAGGATATCTAACTTCTTTTAAGGTTGGGCAATTAAGAGAGAGATATAACAACTTCAATTAAGGATAAGCAGTATAAGGATAATCATTTGCCTCAATTAAGGATGAACAATTACAAAAGAGATAATTATAATTTCAGATAAAAATAAGTAGTTAGAGAAAGACAACACGACAATAGAAGAGATACCGATTTCAGTTAAGGCACATATGAATCAAACGAACAACAAGAGTGGATCATGAAGCAATTAATTCCAATCAAAGCAGGTAGAAGTGAAACTGGAAATTAAGAAACGTAATCGTAACGAGAACAACTGCATATTCAATGAATATAAGGACCTAAAAATCTCTAAAAGGCCAATTTTCCACAAATAAGTCAGGCACGTACTCGTCACCTCGCGTACACGGACTACAATTAGCATAGAAGACTCAAATCCTAAGAGGTAATTCCCCCACACGTAGTTAGGCAAGATACTTACCTCAAAAAAGACAGACCGATACTCTAAAATGAACTTCTCGGGTGAAATGACCTCCAAGCGGCTCAAATCTAACGAAAATAACTTCAAAGCATAAATAAAACTCATAAAAAACTATTCCGGATCATAAAGCCTCAATCTTTATCAAAATCTAAAAATTGACCCAAAAGTCAACCCCCCGGGCCAGCACCCAACAAATTTTACAAAACCTGAACACCCATTCCGATATGAGTTCAACCATACTAAAATTATCAAATTCTAATACCATTTCATCCCTCAAATCATGATTTTTTATTTTGAAACTTTTCTTCAAAAATCTCCATTTTCCTCAACTCAAAACACAAATTAAATGATAAATATAAAGATAAAATCATGGAATAAAATAAATTCTAGGTAAAGAACACTTACCCAATCGATTTTCTTGAAAAACCCACAAGGAATCGCTCAAAACCGAGCTCTATAAGTCAAGATATGATAAAAATGGCCTAACCACGATTTGGAAATCTTATATTCTGCCCAGGACTTTAAGCACCGCGAACGCGGAAGAACAATTGCGTTCGCAAAGAAGAAAAACAAAAGCTGCCCAGTTGTGCTTCGCGAACGCAACAACACGTTCGCGAACGCGTAGAGGAAAAGTCTGATGGCCCAATGACTGCTCTTCGCAAACGCGAACACGAAGAGTGGAATGGCAAAGATACGCAAATGCGTGGGATGAACGCGAACTCGATGAAGGAAAATATTGGCTTCCGCGATTGTGGAATGAGGAATGCGAATGCGAACGCGAACGCGAAGAACCAGTATTACCTTCTCCAAAATTACTCTTCGCGAACGCGGAGGAGCAGATGCGAACACGAAGGAGAAAACCATATGACAGATATCAGCAGTTCAAATATAGAAGGAAATGGCCCGTAGCCCATCCGAAACACACCCGAGGCCCCCGGGACCCCATCTAAACACACAAAGAAGTTCCATAGCCTAACACGGACTCACTCGAGGTCTCAAATCACATCAAACAACGCCGAAAATACAAATCACACAATGAATCAAACTTATGAACTTTCAAAACTTCCAACTTTGAAAACTCGTACCGAAACCAATCTAACCAACCCGAAATGACGTCAACTTTTGCAGGTAAGTCCCAAATAACATAATGGAGCTGTTCCAACTCTCGGAATCGCATTTCGACCTGGATATCAAAAAGTCCACTTCCGGTCAAAAACTCCAAAAATTCGACTTTCGCCATTTTAAGCCTAAATGAGCTACATACCTCCAAAACACAATCCGGACACGCCCTTAAGTCCAAAATTACCCAATGGAGCTAACGAGACCGACGAACTCCATTCCAGAGTCATCCCCACATAGTTCTGACTACGGTCAAAATCCTAAGACGTAAGCTTTCATTTTAGGGACTAAGTGTTCCAAATCACTCTGAATCACCCGGTAATTGAATTCAACCACGCACGCAAGTCAATACATATAATATGAAGCTGCTCAGGGCCTTATGCCTCCGGACGAGACTTAAATTCTCAAAACGACCGGCCGGTTCGTTACAGTACTACCAGTAGTTCCAAAATCGACAAAAGCGGAGACTGTAAAAGATAGCTTGTCAAAGTTATACTTCTAAACTCAAATGAAAAAGATTCAACTAACAAGAAATATAAAGTAAGAACAGATCTAATATTTAGTGTCTTCTTGATTCGCGTCAGAAACGAGGAAGAACATCCAATAAAAGATGATTTTGTTCCTCCTAAACACTTGGTTATCAATCCTAATAGTAATGGTAGTGCATTTAATAAGAGAAATATTTCTATCATTAGTTAAAACTCAATTTGTGCAAATCGCATGATAGAATTAAAAAGATATCTTAGCTAGCAGAAATAAATATGTTGATCAACTAAATAAAAGGTTGATTGCAAAATTTTATAGTAAAAACAAAATATTTTTCTATTTTTGACTCAGTAGAAAATGATACCAATAATTACTACTAAAGAAGAATACTTAATGTAACGACCCGACTTGACGTTTGAAGAATTAAAGTCTCGTTCAGTTACTTAAGGTCTCGAGCAGCTTCGCAATATGTATTATGACCCGCGGGTGTGGTCGAGTTTGATTTACTAAAGATTCAGAATTAAATTAAAAGAACAATCCTTATTTAGAAGCTTAAATAGAAAGAGTTGACCAGAGAGTTGACTTTTGAGCAAACGACTCCGGAATGAAATTTTGATGATGTCAATAGCTCCGTATAGTGATTATGGACTTAGGAGCATGTCCGGAAAATTATTTGGTGGTCTATAGAGGAATTTGGCATGAAATGGCGAAAGATGAATTTTTGGAAAGTTTGACTGGGGGTTGAATTTTTGATATCAGGGTCAGAATCCGATTCTGGAAATTTGAATAGCTTTGTTATGTCATTTATGACTTGTGTGCAAAATTTGAAGTCATTCTGTATTGATTTGATAGGTCCTGGTGTCGTTTGGGTAAACTTGAAATTTTAAAGTTTATTAAACTTGAATTGGGGTATGATTCGTGATTTTAACATTGTTTGATGTTATTCGAGGTTTTGACTAAGTCCGTAATATATTTTAAGACTTGTTGGTATGTTCGGACGGGGTCCCGAGTGGCTCGGGTGAGTTTCGGAGTGGTTTCGGACCATTTCTACCCCATTTATAGTTGCTGGTTTTTTGCTACAAAAGTGCGCTATGCGATCACCAGGAATTGGCCGCGATCGCGAAGCACAAAATGGGGGGAAATGGCTAGTGAATCGTAGAGGAAATTTTCTGTTGCACTGACCCGAGTTTGGAAGCTTATATCTTGCATTCAATAAATAATTTGGAGATGATCCTAGATTGTAAGTTGTATCCCTTTGTGTCTAGTTTTTAGAAAATTAAACCAATTATTATTTGGATTTGTGTACCAAAAGTTATGGTTGATAAACTACAACCTATCCAAGAAGAGTTTGGAAATCGCGAAGAAGAAATTTGTGTTGCACATGGCTGACTTTGGAAGCTTATATATCCATATATATATAAGGAATTAGACGATGACTAAAACATGAAAGTTGTAGCTCTTAGTGTCTAGTTTTTAGAAAGTTAAACTATTTATTATTTGGAGTTCTGTACGAAATGTTATGACTGTTATACTAGAGGCTGTCCAGAAGAAGTTGGAAAAGGTTGTTGGGGAATTTGTTCTTCACGATCGCGGGAGAATGGCCGCGATCGCATAGAGTAAAAAAGGGCTGAAAAAATTTTGTTCTTCGCGATCGCAGGTGTTTTGCCGCGATCGCATAGAGGAAATGATTGGGCAGCAGATTTAAGTTCTGAAAATGGGACCATCTTTGACGATTTGGAGCTCGGGGAGAGGCGATTTTCGGGAGCTTTTCAAGGGAAACATCAAGGTAAGAGTTCTTAACTCAATTTTGGTTAAATTATCCAAATATATTATTGTTTTTATCATTAAATTAGTATTTTGGGTTGAAAATGGTAGAAATTTTATAAACTTTAAATTGAAGATTTGGAGGTCGATTCGTTATCGGAATTTGATAAAATTGGTATGGTTGAACTCGTATCGGAATGGGTGTTCGGATTTCGTAAAAATTTCGCCGGGTTCCGAGAGGTGGGCCCTGCGTTGACTTTTGTTAACTTTTTAGAATAAATTTTCAAGTCGACGTTTTATTATCCGAAATTGTTTCTGATAAATTTTAATGAAGTTATACAATTAATTTGGATAGATTTGAATTGTCTAGAGGTCAATTCAAGCAAAAAGGTTATTTTGGAATATCGGCCTAACTTCAAAAAGGTATGTGTCTTGCCTAACCTCGAGTGGGGGAATTACCCCTTAGGCATCGAGTCTTATGTGCCATTTGTGAAATGTGAAAAGCCGTGTACGCGAGGTGACGAGTACGTACTCGGGCTTATATGTGCAAATTTTATTGAGTTAAAGTGTTGGGCATATTGTGTAGTAAATTAGATAATTATTGGCATTTATTTAATCATCTGTTTGCCATGCTTCAATTCGCATTTATTGAATTTTTTTTTTATATGACGATTTGATTTGAATGTTACCCGTATATTTATGTGAATTCCGTGAGTTTGATGGTTTGATATTCTTGGAATTTAATTTCATTATGGATTTTTCCTCTGCAAATAATTAATTAAATAAACTTAAGAAGAGGTGTTTACATAATTATTGAGAATTTGGATTAATGAAGGTGTTGCCCTATGCTGAGTAATTTCTATCTCTGTTGATTGTTTTTGAGGTCTTATACACATTGTGTGGAGCCTTCGGCTATTTGTTGTGAAATTAATTGATTTGTTGTAAATTTAGAATTGGTTGTGGCCATTGGGCAAACTGTAATATGAATTGATTTTTTTATGTTACCGTGATAATTTTCCGTGTAAATTGTTGTCTTGTGTGAGTTGTTATTTTGAGGATATAAGGGTGGCATTCCATTGCTGATATTATGTGGGTATAAGGGTGGCATTTCACTGTTGTTATTTATGTTGGGATATTGTCTAGGCGGAGTGATAATGGTGGTTATAGGAGAGATAATGGTGGCTATAGGAGCGATAAGGGTGGCTAATTATATTGTCAGGGCGGAGGGATAAGAGAGGCTATTATAGGAGTGATAAGGGTGGCTATAGGAGCGATAAGGGTGGCTATTGATATTGTCAGGGCAGAGGGATAATGGAGGCTATTATAGGAGTGATAAGGGTGGCTATAGGAGAGATAATGGTGGCTATTGTCAGGGATGATATGTGATGATGTGGAGTTATTGTGTTGGTGATTTTCATGTGATGTTGTGATTTCCTTATGTTTATTTTTATACATTGTGCAATTTGTCTTGTGGTTGGTAAATTGATAACAATCTGATTTATGTTGAAATTGGGAGCTTGTGGTTATTGCCAAGTGGGTTATGAAATGAAATATGGGCACGGGGTGCCGTGAGTAAATAATGATGATATTGGCACGTGAATTGTCCATACAATTGGGATACGAAACGTGGGCACGAGGTGCCGAGAAAAATATGATGGTTTTATTATTGGCATGTGAACTGTCCGTGCAGTTGTAATATAAACAGTGGGCACGAGGTGCCGAGGAAATATGATTGTCGAAATATGAAAATGGGTTGAGACCTGTATTTACGAAAAATATGAAAATGGGCTGAGACCCGTATTTTTATGATTATTAAAGTGAGATCGCAAGGATTCAAGGTAGAGCTGCTTGGTCATCGCAGTTCCTTGGAGTCTTTCCATTTATTGTACTGTTAATTTTTATTCAAATAGTATAGAGTATTCAATCTTTGAGATCATTTCATGTATTCAGTTAGAGTTCGTGACTCAATACTACCAGTCTTGGGAAGGTTGCTATATTTGTAATTATTTTCGCTGTTAGTTTCTATTTTTTTTTTTAAATGGCTTGAATGGTAATTAAAATTGGCTTACTTAGTCTTAGAGACTAAGTGCCATCACGACGCCTGTGGTGGGATTTTGGGTCGAGACACTTAAATACTTTAATACCAAATGACCTTCCACCAAACATGTTTGTTGTCAAGTTTATTATTTCTTACGTATGTTAGTGTCACCGTTTATATAATAGACTAAGTTAAAATTGATCTTCCATTATATATAAGTTGCTTTTGAAGAAACATATGCTTGTCATGCTACTGAAAAACTTAGATACGCCGAATAGTTTATGAAATAGCACACAAATGGTATATAGAAGTTTTGACAATAACGTCATACATGCAAAAATTAAGATACTGGTCAATGTGATTCTAAGTATATTCTTTGTAATGACCCAACTGGTCATTTTGACTTTTAGAATCCCGTTCCCCTAAATAAAACTCCTCGTATGTGCTTTTATTAATTTATGACTTGCGGGGATGGTTGGTTCGGAATTTGGAAGTGTTCGGGTCGAAATCGGAACACTTGGTTCCTTAAGTTGGCCTTAAAATGCTAAGTTTGACTTCGGTCAATATTTTGAGAAAACAACCCCGGAATCGGGATTTGACGGTTCCAATAGCTCTGTATGGCGATTTTGGATTTAGGAGCGTGTTCGGAATTGTATTTGGAAGTCCGTAGTTAAATTAGGCTTAAAATGGCTAAAACAAGAATTTAAGTTTGGAAGTTTGATCGGGGAGTTGACTTTTTGATATCGGGGTTGAAATCCAGTTCCGAAAATTTTCATAGCTCCGTTATGTCATTTATGACTTGTGTGCAAAAATTGAGGTCAATGAGACTTGATTTGATAGGTTTCGGTACCAAATGTAGAAGTTGGAAATCATAAATTTTATTAAGCTTGAATTGGAGGATGATTCGTGGTTTTAGCATTCTTTGGTGTGATTTGAGGATTCGACTAAGTTCGTATGATGTTTTGCGACTTGTTGGTATATTTGGTTGAGGTCTCGAGAGGTTCGAGTAAGTTTCGGACGGCTAGCGGATCATTTTTGGCCTTTGAGAGATAGCTGTAGCTGCTGGTATTTTCTTCTGATTTTCCTTATACACGATCGCGTAAGTTTGTCTGCGATCGCGTAGAGTAATTTGGGCAGAGGCGACTTTGTTCTATGTGATCGCGTGAATGGGGTTGTGATCGCATAGGCTTAATTGGGCAACACAAAAAATTGTTCTATGCGATCGCGTGGGCAAGTCCGCGATCGCGTAGGTTGGGCCAGTCTGTGCATCGCGATCGCGTGGCATTGTTTGCGATCGCGTAGGGGAAACTGGAGAGGAAGCTAGGCTATGCATTTAATCTATGTGATCGCGTAGAGTTGAAACCTTGTGCATCGCGGTCGCGTGGCATTGTTTGAGATTGAGTAGGGTTATTTTTTGGGCAGTAAAAATTTGTGCTACGCGATCGCGTGAGGAAGTTCGCGATCGCGTAGAAGAAATCACTGGGCAGAGAGTTTAAGTTCTCATTTTCCATTTTTATCGATTTGGAGCTCGGATTGAGGCGATTTTTGGGAGATTTTCAAAGGAAACAATGGGGTAAGTGTTCTTAACTCAATATTGGTTAAATTACCCGAATCCATAACTGTTTTTATCATTTAATTGGTGAATTAAGTTGGAAAAGTTTGAAAACCCTCTTGGATAGATTTGATGATTTGAGGGCTGAATTATTATCGGAAATTAGTAATTTTGGTATGGGTAGACTCGTGGTTGAGTGGGCGTTCATATTTCATAGCTTTCGCTGGATTCCGAGACGTGGGCCCCATGGATAATTTTGAATTAATTTTGGATTTTTTTTGAAAATGTAGTATTTTCTTATGGAACTGATTCCTATAATTTTTAGTGATTGTATCGAATTATTTTGGCTAGATTCGAGCCAGACAGAGTTGGATAATCATGGAAAAGTCCTTCTGGTGGATTAAACTGGAGCAAGTTGAGGTAAGTCTCTTGTCTAATCTTGTGAGGGGAAAATTACCTCATAGGTGATTAAATTAATAATTGTTGCTAATTGTGGGGGCTACGTACGCACGAGGTGACGAGAGTTCGTACGTAGCTACTATTTATGCTAAAAGTCCAGATAGTTTAGGACTCAAATCATGAATTACTTGTGTAAATTATATTCTTTGTTTAATTTATATATATATATATATATATATATATATATATATATATATATATATATATATTGTGAATTGTTAGGGAAAAATAATAAAAGATGAAAATCTCATATGCTTAATTTTCGGTTTAAATTAATTAATTGTTAAAAGAAATTGTTCATCCTCTCGAATTGATCTTATAATAAATATACTCTCCTTCCGGAGGTACGTAAGAAAATGTCCTCCTTTCTTGTGTAGCGGGCCGAATGCCTCAGCAGGATAGATGCATTTATGGATCACGTCGTACGTCCCTCGGCAATGTACACGACACTCTGGAACGGACCGTAGGACCTCGGCAGAAATCGTGCCTAATAATTATAAAAATTATACGATACTTTGCTATTTTAATTGCAGCTTGTGAATTTAATTAATAGATTGGAAATCGTTGTATTTGAAGGATTTTTATTATTTATGCCAATTGAATAAAATTATTGATTAACTTTATGAATCATGCTGATGTAAATAATTCTATTTTATTCTATTTATTATTGTTGGCCCTTAGTGAGTGTCAAAGTCGACCATCTCATCTCTACCTATTCGAGATTAGGCTTGATACTTACTAGGTACACGTTGTTTACGTACTCATACTACACTTGCTGCACTTTTTGTGCAGGACCTGAGACCGGTGCTATAGTTGGACCTATCGGCGCGCACCCGCGTTATCCGGAGGCTTAGTGGTGAGCTGCTTTCTGAGCCGTTCTGCAGCCACTAGTGCCTCTTCGTGAATTTTTATTCTGTCTATTTCATTCCAGACAGTATTTATAATTTTGTATAATCTACCAGATGCTCATACACTTGCGACACCAGGTCTTGGCACACACACCGGTAGAATTTGGATTGTATTATTTCTCAAATTTAAATTAATCGGTATCTTTTCTATATTCTTTAATATTGCTAGTAATAAAATAAAATTACTTAGAAAATTATTCTGAAAATAATTGATATATGTTTATCTTATTAGTTGGCTTGCCTAGCTATAGTGTTGGGCGCCGTCACGACCTTTAGGTGAAATTGGATCGTGACATTCTTATCACTGAATTCAACTTTCGTCTTCTGAAACTAAGGAATGTCCTTTTAAATTTGTGTGAAAATAATTTTTAGGATGTTTATATTTTGCAAATATAATAAATAAATCACAAGGACAAATATCCTAAATATTGGATTATATTTACCGCAATGTATTTTCTTGCATGAACAACTGTATGTTGCACTTTGAAGAGAGATATCAAGATCGATAACAAGAGTTCTGGTTAAGACAGAGCAACCAAAGCATTAGGAGAAAACATACACAAAAAAATATTGTCCACAAAGAAGTGTTCGTTAAGATACCATCACATTAAATACTTTTAAATTATAACACATAATTATCCAACTAACATGACAAAATTGATCATTTGTGTAAGTTTTGATAATGTCCTTTTATTTTAAATTCATGTATTATACTAATGTAATAATAATTTTCAGCATTTAGATGATTGTTGTATTATTATACATAAAATTTCTCTCATTAATTAAATTTTATTGCTCCTTCATATAAATAAATATTTAAATCATCATGTATCATTATTAACGTACAACGCACGTTAGATACTAGTAAATTTTAAAGTATATTTGTAAGAAAAAGGAGAAACAACAGATATGGAGTAAAGAAGAGGTAAAGAGTTTTTTTCAATAAGGTATTTTAAGAATTAAAAGAATATTAAAAATAAAATAGTAAATATTTTGATAAAACCAAAAGTGCTTTGACCAACTTGTGGCTTTTAGTTGATTTTGGCCTATATAAGCCAATATGTGCTAATAAACAAGTTTGACTACCTTATAAGTTTAAAGAAACACCTTCTTAAACTAGTGCAACAACTTCAAGCATGTTAAAATCTTTTTAGACCTCCAAAGGCACGGTTAAGTGTGATACTATGATGATCGAATATTTGTAAAAGGCACGAACATGACCTAAAATTTCATTTAAAAAAGTCTGCCTTAAAGACCTACGATCTCGCCGAATTCACATAAAATACTAAAAACAAACCACCATAAAAGCAAAAATGTATATGATACAACTTTGTTGAGATTAATTAATATTAGGTGTTGGAATTATACTTTACATTAGATCTTCTTTGTGTCATAAGCCTCTTTAATTTTGTTAGAAATTTGTATATTAATCTTGTTGGAATTACATACAGTGAGACTTAGAAATAGTCTTATGATGATAAATTATTGAGTATTAAAATGAAATTGACCCAAATAAAGCGGACTAGTACAAAAATTACAAAAAGTTAGATGGATCGACCCAAATTAATTTGAAATTGGTGTTAAACTTCAAATATCTCATATTTCTCGAATGTCCTAAAAATATTACTCCATAGTTTAGACTTCCTAAACTCATGAAGGCAGGGTCGGATGTTGACATAAAGAGTCGTACAAAAATGACAATGAAACTCTACATAATAACATGTATGGTTATGGTAAATTAAATGATAATAATATAATCCAACAGTTCTAATACAATATGCTAATGTTCTTCCCTTGTTACATATATTCCGTAAGTATAGACATCTGTTTTAATATTTTAACATAAACATGTTAGAACAAATCGAATTGTTCCAATGGCCATTTAGAATAATTAACACCTTTAAATTGATCAAAATGGAAGATGCGTGTAGCCATACAAGTGAGGATGCGTGGTTTCTTTCAATTTTTAACCAGAAACAAAGACTAGACAAAAAAGTGAAAAGATGTCGAACGAGGAGGCATGTAAAGTTCTAAACAACTAACCAAACGTTTGGCCATACATTTCAAAATTTGTTTTGAAAAATTAGATTTGGATGAAGTTTGATTTGAAGATAAAAATGTGTTTGGACATCAATTTTCAAAATCTATTTCACCTTTTTTTTGAAAAAACTTGAAACATGACTTATACCCACAAGTTCAAAAAACTATCATAATTATCCAATAATACCTTCATCAATAACATTCATTATATTATCGCAAACCATAGTCCTGAACATAAATAAATTTGGTACAAAATTATCATTTTTATAATGAACTACATAATACAGTATCAAATGACCGAGAAGACGAAGCATCATTGTTATAAAATAATAAATGATTAGCTCTTTTATAAAATATAAAAGTTTGGGGTAATTTTTTAAAAATGTAATAGTAATATTTTGGGCGGGATTTGAGTTTTGAATTTTTGGAATTTGTCAAAATAATAAAATTTATGAGCAAACATGTATTTGTTAAAAAGGACCCAAATAAATTTTGACAAAATCTACGGCTAAACAAGTCATAAATATTGAGAAGAGTTAAACATATTTCGAACGAGGAGGAGGCATGTAAAGTTGTAAACAACTTAATAAATATATAGAGAAGAGTACTCAAACATATTGAAAAGGAACCAAAGGATGAATAAAAAACGTGGCTGAAAATTGATAGGGTAATGGATGAAAGGTGCACATTGAATCAATGATTCCACCCATTTTGTCTCAAAATCTTTCCAAAACAAAACTCAATATTTATGCGACACTTTTTTTGCTTTTCATGATTTAAACTTTTAATATGCATTTGAACATACAATTTTACAGTTTTTCAAAATAAAATTTATTCATATTTAAAAATTACGTAAAAAGTACTACTAAGTTATAGTAATTAATAATTTAAATTATTTAAAAGACATATAAAAAATTATTGTAAAAGAATAATTCGTTTGGCTCTCGGCGTCCGAATATTTTCATTATTATTCGGATGGAATAACTAGCACAAAACCAGGAGTGCAAGTTAGTTTAAAAAGTTCACCATGAAAGAGTAAAATGAAAGGAAATAGTCACCCAAATGAGTTTGGTGTCTTTTAAAAACAGAATAGAATAACGAAGAAAGAAGAAAATGACATGTTAACCAATGTATTAGCTTGAAGATTACAATCCTTGAATACCCTTTGTACCTTTCAAATTGAGATAATCCTTGCATTTACTCTACTTAATATATACTTTTTCAAATCATCCCCAACCCCTACCCATTTTCTTTTACAAATTTTGACTTTTGAATCCAAATTAAATACGATTAGTTGGCCCTTAATTACAACACTCAGTCAATTATTACGCATTAAAGCCCCCTTTAGAATTAATTAATAACCTCAGTTTTTTGTTTGTTTGCCTTATTTGCGGCCTTAGGTTGCCAAATCCAACCTCTATTATTTTTATACATGCAGTGATTTGATATGTGACAAGACTTTTCACAGTAGAAGCACGAGGGAGGATCCGAGGGGTTTCTCTCCTTTATTTCTAAACCCGCCATGGTTAGATATACTGGTGTCAAGATACTATCGTTGCGCGTGCGCGTGTGCTCTATATAGGTAAGGATAGATTTTAAAAATTATTTAAATATTATTAAACTATATGATTGAGTTATAAAATAAAATATTAAAAAGCACAAGCTCTTAAAAATGATAAATATTGATCTAATTTTGCTAACTTAAATTTTTGGTGTGGGTATTCAAGTCTTAAAAATATCAAAAGCACTTACTTTTTAGAGAAACAACTTTTATAGTAAATCTAATATTTCTATTTAATTAGACGTAATTATTATTAGATTTTACAATAAACATTCCTATCAAAGTGTTAAATTTTTCTCTTAAATTATATTTCTTAGTTATAATTGAATATGTAAGGAAGAGAATAGTTGAAAGGTGCATACTGCATATACTGAAATTGGCGTATTTAATGATTAAAAACGTCGACGGATCCAATAATTAAACTTTATGATTTCAACCTTTAAAATTCTTAGTATTTAACTCAATATATACTTAAAGTTATGGGTTCATATCCACAATTTATTTTAATTTCAATGAATTTTTGCATATAAATTTATATTCTGCGCAAAAGTTATGGGCTCAATTGAACCCGTTGTTGTATGACTACATCCGCCTCTAGCTTCAAGCACTTAACCATGGTGAGTTATATACATTCTCATCTTACTAAATCGCTTAACCATGGTGAATTAACATAGTTTGGTATAAACATCTAGTACGGATAAGGATTTATAATCGTAAACACTTTTACATAACTATGGGGCATATTCGTTCTTTAGATGTTGCAAGCAACTTATCAACAACAACAACAACAACGGCCTAGTATAATTCTACTAGTATGGTCTGGGGAGGATAGTGTGTACGCAGACCTTACCGCTACCCTAGAGTAGAGAGGCTGTTTCTGATAGACCCTCGGCTCCCTCCCTCCTAAAACTACCTAGCTACCTTGCTCTTGGGGTGACTAAAACTCACAACCTCTTGGTTGGAAGTGGAGGGTGCACACCACTGGGGTTTCAAGCAACTGATCAAGATTCAAAAATGCCCTACACTTGCAGTAGATTAATTAACTAAAAGTATATACGTTGATGAATATGCTAAAAAGTACTCTGACATGTATTACAAGTATATTACACATTATTTACATACAAACACACACGACTAGTTGGCAGAATCGTAGAAATTATCCAAATGTCTAAAAAAAGAATTAAAAAACTCACACCACTCTTTGATCGGTAAGACAGCCTCATATATAAAGTATTTTGTATTTAGGTAGTATTCGGAAAAGAACCGCAGTTCAAAGGGTATAATGTAAAATCTACCCTAGTTCAAGAATCTATTACAACCGTTAATGGTTGATTTACGGCCCGAACGACGTGACCAACATACAAAGACAACCTTACAGCTGAACCACGAGTCTCTTTCACTCTTTGATCAATATTATAGCAAAAGCCTATTTCTGCCTGTCGAAGTTGCTAAGAATTAAACTCTCTCCAAAGGCATCTTGCTCAAGTAAATACTCACAAAACTCGCTATCTGGTGCCCACCACGGCGGGTACAGCCAACCGTCAACCGAGTCACTTAACCTAAACTCATTCTTCGGCTCGTCCGAGTCAAAGCTTCCCTCCAAACTAGGAAGCTCTATAATTTCACCCAACTCGACGTCTGATGCTGATGTTATTGTCTCCAATGTACAGTCAGAATTTGAAGAAGAGATAGAACTAATAATTGGCTCCTCCATTGAAGCTGCTTTAGCTGCAGCAGCTTGAACATCTCTTGGTGATAGTGAAACTGGGCGAGGCAACGAGTTTACGAGATGAGGAAAATTTAGAATAGATGAGTTCTTTTTTATACTCAATGCGGCAACATCATGTGCTCTAGCGGCCATTTCTGGGGTAGGGTAAGTGCCCAGCCAAATACGTGACTTCTTACGAGGTTCACGTATTTCAGACACCCATTTTCCCCAACTTCGCATACGAACTCCTCTATAAACTGGGTATCTATTCCCAGTATTAGCACTCTGTCTTGTTTTTCGTTTCGTCATTCGGCTGTGTTTTTTCTGGTTAATGTATGCCTTTTTGGATGAGTGTGAGTATTTATTGAATGTCAAAACAGAGGAGGAGGGACGCGCGGGGGGGGGGGGGGGGGGGAATCAGTTTGTGACTGTGTGAATTTTGACTGTCACTTTTCAGAAGCAGAGAAAAAACGAGGACAAAAGTTGGAGTTGCCGTTTGATGGGGAGTGACAGGGAAGGAGGAGCGTCTTTTTAAATAGAGTGAAGAGAAGAAAAATAGACTGCTCATAAAAATTAGCCTAAAAATTACTATAAACAAGCTAAATATTTATACATGAAGTGTATAGAATTTTCACTAGTCAGTTTACAGCGACGTCGGAAAAAAAGAAGTTTACAACGACAATAATTTAGACTAACAATTAAAGATTAGATGTATATAAAATGATTAATATGTTCTGCTGTTAACTTTAAACGTTAATAATAACACCTTATAACTTCCATTGGTGACGATTAACCGACCAACCTACCAATGCACCATTTTAAAATGATTAACTAATTATGTATATAGTTACCCTTCCCCCTTCCGCCGATATAATTTAAAATAACTTTTGTATATAGTAGGTAATTAACATGTTTTATACTTGACCTTTATGTTTTTAGTTATTAATTTCAGTTCTTATGAATAATTATATTCTATAATATACTACTTTATTATATTTTATATAACATAGTGACTGAACACAAAATTTAAGAAGGTAAAACCTTTTGTCACATGCTAGAAGTACCTTCAGAAACTTCTAATTTTAAACGTACTACAATTAGATGATTAGAAAAATATGTCATTAAGAATTAAGTAAAGAAATTTAAATTAAAAATCTTTTTAACTATAAAACAATATTTTGTCAAGTACGAAACTACAAAGGCGCACTATTACAAATATATAATGTATTAGAGCGACTCCTAGTGTAACGGGACCAACAACAAGGATGAGTCATCTATTCTTTAATGTAGTTTGTTTTTAGCTTGAAATCAAAATCATCCACGTATCCTCATTTAATTCATATGTCTATTGTGTAGAACCATTATACTTTTGTCTCTTAAACGTGTTCAAATTTCAAAATCTGCCCCATCTCCTTACTCTGCTGAAAAGCTACCTCCTAGTTCTAAACATAATTTATTTCCTCTAACGACATTCCTTCACTAAAATGTCCAAATAATTTTCCAAAATAATTATATTTCCTATATGATTTAAAAAATAAATAGTATGTAAAAATAGTGACGAATGAATGAGGCATTGAGGAAATCTTTATATTTTAAATTTTATATCCGTGATGATTAAGGATATAAATAGGATGTTACATTAGTGATAGATGAATGCATAACTGTGGTTTTTCGTTGACTTCTGATTAATTAAAGTAAGATTAAGTATATGACAGGAGAGTAAAATAAGAATCATGTTGTAGTATTCTTCAATTACATATTTCGACCAAGTCCATCACTAATTCAAATTGCCGTACACGACAACAGGCATCTTTCTCCATTCAGACAATAAAAATTGGAGCAATTATATAGTGTAAAATATGATATGACACGTGGCTGACTAAAAGGAGGATGCGTGAAATCCAAGATGGAATGGCTGAGGACCGAACACAGCCACTGCGCTTACGGATAACGTTCATAAAAGTGTATTAAATGCTCTGCGCCGGTAGCATTTACTAAGGAATATTCTACAACATTAAGAGCGATGGTTCGTTACAAAGAATTTGGCATTTACGCTCAACGTTATATCTTCATCAATGACCCTCATAATTGACATTAAAGGAGGGCACGATCCTAGAACCTTCTTTCCTAGACATAGCCATAAATAGTGAGCTCAGTTATCATTGTAAAGGACACGGAATTTCTGACAAGAACATATACTATATTTTATACAAAGCTTTATACAATTTCACTATCTGGCTTTTTGATTTCATCATTGCTGTATTCGGAAACCGTGTTCACGGAATCACTATCTTTGCTATTTTATCTATATCACAAGGCTAAGTACTGTGTATTTCTTCGATTATTATATTATTTCAGGATCAAATTAGTTCATTTGTCTAGAAACCACGTATAAATTCAACTGTACTGTTTTACAGGTAAACAGTTTGGCGCCCACCGTGGGGCCTAGACAGTCATGCAATTAAATTGATCCTTGCCTTTTTTACTAACGTGTTTTGATTATTTTGTCTTAGAAAAAATCACAAAAAGAAAATGGCAAATAACATTGTTAACGATGCACGCAACCCTGAAATTCGAGGGGATCAGCCTCATTTCGAGGACTCGATCAGTGACACCCGCAATGAGGGAATGACGCCACACCGGTTCATGACAGGCGATACTCTCGACGGGTTCAGGAGACAACTCCCGATGATGCTGACGAGGAGCAAGTAGCGGATGCTGCGAGGATCGTGCAAGAGCAACATGCAATCATCCTAGGCCATCTCACGCAGCAGCATCTGGTTATGATGGAACTAAAGCAAGCGCTATCAATTGCTTCAAATAATACAAGCAGGCACGATCCAACTCCTCCCATTACTCCCGCATACCAAACAACGCAGAGAGTCGACAACAACACTCGCAGGGGTGAAGTCGGCTCCGATGGGGCTGGGGGGAGTAAATCAGGTCTTAACAACGAGAACGATTCATTTAAAGATGAGCTTTTATGGTTCACGAGGGAAGTAAATGCCCGCATGAATCAAATCTCGGGCACACCACCAGAATTGAAAGGCCCGAACTCGAAGAAGTATGTTCAATTACCGTACAAGCCAAGTGTGGCACCAGAACTAATCCCGAAGCGTTTCAAAATGCCTGAAGTTCCAAAGTATGATGGAACTTCAGGCCATCAGGAATATATTACCACCTACACAACGCCGGTGAAAGGAAATGATCTAGCTCCACACGAAATTGAGTCTGTGTTACTGAAGAAATTCGGCGAAACTCTCACGAGGGGAGCCTTAATGTGGTATTCATTACTGCCCGAGCATTCCATATATTCTTTTGAAATGCTCACAGACTCTTTCATTAGAGCTCATGCCGGGGCCAGAAAGGTGCAAGCCCGGAAGGCCGACATATTCACAATCGCACAAGGAGAATCAGAATTATTATGAGAGTTTGTTACCCGATTCCAGAAAGAAAGAATGTTGCTCCCGACCATCCCGGATGAATGGGAAGCTGAAGCATTCACCAAAGGACTGAATCCGATAAGTTCAGACGCTTCCCGGAAGCTCAAGGAGAGCCTACTTGAGTTTCAAGCAACAACCTGGGTAGATGCTCACAACCGGTGCGAGTCGAAGATAAGGATCGAAGATGACCAGGTCAGTTCTACATCATTGTCCAAAGGACGGGAGAAGAACAAAGAAAAATCAAAGGATGACCACGACACGGATAGGCGGACTACGAGGGGTCGGTTTTTGCCCTACGAGTGTACCGAAGGTCGTGGCAGAAATTTTCGAGCATCAAACAAGTTCACCGTTGATGGAGGGACTGATCGTGGTCGAAACAATAGATCACTTCAAGATAAACAAACGTCGGGGTCTCGAGATCTTTCATACCCTAGGTTATCATAATATAACTTCAACATCAGTGTAGTGGAACTGTTGTTAGCCATGAGGAACATTAAAGAAGCACGATTCCCGAGACCTATGAGGTCTGATTCCAGCCAGAGGGATCCCAATTTATGGTGCGAATACCACGGGACAAACGGTCACCGGACAAGGACTTTCGACATCTTCAAGAGGAGGTGGCAACGCTATTGAAGAATGGTCATCTCCGAGAATTCTTGAGCAATCGAGCTAAGAACAATTACGGTCGCAACAGAGACAACACAGAATCCTCGAAAGCAGGAGAAGAAACCCCACGTCAAACGATCAATATGATCTTTGGGGGGAACGAGATTAGCGGGGTCACATTTTTGGCGGCAAAGAAGACTAAAGTATCGATAACTCACAGCAAAAGACTCTGGGAGGACGATATCACTTTTACGAAGGAAGACGCAGATGCATTACTGTTACCGCACAACGATGCACTGGTAATCTCTTTAAATGTGTTGGATTTTAAAATTAAGCGTGTTCTAGTGGATCTAGGAAGTTCGTCTAGTATCGTACAATGGAGAGTATTGGAACAAGCTAAACTCACCGGAAGCATTATTCCGGCAACATAACTACTTGTTGGATTCAACCTTGCGAGCGTGACGACCCGGGAAGAGATCTTGCTGCTCACGAATGCTTAAAGAATAATAAAAATAAATCTCTTCGAAGTGGTGGATGGTGATATGGGATACAACATCATCTTAGGAAGGCCATGGTTACACGAGATGAAAGTTGTACCTTCGACGTATCACCAATTGCTGAAGTTTCCAATGCCCGAAGGAATCAAGCAGATAAGAGGTGACCAACCGGCAGCGAGGGAGATGAATGCAATCTCAGTTTCCAATATCAAAGCGATAGAGTGCACGACATAGCAATTATAGGAACCAGCGCCTACTCCCGAGTTAGAAGAGGTTATTCCAGGGGTAGAATTGTCATAACAATATTAGGTGCCGAGATATTTCCAAGTTCCGAAAGAAACAGACGCAACAAAATCAACGGCAGAGGAACTAGAGCAAGTGTCATTATTCGAAGAATTCTTAGAAAGAAAATTTTACTTGGGAACAGGACTGCACCCCGAGCTCAGGTCTGGTTTTATTGAATTCCTTAAAATTAACGCTGATTGTTTTGCATGGTCGCACGAGGATATGACAGGTATCCCGACGGAAATAGCCATGCACAAGCTGAGTCTGGATCCCAACGTACCACTGGTACGATATAAGAAGCACCCTATTGCCGAGGCCAGGAATAAATTCGTCAAAGAAGAGGTAACCCGCTTGCTTAAAATCGGTTCGGTCAGAGAGGTAAGATATCCAGACTGGTTAGCCAATGTAGTAGTAGTTCCTAAGAAGAACAATAAATTTCGTATGTGTATAGATTATAAAGATCTTAATAAGGCGTGCCCGAAAGATTTATTTCCAATACAAAATATCGATCAAGTGATTGATACTACGACCGGTCACAGACTGATTCCTTGATGCTTATTCCAGGTACAACCAAAATAAGATGAACCCGGAAGATCAGGAAAAGACTTCATTTATAACAAATTTCGGTACATATTGTTACAATGTAATGCCTTTCGGGTTGAAAAACACCGTAGCCACTTATCAACGGGTCGTAAATAAGATGTTTGAAAAGCAAATAGGAAAAACCATGGAAGTTTATATAGACGATATGCTCGTTAAGTCTTTGAATACAGATGACCACCTTAAGCATTTGCAAGAAACATTCGATATCCTGAGGAAGCATAACATGAAACTTAACCCCGAAAAGTGCGTGTTCGGGGTCAGCTCCGGTAAGTTTCTGGGGTTTCTGGTCTCACAAAGGGGAATTGAGGTAAACCCCGACAAAATCAAGTCCATAGAAGATATCCCGGATCAATTATCAAACGTGAAGGAAGTCCAAAGACTCACAGGAAGGTTAGCATCTTTGAGCAGGTTCATTTCCCGGTCGTCGGAAAACTGTCATCGCTTCTTTACACTGCTAAAAAAGAAGAACAATTTCGAATGGACGCCGGAATACCAGCAGGATTTGAGGGATCTGAAGAAATACTTATCAAGCCCCCTATTTAGGAGCATCAGAAGCTGACTATGTAATGAGAGAAATCCACGAAAGGATATGCAGCAATCACTCAGGCGCAGAGTCTTTGGGGCTGAAAGTGGAATGGGGGGCAGGATATTATTGGCCTCGTATGGAACAAGATGCCAAAGATTTTATATGAAAATGTGATAAGTTCTAATGTTACGCATCACTAGTACATCAACCGGCAGAACCCTTACACTCGGTTCTATCCCCGTGGCCGTTCATGAAATAGGGGATGGACATCGTCGGACCACTGCCACCGGCTCCCGGAAAGGTATGGTTTCTTTTAATTTTGACTGATTATTTTTCTAAATGGGTGGAAGCAGGTTCTTATGAGAAGATCGGAGAACGCGAAGTGATTGATTTCCTGTGGGAAATTATAATTTGCGGGTTCGGAATACCAAAAGAGATAGCATGCGACAATGGGCCACAGTTTATCGGTGAAAAAGTTACAAAGTTCTTTGAAGACCTGAAAATAAAGAGAATCACATCCTCGCCTTATCATCCGAGCGCAAATGGTCAAGCGGAGTCAACAAACAAAGTGATCATTCAAAACCTCAAGAAACGGTTGGAAGCATCAAAAGGAAAATGGCCCGAAGAGTTGCTCCGAGTTCTATGGGCCTAACGAATAACGACCAAATCAATTATAGGAGAAAATCCTTTTTCCCTCGTATACGGTGCTGAAGAACTAATCCCAGTTGAAGTGGGTGAACCCACTTTGAGATATTCTTAGATAGATGAAGAATCGAACGACGAAGCAATGCTAATAAACTTTTAATTAATCGAGGGACGCAGAGACTTGGCGCATGTAAGAATGGCAGCTCAAAAGCAAAGGATGGAGAGATATTACAATCGAAGAGCCAATTTTCATTTTTTTCAAAGTAGGAGACTTGGTTATGAGGAAAGTAACACAAAATACCCGGGAACTCAACACGGGAAAGCAAGGTCCAATTTGGGAAGGTCCTTACCGGATTTCAGTTTTCACTGGGAAAGGTTCATATGAGTTGGAGAACCAGAATGGGGACAAGTTGCCCAAAAACTAGAACGTGGCACACCTCAAAAGATATTATTGCTGATGAACAACACTCAAACAGAAAGTATGTGTTGCACCCTTTTCTCCCAACTGGGTTTTTCTGACAAGGTGTTTAATGAGGCAGCGACAGAAAGAACCCTACAAAGACAGCAGCAATAAGACCTTTGATAGCAAGGCAAACAAACAAGCTCCCACCCGGGAATGATTAGGTAATCTTTGGTTCGATAGAAAATTCTCACCGGGAAGTTAAGTTTGCTACCGGACAGAGGTTACCCGACCGTTCATGGGCACAAACCGCCAGAGAACTGTTAGGTATTCTTTTGCTCGATAGCATGGATGTCTAAGGGGAAACGAGATATGTTGCCGAGTGAAGGATTACCTAGCAATTCATTAATGGGACCTTCGAAGATACAAGACTTCCAGTGTTCCAATTCGCATTCTTCGCATTCAAACACTGGGGGGAATCATATGAAGATACGGAAATAATGAGTGTCATGTCAACCGAGAACGAAAATTCGGAAACAAAATGCATCATCGGGACCGGGGATTGCGCAACCAACCTCGTAGAAACAAGTTGTACAAGATAGCCACAAGTAATGGCAATTTCATTTCTACATAGCAAAATGCTTATGTAATTTCTGAAAATAAAAGGAATAAAATGAAGTTCTTCTGCTTTTATCTTGTTACTTGTCTGAATGATGAGCTAACTTTGTCTTTTGAAAGTTAAACAAGTACTTCAAATGTTAGTGTCGTAATGAACAGGAGACGTCCTCTTCAAGAGCACTGTAAACATAAGAGGGCCCTATCTTATAAAGACACTCACGTTAAAGGGTTGCTTCCGGGAGAATCAATGCCCGAAATCCAAAATGCCATCATGGAAAAATACACCTTAAGCTGCATATGAAAAGGACGCAAAAATCAAACTTGCGCAAATATTCATAGAAACCCTCATGTAAAGGGAAACTTGCGCAAATATTCATAAAAACCCTCACGTAAAAGGGATAATACTCTGAACCAAAATGCTTTGAATAAAAAGCATCCAAGACTACACATAGTAAAGCACGAATTGAATAACATGCGCAGAATACTTGAGAAAATGCAAAAGTTAAAGACTTGCATGGATATATAAACGAAAGTAAGACTCAAACGGTACTTGAACAAAGAAAAAAGAAAATATGACTTTATTTACAAGAACAGGCCAAAACATTACAAGTAAAAAATGGGAAAAGAAAAAGCTAAATTGCAGCGCCTCTGGAACCAGGAGGAAGAGAAGTATCCGCATTGCCAGGAAGAGTAGGTGGTTCCGCCGATGGCTCAACGCTTTCCCCTGTTTGGTGTTCGACCTCATCGCCTTCCGATCCTTTTTCAGTTTTCGAAAAATCAGATGCAGAATCAGAAGAACCTGGAGCATCAGACTACGTTGGGAGTCTTTTTTTGCAGCCAACTCAAGCTCTCGGGCCTTAGCAATTTCGGCATCAACATCAATGATACCATCTTTAGCCTCTTCAAAAGTTTTCCTCTTCATGCTATACATGGAATAAGTTTTTTCGGCAATGAGGGAAGTCGATCAGCGCTTAAGTTCTTCTTTTAGTTGAATAACCTCAGCGGAAAGGTTTTTCCGGGCGGATCTAGCAGATTTGAGGTTGACGTCAAGCTCGCGGACAGTTGAACTAAAGAGCCTATTATGCTCGATAGTTTTCCTATACTTATCTTCTAGTTGGGCATGTTTCGCCTCCACAATAGCACGCTCTTCACTGTTGGAGTTCAAGGCTGCCTTTAAGTTAATCACTCTTACAGTGCAGGCAGCCTCACAATCGGTTGCAGCAAGAACGTCGTTTTGGACTTCTGCCCATTTGGCCTTGGCCTCATCAAAATTAACCCATAGTGGCACAATTTCTTGGCTGAGGGTTACCACTTCTTGCTTGCTTTGCTGCAAACGAGCATCCAAAACAGCGGCCTCAGTAGCTCTAGTTTCCAGTTCCGATAGGCGGAGAACAGTCTGGTCCCGTTCTGCCAAAAACTGATCCCGTTCAGAAGTAAGTTCTTCCTTCTCACGAATCTACCTTTGAAGGACCTCAGAGGCAAGAAAGTTGGCCTAAACAATAAGAAGAGGAAAAACTTAGAATACATTCGTTCAAAAGTAACGTATCGCTGTAGCATTATGCATAACATTGTTCAACAAACACTTTCCCCGGACTGTCTGAATCTTTCCCAATCTTTTTCTGAAGCCAAAGGCTTCAGGTAATTAGCAAGATCCACCAGCCGCGATAGTAGTTTTCACCCGGTAGAGACCGAAAGAGTGATGCTCTTCCTCCTTTTTGGATCTTCAGAAGAAGCAACATAATTTTTCCCCAAGTTCCCATGAACTAGGGACTTTGGAAGAGGAACACCTTCTTCATGGTCAGGTGCAGCCGATGGAGATGGTATAGCAACCGCTGGTGGAAGAGTAGACGAAGATGGAAATGATGTAGTAGTTGCTGGTGTTGGTGAAGGTGGAGATAAAGCTGATGGAGTTTAAGGGTGAGAAGCAGTTGCATCAAATGCAGTGCTGGTTGTTTAATGCTTGCCAACCAAACACGGCAAAGACCTAGTACTCTGCCCCGCAGCATCGGTTGCAGCAATTGGGGCATGAAAACGAAAGTTGGCATATTCCAATATATCAGAATCTCCCCAAAGTGGCGAGACATCGTCTTCAGTTGGTGTAACTATCTCAACAGGTTGAGCATCCTGTTGAGATGATGAGGATCATCGCCTTCTGTGTAAAAAGCCTCCCTCATCAACATCTTCTTCATCATCATCAATCATCATGATGTCTACGACCGGCCCAGAAGGAGGACCAGTCATCATCACCACCGGAGATGATTTGGGGGCATCAACCTTGGCCCTTTTATTCTTTTCCCCGTCCGCGGAGGAGCGTCTTCTCTTTGTTTGTTTATCCTTCGGTCAGGGACTCTGTAAAGAAATATTTCCACCCAAAACAGGCCTGGAGATACCTGTTCGAGTAAGTGTTTCCTGAAGCAGCCTCGCAGCATCAGCAAGATCAACCAGAACGTCCTCCTCGGGGATAGCAACAGAGCCCACAGGTAGACCTAATTCCGTGAACAAAGTCAGAAGGGTTCAACCAAGTTCTTCATATATAAAAATGAAAGCAAAGTAAATTAGAGTTACCATGATTTTTGGCCTTCCACCCGTATTTAAAGTCTAGTTCTTTCCACAAATGAGTTTCGGGCATTGTGACGTCCAAAATCTTCTGAACCCATCGGCTCAAACCTTCCACCACCGGTGGGAGCCATCGAGTTGCTGAAACATGTGAAGGGTGAAAAGATGACATGGCTAGAGAAGAATATCTAGTAAGAGGAATATTATACAAAGAACTTACGAGTGCGGTTCCAAGCAACCGGAAAGGATAAAGTCGTTGTCGGAATGATGTCGTTGGTGGCAACTGCAACAAACTGTTCCATCCACCCACGGTTGTCATCATCTATGCTAGACAACAAAGCATGGTAGCCACGCTTGCAAAGGTTTATCATTCCCCCGCGGAAGATTTTGGGGGAATAGAGATTCATCACATGAGCTAAGGTTAGCTCATCCCCGGTTTCTTGGCATAAGCGTCGGAGGGAGGCGATCGCCCTCCACACTGAAGGACTTACCTGTGCCAAACATACCTGGTAGTGAAGGCAAAACTCAGCAATCATGGATTCAAGCTCTCCACTCAAAGAAAACGCACCCAAAGTAAAGGAATAAATGAAAAAATATGTAAAATCTTCCTTGGGAAGGGTCACTCGCTCCGACAGATTAGGAGCGATAATTTCCAACATATTGCAATGGCAGTCCTCCTTCATAGCAGGAATACTGGAAGGACGTATGGAAGAAGGGTACCTACTAACAACCCATGTACGATGGTTAACAGTAGGAAATTTCTCTTCAAAATCCTTCGAAGTACTAAGCCTTCTTGGGATGATGGAATCCATTATTGGAGGAACGGAATCCTCGGTTTTGTTCTTATTCTTCGTAGATCCACCACGTTTGGAGGAAAAAGCCATTGGAATGGAAGAAGGTAAAGAGTTTGTGTTTGAAGAAAATTAGAAAAAGGATCGAAAATAAGGATGCAAATTAGAAGCTCAAGCAATTGTGAAACGCAATGGAAAAAAAAGTTGCATATAAGTAAAATTTTGGCTGCTAAATTCATGTTCATGATTACCTCGATAACCGGAAAAATCAATGCTGAATCATGGGATGACGCATGTTCGGGGCATTAAATGCGGAGAGACGTGCGTCTAATTAACTGTCAGATACCTTCAGAGGAAATTATAGTAATTCCCGCCAAAAATGTGTTTCTACCAACTTCCCGGTAATACAAAGTTATGTCATCGGAAAGCAGGGAGACTATTTGTATAGGGTAAAATATGATATGAGACGTGGCTGACTAAAAAGAGGACACGTGGAATCCAAGATGGAATGGTTGAGGATTGAACGCAACCACTACGCTTGTCACCAGAACGGATAACATTCATAAAAGTGTATGAAATGCTCTTCACCCGGTAACATTTACTAAGGAACATTCTACAGCATTAAGAGGGACGGTCTGTTACAAAGAATTTGGCATTTACACTCAACGTTACATCTTCATCAATGACCCTCATAATTGACCTTAAAGAAGGGCATGATCCTAGGACCTTCTTCTCTAGACATAGCTATAAATAATGAGCTCACTTATCATTATAAAGGACACAAAATTTCTGGCAAGAACATATACTATATTCTATACAAAGCTTTATACAATTTTACTCTCTGGTGTTTTGATTTCATCATTGCTGTATTTGGCAACCGTGCTCACGGAATCACTATCTTTGCTATTTCATCTACATTCCAAGGCTAAGTACTGTGTATTTTTTTGATTATTATATTTTTTCCGGATCAAATTAGTTCACTTGTCTAGAAAATATGTATAAATTCAACTGTACAGTTTTACGGGTAAACAGTAATATGAGAAGGATCAATCATACCTACACCGCTTCTGAAATCACTGTCATTTTCTGAAGAACGTGATCCACATTTTATTAACAATTAACGAGAAAAGAAAGTAAAAAATTCATAGGTATTGGCAAGGCCATCGATCATCATTCGGGCAACTAGAAAAGGCGTTAGGGGCCTGGACCCGAGAAGGGGAGGCTTTATAGAGGGGTGAAGTACACAAATAGCCTCAAACTGGATATTCTTGAATTTTGTCCCCGATTGCCCTATGTACATAACTTCTAATTTAACAAGTATTGCCCCTCATGAAATATTTTAAACTTTCAACCTTAGTGTTCTGCCCATGGAGAAAACAAGGGTCAAAAGTGGGATTAAAAAAAACACCCTAAAAAGTGTCATATTTCTACATATTTTTTTGTTTACACAGAGAGTTAACTTAAAAGTCCAAAGTGAATAGGCTGAAATGCTGAACACAAGTAGAGGCTTTATTTTATATATTGGAAATGTATATTTTTAACCGCTTTTAAAAGTAATCGATAAAATGTATATGTATATATATATATATATATATATATATATATATATATATATATATATATATATATATATATATATATATACACACACTTTTTAGTTAACGAATACAATTAGTTTCGGCCGATCAATCAATTTTGTATTTTGCCGGTACTTCCTGTTTCCGACGCCATAATAAATTAATCGACTTTTAGGTATCTCCATAACTCCAATATGGCATTTTATTTTTTGTGTATTAACCATATTGGTCGCCTTGAGGCAATTGGGTGAGAATGGTCCTACTAATATAAATTCGAACAAACAACCCAAATTTAGTACTTTAGCGACCAACATTATATACTACTCTCTCCGTTTCAATTTAGGTGGGATAATTTGACTTGGCAGGAGATTAAGAAAAAGAAAAAAATACTTTTGAAACTTGTGATCTTACAAGTTTAAGGGGTAAAAATATTGTGGGCTATGACATTTGTGTGGTTATAAAAGCTTCTCATTAAGGATAAAATGGGTAAAATGAAGAGTTTAAAGTTGAATTATTTTCAAATTTAGAAATGTGTCATTTATTTTGGAATGGCGCATTGGGAAAGTTCCATACCGATGGATACCCTAGCTTGGTGGAAAATCCATCTTGTTTTCCATGTCAGTCTCCTGAAACATTTTCGGGAAGATATGGAGGATCCTTCACGAAGCCAACTCATAATACCAAGTATTCAAGGCCCCAATTCAACTGGGAAAAGGCGTGCTGAAGCTATTCTTGATGATCGAGTGATTCACGCCTCAAGGAAAGATCACCAAGAGTTCTTGATGAAATGGCAGGGATGTGATGCAGAGGAGAATACTTGGGAGAGGGGGGAAAACCTCAAAGCCTACAAGAGCTTAATTAATGATTACCTTGCAAGTAAGGCGCCGAGGACGTCGCCAACTCAGGTGGGGAAGAATGTCATGGGCGGCTTTCCAGCCATGCCCCATGACCCCTTGGACGCGCCCCGTGGCGTCCTGGTAAGCCTCCTAATGCCCAGTACCACGGTCGGCCCCGTGGTCTCGGCAACTCCAAGTGACAAGCGCATATGTGCCTCTGTCTCCCCACCGATAGCCATCGCCAATGCCCATCCACAGGCATATGCTAATAGCGCCGCGTGCGCAAACAATGTCGCGCGCGCCGATCATGATGCTAAAGACAAAGTTGCTGCCAATGGACTTGTTTCTACTTTGTAGAAGACTAAGTCCTTTTTATTGTATATATAGAGTAGTTTTACTGCATTTTCTTTAAGTGTGATTTTACAGCTTTCATAGGTCTAGTCATGTAGCTTTGGTTTATTGTTTTAAGTATTATTAAGGGGACCAAGCAATCAAACTTTCAAGCAAGCAAACAATTCTCTGTACTGGTGTCTCTCCCCCCCTCCCCCCCGACACTGTTTTTCTGTAATAGCTTTCATTCAATGCAATCTAGCTTTCTTTCATTCTCAATTCTCTTTTTTGCTCTCTCTCAATTGCTCATGACATTGGTTTTCCCGTACGGCACTGACAATCAAGTCTAGCGTACGGAGGGGACCTCAGTTGGTGGACAGCAATCGCACTGGCATCGGTTGCTTAGCCTTATGTTACCCTTCTAAGGAACTTTAGGAATGCATCGCGTAACAGATGGTATCAGAGCTTAGGCTCGACATCGGATGAGGGATTACATTGCAATTACCACCATTTTTTACCATGGTAAATTATGGCGATCGCATCGCGACCCTTGAGGGGACGGTTGATGCATTACGGCCCATCATGGAAATGGTGCCTGACCTAAAGACCATCCTAGTGCAAAGGTTGGACGACCTGGACCGCAGACTGATCCAGGCCGAAGTTGACATAGAAAACATCAGTTGCGACTCTGAAGGAGACCAGCAAACGGCAGCCACATATGCATCCAAAATGTTTGGTAAATTCGAGGTTCTCCTACAGGAGCGCGCTGAGGATTTAGCCAATAGGACACAAGAGGTAGACAGGGTGACTGCCATGCATCAAACTATAAACAACTTGACAGGCCAGCTCAACGTTGTCAATGCTGCTTTACAAGGCCTGCTTCGAGGAGGTGAAAACTAAATCGGTGGTGTTGTGAACCTCGCCCGTGTGGCCCAAAAATTGAAAATTCCTGAGCCAAAGCCATACAGTGGAGCTCAGAATGCCAAAGAAGTGGAAAACTTCATCTTCAACATCGAACAATACTTCGATGTCGTGGGTGGCCTAGAAGAAGCTATGAAGGTAGTAACTGCTGCCATGTATCTTCAGGGTAATGCCAAACTCTGGTGGGGTGAAATACGAAGCCATCAAGGCTGGTGAAGATGCCCTCGAGACATGGGCAGTACTGAAGGCAGCCATACGCCTACAGTTCTTCCCCGAAAATGTTGAGTACAATGCTAGGAGAAAGCTACGGGAGCTCCACCAGACCAAATCAGTGCGGGATTACGTGCGGGAATTCTCTGTACTCATGTTGAACATCTGTGACATGGGGGACAAAGACAAACTCTTCACCTTCCTGGAAGGGTTGAAACCTTATGCCCGCATGGAGTTGCAAAGACAAAGGGTAGACACGTTACCTCAGGCGATCCAAGCAACAGAGTGCCTTGGGGATTATCAAGTGGAAGCCCGGAAGGATAGGCCTCAATAGCCTGTCTGAAGAGGATACAAAGGGGGCCAGCCGAACACTGGTGGCCCTAGCAGAAGTGGAGGAAACCGGAGTGCAACCAAATCTAAGGCTCCCTCCTCAGGTAGTACTAGTGTTGCATCTAAGAACAATGATCGGGGGAGGAAACCCCCATCAGGATGCCGTCATTGCGGCAGACCACATTGGAATAATGAATGCCCACATGCACAGATGAACGCCCATCAAGCTTTTAAGGATAGGACGGATGACGATGCCGATGATGCGGACCAGACCAAACCAGTAGGTGCATTCAATGCAATTGTTGGCTCTATTTCTAAGCCCTTAGAGGGAACGAGTTCTGGTATCCGTAAGAAGAAGGACCCTTGTCCAATCGCCAAGAAAGTGAAAAAGAAGGCGAATGATTGGACTCCTCTTCATAAAGATAAGACCTTAATGTTCGTCGACATGAAGGTAAATGGCAAGCCCATTCGGGCGATGATAGACACGGGTGCTACCCACAACTACTTAGCCTCGACTCAGGTGGAGCGCCTTGGCCTAGTTGTAGGAAAGGGCAAAGGTTTTGTCAAGGCTATCAACTCACCACATCAGCCAGTGGGTGGAATATCCAAAGTAGTACCAGTGAAACTTGGCCCTTATGAAGGAAAGTTCAACCTGCGCGTGGTGATCATAGATGACTTCGAGTTGATAGTGGGGTTGGAATTCCTGAGACAGACCAACACCATGCCCGCACCGTATGAAGACATGCTACTGATGATGGGAGAAAATGGGGCCAAGCCCTGCATTATTCCGTGCATGCCCATGAAGATGGCCGCCAAGAACATCTCGGCCTTGCAGTTGAAGAAGGGGGTCAAAAGACATGAACCCACGTTCCTGGCTACCCTCTGCATCGAAGATATAGAATGCTCCTCAGGTCCCATTCCTACACCTGTGAAGGAGTTGCTTCTGGAATTTGAAG
This sequence comes from Nicotiana tomentosiformis, assembly GCF_000390325.3. Classification (NCBI taxonomy): domain Eukaryota; kingdom Viridiplantae; phylum Streptophyta; class Magnoliopsida; order Solanales; family Solanaceae; genus Nicotiana; species Nicotiana tomentosiformis. The sequence continues at coordinate 130,018,904 of NC_090817.1, forward strand.
ACATTATTCCACAAGACATGCCAAAGCGTCTTCCGCCTAGGCGAACTGTGGACCATGAGATCAAGTTGGTGCCGGGTGCGAACCAACCTGCCCGAGCATTGTACAGAATGTCACAACCCGGACTCACCGAGCTTTGGAGACAATTGTCGGAAATGCTAGACACAGGGATCATCGTGCACTCCATGTCCCCATACGAGTCCCCTGTGTTATTCCAAAAGAAACATGATGGTAGTTTACGACTCTATGTGGATTACCGGGCTCTAAACAAAATCACTGTGAAAAATAAGTACCCTATTCCGCTAATGGCAGACTTGTTTGATAGACTGGGTGGCGCGATGGTGTTCACCAAAATAGACCTGAGGACAGGTTATTTGCAAGTTTGGATTGCAGAGGGTGATGAACACAAGACGACCTGCGTGACAAGATATGGGTCATACGACTTCTTGGTTATGCCCTTTGGCTTTACTAACGCGCCAGCCACATTTTGCACCTTGATGAACCAAGTATTCCGAGAATACATTGATGAATTCATCGTGGTTTATTTGGATGAAATTGTGGTATATAGCCAGACACTGGAAGAACACCTAGAGCACTTGCGGAAGGTCCTAGCCCGATTGCGGGAGCACGAATTATATGCGAAGCTATCCAAGTGCTCCTTTGCTCAAAAACAAATTGACTTCCTCAGACAAGTCATCGATGAAGGGCGGATCAACATGGACCAACAGAAGATTCAGGCCATCACAGAATGGCTGCCTCCTAAAGATATCCACGCCTTGAGGACGTTCCTTGGACGATGCAACTTCTATCGACATTTTGTGAAAAGTTACTCCCTCTTTGCAGTGCTGCTGACAGAACTTCTCAAGAAGGTTACACCCTGGGATTGGGGCCCCAAGAGAGCAGAGGCCTTCAACGCATTTAAAATGGCTATGTCTAGTAGCCCAGTCTTGGCCTTCCCTGATGGCCAAGCCATTCGAGGTACAAACGGATGCCTCCGACTATGCACTTGATGGAGTCTTGCTACAAGAAGGGCATCCCGTAGCGTACGAGAGCCGGAAACTGGAGGATGCATAGCGGCTCTATGCTGCCCACGAGAAAGAATTATTGGTTGTCGTTCATTTCTTACGTCTTTAGAGGCATTATCTACTGGGAACCCCATTCGTGGACAAGACAGACAACACAACCATTAGACATTTCATGACCCAGCCAAAGTTGAATGGTCGATAGGCTAGGTGGCAGGAACTCCTAGCGGAATTTCACTTCAACATGGAGTACCGAAGTGGGAAGACCAATCATGTTGCTGATGTGCTCAGTCGGAGAGCTGATCTAGCATCAGTGTGTGTACTCGCCGCCCTAAGGGTAAGCGAAGTAACCACCACCATAAAAGACCAGATACAGGATCTACTCATCAAGGATCCTGCTGCACAGTATTTGGTTGATTTGGTAGGACAGGGCAAGACTCGTCAATTCATCAATGAAGATGGTTTCCTGAAAGTGAAAGGGAACCGAATTTATGTTCCTAAAGGAGGATATCTGTGAAGGGCTCTTCTGGAGGAATGCCACGATACTTTGTGGGTCGGTCATCCCGGTGAGGAACGCACCATGGAATTGCTTCTCCGTGCATAATATTGGCCTCAAATGGTTGATGACGTTGCTCAATATGTGAAGACTTGTCTAGTATGCCAGAAGGATAAGTCAGACCGCTTGACGCAGGCAGGACTCTTAGAACCACTAGCTATCCCAAAAAGACTTGGGAAAGCGTTTCCCTAGACTTCATCACCGGATTTCCCAAGGTCGGAGATCTCACAAGTATCTTAGTTGTGGTGGATCAGTTTTCCAAGTATGCTACCTTTATAGCAGCCCCACAATATATATCAGCATAAGATACAACTCGAATCTTCTTCTCGCATCTCGTCAAATATTGGGAACTACCTAAAGACATTGTTAGTGATCACGACTCACGCTTCACTAGAAATGTTTGGACCCAACTCTTTAAGTGTCTCGGGTCAAAATTGAGTAATAGCTCAAGTTTTCATCCGCAATCTGATGGCTAGACGGAGCGATTCAATGGCATGCTAGAGGAATATCTCCGTCACTTTGTAACCGAATCGCAGAAGAACTGGGTGAAGATGATGCTGCTCAATTGTGTTTCAATTCACAAAAGAGCTCAAGTACCAACAAAAGCGCTTTTGAAATTGTTACCGGACAGCAACCGTTACTCCCACATACTGTGAACGCACCAAACATGTCAAAATCTCCTCGGTTTGCTAGCTTCTCAAAAGAATGGAAGCAAAATTTGGAGATAATACGGAGCTATCTTGTCAAAGCCCAAAAGAGGATGAAGAGGCATGCTGATCAGAATCGTCGCTTTGTTGAATACCAAGTGGGAGACAAAGTGATGGTAAAATACCAAAGCGGTACTTATTTGTAGGGGTCCATGACCTTCGCCTATTGCAAAAATATATTGGACCCTTGTCCATTGAAAGGCGCATTGGCAAAGTTGCATACCGGGTGGATACCCTGGCTTGGTGGAAAATTCATCTTGTTTTCCATGTCAGTCTCCGAAAACCTTTTCGGGAAGATATGGAGGATCCTTCACGAATCCAACTCACAATACCAAGTATTCGAGGCCCCAATTCAACCGGGAAAAGGCATGCTAAACTATTCTTGATGATCGAGTGATACACGCCTCAAGAAAAGATCACCAAGAGTTCTTGGTGAAATGGCAGGGATGTGATGCAGAGGAGAATACTTGGGAGAGGGGAACAAACCTCAAAGCCTAAAAGAGCTTAATTGATGAGTACCTTGCAAGTAAGGCGCCGAGGACATCGCCAACTCAGGCATGGGAGAATGTCATGGGCAGCTTTCCAGCCATGCTCCATGACCCCTTGGACGCGCCCCATGGCGTTCTGGCAAGTCTCCCAACGCCTAGTGCCACGGTCGGCCCCGTGGTCTCGGCAGCTTCAAGTGACAAGCACGCATGTGCCTCTATCGCCCCACCGATAGCCATCGCCAGCGCCCATCCACAGGCAGATGCCAACAGCGCCGCGCGTGCAGACAATGTCGCGTGTGCCGATCCTGATGCTAAAGACAAAGTTGCTACCAACGGACTTGTTTCTACTTTGTAGAAGACTAAGTCCTTTTCATTGTACATATGGAGTAGTTTTAGTGCATTTTCTTTAAGTGTGATTTTACAGCTTTCATAGGTCTAGTCATGTAACTTTGATTTATTTGTTTTAAGCATTATTAAGGGGGACCAAGCAATCAAACTTTCAAGCAAGCAAACAATTCTCTGTACTGGTGTCTCTCCCCCCGACACCGTATTTTATTTTTGTAATAGCTTTCATTCAATGCAATCAAGCTTTCTTTCATTCTCAATTCTCTTTTCTGCTCTCTCTCAATTATTCATGATATTGGTTTTCCCGTACGGCACTGACCATCTAGTCTAACATACGGAGGGGACCTCTGTTGGCGGACAACAATCGCACTGACATCGGTTGCTTAGCCTTACGTCGCCCTTCCAAGGAATTTCAGGAAGGCACCGCGTAACAGTATTTATACTCACATCCTTAAATATGGACCAGTCCATAAAGTGCATCCTTTCATAACTATTGTTTTTATTATATACTCATTTTATCTTAATTTATGTGTTTCACATTTTTTAATCTATTTCACACAGATTGAGTTTTTTAATATTTAGAACTATTTAATTTTAAATTTCTTATTTTATCCTAATAAGATGATTTATAATCACATAGACTTCGTGCTTAGTCAAAGTACATCAAATAAAATGGGACGAAAGGAGTATCATTTACTTTCTTTACTATTTCATCATTTGAAGTTTGAACTAAGCTAGACTTTGTAGAGTATTTTGAAAGAATTCTTTCTGTATACTTCAATATGTGGTAGAAGTATTTTGAAAGAAGCTGTAATTGGAGATACGTTCAACTTATCGAAATGATTACGTAAAAAAAATATTATTTTCATTTTTTGGATTAGTTTCCTAGCTACTTCTAAGCGAATCAAATAGTAAATGTTAGCTTCACAAAATTTGAATTGTTCACAATGTGTTCAATTTTTTGTATTTTATACTAATACCAATGATCATGATTCATGATATGTTTCTTCTTCTTGTAAGCTTGTCACATATGTCTTTCTTTCTATCTACTTAACAACCTGGAAATTATGCCGTGTGAGCTCCATTAATATTTAATACTGTTAGAATGTATTATAAACCATGCGTATTGTTATAATATTTTTTTTGGAACAATTGCTTATTTATTTATTCAATTAAATAAAGTTTTATTTTAAATAGATCATGTATTTGTCTGTGTGTCATTTACTTATATGGTAGATAATTTAATGTATAGAGTTTAGCTTATACACAGAAGATAAAATCATCGGTTCTTATAAGTCATAAAGTTTATGTTCACAATCTAATGTTGGAATTAGACAAACCATCGAAATGGTTGTAGCACAAAATTAAATATAATTTATCTTGATTATGGGAATAGTTTAATTCCAACTTCTTATGCTAGTACATTTTATATGTATTGAACGGATCAAGTAGAGATAAGCATTTTATACTGGCTTAATAAAATAATTTTTCTAGTCCATTCAATGTACTTATACTCTTAATCTTGATATAATTATTATTAGTTATGTGTGTCATTTATTATTTTAATTTATTAAAAGGCGAGATTCTTCGTGGGTCAATAAGCATGGTAAATTGGACAATAATGATATATATTGGCGAAATAATAATTAGTTGATAGAATCCATGTCTCGGCTTTTGAGATTGATGATACTCCTTTATCAAAGCTTATAAGTTTTCGTGTGTAAACTCACCCGGTGTATTTTGTATCCGACACATGAAATAAGTTAAGCGAAAGTTTAAAGGAAGTAATCATTAAATTAAATTATTAGTGATTTAATTTGATTGATTAGTATCTGAATCTTAACATGGGGAGTTAAATAAGGTTTTACGAAAGAATTTCAAAATTGAACTAAGGAGTACAATTACAAATTTTTAGTGGAATAATTCATAATTTATTATGGTAGGAAATTAATTCCATAATAGGGAGCCTTGTTATTTAGATTATGTGGTCCCTACTGTGCCTAAATAATAGGAAATAAAAAAAATCTTTCCTCTGTGGAAAAAAAAACCTAATAGGTTTTGGAAAAGGGTTTTACCCTAAAACAACGTGGCTATATATACCTCATATAGGGCTGGCCGTTTTTGACACACGTTTTTCTGGAAATTTCGCCCACCCAAAATTCTCTCTTTTCGGATATTATTTGGGTCACATAGTAGAAGAATGTGGAACGTTTTTCTGGAGGTCGTGGTCTTACTACTCTAGAACTGGATATCGAGATTGATCTGCTTTGTTCACGCTTCAAGAGGTAACTCGTATAATCTCCATATGTGCTAATTATTTAATTTACACGAGAAAATCATACTGAAATTGCTTTCGCTGCGATATATAATCCAACACTTGGTATCAGATCCTAGTCACGTCTAATTAGATAATTAGGATCAACATGAAAAAAGAACATCATGTTAATATGCAAGTTTTGAATTACATGCAAAGATTATTTTTCTATAAAACTGCACTGCTTTATGCATGAATATTTATTCCGGGAATTTTGATTATTCTGAAAATCATGTAATATCTGTTTATTATTGATGATATTTGATAAGAGTAATCTGAAAATTTCGTTAATCCGAGAAAAACGCAAAAAGCCGTATTTGGCCGAATTGGTCAAAACATCGGAGGTCAACATGTTGACAGACTCCGATTGACCTGAAATTTGGTAGGTCCATGGAAAACGGCCCAGTGATCAATACTCATCAGCTTTGCTCATGATGTAAGCTGTTTTTTTAGACATTCAGGGTCATTTAGATGGTGGCGTTTTTCTAATTTTCTGGAATATTTTCAAAATGTTTTCTAAGTTGTTTTAATCTAGTGGTAGCAGGGATCGTTCCCTATGGAATCTAGGGTTAAATTCTGGTGATATAGTGAATTTACACGTTGATCTAGGTCTTCTTCCATATCGGATATACTCATTATAGGTAATCACTAGGTAATACTAGTTGTTAATTACTTGTATTTACTCTCCATCTGAGTATGCATGTTGGTTCAATGGGACTAGTATCTTGAATGTTGATATTCACTTAACTTAAATTAACACTTTACTCTCCATCTGAGTAAGGCCCGTTTAAATTCATGGAGTGAATAATATGTCATTACATATGTATATTGCACTTCCACAACAGAGTTTTGATCTCCACTTCTACTATTACTCTAATGATTGCAAGCTAAGGAAAATAGATTATAGATGAATGTTTTTGGTATTTTTTCAAAACGTTTAAAATCGTAGAGATTTGTCCATGACCTAGGTGTTTGTCTAATGGGTTAAATACGTTAATACTTATTTTATTGATTGAGATGTATTATAGCTCTCAACTCTACGTTACCCACTCAATACCTCTCGGTCAGAGAGTGATTTTGCCCAATTTGACTTTCTCAAGTCCAAATGGATATCAAATAAAATAGTTTATATGAGCTCAAGTCGGGTTCTTACTATCTCTAGTTTGAACCCTTTAATTAGGCTAATGAATCTCTCAATTCCTTGTTAACTAAGTTAACCTAGACTAGGTCCCTCTTTCTCAAGTAGAGACTAAGTCAAAAAGGCATGAATCAATGTTTGCAATCATTAATTCCAAAATTGAAGCATGAACTAGACTAAATAATCAACACCCAATCATAAAAAAGTATTAAATTAAATACCCATAAGGTTTACACACTAGGGTTGGGTCACAACCCTAATAAGAATCCGGTTACTCATAATGGAAATTGTAGAAAATAAAGAAGAAAAATTAATTAAACTCATAATGAAAGATTAAAATGATAAATCTAATGTTTAAACACTAAAAGAATCTATAACTTCTTAAAATGGTAAAAGGAAGCAACTACAGCAGCTTTGAACGTTCAAATTTGACCTAAGTTTGTGAAACTCGTCTATTTATACTGGGCCAAAAATTGCCCACAAAAATGCCCCTTGGGAGGTTCTGCGGTCGCACAATTCCATGTGCGGTCCGCAGATTTCTTCAGTTGGCAGGAAGGAGGATTCTTCAGCCGTACATTTCTGGACTGCAGCTGTGAAGCATCTGCGGCCTCACAATTCTTGTGCGGTCCGCACTTCTAAAAGGCGTCAGGACTTGGTCTTATGCACATTCTCTGAACTTGAAAATATTTGTCAGTGCAGATCCTGTTTTGCGACCGCACAATTAATGTGCGGTCTGCATATTTGTTAAACTCCTATTTGGCTCTTTAGCTTGGGTTGCGGCCCCAGATGGAATTCTGTGGTCCACAATTTCTTCTGCGGACCGAACATCTCTGCTTATGCACCCTTTATTGCCTTGTGTTTCGAAACACTCCTTTTTGAGTCTGATTTCATCATGGGGGACCAAACTTCCAGCATTCCTGCAATTTGTATAATTTCATTAGTTTCGGGAATACAATTCAATACTTTCAGACTAAAATAAAAGCAAAAAGGTATTAATAAGCAATCAAAATCCCCACTTATCAACTCCTGCAAACTTAAGTCTTTGCTTATCCTTAAGCAAATAAATTAGTTCCCAATTCCTAAAGGTAAGGGTCATTTCAGTGAGTAAAAGGTGAGCCATTCACACATCAATTGGGACCAAAAATTACCCACACTACTCATGCATTATCAACAAGGTGACAAGTTAAACATTCATGCACATATAGTTCTAATGTGACATTTGAGCTTCAAGAATTGACTTTACTCATCAAGGACTTTTGCTCTATCATGTAGGCCATGGTGGACTTTAAACTCTTCCTCCTCTACATTACATTTTCCAAGCTCACATTAAGAGTTAGCACTCAATCCGAAGATTCATGAAAGGTTCACTCATCTCTCTCAAGAGAATGTCACAAGTATGACTTCAAGTAGACTTCTTTCGGTATGTATTAAAGGCTTTTGGGTTAGGGTAGGATACCGTATGGGTAAGTAGTTACACCTTTCCTTAAGCACTCCATCTTTCATTTCTCGGCTCACACTTGCCAATTCTTAGAGGCACTTTCTTTTCCTTGGGGACTAGAGAGACTTAGCATGACTCTTTCTTGTTCATTTCATTCTTTTTATCCCTTTTTGATTTCTCAATACTTGGGATCATTACCTCTTTTTGAATCCATTCAACCCTTTCCATTTATTCACTTTTTGTATTTTTCTTTTTATTCTTTTCTTTTCTTGCCTTATCTTCTCATAGAGATCATTGTTTTTCTCTTTTTATGCCTTAATAACATTTTTTAAATTCCTCATCTCTCCCCCAAACTTACGTTTTAAGCCATTTGTTTCACAAGAGTGTTAAGGAAAGTCCGAGTGCCAAGAGAGGGTCACGACAAAACAGGTAAAGGCTTGTAACATGGTTATCAAATGAGAAAGGCTAGAGGCTCAAAGGAGTTGACTAAGGATAATGACATTGGTTGGCAATAGAAAACTCAAACGGGTCAAGGAGAGCCTAAAATCACTTCTCAAACCAAGTAAAACTTAGGATTTCACCTTGAAACACATTCGGGGCAAGTTCTAGACCCTTCGCATTGATACTTGGACTAGCAACAATTCATCTCACCCCTCACACACCTAGATTGTAAAAGAGGATAGAGTCGAGAGCCTATAACAACTACATTCAAGTTTAAAGTTTACTATGGTCCAATTAAACAACTCGATGATTACAAAAGTCAACACAAGAGTCACAAAGTCACTAACTAGAGCTATTACTTTTGAAAACCTTGTCTCTAACCATAAGAACGTAGTTAAGTGTGTTGGTGCCAAATGAAGCATGATTGACTCTTAGAACATGACTTAATTAGTTTTTTTTATTCATTACTACTACTATTATTACCTAAACACAAAAACTGACTCATTCCCTTAAGAAGGTTGTCACGCCATCCATCGTTGGGATGAGTCACTCAGTTCACACAACAACTACCTTTGGAAAGAACTGTGGTGTTAAGAAAACCAAAGGCTTATTATCTACTAAAACATAAAAAGATGCTACTAAACAAAACAAGAACTAATACGCTACTAAAACATAAAAAGAAGCTAATAAGCAAAAACAAAGATAAAGAAGCTAATGAGAAAAACTACTAAAGATAGTTAGAATATACATAGTAAGAGAGAGAGAGAGAGAGAGAGAGAGAGAGAGAGAGAGAGAGAAGATATGTACATACAAATAAGAAAAGAGATAATATCAACAAATTATTACAGGCCAAATGTATCAAATTACCAAATGTGTCAAATAAACTCCACCCCCCCCCCCCCCCCAAATAAAAATAAGCATTCTCCATAATGCATAGAAAAATAAGAGTAAAAGAGGGAAAAGGTGACGAAAACTCCCTATGGCTCCTTGGACATCTCTGTGTCCCCATCAATGTCATCGCCCTCAGGATCAACCAACTGAATCTCATCATCCTCAACTCTATGTATGGCTGGGTTATTGAACATATGGCATACTGCCTCAACACTGTCAGCAGCAAGGACTAGCTCGTCTGGATGGCCAGCTGGTGCCACCGGTGCAAATGGTGCTGAAGGATCTGGGGCGGAATGGTGTGGGTCAAGCATCATATCAAAGAGGAGATATCTGGCTGTAGCAATCCTAGTCACCTTTCGCTGGAGCTTGTCCACTGACTTCTTGCTGGCCTGGGACTTCCTCTTCTTCTTTACTTCCTTTCCCAGCTCTTCAATCACCGACCCATGTTGTACCAAGGTGTCCATGATAGTCTTCTGATTCTACATAATCTTCTTCAATTTCTACTCAATATCCGAAGGAACCTGTGATGCATGTGAAGTGGACTGCGTTGCAACAGTACTAGACAAGTCAGACAGCTTTACAATAGTTGTCTGCATCCAGTTGTTGAGACTCGCCAATATCTGGGAGACTCGCACCGCAGATAGTGGGTGAGTAGGCATAGGCACTGGCTTCAAAGCCGAGGTGGGAGAAGTGGCAAGAGCTGCAGTAGGGGTTGTGGATGATGGTGGAGGCATAGCTGCGGCACTGGAGGAAGGCTCTGCCAAAGTGGATGGAACATCAACTGTCTCAGGAGCTACAACTATTGGCTCATCAGACTGGCCTGTGGTGGTAGGAGGCTGAACTTTCTTCTTCGGGTTGCTCGCATCCATCAATGAGTACCAAGTAAAAGGCTTCTTCGGCTTCACCTTTGTGTCATAATCCCTCGGCTCTACCTTTGAATCAGTGAGATATTCTATAATAGTATTGGGATATGGGTAGGACGCATCACCTTGCCGAGCGATCACTAAAACATAAGCTCACATCACGATACCCACATTGATTGGGTACCCGGCCATAATAAAAGCCACCAGAACTGCCCTAGGAATCGGATGTGAGTCTCATTCTAGCATGGATCCAACCTACTGGATACAAAGGTTTGCCACCTCTTCGCCTCAAAACTTAACGTGCTCCGGTGGATGGGAACCCTAGCAACAATCCATGGTGGTGGTGCTGGTGGTGCCAGAATCCCCTCTAACCAAGGTCGGACCTCGTCCCCCAGTGCACAGTTCTCCAAATACTCCTTCGACTCAATATCTTCAAATCCTAAGTACGTGTTGAGCGTATGCTGACCAAACCTCACTTTTAGATTACATACTTTTGTCACCTTTGTCCCCTTTTTGATATGAGCCACATTGGCATAGAATTCACGGATAAGATACTCTTTGGAATCCACTATACTCTGAGTAAACCACTTTGGCATCTCCCCTTCTTTCAAGACCGGCAGCTAAAGCATCTCCCCCTCTGCCATCATCGGGGATATCATGAACTGGTGCATCATGTGCCTTAGGGACTGGTGTAGCCGATGGCTCAGAATCCTGACTAGCACTCTCCGATCCCTCGGGATTGTGATGAGATGAAGACGGCTCATCCCTTAGTTGGTATCTCCCTTGCGGCTTTGACTGTACGGCCGACTGCTCCTGAACAGAGGTTGAGTTGCCCTCTGTTACTTTCCTAGACGGGACATATGAGCTCGTCTCAGAGTGATTTGCACCTCTCCCTCTGCCAGCTATTTTTTATTCCTTATTATCTTTGGTTGTCCAAGGGTTAAGGCACTCTTGCCTAGACCCCGAGAAGGTTCACCTCTCCCTTTTGAAGTATCACCTCGTCCTCTAGATCGAACCACTATCTGTATCAAGCAAAGGCGATTTTTAGTTGCAATTCAATGTTCAAACATACACACAAGACATACAAGTAAAGGATAACCAGAGGCCACAGTAAGGGTGTTTAGTTAGATCATGCTTGCAGGGAAAAAGATCAGCAGTTTGCACAATTTATCTTGCGGCCGTAGATGAGGAATTGCGGACCGCATATTTTTGTTGTGCTGCCACAAAAGTGAAGTGCAGACCGCACAATTTCACTTGCGGCCGCAACTCTTAAACCCAAAAATGCCAACTTTCTGATTACAACAAATTGGCTAATGTACGGCCGCAACAGGATTTTGCGGTCCGCACAATTTAACTTGCGGCCACATATTAGAGTCTCAAGGTAGGGACTCTCTTATGACAGTAAAAGCGTTGTTCTACGGCCACAATAGGAATTCTGCGGTCCGCACATTTTAACTTGCGGCCGCAAATCCCTTCTTCACTAAGTTTCCCTAAAATCAATATTTGCGAACTGCACAAATTCAAGTGCGCCTACAGATTTCAATAATGACACACATATAAAAATTTCCCACTTAGGTTTTTCAATTTCGTGCATAATTTGATATGACAACATTATAAAAACTTGCAATTACACTAACCCAGTCCCCATAGAGCATAAATCAAGCTAACCCATTGCAGATTTACCCCCACATAGACATACAATTGAACATGAATAACAAATGTCCTACAAAGAACTAAAGATCTACAAATTAAACTAAGAAGATTAATGCGAAATTTGAAGCATACGAGATAAGGTGTGTGTAATGAGTGACTGATCAAAGTTGTTGTGTGGGTGTGGACAGATGCAATCATGAAGAAATTTCAAAAGAGCACTATTTTTTTGTTCAGAGAGTGAAAAAACATAACAATGGCCATGTTTCTCTATTTATACTACTTGTTTGTTAAGGGAAAGAAGGGTGAGTGCGGTCCGCAGATTTCCTGTGCGGTCGCAGATCGATCTCCTCTCTGACAGGCTAAAATTTCAGAGAGATGGTATTTTCAACATCTCATTTATGCGGTCCACAATCTAATTGTGTGGACGCACTACTTTTTTGCTACAATACCCGCAAATGTGTGGTCCTCACAAATCAACTGCGGTCCGCAATTCTTAGAACACTTTGCCAAATTTTTGGTCCACAATTCCTGTAAGTCACACTCAGTTGTGCAGCACACTTCAAATCAAGTTAAAATAAAAATAACACCTAACTACAAAAGAAAAAAGGAAAAGAAACATGGGTTTTCTCCCAATAAGCACCTGATTTAACGTCGCAACACGACGCAGAATACCCTCAAGTGAAATGAATGACCACCACGATGTGGCTATCTCTAACGTTTCCCAAGTAGTGCTTCACCCGGTGACCATTGACACGAAATACTTCATTATTTTTGTTCTTCAAGTCTAATGCACCAAAATGAGTCACACCCACAATTTCAAAAGGACCACTCCATTTAGATTTTAGCTTCCCAGGAAACGTCCTCAACCTTGAATTGAACAATAATACAAGATCACCCACCTTGAACTCTTTATTCCAAATGTATTTGTCGTGAAGATATTTCATCTTTTCTTCTTACAAGGACGAACTTGCATAAGCATGGTACCGTAACTCATCTAATTTATTCAAGCATGCCACTCTCAAGTTAGCGGCTACATCCCAATCAAGATTCAACTTCTTTAGAGCCCACATGGCCTTGTGCTCTAGTTCCACCGAAAGATGACAAGCTTTTCCGTACCAACCGGTATGGCGACATTCTGATAGGTGTTTTGTAAGCCATATTATAAGCCCATAATACATCATCAAGCTTCTTGGACTAATCCATCCGATTAGTGGGCAAGTATGGTGTTACTCACAAAGTCATGACTCCTTATCACCCACAAGCTAGTGGGCAAGTGGAAGTTTTCAATCGGGAGATAAAAAGTATATTGGCCAAAACATTGAATGCTAATCAGATGGATTGGTCCAAGAAGCTTGATGATGCATTATGGGCTTATCTTATGGCTTACAAAACACCTATCGGAATGTCGCCATACCGGTTGGTACGGAAAAGCTTGTCATCTTTCGGTGGAACTAGAGCACAAGGCCATGTAGGCTCTAAAGAAGTTTAATCTTGATTGGGATGTAGCCGCTAACTTGAGAGTGGCATGCTTGAATAAATTGGATGAGTTACGGTACCATGCTTATGCAAGTTCATCATTGTAAGAAGAAAAGATGAAATATCTTCATGACAAATACATTTGGAATAAAGAGTTCAAGGTGGGTGATCTTGTATTGTTGTTCAATTCAAGGTTGAGGACGTTTCCCGGGAAGCTAAAATCTAAATGGAGTGGTCCTTTTGAAATCGTGGATGTGACTCATTTTGGTGCATTAGACTTGAAGAACAAAAATAATGAAGTATTCCGTGTCAATAGTCACCGGGTGAAGCACTACTTGGGAAACGTTAGAGATAGCCACGTCGTGGTGGTCATTCATTTCACTTGAGGGTATTCTGCGTCGTGTTGCGACGTTAAATCAGGTGCTTATTGGGAGAAAACCCATGTTTCTTTTCCTTTTTTCTTTTGTAGTTAGGTGTTATTTTTATTTTAACTTGATTTGAAGTGTGCTGCACAGCTGAGTGTGACTTACAGGAATTGTGGACCAAAAATTTGGCAAAGTGTTCTAAGAATTACGGACCGCAGTTGATTTGTGAGGACCACACATTTGCGGGTATTGTAGCAAAAAAGTAGTCCGTCCACACAATTAGATTGTGGACCGCATAAATGAGATGTTGAAAATACCATCTCTCTGAAATTTTAGCCTGTCAGAGAGGAGATCGATCTGCGACCGCACAGGAAATCTGCGGACCGCACTCACCCTTCTTTCCCTTAACAAACAAGTAGTATAAATAGAGAAACTTGGCCATTGTTATGTTTTTTCACTCTCTGAACAAAAAAATAGTGCTCTTTTGAAATTTCTTCGTGATTGCATCTGTCCACACACACACAACAATTTTGATCAGTCACTCATTACACACACCCTATCTCATATGCTTTAAATTTCGCATTAATCTTCTTAATTAGTTTAATTTGTAGATCTTTAGTTCTTTGTAGGCCATTTGTTATTCATGTTCAATTGTATGTCCATGTGGGGGTAAATCTGTAATGGGTTAGCTTGTTTTATGCTCTATGGGGACTGGGTTAGTGAAATTGCAAGTTTTTATAATGTTGCCATATCAAATTATGCACGAAATTGAAAAACCTAAGTGAGAAATTTTGATATGTGTGTCACTATTGAAATCTGTAGCCGCACTTGCATTTGTGTAGTCCGCAAATATTGATTTTAGGGAAACTTAGTGAAGAAGGGATCTGCGGCCGCAAGTTAAAATATGCGGACCGCAGAATTCCCATTGCGGCCGCAGAACAACGCTTTTACTGTCATAAGAGAGTCCCTACCTTAAGACTCCAATATGTGGACGCAAGTTAAATTGTGCGGACCGCAAAATCCTATTGCGGCCGCACATTAGCCAATTCGTTGTCATCAGAAAGTTGGCATTTTTGGGTTTTAGAGTTGCGGCCGCAAGTGAAATTGTGCGGTCTGCACTTCACTTTTTTGGCGGCACAACAAAAATATGCGGTCCGCAATTCCTCATCTACGGGCGCAAGATAAATTGTGCAGACTGCTGATCTTTTTCCCTGCAAGCATGATCTAACTGAACACCCTTACTGTGGCCTCTGGTTATCCTTTACTTGTATGTCTCGTGTGTATGTTTGAACATTGAATTGCAACTAACAATCGCCTTTGCTTGATACAGATAGTGGTTCGATCTAGAGGACGAGATGACACTTCAAAAGGGAGAGGTGAACCTTCTCGGGGTCGAGGCAAGAGTGCCTTAACCCTTGGACAACCAAAGATAATAAGGAATAAAACAACAGCCGGCAGAGGGAGAGTTGCAGATCACTCTGAGACGAGCTCATATGTCCCGTCTAGGAAAGTAACAGAGGGCAAATCAACCTCTGTTCAGGAGCAGTCGGCCGTACAGTCAAGGCCGCAAGGGAGATACCAACTAAGGGATGAGCCATCCTCATCTCATCGCAATACCGAGGGATCGGAGAGTGCTAGTCAGGATTCTGAGCCATAGGCTACACCAGTCCCTAAGGCACATGATGCACCAGTTCATGATATCCCCGATGATGGCAGAAGGGGAGATGCTTTAGCTGCCGATCTTGAAAGAAGGGGAGATGCCAAAGTGGTTTACTCAGAGTATAGTGGATTCCAAAGAGTATCTTATCTGTGAATTCTATGCCCAATGTGGCTCATATCAAAAAGGGGACAAAGGGGACAAAAGTATGTAACCTAAAAGTGAGGTTTGATCAGCATACGCTCAACACATACTTAGGATTTGAAGATGTTGAGCTGAAGGAGTATTTGAAGAAGTGTGCACTGGGGGACGAGGTCCGACCTTGGTTAGAGGAGATTCTGGCACCACCAGGGCCACCACCACCATGGATTGTTGCCAGGGTTCCCATCCACCGGAGAACGTTAAGTTTTGAAGCGAAGAGGTGGCAAACCTTTGTATGCAGTAGGTTGGATCCATGCTAGAATCAGACTCACCTTCCGATTCCTAGGGCAGTTCTGGTGGCTTTTATTATGGCTGGGTACCCAATCAATGTGGTTGCCGTGATATCAGCTTATATTTTAGTGATCGCTTGGCAAGGTGACTCATCCTACCCGTATCCCAATACTAGTACAGAATATCTCACTGATGCAAAGGTAGAGCTGAGGGATTATGACACAAAGGTGAAGCTGAAGAAGCCTTTTACTTAGTACTCATTGATGGATGCGAGCAACCCGAAGAAGAAAGTTCAGCCTCCTACCACCACAGGCCAGTCTGATGAGCCAATAGTGGTAGCTCCTAAGACAGTTGATGTTCCATCCATTTTGGCAGAGCCTTCCTCCAGTGCCGCAGCTATGCCTCCACCATCATCCACAACCCCTACTGTAGCTCCTGCCACTTCTCCCACCTCGGCTTTAAAGCTAGTGCCTATGCCTACTCACTCACTATATGCGGTGTGAGTCTCCCGGACATTGGCGAGTCTCAACAACTGGATGCAGACAACTATTATAAAGTTGTCTGACTTGTCTAGTACTATTGCAACGTAGTCCACTTCACATGCATCACAGGTTCCTTCGGATATTGAGTAGAAATTGAAGAAGATTCTGTAGAATCAGAAGACTATCATGGACACCTTGGTACACCATGGGTCGGTGATTGAAGAGCTGTGAAAGGAATTAAAGAAGATGAGGAAGTCCCAGGCCAGCAAGAAGTCAGTGGACAAGCTCCAGCGAGAGGTGACTAGGATTGTTACAGCCAGATATCTCCCCTTTGATATGATGCTTGACCCATACCATTCCGCCCCAGATCTTTCAGCACCATTTGCACCGGTGGCACCAGCTAGCCATCCTGATGAGCCAGTCCTTGCTGCTGACAGTGCTGAGGCAGTGCGTCATATGTTCACCAACCTTTGTGTCGAAGGCATTGTTGCAAAAATGTGACCCCCCATCGCTTATAATTGCAAGTGGAGTACCAAACTTTGTGAAAATTTGCTTCTTCAAGAAAGCCACCACACTTCTCGCCTCATTGTTGCTTTAAGCAACGGCCTCAACCCATTCGGACACATAATCAACCGCGACCAAGATGTATGTGTTTCCACAAGAACTCAAAAAAAGGTCCATGAAGTCAATAACCCACACATCAAAAATATAAATCTCCAAAATGGTTGTGAGAGGCATTTCATTCTTCTTTGAGATTCCACCGGCCCGTTGACATTCATCACATCTTTTCACTAGCTCACTTGCATCCTTGTAAAGAGTGGGCCAATAGAAGTCGCAACTAAGCACTTTGGCTGTCGTTCTTGCTCCACCATGATGACCACCATATGGTGAAGTATGAAAAGACCTAAGAATTTCACCTTGCTCTTCCTCCAGTACACATCTTCTAATTACCCTATCCGTACAAATTCGGAAAAGGTATGGTTTATCCCAATAATAATCTTGATAATTCTATTTGAGCTTCTTCTTTTGGTTTGAAGAGAACTCATCCGGAATGATTCCACACACAAGAAAATTTGCTAGATCCACGAACCATGGTACCTCTTTCATTGAAATTGCCAAGAGTTGCTCATCGGGAAATGAGTCATTGATTTCAAGGCCATCATGCGGCCTCCCCTCCTTCTCCAAACGAGACAAGTGGCCCACCACTTGGTTTTCACTACCTTTTCTATCTTGGATGTCAATATCAAGCTCTTGCAACAAGAGCACCCATCTCATCAACCGAGATTTGGAGTCCTTTTTTTCTCATAAGATAACGAAGTGCCGCATGAACCATGTGGACAATGACTTTTGCACCATCAAATAGGAGCGAAATTTATCAATTGCAAACATAATGGCAAGGAGTTATTTCTCCGTAACGGTATAGTTGACTTGGGCACTATTCATGGTCTTACTAGCATAGTAGACTGGATGAAAATTTTTGTTTATGTGTTGCCCCAAATCAACCCCAACTGCTACGTCACTTGCATCACACATGAGTTTAAAAGGGATACTCCAATTTGGAGCGGTGATGATGGGAGTAGTTGTCAACTTGAACTTCAACAATTCAAAAGCTATCATGCAATCATCATTGAAGTTGAACTTAGCATCCTTCTCAAGAAGCTTGCACAACGAATTCACCACCGTAGAGAAGTCTCTATGAAGCACCGATAAAAACCCGCGTGGCCTAAGAAACTCTGCACGCCCTTCACCGAAGTTGGAGGTGAAAGTTTAGAAATCACCTAAATCTTTGCCTTGTCAACTTCAATTCCATTCTTTGAGATTTTGTGGCCAAGGACAATGCCTTCCTCGACCATGAAATGGCATTTCTCCCAATTAAGAACCAAATTTGTTTCTTCACATCTAGCCAACACTTGATCCAAATTTGCAAGACAATAATCAAAAGAATCTCCAACCACAGAGATGGCATCCATGAAAACTTCAAGGTAGTCCTCCACCATGTCCATGAAGAGAGACATCATACACCTTTGAAAAGTCGCCGGTGCATTGCACAAACCAAATGGCATCATCTTGAAGGCAAAAGTACCATAGGGGCATGTAAAGGTTGTTTTCTCTTGATCTTCCAAAGCAATAAGAATTTGGTTGTAGGCCAAATACCCATCAAGAAAGCAACAAAAAGCACGACCGGCCAATCTATCGAGCATTTGATCTAAGAAAGGAAGTGGAAAGTGATCATTCCTTGTGACTTTGTTGAGCTTGCGATAGTCCATACACACCCTCCATCCGGTCACCGTTCTTGTAGGAATCAACTCATTCTTGTCATTGATGACCACCGTCATGCCCCCATTATTTGGGACACATTGAACTGGAGAAGTCCATGAACTATCAGATATGGGGTAGACAACCTCGGCATCCAACCACTTGATAATCCCATTCTTGATAACTTCTTGCATAGCCTCATTGAGTCTCCCTTGATGTTCAATAGATGGTTTAGCGCCATCCTCCAACTTAATCTTATGCATGCAAAAGGCGGGGCTTATCCCCCGAATATCAGGCAATGTCCACCCAATAGCATTCTTCCTCTTTTGTAGCACCACCAATGTGGAATCTACCTGCACGTTAGTCAAACAAGAGGAAAGAATAACCGGTAAAGCAGAACAAGGGCCAAGAAATTCATACCGAAGATGTGGAGGCAATGACTTCAACTCCAAGGTAGGAGGCTCTTCAATAGAAGGCTTTGAAGGAGGATTCACCTAAGAAGAAGCATCAGAAAGATAACCATAACCTCAATTAAGGCTAAACTATTACAGAAAAGATAGTTATAATTTCAAAGGATAAGCAGTTAGGGAAAGGATAACATGGCAATGAAAAGGTAACAATTTCAGTCAAAGCATATATAAATCAAATAAGCAATAAGAGTGAATCATGAAGCAATTAATTCTAATTAAGCAGGTAGTGGTAAAACTAGTAATTAAGAAGAGTAATCATAACAAGAACAATTGCATATTCAGTTAATACAAGGGTCTAAGAACCCTAAAAGGCCAATTTTCCATAAATAAGTCTGAGCATGTACTCGTCACGTCGCGTACACGGACTACAATTAGAATTGAATACTCAAATCCTAAGGGGTAGTTCCCCACATGAAGTTAGACAAGATACTTACTTCAAAGAATACAAATCGATACTCTAAAATGAACTTCTCGGGTGAAATGACCTCCAGACAGCTCAAATCTAACCAAAATAACTTCAATGCACAAATAAAACTCACAAGAAACTATTCTAGACCATAAAGCCTCAATCTTTATCAAAATCTAAAAATCGATCCAAAAGACGACCCCCGGTCCCGCACCTTGGAACTCGACAAATTTCACAAAAACCGAACACCCATTCCAATACGATTTCAACCATACTAAAATTATCAATTTCCGATACCAATTCGTCCCTCAAATCATGATTTTTTTATTTTGAAATATTTCTTCAAAAACCTCCATTTTCCTCAACTCAAAACACAAATTAAATGATAAAAATAAAGATAAAATGATGGAATATAATAAATTCTAGGTGAAGAACATTTACCCAATCGATTTGCTTGAAAACCCCACAAAGAATCACTCAAAATCGAGCTCTACAAGTCAAGATATGATAAAAATGGCCTAACCCTCGATTTGAAGATCTTATATTCTGCTCAGATGATTATGCACCGCGAACGCGGAGGAAGGATCGTGTTCGCAAAGAAGAAAAATGAGCCTGCTAAGAAGTGCTTCGCAAATGTGAAGAAAAGCTCGTGAACGCGGAGAAGAAATAATTACTGCCCGAAATTAGTGTTATGTGATCGCGAACAAACATATGAAATCGCGAATAAGGAAATTGATGTCCCAGGAACTGAGCTACGTGAACGCAAAGAAACGGGTGCGAACGCGAAGGAGGGATAAGCAAACCTTCACGATCGCGAATTAAATCACGCGAACGCGAAGAATAACAATTCATTCTCCACAAATTGCACTACACGAACGCGGAAGAAGTGACGCGAATGCGATTAAGGAAACCAGATGGCAGAAACCAAGAGTTCAAAAATAGAAGAAATTTGGCCCGCAGCCTATCTGAAACACACCTGAGCGCCCCCCCCTCCCCCCAGGACCCCGTCTAAACACACAAACAAGTTCTATAACCTAACACAGACTAGATCGGGGTCTCAAATCACATCAAACAATGCCAAAAATACAAATCGCACCACGAATAGAACTTATGAACTTCCAAAACTTGAATCCTCGTTTCGATTTGACTCTGAATCGTCCGATAACTTAATTCAACCTCGCACGCAAGTCAATACACATAATACGAAGCTGATCAAGACTTATGCCGCCGAAAGGGACTTAAATTCTTAAAACGACCGGCCGGGTCGTTACATCCTCCCACTCTTAAACAAGCGTTCGTCCTCAAACGTGCCTAGGACGTGTTCAAATCACTAAATGCACATATCAAACATACACCCGCGGGTGACCCCACGTCACCCCAATCCACATAAGCATGACGACACCATCTCAACTATAATTTATCCTTCCTACCAACACTGATAAACCTCAGAGTCAAAATTCTCACCTTCCATTCATCTCCAAAAGACCCGATTTTAAATCCACACGCAGTACCAGTCTCAACCAGCTGCAACAACTCATGCCTCTACCTGGAAGATACGACCACTCAACATGACACGCCACACATAGGCCCATAATAACATTTCTTATCACAATAGTTGCACATAATCAAAACCAGCACCGGCAATTAGCCTCATATCCATTAGAACCCTGTTTCAAAAACCCACAACACTAACAACAATGCAAGAAATATGAAGACCTCTTAACTATACACCCGAATCAACAAGTCACAACTAACACCACCGGGCACACACCCCGCAAGCTAAAACTCAAGAAGCACAGAACAAAAAATGACTGAATATGTAAAGAGAAACACATAAGAGAAATATCAAACAAGCCCGACAGGATCAACTCTCTATGAGTACCATCCTACAAATCAATTTAAAAGGAAAAATTAAAGTATATGAACAAATCAAAAAGATCTCATCCTGGTATAACTTCTACCGCGACATACAGCCCGGCTCAAACATATCAAATCACATGGAATCGCGAGGGTCTCACCCTCAACTCTGAATCACAAGTCAAATACACATCATACCAATTGAAACCTTCCACTAACTTAATTCTACCAGTAAAATCACCGCACTTACTGAACTCTCACCCCGGTAGAGTATCAAATCACAAATCATAACCAAATTACTCAGGAATCACATCAAAACCTACCATAATGGACAACAAGAATTCACTTCTAGCCTCGTAACTCTCAATAATGAATAAAAACAAACGATAGACATGGGCTACCACTCATAGAATCTCTCAGCAGGGCCAAACACATAAACATAATAATAAGTCATGAACTCACCCATAGGTGGGACAACAAATAGGGGAACTCTCCCCGGTAAGCAGAACTGAATCAAAATATGAATGGTGACCCTCTATAACAAAACAAAAACATATTTTTAAGGCATCATCTGGCGCATGCCTCAAGCCTACTATATGAAACACATCAACGAGTCGGGCCTCCCCCTCTTGGGCGCCCTCCACTCGCCCGAATACTCCGCTATGACACATCTGTTTGGAGTCTAGGACAATCTATCACCCTGTGGCTAGTATCTCCACACTTGAAGCAACCTCTCTGCTGGCGTGGTTGTGGGAACTGTGTGGTACGGGTACTCCGAGACCCATGAGTACCTGAAATATTGTGCGAAGCCGGAAGTGCAAACTGAACTAGCTGACCCGCAAAACCCCTACCATTTCATACCCTGCCTCCGAAATAAGGACCAGTGGACCTCTCTAGTCTACGAGACCTCCTTGCCTGCCTGTCATCTCTCTCCTGACCTCGTCTGACCTCTCTCTCATGGCTCCGCCTGTCCTCTCTCTCCTAATCTCACATGCCCTCCACTCAGCAAGCAATCCCTACCACCTGTTGAAACGGAACATCCGACTCTAACTCCCGAGCCATGCTGAACCGAATATCATGCCTGAGCTCCTCAATGAATCTACGGACACACTCTCTAACTATAACGACCAAATCAGGTGCATATCTGGCCAAATCACTGAATCCAACGGCATACTCTTACACTGACATAGTGCCCTAGCGTAGCTGCTCAAACTCCACGCGCCATGTATCCCGAAGGGACTGAGGTACAAACTCTCTCAGGAATATCTCTGAAAACTAAACCCATGTAAGTGAAGCTGACTCGGCTGGGCTACCCAACTCATATGCCTGCCACCACTGATAAGTTGCTCCACTGAGCTGGAACATAGTAAAAGCAACCCCGTTCGTATCCACAATACCCATAGTACGAAGAATGTGGTGACACTCCTCCACGAAACCCTAGGCATCATCTGTCACCAATCCACTAAAGTTAGGAAGGTGGTACTTCTTGTAGCTCTCAAGTCTAAGTTGTTCTTTAATAACTAGGGATTTTAGCCTATTATTTGCTCTCTTTTGCTTAGGTTTTGGGTAAAAAAATGCTAAAAGGTAGTCACAAAAACTAACATAATGTGCTTGTGTCACGACCCAATTTCCCCTCTGAATGACGTCGGGACATTACCTAGTCTCTATGACTAGGTAAGCCTAACATTTGCGGAATAATAAAATAAAAACATGAATTAAACAACTAATTGTTCAAAATACATAGTAATCCCAAAACCCGGAACATCGTGAATCACAAACGACAGAAGGAAAAATCTAGCGTCTCTATACATCAGAATCTAACAAGGAAAATACAGAAGATAATGGACATGAGAAAGGGTAGAAGGGGACTCCGAGGTTTGCGGACGCGGCAGATAAACCTTAAAGTCTCCAAAGCTATCCCGGCTCACTGATAGTGCAGCTGATAAGGTGCACCTGGATCTGCACATGAAAAACATATGCAGAGAGTAGCATGAGTACACCACAATCGGTACCCAGTAAGTGCCAAGCCTAACCTCGGTCGAGTAGTGACGAGGTCAAGTTAGGGCCCTACTGGAAAATATATAATAAAAATAATACAAAGTGTAATACCGCAATAAAATAAATGCTGAAATTTAACAACAATGAAATCATAGAAGGTAACAACTCAGTACACAGAAATCACAATAGGGGATCTCCCGAGATAACGTCTCGTAGTCCCAAACGTAAATTTGCAGGGGGATCTCCCGGAATACTGTTCCGTAGTCCCAAAGTAAATATGCAAAACAGGGTGGATCTCCCGGAATACCGTTCCGTAGTCCCAAAGTTAATATGCAAGACAGGGGGATCTCCTGTAATACCGTTCTGTAGCCCCAAAGTAAATATGCAGTACATGAGGATCTCCCGGAATACCGTTCTGTAGTCCCAAAGTAAATATGCAGTACAAGGGGATCTCCCAGAATACCGTTTCGTAGTCCCAAAGTAAATATACAGCGCGAACGATAGAAATACAACTATGTCACGAAATTCTTACAATTTAGACTAAGTACCAGTCAGGGAAGAAGCAGGAAATTCATTAAGTAAGCTGCACATAATTCACATAAACAATTAAGACAAGTAGACATGTTGTATTAGACTAAACATGATAGCTACACATATTGGAATAACTCAATTAAGAATGAAAATAGATTAGTACTCATTAAAATTGTATAACTCAAAGTACCAGGATAACATGTTGCTGCTCAGTAAGAAAAATCGGGTTTTCCACAACTAGCCCGTGTACGTACTCGTCACCTCACGTACACGGTGCTCACATATCACAATAATTCCAAATCTTAAGAGGATTTCCCCCACACGAAGTTAGGCAAGCCACTTACCTCGAACCAAGCTCAATCAATCGGCCGCAATGCCTTTCCCACGAATATACGGCTCCGAATGGCCCAAATCTAGCCAAAAGCAATTACATATCATAAATACAACCAAAATAGACTTATCTAATTAATGAAATCAACACTTTAACAAAAATTCCGAAATTAACTCAAATATTTCCCGTGGGACCCACATCTCGGAATCGGATAAAAGTTACAAAATAGGAACGCTCATTCCACCACGAGTCTAACCATACCAAAATTACTAAATTCTGATAACAATTCGGCCCTCAAATCCTCAAAGTTTTCCAAGAGGGTTTTCAAATTTTTCAACTTAATTCACCAATTAAATAATAAAAACAACCGTGGATTTAGGTAATTTAACCAATATTGAGTTAAGAACACTTACCCCGTTGTTTCCTCTCAAAATCTCCCAACAAACGCCTCAATTCGAGCTCCAAATCGTTAAAAATGGAAAATAGGACGAAGTCCCATTTTCTGAACTTAAACTTTCTGTCCAGACCTCTCTTCTTCGCGAACGCGACAGGTCCCTCGCGTTCGCAAAGCACAACTCGACTGCACACAAATTTAACCCTTCGCGAATGCGAACGCGACCACGGCTTCGCGAACGCGAAGATTTACCAGCTCTGACCTTCGCGAACACGACCACCACCTCGCGAACGCGTAGAACAAGGACCTGGGGTTCCTAATAGCCTCACTCCACTTCGTGAACGCGACACCACTCACGCGTTTGCGGAGCACACATAGACCATACTTACGCGTTCGCGTCCTCCCCTTCGTGAACGCGAAAAACAAAACCTCATACTCAGAAAACACTCTTCGCGAACGTGTTCGCGATGCGTCCACTGTCCACACTTTCGCGAATGCGAAGAACAAACTTCTGCAACAAAAACCAGAAAAATCTGCTACTTCTCTAAGTCCAAAAATGACCCGTTGAGCATCCGAAACACACCCGAGACCCCCAGGATCTCAACCAAACATACCAACAAGTCCTAAAACACCATACGACTTAGTCGAACCCACAAATCACATCAAACAATGCTAAAATCACAAATCATCCTCTGATTCAAACTTAAAGAACTTGAAGCTTTCAAATTCGATAACAGATGCCGAAACCAACCAAACCACGTCCGATTGATCCCAAATTTTGCAAACAAGTCATATTCAACACTACGGACCTACTCCAACTTCCAAAATTGGATTCCGACCCCGATATCAAAATTTCCACTACCGGTCCAAAACTCCAAAATTTTGACTTTCGCCATTTAAAGCCTAAATGAGCTACGGGCCCCCAAAATATATTCCAGACACGCTCCTAAGCCCAAAATCACCCAACGGAGCTAACGGAATTGACGAAATTCCATTCTGGAACCGTCTTTACACAGTTCCGACTACAGTTCAAATTCTAAGACTTAAGCTCTCATTTAGGGACTAAGTGTCCCAAAACACTCCGAAACACAAAACCAATCATCCCGGCAAGTCACAATAGCATAAATAGATATGGGGAAAGTAGTTAATAGGGGTTTGGGTCTCTAACTCTCAAAACAATCTGCCGGGTCATTACATCATCCCCCTCTTAAAACAATCGTTCGTCCTCGAACGAGCATAGAGACATAGCTGAAGTGGTGAAAAGATGAGGATAACGGCTGCGCATATCCTGCTCGGTCTCCCAAGTCGCCTCCTCGACCGCCTGTCCCCTCCAATGAACCTTCACGGAAGCATTGTTGTTTGATTTTAGCTTTCTGACCTACCTATCTAAAATGGCTACTGGCTCCTCAACATAGGATAGATCCTTGTCCAATTGAACTAAGCTGAAATCCAACACATGGGACGGATCGCCGTGATACTTTTGGAGCATAGAAACATGGAATACCGGATGAACTCCTGCTAGACTGGGAGGCAAGGCAAGTTCATAAGCAATCTCCCCAACTCGACGCAACACCTCACAAGGACCAATAAACCTTGGGCTTAGCTTTCCCTTCTTTCCAAACCTCATAACGCCCTTCATAGGTGAAACCCGAAGCAAGACTCGCTCTCCAACCATGAATGCCACATCGCGAACCTTCCGGTCCTCATAACTCTTCTATCTAGACTGGGCTGTGCGAAGTCTATCCTAAATCACTTTCACCTTTTCCAAGGCATCCTGAACCAAGTCTGTACCCAATAATCTGGCCTCGCCGGGTTCGAACCAATCCACTGGGGACCGACACCGCCCACCATACAAAGCCTCATATGGTGCCATCTGAATGCTGGACTGATAACTATTGTTGTAAGCAAACTCTGCAAGTGGCAAGTATTGGTCCCATGACCCTCCGAACTCCATCCCACAAGAACAGAGCATATCCTCAAGAATCTAAATCATGCGCTCGGACTGCCCGTCTATCTGAGGGTGAAAAGGTTGTGCTCAGCTCCACCCTAGTACCCAACTCCTGTTGTACTGCTCTCCAAAACTGTGATGTGAACTGTGTACCTCTGTCTGAAATGATGGATACTGGAATACCATGGAGGTGGAAAATCTCTCTGATATAAATCTCAGCCAACCTCTTAGAAGAATATGTGGTCAGCACTGGAATAAAGTGAGCTGACTTGGTTAGCCGATCCACGATCACCCAAATAGCATCGAACTTTCTCAAAGTCCGTGGAAGTCCAACTATAAAGTCCATGGTGATCCGCTCCCACTTCCATTCTGGGATCTTTAACCTCTGAAGTAATCCACCCGGTCTTTGATGCTCATATTTAACTTGCTGACAGTTGAGACACTTGGCCACAAATCCAACTATATCCTTTTTCATTCTTCTCCACCAATAGTGCTGTCTCAAATCTTGGTACATCTTCGCGGCACCAGGATGAATGGAGTACCGCGAGTGGTGGGCCTCCTCAAGAATCAACTCCCGAAGCCCATCTATATTGGGCACACAGATCCGGCCCTGCATCCTCATCACACTATCATCATCAATAGTCATATCTCTGGCATTACCTTGCCGAACCCTATCCTGAAGAACTAGAAGCTGAGGATCATCATACTGGCGCTCCCTGATACGGTCATAAAGATAAGACCGAGCAACCACACAAGCTAATACCCGGCTAGGCTCTGAAATATCCAATATCACGAACTGGCTAGCTAAGGCCTAAACATCCAAGGCTAAGGGCCTCTTGGCTCCCGGAAGATATGCCAAACTTCCCAAACTCTCTGCTCGGTGACTCAAGGCGTCGGCCACTACATTGGCCTTCCCCGGGTGGTACAATATAGTGATATCATAGTCTTTAAGTAGCTCCAACCACCTCCGCTGACGCAAATTAAGGTCCTTCTGCCTGAACAAGTGCTGCAAACTCCGGTGATCAGTGTAAATCTCACAAGGAACTCCGTACAAATAATGCCTCCAAATCTTCAAGTCATAAACAATAGCTGCTAGCTTAAGGTCGTGGATATGATAGTTCTTTTCATGCACCTTCAGTTGTCTGGATGCATAGGCAATCACCCTATGGTCCTGCATCAACACCGCGCCTAGGCCAACTCGCGACGTATCATAATAAACTGTATAATACCCTGAACCTGAAGGCAATACCAATACTGGGGCTGTAGTCAAAGTTGTCTTGAGTTTCTGAAAGCTCTCCTCACACTCCTCTGTCCATCTAAACGGAGCACCCTTCTGGATCAACCTAGTCATAGGTGATGCAATAGATGAGAAACCCTCTACAAATCGGTGGTATTACCCCGCCAAACCAAGAAAACTCCGGATCTCTGTAGCTGAGGATGGTTTGGGCAGCCTCTGCATTGCTTCAATCTTTTTCGGATCCACCTGATGCCACTAAGTCTAGCCAAAACTCACACTTTGAAAATTTTGCATATAACTTCTTTCCTCTTAAAGTCTGAAGTGTTGTCCTCAGGTGCTGCTCATGATCTTCCCTACTCCGGGAGTATACCAGAATGTCGTCAATAAACACAATGATGAATGAGTCAAGATAAGGACAGAACACATTGTGCATCAAGTGCATAAAGTTGGTGGGGCGTTGGTCAGCCCAAAAGACATAACACGAAACTCATAGTGACCATATCTGGTCCTGAAAGTAGTCTTCGGGATATCCGGCTCCCGAATCTTCAACTGATGATAACCTGAACGTAAGTCAGTCTTGGAAAACACTCTGGCACCCTATAACTGATCAAATAAGTCATCAATACGAGGCAATGGATACATGTTCTTCACTGTGACTTTGTTCAACTGGCGGTAATCAATACACATCCGCATAGAACCATCCTTCTTCTTCACAAATAAGATAGGAGCACCCCAAGGTGACACACTGGGCCGAATGAAGTCTTTATCAAGCAATTCTTGTAACTGCTCTTTCAACTCCTTCAATTCAGGAGGAGCCATACGATATGGAGGAATAGAGATGGGCTGAGTGCCCGGCAACAAATCAATGCCAAAATCAATATCTCTATCGGGCGGCATGCCCGGAAGAATAGCTGGAAACATATCTGGAAAGTCCCTCACTACTAGAACTGACTCAACTGTAGGGGTATCAATATTGACATCTCTCACATAAGCTAGATACGCGTCACACCCCTTCTCAACCATTCGTTGAGCTTTAAGAAAAGAAATAACTCTGCTGAGAGTATACTCTAAGGTACCTCTCCACTCTAATCGCGGTAAACCTGGCATAGCCAACGTCACGGTTTTAGCATGACAATCAAGAATAGCATAATGGGGCGACAACAAGTCCATGCCCAAAATAATATCAAAGTCCACCATGCTGAGCAATAATAAATCGGCTCTGGTCTCAAAACCACTAAGAGCAATCAAACACGACTGATACACGCAGTCCACAACAAGAGAATCTCCCACAAGAGTGGATACATAAATAGGGGAACTCAAAGAATCTCGAGATACGCCCAAATACGGAGCAAAATAAGAGGACACATAAGAATATGTAGAGCTTGGGTCAAATAATACCGATGCTTCTCTATGACAGACTGGAACAATACCTGTAATGACAGAATCAGAAGCAATTGCCTCTGTATGAGCAGGAAGTGCATAATATCTAGCCTGGCCTCCCCCTCTAGGGCGACCTCCTCTTCGAGCTGGTTGAGTCGGTGGGGTGGCAGCTGGTGCTGTAATCATAGCCTGAGGACCCGGTGGAGCACGCTGTGGTTGAAAATTCTGTGGAGGTGCACCCCTCCTAATCCTGGGGCAATCCCTCACCATGTGGCGAGTGTCGCCACACTCAAAACAAGCTCTGGGAGGGAGTGGCTGCTATGACTGGCTCGGGCCAGGTATGCCGGACTGGCCGCTTGGAACACCCCATGCAGGAGGCACACTAGATACTGGCGGTGCATAATAAGGCTCCGGGGGTCTAGAAGGAGCTGGAACACCGCTGGCGCCTGGAAGAGCTGAATGAACGGGGTGGCTCACATAACCCCTACCATGGCGAGCTGCTGGGACACGAGCACCAGAATAAGAACCAGTCTCTCGAGACCTCTTGGCCTCCCTCTCCTCTCTATCCCGGGCAAGCATGCCCTCCAATCTCCTGGCGATACTCACAACCTGCTGATAAGAAATATCCATCTCCAACTCCCTGGCCATACTAATCCTGATACTGGGGTAGAGTCCCTCAATAAATTGTCGAACCCTATCTCAAACTGTGGCAACCAAGGCCGGTGCATGTCGGGCCAAATCACTGAAGCGGACTGCATACTCTGACACAGTCATAGCACCCTGGCTCAGCTGCTCAAACTCCGTGCGCCAATTAGAAACAACATGCATATCTAGATTAGTTAGATACCCGACTCCAAACCAAATTAACTCCCTGTGGAAATTGATCCCGACCTCATCGGGTAAAACTGCACCGACCACTCCTTGCTACTATATAGTGGTGTAGGTTTGGCCATGATCACTTTTTGGCGCCGTTGCTGGGGAGTTAGACGGTGTTGACTATCTATCTAACTATTTGTATGTCTTGTTTTTTTTCTTTCCTTCTGTTTTTCTAACTTTTGTGTATCTATCGCTTTAGGTACCAAATGGCTCATAATGATGCTCTCGTACATATTCTTCCGGGGGAGGAGGTAGATGACAATGGAGAGGATGAGGTTAATCTAGAACCTCAAGTCCAAAGAAGAGGCCGCTAGGCAAATGACAATATTCCAAACCCTCCCCCACCGGGTGCTACCCAACGAAGGTTACGCAAGTGCAATTGTCCCGCCCCAGATTCGGGCGGGCAATTTTCAGATTACAAATATCATGCTGACCCTATTGGAGTAAAGGGGCTTCTTCACTAGAGCTCCTCATCAGAATGCATACAAGCATCTAAAGGGTTTTGTAGACACATGCTGGGGGAGCAAGCAGACGAATGTGTCGGAGGACGCTCTGAGATTGAGACTTTTCCCATTTTCACTTAAAAGGAAAGCTTTGGCCTGGCTCGAGAGGCTACCCAACTACTCCATACACACATGGGATGAGTTGGCAGAAATGTTTACATCAAAGTTTTTCTCACCGGGTCATATGGCAACATTGAGGGATGAAATCTTATTTAAACAAGAACTTAATGAACCCCTACATGAAATTTGGGAGCGATACCGGACAATGGCCTAGGAATGACCAATTAATGATATGACTGAAGCAATGATTCAGCAGATATTCTATAGGGGCATCAACACGACCAACCAGTGTGTGGTGAATCAGCTAGCTGGGGGAAATTTTATGAAGACGCCTTATGACGATGCTTGTGACATACTTGATGATATGACTAACACATCTTCAGCTTGGCAGAGTCGGGCAAATGTTCCTCAGGGTGATCCTAATGTCATCCATCTTTACAAGGAACTTCATGATCATGGACAAGCCATAGCCGAGTTGACAACTACTATGAATCAGTTAGCAAAGGCCCAGCTTCAGCAAGTTCAAGGGACAAAGAAAGTAAATGCCATGTAAGGGGTAAATGTCATGGTCAACAGGAGGAAACAGCATGGTCAACAAGTTCAAAACAACCAAGATAAATATGAGCAAAGTGGTAGTGGTGACAATCAAGACGATTCTTATGATGATCAAAGTGAGGAAGTGTTATATGCCAATAACTATCAAGGTCAACGGAGCAATGCTCCAAATCAACAATGGAGATCGCAAGGGAACTATCAAAATTGGGGCAACCAAGGCCAAGGGAATTGGAACAATGGCAACAACAATAATCAGAATTGGGGGAACAACAATAACAATTGGGGCGGAAATGGAAACCTAGGGGATTGGAATAATAATAATCAAGGCAACCGGGGGTCGGGCGTCCAAAGGCCCCCGATGTATCAACAACCAAACAATCCGCCTCCATATTCGTCTCAAGGGCAAAGTTCTTCAAATAATGAGACGGGGCAAATAGAGAATATGTTCAAACAAATGTTGGAAAGGAATGCTGATTCCGATGCCCAAATAGCCTCCCATACTACCTCTATTCGCAACTTGGAAGTACAACTGGGTCAAATTTCTCAAGCATTGAATACTCACCCTAAGGGGGCACTACCAAGTGATACGATAGTAAACCCGAAGGCTGGGAACCATACAGGCCATGCTATGGTGGTGACCAGAAGAAGCGGTAGAGGTGGAGATGTAAGTACTTCTTATCCAAAGAAGATTGCGAGTGAAGATGTTGTGTTGCAAGAAGATGATGAGGTTCAAGCCAATGATGAGAATTTGAATGATGAAGTGAGGATCGAGAGCAATGACAACATGGAGGAGACTCAAAATGATGTGAACCCGTCTAGGGAACACGTGATAGACATACCGGAAATGGTAGTTCCTAAAGTCAAGGCCCCTTTACCAAGGACTCCTCCACCATATCTTTAAAAGCTTGCAAAGCAAAATAATGAAAACCAATTCAAGAAATTTATTGAGATGATGAAAAATTTTTCAATCAATGTGCCCTTGGTGGAAGCTCTCGAACAAATGTCGGGATATGCCAAGTTCATGAAGGACTTGGTAACTAAGAAAAGATCTATGAATTGTGAGACTATCAAAATGACTCATCAAGTTAGTGCCATTGTGCACTCGATGGCTCCAAAGCTTGAAGATCCCGGTGCCTTTACAATTCCATGCACCATTGGTAGAGCCAATTTTGCAAAAGCCTTGTGTGACCTGGGAGCAAGTATTAATTTGATGCCATATTCCGTGTTCAAGACACTAGGTATTGGGCAACCAAGAGCAACTTCCATGAGATTACAAATGACGGATCGGACAATGAAAAGGCCACTTGGTATTATTGATGATGTTCTAGTCCGGGTCGACAAGTTTATTTTGCCTGTTGATTTTGTGATTCTCGACTGCGAAATTGACTATGAGGTGCCTATAATATTAGGAAAATCTTTCCTAGCAACAGGGAAGGCATTGGTGGATGTGGAAGCAGGGGATCTCACCTTCCGAGTGGGCAGTGAAATAGTTGTATTCCACGTGTGTAAATCAATGAGGCAACCAAATAGCAATGAAGTTTGCTCTTTTGTGGATCTTGTGACAGAGGTGATAGTTGATGACACGAGTGCCATGATCAATGTGGAAGACCCTTTGGAAGCTGTGTTGCTAAACCATGAGGATGATGAAAAGGAAGGCTTGGTTGAATGTGCAAATGCATTGCAAGGAATGGGTTCCTACTCATATGGGCCCCATAAACTTTCATTGGACTTGGAAAACCGGAAGATTCCACCAACAAAGCCCTCAATCGAGGAGCCACCAACGTTGGAGTTGAAACCTTTGCCTTCACACCTCAGGTATGAATTCTTAGGCCCTTCTTCCACATTACCCGTTATTCTTTCTGCTTGCCTAACTAACGTGCAGGTAGACTCCACCCTTGTGGTGCTTCAAAGAAGGAAAAAGGCAATTGGATGGACTTTGGCTGACATTCGGGGTATAAGCCCCACCTTTTGCATGCATAAAATTATACTAGAGGATGATGCCAAACCCTCCGTGGAACATCAAAGGAGGTTGAATGAGGCTATGCAAGAGGTCATCAAGAAGGAAATTGTCAAGTGGCTTGATGCAGGGGTTGTGTACCCTATTTCAGATAGCTCGTGGACTTCACCGGTACAATGTGTGCCGAAGAAGAGGGGTATGACTATGGTCACAAATGAGAAAAATGAGTTGATCCCCACTCGTACTGTCACCGGATGGAGGGTATGTACGGACTACAGAAATTTGAACAAAGTGACCCGCAAAGACCACTTTCCATTGCCCTTTCTTGATCAAATGTTGGACAGACTTGCCGGGCGTGCCTACTATTGCTTTTTGGATGGGTACTCAAGATACAACCAGATTCTCATTGCACCAGAGGACCAAGAGAAAACCACATTCACATGTCCGTATGGCACTTTTCCATTCTCACGGATGCCGTTTGGTTTATGTAATGCACCGGCTACCTTTCAGCGGTGTATGATGGTAATATTTACGGATATGGTGGAGGACGTCCTCGAAGTGTTCATGGATCATTTTAGTGTTGTGGGGGACTCATTTGAAGAATGCTTGGATAATCTAAACAAAGTTTTGGCCCGATGTGAAGAGACCAACCTAATGCTTAATTGGGAAAAATGCCTCTTTATGGTTGAGGAGGGCATTGTCCTCGGCCATAAGATCTCAAAGGATGGTATTGAAGTGGACAAAGCAAAGATTGAAGTTATTTCAAAACTCCCTCCTCCTACTTCCATCAAGGGAGTTAGGAGCTTTCTTGGGCACGCGGGGTTCTACCGAAGGTTCATTAAGGATTTCTCAAAAGTGGTGAACCCCTTGTGCAAGCTGCTAGAAAAGGATGCAAAGTTTGTGTTCAATGAAGATTGCATGAAAGCTTTTGAGATTCTCAAGTATAAATTGACAACCACTCCCATCATCACCACACCCAATTGGAACTTACCATTTGAGCTCATGCGCGATGCTAGTGATGTTGTGGTAGGAGCAGTTTTGGGGCAAAGGGTCAACAAGATATTTCATACGGTCTATTATGCAAGCAAAATGATGAATGACACCCAAGTCAATTATACGGTGACCGAGAAAGAGTTACTAGCCATTGTCTTCACCATGGAAAAGTTCAGGCCATATCTCACGGGTGCCAAATTGATTTTACACACCGATCACGCGACACTCCGTTACTTGATGACCAAGAAGGACTCGAAGGCTAGGTTGATGAGATGGGTTCTTTTGCTTCAAGAGTTTGACCTTGAAATCATTGATAGAAAAGGAAGTGCTAATCAAGTGGCGGACCACTTGTCCCGCTTAGAAGAGGAGGGAAGTCCCCATAATGGCCTCGAAATCAATGATTCATTCCCGGATGAACAACTCTTCTCTGTGTCTTTGAATGGTATGCCTTGGTTCGCCGATGTGGCTAACTTTCTTGTGACCGGCATTGTCCCGAGTGAGCTCTCTGCTAACCAAAGGAAAAAACTCAAATGGGACAACCTGGATTATTATTGGGATGAGCCATATATTTTTAAGATTTGCAATGATGGTGTGATCCGGAGATGTGGCCCGGAAGAGGAGCAAATGAATATTCTTGATGCTTGCCATTCCTCGCCCTACGGTGGTCATCACGGTGGGGCAAGAACTACTTCAAAGGTTCTTAGCTATAGATTTTATTGGCCTACCCTGTATAAAGATGCAAGTGAGCTTGTTAAGAGGTGTGATAAATGCCAAAGAGCTGGTGGAATTTCCATGAAGGATGAAATGCCTCTCACCACTATTCTTGAGATTGATATTTTTGACGAGTGGGGGATAGACTTCATGGGGCCATTTGTGAGTTCTTGTGGTAACACTTATATTCTGGTTGCTGTTAATTATGTTTCCAAGTGGGTTGAAGCTGTAGCTTTGCCCAACAATGAGGCACAGAGTATGGTGGCGTTCCTAAAGAAAAATATCTTCACACGGTTTGGCACCCCTCGGGCAATCATCAGTGATGGGGGTTCTCATTTCTGCAATAAGGCTTTCGACACTTTTCTTTCCAAGTATGGTGTCAATCATAAGGTGTCAACCCCTTATCATCCCAAGGCT
This sequence comes from Nicotiana tomentosiformis, assembly GCF_000390325.3. Taxonomy (NCBI): domain Eukaryota; kingdom Viridiplantae; phylum Streptophyta; class Magnoliopsida; order Solanales; family Solanaceae; genus Nicotiana; species Nicotiana tomentosiformis. The sequence goes on from NC_090817.1 coordinate 130,054,049, forward strand.
AGTGGACAAGTTGAGATTTCCAACAGGGAAATAAAGAGCATACTATCAAAAATTGTCAATGCAAACCGGACGGATTGGTGAAAGAGACATGACGATGCTTTGTAGGCTTATAGAACTGCGTACAAGACTCCAATTGGTATGTCTCTGTACCGGTTGGTATTTGGGAAAGCATACCATCTTCCGGTTGAGTTAGAGCACAAGGCTATGTGGGCGCTCAAGAAGTTAAACCTTGAATGGGATGTAGCAGCCAACCTCCGGGTAGAGCAACTCAATGAACTTGATGAATTCCGGTTTCATGCTTATTCCAGCTCGTCCTTGTATAAGGACAAGATGAAGTACTTACATGAAAAATATGCACGGAACAAAGAATTCAAGGAATGTGACTTGGTTCTTCTATTCAACTCCCGGTTACGACTATTTTCGGGAAAGCTCAAGTCAAAATGGAGTGGCCCCTTTGAGGTGGTGCACGTGACTCCGTTTGGTGCTCTTCAGAAATTAATGGGCACCAAGTGAAGCATTACCTTGGCAAGTTTGATGACAGTCATGTGGTAGCATTGATCAATTTCCAATGATGTTGGTAATATGCATCGTGCCGCGACGTTAAATCAGGTGCTTCTTGGGAGGCAACCCATGTGTTTTTCTTTCTTCTTTGATTTCCTTCTTAGATCAGGCTTTATTTTGACCTAACTGGTTGTGATCTTTGTGTAGGAATTGTTTATCCAGTACAAGATTGTTGCTGAAAACATTTTCCTAAAAGTGGGGAATTACACGGACCGCGCTCAAAATTTCACGGTCAGTGAGAGCTTTTCACGGGGGCGTATATTGTCAGCGGACACGGATTTGAAAAGTCCAGAATATCAACTCTCTGAAGTTTTATTCGCGTCTGCGTTCGTAATTTCGCGATCCACGTTGATATTATGCGGATGCGCCCGTTATTCCTCTCTCAGCGAACCTGTTTCTAAAAAGGTTCTTTGAAAGTTAAAAAGCGCGGACGCGGTGGAATTACGCGGACCGCGCTCAGGTGACCTCTGGGGTTGGTATAAATAGGAAGTCCTTAGGTCTTTTACACTTTTTCGAACCCACTCTCTCAGCGAAATAGGACATTGTTCATCTTTCACTTCTTAAAATTTCAATTTCATAGCTCATTAGTCAAGAAGCTATTTCCTACTACAAATCCATATCTGGTATGCTCAAATCTTTACATTAATTTCATCTTTTTATTTTCTTTTCTTTTACTTTTAATTTTTCTTTTAGGTTAGGGTTTAATGCATGCCACAATCTCAAAATCATGCTTAATTGATGCTTATATATCCATGTGGGTAATTGTTTTCCATGTCTAATGGGGGATAGGGTTATTAACTAAGCATGTTAATTGCATTAATTTTTTTGCACTTAGTGAAAGCCATAGGTTTCAAATGTGCCAGAGTCAGTGTTGATTGAACTTTGCGGACCGCGGTCCATTTTTACGCGGTCCGCATTCTCTAATTTGTGAGAAGCTGAGTACGGTTGCATTTTCGCGGACGCGGTGATTTTTTCGCGGTCCGCGTTTGAACTTATGCGATCGCGTCTAAACATTCGCGGTCTGTGCTCATGAGTTGCAGAGAGTTTGGAAATTGCTTCTGCGGCCGCATCCAGTTTTATGTTGTCCGCGTTTGATCTTTCGCGGTCGCGTCCCACATCACGCTGTCAATGGAAACCAATGTTCAGAGAGTTAGTAATCTGATCCCAACTTATTCGTGGCCGCACTCATTTTTACGCGAACCGTGCTGACCTTTCCGCAGCTGCGCCCTTTTTTTCGATGTCTGCGGAATCCAATGTTCAGAGAGGAATCCAATGTAGTCTGATCCCAACTCTTAAGCGGACCACGCTCATTTTTACGCGGACCGCGCTGACCCTTCCGCAGCCGCGCCTCTTTTACGCTGTCAGCGGAACCCCGTTTTGAGAAATACTTTGATCATTTCATTTGATGTCCTCTACCAATTCATTGAACCATAATACTAATGATCTTTCACTAAATGTGTGTGCAGATAATGGTGCGATCTCGTGATGGTTCCGACAAATCCAAAGGGAGGGGAGAATCCTCTCGCGGCCGAGGCAAAGGGAAGCAGATTGCATCCTTATCATCTTAGAAGACTATTGGCAAAAAAGCACTACCTGTGAGACCTCAGGTTGACTACTCAGACATTAGTGAATACCTCCCTTCCCGGGAGATTTCCGAGGGAGAATCTGAACAACAACCCAAGGTGCAATCTCAACCTTTCCATCTTATCGATCAACCCACCTCCTCATCTGAGCCGGATGATAGCTCAGAAGGAAATAGTGAAACTTTAGCACCTCCTCCCCTACCTGTTGCCACTCCGGCCTCAATAGCTGCCCTTATTGATATTGATGATGAAGAAGAGGTTCCGGATGATGAGAGAGGAGGTGATACACATGAGGGCAGGTTGAGTAGATCAAGGAAGCCGGCAGTGTGGAAAGATCGGTTTGTGAGTGAGAAGGCCTACCACAAATTTCGGGAATGGTGGCCACAAAGGACGCTCACCCTTAAGTGTCACTTCATAGAAAGAGACCTTCTCCCTCACAACCCGAATGTGAAGAGACAATTTGATGAAACAGTGGGATGGAAATTCTTCACTAGCAAGTTGTCGGAAGCAAATGAGTACCTAGTCAAGGAATTTTATGCCAGTGTTGCCCACATCAAAAAGGGCACCCATGTGACTAAGGTACGAAACAAGAAGATCAGGTTCGATGGCAAAACTTTGAATACATATGCCGGGTTTGATGATGTAGACGCTGCTCTATACATACAGAAGTTGGAATTATATGAAGCAATCCGTCCATGGTTAGCAGAGGTGATAGCCATACCAGGGGGAACACCGCCCTGGCTTACACCGGGAGTCTCAATTGCCAGAAACACCCTTAGCTTTGAAGCAAAAGGGTGGTGCACCTTCATCTGCAGCCGCCTTGATCCGTGCCAGCATGACAGTGACATTCCACTTTCCTGAGAGATCCTCATAGCGTCCATCATGGCAGGGTACCCGATAAATGTGGGGAACCTCATGGCCCAGAACATATCCAAGGCAACCGGGAAGGAATAATGGTCTTACCCTTACCCCAATTTCATCACTATGTACCTAGAGGACCAGCGGGTTGAGGGGAGACACTTTGACACAAATGTGAAGCCGAGAAGGCCCTTCTCCTAGTACAGCCTTCAGGGTCCAGACAACCCCAAGTCCAAGGGCAAAGCCACCACTTCCACTGGCCAGTCTGAAGAGCCAGGGGTAGTGGCCACTAGGTCCGTGCCTTCCACAACCGAGGGGTCATCTGCTGCCATGACACATCCATCCTCCGGGCCATCCACTTCTATCCCACCATCAGTGCCTTCTTTATCAGCTTACCCTCAGATTGCACTGAGGGTAAATCAGACTTTGGTCAGCATCAACAATTGGATGAAGGTAGCTACATCAAGGCTATCTTCCTTATCCAGTGCAGTAGCAGCTCGGGCAGTTCCAGCACATCTCTAGATGCCTCGATCAGTGGAGGAGTCATTGAAGAGTATTCTTGAAAACTAAAAGAAGAATCTGGAGTCTCTGGGTGCGCATGAAAAGGTAATCAAGGAGCTGCATAAACAGGTGAGGAAAGTGAAGAAGGGTCAAGAAGAGTTGAAGAACGAGGTAGCAAAGCTCACTTCCACCGGCGATATTCCTCTAGATCTCTTTATGGGAGAGACTACCCCTGCAGCACAGACAGCTCAACCAGCACAGGTACTAGAGCAGGAGGCTGACAGAGAGCCGGCAAGGAGAGTGATGATATCCCAGACGGAGGACTTGGAGATTGAGCTGGAGGACCCCAAGGGAGGTGATGAGTCTGGCCAGCCATAAGACCCCACCAGTGACCCCATGCAGACAGAGGCCTCATAGGGAGCTCTCTTTACTCTCTATCCCTCCCCTATTCTATTTTTGTTTTTAGCATTAAGGACAATGCTAATTTTTATTTTAGGGGTGGCCTTATTTTGATATGATGATTTTGATGACTGGTCTATGATAACTTTGATACTATTTTTCTTTATTCTCTACTTATTGTAATTTCATTTTCATACTTTTCACTTTTGGTATGTATATAAAATTACCATTCCATGTATATATTCATCCCCATTTTGTGTATATTCGTTTCAATCCCCTATTTTACATATTCAGTTTACTTTCTGTATTTTACTTTATAACTTCTTTTGTAATTATCCTTAATAGCTTAGCTTCTTATTTCATTTAGTAGTTTCTTTTTGAATTTGTAGCTTCTTTTTATAAATTTTCGTGATCAATAAGCCTTTGATTTTCTTAATTCCACGGTTCTTTCCAAAGGTGAAATTTGTGTGGACCGGGTGGCTCTTCCCAACGATGGATGGCGCGACAACCTTCTTAAGGGATTGAGTTTGTTTTTCTTTATGTTTTGATATATAGTAGTAATGAATAAAAGTGTCTCAAGCAGGCTTCACTTGGTACCAACACATTTACCTTCAACCTCATAGTTAGAGACAAGTTAGTTGAAGAGATTAGCTCTAGTTGTGACCTTTAGACTCTTGAGTTGACTAAAACTATCATCAAGTGGTTTTTGTGAGCCATCCGTGATCTTCAATCTTAGCTAAGGTTGTTGTGGCCCCTAGACTCTATTCTCTTTAACAATACAGTAGCTTGAGAGGTGAGGTATTTCATTGCAAGTCCAAGTCCCGTGCCAACAAGTCTAGAACTTGCCCCGAATATTTTTCTAGGTGAAATTCTAAGTGTAGCTCGACTTGAGAAGTGATTATAGGCTCTCCTTGGTTCCATGTGAATTTGAAAACTTCCATAGCCTATCACTATGATGTCCTTAGTCAACCCCTTTGAGCCTAATCCTTTTTCATTCAATAACCATATTACGAGACTTCATCTGTTCTATTATGACCCTCTCTTGGCACCCAATCTTTCCTTATCATTCATGATAAACAATAGTCAAAAATATAAGTTTGGGGTAGATACGAGGAATTTCAAAGTAATGAATGATGCAAAGAACAAAAGGAATTGATGAAAAGGAAAGGCAAAGAAAAGGATATAAAAAAAAGCAAGTCATAAGAAAAGCAAAGGTTGAAAGGATTCAACAAAACAATGTTGAAAGGCTTGGAATGATGAGAAAAGGAGAAAAATGATTGTCATAGAGAAGAAAGAGTGACAAAGTGTCTATCTAGTTCCCCAAGGAAGAATAAAATGACTCAAAGAGTCAAGAAAGCATGAGCCTAATTGAGAAAATGGAGTGCTTAAGGAAAGATGATACCATCGTAGTTCATTAGGTCCGACCTGGATCCAAAAAGCCTTCATTACATCCCGCTAAAGCCCTATAGGATTTCAAATTGAGTGAGCTTACATTAGTGGTGATTTACATGAAGGGCAAGCCTATGGTACTTAGAGCCGGACTTGTGGCATTCTTTTGAGAGTGATGAGCGCACTTCTTTACAATCCCGGTTTTGAGTGTCACATTCTATAAGGTGAGATGAGCTCATGGAGAGTAGAGGAGAAGGAGTCTGGGATCCACAACGACCCACGTGAGAGCGAGGTTCTTTAATGAATTGAGTCAACTCTTGATGCTCTTGTGTCACATTAGACCTATAAAACTCAAAAAGTCGTAGCATAATGTTGTTGATAATGCATTTGTGTTGAGGGTAATTGTTAGTTCCAATTGATGTTTGATGAAGTCACCTTAGGACAGCTGCGATTTTCCTTTCTTTTTCTTACGGAGGTGGAATTACCTTGTTTGCTTGAGGACAAGCAAAAGCTTAAGTTTGGGGGAGTTGACAACTAGGGATTTTAGCCTATTATTTGCTCTCTTTTGCTTAGGTTTTGGGTAAACAAATGCTAAAAGGTAGTCCAGAAAACTAACATAATGTGCTTGCTTGCAGGGTTTGATCAAAATGAGTCAAAGAAGCCAAAATAAGCTCATAAAGGAGTCAAACTTGCACAAGCCAAAGGCTGAAACTGAACTGCGGACTGCGATGGAAAAGCGCGGCCGCGTAGGGTTCACCGCTGAAGCGGATAATATTCTGCGGTCGGCGAGATAGAGGTTCAGAGAAGCTGCAATCCAGAGACAACACCACCGCTGACCGCGCTACAAAAGCGCGGCCGTGAAACCAGTAGCGCGGCTGCGAGGGAAATTACGCTGACGGCAAGAATCGAGATTCAGAAGCCTTGAAATCTTGGCTCAAACAAAGAATGTGGCCGCAAAGTTACCAGACGTGGACGCGGTGGAAATTTTGCTGGGAGCGTGATAAAAGGTTCAGAGACTTGGCAAGTGAAACCTAACTGAAGAACGCGGTCCGCGAACATAATACCCGATCGCGATTGAAGCTAACGCGGATGCAAATGAATTTACGCTGTCTGCGAAACCTAGTCAAGTCCAAGCCTAGTATTGAAGAATCGAGGACCGCGCTTATTATTATGCGGCCGCAAAAGCCCAAGCGCAGACGCGGTCAGAATTACGCGTTCGCGAATCCTCCGCAGGGGTATTTTTGTCCGAAAATTTCATCTGTGTATAAATAGATCTTTTTGACATATTTAGGTAAAGTTTTGTAGAGCAGAGCACGTGAACGGCTGGTTTTTCCCCTTTTGGGCAATTTTATATTAGATTTACCTTCAAACTTTATATTTTCATCTTGTACTTTTATATTATGGCTTATATTTCATCTTTACCTTTGATTTCTGCTGTATTCATGAGTAACTAGACCTCATAGTTAGGGTGGTGACCCAATCCTAGTGTGGGTATTTAATAGGTCTTGAATTTTAGGACTTGATTGTGTATGGGTTAGTGATATTTAGCCTAATTCATGCTAAAATTGTAGAATTAGTGGTTGCAAATACTGATTCATGCCTTTATTACTTAGGCTCTACTTGAGAAAGAGAGACTAAGTCTAGGAAAATTAGGCTAACAAGGAATTAGGGTGAACTCAAGAGATTGATAGCCCTGATTAAAGGGTTAAACCTAGAGATAGTAATACCCGACTTGAGCCAATTTCATTTGGATTGTACGAACACCCATTTGGGCTTGAGAAAGCCAAATCAGGCAAAGTCACTCAAACTACCGAGAAGTCTAGAGTGAGCATTTATGTGTGATGGTTATATCACGACCCCAATCGTAACAAGATTGTCCTAAATTCTTGACACCCAATAGATACTCACATAGGCGGAAGTCACTACCCTAGTGCCTTTTAACAAAACTTTCACCAAAAACATGTACTTAGCATACACTTGGAATACAATAGTATAAAAATTAGAATAGAATCAATCACAACAATTTTTGGAAGTTCAATTAGAAATAACACGCACATCTAGATTAGTTAGATACCCGACTCCAAACCAAATTAACTCCTTGTGAAAGTCGATCCCGATCTCATCGGGTAAAACTGCATCGACCACTCCTTGCTACTATATAATGGTGTAGGTTTGGCCACGATCATTCTTTCTCAGATGCAGCTGCCCTAACCACGGGCTGAACTGGAACCACAGATTCTGTTACCACGACACCTGGAACCTGACCAACATGAACTCGCTGCTCTGGAGTATGGGCTACAGGTGTCTGGGTTCCTCCCCCAGTTTCTGAAGTAGCTGATGCAGCCGGAATCAACCCCGCCTGAGCCAATGTACCAAACATGCTCAGGAACTATGCTAAGGTCTCCTGAAGTCCGGGGGTAACAGCAGGCACCTCCGGTACCTGTCCCCCGACTGGAACAACTGGCGGCTCCTTAACTGCTGATCTGATAGATACCCTAGTTGCGGCACGTGCTCCTGCTCCTAGTGTCATCGGTAACTACAGCTCGTGTCATCACCATCTGTGAGAGAAAGGAATGATAAAATCTCAAACTTCGAGATCAATAAACTCGCACAATAGGAATGAAGGAAGTGAAACTATCCTAATAGTTCTGTAGCCTCTCGAAAATAAGTATAGATGTCTATGCACCGATCCACAAGACTCTACTAAACTCGCTTATGACTCGTAGCACCTATGAACCTAGAGCTCTGATACCAACTTGTCACGACCCAATTTTCCCTTCGTTGGGTATCGTGATGGCAGCTAGTCTTAGGGATTAGGTAACTCTAAGATTTACTTAATAACAACAATAATTAAATAACATCTAACAATTTTTGAAATAGAAATCTCTATAAAATTTATAACTCCCAAAACCGGTAGTACAAGTCAAAAGCTCTACAGAGTTTGTTATAACTTTCAAAATACAAATGTTTGAAATAAAGTAAACAGTGTGAATAGAAATCAGAATGTGACCCCTAAGCCTGCGAACGCAGCAGCAATTTTACCTTGAGTCTCCACAGCAACAATCCGCATAGCTAGCTAATGATCAACTGACTTTGAAAATACCTGGATCTACACAAAAATGTACAGAAGTGTAGTATGAGTACACCACGGCGGTACCCAGAAAGTATCAAGACTAACCTCAGTGGAGTAGTGACGAGGTACAGTCAAGACACCTACTGGACTAAATAACCTGAACAAGTATAAGTATAGGAACAACAGAGTATGATATCTACATAAGGACTACATGAAATGGCAAATAATACGGTAATTTGAGTAAGAAAGGAAAACAACAACTATCAGCGGAACACCATAGTAATGACATAGAAGAACGAACGGAAACACAGCCTAAATCCGATGAACACAATTAAAAGAAGGGCAGGTAGCAACTAGATGAAAACAACCACTTTCACACCAGGTTTTAGTCAATAATCTCCACGAGGTACCGAACCTCATACTATTCACAACTCACGGGTCCCAATACCTGAACCCTAACACTGGGCATCTCGTGCCCTCATTACACTTCATAACCACACTGATGATTTACGTGCCAAATAGAGCCATTCTCACATAGTAGGCAAGTAACAAGGGGTTGCATCTATACTTAGCAATATCAAGAAAACCTCTTAACCGATAAGAGTGTTCAACTACGTGTATGCTTGTGCAAGTGTCCTAACATGGTTCATGCCAGCTAGTAATATAGGAAAAGAAATGGACAGCACGCAGAAAGTTTTCTCACAACTTTCCACAAGATAAAACTCAAACAGGTAAGTGTACCACTACACAAACATCAACAACAAGAATGCCCCCATGCCATCATAAGTCATCACAAATCAATCCCTAATATAGCACACCTTCCTCGCCACATGTGCAATAATATAGTAAGTACTTGCCTTGTCTTTCCACACGTGCATAACAATGTTCCCACCTTGTCTCGCCACATGTGCAACCCACATATATATATATATATCCCGCCTTGTCACGCCGCATGTGCAATTATCCATAGTAATAATAGCACGGCAGAAACATCGTGCAACCCAATAACACTCGCACGACAGAAACCTCGTGCATCACAATACCAACAACCGCACGGCAGAAACCTCGTGCATCACAACAAAAAGTACAACAGCAAAAATGACAATAATCCAAGGGTACGACAAATAAGTCAACTCAAAGATTCCAGGACTCAAAGAAATTGAGGAACTAATTTACAAGGAGTAGCCACAATCGGGAATGCTAGTCATAATAAGAACAGCTCAACAAGAAAGGAAATACTATGTAACAACGGTCCACAATATACAGCTCGACAACGAGGAAGCTAACACAAATAGAATAATTCCAAATAAGGACAAGTCAACTAAAATATAGGATATCTAACTTTATTTAAGGTTAGGCAATTAGGAAGAGATATAACAAATTCACCTAAGAAGAAGCATCGGAAAGATAACCATAACCTCAATTAAGGCTAAACAATTACAGAAGAGATAATAATAATTTCAAATAAAGATAAGCAGTTAGGGAAAGGATAACATGGCAATAGAAAGGTAACAATTTCAGTTAAGGCAAATATGAATCAAATAAGCAATAAGAGTGAATCATGAAATAATTAATTCTAATTAAGCAGGTAGAGGTGAAACTAGTAATTAAGAAGCGTAATCATAACAAGAACAATTGCATATTCAGTGAATACAAGGGTCTAAGAACCCTAAAAGGACAATTTTCCATAAATAAGCCTGAGCACGTACTCGTCACCTCGCGTACACGGACTACAATTAGCATAGAAGACTCAAATCCTAAGGGGTAGTTCCCCACATGAAGTTTGGCAAGATACTTACCCCAAAGAAGACCGATTGATACTCTAAAATAAACTTCTCGGGTGAAATAACCTCAAATCTAACCAAAATAACTTCAAAGCACAAATAAAACTCATAAGAAACTATCAGGACCATAAAGCCTCAATCTTTATCAAAATCCAAAAATCGACCCAAAAGTCAACCCCCGGGGCCCGCACCTCGGAACCCGATAAATTTTACAAAATCTGAACACCCATTCCAATACGAGTTCAACCATACTAAAATTATCAATTTCCGATACCAATTCATCCCTCAAATTATGATTTTTTATTTTGAAAATTTTCTTCAAAAACCTCCATTTTCCTGAACTCAAAACACATTTTAAATGATACAAATAAAGATACAATCATGGAATATAATACATTCTAGGTGAAGAACATTTACCCAATCGATTTGCTTGAAAATCCCACAAAGAATCGCTAAAAATCGAACTCTACGAGTCAAGATATGATAAAAATGGCCTAACCCTCGATTTGAAGATTTTATATTCTGCCCAGATGATTATGCATCGCGAGAGCGGAGGAAGGATCGCGTTCTCGAAGAAGAAAAATGAGCCTGCCAAGTAGTGCTTCGCGAACGCAAAGACAAGCTCGCGAACGCGGAGAAGAAATAATTACTGCCCTGAATTAGTGCTACGTGAACGCGAACAAACACATGCGATCGCGAATAAGGAAATTGATGGCCCAGGAACTGAGCTACGCGAACGCAAAGAGAGAGGTGCGAACACGAAGGAGGGAAAAGCAGACCTTCGCGATTGCGAATTGAATCACGTGAACGCGAAGAACAATAATTCATTCTCCACAAATTTCACTACGCGAATGCGGAAGAAGTGACGTGAACGCGATTAAGAAAACCAGATGGCAGAAACCAGCAGTCCAAAAATAGAAGAAATTTGGCCTGTAGCCCATCTGAAACACACCCGAGGCCCCCCAGGACCCCGTCTAAACACACAAACAAGTTCTATAACCTAACACGACTAGATAGGGGTCTCAAATCACATCAAACAATGCCGAAAATACAAATCGCACCACGAATCAAACATATGAACTTCAAAAACTTGAATCCTCATTTCGATTTGACTCTTAATCGTCTGGTAACTTAATTCAACCACACACGCAAGTCAATACACATAATATGAAGCTGATCAAGACCTTATGTCGCCGAACGGGACATGAATTCTCAAAATGACCGGCCGGGTCCTTACATCCTCCCCCTCTTAAACAAATATCCGTCCTCAAACGTGCCTAGAATCGCCTCGACGTGTTCAAATCATTGAATGCACATATCCAACATACACCCGAGGGTGACCCCTCATCACCCCAATCCATATAAGCCTAACGACATCATCTCAACTGTAATTTATCCTTCTTACCAAACTAATAAGCCTTAGAGTCAAAATTCTCACTTTTCATTCATCTCCAAAAGACCCGATTCTAAATCCACACGCAGTACCAGTCTCAACCAGCTGCAACAACTCATGCCTCCACCCGGAAAGTACGACCACTCAACATGACACGCCACACATAGGCCCATAATAACATTTCTTATCACAATAGCTGCCTGTAATCAAATCCAGCACCGGCAATTAGCCTCATATCCGTTAGAACCCTATTTCAAAAATCCACAACACTGACAACGATGCAAGAAACATGAAGACCTATTAACTATACACCTGAATCAACAAGTCACAACTAACACCACCGGGCATACACCCCGCAAGCTAAAACTCAAGAAGCACAGAACGAAAAATGACTGAATATGTAAAGAGAAACACATAAGAGAAATATCAAACAAGCCCGACACGCACAACTCTCTATGAGTACCATCCTACAAATCAATTTAAAAAGAAAAATTAAAGTATATGAACAAATCAAAAAGATCTCATCCTGGCATAACTTCCACCGCGGCACGCGGCACGCAACCCAGCTCAAACATATCAAATCACATGAATCGCGAGGTTCTCAACCTCAACTCTAAATCACAAGTCAAATACACATCATACCAATTGAAACCTTCCACTAACTTAATTATGCCAGTAAAATCACCACACTTACTGAACTCTCACCCCTGTAGAGTATCAAATCACAAATCGTAACCAAAATACTCAGGAATCACATCAAAACCTACCATAATGGACAACAGGAATTCACATCTAGCCTCGTAACTTTCAATAATGAATAAAAACAAACGATAGACATGGGCTACCTCTCATAGAATCTCTCAACAAGGCCAAACACATAAACATAATAATAAGTCATGAACTCACACATAGGCGGGACAATAAATAGGGGAACTCACCCTAATAAGCAGAACTGAATCAAAATGCGAATGGTGCCCCTCTGTAACAAATCAAAAAGTATGGCATCATCCGGCGCATCGGCCTCAAGCCTACTATATGAAACACACCAACGGGCCGGGTCGGGCCTCCCCCTCTTGGGCGCCCTCCACTCGCTTGAATACTCTGCTATGACACATTTGTCTGGAGTCTAGGACAATCTATCACCCTGTGGCTAGTATCTCCACATGCGAAGCAACCTCTATGATGATGTGGCTGTGGGAACTATGCAGTACGGGTACTCTGAGACCCATGAGTACCTGAAACACCGTGCGAAGCCGAAGTGCAAGCTGAACTGGTTGACCCGCAAAACCCCTACCATGTCGTACCTTGCCTCCGAAATAACGACCAATGGACCTCTCTAGTCTACGAGACCTCCCTGTCCTCTCTCTCCTGACCCCGCATGACCTCTCCCTCATGGCTCCGTCTATCCTCTCTCTCCTGATCTCACATGCCCTCTACTCAGCGAACGATCCCTACCACCTGCTGAAACTGAACATCCGACTCTAACTCCCGAGCCATGCTGAACCGAATAACATGCTTGAGCCCCTCAATGAATCTACAGACACGCTCTCTAACTATAGCGACCAAAACAGGTGCATATCTGGCCAAATCACTGAATCGAATGGCATACTCTGACATTGACATAGTGCCCTGGCATAGATGCTCAAACTCCGCGCGCCATGCATCCCGAAGGGACTGAGATACAAACTCTCTCAGGAACATCTCTGAAAATGAACCCATGTAAGTGAAGCTGACTCGGCCGGGCTACCCAACTCATATGCCCGCCACCACTGATAAGCCGTTCCACTGAGCTGGAACGTAGTAAAAGCAACCTCGTTCGTCTCCACAATAACCATAGTACGAAGAATGCGGTGAAACTCCTCCAGGAAACCCTAGGCATCATCTTTCACCAATCCACTGAAGTTAGGAAGGTGGTACTTCTTGTAGCTCTCAAGTCTAAGTTATTCTTCCTCAGATGCAGCTGCCCTAACCACTGGCTGAACAGGAACTACAGGTTGTGTCGCCATGACACCTAGAACCAGACGAACATGAACTCGCTACTCTGGAGTATGGGCTGCGGGTGTCTGGGTTCCTCCCCCAGTCTGTGAAGTAGCTAGTGCAGTCGGAATCAACCCCGCCTGAGCCAATGTACCAAACATGCTTAGGAATTGTGCTAAGGTCTCCTGAAGTCCGAGGGTAACAGCAGGCACCTCCAGTACCTGTCCCCCAACAGGAACCCCTGGCGGCTCCTCAACTGCTGATCTGACAAGTGCCCTAGCTGCGGCACGTGCTCCTTGTCGGCCTCTGCTCCTGCTCCTAGTGTCATCGGTAACTGCAGCTCGTGTCCTCACCATCTGTGAGAGAATGGAATGAGAAAAGCTCTAACTTAGAGATCAATAAACTCGCATGATAGGAATGAAGGAACTGAAACTATCCTAATAGTTCTGTAGCCTCTCGAAAATAAGTACAGACGTCTCTGCACCGATCCGTAGGACTCTACTAAACTCGCTTATGACTCGTAGGACCTATGAACCTAGAGCTCTGATGCCAACTTGTCACAGCCCAATTTTCCCTTCGTTGGGTATCGTGATGGCATCTAGTCTTAGGGACTAGGTAAACCTAAGATTTACTTAATAACAACAATAATTAAATAACATCTAACAATTTTTGAAATAGAAATCTCTATAAAATTTATAACTCCCAAAACCGGTAGTACAAGTCAAAAGCTCTACAGAGTTTGTTACAACTTTCAAAATACAACTGTTTGAAATAAAGTAAACAGTGTGAATAGAAATCAGAATGTGACCCCTAAGCCTGCGAACGCAGCAGCAATTTTACCTTGAGTCTCCACAGCAACAATCCGCATAGCTAGCTAATGATCAACTGACTTCGAAAATACCTGGATCTACACAAAAATGTATAGAAGTGTAGTATGAGTACACCACGGCGGTACCCAGCAAGTATCAAGACTAACCTCAGTGGAGTAGTGACGAGGTACAGTCAAGACACCTACTGGACTAAATAACCTGAACAAGTATAAGTATAGGAACAACAGAGTATGATATCTACATAAGGACTACACGAAATGGCAAATAATACGGTAATTTCAGTAAGAAAGGAAAACAACAACTATCAGCGGAACACCATAGTAATGACATAGAAGAACGAACGGAAACACAGCCTAAATCCGATGAACACAATTAAATGAAGGGCAGGTAGCAACTAGATGAAAACAACCACTTTCACACCAGGTTTTAGTCAATAAACTCCACGAGGTACCGAACCTCATACTATTCACAACTCACGGGTCCCAATACCTGAACCCTAACACTGGGCATCTCGTGCCCTCATTACACTTCATAACCACACTGATGATTTACGTGCCAAATAGAGCCATTCTCACATAGTAGGCAAGTAACAAAGGGTTGCATCTATACTTAGCAATATCAAGAAAACCTCTTAACCGATAAGAGTGCTCAACTACGTGTATGCTTGTGCAAGTGTCCTAATATGGTTCATGCCAGCTAGTAAGTATAGGAAAAGAAATGGACAGCACATAAAATATTTTCTCACAACTTTCCACAAGATAAAACTCACACATGTAAGTGTACCACTACACAAACATCAACAACAAGAATGACCCCACGCCATCACAAGTCATCACAAATCAATCCCTGACATAGCACACCTTTCTCGCCACGTGTGCAATAATATAGTAAGTACCTGCCTTGTCTCGCCACATGTGCATAACAATGTTTCCACTTTGTCTCGCTACATGTGCAACCCACACACACACACACACACACACACACACACACATATATATATATATATATATATATATATATATATATATATATATATATATATATATATATATATATATATATATATATCCCGCCTTGTCACGCCGCATGTGCAAATATCAATAGTAACAATAGCACGGTAGAAACATCGTGCAACCCAATAACACTCGCACGGCAGAAACCTCGTGCATCACAACAACAACAACCGCACGGCAGAAACCTCAAGCATCACAACAACAAGTACAATAACAAAAATGACAATAATACATGGGTACGACAAATAAGTTAACTCAGAGATTCCGAAACTCAAAGAAACGGAGGAACTAATTAACAAGGAGTAGCCACAATCGGGAATGCTAGTCATAATAAGAACAGCTCAACAAGAAAGGAAATACTATGTAACAACGGTCCACAATATACAGTTCGACAACGAGGAAGCTAACACAAGTTGAATAATTCCAAATAAGGACAAGTCAACTAAATTATAGGATATCTAACTTCTTTTAAGGTTGGGAAATTAGGAATAGATACAATAAATTCACCTAAGAAGAAGCATCGGAAAGATAACCATAACCTCAATTAAGGCTAAACAATTACAGAAGAGATAGTAATAATTTCAAATAAAGATAAGCATTTAGGGAAAGGATAACATGGCAATAGAAAGGTAACAATTCAGTTAAGGCACATATGAATCAAATAAGCAATAAGAGTGAACCATGAAGCAATTAATTCTAATTAACCAGGTAGACGTGAAACTAGTAATTAAAAAGCGTAATCATAACAAGAACAATTGCATATTCAGTGAATACAAGGGTCTAAGAACCCTAAAAGGCCAATTTTCCACAAATAAGTCCGAGCACATACTCGTCACCTCGCGTAAACGGACTACAATTAGCATAGAAGACTCAAATCCTAAGGAGTAGTTCCCCACATGAAGTTAGGCAAGATACTTACCTCAAAGAAGACAGACCGATACTCTAAACTGAACTTCTCGGGTGAAATGACCTCTGGACGGCTCAATTCTAACCAAAATAACTTCAAAGCACAAATAAAACTCATAAGACACTTTTCTAGACCATAAAGCCTCAATCTCTATCAAAATCTAAAAATCGACCCAAAAGTTGACCACCGGGACCGCACCTCGGAACCCGATAAACTTTACAAAATCCGAACACCCATTGCAATACGAGTTCAACCATACTAAAATTATCAATTTCCGATACCAATTAGTCCCTCAAATCATGATTTTTCATTTTGAAAAGTTTCTTCAAAAACCTCCATTTTCCTGAACTCAAAACACAAATTAAATGATAAAAATAAAGATACAATCATGGAATATAATAAATTCTAGGTGAAGAACACTTACCCAATCAATTTGCTTGAAAAACCCACAAAGAATCGCTCAAAACCGAACTCTACAAGTCAAGATATGATAAAAATAGCCTAACCCTCGATTTGAAGATCTTATATTCTGCCCATATGATTATGCATCGCGAATGCGGAGGAAGGATCGCGTTCGCAAAGAAGAAAAATGAGCCTGCGAAGCAATGCTTCGCGAACGCAAAGACAAGCTCGCGAGAAGAAATAATTATTGCGCTGAATTAGTGCTACGTGATCGCGAACAAACATATGTGATCGCAAATAAGGAAATTGATGGCCTAGGAACTGAGCTACACGAACGCAAAGAGACGGGTGCGAACGCGAAGGAGAGAAAAGAAGACCTTCGCGATCGCGAATGGAATCACGCGAATGTGAAGAACAATAATTTATTCTCCACAAATTGCACTACGCGAATGCGGAAGAAGTGACGCGAACGCAATTAAGGAAACCAGATGGCAGAAACCAACAGTCCAAAAATAGAAGAAATTTGGCCCGTAGCCCATTTGAAACACACCCGAGGCCCCCCGGGACCCCGTCTAAACACAAAAACAAGTTGTATAACCTAACACGGACTCATTCGGGGTCTCAAATCACCTAAAACAATGCCAAATATATAAATCATACCACGAATCGAACTTATGAACTTCCAAAACATCAAACTTCGAAAACTCGTGCCGAAACCAATCAAACCAACCCGGAATGACGTCAAAATTTGCAGGCAAGTCCCAAATGACATAAAGTAGTTGTTCCAACTCTCAGAATTTCATTTCAACCCCGATATTACCAAAGTCAACTATTGGTTAAACCTCTCCACTTTCCAACTTCAACTTTTGTCGAAATGCTTCAAATCATCGTACAGACCTCCAAATCCAAATCCGGACGAGCGCCTAAGTCCAAAATCACCATACTAAGCTGTTGAAATCATCCAAAATCCATTTCGGAGTCGTTTACACAAAAGTGAAATTCCGGTCAACTCTTACCGCTTAAGCTTCCAAAACATGAATCCTCATTCTGATTTGACTCTGAATCATCCGGTAACTGAATTCAACCACGCACATAAGTTAATACACATAATACGAAGCTGATCAAGTCCTTATGCCGCCTAATGGGACTTAAATTTTCAAAACGACCGGCCGGATCGTTACGATAAATTCTCTGGCTTCAACATCATAAAGAGCCTTCCCCGTAGCAAGGAAAGGTCTCCTAAGAATAATCGGCACTTCATAGTCAACCTCAAAATCTAGAATGACAAAATCTGTTGGAAGAATGAATTTATCAACACGAACCAAGACATCTTCAATCACTCCCAAGGGCCTCTTCAGAGTACGATCGGCCATTTGCAATCTCATAGAGGTGGGTCTTGGTTGCCCAATTCCCAAAGTCTTGAAAACTGAATAGGACATCAAATTTATACTTGCCCCAAGATCACAAAGATATTTAGCAAACTCGGCATTTCCAATTGTACAAAGAATCATGAAAGCATCGGGATCCTCCAACTTAGGATCCATTGAATGCACAATTGCACTCACTTGATGAGTGACTTTGATAGTTTTAAAATTCATTGACCCCTTCTTTGTCACGAGATCCTTCATAAACTTGGCATAACCGAGCATTTGTTCCAAAGCTTCAACTAATGGCATATTGATTGAGAGACTCTTCATCAATTTAATGAACATCTTGAATTGATTCTCATCATTTTTCTTGGAAAGTCTTTGAGGGTATGGAGATGGAGGCTTAGGCAATGGTGCCTTAGCCTTTTGCACTATCGGCTCCGGTATGTCAATAATGTGTTCCCTAGACGAGTTCACCTCCTTTTGAGTCTCTTCCACACTATCATCAATATCAATCCGAACTTCATCATTAGGTTGCACAACATTGTTCGGGATCTCTTATTCTCGCACCACTTGCTCATCATCCACAAGTTTCCTTTGACTTGAGGTGGGTGCATTCCCACCTCTTCCACTTCTTGTAATAACGACCATGGTATGCCCTGTGTTGTTTCCACCCTTTGGGTTTAGTACCATGTCACTTTTTGGGGTAATTTTTCAATTTTTTGCTAAAGTCGTAGCTTCATTATTTAAATTAGTTTCTTATAGTTATATTTATATAATATAATTGTTTTGGCTAGATTCGAGCTGATCAGAGTTGGAAAGTCGAGGGAAAGACATTCTTATTGATTGATTGAGCGATATTTGAGGTAAGTGACTTATCTAACCTTGTGTGGGGGAAAGTTCCCTTAGGTTTTGGTACTATTATGGTATTTGAATACGTGAAGGTCGTGTATGTAAGGTAACGAGTGCGTACTCGGGTTATATGTTGAAAAATCTGATTATTGCTGAGTAGTTTTCTTTCAATTCCTTAACTGAGTTGCTCTAGCCTGTGTAGTCAACATATTTAGCCTAATGTCGCATGCCTAAATGTCTTAACTCTTACTTGCAATTTTTGCAACATGCTTAGTTGAATTACCTGCTTCCTTGAGCTTGTATTCATCCTTTAACTGTATGATTTCTTGTTGTAAACTCGTTGTTCCATAGGTTATGAGTTATGTATTTACTTTTGGGACTATGAGACGGTACCTCGGGAGCTCCCTTTGTTGCATATTTACTTTTGGGACTATGAGGTGGTACCTCGGGAGCTTCCCCTGTTGTTTATTTACTTTTGGGAATATGAGGCGGTACCTTGGGAGTGCCTCTGTTGTATATTTATTTTTGGGACTATAAGACGGTACCTCGGGAGCTTCCCATGTTGTGTATTTACTTTTAGGACTACGAGGCGGTACCTCGGGAGCGCCCATGTTTCATATTCACTTTTGGGACTACGAGGCGGTACCTCGGGAGCTTCCCCTATTGTGTGTTTACATTTAGGGCTACGAGGTGGTACTTCAGGGGCGCCCATGTTGTTTACTTTTATTCGTTGTGTTGTTACCTTTCTGTAACTTCTCATTGTTTAAATTCCCTGTCATTTCATTATATTATTATATCTTCTACCTTGTTTCCTTTGTATTCCAGTAGGACCCTGACCTGACCTCATCACTACTCTACCTAGGTTAGATTTAGCACTTACTGGGTACCGTTGTGGTGTACTCTTACTACACTTCTGCACATCGTTTTGTGCAGATTCAGGTACTGCTTACCAGACCGGGTACTAGTGAGCTAGTCGTATGTGGAAACTTCATGGTACATCTGCCAGCGTCTGCAGACCTCGGAGTCCCCCTCTATCCTTACTATGTTGTTTTCTTCCTTATTTTCCTTAGACTCTTATGTATAGAGACACTCAATATTTTCTCTTAGAGCTTGTGACTTATTTATACTAGGTTTTGGGAGTTGTAATTATTTGAATCGTAGTTTTTATATATATTTCATATGTTGAGGCTTGAGTTCAGTTTATATTCTGTAATTCCACATAAATGTTAGGCTTACCTAGTCATGGAGACTAAGTGTAGTCACGACATCCTATGGAGGGAAATTTGGGCTGTGACAAGTTGGTATTAGAGCTCTAGGTTCATAGATGTTATAAGTCATAAGCAGGTTTAGTAGAGTCTCGCGGATCGGTACAGAAACGTCTGTACTTATCTTCGGGAGGCTATGGAACTATTAGGAAAAGCTTCACTTCCTTGATTCCTCATCGTGCGATTTGATTCCTTTGGGGCTTATGCCTTTATTTCCTTCCCACTAAATCTTATGTGACATGAAGCGCTTGTTATCAATTGGGCATCGAAGAGTTGCAGTGGTACTGCATATATAGTGCAAGATATTTTCCTTACGTGTTCGAGTGGGCTATTATCGTCGCCTTGCGGAAGGATGTCTTGTCATTTCAGTTCAATATCTATACTTCTTATGGTTTTGAGGCTATGCACGGATTGTTGTGATATTTATGTGTTATGATCGCACAGTGTTAGTGTAATGGTAGGGTGTTTTTCTATGTGTCGAGGCAGTGAATGACTTAAAAGGAGGACTTCTCGGTGCATGATTTAGAAGTTCGACATTTAATTCCAGCGGAGAAAAGGCAATCGGACTATGGATTTGATTTGAAGCAACATTTTGGCAGTAAAGTATGGAGGAGGACATATCGGGAAGTGTCTCGCGGTGGTTGAATTACTAGCAGGTCAAGTATGAAAAGCAGAGGTCGAGCAGTTACTTAAAGAAGATGGTTGACCCAAATTGAGAGTGGCGGGGTAGCATGTAGATTTTGTGGTAGGATAGCCACATGCCTTGAGAAAGTTCAGAGTGATTTGGGAGTCATGGTGGAAAGTGACTAGGTCTACAGACCTTATTTGAAATAATGGCTATTTTACTAATAAATATTGAATATGGAAGAAAGAAGTTTGCTTGAAATGAAGAGGGGTGTGAAAACTTGATTGCCGTGGGATGCAATATGACTTCGAGTTTGGAATGTATTGTCGGACTTTCAGTTGATGTCAATGGGGAATGAACGGACTTGTACAACTGGTGGATGAGCATGGGCTCAAGAGGGTTTACTAATTTTGTAGTTGTTGTACCCAGTGCATCATCATTGGGAGATGTCGATATGTAATTCCACGGGTAGGCTATCTCCTGTGGGCAGGTCAACGGTTGTGTGATTTTGATGAAGTTTCTACGGAGAGTTCTACTTACTACAAAGCATAAAGTCAAATATGCGATTATGGATGATAATTTGGAATGTTCATGAAAAGTTTAATAAGAAACTACAAGAAATTTGGAGGGTTGACGATGCGAGAGCATGGTAATTGAGAAGGGAAAATCTTTGTGGATTCTAGGTTTATAAATTGTATCTTAAAGCTAAGTGGGGGATCCCCACCGTCTACGTTGGGATCGCGTGGTTGTCTACTGGTGCGGGTTCTGGTTATCGGTGTATTGGTAGGTTATTATGACTAAGAAAATAAATGCATCAGGGGTAATCCGGGAAAGGAATTTGATTGATGTGTGCTCCATTTGGCCTTATTGATTCATGTTTAGGTTTTTGGGAAGACTCAGAGTTTATACTTCTTGTGGAGGTGATGTACAAGGAAAATAATTCAGTAGGTTGCTTCTTTGAGAGGGTGTTCATATGCTAATAGCGCATTGGAGTTTGATTATATTCGGGACCAGATGAGAGTAGGTGACTCCCAAGAACGATCCTAGTAGGTTCAAGAATCTAAGTGCAGGGCCTAAGGATTTTGGGTTCGTTGTGTGGTTAAGGATCGAGTTTTTGCAGTGGATTACGAATGGGACTTGGAATGTTCTATGTTATCATCGGGTATGCGGTGCAGTTGTGGAGGAAAGGAAGAAACAGTTTCGGATTCGCGAAAGGTCCTTCAGAATGGGTGTACCAGTTGGAGATGTTATTGTGTGCATGAGGAGGGTATAAGATGATTTATGGGTATCGAGACGATGTGGTCTCGTGATTTGGGTCACTCGAGGCGAGTGCTAATTGAGTTCATTATATTTTTGAATGGAGTTATTATTGTTTCTAAAGCAAGTCAAGAGTAAATCGGAAGAAGTTGGGTCAGTTAGTAATGGTTTGAATCAGCATGATTGTGGCAATGATCAATTCCTTCGGCGTGTTAGTTATACATGTGGTTTGTAGTTGTATGTTCAGGCTTGGTAGCCACCATAATTTGATTGATTTGGGAGGTAATTAATTCTAATGGCCTTGTTATGTGTAAATGGATCCCGGAAGAGTTATGACGGTTTAGACCACGACTCGAGGTTTGTATTTTCTGCGGTTATGGGAATTCAGTTGCGTGTTGCAATAGTTCTTCTAAAATGAGTTGATTGAAAGGGATTCTAGCCAATAAGTGTTTATTCTACTAGTATTTCAGGGGTTATGACAAATTCTTGTACTCTCACATAGCGGCGGGATAGGTGCAGTGAGCGGCATGGGAATTGGAAGTTGAGGATCAAGGTTGCAGTTCGATGTTGACAAGAATGTCACGAGCTCGGATGAGCAGAGAAGAATTCAGATGTTTAGAGTAAGCTAGCATTTTCTGTAGTGGCACCTGAGAACGGTGTCCGGTGCAAGAAGCTTTGTGTATTGATTTGCGGACCCTTGGTTGGCTTTACAAAATTAGTACGATTGGTGGTGTGGAGGTGCAGACTTTGCTACCTGGTGCGGAAGGTCGTGAGAACGTATCGCACGGTAAAATTGAATAAGTGTGACATATTAGTCACTTGATGGTTAAAGATTGAAACCAACCATGGAGATTATGGTACTATCGTTAATATGGGAGTTTATGCCGGGAAGGCGCTCTATTCCTTTGGTTGTGAACTGTGGGAGTTTGTTCCGGATTGGGACGGATACTCGTGTCATGAATAATTCCATTGGGGATCCTTGAAAGGTTGTATACCCAGTATGGGATGCTCGAAATTGTCTTGGGGTCCGTTAGTGGGTCTAATGTGAATGTGTGCTCTATATCAGGTCGGATGTATTCTTTCGGCATAGCATTGCTTGCGGAGGAGTCTTCGGGCATTGAATGTTATTACCGTCGTCAGGTATTCCATGTAATACTTTATTGTGCTATGTGGGTTATGAGATGACTTGATTATTTGCACATGTGTTGTGATCCCGTGTAGCTTGTGGTGTTATATGAGCAGTATGGATCTCGAGATACAAGTCAGTTATCGCACCTTGTGCTTGGGTTTTGTAGCGTATGGTACTATCCGTCTCCCCATGGTTGTATTTTTGCACTTGACGTGCTTGTGGTCAATATTCGGGTATTTCATAAGAATAAGCATTATGGCTCGATGGGCACTTCCGTATTTATTGTTATGTGTAGATTGGGTGGCACAATGCCACAGGTATGTTGTTTGGGTCGGGTTGCACGCCGCAACAGTGAGATGTTAAGTATGGTTCCCTATACTTATTTCTGTGTATTTTGTTTCTCATTCTCTGAGAAAGGTTCATAGCATCTTTATGGCTATTTTATTCGTTACGCGTGCAGGGTAGTTCTTTTTTCCAGAGTCCATTATTCCTTATGTGTCACATTCGAGTTTGTAGCTTGTTGGAGCAATGCAGGTGGCATATGAGATTTTTGACAGTGTTTCAGATGGCTTATTGCCTGAGCAGCGTGTACTGGGTGAGACGCGATTATTGGACCTGAGATCAGTGCGATCGGAGTTAAGTAGGGTATATTAAAGAAAAGAAAATATTGCTATTCAGTTTAGAATGAGGTAATGATTCTTGTCAGGTGGAGAGACCCACGTGATTTATTTATTTGGTATTTGGTAATGATTTTCTACGCATCTCTTTCATCGTGGCAGCATTGCGAGATTTTGAACAAGGCTTATATGTGTCATGAGGTGTATTGCGGGCATCGGATGTTGGAATTTGTTTCTAAGGCTTGTTAGCTAATGTTATAGGGAGGATCTTCAGTCTAGCTCGATCTAATGTGCTCACATGGGTTGTGGTGGCACGGGTAGGTGCACTAGGTGTTAAACAGTGATTTTAGACAGCCCCGGAGCAGTCCTCAGCATGTTCGAGGACGAACGTATGTTTAAGTGGAGGAGAATGTAATGACCCGATCGGTCGTTTTGATCCCTAGCGCGCCGTTTGGAGGTTTGATGCCTTGAGTATCTTCACTTCATATTTTATGACTTGTACGCCTAGTCGGAATCGAATTTTGGGAAGTTCAAAGTTGATTCAGATGGGAAATTCTAATTTCGAAAGCTTTAAGTTGTAGGAATTGACCGTATGTTGAATTGTGTGAAGACATCTCTGGAATGGAGTTTTGATGGTTCTAATAGATCCGTAGGGTGAGTTTGGTCTTAGGAGCATGCTCGGATGTTGATTTGGAGATCAGTAGTTCATTTTAGCATCAATTGGCGAAAGTTGGAAAATTGGATGATTTTTGGAAAGGTTGACAGGGGGTGGACTTTTTGATATCGGGGTCGGATTCCGATTCCGGAAGTTGTAGCAGGTCTGTAATGTATATTATGACTTGTGTGCAAATTTGAGGTCAATCGGACTTGATTTGATAGGTTTCGGCATCGGATGTAGATGTTTAAAGTTTTAAAGTTCATTAGGCTTGAATCGATGAGCAATTCGTGTTTTTAGCGTTGTTTGATGGGATTTAAAGGCTCGACTAAGTTCGTATAATGTTTTAATACTAGTTGGTATAATTAGTCGAGGTCTCGGGGGCCTCAGGTGGATTTCGGATGGTTAACGGATCAATTTGGACTTGTGAGAATGGCTGAAGGCACCAGTTCTGGTGCAATCGCACCTGTGCAGGATTGACCGCAGGTGCGAGTTCGCAGAAGCGAGCAGGCGATAAAAGATGCGGGGATGATGAGGATGTCCAGTGGCTGCAGGTGTGGCGTGAAGGCCGTAGAAGTGGAGTCGCTTCTGCGGAAGATTGATCGCAGGAGCGGACGAGTGCTTGGGAGGCCTGTCTGCAGAAGCGGACGTGTTTGCGCAGATGCGCACCCACATGAGCGGGCTTTGGACCGCATAAGCGGTTGGCCAGCGGCAGTGACCTTTTGCAAAAGCGGACGAGGGGACGCAGAAGCGCTTCCGCAGATGCGAATGATTGTGCGCAGGTGCGGAGTCTGGGAGTTTAAGTGAACTCCACAGATGCGGAGATTTCACCGCAAAAGCGGTACTGCAAAAGCGAAATCGCTGGGCAGAAAAGCGCCAAGTCCGAGGGTTTGATTTTATTTTCCATTTTTGAACCAAGAGAGCTTGGATTAAGGCGAAATTTCGAGGGATTTTCAGAGTAAACATTTGGGCAACGATTCTTGACTTGTTTTTTATTTATTTCCACTAAAATATCATTTATTCTTCATTTAATTAAGGATTTGGGTTTAGAAATTTGTGAAAAATGTGGAAAATTCCTTAGGCCGAATTTTGAGGTTTTGATTGAGAATTTTGTATCGTATTTGAGTAATTTTGGTATGGGTGAACTCGATATCGAATGGGTGTTCGTATTTTGTGACTTTTACCCGATTCCGAATGTGGGCCCAGGGCGACTTTTTGGGGAAAATTTTCAAATCTTTGCTAAAGTCGTAGCTTCATTATTTAAATTAGTTTCTTATAGTTATATTTATAGTATGTAATTGTTTTGGATAGATTCGAGCCGTTCGGAGTTGGAAAGTCGAGGAAAAGACATTCTTATTGATTGATTGATCGATATTTGAGGTAACTGACTTGTCTAACCTTGTGTGGGGGAAACTCTCCTTAGGTTTTGATACTATTATGGTATTTGAATACGTGAAGGCCGTGTACGTAAGGTGACGAGTACGTACTTGGGTTATATGTTGAAAAATCTGATTCTTGCTGAGTAGTTTTCTTTTAATTCCTTAACTGAGTTGCTCTAGCATGTGTAGTCATCATGTTTAGCCTAATGTCGCATGCCTACATGTATTAACTCTTACTTGCAATTTGTGCAACATGCTTAGTTGAATTACCTACTTCCTTGATCTTGTATTCAGTCTTTAACTGTATGAGTCCTTGCTGTAAACTCATTGTTCCATAGGTTAGTAGTTGTGTATTTACTTTTAGGACTACGAGGCGGTACCTCGAGAGCTCCCCCTATTGCATATTTACTTTTTGGACTATGAGGTTGTACCTTGTTAGCTTCCCCTGTTGTGTATTTACTTTTGGAATTATGAGGCGGTACCTCGGGAGCGCCCCTGTTGCATATTTACTTTTGGGACTACGAGGCGATACCTCGGGAGCTTCCCTTATTGTGTATTTACTTTTGGGACTATGAGGCGGTACCTCGGGAGCGCCTTTGTTGCATATTTACTTTTGGGACTACGAGGTGGTACCTCGGGAGCTTCCCCTGTTGTGTATTTAGATTTGGGACTACGAGGCGGTATCTCAGGAGCGCCCCATGTTATTTACCTTTATTTGTTATGTTGTTAGCTTTCTGTAACTTCTCATTGTTTAAATTCCCCGTCATTTTATTATATTGTTATATCTTCTGCCTTGTTTCCTTTTTATTCCAGTAGAGCCCTGACCTGACCTCATCACTACTCTACCGAGGTTAGGCTTGGCACTTACTGGGTACCATTGCGGTGTACTCATACTACACTTTTGGACATCTTTTTGTGCAGATTCAGGTACTGCTTACCAGATCGGGTACTAGTGAGCTAGTCGTACGTGGAGACTTCAAGGTACATTTGCCAGCGTCTGCAGACCTCGGAGTCCCCCTATCCTTACTATGTTGTTTTCTTCCTTATTTTCCTCAGACTCTGATGTATAGAGACACTCAATATTTTCTCTTAGAGCTTGTGACTTATTTCTACTGAGTTCTGAGAGTTGTAATTATTTGAATCGCAGTTTTTATATATATTTCATATGTTGAGGCTTGAGTTCAGTTTATATTTTGCTATTCTGCACAAATGTTAGGCTTACCTAGTCATATAGACTACGTGTCGTCACGACATCCTACGGAGAAAAATTTGGGTTGTGACAAATTAGTTGATAGAATCCATGTCTCGATTTTTGAGATTAATGATACTTCTTTATGAAAGTTTATAAGTTTTCACGTGTAAACTCGGGTAGTGGATTTTGTATCTAACACATGAAATAAGTTAAGCGAAATTCTAAAGGAAGTGATCAATAAATTAAATTGTCAGTGATTTAATTTGATTGATTAGTATATGAATCTTAACATGGGGAGTTAAATAAGGTTTTATGAAAGAATTTCGAAATTGAACTAAGGTGTGCAATCACGAATTTTTTAGTGGAATAATTCGTAATTTATTATGGTAGAAATTTCCATAATAGGGAGCCTTATTAATTAAATTTTGTGGTCCCTACTGTGCCTAAATAGTAGGAAATAAAGAAAATCTTTCCTTTGTGGAAAAAGAAAACCTAACAGGTTTTGAAAAAGGGTTTTACCCTTAAAAATGTGGCAATATATACCTCATATAGGGCTGGCCGTTTTTTACACACGTTTTTCTTGAAATTTCGCCACCCGAAATTCTCTCTTTCTAGATATTCAAAACATTTTTCTGGAGATCGTGGCCTTACTACTTTGGAACTAAAGACCGTGATTGATCTGTTTTGTTCACGCTTCAAGAGATAACTCGTATAATCTCCATATGTGCTAATTATTTAATTTACACGTGAATATGATACTGAAATTGTTTCTGATGCGATATATAATCCAACAAATACTAGGATAAACTAGCTCCTTTAATATTTAATACTAGGATAGACCAGCTACTGATTTTTAATGCTACGATTGGTCATTAATAGAAAAATTAGTTACCAAAATATTATATTTAATACTAGGAATCTTAGAACTTTGGTATTTGTGACATTGTAATATTCTTGTTCATCTCTAAGCTTTTGAGCGTGACAGCATTTGGACTTTTTCTCTAGTTGTTGTGTTATTCAATTGGTTTTAACGTAGAATGTTAATCTTTGTTGTGCAACTAATTTCTATAGTGAACTAAAAGTCGATCTACGCAAGGTACAATAATAGTAATTTTCCAAAAGGGCCTTCTCTCTTCTACATTTTCTATAGTAATTTTCCAAAAAGGCCTTCACTCTTCTCCATTTTCTTTTATCTATTTTTCCTGGGCCGATGGTCTATCAAAAACAAGTTTTTCATCTTCAAATATTAAATTTAAGAAAAAGAAAACAATTCTTTTTTATTCTCTTTGTTTTCATAAAAGGCATTAGTTGCATTCTATAAAATTTAGGAGTTCGAAATATAAATATTTTGTTATAAATTGAATTGTATTTAAGGTGAATATCTATATTTTATAGGGATTCTAGGCTAAGTCACTTTTTTCCTATAAATATAAGGGTTATATTCCATTGTAAATCATCCCAAAACAATAAAAAATATATCTCTCTACTTTTCTCTGCAATACTCTTTTTCTTCTTTTATTGTTTTATAACACGTTATCAGCATGAGACTATAACCAATTAAGTAGAGGCATCTGTTTTGGTCACCAGGCTTTGGAATACATGCATGGTGCTCAACATGTATATAATATTAAGCATAATGATTATTAATTGTTCCATGAACTTTCTTCGGGAATAAATTCTGGATTGAAGGTAAGTATTTTACCTTATTTTTCTCTTCTAAACTCTTAAAATTTTATAATTTGATTTTAAATACAAGCAAAGACAACAAAGTTTGATTAACTCTAATAGAGTTTGTAAGAAATTATAACTACTCGAAGTGGTAAAATTTCTTTGTCTTGCCATGATCAAATTCATGTATGATTGTGAGCACAAAAAGTGAAAACTCGTCCCCTTGAATTTTCTTCATTCTCATTCCCTTAAGAGAATGTAGTAGCAATATATAATAAGTCTAAAAAAAGATAAAATCATTACCGTGAAGGTATCAATGGATGTGGACGTGGCAATAGACGAAATTATAATCGTCATCATTATGGTAATGAGAATAATAAGGATTCTCAAAATAATCCTTCACTCTGTGAAAGTAATGTTTGTCATCGATTTAACATAGGATTTTGTAAAGCACATATAGATGATTATGGTCCATTCATGATGTGAATGTGATAACATGTGATTTATAAATACATATTTATTCTTGAAAGAATATGAACGTGCTAGTGGTAGTGAATATACCACACTCACCTCTAGAAGAAGGTTTGAGATGAAATAATAAAATAATGTCATTATTATGACATGAATGGTCATTGGTCACGTACCTATTATAAGCCAAAATATTTTGGCAATTTGATTATTAAAGGACAACAGTAATGTAAGAAACAAATCTTACATATAATTTTGACCATGACTATAATGGTATAACTTTCTCTTTAAAAGATATTCACCATATAGATGTTGATGAATATATGGTAGTACAAAATTAATTGAGAGTTATAAAAGAGCCAATTATTACTATCTTTGAGGAATAAAATTGATTATCAATAAGGCATTGTGTTATAGTAAGTCTCAAAGAAACTTATTGAATTTTTAAAGTATTCGCGAAATCGGTTGGTTATATTGAGATTATAAATAATGAGAAGATTTAATATCTTTATATCACTATAACTTTAGCAGGGTAATATGTATATAAAAATTACTCGCTTTATTACCTGATTTGTACTACATAAATAAAGTATGGTGAAATTACAAGACACAATAAACTGGATGTTTATTGATATATAATACCCATGCCATAGTAAACTGGAAATTTAAGTAATAATTGCACATGTCATAATGTAAACCTGAAGTTTACTGATACAGATAATTTTATCAAGCATGGCCTATTGAGCAATCTTGATTTAAGCATGATGTGCAAAATAAATGAGAATTCACATGAGTAAGTGTTGAAGAAGATTCTTCATGAATTCTCATGTGTTGCTTGTTCTCGCGATTATTATACCAACTAAAATTGCGATTGAATCTCTTGAATTCTGGAATTTATCAAGGTGAATATGGGCTCATTCACCTGCCATGCAAACCTTATAAAGATGCATCTATAAGATAGTTACATGTGCGTTTATTATCAACCCGCAACTTGAATGCCAGGTTTCTCGCTCAATAATTTAATTTAGAGCATAATTTCCAGATTTTCTATTCAAGAAAGTTTATTTTGATAAGTTGGTTTACATCACAATGGGTTTAGCAAAATAATTTATTGACCGCCTCCACTTAATAGCTAAACTATTGCTTATGAGAACAAAGTTATCTATATCAGTTTGATATACATTATACATGAAAGTATATTACATTCTTTTCTCATAACTGGTTCAGGGCCAGGAACCAAATAATTTCATCTTATTATTATTGATGTGCGGTGTATATTTTGATTAACATCATAACACACAAAGATGGGTTCCCAAAGTTGAGGAAACAAGCTAGTTTTTCTAACATGAGGGGGAGAGATGATAAATATTTGAGAAAAAGTTACGTGGAATGAATTATCATTTCTACATTTAGATCCTCGAATAAGATAATATGAAGTTCATAAAAAGATAATTCATTTGCAATATATTGCAAAGCATGTCGGACGCATTTGCTGACCCAAAGAAAGTAACTATATTCTCACTCCAAGTGCTCCTATTAGAATAAGTCCTAGAAGGACAAAATCTATGGTATGCATAAAGCGTATAGACATATCAGTTTCAAATAAAATTCTTGATAAAGAAGATGAGCAAATGATCAAAATGATCATAATAAGGAGGCAAGTGATCTATAACATCACACGACATAACATTTCATAAAATCTCAGGAGAGGTTCAGGTACCTGAAAATATAAAATGAAGAGATCTCTATGTTATGTCTTTATGAAAAAAGAAGAAGGTTGGAACTGATATAAAATATTTGTCGACGACATCTATGATAGCGCTAAATATATATATATGAGGATCTTAAGTACGAAGAAATAATTCAAGTTGAATTGGTTTCATATGAAAGGCATGTAGTTTTGGACATGTAGTTCAAACACTCAAATGTATAAAACCAACGGTGTGTGTGCAATCATTTTCATATATCTTATATGTCTGGCATGCCATGAAAACTTGATATGCATCTAAAGTTTATTTACATGGCTTATTTGACTATACTTATATGACAATCCATATGAACGATTTAAAACGTTTATAGCATATACAATTCTTGGAGAAATTCTTGGTCCTGAATTACCACATCCTAAGTGTAATTTGTGCACATATGTATCTTGCTACATGATAATATGATAGCAAAAGTTTTTGCCCCTGTATGATGATATTGAAATGACGATTCCAACAAGATCATATGAAGACAATTCATCTTTATCGGGAATGGTGATTTCATGATGAAACAAATCCGTTCACGTTAATATGGCTAATTTTTTATTATTAAATATCTACCAACGATCTTTTGAAGATGGTGCACAAGATTGGAATGCAAAGGCTCAAAGATGTGAATTGATGCTCTCATCAGGGGGAGTTAATACGCGTTGTACTCTTTTTTCCTTACAAAATTTTGTCCCACTGGGGTTTCCTTGCAAGATTTTTAAAGAGACAACCAAAAGGCGTATTGTTAGATATGTGTACTCTTTTTCCTTCACTAGAAATGGTTTTCACTGGGTTTTATTTTAGTTAAGGTTTTAACGAGGCACATTATCTATTGAATATACATTCAAGGGGGAGTGTTATAAATAGAATTATATTTATGGTGAATATCTATATTTTAGAGAGATTCTAGGGTTTGTTACTTGGTGACGAAGTTACTTTTTCTTTATAAATATAAGGGTTCTATTCCATTGTAAATCATCCCAAATCAATAAAAATTATGTCTCTCTACTTTTTTATGCTACTCTTCTTCTTTTATTATTTTATAACATGTCCTAATTATTATGTATAAAGTGAAATTCAATGTACTTTATTTAGATAAATTAAATTTACGTGTGTAAAATTACATATACAATCACTATAATACAAATTTCTTAAACTAAATAGGAGTAATATTTAAAATTAGTACCCCATTAATGTCTGAATTCTTAAACAGTGTAGCGTCGTTTCTCCTCGTATCAAAACTAAAAAATGGAATTTCGGGAGAACGAAAAGGGGGATAGCTTTTTTAGCTCGTGTTCCAATCCTCTTTCTCTCTCTACCTCGATGGCTTCGCTTCAAGCTCCTTTAAATATTCGCTTTTCACCCCTATCCATTTTCTTCTTCCCTTTTTCTTCGCTTTTTCCATGGCTTCCCTATTTTCTCTCCGAACTTCCAGTTTCCACAATCAGTAAGTTCTCTCTATTGCCCCCCATTTTCTCTTTATATTTACAATTATGTTTACCAAATTCCATTTGTTGAATCCTGAAATCTCTCAGCTAAACTTAAAGAGTCAACGAATTTTTTGCCTCTGGTATTTCTTAATTAAGTAATGTGCTTAGTATCAGATTCATTTCTGAGACGGATATAGAGGGGCAAAATGCGCACAGTTGGGGAATTAATAAAGCATTGTTTAATGGTGGAGTAGATTTGCGGATTTCGTTTTGTTTCACGATAAATTGCTTTGCTTTATCAGTTGTTCTCCGGAATCGATCTTACAATTAAAATGGAGATGAAAAAGGAAACCTTGATATATATATATATATATATATATATATATATATATATATATATATATATATATATATATATATAGCGTCAATTTCTCTTTTGTTCTTTTAGTAAATTAAAAGTAAGGCAATTTATTCAGAGAAACATGATGATGAAAATGTATTAACTAAAATTAGAGTAAATTGACTGGAATAGTGGAGAGGTATGCAGATGTCTAATAAAGTGAAAGACAAGTTCTATAGAACGACATTCATTACCGTACTATATGGCAAGTTCTTAAAAAAGATGCATATGCAATCATACAAGATTGGACGATGAGTCGATGACTAAGGGGACAACCAGACAAGTAGTACATATTGAAAATTAGAATAGGAGAAGATTGGATGAGAGGTGATCAAGTGATTATGATGATTGAGGATATTGAATAGGAGATGAGATAGACCTAAAATCAAAATTGAGAGAAGTTGTTTCATAAGATATACAATCTTGTGAAATCAAGCAAAGAACAAAATCCAGTGCAAGCAATGGTCCATATAGTGGCAACCAGTTGGGATTACGGTTCAAGGTTTAGTTGTTTTACACTTACATCAAGTTCGATGTTTGACAAAAGTGTTTTTTTTTCTTGTTACTGTGTAAGAGACTTATATATCAATGTGGAGATAAGTGTGAGTTATGGAGAAATTTTACTTTTAGAACTCCTCAGTTAGCTCAAAAGATGATTTACTTAGTATTCGCATGAAATAAGTCCAAATAGAGTGGCATGGATATAGTGACTCATGTAGTCAACCCCAACTAGTTTGAGGTGGAGCATAACAGGTTTATTGAAATAATAAGTGCAGTAGGAAAAGATCCAAATGTTTACAACTGAACAAGGAAGGAAAAGTTTTTGGTATTATCATTCTTGTACTAGCTCTATATTTGCATACAATGGTGGTATATCCAAAATGGCAAATGCAAGATTTGATGCTTCGTAGATGGCTGTCCTTCATCCAGTCCTAAGTTATCACTTAATTACCTCAGTTTAGCTGTCTGCACTTTTGTGTTTGAAGGGAGTGCAAATCATTCCACTGAAAAGCTTACTACCGACCTTAGATGAATTTGGCCAGGAAACTTTAAACACCAAAAGGATCCAAACAAGTCTACTAGGTTTAGTTGTTCATAAATAGATGCATTTGCAAAGGTCTAAATTTTTGTGAGAATACACAGGTAGATTATGAAGGTTCTTGAGACCTCTGATTCCTTTTTCAGACATTAAATAAAATTCAATATTGGCTCTTTTGTGCTGCAGAGAAATTGTCCAATCATGGAACTTAGAAAAATCTGTGTGTAAGAGACTATGTGCATCAAATATATATGTGAAAGACCACGATTTTGGCAGTCTAAAATACATCATGCTGCAAGGATATCTTTCTGCATCATTGTCCCAGAAGATATCAATGAAATGCATTACTTCAGCAGCTCTAGGATCAGCGGTAGCTGAAGGCAACCCTGATCAAAACATTATTGAAATGGATCCTTCTGTAGCTAGTTGTAACAAGAATGAGCTGGAATTCAGTCGAGTCAATTGTCTTGTGTGGGTGCTGCATGAATCTGCGAGAAGCTTTTCAGTTGCAGTGCAAACCCTTGAATTGACTAAAAATGGGCCTGAGCTTGCAATGGCATGGGTTGGGGTGGATGTGCATGCCTGGCATAAAAGCATTGCGTATCAGGTATGGAAGTGCAGCCTGCAGTTCCGTAAATAGAGATTTTTGACACACTGCATTTGTTTTTCAGTTTTTAAATTGTGAAGGTTGATATCAGAGTCAATTTTCTATCTTAAACACTTAGCTCATTAATATGATAATTGGCAAGTTTGCGAACTTTGGAAGCTATGCAACAAATAAAAAGCAGATGATGCTACACAGGTAGCAATTTATGCTTTGCTCAAAGCAGCAATAGAAGTGGAAGTGTTTCTTTCTCGTAACCGCAGCAACAATGTTTCTTCTGTTCATGAAATGTAAGTTTGACTATCTTGAACTCTTCATCAAAAAAAAAAAAAGTTTGACTATCTTGAACTTTTCCACACCTTTGTATTATTGTGTAGTTTAAAAATTAAGACTTAAGACTATCAATCTCTCGCTCCCTCAGTTTTTATTTTCTCTTTTGATGATATTCATTGTTTATCATGGAACTCACATCATGAACACCTATGTGTGTGCATGTGTTCTATATTTGGAGAAGGAAACTGCACGACACATTTTGGCGATCTTGTCTTTATTCTTATTTTCATTTTCTTCTCCTTTTTCCTTTCCATCAGCCTATTCCCAATCACCGACTTTCTTGGGGAGCGCATCGAAAGTCAGTTGAATATGAGGAATACAAAGTTGGTGCAGTGGTTTAGAACACTGGAGCTGCCACGGATAGCGGGAATGTTCATTCCTCTATTCAAGAAATGGTCTGTGGATTATGCAGGAAGGTATGTCCTTAAAATTCATTCTTTTCTTATCAGGTTATATTTGCTGTCATCATGATGCAACCAAATGCTCTTTTAAGTTTTTAACAGTAATATGCTGATTGATATCAGGCATGTTCTTTATGTCTCAGTTGCTAAAACATCTTATACAGAATTATTCAGTGGTGTTGCAGGAAATATTTTGGCTATAAGTTGTTGCACTGCAGTGAGGAAGTTAGGTTCAGGGAGAGTTTCTTGTCCTCTGTTTACAGCTTCAATTGAAGATGCACTAGTAGAGCTCATGAACTTGTCACATAGACTTGTTTCGGTTGATAAGTTGCACTATTTAGCAACTGAGGCTGGATTTGAAGAAGACTTCTTGTTTCATTTTGGTAGAAAGGTTCTACCAAGTAACAGTATTGAAGATGTAGAATTTTGGATAGGATTGGTTCAAAGAAAACTCAGTAATGCATTCCACAGAGAAAATGTGATTACAGACGAGCATACTTTTCACGGGAAGGTTAGCGTTTACTAATTGATTGGAGGCAATTAATGTTGTGAACTATCTCCTTCTTACTCTTGCATAAGAACTGCGGAATACCTACAAACTTATGATATCTCACTGTAACTCCCTTATAAAACTATGTTTCAGTTTTGAAATTCAGAGAAAGAAGGATACGTCTATGATTCTTATTCTCTCTGTTATGTGCACTTGTTATAAGAAATTTTGTCTTTAATGTTAAAGAAACGTTATATTGCAACTGGTTAACGGATAAACTTCTTCTCCCTATATCTATAATTTCTATAAAACATATTGATGATAGCAACAATAACAATAATTATGAAATAGTTAGTTAGAAGACTTAAAGGTTTCCCCTGCCTAAAAAGATAATGAAGATTCTTCGACAATTTGGATGCATCAGTTAATTATGAAGTTGATAAAATAAGTTATATATTGAACTGATTGTAGTTTCGAG
This sequence comes from Nicotiana tomentosiformis, assembly GCF_000390325.3. Classification (NCBI taxonomy): domain Eukaryota; kingdom Viridiplantae; phylum Streptophyta; class Magnoliopsida; order Solanales; family Solanaceae; genus Nicotiana; species Nicotiana tomentosiformis. The sequence goes on from NC_090817.1 coordinate 130,090,119, forward strand.
GTCTGACAGGTTCAGGAAAATAGTTTAGCTACCCTGGGGCTTTTTGCATATTTGGGAAGAGAGACAAGATTGTTCCTCTCAGAAATGGGTGTAAAGGATCTTGATGAGCAAACTAAAGATTTTCTGAGGTATCTACAATAGAGAGCCTATTTACTTTCCCCTACTCTAGTCAGTGTGGTTTGTTCATTTGATTGATATTGGACAGTTTTTGTGCTTTCTCCCTGCAGTTACTTAGAATGCGGTAGCCTTCTTATGCATCCTGAATTCTCCACTCTGTCCGAGTATCAGCTCTTCATGGAGGTTAGTACTTATATTAATTTGGAAGACAAAGGAAATAAACAATTGATTAGAACAATTCTCGCAGGTAGTAGCGAATGAAATTGGATGGCTCGACTTTTATGCTGCATCTGCTACCAAGTTTTGTGACAAAAGAAGATCCAAACAACATCCAATTCAAGCAGAGAAAGAAATAATCTTGTACACTGTTTTAACTGTATGCTATGATATTATAGCTGGATTTGCTCACTATAGCAACTCTGCGCAGCAGCCATTAGATGCAGATTTACTGGACTTCTTGCTTCAGAGGTATCAAATCATTCTGAGAATGCACTGTTGGAAAGTCTAAATGTAGCTCACTTTTTAGCTGATTTCCATCAATCTCTTTAGTCAGAGTCTGCTTTCTGGATGCCTGGAGGACTACTGGGCAGCTTATGATAGAACAGGGTATGTTGCCTTTAACGGATAAGAGAAGATACCTTCTGTTGATACAACATTCCAATAATGTGTTGTCTATCTCTCTCGAGCAGAGAACTGCAAAAAATTGCTGAAAGAAGTGCATCTGATCCAGCAGCATCTTTGATTGTTAAAGGTGGCATGAGTTCATCCATCATATTGGAAGTGAAGGAGAAGCCAACTGAGTTGATAAAAATGGAAAATCATCAATATGGATCTAGATTGAATCAGATACAGGTACCAGATTGAATAAATAGGGACTGCTATACTGAGTTTATCCTTAAATAAACCATCAAGATAGTAGTTTATGAAGCCCTTTACAGAATTTTCATTTCTCTTATCGAATGTCAGGCCACCAGCTCCGGTGTGATGGACCCTTTGATGTTGGTGGAGTTGGATTGCTCTACTGCACCAAAAACACGTCAAAATTTTCTAACAAAATCTACGACCAAGCTGATATCTGCAAGTACGGTAAGTTACTCCAGTTATTCATATCAAATCAAAAGAGTATGCTCTACAGTTGTTAACTTTGTATTGCATTGTGCTAGGATATCTGGATGGGTACTGAATTGCTCTTTACGGACATATCAGATGCTTTGAGCCTACTTATAAAGCAGTTGAAAGGCCGCCAACTAACAAAAAGGGAGGGAAAGAAAATGAAGAGAACGCTGGGTGATATTGCTAACCTTGTGCCCATAACCATCTTAATGCTACTTCCTGTAAGCATCAACTATATGAAACAATGGATTTCCGTCTGTCTGCTCAAAGCTTCATTTTTTTGGCTGAATGAACTGGTCTTCTAGTCCACTGCATGCTATATGCTAGAAATGGTTTAGGGCCTATAGTAATTTCACAGATGTCAGAGATGATATGACCATGTTTAAGGGACTAAAAAATAAGCATGATAAAATCTTTTTATAAGGCATTGAGTCGGAAAATGTGCCATGTCTATCTTGGTCCCAAGATTACTAAAAACTTCCTACTTTTTTGTCTTCTACGGTATTGTATTAATGGAAGTGTATTGATTCTAATAGTTGCTGTACAACAAACTTCCTTCACGAACAACTTTCATCTAGTTTCAGGATGTCAATGTGAACAATATTTCTTCCCTATTGTTCTCACAAAGAGCTTCTCAAAGATTCACTTTGATAAATCTAACAGGTTTCTGCCGTAGGTCATGCAGCCATGCTAGCCGCGATCAAGAAATATGTCCCGAGCTTGGTAACTGTAATCTATCATTCTACACATTATTCCTCCTGCTGTTATGTGCTTATATATTTTTTTTTGTGTTCCCAGATTCCTTCTCCTTATTCTTCCGAAAGGCTTGATCTAATTAAACAATTAAAGAGAACGAAGAAGAAGAAGGAAATCCAAGCCCGGAGCAGCAGTGACGACCCTTCTTTTAAAGCTGTAAAGTGAATGAAAGCTGTGGGAAACAACTTTAGTATCATGGTTTTGGTTCGGCTCAACTTTCTGTAAAGTGGCAAGTCGAGTTGCATATACCTCATTGTAGCCAATGCAAGAAACTGGCTATTAGGGGAAACTGAAAGAATACTTCGTTCAAAAGCACCTTTACACACAAATCCTGCTAAATTTAGTTCTAGAGAAAGCAACTTTGATCAAGTGTATTTGGTTAGGCATTATCTGACAATTGTTCATATTGGCCATGGTTTAAAATGAAGCTTTCTGAGTTTCAAGGATTCATTTTTGTCCGCAATATTTTGATGTGTACACTGACTGACAAATAAAAAAAACTCGTACGCTAGAAGGAGGGCTTGAACCTCCGACCTTGTGGTTAACAGCCACACGCTCTAACCAACTGAGCTATTCCAGCCTGTCGGAATTAGCGAGCATTAAATAATTTTGATTTCTAAAATAAGGAATATTTTTTCAAAGGCAACAAATATTTATTAAACAACCTAGTCAAAACAAAGTTACATCAGGAAAATATCTTTATTCTGGATTTATTAAACAATATGTTTTTTTTCAATTCGCTTTAGCATTGACAAGGTCAAGTGAGCCATAGGTGTTAATTCATAGAGAATCAAACTAATTAACGAATATCTTCGTTTTTCTTCTTTTATTTGTTTCAAATTACAATGTATTTATTACTGAATTTGTAGGATGCTTTGCTCAATTTCCATAACGATCTTTTTTTGGGGGGGTGGGGTGGGGGAGGGGGGCGCTAGCAAATAGATATCTGATTGCATATATAATTTTGGTGGAAGTTGCTAATGGAGCAGTAAAAAAGGCTAAAAGGATAAAATTGTATAGTGCCCCAAAAGCTTAAGTTCTAATAATTGCCCCTTCTATATTAACTAGCAGGTTATGCCCGGGCTAAGCCCGGGCCCGACGACTATGTGAGTAATTAATTTGTATCTAAATTTATAATTTGGTTTAATTATTTCTTCGTCAATTCTCAACGGCAACACTATCTTGATATTATTTAACAACAATTAAGCCTTTTAAAAGAGCCTTAAAGTATATTCATCAAATAGTATGGGCCAACCTAAATGGTGGATAGCCTCTATGTTATCTGATTTTTAAATTTTTGTGCTAAGATTATTTCACATATATATTTTTATCTCATGTCCCTGGGACCCAGTTAATCAAATAAATATTATAATAAAGTTATAATTAACTTAAGCTTGTAATAAAATAGAGTGCATACCTTTTGAACTTGAGATTTTATTTGTGCTGAAGGCAGAAGTTATATGTAATGGGAATTGAGCAGCCTTTGAGCATAGCTTTGAAGTCTATGACATGCATCTCTCTTAGATTATTTTTAGTCAGTAACTTTATCCTTTTCAATTGGGTATGATCAGGTGTGGAGGTTGTGATAACTTATTCAAGAATTGTTTTTTAGCATCCTTCTTTGTACTGATTTTGTCAAACCTAAAATATTTTCCGTCTATCCAATATCTTGTAATTTCTAGGGAGCCCATGGAGCTCCTTTTCTAGCTATTTATTATCGACCTCTCCCGCTATTTACTATCGAATTTGCTATTTCCTTGACTAATATAAAATATATATACATTCAAATATAGTAATTCAATTTTTATATTATAATATAAAGAACAATTATTAATGTATATGCTATTATGGAGTATATATTTTGACACTTTCACGGATATTTCATCCAACTCGTAAAATTTATTTTCTACTCTTATTTAAAAAATAATGTTTCTATTTGCATTCTAGTACTATTAACATGTTCGTTTGATTAGTTTACTTAATTTCATTTATATAAATGTTAGTAGTAGTACGCCATCTCCCCTCTAACCCCTCACCATCTTCAAAAAAAAAAATATGTTAGTAGTACCTTTTTGTAAAGTATATTGATCTCCCCTTTCCTTTTTAAGATTTCGACTCTAACCCGTATTCTAACAATATGGGTTTTGTAGTAATTCGTTTGTCCTTTTTAATCCTGCAATGCTAAAATTAGTATTCGTGAATAACAATATGGGTTTTGTAGTAATTCGTTTATAACGAATTTCGGTACATATTCTTACAACATAATGCCCTTCGGGCTAAAAAAATACTGGAGCCACTTATCAATGGCTCATGAATAAAATGTTCGAAAAACAAATAGGAAAGACTATGGAAGTATATATAGACGATATGCTCGTTAAGTCTTTGAATGCAGGCGACCACCTGAAGCATTTGTAAGAAACATTTGACATCCTCAGGGAGCATAATATGAAGCTTAACCCCGAGAAGTGTGCGTCCAGGGTCAGTTCGGGTAAGTTCCTAAGATTCCTAGTCTCACAAAGGGGAATTAAGGTAAATCCTGATAAAATCAAGGCCATAAAGGACATCCCGGATCAATTGTCTAATGTAAAGGAAGTCTAGAGGCTCACAGGAAGATTGGCAGCTTTGAGCAGGTTCATTTCTCGTTCATCGGAAAAATGTCATCATTTTTTCGCACTACTCAAAAAGAAAAATAATTTCGAATGGACACCAGAGTGTCGGCAAACCTTGAAGGAGTTGAAAAAAATATTTGTCAAGCCCTCCGTTGCTCTCAAAACTAAAAGAAGGTGAAACGTTGCTAGTCTACCTCGCGATTTCAGAAGTCGTGGTAAGTGTAGTTTTAGTCCGAGAGGACGAAGGTACACAATCTCCCATTTATCACGTTAGCAAAATTTTAACGGGAGCAGAAACTCGCTACCCACATCTGGAAAAGCTGGCCTTAGCTCTCGTAGTCGCCACTCGAAAGTTGAGGCCCCAATTCCAATGTCACCTGATAGCTGTGGTGATTACTTTCCCTCTGAGGAATATCCTCCATAAACCCGAGCTCTCGGGTAGATTGGCCAAATGGGCCAACGAAATTAGCGAGTTCGATATAGAATATAAATCGAGGATTACAATTAAGTCTCAAGTCTTGGCTGACTTTGTGGCCGATTTCAGTCTGGGACTATTGCCTCTGGCAGCCAAAGAGACAATAATGGTGTTAGAACCGATATCAGGAGTTTGGACCTTATTTGAGAACGGAGCTTCAAACGTAAAAGGGTCCAGGCTCGGAATAGTCTTGATCACGCCTTCAGGGGAAACTTTAAGGCAAGTCATCAGAACGATTCCTTTAACTAACAATGAAGCAGAGTACGAAACTTTGATTGCAGGGCTTGAATTGGCCCGGGGACTTGACTCTAAAGTCATCGAAATCAAATGTGATTCGCAGTTGGCGGTGAATCAGGTCTACGGAGTTTTTGACACCAAAGAAGAGCGTATGCAACAATACGTGGTAAAAGTTCAGGCTTTATTGGCACGATTCCAAGAGTGGTCAATTACTCATATACCGAGGGAAGACAACGCGGAAGCAGATGCGCAAATTTGGACTCATCGACAGAAATCCAGGGATCGGAATCATGTATGGTAGTACAACTGATGAACTCAGTCTTGGACTCATCAGCTCTGTTATTCCATCTACATTCTAAGGTTAAGTATTTTATATTTTTACTGTTATTTTATTATCTTTTGAATCAAATTAACTCATTTGTCTAGAAAATACGAACAAATTCAATTGTACCGTTTTACGGGTAAACAGCTTGACTCGAGCTCAGACAACTCACATGACGAATGGATCATGCTGTAAGAAGTGTTTATTTGGCAAGATGATCAATCATTAAGCCAAAAGTCAACAGTTATTGACAAAATAAAACTGGCATTATATACCCTTTAATAACGATTAGCATCGATCTGTTTGTTGGATTATTAATCACACTTTGTTTTCATTACCAAACGTGAATTCGGGAAAGTCTAAATTAAGAGACACTTTCTCCAAAAGCTAAAAGTTACTACTGTATCACGAATATCAATACATTTAACTAATATGCAAATTATTTGCTTTTATTTTGTAAGTTACTAAATTCACTTAGAGTCAATTTAACATTTTACTAATGTGCACTTACGTGGTGTAAAGAAGTGTAGTTTAAGCTTATTTGCCAAGTTACTTATTGGTGGTTACATGTAACTATCCAATAGTATAAGTTAAATACTCTTGTCGAGTTACGTACTTGTTATAAAAAGATTATATCATTATTAAATAAAAATTAAACTCAATTTCAGAAGCACAACAATATAAATGAATGACTGCAATCACATCAAATCTCATGCATCTTTCGATCATTTCATCAAAGTTGAATCTCTACAAAGGTTCGAAAGGAAGAAGAAAAACAATACAAAATGTAAATAGGAAAAAAGAAAGAATAAGCAATATGTTAATTGCTTGTCTTTCTTTTTATTACAAATGGCAAATGGGATTCACGACACAATCAAATTCAAACAATTTTTTAGAATTCACTAACGAGAGGGGCGTGGTCGTAGTTCATGAACACATTGCTGTAAGTTAAACCAGCCAAACCACCACCAACTAGTGGTCCAACCCAGTAAATCCAGTTTCCGGCGAAGTTGCCACTGGCCACTGCTGGACCGAAAGAGCGGGCCGGGTTCATTGAACCGCCGGAGAATGGACCGGCAGCCAAGATGTTAGCACCAACAATGAAACCAATGGCAATGGGTGCAATTGTACCCAATGTTCCCTTCTTTGGGTCAACTGCTGTTGCGAACACTGTGTATACCAATGCAAATGTGATAATAATTTCCATTACAACTCCTTCGGTTGCTCCTACTCCAGCTGCCACACCGTGGATTGGAACAGCCTGAAATTTTGATTTAACCATAAATATCAAATTCTGTTACATAAAATGGCAATTAGGATATAAATATTGGACTAAAACGGCTTAAAAATACTCTTAATATGGCATGATATTGTCCATTTTAGACCAACCTCGCATGATTTCCCCAAAATGCCTCACATCACTAAGAGTATCCAACTTCTTATTATAAGCATTATTTATAATAATTTGGCTATTTTTTTTCAAAAACATTTGAAAACAATATTTATTCATGGAATTTGATCAGTTTTCGAAATTGAAAACTTTTTTCAAATTCCCAAAAATTGGTCTAAGACATTTTTTGGGTGAAATTTTTTTTTTCACTCACAAACTTCAATTTTTAAAAATTATTTTCAACACAACTTCAAAAACTTTTTTTTCAAGTTTTAACCAAATCTATATATCTAAGCTAGCTAAGTATATTTTAAGAAATACTATATGCTTAGAAGGACTTACCAATCCTCCTGTGACAAATTTGAGGAGGTAGGAAGCAGCAATGGCGCCCAAAAGCTGAGCAATCCAGTAGAACAAGCCCGTAATAATGGTGATTTGGCCGCCTAGAGCTAAACCAAAAGTAACAGCTGGGTTAACGTGACCCCCAGAGATGTTAGCGGCAATAGCAACGGCCACGAACAGAGCCAATCCATGGCAAACTGCAACTGCTACTAGCCCCGCCGGATCAAGAGCAGCATCTGCTGTCAACTTGTCTGCATTTTTATGTAGAATAACAATCAAAATCAAAATACCCAAACGAGTAGCGTAGATTTACCAGCTATAACTAGTTACTTACCATATCAGGGTATTATGTATATAATAGGTGTTGTAAAAGCTCTCCATCTATCTATAGCAACATCATTATATAACATTCATTCACTTTAAAAATCAAGCTTTTTATGAAATCAATTTTTATGTTATGTTATAATATATATTCGCTATAATACTACTTTGTTATAATATCCAAAAAAAAATCGGAACAAATAAGGATGTTATACAGAGAGGTTTGACGGTATATATTTTTTTGTTAATTTACATGTTAATTGCTAGCTCTATGCATGGTATCATTATGACTTAAAAGTGAGCGTTACTTTCTCGTTAAGAAACTTTACGTACCAATATTAACAAAAAAAATATTTCAGCGTAAACAAAACTACGTAACGTATTTGAGCTCATTAGTATGTATTAGTAGTAATAAATTATTCCCTCCGTTCCAAATTAGACGAGGTACTTTCCTTTTTAGTCTGTTCCAAAATAAATGACATAATTTTAAATTTAGAAATAATTCAACTTTAAACTCTTCATTTTACTCATTTTACCCTTAATACGAAACTTTTATAATCACACAAATGTTATTGCCCCACAAAGCTTTTACCTCTTAAGCATTTAAGACCACAAGTTTTAAAAATATTCTTTTTTTTCTTAAACTTTGTGCCGAGTCAAACTATCTCATCTAAATTGAAGCGGAGCGAGTAATATAAATGAACGAAATAAAGAGAGTTACTAACTGTAGGCAATGGCGGAACCAACTCCGGCGAAGACGAAAAGCAAGGTAGAGATAAATTCAGCAACATAGGCCTTAATAGACCCTGAGCTAACTGAATCGTCAAAACGTCCAAAAGCTATGCAAGGCATTTTCAGAGAATAATAATTTCTTCTATGAAGCAAATTAATAGACAGATAGCAGATAAAGCTTTTGGATGACTTGAAGAGCCCTTTTGTCACCCTATATATACTGAAAATATTACAATAAAATATGGTGTCAATTAATGCACTTCTTGAGTTTTCCCCTGTAGTATGCTGTAGGGTGGTACGAGCATCTTTTTGTTATTAGGGAAATACATAAGAATACACATGAACATGCTTATCCAATGCTGATGTTTGTTACAAAACTTAGCTGTCAATAACATGCTTTTATGGAAATGTCTCGAAGCTCGTAAATAATCATCCATGTGATCCCATCAATAAGACATTTTGGGTGGGTGGGCCGAGGAAAAATATATATTTTTTGCTGTTTCATAAAATAATAATCGATAAAATATATATATTTTTGTATATATATATTTTGACAGGCAAATTAATGCAATTAGTTTTAATCGACTTAAAATAGAAAAGTATTTTTAGTCGGTCATATATATATATATAAAAATGGGTCTTGCTAACATGTACCATAGTACATGAAAGTAGTATCTTAGAGTTGTACCTGCTTTTAAATTCTCAAAATATCCTTTACCATCTTTTTAATAATGAGGACGTTTTTGTCTATACACTTATACCAATGTAAATTTTCATCACGTGACCTCTCTATTCCTTCTTTTCCGACAATTTCATTCCGCAGAATTGTTCTTGTCGATTATTTTTTCGACGAATTCCTTGTCCCAGTTTCTCCAGCGAACTCCTCATGTTTCCTCTTTTCTTCTGCCATTCCTTTTGCTTTCCTTCTGGGTCGGCTTCATTTTCGGACAAGTAGTGGAAGCCTGAAACTTTGAATCTTTTTTTATTTGTTCGTTTTCCATGATTCATTGCTTACAGTAGTCCTTGAAATAATCACAAAAATATGCAATTGGTAATGACCCAAGATAATGATTCATATTATTGCTATGCTCATGATTAATTTAGAATTTGATTTAGCCGGAAACAGGGGATAATAAAGTTCCCACGGGAGAGAGATCTGAAAAGTAAAGGGATCTTTACAAATAGCCGGTCATATTCATTATTTTACTTTTTCTAGCCATATACATAAATTATATATAATTATACATATATAATACGTATATTATACGTCCATATCAGCTATTTTTAATTTAAGTGATTGAATGAGCGGCTATTTGAGTTAATTCTTCAAAAGTAAAAGAGAGTAACAAAAGGGGAGAATTGAAGGAGATTGTTTGGCTTAAATGTACAAAAATATCCCTGAAACAATAAAATGATAAATGCAACTTAAAGGGTAAATTCTAGAATTTAAAAATGGGTACAATGCTAACATACTACCTTCATATATATATATATATATATATATATATATATATATATATATATATATATATATATATGTGTGTGTGTGTGTGTGTGTGTGTGTGTGTGTGTGTAACTTTTATAAACATTCTAGTTTCAAGATACGTGTGTTGCACGTGAAAACCATGTCTCTTAATAAAAGAATTATATACAATAAGTATAAACTATATATAATAGAAAAACGTCCAAATAAATAAGGGTGGGTATAGTTTGGCAAACCCCAAATCCAAATCGAAATCTGAATTCTTTGGATTTTTGGTTTGGATTTTCGGATTATGAATTGGATTTTGGATTTAATTTTTAAATTTTTTGGATTTTGGATTGGATATTCGATTTGGTACTTTGAACTTTTGGATATCCAAAAATCTGAAATTCTTATACTTTATATTTAGTCCATTATCCATATGTCAATAGTAATAAGTTCAATACCTTAGATATTATCTCATATATTCAATATTAATTACTAAGTTACTATGAGCATATTTTCTATTTGGACATGATTTTACTATTTCTACGTCTTATCGGACGTATTAATGCCTATCTTGTATTTTTTATAATAATTTCATTACTTGAATACTTTATTTGGATGATTACAGTGAGAATGAGGAACTTTTCAGGCAATTTAATACGGGTACTTCATTTGGATATTTATTTTTGTAAAAAGAAGAAACATCTCAACTTATAAGCTCAAAATCGAAAATCCAAAATTGTGATGACCCAAAGTGTCATCTTTAAATTTAATAAGTAAGTCTGTGTTCTAAGACCTCGAAAAGCAGTATTTATCATTCCTCGATTTGCATGCGCAGTCCGTATAATTTTTCGGAAAGTTTTTGTGTGAAAAATGGATTAAAATATGAAATAGAGCTTTAAAACTCAACTGAGTTGACTTTGGTCAACATTTTGAGCAAACGGACTAGGATCAGTATTTTGATAGTTCCAATATGTCTGTATCGTGATTTGGGACTTGGGCATATGCTCAGAATCGAATTCCGAGGCCCCTAGCCCGAGATATGAAATTTTGATGAAAAATTAAAAGTTTGAAAGCTTAATGATTTTTAAGAATTTACTGATGTTGGATTTATTGATACCGGGTTCGTATTTTGGTTTCGGACTCCGGTATAGGTCCACTATAATATTTATGACTTGTCTGTCAAATTTGGTGAGAAACAGAGTTGATTTGCCGTGATTCGGACGCCCAGTTATGAAAATATAAGTTTTAAAGTTTTCTTAAAAATTTTCTTTGATTTGGTGTCCGATTCGTAGTTCTAGGTGTTATTTTGGCAAGTTCGTATGATATTTTAGGACTTGGGTGCATGTTTGGTTTGGAGCTCCGAGGGCTCGGGTGAGTTTCGGATAGGCTACGAGATGATTTTGAACTTAGAAAATATGGTTTTCTACAACTGGTAATTCCTTCATCGCGTTCGCGAAGGTACTCTCGCAAACGCGAAGAGCAAATTGGACGGACGCATCGCGATAGAGGGAACGCTTTCGCGAAGGGTCGAGGTGCAAAGCTTCACGTTCGCGATTGAAGCCTCGCGTTCGCGAAGGGTAAAATTTGGGTAGCACAAAATTGTGGCACTGACCGCGTTCGCGAAGGGTAAAAATTCGAGAAACAAAACTTAAGTTCTAGAAAATGGGATTCATCCCATTTTCAACCATTTCCAATTTTTGAGCACGGGTAAGGCGATTCTTGGGCGATTTTTACGGGAAAACATTGGGGTAAGTGTTCCTTATCCTATATTGATTATATTTCATGATTCCATACTTATTTATATCATGAATCCGTGAAATTTTGGGAGAAAAATCAGATATTTTATAAAATCTTCCAAAAATAAATATTTAAGATTTGAAGGTCCATTTAACATCGGAATTGGATAATTTTTGTACGGTTGAACTCGTATCGGAACGGGTGTTCGGATTTCGTAAGTTTTTCAGGGATTTGAGACGTGGGTCCCACTATCGAATATTAAAATAAATTTCGGATTTTTATCCGAAAAATTAGTAAATTCATATGGAATTAATTCCTATGATTTGTATTGAGTATATCGAATTGTTTGTGAATAGATTTGACGCTTTTAGAGACAAATTCAAAAGGAAAAGCTGTGGTCGAGTAATTGATTGGAATTTGCAAAGCGAGGTAAGTGTCGTGGTTAACCTTGACTTGAAGGAATAGAACCCTTAAATTATTTGTTATGAGAAATGTATGTGAACGACGTATAGACGAGGTGACGAGTGTCTATACATCGTCAATTTAATTGTTTGCATAATTATTTGAAAATCCTAAATTTGTTTTAATACACGAATTAATTGTTATGATAATTAATTTTCTCCTATTCTTTGTCAAATATAAATTCTTGAATTCCTGCAATAATTGCTACATGCTGATTTGATTTATGTGCATTAATTACTACTTGACATTTAGCATATTAAATAGTAAGTTACCTATTTTCTCCACGATTTTCATAATAAATTGCTATTTGTCATTGTTTATTTTATAATTAAATCACAATTATTGTATGCTTGTTGTTTTAAAATTTTATATTAATTATTGTATTTATTGCGAAAATTTCTTCTATAAGAATTGGTAAATGGATATATTGGAGGAGCTTGTTGTACACCGCAACAGAATTGATTCAAATGAATATATTGGGGGATCGGGTTGCACACCGCAACAGACTTATTAAAAGTCCATATTGGGGGATCGGGTTACACGTCACAACAAACTTATTAAAAGTCTATATTGGGGGATCGGGTTGCACGCCGCAACAGACTTGTTTAAAAGTCCATATTGGGGGATCAGGTTACTCGCCACAACAGACTTATTTAAAAGTCTATATATATACTTGATTAAAATAAATATATGGGAGGATTGAAAATAAATATGTTGTGGGAGCGGGTTGCACGTTACAACGAAAATTAATGGAAATAATAATTAGTTATGACTGCTGAATTGGTTTCAACTGTTAAAATGAGTTACATGATTTATTTCCATTATTGTTGTTATTACTATTATTGCGCACAGGTTATTGTAAGTGACATGATTACTCGGCACTTACCAGTACATGGGGTCCGTTGTACTGATACTACACTCTGCACTTCTTGTGCAGATTTCGAAGTGCAGATTTCAGAGTTGGTCCCAGCGGCGTACCATAGACTTGCTCGGATTTCAGCTATTCAGAGGAGACTTGAGGTATAACTACACAGCATCCGCAGTTCTGAAGTCCCCGTCTACCTTATTTTAGCTGTGTGTTTCTTTTCAGACAGCTTTATTTTATTCAGACCTGTATTTGTATTATTCTAGAAGCTCGTACACTTGTGACATAAATTTTGGGATGATATTTAGACACCGTTATTTTATGGATTATTCACTACATTTTAGACTTTACTTCCGCTTTTAATTCTTTGTTATAATAAATTTAAAAATTATTTTAAAATGGATAATACTATTCTAACGTTGGCTTTCCTAGCAAGTGAAATGTTAGGCGCCATCACGGTCCCGAAGGTGGAAATTTCAGATCGTGACAGTTGGTATCAGAGCACTAGGTTACATAGGTCTCACGAGTCACGAGTAAGCTTAGTAGAGTCTGAAGGATCGGTACGGAGACGTCTGTAATTATATCTCACAGGCTACGAAGTTTAGGAATAATAACACTTCTTTCTTATTCTGTTGTGCGATTTATTTCTATCATCGATGATTGAACCATTCTACTCTTATTCTCTCGCAGATGGTGAGAACACGTAATACATCTACCGATGGACAGGGACCAGAGCCCACGGTGGCAACTATGGCCAGGGGTAGAGGTCGAGGCCGAGGTCGTGCTAGAGGCCGAGGCCGAGGCCGAGGCAGAGGTAGAACTCAGTCTAGAGCTCGAGCAGCAGCTTCTGTTGTAGAACCTCAGGTGGACCTTCAGGAGGAGGTTCCAGTTCAAAATATACCAGTTGGACCAGTTCAGGTCCCGGAATGATTCATAGCTACTCCAGTGCTTCAGGACGCTCTAGTCCATTTGGTAAGTCTTATGGAGGGCGTGGCCACGAATGGTACATTTCCAGTGGCACCAGCCGTCTCACAAGCTAGAGGAGGAGCACAAACTCCCACTACTCCTGCTCTGGAGCAGATGGCTCCCCAGAATCAAGCTCCAGCAGCCCCACCAGTTGGGGTAGTTCAGCCAGTTGTTGCGGCACAGACCGGTGATAGGCCCACCATGTATTTTGAGGCCTTATTGAGACTGGATAAGTTTACCAAGATCTTTCCAATTCACTTCAGTAGTACACCTTCTGAGGACCCACAGGATTATCTTGACTGCTGCCATGAGGTGCTGCGGAACATGGGTATAGTTGAAACCAATGGGGTTAATTTTGCTATATTTCAGATAACGGGTTCCACCAAGAGGTGGTGGAGAGATTATACATTGACTAGACCAGTTGGATCGCCTGTACTTACCTGGGAGAAGTTCTCTCAGCTATTTCTGGAGAAGTTCCTTTCTATCACACTGAGAGAGGATTACTGTAAGCAATTTGAGCGTCTATAGCAGGGCAATATGACTGTTACCCAGTATGAGTCCCGTTTTGTGGATTTAGCCCGTCATACTCTCATTTTACTACCTACTGAGGGAGAGAGAGTGAGGAGGTTTATTGAGGGACTCACTCACCCTATCAGGCTACAGATGGACAAGGAGACCGGAAGTGAGATTTCTTTTCAGGCGGCTGCTAATGTCGCGAGGAGGATCGAGATGGTTCTTGCACAAGAGAGGGGGCAGAGGTCTGATAAGAGGCCTCGTCAGTTCGGTGGTTTTAGTGGTGCCTCGTCTGGAGGCAGAGGTAATTTTGGTAGGGGTCATCCTCCCATACCATTTCATTCAGCACTGTAGGCATCTCACGGTGTTTCAGGGAGCCACGGTCCTATTATGCCTTACTCTGGATAGTCAGCATTTAGTGCACATTCATCTCCTATAAGTGCACCACTACTCCAGAGTCACTACAACGGTTATCCGGCCCATTCGGGTCAGCTTCAGCTTCAGCAGCCACGACATCAGGATGGGTATTATGAGTGTGGGAACATTGGTCACATCAGGAGGTATTGCCCTAGGTTGGCGAGTAACAGATCTCGGCAGGATTCTCATGCCATCATACCGGCACCGGTTGCTTTACCGCCTGCTCAGACAGCTAGAGGTAGGGGTCAGACAGCTAGAGGTAGAGGTCAGGCCATTAGAGGTGGAGGTCAGTACATTAGAGGTGGAGGTCAGACCGTTAGAGGTGGAGGCCAGCCAGCTAGAGGCCGTCCCAGGGACGTAGTTCAAAGTGGTGGGGCTTAGCCCCGATTTTATGCTTTTCCAGCTAGGCCTGAGGCGAGTCATCTGATGTTGTGATCACATGTATTATTCTAGTTTGCCATATAGATTCTTCAGTTCTATTTGATTCAGGATCTACTTATTCCTATGTGTCCTTCTATTTAGCTTCATATTTGGTTATGCCTTATGATTCTCTGAGTGCTTCTGTGTATGTATCTACACCGGTGGGAGACTCTATTGTAGTAGATCATGTCTATCATTTGTGTGTGGTTACTATTGATAGTCTTGAGACTAGTGTGGATCTTCTACTTCTTGATATGGTAGATTTTGATGTCATCTTGGGTATGGATTGGCTGTCACCTTATCATGCTATATTGGATTGTCATTCCAAGACAATGACCCTAGCCATGCCGATGTTACATCGGTTAAAGTGGAAAGGAACTTCTGGCCATTCTGCCAGCAGGGTTATTTCTTATATGAAAGCTTGATGTATGGTCGAGAAAGGGTGTCTAGCCTATTTGGCTTATATTCGTGATCCCAGCGTGAATGTTCCTTCCATGGACTCAGTACCAGTGGTTCATGAATTTCCAGAAATATTTCCTGTAGATTTGCCGGGAATGCCACCCGACAGAGATATTGACTTCTATATTAATTTGGCTCCGGGCACTCAGCCCATTCCTATCCCACCATACAGTATGGCCCCGCCAGAGTTGAAAGAATTGAAGGAGCAGTTACAAGACTTGCTTGATCAAGAATTCATTAGACCTAGTGTTTCGCCTTGGGGTGCACCAGTACTATTTGTAAAGGAGAAAGATGGCTCTATGCGGATGTGTATAGATTATCGACAGTTGAACAAGGCCACTATCAAAAACAAATATCCGCTGCCAAGAATTGATGACTTATTTGATCAGCTTCAGGGTGTCAAGGTATTTTCGAAGATCGATTTGAGGTCTGGTTACCATCAGTTGAAGATTAGGGCATCTGATGTCCCTAAGATAGCTTTTTGGACTCGATATGGGCATTACGAATTCCTAGTGATATTATTTGGGTTGATAAATGCCCTAGTAGCATTTATTGATTTGATGAATCGAGTGTTAAAGCCCTATTTGGATTATTTTGTGGTTGTATTCATTGATTATATCTTGATTTACTCCAGCAATCGAGAGGAACATGAGCAGCATCTTCGGAGTGTGCTTCAGACTTTGAAATATAATCAGTTATATGCTAAATTTTCGAAATGCGAGTCTTGGTTAAGCTCAGTTGCCTTTTTGGGGCATGTTGTATCGGCAGAAGGCATAAAGGTGGATCTTAAAAAGATTTAGGCTGCTTAGAATTGGTCTAGACCTACCTTAGTTATAGAGATCCGGAGTTTCCTGGGTTTAGCAGCTTACTATCGTCGGTTCGTGGAAGGGTTTTCATCTATAGCAAGCCCATTGACCAGACTGACCCAGAAAGGTGTCCTATTCAGATGGTCAGACGAGTGTGAGTTGAGCTTTCAAAAGCTCAAGATCGCTTTGACTACGGCGCCAGTGTTGGTATTACCCATAGGTTCAGGATCGTATACAGTATATTGTGACGCATCTCACATTGGGCTTGGTGCAGTATTAATGCAAGATGGCAGGGTGATTGCATATGCGTCGCGGCAGTTGAAAGTTCACGAGAAGAATTATCCTGTTCATGACTTAGAATTGGCAGTCATTGTTCATGCGCTGAAGATTTGGAGGCATTATCTCTACGGTGTCTCGTGTGAGGTATTTACTGATCATCGTAGCCTTCAATATCTGTTCAAACAAAAAGATCTTAATTTGAGGCAGAGAAGATGGTTGGAATTGTTGAAAGACTATGATATCACCATTTTGTATCACCCCGGAAAGGCCAATGTGGTGGTCGATGCTTTGAGTAGAAAGGCTGTGAGCACAGGCAGTCTTGTGTATATTCCTGTTGGTGAGAGGCCGTTAGCTGCATATGTTCAGACCTTGGCTAATAAGTTCGTGAGGTTAGATGTTTCAGAACCCAGTCGGGTTCTAGCTTGCACAGTCACTCAGTCTTTTTTATATGTACGCATCAGAGAGCGGCAGCATGATGATCCTCATTTACTTGTCCTTAAGGACACGGTGCGGCACGGTGATGCCAAACATGTTGCTGTAAGGAAAGATGGAGTTCTGCGAATGCAGGGTCGTATTTGTGTGTCTAATATTGACGGGCTTCGTGAATTAATTCTTGAAGAGGCACAAATTTCCAGGTATTCTATTCATCCAGGTGCCGCCAAAATGTATCAAGATTTACGGCAACATTACTGGTGGAGGAGAATGAAGAAGGATATAGTTGCATATGTAGCTCGGTGTCTAAATTGTCAGCAAGTTAAGTACGAGCATCGGAGACCTGGTGGTTTGCTTCAGAAGTTAGAAATTCCTGAGTGAAAATGGGAGCGTATCATTATGGATTTTATTGTTGGACTCCCACGGACTCAGAGAAAATTTGACGCAGTTTGGGTCATTGTGGACAGGTTGACCAAGTCAGCACATTTCATTCCAGTGGCAGTTACCTATTCTTCAGAAAGGTTAGCTGAAATTTACATTCATGAGATTGTCCGCCTTCACGGTGTGCCCGTGTCTATAATTTCAGATCGAGGTACGTAGTTTACCTCACACTTCTAAAGGGCTGTACAGCATGAGTTAGGCATGCGGGTTGAGTTGAGTACAACATTTCATCCACAGACAGACGGACAGTCACAGTGCACCATTCAGATATTGGAAGATATGCTTCGCGCTTGTGTTATAGACTTTGGAGGTTTTTGGGATCAGTTCTTGCCACTTGCGGAGTGTGCTTATAATAATAGCTATAAGTCGAGCATTCAGATGGCTCCATATGAGGCATTATACGGAAGGCAAAGTTGTTCGCTAGTTGGCTGGTTTGAACTAGGAGAGGCTCAGTTGTTGGTTACCGATTTGGTACAGGATGCCTTGGATAAGGTCAAGATTATTCAGGATCGACTTCGCACAGCTCAGTCTAGGCAAAAGAGTTATGCCGGCCGTAAAGTTTGTTATATTGCATTCATGGTTGGAGAAATAATATTGCTCCGGATTTCACCTATGAAAGGTGTAATGAGGTTCGGAAAGAAGGGCAAGTTGAGCCCTAGATATATCGGACCCTTTGAAATTCTTGAAAGGGTGGGTAAAGTAGCCTACAGGCTTGCATTACCACCTAGTTTATCAGCGGTTCATACGGTGTTCCATGTGTCTATGCTCCGAAAATATCGTGGTGATCCGTCCCATGTGTTAAAATTCAGCTCAATCAAATTGGACAAAGATTTGACTTAAGAGGAGGAGCCGGTGGCTATTCTAGCCCGGTAGGTCCGACCGTTGAGGTCTAAGAGTTATCCTTCAGTTCAGGTGCAATGGAGAGGTTACCCGGTAGAGGCATCTACCTGGGAGTCCGAGTCAGACATGCAGAGTAAATATCCACACCTTTTCTCCTGCTCAGGTACTTTTTGTAACTCCGTTCGAGGACGAACTTTTGTTTTAGAGGTGGATAATGTGATGACCCAAAGTGTCATCTTTAAATTTAATAAGTAATTCTGTGTACTAAGACCTCGAAAAGCACTATTTATCATTCCAGTGGCAGTTACCTATTCTTCAGAAAGGTTAGCTGAAATTTACATTCGTGAGATTGTCCGCCTTCACGGTGTGCCCGTGTCTATTATTTCAGATCGAGGTACGCAGTTTACATCACACTTCTGAAGGACTGTACAGCATGAGTTAGGCATGCGGGTTGAGTTGAGTACAACAGTTCATCCACAGACAGGCGGACAGTCAGAGCGCACCATTCAGATATTGGAAGATATGCTTTGTGCTTGTGTTATAGACTTTGGAGATTTTTGGGATCAGTTCTTGACACTTGCGAGGTTTGCTTATAATAATAATAGCTATCAGGCGAGCATTCAGATGGCTCCATATGAGGCATTATATGGAAGGCGATGTTGTTCGCCAGTTGGCTGGTTTGAACTAGGAGAGGCTCAGTTGTTGGTTACCGATTTGGTACAGGATACCTTGGATAAGGTCAAGATTATTCAGGATCGACTTCGCACAGCTCAGTCTAGGCAAAAGAGTTATGCCGACCGTAAAGTTTGTTATATTGCATTCATGGTTGGAGAAAGAATATTGCTCCAGATTTCACCTATGAAAGGTGTAATGAGGTTCGGAAAGAAGGGCAGGTTGAGCCCTAGATATATCGGACCCTTTGAAATTCTTGAAAGGGTGGGCAAAGTAGCCTACAGGCTTGTATTACCACCTAGTTTATCAGCGGTTCATCCGGTGTTCCATGTGTCTATGCTCCGGAAATATCGTGGTGATTCGTCCCATGTGTTAAAATTCAGCTCAATCAAATTGGACAAAGATTTGACTTACGAGGAGGAGCCGATGGCTATTCTAGCCCGGCAGGTCTGACAGTTGAGGTCTAAGAGTTATCCTTCAGTTCAGGTGCAATGGAGAGGTCAACTGGTAGAGGCATCTACCTGGGAGTCCGAGTCAGACATGCGAAGTAAATATCTACACCTTTTCTCCAGCTCAGGTACTTTTTGTAACTCCGTTCGAGGACGAACGTTTGTTTTAGAGGTGGAGAATGTGATGACCCAAAGTGTCATATTTAAATTTAATAAGTAATTCTGTATACTAAGACCTCGAAAATCACTATTTATCATTCCTCGACTTGTATGCACAGTCCGTATAATTTTTCGGAAAGTTTTTGTGTGAAAAATGGATGTGAAATAGAGCTTTAAAACTCAACTGAGTTGACTTTGGTCAACATTTTGAGCAAACAGACTCAGATCTATGTTTTGAAAGTTCTGATAGGTCCGTATCTTGATTTGGGACTTGGGCGTATGACCGGAATCGAATTTCGAGGTCCCTATCCCGAGATATGGAATTTTGATGAAAAATTAAAAGTTTGAAAGCTTAATGATTTTTAAGAATTTACTGATGTTGGATTTATTGATACCAAGTCCGTATTTTGGTTCCGGAGCCCGGTATAGGTCCACTATAATATTTATGACTTGTCTGTCGAATTTGGTGAGAAACGGAGTTGATTTGACGTGATTCGGACGTCCGGTTATTAAAATATAAGTTTTAAAGTTTTCTAGAAAATTTCCTTTGATTTGGTGTCCGATTTGTAGTTCTAGGTATTATTTTGGCAATTTGATCACGCGAGCAAGTTTGTATGATATTTTAGGACTTGGGTGCATGTTTGGTTTGGAGCCCCGAGAGCTCGGTGAGTTTCGGATAGGCTACGGGATGATTTTGAACTTCGAAAATCTGGTTTTCTGCAACTGGTATTTCCTTCATCATGATCGCGAAGGTACTCTCGCGAATGCGAAGAGCAAATTGTACTGGCACATTTTGTGCTTCGCGTTCGCGATAGAGGGAACGCGTTAGCGAAGGGGAAATGACCGGAGAGGATTTTTGCCTTCGCGAACGTCAGGCAATGCATCGCGTTCGCGAGGTTGCCTTCGCGTTCGCGAAGGGTAAAATTTGGGCAGCACAAAATTGTGCTTCGCGAGCACGAGATACTGACCGCGTTCGTGAAGGGTAAAAATTTGAGAAACAGAACTTAAAGTTCTGGAAAATGGGATTCATTCCATTTTCAACCATTTCCAATTTTTGAGCACGGGTAAGGCGATTCTTGAGCGATTTTCACGGGAAAACATTGGGGTAAGTGTTCCTTATCCTATATTGATTATATTTCATGATTCCATACTTATTTATATCATGAATCCGTGAAATTTTGGGAGAAAAATCAGATATTTTATAAAATCTTCCAAAAACAAAAATTTAAGATTTGAAGGTCCATTTAACATCGGAATTGGATAATTTTTGTATGGTTGAACTCGTATCGGAACGGGTGTTCGGATTTCGCAAGTTTTTCAGGGATTTGAGATGTGGGTCCCACTATCGAATATTAAAATAAATTTCAGATTTTTATCCGAAAAATTAGTAAATTCATATGGAATTAATTCCTATGATTCGTATTGAGTATAGCGAATTGTTTGCAAATAGATTTGAAGCTTTTGGAGACAAATTCAAAAGGGAAAGTTGTGGTCGAGTAATTGATTGGAATTTGCAAAGCGAGGCAAGTGTCGTGGTTAACCTTGACTTGAGGGAATAGAACCCTTAAATTATTTGTTATGTGAAATGCATGTGAACGACGTATAGGCGAGGTGACGAGTGTCTATATATCGTCAAATTAATTGTTTGCATAATTATTTGAAAATCCTAAATTTTTTTTAATACACGAATTAATTGTTATGATAATTAATTTTCTCCTATTCTTTGTCAAATATAAATTCTTGAATTCCTGCAATAATTGCTACATGCTGATTTGATATATGTGAATTAATTGCTACTTGACATTTAGCATATTAAATAGTAAGCTGCCTATTTTCTCCACGATTTCCATAATAAATTGCTATTTGTCATTGTTTGTTTCATAATTAATCACAATTATTGTATGCTTGTTGTTTTAAAATTTTATATTAATTGTTGATTTTATTGGGGCAATTTCTTCTATAAGAATTGGTAAATGATTATATTCGAGGAGCGGGTTGCACGCCGCAACATAATTGATTCAAATGAATATACTGGGGGATCGGGTTGCACGCCGCAACAGACTTATTAAACGTCTATATTTGGGGATCGGGTTGCACGCCGCAACAGACTTATTAAAAGTCCATATTGGGGGATTGGATTGTAGGCCGCAACAGACTTGTTTAAAAGTCCATATTGGGGGATCAGGTTGCTCGCCACAATAGACTTATTTAAAAGTCTATATATATACTTGATTAAAATAAATATATGGGAGGATTGAAATTAAATATGTTGTGGGAGCGGGTTGCACGCTGCAACGAAAATTGATGGAAATAATAATTAGTTATGACTGCTGAATTGGTTTCAACTGTTAAAATGAGTTACATGATTTATTTCTATTATTGTTGTTATTACTATTATTGCGTACAGGTTATTGTAAATGACCCGCCTTAGCCTCGTCACTGCTTCGTCGAGGTTATGCTCGGCACTTACCAGCACATGGGGTCGGTTGTACTGATACTATACTTTGCACTTCTTGTGCAGATTTCGAAGTGCAGATTTCAGAGTTGGTCCTAGCGGCGTACCATAGACTTGCTCGGATTTCAGCTATTCAGAGGAGATTTGAGGTATAACTGCATAGCGTCCGCAGTTTTGAAGTTCCCGTCTACCTTATTTTAGCTGTGTGTTTCTTTTCAGACATCTTTATTTTATTCAGACCTGTATTTGTATTATTCTAGAAGCTCGTGCACTTGTGATACCAATTCTGGGATGATATTTAGACATCGTTATTTTATGGATTATTCACAACATTTCATACTTTACTTGCGCATTTAATTCTTTGTTATTAATAAGTTTATAAATTGTTTTAAAATGGATAATACTATTCTAACGTTGGCTTGCCTAGCAAGTGAAATGTTAGGCGCCATCACGGTCCCGAAGGTGGAAATTTCGGGTCGTGACAAAAATATCCAAACCGATTAATTTGGAACCGAACTTAAAAAATCCGATCCAATCCGCACTTATTTGGATTGGATTTGGATTGTCATTTGTTCTATTCGAAAATCGTAAATCCAAACCGAAATTTTCATATGCAATCCGAACTGTACAACACAATGTAATTATAGCTACAAAATCTTCGCTACAAATTTAAAAATCGTAGCTAATACCTAATAATAGCCACAAAAATTAAAATTTGATGGCTATTTACAAATTCGTAAAATTTGCTAGCCACGAAAATTAAATTGGTAAAGCTAATTCCTTATTTTTGCTATAATTGATAATAATCGTAGCAATAACTATCTAAATAGCTACAATTGTTTTGCTACAATAAAGTTATGTAGCTAATCATAAGTTTTTGCCACACGTTAAAAGTTATTGTAGCAATAGTAACCTTTTAGCTATAATAAATTATTTGAAATAAAATATTGTAGCTAAAGAAATATATTTGCTTCATGTTATAAAAAACTATGGCAATAGGTAAATAATATAGCCATGGATTTATTGTAACGACCCGACCGGTCGTTTTACTTGCTAGAAATCCGTTCTCCTAAATAAGACTTCCCGTATTTGCTTTTACTAATTTATGACTTGCGGGGATGGTTGGCTCGGAATTTGAAAGAGTTTGGGTTGAAATCAGAACACTTAATTCCTTAAGGTTGGCTTAAAAGGCCAAGTTTGACTTCGGTCAATATTTTGAGTAAACGACCTCGGAATCAGGATTTGATGATTCCAATGGATTTGTATGATGATTTCAGACTTGGACGTATGTTCGGATTGGGTTTTGGATGACCTGGGAGCGTTTCGGCACCTAATAGCGAGAGTTGGTTCTTGAAGGTTTTTGAAGTTCTTTAAATTTGGTTTGGAGTAGGTTTTGGTGATATCGGGGTTCAAATGGAATTCCGAGATCGGGAATAGTTCCGTAATGTCATTTAAGACTTGCACGCAAAATTGGTATCAATCCGAGTAGTCTAAGTATGATTCGACGCGTTCAGAGCGATTTAGAAATTTGAAGTTCAAAGTTTGATTCAATTTGGTTTTGGGATGTGATTCTTGGTTTTGTTATTGTTTTACGCATTTTGAGAGTTTGAGTAGGTTCTTCTTCGCGAACGCGGTCAGACCCATGCGTTCGCGATGAAGGATTTGGGGTACTGTGGGCTGGGGAGTTTTTTTCCTTCGCGTTCGCGTTGCTCCTGTCGCGTTCACGATGGCTAAATTTTCCTGGGCCTGGTCTGTTTGCCTTCATGATCGCGAGGCCTCTTCCGCGATCGCGAAGAAGGGGAGCAGCTGGGCAGTGAGTTTAAAATCGGGACTTAGGCATTTCTGGGGTCATTTATTACACTCTTGGGTGATTTGGGAGCTCTTAAGGAGGGGATTTAGACCTAACTTTGTGAGGTAAGTAATTTCTACCTAATGTGAGTTTAATACATAGTTTATGGGTAGATTATATCATGTAAATTAGTGAAAATCATGGGTTTAGAGGAAAAAACTAGGTTTTGATAAAAAAAAATGTAGTTTTACCACGAAAACGGTTATGGAACTTAATGAAAATAATATATTTATGTTCCTAAGGTTATGGGTAACAACTTTCTTCAAACATTTTCCGGAATCCGGGCACGTGGGCCCGAGGGTGAATTTTAGAAATCTTGCAATTAGAGTTGGGAAATTACTTAAATAGTAGGGATATGAGCTTTTAAGCCTATATTGATTTGTTTCTACACTATTTGGATAGTTTTGGATTGTTCGGCACCAAATTGAGGGTTTGGGCATAAGCTTGGATCGGAAAGGAGGCCTTAAAGCAAGGTAAGTCTCCTTTCTAACCTTATAAGAGGGAATTAACCCCATAGGTGAATTAAATAAATATTTGTACCTAATTGTGGGGTGGCTACGTACGTACGAGGTGATGAGAGTCTGTACGTAGCTACTATTATGCTATTGTCCGGGTAGTTTAGGACTCGTATCATGCTATACTTGGGATGTTTGTGCCCTTACTTGCTAATATAATCACTTAGTCATCATGGAAATTGATAAAAGAATTGTATAAGGTTAAATTCACTTACTTGAATGTTTGTATGAGATACTTGACTGCAAATGAGAAACTTGTGTTTTCTTGAAAATAAATTGTTATTTGTGGATCGGGACGAGCGCATCGGTAGTAAATAGATACATCTATGGTTTGCGCTGTTCGACACTCCGGCAGTGCACAGTTTAAATATTTTGTTGGATCGGATCGTACGACCTCGGCATAATTGCGCATGCTAATTATTTGGAAATTTTCCATGATTCATACTGCTTAAATGCCTTGAAATGTAAGTTGTTAAATGATATTACTGAAATCTAAAATTACAATTATGAAAGAAGGACTTATCTCTTCCTGTTATTGAACTGTCAGTATTATTCATGATATCCATGCTTAGCATAATACTTTAATTACATTATTATTTGGCCTAGTAGGTGTCAAGCCGACCCCTCATCACTACTTATTCAAGGTTAGGCGGAATACTTACTGGATACATAATGTTTATATACTCATACTACGCTTCTGTACTTAGTTGTACAGGATCTGAGGCTGGTGCATCTAGTTACCCGCCCGACGGGCATACCTGATCTTGGATTGAGACTTCACGGTAAGCTGCCCCTTCTGAGCCGTTCAGCAGCATGCCAGAGTTTTTCTTTTGTTTTATCTGTCTATTCTGTTTCAGACAGTAGGATAGTCATCTTTTGTATATTCTACTAGTTGCCCACATACTTGTGACACAAGATCTTGGCATGTATTAGTAGAATTTGATTTTTTGGTTGTAATTCAATAGTTATAACTACTTTTAGATGTTTCTGTTTATTTGCCATAAAAATCCTTTATTTGTCAAATGATTTGAATGTAAGTAAAGCTAAATGTTGGAATCGCTTAATAAACAAAAAATGGGAAATCACTAAGTTGTTCACTGTTGGCTTGTCCAACAACGGTGCTGGACGCCATCACGGCCTGACATGGAGTTGGGTCATGACAACATGGTATCAGAGCACTAGGTTTACGTAGGTCTCATAAGTTATGGGTAGGCCTAGTAAAGTCTTGCGGATCGGTGCGAAGACGTCCGTACTTATCTTCGAGAGGCTATGGGGTGTTAGGAAACTACTCTTTGTTCAACTCCTATCGTGCAATTGATGGTACATTAAGTTTCTTCCTTCTATTATCTCACAGATGGTAAGGACGCATACGACAGATGTTCCAGACCCGGGAGGAGCTGCTCCCCCCGTTGCTAGAGGTCGAGGCAGAGGCCGGAGGAGGGCACCGGCCCGAGGTAGGGGATGAGGGTATCCCAGAGCTGTCCTAGTAGCACCACTAGCGGGTTTAGTAGAGGATCCCATTATTAAGGAGTAGGGCGAGGTACCTGCCGCAGAGCTAGCCACGGTAGATTTTATGATGGCACCGGGCTTTCAGGAGGTCATGGGCCGTATGATGCGGTTCATGGACATCATGACTCAAGCTGGTTTATTTCCAGCGGACCCAACCACATCTCAGGCAGGAGGGGGAGCACAGACCCCTACTGTTCAGGCTCCTGGGAATGCAGCTGCGGTATATCAGATTTCGGGTGCACTACCGGTGGGCAGAGCCCATCCAGTTGCGGCGGCTGAACCTGAGCCTAGACCGACTGTGGACGGCGATCCACAGAAGTTATTGGACAAATGAACTAGGTTACACCCTCTTGTCTTCGGAGGCGAGCGCCATGAGGATGCCCAGGATTCCATTGATAGGTGTAGGGACAGACTGCACAACATGAGGATACTGGAGTCTCATGGGGTTGACTTCACTACTTTCCAGCTGGACAGCAGGGCCCGTAGATGGTGGCAGTTTTATCTTCTTAGCAGACTAGCAGGTTCTCCTCCCATGACTTGGAGCCAGTTCACATAGCTTTTCCTGGATAGGTATATTCCACCCTCTGAGAGGGAAGATTTGCGGTATCAGTTTGAGCATCTTGAGCAGGGTCAGATGTCAGTGACCGACTATGAGGTGAGGTTTTCTGAGTTGTCTCTCCATGCACTTATGATACTTTCTACTGACGCAGAGAGAGTGCATAGGTTTGTCGTGGGGCTGCACTCCGGTATTAGGGCCAATATGGCCCGAGAGGTTGAGATGGAGACTTCTTATCAGCTGGTAGTGGAGATTGTTCGTAGGATTGAGGGATACTGTCAGAGAGGGAGAGAGTAGATGCAGCAGGACAAGAGGGACTGATTCTTTGGAGAGTTTAGAGGTGCCCCGGCTAGGGGCATAAGTCAGTTTGGGAGGGGCCAGCATAGAAGGCCCCCATATTCATCACCACCACCTCCCCGAGGTGCTCCAACGCGACCCTATTTCAGCACCATGCGAGAGAGTTCTTACCGCCCACCAGCCACCCAGGGTTCTTTCAGTGGGTACTCAGGTCACCATGGTTCTTCTAGCTCTTATTTTAGTGCCATGCCGGAGAGTTCATACCGCCCACCGGCTATTCGGGCTTCTTCTAGTTGGTCAATGGGCCATCAGGGCAGAAGATCGCTGCACCAAGGGGTTGCTTCAAGTTCGGAGATCTCGGTTACATGAGGAGATTTAGCCCCAGGCTTTAGGGCAAGGCAGTGCAGCAGGGCCAGCAGCCCATGATTTCAGTATCGTCTGTCCGGCCACCCAGAGGCGGAGGGCAGACTGGTAGGGGTCGTCCTATAGGTGGAGGCCAGGCAGGGGAAGGCTAGTTAGCTTCTTCTCAGTCCGATGGGGGCTAGCCCGCCGACGCTCCAGCCAGATTCTATGCTTTTTTGGCCAGAGCAGATGCATTGGCCTCAGATACCGTGATCACATATTGTAACGACCCGGCCAATCATTTTGAGAATTTAAGTCTCGTTTGGTGGCATAAGGCCCTGAACAACTTCATATTATGTGTATTGACTTGCGTGCATGGTTGGATTCGGTTACCGGTTGTTTTAGAGTGATTTGGGACACTTAGTCCCAAAAACGGAAGCTTAAGTCTTAGGATTTTGACCGTAGTTGGAACTACGTGAAGAAGACTCCAGAATGGAGTTCCGACGGTTCCATTAGCTCCGTTGGGTGATTTTGGACTTAGGAGCATGTCCGGACTGTAAATCCGAGGTCTGTAGCTGATTTAGGCTTGAAATGGCGAAAGTCAAATTTTTGAAAATTTGGACTGGAAGTGAACATTTTGATATCGGGGTTAGAATGTGATTTCGAGAGTTGCAACAACTCCGTTATGTTATCTGGGACTTGCTTGCAAAATTTAACGTCATTCCAGATTGATTTGATAGGTTTCGGCACGGGGTTTAGAAGTTGAAAGATTTAAAAATTTATAAGTCCGATTCATGGTGCGATGCGTAGTTTCAACTTTAGTTGATGTGATTTGAGGGCTCGACTAAGTTCGTATGGTGTTTTAGGATTGGTTGGTATGCTTGGTTGAGGTCCAGGGTGCCTCGGGTGAGTTTCGGGTGCTTAACGGACTAAAGGTTTGATTTGTGTTACTGCTAAGTCTTCAGGCTTCTGGTATTTTCGCACCTGCGGTGAAGAGACCGCAGGTGCGAGAGTGCACGTGCGGAGAGGCAAGCACAGAAGCGGAAAAATGGAGGAGTGCCAAGGGTCGCAGGTGCGAGGAAAATTCCGCATCTGCGATGCCCGCAAATGCGAAGGTTGAGGCGCAGGTGCGAGAAGAACTGGACTTGATAGTCTCCGCAGGTGCAGAGAATTTGTGCGCATCAGCGGCTCCGCAGAAGCGGATTTTGGCGCGCAGAAGCGAGAGGAAGCGCATGTGCGGTTTGGACGTGCGCACCTGCGGTTGCGCATATATGGCTAATTATGTCGCAGGTGCGGTCACGCCTGGGCAGAAAAGAGAAATCCGAGGGTTTGGTTTCATTCTCCGTTTTTGGACTTGAGAGCTCGGAATTTGGCGATTTTTCGAGGGATTTTCAGAGGAAGCTTTGGGGTAATTATTCCTAACTCGTTTTTGGTTGTATTCCATTAATCTATAGTTGTTTTCTCCATTTAGTTTCGGATTTTTTGGGTTGAAATTGGGGAAAATTGGAAGAACTTCTTCAATAAAGATTTCGCGTTTTGAAAGGGGATTTGTGGTCGGATTTGAGTAATTCTTATATGGTTGGACTCGTGAGTGAATGGATGTTCATATTTTGTGATTTTTACCCAACTCAGAGACGTGGGCCCGGGTCGACATTTTAGGGCGAACTTGGGAATTTTTATTAAAATATTGATTTCATTGATTAGATAAGTCTATTATTGTCGTATTCATGATATGCAATTGTGTTTGGTTAGATTTGGACCATTCAGAGTCAGATAATTACGGAAAGGGCATTCTTACGGACTGCTTGAGCTTGGTTCGAGGTAAGTATCTTGCCTAACCTTGTGTGGGGATTTCACCCTTAGGATTTGAGTCTTTTATGTTGATTGGTGCCCGTGTACACGAGGTGACGAGTGCGTGCACGGACTTATTTGTGGAAAGTTGGCCTTTTAGGGTTCTTAGGTACTTGTATTCATTGAAAATACAGTTGTTCTTATTATGATTATATACCTTAATTACTAGATTCACATCTGCCTGCTTAATTAGAATAAATTGCTTCATGATCCACTATTATCGTTACTTGATTCATATGTGCCTTAATTGAAACTGTTATCTCTTTTATAGCCATGCTATCTTTTCATAACTGCTTATCTTTATTTGGTATTTTTATTATTTCATCTTATAATTATTTAGTCTTAATTGAGGTTATGATTATTTTTTTGCTGTTATCCTTAATTGAATTGTTGAATATCCTTCGTAATTTCCTCAACCTTAAAAGAAGTAGATATCCCATATCTTAGTCGACTTGTTTTATTTGGCATTATTGGATTAGTGTTAGCTTCCCTGTTGTTGAAGTGTATATTGTGGGATTCGTTGCTACACCTTAGTTTTCCCTTTGTTGAGCTGTTCGCTTTATGCCTAGCATTTCAGACTGTGGTTATTCCTTGTGATTTGGTCCCACATTTTCCTGTGATTTAAAAGTTCTTGAGTTGATTTACTTGTCGTACTTTGTATTATTGCCATTGTTGTTGTTGTATTTGTTGTGGTGATGCACGAGGTTTCTGCCGTGCGGTTGTTATTATTGTGATGCACGAGGTTTCTGCCGTGCGGTTGTTGTTATGGGGTTGCACGAGGTTTCTGCCGTGCTATTATTACTATTGATATTTGCACATACGGCGTGACAAGGTGGGATATATATATGTGTGGGTTGCGCATGTGGCGAGACAAGGTGGGAACATTATTATGCACGTGTGGCGAGACAAGGCGGGCATTTATGTTACTATTGCACAAGTGGCGAGACAAGCTGGGCTGTGTCAGGGATTGATTTGTGATGATTTATGGCCTAGGGGCATTCTTGTTATTGATTTTTGTGTAGTGGTATACGTACCTGCGTGAGCTTTATCTTGTGAAAGCTGTGAGAAAGTATTCTACGTGTTGTCCGTTATTCTTCTTCCTTATGCTTATTTGCTGGTATGGACTATGCTAGGACACTTGCACAAGCATATATGTAGTTAAGCGCTCTTGTCGGATAAGAGGTGTTCTTGATATTGTTGAGCATAGATGCTCACCCTTGTTTACTTGTCTTCTATGTGAGAATGGCTCTATTGGCACGTGAGTCATCAGTGTGGCTATGAGGTGTTATGAGGGCACAGGATGCCAAGTGTTAGGGTTCAGGTATTGATACCCGTGAGTTGTGAATTGTCCGAGGTTCTGTACCTTGTGGAGTTGTTGACTAAAACCTGATGTAAAAGCTGTTGTAATTACTGAGTTATTACTTGTCCTTGATGTATTGGTGATTCCGGATTTAGGTTGTGTTCCTTTCACTTTGTGTGCGTCATTTTCATGATATTCCGCTGATACTTGTTGTTTCTTGCTTTAATGCCATTACTGTATTGTGAGCCATATTTCATAGTCTTTCTGTAGACATCATACTTTTGTTATTCATGTACTTATATCTGTTCGGTTTATTAGACCAGTGGGTGTCTTGACTGTTCCTCGTCACTACTCCACCGAGGTTAGTCTTGATACTTACTAGGCACCGCTGTGGTGTGCTCATGCTACTCTTCTGCATATTTTTGTGCAGATCTAGGTACTTGTTCGTTAGCTAGCTGTGTGGACTGTTACTGTGGAGACTCAAGGTAAACCTGCTGTTGCGTTCGCAGGCTTCGGAGTCACCTTCCAGTTTTTGTTTTGCACTGTTTATTCTTATTTCTGGACAGTTGTATTTAGAGTTTTCTAGCAAACACTCTGTAAGTTTTCTAGCAAACACTCTGTAGAGCTTATGACTTGTACTACCAGTTTTGGGAATTTTAAGAGATTCTATTTAAATAATGTTGTTGTTTTAATTATTGTTAGGCTTACCTAGTCCTTAAGACTAGGTGCCATCACGATACCCAACAGAGGGAAAATTGGGTCGCGACAAGTTGGTATCAGAGCTCTAGGTTCATGGGTGCTACGAGTCATAAGCGAGTTTAGTAGAGTCTTGTGGATCGGTACGGAGACGTTTGTACTTATCTTCGAGAGGCTACGAAACTATTAGGACAATTTCACTTCTTTCATTCCTATCATGCGAGCTTATTGATCTCGAAGTTTGAACTTTTATCATTCCATTCTCTCACAGATGGTGAGGACACGAGCTGCAGTTATCGACGACGCTGCTCCCAGAGCAGGTATCGCTAGAGGCAGAGGCAGAGGCCAATGAGGAGTAAGTGCCACTGCCAGAGCATCTACCAGGGTAGTAGTTGAGGAGCCGCCAGTAGTTCCCATTGGAAAGCAGGTACCGGAGGCGCCTGCTGTTACCCCCGGACTTCAGGAGACCTTAGCAAAGTTCCTGAGCATGTTTGGTACATTGGCTCAGGCGGGGTTGATTCCGGTTGCACCAGCTATTTCACAGACCGGGGGAGGAGCCTAGACTCCCGCCGCCCACACCCCAGAGCAGCAAGTTCATGTTGGTCAGGTTCCAGGTGTCATGGCGACACAACCTGTGGTCCCAGTTCAGCCCGTGGTCAGAGTAGCAACATCTAAGGAAGAGCAGCTTAGACTTGCAAGGTTCAAGAAATATGACCCTCCTACATTTAGTGGTTGGGCTTCAGAGAGTGCATAGGGTTTTCTGGAGGAGTGTCACCGCATTCTCCGCACTATGGGTATTGTGGAGACGAGCGGGGTTCCTTTTACTACGTTCCATCTCAGGGGAGCGGCTTACTAGTGGTGGCGGGATATGAGTTGGATAGCCCAGCCGAGTTAGCTTCACTTACATGGGTTCAGTTTTCAGAGATGTTCCTGAAAGAGTTTGTACCTCAGTCCCTTCGAGATGCATGGCAAGCAGAGTTTGAACAGCTGCGCCAGGGCACTATGTCAGTGTCAGATTATGCCGTGAGATTCGGTGATTTGGCCAGGCATGCACCTGCTTTGGTCGCCACAGTTAGAGAGCGTGTCCTAGATTCATTGAGGGATGGCTCGTGAGTTAGAGTCAGATGTTTCGTTTCAGTAGGTGGTAGGGATCGCCCGCCGAGTAGAGGGCATGTGGGACCAGGAGAGAGAAGATATGCGAGGCCACGAGAGAGAGTACATGCGAGATCAGAAGAGAGAGGACAGGGAAGTGAGGAGGCCTCGTAGACCGGAGAGATCTACTGGTCCTTATTTTGGAGGCAGGGTACGACATAGTAGAGGTTTTATGGGTCAGCCAGTTCAGTTTGCACTTCAGGCTTCGCACAGTGTTTCAGGTGCTCATGGGTCTCAAAGTACCCGTACCGCATAGTTCCCATAGCCACATCAGTAGAGAAGTTGCTTCGAGTGTGGAGATACCAACCACATGGTGAGAGATTGTCCTAGACTCCGGACAGGCGTGTCATAGCAAAGTATTCAGGAGAGTAGAGGGCGCCCAAGAGGGGAAGGCCCAGCCCGTTGATGTGTTTCGTATAGTAGGCTTGAGGCCACTACGCCAGATGATGTCATACATGTATGCTTTTGATTTGTTACAGAGGGGCACCATTCGTATTTTGATTCGGTCCTGCTTATCAGGGCGAGTTCCCCTACTTGTTGTCCCACCTATGGGTGAGTTTATGACTTAGTATTATGTTTAGGTGTTTACCCCTGTTGGGAGACTCTATGAGTGGTAACCCATGTCTATCATTTGTTTCTATTCATTATTACGAGACTAGAAGTGAATTTATGTTGTCCATTATGGCAGGCTTGATGTGATTCCTGAGTAAATTGGTTATAATTTGTGATTTGATATTCTATCGGTGTGAAAGTTTAGCAAGTGTTGAGATTTTATTGGAAGAATTGAGTTAGTGAAAGATTTCTGTTGGTATGATGTGTATTCGACTTGTGATTCAGAGTTGAGGATGAAACCCTCGCGATTCCATGTGATTTGATATGTTTGAGCTGGGTTATGTGCCGCGGTGGGGGGTGATACTAGGATGAGATCCTTATGATTTGTTCATATACTTTGATTTTTCCTTTTGAATTGATTTGTAGTAGGGTATTGTTAGAAAGTTGTGCCTGTCGGGCTTGTTTGATATTTATCTTATGTGTTTCTCTTTACATATTTAGTCAATTTCGTTATGTGCTTCTTGAGTTTTGGCCTGCGGGGTGTGTGCCCGGTGGTGTTAGTTGTGACTTGTCGATTCGGGTGTATAGTTATGAGGTCTTCATGTTTCTTGCATCATTATCACCGTTGTGGAGGTTTGAAACGGGTTGCTAACTGATATGGGTCTAATTATCGGTGTTGGTTTTGATTTCGGGCAGCTATTGTGATCAGAAATGTTATTATGGGCCTATATATGGTATGTCTTGTTGTGTGGTCGTACCTTGTAGGTGTAGGCATGAGTTGTTACCACTGGTTGAGACTGATATCGGTTATGGATTTAGAATCGGATCTTTTGAAGATAAATGGAAGGTGAGAATTTTTGACTCTAAATCTTATTGGTGTTGGCAGGAAGGATATATTACAGTTGAGATAGTGTCGTCAGGCTTATGTGGATTGGGGTGACGTGGGGTCACCCACGGGTGTTGGACGAACGTTTGTTTAAGAGGGGAAGGATGTAACGACCCGGCCGGTCATTTTGAGAATTTAAGTCTCGTTCGGCGGCATAAGGCCCTGAGCAGCTTCATATTATGTGTATTGACTTGCGTGCGTGGTTGAATTCAGTTACCGGTTGTTTCAGAGTGATTTGGGACACTTAGTCCCTAAAACGGAAGCTTAAGTCTTAGGATTTTGACCATAGTTGGAACTATGTGAAGACGACTCCGGAATGGAGTTTCGTCGGTTCCATTAGCTCCGTTGGGTGATTTTGGACTTAGGAGCGTGTCCGGACTGTAAATCCGAGGTCTGTACATGATTTAGGCTTGAAATGGCGAAAGTCAAATTTTTAGAAATTTGGACCGGAAGTGGACTGTTTGATATCGGGGTCGGAAAGTGATTCGGAGAGTTGGAATAGTTCTGTTATGTTATTTGGGACTTTCTTGCAAAATTTGACGTCATTCCTGGTTGATTTGATAGGTTTCGGCACGAGTTTTAGAAGTTGAAAGATTTAAAAATTTATAAGTTCGATTCATGGTGCGATGCATAGTTTCAACTTTAGTTGATGTGATTTGAGGCTCGACTAAGTTTGTATAGTGTTTTAGGATTGGTTGGTATGTTTGGTTGAGGTCCCAAGGGCCTCAGGTGAGTTAAGGGTGCTTAACGGACTAAAAGTTTGATTTGTGTTACCGCTAAGTCTTCAGGCTTCTAGTATTTTCGCACCTGCGGTGAAGAGACCGCAGGTGCGAGAGCGCACGTGCGGAGAGGCAAACGCAGAAGCGGAAAAATGGAGGAGTGCCAGGGGTCGCAGGTGCGAGAAAAATTTCGCATCTGCGATGCCCGCAGATGTGAAGGTTGAAGCGCAGGTGAGAGAAGAGTTGGACTTGACAGTCTCCACAGGTGCGAAGAATTTGTGCGCATCAGCGGCTCCGCAGAAGCTGATTTTGGCACGCAGAAGCGAGAGGAAGCGCATGTGCGGTTTGGACGTGCGCACCTGCGGTCGCCTAGATGCGGCTAATTATGTCGCAGGTGCGGTCACGCCTGAGCAAAAAAGAGAAATCCGAGGGTTTGGTTTCATTCTCCATTTTTGGACTTGAGAACTCAGAATTTGGCGATTGTTCGAGGGATTTTCAGAGGAAGCTTTGGGGTAATGATTCCTAACTCATTTTTGGTTGTATTCCATTAATCTATAGTTGTTTTCTCCATTTAGTTTCAGATTTTTTGGGTTGAAATTGGGAAAAATTGGAAGAAATTCTTCAATAAAGATTTCGCGTTTTGAAATGGGATTTGTGGTTGGATTTGAGTAATTCTTGTATGGTTGGACTCGTGAGTGAATGAGTGTTCATATTTTGTGATTTTTACCCAACTCAGAGACGTGGGCCCGGGTCGACATTTTAGGGCGAATTTTAGAATTTTTATTAAAATATTGATTTCATTGATTAGATAAGTCTATTATTGTTGTATTCATGATATGCAATTGTGTTTGGTTAGATTTGAACCATTCAGAGTCGGATAATTGCGGAAAGGGCATTCTTACGGACTGTTTGAGCTTGGTTCGAGGTAAGTATCTAGCCTAACCTTGTGTGGGGGATTTCACCCTTAGGATTTGAGTCTTCTATGTTGATTGGTGCCAGTGTACACGTGGTGACGAGTGCGTGCACAGACTTATTTGTGGAAAGTTGGCCTTTTAGGGTACTTAGGTCCTTGTATTCATTGAATATACAGTTGTTCTTGTTATGATTATATACCTTAATTACTAGATTCACATCTGCCTGCTTAATTAGAATAAATTGCTTCATGATCCACTATTATCGTTACTTGATTCATATGTGCCTTAATGGAAATTGTTATCTCTTTTATAGCCATGCTATCTTTTCATAACTGCTTATCTTTATTTGGAATTTATATTATTTCATCCTATAATTATTCAGTCTTAATTGAGGTTATGATTATTTTTCCTCTGTTATCCTTAATTGAATTGTTGAATATCCTTCGTAATTTCCTCAACCTTAAAAGAAGTAGATATCCTATATCTTAGTCGACTTGTTTTATTTGGCATTATTGGATTAGTGTTAGCTTCCATGTTGTTGAAGTGTATATTGTGGGATTCGTTGCTACACCTTAGTTTTCCCTTTGTTGAGCTGCTCGCTTTACGCCTAGCATTTCAAACTGTGGTTATTCCTTGTGATTTGGTCCCACATTTTCCTGTGATTTAAAAGTTCTTGAGTTAATTTAATTGTCGTACTTTATATTATTGCCATTGTTGTTGTTGTATTTGTTATGGTGATGCATGAGGTTTCTGCCGTGCGGTTGTTATTATTGTGATGCATGAGGTTTCTGTCGTGCGGTTGTTGTTATAGGGTTGCACGAGATTTCTGCCATGCTATTGTTACTATTGATATTTGCACATGCGGTGTGTTAGGTTGGGATATATATATGTGTGGGTTGCGTATGTGGCGAGACAAGGTGTATGTAGCTAGGTGTCTAAATTGCCAGCAAGTTAAATATGAGCACAGAGGCCAGGCGGCTTACTTCAGCAGATGACTATACCAGAGTGGAAATAGGAATGCATCACTATGGACTTTGTAGTTGGGTTGCCGCGGACCTTGTGGAAGTTTGATGCAGTTTGGGTCATTGTCGACAGGTTGACCAAGTCAGCATACTTCATTCCGATTGTGACTACGTATACTTCAGAGAGGTTGGCCCAAATTTATATTCAGGAGATAGTTCGGTTGCACGGCGTGCCAATTTCCATCATATCAGATAGAGGCCCTCAGTTTACTTCACATTTCTGGAGAGCAGTACAGAGTGAGTTGGGGACCCGGGTAGAGCTCAGCACAGTTTTTCATCCACAGACCGACGGGCAGTCAGAGCGGACAATTCAGATTTTGGAAGATATGGTCAAGGCATGTGTGATTGACTTTGGAGTCAGTGGGATCGTTTCTTGCCTTTGGCCGAGTTTGCTTATAATAACAGTTATCAATCCAGCATCGAGATGGCTCCGTTTGAGGCTTTATATGATCAGCGATGCCGTTCGCCCATTGGATGGTTTGAGCCCGGTGAGACTAAGTTATATGGTACTGATTTAGTGAAGGATGCCTTGGAAAAGGTAAAGTTGATTCAGGAGCGATTTCGTACAGCACAGTCCAGACAGAAGAGTTACGCGGATCAGAAAACGCGCGATTTATCATTTATGGTAGGTGGAAATGTTTTCTTGAAAGTTTCGCCAATAAAGGGAATCATGAGATTTGGGAGAAAGGGGAAGTTGAGCCCAAGGTTTATATGCCCATTTGAGGTATTGAGACGAGTTGGGGAGGTTGCTTATGAGCTTGTATTGCCTCCTAGTCTATCGGGAGTTCATCGGGTTTTCCATGTATCTATGCTCTGGATGTATCATGTCGACCTATCACATGTGCTAGACTTCAGCACATTTCAACTAGATAATAGTTTGGGCTATGAAGAAGAACCAGTTGCCATTGTTGATAAACAGGTTTGCCAATTGAGGTCCAAGAGGATTTCTGCAGAAAAATCCAGTGGAGGGGCCAACCAGTCAAGGAAGCAACTTGGGAGGCCGAGAAAAACATGTGGAGCAGATATCCACACTTATTTAGCACTTCAGGTATAATTCTTGTAACGACTCAGCCGGTCGTTTTGAGTATTATAACCCCGTTCTCCTATTTACTGCTCAATTTATGCTTTATAGTTATTTTATGACTTACCGGGTTAGTGGGTTCGGGTCTGGAAGGAATTTGGAGTGAAATGAGACACTTAATCTCATAATTGAAAATTTAAGTTAGAAAAGTAGACAAGATATGGACCTATGTGTAAACGACCTCGCATTTTAATTTTGATAATTCCAATAGCTCCGTATGGTGATTTTGGGCTTAGGAGCGTGTCCAGAATATTATTTGGAGGTCCGTAGAGGAATTAGGCTTGAAATGCCGAAAGTTGAATTTTTGGGAAGTTTGACCGGGGGGTTGACTTTTTGATATCGCGGTCGGAATTCGATTCTGAAAATTTTAATATATTTGTTTGTCATTTATGACTTGTGTGCAAAATTTGAGGTCAATCGGGCGTGAATTGATAGGTTTCGGAGTCGTTTGTAGAAACTAGAAATTTCAAAGTTCATTAGACTTGAATTGGGGTGTAATTTATGGTTTTAGCGTTGTTTGAGGTGATTTGAGGGTTCGACTAAGTCCGTATGATGTTTTAGGACTTGTTGGTATATTCGGTTGAGGTCCCGAGGGGATCGAGTGAGTTTTGGATAGTTAACGGATCATTTTTGGCCTTGGTGTGATTGCTTATATCTGCTGCTGCATTTTTCTAATTTTCTCTTTCGCGTTCGCGAGTGGGCCCTCGCGTTCGCGAAGAATGTTTTCTGAGTGTGAGGTTTTGTTCTTCGCGTCTGCGAAGGGGAGGACGCGAACGCAAAGGTCCGAGCTGGTAAAGCTTCGCGTTCGCGAAGTCGTGATCGCATTCGCGAAGGGTAAGATTTGCAAAGATTCACGTTCGCGAAGCCACGGTCGCATTCGCGAAGGGTTAAATTTGTGGGCAGTCGAGTTGTGCTTCGCGAACGCGAGGGGCCTGTCGCATTCGCGAAGAAGAGAGGTCTGGATAGAGAGTTTAAGTTCTGAAAATGGGACTTTGTCCTATTTTCAGTTTTTGACGGATTTGAGCTCGGGAAGAGGCGATTTTCGGGAGTTTTTCAAGGAAAACAACGGGGTAAGTGTTCTTAACCCAATATTGGTTAAATTACCCGAATCCATGGTTGTTTTTATCATTTAATTGGTGAATTAAGTTGGAAAAGTTTGAAAACCCTCTTAGTTTAAATTGAAGATTTAAGGGTCGAGTTGGGGTCAAATTTTGATAAAATTGGTATGGTTAGACTCGGGGTTGAATGGGCTTCCGGATTTTGTAACTTTTGTTGAGTTCTGAGTCGTGGTCCCCACAGGCAATTTTTGAGCTAAAATTCGGATTTTTATGGAGCATTAGCATTTTCTTATGGAGTTAATTCCAATAAATTTTATTGACTGAAACGGATTATTTGTGACTAGATTCGAGGCATTCGTAGGCCGATTTGCAAGGCAAAAGCATAGCAGAGTAAAGGATTTCACGCTCTGAAGTAAGTAACAGTTCTAAATCTGGTCCTGAGGGTATGAAACCCCGGAGTTTTGTTTCATGTGATTATTTTAGAGGTGACGCACATACTAGGTGACAGGCGTGTGGGCGTGCACCGAATGGATTGTGACTTGGTCCGTCCCGGGAAATTGTAAAGTTGAATAATTTGTTGTTAGCTATATGCTCTCTATGTGTTGATAAAATTTGACTGTAAATCATGTTACAAATCATGCTTAGGCTATGTGATAGTACTGTTGGGACCCACAAAGGTTGCGTACTTGTTGAATTGCCTGCTAAATGCTATATGTACTCAGTCTTAGTTTTTACTTGTACATTTTATCTCAGTCTGTGTTATTATTATTGATACATCATATCATTGTTGTTTGGGCTGATTTCATGATTATTGAGAGCCCGAGAGACTGGAGAGATTTATGACTGAGTGAGGCTGAGGGCCTGATTTTGAGATATTGATACTATAGCACGTGAGTTGGCCGTGCAGATCCTTACATTATACTATAGCACGTGAGTTGGCCGTGCAGATCCTTATATTATACTATAGCACATGAATTGCCCATGCAACAAATGAATTGGCCATGCGGATCCAGATATTTATATTATGGCACGTGAGTTGTCCGTGCAGATTATAGCCCTTGGGTTGTAGGAGCCCCTCCAGAGTCTGTACACCCCCAGTGAGCGCGGGTACTCATTGAGTGTGAGTGATGAGGGCTGGGAGCCCAGTGAGTGGTTGTTATCCTAAGAGGTTGTACTTGATTTCCATTTTTGTTGCACTTAGTTGCTATCTGTCATTGTTGTGAAATCTCTGAAAGATTGTATATACGGATTACATGAACATGAATTGTATAAGAAAAAAATTGATTTGACATTAAACTGCCAGATTTGAAAGCATGTCTATTCTTTGCTGGACTTACTGAATATGGATTGTAGCTGTGTAGCTCGTTACTATCTTCGGTTCTTTATTTATTATTGTTACTTACTGAGTTGGTTTGTACTCATACTACACCTTGCACTTCGTGTGCAGATCTAGGTGTTCTCGGACATAGCGGGTGTTGATTCTTCCGTATTGCTAATTTTCAGGAGATTTTTGAGTTAGCTGTCATATTTCGCAGACCTTGTCTCTCCTTCTCTATCTCCTTATTTATTGTAATTGGTCTCAGACTATTATAGACCGTATTTTTCGGACTTGTATCCATATTAGATGGTCATGTACTCAGTGACACCAGGTTTTGGGGAGTGTTCATGTCAAACTTAAGAAAAATTATGGTTTATCGAGATTATCGGCTTGCCTAGTATTGAGATAGGCGCCATCACGATAGGTTGGGATTTTTGGTCGTGACAAGTTGGTATCAGAGCCTAGGTTACATAGGTCTCATAATTCATGAGCAGGTTTAGTAGAGTCTTGCGGATCGGTACAGAGACATCTGTACTTATCTTCGAGAGGATGCAGAGCCCTTAGGAAAATTTCACTTTCTTGTATTCTGTCATGCGAATTTGTTGATTTCAAAAACTAAAATTCTCTTATTCTATTCTCTCACAGACGGTGAGGACACATACTACTGGATCGGACGGTCAGCCACTAGTGCCACCAGTTAGGGCCGCGAGAGGTCGGGGCCGTGGTAGAGGTCGGGGTCGAGGTAGAGGTCGAGGTGTAGCTCGTACCACAGTTGGACCAGCACTTGTAGTACCACCAGTTGCTCCAGCTCAGGAGCAAATTCCGGATGGAGCTGAGCCGACAGGATCAGCTCAGGCACCAGCTGTGCCCATTGAGATTCCAGGCCTTCGGGAGACTTTGGCCCAGATATTAGCAGCTTGCACTGGTCTTGCTCAGGTGGTTTCGGCTCAGGCCTCACCTGCCACTTCTCAGGCCGGGGGAGGTACTCATACCCATGTTGCCCGTACTCCAGACCAGGTAGTACAGGGACTTCAGATATCGGGGGCACTACCAGCCCAGCCTGTTACAGTTGCTAAGGCCCCGATAGTTCCTGTTATGGCAGATGATGAGTAGAGGAGACTTGAGAGGCTTCGACCTCCACTATTTAGCGGTACCGAGTCAGAGGATGCTCAGGGTTTTCTAGATAGGTGCCAACGGATGCTTCAGATAGCAGGTATTCTGGAGACCAGTGGGGTCTCATTCACTACTTTTTAGTTTTCTGGGACTGCACTCAGATGGTGGGAGACTTACGAGAGGCGTAGGCCTATTGGCGAAACACCCCTTACTTGGCAGCAGTTCTCCGTGGTCTTATTGGAGAAGTTCGTACCTCAGTCACGTAGAGAGGAGCTGTGCAGGCAGTTTGAGCAGCTTCGCAGGTTGATATGCCAGTGACGCAGTAGAGATGAGATTTTCTGAGTTGGCTCATCACGCAGTCTGGTTGGTTCCCACTGATAGGGAGAGGATTAGGAGGTTTATTGATGGCCTCACATATCAGCTGCGGTTACTTATGACTAGGAAGAGTATATTTGGTGCTACTTTTGATGAGGTAGTGGACATTGCTCGGAAGATAGAGATGGTTCGTAGCTAGGAACATGGAGAGAGGGAGGCTAAGAGGCCTCATGGTCCAGGTGATTACAGCGGTGTTCCTTCAGGGGGTCAGTTTCACCGTGGTAGGGGTCATTCTTACAGACACGCTCAGACGGGTCGTCCAGCTCATCGTGGTGCATCAGCTAGCAACGGTTCTTACAGTGCTCACTCAGGCCAGTCTTCATTTAGTGCACTACCAGTGCATAGTTCTCATCATGCCTCGTCCGCACAGGCTTCTGCAGGTTATTCCTTGGGTTATCAGGAGCAGCAGTTCCGTCAGAGGAGGGGTTGTTTCGAGTGCGGAGAATTTGGTCATTTCAAGAGAGAGTGTTCTAGGATTTTGAGTGGGGCTCCACAGCAGAGTTCTCGACCGAAGGCACCAGCACCAGCAGTTACACCACCCACCCTGCCATCTCGGGGTAGGGGTCAGGCAGCTAGGGGTCGCCCAAGAGGGGGAGGCCGATCAGGAGGCGGACATGCTCGATTCTATGCTTTTCCTGCCAGGCTAGATGTTGTTGCCTCAGATGCAGTGATCACAGGTATTGTTTCAGTGTGCCACAGGGAGGCTTCTATATTATTTGACCCTGGTTCCACTTATTCATATGCAT
Source organism: Nicotiana tomentosiformis (assembly GCF_000390325.3). Classification (NCBI taxonomy): domain Eukaryota; kingdom Viridiplantae; phylum Streptophyta; class Magnoliopsida; order Solanales; family Solanaceae; genus Nicotiana; species Nicotiana tomentosiformis. Next base: position 130,132,227 of record NC_090817.1, read on the forward strand.
CATCGTATTTTGCTCATTATCTAGATATGCCCTGTGAGTCCTTAGTTTCACCTCTTTGTGTATCTACACTGGTGGGCGATATTATTACTGTGGATCGTGTGTATCGGTGGTGTGTATCGGTCGTGTGTGGTAACTATTAAGGAACTGGAGACTAAAGTTGATCTCTTATTACTCGGTATGGTTGATTTCGATGTAATCCTGGGTATGGATTGGTTATCTCCATGTCATGCTATTCTAGACTGTCACGCAAAAATCATGACGTTGACGATGCCGGGGTTGCCAAAGGTTGAATGGAGTGGTTCTCTAGATCTTGTTCCTAGTAGGGTAATTTCTTATTTGAAGGCACAACGTATGGTTGGAAAGGGATGCTTGCCATATTTGGCTTTTGTGAGAGATATTGAAGCAGATACTCCTATTATTGATTCAGTACCGGTCGTGCGAGACTTTCCGGATGTATTTCCTGCAGACCTGCCGGGTATGCCACCCGACAAGGATATTGATTTCAGTATTGACTTGGTGCAGGGTACTAAACCCATTTCTATTCCTCCGTATCGTATGGCACCAGTTGAGTTAAAAAAATTGAAAGAGCAAGTTCAGGAACTCCTTGAGAAGGGGTTTATTAGGTCTAGTGTGTCACCTTGGGGTGCACCGGTTCTGTTTGTGAAAAAGAAAGATGGTACTATGCGGATGTGCATCTATTATGGGCAATTGAACAAAGTTACAATCAAAAATAAATATCCCTTGCTGCGTATTGATGACTTATTTGACCAGCTTCAGGGAGCGAGGGTGTTCTCCAAAATTGATTTGAGGTCTGGGTATCACCAGTTGAAAATTCGGGATTCAGATATTCTCAAGACGACATTCAGAACTCGTTATGGCCACTATGAATTTCTTGTGATGTCCTTTGGGCTAACCAATGCCCCAGCAACATTTATGCATTTGATGAATGGTGTATTCCAGCCATATCTTGATTTATGTGTCGTGGTATTTAGTGATGACATTCTAGTGTACTCACGTAACCAGGAGGAGCATGCACAACACTTGTGTATTGTATTACAGAGGCTAAGAGAGGAGAGACTTTATTTAGCTGGACTTAAAACAGCTGCTGCAATTTTTCTCTTCTGCTGGAAATTCTGGGCTGTGATCGAGCCCAAGATCGAGGGTCATGTTCGAAGGAAAAGGCTTGAGGGCCATGATCGAAGCCACGATCAAGGCCATGATCGAAGCCACGATCGAGGCCGAGGATCGAGGGCCATGATCGAGGGCCATGATCGAACCACGATCGAGGCCGAGGATCGAGGACATGATCGAGGCCGAGGATCGAACCACGCCTGGACAGAATTATAAAGGAGGGCATTCGTCCCATTCGCCATTTTTAACAAATTGGAGCTTGAGTAGAGGCGACTTTTGATAGATTTTCAAGGAAAGACATCGGGGTAAGTGATTCTAACTCGGATTTGGTCAATATACACGAATATATCATTGTTTTCACCATTTAATTAGTGTTTTGAGATTGAAACTTTGGAAATTTTTTATAAATCTCATAGAAATAATTTTTTGAGATTTCGGTATTGATTCGGAGTCGGATTTGAGTGAAACTGGCATGGTTGGACTCGTAATTGAATAGGTTGTCGGATTTTGTAAGTTTTGCTGGATTTCGAGACGTGGGCCCCACAGTCAATTTTTGAGCTAATTTCGGATTTTTATTTAAAAATATAGTATTTCTTATGAAATTGATTCCTATAATTGTTAGTGATTGTATCGAATTATTTTGGCTAGATTCAAACCATTCGGAGTTGGATAATCGAGGAAAAGGCCTACTAGTGGATTAAATTGGAGCAAGACGAGATAAGTCTCCTGTCTAATCTTGTGAGTGGGAAATTACCTCATAGGTGATTAAATTAATGATTGTTTCTAATTGTGGGGGCTATGTACGCACGAGGTGACGAGAGTCCGTACATAGCTACTATTAATGCTAAAGTCCGGGTAGTTTAGGACTCAAAGCATAAATTACTTGTGTAAATTGTATTCTTTATTATATTCTTTGTTAATTAATATTATATGAGATATATATATATATATATATTGTGAATTGTTAGATAAAAATATTAAAGGATGAAAATCTCATATGCTTGATTTTCTGTTTAAATTAATTAATTGTTAAGAGAAATTGTTCTTCCTCCCGAATTTATCTTATAATAAATATACTCTCCTTCCGGAGGTACATAAGAAAATGTCCTCCTTTCTTGTGGAGCGGGCCGAATGCCTCGACAGGATAGATGCATATATGGATCTGTCACGACCCGAAATTTCCCACCGACGGGACCGTGATGGCGCCTAACATTTCACTTGGTAGGCAAGCCCACGTTAGAAAATCGTTAAACCAATTCCTTATTTCCATTCAGTAAATAACAATAATTAACTAAGATGACTGTCTGTATTCATTACTACCACCCGAATTTGGAGTCACGATCCACGAGCATTCTAGAATTTATTATAAGTAATAGTCTGAAAGAAATACAACTGTCTGAATGAAAGAAACAGTAGAACAGAAACGATAGACGGGGACTTCAAGGTCTGTGAATGCCGACAGATCTACCTTGAGTCTCCGGACAGCGGACCAATAGCAAAAATCTCGATCAACCCGAGCTGGTATCAAAATCTGCACAGAAAGTGCAGAGTGCAGCATTAGTACAACCGACCCCATGTACTGGTAAGTGTCGAGCCTAACCTCGACGAAGTAGTGACAAGGCTAAGGCAAGGCACCTACAAATCAACCTGTACAATTTAACAGTGTATATGCAAATAACAGAAATGAAGAACTAAATAGGAAATGTCGGGAGGGGAAACATACTGAGGGGAATACAAGATAAAGAACTACAACAGAATGATCACCAGAGCAGTCAATATACCATGAATAGACATGAATAGAGAATACAGTAAGGAAAAATTCACGGCATCACCCTTCGTGCTTTTACTCTCAATCTCACCATAAAATTAATAGAAATGACATGGCATCACCCTTCGTGTATTAACTCTCATATCATGGCACAGCATCACCCTTCGTGCATTAACACTCTCAATATGGCACGACATCACCCTTCGTGTATTAACACTCACAATATGGCACGACATCACCCTTTGGGCATTAACACTCATAATATGGCACGACATCACCCTTCGTGCATTAACACTCACAATATGGCACGACATCACCCTTCGTGCATTAACACTCTCCCTTACCATAATGCAATGCATAAATAACAACAGGGAGATAGAATAACAAGTACAAACCTTACTTCAACATTTGGTTCCATAATATCAATCTCAACTTTGAAATAAAAACTCAATTATCACCAGAAAATCAGTAAAACATGATAAGAACGATAAATTGAACAACACTAGTATAACACGTAGCAATTTGGCATAGGAATGAGACAATATAAGAAAAATAGAGAAACATGGAAAATAGGTAAATTGGCGATGCATAAGTACTCGTCACCTCACATATACGCCGCTCACATGAATTTCACTTAGCAAGTAATCTAAGGTTCCTAATTCCCTCAAGTCAGGGTTAGACACAACACTTACCTCGCTCCGAAGGCCACATAATTCTCAATCATAGCTTTTCCTTTGGAATTCACCTCCAAACTACTCTTATCTATTCAAAAATGACTCAATAATATCAAATATTATTAATTATAATAAATATACTCTCCTTCCGGAGGTACATAAGAAAATGTCCTCCTTTCTTGTGGAGCGGCCGAATGCCTCGACAGGATAGATGCATATATGGATCTGTCACGACCTGAAATTTCCCACCGACGGGACCGTGATGGCGCCTAACATTTCACTTGGTAGGCAAGCCAACGTTAGAAAATCGTTAAACCAATTCCTTATTTCCATTCAGTAAATAACAATAATTAACTAAGATGACTGTCTGTATTCATTACTACCACCCGGATTTGGAGTCACGATCCACGAGCATTCTAGAATTTATTATAAGTAATAGTCTGAAAGAAATACAACTGTCTGAATGAAAGAAACAGTAGAACAGAAACGATAGACGGGGACTTCAAGGTCTGTGAATGCCGACAGATCTACCTTGAGTCTCCGGACAGCGGACCAATAGCAAAAATCTCGATCAACCCGAGCTGGTATCAAAATCTGCACAGAAAGTGCAGAGTGCAGCATTAGTACAACCGACCCCATGTACTGGTAAGTGTCGAGCCTAACCTCGACGAAGTAGTGACAAGGCTAAGGCAAGGCACCTACAAATCAACCTGTACAATTTAACAGTGTATATGCAAATAACAGAAATGAAGAACTAAATAGGAAATGTCGGGAGGGGAAACATACTGAGGGGAATACAAGATAAAGAACTACAACAGAATGATCACCAGAGCAGTCAATATACCATGAATAGACATGAATAGAGAATACAGTAAGGAAAAATTCACGGCATCACCCTTCGTGCTTTTACTCTCAATCTCACCATAAAATTAATAGAAATGACACGGCATCACCCTTCGTGTATTAACTCTCATATCATGGCACAGCATCACCCTTCGTGCATTAACACTCTCAATATGGCACGACATCACCCTTCGTGTATTAACACTCACAATATGGCACGACATCACCCTTTGGGCATTAACACTCATAATATGGCACGACATCACCCTTCGTGCATTAACACTCACAATATGGCACGACATCACCCTTCGTGCATTAACACTCTCCCTTACCATAATGCAATGCATAAATAACAACAGGGAGATAGAATAACAAGTACAAACCTTACTTCAACATTTGGTTCCATAATATCAATCTCAACTTTGAAATAAAAACTCAATTATCACCAGAAAATCAGTAAAACATGATAAGAACGATAAATTGAACAACACTAGTATAACACGTAGCAATTTGGCATAGGAATGAGACAATATAAGAAAAATAGAGAAACATGGAAAATAGGTAAATTGGCGATGCATAAGTACTCGTCACCTCACATATACGCCGCTCACATGAATTTCACTTGGCAAGTAATCTAAGGTTCCTAATTCCCTCAAGTCAGGGTTAGACACAACACTTACCTCGCTCCGAAGGCCACTTAATTCTCAATCATAGCTTTTCCTTTGGAATTCACCTCCAAACTACTCTTATCTATTCAAAAATGACTCAATAATATCAAATATTATTAATTATAATAAATATACTCTCCTTCCGGAGGTACATAAGAAAATGTCCTCCTTTCTTGTGGAGCGGGCCGAATGCCTCGACAGGATAGATGCATATATGGATCTGTCACGACCTGAAATTTCCCACCGACGGGACCGTGATGGCGCCTAACATTTCACTTGGTAGGCAAGCCAACGTTAGAAAATCGTTAAACCAATTCCTTATTTCCATTCAGTAAATAACAATAATTAACTAAGATGACTGTCTGTATTCATTACTACCACCCGGATTTGGAGTCACGATCCACGAGCATTCTAGAATTTATTATAAGTAATAGTCTGAAAGAAATACAACTGTCTGAATGAAAGAAACAGTAGAACAGAAACGATAGACGGGGACTTCAAGGTCTGTGAATGCCAACAGATCTACCTTGAGTCTCCGGACAGCGGACCAATAGCAAAAATCTCGATCAACCCGAGCTGGTATCAAAATCTGCACAGAAAGTGCAGAGTGCAACATTAGTACAACCGACCCCATGTACTGGTAAGTGTCGAGCCTAACCTCGACGAAGTAGTGACAAGGCTAAGGCAAGGCACCTACAAATCAACCTGTACAATTTAACAGTGTATATGCAAATAACAGAAATGAAGAACTAAATAGGAAATGTCGGGAGGGGAAACATACTGAGGGGAATACAAGATAAAGAACTACAACAGAATGATCACCAGAGCAGTCAATATACCATGAATAGACATGAATAGAGAATACAGTAAGGAAAAATTCACGGCATCACCCTTCGTGCTTTTACTCTCAATCTCACCATAAAATTAATAGAAATGACACGGCATCACCCTTCGTGTATTAACTCTCATATCATGGCACAGCATCACCCTTCGTGCATTAACACTCTCAATATGGCACGACATCACCCTTCGTGTATTAACACTCACAATATGGCACGACATCACCCTTTGGGCATTAACACTCATAATATGGCACGACATCACCCTTCGTGCATTAACACTCACAATATGGCACGACATCACCCTTCGTGCATTAACACTCTCCCTTACCATAATGCAATGCATAAATAACAACAGGGAGATAGAATAACAAGTACAAACCTTACTTCAACATTTGGTTCCATAATATCAATCTCAACTTTGAAATAAAAACTCAATTATCACCAGAAAATCAGTAAAACATGATAAGAACGATAAATTGAACAACACTAGTATAACACGTAGCAATTTGGCATAGGAATGAGACAATATAAGAAAAATAGAGAAACATGGAAAATAGGTAAATTGGCGATGCATAAGTACTCGTCACCTCACATATACGCCGCTCACATGAATTTCACTTAGCAAGTAATCTAAGGTTCCTAATTCCCTCAAGTCAGGGTTAGACACAACACTTACCTCGCTCCGAAGGCCACTTAATTCTCAATCATAGCTTTTCCTTTGGAATTCACCTCCAAACTACTCTTATCTATTCAAAAATGACTCAATAATATCAAATATTATTAATTATAATAAATATACTCTCCTTCCGGAGGTACATAAGAAAATGTCCTCCTTTCTTGTGGAGCGGGCCGAATGCCTCGACAGGATAGATGCATATATGGATCTGTCACGACCTGAAATTTCCCACCGACGGGACCGTGATGGCGCCTAACATTTCACTTGGTAGGCAAGCCAACGTTAGAAAATCGTTAAACCAATTCCTTATTTCCATTCAGTAAATAACAATAATTAACTAAGATGACTGTCTGTATTCATTACTACCACCCGGATTTGGAGTCACGATCCACGAGCATTCTAGAATTTATTATAAGTAATAGTCTGAAAGAAATACAACTGTCTGAATGAAAGAAACAGTAGAACAGAAACGATAGACGGGGACTTCAAGGTCTGTGAATGCCAACAGATCTACCTTGAGTCTCCGGACAGCGGACCAATAGCAAAAATCTCGATCAACCCGAGCTGGTATCAAAATCTGCACAGAAAGTGCAGAGTGCAGCATTAGTACAACCGACCCCATGTACTGGTAAGTGTCGAGCCTAACCTCGACGAAGTAGTGACAAGGCTAAGGCAAGGCACCTACAAATCAACCTGTACAATTTAACAGTGTATATGCAAATAACAGAAATGAAGAACTAAATAGGAAATGTCGGGAGGGGAAACATACTGAGGGGAATACAAGATAAAGAACTACAACAGAATGATCACCAGAGCAGTCAATATACCATGAATAGACATGAATAGAGAATACAGTAAGGAAAAATTCACGGCATCACCCTTCGTGCTTTTACTCTCAATCTCACCATAAAATTAATAGAAATGACACGGCATCACCCTTCGTGTATTAACTCTCATATCATGGCACAGCATCACCCTTCGTGCATTAACACTCTCAATATGGCACGACATCACCCTTCGTGTATTAACACTCACAATATGGCACGACATCACCCTTTGGGCATTAACACTCATAATATGGCACGACATCACCCTTCGTGCATTAACACTCACAATATGGCACGACATCACCCTTCGTGCATTAACACTCTCCCTTACCATAATGCAATGCATAAATAACAACAGGGAGATAGAATAACAAGTACAAACCTTACTTCAACATTTGGTTCCATAATATCAATCTCAACTTTGAAATAAAAACTCAATTATCACCAGAAAATCAGTAAAACATGATAAGAACGATAAATTGAACAACACTAGTATAACACGTAGCAATTTGGCATAGGAATGAGACAATATAAGAAAAATAGAGAAACATGGAAAATAGGTAAATTGGCGATGCATAAGTACTCGTCACCTCACATATACGCCGCTCACATGAATTTCACTTAGCAAGTAATCTAAGGTTCCTAATTCCCTCAAGTCAGGGTTAGACACAACACTTACCTCGCTCCGAAGGCCACTTAATTCTCAATCATAGCTTTTCCTTTGGAATTCACCTCCAAACTACTCTTATCTATTCAAAAATGACTCAATAATATCAAATATTATTAATTATAATAAATATACTCTCCTTCCGGAGGTACATAAGAAAATGTCCTCCTTTCTTGTGGAGCGGGCCGAATGCCTCGACAGGATAGATGCATATATGGATCTGTCACGACCTGAAATTTCCCACCGACGGGACCGTGATGGTGCCTAACATTTCACTTGGTAGGCAAGCCAACGTTAGAAAATCGTTAAACCAATTCCTTATTTCCATTCAGTAAATAACAATAATTAACTAAGATGACTGTCTGTATTTATTACTACCACCCGGATTTGGAGTCACGATCCACGAGCATTCTAGAATTTATTATAAGTAATAGTCTGAAAGAAATACAACTGTCTGAATGAAAGAAACAGTAGAACAGAAACGATAGACGGGGACTTCAAGGTCTGTGAATGCCAACAGATCTACCTTGAGTCTCCGGACAGCGGACCAATAGCAAAAATCTCGATCAACCCGAGCTGGTATCAAAATCTGCACAGAAAGTGCAGAGTGCAGCATTAGTACAACCGACCTCATGTACTGGTAAGTGTCGAGCCTAACCTCGACGAAGTAGTGACAAGGCTAAGGCAAGGCACCTACAAATCAACCTGTACAATTTAACAGTGTATATGCAAATAACAGAAATGAAGAACTAAATAGGAAATGTCGGGAGGGGAAACATACTGAGGGGAATACAAGATAAAGAACTACAACAGAATGATCACCAGAGCAGTCAATATACCATGAATAGACATGAATAGAGAATACAGTAAGGAAAAATTCACGGCATCACCCTTCGTGCTTTTACTCTCAATCTCACCATAAAATTAATAGAAATGACACGGCATCACCCTTCGTGTATTAACTCTCATATCATGGCACAGCATCACCCTTCGTGCATTAACACTCTCAATATGGCACGACATCACCCTTCGTGTATTAACACTCACAATATGGCACGACATCACCCTTTGGGCATTAACACTCATAATATGGCACGACATCACCCTTCGTGCATTAACACTCACAATATGGCACGACATCACCCTTCGTGCATTAACACTCTCCCTTACCATAATGCAATGCATAAATAACAACAGGGAGATAGAATAACAAGTACAAACCTTACTTCAACATTTGGTTCCATAATATCAATCTCAACTTTGAAATAAAAACTCAATTATCACCAGAAAATCAGTAAAACATGATAAGAACGATAAATTGAACAACACTAGTATAACACGTAGCAATTTGGCATAGGAATGAGACAATATAAGAAAAATAGAGAAACATGGAAAATAGGTAAATTGGCGATGCATAAGTACTCGTCACCTCACATATACGCCGCTCACATGAATTTCACTTAGCAAGTAATCTAAGGTTCCTAATTCCCTCAAGTCAGGGTTAGACACAACACTTACCTCGCTCCGAAGGCCACTTAATTCTCAATCATAGCTTTTCCTTTGGAATTTACCTCCAAACTACTCTTATCTATTCAAAAATGACTCAATAATATCAAATATTGCTTAAGAAATTAATTATATTGCATAAATTAAATTCCCCAAAGTTTCCTCCAAAAGGTTGAAAAATCGACCCGGGGCCCGCTTGGTCAAAACTTGAGGTTCAGACCAAAATCCTTTTACCCATTCACCCCCGAGTCCGAATATGTAATTAGTTTTGGAATCTGACCTCAAATTGGGGTCTAAATCCTCAAATTTCGAAATTCCTAAGTTCTACCCAAAAATCCTAATTTTACCATAAAAATTCTAGATTTTAGGTTGAAATCTTGTTATAAGATGTAAAAGATTGAAAGAAAAGAGTTAGGAATCACTTACCTATGATTTGGGGAAGATTTGGTCTTTGGAAAATCGCCTCTTAAGGTTTAGGGTTTTGAAAATATGAAGAATGAATGAAAAATCCCGTCTAAGCCCCTTTTACTCAGCTGCAGGAGTCGCAATTACGACCTGAGCTTCGCAAATACGAAGCTCGCAAATGTGAAGCTCGCAAATGCGAAGGAACAATCGCAATTGCGATGCCCTTCACAATCCCGCTGCCTTCGCAAATGCGAGGAAATTGTCGCATTTGCGACCACTGAACCTCGCAAATGCAAGTAGATGTTCGCATTTGCGAACCTGCCCTTCCCAGACTCCCTTCGCAATTGCGAAGGTAACCTCGCAAATGCGAGAACTGCTGGCCCAGGCTTCTGATCGCAATTGCGATGAAAGCCTCGCAATTGCGGACCCTGTTATGTTCGCATTTGCGATGCCTGATCTCGGAATTGCGAGATCAGAGGCCTGCAACAGGTTCAGTTATACCTGCAAAATTTTCTAAGTTCAAAACATCCCGTGGCCTATCCGAAACTTACCGAGCCCTCGGGGCTCCAAACCAAACATGCACACAAATCTAAAAATATCATACGAACTTGTTCGCGCGATCAAATCGCCAAAATAACACCTAAAACTACGAATTTAGCACCAAATCAAATGAAATTCTCAAGAACACTTTAAAATTCATATCTTCTCAACTGGACGTCTGAATCACATCAAATTAACTCCGTTTCTCACCAAATTTCACTGACACGTCTTAAATATCATAATGAACCTGTACCGGGCTCCGAAACCAAAATACGGACCCGATACTAACAATGCCAAATATCAATTAATTCTTAAAAACAAATAATTTTTAGACTTTTAATTTTCATCAAAAATTCATAACTCAAGCTAGGGACCTCCGAATTCAATTCCGGGCATATGCCCAGGTCCCATAATATGGATCCGGTCCCGTTTACCAAAATATTGACCGAAGTCAACTAAAATCAACTTTTACGGTATAAATTCTTATTTTCATCAATTTTCAACATAAAAGCTTTCCGAAAACCTGCTCGGATTGCGCACGTAAATCGAGGAGGGTAAAAATAAGATTTTTAAGGCTTAAGAGCGCAAATTCGAGTTCTAAAATATAAGATGACCTTTTGGATCATCACAGGATCGCACCGCACGTCCCTCGGCAGTGTACACGACACTCTGGATCGGGTCGTACGATCTCGACAGAAATCGTGCTTAATAATAATAATTACACGATACTTTGATAGTTTATTGCAGCTTATAAAGCTAATTGATAAATTGAAAATTTATTGGAATTGAAGAAATTTAATTAATATATTGAGAATTGTTGCATTTGAAGGAATTTAATTATTTCTGCTGATTAAATAAAATTATTATTGACTTGGTGAATCATGCTAAGTTAAATAAATTTTATTTTATTCTATTTAATATTGTTGAACCTTAGTGAGTGTCAAAGTCGACTATCTCGTCTCTACCACTTCGAGATTATGCTTGATACTTACTGGGTACACGTTGTTTACGTACTCATGCTACACTTGCTGCGCTTTTTGTGCAGGACCTAAGACAGGTGCTATCGTTGGACCTATCGACGTGCACCCACGTTATCCGGAGGATTAGTGGTGAGCTGCTTTCTGAGCCGTTCTGCAGCAACTAGTGCCTCTTCCTGAATTTTTATTCTGTCTATTTCATTCCAGACAGTATTTATAATTTTTGTATAATCTACTAGATGCTCATACACTTGTGACACCAGGTCTTGGCACACACATTGGTAGAATTTGAATTTGTATTATTTCTTGAATTTAAACAAATCGATATATTTTATATTCTCTTTAATATTGCTAATAAAAGAATAAAATTACTTAGAAAATTATTCTGAAAATAATTGATATATGTTTAATTTATTTGTTGGCTTGCCTAGCTGTAGTATTGGGCGTCATCACGACCTATATGTAAAATTGGGTCGTGACAATAATACTTTAATTACATTATTATTTGGCCTAGTAGGTATCAAACCGACCCCTCGTCACTACTTCTTCGAGGTTAGGCGGGATACTTACTGGGTACATATTGTTTATATACTCATACTACGCTTTTGTACTTAATTGTACAGGATCTGAGGCTGGTGCATCTAGTTACCCGCCCGGCGCGCATACCTGATCTTGGACCGAGACTTCACGGTGAGCTGCCCCTTCTGAGCCGTTCAGCAACATCTTAGAGTTTCTCTTTTGTTTTATCTGTCTATTCTGTTTCAGACAGTAGGATAGTCATATTTTGTATATTCTACTAGTTTTCCACACACTTGTGACACCAGATCTTGGCACGTATTAGTAGACTTTGATTTTTGGGTTGTAATTCAATAGTTATAACTGCTTTTAGATGTTTCTGTTTGTTTGCCATAAAAATCCTTTATTTGTTAAATGCTTTGAATGTAAGTAAAGCTAAATGTTGGAATCGCTTAATAAACAAAAAATGAAAAATTACTAAGTTGTTCACTGTTGGCTTGTCCAGCAATGGTGCTGGACGCCATCACGGCCTGACATGGAGTTGGGTCATGATATTTATTACTATGACAAAATTTGTAGCTAATTGTTAGTTTTTGCCACAAACTGAAATTTACTGTAGCAAAGGTGCCACAAACTGAAAGTTACTGTAGCAAGTAACCTTTTAACCATACTAAATTATTTAAAATAAAATATTATAGCTAAATAAATATTTTTGTTTCAAAAAGTTGTAGTAATAGTTGGTTTAGTAACTACAATTATTTGTCATTACGGAATAATCTAGCCACAAATTTATTGATATGGTAAAATTTTGGTAGCTACTTATTATCTTTTGCCACGAGTTGAAACTTGCTATAGTAATAATAACATTTTGGGCGGATTAAAATATTCGGAAAAAATCTTGTAGCTAAATGAGTATTTTTTTTCTTCAAATTATAAAGAAAATAAAAATAGTTGGCTTGAATAAATGAAAATCGTTGCCAAGAAAAAAAATGATGAATAATTTTGCTCGATTACGAAAAATCATGACAAGAGTTGTCCAACACTATTAGGTAATGAAAAGTTAACGTCAAATGTAACAATTACATTTTTCTTAAATATAGGAAAATAGTAATTGTATATGATTATGAAAGAAAAGAGTAATTGTATATGAAATACAAGAATTATTTAACTTTTAAATAACTAAGACTAATGCAAAACTAATCTTCATCTCAAATAGTAGATCATTTGTTACCTCCTTATAGCAACAAAACTTATCAATTGACTTCTTAAACTTATCAAACTCATATTCTATTTGATTGCACTTGTTAATTATATAATTTTTTATGTAAATTTTAAATTATTATTAATTGTTATAGATATTTATTTATGCATATACTTTATTATTTTTAAATAAGTATACTTACATTTTCTAGAAAGGTATTCATATTGAAGACTTTAATTGTTGTAGTATTTATGTATATGGTCCTTAAAGATTTTTAAAGGACTTAATCATATATATTTAAGAAGTCATTTTAAAATAAGTGCTCATATATTGAAGAGCTTTCTTGGGGAAGGGTTGGTGCATTTAGTTTTGATAATGATCAAAGGCTCTAAATACATACAAGGAGCATATTTAACACTACAAGAAAATAATGATAATCTTAATAAAAACTGAAAAATTTAAAAAGTATATTAAAATAAAAAGATTTGCGATGAAAAATTATATTCATCGCTAAATATTTCCTTGATATATGATGACAAATTTAAAAACATGATTTCTATTGATAATAGTATTATTTGTATTAATTTTTATATAATTTTCTTGTATCTAGTTATTCTAAGATATCTAAGTCCATACGAAAACTAATTATATTGGTCTTCTTATAAAAATAATATTAGTTGTACGTCCAATTTAATTAAAAACATTGGATTATATATTATTAATGTGTGAATAACTAATATATAGAATTAAACAACAGTAGTATTATACCAATTACATTGTATAACAAATTATATATATATTTTTTATATACAATAAAATATGTTATAATGATATGGATTTATTATCTTAATAACTATTAATTATCATAAATTAAATTATACACTCAATCTAAGAATTGAAAATTTAATATTATTCTTATACATGAAGGAGATCTTGTCTCTCTTGTGAGTATTATTTGTATTTAAGAATAGTCGTATTTTCACTATTATTACTCTTATTTTTGAGTATAATTTGTATTTAAAAATAGTTACATATTTTTACCACGGTTAAATTTATTTTTTCATAAAAGTTAAGAACTTAATACGACCGATATAGGGGGGGTGTATAACAAAACAAACTAGTATATCATAATTTATTTTTTGGTAAATAATAAATATCATAATTCATTCTAAATAAAATATTATTTGAAAGTTTCAAATATACTTTAAATAAGTATATAATTATAATTAGTTAAATTTAAATATCTGAATATTACATTTAAACAATTATGTGCTTGTATATATCTATCTTGCTTACCAGTTATATTCAATTTAGATAAGTATTAGAGTTATTGATTTAATGATCTAATAGTATTTTAATAACTTAATAATTATCATAAATCTAACTTAACACTAAAAATGAAGAAGCTAATACTATTGAAATATGAACGTATAACAAAACAAACAATATCATCTAGGATGAAAAAAGCGGTAAAGAAAAACATATTTTAGAATAACTTTATTTCATGCAAATAATTGATTTTTTCTATTTTAGTTAAATGTAACTCTTTTGGTTTATTGTAGGTACTTTTCTTATTTTTATTTGCCTTTATGATATTTGTATTTTCTCCCCTTGTATTTATGGTATTGTATTAAGAAGTAAAGCAAGATATATAAGAAAAGAAACACAAACTAAATCCCTAAACCAAAACCTAAACTTCCTCCCTGAGCCGCCACTCTCCCTCCCCACTTTCTTACTCCTATTTCTTTCTTTTACCATTAGTAGTCGGCATTAATTCAAGGCTGCGAGAAAGACAAAGAGGATCAACAAGGGTATCACCATTGCGATCTCCATTTATGGACAGAAATTTTAACTTGTTGGTTCGTCTCTTAATTCCCCGGTAAGCTCATGTCTCTCTCTATATATATATATATGTCACGACCCAATTTCACCTATAGATCGCGATGACGCCCAACACTACAGCTAGACAAGCCAACTAATAAATTAAACATATATCGATTAGTTTCAGAATAATTTTCCAAGTAATTTTATAATTTTATTAGCAATATTAAAGAAAATAAAAAGATACCGATAAATTTAAATCCAAGAAAAATAATAAGACTCCCAATTCTACCAATGTGTGTGCCAAAACCTGGTGTCACAAGTGTATGAGTATCTAGTAGATTATACAAAATTTTAAATATTGCCTGAAATGAAAATAGACAGAATGTAAATATAAGAAGAGACACTGGTAGCTACAGAACGACTCAGAAAGGTAGCTCACCACTATGCCTCTGAGTAACGTGGGTATAAGGCGGTAGGTCCCCTACTAGTACTTGCCTCAGGTCCTGCACAAAAAGTGCAGCAAATATAGTATGAGTACGTAAACAACGTGTACCCAGTAAGTATCAAGCCTAATCTCGAAGTGGTAGAGACGAGATGACCGACTTTGACACTCACTATGGGTCAATAATAATAATTGAAATAAAACAAGAATATCTAGATTAGTATGATTCACAGAATATAACAATAATTTATTTAACCAGCAGAAATAATTAAAGTCCTTCAAATGCAACAATTCTCAATATATTAATTAAATTCCTTCAATTTCAATAAATTTTAAAATTTATCAATTAGTCTCATTTACAGGAATAACAATAATTCCTTAGCAAGCAGGAATAATAATTCATTAAATTTCAAAGATTTCAAATTTAACAATTAGCTTCACAAGTTACAATAAACTATCAAAGTATCGTGTAATTATTATTATTTAGCACGATTTCTGCCAAGGTCGTACGGCCCGATCCAGAGTGTCGTGTACACTGCCGAGGGACGTGCGACACGATCCATAGATGCATCTATCCTGCCGAGGCGTTCGGCTCGCTCCATAAGAAAGGGGACATTTTCTTATGTACCTCTGGAAAGAGAGTATATTTATTATAAGATAAATTCGGGAGGAAGAATAATTTCTCTTAACAATTAAATAATTTAAACAGAAAAAAAATCAAGCATATGAGATTTTCATCCTTTAATATTTTTATCTAACAATTCACAATATATATATATATATATATATATATATATATATATATATATATATATATATATATATATATATATATATAGAGAGAGAGAGAGAGAGAGAGAGAGAGAGAGAGAGAGAGAGAGAGAGAAAGAGATCAAATAATATTAATTAAACAAAGAATACAATTTATACAAGTAATTCATGCTTTGAGTCCTAAACTACCCGGACTTTAGCATTTATAGTAGCTACGCACGGACTCTCGTCACCTCGTGCGTACGTAGCCCTCATAATTAGCAACAATTATTGCTTTAATTACTTACAGGATAATTTCCCCCTCACAAGATTAGACAAGAGACTTACCTCAATTTGCTCCAATTTAATCCACTAGAAGGCCTTTTCCTCGATTATCCAACTCTGAATGGCTTGAATCTAGCCAAAATAAATCGATACAATTACTAAAAATTATAGGAATCAATTCCATAAGAAAATACTATATTTTTCAATAAAAATCCAAAATTAATTAAAAATTCTTCTGTGGGGCCCACGTCTCGGAATCCGGCGAAAGTTACAAAATCCAACTACTCATTCAATTACGAGTCTAGCCATACCAGTTTTACTCAAATCCGACTCTAAATCGATACCAAAATCTTAAAAATTCGTTTCTATGAGATTTCTAAAGCTTTCCCAAATTTCAATCTCAAAACACTAATTAAATGGTGAAAACAATGATATATTTGTGTATATAGACCAAATCCGAGTTAGAATCACTTACCCCAATGTATTTCCTTGAAAATCTGTCAAAAGTCGCCTCTGCTCAAGCTTAAGTTCGTCAAAAATGGAAAATAGGACGAATGCCCTCTTTTATTAATCTGCCCAGGCAGCCTTCGGAATTGGGCCTCGATCGTGGCCCTCGAGCCTGGGCTTCGGTCATGGCCTCGATCATGGCCTCGAGCCTGGGACTCGATTATGGCCTCGATCATGGCATCAAACTTGTGCCTTCGATCATGGCCCTCAAGCTGGACCTTCGATCGTGGATTCGATACTGAGCCTCGTCCCTGGCTTCAACTCAGGCAGTCGACCCTGGGATCGATATCTGGGCTTGATCTTGGGCTCAATCACAGCCCAGAATATCCAGTAGAAGGAAAAACTGCAGCTAGTTTTTTAAGTCTAATTTTTGATCCGTTAACCATCCGAAACTAACCCGAGGCCCTCGGGACCTTAACCAAATATACCAACAGGTCCTAAAACATCATACAAACTTATTTGAAATCTCAAATCACATAAAACGAAGCTAAAACCACGAATTATGCTCCTATTCAAGCTTAATAAAACTTAAAATTTCCAACTTCTACATTCGATGTCGAAACCTATCAAATCAACTCCGATTGACCTCACATACAAGTCATAAATGACATAACAGAGTTATGAAAAAAATTCAGAACTGGATTCCGACTCCGTTATCAAAAAGTCAACTCCCCGGTCAAACTTCCAAACTTAAATTCTTATTTTAGCCAATTTAAGCCTAATTTAACTACGGATTTCCAAATAAAATTACGAACATGCTCCTAAGTCGAAAATCACCATACGAAGCTATTGGAACCGTCAAATCCCGATTCCGGGGTCATTTTCTCAGAATGTTGACCGAAGTCAAACTTAGCACTTTAAGGCCAACTTAAGGAACCAAGTGTTTCGATTTCAACCCGAACACTTTCAAGTCCCGAACCTACCATCCTCGCAAGTCATAATTTATTATAAGCACATATAGGGAGTTTTATTTAGAGGAACGGGGTTCTAAAAGTCAAAAATGACCGGTTGAGTCATTACATTCTCCACCTCTTAAACAAATGTTCGTCCTCGAACGGGTTTAGAATTGTACCTGGAGTGTTGAATAAGTGTGGATATCTGCTCCGCATGTTTTCCTCGGTCTCCCAAGTCGCTTCCTTGACTGGTTGGCCCCTCCACTGGACTTTTACTGCCGAAATCCTCTTGGACCTCAACTGGCGAACCTGTTTATCAACAATGACAACTGGTTCTTCTTCATAGTCCAAACTATTATTTAGTTGAACTGTGCTAAAGTTTAGCACATGTGATAGGTTGGCATGATACTTTCGGAGCATATATACATGGAAAACCGGATGAACTCCCGATAGGCTGGGAGGCAATGCAAGCTCATAAGCAACCTCCCCAACTCGTCTCAACACCTCAAATGGGCCTATAAACCTTGGGCTCAATTTCCCCTTTTCCCCAAATCTCGTGATTCCCTTCATCGGCGAAACCTTCAAAAGAACTTTTTCACCTACCATAAATGATAAATCATGCGCTTTCTGATCCGCGTAACTCTTACGTCTGGACTGTGATGTACGAAGTCGCTCCTGAATCAACTTTACCATTTCCAAGGCATCCTTCACCAAATCTGTACCATATAACTTAGCCTCGCCGGGCTCAAACCACCCGATGTGCGAACGACATCGCCGACCATATAAAGCCTCAAATAGAGCCATCTCGATGCTGGATTGGTAACTATTATTATAAGCAAACTCGGTCAAAGGCTAGAAACGATCCCACTGACCTCCAAATTCAATCACACATGCCCTGAGAATATCCTCCAAAATTTGAATTGTCCGCTCTGACTACGGATGAAAGGCTGTGCTGAGCTCTACACGGTTCCCCAATTCACTCTGTACTGCTCTCCAAAAATGTGAAGTAAACAGAGGGCCTCTGTCTGATATGATAGAAATTGGCACGCCGTGCAACCGAACTATCTCCTGAATATAAATTTGGGCCAACCTCTCTGAAGTATACGTAGTCACAACAGGAATAAAATGTTTCAACTTGGTCAACCTGTCAACAATGACCCAAACTGCATCAAACTTCCGTAAGGTCCGCGACAACCCAACTATAAAGTCTATAGTGATGCGTTCTCATTTCCACTC
The DNA here is from genome assembly GCF_000390325.3 of Nicotiana tomentosiformis. Classification (NCBI taxonomy): domain Eukaryota; kingdom Viridiplantae; phylum Streptophyta; class Magnoliopsida; order Solanales; family Solanaceae; genus Nicotiana; species Nicotiana tomentosiformis. The sequence continues at coordinate 130,151,405 of NC_090817.1, forward strand.
TGGTATAGTCACATGCTGAAGTAGGCCACCTGGCCTCTGGTGCTCATATTTAATTTGCTGGCAATTTAGACACCTAGCTACATACTCAACTATGTCATTTTGCATTCGTCGCCAACAATAATGTTGCCTCAAGTCACAATACATCTTTGTAGCACCTGGATGAATAGAATACCGAGAACTGTGTGCTTTCTCTAGGATCTTTTTCCTCAGTCCATCCACATTAGGAACACATAGACGATCCTAGAGTCGTAGAATACCATCAGCTCTAATAGTAACTTCCTTGGCACCACCTCATAGTACTGTTTCTCGAAGAACCATTAAGTGTGGATCATCATACTGGCGAGCCTTGATCTGTTCAAATAGTGAAGACTGGGCTACAACACATGCAAGAACTCAACTGGGCTCTGAAATTTCCAATCTCACAAGTCGGTTAGCCAAGGATTGAATATCGAAAACTAATGGCCTCTCCTCTGCTGAAATAAAAGCCAAACTACCCATATTCTCCGCCTTTCTACTCAAGGTGTCTGCAACCACATTTGCTTTGCCCGGATGATACAGGATAGTAATATTATAATATTTTAGTAACTGAAGCTATCTGCGCTGTCTCAGATTTAGGTCCCTCTGCTTGAACAAGTGCTGCAAACTGCGATGATCAGTGTAAACTTCACAAGATACCCCATAAAGATAATGCCTCCAAATCTTAAGAGCGTGAACAATCGCAGCTAATTCCAAATCATGTACTGGATAATTCTTCTCGTAGGGCTTCAGCTGATGCGAAGCATATGCAATATCTCGCCCTTCCTGCATCAATACACAACCCAATCCAATGCGTGAATTGTCGCAATACACTGTATATATCCCCGAACCGGAAGGCAACACTAACACTGGTGCTGTAGTCAATGCTGTCTTGTGATTCTGAAAGCTCACCTCACAATCATTGGACCATTAGAACGGAGCACCCTTCTAGGTTAATTTGGTCAAAGGTGATGCAATAGATGAAAAACCTTCCACGAACCAATGATAATAAGCTGCTAAACCCAGAAAACTCCTGATCTCAGTCGCCGAAGTGGGACGATGCCAATTCTGAACTGCCTCAATCTTTTTGGGATCAACTTTAATGCCCTCCCCCGATACAATATGCCCCAAAAATGCTACAGACTCAAGCCAGAACTCACATTTAGAGAACTTAGCATATAGCTTTTTTTCCCGCAACGTCTGAAGCACCACTCTCATATGCCGCTCGTGCTCCTCCTTATTGCGCGAGTAAATCAAAATGTCATCAATAAAGAAAATGACAAACGAATCAATATATGGCATGAATACCCTGTTCATCAGATCCATAAACGATGCCGGGGCATTAGTTAAATCGAAGGACATTACCAGAAACTCATAATGACCATATCTAGTCTGAAAAGTAGTCTTCGGAACATCCGAATCCCGAATCTTCAACTGATGGTACCCCGACCTCAAGTCGATCTTAGAGAACACCCTAGGACTCTACAACTGGTCAAATAGATCATCAATACGCGGCAACGGGAACTTGTTCTTAATAGTGACTTTGTTCAATTGGCGGTAATCAATACACATCCGCATTGTTCCATCCTTCTTCTTCACAAATAATACCGGTGCACCCCAATGCGATACACTCGGTCTGACGAACCCTTTGGTTAGTAACTCCTCAAGTTGTTCTTTCAATTCTTTTAATTCTTTCGGATCCATGCGATACGGTGGGATAGATATAGGCTGGGTATCTGAAGCCAAGTCAATACAGAAATCAATATCACGATCAGGTGGCATACCTGGAAGATCTGAAGGAAATACATCGGAGAACTCCCGAACTACAGTCACTAAATCAATAGCCGGAGTCTCTGCAGTAGTATCCCAAACATAGGCTAGATAAGCCAAACAACCCTTCTCAATCATGTGTTGAGCCTTTATAAAAGAAATAACTCGATTAAATGAACTAACAGACGAACCCTTCCACTCCAGCTTAGGCAATGATGGAATAGCCAAGGTAACAGTCTTGGCATGACAATCTAGAATAGCATGATATGGAGATAACCAGACCATGCCCAAAATAATTTCAAAATCGGTCATCTCAAGCAATAGGAGATATGCTCTAGTTTCATAACCACAGAATATAATAATACAGGACCGGTAGATACGGTTCACAATAACAGAATCGCCCACAGGAGTGGACACATAAACAGGAGTACTCAAGGACTCACGAGAAATACCTAGGAATGGAGAAAATAGAGATGGCACATATGAATACGTAGATCCTGGATCAAATAATATTGAGGTATCTTTGCCGCAAATAGAAATAATACATGTAATCACGGCATTTGAGGCTTCTGTATCTGGTCTGGCCGGAAAAGCATAGAACCGAGCTGGAGCGCCAACTAGATGGACTCCGCCTGGCTGATCTCCACCTCTAGGACGACCCCTACCCCCTGTCCTCCACCTCTTGGTGGTTGGACTACTGGTGGAGCAAATGGTGCGGTAATCATAGGCTGCTGACCCTGCTGCACTGGTCTACCCCAAAGCCTGGGGCAGAATCTCCGTATGTGACTGGGATCCCCGCACTCATAACAACTCTTCGGTGCGATGGGCTGCTGACTAAGAGTCTGGCCCTAGGGAACCGAATACCCACTGGGAGGACCCTGAATAGCTGGTGGGCGATAAGAACTCTCTGGTATAACACTGCGATAGGGTCGCACTGGAGCACCTCGAGGAGGTGGTGGTGCTGGATATGGGGGCCTGCTGGACTGCCCTCTCACGAACTGACCTCTGCCCCTAGACGGAGCACCTCTGAACTCTCCAGAATACCTAAACCGCTTATCTCTAGTAACCTGCTCTCGGCTACGCTGACGTACACCCTTAATCCTCTAGGCTATCTCCACGACTAGCTCATAAGAAGTACCCATCTCAACCTCTCGAGCCATAGTGGCCTAAATGCCAGTATGTAAACCAGCTACAAACCTCTGTACTCTCTCCGCCTCAGTAGGGAGTATTATAAGTGCATGGCGAGATAATTTAGAGAACCTCGCCTCATAATCGGTCACTGACATCTGACCCTCAACTTTTCCCTCTGGGAGGGTGGAATATATCTGTCCAGGAAGATACGGGTGAACCTGTCCCAAGTCACGGGAGGAGAATCTACTGGTCTACCAAGAACATAAGACTGTCACCATCTATGGGCTCTGCCCTCTAGCTGAAAAGTATCAAAGTCTACCCCTTGAGACTCCAATATCCTCATGTTGTACAGTCTATCCTTGCACCGATCAATGAAATCCCGGGGATCCACATGTCGCTCACCCCCAAAGACAGGAGGATGTAGTCTAGTCCATCTGTCAAATAGTTTTTGCGGATCAGCGGCTGCAGCTGGCCTAGGCTCAGGTGTAGCTGCTGCCACTCGCTGGGCTCCACCACAGGTAGTGCACCCTAGGTCTGATATACAGTAACTGCCTGTCCATAAGACTGTGCGGTAGGGGTCTGGTCTCCCCCGCCCGCCTGAGATGTGGCTGGGTCTGCCGGAAATAAACCGGCCTGAGTCATATTATCTATGAACCGCAGCATACGACCCATAACATCCTGGAATCCCGGTGCATATGTAAAATCCACCGGAGCTGGCTCTGCCACAGGCACCTCACCTTGTTCCTCAACAATGGGATTCTCTGGTAGACCTACTGGCTGTATAACTGGAACAGTCCTGGGATGTCCTCGCCCTCTACCACGGGCTGGAGCCCTCCCTCGACCTCTAGCCGCTGGGGGAGTAGCTCTTCCCTGGTCTGGAACCTCATTAGAGCGTGTTCTCACCATCTGTGATAGAATAAGAGAAGGATATTTAGTACTACGTCAATTGCACGATGGAATATGAAGAAAGGTAGTTTCCTAACACCCTATAGCTTCTCAAAAATAAGTACAGGCGTCTCCGTACCGATCCGCAAGACTCTATTACGTCTGCTCATAACTTGTGAGACCTACGTGAACCTAGTGCTCTGATACCATGTTGTCACGACCTAATTTCACCTATAGGTCGTGATGGCGCCCAACACTACAGTTAGGCAAGCCAATTAATAAATTAAACATATATCGATTATTTTCAGAATAATTTTCCAAGTAATTTTATTAGCAATATTAAAGAAAATAAAAAGATACCGATAAATTTAAATCCAAGAAAAATAATAAGACTCCAAATTCTATCAATGTGTGTGCCAAAACCTGGTGTCACAAGTGTATGAGCATCTAGTAGATTATACAAAACTTCAAATACTGTATGAAATAAAAATAGACAGAATGTAAATATAAGAAGAGACATTGGTAGCTGCAGAACGGCTCAAAAAGGCAACTCACCACTATGCCTCTGGATAACGTGGGTGTAAGGCGATAGGTCCCCCACTAGTACTTGCCTTAGGTCCTGCACAAAAAGTGTAGCAAGTGTAGTATGAGTACGTAAACAATGTGTACCCAATAAGTATCAAGCCTAATCTCGAAGTGGTAGAGACAAGATGACCGACTTTGACACTCACTATGAGTCAATAATAATAATTGAAATAAAACTAGAATATCTAGATCAACATGATTCACAGAATATAACAATAATTTATTTAACCAGCAGAAATAATTAAAGTCCTTCAAATACAATAATTCTCAATATATTAATTAAATTCCTTCAGTTCCAATAAATTTCCAAATTTTTCAAAAGTCTCATTTACAGGAATAACAATAATTCCTTAGCAAGAAGGAATAATAATTCATTAAAGTCCAAAGATTTCCAATTTATCAATTAGCTTCACAAGCTACAATAAACTATCAAAGTATCGTGTAATTATTATTATTTAGCATAATTTTTGCCAAGATCATACGGCCCGATCCAGAGTTTTGTGTACACTGCCGAGGCACGTACAACACGATCCATAGATGCATCTATCCTACCGAGACGTTCGGCCCGCTCCACAAGAAAGGAGGACATTTTCTTATGTACCTCCGGAAAGAGAGTATATTTATTATAAGATAAATTCGAGAGGAAGAACAATTTCTCTTAACAATTAATTAATTTAAACAGAAAAAAATCAAGCATATGAGATTTCCATCTTTTAATATTTTTATCTAAAAGTCGCCTCTGCTCAAGCTCAAGTTCATAAAAAATGGCAAATGTGACGAATGCCCTCTTTTATAAATCTGCCCAGGCAGCCTTCGGAATTGGGCCTCGATCATGGCTTTGATCGTGGCCCTCGAGCCTGGGCTTCGGTCATGGCCTCGATCATGGCACCGAGCCTGTGCATTCGATCATGGCCCTCGAGTTGGACCTTCGATCGTGGCTTCGATACTGAGTCTCGTCCCTAGCTTCGACTCAGGCCGTCGACCCTGGGATCGATATCTGGGCTCGATCACAGCCCAGAATATCCAGCAGAAGGAAAAATTGCAGCAACTTTTTAAGTCCAATTTTTGATCTGTTAACCATCCGAAACTCACCCGAGGCCCTCGGGACCTCAGCCAAATATACCAACAAGTCCTTAAACATCATACGAACTTATTTGAAACCTCAAATCACATAAAACGACGCTAAAACCACGAATTATTCTTCAATTCAAGCTTAATGAAATTTATAATTTTCAACTTCTACATTCGATGTCGAAACATATCAAATCAACTCCGATTGACCTCAGATTTTTCACACAAGTCATAAATGACATAACGTAGCTATGAAAATTTTCAGAACTGGATTCCGACTGCGATATCAAAAAGTCAACTCCCTGGTCAAACTTCCAAACTTAAATTCTTGTTTTAGCCATTTTAAGCTTAATTTAACTACGAACTTCCAAATAAAATTACGAACATGTTCCTAAGTCCAAAATCATCATACGGAGCTATTGGAACCATCAAATTCCGATTCCGGAGTCATTTTCTCAAAATGTTGACCGAAGTCAAACTTAGCACTTAAGGCCAACTTAAGGAACCAAGTGTTCCGATTTCAACCCAAACACTTCCAAGTCCCGAACCAAACATCCCAGAAAGTCATAATTTTTTATAAATACATATAGGGAGTTTTATTTCGGGGAACAGGGTTCTAAAAGTCAAAATGACCGGTTGAGTCATTACAATATCATAGTATTTCTGAATCTTCTTTACGCCTACTTGAGTTTGGGGTTTTTACTTCAATTTTACGGGTTATTCCAGCAATGTGATAGATATTATGCCTTATTTTTTGATAAGTGGTGAGTGTAATTTTAAAGATTTTGTGCCTTCACCTAATTGACTTGGGTTTCTGCTTCAATTGTTTGTTTTTTATTTACAGGATACTCAAGAGAAAAGTGCCTTTAAGAAATTGTATTCTCTTCTAATCTTAAACTGTAAGTTTTTCTTCTTTTTTTTCCATCTTCTTAAGTTTTATGATGTTTATTTAAATGTTTTTTTTCTTCTGTGTTAAAACAAGTTTAGATCTTTTCTCACATGATTGATGGCTAAGTTTTTGCTTATTTCATGATTCATTGAGTTTTTAATTATTAATGTCACGACCCAAAATCCTAACATGTCGTGATGGCGCCTATCTCAGTACTAGACAAGCCGACAACATCAATAACCCACGATTTTCTTTAAATTTAGAAAAAAAATGTAACGTTTAATACAATACCAAAAATCTAGCAATTTCTGATACAACACTCCCAAAACCTGGTGTCACCGAGTACATGAGCATCTAATATAAGTACAAGTTTGGAAAATACGGTCTATAATAGTCTGAGACCAAATACAGTAAATAAGGAGATAGAGAAGGAGAGACAAGGTCTGCGAAACACGGCAGCTACCTCAAAATCTCGTGAAAATCAACTGCGCGAAATGATCAACACTCGCTATGTTCAGGAACACCTGGATCTGCACACGAAGTGCAGGGTGTAGTATGAGTACAACCAACTCAGCAAGTAACAATAATAACTAAGAAACTAAAGATAATGACGAGCTACACAGTCATAGTTCACTTTCATTAGTTCCAACAAAGAATAGACATGCTTTTAAATCCGGTAGTTTAAGTCAAATTAATTTTATAAAGTTCAATTTCAAGTAATTCAGATATAAATTATTTAAGAGATTTTACATTAATGACAAATAGCAACCAAGTGCAATAACAAATGCAAAGCAAGTACAGTCTCTCAGGCATCAATCACTCAACTTATCACAACAGCTCAACCACTCAGCTCTCATCCCTCAACATTCATACTAAACGGGTACCCACGCTCACTGGGGGTGTGTACAGACTACAGAGGGGCTCCTACAGCCCAAGCGCTATAATATACACGAACAACTCACATGCCATAATATAACTATCTGAATCCACATGGCCAACTCACATGCTGCACAGTCAACTCACGTGCTTTAGTATAATATAAGGATCCGCACGGACAACTCACGTGTTGCACGACCAACTCATGTGCTATAGTATAATATAATAATCTGTACGACCAACTCACGTGCTGCACGGACAACTCACGTGCTATAGTATCAATATCTCACAATCAGGCCTTCGACCTCACTCAGTCATAAATCGATCCAGTCTCTCGGGCTCCTAATAATCATGAAATCAGCCCAAACAACAATGATATGATGTATCAATAATAACAACAGAGACTGAAATAAAATGTGCAAGTAATAGCTGAGGCTGAGTACATATAGCATTTAGCAGGCAATTCAACAAGTACGCGACCTCTATGGGTCCCAACAGTACTATCACATAGCCTAAACATGATTTCTAACATGATTTACAATCAAATTTTATCAATACATAGAGAGCATATAGCTAACAACAAATTATTTCAACTTTACAGTTTTTCGGGATGGACCAAGTCACAATCCTCTTGGTGCACGCCCACAAGCCCGTCACCTAGCATGTGCGTCACCTCCAAAATAATCACATGATACTAAAATTTGGGGTTTAATACCCTCAGGACCAGATTTAAAACTGTTATTTACCTTAACCAGTGTATTTATTTATTCCGCTATACCCTTGCCACGAGAATTGGTCTCCGAAAGCCTCGTATCTAGCCACAATTAATTTGATTCAGTCAATACAAATTATTGTAATTAATTCCATAAGGAAATACTAATTTTTCTAATAAAATCCGAAATTAACTCAAAAATCGCCCGTAGGGCCCACATCTCAGAACCCGACAAAAGTTACAGAATATGAACGCCCATCCAACCACGAGTCCAACCATATAAATTTTACCAAAATCCATCAACTCAACCCTCAAATCTTCAATTAGAGTCTATGAAGATTTCTACCATTTCCAACCTAATCCTTACCCATTTGAACTTAACAATCCTTTCACAACCTTATTGGTATGTATACATAATACTCTTACACCCAAGAATCATACCATTAATCATCTATTTTTACTCCAAACCCGAAATTGAAGGATTGAGAAAAATAATTCTTACCTCTTTTAAGCCCTAGCAAGATCCTTGTGAAATCTTCAAACCTTGAATAAGAATTGATGGATAAATAACTAAGTCTTCACTTTCTCTCTCTAAAATACTCTCACCTCTCTCGAAAATATCAGATTTTGGCAAAAAAATGAGCTTCAAGGGCTATAAATCGAAGCTGGGTCGGGTAAAAAATTAGAAAGAATGGAAGCTCCGACGCAGTTATGTGGTCGCATATGCGATCGCATAACAGATATGCGGTCCACATACCGGCCGCATAATTTGGCCTCCAAAGCTGGGCGTTACTGACCCGGTCTGCGGTCATTATGCGGCTCGCATACTTGTTCTGCGGTCGCATCATGCACCGCAAAATAGGTCTGTAGTCGCATAGTGCACTAGAGAGTTTCCTCAAATCTTGCCCCTCTCCTGATCCACTTTGCGACGATTATGCGGTCCGCAGAGTGATTCTGCAACCGCGTAGTGGTCGCAGAAATGACCTTTTTCCGACAAAAGTTTCCTTTGCACATCGATGCATTGTTACACCCCAAAAGTCCGAGCCACTGCTCGCAAGCTCGCCGCGAGAAATTTCTATAATCTTTGTACTAATTGTTCTACCTCGGCACCACCAAACCTTAATTTTCTTAGCAAAATTTCTCCGGGGTCGTTACACATAAGTCAACATCCGGTCAACCTTTTCAACTTATATTCTAAACCTTGGAACTAAGTGCTCCAAATCATTTCAAAATCTCACCGAACCCAAACCAATTACCTCGGCAAGCCAAATAACAACTGTAATTCACAATTTGAGCAGTAAATGGGGGAACGGGATTGTAATAGTCAAAACGACCAATCGGGTCGTTACAATTAATTGTAGATGCGTCTAACTGGTATATGTTTTGATTATTATATAAATTTCTCACAAGATCATTTTATTTTATATTTCAGTCTAGTGATTACGGAGTGTGCTTCATATATTCTTGGATGCATAAAAATCAATGGTTCCGACAAGGGTGGCAACATAAATCATCAAGATCAAACGGGGCGCCAACATGAATCATCAAGCAAATGCTTATATTCGTTTAATGTGGAATGCCGTACATTATTTCTGATATCTTTTACCATCAAGCCTCACATCGGCTAGTTCTTTTATTCAAATTTTAGTTATTGTAAAAGAGTTATGTACTGCAGATATTATTAATTGATTAATATAAATGTGTATCTTGGAATTATTTGTGAAATTTTTTAAATGTCAATTTGTGTAGAATAAGTTATTTCTCAAGCCAATATTTTATTACTATTAGTTTTATTATAACATGCACAACCATAGAATAATTGAAAATGTTTAGAAAAAAATAAAATAGCGAAGTAACAGGGTGATAGGAACTTTCATCGCTACTAAAATCAATATTCGATTAAAACAATATAATAAAATAATCTATCCTCGACTTTTTTGTATGATTTTTAGCCATAAATCATTTTGTCCGTAGCTAAACAAAAATACTTATGCCACGGACTAATATATGAAAGCAATTACATATCTAAACTTCCATGGCTAATAAATTTAAATTTTTTGCCCCGCTATATCACTTTGTGGCTATCTAAACTTCCATGGCAAGAGTATAAAATCATTTGCTATAAATATATTTATCGTGGCAAAAGTATAAAATTATTTTCTATAAATATAGCTACAACACAAAATTGTGATGACCCAAAGTCTCATCTTTAAATTTAATAAATAATTCTGTGTTCTAAACCTCGAAAAGCACTATTTATCATTCCTCGTCTTGCATGCACAGTTCATATATTTTTTCGGAAAGTTTTTGTGTGAAAAATGGATTAAAATATGAAATAGAGCTTTAAACCTCAAATGAGTTGACTTTGGTCAATATTTTGAGCAAACGGATTCAGATCAATATTTTGACAATTTCGGTAGGTTCGTATCATGATTTGGAACTTAGGCGTATGCCCGGAATCGAATTTCGAGGTCCCTAGCCCGAGATATGGAATTTTGATGAAAAATTAAAAGTTTGAAAGCTTAATGATTTTTAAGAATTTACTGATATTGGATTTATTGACACTGGATCTGTATTTTGATTCTGGAGCTCGGTATAAGTCCCCTATAATATTTATGACTTGTCTGCCGAATTTGGTGAGAAACGGAGTTGATTTGACGTGATTCAGACATCTGGTTGTGAAAATATAAGTTTTAAAGTTTTCTTGAAAATTTCCTTTGATTTGGTGTCCGATTCGTCGTTCTAGGTGTTATTTTGACGATTTTATCGCGCGAGTAAGTTCGTATGATATTTTATAACTTGTGTGCATGTTTGGTTTGGAGACCCGAGGGCTCGGGTGAGTTTCAGATAGGCCACGGGATGATTTCGAACTTTGAAAAATTTGGTTTCTACAAACTTCAGGCTTCTGGTGTATTCTTCTTTGCATTCGCGAAGGATCTCTCGCGAATGCGAAGAGCAAATTAGACTGGCACATTTTTGTGCTTCGTGTTCACGACAGAGGAAACGCGTTCGCGAAGGGTCGAGATGTAAAGCTTCGCGTTCGCGATTGAAGTCTCGTGTTCGCGAAGGGCAGCTCGCATTCGCGAAGGCCAAGTGTGATGACCCAAAATATCATCTTTAAATTTAATAATTAATATTATGCTCAAATACCTCGAAAAGCACTATTTATTATTCCTCGCCTTGCGTGCACAGTCAGTAAAACTTTCTAGAAAGTTTTCAGGTGAAAAATGGATTAAAATATGAATTAGAGCTTTAAAACTCAATTGAGTTGACCTTGGTCAACATTTTTAGCAAACGGACTCAGATCAGTGTTTTGACAGTTTCGGTAGGTCTGTATCGTGATTTGGGACTTGGGCGTATGCCCGGAATCAAATTTCGAGGTCCCTAGCCCGAGATATGGAATTTTAAAGAAAAATTAAAAGCTTAAATTTAAATAGTGACCGGATATCGAATTATGTGCAAACGATGCCGGAATAAAATTTTAATGATTCCAACAGCTCTGTATGGTGATTTTGGACTTAGGAGCGTGATCGGAATTTTATTTGGAAGTCCGTAGTGAAATTAGGCTTGAAATGGCTAAAATAAGAATATAAATTTGGAAGTTGACCGGGGAGTTGACTTTTTGATGTCGCGGTCGAATTCTAGTTTTGAAAATTTTAACAGCTCCGTTATGTCATTTATGATTTGTGTACAAAATTTGAGGTCAATCAGACTTGATTCGATATGTTCCGGCGTCGTTTGTAGAAATTGAAACTTTCAAAGTTTATTAGGCTTGAATCTATGTGTGATTCGTGTTTTTAGTGTTGTTGGATATGATTTGAAGACTCGACTAAGTTCGTATGACGTATTAGGACTTGTTGGTATATTTGGTTGAGGTCCCGAGGGGCTCGGGCGTGTTCCAGATGGTTAACGAATCATTTTTTGGCCTTAGTGAGATAGCTGATATCTGCTGCTGAAATTGTTCTGGTTTCCTCTTTCGCTTTCGCGAGAGGAGCCTCGCATTCGCGAAGAGTGTTCTGAGCTGGTGAAATTTCTGTTCTACGTGTTCGCGGGAGAGAACGCGAACGCGAAGGGTAGGGCAGTGTGTGCATCGCGAACGCTTGAGTGGCATCGCATTCGCGAAGGAGAGTGAGGCAGCTAGGAACCCCCAGTCTTTTGTTCTACGCGTTCGCGAGGTAAGGGATGCGTTCGCGAAGGTATGAGTTTGCAAAGCTTCGCGTTCGCGAAGCGTAGGTCGCGTTCGCGAAGAGGAAAGTTGGGCAGCACATTTTTGTGCTTCGCGAACGCGAGTCAAGGGTCGCGTTCACGAAGAAGAAACCACTCGACAGAATGTTTAAGTTTAGAAAATGGGACTTCGTCGCATTTTCCATTTTTAACGATTTGGAGCTCGGATTGAGGCGAGTTTTGGGAGATTTTCAGAGAAAATATCGGGGTAAGTGTTCTTAACTCAATCTTGGTTAGATTACCCTAATCCATCACTATTTTTAACATTTAATTGGTGATTTAAGTTAGAAAAATTCGAAAAAACCTCATGGATAGATTTGGGGATTTGAGGGTCGAATTGTTATTGGAATTTAGTCATTTTGGTATGGTTAGACTCGTGATTGAATGAGCGTTCATATTTCGTAACTTTCACTGGATTCCGAGATGTGGGCCCCACGGTCCATCTTTGAGTTAATTTCGGATTTTTATTGAAAAATATAGTATTTTCTTATAGAATTAATTCTATAATTTTTGTTGACTGTATCAAATTAATTATGACTAGATACGAGTCGATCGAAATCGAAAAATCAAGGAAAAAGCATACCACTTGGTTAAATTGGAGCATGTCGAGGTAAGTGACTTATCTAACCTTGCGTGGGGGAAATTTTCCCTAGAATTGGTATTAATTGTAATGTGATGAAAGTCATGTACATGAGGTGACGAGTGTGTACACAGACTAAATGTGAACGATAATATTTTTAAATTGTGAAGATTATTGTTGGACATTAATTAAATTATTAAATCTTGTTATATTCTCCATCATTGATTTGATTTGTATACTTAAAATTTGCTTGACCTTTTCCTGCTAATTGTTTTATCTGTTTAGTTGGAACTTGGTTTCTTTTATTCTGTGTAATTATTTGAAGGTTGATTTTCTATAAATAAATATTATTAATATGAAGTATTTGACATTTTTAAACTTGATATTGAAGCAACGTATTAAAGATTTTGAAATATTATTTTCCTGAATTATTTACTCCTGAATATTTTTGTAAGATTTTCGTACTCATTGTGATGGAGCAGTGAGCTCTTTATTGTGGAAAAATATTATTGTTAAATTATTTTGACATGAGCCGTGAGCTCTTTATTGTGGAAAAATATTATTGTTGTATTATTTTGACATGAGCCGTGAGCTCTTTATTGTGGAAAAATATTGTTGTTGAATTATTTTGACAAGTTAAATTCTTTGAGCACGTGAGGTGCAAATTGTGATATATTGTGATATTGATACGCATGCGGTGGTATAAGGTCTGGGTATTGAAACACATGCAGTGAGATAAGGGTGGCTTGATACGCGTGGCTAGTAGGGGGAACTACTAGAAGTCATGCGGTGTGATAAGGATGGCTAAAATGCGGGATGCTATTTCGGGAAAAATGGTTTCTTTAAAATAAATTGTGAAGGCTCCCGCGGTGATATAAGGAAATGAGATATTGTGAATTTGTTTATGATTTGGGACTACGAAGCGGTACCTCGGGAGTGCCCTTGTTGATATTGATTTATGGCCGCAGTTGCCTTTGATTATTGTTGTGATTTTCTTAAAGTTGAAAAGAATTCTGTTTTGTTTCCACGAGGTATTTGTTTGCCATTATTTGATGTAATTAAATGTGACATACTACTTGATTCATTTCCATTGTCATTTTATCTTAAACATTTTACCATGCCATTATTTATTCTCCAGTAAGGCCTGACCTGACCTCGTCACTACTCTATCGAGGTTAGGCTTGGCGCTTACTGGGTACCGATGTGGTGTACTCATACTACGCTTCTGCACATCGTTTTGTGCAGATCCAGGTACATCTTATCAGACCATGCATCAGTAAACTAGCTGTACGAGGAGACTTCGAGGTATATCTGCCAGCGCCCGCAGACTCCAGAGTCCCCTTTTATCTTACTATGTTGTCTTCCTTATTTGCTTTAGACTCTGATGTATAGAGTCATAGAGAATAAATTCTTAGAAGATTATGACTTAATTCTATCGGGTTTTGGGAGTTGAAATTGTTTGAATTGTAGTTTATTTATTCCAGATATTTATTATTATTCCGCATTGATAGGCTTACCTAGTCTTAGAGACTAGGTGCCATCACGACATCCTACAGAGGGAATTTGGGGTCGTGACAAGTTGGTATAAGAGTACTAGGTTCATAGGTGTTATTAGTCACAAGCAGGTTTAGTAAAGTCTTGTGGATCGGTACGGAGACGTCTGTACTTATCTTCGGGAGGCTATGGAACTGTTAGGAAAATATTCACTTCTTTGATTCCTTATCGTGCGGCATTGATTTAGCTTGAAACATATATATCATATTCCTTTGTATCCACTCGTGTATGACATTGCACACTCAGTATCAGTTGTGCGTCGACGGTTCGTGATGTCGCAAATGGACTACGAGGGAGCCAGAGATGCTCAAACATCACCTTAACGTGTGGTTCCGACTGAAGATGTGAGCGTATTGAGAGATCACCTAATGAATCATGTGCGGAGTACAACGGACATTGGCGTCTGGTTGATTTATACGAGTTGTGAAGGTTATTATTATGGATCATCGGACGTTGTGACCTATGACTTCACGCCGTCCACTATCAATGGGTGGATTGTGGGGTCATGTATTATATCAGTTTTGAGCCTAAAATGTATATATGTGGTACTGAAAGATTCCCTAAAATTTACACATGTTTAAGGCCTGAGATTTTGTAGAGGATAAGGTTGGGATTTGCGGTATGTCCGCCTTCTTAATAATCCTATACTTCAATACCAAAGGAGTTATAGAAACAACTCTAAATTTGTAGAAGGTATACTCAGCATGGACTTCACTGTTGAAGATTTTGGGGTGCTTCGGAGGAAGTACACTTGTTGACAAGAGTGTGTACTATGTGGTTCGTGACAAGATTTGTCTGTATGGAGCTCTACTTTTGTGATTGTTGTGTATAAATAGGGGTAAGTGTTACCCTAAAGAAGAATCAAAGAATATGTTAAGAAATGGGTCAGCTCAACAGTGTTGAGTCAGCATAACAAAAGAAGAAATTTGCCTTGGGAGAGATAATTCTCCACCGGTGTTCGTGGCAAGCCTATGAAGAGGGCAGACCTTCCAATGCAACACCGACCACTTGGCTCAGTTCTCAGAAATGATTTTGAAAGAGTTTATTTCCCGGACTCTCCGTAATGCGTGGTGCATATGGTTTGAACGGTTGCGTCAGGTCACCATTGACGGTGTCAGAATATGCCATCAAGTTTAATAAGTTAGCCCGTCATACTCTTACTTTGCTTCCTACAGCAAGAGGGCGAGTCCACAAACTCATTAAATGACTCAATTATGATCATAAAACTTTGTACGACTCGGGAGCTAAAAGCTGATACTTCATTTCTGCTAGTTGTACAAATTGCTAAGATAGTAGGATGTGTTCGGGGTGAGGGAAAAAAAAAGGAAACTAAGGAGATCAAGACGTCTCGAGGTTCTGTGGGATTCAGTGGATTCTACTCTACAAGTATAAATCATTTTGGAGGGGGCTCGGGCAGTCGGCCAGCCCAGTCCGCACATCGGATTACTCAGGCTGCTCCAGTAAGTTCTTTTAATGCACCACCGACATGAGTTTCTACAATGTTTATTCCAGTTATCTGGCACAGACTCAATATGAGCAGCCTAACCCACAAAGGGGTTGTTATGAATACGGTGATACTAGGCACATCATGAGAAAATTGTCCCAAACTTGGGAGAGACTTATTTCATCAACGCACTCAGGCTACGTGCCCTATTACAGTTACTACACCACCCACACGACCAGTTAGGGGTGGAGTACAGACGGGTAGAAGGCGTCCTAGAGGTGGAGACCCAGCCGTTGATATATTTGTTTTATGATATGGCGGAGGTCGCTACATCGGTTGGTGTCGTTACAGGTACGACCTTGATATAATATAAATGAATAATTTCCTTAACTTGATTCGGTTTTGAGTATCGAAACGGGTCCTCCTATTGTGCTCCACTTATGAGTGAGTTTCATAATTCTATAATCTACTTATGTGTTTAGTCCCATTGGGAGATTCCATGGAGATAACTACGCCTATCATTCCATGTTGGTCACTAATAAGACCTGTGAGGCTAAATGTGGCTTTTTGTTACTCATTTCGGTAAGTTTTGATGTAATTTATGGATAATTAATTACAAATTATGAATTATATGCCCTACCGGTGTGGGGTTCATTATGTGTTATGATTTTGTTTAACGGAAATTATTTAGAATGAGCAAATGAAAATTTTTGATTGGCACGATGTGCATATTACTTATGATTCAGAACCGAGGAAGAGATCCTCGCATTTTAATATAAACTAATATGTTTAAACCAGGCTACGAGCTGCGGTGGAAGTTATATAAGGACGAGATCCTTGTGAGGAAAATTCTTGTGTTTAAGTTCTTCCTTGTGAATTTTAATTTGTACTATAGTACTAATAGGGAGTCATGCCTGTTAGGCTTATTTGAAAATTCTATATGAAATTCTCTGTGCATACTTGCCAATTTTTTGTTGTAATTATTGATTTTTAACCTACGAGGTAGGTTCCCGCCTAGGTGTCGTTAAATGTGACTCATTAATTCGGGTAAATAATTATGAGGTTTTCATGGCTCATATCCCGTTATCAGTATTGTGAAGGTTTGAAACGATATTTTTTTAACATGAAGTTAATTGACGATTTTGTAATTGATTATGAACAAGTATTAAGACCAGATTGACCCAGAAGGGTGCTCTGTTCATATGGACCGAGGAATGTGAGGAGAGGTTCCAAAATCTCAAGACAGCTTTGACTACAACCCCAATGTTGGTATTACCTACAGGATCAGGGTCTTATACTGTGTATTGTGATGCGTCGCATATTGACCTCAGCGCAGTGTTGATGAAAGACGATAGGGTGATTGCCTACGCGTCCAGACAGTTAAAGGTGCATGAGAAGAATTATCATGTACACAACCTTGAGTTAGCAGCTATTGTTCATGCCTTAAAGATTTGGCGGCATTATTTGTACGGTGTCCATTGCGAGGTCTACACCGATCACCGAAGTCTACAATATCTGTTTAAATAGAAGGATCTTAATTTGCGATAGCGGAGATTGTTGGAGTTGATTAAGGATTATGATATCACCATTCTCTATCATCCTAGGAAGACCAATGTAGTGGCCGATGCCTTGAGTCGTAAGGCGGAGAGTTTGGGCAGCTTAGCATATTTACTGGTAGCAGAGAAGCCTTTAGCCTTGGATGTTCAGGCCTTGGCCAACCAGTTTGTTAGACTGGATGTTTTCGAGCCGAGCCGAGTTTTGGCTTGTTTGGTTTCTCAGTCTTCTCTTTATAACCGTATCAGGGAATGTCAGTATGATGACCCCATCTGCTTGTCCTTAAGGACACAGTTCAGCACGACGATGCCAAGAAAGTCACTATTAGAGATGAAGATGTACTACAGATGCAGGGCAGGCTATGTATGCCAAATGTAGATGGTTTGCACGACTTGATTTTCTAGGAGGCTCACAGTTCACGGTACTCCATTCATCCGGGTGATGCAAAGATGTATCAAGACTTGAGACAGCACTATTGATGGAGGCGGATGAAGAAAGACATAGTAGAATATGTAGCTCAGTGCCTAAATTGTCAGCAGGTGAAATATAAGCATCAACGACCCGGTGGATGGCTTCAGAAGTTGGAAATTTCAGAATGGAAATGGGAGCGGATCACTATGGATTTCGTTGTTGGGCTCCCATGGACTCGGAGGAAGTTTGATGCAGTTTGGGTGATTGTGGATAGATTGACCAAGTCAGCTCATTTGATTCCTATGATTACTACTTACTCTTCAGAGCAGATGGCTCAGGTATATATTCGCGAGATTGTCAGACTTCACGGTGTACCGGTATCTATCATCTCTGACCGGGGTACATAATTTACCTCACGGTTTTGGAGGGCTGTACATCGAGAGTTGGATACTCGTGTGGAGTTGAGTACAATATTTCACCCTCAGACGGACGGGCAGTCCGAATGCGCTATTCAGATAGCGGAGGATATGCTTCATGCGTATGTGATAGATTTTGGGGGTGTTTGGGATCAGTTCTTACCACTTGCGGAGTTTGCTTACAACAACAGTTGTCAGTCAAGCATTCAGATAGCTCCGTATGAGGCCTTGTATGGTAGGCGGTGCCGGTCCATAATGGGTTGGTTCGAACCGGGCGAAGCTAGGCTATTGGGTACAGACTTGGTTTAGGATGCCTTGGAAAAGGTTAAGTTGATTCAGGATTGACTTCGTACAACCCAATCTAGACAGAAGAGTTATGCGAATCGGAAGGTTCGTGATGTTGCATTCATGGTTGGTGAGCGGGTATTGCTCCGAGTTTTGCCTATGAAGGGTGTGATGAGGTTCGGGAAGAAGGGCAAGTTGAGCCCTAGGTATATTGGGCCTTTTGAGATTCTTGAGAGAGTTGGAGAGGTGGCTTACAAACTTGCACTACCACCTAGTCTCTCTGTGGTTCATCCGGTATTCTATGTTTCCATGCTACGAAAATAACACGGCGATCCGTCTCATGTGTTAGACTGCAGTTCGGTTCAGTTGGACAAGGATCTATCTTATGTTGAGGAACCAGTGGCTATTTTGGATAGGCAGGTTCGAAAGCTGAGGTCAAAGAACATTGCTTCCGTGAAGGTTCAGTGGAGGGGTCATCCGGTTGAAGAGGTGACTTGGGAGACCGAGCATGATATGCGCAGCTGTTATCCGCACTTATTCACCAGCTCAGGTACTTTTTCTAACTCCGTTCGAGGATGAACGTTGTTTTAGAGGTGGAGAATGTGATGACCCAAAATGTCATCTTTAAATTTAATAACTAATATTGTGTTCTAAGACCTCAAAAAGCACTATTTATCATTCCTCGACTTGCGTGCGCAGTTCGTATAATTTTCCGAAAAGTTTTCAGGTGAAAAATAGATTAAAATGTGAATTAGAGCTTTAAAACTCAACTGAGTTGACCTTGGTCAATATTTTTAGCAAACAGACTCGGATCAGTGTTTTGACAGTTTCGATAGGTCCGTATCGTGATTTGGGACTTGGACGTATGCCCGGAATTAAATTCCGAGGACCCTAGCCAGAGATATGGAATTTTGAAGAAAAATTAAAAATTTAAATTCAAATAGTGACCGGATGTCGAATTATGTGCAAACGATCCCAGAATAAAAATTTGATGATTCCAACAGCTCTGTATGGTGATTTTGGACTTAGGAGCGTGATCGGAATTTTATTTGGAAGTCCGTAGTGAAATTAGGCTTGAAATGGCTAAAATGGGAATTTAAGTTTGGAAGTTGATCGGGGAGTTGACTTTTTGATGTCGAGGTCGGAATCCAATTCTCAAAATTTTAACAGCTCTGTTATGTCATTTATGACTTGTGTACAAAAGTTGAGGTCAATCAGACTTGATTTGATATGTTCCGGCGTCGTTTGTAGAAATTGAAAGTTTTAAAGTTTATTAGACTTGAATCTATGTGTGATTCGTGTTTATAGTGTTGTTGGATGTGATTTGAAGACTCGACTAAGTTCGTATGATGTATTAGGACTTGTTGGTATATTTGGTTGAGGTCTCGAGGGGCTCGGGCGTGTTCCGGATGGTTAACGGATTATCTTTTGGCCTTGGTGAGATAGCTGATATCTGCTGCTGAAATTTTTCTAGTTTCCTCTTTCACGTTCGCGAGAGGAGCCTCGCGTTCGCGAAGAGTGTTATGAGTTGGTGAGATTTTTGTTCAACGCGTTCGCGGAGGAGAGGACGCGAACGCGAAGGGTAGGGCAGTGTGTGCATCGCGAACGCATGAGTGGCGTCGCATTCGTGAAGGAGAGTGAGGCAGCTAGGAACCCCAATCTTTTGTTCTATGCGGTCACGAGGTAAGGGACGCGTTCGCGAAGGTATGAGTTTGCAAAGCTTCGCGTTCGCGAAGCGTAGGTCGTGAAGAGGAAAGTTGGGCAGCACATTTTTGTGCTTCGCGAACGCGAGTCAAGGGTCGCGTTCGCGAAGAAGAAACCACTGGACAGAATGTTTAAATTTAGAAAATGGGACTTCGTCCCATTTTCCATTTTTAAGGATTTGGAGCTCGGATTGAGGTGAGGTTTGGGAGATTTTCAGAGAAAACATCGGGATAAGTGTTCTTAACTCAATCTTGGTTAGATTACCCGAATCCATCACTGTTTTTAACATTTAATTGGTGATTTAAGTTGGAAAAATTCGAAAAACCCGCATGGGTAGATTTGAGGGTCGAATTGTTATTGGAATTTAGTCATTTTGGTATGGTTAGACTCATGATTGAATGGGCGTTCATATTTCGTAACTTTCGCCGGATTCCGAGACGTTGGCCCTACGGGCCATTTTTGAGTTAATTTCGGATTTTTATTGAAAAATATAGTATTTTCTTATAGAATTAATTCTATAATTTTTGTTGACTGTATCGAATTAATTATGACTAGATCTGAGTCGACCGAAATCGGAAAATCGAGGAAAAAGCATACCACTTGGTTAAATTGGAGAAAGTCGAGGTAAGTGACTTGTCTAACCTTGTGTGGGAAAAATTTTTCCTAGGATTGGTATTAATTATAATGTGATGAAAGTCATGTATACGAGGTGATGAGTGTGTACACAGACTAAATGTAAAGGATTATGTTTTTAAATTGTGAAGATCATTGTTGCACATTAATTAAATTATTAAATATTGTTATATTCTCCATCATTGATTTGATTTGTATACTTAAAATTTTTTTGACCTTTTCCTGCTAATTGTTTTAACTGTTTAGTTAGAACTTGGTTTCTTTTATTCAGTGTAATTATTTGAAGGTTGATTTTCTTTAAATTAAATATTATTAATATGAAGTATTTGACATTTTTAAACTTGATATTGAAGCAACGTATGTAATAATTTGAAATATTATTTTCTTGAATTATTTACTCCTGAATATTTTTGTATGATTTTCGTACTCATTGTGATGGAGCAGTGAGCTCTTTATTGTAGAAAACTATTATTGTTGAATTATTTTGACATGAGCCGTAAGCTCTTTATTGTGGAAAAATATTATTGTTGTATTATTTTGACATGAGCCGTGAGCTCTTTATTGTGAAAAAATATTATTGTTATATTATTTTGACATGAGCTATTTATTGTGGAAAAATATTATTGTTGTATTATTTTGACATGAGCCGTGAGCTCTTTATTGTGAAAAAATATTATTGTTGTATTATTTTGACATGAGCCGTGAGCTATTTATTGTGGAAAAATATTGTTGTTGAATTATTTTGGCAAGTTAAATTATTTGAGCACCTGAGGTGCAAATTATGATATATTGTGATATTGATACGCATGCGGTGGTATAAGGTCTGGGCATTGAAACGCATGCGGTGAGATAAGGGTGGCTTGATATGCATGGCTAGTAGGGGGAACTACTAGAAGTCAGGCGGTATGATAAGGATAGCTAAAACGCGGGATGTTATTTCGGAAAAAATATTTTCTTTAAAATATATTATGAAGGCTCCCGCGGTGAGATAAGGAAATGAGATATTGTGAATTTGTTTATGATTTGGGACTACGAGGCGGTACCTCGGGAGTGCCCTTGTTGATATTGATTTATGGCCGCGGTTGCCTTTGATTATTGTTGTGATTTTCTTAAAGTTGAAAAGAATTCTGTTTTGTTTCCACGAGGTATTTATTTGCCATTATTTGATGTAATTAAATGTGAAATGCTACTTGATTCATTTCCATTTTCATTTTATCTTAAACATTTTACCATGCCATTATTTATTCTCCAGTAAGGCCTGACCTAACCTCGTCACTACTCTACCGAGGTTAGGCTTGGCACTTACTGGGTACCGATGTGGTGTACTCATACTACGCTTCTGCATATCTTTTTGTGCAAATCCAGGTACTTCCTACCAGACCAGATATTAGTGAGCTGGTGTGTATGCAGAGACTTCAAGGTACATCTGCCAGCGTCCGCAAACTCCGGAGTCTCCTTCTATCTTACTATGTTGTCTTCCTTATTTGCTTTAGACTCTAATGTATAGAGACATAGAGAATAAATTCTTTGAAGCTTGTGATTTATTTCTACCGGGTTTGGTAGTTAAAATTGTTTGAATTGTAGTTTATTTATTTCAGATATTTATTATTATTCCGCATTGATAGGCTTACCTAGTCTTAGAGACTAGGTGCCATCACGACATCCTACGGAGGAAATTTGGGGTCGTGACACCAAGCCAGGCAAGCTTCGCGTTCGCGAGGTAGCACTCGCCTTCGCGAAGGGTAAAATTGGACAACACAAATTTGTGCTTCGCGAATGCGAGGCACTGACCGCGTTCGCGAAGGGTAAAAATTCGAGAAACAGAACTTAAGTTCTGTAAAATGGGATTCGTCCCATTTTCAACCATTGTCCATTTTTTAGCTCGGGTAAGGCGATTCTTGGTAGATTTTTACGGGAAAATATTGGGGTAAGTGTTCTGTAATGAACCAACCGATCATTTTGACTTTTAGAACCCCGATCCCTAAAATAAAACTTCCCGTATATGCTTTTAATGATTTAAGACTTGCGGGGATGGTTGGTTCGGGATTTGGAAGTGTTTGGGTTGAAATCGGAACACTTGGTTCCTTAAGTTGGCTTTAAAAGGCCAAGTTTGACTTCGATCAACATTTTGAGAAAACTACCCCGTAATAGAATTTTGATGATTCCAACAGCTCCGTATGGTGATTTTGGGCTTAGGATCGTGTTCGGAATTTTATTTGGAAGTCCGTAGTTAAATTAGGCTTGAAATGGCTAAAATAGGAATTTAAGTTTAGAAGTTTGACCGGGGAGTTGACTTTTTGATATCAGAGTCGGAATCCAATTTTGAAAATTTGCATAGCTCCGTTATGTCATTTATGACTTGTGTGCAAAATTTGAGGTCAATCGGACTTGATTTGATATGTTTCGACATCGAATGTAGAAGTTGGAAATTTTAAGTTTCATTAAGCTTGAATTTGAGCATGATTCGTAGTTTTAGCGTCGTTTTATGTGATTTGAGGTTTCACATAAGTTCATATGATGTTTTAGTCTTGTTGGTATATATAGTTGAGGTCCAGAGGGCCTCGGGTGAGTTTCGGATGGTTAACGGATCAAAAGTTGAACTTAAAACAGCTGCTGCAATTTTTCTCTTTTGCTGGAAATTCTGGGCTGAGATCAAGCCCAAGATCGAGGCCCAGGATCAAGACCCAAGATCGAGGCCATGATCGAGGGTCATGATCGAAGGCAGGGCTCGAGGGTCATGATCGAAGGCAAAGGCTCGAGGGCCATGATCGAAGCCACGATCGAGGCCGAGGATCGAGGCCATGATTGAGGTGCATGATCGAACCACGATCGAGGCCGAGGATCGAGGTCTGCCTCGGTAGAATTATAAAGGAGGACATTCGTCCCATTCGCCATTTTTGACAAATTGGAGCTTGAGCAGAGGCGATTTTTGATAGATTTTCAAGGAAAGACATTGGGGTAAGTGATTCTAACTCGGATTTGGTCAGTATACACGAATATATCATTGTTTTCACCATTTAATTAGTGTTTTGAGATTGAAATTTGGGAAATTTTTGAAATCTCATAGAAACGCTTTTTTGAGATTTTGGTATCGATTCAGAGTCGGATTTGAGTGAAACTGGTATGGTTAGACTCGTAATTGAATGGGTTTTTGGATTTCATAACTTTCGCCGGATTTCGAGACATGGGCCCCACGGACGGATTTTTAATTAATTTCGGAATTTTTATTGAAAATGTAGTATTTTCTTATGAAATTGATTCTATAATTTTTGGTGACTGTATCGAATTATATTTGGTTAGATTTGAGCCAATCAAAGTTGGATAATTGAGGAAAAGGCATAATAGTTGATTAAATTGGAGCAAGACGAGGTAAGTCACTTGTCTAATCTGTTGAGGGAAAAATTACCCCATAGGTAATTGAAGTAATAAATGTTGCTAATTGTGGGGGCTACGTACGCACGAGGTGACGAGAGTCCGTGTGTAGCTACTATTAATGCTAAAGTCCAGTAGTTTAGGACTCAAAGCATGAATTACTTGTGTAAATTGTATTCTATATATATATATATATATATATATATATATATATATATATATATATATTGTGAATTGTTAGATAAAACCATTAAAGGATGGAAATCTCATATGCTTAATTTTCTATTTAAGTTAATTAATTGTTAAGAGAAATTGTTCTTCCTCCCGAATTTATCCTATAATAAATATACTCTCCTTCCAGAGGTACATAAGAAAATGTCCTCATTTCTTGTGGAGCGGGCCGAATTCCTCGGCAGGATAGAGGCATCTATGGATCGCGTCGCACGTCCCTCGGCAGTGTACACGACACTCTGGATCGGCCCGTACGACCTCGGAAGAAATCTTGCCTAATAATAATAATTACACGATACTTAGATAGTTTATTGCAACTTTTAAAGCTAATTGATAAATTGGAAATTTATTGGAATTGAAGGAATTTAATTAATATATTGAGAATTATTGGTGGCGATGAATGAAAAAGGACATAATTGAGTATGTAGCTAGGTGTCTAAATTGCCAGCAAGTTAAATATGAGCACTAGAGGCCAGGTGACTTATTTTAGCAGATGACTATACCAGAGTGGAAATGGGAACGCATCACTATGGACTTTGTATTTGGGTTGCCACAGACCTTGCGGAAGTTTGATGCAGTTTGGGTCATTATCGACAGGTTGACCAAGTTGGCACACTTCATTCCGGTTGTGACTACGTATACTTCAGAAAGGTTGGCCCAGATTTATATTCAGGAGATAGTTCGGTTGCACGGCGTGCCAATTTCCATAATATCAGATAGAGTCCCTCAGTTTACTTCACATTTCTAAAGAGCAGTACAGAGTGAGTTGGGGACCCGGGTAGAGCTCAGCACAATGTTTCATCCGCAGACCGACGGGCAGTCAGAGCGGACAATTCAGATTTTGGAGGATATACTCAGGGCATGTGTGATTGACTTTGGAGGTCAGTGGGATCGTTTCTTGCCTTTGGCGGAGTTTCCTTATAACAACAGTTACCAATCCAGCAACGTGATAGCTCCATTTGAGGCTTTATATGGTCGGCGATATCGTTCGCCCATCGGGTGATTTGAGCCCGGTGAGGCTAAGTTATATGTTACTGATTTGGTGAAGGATGCCTTGGAAAAGGTAAAGTTGATTCAGGAGCGACTTCGTACAGCAAAGTCCAGACAGAAGAGTTACGCAGATCAAAAAGCGCGTGATTTATCCTTTATGATAGGTGAAAAAGTTCTCTTGAAGGTTTCGCCGATGAAGGGAATCATGAGATTCGGGAAGAAGGGCAAGTTGATCCCAAGGTTTATAGGCCCATTTGAGGTGTTGAGACGAGTTAGGGAGGTTGCTTATGAGCTTGCATTGCCTCCTAGTCTATCGGGAGTTCATCCGGTTTTCTATGTATCTATGCTCCGGAAGTATCATGCCGACCTATCACATGTGTTAGACTTCAGCACAGTTCAGCTAGATAATAGTTTGGGCTATGAAGAAGAACCCGTTTCCATTGTTGATAAACATGCGGAGCAGATATCCACACTTATTCAACACTTCAGGTATAATTCTAAACCCGTTCGAGGACGAATATTTGTTTAAGAGGTGGAGAGTGTAATGACCCAACCGGTTATTTTGACTTTTAGAACCCCGTTCTCTAAAATAAAACTTTCCGTATGTGCACTTGCGGGGATGGTTGGTTCGGGATTTGGAAGTGTTTGGGTTGAAATCGGAACACTTGGTTCCTTAAGTTGGCTTTAAAAGACCAAATTTGACTTCGGTCAACATTTTGAGAAAACAACCCCGGAATAGAATTTTGATTATTCCAACAGCTTCGTATGCTGATTTTGGGCTTAAGAGTGTGTTCGAAATTTTATTTGGAAGTCCGTAACAAAATTAGACTTGAAATGGCTAAAATAGGAATTTAAGTTTGGAATTTTGACCGGAGAGTTGACTTTTTGATATAGGAGTTGGTATCTAGTTCTGAAAATTGTCATAGCTCCGTTATGTCATTTGTGACTTGTGTGAAAAATTTGAGGTCAATCGGACTTGATTTGTTAGGTTTCGACATCAAATGTAGAAGTTGAAAATTTTAAGTTTCATTAAGCTTGAATTGGAGCATGATTCGTGGTTTTAGCGTCGTTTTATGTGATTTGAGGTTTCAAATAAGTTCGTATGATGTTTTAGGACTTGTTGGTATATTTGGTTGAGGTCCCGAGGGCCTTGGGTGAGTTTCGGATGGTTAACGGATCAAAAGTTGGACTTAAAATAGCTGCTGCAATTTTTCTCTTCTGCTGGAAATCCTGGGCTGCGATCGAGCCCAAGATCGGGCCCAGGATCGAGACCCAAGATCGAGGCCATGATCGAAGGCAGGGCTCGAGGGTCATGATCGAAGGCAAAGGCTCGAGGGCCATGATCAAACCCACGATTGAGGCCGAGGATCGAGGCCATGATCGAAGCCACGATCGAGGCCATGATCGAGGACGAGGATTGAGGCCATAATCGAGGGCCATGATCGAACCACGATTGAGGCAGAGGATCGAGGTCTGCCTGGGCAGAATTATAAAGGAGGGCATTCGTCCCATTCGCCATTTTTGACAAATTGGAGCATGAGCAGAGGCGATTTTTGATAGATTTAGAAGGAAAGATATTGGGGTAAGTGATTCTAACTCGGATTTGGTCAATATACACGAATATATTATTGTTTTCACCATTTAATTAGTGTTTTGAGATTGAAATTTGGGAAATTTTTGAAATCTCATAAAAACGAATTTTTGAGATTTCAGTATCGATTCAGAGTCAGATTTGAGTAAAACTGGTATGGTTCGACTCGTAATTGAATAGGTTATCGGATTTCGTAACTTTTGCCGAATTCCGAGGCGTGGGCCCCACGGACGAATTTTTAATTAATTTCGGAATTTTTATTGAAAATGTAGTATTTTCTTATGAAATTGATTCTATAATTTTTGGTAACTGTATCGAATTATATTTGGTTAGATTCAAGCCAATAAAAGTTGGATAATCGAGGAAAAGGTCTACTAGTGGATTAAATTGGAGCAAGACGAGGTAAATCTCTTGTCTAATCTTGTGAGGGGGAAATTACCCCATAGGTAATTAAAATAAAATTGTTGCTAATTGTGGGGGCTACGTACGCACGAGGTGACAAGAGTCCGTGCGTAGCTACAATAAATGCTAAAGTCCGGGTAGTTTAGGACTCAAAGCATGAATTACTTGTGTAAATTGTATTCTTTGTTTAACTAATATTATTTGATATATATATATATATATATATATATATATATATATATATATATATATATATATATATATATATATATATATATATTGTGAATTGTTAAATAAAAATATTGAAGGATGGAAATCTGATATGCTTGATTTTCTGTTTAAATTAATTAATTGTTAAGAGAAATTGTTCTTCCTCTCGAATTTATCTTATAATAAATATACTCTCCTTCCGGAGGTACATAACAAAATGTCCTCCTTTCTTGTGAAGCGGGACAAACGCCTCGGCAGGATAGATGCATCTATGGATCGCGCCGCACGTCTCTCGGCAGTGTACACGACACTCTGGATCGGGTCGTACGACCCACGATACTTGAATAGTTTATTGCAGCTTGTAAAGCTAATTGAAAAATTGGAAATTTATTGGAATTGAAGGAATTTAATTAATATATTGAGAATTGTTGCATTTGAGGGAATTTAATTATTTCTGTTGATTAAATAAATTGTTATTGACTTTTTGAATCATGCCGAGTTAAATAAATTCTGTTTTATTCTATTTAATATTGTTGACCCTTAGTGAGTATCAATGTCGACCATCTCGTCTCTACCACTTCGAGATTAGGTTTAATACTTACTGGGTACACGTTGTTTACGTACTCATACTACACTTGCTGCACTTTTTGTGCAGGATCTGAGATAGGCACTAGTGGAGGACCTATCATCGCACATTTACATTATCCAGAGGCGTAGTGGTGAGCTTCCTTTCTGAGCCGTTCTGCAGCTACCAGTGCCTCTTCTTACATTTTATTCTGTCTATATTTATTTCAGACAGTATTTGGAGTTTTGTATAATCTACTAGATGCTCATACACTTGTGACACCAGGTCTTGGCACACACATTGGTAGAATTTGGAATTTGTATTATTTTCTTTGATTTAAGTTGATCAGTATCTTTTTAAATTTCTTTAATACTTCTAGAAAAATAATAAAATTACTTAGAAAAAATTATTCTGAAAATAATTGATATACGTTTAATTTATTTGTTGGCTTTCCTATTTGTAGTGTTGGGCGCCATCATCACCTATAGGTGAAATTGGGTCGTGACATGTTCCTTATCCTATATTGATTATATTTCATGATTCCATGTTCATTTATATCATGAATCCATGAAATTTTGGGAGAAAAATCAGATTTTTATAAAATCGTCCAAAAACAAAAATTTAAGATTTGAAGGTCCATTTGACATCGGAATTTGATAAATTTTGAATGGTTGGACTCGTCTCGGAATGGGTGTTCGGATTTCGTAAGTTTTCCGAAATTCGAGACGTGGGCCCCGCTGTCAATTTTTAAAGTGAATTTCGGATTTTATCCGAAAAATTAGTAAATTCATAGAGAATTAGTTCCTATGATTTGTATTGAGTATATCGAATTGTTTGTGAATAGATTTGAAGCTTTTGGAGACAAATTTAAAAGGAAACGTTGTGGTCGAGTAATTGATTGAAATTGCAAAGCGAGGTAAGTGTCGTGGTTAACCTTAACTTGAAAAAATAGAACCCTAAATTATTTGTTATGTGAAATGCATGTGAACGACGTATAGGCGAGGTGACGAGTGTCTATACGTCGTCAAATTAATTATTTGCATAATTATTTGAAAATCCTAAATATGTTTTAATACACGAATTAATTGTTATGATAATTGTTTCTCTCATATTCTTTGTCAAATATTAATTCTTGAATTCTTGTAATAATTGCTACATGTTAATTTGATTTATGTGCATTAATTGCTATTTGAAATTTAGCATATTAAATAGTAAACTGTCTATTTTCTCCCTGATTTCTATAATAAATTGTTATTTGTCATTGTTTGTTTCATAATTAAATCATAATTATTGTATGCTTGTTGTCTTAAAAATTTTATATTAATTGTTGCATTTATTGGGACAATTTCTTCTATAAGAATTGGTAAATGGATATATTGGAGGAGCGGGTTGCACGCCGCAACAGACTTATTAAAAGTCCATATTGGGGGATCGGGTTGCACGCCGCAACAGACTTGTTTAAAAGTCCATATTGGGGGATCGGATTGCTCGCCGTAACAGACTTATTTAAAAGTCTATATATACTTGATTAAAATAAATATATGGGAGGATTGAAAATGAATATGTTGTGGGAGCGGGTTGCACGCTGCAACGGAAATTGCTTGAAATAATAATTAGTTATGACTGCTGAGTTGGCTTTAACTATTAGAAATGAGTTACCTGATTTAATTCTATTATTGTAGTTATTACTATTATTGCATACATGTTAATGTAAGTGACCTGCCTTAGCCTCGTCACTACTTCGTCGAGGTTAGGCTCGGCATTTACCAGTACACGGGGTCGGTTGTACTGATACTACACTCTGCACTTCTTGTGCAGATTTCAGAGTTGGTCCCAGCGGCGTATCATAGACTTGCTCAGATTTCAGCTACCAGAGGAGACTTGAGGTATAACTGCACGTCGTCCACAGTTCTGAAGTCCCTGTCTACTTTACTTTAGCTGTGTGTTTATTTTCAGATAACTTTATTTTATTCAGACCTTTATTTGTATTATTCTATAAGCACGTGCACTTGTGACACTAATTCTGGGATGGTATTTAGACACCGTTATTTTTATGGATTATTCACTACATTTCAGACTTTAATTCCGCATTTGTTTCTTTGTTATTAAAAAATTTAAAAATTATTTTAAAATGGATAATATTATTCTAACGTTGGCTTGCCTAGCAAGTGAAATGTTAGGCGCCATCACGGTCCGAAGGTGGGAATTTCGGGACGTGACAGGTGGTATCAGAGCGCTAGGTTACATAGGTCTCATGAGTCACGAGCAAGCTTAGTAGAGTCTGAAGGATCGGTACGGAGACGTCTGCACTTATCTCTCAGAAGCTATGAAGTTTAGGAACAATATCACTTCTTTCTTATTCTGTCGTGCGATTTTATTCTATCATCGATGATTGAACCATTCTACTCTTATTCTCTCGTAGATGGTGAGAACACGTAATACATCTACCGATGGACATGGACCAGAGCCCCTGGTGGCTACTATAGCCAAGGGTAGAGGTCGAGGCAGAGGTCCTGCTAGAGGCAGAGGCAGATGTAGAAGTCAGTTTAGAGCTCGAGCAGTTGCACCTGTTGTAGAACCTCAGATGGATCTTCAGGACGAGGTTCCAGTTCAGAATGTACCAGTCAGACCAGTTCAGGTTCCGGAAGGATTCATAGCTACTCCAGTACTTCAGGACGCTCTAGTCCGTTTGGTGAGTCTTATGGAGGGCGTGGCCCAGAATGGTACATTTCCAGTGGCACCAGCCATCTCACATGCTGAGAGAGGAGCACAAACTCCCACGACTCCCGCTACGGAGCAGATGGCTCCCCAGAATCAGGCTCCAGCAGCCCCGCCAGTTGTGGTAGTTCAGCCAGTTATTATGGCACAGACCGGTGATAGGCCCGCCATGTCTTTTGAGGCCTTATTGAGACTGGATAAGTTCACTAAGCTCTTTCCAGTTCACTTCAATGGTACACCTTGTGAGGACTCACAGGATTATCTTGACCGATGCCATGAGGTGCTGCGGAACATGGGTATAGTTGAGACCAATGGGGTCGATTTTGCTGTATTTTAGATGAGGGTTCCGCCAAGAGGTGGTGGAGAGATTATACATTGACCAAACTAGTCAGATCGCCTGCACTTACCTGGGAGCAGTTCTCTCAGCTATTTCTAGAGAAGTTCCTTCCTATCACACTGAGAGAGGATTACTGCGAGCAATTTGAGCGTCTACAGTAGGGCAGTATGCTTGTTACTCAATATGAGTCCCGTTTTGTGGATTTGGCCCGTCATGATCTCCTTTTACTTCCTATTTAAGGAGAGTGGGTGAGGAGGTTTATTGAGGGACTCACTCACCCTATTAGGCTTCAGATGGCCAAGGAGACCGGAAGCGAGATTTCTTTTCAGGCAGCTGCTAATGTCACGGGGAGGATCGAGATGATCCTTGCACAGAAGAGAGGACAGAGGTCTGATTAGAGGCCTCATTAGTTCAGTGGTTTTAGTGGTTCCTCACCTGGAGGTAGGGGTAATTTTGGTAGGGGTCATCCTCCCAGACCGTTTCATTCAGCACTTCATGCATCTCCCGGTGCTTCAGGGAGTCACAGTCCTATTATGCCTTACTCTAGGCAACTAGCACTTAGTGCACATTTAGCTCCTATCAGTGCACCACCACTCTAGAGTCACTATAGCGGTTATCCGGTCCATTTGGGTCAGCTTCAGCTTTAGCAACCACGACATCTGGATGGGTGTTATGAGTGTGAAAACATTGGTCACATCAGGAGGTATTGCCCTAGGTTGGCGAGTAATAGATCTCGGCAGGATTCTCGTGCCATCATAGCGGCACTGGTTGCTTCACTGCCTACTCGGCTAGCTAGAGGTAGGGGTCAGGCAGCTAGAGGTGGAGGTCAGGCCATTAGAGGTGGAGGTCAGACCATTAGAGGTGGAGGCCAGCCAGCTAGAGGCCGTCTAGGGACGCAGTTCAGAGTGCTGGGGCTCAGCCCCGATTTTATGCTTTTCCAGCTAGGCCTGAGGCCTAGTCATATGATGCTGTGATCATAATTATTATTCTAGTTTGCCATAGAGATGCTTCAGTTTTATTTGATCCAGGATCTACTTATTCCTATGTGTCCTCCTATTTTGCTTCATATTTGGTTGTGCCTTGTGATTCTCTGAGCGCTTCTGTGTGCGTATCTACACCGATGGGAGACTCTGTTATAGTAGATCATGTCTATCATTCGTGTGTGGTTACTATTGATAGTCTTGAGAGTAGTGTAGATCTTCTACTTCTTGATATGGTAGATTTTGATGTCATCTTGGGTATGGATTGGCTGTCACCTTATCATGCTATATTGGATTGTCATGCCAAGACAGTGACCCTAGCCATGCCGGGGTTACCTACGTTAGAGTGGAAAGGAACTTTTGGCCATTCTGCCAGCAAGGTTGTTTCTTATATGAAAGCTCGGCGTATGGTCGAGAAAAGGTGTCTAGCCTACTTGGCTTATATTCGCGATCCAAGTGCGGATGTTCCTTCTATGGACTAAGTACCAGTGGTTCGTGAATTTCCAGAAATATTTCCTGAAGATTTGCCGGGAATGCCACCCGACAGAGATATTGACTTCTGTATTGATTTGGCTCCGGACACTCAGGCCATTTCTATCCCACCATACCGTATGGCCCCGTCGGAGTTGAAAGAATTAAAGGAGCAGTTACAAGACTTGCTCGATCAAGGATTCATTAGACCTAGTGTCTCGCCCTGGGGTGCACCAGTAATATTTGTAAAGAAGAATGATGGCTCTATGCAGATGTGTAGAGATTATCGACAGTTGAACAAGGCCACTATCAAAAAAAAAATATCCGCTGCCAAGAATTGATTACTTATTTGATCAACTTCAGGGTGCCAAGGTATTTTTGAAGATCGATTTGAGGTCTGGTTACCATCATTTGAAGATTAGGGCATCTGATGTCCCTAAGATAACTTTTCAGACTCGATATGGGCATTACGAATTCCTAGTGATATCATTTGGGTTGACAAAGCCCCATCAACATTTATGGATTTGATGAATCGGGTGTTCAAGCCCTATTTGGATTCTTTTGTGGTTGTATTCATTGATGATATCTTGATTTACTCCAGTAGTCGAGAGGAGCATGAGCAACATCTTCGGAGTGTGCTTCAGACTTTGAAAAACAATCAGTTATATGCTAAATTTTTAAAATGCGAGTTTTGGTTAAGCTCAGTTGCCGTTTTGGGGCATGTTGTATCGGCAAAAGGCATAAAGGTGGATCCTAAGAAGATTGAAGCTATTCAGAATTGGCCTAGACCTACCTCAGTTATAGAGATCTGGAGTTTCTTAGGTTTAGCAGGTTACTATCATCGGTTCGTGGAAGGGTTTTCATCTATAGCAAGCCCATTGACCAGACTGGCCCAGAAAGGTGTCCCATTAAGATGGTCAGACGAGTGTGAGTTGAGATTTCAGAAGCTCAAGACCACTTTGACTACGGCGCCAGTGTTGGTATTACCCACAGGTTCAGGATCGTATAGGTATATTGTGACGCATCTCACATTGGGCTTGGTGAAGTATTAATGCAAGATGGTAGGGTGATTGCATATGCGTCGCGGCAGTTGAAAGTTCACGAGAAGAATTATCCTGTTCATGACTTAGAATTGGTAGCCATTATTCATGCGCTGAAGATTTGGAAGCATTATCTCTACGGTGTCTCGTCTGAGGTATTTACTAATCATCGTAGCCTTTAGTATCTGTTCAAACAAAAAGATCTTAATTTGAGGCAGAGAAGATGGTTGGAATTGTTGAAAGACAATGATATCACCATTTTGCATCACCCCAGAAAGGCCAATGTGGTGGTCGATGCTCTGAGTAGAAAGGCTATGAGTATGGGCAGTCTTGCATATATTCCGGTTGGTGAGAGGCCATTAGCTGCAGATGTTCAGACCTTGGCTAATCAGTTCGTGAGATTAGATGTTTTAGAACCCAGTCGGGTTCTAGCTTGCACAGTCGCTCTGTCTTATTTATATGAGCGCTTCAGAGAGCGGCTGTATGATGATCCTCATTTACTTGTCCTTAAGAACACGTTGCGGCACGGTGATGCCAAATAGGTTGTTGTAGGGAAAGATGGAGTTCTACGAATGCAGGGTCGTATTTGTGTGCCTAATGTTGACGGGCTTCGTGAATTAGTTCTTGAAGAGGAACACAGTTCCAGGTATTCTATTCATCCAGGTACCGCCAAAATGTATCAAGATTTGCGGCAACATTATTGGTGGAGGAGAATGAAAAAGGATATTGTTGCATATGTAGCTCGGTGTCTAAATTATCAGCAAGTTAAGTACGAGCATCAGAGACCTGGTGGTTTGCTTCAGAAGTTAGAAATTTCGGAGTGGAAATTGGAGCATATCACTATGGATTTTGTTGTTGGACTCCAACAGACTCAGAGAAAATTTGACGCAGTTTGGGTCATTGTAGACAGGTTGACCAAGTTAACACATTTCATTCCAGTGGCCGTTACCTATTCTTCAGAAAGGTTAGCTGAAATTTACATTCGTGAGATTGTCCGCCTTCATGGTGTGCCTGTGTCTATTATTTTAGATCGAGGTATGCAGTTTACCTCACACTTCTAGAGGGCTGTACAACGTAAGTTAGGCACGCGAGTTGAGTTGAGTATAACATTTCATGCACAGACAGACGGACAATCAGGGCGCACCATTCAGATATTGGAAGATATACTTCGCACTTGTGTTATAGACTTTGGAGGTTCTTGGGATCACTTCTTACCACTTACGGAGTTTGCTTATAATAATAGCTACCAGTCGAGCATTCATATGGCTCCATATGAGGCATTATACGGAAGGCGATGTCGTTCGCCAGTTGGCTGGTTTGAACTGGGAGAGGTTCGGTTGTTGAGTACCGATTTGGTACAGGATGCCTTGGATAAGGTCAAGATTATTCCGAATCGACTTTGCATATGTCACGACCCAACTCCATGTCAGGCCGTGATGGCATCCAGCACCGTTCTTGGACAAGCCAACAGTGAACAACTTAGTGATTATTCTTCCGAAGGCAGGCATCGCAGGAGCGGGCAGTGTCACAGATGCACGTCATTTGTTGCTGATGCGTGGCCGCAGGTGCGATCACCTGGGCGCACAAGCGAGATGAGGTAGATTGGCTTTGGTCGGTACCGGCGCGAGTTTGTCCGCAGAAGCGGAATCGCAGGTGCGCTAATTGAATTCCGAGTAGTGTAAGCACGTTTCTGCGCATTGGCTTGTCCAGCTATTTCCAGCTATTTTACCAAACATTGCGTGCAAGTCTTAAATGACATTACGGAACTATTCCCGGTCTCGGATTTCCGTTGGGACCTCGATAACACCAAAACCCGCTCCAAACCAAATTTAAAGAACTTCAAAGTTTTTCAAGAACCAACTTTCACTATTGGGCGCCAAAACGCTCTCGGGTTATCCAAAATCCGATCCGAACATACGCCCAAGTCCATAATCATCATACGAACCTATTGGAACCGTCAAATCCCGATTCTGAGGTTGTTTACTCAAAATGTTGACTGAAGTAAAACTTGGCCTTTTAAGCTAACCTTAAGGAACCAAGGGTTCCAATTCCAACCCAGACTCTTCCAAATCCCGAACCAAGCATCCCCGTAAGTCATAAATCAGTAAAAGTAAGTACAGGAAGTCTTATTTAGGGGAACAGGGTTCTAGAAAGCAAAACGGCCGGTCTGGTCGTTACATTCTCCACCTCTTATACAAACGTTCGTCCTCGAACGGGTTTAGATTCATACCTGAAGTGCTGAATAAGTGTGGATATCTGCTCTGCATGTCCTCCTCAGACTCCTAGGTCGTCTCCTCGGCTAGTTGTCCCCTCCACTGAACCTTTACCGCGGAAATCCTCTTGGATCTCAACTGGCGATCCTGTATAGCAACAATGGAAATTGGCTCCTCCTCATAACCCAAGTTCTCGTCTAGCTGAATAGTGCTGAAGTCTAACACATGCGACATGTCGACATGATATCTCCGGAGCATAGACACATGAAAAACTATATGAACCCCTGATAGGCTGGGAGGTAAAGCAAGCTCATAAGCAACCTCCCTAACTCGCCTCAATACCTCAAATGGGCCTATAAACCTTGGGCTCAACTTTCCCTTCTTTCCGAATCTCATAATACCCTTCATCGGCGAGACTTTCAAGAGAACCTTCTTGCCTACCATAAATGAT
This sequence comes from Nicotiana tomentosiformis, assembly GCF_000390325.3. Taxonomy (NCBI): domain Eukaryota; kingdom Viridiplantae; phylum Streptophyta; class Magnoliopsida; order Solanales; family Solanaceae; genus Nicotiana; species Nicotiana tomentosiformis. The sequence continues at coordinate 130,187,715 of NC_090817.1, forward strand.
ACATCACGCACCTTCTGATCCGCGTAACTCTTCTGTATGGACTGCGCTGTGCGAAGTCGCTCCTGAATTAACTTTACCTTTTCCAAGGCATCCTTCACCAGATCAGTACCATATAACCTAGCCTTGCCGGGCTCAAACCACCCGATGGGAGAACGACATCGCCGACCATATAAAGCCTCAAATGGGGCCATCTCGATGCTGGACTGATAACTGTTGTTGTAAGAAAACTCGGCCAATGGAAAGAACTGAACCCACTGTCCCCCAAAGTCAATCACACATGCTCTCAGCATGTCCTCCAATATCTGAACTATCCACTCTGACTGCCCATATCTGATATGATGGAAATAGGCACACCATGCAACCGAACTATCTCCTGAATATAAATCTGGACCAACTTCTATGAGGTATATGTAGTCACAACCAGAATGAAGTGTGCCGACTTGGTCAATCTGTCGACAATGACCCAAACTGCATCCAGCTTCCGCAAGGTCCACGGCAATCCAACTACAAAGTTCATAGTGACGCGCTCCCATTTCCACTTAGGTATAGTCATCTGCTGAAGTAGGCCACCTGGCCTTTGGTGCTCATACTTGATCTACTGGCAATTTAGACACCTAGATACATACTCCACTATGTCTTTATTCATCCGCCGCCACCATTAATGATGTCTCAGGTCACAATACATCTTCGTAGCACCTGGGTGAATAGAATACCGAGAACTGTGTGCCTCTTCTAGAATCCTTTGCCTTAAGCCATCAACATTAGGAAGACATAGACGACCCTGGAGTCACAGAACACCATCCTCTCCAATAGAAACCTCTTTAGCACCACCCTGTAGTACCGTCTCTCTAAGAACTGCCAAGTGCAGATCATCAAACTGTCGGGACTTGATCTTCCCCAATAATGAAGACTGGGCAACAACACATGCAAGAACTCGGCTGGGCTTTGAAATATCCAACCTCACAAGTATGTTAGCAAAAGATTGAATGTCCAAAGCTAGTGGCCTCTCCTCCGCTGAAATAAATGCCAAGCTACCCATACACTCTGCCTTCTTGCTTAAGGCATCCGCGACCACATTTGCCTTGCTCGGATGATAAAGAATGGTGATGTCATAATCATTCAGTAACTCGAGCCATCTACGCTGCCTCAAATTGAGATCCCTTTGCTTGAACAAATGTTGTAAGTTGCGATGATCGGTATTAACCTCACATGACACCCCATACAGATAATGCCTTCATATCTTAAGAGCATGAACAATCGGGGCTAACTCTAGATCGTGCACAGGGTAATTCTTCTCATGAATCTTCAGCTAACACGAAGCATATGCAATAACTCGCCCCTCCTGCATCAATACACAACCCAAGCCAACGCGTGAAGCGTCGCAATATACCGTATACATCCCCGAGCCGGAAGGCAACACTAGAACCGGTGCTGTAGTCAAAGCTGTCTTGAGTATCTGAAAGCTCGCCTCACAATCATCAGACCAACGGAATGGAGCACACTTCTGGGTCAATCTAGTCAGAAGTGCTGCAATGGATGAGAAACCCTGCATAAACCCGCGATAATAACCTACCAACCCTAAGAAACTCCTGATCTCGATCACCGAAGTGGGACGAGGACGACTCTGAACTGCCTCAATCTTCCTTGGATCCGCCTTAATACCTTTTCCTGATACAACATGCCCTAAGAATGCCACAGACTCTAGCCAAAACACACACTTAGAGAACTTAGCATATGGTTTCTGTTCTCGCAAGGTCTGAAGTACCACTCTCAAATGCTGCTCGTGCTGCCCCAGGCTACGTGAGTAAATCAAGATGTCATCAATGAAGACAATAACGAGGAATCAACATAAGGCCTGAACACCCGGTTCATCAAATCCATAAACACTGCTGGGGCATTAGTTAAGCCGAAGGACATCACTAGAAACTCATAATGACCATATCTGGTACGTAAGGCAGTCTTCGGAACATCCAAGTCCCGAATCTTCAACTGTTGGTACCCTAATCTCAAGTCGATCTTAGAAAACACCCTAGCACCCTGCAACTGGTCAAACAAATCATTGATACGCGGCAACAGGTACTTGTTCTTGATGGTAACCTTGTTCAACTAGCGGTAGTCAATGCACATCCGCATAGTCCCATCTTTCTTCTTCACAAATAACACTGGTGCACCCCAAAGTGATACACTAGGTCTCATAAACCCCTTTGCTAATAACTCCTCTAACTCCTCCTTCAACTCCTTCAATTCTTTCGGAGCCATACGGTATGGTGGGATAGATATAGGCTGGGTTCCTGGAGCCAAATCAATATCACGATCTGGCGGCATGCCTGGAAAGTCAGAAGGAAATACATCGGTGAACTCCCAGACTACTGGCACTGAATCAAATGTCGGAGACTTTGCGGTGGTGTCCCGAATATAAGCTAGACAAGCCAAACAACCCTTCTCGACTATATGTCGAGCCTTTAGAAAAAAGATGACCCGACTAACTGTACTAACTGAGGAACCTTTCCACTCCAATCTCAGAAATTCTGGCATCACGAAGGTAATAGTCTTGGCAGGGCAATCAAGAATAGCGTGATATGGAGATAACCAGTCCATGCCCGGGATGACCTAAAGGTCGACCATATCAAGCAACAGAAGGTCCGCCCTAGTCTCGTAACCACAAAATATGACCACACAGGACCGGTAGATCCGATCCATAATCACAGAATCGCCCACAGGAGTGGACACATAAACAGGAGTACCCAAGGACTCATGAGGAATATCAAGAAATTGAGCAAACAGAGATGGCACACATGAATAGGTAGAACCTGGATCAAATAATACCAAAGCATCCCTACCACATACAGAAATAGTACCTATGATCAGGACATCTGAGGCCAATGCATCTGGTCTGGCCGGAAAAGTATAGAATCTGGCTGGAGCGCTGGCGGGTTGGCCCCTGCCGAACTGAACAGTAACTGACTGGCCTCCCCCTGCCTGGCCTCCACCTCTAGGATGGCCCCTACTAGCCTGCCCTCTGCCTCTGGGCGGACGGACAACCGGTGCTGAAATCATGGGTTGCTGGCCCTGCTTTACTGCCTTGTCTCGAAGCTTGGGGCAGAATCTCCTCATGTGACCGAGATCTCCGCACTCGAAATAGCCCCTCGGTGCAGTGATCTACTGCCCTGATATCTGACCCTGATGGTTGTCAACCCACTGGAAGAAGCCCTAATATCCGTTGGGCGGTATGAACTCTCCGGCATGGCACTATAATAGGAGCTGGAAGAACCTTGGATGGCTGGGGGGTGGTAAGAACTCTCTGGTGTGGCGTTGAAATAGGGGCGCGCTGGAGCACCTCGAGGAGGTGGTGGTGATGAATATGGGGGCCTGCTAGGCTGACCCCTCCCAAACTGACCGTTGCCCCTAGCCTGGGCACCTCTAAACTCTCCAAAGAAACGGTCCCCCTTGTCCTACTGCGTCTGCTCTCTTCCTCTCTGACGGTATCCCTCAATCCTCCAGGCAATCTCCACTACCAGCTGATAAGAAGTCCCCATCTCAACCTCTCGGGCCATATTGGCCCTAATACCGGAGTGCAGCCCCACGACAAACCTCCGCACTCTCTCTGCGTCCGTAGGAAGTATCATAAGTGCATGGCGAGACAACTCAGAAAACCTTATCTCATAGTTAGTCACTGACATCTGACCCTGCTCAAGCTGCTCAAACTGACACCGCAACTCTTCCATCTCGGAGGGTGGAATATACCTATCCAGGAAAAGCTGTGTGAACTGGCTCCAAGTCATGGGAGGAGAACCTACTGGTCTGCCAAGAAGATAAGACTACCACTATCTACGGGCCTTCCCCTCCAGCTGGAAAGTAGTGATGTCAACCCCATGAGACTCCAGTATCCTCATGTTGTGCAGTCTATCCCTCCACCTATCAATGAAATCCTGGGCATCCTCATGGCGCTCGCCTCCGAAGACAGGAGGGTGTAACCTAGTCCATATGTCCAATAACTTCTGCGAATCTCCATCCACCGTCGGTCTAGGCTCAAGTGCAGCCACCGCAACTGGCTAGGCTCCGTCCACGGGTAGTACACCCGGAGTCTGATATACCGCAACTGCGTAGCCGGGAGCCTGAGCAGTAGGGGTCTGTGCTCCCCCTCCTGCCTGAGATATGGCTGGGTCCGCTGGAAATAAACCATCCTGAGTCATGATGTCCATGAACCGCATCATACGGCCCATGACCTCCTGAAAGCCGGGTGCTATCATGAAATCTATTGTGGTTGGCTCTACGACAGGCACCTCGCCCTGCTCCTCAATAATGGGATCTTCCACTGGATCTGCTGGTGGTGCTACTGGCAAAGCTCTGGGACGGCCTCGTCCCCTACCTCAGGCCGGTGCCTTCCCCCGGCCTCTGCCTCGGCCTCTAGAAATAGGGGGAGCATTTCCTCCCGGGTCTGGAATGTCCGCCGTACGCGTCATCACCATCTGTGAGAGAATAGAAGAAGGAAATTTAGTATACCATCAATTGCACAATAGAAGATGAATAATGAGTAGTTTTCTAACACCCCATAGCCTCTCGAAGATAAGTACAGACGTCTCTGCACCAATCCGTAAGACTCTACTAGGCCTGCCCATAACTTGTGAGACCTATGTGAACCTAGTGCTCTGATACCATGTTGTCACGACCCAACTCCATGTCAGGCCGTGATGGCTCCCAGCACCGTTACTGGACAAGCCAACAACGAACAACTTAGTGATTTCCCATTTAGCTTTACTTATTTTAAAACATTTGGTAAATAAAGGATTTTTAAGGCAAATAAAACGGAAACATCTAAAAGCAGTTATATCTATTGAATTACAACCCAAAAATCAAAATCTACTAATACGTTACAAGATTTGGTGTCACAAGTGTGTGGGCAACTAGTAGAATATACGAAAGATGACTATCCTACTATCTGAAATAGAATAGACAGATAAAAATAAAAGAGAAACTCCGGCATGCTGCTAAACGGCTCAGAAGGGGCAGCTCACCGTGAAGTCTCGGTCCAAGATCAAGTATGCGCGCTGGGCGGGTAACTAGATGCACCAGCCTCAGATCCTGTACAATTAAGTACAGAAGTGTAGTATGAGTACATAAACAATATGTACCCAGTAAGTATCCCGCCTAACCTCGAAGAAGTAGTGACGAGGGGTCGACTTGACACTTACTAGGTCAATAACACTTACTAGGTCAATAATAATATAATTAAAGTACTATGCTAAGCATGGATATCATGAATGGTACTGTCGATTCAACAACAGGAAGAGATAAGTCTTTCTTTCATAATTATAACATAAATTTCAGTAATACTAGTTAGCAACTTACATTTCAAGGCATATAAGCAGAATAAATCATGGAGAATTTCCAAATAATTAGCATGCGCAATTATGCCGAGGTCGTACGGCCCGATCCAATAAAATATTTAAATTGTGCACTGTCGGAGGGTCAAACGACGCGAACCATAGATGCATCTATTCACTACCTAGGCGCTCGACTCGATCCACAAATTACAATTATTTTCAAGAAAACACAAGTTTCTCATTTACAGTCAAGTATCTCATACAAACCTTCAAGTAAGTGTATTCGACCTCATAAAATTCTTTTATCAATTTCTATCATGACTAAGTGATTATATTAGCAAGTAAGGGCACAAACATTCCAAGTGTAGCATGATACGAGTCCTAAACTACCCGTACAATAGCATAATAGTGGCTACGTACGGACTCTCATCACCTCGTACGTACGTAGCCCCCACAATTAGGTACAAACATTTATTTAATTCACCTATGGGGTTAATTCCCTCTTACAAGGTTAGAAAGGAGACTTGCCTCGCCTCAAAGTCTACTTCCCAATTCAAGAATGCGCTCAAACCTCTAAATTTGATGCCAAACGACTCGAAGCTAGTCAAACATTACATAAACTAATCAATTTATGCTCAAAAGTTCATAATTCCACCATTTAAGTGATTACCCAACCTAAATTGCAAGATTCCTAAAACTCACCTCCGGGCCCGCGTGCCTGGATTCTGAAAATTTTTAAAGAAAGTTGTTACCCCTAACCTTAGGAACATAAATATATAATTTTTACTAAATTTCATAACACATTTCGTGGTTAAATCTCATTTTTATCAAAAACCTAGGTTTTCATCTAAACCCGTAATTTTCACTAATTTACATGTTAAAACCTACCCATAAACCATGTATTTAACTCACATTTGATAGGAATTACTTACCTCAACTAGTTGATAGAAATCCCCTCTCTAACCATCTCCAAAATCGCCCCCAAGAAGAGTAAGAAGTGATCAAAAGTGCTCAAATCTCGATTTAAAACATCACTTCCCTTCAGCAATTTCTGCACATGCGGTTCAATTGGCGCACCTGCGATTCCACTTCTGCAGACAAACTCGCACAGATGCAAACCGAAGCCAGGCTGCCTCATCTCGCTTCTGCGCCCAGGTGATCGCACCTGCGGCCACGCATCAAAGACAAACGACGCGCATCTGCGATACTGCCCGCTCCTGTGATGCCTGCCTTCGCACCTGAGATGGCTGGGCAGCCTATGCTGGGATGCATCTGCGATCATGGGGCTTGCACCTGTGGCTGACCAAGCACAGGTGTGATTATGACAGCAGCTAGAGCTTCCACTTTGGCTACCAAATTCCAACTTGGTCCGAGCCTCGTTCAATTGACAAACGGGGCCCCCAGGGCCCCGTCCGAACATACCAACAAGTTTGAAATCAGAAAACGGACTCGCTCGAACTCTCGGAATGCCCAAAATAACATTAAAACTATGAATCACACCCTAAAACCAATTGAATCAAACTTAAGAACTTCAAGTTCTTCAATTTACTTCCAATGCGCCGAAACGTGCTTACACTACTCAGAATGACACCAAACTTTGCGTGCAAGTCTTAAATGACATATGGAACTATTCTCGGTCTCGGATTTACATTGGGACCCCGATAACACCAAAACCCGATCCAAACCAAATTTAAAGAACTTCAAAGTTCTTCAAGAACCAACTTTCACTATTGGGCGCCAAAATGCTCCCGGGTCATCCAAACTCTGATCCGAACATACACCAAGTCCGAAATCATCATACGAACCTATTGGAACCGTCAAATCCCGATTTCGAGGTCGTTTACTCAAAATATTGACCGAAGTCAAACTTGGCCTTTAAGCCAACCTTAAGGAACCAAGGGTTCCCATTCCAACACAGACTCTTCCAAATCCCAAACCAACCATCCCCGCAAGTAATAAATCAGTAAAAGCAATTACGAGAAGTCTTATTTAGGGGAACGAGGTTCTCGAAAGCAAAACGACTGGTCGGGTCGTTACAACACAGCTCAGTCTAGGCAAAAGAGTTATGCCGACTGTAAAGTTCGTGATATTGCATTCATGGTTGGAGAAAGAATATTGCTCCGGGTTTCACCTATAAAAGGTGTAATGAGGTTCGGAAAGAAGGGCAAGTTGAGACTTAGGTATATCGGACCCTTTAAAATTCTTGAAAGGGTGGGTGAAGTAGCCTACAGGCTTGCATTACCACCTAGTTTATCAGCGGTTCATCCGGTGTCCCATATGTCTACGCTCGAGAAATATCATGGTGATCCATCCCATGTGTTAAATTTCAGCTCAGTCCAATTGGACAAAGATTTGACTTACGAGGAGGAGCCGGTGGCTATTCTAGCCTGGCAGGTCCGACAGTTGAGGTCTAAGAGTTATCCTTCAATTCGGGTGCAATAGAGAGGTCAGCTGGTAGAGGCATCTACATGGGAGTCTGAGTCAGACATGCAGAGTAAATATCCACACCTTTTCTCCATCTCAAGTACTTTTTCTAACTCCGTTCGAGGACGAACGTTTGTTTTAGAGGTGGAGAATATGATGACCCAAAGTGTCATCTTTAAATTTAACAAATAATTCTGTGTTCTAAGACCTCAAAAAGAACTATTTATCGTTCCTCGACTTGTATGCGCAGTCCGTATAATTTTCTGGAAAGTTTTTGTGTGAAAAATGGATTAAAATGTGAAATAGAGCTTTAAAACTCAACTAAGTGGACTTTCGTCAACATTTTGAGCAAACGAACTCGGATCAGTGTTTTGAAAATTTTGGTAGGTCCGTATCATGATTTGGGACTTAGGCGTATTCCCAGAATTGAATTCCGAGGTCCCTAGCCCGAGATATTGAATTTTGATGAAAAATTAAAAGTTTGAAAGCTTAATGATTTTTAAGAATTTACTGATGTTGAATTTATCGACACCAGGTCCGTATTTTGGTTCCGGATCCCGGTATAGGTCCAGTATAATATTTATGACTTGTATCCCAAATTTGGTGAGAAACGGAGTTAATTTGATGTGATTCGGACGTCCGGTTGTGAAAATATAAGTTTTAAAGCTTTCTGGAAAATTTCCTTTGATTTGGTATCCGATTCATCGTTCTAGGTGTTATTTTGGCGATTTGATCGTGCGAGCAAGTTCGTATGATGTTTTAGGACTTATGTGCATGTTTGGAGCCCCGAGGGCTCAGTTGAGTTTCGGATAGGCCACGGGATGACTTCGAACTTTGAAAAATCTGGTTTCTGCAAACTTCAGGCTTCTGGTGTGTTTTTCTTCGTGTTTGCGAAGGAACTCTCCCGAACGCGAAGAGCAAATTGGAATGGCACATTTTTGTGCTTCGCGTTCGCGACAGAGGAAATGCATTCGTGAAGGGTTGAGATGTAAAGCTTCGCATTTGCGATTGAAGCCTTGCATTCGCAAAGGGGAAATGATCGGAGAGAAATTTGCTTTCGCGTTTGCGAAGGGCAGCTCGCGTTCGCGAAGGCCAAGCCAGGCAAGCTTCGCATTCGCGAGGTAGCCCTCGCATTCGCAAAGGGTAAAATTAGACAGCACAAATTTGTGCTTCGCAAACGCGAGGCACTGACCGCTTCGCGAAGGGTAAAAATTCGAGAAACAGAACTTAAGTTCTGGAAAATGGGATTCGTCCCATTTTCAACCATTGTCCATTTTTGAGCTCGGGTAAGGCGATTCTTGGGTGATTTTTACGGGAAAATATTGGGGTGAGTGCTCCTTATCCTATATTGATTATATTTTACGATTCCATGTTTATTTATATCATGAATCCGTGAAAGTTTGGGAGAAAAATCAGATTTTTATAAAATCTTCCAAAAACGAAAATTTAAGATTTGAAGGTCCATTTGACATCGGAATTTGATAATTTTTGTATGGTTGGACTCATCTCTGTCACGACCTAAAATCCATAAAGGTCATGATGGTGTCGGACTCCACTGTTAGGCAAGCCAACATTAAATAGTTGATTAAATCCTCATTTTAATATTTTTGAAATCGTAACTTTTCTTCAAATTATCTAGTAAAAGATTAATTAACAGAATAAATACATCGTTTTCCAAATTTCAATACTGAACATCCCATAATTATCCCATATCTAGAAATTTAAATTAAAATACAATAATTGTGCAGAATACAAATTTGAACAGGAAAGAAAATATAATACTCTGAAGGAGACTCTGCTGGCTGCGGTGCGTCGTATAGAATGCAGCTCACCTAAGTCCCCGCCATAATCGCGCCTCTGCGCCCACAAGGCCACATATGTGTACCTGCACAAAAACGTGCAGCAAGTGTAGTATGAGTACGTAAATCAATGCATACCCAGTAAGTATCCCGCCAAACCCCAAAGAAGTAGTGACGAGGGGTCGACTTCGACACTTACTATGGGCTATAAATAGGATATCAATGAAATAATAAAGTATGGATTATATGAACGGTTGCAAGCTCAATGTTTTGAAGTAAGTAAGCAATTCTTTTATAATTAAGAAATCTCCAAATTTATCTCCCATTATTTAATAATTTAACTCAGGCCGAGAAGGCAATATCGTTATTTATAAATTTCAAGGCAAGCAATACAAACATGCACAAATCATGCCGAGGTCTTACGGCCCGATCTAACAAATATTTAAACGGTGCACTGCCAGAGGGTCGAATGGCGCGAACCATAGATGCATTTATTTACTACCGAGGCGCTCGGCCCGATCCACAAATAACAATTATTTTCAAGAAAACACAAGTTTCTCATTTACAGTCAAGTATCTCATACAAACCTTCAAGTAAGTGAATTTAACCTTATACAATTCTTTTATCAATTTCTATCATGACTAAGTGATTATATTAGCAAGTAAGGGCACAAACATTCCAAGTATAGCATGATACGGGTCCTAAACTACCCGAACAATAGCATAATAGTAGCTACGTACGGACTCTCGTCACCTCGTATGTACGTAACCCCCACAATTAGGTACAAAAATTTATTTAATTCACCTATGGGGTTAATTCCCTCTTACTAGGTTAGAAAGGAGACTTACCTCGCTCTGAAATTCCATAATCGGCTCCAAAGCCGCTCCAACAACTCAAACTGAAGTCCGTTGCTCCAAAACTAGTCAAATATGAAGCAACCGAATCAAAATATACTATAATACTCATAATTAATTATTTTATAATAATTTTCAACTCCGTTCGAAAAGTTGATAAAATCACCATCGGCCCCACGTGCCCGGATTCTGAAAATATTCGAAGATAAACTTTACCCATAACCCCACGAATTCAAATATATGATTTATTCCCAATTCCATACCCAAATTCGGGGTCAAAATCCAAGAATATAAATTTCTAGGTTTTTCTTCAAAATCCCAAATTTCTACAAATTTTCATGTCTAAATCCGTGTATAATCCTTGTATGTAACTCACAACTAGTAGAAATCACTTACCTCATGCTTGATGATGAATTCCCCTCTTCAAAAGCTCCAAATATCGCCCCAAGCCGTGTGAAAAATGGGTGAAATGAACTCAAACCCCGCTTAAAAACGCTCTGCCCAGCCTAGGTCCGCCCTTCTTCGCGTTCGCGACCATAGGATCGCGTTCGCGAATGCCAAAGGTTCCTGACCAAAATCTCCTCTTCCCATTCACGTCATACCGTTCACGTTCGCAAAGGCTAGCTGCCCAGACCCCTCGCGTTCGCGTTACACTCTACGCGTTCGCGTTCGCGTTACACTCTACGTGTTCGCGTAGGCCAAATGGCCTTAGGCCCAGCTCATCATTTCTTCTACGCATTCGCGATTGCCCCTTCGCGTTCGCGTAGTTTCCTCAGTCAACCTCACCGCATTCGTGACCTACACCTCGCGTTCACGATGAGTAATTTCCTCCAGTCCACAAATCCTTATTCGCGAACGCGATCTCCTTCCCGCGTTCGCGATGAAGGATACCAGAACCAGCATCAGCAACAGCAAAACATGGGGAAATTGACCCGAAACACACCTGAGGCCCTCGGGACCTCAACCAATTATGCCAACATGTTCCAAAACACATTACGAACTTAGTCGAGCCTTCAAATCACATTAAATAACATCAAAATAATGAATCGCACCCCAATTCAAACTTAATGAACTTTGAAACTTTAACTTCTATAATTGATGTCGAAACCTATCAAATCATGTCCGATTGACCTCAAATTTTGCACACAAGTCACATTTGACATTACGGACCTACTCCAACTTCCGGAATCGAATTTCGACCATGATATCAAAAAGTCCACTTCTGGTCAAACTTCTCAAAAACCTTCAAATTTCTAACTTTCGCCAAATGGCCCCAAAATGACCTACGGACCTCCGAATTCACTTCCAGACGCGCTCCCAATACCAGAATCACTATACGGAGCTATTCCTAGTCTCGGAATTCCAAACGGACATTAATAACATTGAAATACACTTCAACCCGAATTTATGAAATTCTTCTAAAATGCCAACTTCCACGATAGGCGCTGAAACGTTCCCGCGTCATCCAAAACCCGATCCGGACATACGCCCAAGTCCGAATTCATCATACAAACCTTCTAGAACCTTCAAATCCCGATTCCGAGATCGTATACTCAAAAATCACACTTTAGTCAATTCCTCTAACCTAAGGCTTCCGAATTTAGAATTTTCTTTCCACATCAACTCCAAACTTCCCGAAATTCAATTCCGACCACGGGTACAAGTCATAATACATGAAGTGAAGCTGCTCGTGGCCTCAAACTGCCAAACGACGCGCTAGAGCTCAAAATGACCAGTCGGGTCATTACATTCTCTCCCACTTAAACATACGTTCGTCCTCGAATGTGCTAAGAACTGCACTGGAGTTGTCCGAAATGACTGTTTAATCACCTCGTGCACCAACCCGTGCTACCACAACTCAGTTGAGCACATTAGCTCGATCAAATATGAAGATATTCTCTTTTATTTAGGCAAATAAGCCTTAGAGCCCTCTTCCAACATCCAGAACTCTCTGCCAGGCCTACTTCCAACATTCGAACACTGTATCAATCACCACACGATGTACCAGAACATGACTGCACACCTTTGCTGAATTTACGCCATGCACCGCAACATTCACATAAATAATAACACTCTCTGATCATAATAGCCGACATTCCCCGAATCTAATATTCACCATGCACCTATGGCATATATAAGTTTGGTTCCAACTCTTGCAATACCTCTATGATGGAAGAGACGTGTAGAAGTTCATAACCGACTGCCGAGTCAACAAATCATTGAGTCTCTCCTCCTGACTAGAATCATCACCCCCATTATAACCAAATAATGGTATTTGCTCTTTACTATACTTTACATAATCTGATCATACTGATCCCGGATCCAATAATCTTATCTCACCCAGTATAAGCTGCTCAGGCAATAAGCCACCTCAAACACGATCAAAAGTCTCATGTGATGCCACAATGTGCCAACAAGCTACCAACTCGAACGTGATACATAAGAAAAATGAACTCTAGAAAGGATTACTCAACCCGCGTAACTATATAGACAACCGAAAAGGTGTTATGGACCTTCCCCAGAAAATGGAAAACAAAACACACGAAAATAGATATAGGGGGCTGTAATCAACATCCCACTGTTGCGGCACGCAACCCAATCCAAACAACATACCTATGGTGGCGTGCCACCCGATCCACACATAAAAATCTATATAAGGAGATATTTACCGAGCTAGAATGCTCATTTTTACAAAATATCCGAATATCGGACACAAGCACGCTAAGTGCATAAAACCATCCCTGGGGAGACAGATAGCGCCATACGCTACAAAACTCAAGCACAACTAAGGTGCGATATATGATCTGAATCTCGAGAGCCATCCTGCTCACATAACACCATCGCTATGCAGAACCTCAACACATGAAATTTACCAAGCCGTTTCACAACTCACATGACACAATATAGTATTACATGAAATAGTCGATGACGAAATGACATCCAATGTCTGAATACCCCCCATAGGGAGCGCTATGCTGAAATGAACACATCCGGCCGGATATAGAGCCCATATTCATTTTTAAATCCATCCACGGACCACAAGCCGATTCTGATCGCACCGTACTAGGCTAATAACCTTTCAAGGATCCATAATAACCCTTTTTCCCATAACACACAAGAACATCCATCATAACCGGAACAAACTTCCACAGTCCACAACCAAGTGAACCGAGCGCCCTCCAGACATAAATTCTTGAATCAGCGATATTACCACAATCTTCATACTTGGTTTCAATCTTCAATCAATCAAGTGACTACATGCCACTCTTACACAATCTTCCTGTGGGATACACCCCTACGACCTTCCGCACCAGGTAACAAATCTGCACTACCATATTGCCGGCAACTCTAATGTTGTAAAGCAAATCAAGAATCCGTAACTCAGTACACAGAGCCTCTTACACAGGACACCGATCTCAGGTGACGCTAAGAACAACAACAGATTATTCTAAACATCTGAATTCTTCCCTGCTCATCCGAGCCCTTGCCATTCTTGTCGACCTCAACTGCAACCTTGATCCTCAACCCCCAATTCTTATGCCGCTCACTTCACCTGACATACCAGTACGCAAAAGTATAAGAATTTCATCATAACGCCCAAACCACTAATAGGGTAAGCACTTCTTCATATAGAAACCTCCTACTTAACTCATTTCAAGAGAACCATTGCAACATGTAACTGAATTCTCATATCCGTAAAAAATACCAACCTCAAGTAGTGGTCTAAACCACCATAACTCTTTCGGAATCCACTACACATAACATGCCATAGTACTTGAATTCCTCCAAACAAAATCAATTACGGCGGCCGTCAAGCCTCGCACGTACCGCCACAAATCACATGCATAACTCAACACGCGGAAGGATTTGATCATTGCCACCATCAAGCCAATTCAATCATTGTTAGCCGACCCGTCCTTTCCCAATTTATTCTTAACTTGCCTTAGAAATAATAATAGCTCCAATCATTACATCACAAACCTAATTCCGCACTCATCCTGAGTGACCTTATTTCACGAGACCACGCTGTCTCAAATCCCACGAGCCAGCTCATACTCTCCTTGTGCGCATGTTCGCATTTTCAACTGGTACACCTATTCTGGAAAAATCCCTCTATGAACCCGAAGTTATTTTCTCTCATTTCTCCAAATGCTACACTGCAAGTCGAAGATATCATAGAACACTCCAAACCCCTTTTCATAATCTGCTGTAAAAGCTCGATTATTAACCATATTGTGGGATTGAAATCCTTAGGCACCGCATTTTAACCTTGAATTCACTAGGACCGTTGTTGAGAGTCACCCACTCTAATTTGGCCCCGAAGATAATCAACTCCAAGGCTCTGATAGCACATGAACACCCTCTCAAAGAGACAACCGGCTAAATCACCTTTCTTGTACATCACCTCCCCACGAAGCATAAACGCTGAGTCTTCCTAAATCCTGAATAGAATCGATAAGGCCAATTATAGCAAACATTCCTCATATTCATTGCCAAAATCACCACTGACGACCATCTTCCTTAGTCGTAATATCCCACCAATATGCCGATAACCAAAAATCTCATAAATAGACGACCATACAATCCAACCGTAGGCGGTAGAACTCTCCCACTTAGCTTGAAGCTACCATTGAACAACTCTAGAACCCGCCAAGATTCTTTCTTCACCGTTGAACCAATTTTGCACAACCAACTCACCAAATTCCTCAAAATTATTCCATTTGACCTTTCATGAACACTCTGAATCACTAACCACATACACATATTTGACCCCTTGCCGGATAACCAGTAGAATTCTTCGCAGAGCTCCGTAAACCACGCGACCGCTAACCTACTCATAGGAGATAACCCACCTGTGGAAATTACATGCCGACATCTCCCAACGTCGCTGTACTGGGTACAATTACTATAAAATCAGTAACCCACCCTAAGCCCGTGCTCATTCACCAACTGAACAAGTCCGTTCACGCCTCATGGACATCAACTAAAGATGCGATAATACATTCCAACCTAGAGTCTTGTTGTAT
The DNA here is from genome assembly GCF_000390325.3 of Nicotiana tomentosiformis. Classification (NCBI taxonomy): domain Eukaryota; kingdom Viridiplantae; phylum Streptophyta; class Magnoliopsida; order Solanales; family Solanaceae; genus Nicotiana; species Nicotiana tomentosiformis. Next base: position 130,203,143 of record NC_090817.1, read on the forward strand.
CCTTCTTCATAACAAGCAACTCATATCTGTTGCATTAAATTGCCCGCCGCCTAATAGCCAATATTCCAAATTGAGTCCGTAGACCCCGTCACCGTCCACCCTAAACCCTAAATCACTCTAAACATTTCTCAGGGGGTGTAGTCATCCTACCGCAAAACCCATATGCTACTCTGCCACTCTCCCACTTTGGTCAAACCCTCTCTTCTTTAAGCAACTACTCGACTTCTGTCTCTCACACCTGGCCTTCTAGAATTTTAAACACTGCAAGACACCTCCCACATGTCCTTCATCATCCTTCGCTTCCCAGTTGTTGCCTTAAATCAAAAATCTATCTCTGTACCACTTGAACCAACAAATCGCTACTAACTTTAAACCTCTTGGAAGGTCATCTTTCTCGAGCCATCAATACTAGAAGTGTCAATTCGATTCTGAAACCGCTACACTCCGTTACCTCTGACAACCGCATCTCAAGCACCATTTCACAGTACCCTGCCCCAAAGGTAAATTGAAGAAGGCCATAACATCGACGAATCTTAACGCGTTCAACAAGGACGATGACACCACATCATAGTTTGAGAATTCTACTATGCTCGAAAATACCAAGCCTCGTTACTCCACCAACCCAAATCTGGACATTCATAGGCCAATTACTTTTCCTCCACCGGAAATAAGATACTGAATCTCAGAACCCTGCACTGAGTAAACCTCCTTCCAAGTCATTCACTGCCCTGACATGCAAGGCGACGACGATAGCCCAAACAACTACGTAGGGAGAAACATCCTGCACCATATCTGTAGTACCATTACAATTCCTCAATTCCCGATTTACAACCAGTGCTTCACGTCGCATAAGATTGAATGGGAAATAAATAAAGGCATAAGCCTCAAAGGAATCAAATCGCACGATGAGGAATCAAGAAGGGAAGTGCTCCTAACAGTCCCGTAGCCTCTCGAAGATAAGTACAGACGTCTCAATACCGATCCGCAAGACTCTACTAGACTTGCTCATGACTCGTGAGGCCTAAGTGAACCTAGTGCTCTGATACCATGTTGTCACGACCCAAAATCCATAAAGGTCGTGATGGCGCCAGATTCCACTGTCAGGCAAGCCAACACTAAATAGTTAATTAAATCCTCATTTTAATATTTTTGAAATCGTAAATTTTCTTCAAATTATCTAGAAAAAGATGAATTTACAGAATAAATACAATATTTTCCAAATTTCAATACTGAACATCCGAAAATTATCCAAGAACCCGGTGTCACAAGTGCATGAGCCTTTTTTAGAAATTTAAATTAAAATACAATAACTGTCCGGAATACAAATTTGGACAAGAAAGAAAACACAATACTCTAAAGGAGACTCTGCTGACTGCAGTGCATCATATAGAATGCAGCTCACCTAAGTCCCTGCCATAATCGCGCCTCTGCACCCACAAGGCTGCTAAACATATGTGTACCTGCACAAAAATGTGCAGCAAGTATAGTATATGTACGTAAATCAATGCATACCCAATAAGTATCCCGCCTAACCCCGAAGAAATAATGATGAGGGGTCGACTTCGACACTTACTATGGGCTATAAATAGGATATCAAATACATAATTAAGTATGGATTATATTAATGGTTGCAAGCTCAATATTTTGAAGTAAGTAATCACTTCTTTTATAATTAAGAAATCTCCAAATTTATCTCCCATTATTTAACAATTTAACTCAGGCCAAGAAGGCAATATCGTTATTTATAAATTTTAAGGCAAGCAATTCAAGCATGCGCAAATCATGCCGAGGTCGTACGGCCCGATCCAATAAATAATTAAACTGTGCACTGCCAGAGGGTCGAATGGCGCGAACCATATATGCATCTATTTATTACCGGGTGCTCGGCCCGATCCACAAATCACAATTATATTCAAGAAAACACAAGTTTCTCATTTACAGTCAAGTATTTCATACAAACCTTCAAGTAAGTGAATTTAACCTTATACAATTCTTTTATCAATTTCTGTCATGACTAAGTGATTATATTAGCAAGTAAGGGCACAAACATTCCAAGTATAGCATGATACAAGTCCTAAACTACCCGAACAATAGCATAATAGTAGCTACGTACGGACTCTCGTCACCTCGTACGTACGTAACCCCCACAATTAGGTACAAAAATTTATTTAATTCACCTATGGGGTTAATTCCCTCTTAATAGGTTAGAAAGGAGAAGTACCTCGCTCCGAAATTCAATAACCGGCTCCAAATCCGCTCCAACAACTCAAACTGAAGTCCATTGCTCCAAAACTAGTCAAATATGAAACAATCGAATCAAAATATACTCTAATACTCATAATTAATCATTTTATAAAAATTTCCAACTCCGTTCGAAAAGTTGATAAAATCACCATCGGGCCCACGTTCCAGGATTCTAAAATTTTTGGAAGATAAACTTTACCCATAACCCCACGAACTCAAATATATAATTTATTCCATATTCCATACCCAAATTCGTGGTCGAAATCCAAGAATATAAATTTCAAAGTTTTTCTTCAAAATCCTAAATTTCAACAAATTTTCATGTCTAAATCCGTGTATAATCCTTTTATGTAACTCACAACTAGTAGAAATCACTTACCTCATGCTTGATGATGAAATCCCCTCTTCAAAAGCTCCAAAAATCGCCCCAAGCCGTGTGAAAAATGGGTGAAATGAACTCAAACCCCGCTTAAAAACACTCTGCCTAGCCCAAGTCCGCCCTTCTTCGCGTTCGCGACCAAAGGATCGCATTCGCGAAGGCCAAAGGTTCCTGACCAAAATTTCCTCTTCGCATTCGCGTCATACCGGTTGCGTTCGCGAAGGCCAGCTGCCCAGACCCCTCGCATTCGCGTTCGCGTTACACTCTACGCGTTCGCGTAGGCCAAATGGCCTTAGGCCCAGCTCATCATTTCTTCTATGCTTTCGCGATTACCCCTTCGCGTTCACGTAGTTTCCTTAGTCAACCTCACCGCGTTCGCGACCTGCACCTCGCATTCGCGATGAGTAATTTCCTCCAACCCACAAATCCTAATTCGCGAACGCGATCTCCTCCCCGCGTTCGCGATGAAGGATACCAGAACTAGCATCAGCAGTAGAAAAACATGAGAAAATTGACCTGAAACACACCCGAGGCCCTCGGTACCTCAACCAATTATGCCAACACGTTCCAAAACACATTACGAACTTAGTCGAGCCTTCAAATCACATCAAATAACATCGAAATAATGAATCGCACCCTAATTGAAACTTAATGAACTTTGAAACTTCAACTTCTACAATTGATGCCGAAATCTATCAAATCACGTCTGATTCACCTCAAATTTTGCACACAAGTCAAATTTGACATTACGGACCTACTCCAGCTTCCGGAATCGGATTTCGACCCCGATATCAAAAATTCTACTTCCGGTCAAACTTCTCAAAAACCTTCAAATTTCTAACTTTCGCCAAATGGCCCCAAAATGACCTACGGACCTCCGAATTCACTTCCGGATGCGCTCCCAATACTAGAATCACTATACGGAGCTATTCCCAGACTCAGAATCCCAAACGGACATTGATAACATTGAAATGTACTTCAACCCAAATTTATAAAATTGTTCTAAAATGCCAACTCCCACGAGAGGCACTAAAACGCTCCTGGGTCATTCAAAACCTGATCCGAACATATGCCCAAGTCCGAATTCATCATACGAACCTGCTGGAACCTTCAAATCCCGATTTCGAGATCGTTTACTCAAAAATTACACTTTAGTCAATTCCTCTAATTTAAGGCTTCCGAATGTAGAATTCTATTTCCACATCAACTCCAAACTTCCCGAAATCCAATTCCGACCACGCGTACAAGTCATAATACTTGAAGTAAAGCTGCTCATGGCCTCAAACCACAGAACGACGCACTAGAACTCAAAACGATCGGTTGGGTCGTTACAGTCTCGGAATGGGTGTTCGGATTTTATAAGTTTTTTCGAGATTCGAGACGTGGGCCCCGCTATCAATTTTTAAAGTGAATTTCGGATTTTATCTGGAAAATTAGTAAATTCATATAGAATTAGTTCCTATGATTCGTATTGAGTATATAGAATTGTTTATGAATAGATTTGAAGCTTTTGGAGACAAATTTAAAAGGAAACATTGTGGTCGAGTAATTGATTGAAATTGCAAAGCGAGGTAAGTATCGTGGTTAACCTTGACTTGAGGGAATAGAACCCTAAATTATTTGTTATGTGAAATGCATGTGAACGACGTATAGGCGAGGTGACGAGTCTCTATACGTCGTCAAATTAATTATTTTCATAATTATTTGAAAATCCTAAATTTGTTTTAATACACGAATTAATTGTTATGATAATTGTTTCTCTCATATTCTTTGTCAAATATTAATTCTTGAATTCTTGTAATAATTGCTACATGTTAATTTGATTTATGTGCATTAATTGCTACTTGACATTTAGCATATTAAATAGTAAACTGTCTATTTTCTCCCTGATTTCCATAATAAATTGTTATTTGTCATTGTTTGTTTCATAATTAAATCATAATTATTGTATGCTTGTTGTCTTAAAAATTTTATATTAATTGTTGCATTTATTGGGACAATTTCTTCTATAAGAATTGGTAAATGGATATATTGGAGGAGCGGGTTGCACGCCGCAACAGATTTATTAAAAGTTCATATTGGGGGATCGGGTTGCACGCCGCAACAGACTTATTAAAAGTCCATATTGGGAGAGCGGTTGCACGCCGCAACAGACTTGTTTAAAAGTCCATATTGGGGGATCGGGTTGCTCGCCGTAACTGACTTATTTAAAAGTCTATATATACTTGATTAAAATAAATATATGGGAGGATCGAAAATGAATATGTTGTGGGAGCGGGTTGCAAGCTGCAACGAAAATTGATTGAAATAATAATTGGTTATGACTGCTGAATTGGCTTCAACTATTAGAAATGAGTTGCCTGATTTAATTCTATTATTGTGGTTATTACTATTATTGCGTACAGGCTAATGTAAGTAACCAGCCTTAGCATCGTCACTACTTCGTCGAGGTTAGGCTCGGCACTTACCAGCACATGGGATCGGTTGTACTGATACTACACTCTGCACTTCTTGTCCAGATTTCGGAGTTGGTCCCAGTGGCGTACCATAGACTTGCTCGAATTTCAGCCACCAGAGGAGACTTGACGTATAACTGCACAGCGTCCGCAGTTCTGAAGTCCCCGTCTACTTTACTTTAGCTGTGTGTTTATTTTCAGACAGTTTTATTTTATTCAGACCTTTATTTGTATTATTCTAGAAGTTCGTGCACTTGTGACACCAATTCTGGGATGGTATTTAGACACCGTTATTTTTATGGATTATTCACATTTCAGACTTTATTTTCGCATTTGTTTCTTTGTTATTAATAAATTTAAAAATTGTTTTAAAATGTATAATATTATTCTAACGTTGGCTTGCCTAGCAAGTGAAATGTTAGGCGCCATCACGATCCAAAAGTAGGAATTTCGGGGCGTGACATTTTCGTAGCAATAAGTATTAATCCTTAGCCACGGATCATGTAAAATTTGTAGCTAACTTTTAGCTACGCTAAATTTTGCTACGTATGCTATGGAAAAAAATATTGTGGCTAAAGTGTTTTGCCACAGAAATTTTCATAATAAGCTATGTTGTATTTTGTAGCTATAAATATATTATGTTATAGTGACTGCCCGAACGCCCACTCCTACAAATAAATGCAACATGTACTTAAATGAAAAATAATTTAATTATATTTTAGCGCAATAGAATATAAAATTATTGGATATTTAGAAGAATATCCGAAAAAAAGAACCTTGAATACAATTAGTGTCATCTTTTTGTCTTGCGCTTTCATACGATTAGTACATCCATACAACATGATTTTCAAACATTAATTAATGTACTACTTTGATTAATCTATTTTAAATAAGACTCTTATTTGAAAATAAAATTTTCTTAAAACGTTATTTGGCACGCGTTCGTTTGTCAATTCTGTTTCAGTTGTCATTGTGAGTATACCTAAAATCAACTGTACACATGTATTTTAGTACCAACAAAGCAGTAAGATCGTAAAAGTCGATCAAAATATTTGAAATTCTATTCAAAAAAAGATTCAATAAAAATACTTGAATAGGTAATAAAAATTGGACAAAGTAAAAAAAATATATCTCCTACTGCATTGGCGCCACAATATATAGTACTTAATTTATAAGGATTAAACAACACCATATCATACTGCAAGTCTGTCTATTATCTCCGTATAATTTATTTTCAACCTTTCTTAATAATACAAAATAAAGGTTTATTTACAAATGATTTAATTTTGTCAACTTTTTAATTAACCACAAGTTTTATGCCTATTTGTTAATGTTTATTATTTATAAATAACACAATTTTTAGATCATGTAATATCTATAATAAAATCAATCAAAAGAGGCAATAAAACAAATTCTTAAAAAAAATGAGCAACTTGAGCTGGCACAACAATTAGCAGTTTTAATTATAAAATATTATCACGACCCAAAATCTCACCATAGGCGTCGTGATGGCACTTAGTCTCTAAGACTAGGTAAGCCGATTACAATTACATTTCGAGCCTTTTTTAAATATAAATTAATACAAGTGTCGAAACCAAAAGCGAAAATAAATATAACAACATCTCAAGACTGGTAATACTGAGTCACGAACTCTAACTGAATATATAAAATGATCTTAAGAATCGAATATACAATACTATTTGATTAAAAATTAACAGTACAATAAAATGGAAAGACTCCAAGGGACTGCGACGACCAAGCAGCTCTACCTTGAATCCTTGCGATCACACTTTAACTTTGTCCGAGTTTGATATCTCCAATACCTGGCTCTGCACAAAAATGTGCAGAAGTGTAGTATGAGTACACCACAGTCAGTACCCAGTAAGTATCAAGAGTAACCTCAGTGGAGTAGTGACGAGGTACAGTCAAGACACTCACTAGTCAAATAACCTGTACAATATAGAAATATACAATAGTACTGGAAAATAGCTAGCAGTGATAGCAATAAAAATCAACCAGTGATATAAACAGCAAGGCAACAAGAACACCATAATTATTACTCAAACGAATAAGAAATACAAGTACAACCAATTAAACAAGTCCTTCAAATATAAATCTTTCACATATAATTCTTTCGAATAAATACCTTCCAAATATAGTTCTTTCAAATAAATATCTTTCGAATATTCTTCTTTCAAATAAATATCTTTCGAATATAATTCTTTCGAATAAATACCTTCCGAATATATTTCTTTCAAACAAATATCTTTCGAATATAAAATTCTTTCGAATATACTTCTTTCAAATAAATATCTTTCGAATATAATTCTTTCAAATAAATATCACTCTGTGACACCTCATTTCATATTTTCGTAATACGAGTCTCAGCCCACTTTCATATTTCCACGGCACCCCGTGCCCATATTCTATCAAATCCGCACGAAAAACTCATGTGCTAATAATAAAAATCATCATATTTTTTCCGGCATCTCGTGCCCGCATTTCATATTACATATGCACGGACAGTTCACATGCCAATAACATAATCATTATATTTTCCTGGCACCTCGTGCTCACATTTCATATCACATCTGCACGGATAGTTCACGTGCCAATAAGATAATCATTATATTTCCCTGGTACCCCGTGCCCAAATTACATATCACATCTGCACGGACAGTTCACGTGCCAATAACATAATCCGCCCGGCAATAGCCACAGGCTCACAATTTCAACATAGATCAGACTATTATCAAGTTTAAACACAAGAAAAATCACAACATCACATGAAAATTACCAACGCAATAACTTCACACCATTACATAAAAATTACCAATATAATAACCCCGCATCATCATATATCATCCCTGATAATAGCCACCCTTATCTCTCCTATAGCCACCCTTATCATTCCTATAATAGCCTCCCTTATCCCTCCGCCCTCACAATATCCATAGCCACCCTTATCGCTCCTATAATAACCCTCCTTATCACTCCGCCCAGATAATATCAATAGCCACCCTTATCGCTCCTATAGCCACCATTATCGCTCCTATAGTAGCCTCCCTTATCACTCAGCCCAGACAATATCCCAACACATACAACAATAGTGAAATGCTACCTTTATGCCCTCATAATGTCAATAATGGAATGCCACCCTTATACGCCGCATAACAGTAACCCAAATCACATAACAATTCACACAGGATATTATAATAACAGCACAACATCATCAACTCGTACTTACAAATTTCCCGTAGGTCACAACCTTTCCAAAGGTACAACAAAGACAATTAATTTCATAACAGGTAGTCCACAACTCCACACAATGTATATAAAATCTCAAAAATAACAACAAGGATTGAAAAATAACTCAAGCATAGGACAACACCTTCCTTAATCAAAATTTTAGATAAACATATAAACGCCTCAATTTAAACATATTTAATTAATTATTCGCAGATGAAAAATCCATAATGTGATTATTTCCAAGAAATTCCAAATCAACAAACACACGGAATTCTCATAAACATCCAAGTGGCAATCACACTAAATTTTCATATAAAATACAAACTCGACAAACAAGGAATGAGGCATGACAAATCAAGGATTTACTAAGTTCCAACAATTATTTTCCAATTTAATACATAAGGGAGTTCACGAATTTTAACCGATATAATTTGCACATATAAACCAAGTACGTACTCGTCACCTCGCATACATGGTTTTCAATTACACAATTTTCACATAAGACTCGATGCCTAAGGAGTAATTTCCCAACTCAAGGTTAGGCAAGATACTTACCTCGACGAAACTAAGTCAATGCTTTAAATGATCTTCGCGAGTGAAACCACCTTCGGACAGCTCAAATCTGAAATTCGCCCTTTAATAATACTACGATGGTCCGCCACACTAAACAAATTACGATCTATAACAATGCAACGCAATTGCACCAATATTAGTAAAATAAATTCCAGATTTTTGGTCATTTAGGCATTTTATCAAACACCTAGAGTACATAGTATTTTACTACCTCTAGTAATGGTATTTTCTTCAACCAACAATCCCTCATTCCCACCAACAAGATATAATACAACATCCTTTGTCCAATAACTACCTTCTTAGCATCGTTATAATCATTAGTGAACTCACATCCACCCAATTGTTACTAATTAATTCATTACAAAATCTCTACAACACCCAATAATCTAGTTGAAGTATTTATGGCTTCCAAGCACCATCCAATAAGTGCAAATTCTTATTTATTGCTCATATATTCACTAACAATCCATGGTTATAGGTTTAAGAGTGAAAGATTACCTCTTGAAGACCAAATCTTGAAAGTCAACTTTTGGGGTGTTCTTGAGATTTTGAAGAAATACTATGGAATCCAATACAAAACCTTGTTGTAACTAGTGATTGAAAAGTGAAATCATCATAAAAACACACTTAAAAACTCATCTTAGCTGTGTATTGGAAGCCTTGGACGGATGGGTGATGGAGAGAAAGCCCTAGTCTTGAAGAATGATTTAGCCCCTCTCTCTACCCATCCTTGGGGTTATTTAATGGGCTCCTATGTGCGCGGCAGCGTACCTGGGCAAGTGGCCACGCATCTGGCCGTGCACCCGAGGCAGAAACTCTCAAATATGCGTGGACGCGCATCTGGGCGCGCATATGACACAGGTCTAGTAAAATGGCCATAACGTTCTGTATACATATCCAAATGACAAACGGTTTGATGCGTTGAAAACTAGACTCAAAGTGCTTTAATGTAATAGGTTATATACCACATAACGCTTCATATATTGAGCTGTATGCTCGTTTGCAGTTAGGTCTTGTCCGAACTCACTTGAAACTTTATCCCATCATATAATTTTCAACTTGACTTAGCCATAGGGCTCTTTTTAGACCATAAACCATTCTTAATGCACCTCATACATATATTATCATGATCAATTGATATCATTCAAATTATCAGTGTTGTTCATACCCGAATTAATATAATTAGCACTAGTCAATTTTCTTAATGGTCTTAAAACACTTCGAAATTTTTCGGGGAGTTACATTCTCCCCCATTTAAGAACATTCGTCCTCGAATGTTTTACAAGTCATTATTAGGCACAGTATTATCCTCCTTTCACTTTAACCATCATCTTTAATCGTTCTTGACTTCATATAGATCTTAGATATTCTTCCAACATTTCAAATTCCTTAAGGCCCCAAAATTTGGCTATGTAACGACCCAAAATCCCACCACATGTGTCGTGATGGCACCTTGTCTCTAAGACTAGGTAAGCCGATTTTAATTACCTTATGGAGCATTTTTTATGAATTAAATAAATAATCAAAAATAACAGCGGAACAAATATGAATATACAACCTCCCAAGACTGGTAGTAATGAGTCATGAACTCTAACTAGATACAAAGAATAATCACGAGGACCGAATATACAATACTGTTTCATTACAAGTTAACAGTACAATGAAATGAAAAGACTCCAAGGGACTGCGATGACCAAGCAGCTCTACCTTGAATCCTTACGATCCCGCTTTAGCTCCGCTCAAGTCCGTTATCTTCAATACCTGGCTCTACACAAAAATGTGTAGAAGTGTAGTATGAGTACGCCACGGTCGGTACCCAGTAAGTATCAAGACTAACTTCAATGGAGTAGAGACGAGATACAGTCAAGACACTCACTAGTCTAATAACTTGTGCAATATATATACAAAATAATAGGAAACAAATAACAATAAATGCAACATAAAACAACCAGTGATGTGCATAGTAAGACAATAAAATCACCATTAATATCGCTCAACAATTGATAAATATATTTACACCCACTTAAATCAAGTTCTTCAATTAACTATCTTTCACACATAATTCTTACGAATAAAACTCCTTTTCAAATATAATTTCCTCAAGTAAACATCTTTCGAATACAAAATTCTTTCAATAAATATCTTCAAATATAATTTCCTTAAATAAATATCTTTCAACTACAATTCATTCATATAATTCTTTTTGAATAAAAATCCTTCCAAATAAACATTTTGAATATAATTCTTTCAATTAAAAGTCACCATATGACACCTCATTTCAAAATCATAAGAATACGGGTCTCATCCCTTTTTCATATTTTTCGTAAATACGGGTCTCAACCCATTTTTTATGTTTCCACGGCACCTCGTGTCCATAATTAAACCATCATATTAAATCGGCACCTTGTGCCCTCATTTCATATCATAACTGCACGGACAACTCACGTGCCAAATATCATTATCATTTTATCACAGCACCTCGTGCCCACATTTCATATCTCAATTGCACGGACAATTCACGTGCCAAATATCCTCATTATTTACTCATGGCACCTCGTGCCCACATTTTATTTTATAATTCGCCTGGTCATAGCCACAGGCTCTCAATTTTAATATAAATCAGATTGTTATCAATTTACCAATAACAAGATAAATTGCACAAGGTATAAAACAAAGCACAAGACAAATCACAACATCACATAAAAATCCCAACTGTCTATAGCAACTCGTGCCTATGTACACATAAATTTTCTCGATAGTGTTGAAGTAATTCAAAACTTTATATGGGGTGCTGTATTATTCCCCGCTTAGGATCATTCGCCCTCAAACGCATAACATATTTATCTCTTCTTTTGCAATTCTCAATCCTTCAAATTTTACCAACTCCCAAATTCTCCCCTGTAATTGGGCCTATCCACCTGCCAGAGTAACACCAAAACGACTCCTAACAACACATCCACAACCCAATAAAATACCTCAAGGTATATATGAATAACACCAATCTCACCATTACAAGCACTGCATTATCATTATGATATCAGGACATGAAGCACATCATATGCAAGGTCATCACCACATCTCAGGTCTTAAAAGTTGTTCATAATTAATTCCAGCATCATCAATTCATCTCATATTAGAAAATCACCTTATTTCGAATTTTCATAACACTGACAACAGAATGTGAGGCATGAAGACCCCATGATTACCTACTCAGATTAATGAGTCACATTTAACGCCACCTGGGCACTCATCTCATGGGCTAAAACTCAATATTTACAGCACGAAAATGGCTGAATATGCACAGAAAATATACAAGAATTATCAAATAAGCCTAACAGGCATGACTTCCTATTAATATTATTGTACAAATTAAATTTAACATAGGGAGAATTTTAACCTCATAATTATTTCACTGCAAGGACCTCGTCCTTATAAAACTTCCACCGCGGCTTGTAGCCCGGTTTAAATATTTCACATCATGTATAAAATGTGAGGATCTCATCCTCAACTCCGAATCACAAGTATTTTGCACATTGTGCTAACTGAAATTTCAATTTTTCTTTTCTTTCTTCTTTTCAATATATTTCATAAACAGTTTTCACAACACATAATGAACCCTCATACCGGTAAGGCGTATAATTCATAAAAATTGGAATCAATTATTCTCAAACACATTAAACCCAATGTAATGAATAATAAATAAAAAATCACTTTTGGACTTATAGCCCTCAATGGTGTACAAAAATAAATGACAGACACGGGCTCACACCCCCAAATCTCCCAACAGGGATAAACATATAAGTGGGTTACAAATTAATGAAGCTCACCCATAAGTGGAGCATAATAGAAGGACTCACCTCAACATTCAGAACCGAATCAAATTAAGGAAAAATATCCTTTTATAATAAAAATCAGAATCGTACCTGTAACGACACCATCTGGTGTATTGGCCTCAGCCAAATCATAGTGATTAAATCAATCGGTCCGGCCTCCACCTCTTAGGCGCCCACTACCCGCCTGTCCTCCACCTCTAGCTGACTGTGCACGTTGAGTATCGACTGGAATAAAGCTTGTAGCTTGAGTGTTCTGATGAAATTCACCCCTCCCAAGTCTGGGACAATCTCTCATGATATGCCTAGTATCACTACACTCATAACAACCCCTCTAAGGTCACGGCTGCTCGTACTGAGTCTATGCCGGATAACTGGAATAACCACTATAAGAATCTCTGTCGGTGGTGCACTGTGAACTGGAGCACCCCGAGTAATCTGATGTGCAGACTGAGTTGACCGGCTACTCGAGCCTCCGCTATAATGGGTTCTAGCTGAAGGGTAAAATCCACTGAACCCTCCAAATCTTCGAGATCTTTTGGCCTCCTTAGACTCCCTTTCCTCGCCTAAAACACCCTCAATCTTCCTTGCAATCTCCACTACTTGTTGAAATGGAGTATCAGTTTGCAATTCTCGAGCCATACATATTTTAATATCATAATCGAGCCCCTCAATGAATCTGCGGGCCCGCTCTCTGATTGTAGGAACCAATATAGGTGCATGACGGGCTAACTCACTGAACCTGATAGCATATTCTGACACTGTCATAGTGCCCTGACTCAACCGTTCAAACTCTGCGCGCCACGCATCTCTGAGAGTCTGGGGAACAAACTCTTTCAAGAACATTTTCGAAAATTTAGCCCAAGTTGGTGGTGTGGCATCGGCTGGTCTACCTTCTTCATAGATTTTCCACCACCGATACGCTACGCCTAATAGTTGAAATGTAGTAAAGGCAACTCCGCTCCCCTCCACAATACCCATGGAATGGAGAATACGGTGACAATTTTCTTGAAATTCTTGGGCATCCTCTGTAGGTGTGCCACTGAAAGTTGGTGGACCATATTTCTTAAACCTTTCGAGTCTCTTTTGTTCTTCTTCTGATGCCTCGGGCCTGACCTCAGGCTGAACCGGAATAACAGGTTATACCGGTACTACACCCGGAACCTGACCAATGTGAACATGCTGCTCTGGAGTTGTGGTAGGAGTCTGAGTTACTCCCCCAATCTGCGAATTATTCGGTGCAACAGAGATCAATCCCGCCTAAGTTAATGTACCAAACATACTCAGGAATTGTGCTAAAGTCTCTAGAAGTCCCGGGGTAACAACAGGTGCTTCTGGTACCTGTCCCTCAACTGGAGCTACTGGTGGCTCCTCAACTATTGTTCTGACAGGTGCTCTAGTCGTAGCACGTGCCATTCCTCGGCCTCTACCTCGGCCCCGGCCTCTTGCAGCCCTAGCAGTATGTGTGAATGCCTGCTCAGCTAATCCGATAGCACGTGTCCTCACCATCTGTGAGAGAATAGAGATACAAAGGTTCAAATTCCAAATTCAACAAATTTCGCACGAAAAGAATGAAAGAAATGGAAATTTCCTAACAGTTTTGTAGCCTCTCGAAGATAAGTACAGACGTCTCCTTACCGATCCGCAAGACTCTACTAAACTCATTCGTGACACGTAGAACCTATGAACCTAGAGCTCTGATACTAACTTGTCACGCGTCGTGATGGTACCTAGTCTCTAAGACTAGGTAAGACGATTTCAATTACCTTTTGAAGCTATTTTTCTTTTATGAATTAAATAAATAATCAAAAATAACAGCGGAACAAATATGAATATACAACCTCCCAAGACTGGTAGTAATGAGTCATGAACTCTAACTAGATACAAAGAATAATCACGAGGACCGAATATACAATACTGTTTCATTACAAGTTAACAGTACAATGAAATGAAAAGACTCCAAGGGACTGCGATGACCAAGCAGCTCTACCTTGAATCCTTACGATCCCGCTTTAGCTCCGCTCAAGTCCGTTATCTTCAATACCTGGCTCTACACAAAAATGTGTAGAAGTGTAGTATGAGTACGCCACGGTCGGTACCCAGTAAGTATCAAGACTAACCTCAATAGAGTAGAGACGAGATACAGTCAAGACACTCACTAGTCTAATAACCTGTGCAATATATATACAAAATAATAGGAAAAAATAACAATAAAGGCAACATAAAAGAACCAGTGATGTGCACAGTAAGACAATAAAATCACCATTAATATCGCTCAACAATTGATAAATATATTTACACCCACTTAAATAAAGTTCTTCAATTAACTATCTTTCACACATAATTCCTACGAATAAAATGCTTTTTCAAATATAATTTCCTCAAATAAACATCTTTCGATAATAAAATTCTTTCAATAAATATCTTCAAATATAATTTCCTTAAATAAATATCGTTCAAATACAATTCTTTCATATAATTCTTTTTGAATAAAAATCCTTCCAAATAAATATTTTGAATATAATTCTTTCAATTAAAAGTCACCATGTGACACCTCATTTCAAAATCATAAGAATACGGGTCTCAACCCTTTTTCATATTTTTCGTAAACACGGGTCTCAACCCATTTTTCATGTTTTCACGGCACCTTGTGCCCATAATTAAACCATCATATTTCATCGGCACCTCGTGCCCTCATTTCATATCACAACTGCACGGACAACTCACGTGCCAAATATCATTATCATTTTATCAAAGCACCTCGTGCCCACATTTCATATCTCAATTGCACGGACAATTCACGTGCCAAATATCCTCATTATTTACTCACGGCACCTCGTGCCCACATTTTATTTTATAATTCTCCTGGTCATAGCCACAGGCTCTCAATTTCAACATAAATCAGATTGTTATCAATTTACCAACAACAAGACAAATTGCACAAGGTATAAAACAAAATACAAGAAAAATCACAACATCACATAAAAATCATCAACATCACAACCCCACATCATCACATATCGTCCCTGACAATAGCCACCCTTATCGCTCCTATTGCCACCCTTATCACTCCTATAGCCACTCTTATCGCTCCGCCCAGACAATATCAATAGCCACCCTTATCGTTCCTATTTGCCACCCTTATCGCTCCGCCCAGACAATATTCCAACAAACACAACAACAGTGAAATGCCACCCTTATAACCACATAATATCAACGGTGAAATGCCACCCTTATCTCCCCAAAATAACAACTCACACAATACAACAATTTACACGGAAAATTATCACAGCAACATAACAAAAATCAATTCATATCACAATTTGCCCAATGCCCACAACCAAATTCCAAAGCTACAACCAAGTCAATTAATTTCACAACAAATAGCCGGATGCTCCACACAATGTGTACAACACCCAAAAACAATCAATAGAGATAGAAATTACTCAACATAAAGCAAAGTCTTCATAAAAATCAAATTTTCAATAATTATATAAACACTTCTTCTTAAGCTCATTTAATTAATTATTTGCAGAGGGGAAAATCCAAAATGAAATTAAATTCCAATAATTATCAAACCAGCAAATTTACGAAATTCCATAAATAATCAAATAACAATCACATCACATTGTCATATAACAACAGAGTCAACAACAAGGATTTAGGCACGACAAGTAGATGATTAAATATATGCCAACAATTATCCAATTTAAAACACAATACGCTCAAGACTTTAACTCAATAAAATTTGCAAATATAAACCAAGTACGTACTCGTCACCTCGCGTACATGGTTTTCAATTACACAAATTGCACATAAGACTCAATGCCTAAGAAGTAATTCCCCCACTCGAGGTTAAGCAAGACACTTACTATTTTGAAGTTAGGCCGATATTCCAAAATAGCCTTCTTGCTTGAATTCACCTCCGTATAGCTCAAATCTATCCAAATTAATTGTATAACTCCATTAAAATTCGCCGGAAACAATTCCGGATAATAATACGTCGACTTAAAAATTTATTCCAAAAGGTCAACAAAAGTCAATGCGGTTTTACAACCATACCAATTTTATTGAATTTCAATAATAACTCGACCTCCAAATCTTAAATTTTTGGTTTTGGAAGATTTTACAAAAAACTTTATTTTTCTCCATTATATCTGAATTAAATGATGGATTCAAAGAGATAATCATGGAAGTTAATCAAAACTGGATAAGAATCACTTACCCCAAACACCCACGCAAGAATCTCTCCAAACATCGCCTTCTACCGAGCTCCCAATTAGATTTTGAGTCATGAACTCAAACCCCCATTTTTGGGACTTTTAATTCTGCCCAGATAGGCCTTCTTCGTGTTTGCGAAGGCCAAAACCCAACTGCCTCAAATCCTTCATCGCGTTCATGACCTCCTCGTCGCGTTCACGAAGGCCAACTGTTTCTGCCCCATCATTTCCTCTTCGCGTTCGCAAACTCCTCATCGCGTTCGTGATGACCAACTCCTTCGCGTTCGCGTTCGCGAAGGCCAAACGACCTCAGGACCCACTCTTCCTTTCTTCTTCAGGTTCGCGTTGCCTTGGCCATATTTGTGAAGGCTTGCCCAGTTCCTTCTTCGCGTTCGCGTCCCCTGCTTCGCGTTCGCGAAGGCCAAACCAGTAGCCCCTCAAATTCCTCTTCGCGAACGCGGGACTCCCTTCGCGTTCGCGAAGAAGGAAACCAGATGACAGAAAACAACAGTTCAAAAATAGAAGAAAATGGCCCGTAGCCCATCCGAAACACACTCGAGGCCCCCGGGACCCCGTCTAAACATACAAACAAGTTCCATAACCTATCAAGGACTCGCTCGAGGTTTCAAATAACGCCCCATGAATCGAACTTATGAACTTCCAAAACTTCCAACTTCTAAAACTCGCGCCGAAACCTATCAAACCAACCCGGAATGACGTCAAATTTTGCAGTCAAGTCCCAAATAACATAACGGAGTTGTTCCAGCTCTCGGAATCACATTCTGACCCCGATATCAAAAAGTCAACCCCCCGGTCAAACTTTCCAAAAATTCAACTTTCGCTATTTCAAGCCTAAATTGGCTACAGACCTCAGATTCACAGTCCGGACAAGCTCCTAAGTCCAAAATCACCTAACAGAGATAATGGAACTGACAGAACTCTATTCCGGAGTCATTTTCACACAGTTCTAACTACGGTCAAAATCCTAAGACTTAAGCTTCCGTCTTAGGGACTAAGTATCCCAATTCACTCTGAATCATCCGTAAATCATACTCGAACACACACGCGGGTCATAATACATATTGCAAGGCTACTCAAGACCTTAAGTCATTGAACGGGGCGTAAATTCTTAAAACGACAAGCTGGGTCGTTACAGGCTAACTCCCAAATTTTTTAGAGTCCTCTGTAATTGGGCCTAACCACCTGCCAGAGTATCACCAAAACCAGTCCTAACAACATATACATGAACCAAAAATGCAACATAGCCTTAAGACAATGCCAACCGTGGCCTCACGAGCAGTATACTACCATAAAGAACACCTTTAACATCAGTTATATGTTTGATACATAATTCATAGAAGGTAACTCTTAGCATTTTCGTAGAACACAACTTTATAAATATATGACTATTCAAACAAACGAGGGTACTTCTTCTTCATTTCTTCCTCGGCTTCTCAAGTGGCCTCTTCAACCTGCTGGTTTCACCATAACACTTTCACGGAGGCAATTTCTTTATTTCTCAACTTTCGGACTTGCCGATCAATATTAGAAACTGGAAATCTCTTCATAAGTCAATTTCTCATTAACCTCAATAGTCTCAACCGGAACAATGAGTGTCGGGTCTCCAACTACTTTCTTCAACATAGACACATGAAACACCGAATACATGGAGGACAATAATAGGGAAACATCCTACTCATAGTTTGGCCCATTTCCTTAAGATTTCATAAGGCCTAATATCCCATATTAACATACTGTGTTAGTCTCAAGTAGCAATTTTCGTGCATACACACACATTATGCGTATGCCCATAATCACATCTCTGGTCATAATAACTGTTCATAATTAATTCCAGCATCCTCAATTAATCTTATATTAACCAAAATCTCATTTCAAATTTTTCACAACATTGACAGAAACACGCGAGGCATAAAGACCTCATAATTATTTATCCAAATTAACGAGTCACATTTATCGCCACCTAGGCACTCATCGCGTAGGCTAAAACTCAATATTTACAGCACGAATATGGCTAAATATGCACAGAAAATACATACAAAATTATCAAATAAACTTAACCGGTATGACTCCCTATTAATACTATAGTACAAATTTAATTTCACAAAGGGAGAATTTAAACTCATAAATTTTTCACCACAAGGACCTCGTCCTTATATAACTTCCACCGCCGCTTGTAGCCCAGTTTAAATATTTCACATCATATAAAAATGCGAGGATCTCGTTCTCAACTCTGAATCACAAGTATTTTGCACATTGTGCCAACTGAGATTTTTAATTTTTTTTCCAATCCCTTTCTTTCTTCTTTTTAATAAATTCCGTAAACAGTTTTCACAACACATAATGAACCCCCATACCAATAGGGCATATAATTCATAAAATTGAAATCAATTATTTTGAAATCACATCAAAACCCACTATAAAGAGTAATAGAAAGTCACTTTTGGACTTATAGTCCTCAAAAATGATAAACACGAGCTAGCATCATCGAATCTCCTAACAAGGATAAACATATAAGTGGGTCACAAAATTACGAAGCTCACCCATAAGCGGAGCATAATAGGAGGACTCGCCTCAATATTCAGAACCGAATCAAATTAAGGAAAAATATCCTTTTATAACAAATCAAGATCATACATGTAACGACACCATCTGGTGTAGTGGCCTCAGCGACACCATATCAAATATATCAATGGGCTGGGCCTCCCCCTCTAAGGCGGCTTCTACCCACCTGTCCTCCATCTCTAACTGACTGTGCATGTGGGGTAGTAATTGGAATAGAGCCTGCAGCCTGCATATTCTGATGAAATCCGCCTTTCCCAAGTCTAGGACAATATCTCATGATGTGCCTAATATCACCACACTGATAACAACCCCTCTACGGGTTCAGCTGCTCATAGTTGTAACGACCCGACCGGTCGTTTTGAGAATTTAAGTCTTGTCCGGCAGCATAAGGTCCTGAGTAGCTTCATATTATGTGTATTGAATTGCGTGCGTGGTTGAATTCAGTTACCGGATGATTCAGAGTGATTTGGGATACTTAGTCCCTAAAACAAAAGCTTAATTCTTAGGATTTTGACCGTAGTCGGAACTATATA
Source organism: Nicotiana tomentosiformis (assembly GCF_000390325.3). Classification (NCBI taxonomy): domain Eukaryota; kingdom Viridiplantae; phylum Streptophyta; class Magnoliopsida; order Solanales; family Solanaceae; genus Nicotiana; species Nicotiana tomentosiformis. The sequence continues at coordinate 130,223,210 of NC_090817.1, forward strand.
AAGATGACTCAGGAATGGAGTTCTATCAATTCCATTAGGCTTGGAATGGCGAAAGTCAAATTTTTGGAGATTTGGACCGGAAGTGGACTTTTTGATATCGAGGTCGGAATGCAATTCCGAGAGTTGGAACAGCTCCGTTATGTTATTTGGGACTTTCCTGCAAAATTTGACGTCATTCCGGGTTGATTTGATAGGTTTCGGCACGAGTTTTAGAAGTTGAAAGATTTGAAATTTATAAGTTCGATTTATGGTGCGATTCGTGGTTTCGATGTTGTTTGATGTGACTTTAAGGCTCGACTAAGTTCGTATGGTGTATTAGGATTAGTTGGTATGTTTGGTTGAGGTCCCGGGGACTTCGGGTGAGTTTCGGGTGCTTAACAGATTAAAAGTTTGATTTGTGTTACTGCTAAGTCTTCAGGCTTCTGGTATTTTTGCACCTGCAAAGAAGATACCGCAGGTGAGATAGCGCACGTGCAGAGAGGAAAGCACATAAGCGGAAAAATAGAGGAGTGCCAGGGGTTGCAGGTGCGAGGAAAATTCCGCATTTGCGATGCCCGCAGATGCGAAGATTGAGGAGCAGGTGCGAGAAGAGCTGGACTCGACAATCTCCGCAAGTGCGGAGAAATTGTGCGCATCAGTGGCTCCGCAGAAGCAGATTTTTTGGCGCGCAGAAGCGAGAGAAAGTGCAGGTGGGGTTGGACATATGCACATGCGATCGCGCAGATGCGGCTAATTATGCGCAGGTGCGGTCACGCCTGGGCAGAAAAGAGAAATCCGAGGGTTTGGTTTCATTCTTCGTTTTTGGACTTCAGAGCTCGAAATTTGGCAATTTTTCAAGGGATTTTCAGAGGAACTTCGGGATAATGATTCCTAACTCGTTTTTGGTTGTATTGCATTAATCTATAATTGTTTTCTCCATTTAGTTTCGGATTTTTGGGGTTGAAATTGGGAAAAATTGGAAGAACTTCTTTGATAAAGATTTCGAGTTTTGAAAGGGAATTTGTGGTCGGATTTGAGTAATTCTTATATGGTTGGACTCGTGAGTGAATGGGTGTTCATATTTTGTGATTTTTACACGATTCCGAGACGTTGGCCCGGGTCGACTTTTTAGGGAGAATTTCGGAATTTTTATTAAATATTGATTTCATTGATTAGATAAGTCTATTATTGTTGTATTCATGTTATGCAATTGTGTTTGGCTAGATTTGGGCCATTCGGAGTCGGATAATTGAGGAAAGGGCATTCTTACGGAGTGTTTGAGCTTGGTTCGAGGTAAGTATCTTGCCTAACCTTATGTGGGGGATTTTCCCCTTAGGATTTGAGTCTTCTATGTTGATTGTAGCCCGTGTGCACGAGGTGACCAGGACTTATTTGTGGAAAGTTGGTCTTTTAGGATTCTTAGGTCCTTATATTCACTGAGTATGAAGTTGTTCTTTATATGATTAAGTTCCTATTTACTAGTTTCGCCTCTACATACTTTAATTAAAATTAATTGCTTTCAGGATTCACTCTTATTGCCTATTTGACTTTTGTTTGACTTAACTGAAGATTTTACCTCCTCTATTATCATGCTATCTTTTCATAACTGCTTATCTTTATTTGAAATTATTATTGTATCATCTTATAATTCGTTCAGTCTTAATTGAGGTTATGATTATCTTTCCGCTGCTTATCCTTAATTTAATTGTTGAAAATCCTTAGTAATTTCTCAACCTTAAAAGAAGTTTTAGATATCCTATATCTTAGTCGACTTGTTTTATTTGGAATTATTTGACTCGTGTTAGTTTCCCTGTTGTTGAAATGTATATTGTGGGATCGTTGATACACATTAGTTTCCCTTTGTTGAGTTGTTCTCTTTACGCCTAGCATTATTTATTGTGGTTATTCTTTGTGATTTGGTCCCACATTTTCCTGTGATTTTTAAAGTTCTTGAGTTGATTTACTTATCGTACTTTGTATTATTGCCATTGTTGTTGTTGTATTTGTAGTGGTGATGCACGAGGTTTCTGCCATGCGGTTGTTATTATTGTGATGCACGAGGTTTCTGTCGTGCGGTTATTGTTATGGGGTTGCACGAGGTTTCTGCCGTGCTATTATTACTATTGATATTTGCACATGCGGCATGACAAGGCGGGATATATATATGTGTGGGTTGCGCATGTGGCGAGACAAGGTGGGAACATTATTATGCAACGTGTGGCGAGACAAGGCGGGCATTTATGTTACTATTGCACACGTGGCGAGACAAGGTGGGCTGTGTCAGGGATTGATTTGTGATGATTTATGACCTGGGGGCATTCTTGTTGTTGATATTTGTGTAGTAGTATACGTACCTGTGTGAGCTTTATCTTGTGAAAGATGTGAGAAAATATTCTGCGTGTTGTCCGTTCTTCTTCTTCCTTATGCTTATTTGCTGGTATGGACTATGTTAGGACACTTGCACAAGCATACATGTAGTTAAGCACTCTTATCGAATAAGAGGTGTTCTTGATATTGTTGAGCATAGATGCTCACCCTTGTTTACTTGCCTTCTATGTGAGAATGCCTCTATTGGCACATGAGTCGTCGGTGTGGTTATGAGGTGTTATGAGGGCACATGATGCCAAGTGTTACGGTTCAGGTATTGAGACCCGTGAGTTGTAAATTGCCCGAGGTTCGGTACCTCATGGAGTTATTGACTAAAACCTGATGTAAAAGCGGTTGTAATTACTGAGTTATTACTTTTCCTTGTTGTATTCGTGATTCCGGATTTAGGTTGTGTTCCATTCACTTTGTCTGCGTCATTTTCATGATATTCCGCTGATACTTATTGTTTTCTTGCTTTAATGCTAGTACTATATTGTGAGCCATATTGCATAGTCTTTATGTAGACATCATACTTCTGTTATTCATGTACTTATATCTTTTTAGTTTATTAGACTAGGGGGTGTCTTGACTATTTCTCGTCACTACTCCACCGAGGTTAGTCTTGATACTTACTGGGCACCGCTGGGGTGTGCTCATGCTACTCTTCTGCACATTTTTGTGCAGATCCATGTACTTGTTCGTTAGCTAGCTCTGTGGACTGTTGCTGTGGAGACTCAAGTTAAACCATCTGCTGCGTTCGCAGACTTCAGAGTCACCTTCACCCTTTTCATTTTGCATAGTTTATTCTTATTTCTGGATAGTTGTATTTAGAAGTTTTTTAGCAAACACTCTGTAGAGCTGATGACTTGTACTACCGCTTTTGGGAATTTTAAGAGATTCTATTTAAATAATGTTGTTGTTTTAATTATTGTTAGGCTTACCTAGTCCCTAAGACTAGGTGCCATCACGATATCCAACGGAGGGAAAATTGGGTCGTGACAAGTTGGTATCAGAGCTCTAGGTTCATAGGTGCTACAAGTCATAAGCGAGTTCAGTAGAGTCTTGCGGATCGGTACAGAAACGTCTGTACTTATCTTCGAGGGGCTACGGAACTATTAGGAAAATTTCACTTCTTTCATTTCTATCGTGTGAGCTTATTGATCTCAGAGTTTGAACTTTTATCATTCCATTCTCTCACAGATGGTGAGGACACGAGCTGTAGTTATCGATGACGCTGCTCCCGGAGCAGGTATCGCTAGGGGCAGAGGCAGAGGTTGACGAGGACTACGTGCCGCAGCTAGAGCACCTACCAGAGCAGCAGTTGAGGAGCCGCCAGTAGTTCCAGTTAGGGAGCAGGTACCGGAGGCGCCTGTTGTTACCCCCGGACTTCAGGAGACCTTAGCACAGTTCTTGAGCATGATTGGTACATTGGCTCAAGCGGGGTTGATTTCGGTTGCACCAGCTATTTCACAGACCGGGGGAGGAACGAGTTCATGTTGGTCAGGTTCCAGGTGTCATGGCAACACACCCTGTAGTCCCAGTTCAGTATGTGGTCAGGGCAGCAGCATCTGAGAAAGAGCAGCTTAGACTTGCAAGGTTCAAGGAATATGACCCTCCTACATTTAGTGGTTTGGCTTCAGAGAGTGCACAGGGTTTTCTGGAGGAGTGTCACCGCGTTCTCTGTACTATGGGTATTGTGGAGACGAGCGGGATTGCTTTTACTACGTTCCAGCTTAGGGGAACGGCTTACCAGTGGTGGCAGGCATATGAGTTGGGTAGCCCAACCGAGTTAGCTTCACTTACATGGGTTCAGTTTTCAGAGATATTCCTAAGAGAGTTTGTACCTCAGTCCCTTCGAGATGCATGGCGCGCGGAGTTTGAGAAGTTGCGCCAGGGCACTATGTCAGTGTCAAAGTATGCCGTGAGATTCAGTGATTTGGCCAAGCATGCACCTGCTTTGATCGCCACAGTTAGAGAGTGTGTCCGTAGATTCATTGAGGGACTTAGACATGATATTCGGTTCAGCTTGGCTCGGGATTAGAGTCAGATGTTTCGTTTCAGCAGGTGGTAGGGATCGCTCGCCGAATAGAGGGCATGTGGGACCAGGAGAGAGGAGATGGGGGAGGCCCCGCAAGAGGGTACGTGCGAGATCAGGAAAGAGGGGACAGGGAGGTGAGGAGGCCTCGTAGACCGGAGAGATCGACTGGTCCTTATTTTGGAGGCAGGGTACGACATAGTAGAGGTTTTGTGGGTCAGTCAGTTCAGTTTGCAATTCAAGCTTCGCACAGAGCTTCACGTGCTTCTGGGTGTCAGAGTACCCGTACCGCACAGTTCCCACAGCCACATCAGCAGAGAGGTTTCTTCGAGTGTGGAGATACCAGCCATAGGGTGAGAGATTGTCCCAGACTCCGGACAGGCATGTCACAACGGAGTATTCAGGCGAGTAGAGGGCGCCCAAGAGGGGAAGGCCCGGCCCGTTGATGTGTTTCATATAGTAGGCTTGAGGTCATTGCTCCAGATGATGTCATACAGGTATGCTTTTGATTTGTTACAAAGAAACACTATTCGTATTTAATTAGGTTCTGCTTATCGGTGCGAGTTTCCCTATTTGTTGTTCCACCTATGTGTGAGTTCATGACTCAGTATTATGTATATGTGTTTGCCCTGTTGGGAGACTCTATGAGCGGTAGCCCGTGTCAATCGTTTGTTTCTATTCATTATTTAAAGTTACGAGACTATAAGTGAATTCACGTTGTCCATTATGGTAGGTTTGATGTGATTCCTGAGTAAATTTGGTTATAATTTGTGATTTGATACTCTACCGGGGTGAGAATTTAGCAAGTGTTGAGATTTTTATTGGCAGAATTGAGTTAGTAGAAGATTTCCATTAGTATGATGTGTATTCGACTTGTGATTCAAAGTTGAGGGCGAGACCCTCGCGATTTCCATGTGATTTGATATGTTTGAGCCGGGCTGCGTGCCGCGGTGGAGGGTGATACCAGGATGAGATCCTTATGATTTGTTCATGTACTTTGATTTTTCCTTTTGAATTGATTCGTAGTAGGGTATTGTTATAAAGTTGTGCCTGTCAGGCTTGTTTGATATTTATCTTATGTGTTTCCCTTTACATACTTAGTCCATTTCGTTATGTGCTTCATGAATTTTGGCTTGCGGGGTGTGTGCCCGATGGTGTTAGTTGTGATTTGTTGAATTAGGTGTATAGTTATGAGGTCTTCATGTTTCTTGCATCATTATCAGCGTTGTGGAGGTTTGAAATGGGTTGCTCACAGATATGGGTCTAATTGCCGGTGCTGGTTTTGATTTTGGGTAGCTATTGTGATCAGAAATGTTATTATGGGCCTATGTGTGGCGTTTTATTGTGTGTTCGTACCTTGTGGGTGTAGGCATGAGTTGTTACAGCTGGTTGAGACTGATATCGATTATGGATATAGAATCGAGTCTTTTGAACACAAATGGAAGGTGAGAATTTTGACTCAAAGGCTTATCGGTGTTGATAGAAAGGATATATTATAGTTGAGATGGTGTCGTTAGGCTTATGTGGATTGGGGTGACGTGGGGTCACCCACGGGTGCATGTTGAATATGTGCTTTCAGTGATTTCAATACTTCGAGGCGATGCTTAGCACGTTAGAGGACGAATGTTTGTTTAAGAGGGGAAGGATGTAACGACCCGGTCGGTCGTTTTGAGAATTTAAGTCTCGTCCAGCGGCATTAGGCCCTGAGCAGCTTCATATTATGTGTATTGACTTGCGTGCATGGTTGAATTTAGTTACCGGATGATTCAGAGTGATTTGGGACACTTAGTCCCTAAAACGGAAGCTTAAGTCTTAGGATTTTGACCGTAGTCGGAACTATGTGAAGACAACTCCGGAATGGAGTTCCGTCAATTTCATTAGCTTCGCTGGGTGATTTTGGACTTAGGAGCGTGTCCGGACTGTAAATCCGAGGCCGGTAGCTGATTTAGGCTTCGAATGGCGAAAGTCAAATTTTTGGAGATTTGGACCGGAAGTGGACTTTTTGATATCGGTGTCAGAATGCGATTCCGAGAGTTGGAACAACTCAGTTATGTTATTTGGGACTTGCCTGCAAAATTTGACGTCATTCCGGGTTTATTTGATAGGTTTCAGCACGAGTTTTAGAAGTTGAACGATTTGAAATTTATAAGTTCGATTCATGGTGTGATTCGTGGTTTCGACGTTGTTTGATGAGACTTTAAGGCACGACTAAGTTCGTATGGTGTATTAGGATTGGTTGGTATGTTTGGTTGAGGTCCCGGGGGCCTCGGGTGAGTTTCGGGTGCTTAACGGATTAAAAGTTTGATTTGTGTTACTGTTAAGTCTTCAGGCTTCTGGTATTTTCGCACCTGCGAAGAAGAGACCGCAGGTGCGATAGCACAAGTGCGGAGAGGCAAGCGCAGAAGAGGAAAACTGGAGGAGTGCCAGGGGTCGCAGGTGCGAGGAAAATTCCGCATCTGCGATGCCCGCAGATACGAAGATTGAGGCGCAGGTGCGAGAAGAGCTGGACTCGACAGTCTCCGCAGGTGCGGAGAAATTGTGAGCATCAGCGGCTCCGCAGAAGCGGATTTTTGGCGCGCAGAAGCGAGAGGAAGTGCAGGTGCGGTTGGACATGTGCACCTGCGGTCGCGCAGATGTGGCTAATTATGCGCAGGTGCGGTCACGCTTGGGCAGAAAAGAGAAATCCGAGGGTTTGGTTTCATTCTTCGTTTTTGGACTTGAGAGCTCGGAATTTTGCGATTTTTCAAGGGATTTTAAGAGGAAGCTTCGGGGTAATGATTCCTAACTCGTTTTTGGTTGTATTGCATTAATCTATAGTTTTTTTCTCCATTTAGTTTCGGGTTTTGGGGGTTGAAAAAGGGAAAAATTGGAAGAACTTCTTCGATAAAGATTTTGAGTTTTGAAAGGGAATTTGTGGTCGGATTTGAGTAATTCTTATATGGTTGAACTCGTGAGTGAATGGGTGTTCATATTTTGTGATTTTTACCCGATTTCAAGATGTGGGCCCGTGTCAACCTTTTAGGGCGAATTTCGAAATTTTTATTAAACATTGATTTCATTGATTAGATAAGTCTATTATTGTTGTATTCATGTTATGCAATTGTGTTTGGCTAGATTTGGGCCATTCGGAGCCGGATAGTTGAGGAAAGGGAATTCTTACGGAATGTTTGAGCTTGGTTCGAGGTAAGTATCTTGCCTAACCTTGTGTGGGGGATTTTCCCCTTAGGATTTGAGTCTTCTATGTTGATTGTAGCCCGTGTGCACGAGGTGACGAGTGCGCGCACGGACTTATTTGTGGAAAGTTGGCCTTTTAGGATTCTTAGGTCCTTATATTCACTGAGTATGAAGTTGTTCTTTATATAATTAAGTTCCTATTTACTAGTTTCGCCTCTACATACTTTAATTAAAATTAATTGCTTTCAGGATTCACTCTTATTGCCTATTTGACTTTTGTTTGACTTAACTGAAGATTTTACCTCCTCCATTGTCATGCTATCTTTTCATAACTGCTTATCTTTATTTAAAATTATTATTATATCATCTTATAATTCGTTCAGTCTTAATTGAGGTTATGATTATCTTTCCGCTGCTTATCCTTAATTTAATTGTTGAAAATCCTTAGTAATTTCTCAACCTTAAAAGATGTTTTAGATATCCTATATCTTAGTCGACTTATTTTATTTGGAATTATTTGACTCGTGTTAGTTTCCATGTTGTTGAAATGTATATTGTGGGATCGTTGATACACATTAGTTTCCCTTTGTTGAGTTGTTCTCTTTACGCCTAACATTATTTATTGTGGTTATTCTTTGTGATTTGGTCCCACATTTTTCTGTGATTTTTAAAGTTCTTGAGTTGATTTACTTGTCGTACTTTGTATTATTTTCATTGTTGTTGTTGTATTTGATGTGGTGATGCACGAGGTTTCTGCCGTGCGGTTGTTATTATTGTGATGCACGAGGTTTCTGTCCTGCGGTTGTTGTTATGGGGTTGCACGAGGTTTCTGCCGTGCTATTGTTACTATTGATATTTGCACATGCGGCGTGACAAGGTGGGATATATATATGTGTGGGTTGCGCATGTGGCGAGACAAGGTGGGAACATTATTATGCACGTGTGGCGAGACAAGGCGGGCATTTATGTTACTATTGCACACGTGGCGAGACAAGGTGGGCTGTGTCAGGGATTGATTTGTGATGATTTATGGCCTGGGGGCATTCTTGTTGTTAATATTTGTGTAGTGGCATGCGTACCTGTGTGAGCTTTATCTTGTGAAAGCTGTGAGAAAATATTCTACGTGTTGTCCGTTCTTCTTCTTCCTTATGCTTATTTGCTGGTATGGACTATGTTAGGACACTTGCACAAGCATACACGTAGTTAAGCACTCTTATCGGATAAGAGGTGTTCTTGATATTGTTGAGCATAGATGCTCACCCTTGTTTACTTGCCTTCTATGTGAGAATGCCTCTATTGGCACGTGAGTCATCATTGTGGTTATGAGGTGTTATGAGGGCACATGATGCCAAGTGTTAGGGTTCAGGTATTGAGACCCGTGAGTTGTAAATTGCCCGAGGTTCGGTACCTCGTGGAGTTGTTGACTAAAACCTGATTTAAAAGCGGTTGTCATTACTGAGTTATTACTTGTCCTTGTTGTATTCGTGATTCCGGATTTAGGTTGTGTTCCATTCACTTTGTCTGCGTCATTTTCATGATATTCCGCTGATACTTATTGTTTTCTTGCTTTAATGCTAGTACTGTATTGTGAGCCATATTGCATAGTCTTTATGTAGACATCATACTTCTGTTATTCATGTACTTATATCTGTTCAGTTTATTAGACCAGTAGGTGTCTTGACTGTTTCTCGTCACTACTCCACCGAGGTTAGTCTAGATACTTACTGGGCACCGCTGTGGTGTGCTCATGCTACTCTTCTGTACATTTTTGTGCAGATCCAGGTACTTGTTCGTTAGCTAGCTGTGTGGACTGTTGCTGTGAAGACTCAAGGTAAACCTGCTGCTGCGTTCGTAGGCTTCAGAGTCACCTTCACCCTTTTCGTTTTGCACTATTTATTCTTATTTCTGGACTATTGTATTTAGAAGTTTTCTAGCAAACACTCTGTAGAGCTGATGACTTGTACTACCGGTTTTAAGAATTTTAAGAGATTTTATTTAAATAATGTTGTTGTTTTAATTATTGTTAGGCTTACCTAGTCCCTAAGACTAGGTGCCATCACGATACCCAACGGAGGGAAAATTGTGTCGTGACAATACTGAGTTTGTGCCGAATAACTAGAGTAAGTTGGTTCATTAAAAGAACTTACTGGAGCACCCCGAATATTCTGAAATTGTTTTCATGACCCCGCTGATACTGAAATGTAGAATTAATAAGGACGCGGGAATACTGTAAGTCCTAACATCATCCCATACAAATCTCAACTCTTAATCATATAAAAGTTTTGGATAACCTTTCAATTCCACATATATACATCTCATGCCAAAATTGATATAACACATGACCCCACAATCTGATTGTTGATAGTGGACTCCCCTCACTTGGCGTGGAGCCATAGGACACAGTCAGATGATGCACAATACTAACCTTTACCGCTCGTACATCACAAGTCATAAGACACATTAGGCCATTTATTAGGCGCGTGTCATCCTCGTGACAAACAAAATTTGTTTCCTCGAGTGCCTTAACTACTAGTATGTACCTTTCACTAAATGGAAATCCCATACGAACTACATAGTCTCTAATACCACCAAATATCTTCAGATCTACATCCACCTCGTGACCCTACCACGATTGTGATGATTAGGCAATTAATTAAACCTTCTTAAGATCATACTTATCAACCAGATGTCAGAACCTGCTACACCCCCATGTGCACAACTGAATGATCTTTCAATACTTCCGCATCCTCGATCTGGACGACACGTTGTAGCAATGGTTGAGCAACTCTGGCTCCCTTATAACCCCTCTGTAGTATCACAAACCATTGACGCATAGTTGATACCGACTGCGCAATTTTATACACGAGTGGATGCAAAAGAACATAAGATATATGCTTCAAGCTGAATAAATACCGCACGATAAGACATGAAAGAAGTGAAAAAATTTCCTACTAGCTTTGTAGCCTCTCGAAGATAAGTACAGACGTCTCTGTACCGATCCGCAAGACTCTACTAAACTCGTTCGTGACTCGTAGAACCTAACAACCTAGGGCTCTGATACCAACGTGTCATGACTCACGTGATGGCACTTAGTCTCTAAGACTAGGTAAGCCAATTATAATTACATTTCGAGCCATTTTTTTGAATATAAATTAATACAAGTGTCGAAACCAAAAGCAGAAACAAATATAACAACATCCCAAGACTGGTAATACTGAGTCACGGACTGTAACCGAATATATCAAATGATCTTAGTGATCGAATATACAATACTGTTTGATTAAAAATTAACAGTACAATAAAATGAAAAGACTCCAAGGGACTACGACGACCAAGTAGCTCTACCTTGAATCCTTGCGATCACATTTTAACTCTGTCCGAGTCCGATATCTTCAATACCTGGCTCTGCACAAAAATATGCAAAAGTGTAGTATGAGTACACCACAGTCGGTACCCAGTAAGTATCAAGACTAACCTCAGTGGAGTAGTGACGAGGTACAGTCAAGACACTCACTAGTCAAATAACCTGTACAATATAGCAATATACAATAGTACTGGAAAATAACTAGCAGTGATAGCAACAAAAATCAACCAGTGATATAAACAACAAGGTAACAAAAACACCATAATTATTACTCAAACGAATAAGGAACACAAGTACAACCAATTAAACAAGTCCTTCAAATATAAATCTTTCACATATAATTCTTTCGAATAAATACCTTCTGAATATAGTTCTTTCAAATAAATATCTTTTGAATATAAAATTCTTTCGAATATTCTTCTTTCAAATAAATATCTTTCGAATATAATTCTTTCGAAAAAATACCTTTCGAATATATTTCTTTCAAATAAATATCTTTTGAATATAAAATTCTTTCGAATATACTTCTTTCAAATAAATATCTTTAGAATATAATTCTTTCAAATAAATATCACTTTGTGACACCTCATTTCATATTTTGTAACATGGGTCTCAGTCCACTTTCATATTTCCATGGCACCCCGTGCCCATATTTCAATCAAATCCGCACGAAAAACTCATGTGCCAATAATAAAAATCATCAAATTTTCCCCGGCACCTCGTGCCCGCATTTCATATTACATATGCACGGACAGTTCACGTGCCAATAACATAATCATTATATTTTCCTGGCACCTCGTGCTCACATTTCATATCACATCTGCACGGACAGTTCACGTGCCAATAACAAAATTATTATATTTTCCTGGCACCTCGTACCCACATTTCATATCACATCTGCACGGACAGTTCACGTGCCAATAATATAATCCGCTCGGCAATAGCCACAGGCTCACAATTTCAACATAGATCAGACTATTATCAAGTTTACCGAAACAACAAGACAAGTTGCACAAGGTGTAAAAATAAATACAAGAAAAATCACAACATCACATGAAAATTACTAACGTAATAACTCCACACCATTACATAAAACTTACCAACACAATAACCCTGCATCATCACATATCATCAATGATAATAGCCACCCTTATCTGTCCTATAACCACCCTTATCACTCCTATAATAGCCTCCCTTATCCCTCCGCCCTGACAATATCAATATCCACCCTTATCGCTCTTATAGCCACCCTTATCGTTCCTATAATAGCCTCCCTTATCACTCCACCCAGATAATACCAATAGCCACCCTTATCGCTCTTATAGCCACCCTTATTGTGATGACCAAAAATATTATCTTTAAATTTAATAAGTAATTCTATGTTCTAAGACTTTGAAAAACACCATTTATTATTCCTCGACGTGCGTGCACAGTCCGTAAAATTTTTCGAAAAGTTCTCATTTGAAAAATGAATTAAAATGTGAAATAGAGCTTTAAAACTCAAGTGAGTTGACTTTGGTCAACATTTTTAGCAAACGGAGCCGGATCAGTATTTTGACAGCTTCGATATCTACGTATCATGATTTGGAATGTGGACGTATGCCCGGAATTTAATTTGGAGGTCCCTAACTCAAGTTATGACCATTTAACAGAACTAGTAATTTAAAGGCTAAAGATTTTCAAGTTTGACCACGGGGTTGACTTTTTGATATCGGAGCTGAAATTCGATTCTGGAAATTTGAAAAGTTCTATTATGGCATTTATACCTTATGTGCCAAATTTGAAGTCATTCCGGATTCATTTAATATGTTTTGGCACGAGATTTGCAAATTGAAAGTTTAAAACTCAAAGTTTGAATAGGGGAGTGAATTGTAATTTCAGCATTGTTGGCATGATACGAGACCCCGAGTAAGTCCGTATTATGTTATTGGACTTGTTGGTATATTCGTACCGGGTCCCGAGTACCCCGAGAGTGATACGGATTGAAATCGGATCAAGAACTGGACTTAAGAAAAATTTATATTTTTCCTTCTGCTGTAATCGCACCTGCGGATTTTTCTCGGAGGTGCAAGCTCGCAGAAGCGAGCCTTCGATCGCAGATGCGCCCGGGCATGGCTGGGCAAAAGTCCGCAGGTGCGGAAACCTGCACGCACCCGCGCGTCCGCAGAAGCGGAGCAAATGATCGGAGAAGCGAAGGCAACGCAGGTGCGCATTTTTCCTCCGCAGGTGCGAGGCCTCGCCTGGCAGCCCCATTTCGCAGATGCAAGATTTTTCTCACAGATGCGAGCTCACATGTGCGAGCCCATGCACCGCAGGTGCGGAAATACTTGGGCAGTGTATATATCGAAGAGTCCGACATTTTTACTCATTTTGGTCATTTTGAGCTCGGTTAAGGCGAAGTTTTGTGCGAGTTTTACGGAAATAATTTGGGTAAGTGTTCCTTATAATATATTGATTATATTTCATGATGCCATACTCGTTTATATCATGAATCTGTGAATTTATGCAAGAAAAATCAGATTTTTCTAAAATCTTCCAAAAACTAAAAATTTAGATTTGAAGGTCCATTTGATATCGGAATTGGATAATTTTTGTATGGTTGAACTCGTATCGGAACGGGTGTTCGGATTTGGCAAGTTTTTTCGGAATTTGAGACGTGGGTCCCACTATCAATTATTTAAATAAATTTCAGATTTTTTGTCCGGAAAATTTGTAAATTCATATGGAATTAATTTTTATGATTAGTATTGAATATATCGAATTATTTGTGAATAGATTTGATACTTTCGGAGACAAATTTAAAAGGAAAAGCTGTGGTTGAATAATTGATTGGAATTTGCAAAGCGAGGTAAGTGTCGTGGTTAACCTTGACTTGAGGGAATAGAAACCTTAAATTATTTGTTATGTGAATTGCATGTGAACGACGTATAAGCGAGGTGACGAGTGTCTATACGTCGTCAAATTAATTATTTGCCTGCTTACTTGAAAAATCATAAATTATTTTAAATCATAAATTAATTATTATAATAATTGTTTCTATCATATTCTTTATCAAATATTAATTCTTGAATTCCTGCATTAATTGTTACATGCTATTTGAATTATGTGTTTTAATTATTATTTGACATTTAGCATATTAAATATTAAACTGCCTATTTTCTCCCTGATTTCTATAATCATTTGCTATTTGTCATTGTTTGTTTCATAATTAAATCATAATTGTTGTATGCTTGTTGTCTTATAATTTTATATTAATTGTTGCATTTATTGGGGAAATGTCTTCTATAAGAATTGATTGAAATGGATATATTGGAGGATCGGGTTGCACGCCGCAACAGACTTATTAAAAAGTCTATATTGGAGGATCGGGTTGCACGCCGCAATAGACTTATTAAAAGTCAATACTGGAGGATCGGGTTGCACGCCGCAACAGACTTATTAAAAAGTTCATATTGGAGGATCGGGTTGCACGCCGCAACAGACTTATTAAAAGTCAATATTGGAGGATCGGGTTGCACGCCGCAACAGACTTATTAAAAAGTCCATATTTGAGGATCGAATTGCACGCCGCAATAGATTTATTGAAAAGTCAATATTGGGGGATCGGATTGCACGCCGCAACAGACATATTTAAAAGTCTATATATATACTTGATTGAAATAAATATATGACAAACTTGATTAAAATGAAAATATTGGGAGAGCGGGTTGTGCGCTGCAACAGAATTGAATGTGAATATATTGTGAGAGCGGGTTGCACGCTGCAACAGAATTGGTTGAAATAATAATGGATTATGACTGCTGAGTTGGCTTCAATTATTATAAATGAGTTACCTGATTTATTTCTATTATTTGTTATTGTTATTAATATTGCGTACAAGTTAATGTAAGTGAACCGCCTTAGCCTCGTCACTAATTCGTCGAGGTTAGGCTCAGCATTTACCAGTACATGGGTTCGGTTGTACTGATACTATACTCTGGACTTCTTGTGCAGATTTTGGAGTTGGTCCCAGCGGCGTACCATAGACTTGCTCGGATTTCAGCTACCAGAGGAGGCTTGAGATATAACTGCATGGCGTCCGCAGTTCTGAAGTCCCCGTCTATTTTACTTTAGCTATGTGTTTATTTCCAGAAAGATTTATTTTATTCATATTTTTATTTGTATTTATTCTAGAAGCTCGTGCACTTGTGACACTAATTCTGGGATGGTATTTAAACACCGTTGTTTTTATGGATTATTTTACTATATTTCAAACTTTGCTTCCGATTTTGTTTCATTGATTATTAATAATTTAAAAATGGTTTAAAAATTTGTTAATATTATTCTAACGCTGTCTTGCCTAGCAAGTGAAATGTTAGGCGCCATCACGGTCCGCAGGAGGGAATTTTGGGTAGTGACAGTTGGTATCAGTTTTTGATGATCCTCACTTACTTGTCCTTGAGGACACGATGCGGCACGGTGATGCCAAACAGGTTGTTGTAGGGGAAGATGGGGTTCTGCGAATACAGGGTCGTATTTGTGTGCCTAATGTGGATGGGCTTCGTGAATTAATTCTTGAAGAAACACACAGTTCCAGGTAATCTATTCATCCAGGTACGACCAAAATGTATCAAGATTTGTGGCAACATTATTGGTGGAGGAGAATGAAAAAAGATATAGTTCCATATGTAGCTCAGTGTCTGAATTGTCAGCAAGTTAAGTACGAGCATCAGAGACCTGGTGGTTTGTTTCAGAAGCTAGATATTCCTGAGTGGAAGTGGGAGCGTATCACTATGGATTTTGTTGTTGGGCTCCCACGGACTCAGAGAAAGTTTGACGCAGTTTGGGTCATTGTGGACAGGTTGACCAAGTCAGTGCATTTCATTCCAGTGGCAGTTACCTATTCTTCAGAGACGTTAGCTGAAATTTACATTCGTGAGATTGTCCGCCTTCATGGTGTGCCGTGTCTATTATTTCAGATCAAGTTACGCAGTTTACCTCATATTTCTGGAGAGTTGTACAGTGTGAGTTAGGCACGCGGGTGGAGTTGACTATAGCATTCAATCCACAGACAGACGGACAGTCAGAGAGCACTATTATGATATAGGAAGATATGCTCCACGCTTGTGTTATAGACTTTGGAGGTTCTTGGGATCATTTCTTGCCACTTGCGGAGTTTGCTTATAATAATAGCTACCAGTCGAGCATTCAGATGGCTCCATATGAGGCATTATACGGAAGGCGATGCCGATCGCCAGTCGGTTGGTTTAAACCGGGAGAGGCTCGGTTGTTGGGTACCGATTTGGTACAGGATGCCTTGGATAAGGTCAAGATTATTCAGGATCGACTCCGCACAGCTCAGTCTAGGCAAAACAGTTATGCCGATCGTAAAGTTTGTGATATTGCATTCATGGTTGGAGAAAGAATATTGCTCTGGGTTTCACCTATGAAAGATGTAATGAGGTTCGGAAAGAAGGGCAAGTTGAGTCCTAGGTATATCGGACCCTTTGAAATTCTTGAAAGGGTGGGTGAAGTAGCCTACAGGCTTGCATTACCTCCTAGTTTATTAGCGGTTCATCCGGTGTTCCATGTGTCTATGTTCGGAAAATATCATGGTTATTCGTCTCATGTGTTAGATTTCAGCTCAGTCCAATTGGACAAAGATTTAACTTACGAGGAGGAGCCGGTGGCTATTCTAGCCCGGCAAGTCCGACAGTTGAGGTCTAAGAGTTATCCTTCAGTTCGGGTGAAATGGAGAGGTCAACCGGTAGAGGCATCTACCTGGGAGTCCGAGTCGAATATGCAGAGTAAATATCCACACCTTTTCTCCAGCTCATGTACTTTTTCTAACTCCGTTTGAGGACGAACATTTGTTTTAGAGGTGGAGAATGTGATGACCCAAAATGTCATCTTTAAATTTAATTAGTAATTCTATGTTCTAAGACTTTGAAAAACACCATTTATTATTTCTCGAATTGCGTGCGCAGTCCATAATATTTTTCGGAAAGTTCTCTTGTGAAATATGAATTAAAATGTGAAATAGAGCTTTAAAACTCGAGTTGACTTTAGTCAACATTTTTAGCAAACAAATCCGGATCAGTGTTTTGACAATTCCGGTAGCTTCGTATCATAATTTGGGACTTGGGCGTATGCTCGAAATTTAATTTGGAGGTCCCTAGCTCAAGTTATGACCATTTAAAGGAACTAGCAATTTAAAGGCTAAAGATTTTCAAGTTTGACCACGGGGTTGACTTTTTGTTATCGGAGCCGGAATCTGATTCTGGAAATTTGAACAGCTCAGTTATGTCATTTATGACTTATGTGCCAAATTTGAAGTCATTCCGGATTCATTTAATATGTTTTGGCACGAGATTTGCAAATTGAAAGTTTAAAACTCAAAGTTTGGGTCGGGGTGTGAATTGTAATTTCAGCATTGTTTGGCATGATACGAGACCCCGAGTAAGTCCGTATTATGTTATTGGACTTGTGTGTATATTCGTATGGGGTCCCGAGTACCTCGAGAGTGATACGGATTGAAATCGGATCAAGAACTGGACTTAAGCAAAATCTGTATTTTTCCTTCTGCTGTAATCACACTAGCGGATTTTTCTCGCAGATGCGCCCGGGTGTGGCTGGGCAAAAGTTCGCAGGTGCGGAAACGTGCACGCACCCACGCGTCCGCAGAAGCGGACCAAATGATCGCAGAAGCGAAGGCAGCGCAAGTGCGCATTTTTACTCCGCAGGTGCGAGGCCTCGCGTGGCAGCCCCATTTCGCAGATGCGAACTCGCATGTGCGAGCCCAGGCACCGCAGGTGCGGAAATGCCTGGGCAGTGTATATATCGAAGAGTCCGACATTTTTACTCATTTTGGTGATTTTGAGCTCGGTTAAGGCGAATGTTTGGGAGATTTTCACGAGAAACATTGGGGTGAGTATTCCTTATCCTATATTGATTATATTTCATGATTTCATACTCATTTATATCATGAATCCGTGAATTTATGGAAGAAAAATCAGATTTTTCTAAAATCTTCCAAAAACGAGAAATTTAGATTTGAAGGTCCATTTGATATCGGAATTGGACAATTTCTATATGGTTGAACTCGTATCGGAACGGGTGTTCGGATTTCGCAAGTTTTTCTGTAATTTGAGACGTGGGTCCCACTGTCGAATATTTAAATAAATTTCGGATTTTTTGTCCAGAAAAATTATAAATTCATATAGAATTAATTCCTATGATTAGTATTGAATATATCGAATTGTTTGTGAATAGATTTGAAGCTTTTGGAGATAAATTTAAAAGAAAAAGTTGTGGTTGAATAATTGATTGGAATTTGCAAAGCGAGGTAAGTGTCGTGGTTAACCTTGACTTGAGGGAATAGAACCCTTAAATTATTTGTTATGTGAATTGCATGTGAACGACGTATAGGCGAGGGGACGAGTGTCTATACGTCGTCAAATTAATTATTTGTCTGCTTACTTGAAAAATTATAAATTATTTTAAATTATAAATTAATTATTATAATAATTATTTCTCACCTATTCTTTGTCAAATATTAATTCTTGAATTCATGCATTAATTGTTACATGCTATTTGAATTATGTGTTTTAATTGTTATTTGACATTTAGTATATTAAATATTAAACTGCCTATTTTCTCCTTGATTTCTATAATCATTTGCTATTTGTCATTGTTTGTTTCATAATTAAATAATAATTGCTGTATGCTTGTTGTCTTATAATTTTATATTAATTGTTGCATTTATTGGGAAAATTTCTTCTATAAGAATTGATTGAAATGGATATATTGGAGGATTGGATTGCACGCCGCAACAGACTTATTAAAAGTCAATATTGGAAGATCGGGTTGCACGCCGCAACAGACTTACTAAAAAGTCTATATTGGAGGATCGGGTTGCAAGCCGCAACAGACTTATTAAAAGTCAATATTGGAGGATCGGGTTGCACGCCTTAACTGACTTATTAAAAAGTCCATATTGGAGGATCGGGTTGCACGCCGCAACAGACTTATTAAAAGTCAATATTGGAGGATCGGGTTGCACACCGCAACAAACTTATTAAAAAGTCCATATTGGAGGATCGGGTTGCACGCCGCAACAGACTTATTAAAAAGTCCATATTTGAGGATCGAATTGCACACCGCAATAGATTTATTGAAAAGCCAATATTGGGGGATCGGATTGCACGCCGCAACAGACTTATTTAAAAGTCTATATATATACTTGATTGAAATAAATATATGACAGACTTGATTAAAAGAAAAATATTGGGAGAGCGGGTTGCACGCTGCAACAGAATTGGTTGAAATAATAATGGATTATGACTGCTGAGTTGGCTTCAATTATTATAAATGAGTTACTTGATTTATTTCTATTATTTGTTGTTGTTATTAATATTGCGTACAGGTTAATGTAAGTGAACCGCCTTAGCCTCGTCACTACTTCGTCGAGGTTAGGCTCAGCACTTACCAGTACATGGGGTCGGTTGTACTGATACTACACTCTGCACTTCTTGTGCAGATTTTGGAGTTGGTCCTAGCGGCGTACCATAGACTTGCTCGGATTTCAGCTACCAGAGGAGGCTTGAGGTATAACTGCATGGCGTCCGCAGTTCTGAAGTCCCCGTCTATTTTACTTTAGCTGTGTGTTTATTTCTAGACAGCTTTATTTTATTCAGACCTTTATTTGTATTTATTCTAGATGCTTGTGCACTTGTGAGACCAATTTTGGGATGGTATTTAGACACTGTTGTTTTTGTGGATTATTTCACTATGTTTCAAACTTTGCTTCCGCTTTTGTTTCATTGATTATTAATAATTTAAAAATGGTTTAAAAATTTGTTAATATTATTCTAACGTTGGCTTGCCTAGCAAGTGAAATGTTAGGCGCCATCACGGTCCGAAGGAGGAAATTTCGGGTCGTGACAATTATCGCTCCTATAATAGCCTCCCTTATCACTCTGCCCAGATAATATCCCAACACACACACAACAACAGTGAAATGTCATCCTTATGCCCGTATAATGTTAATAATGAAGTGCCACCCATATACGCCGCTTAACAGTAACCCCAATCACATAACAATTCACACAGGATATTATAACAACAGCACAACATCATCAACTCGTACTTACAAATTTCCCGTAGGCCACAACATTTCCAAAGGTACAACAAAGACAATTAATTTCACAAAAGGTAGTCCACATCTCCACACAATGTATATAAAATCTCAAAAATAACAACAAGGATGAAAAAATAACTCAAGCATAGGTCAACACCTTCCTTAATCCAAATTTTAGATAAATATATAAACGCCTCAATTTAAACATATTTAATTAATTATTTGCAGATGAAAAATCTATAATGTGATTATTTCCAAGAAATGTCAAATTAACAAATACACCGAATTCTCATAAACATCCAAGTGGCAATCACACCAAATTTTCATATAAAATATAAACTCGACAAACAAGGAATGAGGCATGACAAATCAAGAATTTACTAAGTTCCAACAATTCTTTTCCAATTTAATACATAAGGGCGTCCACGAATTTTAACCGATATTTGCACATATAAATCAAGTACGTACTCGTCACCTTGCGTACATGATTTTCAATTATACAATTTTCACATAAGACTCGATACCTAAGGGGTAATTTCCCCACTCAAGGTTAGGCAAGATACTTACCTCGACGAAAATAAGTCAATGCTTTAAATGATCTTCGCGAGTGAAGCCACCTTCAGACAGTTCAAATCTGAAATTCGCCCTTTAATAATACTACGATGGTCCACCACACTAAACAAATTTCGATCTATAATAATGCAACACAATTGCACCAATATTAGTAAACGAATTTCCAGATTTTAAGTCATTTAGGCATTTTATCAAACACCTAGAGTACATAGCATTTTACTACCTCTAGTAATGGTGTTTTCTTCAACCAACAATCCCTCATTCCCACCAATAAGATATAATGCAACATCCTTTGTCCAATAACTACCTTCTTATCATCGTTATAATCATCAATGAACTCACATCCACTCAATTGTTACTAATTAATTCATTACAAAATCTTTATAACATCCAATAATCTAGTTGAAGTATTTATGGCTTCCAAGCACCATCCAATAAGTGCAAATACTTATTTCTTGCTCATATATTCACTAACAATCCATGATTATAGGTTTAAGAGTGAAAGATTATCTCTTGAAGACCAAATCTTGAAAGTCAACTTTTGGGGTGTTCTTAAGATTTTAAAGAAATCCTACAGAATCCAATACAAAACCTTGTTGTAACTAGTGATTGAGAAGTGAAATCATCATAAAAACACACTTAAAAACTCACCTTAGATGTGTATTGGAAGCCTTGGCCGGATGGGTGATGGAGAGAAAGCCCTAGTCTTGAAGAAATGACTTAGCCCCTCTCTCTACCCGTCCTTGGAATTATTTAATGGGCTCCTGGGCAAGTGGCCACGCATCTGGCGCACCTAAGGCAGAAACTCTCAAATATGCACGGCCGCGCATCTGGGCGCGCATATGACACAGGTCCAGTAAAATGGCCATAACTTTCTGTATACATATCCAAATGACAAACGATTTGATGCGTTGGAAACTAAACTCAAAGGGCTTTAATTTGATAGGTTATACAGCACATAAATCTTCTTATATTGAGATGTATGCTGGTTTGAAGTTAGGTCTTGTGCGAACTCACTTGAAACTTTATCCCATCATATAATTTTTAACTTGACTTAGCCTTAGGGCTCTTCTTAGACCATAAACCATTCTTAATGCACCTCATACATATATTATCATGATTAATTGATATCATTTAAATTATCAGTCTTGTTCATACCCGAATTAATATAATTAGCACCCGTTAATCTTCTTAATGGTCTTAAAGCACTTCGAAATTTTTTGGGGAGTTACAAATATAAGGCAAAATATTCTTGAGTTAATAAGATATTGAATTGATATCATGAGTTAGAATGTCTAACCATTTTGTTTACAGAATGCAATAATCTAAAGTTTAAACAACTTGTACAAAATCTATAAATTAGTCATTAAACTGATAATCATATATGAAAAATTGTAAACAAAAAACATAAAACTAACAACTCTTCAATTTTTATTGTCTGTCAAGAATACATGAACCATAATTATTACTTAACTTCCAAAACATACTAAATATTAAAAGGTTTACCTCAAATACAAACAATTTTTGCCTCCAGAGACGTTGTTACTGCCGTATCCAAATCCACGAAATTTTAAGAGCTTCTTCCAACGATCAATTTTAAGATACCTACAATAATTAAAACGAAAATAAAAGTTGTTAACGAAATAGAGCTACATACAATAATTTAAAAGAAAATCAAGTTGTTATAAAAGAAGGATCCTAAATCTAAAGTGAATCCTAAACCTAAACAAAGAATAGACATAACTAAGTAAATATCTATTAGTATAATAATTCTAAACTAAAAGTGAAACATAAACCTAAATAAATAAAAGCCGTATGCTACAAAAAAGGAAATAAACGGCAATTTTTAGTTTTATTCCATAGGGAAAATTTATTAGAGTTTATAATTACAATTTTATCCCAAATAGAATACATTTACAAAGGGTAAAAAAGGCGAATGATATTTTTTTAAGGGCCTTCATGCTTTTAATATAGTAGAGATAGACATAGATTAGATATCGATAGATAATACTGTAGACAATAAATTTACGTCAAGAAAATAAAATCAAGACCGAAAAATATTGCAACAATCGTAGTATTTGATTTCGAGTATTTGAGTGTTACAATCTCTATGATTCCTCTGATTCCACTTTTCCAATATAAATTCAAGAGCCTTTGAGCTTGACCTTGAACCAATATTTGTTTCCACGGATGATGATCTTGGATTCAACTAGCACGAACTTTGATTTGAACTCGTACTCCTTAAATCTTGATTTGTTCTTCGTTTTTAGCTTAAACTTGGTTTGTTCTTCGTTCTTGAGCTTGAACTTGATTTGTTCTTGAACTTGGTTTGTTCTTCGTTCTTGAGCTTGAACTTGATTTGTTGTTCGTCCTTGAGCTTGAACTTGATTGTTGAACTTGAACTTGATTGCTTGAAGCTTGAAACTTGTGGAGGAATTTGCAACGTTTGATCCACAAGCTCTTTCTTTCTTCTTGTTATAACTTCTGGTGTCTTTTCTGGGTTATGACCACCCCTATTTATAGTTGTGGGAGGAAAAAGTTATGGTAAGAATAAACTTTTTCCGACCAATTAGATTGAAGCGTGACAAAGCCACATTTGATTGGCCAAAATATGTCGCTTGCACGTGTGGCACAATTTCATTGGCCATTTAATTTGATTTGGCATACTTTGTCATTTTGACATGTGGCATGATCCTATTGGACCTTTCGTTCGACTTGGCGTGCCACGTCATTTGACACGTGGTACTAAACTGGGCCTCTAGGAAGATGACTTATTGGCCTAACGAACTGGGCTCATTATTTGTATCTCAACTAAATGGGCTAGCCCAGTCAATATTTATTGGACATAAATAATTAATCCAATTATATTAGTCCATAATATTTATTTGGACTAATATACTAAATATAGTCCACGCTATTTTATCGATTTAAATTCGATAAAATTTAAATGCTTACAAATACATATTTTATATACTTTTTGATTGGCGAATACCATTAATTTTAATCGACCGGTGAATTTTGTATTTTGCAAAAAAAAAAAAATTAATGATTAAGAAAGAATTTGGTGATACATATATGGAGGCACGACTATTGGGGTTTAGACTACTACGTACAAACAAATATTTGCATATTCATGTCATATATAAGATAATTACTGTCACACCTCCTTTTTACGGGGGAAAGGGCCAAAGGATTGGTTTCAATTAAAGTGAAATTATTTGAAAATGAATTATTTTATTTTATTTATAGAGTCTCCACTTGGAATAATTATTTACGGCGTCCTAAGTCGCCATTTATTTTAAATTTCAAATCAAGGAAAATTTGACTATGTATCAGTTTGCGAAACACAGAAGACCTGGGTAAGAAATTCTGTTAACCCGGAAAAAGGTGTGAGGCACTTCCGAATTTCGTAATTTTAGCACGGTCACTTTACAATTACACCTGGCTTATTTGTCAGATTATTACATGTTTTAGACCTATTGTGCGTTTTTACCCTTTTACCGCTTTTAACAAATATTTTGGCCATTTTATGTATTTATGGAATTATTTTGAAACGAATCACGTGTGTGTGTATTCGTTTTGTTTGGTATGTCAAAATTATGTCACGCGCACATGTACACAATTAATAACACTTTATTATTATTAAGATTGTTTCGTCCAAAGTTGCGCGAACGCATACCTTGATTTTAATTTTGAAAATTATAATTATGTCACGCGAATGTATATATAATTATGATGATTTGATTAAGAGCGAGCCTAAAAGCATACTAATGATATGTGAGTTATTCTGTAATGACCCAACCGGTCATTTTGAAATCGGAACACTTGGTTCCTTAAGTTGGCCTTAAAATGCTAAGTTTGACTTCGGTCAACATTTTGAAAAAACAACCCCAAAATAGAATTTTGACGATTCCAACAGCTCCGTATGGTGATTTTGGACTTAGGAGCGTGTTCGAAATTTTATTTGGAAGTCCGTAGTTAAATTAGGCTTGAAATGGCTAAAATAGAAATTTAAGTTTGGAAGTTTGACCCGAGAGTTGACTTTTTGATATCGGAGTCGGAATCCAGTTCTCAAAATTTGTATAGCTCCGTTATATCATTTATGACTTGTGTGCAAAATTTGAGGTCAATCGGACTTGATTTGATAGGTTTCGACATCGAATGTAGAAGTTGGAAATCTTAAGTTTCATTAAGCTTGAATTGGAGCATGATTCGTGATTTTAGCGTTGTTTTATGTGATTTGAGGTTTCAAATAAGTTCGTATGATGTTTTAGGACTTGCTGGTATATTGGGTTGAGGTCCCGAGGGTCTCGGGTGAGTTTCAGATGGTTAACGAATCAAAAGTTGGACTTAAAACAGCTGCTACAATTTTTCTTTTCTGCTGGAAATTCGGGACTGAAATCGAAGTCATGGTCGAGCCCAAGATCGAGACCATGATCGAGAGTCATGATCGAAGGCCCATGATTGAGGGTCATGATCGAAGGCCCATGATCGAGGGTCATGATCGAAGGTCCATGCTCGAGGGTCATGATCGAAGGCAGGGCTCGAGGGTCACGATCGAATGCCCAGGCTCGAGGGTGTCACGACCCAATTTTTTCCTCCGTTTGGTATCGTGATGGCACCTAGTCTTAGGAACTAGGTAAGCCTAACATTAATTGAAACAACATTATTTAATTAACATCTAACAAAATAAATAGAAATCTCTTACAATTCCCAAAACCGGTAATACAAGTCATGAGCTCTACAGAGTGTTTGCTAGAAAACTTCTAAATGCAACTGTCCAGAAATAAGAATAAACAGTGCAAAACAAAAACTTGAAGGTGACTCTGAAACCTGTGAACGCAGCAGCAGGTTTACCTTAAGTCTCCGCAGCGACAGTCCACACAGCTAGCTAACGAACAAATACCTGGGTCTGCACAAAAACAGAAATTGTGCAGAAGAGTAGTATGAGCATACCACATCGGTGCCCAGTAAGTATCAAGACTAACCTCGGTGAAGTAGTGACGAGGACTAGTCAAGACACCCACTGGTCTAATAAACTAAACAAGCATAAGTAAAGGGATGACAGAACATGACATCTATCTAAGGACCCCGCGATATGGCTAACGACATAGCAACTGCAATAAGGAAGGAAAAAAACAGGAAGTAACAGCGGAACACCAGAATAAGATACAGAAGAATGAACGAAAACACAACCCAAATTCAAAAAAAAATCACAATACAGTAAAGGCAAGTAGTAACTCAGCAGCTGCAATAGTTTTCACATCAAGTCTCAGTCAACAACCCCAATAAATTAGTCAAATCCTTTAAGTGTAAACTTTCACCCGTAAGTTTTTAAATTGAGGTCTTTAGAATATCATTTCCAATAAGAAATTATTTTTTAAATATACTTCCTTTCAAATAAATATCTTCAAACATAGTTCCTTGAAGATAAATACTTTTCAAGTAATATTCCTTCGAGTATAAGTCACCCTGTGACACCTAAGCATGGAAGATTAGCAGCTCCGAACACAGATATAACCACAGGGAAAATCTACCGGGATACTGTCCCGTAGTTCCGAATTAATTATGCAGTATGGGGGGGGGGGATCTCCCGGAATACGTCCGTAGTCCCAAAATAAATATGCAGTGCTGGGAAATCTCCCGGAATACGTTTGTAGTCCCAAAGTAAATATGCAAGATAGGGGGATCTCCCGAAATACGTCTGTATTCCCAATTTAAATATGCAGTGCTGGGGGATCTCCCAGAATACGTCCGTAGTCCCAAAATAAATATGCAGTGCTGGGGGATCTCTGGAATACGTCCATAGTCCCAATTTAAATATGCAGCGCAAACAACAGAGATAACAACTATAACACGACAGAAACCTCGTACATCACCACAATGAGTACAGAAGCAACAATGACAGAAATGCAAAGTACGATGAGCAAATCAACTCAAGAATTTAAATCACAAGAACGGTAGAACTCATTCACAAGGAATAACCACAGTAAAGAATGCTAGGCACAAGGAGAACAGCTTAACAAGGGAAAACAAAACAAAAATGTAGCAACGATTCCACATTATTCAAGTCAACAATAAGAAGCCAACACGAGTCAAATAGTTGTAAATAATGGCAAGTCAACTAAGATATAGGTTATCTAAACTCCTTTTGAGGTTGAGCAATTACGAGGAATATTCAACAATTCAAGTAAGGATAAGCAGTGGAAGATAATCATAACTCCAATTAAGACTAAACAATTATAGGATGAGAAAATAATGATTTCAATTAAAGATAAGCAGTTATGAAAGATATAGCACGGCGATAGAAGAGGTAAAATATTTGGTTAAGTCGAATAAGGGTCAAATAGACAATAAGAGTGAATCCTAAAGCAATTATCTATAATCAAAGCATGTAGAGGTGAAACTAGCGAATAAGAATTCAAACATATCAAAAACAACATCATACACGGTTAATATAAGGACATAAGAACCCTAAAAGGCCAACTTTCCACAAATAAATCCGAGCACGCACTCGTCACCTCGCGTACACAGACTACAATTAACATAGATGACTCAAATCCTAAGGGGTAGTTCCCCCACACAAGGTTAGAAAAAATACTTACCTCGGGTCAAGCTCAATCAATCTATAAGAATGCCTTTTCCATGAATATTCGGCTCTGAATGGCCCAAATCTATCCACAAGAAATTACATATCATAATTACAGCAATAATAGACTCATCTAATTAACGAAATCAACATTTTAACGAAAATTCCGAAATTAACTCAAAATCGCTTGTGGGGCCCACTTCTCGAAATCGGGTCAAAGTCATAAAATACGAAAGCTCATTCACTCACGAGTCTAACCATATCAAATTTACTAAAATCCGACACCAAAATCTCGATCAAAACCCCAAAATTTAGCCTAAGAACTTTTCTCACTTTTTCACCCCAAATCCGAATTTAAACGATAAATTCGAGCATAGATTAGTGGAATATAACCATAAGGGAGTTAAGAATCATTACCCAAAAACTTCCTCCAAAAATCTCTCCAAATTCCGCCTTCTACCGAGCTCTCAATCAAATTTGTGAAGTGAACTTCAAACCCTCGAATCTGCCCCTTTTCTGCCCAGTTATTCCGCATCTGCAGACCTTGGGTCGCACCTGCGATGCCGCACCGGCAGAATTTCCTTCGCAGGTGCAGAAACGACTTAAGAGGGTTGGGTCTGCTTCTGCGCAAAAAGGGATGCACCTTCAAGTGCGCGCCTGCGGACTATTGTCCGCTTCTACTATCTCCTTTGTGCCTGCGTGTCCTTTAGCGCATCTGCGGGCATCGCAGATGCGGCATTTCCCTTCGCACCTGCGACCCCTGACCACACATCCTAGATCCGCTTCTGCGCTTGCCTCTCCGCACGTGCGATCATGCACTTGCAGTCTCTCTACCGCATGTGCGAAAATGACAGATGCCTGAAGACTTCAGCAGCAACACAAATCCAACTTTTGATCCGTACCAAAACATACCAACCAATCCTAAAATATCATACAAACTTAGTCGAGCCCTCAAATCACATCAACTAACGCTAAAATCACGTATCACCTTCCAATTCAAACTTAAAGGACTTGAAACTTCAAATTCCTACAAACGATGCCGAAACCTATCAAACCACGTTCGAATGACCTCAAATTTTGCACACAGGTCACAAATGAGACTACAAACCTACAGCCACTTTCGAAAATCCATTCCGGGCTCGATATCAAAATTTTCACTATCGGTAGAAATCGCCGAAAATCTACTTTCGCCAATTCAAGCCGAAATCTACTACAGACCTCCAAAACACATTCCGGACGCGCTCGTAAGTTCAAAATCACTCAACGGAGCTAACGGAGTCGACAGAATTCTATTTCGGATCTGTCTTCCTATAGTTCCAACTACGGTCCAAATTCTAAGACTTAAGCTCTCATTTAGGGACTAAGTGTCCCAAATCACTTCGAATCACCCGATAATTGAATTCAACTACGCATGCAAGTCAAGGCATATAATACGATGCTTCTCGGGTCCTTATGCCACCGGACGGGATTTAAATTCTCAAAACGACCGGTCGGGTCGTTATAGAGGGTCACGATTGAAGGCCCAGGCTCGAGGGCCATGATCGAAGCCACGATCTAGGCCGAGGATCGAGGCCATGATCGAGGCAGGACCGAGGGCTGCCTGGGCAGAACTATAAAGGAGGGCACTTCGTCCCATTCTCCATTTTTGACAAATTGGAGCTTGAGCAGAGGCGATTTTTGATAGATATTCAAGAAAAGACATTAGGGTAAGTGATTCTAACTCGGATTTGGTCAATATACACGAATATATCATTGTTTTCACCATTTAATTAGTGTTTTGAGATTGAATTTTTGAAAAATTTTAGAAATCTCATAGAAACAAATTTTTGCGATTTCGGTGTCGATTCGGAGTCGGATTTGAGTGAAATTGGTATGGTTGGACTCGTAATTGAATGGGTTGTCAGATTTCGTAACTTTCACCGAATTCCTAAATGTGGGCCCCACGGATGAATGTTTAATTAATTTTGAATTTTTTTTAAAATGTAGTATTTTCTAATGAAATTGATTCTTTTTGGTAATTGTATCGAATTATTGTCTAATCTTGTGAGGGGAAAATTACTCCATAGGTGATTAAATTAATAATTGTTGCTAATTGTGGGGCTTACGTACGCACGAGGTGACGAGAGTCCGTACGTAGCTACTATTTATGCTAAGTCCGGTTAGTTTAGGACTCAAAGCATAAATTTTGTGTGTAAATTGTACTCTTTATTTAATTAAATTATTTGAAATATATTGTGAATTGTTAGGGAAAGATAGTAAAAGAAGGGAATCTCATATATACTTAATTTTCTGTTTAAATTAATTAATTGTTAAAAGGAATTGTTCATCCTCTCGAATTAATCTTATAATAAATACACTCTCATTCCGGAGGTACATAAGAAAATGTCCTCCTTTCTTGTGGAGCGGACCAAACGCCTCGGCAGTATAGATGCATCTATGGATCGCGTTGCACGTCCCTCGGCAGTGTACACGACACTCTGAAACGGGTCGTACGACCTCGACAGAAATCGTGCCTAATAATAATAATAATTACACGATACCTTGATGTTGTAATGGCAGCTTTTGAATTTAATTAATAGATTAGAATTTGTTGCATTTGAAGAAATTTAATTATTTCTGTTGGTTAAATGAGAATTTTCATAAATTATATGAATCATGTTGATTTAAATATTCTATTTTTATTTCAATTATTATTATTGACCCCTTAGTGAGTTTCAAAGTCGACCTCTCGTCTCTACCTCTTCGAGATTAGGTTTGATACTTACTGGGTACGCGTTGCTTACGTACTCATCCTACACTTGCTGCACTTTTTGTGCAGGATCTAAGACAGGCACTTTTGGAGGACCTATTATCGCACACCCACGTTATCTAGAGGCATAGTGGTGAGCTGTCTTTCTGTCACGACCCAAAATTTATTAAGGCCGTGATGGCACCGGTCACCGCTGCCAGGCAAGCCAACCATAATCAATTAACTTAATTGCCCATTTTACTATTTTGAAATCAAAATTTCCTCAATTAAATAATAAAAATAGAACTCATAGAGTAAGTGATAAATAATTTAGCAACTAAATTACTAAACAACCCATAATTTCTCCCAAAATCTGGTGTCACAAGTGCATGAGCTTTTACTAGGGAGTTAAAATAAAATACAGCATCTTTCCGGAATACAAATTAGACAGGAAAAATATAATAACTCTGAAGGAGACTCTGTAAGCTACGGATCGTAATACAGAATACAGCTCACCTAAGTCCCCACATTTTAATCACACATCTGTGCCCACAAGGCCGCTAAACATATATGTACCTGCACAATAAAATGTGCGGTAAGTGCAACATGAGTACATAAACATCGTGTACCCAGTAAGTATCAAGCCTAATCTCGAAGAGGTAGAGACGAGATGGTCGACTTTGACACTTATTAAGGGTCAATAATAATAATAATCAATAAAATAGAAATAAAAATATTTAATTCAACATGATTCACAGGATTAACGATAATTTTATTTAACCAACAGAAACAATCAAATTCCTTAAAATGCAACAATTATCAATCTATTAATTAAATTCACAAGCTGCAATTAAAATAGCAAAGTATCGTATAATTATTATTATTAGGCACGATTTCTCCCGAGGTCATGCGGCCCGATCTAGAGTGTCGTGTACACTGCTGAGTGACGTGCAGCACGATCCATAGATGCATCTATCCTGCCGAGGCGTTCGGCCCGCTCCACAAGAAAGGAGTACATTTTCTTATGTACCTCCGGAAGAAGAGTATATTTATTATAAGATCCATTCGAGAGGATGAACAATTTCTTTTAACAATTAATTAATTTAAACAGAAAATTTAGCATATAAGATTTCCCTCTTTTACTCTCTTTCCCTAACAATTCACAATATATTTCAAATAATTTAATTAAATAAAGGATACAATTTACACACATAATTCATGCTTTGAGTCCTAAACTACCCGGACTTTAGCATAGATAGTAGCTACGTACGGACTCTCGTTACCCCGTGCGTACGTAACCCCCACAATTAGCAACAATTATTATTTTAATCACCTATGGGGTAATTTCCCCCTCACAAGATTAGACAAGAGACTTACTTTGTCTCAAAGCCCATTTCCGATCACGATGTCGTGTAAAAACTTCAATTCGATGCAGAAAAATCCGAAACTATCCAAAAGTTATATAAAATAATTAATACATGTTCAATAATTCGAATTTATGCTATTAAATAAATTACCCTAACCAAAAACGGTAAATATTCCTAAAATTCACCCCGGGCCCACGTGCCCGGATTTCGAAAATTTTTGGGTGAAAACGTTACCCATAATCTCAAGAACTCAATTATATAATTTCTATCCAATTCCATAGCCATTTTCGGGGTTAAAATCCAAAAATACCAATTTCTAGATTTTTCTTCAAAATCCCAAATTTCTACAAATTTTCATGTCCAAATCCATGTATAAACCTTGTATTTGACTCACAACTAGTAGAAATCACTTACCATATGATTGACGAAGGAAATTGTGCTCAAATATCGTCCCCAAAATCGGCTCCCATGAAGAAATGGGGTGGAAATGAGTCCAACCCCCGTCTTTAACAGATCACTACTCAGACCCGTTCTTTTTCGCATTCGCGAAGGCCAAATGTTCCTGCCCCAGCATTTCCCCTTCGCGTTCGCATGACCAGTGTCACGTTCGCGAAGGCCTGTCCATGCAAGGCATCGCGTTCGCGTTCAAGCCATCGTATTCGTGTAGGCCAAATGGCCTTAGGCCCGTCTCCTCCTTTCTTCTACGCGTTCGCGTAGTTTCCTCAGTCAATCCCTATGCGTTCGCGAACTACACCTTGCGTTCGCGAAGGCCAAAACCCAGCGGCCTCAAAACTCCTATTCGCGTTCGTGAAGCACAAGATAGCAGCCACCATTTTCCCATCTTCGCGAATGCGGGACTCCCTTCGCGTTCGGGAAGAACAAAACTAGAACCAGCAAACCAGCAACAGCTTTTCATCCAAATTCGATCCAAAACCACCGCGAAACACACCCGAGGCCCCCGGGATCCCGTCCAATTATACCAACCTGTCCCAAAACACGACACGAACTTGCTCGAGGCCTCAAATTGCATCAAACAACATCGAAACCATGAATTGCGCATCGATTCAAGCCTAATAAACTTTTGAACTTCTAACTCCCACATACAATGTCGAAACCTATCAAATCAAGTCCAATTGACCTCAAATTTTGCACACAAGTCATATTTGACATTATGTACCTACTCCAACTTCCGGAATCGAAATTCGACCCCGATATCAAAAAGTCCACTCCCGGTCAAACTTCTCAAAAATCATCCAAATTTCCAACTTTTGCCAATTGATGCCGGAATGACCTACAGACCTCCAAATCCACTTCCGGACATGCTCCCAATATCAGTGTCACCATACGGAGATATTCTTAGACTCGGAATCCCAAACGGACATCGATAACATTGAAATACACCTCAACCCAAATTTATGAAATTCTTCCAAATTGCTAACTTCCACAATAGGTGCCGAAATACTCCCGGGTTATCCAAAACCCGATACGGACATACGCCCAAGTCCGAAATCATCATACGAACCTGTTGGAACCTTCAAATCCCGATTCCGAGATCTTTGCTCAAAAATCCAACTTTAGTCAATTCCTCCAACTTAAAGCTTCCGAAATGAGAATTTTCTTTCCAAATAAATTTTGAACCTCCGAAATTTCAATTCTGACCACACGTACAAGTCGTAATACCTGAAGTGAAGCTACTCATGGCCTCTAACTGCTGAACGACGCACTAGGGCTCAAAACGACCGGTCGGGTCGTTACATTCTTTCCCACTTAAACATACGTTCATCCTCGAACGTGCTAAGAACTGCTCTGGAGTTGTCCGAAATCATTGTTTAATACCTCGTGCACCTACTCGTGCTACCAAAACTCAGTTGAGCACATTAGCTTGATCAATTATGAAGATATTCTCTTTTATTTAGGCAAATAAGACTTAGAGCCAAATTCCAACATCTGAAATCCTCTACCAGGACTGCTTCCATCATACGAACACCGTTTCAATTACTGCACAATGTACCAATACATGATTGTATACTCTCACTGAATTCACACCATGCACCGCATCATTCACATGACCATAATAACATCCCCTGACAACAATAGCCGAAATCCCATGAATCTGATGCTCACAGCATACCTCATGACATATATATAAGTCTTGTTCCAATTCTCGAAATACTGCCACGACAAAAGAGATGCGTAGAAACTCATAAACACTTGCTGAGTTAACAAATCATGGAGTTTCTCCTCCTGACAAGGACCATTACCTCATTCTGAACTGAACAACGATATTTATTCTTTAATATACTTTATATAAATCTGATTGTACTTATTTCCGATCCAATAGTCTCGTCTCACCCAGTATAAGCTACACAGGGAATAAGCCATCTCAAACCCTGACCAAGATCTCGTATGATGCCAACAATGCGCCAACATGCCACAAACTCGAATGTGATACATAAGGAAAAGTGAACTCTGGAAAGAACTACTCAACCCGCGTAACTAATTTAACAACTGAAAAGATGTCATGAATCTCTCTCAGAAAATGCGAACAAAATACACACGAATAGATATAGGGAAATGTGCCCAACATCATGCTATTTCGGCGTGCAACCCAATTCACATATAATACCCGTGGTGACGTGCCACCCGATCCAATCATGTTACCCGTGGCGGCGTGTCACCCGATCAACACACAATAATCTAAGGAAAACACACCTTGAATCGTAACGCTTATACTTACGAATGCCTAAATATCAACCATAAGCATGCCAAGTGCATAATGTAAATCCTGGGGAGACGGATAGCGTCATACGCTATAAAACTAAAGCACATCTAAGGTGAGATATATGATCTGCATCTCGAGAGCCATCCTGTTCACATAATACCACCAATGTGCGGGACCTCAACATATTGTACAAATAATTAGGTCGTCTCACAGCCCACATGGCACAATAAAGTATCATCTGAAATAGCTGGCGACGAAATTAACATCCTGCGCCCGAATATTCTTCCATAAGGAATGCTATGCTGAATGAACACACCCAGGCTGGTGTAGAGTACACATCCACATTTGGACCCATCAACGAACCTCAAACCGTTTCTGATCATACCACGCTTTGGTAAATAATCTCTCAAGGATCCACAATGACCCTTTTCCTATGACACGCAAGAACAACCATCGAATTCGAAACAAACTTTCACCATTCTCAATCAACTGAATAAAGCGCCCTTCAGGCATAATTTCTCAAATTAGTGATAGTACTACAATCTCCATACTTGGTCTCTATCTCTGATCAACTAAGTGACTACAGGTCATACTTTACCATCTTCCCGTGGAATATGCTCCCACAACCTTCCGCACTAGACCACAAGTCTGCACTTCCATACCACCGGACATACAAATGTAGAAAAGTGAATCAAGGATCTGCATATCAATACACAAAGCCTCTTACACATGACACCGATCTCATATGACGCTGAAGACAATGCTAGCTTGCTTCAAACCTCTAAATCCTTTTCTGCTCGTCTGAGCTTGTGACATTCTTGTCAAAACCGAACCTCAACCTCGATCCTCAACTTCCAATTCCATACCTCTCACCGCACTTAGCATGCCAATGCGTGAGGGTACAAGAATTCCGTCACCACTCTTGAACCATTAATAGACCAAACATTTCATCATATATCACCTTTTGCTTAACTCAATTCAGGAGAACCATTGCAACACGCTACTGAATTCCCATAACCGCAGGAAATAAACTCCTCCAGTAGTGGTATAAACCACCATAACTCTTCTGGGATCCATCTACCCAACAAGGCCATTTGAATCAACTACCTCCCAAATCAATCAGTTATTGGTGGTTGTCAAGCCTACACGCATAACCACAAATCACATGTTATAACTTCACACACCGGATGAACCGATCATTGCCACAATCACACTGGTTTAACCATTGCAACCGACCCTACTTCTTTAAATTTACCCTTGACATGCCTTAGAAATAACGTTAGCTCCATTCACAACATATCGAACTCAATCCGCACTCATCCTGAGTGACCCGAATCGAGAGACTATATCATCTCAATACCCATGAATCACCTCATACCTTTCTCTAGCGCACGATAGTCTCTCCGACTGGTATACATATTATGCAAGAACCTCCCGCAAATCCTAAGACATTTCTTCCTTTCCTCCAACACCGCACCATTTACCAGATAATAACATAGAACACTCTAAGTCCCGTTCGTAATCTACTACAGAACTCGATCCTTAACCATACCACGGAATCGAAATATTCAAGTGTCGGACTTAAATTC
Source organism: Nicotiana tomentosiformis (assembly GCF_000390325.3). Lineage (NCBI taxonomy): Eukaryota > Viridiplantae > Streptophyta > Magnoliopsida > Solanales > Solanaceae > Nicotiana > Nicotiana tomentosiformis. The sequence goes on from NC_090817.1 coordinate 130,258,815, forward strand.
TTGAACTCACTAAACCGTTGCTAAGAGTCATCCACTGTGACCTAGTCTCGAATATAACCAAACTCCATTGCCCCGTTAGTACATGAATACCCTCACAAAGAAACACCCGGCTAGATCACTTTCCCTATACATCACCTTCACATGAAGCATAAATTCTGAGTATTAGCAAAGCCTGAACATGAATCGATAAAACCAATTACAGTACACATTCCTCAAATCCCTTGCTCAAATTGCCATTGATGTCCTTTTTCCTTAGTTGAAATGACCCACCAATAAATCGATAACCAGAAACCTCACAAATAGACAACCATACAATCCAATTATAGACTGTGGGGCTCTCCCACTTAGCTTGAAGCTACAATTACATAATTTTGAAACCCACCAAGACTTCTTACCCCCCATTGACACAATCTCGCATAATCAACCCACCAAATTCCTCGAAATCCTTATGATACATATTTCATGAACATTCTGAATCACTACCCACATTCACATACTTGACCTCTTAGTGGATAGTCAGTAAAATTCTTCGTAGAAGCTCCATCAACACTATGCAACTGCTAATCTGCTCACAAGAGATATCCCACCTGTGGAAATTCCATGTTGACGTCCTCCAACAACGTTGCACCGAATACTATTACCACGAAACCAACAACCCATCCTGAGCCCATGCTCGTTCACCAGCTGTACAAGTCAGTTCACTCCCCGTTGACATCAACTAAAGGTGCAACGATACATCCCAATCCAAAGTCATGTTGCATCCCACTACATATTAAGCAACTCCCTCCTGTCACGCTCAATCTTCCTTGATATAGCAGCCAATATTACAACATAAGTCCGTAGACCTAGTCACTGTCCATCATGAACCCCAATTCACTCCAAACTTTCCTCAATACGTGTAATTATCCTACCACATAACCCATATGCTACCTTGCCACTCTCTCACTTTGGTCAAACCCTCTCCTTAAAGAAACTACTCGATGTCTGTTTCTCACACTTGGCCTTCTAGAATTTTAACCATTGCAAGACACTTCCCACATGTCCTTCCTCACCCTTCGTTACCCAAATATTGTATCAAATCGAAATCCATCTCTGTGATACCTGAACTAACAAATTTCTACCAGCCTTAATCCTCCTGGAAAATCATCTTCCTTGAGAAATGACATTAGAAATACCAATTAAATCCTGAAGTGTTACACACCGCTATTTTCAACAATTGTTTCCCCGATGCCAATTCCTAACACCCCGCCGTGAAGGCAAGTTAAAGAGAACCGTAACACTGAAGAACCTTAATGCATTTAACAAGGCGATGACACCACATCACTATTGAAAACTCTACCATGCTCAAAAATATCAAACCTCATTACTCCATCAACCCCAAACCTGAACATTCATAGTACGATTATCTTTCCTTTGCTGGGATTAAACGTCGAACATTTACATCATGTACTGAGAATAACCTTCTTTGAGGTCGTTCACTGCGTCGGTACATAAACGAGCAACCCGCCATTACATCAATTCTGCGAGATAATAACTCATGAACATCGTAGCAACTTGTGCATAGCCTCAAAAACCATCCGAAATATAGCTACTGAGCTGAAATGACATAACATAGTTCTACAAGGCGACGACAATAGCCCAGTCAATTATGCAGGGAGAAACATCCTGCACCACATCTATAGTACCATTACAATTCCTCGATTCTCGATTTATAACAAGCGATTCACGTCGCATAAGATCGAGTAGGAAAGAAACAAAGGCATAAGCCTCAAAGGAATTGAATCGCACGATGAGGAATCAAGAAGGAAAATGATCCTAACAGCCCTGTAACCTCTCGAAGATAAGTACAGACGTCTCTGTACCGATCCGCAAGACTCTAGTAGACTTGCTCATATCTCGTGAGACCTAAGTGAACCTAGTGCTCTGATACCATGTTGTCACGACCCAAAATCCATTAGGGCCTTGATGGCGCCGTATATCGCTGTCAGGCAAGCCAACCATAATCAATTAACTTAATTGCCCATTTTAGTATTTTTTGAAATCAAAATTTTCTCAATTAAATAATAAAGATAGAACTCATAGAGTAAGTGATAAATAATTTAGCAACTAAATTACTAAACAACCCATAATTTTTTCCAAAACCCGGTGTCATAAGTGCATGAGCATTTACTAGGGAGTTAAAATAAAATATAACATCTTTCCGGAATACAAATTAGACAGAAAAAATATAATAACTCTGAAGGAGACTTTGTAGGCTGCGGATCATAATACAGAATGCAGCTCACCTAAGTCCCCACATTTTAATCACACCTCTGCGCCCACAAGGCCGCTAAACATATATGTACCTGCACAATAAAATGTGCAGCATGAGTACGTAAACAACGTATACCCAGTAAGTATCAAGCCTAATCTCGAAGAGGTAGAGACGGGATGGTCGACTTTGACACTCACTAAGGGTCAATAATAATAATCAATAAAAAAAATAGAAATATTTAATTCAACATGATTCACAGGATTAACGATAATTTTATTTAACCAACAAAAAAAATTCAAATTTCTTCAAATGCAATAATTCTCAATCTATTAATTAAATTCACAAGTTGCAATTAAAATAGCAAAGTATCGTGTAATTATTATTATTAGGTACGATTTCTGCCGAGGTCGTACGGCCCGATCTAGAGTGTCGTGTACGCTGCCGAGGGACGTGCAGCACGATCCATAGATGCATCTATCCTGCCGAGGCGTTCGGCCCGCTCCACAAGAAAGGAGGACATTTTCTTACGTACCTCCGGAAGGAGAGTATATTTATTACATGATCAATTCGAGAGGATGAATAATTTCTTTTAAAAATTAATTAATTTAAACAGAAAATTTAGCATATAAGATTTTCATCTTTTACAATCTTTCCCTAGCAATTCACAATATATTTTAAATAATTTAATTAAATAAAGGATACAATTTACACACATAATTCATGCTTTGAGTCCTAAACTACTCGGACTTTAGCATAGATAGTAGCTACGTACGGACTCTCGTCACCTCGTGCGTACATAGCCCCCACAATTAGCGACAATTATTATTTTAATCACCTATGGGTAATTTTTCCCTCACAAGATTAGACAAGAGACTTACCTTGTCTCAAAGTCCACTTCGGATCACGATGTCGTGTAAAAATTTCAATTCGATACCGAAAAAAATCCGAAACTATTCAAAAATTATATAAAATAATTAATACATGTTCAATAATTCGAATTTAGGCTATTAAATAAATTACCCTAAACAAAAACAGTAAAAATTCCTAAAATTCACCTCAGGCCCACGTGCCCGAATTTCGGAAATTTTTGGGTGAAAACGTTACCCATAATCTCAAGAACTCAATTATTTAATTTCTATCCAATTTCATAGCAATTTTCGGGGTTAAAATCTAAAAATACCAATTTTTAGGTTTTTCTTCAAAATCTCAAATTTCTACAAATTTTCATGTCTAAATCCATGTATAAACCTTGCATTTGACTCACAACTAGTAGAAATCACTTACCTTGTGATCGACGATGGAAATAGTGCTCAAATATCGTCCCCAAAATCGGCTCCCATGAAGAAATGGGGTGGAAATGAGTCCAACCCCCGTCTTTAACAGAACAGTGCTCAGACCCGTTCTTTTTCGCGTTCGCGAAGGCCAAATATTCCTGCCCCAGCATTTCCCCTTCGCGTTCGCGTGACCAGTGTCGCATTCACGAAGGCATGTCCATGCAAGGCATCGCGTTCGCGTTCAAGACATCGCGTTCGTGTAGGCCAAATGGCCTTAGGCCCGTCTCCTCCTTTCTTCTACGCGTTCGCGATTGACACTTCGCGTTCGCGTAGTTTCCTCAGTCAATCCCTCCTCGTTCGCGAACTATACCTCGCATTCGCGAAAGCCAAAACCCAGCGGCCTCAAAACTCCTCTTCGTGTTTGTGACCCACTGATCGCGTTCGCGAAGCACAAGATAGCAGCCACCATTTTCCCTTCTTCGCGAACGCGGGACTCCCTTCGCGTTCGCGAAGAACAAAACCAGAACCAGCAAACCAACAATAGTTTTTCATCCAAATTCGATCCGAAACCATCCCGAAACATACCCGAGGCCCCCGGGACCCCGTCCAATTATACCAACTTGTCCCAAAACACGACACGAATTTGCTCGAGCTCTCAAATCGCATCAAACAACATCGAAACCATAAATTGCGCATCGATTCAAGCCTAATAAATTATTGAACTTCTAACTCTCATATCCGATGCCGAAACTTCTCAAATAAAGTCTGATTGACCTCAAATTTTGCACACAAGTCATAATTGACATTACGGACCTACTCCAACTTCTAGAATCGGAATCCGACCCCGATATCAAAAAGTTCACTCCCGGTCAAACTTCTCAAAAATAATCCAAATTTTCAACTTTCACCAATTGACGCCGAAATGACCTACGGATCTCCAAATCCACTTCCGGATGCGCTCCCAATACCAGTATCAACATATGGAGCTATTCCCTGACTCAGAATCTCAAACAAATAACGATAACATTGAAATACACCTCAACCCAAATGTATGAAATTCTTCCAAATTGTTAACTTCCACAATAGGTGCCGAAACACTTCCGGGTCCTCCAAAATCCGATACGGACATACGCCTAAGTCCAAAATTATCATACCAACCTGTTGGAACCTTCAAATCCCGATTCCGAGATCGTTTGCTCAAAAATCCAACCTTAGTCAATTCTTCCAACTTAAAGCTTCTGAAATGAGAATTTTCTTTCCAGATAAATTCTGAACCTCCGAAATTTCAATTCTGACCACGCGTACAAGTCGTAATACCTGAAATGAAGCTACTCATAGCTTCTAACTACTGAACGACGCACTAGGGCTCAAAACGACCGGTCGGGTCGTTACACTTTCTGAGTCGTTCTGCAGCTACCAGTGCCTCTTCTTGTATTTGCACTCTGTCTATTTTATTTTAGACAGTATTTGGAGTTTTGTATAACTTACTAGATGCCCATACACTTGTGACACTAGGTCTTGGCATACATATTGGTAGAATTTAGATTTGTATTATTTTCCTTGGATTTAAATTAATCAGTACCTTTTCTACTTTCATTAATATTGCTAGGAAAAAGAATAAATTATCTAGAAAATTATTAAAGAATGATTGATATATACTTAATTTATTAGTTTGGCTTGCCTAGCTGTAGTGTTGGGCGCCATCACGACCTTTAGGTGAAATTGGGTTGTGGCATATTCTTTGCTACGTTTGAGATAATTGTGAAGGCCATAATTTATGGATACCATTTTGGGGGAAATAATGTAATCTAGTTATTAGGCTAATGGGCCAGCGACTTTCTTATATTTAGTGACGACTTTAGTTGCTGCAAGTAAAGCCGTAACTATATATTATTTGTGACGACTCCTTGGGATTGCCACAGAAAATGCACATGTGTGGCGACTTTATTTGCCCTAGGAAGTAAGGAAAAGTTCGCAAAAAGATTGTTAGGTCTCTAGTGATGAAGACGTTTAGTGGCGCCTTATAGTCGCCACTAAAAACTATAATGCTTCCAATGGCAACTCTTAATCGCCACAATTTCTTGGGTTTAGTGACGACCATAGTCGCCACAAATTGTATTTGTCTTTTTTTTTTAAAAAAAATAGCTGCAATAATATTACTACTAATATTGCACAAAGGTAATACGGCAACTCATTAATATTAGAAGAGACAACACTAAAGACATTTATCAAACAAAATAACCTAGGAAATGTTTAACAAAAATTCATAACATGTAGTAATTGTGCATACACATGAAAACAACAACAAAAAATAAAGCAAAATAAGATGTCTTCAAGTTCTGGCTTCGCTAGCATCATTTTCTCTTGAAGTCTAAAGACTCTTCATACAATCCCAAGCCGTGAACTCAGAATCCCGAGCCTCGAAAATATCTCTGCAGTCACCATGATAATGTTTGGAAGCACAGTGCATAATTACTTTACCAAAAGTTTCTATGAAGGAAAAAAAAGTTCAATTCAAGTTAGATATATGCCAAATGAAAATCCCAAGGTCGTTCAAGTCAGGTATATTACTATCTAAAATCCACATACCTGAAAAAATCAAATTGAATAGCTTGTCATTATAAATATCTATCACAAAAAACTAAATGCCTTTTCTGCCAATTTCCTTTCATAATGACCACAGTAAAGCTCCTTCATGAATAAATTGTCAACAATGAAGCTAATAAAAACAATTAATTGCCAATGAAATAAATTTTATTAGAAACACAACAGAAGAAAATTTATCTTTTACATTAAAATTATTATAGCATTTTTCTGTAAGTGTTAATAAAGCAACTACATTTTGCAGTGCATAGCTATATGTTCAAGCCTTCAAGGACTATAGGACTCCTAGTACCACATTCTCCTAAAACAACCTAGCTAATAAAGAATGTTTTCGATAATATGAATGAATTGATAAAAAAAATTCATAACGCCTAGGTAACTGAAGATTGGTTAGGAGTAGATCCATACCTTTTATTCTTCCTTACTCTTCATTTTAAGTTTCAATTTAGATTTTACAAGCATTAGGAACAATTTTCCTTTGAGATTCAACAAGAGACTTCAAATATGTAGGCTTAATAAGTTTGTCAAACTATCTGGACAAGACCAAATTTATTAAGTATGATTGTTGTGGCATGTAGGGGTCCGACTAATCAAGACACTTCAAATATGTGGAAATTAGCCAACTACTGTTTGAAAGCCACACTTTCTAACAAAGTATTACAAAAATATATATGTGCACTCAAGCATAACAATTATCTTCAAAAATAGGTCAAATTAGAAAAATAAGAATACGCTCAATAACATAAATAGAAAACTAAGAAATGAAACAAACCTCTTGAGTTCCATAATAATGGAGGTGTTATATGTTCTAAAATGGTTCATACTTGTCAAGCAGCCAATAATATCTCGCAACAAAGTTCGGTTATCTTCTCCATGCGCATAGTAACATGAATTTGTTCTTCATTACCAACCTATACTAAGAAACATAATGAAATTCATCTTCAAGAAATAATTGCAAACTTCACCTCAAGATCTTGAAAACTACGGATAGCATTAACTAGAAGAGAACACATCCTTCTTATGAGTAGAAAAGAGAAAAGAAAGAAAAACAAGGCAGAGAGAAGAAAATCGAAACAACAAATGTATATCCATGCTTAAGAATCAGCATAACAGCATAATTATCCATTAATCACACAACATCGTTGAAGGGATAAATATATGAATTCACCTTATGAAACCACAAAACCAATATAGCGCAATTATCAGTGTTATTATCTCAAGGTTCAAAGACAAAGCTTATTCTTTACACTTTCTTCTCCAAAGAGAAAAGGAAAAGAGAAAGATTTCATGAATCCGATTAGACTGGGTAAATAACAACCAAAATCTGACCTACTGACAGTGAAAATATCACTAGCAATGGAAAGAAATCCAATCAGAGACCAAAAGAAAAAAGGGAATAAGAAACCCAAACGCTCCTAATCTCCATTCCAGATGCTAAAAACTATGTAATAGAGTTCATTCTTTCTATGCATTTTACTTTCTCTGAACGGAGAAGATTTGGGGTGAAGAGGAAAATTATACAAAAGTATGGCAAGTTTATCTAGGTTAAGCAGAAAACTATCCGAGTGCAGGGGAAAGAAGAACATTCTGGAGTATAATATACCACCCATAATAGAGAACATGGAGGCACAATTTTGACTCAATTACTTGAATTTAAACACTTCTATGCTTGCCAAAACATTAAAAAAAAAAAGACATTTAAAGACCTTAAACCACAAGAATAGTTTAAGAAAATGGACTGTGACTAAGTAGAGAAATCAACAAGGATACCCAGGGTTCATCCATACTATATACAGTTCTAACTAATCAACTAAGCATGTGCACTTGAATTTAACAAAAAATGAAGCATTTGACCTTAATGAAAATTATAATAAATTATCAAAACAAACAAAAACAAGCTAAGGCTATCACAGTAATCTGAACAAATCCCAAAATAAAGAAAGAACATCTGAAGACTTCATGGAAAATTCAAGACTATTTCAAACCACAAAACGGACACTTACAGAGCAATTTTTCTTAACAAGAAAAGCAATGGGAACTAAAATAGAAAGTGAAAATACCCAAAAAAGAAAAACCACTGCAACTTACGAATCTCAGAGGAAAGGAGAGGAAACAACACAAGGCCGCTTTGCGATGCTCAGACACCAAATTGATTTTTCTTAAGCCAAATCGTTTGCTTCCATTTCTTATTTCACCGGTTCGCGTCCCACAATGAGAATTTCAGGAGAAAGGAGTTGCTTGCTTTCGTTTCTACTTTCACATGGGCAAGTTTCACGGCTCAATTTGGGTTTCGAGGGAAAGAGGAGAATGGATTTGGTAAAAAAGCAAAAGGAAGACTACGAAGGGTGTTTAATTTTTATTTAGTTTTCAATTTTAAAGTAAAGAACTAAGAGGCGATTTGGTCGCTGCAACATAATTTTAGCGACAACTTCAAAAAACGTTGCCACTGATGTGGTCCAAGCGGGAAATAAATTTTTTTGGTTTAAGCAGTAAAGGAAAAAGTTGTGCTTATTTGTAGCGTCGTCATTATAGTCGCAAATAAAATATTACTTTCTGCGGCGACTAAAAGGGTCGCCCCTGAAACTACCACTTTTGTAGCAATTAAGCTAGTCGACAAAAGACTTGATTTCTGATTTGTGCTTTCAATATTTATATACGTAATTCTAGTGAACTGCACATATGAAAAATTTAGAAATCGAATAAGGATAGCAACATTAAAAGCAAAAGAATCTCGACACATCACCAAGACTTTATTAACTCATCCTTGTTCAACAAAACAAGATCTGAAAGACTCGAACTTCTGCTCACGTTCCAATTTAAGAACTACAGCAGTAATCCACAAGCCAAACTAGCAAGATAAGCAAGTGACAAAAATCAATATCACAATGAACAACCTTCACAAGTTTCATGCTTCAAACGATATATTCACATATATAGCAATCAAAATTTAAACGAGTAGAAGGATGAACCTCAAGGGAGAAAATTTTCTTTCATGTTAATAGTGAATCTTCAACATCGGATTATGTAGGAAATTTTGGGTCCACCCATAAGGCGTTCTTTAAGGCCCAACAGGGTTATTAGTAAACTCTGGTATTCCCTATATAAGTACACATAAAGTGTACAACTAAAAATATAGAATACACAGTATTTTCCTACGCCTAGTCGTCTCCTAAAATCAGATTAGGGTTTAGACTGCGATATAGGGGTTGATTCGTCACAACGTGACAATCACCATCGACCAGTGATTCCAGCCGCGGTTCGTTTCAGGCTTTCGCTTCCGCTGTAAGTTATTTTTCCTACGTGTATGTGGCCCAATAGGTTTAAGGCTCATAATTAATATTTAATTAATGATCCAATCTCATCTGTCTGATCGATTACTTGATGGATGTACCGGATTAAGTGAGAATCTCTATAAATTGGTCCTCTCCCTACCCATTAAAGTTACCGTATTTTTTTATTCTCTCTTCCATCACTAAAGACGGCGGTAACGAAAGCTAGGGCAATGGGAGAGAAACTAATTTGAATTAACGCTTCCGCTTCACAATGATGGCTTACGATTCAGGTATATTTTCTGTACGATTTTGTGTAAGATTATCATGTTCAAGATCCTGGTATACAATTAAGTTTATGCTCACATGTGGTATCCGAGCCTGGATTGATTGAACGTATAATCTTCACTAATGAAAACGAAAGGAATCATTCTTTATCCGTGAATATCCTAAAAGGAATGGGAGAAAATTCTTTTTCTCATATTCTCGTTGTATGTTCTGAGAATTAAGAATGCTTTTGAATGTGTCAATAGCTTTAAGTAATAAGAATAGTATAACCTTGTACATTCAATTACTAATCATGAATCACGTTCTTTTGTCTGCAAATTATAAGGATTGGTATTGTTAGTATGAAAAAAGTTTTATGCAACTTTGGGCTTCAAAATCTGAAAGGTCCTATATTATTGTTAATAATAAAATAAGGATGAATGGAGAAGCCTTAGCCTTGAAGGCGGCGCCGATGATAATTCTAGCATATTTAAAGGAATTAGGTTATGAAATATCTTCCACAAAATTATTATTTATTAAAAAAAATTGATTACTTTATTATGTATATGTTGTGGAGATATTTAATTTAGGTTCTCATCTCTTATAATATTTTGGATTATTAAGTCGGTGAAGTCATTTATTATTTATTTTTATGTATGTGATTAATGTTTATATAGTTTGTTAGTCACCAAAGTGATCAAACTAGACCGTTTAAAGTATTCACATGCATAAAATCTTATGATCTCTATTTTGTGTGTGCACTTATGTTATATAGTTTGTTAGTCACCAAAGTGGCCAAACTAGTTTGTTTATGAAAATATGCATACATAAAATTATAGTTTATCCATGAAATTAATAAGATGCCTATAATTAAAAATTAGTGGATAAATTAATTTTCACTATTGCTAGAACTTAAGGATTTACCCAAAGGTGAATCAATTATTCTATGAATAGTGAATATGATGAGGTAAAATTAATATTCTTTAGTCAAATATATATTATTTGTCCAAAGATGGCATATATATTTGGTTAAAAATATTAAATTACCTATTAAAGACTAAATGGCATTTAAATTATGATAGTGTGTCGTAGTATTCACCCAAAAGAGAATTGCGTTATGCTTTAACTATTTTGTTGAATCCATATTGATTTGTGAGCATGTATTATCTATTTTGCAGCTATTCCTTTTCATTCGCATGCTTCGTCTGTTACTGTGTTCAACGGATTGAACTTTTCTGAATAGAGTGAACAAGTCCAGTTCCACTTAGGTGTGATGGATCTTGACTTGGCTTTGCTGAATGATAAGCCCGCTGCCATTACTGATTCGAGCAGTACGGATAAGAAGTCTTTCCATAAAGCATGGAAACGCTCTAACAGGCTAAGTCTTATATTTATGCGAATGAATATTGCCAACAATATTAAGAGTACTATTCCACAAACAGAAAGTGCCAGGGAATACCTGAAGTTTGTGGAAGAATATTTTCGTTCTGCAGATAAGTCTCTCGCTGGTACACTAATGGCTGAACTCACGACTATGAAGTTTGATGGGTCGCGTAGTATGCAAAACCATATCATCGAGATGACTAACATTGCAGCAAGACTTCAGACCTTGGAGATGAAAGTGGATGATCCTTCTTGGTTCAGTTTATTCTGAACTCGTTGCCTCCTGAGTATGGACCATTTCAAATTAACTATAACACTATTAAGAATAAGTGGAATGTTAGTAAATTATCCAGTATACTTACTCAGGAGGAGTCAAAACTTAAGAAACAAGGGAGTCATTCAATTAACCTCATGGGTCAAGGAACTGGTAAAGGACTTAAAGTGAAGCCCAACAAGTTCAAGAAGAAGAAAGAACCTGCTAAATCTCCACAGAATGCTAAGAAGGAACATAAGACAGATACGTGTCGTTTCTGTAATAAGGAAGGACACTATCAGAAAGATTGCCTGAAACGTAAAGCTTGATTCGAAAAGAAAGGTACAATTAGTGCTTTTGTATGTTTCGAATCAAATTTAATAGAAGTTTCTAATAATACTTGGTGGCTTGATTCTGGTGCAACTGCTCATGTATCTACTACGTTGCAGGGATTCCTTACAATCCAAACTACAAATCCAAATAAGGATTTCTTGTTCATGGAAAATCATATGAAGGCTCCAATTGAAGGCATAGGGACTTATCGTTTGATCATGGAGACTGGACATCACCTTGATCTATTACAGACTCTTTATGTACCTTCAGTTTCTAGGAATTTGATTTCTCTTTCAAGACTTGATGTTTCTGGATTTGATTTAAAGTTTGGAAATGGATGTTTTAATTTATATAAGAATGTTATTTTTTATGGTTCTGATTTTCTTAGTGATGGTTTATATAAATTGAAACTCGATATTGGTTTTTCTGAATCCCTTCTTAATGTTCAACATAATGTTGGAATTAAACGTAGTTCACTAGATGAAAGTTCTGCTTACTTGTGGCATAGACGTTTGGGTCATATATACAAAGAAAGGTTAGAAAGATTAGTAAAGAATGAGATTCTTCCGAATCTAAATTTTACTGCTCTTACTATATGTTTGGATTGCATTAAGGGAAAGCAAACCAAGCATAGTAAGAAAGGCGCCACAAGAAGCACCCAGCTTCTTGAAATTATACACACCGATATTTGTGGACCCTTTGATGTTCCATCTTTTGGTGGAGAGAAATATTTTATCACTTTTATCGATGATTTTTCACGTTATAGATACATCTATTTGCTGAAAGAAAAATCTCAAGCAACAGATGCTCTCAAGGTGTTTGTTAATAGGGTTGAAAGGCAAATAGATAAAAAGGTGAAAATTATTAGGTCAGATAGAGGTGGTGAATATTATGAAAAATATAATGAATCGGGACAATGTCCAGTCCATTTGCAAAGTTCCTCGAGGAACATGGCATATGTGCACAGTATACTATGCCAGGAATACCTCAACAAAATGGTGTTACAGAAAGGCGTAATCGAACACTTATGGATATGGTTAGGAGCATGATGAGTAATTCCTCATTACCCAAATCATTGTGGATGTATGCTCTTAAAATCGTTATATATTTATTAAACATGTTTCCTAGTAAGGCAGTTCCAAAGACCCATTTTGAACTGTAGATAGGAAGGAAACCTAGTTTAAGGCACCTTCATGTTTGGGGTTGCCCAGCGGAAGCTAGAGTTTATAATTCACAAGAAAAGAAATTAGATTCTCGAACATTAAGTGGTTACTTTATTGGTTACCCAGAGAAATCTAAAGGGTATGTGTTTTACTGTCCAAATCATAGTTCGAGAATTGTTGAAACCGGTAATACAAGATTCATTAAGAATGGTGAATTTAGTGGGAGTGTTGAAAAGCGAAGTGTGAAAATAAAAGAGGTGAGGGTCAATATTCTATTACCCGTGAATGTGCCTACTTCCACACAAATACCAAATATTGTTCCAGTTGTTGAAGAACACTTTGACAACACTGAGCAACATTTGGATGAAACACTTCATGAAGAAACTGACTCACAAATATTTGACACAAATGAACCACAAGAAATGCCGTTAAGAAAATCTCAAAGAGTTAGAAAATCGGCTATTTTGGATGATTACGTGGTTTATTTGCAAGAGTCAGATTTTGACATTGGTCTTAATAAGGATCCGGTTTCATTTTCACAAGCCATTGAAAGTAATGCCAGACTTGTTGAATTGCGAGAAAGTTCTAAAAGAATAGGGTGTAGATGGGTCTTTAAGACCAAACGTGATTCAAATGGCAATATTGAACGATACAAAGCCAGACTTGTTGCCAAGGGTTATACTCAAAAAGGAGGCATTGATTATAAAGAAACCCTTTCACCGGTCTCAAAGAAAGACTCCTTAAGAATTATTATAGCGTTGGTGGCTCATTATGATTTAAAGTTACACCAAATGGATGTGAAAACTACCTTTCTTAATGGAGACCTCGAGGAGGAAGTTTATATGGACCAACCAGAGGGTTTTGAAATTAAAAAAAAAGGTTAAATAGTGTGTAAACTAAAGAAGTCAATATATGGACTTAAACAAGCCTTACGACAATGGTATATAAAGTTTAATGATACCATAATATCTTTTGGATTTGTGGAAAATACCGTTGATCGGTGTATATACCAAAAGATCAGTGGGAGCAAGTTTATATTTCTAGTCCTATATGTTGATGATATTCTACTTGCTACTAATGATTTAGGCATATTACGTGAGACTAAAGATTTTCTCTCTAAGAATTATGAAAAAAAAGATATGGGTTAGGCATCCTATGTGATAGGAATAGAAATATTCCGTGATAGATCACAAGGATTATTGGTATTGTCTCAGAAAGGCTATATCGAAAGAATTCTAGAGAGATTTAACATGAACAATTGTTCAGCTGGGACAAATTTAGTCGCATGTAATGCCCTAAGAATGATGTAGAACGAAAGGAAATGGAATCAATTCCTTACTCTTCAATTATTGGTAGTCTGATGTATGCTCAGACTTGCACAAGACCGGATATTAGTTTTGCGGTCGGAATGCTAGGAAGATATCAGAGTAACCCAGGAATTGATCACTGGAAAGCTGCAAAGAAATTTTTGAGATACTTGAAAGGAACGAAGGATTACATGCTCATGTATAGGAGATCCAAGCATTTGGAAGTTGTTGGATACTCGAATTCAGATTTCGCTGGATGTATTGACACTAGAAAATCCATGTTTGGCTATTTATTCCAATTAGCTGAAGGAGCAATATTGTGGAAGAGTGCCAAACAGTCTGTCATTGCTACATCCACAATGGAAGCAGAATTTGTGGCATGTTTTGAAGCCACAATTCATGCATTATGGCTGCGAAACTTTATTTCAGGACTTGGGGTTGTCGACACCATTACCAAGCCGCTGAAAATTTACTGTGATAATTTTGCAGCACTATTCTTCTCCAAGAATGATAAGTACTCCAAAGGTGCCAAGCATATGGAATTAAAGTACTTTACCGTCAAGGAGGAAGTTCAAAAACAAAGATTGTCACTTGAGCATATTAGAATTGATCTCATGATTGCAGATCCATTAACGAAAGGTTTATAGCCAAAGACATTTAAAGAACATGTACATAGAATGGGTCTTGGCTGTATTTAGGATTGATGTATTTATGATGTTTTGACACTCTGAGCTCATTTATGTATTTCTGATATATATTAATGATTTCCTGTTTCTCATAATGGTGTACACATTATTATTTTAAGATGTTACAGGATAAGTCTCAATGAGACATTATTGTGGAACATAATATTTTATAGCTTATGAACCCGATACGATAAATTACTAATGTTGTAGTATATGGAAGGGAGTATGTAGACAAATGATATATAACCGCCATAACTCACATTTAGTAGTTTATCGTATTATGGTATTTATGATGGACGTTATTGTAATGACCCGACTTGTCATTTTAAAAATTAATGTCTCGTTCAGTGACTTAAGATCTCGAGCAGTTTCGCAATATGTATTATGACCCACGGGTGTGGTCGAGTTTGATTTACTGAAGATTCAAAATTAAATTAAAAGAACAATCCTTATTTAGAAACATAAATGGAAAGAGTTGACTTTTGAGTAAACGACCTCGGATTCAAATTCTGATGGTTCCAATAGCTCTGTATGGTATTTTGGACATAGGAGCATGTCCGAAAAATTATTTAAAAGTCCGTAGTGAAATTTGTTTTCAAATGGCGAAAATAGAATTTTTGGGAAGTTTGTCCGGGGAGTTGACTTTTTGATATCGGGGTCAGAATCCAGTTCTGAAAATTTGTATAGGTCTGTTATGTCATTTATGACTTGTGTGCAAAATTTGAATTCAATCGGACGTGATTTGATAGATTTCGGCATTAAAACACTTTTCATTTATGGCAATTGCGAAAACACTGTTCATTTATGGCAATTGCGAATCATTTATGGTAATTGCGAAAACACTGTTCATTCGTAATTGCGAACCATTTCTTCATTTTCGATTGGGATTATTGGAGCTCGGTTTTTGGGCGATTTTGAATATTTCTTCATGACTTCGACTAGGGTAAGTGTTCTATAATCCAAAAATGAAAATTTAAGATTTGGAGGTCGAGTTGTTATTGGAATTCGATAAAATTGATATGGTTGAACTCGTATCGGAATGGGTGTTCGGATTTTATGAAAATTATGTTGGGTTCCGAGAGGCGGGCCCCGCGTTGGCTTTTTGGAATAAATTTTTAAGTCGACGTATTATTATCCGGAATTGCATGAATTTTAATAAAGTTATACAATTAATTTGGATAGATTTGAGCGGTCCGGAGGTCAATTCAAGCAAGAAGGCGATTTTGGAATATCGGCATAACTTCAAAAAGGTAAGTGTCTTGCTTAACCTCGAGTGGGGAAATTACCCCTTAGGCATTGAGTCTTATGTGCCATTTGTGAAATGTGAAAAGCCGTGTATGCGAGGTGACGAGTACGTACTCGGGCTTATATGTGCAAAATATATTGGGTTAAAGTCTTAGGCATATTGTGTAGTAAATTGGATATTGGTCGGCATTTATTTAATCATTTGTTTGCCATTCTTCAATTCGCATTTATTGAATTTATTTTTGTATGACAATTTGAGGTGATTATTACTTGTATAATTATGTGGATTCCGTGAATTTGATGATTTGATATTTCTTCGGATTTAATTTCATTATGGATTTTTCCTCTGCAAATAATAAATTAAATGAGCTTAAGAAGAGGTGTTTATATAATTATTGAGAATTTGGATTAATTAAGGCATTGCCCTGTGCTGAGTAATTTCTATCTCTGTTGATTATTTTTGAGGTCATATACACATTGTGTGAAGCCTTCGGCTATTTGTTGTGAAAATAATTGAATTGTTATATCTTTGGAATTGGTGGTGGCCATTGGGCAAATTGTGTTATGAATTGATTTTTGTTATGTTGTCGTGATAATATTCTGTGTAAATTGTTGAGTTATTATTTTGAGGATATAAGGGTGGCATTTCACTGTTGATATTATATGGGTATAAGGGTGGCATTTCACTATTGTTATGTGTGTCGGGATATTGTTTGGGCAGAGCGATAAGGGTGGATATAGGAGAGATAAGGTTGGCTATAAGAGCGATATGGGTGGCTATAGGAGCGATAAGGGTGGCTATAGGAGCGATAGGGGTGGCTATTGATATTGTCAGGGCGGAGGGATAAGGGAGGCTATTATAGGAGTGATAAGGGTAGCTATAGGAGAGATAAGGGTGGCTATTGTGACGGATGATATGTGATGATGTGAATTGGTTGCATTGGTGATTTTCATGTGATGTTGTGATTTTTCTTGTGTTTATTTTTATACCTTGTGCAATTTATCTTGTTGTTGGTAAATTGATAATAGTCTGATTTATGTTGAAATTGGGAGCCAGTGGCTATTGCCAGACGGATTATAAAATAAAATGTGGGCACGAGGTGCCGTGAGTAAATAATGATGATACTGGCACCTGAATTGTCCGTGCAGTTATGATATGAAATGAGGGCACGAGGTGCCGGAAAAAAATATGATGGTTTATTTATTGGCACTTGAACTATCCGTGCAGTTGTAATATAAAAAGTGGGCACAAGGTGCCAGGGTAATATGATGTGGATATATGAAAGAGGACTGAGACCCGTGTTTATGAAAAATATGAAAATGGACTGAGACCCGTAGTTGTATGACTATGAAATAAAGTGTCACATGGTGACTTTTTAATTGAAAGAATTATATTCAAAATATTTCTTTAGAAGGATTTTTACTCAAAAAGATTTATTTGAAAGAATTATATGTGAAAGATATTTAATTGAAGGACTTGATTTAATTGGGTGTACTTATATTTATTAATCGTTGAACGATATTAATGGTGTTTTTGTTGCCCTGCTATGCATTTCACTGGTTGATTTGTGTTGTCCTTATTGTTATTTATTTTTTATTATTTGTATATCATATTGCATAGGTTTTTAGACTAGTGAATATCTTGATTGTACCTCGTCTCTACTCCACTGAGATTAGTCTTGATACTTACTGGGTACCGACCGTGGTGTACTCATACTACACTTCTGCACATTTTTATGTAGAGCCAAGTATTGGAGATATCGGACTTGGACAGAGCTAAAGCGGGGTCGTATGGATTCAAGGTAGAGCTGCTTGGTCGTCACAGTTCCTTTGAGTCTTTCCATTTTATTGTACTGCTATTTATTATTCAAATAGTATTGAGTATTCGATCCTTGTGATCATTTCATGTATTCAGTTAGAGTTCATGACTCAGTACTACCAGTCTTGGGAGGTTGTTATATTCATATTTGTTCCGCTGTTAGTTTTTATTTTTTTTAAAATGGCTTTGAAATGTAATGGAAATCGGCGTCTGTGACGGGAATGTGGGTCGTGACAAGTTGGTATCAAAGCTCTAGGTTCATAGGTTCTACGAGTCATGAATGAGTTTAGTAGAGTCTTGCAGATCGGTACGGAGACGTCTGTACTTATCTTCGAGAGGCTACAGAGCTAGTAGAAAAAAATTTCACTTCTTTCATTCCTTATCGTGCGACATTTATTCAGTTTGAAGCATATATCTTATGTTCTTTTTCATCCACTCGTATATGAAATTGCGCACTCGGTATCAACTATGCGCCAACGGTTCGTGATACTACATATGGGTTATAAGGAAGCCAGGGTTGCTCAACCATTATTACAATGTGTTGTCCAGATCGAGGATGCGAAATTATTGAGAGATCATTCAGTTGTGCACATTGGGGTGCAGCAGGTTCTGACATCTGGTTGATAAGTATGATATTAAGAAGGTTTAATTAATTGCCTAATCATCACAATTGTGGTAGGGTCATGAGGTGGATGTAGATCTGAAATAGTTTGTGGTATTAGAGACTATGTAGTTCATATGGAATTTCCATTTAGCGAAGGGTACATACGCAACCAACCTACTGGAGGAAGTGAGTTTAACTATCACGAGGATGACATGTGCCAAATAAATGGCTTGAGGTGTCTTATGACCGGTGTCCTACGAGTGATGAAGGTTATTATTATGGATCATCAGAATGTGTCCTATGGCTTCGCGCCAAGTGAGGGAGTCCACTATCAACGATCAGATTGCGGGGTCATATGTTATATGAGTTTTGGCCTGAGATGTATTTATGTGGTATTGAAAGGTTCTCCGCAACTTGTATATGATTAAGAGCTGAGATTTGTATGGGATAATGCTGGGACTTGCAATATTCCCGCGTCCTTAATAATTCTACATTTCAGTATCAACGGGGTCATGGAAACAATTTCAGAATACTCGGGGTGTTCCAGGAAGTTCTTTAATGTACCACCAGCACGGGGTCCCTATAATGGTTATTCCAGTTATCCGGCACAGACTCAGTATGAGAATCCGAACCCGCAGAGGGGTTGTTATGAGTGTGGTGATACTAGACACATCAAGAGAAATTATCCCAGACTTGGGAGGGGTGAATTTCATCAGAACACTCAGGCTACAAGCTTTATTCCAGGTAATACTCCACGTGCATAGCCGTTTAGGGGTGGAGGATAGGCAGGTAGAGGGAGCCTAAGAGGTGGAGGCCCAGCCCGTTGATATGATTGCTATAGTGTGGATGAGGCCACTACACTAGATGGTGTCATTACAGGTACGATCCTGATTTGTTATAAAAGAATATCTTTCCTTAATTTGATTCGGTTTTGAAAATTAAGGCGGGTCCTCCTATTATGCTCCGCTTATGGGTGAGCTTCGTAATTTTGTGACCCACTTATATGTTTATCCCTATTGGGAGATTTGAAGATGTGAGCCCGTGTCTGTCATTTTTATTTTTGTGCACCATTGAGGGCTATAAGTCCAAAAGTAATTTTTATTATTCATTACAGTGGGTTTAATGTGTTTCGGAATAATTGATTCCAATTTTATGAATTATATGCCCTACTGGTATGAGGGTTCATTATGTGTTATGAAAAATTATTTACGGAAT
The DNA here is from genome assembly GCF_000390325.3 of Nicotiana tomentosiformis. Classification (NCBI taxonomy): domain Eukaryota; kingdom Viridiplantae; phylum Streptophyta; class Magnoliopsida; order Solanales; family Solanaceae; genus Nicotiana; species Nicotiana tomentosiformis. The sequence continues at coordinate 130,278,491 of NC_090817.1, forward strand.
TTATTGAAAAGAAGAAAGAAAGGAAATTGAAATTTCAGTTGGCACAATGTGCAAAATACTTTTTTTTTATGATCTGAAATATTTAAACTGGGCTACAAGTCGCGGTGGAAGTGATATAAGGACGAGGTCCTTGTGGTGAAAATTTTATGATTTTAAATTCTCCCTTTTTGAAATTAAATTGTACTATAGTATTAATATGGAGACATGCCTATTAGGCTTATTTGACAATTCTTGTATATTTTATGTGCATATTTAGCCATATTCGTGCTATAAACACTGAGTCTTAGCCTATAAGGTGGGTGCCCAGGTGGCGTTAAATGTGACTCGTTGAGTCGGGTAAAAGGTTATGAGGTCTTCATGCCTCACATTTTGCTGTCAATATTGTGAAAATTCGAAACGAGTTTTGGTTAATATGAGGTTAGTTGACGATGTTATAATCGATTATGAACAACTATTAAGACCAGAGATGTGGTGATAGGCATACATATGATGTGCTCCATGTCTTGATATCATTATGATAATGCAGTACTTGTAATGATGAGATTAGTGTTATTGATGTATACATTGTGGTGCCTTGTTAGGTTGTGGATGTGTTATTAGGAGTTGTTTTGGTGTTATTCTGGCAGGTGGATAGGCCCATTTACGGGGAAGACTCTACTGAAATTTCTGAAAAATTTCGGAGTTAGAAAAATTTGGGAGATTGATATGTGCGAAAGAAGAGAAAAGTTATGTTATGTGTTTGAAGGCGGACGCTACTTCTCATTCAAGGGCGAATGATCCTAAGCGGGGGAGAATGTAACACCCCGGAAAAAAAAACATTCGAAGTACTTCAATACTATCAAGAAAGTTGATGTGTGCGTAGGCAAAAGTTGTTATATCCAGTTGAGACTAATATCGTACGTTGTTATAAAAATCGGGCCTTTTAGAAAATGTTTGGAGTGTAAGAAATTGGTCTTAAAGTTTACAAATATGGATAAAAGAAATAATCTCAATTGAGACGTTGTTGTCGGAGTTATCTCAAATGCGGTAACGTGGGATCAACCGTGAGTATATGTTTAAAAGTAAAATCATCAATTTGGTAACCTTAGAATAATTCTTAGCACGTTCGAGGACGAACATTTGTTTAGGAGGTGGAGAATGTAACGACTCGACTTGTCATTTTAAGAACTAATGCCCCGTTCAGTGACTTAAGGTCTCGAGCAGCTTCGCAATATGTATTATGACCCACGGGTGTGGTCGAGTTTGATTTACTGAAGATTAGGAATTAAATTAAAAGAACAATCCTTATTTAGAAGCATAAATAGAAAGAGTTGACCGGAGAGTTGACTTTTGAGTAAACGACCTCGGATTCAAATTCTGATGGTTCCAATAGCTCTGTATGATGATTTTGGACGTAGGAGCGTGTCCGGAAAATTATTTGGAAGTCCGTAGTGAATTTTGCTTCAAATGGCGAAAATAGAATTTTTGGGAAGTTTGACCGGGGAGTTAACTTTTTAATATCGGGGTCATAATCCAGTTCTGAAAATTTGTATAGGTCTGTTATGTCATTTATGACCTGTGTGCAAAATTTGAGGTCAATCGGACGTGATTTGATAGGTTTCGGCATTAAATGTAGAAGTTGGAATTTCTTAGTTTCATTAAGCATGAATTGGCGTATGATTCGTGGTTCTAGCATTGTTCGATGTAATTTGAAGTTTCGACTAAGTTCGTATGATGTTTTAGGACTTGTTGGTTTGATTTAATGGGTCCCGAGGGGCTTAGGTGTATTTTTGGATCATTGGTTGAGAGACTAGTAAAGTTAAGAAATTTGGGAGTTTAACCATGGTCAATATCGGGTCAATACGACCTCCTTTCAGTATTTTGAGTGCGCAAGCAGGCCCGTAGTATGTTTTATGATTGAAATTCATATATGGTTTGTGTCCAAGAGGTTCCGGATGAGTTTTAGGGTGGTTTCGGACCATTTCGGAGAAGTTTGAGTTTGTTGGTTTCTAGTGGGCACTGTTTATTCGCAATTGCGAACCAGTTATGGCAATTGCAAAAACACTATTCATTTATGGCAATTGCAAACCATTTATGGCAATTGCGAAAATACTGTTCATTTATGGAAATTGCGAACCATTTATTGCAATTGCGAAAACACTGTTCATTTATGGCAATTGCGAACCATTTATGGCAATTGCGAAAACACTGTTCATTTATGGCAATTGCGAAAACACTGTTCATTTATGGCAATTGCAAAAACACTGTTCATTCGCAATTGCGAACCATTTATCGCAATTGTGAAAACACTGTTCATTCGCAAATGCGAAGATTTTGTCCGCAAATGCGAACCTGGGCAGAAACTTAAGAATTGAAAACCTGTCATTTCTTCATTTTTGATTGGGATTATTGGAACTCGGGTTTTGGGCGATTTTGAATATTTCTTCACGACTTCGACTGGGGTAAGTGTTCTATATCCTAAAGTGATTATATTTCATGAATCTATGATTATAATTATCGTTTAACTCGGATTTAAATGGAGAAAATCAAGATTTTTGTAAAATCTTCCAAAAATAAAAATTTAAGATTTGTAGGTCGAGTTGTTATTGGAATTTGGGTATAAGGGTGGCATTTCACTGTTGTTGTGTGTGTTGGGATATTATTTGGGAAGAGCAATAAGGGTGGCTATAGGAGCGGCTATAAGAGCGATAAGGGTGGCTATTGATATTATTAGGGCGGAGGGATAAGGGAGGCTATTATAGGAGTGATAAGGGTGGCTATATGAGAGATAATGGTGGCTATTGTGATGGATGATATGTGATGATGTGGAGTGGTTGCATTGGTAATTTTCATGTGATGGTGTGATTTTTCTTGTGTTTATTTTTATACCTTATGCAATTTATCTTGTTGTTGGTAAATTGATAATAGTCTGATTTATGTTGAAATTGGGAGCCAGTGGCTATTGTCAGACAGATTATAAAATGAAATGTGGGCACGAGGTACCGTGAGTAAATAATGATGATACTGGCACATGAATTGTCCGTGCAATTATGATATGAAATGAGGGCACGAGGTGCCGAAAAAAAATATGATGGTTTATTTATTGGCATGTGAACTATCCGTGCAGTAGTAATATAAAAAGTGGGCACGAGGTGCCAGGATAATATGATGATTTAATTATGGGCACGAAGTGCCGTGGAGATATAAAAGAGGGCTGAGACCCGTAGTTGTATGACTATGAAATGAAGTCTCACATGGTGACTTTTTAATTGAAAAAATTAAATTCAAAATATTTATTTGGAAGGATTTTTACTCAAAAAGATTTATTTGAAAGAATTATATGTGAAAGATATTTAATTAAAGGACTTGATTTAATTGGGTGTACTTATATTTATTAATCGTTGAACGATATTAATGGTGTTTTTGTTGTCCTGCTATACATTTCACTGGTTAATTTGTGATGTCCTTATTGTTATTTGTTTCCTATTATTTGTATATCATATTGCAGAGGTTTTTAGACTAGTGAGTGTCTTGACTGTACCTCGTCTCTACTCCACTGAGGTTAGTCTTGATACTTACTGGGTACCGACCGTGGTGTACTCATACTACACTTCTGCACATTTTTGTGCAGAGCCAGGTATTGGAGATATCGGATTTGGACAGAGTTAAAGCGGGATCGTAAGGATTCAAGGTAGAGCTGCTTGGTCGTCGCAGTTCCTTGGAGTCTTTCCATTTTATTGTACTGTTATTTATTATTCAAACGGTATTGGGTATTCGATCCTTGAGATCATTTCATGTATTCAGCTAGAGTTCGTGACTCAGTACTACCAGTCTTGGGAGATTGTTATATTCATATTTGTTCCGCTGTTAGTTTCTATTTTAACAAAAAATGGCTTCGAAATGTAATGGAAATCGGCTTACCTAGTCTCTACTTCGAAATGTAATGGAAATCGGCTTACCTAGTCTTAGAGACTAGGTGCCATCACGACGTTTGTGGCGGGATTTTGGTTGTGACAGTTATAGAAGGGATTTGTTTATGCGCAACTAATGTTTATATTATTAAATATTAATATTATGTGATTATTGGGCCAAGTGGGAGAATGTAAGTTATTTTTCCTACGTGTATGTGGTCCAATAGGTTTAAGGCCCATAATTAATATTTAATTAATGATCAAATCTCATCCGTCCGATCGGTTACTTGCTGGACGTATCGGATTAAGTGAGAACCTCTATAAATTGGTCCTCTACCCACCCATTAGGGTTATCGTATTTTTTTTATTCTTTCTTTCATCACTAAAGACGGCGGTAACGAAAGTTATGGCAAGGTGCGAGAAACCAATTTGAATTAACGCTTCCGCTTCACGATGATGGTTTACGATTCAGGTATATTTTCTGTACAATTTTGTGTAAGATTATCATGTTCAAGATCCTGGTATGCAATTAAGTTTATGCTCACATCCGCTTCACGAAGAACAAGTAAGTTCTTGTTTTACGATTTACACGATATCTAATGTGTTTAGATTAACACGTTCCAACAGATTACAATGAAAAATGCATGTAAGCTTGAAAGCGAGCAGCAGGACATTGACTGGAGCTCTACCACACGACCACGCTAACTCGACCGCGAAACTACACCTACGACCTCGACGGAACTCGAACTCGAATATGCTGTTGTTACGGGTCAGTTTTGTGGTGTTGTGCGAAGCTGATTTTGGGGGTGTTTTTGCTGGATTTTCATTGCTTTTTAGCTTCTGTTTTTGTAACGACCCGGCCGGTCGTTTTGAGAATTACAACCTCGTTTCCCCAATTAATGCTCATATTATACTTTACAGTTGTTGTGTGAATTGCCGGGGTAATTGGTTCGGGTCCGGTGAGGTTTTGGAATGAATTAGAGCACTTAGTTCCAAGGTTTAAAGCTTAAATTAAAATAGTGACCGGATGTCAGACTTATGTGCAAATTACCCCTAAATGGAGTTTCGATGATTCCAATAGCTCTGTATGGTAATTTTGGACTTAGGAACATGTCCGGAAAAAATTATTTGGAGGTTCGTAGTGGAATTTAGTTTGAATTGCCGAAAGTTAAATTTTTGGGAAGTTTGACCGGGGGTTTGACTTTCTGATATCGAGGTCAGAATCATATGTTGGAAATTGAAATAGCTTTATTATGTCATTTATGACTTGTACGCAAAATTTGAGTTCATTCCAGATTTATTTGCTATGTTTCGGCATCGAACCTAGAATGTTTGATGCCGATTCTTCAAGAATATGTGGTATCACATTATGCAAATGAGCTCCAAATTCAGTTTTGATTGAAGCATTAGATCCGTATTGAAATTATCGAGCCATAGCAAAAAGAATCATTGAACTCGGACATCGTATGAGAGAGTTATGCCTATTTCCGTGTAAGGAACAATTTTCCGTCACCGCGAGCGCCCAGGGTAGCGTGGGGCGCTAGCCCTGGCACTGAGAATTTTGGGATACTAGGAACTGCGCCACAGGCAGCGTCCCACGCTACTCGTGGTGCCCAAAACAGCTGAGGGTCTATAAAACGGGGTTCTTGCTATTTTTACTCATTTTTAAGTTTATGGAGCTCGGTTTAGGAAATATTTGGGCGATTTTTACGGATAAACATTGGGGTAAGTGTTCCTTATCCTATATTGATTATATTTCATGATTCCATATTGATTTACATCATGAATCCGTGAATTTATGAAAGAAAAATTAGATTTTTATAAAATCATCCAAAAATGTAAAATGAAGATTTGAAGGTCAATACGATGTCGGAATTTGATAATTTTCATATGGTTGGACTCGTATCGGAACGGGTATTCAGATTTTATGCGTTTCATTAGATTCTGAGACGTCGGCCCCACGATTGATCTTTTGAAATAATTTTAGATTTTTATTATGAAATTTAGCATTTTCATATGGAATTTAATCCTATACCTCTTGTTGATTGTATCGAATTATTTTGACTAAGATTCGAGGCGTTCGGAGAACGAATCACGAGAAAAAGGTTTATTGGAATAAAGAATTTTCTCGGATTGAGGTAAGTAACTCTTCTAATCTTGGAGTTGAGGGTATAAACCCTGAATTATATATGTTATGTGTTTGGTATTGAGGTGACGCACATGCTAGGTGACGAGCGTGTGGGCGTGCACCATGTGAACTGTGATTTCGTTATTCCTATGGTACTGTGTAGTTACCTGAACTTACCTGAAATCATGGAAATCTCTACGTACTAGAGCTATTGAGATGAGAATCATGTTAAAATCATGTTGAGGCTATATGCCAGTATTATTGAGACCCACAGAGGTCATATTGTTGTTGAATTTGTTTAAATTGAAATTTCAAAACTCAGTCATGTGCATTCATTTCATATCATCTCTCAGTCTCTGTTGCTATTTATTGATTCATCATATCATCATTTTGGGCTGATTTTCATGACATTGTGAGCTCGAGGGACTGGAGAGATTGATGACTGAGTGAGGCCGAGAGCCTGATTGTGAGGATAATTATGGGATCGGGTTGCATGCCGCAGCAAGCCATATTGGCTTTATATACTTTATTATTATGTGGATCGGGACTGCCCGCCTGCAGCAGGCCTTATAGGCTTTGTTATAGCACGTGAGTTGTCCGTGCGGATCCAGATATTATTATAGTACGTGAGTTATCCGTGCAACACGTGAGCTGTCCGTGCGGATCCAGATATTATTATAGCACGTGAGTTGTCCGTGCGGATCCGGATATTATTATAGCACGTGAGTTGTCCGTGCAGCACGTGAGTTGTCCGTGCAGATTATAGCGCTTGGGCTGAAGGAGCCCTTCCGGAGTCTGTACACACCCCCAGTGAGCGCAAGTATCTACTGAGTGCGAGTGTTGAGTGACTGGGAGGCATGAGAGATGGTGAGGTATGCTCGAAGGGCTGTTTACGAGCGATTATAAGGTAAGCCCGAGGGGCTGTATACGAGTGATTGTTAGGTCTGCCCGAGGGGCTATTTATGATTTTATCACTAAGTTTCTTCACATTGGCATGCACACATGACATGCAGGCATAGAGATGTAATTTTTTTATGCTGTACAAGATCACATTATTCATGGTTTCTCACACATGTCGACAGATGGGCATAGTGATGCATTTGTTTTACACTGGTTATCTGGAAAGGAAATGAAACATCTTACTTATTTTGGAAAAGATTTTTGGAAAAATTATTGTTTTCAAACTTATTCATATTTTTGACAACTTCGGTATATAATTTGGGTTTTCACTGATGTACTTGAAAAGAAGAAGTATTTTTAGAAATCGTGATTTAGCTGAGCATTTTATCTCTGAGTTACTTCTGGTATTAATTGTTTTACGTGGTTATGGATTATTGTGGACTACTGGTTTTGGACCCGACCTTGGTAGAAGCTCGTCACTACTTTCAACCTAAGTCTAGGTTTGTTACTTACTCAGTACATGGGGTCGGTTGTACTAATACTACACTTCTGCACATTGCGTGCAGATATTAGATGTTGTTGTTGCCATGCTCGATGGTTGCGGATTTGAAGATGCACATGCGTTCCTGTTGTAGCTGCCTCTTGTTCATGGTAGCCTTAGATTTATAAAAGCTCTATTTATGTACTATTCAAACAGACTATGTATTTATTTCATTTTCGCTTTGTAAACTCTATTCTTAGAAGCTCATGATTTGTACTACCAGTCCTTGGGGAGCTAATAGAGTTAGTTAAATATTATTTGGATCAGATATTTGTAAATTGGCTTACCTAACGGGTTGGGTTAGGTGCCATCACAGCTAGATGGATTTTGGGTCGTGACAAGTTGGTATCAGAGCTTTAGGTTCATAGGTTTTACAATTCATGAGCAAGTGTCTAGTAGAGTCTTGTGGATCAGTATGATGACGTCCATACTTATCTTCGAGAGGCTACAAGGCATTTAGGATAATTTCCCATCTTTCTTTGCTTATCGTGCGAAATTGATTCGGCTTGAGACATAACTCTTTGAATTCCTTCCACGCATTCATGTGCGCGTGTGAGCGCTCAATATCAGCTGTGCATCACGGGCTTGTTATTCCATGAACGAGGTTCGAAATGTGTATTCTGTATTTTGCTGATGGGCAAGTCTAGAGGACTTGAGGCCAGGATTAGATCGCAGCTTAGGCTCGGTAGTTTCAGTTGTGTGAACTTGTACAATGGGACTCATATGTCCGGTAGTGTCCCTATGAGTGGAATTTGTGGCTCGATGAATGGCTGGATAACCATATGATAAGTATGATGTAACTGCAGGATATGTTAAGACGGTGTGAATGTGGCGAGAAGTGTTTCCTTGAAGTGTAAAGGAAGGCCATTGGGTGCTTGACTTTCGTTTTGATATGACGTACAGTCTCGAGTGTGAATGTTTTGAAAGATCATTCACGTTGTTAAATTTTTGGGAAAAATTAAATTCTCATGTCTAGTTAATGAGTTTGGACTCAGAAAGATTAAGTGATTGCGTAGTAATTGTTGATGCGAAAGGGTATAACAAGATGCCAATTTGAGACTAAGCATGTAGGTTATCTCCTGCGGAGTAATCTACGTTAGTGTGTTCCTTATAATGTTGTGTGGGGAGTTTCTTTTGTAACAGCGGGGTATATGTGTTGAGATTCAATTTTGGATTGGTTGAGAAAGTTGACTTGACCGTCACGAGGATGAAGGTGAGCTTAGTAGATAATTTAAGGTATTTTATGATTTGCGTTACCTGACCTTGTGAAGATTTTTTGTTGAAATGACTGCGGGAGTATGACAATAGTAGAGTATGGGTATGATGGGTTATTAGGTGTTTTTTATATGGCTTTGAGCCAAGTGGGGGAATTTGCTATCTGCGATTTGATTGCACGATTATATGTTGTATTGGTTTTGGTCTGAGGTATAATTGTGAATCAGATATGACTTGCAGAGGTTCAGATCGAGGATGACTCGAGTAAATGAATTCTTGGATACGGGTTATATTGTACTTTATGAGTATGTGAAAATCATGGGATGAGTGAGTTGTTATTTGCGAAGTATTTAATACGCACGGGGTATGAATTTGATCGGTGGAATTAAAGTAGAGTTACTTCTTTGAGTGTTGTTGTGCTAATGGGGCACGTGTCTTTTGGTCCATTTGGGCGGAGCAATTTAGATTTGATCAAAGTGGGTGACTCTCGAGAAAGTTCTAATGGATTCAAGATTAATACGTAGCAACTGAGAATTTTTGGCGGATTTGTATATGGATAAAATCTGAAATTTTTGTTTGATGGTGCCTGGACTTGTGGGAATTCTGTATGACTATGGATTATATACTTTTGTATAAGAAGGGTAAGAAGAAAAATTTTAAATTCACATAAGGTATTTTTAGAGTGAGTGTTACAGTTGTGGCAAGTATGGAGGTGCTTAAGAAGAATACATTGACTTATGGGTCTTAGGGCGGTGTAGTTTTATGTTAGGGTGTCTTATAGTGAGTTGTGGTTAAAGATCGTGGTGTTTTAGCAAGAAGAAGTATCAATCCGAAGACAAATTCGGAAGGGGCTCAGAGAAATAGGACAATTGGTAGTAGACTGGACCAGTATGGTAATGGTAGGATCGGTTCTTTTTTTGGGTAATTACGATGTGGTAAGACTTTACAAATATTTTAGTAGCAATACTCTTGGTTTGGTGACCTGCGTGTCTTGGTTGAGTTGGAGAGATTCGGTCTTGATGGCTTGGTTGTGTAAATAGATTCCAAAGTATTCTTGATGGTTTCTATCGGTGTAGAGAACGTGTTATGTATTGTGATTTCCTCCTGGAAAGAAGCAAGAGAAAGGTTTCTAACTAAAAGGGTATGTAAATTATTGGTGACTCAAAGTTGATAATGGGATTCTTGTGCTTGTCACATGATGGCATAATAGATGTGGTGTGTTATGCGGGATTAGGATTTACATGTACAAGGTGACAGTTCAGTCTTGAAGAGAAGGTAACGAATGTTGGACAACATGGGCGGTTCCAAATAACTAGATGAACACTATTACTACTTGGTGTTGTATGAGAAGGGGGCGAATTTCAGAAGGCACATTGTATTTTGACTTACGAATGTATAATTAGTATTGCGGTACTCACATGATTGATAGACTGCTGATATTCAAATTTTTGCTATGTGGCACGAAAGAATTTTGGGAGTATTTCTTGTGGAATGATCGTGCATAAAAGATGTGTTAGTCATTCGAAGGCTAGAATTGAGATCAGTGATGATAATTCACGTGTCCTATAAATTTGAAATTTGGGAGTTTCAGGAGCATATTGTTCATGGTTGCGGACCGTGAAGTCATGGCCGAAGCAAGTCAGATGATAGGATGTATTATGAATCAGTCGCATTGAATTTTCGGAGGGCTATTTTCCTAATTGTGGGTGACCAGAATTGATTTGGAGGTCCATTGGTAGGCCCAATTAAGACGTGTATTCTACACTAAGCCAGAATGGTTGTCTCCATACTGCTATTGTTGAGGGATGTGTTATTCGGTTGATGTTGAACTTATTTGTGTTCTGAAATGATCGGTGAGTTATTCCTTATGCTACGAGGAGTTATGATTCATTGGTTATGTGCACACATGGTGCGGTTCTATTGGGGGCCTTATGGCAGAATTTGAATGCGATGAGCATTTGGGTATTGCATGATTGATTGCGTAATGGTATATTTGGGAGGATGATATCGAAAGTCGACTTAAAAAGTGATTATGGTTCTGGTTGGGGGCGAGAGAGCTCCATGACTTGTTGATCTGATAAGGGTTATGAGATTCCACGTGTTTCTTTTATTATTGGCAGTGTATGAAGGTTTCGGAATGATGTTCTATTGAATGCGGGATTTAATACTAGTACTTGGTTGGTTTTGGAGTAGTTACTGTGATCAGGAATGGTACTACGAGCATGCGAGTTGTCTAATATGTTAGGTAATTATATCTGTGGTTATATTTATGGCTCGATGCAGCTTGTTCAGACTCATACGGTGTGTAAATGTAAGATTCGTGTCTTGAAAAGAAATCCTGAAGGTTGGGAATTGAATTCCAAGGTTTATGGGCTAAAGTTAAATCAATAATTTCAGTTGTATTGTGTTATCAATCCTATATGGAATAGGGTGACGTGTGTTCACCCCGGGTATGTGTGTGGTAAGATGGAATAGTGAATTGATGGGTTGGAAAAAACTCTTGGCATGTTCGAGGACGAACATATGTTTAAGTGGGGGAGAATGTAATGATCCGGCCGGTCGTTTTGAGAATTACAACCTTGTTTTCCCATTTACTGCTCAAATTGTACTTTACAGTTGTGTGAATTGCCGGGGTAATTGGTCCAGGTCCGGTGAGGTTTTGGAATGAATTGGAGCACTTAGTTCCAAGGTTTAAAGCTTAAGTTAAAATAGTGATCGGATGTCGACTTATGTGCAAACGACCCCTGAATGGAGTTTCGATGATTCCAATAGCTCCGTATGGTGATTTTAGACTTAGGAGCATGTCCAGAAAAAATTATTTGGAGGTTCGTAGTGGAATTTAGTTTCAATTGCCGAAAGTTAAATTTTTGGGAAGTTTGACCGGGGGTTTGACTTTCTGGTATCGAGGTCGGAATCATATTTTGAAAATTGGAATAGTTTTGTTATGTCATTTATGAATTGTACGCAAAATTTGAGTTCATTCCGAATTTATTTGCTATGTTTCGGCATCGAACCTAGAATGTTAGATGTCGATTCTTCAAGAATACGTGGTATCACATTACTCAAATGAGCTCCAAATTCAGTTTTGATTGAAGCATTAGATCCGTATTGAATTACCGAGCCATAGCAAAAAGAATCGTTGAATTCGGATATCGTATGAGAGAGTTATGCCTATTTCAGTATCGGGAACGATTTTCCGTCGCCGCGAGCGCCCAAGGTAGCGTGGGGCGCTAGCCCTGGCGCTGGAAATTTTGGGATACTGGAAACTGCACCACAGACAGCGCCCCATGCTACCTGTGGCACCCGAAATAGCTGAGGGTCTATAAAACGGGGTTCTTGCCATTTTTACTCATTTTTAAATTTATGGAGCTTGGTTTAGGCGATGTTTGGGCGATTTTTATGGATAAACATTGGGGTAAGTGTTCCTTATCCTATATTGATTATATTTCATGATTCCATATTCATTTACATCATGAATCCGTGAATTTATGGAAGAAAAATCAGATTTTTATAAAATCTTTCAAAAATATAAAATGAAGATTTGAAGGTCAATCCGATGTCGGAATTTGATAATTTTGTATGATTGGACTCGTATCGGAACGGGTGTTCAGATTTTGTGCGTTTTGTCGAATTCCGAGACATCGGCCCCATGATTGATCTTTTGAATTAATTTCGAATTTTTATTGTGAAATTTAGCATTTTCATATGAAATTTAATCCTATACCTCTTGTTGATTGTATCGAATTATTTTGACTAAGATTCGAGGCGTTCGGAGACCGAATCATGAGAAAAAGATTTATTGGAATAAAGAATTTGCTCGGATTGAGGTAAGTAACTCTTCTAATCTTGGAGCTCAGGGTATAAACCCTGAATTATACATGTTATGTGTTTGGTGTTGAGGTGACGCACATGCTAGGTGACGGGCGTGTAGGCGTGCACCGTGTGAACATTGATTCCGTTATTTCTGTGGTACTGTGTAGTTACCTGAACTTACCTGAAATCATGGAAATCTCTACGTACTAGAGCTATTGAGATGAGAATCATGTTAAAATCATGTTGAGGCTATATGCCAGTATTATTGTGACCCACGGAGGTCATATTGTTGTTGAATTTGTTTAAATTGAAATTTCAAAACTCAGTCATGTGCATTCATTTCATATCATCTCTCAACCTCTGCTGCTATTTATTGATTCATCATATCATCATTTTGGGCTGATTTTCATGACATTGTGAGCTCGATGGACTGGAGAGATTGATGACTGAGTGAGGCCGAGGGCCTGATTGTGAGGATAATTATGGGATCGGGTTGCATGCCGCAGCAGGCCATATTGGCTTTATATACTTTATTATTATGTGGATCGGGACTGCCCGCCTGCAGCAGGCCTTATAGGCTTTGTTATAGCACGTGAGTTATCTGTGCGGATTCAGATATTATTATAGTACGTGAGTTATCCGTGCAACACGTGAGTTGTCTGTGCGGATCCAGATATTATTATAGCACATGAGTTGTCCGTGCGGATCCAGATATTATTATAGCACGTGAGTTGTCTGTGCAGCACGTGAGTTGTCCGTGCAGATTATAGCGCTTGGGCTGAAGGAGCCCTCCGGAGTCTGTACACACCCCCAGTGAGCGCAGGTACCTACTGAGTGCGAGTGCCGAGTATTGAGTGACTGGGAGGCATGAGAGATGGTGAGGTATGCCCGAGGGGCTGTTTACGAGTGATTGTGAGGTAAGTCCGAGGGGCTGTATACGAGTGATTGTGAGGTCTGCCCGAGGGGATGTTTATGATTTTATCACTGAGTTGTATCGTATTGGCATGCACACATGACATGCAGGCATAAAGATATATTTTTCTTATGTTGTACAGCATCACATCATTCATGATTTCTCACACATGTCGACAGATGGGCATAGTGATGCATTTGTTTTACACTGGTTATCTGGAAAGGAAATAAAATATCTTACTTATTTTGGAAAAGATTTTTGGAAAAATTATTAATTTTTGGCAGCTTCGGTATACAATTTGGGTTTTCCTTGATGTACTTGAAAGGAAGAACTATTTTTAGAAATCGTGATTTAGCTGAGCATTTTATCTCTGGGTTACTTCTGGCATTATTTGTTTTTTGTGGTTATGGATTATTGTGGACTATTGGTTTTGGACCCGACCTTGGTAGAAGCTCGTCACTACTTTCAATCTAAGGCTAGGTTTGTTACTTACTCAGTACATGGGGTCGGTTGTACTGATACTACACTTCTGCACATTGCAAGCAGATATTGGCTGTTGTTGTTGCCGTGCTCGATGGTTGCGGGATTTGAAGATGTACATATTTTCCTGTTGTAGCTGCCTCTTGTTCATGGTAGCATTAGATTTATAAAAACTCCATTTATGTACTATTCAAACAGACTATGTATTTATTTTATTTTCGCTTTGTAAACTCTATTCTTAGAAGCTCGTGATTTAAACTACCAGTCCTTGGGGAGTTAATAGAGTTAGTTAAATATTATTTGGATCAGATATTTGTAAATTGACTTACCTAACGGGTTAGGTTAGGTGTCATCACGGCTAGATAGATTTTTGGTCATGACAGTTTTGGACTGATGTTCGCTGGAGTTTTGGTGTGGAAATAGGGCTGGTTTATGGACTGTTTTGGGATGATTTTCGTGGTTCTTTCATGGCTTAAAAAATGGTGAGAAGCTGATGTCTTTTTTAGGAGGAATGAGCAGCTGCGTTTTTGTTACCAGAGGATAAAGCTGATGCGCAGCTTTTGGGTCCTATTGCTCGGATTTTCTTCTTTTTCCTTTTCGTTCTTTCTCCTCCTCTTGTGTGTGAAGTGTGTTAATTATATATACTCTCTCCGTTTCAATTTATGTTAACCTATTTTCTTTTTAGTTCGTGTCAAAAAGAATGACCAATTTTCCTATTTGAAAATAATTTACCTTTATGCAATGATTTATAACCACACAAAATATATGTGCTTCATTTTACACCACAAGTTTAAAAGTTTTCTCTCTTTTCTTAAACTCCGTGCTCAGTCAAATGAGTTCACATTAATTGAAAGGGAGGGAGTAGATGTGTGTGTATAATTGATGTGAGGAAGTAGTGAGATGAGTGGGAAAGTGGAGAAAGGGACGTGAGGGAATTGGAAAAAGTTGGGGGAACGTGGGTGTTCAACTTTGTTAAGGTAAAGATTTAGATAAATTTTAATAACAAACTTTTATTATTTTTGACGCAAGCTGACTTTAATTTATTTTTTTTTTTGTATTAAATTATGAAGATAAGAAGATTAAACAATATTTTTTACAATATAGAAAAACTAAATATTTACATGTACTTTAAATAATAATAAGAAAAAATACCATAACTTACTTATTAAAATTCTAATTAAAAGAAACCAAAAATTTATTTTATTTTTTGTAAATTTTCTTTTTCTCTTTACAAATAGAAATAAAATTTGTACTATAAGTATGTGAATATTTTTTGTAGTTTTTTTTAAAATTAAATTCTTTTTAAAATTAAATATTTTAAATAAAACCTATTAAGAGTAAGATAAAATTTTAAAATATTAAAATTAAACCTAAAAGAAATATTTTTACACTAAAATAATATAGAACTTGGATATGGTCAAAAATTAGTTATTAACAATTACAAGAAATTAATTCATTATATTAGTCGATATTTTTGTAGTATCAGTATATATAACTTAATTGAGAGTTTAATCAATAACGAGAAATGGCAGACTCGCCGATGGATAGATAATGAATCATTAGAGATCTTGCTCCAGTCATGCTTGGTGGTTGCCTGCATTTATAAATCATTTTCCTTACAAGATCGATCTGTATTGCAAACTACTGCTTCATTTATTTCTTTACATTTCTCTTCCTTCATAGAATATTTATAGAATATCATTTTCTTTACAAGTCTGAAAAATCATTTCTTAATTTTTCTATCCAAAGTAACAGAAAAGAGAAACAGTAGGAACTTTATTTTACGTTACCTTGGAATAGCCTCTACTTTCTCATGATAAGGTAAGGGTGTGTACACTTTATCCTCCTTAAACTTCATTTGTGAGAAATCACTTATTGTTGTTGGTGGTGGATTAATCAATATGTTTAAACTTAAAACTCAAAAATTAACATGCTTCGTGTCATTTGCTGTGAAGGTTGAAGAATTAATATTTAATGATACTAACTAAACAACGACTATATTATAAAGTTAAAATTTATTACAATAAAGAGTTCATAGTTAGCTTTAGGCAAAATACATAACTTATCCCTCAACTATAGATCAAATTTATGTTATACTTTTTACGGACTAAAATTACCTTGCACATCCAATCTTTACAGAGTGTGCAAGACACACCACCTTTTTTTTCTTATCAATTTTTTCAAAACATATGCAGTGTCACGCAGCAATAAAGTCATGACACATGTTATTATTTTTATTAAAAAATAAACCACATAAAATTACAATTACACCCATAACCTTCTTTTTCATTTCATCCTTTCTCTTCTCTACAAATTACCCCCTTTCATATCATCTCGTCGAACATCCCATAATAAGGGTGGCTAAGTGGGCCGATCCGGGACCGCGGGCTAAATGGGTCGGGACCGATAAGATCGCTAGAGGTGAGCTTGGGCCGGTCTCGTGGGCCGGTTCTTGCTTAGGAACCGTTAGGACCTGGCCCTTTAAGGGACCGGGACCTTGCCGGGCCAAACGAATAGTTGTTTTAAAAAAAACTAGCTGTTTGGCTATTTAAAAAAAGAGTTGTTGGGCTTTAAAAATAGTCATTGGCTAGTTTTAACCCCAAACTTTTTATAATTATACTTTTTCCCTATTTTCAACTATAAATACCCCCCTCATTCTTTCATTTTCTTACACAATCAATATCAATCTATCACAATCTCTCTCTAATTTTCTTGTATACTTGCTACTATTGCTTACTTTATTTCAAAAAATAGTCAAAAAATATTGAGGTTGTTACAATTTGTAAAAAAAATTGTAAAGTTGGTGAATGAAGTCTTCAACGATAATCAATTTTCAACAAGTTGTTCGTCAATTCGATAAACTCGTTCCAACTCTTAAGTCTTAATATTATAGTTTTATTTGTTTTATTTATTTGCTATTACTTGATTAATTAAGATGCCTTCCTTAAGAAAATTTTTTCGCAAAAATAAGAATAAGGAAAAATTCAAGACTGGCGAATCTAGTAGTATTGTTGTTCCTCCTCCCCTGTCCCGGCTCCCCGAACCAAACTCCATATCCATCCAACACCTGCTATTCTTGATATCGATAATAGTTTATTACAATTTACCGAGACTGAATTTTGCCATAATATTGCATCCGGTGAACATTTAGACCATGAATTAATGAATGCTCTCTATTCTAATAATTATAATACTATTGTTGTGCTCATTCCATAGGGGGAGGAAGACTAAGAAAGATATTGCCATATTTTTTATTGCTATAATAAAATTATAAGGCATTGCTTTGAATATCTTTTTACAATATTTTTGTCTTTAAATTTGAATTTAAAAATTAGGTCACAATTCTATAATAAATTTACAAGGCATTGCCTTAGATATTTTTTTATTTAATTTTTGTTAAAAAAATTACAACTTAGTCATTGGGCCCACTTAGCACACGGGCCCGACCCGTTTAGCCCGGGACCATGAGTTCGTGGGCCCGGTCCTGGGCTGGTTCCTACAAAAAGACCGTTTAGCCTAGGACCTCTAAGCCCGTTTATTTAAGGATCGGAATCGGCCCGGGACCACGACCCACGAGACCGGCCCACTTGCCATCCCTACCCATAACCATGAAATTAAATATCTTCACTGCCACCCTTCTCCATATTTATCTATCTTCCATATCCGATAAAAAAATTATAGTTACACCCTTCTTTCCATTTCTTTCTGTTCTCCCTCGCTTTCCATTGCCGCCGATAATACATGAACTGTCACTTTCCGATTTCAAACCAAAACTTAGTAGCCCAAATAGATTTAGTTTTAAATTTTTTATTTTAATTTCAGATCTAACACAAGAAAGTCAGGACCCAAAACTCCAAATTAGAAAAGATATTATGGCTGCCTAATTCGCCGTCAACTTCTCCGACCAACAAACCACCAAATTCAAGATACATTACATGTTTAAACTCTATTGTAGATTACTTCCAAGAGCAGCAATTAATTTATTATTGAAGTAAAACTCAAATCTTAGTTAAAGTTAAAAAATATAGGTGTTATGTCAGTCAAATATGAAACTTAATCTGATGTTGAAATAGAGATGAGATACTAAGAGGTTATTCTGTGATGTCCCAGCGGGATCATATTTGGTGGCAAGCCGGTGGAGTAATTGTGGGAAGTGTGAGTAAAATTTATGTGTAAAAAAAATTGAAAAGGGGGACATCGTATGAGGAAGAAGAAGAGAAGCGAGGGGGTGGGGTTTTGGGGGCCAAATAATTTAAGAAATAAAAAAACTAATTAAAATTTTGACACGTGGCACTTAAACAAGGATTGAATTTTTTGTTTTTAAGTGTTCACGCTCTTTATTTCTTTGGTTATGCACGAGTCTACCACGTAGTAAAAGTGGTGTGTTTTAGGCACACTCTGAAAATGTTGGGTGTGTAAGATGATTTTCGTCCATAAAAAATGTGTAACAAGAATTTGATCCATAATTCAGGGGTAAGTTATGTATTGTGCCTTAGCTTTATGATAATTTGTTAGAGTTCTAAAGTTTCGGATAAATGATTCAAATAATCTTTATGATATTCGAAAGTTAAATGTCATAAAGTATTGAAGTACACATACATATAAGTGAGCAGCATACACTCTCACACATAAAATAGATATGCTTCAAACTTAGTTTATCTTCTTATGATAATGAGAAAGGCATTAGACTACACATACTTCTTTTAGTGAGAGGCAATTTCTCTTTCTCTTTTTACGGGCTCTAAAACCACGGGAGCTGAAATAGGAAAAATGACATTGTATAGCCGCTGTAAAAATAATAGTCGAAAAAGTATATAAAATATACATTATATATATATAAACACACACATTATGTATGTTATATATAAAAATTATACATATTTTATACACTTTTTCAGCTATCAAATATAAATAATTTTTGGCGGGGACTAAAAATAATAATACCCCGCTAAAATATCAGGATTTGGCCCAAAAGAGCATGCCCCAAGATTTAAGAGGCTGGGCTACAATGGGAATGACAAGTGGGACAAAAGGGAGTGATCAAGAGATTTTTACATGGTTGCTTCCTTTTTAAAAACTATTCTCATAAATGATAGTAGACTTTGTTTATTCTAAAGACGCACATTTTTTTTTATTTTTTTAGCACTTTCACGTTGATAACTCCATTAACTAAGGGATCCCTCTACATTAATACACTTTTTACTACATTTCCTTTACCCTCACTCTTCCATAATTTTTATTCTCTTCCATAAATAACACTTGCCCAAATATATCAAAGATTCCGAAAGAAGAATATCTCAAAATAATTCCTTCTGTACAATGAGAATTTTAGTTTTTTTTTTTTTTTTTGAGTTTTAAACTTTTTTCTGTACAATTTTATTTTAACTCAAATATATCTTTAATATAAATCAAGTATATTATATTGTGATAATTTACAATGTAAATATTCCATCAGTATGTCATATATATTTTTTATATGTATTTATACCACATATATAACTTTTATATATATATATATATATATATATATATATATATATATATATATATATATATCATAATACATAATTATATTGATATTATTTAAAGTATATTACTAGCAAATACTTTGCATAAAATTTAATCTAAAATATTAACATGCCACTAATATGTATATAGAAAAACAATATGTCACATATATTATTTATATACGGATAATTTACACAAATATGCACGTTATATTAATGCAAAATATAAATGGTATGTTAATAATAGCTATCTAAATATAAATAAGTGTATAAATAACATATGCATATATACATGATTTTTCCTATAAAAAAAAATAATACATGATTTATAATATACCACAAAAATACATTATATTTTTTTCACAAAATATATGTATTTTATTTCATTAGAATATACAGATATATAATTTTGCTAGGATTAAGTTGAATAAAAAGGTCCATGTATGAAAAGGAAAAAAATTGTTATGGAATGGATCGATGATATATTATTAAATATAAAGACGTATATAAACAACATATGCATATATACATGAAATTTCCTAAAATAATACATGATTTATAATGTATATATACCACAAACATACATTATATTTTTTCATGAAATATATGTATTTTTTTTCATCAGAATATAAAGATGTATAATTTCGCTACATTACATTGTATATAAAGGTCCATGTATGGAAAGGAAAAAAATCTGTTATGGAATGGATTGATTTCCAACGAAAACATAAAACATGTTATGGAATGGAGAGAAGAAATAGAGAAAGATATTAAATTTTAGGATTGCCTTTTTAAGCAGCTTGATTCTTGCTGATTTGAATTGAATGGAATCTGCTATATAGATAAATATTTTAGTGTCATATTTGTTAATCATTAATTGATGCCAATCTTTTGTTTTATGTTTTTAATAGTATGAGAAAGTAGCCATACGCTTGTTGGAAGCCTAGTAATACGTGTTTTGAGCTTAAGCAATTGAAGTGAATCTACGATGGAAATTTGCACAAAGCGGCCGCGCTTTGCTTATAATATTTTTTGGTTATAACAGGATAGTATTAGTATTATATAAAATTAAGAGAAAACTAATCAAAGTGTCACTACATAAACAATTTTAATCAAAATTAGCCCAAAACAAAATATCTATCAAAAATAGTAGTCTATTTTGTTAAAACATAAAGGTAGTTCAAACTTTGGGAGACACTGGACTTGAGCAATATTGCAATGTTTTAATTCATTTAAGTTGAAATTCAGAGAATGAGGCACCTTAATTCGATTTAGAAATCACTATTAAAAGTTAGTTTCTTTGATTGGGTCTAAAGATTAAACTGAAAACTCCATGGACGGCCATTGAAGCTTGCTTAAGCTTGAATTCACAAATTTGAATTTTTGAATAAAATTTATTTTGAGTGCGTATTGTTGAAATAGATTGAATATATCTTAAGGAGTTTGAATCTCGGTTTTGGGATAATTTGGTGGAGTTTTGAGGTGGTTTGAATTTAAAATTCGAAGTAAAAAAAGAACATGGAAAAAAATGATACGTGTATCACACTGTGTATCATACATGTATCACATATGTATCATATGTGTATCAAATATGTATCACATGTATATCAATGTATACATATGTGTGAGATACATATACACGTTTGATACATGTGTCGCAGAAAAAAAAAATTAACTCGATTTTAACTATGAATTTTGATACCAAACCAGTCCAAATAATCTCCAATCTTACTCAAATTTTATATATTGCGAATGCCAACTATACCCATTAAAAAAATCCTTTTTTCCTAATTTTTTTAATATTGTATATCATTGATAATAAATTTTGACTCCAAACTAATCTAACTCACTTGCAAACTTCGTCAAAATTTATATATTGCCGTACTATGTGTTTTCAATGAATCACAACATTATCTATTGAAAAAAAAATTGCCTATATTTTTTCAATGTTATATATTATTGGTAACTTTTTTGACTATTTTTGATAACATGACTAAAATGGCTAGTTGTTGGTAAATGGTGTTTTTACTATCCCGTAAGATTCCCTAAAATTAACCGTCATTACAAAACATCAAAGGTGCCACTTAGGGACAAAGGTTTCCAAGAGTAGCCAACTTGTTACATACAGTAGCCCTAATATTTTTAACAGGGTACGTTCCTATCTTATCGAATAAAACATGTAACTTAACAAATAATGGCGGAACTGCATAGAGGTGTGCAACTTTATTTCCGTCACTAAAATTATACTTGATTAACGTGATCCCCAACTTCTACATCACTAACCTACAATAATAGACAATAGAGTGATACATATGTTGAGGTCTATTGTCACGATTCCAATTTTTCTCCTTAGGATGTCGTGATGACACCTAGTATCTAAAATTAGGTAAATCTAACATACATGCAAAATATAACTCAAATAATGATAAACCTCTCAAATAACTCAATAACTATCATAAAAGAAACTCCGCAACTCAACATAAACAAACTCCCGAAAATTCGGTGATATCAAATCACAAGCTCTATAAGGAAGTGATGAACATCCCTATACACAGTATCTATAAAAAAAAAAAGTGAAGTAGAACTAGATAGAGAGTGACTTCGAGAAGCGGGCTTGAGGTTGACTTAACTTTTTGAGTTGACTTTTTATTTCTCTTTAAAGATCATAACTTTATTGTTCGGAATAGTTCCCTATAGTTTATATTTATGGTATGAAATTGTTTCAGCTAGATTTGAGTCGTTCAGAGTTGGATAATCTAGGGAAAAGCTTACTAATGGATTGAGTAGCGTATTTTGAGGTAAGTGTCTTGCCTAACTTTGTGTGGGGGAATTACCCCTTAGGATTGGTGTTGTTTTGTGTTAATTGTGATATGTGAAAGTCGTGTACGCAAGGTGATGAGTGTGTACACGGGCTAAATATGGTAATTGACGGGTTTTAGCTATGTAGATTCCTTTCATGCCTTTAATTGAGTTGCCATAATATGTTATATTCATCATCGTTAGTCTATATTCACATGTTTTACTTATCTTAACCCTTACTTGTTAATTGTCTTTACTTGTTCAGTTGAAGTTGTTGTTTTATCTATTTCGTATTCATTATCTAACCGTTGAGTTCCTTACTTGAAATTGTTATTCTTGGAATATCTTATTGTTGAAATTGGTATCGAGTTATGAAGGTCGTGATTCACATTGAGGCAGAGTTGTATAAAGTTCTGAAATACCATTCTTGTTGAGTTATTCACTTTCGAATGTTATTGTTGAGACTTTTGTGCATATCATGGTTGAGCTATGGGCTATTTATTATTTATTGTTGATTTATTTGGCAAGTTGTGATATTGGGCACTTGAGGTGCGATTTGTGATACGTTATGATATTGATACGTATGCGGTAGTATAAGGTCTGGGTGTTGAAACGCATGCGGTGAGATAAGGTAGGCTTGATACGCGTGGCTAGTAGGAGAACTACTAGAAGCCATACGGTGTGATAAGGTGGGCTAAAACGCGGGATGCTATTTCGAAAAAAAATAATTTTCAAAACTAAATGTAAAGGCTCTCAC
Organism: Nicotiana tomentosiformis; assembly: GCF_000390325.3. Taxonomy (NCBI): domain Eukaryota; kingdom Viridiplantae; phylum Streptophyta; class Magnoliopsida; order Solanales; family Solanaceae; genus Nicotiana; species Nicotiana tomentosiformis. The sequence goes on from NC_090817.1 coordinate 130,301,434, forward strand.
AGTGATATAAGGAAAGATTGTGATATATTTTTTTGTGATTCAGACTACGAGGCGGTACCTTGGTAATGACTCTTGTTGACATTTTCTCATTCTTTGTACTTGTCTTTGATTGTTGTTTCCTTAGCATATTATTATTTGTCTTTCTCCATGTTGTACTATTTTCTTAGCTCTGTGTATTAATTCTTGTTACGCTATTCGTTGTTTCAATTTCATTATTGTTTTTATCACATTGTCTACAATTGTTCAGTCTTTTATTTATTTTCAGTAGGGCCCTGACCTGACCTCGTCACTACTATACCGAGGTTAGGCTTGGCACTTATTGGATACTGTTATAGTGCACTCATGCTACTCTTCTGCACATCTTTTTATGCAGACCCATATACTTCTTACCAGCCCAGGCACTAGTTGGGATTCTATTGTGGAGACTTTAAGGTATACCTGCCGGCGTCTACAGGTTTTAGCGTCCCCTTCTCTCTAGATCTCTTATTTCATTATCCTTTATATATATAGACACGGTATATAGGATTATCCAATATTCATACTTAGAACTTGTGACTTGTATTTTCACCAGCTCTCGGAATTTGTATATGTTAAGTTGAAGCATTATTTTATATATAGGTGTTGAGTTTGAGGATTATATTTATTATTATTTCAATTATTCTGCATATTGTTAGGCTTACCTAGTCTTAGAGACTAGGTGTCATCTCTACGGAGAGAAATTGGGGTCGTGACAAGTTGGTATCTAAGCTCTAGGTTCATAGGTATTACGAGTCACAAGCAGGTTTAGTAGAGTCTCGCGGATCAGGACAGAGACGTCTGTACTTATCTTCGAGGGGATATGGAAATGTTAGGAAAAGCTTCACTTCTTTGATTCCTTATTGTGCAAATTTGGTGACTTCGAATTCTAAATCTCTGTCTTTCTATTCTTTCACATATGGTGAGGACATGCACAGCTGGATCTGACAATCAGACACCCGAGCCCCCTGCTAGAGCCGCGAGAGGCCGGGGCTGGCGTAGAGGCCGAGGACGGGCACGTGGTGTAGCCAGAGCACCTGCCAGAGCTGCTACAGAGGAGCCACCGGTAGCTCAATTGAGGGGCAGGCACCTGATGTGCCTGTTGCTACCCCCGCACTTCAGGAGACTCTTGCCTAAATCTTGAGCATGTTTGGTGCTCTAGCTCAAGAAAGGATGATCCCACTTGCACTAGCCACATCCCAGGCAGAGGGAAGAGCACATACTCCCGCACCCCAGAGCAGTCGGTCCATGTTGACCAGGTCCTAGATATCATACTAGTGCAGCCAGTAGTCCCAGCTCAGCCTGAGGTTAGGGCAACAACATCTGAGGAGGATCAGCTCAGGCTTGAGAGGTACAAGAATTTCCATCCTCCTACTTTCAGTAGCCTAGCTATAGAGGACGCACAAGGCTTTCTAGAGAAGTGCCACTGTATTCTCCGTACCATGGGTATAGTGGAGATTAGTGGGGTGACTTTCACTACTTTCCAGCTATCGGGACGAGCATACCAGTGGTGGCGGGCTTATGAGGAGGGTAGCCCTGCCGAGGCAGCTTCACTCACCTGGGCTCAGTTTTTAGAGATGTTCCTGAGAGAGTTTGTTCCCAGAGCCACTTTTGTGTTAGCCTTACCAATGATGGATCAGAGTTCAACTGAGTTTAGGAAAATCCCGGTTAGGCGGGGAAGACCTCAGTGCTGAGTCTAGGCAAATCCCATGCGGTGGGGAAAACCTCAACGAGAGCGCTGAGTCCATAAGAGGGAGTGCATGTAACACCCCCAGACTTTAGACAGAGTCCCACATCGGCAAAATACAAGAGGGATGCTGGGTATATAAGTTAACAAGTCTTAGACTCTAGTGACACATTTTAAACTCGTGAGTGCCTAAGCCTAGATCGGGCAATATCACTAGCGAGTTGGGCTGTTACAAATGGTATCAGAGCAGCTGGCTCAGTTCTATATTCACGAGATTTTCAGGCATCATGGCGTGCTGGTATCTATTATCTCTAACCAGGGTACGCAACTCACATCGCGGTTCTGGAGGGCCGTACAACATGATTTGGGTACGCGGGTGGAGTTGAGTACATCATTTCACCCTCAGACGGACGGACAGTCTGAGCGCACTATTCAGATATTAGAGGATATGCTTCATGCGTGTGTGATAGAGTTCGGGGGTTCTTGGGATTAGTTTTTGCCGCTCGCGGAGTTTGCCTCTAACAACAGTTACCACTCGTGCATTCAGATGGCTCCGTATGAGGCTTTGTATGGGAGACGATATCAGTCTCATGTGGGTTGGTTTGAGCCGAGTGAGCCCTGACTATTGGGTACATACTTGGTTCTGGAAGCTTTGGAAATGGTTAAATTGATTCAAGATCGGCTTCGCACAGCCTAATCCAGACAGAAGAGTTATGCAGATTGGAAGGTTCGTGACGTTGAATTCATGGTTAGGGAGCGGGTCTTGCTCCGAATTTTGCCCATGAAAGGTGTTATGAGGTTCGGGAAGAAGGGCAAGTTGAGCCCTGGGTATATCGACCCTTTGAGATTCTTGAGAGGATTGGAGAGGTGGCTTACAGACATGCACTACTACCCAGTCAAGCTGCAGTTCATCCAGTATTTCATGTTTCTATGCTCCGAAAGTATCACGGCGATCAGTCTCATGTATTGAATTTCAGCTAAGTCCAGTTGGACAAGGATTTGTCTTATGTTGAGGAGCCGGTGGCCATTTTGAACAGGCAGGTTCGAAAGTTGAGGTCGAAGAACATTGCTTCAGTGAATGTTCAGTGGAGGGGTCAACCAGTCGATGAGGCGACTTGGGAGACCAAGAATAATATGCGTAGCCATTATCCTCATATTTTTACCACTTCAGGTATGTCTCTATAATCGTTCGAGGACGAACGTTTGTTTTAACAGTAGGAGGATGTAACAACCCGGCCGGTAATTTCGAGTATTTTAGCCCTGATCCCCTAATTTATGCTCCCTATATGTTATGTTGTGGTTATGTAATTTGCTAGGATGTTTGATTTTGAGTTCGGGTGAGTTTCAGAGTGAAATGGAACACATAGTTCCTAAGTTGGAGGCTTAAGTTGAAAGAGTTGACCGTAGTTTGACTTTTATGTAGATGACTCTGGAATGGAATTTTGACAGTTCCAATAGGTCCTTATGGCGATTTTGGACTTAGGAGCGTGTCCGGATGTTGATTTGGAGGTCCGTAGGTCGTTTTGGCTTGAATTGGCGAAAGTTAGAAAGTTGAAGGTTTGGAAGGTTGAGAAGTTTGATCGGGAGTTGACTTTATTGATTTCGGGTCGGATTCTGATTCCGGAAGTTGGAATAGGTCTTTCATGTCATTTATGACTTGTTTACTAAATTTGAGGTCAATTGGAGTTGTTTTGGTGTGATTCGGCTTTAGTTTTGTAAGTCGGATGTTCATAGTTTCAATAGGCTTGAATTGGGTTGCGATTCGTAGAATCGATGTTGTTTGATGTGATTTTTGGCCTCGAGTAGGTCCGTTATGTGTTTTGGAACTTGTTGGTATATTCGGACGGGGTCCTCGGGACCTCGGGTGTGATTCAGATTAAATCCAGAATAATTTTGGACTTGATGGATTGCTAAACCTGCTGCTATTCTGGTGTCATCGCACCTGTGGAGGGTTTGGACACAGGTGCGTGAGGATGATCGCAGAAGCGGCCTTGAGTGAGCGTTGCTGGGATCGCAGGTGCGAGGTGATTTCCGCACCTATGAGTCCGCATGTACGGAGGAGCTGGTTGTAGATGTGGACTAGGCCAGCTTGGTCTATTATCACATAAGCAGAAATCATCCGCAAGAGCGGGTGCGCAGAAGCGCCCATATGTCCGCAGGAGCGGAAGTCTAGATGCGTGTTTTGTCCGCAGAAGCAGAGAGTGCTGGACCTTAGTGAGGACCGCATTTGTGATAGAAATTCAGAAGGTGCGGAGCCGCAGATGCGGCTGTGGGTTTGCAGATGCGAAATCGCTGGGTAGAAAAGGGCTTAGATCGAGGGTTTCATCTCATTTTTATTTTTGGACCTAGAGAGCTCGATTTGTGGTGATTTTTCGAGGGTTTTCAAGAAAATCATCGGGGTAAGTGATTCTAACCCTGTTTTGGCTATATTACATGAATCCATTATTATTTTCATCATTTAATTAGTGATTTGAGTTGGAAATTTGGGGGGAAATTGTGAAAACTTCATAGACGAAATTTTGGGAATTTGAAAGGCGATTTCAAGTCGGATTTGAGTAATTCTCATGTGGTTAGACTCATTATCGAATAGGTGTTCAGATTTTATAATTTTTGTCGGGTTTCGAGACGCGAGACCGAGGTTAACTGTTTGAGTTGACTTTTTATTTCTCTTTAAATATCGTAACTTTATTATTCGGAATAGTTTCATATAGTTTATATTTATGGTATGAAGTTGTTTTAGCTAGATTCGAGCCGTTCGGAGTTAGATAATCGAGGGAAAGGCTTACTAGTGGATTGAGTAGCGTGTTTTGAGGTAAATATCTTGCTTAACTTTATGTGGGGGAATTACCCCTTAGGATTGGTGTTGTTTTGTGTTAATTGTGATATGTGGAAGCCATGTACGCAAGGTGACGAGTGTGTACACGGGCTAAATATGGTAATTGACCGGTTTTAGCTATGTAGATTCCTTTCATGCCTTTAGTTGAGTTACCATAATATGTTATATTCATCATCGTTAGTCTATCTTCACATGCTTTACTTATCTTATCCCTTACTTGTTAATTGTCTTTACATGTTTAGTTAAAGTTATTGGTTTATCTATTCCGTATTTATTATTTAACCGTTGAGTTCCTTACTTGAAGTTGTTATTCTTCCTTACTTGAAGTTGTTATTCTTCGAATTATCTTATTGTTGAAATTGGTATCAAGTTATGAAGGTCGTGATTCACATTGAGGCAAAGTTGTAAAGTTGTGAAATGCCATTCTGGTTGAGTTGTTCACTTTCGGTCTTTATTGTTGAGACTTTTGTGCATATCGTGGATGAGTCAGGGCTATTTATTGTGAAAACACTATTATTATTGATTTCTTTGGCAAGTTGTGTTATTGGGCACTTGAGGTGCAATTTGTGATACGTTATGATATTGATGCGCATGCGGTGAGATAAGGTGGACGTGATACGCGTGGCTAGTAGAGCAACTACTAGAAGTCATGTGGTGTGATAAGGTGGGATAAAACGTGGGATGCTATTTCGGAAAAAAAAAATTTCAAAACTAAATGCAAAGGCTCTCGCGGTGATATAAGGAAAGATTGTGATTTATTTTTTTGTGATTGAGACTACGAGGCGGTACTTCGGTAGTGACTCTTGTTGACATTTCCTCATTCTTTGTACTTGTCTTTGATTGGTATTTCCTTAGCATATTATTATTTGTCTTTCTCTGTGTTATACTATTTGCTTATCTCTGTGTATTAAATCTTGTTACGCTATTCGTTGTTTCAATTTTATTATTGTTTTTATCACATTGTCTACAATTGTTGAGTCTTTTATTTATTTTCAATAGGGCCCTGGCCTGACTTACCGAGGTTAGGGTTGGTACTTACTGGGTATCGTTGTGGTGTACTCATACTAATCTTCTGCATATTTTTTTGTACAAATCCAGGTACTTCTTACTAGCCCAGGCACTAGTCGGGATTCTACTGCGGAGACTTCAAAGTATACTTGCCGGCGTCTGCAGGCCTCAGAGCCCCCTTCTTTCTAGATCTCTTATTTCATTATCCTTTATATATATAGACACGATATATAGGATTACCCAGTATTTATACTTAGAACTTGTGACTTGTCACTACTAAAAAAAGTCTTTTAGCGGCAATTAATATGCTCTTTAGCGGCAATAAGATTTGCCGCTAAAAATATTTACCGGCAATTAATTTTTGGCCAATGTAGCCAGTGTCACTAAAGACTTTAGCGGCCATTGGACGAAATGCTGATAAAGATCCCTTTTATTGCCGCTAAAAGTACTTAGTTTTAGCGGTAATTATTTACCGACAATTAAAATGGCCACTAAAAATCCCCTAAGATATCCAATATTATACATTTTATGACTTTTGTTATTGCCGATAAAGACCCATTCATTTGACGGTAAAAAGAGCCCTTTTAGCGGCAAATGTTAGGGGCACTAAAACTATATATGAGCTAGCTTTTGTTCATATATTTAAAGGCTTTTGTTATGGCCGGTAAGAATCCATCAAATTGCCAGTAAAAGAGGACTTCTTAATGAACTTTCTTATTGCTAGTAAGCATTAAGAAAGGTTCTTTTCATAACATGTAATGCACATTATCCATATTGAAATTTAATTATAATAAGAATAAGATTCAATCTCATAAAACTTATTACACTTAATTAAATACACAACAAAATCTACTATTTCATAATTTTAAAGTGTCTACAACATAACCAAAAAGGTAACATATTTGAATTAAATAACTAGCGTAATTTGGCACCTAATAACTGGCATTATCAAATAGCTATAATACTATATATAAATGGTGCCATGAAAGTTTCTCCAACTCTAGATCATGATGCAATTTTCCACATGCCAGATATCTGAACAACTACTTAATCTCTAGCAAACGTTCAAAGAATAGTTGTTTGCCTTCTCATGCCATATACTACCTCACCACTAGTCTACTGGGCTATATGCCTTGTATACTGCACTACCTTTATAGGAAATAAATCAAAGCACAAAATTAGTATTTGTTTTGTTGTAGTGGTAAGCTATGACTAGTGTGATAATTGCACAATTATTTTAAAACTGATAATCATAAAATAGACTTAAGCACTCCCAGGGAAACTTCTGAAATTTAGCAACAAAGCATGCACTGACGAATTTGGTAAGTGCTAACTGTCAAAGCATTGTGTTCCTCATTCAGTTATATGTTTTGCGTGCAGACTTTGAAACCAACACAACACACACAAATAAAGAACCTCAAAACAAATTTTAATTAACAACAGAAGGTCCATCTTTGAGGATCTCAACAATCTATACTATGTGACAACTAGCAATTTTAAGTTAATTTTTCACAAAACTGCTTACTTTTGTGCTCTAAACTAACAAGACCACATGCTCAGGCTGCCACTCATTCGCAACTATGTGAAATGGTAAGAATTTAATCTGAATCGGGACCAAGCTAAAAATATAATAAATTTTTATTTTTAGTTGTCCGGTCAATACAATAGGTGGCATTACTTGATTCTTTTTATATTTTATAAATTTACTTATATTCGGTCACTAGAATGAAATGGTTGATGTCTGTTTGGTATATAAATGTTTGATGCCTGTTGATAAACAAATACTGATAATTTTTTTTTATGAAGTAATATAAACAAATATTGATAATTTCTGTATAACTTTTTCTTATTTGACTTTCTAAAATCTTTTATTTCAGAAGACATTACCATATTAGATCAGTACAAATACAAACAAGTTTTGTTTTTTCTTTTTGGACAGTTAAAGAGTAATCCTAGCAATTCCTACTTAAAAGTTAATAAGGGAGTGCTGAGATGATACTTATTGTATACAACTTGTTCAAGAATGCATAGAAATGACCTCCTACCATTTTAATATAAATTAATCTGAATTTCAAGGCTTAGTAAGATGTCATTAGAACCATAAACACTAAACAAATATATAAAAAAAATTAGAAGCAGAGTAAAGCCCTCAAATACCTTGATGGTTTTTTCCTTTACCACTTGAATGAGGTTCAGAGGTATCCATGCCTCCAACTTTGAGTTTCTCACAGTCCTCTATCATATATATGTCCATTCCCTTTCTACTTCCCGCTTTGGTACTTGATAACTAGAATCAGAAGATAGATTCCAATAATGAGTGACTCTGAAGAATATACATGTACGAATATATTGGACAAAAATAGCTATTTATAATTAATTACCCAAATGTTTGTTCACATCACTGGGGGAATATTGGACAAACTCAATTCTGCATATGCTATTGATCGATCTCGAGAAGGATGAAAAAGATGAACAAAAAAATAAAAACAAGGCAGAAATAAAATGTGAATGAAAGTGGATCAAGAAAAGAAAAGGAAAAATAAGCAACTCATATTGTATTCACCAACATATTACATCATAGCTCCAATCATATTAAAGAATTTAGAAGTTTTAGAATTGGTTAACATCGCTATCCTAACAGACGAGCAACATGACTAAAACCAAGGAGTTAACTACTACATGTTTCTCTTATTATACCATGGATATTATAGCGATAGCAAGTTGAAGAACATAAATAAGCAATATAAATTTAAATAGAAAAAAAGAAAAGGAATCTTTACTTTGAAATTGCATTTATGCCGTTTATGTAGCTTGTTCATGGTAGCGATTTGCATCGAGAATGTCACGACCCAAATTCCATTAGAGGTCGTGATGGCGCCTAACACCACTTTCAGGCCAACCAACAATAATTGATTAACTTAATTACTCATTTCACTATTTTTGAAATCATAATTTTCTTCAATTAAATAGTAAGAGATAGACTTTACAAAGTAAATGATAGTATTTTCACAACTACAATACTGAACAGCCCATAATCACCCCCAAAACCCGGTGTCACAAGTACATGAGCATCAACCAGGAAATATATTAGAAATACAACATCTGTTTGAAAGTATAATTAGACAGGAGAGGGTAGATAACTCTGATGGAGACTCTGTGTGCTGCGAATTCGCAACATGGGATGCAGCTCACCTAAGTCCCCAAAATAGCCGCGCCTCTGCGCCCACAAGTCTGCTAGACATATACGCGTCTGCACAAAAATGTGCAGCAAGTGTAGTATGAGTACGTAAATCAATACGTACCCAGTAAGTATCTTGTCTAACCTCGAAGAAGTAGTGACGAGGGGTCGACTCCGATACTTACTATGGTCTAACAATAAATAACGATATTATACTTAAGCATGGATTATATGAAATAGTTGTAAACTCAATAACAAGAAGTGAGTGGACAATTCTTTTATTAATAGGAATTTTTTTCAAATTTATTATCGTCATTTAACAATTTATATCTCAATCCAAAGAAGTAATATCAATTATAATTGGTTCCAAAGATTTATCATGCACAAATTATGCCGAGGTCGTACGACCTGATCCAACATAATATTTAAACTGGGCACTGCCGAGGGTCGAACGACACGAACCATAGATGCATCTGCTACCGAGGCATTCGGCCCGCTCCACAAATAGAAAATATTTTAAGGAAAACACAAATTCTCAATAACAGTCAAGTGTTTCATTCACAATTTCAAGTAAGTGAAATTTAATTCTTTTATCAGGTTTCAAGAGAATTAAGCAATTAAGTTAACAAGTAGGGTACAAACATTGTAAGTATAGCATGATATGAGTCCTAGACTACCCGGACAATAGCATAATTAGTAGCTACGTACGGACTCTCGTCACCTCGTGCGTACGTAGCCCCCACAAATAGAATCACCTTTTAATTCAATTCACCTATGGTTAATTCCCTCTTACAAGGTTAGAAAAGAGACTTATGTAGCCTCAAAGCCTACTTTCCGGTCCAAGATTATGCTCAAACCCTCAATTTGGTGCCGAACAATCCAAAACTAATCAAATAGTATATAAACTAATCAATACATGTTCAAAAGTTCATATTCCAACTATTAAAGTGATTACCCAACCCTAAAAAGGAAATAGGTTCACATAAATTGAAACGGATGGAGTATATGATTCTTTTTACTACATTCCATAACCAATTTCGTGGCCAAATCCCATTTTTATCCAAAACCTAGGTTTTCATCTAAACCCCTTGATTTTACATAATTTTTACATGTTAATCTACCAATAATCTATGTATTTAACTCATGTTGTATAGAAATTACTTACCTCAAAGTGCTAGGTGAAAACCCCCCTTCCAAGAGCTCCAAAATCGCCCAAAAGATGAAAGAAAATGAGCTAAATGGCCTAAGTCCCGCATTTAATAGAGCTGTGCACAGATCTCACATGTCGCATTTGCAACACCTGGTTCACAAATGCGAAGGTCGCAAATGCGACAAACTCATCGCAAATGCGAACCTGGGCTCCCACTGCCAAGGTCGCAAATGCGACCAAGGGGTCGCAAATGAGAACACTACCAAGGTCGCAAATGCGACGAAAGTGTCGCAAATGCGACCAAAGTGTCGCAAATGCGAACATTGCCCAGCACAGGCTTCTTCGAAATTGCGAAGCCTTCCTCGCAAATGCGAGGTTCTCAAATGCGAACACATTCTCGCATTTGCGAGACCCGCAACAGCTGCCAAGAAACATCAGAAAAACTGAAGTTTTTCTCATCCTCCCGAATGTCTGAAACTTACCCGAGCCCTCGGGGCTCCACACCAAACACCCACACAAGTCTAATAACACCATACAAACTCGCTCGAGCGATCGAAACACTGAAATAACATCAAAACCACGAATCGGACGCCAAAACACATGGATTAACTCATGAACTCAAAAACTTCTAAAAATACTTACGCGCGTCCGATTCCTATCAAATCAATTCGAAATGATGCCAATTTTGCGTGCAAGTCTTAAATGATATTACAGACCTACTCCAACTTCCGGAACCAGAATCCGAACCCGACATCAAAAAGTCCACCCTCGGTCAACCTCTCCAAAAACTTCAAATTTTTATTTTTCGCCAAATGACCCCGAAACGACCTACGGGCTTCCAAATACACTTCCGGACGCGCCCCTAAGTCCAGAATCATTATACGGAGCTATTTCCAGGATCGAAATCCCAAATGGATATCGATAACATTGAAATGCACTTCAACCCAAATTTATGAAATCCTTTCAAAATGCCAACTTTCCACAATAGGCGCCAAAACGCACCTGGGTCATCCAAAACCCGATCCGGATATACGCCCAAGTCCAAAATCATCATACGAACCTGTTGGAACCTTCAAATCCAGATTCCGAGGTCGTTTACTCGAAATCACACCTTAGTAAATTCTTCCAACTTAAAGCTTCCGAAATGAAAATTTTCTTTCTAAATCAACTCTGAACTTCCCGAAATTCAATTCCGACCACACGTACAAGTCATAATACTTGAAATGAAGATACTCATGGACTCAAACTGCCGAACGACGCGCTAGGGTTCAAAACGACCGGTCGGGTCGTTACATTCTCTCCCACTTAAACATACGTTCGTCCTCGAACGTGCTAAGAACTGTTCTGGAGTTGTCTGAAATCACCGTTTAACACCTCGTACACCTACCTCTGCTACCACAACTCAGTTGAGCACATTAGCTCGATCCAATCTGAAGAGCTTCCCCTTTATTTAGTCAAGTCTTAGAGTCAAATTCCAACATCCAAAATTCTCCACCAGGCCTGTTTCCAACATACGAACACCGTATCAATCACTACACACTGCACCAAACATGATTGTATACCCTTACTGAATTCTTACCATGCACCGCGTAACTTATTTTCCCGAGGCAATCTTTCTAAATAAAAACAACTAAAATTTCCATGAACCCGAAGCCCGTAGTGTACCTCATGACCAATTAAGCCTTGCTTTAACTCTCGCAATACAGCCACGACAGAGAAGATGTGTAGAACTCATAATCACCTGTCGAATCACAATTTATGGAGTCTCTCCTCCCGACAAGAATCATTACCTTATTCTAGACTGAATAACAATATTTACTCTTTAATATGACTTATATAAATCTGATCGCACTGATCTCAGGTCCAATAATCGCGTTTCACCCAGTACAAACTGCTCAGGCAATAAGCCACCTCAGATACTGCAAAAGCCTCATATGATGCCACATTGTGCTAACAAGCTACAAACTCGAATGTGATACATAAGAAAAACGAACTCTGGAATGAACTACTCAACCCACATAACTAATTTAATAACCGAAAAGATGTTATGAACCTTCCTCAGAAATGAGACACAAAACATACAAGAATAGCTATAGAAAACTGTACTCAACGTCACACTGTTGCGGCGTGCAACCCGATCCACACATGATACCGTTGCGACGTGCAACCTGATCCAACCATGATACCTGTGGCGGCGTGCCACCCAATCCAAACAACATACCTGTGGCAGCGTGCCACCCGATCTACACATAATAATCTAAAGAAAACACACATCGATCCATAACTGTTATACTCACGAAATGCCTGAGTATCAACCATAGACACGCCAAGTGCATAATACAAATCCTGGGGTATAAAACTCAAGCACAACTAAGGTACGATATATGATCTGCATCTCGAGAGCCATCCTGCTCACATAACACCACCGCTACGCGGGACCTCAACACATTGTACAAATAATCAAGTCGTCTCTCAACCCACATGGCACAATAGAGTATTACATGAAATAGCTGGCGATGAAATTAACATCCCAAGCCTGAATACTCTTCCATAAGGAATGTTATGCTGAATGAACACACCCAGGCTGGTGTAGAGTACACATCCACATTTGGACCCATCAACGGACCTCGAACCGATTCTGATCATACCATGCTTGGGCAAATAACCTCTCAAGGAAGCACAATGACCCTTTTCCCATGACACGCAAGAACAACCGTCGAATCCGCAACAAACTTCCACAATTCACAACCAACTGAATAGAGCGCCTTTTTCAGGCCTAAACCCTCACATTAGCGATAGTACGAAAATCTCATGTACTTGGTTTCAATCTTTAATCAATCAAGTGACTACATGTCACACTTATACAATCTTCATGTGGGATACGCTTCCACGACCCTCCACGCCAGGTAACAAGTCTGCACCTCCATACCGCCGGCCACATTAATGTTGTAAAGCAAATCAAGAATCCGCAAATTAGTACACAAAACCTCTTACACAGGACACCGATCTCAGGTGACGCTAAAGACAATACCAACTGATTCTAACCATATGAATTCTTTCCTGCTCGTCCGAGCTCGTGACATTCTTGTCAACACCGAACCGCAACCTTGATCCTCAGCTTCCGATTTTCATGCCGCTCACTGCATCTAACATGACAATACGTGAGAGTATAAGAAGTCCATAATAACCCCTGATCCACTAATAGAATAAACACTCTGTCATATAGCAACCTTTCACTTAACTAATTTCAGGAGAACCATTGCAACACGTGACCGAATTCTCATAACCGCAGAAAATACAACCCCAAGTAGTGGTCTAAACCACCATGACCCTTCCGGGATCTATCTATACATAACAGGCCATAATTATTCGAGTGCCTCCAAGTAAAATCAGTTACGGTGGCTATCAAGCTTCGCACATACCTCCATAACCACCTGTAAAGCTTAACACGTTGAAGGAACTGATCATTGCAACATCATGTCGATTCAACCATTGCTAACTGATCCGACTTCTTCTAATTTACTCCGGACTTGCCTTAGGAATAATAATAGCTTCATTCAAAACACGATGAACCCAATTCGCACTCATCCAGAAGGACCCTATTTCACGAGACCACGTTGTCTCAAAACCCACAAACCATCTCATACCCTCCATGTGCGCACATTCGTATCTTCAACTGGTACACCCATTTTGATATTTTCTTTATGAATCCGAAGTTATTTTCTCCCATTCCTCCAGTGCTACACCGCAGACCGATGATAACATAGAACACTCCAAGCCCCTTTTCGTAATCCGCTGCAATGCTCGATACTTAACCATACTACGGACTCGAAATCCTTAGGCACCGCACTTTAAATTTTTTGAATCCATTAGGACCGTTGTTGAAAGTCACCCACTCTGACTTGTTTCCAAATATGATCAAACTCCAAGGCTCTGCTAGCACATGAACGCCCTCTCAAAGAAGCACCCGATTGAATCACCTTTCTCGTACATCACATTTACACGAAGCATAAATCTTGGGTCTTCTCAAAGCCTGCACATAAATCGATAAGGCCAATTATAGCACACATTCCTCAAATCCTTTGCTCAAATCACCACTGATGTTCTCTTTCCTTAGTCGTAATAAACCACCAATATGCCGATAACCAGAAACCTCACAAGTAGACAACCATGCAACCCAATCGTAGGTTGTGAGGCTCTCCTACTTAGCTTGAAGCTACCATTACATAACCCTGGAATCTACCAAGATTCCTTCTTCCTCACTGACATGACCTCGAGCAATCGACCCGCCAAATTCCTCGAAATCTTCCTGTTAACCATTTCATGAACGCTCTGAATCCCTAGCCATATTCACGTGTTCGACCTCTTACCGGGTAGCCAATAGAATTCTTCGTAGAAGCTTCGTCAACACCATGCAACCGTTAACCTGCTAACCGAAAATAACCCACTTATGGAAATTCCATGCCGGCATCTTCCAACAACGCTGCACCGAGTACAATTACCATGAAACCAATAAACCATCCTGAGCCCGTGCTCATTCACCAGTTGTACAAGTCCGTTCACTCCTCATGGACATCAACTAAAGGTGCGACAATACATTCCAATCCAAAGTCATGTTGTATCCTTCTTCATATCAAGTAACTCCGTTCCGTCGTATCCAACCTTTCTGCGTATAGCAGCCAATATTCTAAATTAAGTTCGTAGACTTAGTCACTGTCCACCATGAGTTCCAAATCACTCTAAACTCTCATCAACGCATGTAGCTATACTACCACAGAACCCATATGCTACCGGACCACTCTCCCACTTTGGTCAGACCCTCTTCTTTAAGAAACTACTCGACTTTTGTTTTCTTACACTTGGCCTTCTAGAAGTTTAACCACCGCAAGACACCTCCCACATGTCCTTCCTCATCCTTCGCTGCCCAGTTGTTGCCTTAAATCAAAATACATCTCTGTAGCACTTGAATTAATAGATCGCTACTAACTTTAAACCTCACCTTTCTCGAGCCATCAACACTAGGAACGTCGATTCAATTCTGAACCACAGCACACCGCGATCTCTGACAGCCACTTCCCCGGCACCATTTCACCATACCCTGCCCCGAAGGCGAATTGAAGAAAACCATAACACCAACGAACTTAACACATTCAACAAGGATAACGTCACCACATTACTGATGAAAATTTTGTCATGCTCGAAAATACCACGTCTCGTTACTCCATCAACCCAACCCTGAACATTCATAGTCCGATTGTCTTTCCTCTGCCGGAAATAAAACGTTGAACCTATGAATCATGCACTGAGAAAAACCTCCTTTCAAGTCATTCACTGCCCCGACACATAGACAAGCATTTTACCATTACATCAATACTATGCGATAACAACTCATGAATCATCATAACAACCAGTGCCCAACTTCAAAACCATAGGAATTACTGATACTGAGCTAAAACGACAAGACAACCTTCCGCAAGGCGACGACCATAGCCCAAGCAATTACGCAGGGAGAAACATCTTGCATCACATATGTAGTACCATTAAAATTACTCGATTCCCAATTGATAACAAGCGCTTCACGTCGCATAAGATTGAGTAGGAAAAAAATAAAGGGACAAGTCTCAAAGGAATCAAATCGCATTATGAGGAATCAAGAAGGGAAGTGCTCCTATCAGCCATGTAGCCTCTCGAAAATAAGTACAGACGTCTCTGTACCGATCCGCAAGACTCTACTAGACTCGTTCATGACCCGGGAGACCTAAGTGAACCTAGTGCTCTGATACCAAGTTGTCACGACCCAAATTTCATTAAAGGTCGTGATGGCGCCTAACACCGCTGTCAGGCCAGCCAACAATAATTGATTAATTTACTTACTCATTTCAGTATTTTTGAAATCATAATTTCCTTCAATTAAATAGTAAGAGATAGACTTTACAAAGTAAATGATAGTATTTTCACAAGTCTGCTAGACATATATGCACCTGCACAAATATGTGCAGCAAATGTGGTATAAGTACGTAAATCAACGCGTACCCAGTAAGTATCTTGTCTAACCTCGAAGAAGTAGTGACGAGGGGTCGACTTCGACACTTACTATAGGCTAACAATAAATACCGATATTATACTTAAGTATGGATTGTATGAAAAAGCTGTAAACTCAATAACAAGAAGTGAGTGGACAATTCTTTTATTAATAGAAAAGTTTTCCAAATTTATTCTCGACATTAAACAATTTATATCTCAAGCCAAAGAAGCAATATCAATTATAATGCGCAAATTATGTCGAGGTCGTACGGCCCGATCCAACATAATATTTAAACTGTGCACTGCCGAGGGTCGAACGGTACGAACCGTAGATGCATCTATCTGCTACCGAGGCATTCGGCCCGCTCCACAAATAGAAAATATTTTAAGGAAAACACAAATTCTCAATAACAGTCAAGTGTTGCATTCACAACTTCAAGTGAAATTTAATTCTTTTATCAGGTTTCAAAAGACTTAAGCAATTAAGTTAACAAGTAGGATACAAACATTGTAAGTATAGCATGATATGGGTCCTAGACTACCCGGACAATAGCATAATTAGTAGCTACGTACGGACTCTCGTCACCTCGTGCGTACGTAGCCCCCACAAATAGAAGCACATTTTAATTCAATTCACCTATGAGGTTAATTCTCTCTTATAATGTTAGAAAAGAGACTTATCTCGCCTCAAAGCCTACTTTCCGGTCCAAGATTATGCTCAAACCCTCAATTTGGTGCCGAACAATCCAAAACTAATCAAATAGTATATAAACTAATCAATACATGTTCAGAAGTTCATATTCTAACTATTAAAGTGATTACCCAACCCTAAATGTAAGATTCCTAAAATTCACCCTCGAGCCCACCTCCCCCGGGACCACGTGCCCGGATTTCGAAAAGTTTTGAAAAAATTGTTATTCATAACCTCACGAACTAAAATACTCCCTCTGTTTCAATTTATGTGAACCCATTTGACTGGGCATGGAGTTTAAGAAAAGAGAGAAGACTTTTGAACTTGTGGTGTAAAATGAGGCACATATATTTTGTGTGGCTATAAATCGTTGCATAAAGGTAAATTGTTTCCAAATAAGGAGAGAGGTCATTCTTTTTGTCATGGACTAAAAAGGAAATAGGTTCACATAAATTAAAACGGATGGAGTATATGATTCTTTTTACTAAATTCCATAACCAATTTCGTGGCCAAATCCCATTTTTATCTAAAACCTAGGTTTTCATCTAAACCCCTTGATTTTAC
This sequence comes from Nicotiana tomentosiformis, assembly GCF_000390325.3. Classification (NCBI taxonomy): domain Eukaryota; kingdom Viridiplantae; phylum Streptophyta; class Magnoliopsida; order Solanales; family Solanaceae; genus Nicotiana; species Nicotiana tomentosiformis. Next base: position 130,318,587 of record NC_090817.1, read on the forward strand.
ATAATTTTTACATGTTAATCTACCAATAATCTATTTATTTAACTCATGTTGTATAGAAATTACTTACCTCAAAGTGCTAGGTGAAAACCCCCCTTCCAAGTCTTAAATGACATTACAGATCTACTCCAACTTCCGAATCCAGAATCCGAACCCGATATCAAAAAGTCCACCCTTGGTCAACCTCTCCAAAAACTTCAAATTTTTATTTTTCGCCAAATGACCCCGAAACGACTTACGAACCTCCAAATTCACTTCCGGATGCGCCCCTAAGTCCAGAATTACCATACAGAGCTATTTCCAGGCTCGAAAATCCCAAACGAACATCGATAACATTGAAATGCACTTCAACCCAAATTTATGAAATCCTTCCAAAATGCCAACTTTCCACAATAGGCGTTGAAACCCTCCCGAGTCATCCAAAACCTGATCCGGACATACGCCCGAGTCCAAAATTATCATACGAACCTGTTGGAACCTTCAAATCCCGATTCCGAGGTCCTTTACTCGAAATCACACCTTAGTAAATTATTCCAACTAAAAGCTCCCGAAATGAGAATTTTCTTTCTCAATCAACTCTGAACTTCCCGAAACACTACTAGAAATCCGGTAAAAACCGACCAAAAATACCGACCAATGTTGGTCGGTAATGGCCAAAAACCGACCAAAACGCAACCATTTACGTGTGGACGGTATTTTTGTGGTCGGAAAGGAATACCGACCAAAGTTGGTCGGAAATTACCGACCAACTTTGGTCGGTCAATTAAATTCAAAAAAAAAAAATTGCAAAAAAAACCGACCAAAGTTGGTCGGTTTTTTCCGACCAAAGTTGGTCGGTATTTTAATTATGTAATAAAAAAATTCACCATCTGGTAATCGAACCGGGGTCTGTACTGTGGCAGGATACTATTCTACCACTAGACCATTGGTACATTTTATTTTAAGATTATCTTTTATTTGATTTATACTCTTTAATTGTATTTTCGCACGAAAATAATCGACCAAAGTTGGTCGGTTTTATTAAAAAGTAAAATTACCGACCAAAGTTGGTCGGTTTTTTTAAATGACCCGCCGAATTAACCGACCAATTTTGGTCGGTTTTTTTAATATTAATTTTTATTTATTTTAATTGAAAAACCGACCAAAGTTGGTCGGTTTCTTGAAACATAAATTTTGCGGGACTCAAAAATAGTTTCCCGCATTTTTGCGCCAAAGAAAACCGACCAAAGTTGGTCGGTTTCGAAAAAAAAATTAAAAAAAAAATATTTTGAAAAACCGACCAACTTTGGTCGGTTTTTTGACCAACCTTTTGACCGACCAAAGTTGGTCGGTCGACCTTGGTCGGTTTTTGCCGAATTTTTTGTAGTGAAATTCAATTCCGACCACACGAACAAGTCATAATACCTAAAGTGAAGCTACTCATGGCCTCAAACTGCCGAACGACACGCTAGGGTTCAAAACGACCGGTCGGGTCGTTACAGAGAACCTATTATAAATATCAACACATTAGGAGACAAGCGGACCAGATAAGTATCTTAAGTATTTTAATGTTTAAACCTACCTCCAATGCAAGCTTAAGAAAATCTCCACCAAACTCTGTGCCGATCATCATGTTACAAACTAATTTTTCTCTATCGAACATCATCTTGATGATATAGACATAAGAATCTTGAGGAGAATAAGAAGACCAATTAACAATAAAACTAATCCCATTAAAGACGAACTAAGTAATTCTCAGCAGCATAAACCTATCCAACAATTGCAGCAACAACAACATCATGGATAGAAAACAATCTTTTAAGCTTTCAAGTTTCATGAAAATTTAGTACAAGAAGATTAGTATTTAGCTTTTGCAATACACTATAAATAGCTTCCCTAGTATCGTGTGATAGTTTCTGATCTATCTATGCAAGAAGGAAAATAAAACAGTATATCACCAATCACAACAATAAAATTCTTACTATTCTTACTATCTTCCGCCGTTAACTCTCATGAGAGCTACATTATTCTAGAAAACCAATTAGAACAAAGTACGTTTGTGCATACATAACTTCTAGAATATTGAGATATTGTAGAGGGGTAATAATACATCTAACAAATAACCTCTTGATAAGATATAGGTTAAAACATGATATCTTTTTAATTTTTATCTCTTTTAACTCCTAATATGAAGAATTCATATGAACCTACCCAATAATCCCTTGTTTGAGGATAGCAATTTTAATAAATAATACATCAAAAGAACAAATTGATACTCCCGATTTACATGGCTAGAGTAAATATTGCTTAAGATTTCAACCTTGGCTTTCCAATTTGCATATTTGATTTGTTTGGTAATTATTAAATAAAATACTTTATTTTTCTTTCTCCTTTTGTTTTATCTGCATATTTAGTTAGCAACAATCAAACTTTTCAGACTATTTAGAGAAACTACATATCCAAAGTTCTTTGTATTCACTAACATTTTGAAGCTTTCTTTCTTACTACTCCTTTTAGCTAAAGTTTCTTAATATTTTCTTCTTCTTCAGATCTACAATATTCCGAGAGAAAATTTAAATCTCACGAGACAATGAATTCAACAGCCAAAAGAACATGACTATAAAATCAAAGAAAAATAAATTCTCTAGAAAATCAATAATAATTCACAAAGCACCTGATGCAAAAAATTATTTTAAAAAATCTCTAATAGACATTTTCCATTTATCATAATACATAAAACAAAAGAGATTAGAAGGGACCTTAAGCTCAGAGGTGCAACTTTTGGCTCCTTCAATTTCAGAAAAATAGCATGGATTCCTCGAGTGACGATGCAGAAGAAGAAGCGCAACAACTATGCAACAACAGAGCCTCAAACTCTTTTGATGTTCTTCATTAATTTATTAAAAAAATAATGAATCTTTCTCAAGTAGTAGTCAAAAAATAAAGAAGATGAAGTTAATGATAAGTACCAGAGTAATCGATCCTGCAGTAAATAGAGATGAATTTTGAGTGCTAGGGTTTCAGTTGATTTTCATTTGTCATTCCTCTAGGATATTGATGAATAAAATATAAAAAAATAGTTAATTAATATTAAGGAGGAAAATGAAAAATAATTTGGAGGGATTGTGAAAAAAGGTTCCGCTCTTGAAATTGTTAGAGTTATAGTTAAAGACTAAAAAGTAGAAGTTTTAGTGGCAAGTTTTTTTAATTGCCGGTAAAAAGTATTTATTCTCGGCAAATATTCAATTGCCACTAATATTGGTCTATACAAAATAAATTAGCGGCAATTAAGTTATGGCCACTAAATAATTGCCACTAAATGCCTTTTTTGTTGTAGTGTGTATTTTTACCGGATCTCAAGATTTGTATATGCTGAGTTGAATCATTGTTTTATATATAGGTGTTGAGTTTGAGGATTTCATTTATTATTATTTCAATTATTTTATGTATTGTTAGGCTTATCTAGTCTTAGAGACTAGGCGTCGTCCCTACGGAGAGAAATTGTGGTCGTGACAAGTTGCTATCAGAGCTCTAGGTTCATAGGTATTACGAGTCACAAGCAGGTTTAGTAGAGTCTCGCGGATCGGGACGTAGACGCCTGTACTTATCTTCAAAAGGTTATGGAAATATTAGGAAAAGCTTCACTTCTTTGATCCTTATCGTGCAAATTTGTTGACTTCGAATTCTAAATCTTTGTCTTTCTATTCTCTCACAAATGGTGAGGACACGCACAGCTGGATCTGACGATCAGACACCCGCGCCCCCTGCTAGAGCTGCGAGAGGCCAGGATCGGGGCTGTCACGACCCAAAATCCACTAAAGGTCATGATGGCGCCTAACACCGCCGTCAGGCAAGCCAACAGTGGATGATTAACTCAATTACTCATTCTAGTATTTTTGAAATCAAAATTTCATCAATTAAGTAGTAAGAAATAGAATTTTACATGGTAACTGATAATATGTTCACGACTACAACAATAAACCACTCATAAGCACCCCCAAAACCCATTGTTACAAGTACATAAGCATCAACTAGGAAATATAATACAATTCAACCTCTGTCTGAAATGCAAATTAGATAGGAGAGTATAAATAACTCTGATGAAGACTCTGCAGGCTGCGGATCGTAACATAAAATGCAGCTCACGGTAAGTCCCCTCAACATTCGCGCCTCTGCGCCCAAAAGACCGCCAGACATATATGTACCTGCACAAAAATATGCAGCAAGTGTAGCATGAGTACGTAAATTAATGCGTACTCAGTAAGTATCTAGCCTAACCCCAGAGAAGTAGTGACGAGGGGTCGACATTGACGCTTACTAGTGAGCCAATAAGGCAAATACAGTAAGAAGTAAAACAGATATGGGGCAGAATAAATATGCAAATTAAACAAATATAAATATGTGGTACATTCTTCCTCTCAACAATAAACTCAACTCGCGATTAGCAGTCACCTCCTCCCCCGGAGTACATATATATATATATATATATATATATATATATATATATATATATATATATATATATATATATATATATATAATGGACCTCACTAGATGGGTCTCCATAATTCAAATCAGGAAAACTCCCAGATACACTAGCCCTTTGTACAATTAATACACACGATTCCATAGAAGGATTTTTATAGAAATGTCGAGGCGTACGGCCCGATCCCATCATAATCTGGTATATAACCATAGATACATATATTATATACATTGCCGAGGCAAACGGCCCTCTCCCATGAGAGTGTGGTACATAATCCTACCGAGGCGAACGACCTGATCCCATAAAGTGTGCACACTGTCGAGGGTCGAACGACATGAACCATAGATGTATCTATCCTGCCGAGGCGAATGGCCCGATCCCATCAGAATAAAAAAGTTTTGATGGGTCCTTGACCCCACTCACGAAGGGACATGAGAGTTTTAGGAAAGCTTTGGGGAAAGCCCTTCGATAAGAATGCGTAACGCGGGGAAAATTCATCGGAGGAGTACAATTATTCTGTGGCAATTCATAAAGTTTGTCTGATCTCTACAATAACGAGTCTATCACTCCACACAAATCTAGTCTCAAGTCGTAACAAAAAAAATAAAGGAATTAAATAGGCAAGAGACTGTTCAAATAGTACAACTATAGCATGGTGTGAGCCTATGTCTACCTAAACAATAACATGAATCTAGCTACGTACGGACTCTCGTCACCCTCGTGCGTACGTAGCACCCACAACTAGTAGCACATAATAATTACATCACCTAGGGGTGGTTTCCCCCTTACAGGGTTAGACAGGAGACTTACATCGCTCTGAAGTTCCATAACCGGCTCCAACACCACTCAAACACCTCAAATCGATGCCCGTCGCTCCAAAACTAGTCAAACAATGTGCAAACCAATAAAAATATACTCTAATACTCATAATAAATCAATTTATAACAATCCCCTACTCCGCTCGAAAAGTCAATAAAGTCGACCCTCAGGCCCACGTGCCCGAATTTTGATTTTTTTCAAAAATAAATATTATCCATAACTCATATGGTATATATCCATAAAATTATCCAATTTCATCCATGAATCGACCTCAAATCAAGGATTTACCATTTCTCAACTTTGGGGCTCAAAATCCCAATTTCTACAATTCAAATACGGATAAAAATAATAACCAACGGAAATAATCATGGAGAAACATCAAAATAAAGGTCATATATTTATCCTCTTGTTGAGACGAGAACAACACCGCAAAAATCACATCAAACGGACCTCTAGAACTCAAGATATGCCCAAAATACCAAAATAACGCGGTCTGATTTTTATATACTCAAGGATTTTCGCTTTTGCGACAAAATATCCGCACCTGCACATTTTCAGCTATAATTTCCGCTTTTGCGGACCAATATTCGCACCTACGGGGTAGCAGATGCGGACCCAACTTCGCATCAGCGAAGCAACATCACTAGCTCTCTTCTCCGACACTAAAATGAGCATAACTTCCTCATACGATGTCCAAATTCAACGATTCTTTTTGCTATGGCTCCGTAATTATGATACATATCTAATATTTCTTAAAAATAGAAATTGGAGCTTATTAGCTTAATGTGATACCATTTATGCTTGAAGAAACGAAGTCGAAACATCAAAAACAAGCATAACACAACCCAAACCTATTCAAAACTCACCCGAACCCCTTGGGACCTTGTCCGAACATACCAATAAGTCCCAAAACATAACGCGGACCTACTCAAGGCCTCAAATAAGATCAAACAATATCAAAACTATGAATCGCACCTCAAATCGAACTTAATGAGCTTATGAACTTTCAACTTTTACAACTTGCGCCGAAACATATCAAATCAATCCGGAACAACTTCAAATTTTGCACACAAGTCCCAAATGACATCACAGACCTATTCTGTCATGACCCAAAATTCGTTAAAGGTCGTGATGGCTCCAGACTCCACTGTCAGGCAAGCCAACACTAAATAGTTAATTAAATCCTCATTTTAATATTTTTGAAATCGTAAATTTACTTCAATTTAACTAGCAAAAGATGAATTTTACAGAATAATTAACAATGTTTTCCAAATTTCAATGCTGAACACCCCATACTCATCCCAGAACCCGGTGTCACAAGTGCATGAGCATTTTCTAGGAATTTAAAATAAAATACAATAATTGTCCGGAATACAACTTTGGACAGGAAGACAATACAATACTCTGAAAGAGACTCTGCTGGTTGCGGGTCGTACATAAGCTGCAGCTCACCTAAGTCCCCGTAAGACTGCGCCTCTGCGCCCACAAGGCCACTAGTCATATATGTACCTGCACAAAATGTGCAGCAAGTGTAGTATGAGTACGTAAATCAACGCGTACCCAATAAGTATCCCTTCTAACCTCGAAGAAGTTGTGACAAGGGGCCGACTCGGACACTTACTATGGGCTATAATCAATATACCAATGATATGATAAATTATGGATTTTTATAAAGCATCGGTGAACACAATAACATGAGACAGGTAAATAGTTCTCTTGTTAATAAGGGATTTCCAAATTTATTTTCATCTTTTAACAATTTATATCTCCGGCCAATGAGGTCATATCAATTTATCAATTTATCTCAGACCAGGGAGGCAACATCGTTATTTATAAATTTCAAGGCAAGCAATACAAGCATGCGCAAATCATGACGAGGTCGTACGACCCGATCTAACAAATATTTAAACTGTGCACTGCCAGAGGGTCGAATGGCGCGAACCATAGATGCATCTATTTATTACCGAGGCGCTCGGCCCGATCCACAAATAACATTTATTTTCAAGAAAACACAAGTTTCTCATTTACAGTCAAGTATCTTATACAAACATTCAAGTAAGTGAATTTAACTTTATACAATTCTTTTATCAGTTTCTATCATGACTAAGTGATTATATTAGCAAGTAAGGGCACAAACATTCCAAGTATAGCATGATACGGGTCCTAAACTACCCGGACATTAGCATAATAATAGTTACGTACGGACTCTCGTCACCTCGTATGTACGTAGCCCCCACAATTAGATACAAACCTTTGTTTAATTCACCTATGAGATTAATTCCCTCTTACAAGGTTAGAAGGGAGACTTACCTCGCTCCGAAGTTCATAACCGGCTCCCAAGCCATTCAATCAACTCAAATCGATGTCCAACGCTCCAAAACTAGTCAAAAATGAGCAAATCTATAAATATTTACTCTAATACTCATTATAATTCAATTTATAATAATTCTCAACTTCGTTCGAAAAGTCGATAAAAAACACCCTCGGGGCCACGTGCCCGAATTCCAAAAATATTCGAAGATAAACTTTACCCATAACCCCACGATCTCAAATATATAATTTATTCTCCATTTTATGCCAAATTTCGTGATCAAAATCCAAGAATACCAATTTCTAGGTTTCCTACCAAAACCCCACAATTTTTGCACACAAGTCAAATTTGACATTACGGACCTACTCCAACTTCCGGAATCGGATTCTGACCCCGATATCAAAAAGTCCACTTCCGGTCAAACTTCTCAAAAACCATCAAATTTCTAGCTTTAGCCAAATGACTCCAAAATGACCTTCGGAGCTCCGAATCCACTTCCGGACGCGCTCCCAATACCTCAATAACCATACGGAGCTATTCCTAGCTCGGAATCCCAAACGGACATCGATAACATTGAATTTCACCTCAATCCAAATTTATGAAATTCTTCCAAAATGCCAACTTCCACAATAGGCACCGAAATGGTCCCGGGTCATCCAAAACTCGATACGTACATATGCCCAAGTCCAAAATCATTATACGAACCTGTTGGAACCTTCTAATCCCGATTCCGAGATCGTTAACTCAAAAATCCAACCTTAGTTAATTCTTCAAACTTAAAGCTTCCGAAATGAAAATTTTCTTTTCAAATCAACTCTGAACTTTCGAAACTTCACTTCCGACCACGCGTACCAGTCATAATACCCGAAGTGAAGTTGCTCATGGCCTCAAACTGCTGAACGGCGCGCTAGAGCTCGGGTCGTTATATATTCCAACTTTCGGAATCGAGATCCGACTCCGATATCAAAAAGTCCACTCCCCGTCAAACTTTCCAAAAACCTTCAAATTTTCAACTTTCGCCAAATGACCCCGAAATGACCTACGGACCTCCAAATCCATATATGGGCGCGCTCCAAAGAACAGAATCACCATACTGAGCTATTCTTAGGCTCAGAATCTCAAACGGACATTGATAACATTAAAATACACTTCAACCTAAATTTATAAAAAAATTTTACAAAATGCCAACTTTCCACAATAAGCGTTGTAACGCTTCTGGGTCATTCAAAACCTGATCCGGACATACGCTCAAGTCCACAATCATCATATGAACCTATTGGAACCTTCAAATCCCGATTCCGAGGTCGTTTACTCAAAAGTCCAATCTTAGTCAATTCTTCCAACTTAAAGCTTCCGAAATGAGGATTTTCTTTCCAAATCAACTTCGAACTTTTTGAAATTAAATTCCGACCACACGTGCAAGTCACAATACCTAAAGTGAAGCTTATCAAGGCCCCAAACCGCTGAATGACGTGCTAGGTCTCAAAATGACCGGTCGGATCATTACATTCTCTCCCACGTAAACATACGTTCATCCTCGAACGTGCTAAGAACTGCTCCGGAGTTGTCCAAAATCACTGTTTAACACCTCGTGCACCTACCCTTTCCACCACAACTCAGTTGAGCACATTATCTCGAGCCAGACTGAAAATCCTTCATGCTACCTTAGCTAACAAGCTTTAGAACCAAATTCCAATATTCGAAATTCTCCACGATACCAGATTCTAACACACGAACACCATATCAATCACCAGACACTGAACCCACGTGACCATGCTCCTCCGCTGAAACCACATCATGTACCACATAACTCATTTGCCCAAGGCAATCTCCCCCAAGCACAACAACTGAAAATTCTATTGACCCGAAGCCCGTAGTGTACCTCATAACATATATAAGCCCCGTTCCAACTCTCGCAATACTGCCACGACGGAAGAGATCCATGGTCCATCAGTTCCTTCTTCGCGATCGCGTACAACTACCCGCAATCGCGATGCACAACACCAGACGCCCCAAACAACTCTACACGATCGCAGATGTCCTATCTCGATCGCGTATAAGGAAACCATCAACAACCATGACAGCAACTTCAACAGATCCCATGAGTCGAATTTCAATCTGTTAACCATCCAAAATCCACCCGAGGCCTTCGGGACCCCAACCAATCATACCAACCAGTCCCATAACACATTACGAACTTGCTCAAGCCTTCAAATCACATCAAACAATATCAAAATTATGAATTACGCCCCAATTCAAACTTAATGAACTGTGAAAATTCAAACTTCTACAATCGATGCCGAAACCTGCCAAATCACGTCTGATTGACCTAAAATTTTGCACACAATTCACATTTTACATTACGGACCTACTCCAACTTCCGGAATAGGATTCCGACCCCGATATCAAAAAGTCCACTTCCGATCAAACTTCTCAAAAACCTTCAAATTTCTAGCTTTAGCCAAATGACTCCAAAATGACCTTCAGACCTCTGAATCTACTTCCGGACGCGCTCCCAATACAAGAATCACCATACAGAGCTATTCCCAGGATCGGAATCCCAAACGGACATCGATAACATTGAATTGCACCTCAACCCAAATTTATGAAATTCTTCCAAAATGCCAACTTCCACAATATGTGTCGAAACGCTCACGGGTCATCCAAAACTCGATCCGGACATACGCCCAAGTCCAAAATCATCATACGAACCTGTTGGAACCTTCAAATCCCGATTCCGAAATCGTTTACTCAAAAATCCAACCTTAGATAATTCTTCTAACTTAAAACTTCCGAAATGAAAATTTTCTTTTCAAATCAACTCTGAACTTCTGAAATTTCACTTCCGACCACGCGTACCAGTCATAATACCTGAAGTTAAGTTGCCCATTACCTCAAACTGCTGAACGACATGCTAGAACTCAAAACGTCCGGTCGGGTCGTTACATTCTCTCCCACTTAAACATACGTCGTCCTCGAACGTCCTAAGAACTGCTCTGGGTTGTCTGAAATCACTGTTCAATACCGCGTGCACCTACTTGTGCTACCATACCTCAGTTGAGCACATTGGCTCGATCAAATTTGAAAATATTCTCTTTTATTAAGGCAAATAAGCCTTAGAGCCCAGTTCCAACATCCAAAATTCTCTGCCAGGCCGACTTCCCACTTACGAACACTGTATCAATCACCACACGATGTACCAAAATATGACTGCATACCTTTGCTGAATTCACACTATGCACCGCAATATTCACATGACCATAATAACATTCTCTGATCATAATAGCCGAAATCTCACGAATCTGATGCTTACAATACACCTCATGACATATATAAGTCTTGTTTCAACTCTGGCAATACCGCCATGACGGAAGAGATGTGTATAAATTCATAACCAATTACCGAGTCAACAAACCATTGAACCTCTCCTCTTAACTAGAATCATCACCTCATTATGAACCAAATAATGGTATTTGCTCTTTAATATACTTCATATAATCCGATCGCACTGATCCCAGATCCAAAAATCTTGTCTCACCCAGTATAAGTTGTTCAGGCAACAAACCACCTCAGACACGATCAAAAGTCTCATATAATGCCACAATGGGCCAACAAGCTACCCACTCGAACGTGATACATTAGGAAAATGAACTCTGGAAGGGATTACTCAACGCACGCAACTAATTAGACAACCGCAAATGTGTTATGAACCTTCCCCAGAAAATGGAAAACCAAACGCACGAAAATAGATATAGGGGACTGTAATCAACATCCCACTGTTGCGGCGCATAACCCAATCCAAACAACATACCTGTGGTGGCGTGCCACCCGATCCGCACAAAAAGAATCTATTGGGAAATACTTACCGAGCTAGAATTCTCATTACTACAAAATATCCGAATATCGGACACAAGCATGCTAAGTGCATCATACCATCCCTGAGAGGATCGACAGCGCCATACGCTACAAAACTCAAGCACAACTAAGGTGCGATATATGATCTGAATCTCGAGAGCCATCCTACTAACATAACATCATCGCTACGCGGAACCTCAACACATAGGAAATTTATCAAGTCGTTTCACAACTCTCACAGCATAATATAGTATTACATGAAATAGCCGACGACGAAATAACATCCAATGTCCGAATACTCCTCCATAAGGAGCGCTAAGCTGAAATGAACACATCCGTCCCGATATAGAGCCCACATTCATATCTAGATCCATCCATAGACCTCAAGCCGATTCGGATCGCACCGTACTAGTCTAATAATCTTTCAAGGGTTCATAATAACCCTTTTTCCCCATAACACACAAGAATAACTATCATATCCGGAACAAACCTCCACAGTCCACAATCAAATGAACCGAGCGCCCTCCAAGCTTAAATTCTCACATGAACAATAGTACCGCAATCTCCATACTTGGTTCCAATCTTCGATCAATCATGTGACTACATGTCACACTTATACAATCTTCCCGTGGAACGTGCTCCCATGACCTTCCGCACTAGATAACAAGTTTGCACATTCATACCACAGGCCGCACAAATGCTGTAAAGCAAATCAAAAATCCGAAATCACTACTCAAAGCCTCTTACACAGGACACCAATCTCAGGTGATGCTAAAGACAATACCAGCTTACTCTAACCATCTGAATCCTTTCCTGCTCATCCGAGCTCTTGACATTCTTGTCGACACCAAACTGCAACCTTGATCCTCAACTTCCGAATCCCATGCCGATCACTTCACTTAATCATGCCAATGCGCAAGAGTGCAAGAATTTCATCTTAACTTCCGAATTATTAATAGGGTAAACACTCCATCACATAGAAACCTTTTACTTAACTCATTCCAAGAGAACCATCGCAACACGCGACTGAATCCTCATATTCGCAGAAAATACCAACCTCAGGTAGTGGTCTAAACCACCATAACCCCTCCGGGATCCATCTGCACATAACAAGCCATAATACTCGAAAGCCTCCAAATAAGATAGGTTACGGCAACCGTCAAACCTCGCACGTACTGTCAAAAATCACATGAATAACCCAACACACTGAAGGTGCTGATCATTGCCATCATCATGCCAATTCATCCATTGCTAACCAAACCCGACTTCTCCTAATTTACTCTAGATTTTCCTTAGAATTAACGACAACTCCTTTATCAATATAACAAACTCAATCTGCACTCATCCCGAGTGACCCCATTTCACGAGACCACATTGTCCCCAAAACCCACGAACCATCTCATACCCTCATTGTGCGTATGTTTGCATCTTCAACTAGTACACCTATTTTGGAAAATCCCCCTATGAATCCGAAGTTATTTCCTTCCATTCCTCCAATGCTACACCGCAACCCGAAGATAACGTAGAATACTCCAAGCTTATTTATCATAATCCACCGCAGAAGCTCGATATTCAACCATACTACAAGCTTAAAATCCTTAGGCACCCCACCTTAACTTTTGAATCCGCTAGGACCATTATTGAGAGTCACCCGTTCTGACTTGGTCCCGAATATAATCAACTCCAAGGCTCCGCTAGCACATGAGTACCCTCTTAAGGAAGCACCTAGCTGAATCATCTTCCTTGTAACTCACCTTTACACGAAGCATAATTCCTGAATCTTCCCAAAGCCTGAGCATGAATCGATAAGGCCAACTATAGCACACATTCCTCAAATCGCTTGCTCAGATTACCACTGATGCTCTCTTTCCTTAGTCGTAATAACCCATCAATATGCCGATAACCAGAAATCTTACAAATAGACGACCATGAAATCCAACTATAGGCAGTGAGACTCTCTCACTTAGCTTGAAGCTACCATTGCATAACTCTAGAACCCGCCAAGATTCTTTCTTCATTGTTGAACTGATCTTGCACAACCAACTCGTCAAATTCCTCGAAATCCTTCCATTTGACCTTTCATGAACACTCTGAATCACTAACCACATTCACATATTTGACCTCTATCGGATAACCAGTAGAATTCTTTTGTGACATCCCCATCAACACTACGCAACCGCTAACCTGCTCACAGGAGATAAATTCTATGCCGACATCATCCAATGTCGCTGCACTGGGTACAATAACTACAAAATCAGTAACACATCCTGAGCTCGTGCTCATTCACCAGTTGTACATGTCCGTTCACTCCTCATGGACATCAACTAAAGGTGCGACAAGACATTCCAATCCAAAGTCATGTTGTATCCTTCTTCATATCAAGAAACTCCCTCTTGTCACACCCAATCTTCCTCAATATAGCAGCCAATATTCCAAATTAAGTCCGTAGACCTAGTCCACCATGAATCCCAAATCACTCTAAACTTTCTCAAGGTGTGTAGTCATCCTACCACAAAACCCACATGCTACTCTGCCACTCTCCTACTTTGGTCAAACCCTCTCCTTTAAGCAACTACTCGACTTCTGTTTCTCACACTTGGTCTTCTAGGAACTTAACCACCACAATACACCTTCCACATGTCCTTCATCATCCTTCGCTGCCCAGTTGTTGCCTTAAATCAAAATCTACCTCTGTAGCACTTGAACCGATAGACCGCTACCAACTTCAAACCCTTCCGAAAATTATCTTTCTCGAACCATCAATATCGGGAATGTCGATTCGATCCTGAACCATTGCACACTGCGACCTCTGACAACCACTTTCTCGGTACCATTTATAATACTCTACCCCAAGGCGAATTGAAGGAAACCATAACACCGGCAAACTTAACACATCATAACCAATCGAGGACGATGACACCACATCACAGGCGAAGATTCCACCACGCTCAAAAATATCGAGTCCCGCTACTCCATCAACCCAAGTCTGAGCATTCTTAGTTCGATTGTCTTTCCTTCGCCGGAAATAAAATACTGGATCTCTGAATCATGCACCGAGTAAACCTCCTTTCAAGTCATTCACTGCTTCGACTCATAGACATGCATTTTTTCATTACACAAACACGGTGTGATAGCAATGCACGAATCGCCATACCAATTGACTCATAGCCCCAAAACCATTAGAAATACCGCTACTGAGCTGAGATGACAGAAAATCCTTCCACAAGGCGATGACGTTAGCCCCCAATCAAATATACAGGGAGAAACATCATGTTCTACATCATTAGTGCCATTAAAATTCCTTGATTCCAATTTATAATAAGCGCTTCGCGTTGCGTAAGATTGAATAGGATGGAAATGAGGGCATAAGCCTCAAAGGAATCGAATCGCACGATGAGGAATCAAGAAGGGAAGTGCTCCTAACAGCCCTGTAACCCCTCGAAGATAAGTACAGACGTCTCCGTGCCGATCCGCAAGACTCTACTAAACTCGCTCATGACTCGTGAGACCTAAGTGAACCTAGTACTCTGATACCATGTTGTCACGACCCAAAATCCGTTAAAAATCGTGATGGCGCCGGACTCCACTGTCAGGCAAGCCAACACTAAATAGTTAATTAAATCCTCATTTTAATATTTTTAAAATCGTAAATTTACTTCAATTTAACTAGCAAAAGATGAATTTTACAGAATAATTAACAATGTTTTCCAAATTTCAATGCTGAACACCCCATACTCATCCCAGAACCCGGTGTCACAAGTGCATGAGCATTTTCTAGGAATTTAAAATAAAATACAATAACTGTCCGGAATATAACTTTAGACAAGAAGACAATACAATACTCTGCAGGAGACTCTGCTGGCTGCGGGTCGTACATAAGCTGCAACTCACCTAAGTCCCCGTAACGACCGCGCCTCTGCGCCTACAAGGCCATTATTCATATATGTACCTGCACAAAACGTGCAGCAAGTGTAGTATGAGTACGTAAATCAATGCGTACCCAGTAAGTATCCCGCCTAACCTAGAAGAAGTTGTGACGAGGGGTCGACTCGGACACTTACTATGGGCTATAATCAATATACCAATGATATGATAAATTATGGATTTTTATGAAGCAGCGGTAAACACAATAACATGAGACAGGTAAATAGTTCTCTTGTTAATAAGGGATTTCCAAATTTATTTTCATCTTTTAACAATTTATATCTCCGGCCAATGAGGCCATATCAATTTATCAATTTATCTCATACCAGGGAGGCAACATCATTATTTATAAATTTTAAGGCAAGCAATACAAGCATGCGCAAATCATACCGAGGTCGTACGGCCCGATCCAATAAATATTTAAACTGTGCTCTGCCAGAGGGTCGAATGGCGCGAACCATAGATGCATCTATTTACTACCGAGGCGCTCGGCCCGATCCACAAATAACATTTATTTTCAAGAAAATACAAGTTTCTCATTTACAGTCAAGTATCTTATACAAACCTTCAAGTAAGTGGATTTAACTTTATACAATTCTTTTATCAGTTTCTATCATGACTAAGTGATTATATTAGCAAGTAAGGGCACAAACATTCCAAGTATAACATGATACGGGTCCTAAACTACCCGAACAATAGCATAATAGTAGCTACGTACGGACTGTCGTCACCTCGTACGTACGTAGCCCCCACAATTAGATACAAACCTTTGTTTAATTCACCAATGGGGTTAATTCCCTCTTACAAGGTTAGAAAGGAGACTTACCTCGCTCCGAAGTTCATAACCGGCTCCCAAGCCATTCAATTAACTCAAATCGATGCCCAACGCTCCAAAACTAGTCAATAAATGAGCAAATCCACAAATATATACTCTAATACTCATTATAATCCAATTTATAACAATTCTCAACTTCGTTCGAAAAGTCGATAAAAACTACCCTTGGGTCCACGTGCCCGGATTCCGAAAATTTTCAAAGATAAACTTTACCCATAACCCCACGATCTCAAATATATAATTTATTCTCCATTTTATGCCCAATTTCTTAATCAAAATCCAAGAATACTAATTTCTAGATTTCCTACCAAAACCCCACAATCTCTACAAATTTTCATGTCTAAATCCATATATAAACCATGTATTTAACTCACAATGTGTGGGAATTACTTACCTCATAATAGATGATGAAATCTCCTCTTCAAAAACTCCAAAAATCGCCCAACCAAAATGAAATATGGAGGAAAATGGCCAAATCCCGTATATAAAACTTCACTGCCCAGGTCCGCCCTTCTTCGTGATCGCGGAAAGACCATCGCGATCGCGAAAGCCAAAGACACACTGTGCCCAAATTTCCTCTACGCGTTCGCATTCGCGAAGCTTTCCGCCCTCACTGCTTCGCGTTCGCATACCCAGCCTCGCGTTTGCGTAGTCCAAACATTCTCAGGTCCAGTCCAAATTTCTTCTACGCGTTCGCGACTCCCCACTCGCGTTCGCGTAGGTTCCTCAAGTTCTTCACCGCGTTCGCGTCCTCAAGAATGCATTCACATAAGGCAAAAATCCATGGTCCATCAGTTCCTTCTTCGCGATCGCGATGCAAAACACCAGACTCTTCAAATAACTCTACGCGATCGCGGACGTCCTATCGCGATCGCGTATAAGGAAACCAGCAACAACCATGACAGCAACTTCAGCAGATCCCCCGAGTCGAATTTCAACATCAAAATTATGAATCGCGCCCCAATTCAAACTTAATGAACTGTGAAAATTCAAACTTCTACAATCGATACCGAAACCTACCAAATCACGTCCCATTGACCTCAAATTTTGCACACAAGTCACATTTGACATTACGTACCTACTCCAACTTTCAGAATAGGATTCCGACCCCGATATCAAAAAGTCCACTTCCGATCAAACTTCTCAAAAACCTTCAAATTTCTAGCTTTAGCCAAATGACTCCAAAATGACCTTCAGACCTCTGAATCTACTTCCGGACGCGCTCCCAATACCAGAATCACCATACAGAGCTATTCCTAGGATCGGAATCCCAAATGGACATCGATAACATTGAATTTCACCTCAACCCAAATTTATGAAATTCTTCCAAAATGCCAACTTTCACAATAGGCGCCGAAACGCTCCCGGGTCATCCAAAACTCAATCCGGACATATGCCCAAGTCCAAAATCATCATACGAGCCTGTTAGAACCTTCAAATCCCTATTCCGAGATCGTTTACTAAAAAATCCAACCTTAGTCAATTCTTCCAATTTAAAGCTTCCGAAATAAAAAATTTCTTTTCAAATCAACTCTAAACTTCCGAAATTTCACTTCCGACCACGCGTACCAGTCATAATACCTGAAGTGAAATTGCTCATGGCGTCAAACTGCTGAATGACGCGCTAGAGCTCGGATCATTATATATTCCAACTTTCGAAATCGAGATCAGACTCTGATATCAAAAAGTCCACTCCCGGTCAAGCTTTCCAAAAACCTTCAAATTTTCAACTTTCACCAAATGACCCCGAAATGACCTACAGACCTCCAAATCCACATCCGGGCGCGCTTCAAAGAACAGAATCACCATACAGAGCTATTCCCAGGATTAGAATCCCAAACGGACATTGATAACATTAAAATACACTTCAACCCAAATTTATAAAAATTCTTCCAAAATGCCAACTTTCCCGTTGTAACGCTCCCGGGTCGTCCAAAACCTGATCCTCATATACGCCCAAGTCCACAATCATCATACGAACCTATTGGAACCTTCAAATCTCAATTCTAAGGTCATTTACTCAAAAGTCCAACCTTAGTCAATTCTTCCAACTTAAAACTTCCAAAATGGGGATTTTCTTTCCAAATCAACTTCGAACTTTTTGAAATTAAATTCCGACCACACGTGCAAGTCACAATACCTGAAGTGAAGCTTATCAAGGCCTCAAACCGCTGAATGACGCGCTAAGTCTCAAAACGACCAGTCGAGTCGTTACATTCTCTCCCACTTAAACATACGTTCGTCCTCGAACGTACTAAGAACTGCTCCGGAGTTGTCCAAAATCACTGTTTAACACCTCGTGCACCTACCCTTTTCACCACAACTCAGTTGAGCACATTATCTCGAGCCAGACTGAAGATCCTCCATGCTACCTTAGCTAACAAGCTTTAGAACCAAATTCCAATATTCAGAATTCTCCACGATACCAGATTCTAACATACGAACACCGTATTAATCACCAGACATTGAACCCACGTGACCATGCTCCTCCGCTGAAACCACATCATGTACCACATAACTCATTTGCCCAAGGCAATCTCCCCCAAGCACAACAACTGAAATTTCAACTGACCCCAAGCCCGAAGTGTACCTCATAACATATATAAGCCCCGTTCCAACTCTCGCAATACTGCCACGATAGAAGATATATGTAGAAACTCATAATCACCTGCCGAATCAATAAATAATGGAGCTCTTCTCCTGTTAAGGACCGTTAACTCATTCTGAACTGAATAATGATATTTGCTCTTAATATACCTTATATAAATTGGATCGCCCTGATTTCAGGTCCAAAAATCTCGTCTCACCCAGTACAAGCTGCTCGGCAATAAGCCACCTCAACATGGACCAAGATCTCATATGATGCCATAATGTGCCAACAAGCTACAAACTCGATTGTGATACATAAGGGAAAAAACTCTGGAAAAAACTACTCAACCCACGTAACTAATTAAACAACCGAGAAGATGTTATGAACCTTTCTCAGAATGTGAGAAAATAGACACACAAGAATGGACATGGGGAAATGTACTCAACATTACACCGTTGCGGCATGCAACCCGATCCACACATGATACCGTTGCAGCGTGCAACCCAATCCAAACAACATACTTGTGGTGGTGTGCCAGCCGATCCACACATAATAATCTATAAAGAAATACTCACCGAGCTAGAATGCCCATGCCTACGAAATATCTGAATGTCGGCCACAAGCACGCCAAGTGCATAATACTATCCCTGGGGAGACAGATAGTGTCATACGCTACAAAACGCAAGCACGACTAAGGTACAATAAATGACCTGCATCTCGAGAGCCATCCTGCTCATATAACACAGCAAGCTACACGGGGCCACAACACAAGTGCAAATAATCAAGCCGCCTCATAACCCACATGGCATAATAAAGTATTACATGGAATAGCTAACGATAGAAATAACATCCAAAGCCCGAAGACTCCTCTGTAAGCAACGCTGTGCTGAAACGAACATATCTGGCCTGATATAGAGCACATATTCACATTTAGATCCATCCATGGACCTCAAGACGATTTTGATCGTACCGCACTGGGCTAATAACCTATCAAGGACCCACAATAACCCTTTTTTTCCATGACACCCAAGAACAGCTGTCAAATCCGAAACAAACTTGCGTGGTCCACAATCCAAGGAATGGAATGCCCCTCAGGTATAAACTCTCTCACATTAGCGATAGTACCATAATCCATACTGCTTTCAATCTTTAACAATGAAGTGACTACATGTCACACTTATACAAATCTTCCCCTGGGTCACGCTCCTACGACCTTTCGCTCATGTAGCAAAGTCCGTACATCCATACCACTAACCGTTCCAATTCTATAAGGCAAATCAAAAATCTGTGAGTCAGTACACAAAGTCTCTTTCACCAAACATCATTATCAGATGACATTAAAGAGAAGTGCCAGCTTGCTCTTAGCATCTGAATACACCCCCTGCTCATCCGAGCTCGTGACAATCTATCAACACCGAACCACAACCTTGACCTACAACTCCCAGTCCCCATGCTGCTCACTGTACCTATCATGTCGCTATGCGATGATATACGCATTCACCATAACCATTGAACTACTAACGGGGCTAAAACACTTCATTGGCTATAGACCTTTCACTTAACTCATTTCAGAAGAACCATTGCAACACGCAACTGAATTCCGATAACCGCCGAAAATACAATCCTCAAGACGTGATTTAAACCATCATAACTCTTCCGGAAATCCATTTAAACAACAAGGCTATTAGAATCAAATACTTCCCAAACCAATCAAATTAGGGTGGCTGTCAAGCCTCGTATGTACCACCACAAATCACATTCATAACTTAACACGCTGAAGGAACTGATTATTGCCACCATCATGCCGATTCAACGATTGCTAACCGATTCGACTTCTTCTAATTTATTCTTAACCTTCCTTAGAAATATTAATAGTTCCATTCAAAAATATAACAAACTCAACCTGCATTCATCCTGAGTGGCCCCATTTCACGAGATCACGTTGCCTCAAAAACCATGAACTATCTCATGCCTTCCTCATGCTCACAATGGCATCTCCAACTGGTACACCCATTCTGTAAGACATTCAGTGAATCCAAAGCTATTTCTTCCTTTCCTCCAATACTACACCGCATACCCGATGATAACATAGAACACTCTAAGTTCTTAGGCACTGCACTTAAGTTCTTGAACCCATTAGGACCACTATTGAGAGCCACCCACTCTGACTTGGCCCCGAATATAAGCCAAACTCTAGTACGGTACTAGCACATGAACACCCTATCAAAGAAGCACCCGACTAAATTCTTTTCCTTGTTCTTCACATCCACACAAAGCATGAAACCTGAGTCTTCCCAAAACCTGAATATGAACCGATAAGGCCAAATATAGCACGCATTCCTCAAATCTTTTGCTCAATTTATCACTGATGCTTTCTTTTCTTTAGTCGTAATAACCCACTAATACGCCGATAACCAGAAACCGCACAAGTAGACAACCACGCAATCCAATCATATACGGTGCGGCTCTCCCACTTAGCTTGAAGCTACCATTACATAACTCTGGAACCCACCAAGATTCCTCCTTCCCCATGGACATCAACTAAAAGCCCAACAATGTATTCCAAGTTCGAAGTCATGTTGCATCCAGATAAATTCCGTGGACCTAGTCACTGTCCGCCATGATTTCCAAATTGCTCTAGATTTTCCTCAAACGTGTGGCTATCCTACCACAGAACCCTTATGCTACTCTGCCACTCTCCCACTTTGGTTAAACTCTCTCCTTTAAGCAACTTCACGACTTTCGCTTTTTTATACTCGACCTTCTAGTAATTCAACCACCGCGAGACACTTACCGCCATGCTCTTCCTCATACTTTGTTGCCCGAATTTTGCCCCAAATCAAATCCATACCTATATCATCTGAAAAAATGAGTCGCTACCAATTCTAATCCTCCTAGAAGATCATCTTTCTCGAGTCATGAATTATAGAAACACCAATTCAATTCTGAACTGCGACACACTACTATCTCTGACAACCACTCCTCAGGCACTATTTCACAATACCCTACCCAGAAGGCAAATTGAAGAAGACCATAATATCGGCAAACATAACACATTCAACAAGGACAATGACACCACATCACAGATGAGAATTCCACCATGCTCGAAAATACCAAGTCTCGTTACTCCATTATCCCAAACTTGAATATCCATAGTCTGATTGCCTTCCCTCCGTTGGAAATAGAATGCCGAACCTCTAAATCATACACTGAGGATAACCTCCTTTCGAGTTATTCAATGCCCCATCACATAGACAAGCACCCTACCATTACACCACATTGTGCGATAGCAACGCACGAATCATCATAACAACTAGTTCCTAACTTCAAAACCATAATCAATACTAATACTGAGCTAAAATAACAGAACATCCTTCCGCAAGGCGACGATAATAGCCTATCAAATACGCAGGGAGTAACATCCCGCACCACATCTGCAGTACCATTATAATTACTCGATTCCCAATTGATAACAAGCGCTTCACATCGCATAAGATTGAGAAGGAATGAAATAAAGGCATAAGCCTCAAAGGTAATCATACCGCACAAAGAGGAATCAAGAAGGGAAGTGCTCCTAATGGCCCTGTAGCCTCTCGAAGATAAGTACAGACGTCTCCGTACCGATCCTCAAGACTCTACTAAACTTGCTCATGACTCATGAGACCTAAGTGAACCTAACACTCTGATACCAAGCTGTCACGACCCAAAATTCACTAAAGGTCGTGATGGCGCCTAACACCGCTGTCAAACAAGCCAACAGTGGATGATTAATTCAATTACTCATTTTAGTATTTTTGAAATCAGAATTTCATCAATTAAGTAGTAAGAAATAGAATTTTACATGGTAACTGATAAAATGTTCACGACTACAACAATGAACCACCCATAAGCACCCCCAAAACCCGGTGTCACAAGTACATGAGCATCAACTAGGAAATATAATACAATTCAACCTCTGTCTGGAATACAAATTAGATAGGAGAGTATAAATAACTCTGATGAAGACTCTGCAGGCTGCGGATAGTAATATAAAATGTAGCTCACGGTAAGTCCCCTCAACATTCGCGCCTCTGCGCCCAGAAGACCGCCAAACATATATGTACCTGCACAAAAATATGCAGCAAGTATAGCATGAGTACGTAAATCAATGCGTACTCAGTAAGTATCTAGCCTAACCCCAGAGAAGTAGTGACGAGGGGTCGACATCGACGCTTACTAGTGATCCAATAAGGCAAATACAGTAAGAAGTAAAACAGATATGGGGCATAATAAATATGCAAATTAAACAAATATAAATATGTGGTACAGTCTTCCTCTCAACAATAAACTCAACTCGCGATTAGCAGTTACCTCCTCCTATATATATATAGGGTTTATATATATATATATATATATATATATATATATATATATATAATGGACCTCACTAGATAGGTCTCCATAATTCAAATCAGGAAAACTCCCAGATACACTGGCCCTTTTGTACAATTAATATGCACGATTCCATAGAAGGATTTTTACAGAAATGCCGAGGCGTACGGCCCGATCCCATCATAATCTGGTATATAACCATAGATACATCTATTATATATATATATTGCCGAGGCAAATGGCCCGCTCCCATGATAGTATGGTATATAATCCTACCGAGGCGAACGGCCTGATCCCATAAAGTGTGTGCACTACCAAGGGTCGAACGTCACGAACCATAGATGTATCTATTCTGCCGAGGCGAACGGCCCGATCCCTTTAGAATAAGAAAGTTTTGATGGGTCCTTGACCCCACTCACAAAGGGACATGTGAGTTTTAGGAAAGATTTGGGGAAAGCCCTTCGAAGAGAACGCGTAACGCGAGGGAAATTCGTAGGAGAAGTACAATTATTCCCTGGAAATTCATAAAGTTTGTCCGATCTCTACAATAACGAGTCTATCACTCTACACAAGTCTAGCCTCAAGTCGTAACAAAAAAAAATAAAGAAATTTAATAGGCAAGAGACTGTTTAAATAGTACAACTATAGCATGGTGTGAGCCTAAGTCTACCCGAACAATAACATGAATCTAGCTACGCACGGAATCTCGTCACCTCATGCGTACGTAGCATCCAGAACTAGTAGCATATAACAATTACATCACCTAGGGGTGGTTTCCCCCTCACAGGGTTAGACAGGAGACTTACCCCACTCTGAAGTTACATAACCGGCTCCAACGCCACTCTAACACCTCAAATCGATGTCCGTCTCTCCAAAACTAGTCAAACAATGTGCAAACCAATAACAATATACTCTAATACTCATAATAAATCAATTTATAAAAATTTCCAACTCCGCTCGAAAAGTCAATAAAGTCGACCATCGGGCCCACGTGCCCGATTTCTGAAATTTTTTGAAAATAAATATTATCCATAACTCATATGGTCTATATCCAGAAAATCATCCAATTTCATCCATGAATCGACTCTCAAATCAGGGATTTACCATTTCTCAACTTTGGGGCTCAAAATCCCAATTTCTACAATCCAAATACGGATAAAAATAATAACCAACGAACATAATTATGAAAAAACATCAAAATAAAGGTTAGATATTTACCCCCTTGTTGAGACGAGAACAACGCCACGAAAATCACCTCAAACGGAGCTCTAGAACACAAGATATGCCCAAAATACCAAAATAACGTGATCTGATTTTTATATACTTAGGAATTTTCGCTTTTGCGACAAAAAATCCGCACCTGTGCATTTTCAGCTGTAATATCTGCTTTTGCGGACCAATTTTCGCACATGCGGGGTTGCACATGCGGACCCAACTTTGCATCTGCGAAGCAACAACACCAACTCTCTTCCCCGACACTAAAATGAGCATAACTTCCTCATACAATTTCCAAATTTAACGATTCTTTTTGTTATGACTCCGTAATTACGATATTGATCTAATGCTTCAATAAAAACAGGAATTGGATCTCATTTACTTAATGAGGTACCATTTATTCTTGAAGAAACGAAGTCGAAACATAAAAAACAAGCACAACACAACCCAAACCTATTCGAAACTCACCTGAGCCCCTCGGGACCACGTCCGAACATACCAATAAGTTCCAAAACATAACACGGATCTACTCGAGGCCTCAAATAACATCAAACAATATCAAAACTATGAATCACACCTCAAATCGAACTTATGAACTTTCACTTTTACAACTCGTGCCGAAACATATCAAATCAATTCGGAATAACTTTAAATTTTGCACACAAGTCCCAAATAATATCACGGACTTATTCCAACTTTCGGAATCGAGATCCGACTCCGATATCAAAAAGTCCACTCCCGGTCAAACTTTCCAAAAACCTTCAAATTTCTAACTTTCGCCAAATGACCCCGAAATGACCTACGGACCTTCAAATCCATATCTGGGCGCGCTCCAAAGAACAGAATCACCATACTGAGCTATTCTTAGGCTAAAAATCTCAAACGGACATTGATAACATTAAAATACACTTCAACCCAAATTTTTATAAAAATTCTTCCAAAATGCCAACTTTTCACAATAAGCGTTGTAACGCATCTGGGTCATCCAAAACCTGATTCGGACATATGCTCAAGTCCACAATCATCATACGAACCTATTGGAATCTTCAAATCCCGATTCCGAGGTCGTTTACTCAAAAGTCCAACCTTAGTCAATTCTTCCAACTTAAATCTTCCGAAATGAGGATTTTCTTTCCAAATCAACTCGGAACTTTTTAAAATTAAATTCCGACCACACGTGCAAGTCACAATACCTGAATTGAAGCTTCTCAAGGCCTCAATCCACTGAATGATACACTAGGGCTCAAAATAACCGGTCGGGTCGTTACAGGAGCAGAGGACGAGGAAGGGCACGTGGTGCAGCCATAGCACTTGCCAGAGCTGCTATAGATGAGCCACCAGTAGCTCCAGTTGGGGGGCAGACACCATGCGCTTGTTGCTACCCCCGCACTTCAGGAGACTTTTGCCTAGTTCTTGAGCATGTTTGGTAGGGGTGTTCATGGTTCGGTTTGGATCGGTTTTTCCCTAAAAAGAAACCAAACCAAGTAAGTCAGTTCTTCAAATATTGAAATCAAACCAAAACAATTAAGTCGGTTTTTTATCGATTCGGTTTTTATCGGTTTTTATTGGTTTTTCGATTTTTTCGATTATTTATCGGGGTTTTTTCTAAATATGAGACATACACTACCAAACATATATTTCGGAGACTAAATTTTCAACGTAACACTATCAAACCAATTGCTATTTGAAAAATCTATCATTTACCAAGATATATTGATGATAATTGAATCAACTAGTGATAAATAATTTAAGTACTCAATTAAAAATTAATTATTTTTAACATGAAATAAATTCTTGTACTTAGCAAAAAAAAAAAACTACCAATCAAACTAGAATGTAAAGGCAAAGAATTAGATTATTATAATAGCAAAAAACTAGAATAAAAATATAAACGACTAATATGTACCATAAAATTTTAGAAACTTTATATAAAAATATACATATATATAATTGTAATAATAAATTTAAATAGCTACTTCTATAGTCAGTTTGGTTCGGTTTTTTCGGTTATTTTTTTATTAAAACTAAAACCAAACCAAATTTGATCGGTTTTTAAAATTCAAAACTAAAACCAAACCAAGCCTAAAAAGTATCGATTTTTTTGGTCGGTTTGGTTTAGTTTTTCGGATTTTTATGAACGCCCCTAATGTTTGGTACTCTAGCACAGGCATGGTTGATCCCACTTGCACCGGCCAATCTTGATAAGCACATTAGCCTTGGAAGCTCTCTTCTTCTTGAAATGAGAAATAACCTCCACAACAACAACAATAACAATCCAGTGGAATCCCACAAGTGGGGTCTGGGGAGGGTAGTATATACGTAGACTTTACACCTACCTATGGAGGTAGAGAGACTGTTTCTGAAAGACAAATGGGAAATAACCTCTTGAATAATAATGGCATTGGCCGAGGAACATCTATTACTAAAAAAAACTAGTTTGATAGGGGGCCAATAATGTCATTAAGGATCGGCTTAATCCTATAAATGATGATTTTGGAAATTACTTTGTAGATGGTATTGCATAAACCAATAGAGCAATTTTTTTTAAGATTACTGGCAGTAGAAAATTTTGGAATGAGACAAAGGTATGTTTTGTTGATCTCTGAAGAAACCTTGAGTATTAAAAGTATTACGGCAAAAGTTGATAACAGATAACTTATTTTTAATACTTTTGAAAGAAGAAATGATATAGTCCTTCATATTCCCACTACTTTTATGATGTGATTGACCTACAGATGAGGTACCACTGAAATCACCTGAAACACAGGGCCTTTTCCCTCCTGCTCCTCGTGCTTGAGTGTGCGAACTGCCTCCGAGCGCCTAGCAATCTCGACCACCAAGTCAAACCTAATATTTGTCTCAGCCTCTTGAGTCAAACTGAAGCGTAGGCCATAACTGAGGCCATTAATGGACCTCCTGATCCTCTCTCTCTCAGCAGGAACCAAACACATTGTATAACGAGCCAGATCTGCGAACCTCATCTAATACTGAGTCACTGTCATACCTTCATGGCGTAGTGGCTCAAATTGCCTACGCAACTCCTCTCTGTGAGTCTGGGGAATAAACTTCTCTAAGAAGAGAATTGAGAACTCATGCCACGTGAGTGGTGCTGCGCCGGATGGCTTGCCCAACAAGTAGGCCTGCCACTATCTGTAGGCTGCCCCTGTCAGCTGAAATGTAGTGAATGCAACCCCATTGGTCTCCAAGATACCAGTTGTGCGTCCGCTGACACCTGTCTATAAAATTCTAAGCATCCTCTGATTCTGCTCCACTGAACTCTAGAGGATTAAACCTTCCAAACCGCTCCAATCTCTTCTGCTACTCGTCAGTCATAGGTGGACCAACCTCGGTCCTAACAGCATCAACTGGCAGAATTGGTAGTACTCCCGGTGTCTGAAGTCCCTGAGCTAGCTGCTCTGGAGTACGGACGACAGGAATATAAGCACCTCCCCAGCCTGTGAGATGGCTGATGCAACTGGAACCGAAATCGCCTGAGCTAGGCTCGTGCATACAGTCAAAATTTGGATTTGAATCTCGTAGACATGGCTAATAGTGATTATGAAATCACTCGAGCAATTTTCTTTTTCAAGCTTCTAATTAGTTCTAAGACAATTTCATTCATTCTGTTTTTGCAAGTAACTGTAAAATAACTGTATTTGTTGGTCAATTAAACTTTTGTCTACCTTCTCAAAAATTAAACTAGCAAACAAATACTATTTTGCTGCTTTATCCAAAACATAAAGTTAAGCAGATAGTATAATTTTGGAAATTTGGTACTCGGAAAACCGTACAAGGACGACTCAATAAAATTAGTAGCTCAAAGCCAAATTTAATAAGACGCCTTAAATTTTAATTGAATACAAATATACAAAAAGTTAGTGTTATCTTTCTTCTTCTTTTTTTAACTTTTTATTTATAGGATAGTGGTCTTAAAAGAATACAATTGCAAACAATATATTATGAAATGATAGAAACGACAAACAGAGTGTAAAGATTTGATCGGTAGAATGACCATTTTTTTTTTTGGAAAAAGGTCAAATATACCCCTATATTTTAGTATATTATTCACATCTACCCTCCGTTATACTATCAGGCCATATTTACCCTTACCGTTAGCCAAACTTTTTAAAAGAGATTTTTATACGATTGAGCATTTCCTCAAAATTATTTAAAAACATAGCATCAATCTTTGTTTATTCCATAAATAATAATTCTTTTTACAGATTAAGCACATAATTAATGAGTAAACATAATACACAAATCATGGGATTGGTTCTTATTCTTATTTATTTTCACTCTTTCTCCTCTTATCCAAATTTCATATAGCATTCAAATCTCTCTCTCCTCTTATTAGAGGTGAAATTGGACGAATTGATCCTAGTAGTCTTTTGATAAATTATTACCACTGTGCATACAATATATACAAAATATAATTGTATTAATTTATAAGAAATGCATATACAATATACATGAGATGTATATTTTTCAAATATATAATAAATATATATAGGATAAGTGATGATTTGTATCCCCCCCCCCCCCCATATATACTACTTATATATGTATAATACTTTTTGTATATATTTAAAAATATACATATAATATATATTTTAGATATATAAAATATATGATTTATATACATATAATACCAAAAGCAGGACAGTTTACTAGTTTACAAATTTTTTTTTGACAAACCAAAAAAAAAAAAGAATTTTTCAACTCATTGCACAATTTTTAATTCTTCTATTCATAATATATATGGTATATTTTGAATTATTATATTAATACTCCAAATATACATTGTGTATATTTATTTTGAAAATAGAATTGTGTACTATCTTTATCAAAATAATATAATATTATACCAATAAAAATATTTTGATATACACTTCATAATATATTTAATAAATAATTATATAAAATTTATATAATATTTATAATGTTACAAACAACAGTTATTTATCTAAATATGCATCGTCATACAAGCATTCACATATACCAATAAAAAATTATTCATTCCACCAAATAATTATTGTGAGAGAGATAAAGTTATACCAATAAAATCATAGTTAATACAAAATCATTCATAGAAGGGAAAGGAAAGATAAAAATTATATATTGAGCATTAAATTAGCAACTAAAGGCTTAGGTTTCCATAAAGGAAACGTGATTTTTACTTGGAGGGGGAGGGGCGTTAGGGCGATGGAAACTAGCTGGATTATGATATGACTGCAAATAAAAATAGTTTCTACAAATGTTAATCAAGTAATGCTGCTAAAACTTTGTAGAATATTTTAAAATATTGGACAGTTATGTTTTTTCCTCTTTTTAAAAATACCCTCCACCCAACGAAAAACCAACAAATTAATAAAATAATCATTTTAAGAAAAATTATAACCGGTTAACCCATCATATAAAAATACGTAACCTAGTTTTCTGAGACGTCTCAATACATTTATTCATTTAGAGAAACTGAGAATGATGGCAGTAGAATTAGTAAGAACTTATATTTTTGGTTCTTAGTTGTTCATGGTGGCATTAGGATGTCATGTTATCACTTTCGGTTATATTTTTTTTGTCGTTATAATATGGCATTCCTTTGTCTAATGTAATGCACATTCGACAGTTAGTTTGTGTGTTGGTCACAACTGCTATATACTTTAACAATACTTGTGTTTGGTTAATACATGAAATTAGTATACTTAGGTTACTTTTTCAACTTGTTAGTGTACTTTCTTTCATTCTTGATGAATTTCTTAGATTGCAACTTGATATAAAATTGAATCTCCTCTAATTTTTTTCTAATTTTTTTCATTATAAGTTTTGTTGTTACTAAGAATTATGAGTATCTTATCCTATAGCTTGGAATCTAACTTTAGATCTTAAGGCGTGATTTGGTAATAATTACTCGTCGCCCAAATGCTTAAAGTAGAATGAGAAAATCATGGTGCGTGAATACTCATCAACAAAGGCTCACCGTTGGAGGAAGAAATACCTTGGTAGCTTCCTTAAGACACTCCTAACCTAATAAGATGCTTTAAACATTCAAGTCATGGTGAAAAGAAAATCATGATGAATACTCGGTACATTTAGACATGGTGAAAAAAAATAAAGAGAGAAGTTAGAAGAAAAAAAAAAATTGAAAAAGGTAGAATATAATAAACATGCAATAAGGATATTAAAAGAATTGGGGCTCAATATATAAACGAATATATGATTGTCGATAATTTTATATCTTTCACTTCTTGAGTTCAACAAGTGACTACGAAGGAGTGTAGTAAATAAAAGGGGTTTAACGGATTACTAATGTGTTTTAAAAAAAATAAGTTTTTTTTTTTACATTTGACATCTTTTCATTAGATGGAGGGTATTTTTAAAAAGTTTGACTAATGATAACAGTAGATGTGGGCCGATAGTATAACAGAAGGTAGATGTGAACATTTGGCCCTTTTCCCTTTCTTTTTCAATATGGGCAGTAAGTGAAAATATTGCGAATAGTTTGGGGGAATTCTCTGATCACACAAAGAATTGGGTGGTCAGAGTGTAATTTACTTTATTTGTAATTCTCACTTTATGGCTTCTTTCCTTTTTATTTTTTAAAAGTAAAAATAAAAATAACAATCCTCTCTTTCCTTCAGGAGTTTCGTGTCCCACAAATAAATGATATTTCACACATTCAGTGTGAGAGAGTGACTCGAGTAGGAGGGAAAAAGCACAACGAAGAAGATGCTAGAAAGAGTGCTCTCCTTACGCAGGGCATCGCCGATTACCGACGACGGCGACGGCGACGGAGAGGGAGACGAATCGAAAACACGAAAGCACTTGTCTCCGGCGATAAGATTCACCAATTACATGACTCGAACCGGTCATATTTGGCCATTCCTCCTTATAGGACTCGTGCTGGTGGTCCTCACTTCTTTCGCTTACCACTCGCGTGACCTTGTTTGTATCTCCGCTTCCTCTTCCGATCACATTTCTCGCTTGCGATTTTTTGGCTTCCAAGCCCTTGAAACAGACTTCGGATCTCTTGGTGTTCCCTGGTGTTAGTTCATTTTCCTTCGTTTCAATTATTTCTTCCACTCACTGACGCATAATAATTTATGAATTTTTTTACGGATTTCTTCTATTCTACGTAAATATTGAGAATTTCCTTTTTATGTGTTGTTTTTGTTTGCGAACCAGAATTTTCCAGATCTGTATATTAGTCATTGGCTGATTAGAAATATATGCTTAATTGAATCTCGTGATTAAACAGATTACCTTAGCATGATTGGAGCTCTTGTGGTCCAGTTTTCTTTGATTAAAAGAAAGCTGAAAGTCTAGTTTACCAAATTTTTCTGGATTTTTGGTGGAATATAAGGAACTTATAGCCCACTCCAGCTAGGTTGGGAATAAAGGCTTAGTTGATTGGGTTGAATGGAGAATTGTTAAGATGCGAGTTTACTCGATCAGCATTTAGTCTTTTCGTGGTTTGTGATTTACTCAGCGTGTAAATTAAAGACCAACCTCCAATAAGGTAAGATAAGTATGACTAAGAGTTGCTATACGGTGTAATGTTAATGGAAGGGGTTGGTGTAATGGCCTAATGGGAACATTTACTACGTGCGAATTGAATTTCTGGCTGTCTGATTGGAATTTGGTACCCTCAGATATGAACTTGGGAAACTTATTATTAGCAGTCCTTTTTTCATTTGTTTTTTGTAGTTTAACGCTATTCTGGGACTGTGTTGAGAATGCTACTCACGTGTGCAAATGATTATAGATTTAGTATAAAAATGCAGACTGCTCAGTTACCTCTTTATAGCTGCTTTGCAATCTATCATATCCCAACTAAAATTGTTTATCATCATTTCACTTCTTTTGTTTCTTTTTCTGAACCGAGTCTTAAGCTGTAGCTTAGATCAAGTGTTATTAAATGAAGTAGTTATTGAATACGGATGTGCAGGCATACATGCATTATACAGACATACACATATATAAGTATGTATGTATGCATGTATGTATATATGTATGGAAAAGCTGGATCACCAGTTGGAATGCTAGGAGGTCTTTCTGCCGTGCATCCTCTATGAGGACAAGCCAGAGTAAATGCAATAATTGATGAATAACAATCAGTTGTATCTTCTTGTCTTAGAAAAAAAAAATCAGCTTTAGCTATCTGAACATTTTGGATATGAGCACTGAAAGATGATACTAGAATGATCCAGTGCAGCTTATAATTTTAATCCTTGTCAAAAGGCAGATCGAAACATGGCAAATCTGTTGAATGGACCACTAAGGATTTACTCAAAGGTCTGGAGGAGTTTGTACCGATATACGAGACACGACCTATCAAGAATAACATGTATGGGATGGGTTTTGACCACAGCTTTGGGCTTTGGTTTATGGCTCGATGGTTGAAACCGGAGCTGATGATTGAGAGTGGCGCTTTCAAGGGACACTCAACTTGGGTTCTGAGACAAGCAATGCCAGATACGCCAATTATATCACTTACACCGCGTCATCCAGAGAAATATCTGAAGAAAGGACCTGCTTATGTTGACGGAAATTGCACATACTTTGCTGGAAAAGACTTTGTTGATTTTGGAAATGTTGATTGGGCAAAAGTTCTGAAGAAACATGCAATCAAGGATCTTAGTGAGGTTCTTGTCTTTTTCGATGACCATCAAAATGAACTGAAAAGGTATTCTGGCTTTTTAGACTGGACGCTCTTTGCAGTGTTTTTATTGATGAATGATTTCTTTGGTCCATTGTTCTGTCTAATTGCAATGCATTAGAAACCATTATGATTTCTATCTAATCTGATACCAATTCCCACTTGTTTTGCAAAATTTTTGACTTCCCATTTTGAACTTTGATTGACAGACTAAAGCAAGCACTAAAAGCAGGGTTCAGGCATCTCGTTTTCGAGGACAACTATGATACTGGCACGGGAGACCACTATTCTTTCAGGCAGATGTGTGATCAATTTTATATAAGAGGTGTGCTTCATTTCAGCTTCTTTTTATCTTTTTACATATGTTAAGACCTAATTGGACATTTAAGCTCTTTTGCATTTAAATATTGCTGTTTAATTTGAATTTCTCTGGGAGCCTTTTTTTGGCAAGTATTATTGATGTCAAAACTAGCACTAAGAAAGTGCTGTAATTACATCCAAAAGGAGAAAAATAAGATATCGTAACCCCAGAAAAAACTAAACTTTTCAAAAGATTCTATGAACTGCATTAGGGGTTTGGCATCATCCATCCACTCCAATCTACACCAAAAAATTATACATTCTGATTTAGATCTTCAGTATAGAGCTGTTGCCTTCAAAACATCTTCTATTCCTTTCCTTCCACATGCACCGCCAAATACAAGCAGAGAATTTGATTAATGTCTCTTTCTAGTCTGACAGATGAACTTAATGTTTCTTAATATACTGTGAAATTGTAAATTCCCCTCCTTTATGATTTATCAAGACTCTTTGTGGTAATTTGAAGTTGTTGTGCTATTCTAAGTATGTATATATATGCATAATTCATTGTTCTATTTGATTACTAGGTGGGGGCCATAGCTGCTTTAAGGACAGTGATGAAGCTAGGATTAGATCAAGAAGGAAGAAGTTTTGGGAGAAGGCTGTTGATATTGAAGAACTATGTGGTCCTGGTGAAGCTTGGTGGGGTGTGAGAGGGCAGATGCGCGATGACTTTAACCACAGCAATAAAGCTGTTACTTATGCAGAGCACTTTCAAAACAGCAGGTTTATAGAGTCAGTGCTAGATATTTACTGGGAGCTCCCTCCTGTGGCTGGTCCTTCACTTACTCATCAGACGAGATATGATCCAGCTCGTGCACAAAGTCCTATTGTTGAAGATGGCAGATATGGATTGTTTCAGAGGCTAGGCTTATCTAGACTTGAGACTTCTGTATTCAATGGTTACACTCAAATGGTCTATCTTCAGGTGTCGCAAGAACCTTAATCGGTTCTAGATTTGGTTAAAAATTGAGATTTATGTTGCCACTGGATGTAGGTTGTAGTTTTGTTCTTTACATGTATCTCTCTATTTTCTTCCGTTTTTTAGGATGTATTTCTTGAGAGCCAAGTGTCAGTCATGTCCATTCACGCATGGTATGATCTACTTGCAATTTGCTTATTCCCTGATCGTTTTAAGTAGAGCACAGTACGTAGTCATATAAGTCCAATGGAGTGACAATTGATCCTCTGTACGCACCACGGATATATGCTAAAACTGCTGATGTTCGATGGATCATCCCTTGCTCCTATTAATCTTAAGCTATTTGGCAAGAAAGAATTATTTAAAAAAAAAAAAAGCATCAAGTAATAGTTGACATGTTTTTATCTTCATGAAAAACAATGAAGGTTTCATTGTCTTGTACACCTATTTGTACCTCCACTGAACTGTGCCAAAAAGAAACTCTCACTGCTGGAATGGTTCAAATTGGAATGGTTTAGATTGGAGCAACTTGTTCGGAGAGTTTGATTAATGAAGATACTGGGGGCCTTTAGACGGCTGAGATTGATGGGGATACAGAAGACTGTAGGCTCATATTTCTTTTGACATGATAATCATTTTAAGCTCTAATAAGCAAACCGTCGATATGTCCGAGTGGTTAAGGAGACAGACTCGAAATCTGTTGGGCTTTGCCTGCGCAGGTTCGAATCCTGCTGTCGACGTTTCTTTAAGCTTTTGACTCTGCTCCCCCACGTCCTCTTTGGTTCATATCTTACTACAAGTTACATTATTTTCTGCCTTAAACACAGTATGCATACCAACTAGTAATGATCTTTTTGATTTGGAGGATCCGACATGCACCCAACAACATTTTTGAAGAGTTCGAGTAATATAGCTGCCTCATACTTCTTAATAACTCACATTTGAGCTTTTGACTCTGCTCCCCCACGTCCTCTTTGGTTCATATCTTACTACAAGTTACATTATTTTCTGCCTTAAACACGTATGCATACTAACTAGTAATGGTCTTGTTTATAGTGCCTCACTATATTGCTTGGACTCTCCAAAAGTGTTACCGCATCCATGTCGAAAATGCACTAAATTTGAAAGATGCGACACGCACCCAACAGCATTTTTGAAGAGTTCGAGTAATATAGCTGCCTCATACTTCTTAATAACTCACATTTGACATAGCATAATTCGACTGTTATAAAGGATTTTGAATGTAAATTAAACAACTTCTAAACATTCAATAAATTAAAAATAATCATGGTATCTTCCAATACAAGATCAAATTTATAGTTGTGAAATTTTGCACAAATTTAAACAGCGTAATAGCAGTTGATGTAGATTCTAAAAAGAAAAACTTTTCTAGTTGCGTAATACACTAATCCTTACAGTGACATAAAATAAAGATAAAGGCAGTCTGTTGGGACTCCAATTCCGAAGGGTTTGGAACTCCAAACCCAAGTTATCAACGTGCTTGCAAGCTTAAGCCTTAATACTAACTAAAAAATTTAGTTTAATTTAAATTCAAAAATCAATTCCAAAACAAGTTATGTCCTCCATTGTTTTCCGAAAATCAAATCCAAAAACCAAATATACCAGTGGAGTACAGGGGCGGAGCTAGAGAGCGAGTTACGGGTTCGATCGAACCCAATAACTTTGGTTCAAACTTTATATTTGTTTGATGAAATTTATTAAACATATACAAATTATTAATTTAGAATCCAATAATTTAAAAATAATTAGAATTCCGAACCCATAAGTTTTAAATTCTGACTCCGCCTCTGGTAGAGTATATTTGGCGTGGTTTTAATTGTTCCTTTCCCCTAAGAAAACTAGTGGTGGGCACTATGACGAGACTTACAATAAATCTTGAAGTGCGAGCTTCCACGACTCATCATTTTTAGAGACGAAACTACCCACTGGTATACCTAACCCCTCGTAATATTCACAACTCATTAAAAGTTTGGTATAAAATAGATAACATAAAAAATTTAAAATTAAATTATTTTTAAATTTAAAAATATATTATTTATTTTAAAAAGAACTAAAAATTAAAGTGTTCAATTTGAAAGTACTATGTTTTCTAAATAAACAAAGACGTCAACTTTTTATTCTTTCTACGTAATAAATAAAGACGTTAACTGTTACTGTACTTCTCAAATTGACTGCGTGGTCTGAGAGTGGAGGACTAAAGTCAGTACCAAACTGAATAGGTCGCTCGCCGGCATCCGGGAAGCAGCCGCCGGCGACGATTACCAATTTCTTCATCGCATCTCTCTATGGTTGAAAATTCATCTGAATAACCTCTAGCAGTATTATCACTGTCAATATATGGATAGGCAAAACCTAGCTTCATCGTCCTCTCCCGATAATGGTGCCGCCATCAATCATCCCCCACAACAAGATGCTTGGGTCAATACCTACCGGAATTCAATTCCTCAATGGCACTCTCTTGCTACCTCACAACAGGTACTGACTTTAACTTGTGTATCAGCTCCGGGAAATTTTCCGTTTGCCTCCGTACTTATGTTTCATTTTATGTCCAGTTGTTCTTTTGCTACAGTAATTGTTCACAAAATATAATCTTTCTTATTGGAATTAATCCACAAAAGTATTATAAGAAATTGTTTCAGATTTTATGACAGTAGGATGTGCTTTTGGCTCTCTATTGGATGAAATCAGTTATGGAAAAATTGGTGGAACTTAGAACATTCTTCAAAAAATATGTTGTGATTCTGACTTTTGTAGATTGTATTTTTCATTTGCTGGTTTGAGATTAGAAAATTGAATTCAGATCCCCTAGCCAGTCGGGGATTAGCTTAAATTTGCTTCAGGTTACAGGCCACCTGGAATGATATTATTTGAAGTATTATAGAGAGAGGATCTTTTATTGTGAAGCTTCATAGTTATAAATTATGATGGCTAGAAATACGAAAAATCCATCTTAAGATAAAGATTAGTCATTTTCTAGGAACCTTTGATGGTTTTTAGTGTGTTTTTCTCCTTTGAATTTTACTTGTTTCTCCATTGTAACTCACAAAAAACTGTTCCCATTCCTTTTCTGTTGTAAAGTTCTTAAAAGCAAAATCTTTTTTCTGTCGGGCTCAGAGAAGGTTGAAGACAGAGTTAGGCATTTTGAGGTTTTATTTGCTGAGTTGTTTTTGCTCCCAACTGCTGAAATTTCTTGTTAATGACTTCTTTTGGCAGTCAGTGATCCCAATTTCGATATCCAGAGTTAATCAAGTAGATGCTGGCAGACTGGACATCGAAATGTCAGCCATGCTAAAAGAGCAGTTGGTTAAGGTTTTTTCTTTGATGAAGGTACCCATCGTGCAACTTTTTTATTTTATCATCGAATTCATCAAGTCTTCATGATTACCTTATCAGTCAGGTTTGATATGTTTTGTTTTTTGGGATTAGCCAGGAATGTTATTTCAATATGAGCCAGAACTTGAAGCTTTCCTCGAGTTTCTAATCTGGCGATTTTCTATCTGGGTTGATAAGCCTACTCCTGGTAATGCTCTCATGAATCTGAGATATAGAGATGAACGTGCAAGTGAGATTAGAGGAAAAGGTTAGAAAATCATCTTCACTTAATCTTGTTTCTCCTTTTTCATAAGTAGCTCATACCAAACTTTTCCGTATCTCAGTAATGTTGGACATTTGTTATTATAAAGTTATCATGTCGTGTTGCAAGCTATGGATATTTGTGGATGTTGTTTTGTACTTCAGGGATGTGAAAAATACTAATAGTTTGGAACTTTGGATATCCTTTTAAGCTATGTTGCTCACACTCTTCAAAAATACCACTGCGTGCATGTTGGATCTCCAAAAGTAGTGAATTTTGGAGGATTCGGCACGGGTGCGGCAATATTTTTGGATAGTCCGAGCAACATAGCTTTTAAGTACTCGTGTTTAGCTTTGAGGCGTTGGCTTCATTTTTCTGAAGCCAAGTCGGTTGTACGTTATGCTCGTTCTCCTTCTCCTTTCTTTATTAAGCCATTTTTTGTGCAAATAATGGCACCTCATCTTGACATATTCTTTATTTATCTTCCTTCGTCGGCTCCACTTTTCTTGCAGAAGTCGGCAACCAATCTAGAAATTACTGTATAATAATTCTTTTATCTTCTTAAGACTCACTTAGAGGATATGTGGTATTTGGAAAACGAATGTTTCTTTTGGATTTTCTGGAGAGGATCTCTGACTCTGAGTGAGATGATCCTCTTTGTCTTGAATAACCTGAGTTACTCAAGCCTCGCAAAGTTTTAAATTCTATAGTTTGGTAAGTCTAAATTGGCGTGTACATATAACATCAATTTGTGATGGAGGGGCCAGTGGGATTGACTTAAAATATCTCTTTGGTCTTAGTTTGTGGTTGAAGTGCAGAGGTTGACAGCTTGATGTAATTGCATTTCCTCTTGCCTCAACCACTATAATTTCAGTTGTAGTTTTATAGCTTGGCAAGTTTAAATTAGTAAGTGTATAACATCAATCTGTGATGGATGGAGTCTTGGAAAATCTTGTTGGTCTTACTTTGTATTTGAAATGCGGATGTTGACAGCTTGATGCAACTGCATTTCTTGTTTCTTGCATCGACGGCTATAATTTCAGTTGTAGTTCTTTTTCCTTTTCCATGCTTGTTTCAGTGCGAACTGGATTAGAGGGACCCGGACTTACTGCTGCTCAAAAGATATGGTACTGCGTGGCAACAGTCGGTGGTCAATATATATGGGCCCGTCTACAATCTTTTTCTGCTTTTCGGAGATGGGGCGACTCTGAGCAGGTACTACTCGCTCTGCCTCACATATTCTACTTGTCTGTTTAACATGCCATGTTTTAATGGTTAGAAATCTGTGATCACTAAGAAAACTCCTCGTTCTCTAATAGATAATATTCTTCAGAGTTGTTGACGCCATTTGTTAGAGATAATAAGTTACAAAGTTCTCTAAAAATCTAATTTTGTATAACAATTTCTAGCCATGCACAGTAATTCCTTCTATTTTTATTTTATCTTGGCTTAAGCATATATGTTAAGAAGGAAAATTGAAAGGTTTTTTATGACTCTGAAACTCCAAAAGGTGCAGCTTCAAATTAGATCAGGAAAGGCATTTATCACTGATCAACATTGATAATTGATATGAGTAGAATATTAACAAGCATCCAAGGGTGTAGCCTTGTGGTCAATAACATTTAAATGGACTATGACAAACCAGGGTTCAAATTTCAGCCAAGGCAAAAAACAATTAGGTGATTTCTTCCTAGAAGTCTAAGCCTTGGTAGACAGAGTTACCTGATACATGTGCTGGTGGGAAGTGCATGCGAGCTGGCCCCGACACCACCACTATTATAAAAAGAGAGTAGAATATTAACAGAAATGCTTCATGGGATCTTTCAGTTTGCGAAAATAAGAAGTAACTTTTCACTTAGACAAGAACAACGAGATTCTTGTAATAATATGTCCAAAACAAAACTTGGTTTGTTATGGCATGGATCTCCACAGCAGGCAATATTCTACATATCGAAAAGAATACCAAATGAAAATATTTTCAGTTTGTTTTAAATCTAATATTCAGATGAATACTACTTTTCATTGCTGATAAAAAGAAAGTTGAATACTAATTTTTCCTTGAGCAGTTTAATACTTAAAGAACTTCTGAAAACTTCTTGAATACTACCAAAGCTAAGTGTCAATTTGAAATACTAGAGCAGAGCAGTCTGAAATCCATATTCCAAATGTATTCTTTTGCCTTTCTGTTTTTGTCCATCAAAAATTGTATTTTCTTGAAAGGAGATACTTGCATACACTATATGATACTTATGCTATCGAATGGTATCATGTACATTCAATACTATACTGATATTTTATCTAGAAGTTAGTTCTCTTTTCTCCTTAAACTGAATCTTTTTAGCTATCTTATTAGAATATGAGTTGAAATGACCTTATAAGAAATTTGAAATTGATAAGGTCACATTTAGGGACTGCACGTTACTCTTTGAGGTACTGCGATTATTTAGATAAACAATATATTGAGTGTCTGCGATTATTGTGATGTGAGATGAACAATGTATTGCTTAATATTAAATGGGGAAATATGTAAGACCACAAGATTAAGTTAGGTGGACAATTAGGTTCAATATAATGTCATAGACCTTTCATTTTAAGGGAAGTTGACATAAACTAATTCAAGAGGATAATTCGAATATGGAGTTGAGAATCTTGAGATGGAGTAAGCATTGAAAGTTCAATGTCCCAGAAAAAGTATAAGTTTATCTTAAGTTTGGAAACCATGTGCATTTGAATCGTAAAGTTTTTAAGTCCTATGTTGCTATTGCTGTCCAGTAAGACAGTCTTTTGAACTAGTATGGAGAAGTTTTAGCTAAACGAAGAATACTAACTTGTATATTACTGATTTTTAGAGTGTCGACATATAATTTATTGGTCACTTGTTAATTTTATGTTTGCTTCAGAGGTCTTTGGCACGTGGAGTATGGCTGTTAATGCAACGGATGGAGGGGATCTATAAAGCAGCGTCTTTTAGCAATTTACTTTTCTTTCTTTACACGGGAAGGTATATCTCTTACTGCAAATTTGCTTCTTATTTCTTTTCTAACGACATGACCACCAAATAGAAAAAGAGAGGAAAATCTAGTTCGTAAGGTAGTTGCTGTAAGTAATACTGCTTGAATCTGTGCTATAGTAAAACAGACAGGCAGATTTGAGCTTGTATTGCTTTATGATAAATTTTCAATGGGAAATAACTAAATTAGCGAAGCTCCTAAAAACTTGTGAAGAAACTTACAAGTTCCTATTTTTTAAACCAGTTATATATTAGAAACTCTTTGGAACCATCGTTGTGTGAAATTCCACTTTTAGTAAAAGGGCATCCTTGGAACGGGAAAACTTGCAACAAAAACCCCATTTTGTAATTTATATACAATGTAGACAGACTTATATTCTTCTGAAAAGCAAATGGGCCTCTAAGTTTCATCATTCCTTTGATTTGATTGGTAACTGTAGTGAGCTATGGTCATAATATCTGTCATCAATGTTGTACACGCATCTCCATCCAGACATACGGTGATTCCTAGTTTGGAGGACTGAGTGCCACAGTTATTGAGGGAATCATGCGTCATGATTAATTTTGTAGCACATGAGATGGCTGGTACTGCTGATTCTAAAAATGTATGGGAGCCAAATGTGAACAGAGCATCGTTTAATTGTTGTGAATGTCCCCTGCATGTGATCTATCCGATAATTTAACACATTACAACTACATGCAGGTACAGGAATCTCATTGAGAGAGCTTTAAGAGCTAGACTAGTTTATGGGAGCCCAAATATGAACCGAGCTGTGAGCTTTGAGTACATGAATCGTCAGTTGGTGTGGAATGAATTCTCGGTAATTGTCCTTCTGTTGGCAGTTTCTTGCAGAATTCCTATGCGCATTCAGGAAGTATAGAGTATTACGTGTCTTTTAGTTGTTTTACATGCTGCCCGAGAGCTAACATAATCATCTTTTAATCTCGCATATGCATGCCCTTTTTCCTTTTCGGTGGTTGGCTTTAAATTTTATTGTTTTGCAGTTCAACCTTTGGAGCTATTTGTTTCGGGCTTTGTCAATTCAGTTCTTCAGTACACTATGAATGGACTTAGATTTTGAGCAATGTTCTAATATGCAGGAACTGCTGCTCTTGCTTCTTCCCCTTCTCAATTCAGCATCTGTCAAGAGTTTCCTTCGTCCATTCTCAAAGGACAAATCTTCAGATTCTTCAGTAGATGAAACTTTATGCCCCATCTGCCAGGGAACCCCATCAGTTCCATTTCTAGCTATCCCTTGTCAGCATAGGTATCTATGTTTACTTGCTTTCCTTTATGCCATAAAATTGTACTGCAGTATTCTCATAAGTATAAGTTTGTATGCCTTTATTAAGAGCATGCTTTTACGGAACTTCATCAAAGAATTATCCTTATCAGAGAATAAGTTGGCTTCATGAAAATTGCAGCTAGATGATCATAGGTTAGTGTAGCCATTAATTATTAATGCTCTTTCCAGGGAAATATTGCTTGGATCTCTGTGCTGAGTACAGTTCCAATATTACTGGTTGCACATAACATGAGAGTTGAAACTACTATTACTTCAGGGTTGTATCCACAATAAGTTATCATTGCACTGCTCTTGTCACGTCATCTGCCCCTTAAAAATGATTTTGTCCAGTTTTTACAGACAACCATGGCATTCATATATATTTGGAGCTGTTACATATTCATTAATATCCGAACTTT
The DNA here is from genome assembly GCF_000390325.3 of Nicotiana tomentosiformis. Taxonomy (NCBI): domain Eukaryota; kingdom Viridiplantae; phylum Streptophyta; class Magnoliopsida; order Solanales; family Solanaceae; genus Nicotiana; species Nicotiana tomentosiformis. Next base: position 130,361,217 of record NC_090817.1, read on the forward strand.
GTAACAAGTAAATAGGAGCCGTTGTGTTTTTTAGAAATCGCATGATGACGCCATCTTTAATGGGTCTTTTGTCATGCATTAGGTTTCACAGCATTACCAGTCTTGTTCCTACCTCTTAGTCTACTATGCTTAAATGTGTGTATGAAAATTTTAGTTTTATTTGTTTCAATCTTATAGGTACTGTTACTACTGTCTTCAAACAAGGTGCTCTGTATCTCCATCATTTCGTTGCCCTAGATGTGGTGAACCAGTTGCTGCTATGCAACGGCATGGTGGTTTAGTCAGCAACATTCCTCAGAAACAATGATTGTTCTGCAAAGTGATGTAAATGACAAAAAAGGGAAGCTCAGTTAAACTATAGATCAAAAGTGTCCTAAAAGACAACTTGACAATGGAACTAGGTCTCTAGATTCCTTCATAAAGCAAGTTGTTCTGCTTTATTGAGTGCTTTAAATTTTTTATTAGTGTGGTTGTCCCTTTTCCTTTATTTACATCTTATTTATTCATTTAATTGAATGATTTTCTCAAATGTTGGATCAGTCTTCACGCAATTGAATCAATATTGATCGAATGACTACTAGCTATTGTTTTATAAGCTTTAGTTACGGTAAATTTTTAGGGAGAAAATAAGCACATTTTTCATTTTCAGAAAGGTTGTCACGTTGCAAATTAGCAAAGATAAAAAGTTTGAGTCGGTTAACTTTAATAATGGCCAAGTGTTTTGCAGAGAAATGCTCCTGTAAAGCTCTCATAATAGTATTTGATTTCATTGGGGATTCGTGGCAGGCTAGTCTCGTTTGTTGGTAAAAAATTATTGCACCAACAAATATATGCCACATGTTTTGCCCTACGTATTTAATTACTCCTTGATTTGGCCTGTAGGAGAATGAATTTGGTTTTTTATTCTAAATTTTGAAACGTACTATCTTTGAGCCATCCTTCTTTGTATTTTGATTTCTCTTTTTGATTGACTCGATCGCTACATGTCGAAAAAGTCCTATTGCAAGCTACATTTCGGTCAACAGATTTGTATATATGCTTGAGCTTGAATAAAAGTTGGGAGTACGAATTCTGCAAAAGAGGATTTACTAAATGCGTCTCATGAGAATAAGTTTCAAGACTCTTTCTATTCATTGTCTTCTTTCTCGTTTGTAATGACAATGCTCCTTTAATTTTGCCGGTCAAAAAAAGTGATCTTGTATTTCGGAAACTGTTTACTATTGATTGTTACAATTTGTTCTGTGGGTGCTGCCATTGAATAAGGTCCCTAGGTGTTTGTTGAGAAAATGGATGATTTTTCTTCTTCTTCTTCTTTCTTTTTTTCGATATCTTTTGTTTTCCTTCAGTTTATCCATGACATGACATGAATTAGAGTTTCTCTCACCTCCACCTTTACCAATATAATGTCAAAATGACGATAGAAGAGTCTGTTCCTTTTTTTTTTTTTTTTTTTTTAAAATTTAAGTTTTGGCAAATAAAAGTTAGACATGAAGTTTTTCCTCGATCGATGCAGCTGTTCAATAAACACCTTAGTTATTGACATGAGAAATCAACCTCTTGAAACACCGAAGTTAGACATTTTCGAGAAATCTGACTCTTAAGAGACCAAAAAAAAAAAAACAAAACGTACATAACAATCGTTCTAGCGAGGGTGTTAGGCAAGAATTTCAATTGTTTATGAAGTTCCTGTTTGTTAAAGGCTTTACCTCCCGCTAAACCTATGTATACTGTAACATCACTATTAATGTAAGATACTGTAATTATTAGCGTCCCTACAACCGATTAAGATTTATACAATCTAAACCTGAAGGATGGCACAGTTGATTTTGTCCAGATTGACTAATACTTCTCCGGCTAACTATTTCAACTTCATTAAACCAATCAAATACTTCAACTATTTCTAATCGTTTTGACCGTTTGGCCGAGGAGTCTGCATCCATGGTGTAAGAACTGTCTTTTGAATTGTTTTCAAAAGGCTGGGAGAGTCCTTCGAAATTATACTAAAAGAGAATATTACAACGGGATTTTGTCAATTGACTTACATTCATCTACTAATTAATATAAAGATTTATCGAAAAAAAAAAATCTCCTCCTAAATAAAATTTTTTAATGAATACATTGTGAATATTTGTTTTTATTGTTGTGAGAACTAGAGATCCTCAATTTATAGATTTTCAAGATTTTTTTTTCCAAAAAAAGAATATGTCATATGAAGGATATTAATTTCTTTTGGTAGTTTTTTTTCCTTATTTAAAGAAAGAAGGTTCTAATAAATTAATTAATTCAGGGCAAAACCGTAACAATCGTATGATTAAGCATTTAATTTCCAACTGACATTACATTTTACACTATTACTGTAAAGTAACTGCCGTTATAAGTTGTCTGTTTTATTTTTTTTACTGTACGTGTTTGTAGTTATCTTATAAATGTCTTTATGGTGCAACTAAAGATTCTTTTACACAGCCTGTGAAAAAAGCTATACTCATTAATTAATAGAAGAACACATAAACTTATACTGCTACGGTAACAGAGCATGCTCCTATTTTACTTGATAAGATCTAAGAATGCAGTTCTATAGCTAGTAGTAACAGAAAAGAACAATCCCTTAGTTACCACTCCAAGCCAATGTGTGTACGGGTAAAAACCGGGTTCATGATACACTCTGGCCTCCAACAGGGTAAAACGAGCTCGAGATATGATTGCGAATGATCGCAATCGAAGCAAGGATATCCTCGAATTAGAGTACGGGGGCATGATTCGAGATCGACCTAAAACTTGAAGGACTTCGGAGGGTGTCGCCGGGTAATCAAGCACGGCCAACAGGAGGCCGTAATATCCGTGACCGTGATCAACCGAATATCACGGCATGGATCTCGACACGTATCGATGTAGAACCGGCAACCAATTAAATAGAAGATTTTTTTACCTTTTATAGAGTTATACTTAGAGTAGAATTCCCCTACTATATAAAAGGGGGTCTGATAATGATGAGATCTGATAATTCATTAATCACATTGTAACATGCATTCCAAAATAATATATTGTTATTTTCTCTATTATTAGCTCTTTCCCTTGTTCATCAGAGGTGGCCATAGCGAGCATGGATCGATGATAAATATTTCAATAAGGCTGGAACTATCCCCTCGTGTGGTTTGAATCTATTTTATCTTTGTTTGTTCAATTTGACTTAATCAATCGCTTTGTAACAAATTAATCAGTGTATCCTTAAAACCACTTACAAATTTAATTGTTATTCTATTTTGAGGGTAAACAGTTTGGCGTCCACCGTGGGGCTAAGGAAAATAGTGGCAATTTGATATAAATTTTCATAACACACCCTACTTCACACTTGTTCTTTAAAGTGTCTTTGATTTCAGGTATGCGTTGAGAATGTCGAACTCCCAATTTGCCCCTCTAAACACGGAAGCTGAGTCTGGCCACCATGGCGAGAACAATAATATAGTGCCCGGTAATGGGGTGCCCCCCTGATCCCAACGGAATCTCGGTCGCGGACCCGATCGACGCCAGCTCATATGTGGCCATCAATACGAATTTGCCCAGCTATCCTGAGAACAGCGTCCGCGGGGGAGTCCGGTCGGTAGCCCAAAATGCTAGTGACGATGAAGAAGATGGGATCAACTTACGGGTGATCTTCGAAATGCTGCAAGCTCAGTAGGCAGCGATAGCCCAGCTGCAGAACCAAAGTCGCGCTCCCAGTGGAGTTGAGCACGGATCATCCCGGGAGAACACTCGCAGAAATGAACTGGCCGCAGATAGGCCAAATGAAGCTGAACCCGAGACCAACCCCAAGATAATAAAGATGATCGAGGAATTGAAAAAACGTGTGGAAACGGAGAAAAGAAAGTCGAAACCAATGATAAAAAGGTGAAAACCTATAATTCTAGGGTCGATCAGATCCCAGGAATACCGCCGATATTAAAGGGCATGGATTCCAAGAAGTTCGTTCAAAAACCTTTCCCTCCGAGCAGCTCTGAAGCCAATCCCTAAGAAGTTCCGCATGCCTGAAATTCCTAAGTACAACGGGACAACTGACCCTAATAAACATGCGACCTCATATACATGTTCTATCAAGGGGAACGACCTCGAAGATGATGAGATCGAATCTGTCTTGTTGAAAAAGTTCGGAGAGACCTTGTCAAAAGGAGATATGATATGGTATCACAACTTACTCCCCAATTCTATTGACTCATTTACCATGCTTGCAGATGCTTTCGTGAAAGCGCATGCGCTGAGCTATCAAGGTCGAGACCAGAAAATCAGAACTTTTTAAGGTAAAGCAAAGAGATAACGAGATGCTCAAGGAGTTCGTGTCAAGATTTCAAATGGAACGGATAGACCTTCCACCGGTGGCAGACGATTGGGCCGTTCAGGCCTTCACCCAAGAACTCAATACTCGAAGCTCTTTGGCTTCGCAAAAGTTGAAGCAAAATCTGGTAGAATATCCGGCCGTAATATAGGCCAATGCACATAACCGATATCAGTCAAAAATTAGAGTCGAAGATGATCAGCTTGGGGCCCTTTCCGGGTCTATTTATCCTATCTGAGCTAGTGATAGACCCAAAAGAGACATTGATTGTGAACCAAGGTCAACTAGGGATCGATATCTACTGTATAACAGTGATCATAGAGGTAACGGGTCCGGACGAAACCCTGTGAAAAATGAAAGGAGAAGCGATCAGAGTCAAAATAACTGGGGACTCATGAGCAAAAACGGTTTTGACAGGTCCATCGGGCCTAAGGAAACGCCAAGGTTGTCGGAGTACAACTTCATCATCGATGCGGCTGCTATCGTATCGGCCATCGGACGCATCAGAGACACCAAATGGCCTCGACCTCTACAGTACGATCCAGCCCAAAGGGATCCCAACTTAGTATGCAAGTATAATGGTACACTCGGCCATAGAACAGAGGATTGTCGACAATTAAGGGAGGAGGTAGCTCGGTTATTCAACAACGGACATCTCCGGGAGTTCCTGAGTGATTGAGCCAAAAATCATTTCAAGAATAGAGATTCTAATTAACAGACCGAGCAGGAGGAACCTCAGCACATTATTAACATGATCATCGGTGGGGTCGATGTCCCCTAGGGGGCAATGTTGAAGCGTACCAAAGTATCCATCACGAGCAAAAAATGGACGCGAGATTACATACCAAAAGGGACCTTGTCTTTCAACGACGAGGATGCTGAAGGTATCGTGTAGCCCCACAACGATGCACTCGTAATATCTGTACTCATAAATAAATCTCGAGTTAAGCGTGTGTTGATTGATCCAGTAGCTCGGCCAATATCATTAAATCGAGGGTCGTGGAATAACTGGGTTTGCAAGACCAAATCGTGCCTGCAGTCAGGGTTCTAAACGGATTCAACATGGCAAGCAAGACCACTAAAGGGGAGATAACATTACCGGTGAACACCGTCGGGACCATTCAGGAAATGAAGTTCTGCGTGATCGAAGGGGATATAAGGTACAATGCTTTGTTCGGGAGACCGTGGATTCACAACATGAGGGCAGTGCCCTCGACGCTACACCAGGTGTTGAAGTTCCCAACGCCGGTAGGGATAGAAACAATTTACGGAGAACAACCGGCCGCAAAGGAGATTTTTGCAGTAGACGAGGTGGTCTCGATATCCGTACTTTTTACACCAAAGGATCTGGGTTCGATCAACAAGGGAGAAACTAAATAACAACTACTGATAATAGCCCCGCCCCAACTGAAAAAGCAGGAGACAGGTGAGGACGACGACTATGGAGTTCCCAGGTCTTTCATAGCCCCCGACGATTCCGACGCTACCAAATCAACAGTCGAGGAACTAGAGCAAGTCGTACTGATTGAGCACTTGCCCGATAGAAAGGTATATACCTGGGCACGGGGTTGAGTCCCGAGCTCAGGAAAAAACTCATTAAATTCCTTATAGCTAACATTAATTATTTCGTTTGGTCCCACCTTGATATGACAGGGATACCGCCGAAAATAACCACTCACAAGCTGAGCCTGGACCCGAAGTTCCACTCGGTCAAGCAGAAATGGAGGCCCTAGTCCGAAGTCAAGCATGCTTTCATCAAGGACGAAGTATCTAAACTCCTTAAAATAGGGTCCGTCGGGGAGGTGAACTGGTTAGCAAACGTAGTAGTAGTCCTTAAAAAGGGAAACAAATTAAGAATGTGTGTAGACTATAAAGACTTGACTAAAGCATGTCCCAAGGACTCTTTCCCTTTACCTAATATCGATCACATGATCGATGCAATGGCCGGCCACGAGATCCTCAGTTTTCTCGACGCTTATTTTGGGTACAACCAAATTTAGATGGACCTGGGCGATCAGGAAAAATTTCCTTGATCACTAAGTACGACACCTACTGCTATAACGTGATGCCATTCGGACTAAAGACACTGGTACTACTTACCAACGCCTAGTAAATCGGATGTTCGAAGAACAAATAGGAAAATCAATGAAGGTTTACATTGACGATATGTTGGTTAAGTCCCCGCGAGCAAAGGACCATTTAAAACATTTGCAGGAAACCATCATCATATTGAAGAGATACAATATGAAGCTGAACCCGGAGAAATGTGCATTCGGGGTCGGGTCTGGGAATTTTCTCGGATTCATGGTGTCCAATTGGGGAATCGAGATTAATCCCGATAAGATCAAGGCCATCGAAGATATTACTGTTATGGACAACGTCAAGGCCGTTCAAAGGTTAACCGGGCGCATAGCCGCCTTGGGGCGATTCATCTCTAGGTCCTCCGATAAGAGCCACAGGTTATTCTCCCTATTAAATAAAAAGAATAACTTCTCATGGACCCCGGAGTGCCAACGAGCCTTGGAGGAACTCAAGCGATATCTCTCGAGCCCACCTCTGCTTCATACTCCTTAGATAGACGAACAATTATACCTGTACCTAGCAGTATCCAAGGTAGCGGTAAGTGGGGTCCTGGTCCGGGAAGAGGAAGGTACGCAATTTCCAATCTATTATGTTAGCAGGACTCTAGGCGAGGCAGAAACTAGATACCCTCACCTAGAAAAATTGGCGCTCGCTTTGCTAAGCGCCTCTAGGAATTCACCCCATATATGATGTAACTACTTACCCGTTGAGGAATGTAATGCATAAACCCGAGCTCTCGAGACAATTGGCCAAATGGGCCGTGGAGATCAGAGGGTACGATATCAAATATCGACCCTGGACCGCCATTAAATCTCAAATTTTGGTAGACTTTGTGGCCGACTTTACGCCGGCCCTAATACCCGAGGTAGAAAGAGAGTTGTTGTTGAAATCGGAGACTTCTTCGGAAATCTGGACCCTCTTTACGGACGGTGCCTCGAATGCAAAAGGGTTCGGACTTGGCATCGTATTGAAGCCACCAATAAGTAATATAGTTAGACATTCTATTAGGACTTTAAAATTAACTAACAACGAGGCCGAATATGAGGCCATGATTGCAAGTCTCGAACTGACCAAAAGCTTGGGGGTAGAGGTGATTGAAGCCAAGTGTGACTCCCTCCTTGTGGTGAACCAAGTTAACGGGACGTTCGAAGTCAGAGAGAAATGAATGCAAAGATACCTGGATAAGATGCATGTAACGTTATATCGATTCAAGGAGTGGACTCTACAACATGTATCTTGGGATCAAAATAGTGAGGTCGGTGCCCTTGCTAACTTGGGGTCATCGGTCGATGACGATGAGTTCAACTCGGGGGCGGTCGTATAACTCATGAGATCGGTAGTGGAAAAAGGTCACGCCGAGATAAACTCAACAAGCCTAACTTGGGACTGGAGAAGCAAATATATAGAGTATATGAAGACCGAAAAACTGCCCTCAGATCATAAAGAATCGAGGGCTCTGCGTACGAAGGCAGCTCGGTTCAGCTTGTCCAAAGACGGTACCCTGCTCAGAAGAACATGTAGACCACCCAAGCTCTGACGCGAAGCATGTACACATTTGTAACCTTGTATATTATGCACAAAAATAAAAGAAAGTTTCTCCTTGCAGATAAATATTTTGTCCCTTAAACATTTCTACATTCGGTCCCCTAAAGATATCGAGCCTAAGGGCCACCTTTGTCCGGATCCAAGAGATCACCCTCACTCTGGGACTTTCGTCCAAGGCAGGCTCGGGCGACCCGGGGTATCGATGCCCGGAGGCACAAAGCTTATTAGGCAGTGCCCGAACTTTTAAGGCTACAACCATCCCCATTCGGAACTGTTGTCTTGGACAAGCCTGGATAACTCGGGGGAATGAACCCATTGGGAAACATCCAAACTTAAAAGGCTATGATCGTCCTAGAACGGCTCGGAGATGTTCGAGATTCGTAACCAAAACATAAGGCCTTCAAAATTTCTAAACCGGTTTGAAGGCTACCCTCGGCAAAATTATAAAACATTCTAAGTGAACATTTCAGAGAAAGCTTCCGGTCATACCAAGCTCCCCCACGAGCCTTAAGTAAAATAGTCTCGAAAACAAACAATGTTCGAACCTCCGAATAAGACCTAATTATTACGAGCTAAGGCATCAGAAATCTTTGCAATCATAAAGAAAAACGCAAAAAGAATCAAGCTTGAAATTTGCCGAAGGGAAAAAGCCTTTTATATATATATATATATATATATATATATATATATATATATATATATATATATATATATATATATATATATATATACACACACACACACACACACACACACACACGTAAATTTTTACAAAGGCCAAACGGCCTCAACAAAATACAAAGGTATAAAAGCAAAAATTACAAGGCACCTAAGAAGCCTAACCCTCACCGGAGCCCGCCTCATCACCGAGCCCGTCAGAATCTTTCCTGTCTTTGGATCTATCCGAACCATCAGAATCTTCCTCATCCTCGGGGTACGCCAAATTCTTCGCCTCGGCCGCAAGCCTCTTAACATTTTCGAGCTCAGCCGATAAATTGAACCCCCGGGCATGAACCTTTTCGAGAGCCTCCCTCCGGGATTGCCACTTCACATAATTGACTATGGCCTTTAGGCATTACTGAGTTGCCTCAGCATCGGCTTTATACTGGGCCACCATCTCATCGGTATCGACCTTTGCTATTTTAGCCACTAACTTGGCTGCTTTAAGCTCCTTGGTGAGGGTTTCCCGATCGGCAACAGCCGAGCTCAGTTGGGACTAGAGCTCCTCAATTTTCCAGGACCGTGCCTCTGCTTTCTCCTTCATCGATCGAAGTTGGGCCTCTGCCGAGGCCAATTGCTCCCGGGCTGTTTCCTTTTCCGAAGCCAGCCGGTCCATCTTGCCCTTCCACTCCTCGGCCATGGCCTTGACTTTGTCCATCTCAGCCCGGAGCTGGTCAACCCAATCAATCTTCTGCTGGACCAGTAGATTCTGACCGTTAGACACCGTGTCTAGCTCATCATCACTAACTTCAAAAAATTTTACCCGTTCCAACAGGTCGGTATGTTCTTTCTGAGCCTTATCCAACTCGGCTCGGAGGTTCTTGATTTCACCCTCACGTTGCTCGCTGAGAAGTTTAAACATGCTTCTTTTCTCACCAAGCTCTTTGGCTTCGGCCTCGAGTTGGATCAGCTCATCCCGGTATTGGAGGAAAGTCTCGTGGTGAGCACCAAGGCATGCAAATACGAGGAAAGATATTAGAGTTATCAAAAAAATTAGTTCAAATATCAAGAGAAATATTGGAATCATTAGGAATTATCAAGAGTTACCCGGTTCAGCGCCGGTTGTGCTTCGTTGAACAGGTATGACGCATCTACCTCGTTTATTTTGGCCTGGTCTTCTTCAGTCACCAGGCACCGAAGTAACTGCCTATCCCTACAGGGGCGAAGAGGACCCAGGCATCTTCCAGAACCGTGATAATAACGATCCATTTTCGACCAGGATCCGTGCTCGGAGCAGGGAACCAGTTGGTTAATTTCAGGCTCGAGCTCGACCCGCCAGATTTTGAAGGTGGACTTTTCCTTAGCACCTCTAACTCACCCAACTTGGTAAAATCCTCTAGGACAGATGAGTCTATACTGTCAAAAAATCCTCGAAGGGGATCATCCGCCCTGTGAGCCTCCTTTTGGGACCGCTCCATCGTCGTTCGAGCTTCATCGAACATTGACTCTATGAATGAAGGCGATCCCGAGATATCTATAACACCGGGCGGGGCAAGACCAGTATCTCGCAAATCCTCGACCCTTACTTCGACGTCGGCCTCGCAAACTTGAGGGGGATCAGCTTCGGTCGCTTTCGCCTCGGCTGCCACCCATTCCTCGGGGATAGATGGAACGTGGGCCATGAAGATGTGGTCATCCTCAGGCTCGTCTCTGAGCCAGAGGAGTGATGCCGAGTCAAGCACTCGGGAGTTGGAGGTTTCCTTTGGCTGTCGAACCAGCCTCCTTCTCGTTTTCTTTTTCTCCGAGCTTGGTGAACTCAGGACCCTTTTTCTTTTCTTCTCCGCTGCTGTGACCTCGAGCTGTCCTGAAGTGGAAGAACCAGCATGTAAGTCCTCGTCCCCAACCGAGGGCCTAAGTTCGACGGTCTTAGGCAAACCTGCAAAAGAGAAGTAAAGAAAAAATAATAAGAACATAAAGCTTAAAAAAAGCCTAACACAACCTACTCGGAAAAAATCTTACCATGGGAACGGGCCTCCTAATGGCCCTTCGAGAGTTTGCGCCATGAGCGCTCAGAGTAGGGCATCTGTGAGACGATGCCTTCGACCCACTCCTTGAGACGAGGAACAATGTTTGGGACTCAAAAAACGGCTGCACCACCACAAATACCAATAAGAAAAAGGAGAATTAACTCATAATCAATATTTGAAGGAAAGTTTTTACTTACGTGATGTATTCCACTTCTTAGGGAATGGAATGAATTAAGCAGGGATCAAATCCGAGGTCCTCACCCGGACAAAACGATCCTGCCATCCTCGGTCCCGGTCCTCGTCGATACTCAAAAATGTGGCTTTGCTAGCCCAACGAACAAGCTTTATCAGCCTCCCCCCCTAAAATAATATTCGGGGACTGTATAAGCGGAGCAGATGATCGATGGTGAAGGTGCGCAAATCAGTTTTATTTACAAAAAGTCGGAGGAGGATCACAATCCTCCATAGTGAAGGGTGGATTTGGCCGAGGCATACCTCGTACCTCTTGCAGAAGTTTATGATGACCGGATCCACCGAGCCCAGCATAAAAGGGATAAGTGTAGACACTTAGGTATCCCTCAACATGTGTAGTAATGGCCTTCTCAGAGTCGGGGACCAATACGTATTTATCGGCCCAGTTATAGTCCTTTCGGACTAAGGGGAGATCGTCTTCGGTGATCGAGCAGATAAATCTCAATGCCTCTTCACCACGACCCTGCACCGAGGAGGGTTTTTCGACCTTGAAGTCGTCAGCACCTCCGGAATGAACATCTTCAAGGGAGGTTCAGGAGCCGTTCCTCGATAGCCACATTAGCAGGAGGTCTCCCGAGGTCGACCACATCGGAAGTAGTCTCGACAGTCGTTTGGGAAGTAGAAGTAACCTTTTGGGGAACAAATTTTGAGGTTTTGGCCATTGTTCCAAGAGAAATCTTGAAGAAGATAGAAAACTGGAGGCTGAGATGTGTTAGCCTGAGTGGATGTTGAGTAAAAATTTCAAAGAAATCTCGAATACCGGAGGTAAAAATGCTAGAATGTGAAAGGGAGTAGTGAAATCCTGAGGGTACGAGGGTAGACAGTTTACCGCAAAGTGAGAAATGAACGAAAGAGGGGGTATTTATAGTGGTGCCATGATGTTTCGCCTCTAGGGACAACTGGCTGACGGGTGACATGCATTTAATGCCATTATGACATGACTGTCGAGACGTTTATGGTTTCTGTCGCTTATGTCACGGTGTATCGAAGAAGGGATCAGGACATTCATGTCGTTTATCATCAGTTTACTTTCCGAGAAACGAGGGGACTATCTGTGTACGGATAAAAATCGGGCTCATGATACACTCTGGCCTCCAACAGGGTAAACTGAGCTCGAGATATAATTGTTAATGATCGGAATCGAAGCAAGGATATCCTCGAGTCAGAGTATGGGGGCATGATTCGAGACCAACCTAAAACTTGAAGGACTTCGGAGGGCGTCGCCGGGTAATCAAGCGCGGCCAACATGAGGCCGTAATATCCGTGACCGGCTGGATATCATGGCATGGATCTCGACACGTATCGATGTAGAACCGACAACCAATTAAACAAAAGATTTTTTTACCTTTTATCGAGTTATACTTAGAGTAGAATTTCCCTAATATATAAAGGAGGTCTGCTAATTCATTAAGCATATTATAACACGTATTCCAAAGCAATATATTATTATTTTCTTTGTTATTAGCTCTTTCTCTTGTTCATTAGAGCTGGCCATAGCGAGCCTGGATCGAGGGTAAATATTTCAATAAGGCTGGAACTATCCTTCTCCTGTGGTTTGAATCTATTTTATCTTTGTTTGTTCAATTTGACTTAATCCATTGCTTTGTATTAAATTAATCCGCGTATCTTTAAAATCACTTGCAAATTTTATTATTATCCGATTGTGAGGGTAAACAACTATAGGTTTAAAAAAACTCCACGGGCATTTGTTTTTGGGCGTGACCCACCAGCCTTTTTCTGCCTCCACTTTACAATAAAGCTAAAGCAAGGAAAAAATAAATAAATAAAAAGAAGGTATCAATAAGGGGAAAACAAAATACAATCACAAAGCTTCTCAACCCCACAAGTAAGAAATACTACTAAGTAAATGTTACTCAGTTGACAATGATATATTGGTTTCTTCAACCTCTTATGAGTAAAGCAAATACAGCCTTGAAAGCCTTCAAGAAAGCCTCGTTTTTGTGCACAAAAAAGGAAAACTAAACATCTAGTGATTTGTACACTAGATCAAAAAGTAGTGAGAGAGAGAGACCGACATAGAGGAAGACGAAGGACTGCTTATGTGTTCATAACGCGCAGAGAAAAGACAAACAATAATCTTTGAGTTGAGTTGAGGATCAGCTAATAATCATAAGCAGTAGCAAATGATGGCTGGAAACCCTACTAATTGGTGGAGCATGCTAATGAATGGAAACAATATGCATCAACAATCCGAGCATATTTCTTCTTCTTCTTCTTCTTCGCATTTTTATGGAGCTTCAAATTCTTCATTAGATGACAATTCAACCCAAGATTTCTCTGCTCGCTCATTGAGCCAACTACTTCTGTAAATACATATCTTTAATTTCTCTCTCTGTCTTTTCTTTGTCATGTTTACGTAGCTTGGTTCAATTCTTGTTTACCTTTATCATGTTTTAAAGTTTCAAAGATTATTTTTTTGCTGATTCCGAAAACTTTCCCCTTTGGTTGAGCTAATAATTATCATTTGATCAATTTCTAAAGGTCTTCATGCTATGAGCTTAGGCGAATACAAGATCTAGAGACAACGAGTTCAAAATGAGTGCAGTTTTATTATATGTATATGTATATATAGTTCAAGCAGCAAGAAATGAGCACAATTGAACACTCAGAATCCGCCCTAGCTAAAGCAGCCTTTTGTTAATTATTACTAAGATTTATATTTTTGAGTCTTGGTATTACCATGTTAGAGTATGACTAAGGTGAAACTTTTTCCTATTAATTATGTTGTTAATTAATTACTAATCTCAATTCAAATTGCAGGAGTGGATTTTCTGGTGATGAAGAAAAGTTTGGTATTAGTCCTTTTCATCAAGCAGGAAACTCAGAAGACCAAAATTTGAATTCAGTCCATATTCCATCAGCTTCTAATTTTAGGGTTAATCCTATTGATGATGTAAAGCCAGAGCTTGGCCAATTATACGACTATCATCATCATGTCCAAAATGAATTTCAAGCATCGCTACAAGAAAAACTGGAATTACCAACGGAATTTACCAAACACGCCGCGTACACGTGTCGATCTCTTCTTGCTAATTCTTGGTCTCAACATCAAGATATGCCATCACCAGCTAGCTCTTGTATTACAACAGGTTTATTAAATCATAACGTTTTGAACTTCTCCAGTAATAAAAATAGCAAGGGGGAACTCAAGCATCAACATCCAGACAATTCATCTGAGGTAAGAAATTAAAAAGAAAAAGAAAGATAGGGTAAAAAGTTGATTTCTACATCTCATCTTTGCATATATATAAGTCAATAAATTCATCATTAGCATTTTAAAAAGGAGAAAGTGATACATATAAATGCCAAAATAAGTTCATGATTACCATTACGAATTAATCATACAAAAAGATAGGTTAATTAATTACTACTCCTAGCTAATATTTACTCTGAAATTTTTTGGTTGATCATCATTAGCATTAAGTTTGAACTTACTTTAGTGGGTAATATGTTTCTTTTTCTTGACTTTATTGACTTTCTTTTATGCCTCCATTAAAGTGTAACAGCACAAGCAGTGGTGGGATAAGTAAAAAGGCTAGGGTTCAGCATTCTTCAGGCCAACCTTCTCTAAAGGCAATTTTCTCTCCTTTAGATACTCGAGCAATAACAAGAAATTATATTTACTGAAAAATATGTAGCAAATTAAAAGTCCTTAACAGAATTTTGTTGTCTTTTTCGAAGCAGGTAAGAAAGGAGAAGCTAGGGGATAGAATAACATCACTCCACCAACTTGTTTCTCCATTTGGAAAGGTAAAGTAATTAGAGTTTTAACTTTTAATTTTCTTACACTATTAAGTCACGATAATTACATACATAATTGTTCACAAAAAGTGGTCGATAACCTAAAAATAAGTTAGGTTACTAGGTTAAATACATTGATATTTAAAAGCTTTTTTACGCTGTCACTGTATACAAATTAAGTCTTACTCTTTCTTTCTGTTGCTTAGCTTCCTTCCCATGCTGGTGAAACTGTACACTGAAATGAAGGCCAGGAATAAACAAAGAAGACTAGACTAAATTGAAGGAATTTTATTGTTATTAGTGTACAACAGTTGATAGTTTATGATGAAATCCAGAAACACATCAAGATTCCCTTTTGCTTTAATCTTACCCATAAAGCCCTGTCTTAAAGTTTTCAACACAAAAAGAAGTTTTGATCAAGAAAAGAAAAAGAGAAAAAAAGAATAATATGGCTTTTTGTATTGCTGAGATAGACATGTCATGTTTCTCTTTTGCAGACTGATACAGCCTCCGTCTTGTCAGAAGCTATTGGCTACATCAGATTCCTTCAGGGTCAAATTCAGGTCTCTTTTTTCTTCATTTTTCCACCCTATTTTCGAAAGCACATTTAACATATACTAGTATACATTAATAGTGTTGCCAGTGAAATTGAATATGTTATACAGTTGTAGCAGGTAATTAGCCCTGCTTCATTTTTCAACTCACTAGTTTTACTTACTACAGACGATTAACTGTAATTATCTTTAAGTGATTTGATAATATTATTACACACGGTTAACTATATTTATCTTTAACTAATATGATAATATTATTACGGATGATTAATTGTAATTATCTTTAAGCAGGGGCAGATCTAGCTTATTATATGTGGTTCCCGTGAACCTAATAACGTTTGCATATACCCTACATATATATAAAAAATCTACTAAATATTCATAAATATTTGATCGTGAACCCAATTATTTATTGTATATTTACTTAAGGTCGCTATAAGAACGCATAAACTTTAAATCTTGAATCCGCATCTGTCTTTTAAGTGATTGAAAACAAAAAGAAAAAAAAGGATTGGAAAAATTATCCCCCCAGTACAGTAGTTTCCTTTACAGAAGCTCTTTGCTATTTTTGCTGTAAATTTGTTTTTACTTTTTGCTTTATTTTCGTGCACCAATGCAGGCATTAAGCTCTCCATACTTGGGGAATGCATCAGGAAGCATGGGTCACGTTCCCCAACAATCAGTGAGTCCACCATTTTATATATCAGCTGGCATTTTCTTTTCACATTTTCCGATGCACGACCAAGATTCTGCAGTCTCACACATTCATATATACACGTGCGACTGACTAATCATATGTTATTAATTGATTAATTATGAAAGAATATCTCTTCCTTGAATTCAAGAAAATAGTTAAGTTATTACTGCCCAAAACAGCTTGATATATTGTGCCTGTTTTATTGGATTTCTCACCACCAAAAGCAAGCTATGTATGAGAGACTTTGCATTTGTAAAGCTAGTATCAAACGTAAAAGTGATCTTAAAGAGAAATGACGTTAAGTTCCCAACTTCATGAACTCCAATAATAATTGAAGTTCTTCAACTGTATGATTTCGTATAAAAGGGATTTTGTTTTTTAGAAAAAGGGCTTAATATACACTAGTTAGTTAAGATAAAGGGCTAAAGTTTTGAACTGATCGGAGTCTTTTAGTTCTTGTCTCATAGATACTGATTTAATTCTGATCCATTTTCATCTAGTTTTTGGATGGTAGTTCCTGAAAAAGGAGGTCCGCATATATGCAGGTATATATATATTCTGCGTAGAGTTGAAGTTATATATATTGTTAGTATTAAATTTTTCAATACTAACAGGTTATCCAAAAGATAAACCCATAAAAAGTGAAACCTGTAACCTTGAAAATAGAGCAGTTTACGTGCTACAACAAGTAAAGTGACTTAAATTGTACCCTGATAGTATATCGTATAGCTTAAATTCTTTCATGCATGTGACATACTGCCATTTACTGGTATCTTAATTAGCAAAAGAAATATTGAAATTAGTCTACTGATCATGATAGCCTAAATTAGCAATTATCCAACTTCCTTTATCCCGTAATTACAACTACTAACTGCAAATGAAACTTTTTGTAGGATTCTCAACACAAAACGAAGGATTTAAGGAGTAGAGGGTTGTGCTTGGTTCCTATTTCTTGCATGCAAAATGTAGGAAGCGACACGGGCGCCGATTACTGGGCTCCAGCTCTAGGTGGATCAGGATTTTGATGTAACGAGTGTTTACTCTGACGATGGGATTTACGTTAATTAATACACTGACAGTGTAAAGATCTTTATTTTACACTGCTACTGCCGAGACGATGATGAAGTGATGATACAATGGAGCTAGCTAGCCTCTGTCCTCCTGGAATATTGAATGATACTCCATATAACATCATCAGCAGTCATTTTCAGCGTGAAAGTCAGAGCTGACTGTTGGTGATGCTATATCTTTTACATTCAAAATCGGATGAAGGATGGTCCGATTTTCTTGAATTTATGAATAATCATACACTACAAGCTAGTACTTCATATATAAGTGTTGTATATGTAACTTGAAAATCACTTATCAGCCATTGATCATTTTATCTTTCATTTCAAGTAAATATTTCTCTTCTGTTTAAGCCAAATGGAGATGGAAAAGCATAACGAAGGAAAACTTTGATTATTGAATGAGACTGGCTGGTGACATATAGTGTGAGATTGTGACTAAAGTTGAAGCTTGACTTTTTTCTTTTATCTCATTAGTTAAGGCTAATTAACCAGTTTCAAAGTTGCACTATATATGCACGTGTTATCGCTCAAATACCAATAAGTGGATAATGTTTCCTAAACTTTCTGTTTCCCCATTATTTTGCTTCTCCCCAGGCAATTTGCGTATTTGCTGACGCACAAATGCCAGTCCCATGGTTTATGTGGATGTTGTGCGTAAACCCTACCTTGATATTCTTCTTTTTTCAAGTGGGAGCTAGGTTATGGGAGGTGAATCTCGGACTTAAAAATAGTGGGTTATGTAAGGGCATTGTGTGCCTTGGGAGTCCCCGCCCATTCAAATCAAAATAGACGAGGATATGTGATTAAGGGGCAGGGTGAGAGAATCTCATAATACGAGGGTTAGTGACTAGTCAAGTCATCAAACTTAGCCATTTTGATCAACATAGGTGCAAGTAGACTGGTCAAAGCATTAAACTTAGCCATCTTATAAAAGTCGTGGCTACTTCAAGCAAACAAAAAACGAGCCCCTATTCAAACCAAAAGAAGTACCTCATCTCACTTACAAGAAGTTGTTAGATTGGAGTTCGGGCTCTAAATTGTGAGAGTTTGCTTTTTATCTTTCTGATCATAGCGGTCTGATCAAATAGGAGAATCAGACCCCTATTGACGTTTTTACTAGTCATTAATAGTTGGCTTAATTAGTACTATTTATGTATGTGTTGTGAACACTTTCATTTTTTGCCTCTTATCTTCTCTAGACAAGCAAAATTCGAACAGATAGAATATATGGTCCAACTACATAACTTTTTCTTTTTTATTACTTTCATGGTCGTGCCTTGTGGCATGTCAGCTCTCGTACTTTTGAAATGGTTCATCAATAGAGATGTTCCCACATGTGCCTTTTCTTCAATGGTACTATCACTCTTTTATCTATCTTTTGGTCTATTTACATTTCAAAAAATTCATATGCCATGCAGACGAGAGAGCAAAAACTGGAGTCTACAAGGGACTAGCGCGCGCACATGGATTTTTCTTTGACAGAGTCTCACTTCTTTAAGTTTAAGTTCCGCTTGCTGCTTTTCTTTTGACATGAGTAGTTAGTGCCCCTGTCTACGAGAGTTCTTTCTTTATACAAATGTTTATATGCAAAAAAGAGACCTTTCCGAATACTGTCTCATTCAACTAGCTACTATTAACTTATGTGCTATGTCTAGCGGCTTTAGCTAAATCTATGGGTGGCAAATGGGTGGGTTGGGCTGAATTTGAGCAGATCAAGATGGGTTAGGTCAATAAATAGATCATTGCCCAACCCAGCCCAATGTGTACTTGGATTAAGATGGGCTGGGTCAAGATGGGCTAAACAATGGGTCATAGCCCAACCCGCCCAACTTGACCCATGTTTTAGAACCATGCTCATTTTACATAAACAAATCCTTTTACCTTTTATACACCTATGTGTGTTCTCTACTTTCTTAGATTCTTCATAATTTATTCATTCCATGCACTGACGATAAATTTCTATATATTTAATTTTAAATTTTTAGCGAAAAAACACATATCTCCACGGTGTGGGATAATACTAGGTATGTTGTTGTTGTTATAGCGAAGAAACACATATGGATTAATATTATACTCAACTATTCATGAGCTTTTATGAATTTCTAAAACTAAATAAATATTTAAAAGTGTATAGAAAGAAGAAAAAAAAGCAAAGAAAATAGCAGTTGAAAAAAAAAAAGTTTTTTTTTCCCGATGTTGGAATTGTTGCATAAACAATTCATTTAGAAAAGAGCCTTCCGGCCACACATAATTTTAAGAAAACTTTGTTGATTAAATCTTTTAGAGAAATAACCCGGACAATTTTCTATACAAACTTTGATTTATATCTATTTATGTAGTTATTACTTGTTCTTTACAATGTAACACAAGAAGCCCTACTCCCTACTTAAGAGTATTCCCTCCTTTCCAAAAAATAAAATACTATTAGTATTTTGAGAATTATTATTTTATACTTTAATGCCACACAAGAGGGGGGAGGGGAAGAGGGAGGGTGATTTGTGTGATGTCCAATTTTCGCGTGCACTGATTATAGAAAGGCCTGGTTCTTTTATGTATTCCTCATACTACTGTTGCAGAAATAGTAAATGCGGAAAGTAAAGAACACAAGTATTTTATGTGAAAAACACCCGACTCAAAAGGTAAAAAAATCACGACCTACTACTCAGTAGGATTTTCTCCAACACTTCACTAAATCACTGAGCCAAAACAGAATTTACAAAACTCTTTGTAAACCTAAGGATTACCTCTAATCCTGTTGTGGCAACCAACCTCTAACTATTGCGACAACTTCAAGTTAACTCTAACTTGAATACTTAGAGTACCTAATACAATTGCCTCTAGATAAAGATGAAAGGTACCATTTGAAAACACCTACTACAATGAAACTAGAATAAAAGACAGACACTTGGAACTGGTTCTTCTATTAAGTTCATATAACTTCAGGTTCGCACACTTGAATCACACAAGAATTGCTTGAAAAATGCCTTGCTTTTCTCTCAACTCAAGTTTAACTTCAGCGTTTGTGCGTACCTGTAAAATGAGAACATCCTGCAATTTATAGAGTTAGTAGAATAGAAAATAACTAGAGTTCTGATGCTATACTCTTCTATGGTGGAAGAGTTCTAGTTATTTTCAACTTCTAACTCCTCCCTTATCTTGGATAAAGTTCTCTTCGAGTAAGGAGTCATTCTCCTTATAATTTATGCAACTTTTTCGATCAGGAAATATCAGATATAACAACTTAATCTTATCTCCTTCAAGTGCATCCCTTATGCTCGAATCTGCTCGTGTCTATGTACACTGTGTATGGACCTGGTTCATGCTTGAGTTCCTTTGTCAATCATCAAAAAAACTTCACTTGGGCCAATAAATTTCCCATTTTTGATGATGACAAACTCTGTGCTTTTCATAAGGATAGGCCTTGTGTCAACTCAGCTCAACATCAACACAATGTTAGAACACTTTCCATTTTAAAGTCACAAATCATCAAGGACCAGGTTCATTAGGTTATAAAGATCACAATCCAAAGTAAGAAGCACAACCTATCTTCCCCCTTTTGGCATCATCTAAAAGTTGAATAATTATGTTAGATAGGCAGATTTTAATAGAAATTACTCATGGCCACTCGGGCTACTTCAAATGCAATCATGGAGTCAATCATCATTTATCAATCTAATGATATTAGCCATCTAAGAAGCATCAAAAAACATTTAGAGCACAAAAACAGTTGATTATCATTGATACTAGTCATCCACAAATCATAAAGAAAAAAAAACAGTGGATCATGAGCAAAAAGAACAAAAAAAAAAAATCCCATCCGGGTCACTGATTTGTCTAACTAGGCTATAAAGGTTTCAAGGTTAGGAAGGACCAGGTTCTTGGTTTCTGGCCTGAAGTAGCTTCAGCATATCATGAAGAATGCTATCATTCTTCTCCTTCTCCTTTTCAAGCTCAGCCTTGAGAGCATCCCTCTCAGTTTCTACTTCAGTCAGCCTCTTCTTCAGCCTCTCAATTTCAGCATCCTTAGCCCCACTTTCTTGCACCAAGGCTCGCACTTTGGTGTTCATAGGTACCTTCTTGGATAAACCAGGTTCTTTGGGAGTGGTGTGGACTTCATAGTCACAAGCAATCAAAGTGTTTGCCCCAAAGTAATCCTTCCTTGTACCGACTTCCCATTTCTTGATGGGTACCTTGAAGTGTGCTACTACAACCGTGAGAATGAAACCATAGGGTATGGCATGAGTTTTGGTGCCAGTCAGAACCCTATCAAGAATTTAGATGATAAACCCAGGCCAATTTATTTGCCTTCCACTGTCCAAACATTCCATAAGGACCAGGTCCATGAATGTGGCAATGTGCCTTCTTTCCTGCCTAGGCAGCACAACTTTATTAACAAATTCAAACAACACTTTGTGGGGTGGATTCATCTCACTTTTGTATATAGCCTTGGATTGAAGCTCTTCTTTATTGTCACCAAACTTCCTTGTAATAGCAAGGGAGGTAGTGAGATTCTCTAGACTTGGACATTTGAGTTTCTTGTAATCGTTGTACCCTTCACCAGGTACACCTAAGATCTCTCCTAGTTACTTGTCATAAAAACTCACTGTCACCCCCTTCACCACACTAGTGACTCTGCCATTTGTTATCTCACAATTTTCCATGAACTCCACAATCTCAGTTCTGGCAAGCTTTCCATCCATCTGAAGGACCATGTCCTTCCAACCCTACAGTTGTAACTTTTTCAGCAGCAGAATCATGCCTTCCTCCTCCATGTCCCTGAGGAATCTACCTTTCAAGATGGTTTTTTTTTCAAACTTAACCATCTTGTCCTTCTCCACATCAGGTTATTCTTCTCCTTCACTCTCTTATTCTTCCATCACTTTTCTAGACTTCAAGGTAAAGGGCTCTGCAGACTTTGTCTTTGAAACAGACTTCTTTGTGGAAGTCTTGATTTTCTTTGCTTTTGGAGTTACAACCTCAATTTCTTCTGCCTCCTCTTCATCACGAAGAACCATGTCCATCTCCTCAATTTCAACTGCCTCAACAGGCTCAACCATCTTCTTCTTTCCCTTTGCAGCAGCTTTTCTCTTACTTTCTTCATGAGCTTTTTCCAGTTCAGCTCACTCTGCTTCTTCTGACTCCTTGTAGTTCTTCCTCTTGTAGGGAGGAGTCTCTATAGGGATAGAAAAGGCCGCCTTTCTCTTCTTGTTTTCCCAACTAGCAATACCAGGGACTTGAACTCCCGGACCCATTTTCTTTTTAGGATTATAACTGTCAGACACTTTTCTCAGTAGGTTCTCGAGGGGTTCTTGCACAGGTGGAACAGGTTCTTGAACATTCTTCCCCAATCTAACCAACCCTTCAGCAGCTTCTCCAGACCCACTTCCACTTTTTCTCTCACACTTTCTTCTTCTCCAGCAGATTCCTCACTCCATATTACCATAGCCCATGTTTCTTCAGTCAAACCAACAGGAGTGGGTAAAGATTCATCCACTCCTTTTTTCATTCCCCTCACATCGCCTTGAGCACCCTCACTCTCTTTTTCTTTATTCTTTTTATTTTTACCACCCAATTTTCTAGACTCAGTTGTTTCAACCCCAGCCATAGTTCCTACCAACACAAACCTATTTTCCAGATTTTCAGCAACTTTAGAGATAGGCTCATATGTAATTTTTGGACCATATGTTACTTGCTCTATTTTAGACGAAACGGTTTCTTCCCCCTCAGTTGAAGACTTGAAGGAATCTTCAGATTTTTGGGGTTCATCTGCCTGACTTGCCTTCAGTTGCTCATTGATTTTCTTGATTTGTTTTCCTCCAGCAACTACTTTTCAAGCAAATCTACCTTTCTTAGAAATAAGTGTGGTTGACGGTGTGGTTGAAGGAGTGGGTGTGGATTCTTTGGGTGGTGATGAGGGATTTTCAGAAGTGTTAGCCATTGATGGTTATAGGATGAGAGAAGATGATTATGTGTGTTTGGAAAATGAGAAAATATTAGAGAGAATTGTTTGGCGGTTGTGAATTAGAAGTGAAGAAATGACTTAGGCCAAATCAATTTAAAGAGAGATACTTTGATTGGGTAACGACAGCTTTTTTAGAAGTTCACAAGTCTAATCAAACTGGGAGTCAGTTTGAAGAGATGTTGAAGACTCTCCCTAGAATCTAGGCACTTATTGCGTTTTTGGGACTCTATATGGATGAAACTGGTTCACTTTATAACGGATAAGCTCAAGGAAGTTAGGATTAAATGGGACTCTCATTTTGATCATAATCCAAATATAATTATTTCAAAATATGCAGGGTGGAGAGTACGTACCATGTAATCTTGATGAACCAGGTTCTTCACTGAGAAATCTGTTGTGTAAGTCTGAATTTTTCAAGAAAATAAAGATAATATCATTAGATATTAATGAGATATTTTAGCACATGGCACATGAGTATACTGATAAAAGTATGAGACTAAGCAAAATCTAATCTAATTATGTACAAAAATTCACAAATTTCCTAACCAAAATTTATGAGTTAGAACTGGTTCCTTTTAGGTGATCTTAATCATCCCTAATTCTAACTTGTTCTTTTCAAAGTGATCTCTACTTAGAGCTTTTGTGAAGATGTCACCTATTTGCTTATCAGTAGCATAAAATTTCAGAGTGATCAAACCCTTTTCAAAGTTGTCCCTCAAAAAGTGATGCCTAACATCTATGTGCTTAGTTCTTTTGTGATGAGCCGGGTTCTTGGTTATACTAATTGCACTAGTGTTATCACAAAAGATGGGGATACAACCTATATCAATCCCAAAGTCCATTAATTTTTGTTTGATCCACAACAATTGAGCATAACATGAGACAACAACAACATACTCAGCTTCAGCAGTAGATAAAGCCATATAATTTTGCTTTTTGGTGGCCGAAGACACAAAACATGAGCCAAGAAAGTGTGCCATACCTGAGGTGCTCTATTTATTCACAAGAAAATCTGCATCATCAGCATAACCCACTAAGTTAAAATTACTACCTCTTGGATACCATAGACAAAGGTCAGTGGTGCCTTTTAGGTATCTCAAGAACCTCTTGACAGCAGTCAAGTGAGACTCCTTTGGATTTGCCTAAAATCTAGCACAAAGGCCTACACTGAAAACAATGTCAGGTCTGCTAGTAGTGAGATATAACAAAGAGCCAATTTATAAGTGAAAATTTTGACTACTTATTAGCGTCTTTTTGCTTTTGTTTTAGTCTAAAAGCATTGAATTGTGTTTCCAAAACTAATGAAAAGTACAAAATTGCAGGAATGTTGGAAGTTGGACTCCTGAGATGAAATCTAACTCAAAAAGGAGTAGTCTGTGCTCAAGAAAACAAAAGGGTATAGAAGCATACAAAGTGCGGTCCGCAGAAGGAATTCTGAGGCCACCGAAGAAATTTTCGTCCACAGAATTCCATCTACGGCCGCAAACAACGAAGGAAAACTCATCAGACTTCCTAGCAAATTGCGAACCGCACATGAATTATGCAGCCGCAAAAGAAGAGCGTGAGACCAACTTCAGAGGGTGTGCAAAATTTCCAAGTTCCGAGTCCCTTAAAATTGTGGACCACACAAGAATTGTGCGGTCACAGGGAAAGTGCCTTGTGGTCTCAGACATTAAAAGTGCGTACCGCAGAAGACTAGGTTGCAGCCGCAGTTCTAAATCTGCGGACCGCAAAAATGTTGTCTCGTGGTCGCAGTTCAAAATTGTGCGGTCGTAGAATCCCAGCTCCTGCAAGATAAAGAATTCTGCGGACCGCACATGGAATTGTGCGGCCGTAAAACCTCCCGAAGGATTTTTGTCCGAAATTTCCAACCTTGTATAAATAGATGAGTTTCGTAAAATTAGGTCAAGTTTTGACATCAGCAAGTCCTGTAGCCGTTTTTCTTTGCCTCTTTTGGAGGTTTTCTATATTTTGGTGTATTTTAATACATATTTTGTAATTTTAACTTTACATTATGACTTTAATTAGTATTTCTTCTTCTCTTTCTTCAATTTCAAGCATTAGTAGCTAGATTTTTAAATTAGTACTTATTTATGATTGGGTGTTTATTATTTAGCTTAGTTCATGCTTTAATTTGTGGAATTAATGGTTGCAAACATGAGTTCATGCCTATTTGACTTAGTTTCTACTTGAGAAAGAGAAACTTAGTCTAGAAAAACTTAGCTAACAAAGAATTGGGTCAATCGAGAGATTGATTAACCCAATTAAAGAGTTCAACCTAGAGATAGTAATAACCCGACTGGAGCTTTTATCAACTGTATTGTGTGATACCCATTTGGTTTTGAGAAAGCCAAATTGGGCAAAACTATTCTCTGACCGAGAGGTATTGAATGAGTAACTGAGAGTTGATAGCTATAATACACCCCGATCAATAAAACAAGCATTAAAATTTTTATCCCATTAGGTTAACACCTAGGTACTGGTCACATCCCTAGGATTTTACTAATTTGAAAAACATCAAAAATAATTATCTTAGTCTTATTTCTCTATTTTGCAATCTTTAGTTTTAAAATAGAAATAGCAACAAAACCCTTTATTGTGGAAGTGCAAATTAAGATAATTTAATTTCACGCATTAGAATATATACTCCTAACTCTCATCTATCTCCCTGTGGATTCGATCCCGACTCTTCGTTGGGTTACTATTATTGCAATCAACCGTTTCATACCTTGTTTTGAGGTGTGCATTTGAGCTCGATTTAATTTTTGGCGCCATTGCCGGGGAGTTACAAACGGTGTTAGCTATATATTTGGGTGCGTTTTTGGAATACCTTCTTTTCCTTCCATGTTACTAACGTGTTTGAGAAATTGTAGGTGCAACCATGGCCAATAATGAGCTCGAAAATATTACTTTAGGGGATGTGAACATCGAGGATGATCAAGTGGATGAGGTTCCTCTTGAACCTCAAGCTAAGAGAAGAGGCCGAGTGCCTTATGACAATGTGCCCGTTCCACCCCTACATCCACCACGAGTGGCTCCACAGCGGGTGTTGCCCAATGAAGAATATGCAAGAGTAATAGTCCCTCCTCGTAAAAGGGCGGGCAACTTCCAAATAACCAACGTGATGCTCACTTTGCTAGAGCAACGAGGCTTCTTCACCGGTGCTCCAGGTCAAAATGCATATAAACATTTGAAGGGGTTTGTGGACACGTGTTGGGGGAGTAAACAGACAAATGTCTCCGAGGATGCTTTGAGGCTAAGGCTTTTTCCCTTTACTTTACGGGGGAAAGCTTTAGATTGGTTGGAATGTTTGCCGAACCATTCCATTCATACTTGGTATGAATTGGAGGAAAAGTTTATTTCTAAATACTTCTCTCCGGGGCACATGGCTACACTTAGGGATGAGATTCTAGCATCCAAGCAAGAGCCCAATGAAACACTACATGAGATATGGGAGCGATATAGAACAATGGTTAAAGAATGTCCCAACAACGATATGACGGAGAACATGATTCAACAAACTTTCTATCGTGGGATCAACACAACCAACCAATATGTAGTGAATCAACTTGCCGGTGGGAACTTTATGACTACACCTTATGTGGAGGCATGTGAGATCTTAGATAAAATGGCGGACACATAATCGGCATGGAAATCTTGGGCTAATGTTCCACAAGGTGATCCCAATGTGATTCACCTCCACAAAGAATTGCATGACCATGGGCAAGCCATAGCCGAATTGACTACCACCATGAATCAACTAGCAAAGGCTCAACTTCAACAAGTGCAAAATCCTAGGCAAGTCAAGGCCATAGAGGGAGTAAACATGATGGTGAACAAATGGAAAACCAGGGGTCTACAAGTGCAACAACGAGTGGACAATTTTGTGCAAGAAGATAGTGAATTTGATCAAGATGATTCTTACAATGACCAAGAAGAGGAGGTTCAATATGTGAATAACTTTCAAGGGAAACGAAATAATTTCCAAGGCCCAAATCAACAATAATGGCGACCTCAAAACAATCAAGGCAATTGGAATTCTAACAACCAAGATAATTGGAGTGGTAGAAATAATCAAGGGAATTGGAATAACAACAACAATCAAGGAACTTGGAATGGAAATAATCAAGGTAATTGGGGAGGTAACAATCAAGGTGGATGGAACAATAATCAAGGCAACTGGGGGTCGGGTTTTCAAAGGCCCCTGATGTATTAACAACCGAGCAACCCGCCTCCTTATCCTTCCCATGGTCCTAGTTCTTCCAATAATGAAATGGTGCATATTGAGAATATGTTCAAGCAAATGATGGAGAAGAATGCCGATTTTGATGCTCAACTTGCCTCACACAACACATCGATCCGCAACTTAGAAGTGCAAATGGGGAAAATCTCTCAAGCTCTAAATTCTCGTCCTAAGGGGGCACTACCAAGTGACACGGTGGTGAACCCAAAGGATGGGAACAACATGGGGCATGCCATGGCCGTTACTACAATAAGTGGAAGAGGTAAGAATGCACCCACCTCAAGTCAAAGGCAACCTGTGGATGATGAGCAAGTAGTACAAGAAGAAGAGGTCCCGAGCAATGTGATGCAATCAAATGATGATGTACGGATTGATATTTATGACAAAGTGGAAGAGACTCAAAAGGAAGTGAACCCATCTAGGGATCATGTTATTGACATACCGAACCGGTAGTGTAAAAGGCTAAGGCATCATTGCCTAAGCCTCCTCCTCCATATCCTCAAAGTCTTGCCAAGAAAAATGGTGAGAATCAATTCAAGAAGTTCATTGACATGATGAAGAGTCTCTCGATCAATGTGCAATTAGTTGAAGCTTTGGAACAAATGCCCGGTTATGCAAAGTTTATGAAGGATTTGGTGACAAAGAAGCGGTCGATGAATTTTGAAACTATCAAAGTCACTCATTAAGTGAGTGCAATTATGCATTCAATGGCTCCTAAATTGGAAGATCCCGGTGCTTTCACAATCCCTTGTACCATTGGAAGTGCCGTGGAAGTGCCGAGTTTGCTAAAGCTCTTTGTGATCTTGGGAAAAGTATTAATTTGATGCCCTATTCGGTTTTCAAGACTTTGGGAATTGGGAAACCAAGACGCACATCTATGAGATTACAAATGGTTGATTGCATCATAAAGAGACCGTTGGGAGTGATTGAACATGTATTGGTTCGTGTTGATAAATTCATTCTTCCGATGGATTTTGTCATTCTTGATTGTGAAGCAGACTATGAGGTGTTGATTATTCTTGTAAGACCTTCCCTTGCTACGGGGAAGGCTCTTGTTGATGTGGAAGCCGGAGAACTCTCTTTCCGGGTGCGTGATGAAAAGGTGGTATTCCACATGTGCAACTCTATGCAGAAACCAAATAGCAATAAAGTGCGTTCTTTTGTGGACTTGGTGACCGATGTGATTGTTGATGATACACGTGCCACGATCAATGTGGGTGATATATTGGAGGTCGTCTTGCTCAACTTTGATGATGGCTAGATGGATGGCTTCATGGAATATGTGAATTCGTTGCAAGGAATAGGGTCGTACAACTATGCACCCCGGAAACTCTCCTTGGATCTTGAAAATAGGAAAAATCCTCCTACAAAGCCTTCAATTGAAGAGCCTCCAACTTTGGATTTGAAGTCGTTGCCCCACATCTTCGGTATGAATTTCCTGGCCGTTGTTCTATTTTATTGGTTATTCTTTCCTCTTGTTTGACTAACGTGCAGGTTGACTCTACAATGGCGGTGCTACATAAGAGGAAGAAGGCTATTAGATGGACATTAGCGGATATTAGGGGAATAAACCCCGCATTTTGCATGCACAAAAGCAACTTGGAGGAAGACGCCAAACCATCTATTGAACATCAAAGGAGACTCAATGAGGCTATGCAAGAAGTGGTCAAAAAGGAGATTATCAAGTGGTTGGATACCGGGGTTGTCTACCCCATTTATGATTATTCGTGGACCTCTCCGTTGCAATGTGTCCCAAATAAGGGGGGCATGACGGTGGTCACCAATGACAAGAATGAGTTGATTCCCACAAGAACGGTGACCAAGTGGAGAGTATGTATGGACTATCGCAAGCTCAACAAAATCATAAGGAATGATCATTTTCCACTTCCCTTCCTTGACCAAATGTTTGATAGGCTGGCCGACCGTGCTTTCTATTGCTTTTTATATGGATATTCGGGCTACAACCAAATCCTTATTGCTCTAGAAGATCAAGAGAAAACAACTTTTACATGTCTCTATGGTACTTTTGTATTCAAACGGATGCCATTTGGTTTATGTAATGCAACAACGACTTTTCAAATGTGTATGATGGCTATCTTCACAGATATGGTGGATGAATACCTTGAAGTTTTCATGGATGACTTCTCGGTGGTTGGGGATTCCTTTGATGATTGCTTCGAAAATTTGGATAAAGTATTGGCAAGATGTGAATAAATAAATTTATTGCTAAATTGGGAGAAGTGCCATTTCATGGTCGAGAAAGGCATTGTCCTTGACCAAAAGATCTCTAAGAATGGCATTGAATCGACAAGGCAAAGATTGAGGTAATTTCTAAACTTCCAACTCCAACTTCAGTGAAAGGCGTGCGGAGTTTCTTAGGCCACACAAGGTTTTACCGGCGCTTTATCAAGGATTTCTCTAAAGTGGTGAACCCGTTGTGCAAGCTTTTAGAGAAAGATGCTAAGTTTCACTTCAATGTTGATTGCATGAGATCATTTGAATTGTTAAAGTTCAAGTTGACAACCACTCCCATTATCACCGCTCCTGATTGGAGTATCCCTTTTGAGCTCATGTGCGATGCTAGTGACGTAGCGGTTGGAGCTGTTTTGGGGAAACGAATCAACATAATTTTTCATCCGATATACTATGATAGTAAGACCATGAATGGTACCCAAGTCAACTACATCATTACGGATAAAGAGCTCCTTGTCATTGTGTTTGCAATTGAGAAGTTTCGCCCGTACTTGATGGGTGCAAAAGTTATTGTCCACACGGATCATGCGATACTTCATTATCTCATAAGCAAAAAAATTACAAAGCTCGTTTGATGAGATGGGTGCTTTTGTTGCAAGAGTTTGATATTGACATCCAAGATCGAAGAGGGAGTGAAAATCAAGTGACGGACCACTTGTATCGTTTGGTGGAGGAGGGGAGGATGCATGATGGCCTTGAAATCAATGAATCCTTCCCCGATGAGCAACTCTTGGCTATTTCAATGAAGGAGGTTCCATGGTTCGCGGATCTAGAAAATTTCCTTGTGTGTGGAATTATCCTGGATGAGTTCTCTTCAAACCAAAGGAAGAAGCTCAAACGGGATTGTCAAGATTATTATTGGGATGAGCCATACCTTTTTCGGATTTGTACGGATAGGGTAATTATAAGATATGTGCCGGAAGAAGAGCAAAGTGATATTCTTGGGGCTTGTCATTCTTCGCCATATGGTGGTCACTATGGTGGAGAAAGTACGACAGCCAAAGTGCTAAGTTGCGGTTTCTATTGGCCCACTCTCTACAAGGATGCAAGTGATTTAGTGAAAAGATGTGATGAATGTCAAAGGGCTGGTAGAATCTCGAAGAAGAATGAAATGCCTCTCACTACTATTTTAGAAATTGATATCTTTGATGTGTGGGGTATTGACTTCATGGGTCCTTTTATAAGTTCTTGTGGAAACACCTACATCTTGGTCGCGGTTGATTAGGTGTCTAAATGGGTTGAGGCCATTGCTCTACCCAATAATGAAGCGAGAAGTGTGGTGGAATTCTTGAAGAAGAATATTTTCACAAGGTTTGGTAATCTGCGGGCTATCATAAACGATGAGGGGTCTCCTTTTTGCAACAAGGCTTTTAACATTTTACTTATCAAGTATGGTGTTACTCATAAAGTTACGACTCCGTATCATCCACAAGCTAGCGGTCAAGTGAAAGTCTCCAACCGGGAGATAAAGAGTATCTTGTCCAAAACAGTGAATGCAAACCGGGCGGATTGGTCCAAGAAGCTCGATGATGCATTATGGGCTTATCGGACGGCTTACAAAACACCTATCGAAATGTCTCCATAGCAGTTGGTGTTCGAAAAAGCTTGTCATCTTCTGGTGGAACTTGAGCACAAATCCATGTGGGCTCTAAATAAGTTGAATCTTGATTGGGATGTAGCCGCTAACTTGAGGGTTGCACATTTGAATGAATTGGATGATTTCCGGTACCATGCTTATGCAAGTTCGTCCTTGTACAAAGAAAAGATAAAATATCTTCATGACAAATACATTTGGAACAAAAAATTCAAGGTGGATGATCTTGTATTGTTGTTCAACTCATGATTGAGGATGTTTCTCGGAAAGCTAAAGTCTAAATGGAGTGGTCCTTTTGAAATTGTGGGTGTGACACCTTTTGGTGCATTGGACTTGAAAAATAAAAATATTGAGGTATTCCGAGTCATTGGTCACCGGGTGAAACACTATTTGGGAAAAGTTGGTGATGGCCACGTCGTGGCGGTGATTCAT
This sequence comes from Nicotiana tomentosiformis, assembly GCF_000390325.3. Taxonomy (NCBI): domain Eukaryota; kingdom Viridiplantae; phylum Streptophyta; class Magnoliopsida; order Solanales; family Solanaceae; genus Nicotiana; species Nicotiana tomentosiformis. The sequence goes on from NC_090817.1 coordinate 130,392,677, forward strand.
TTCAAATGATGGTAATCTACGTGCGATGTTAAATCAGGCACTTCTTGGGAGGCAACCCATGTGTTTTTTTTCTTTTCTTTGTTTCTTTTGTAGTTAGGAGTTATTTTAGGCTAACTTGATTTGAAGTGTGTTGCGGGGATGAGTGTGCTTTACAGGAATTATGCCCGAAAATCTAGTTAAGTGTGAAAAGAGGTGCGGACTACAATTGCATTGTGCGGACCGCACAATTATAGTTGTTGCAGCAGAAGGTGATCTGCGATTGAAGAATTACATTGCAGACTGCACAAATTGAAGGTGGAAAGTGATAGCTCTTTGAAGTTTTCCAATCAAAAAAGAGCCGATCTGCGGCCGCAAACACAATTTGTGTAGACCACAAAAAAAAGGGAAACTGGCCCCCCAGGTAACAGAGTGCGGTCCGCAATAGGAATTTTGCAGCCGCACTCACTCCCCCTTCTCTTGAATAAAACCGACAAGTATAAATAGAGAGCTTAGAGCTATTGTTCCCCTTTTCCCTCTCTGAGCTCACAACTTCAACAAAAATTTGAAATTTCATCTTAAATTGTGTGCCTGCACGCCTAGCATCTGTTGATCACTCATCTCTTGCACTCACTCATATCTGGTATGCTTCATAATCTTGTTAATTTCTTTTAATATTTAGATTTTCAATAGAAATTTAGACCATTTGTCTGTTGAATCTATTTGAACAACTATGTGGGGTAATTATGTAGTGGGTAGACTGGACAATGCTCTAGGGGGAATGGGTAAATAAATTTCCATGCTTAGATGTTATTTCCATGTCAATTGTGCAAAAATTGAAAGCCCTAGGTAAAAATGAATGTATGTTCGTAATTGGTTCAAATATGCGGCCGCACAAGAAATTGTGCGGTCCGCAGAAGCTAAGTCTAGGGTACTTTAGTAAGGCATGGTTCTGCGGCTGCAATGAAAAATGTGCGGACCGCAAAAATCCCATTGCGTCCGCAGAACACCTTATTTCCTGTGATAAGAGAGTTGTCAAATTGGTGACTCTCATGTGCGGCCGCAAGATAATTTGTGCGGAATGTAGAAAACAGTTTGCGGACGCAAAAGAGCCAATTCTCTGTCATCAAAGATTTGGCATGTTGGTGGTATCTGAGATGCGGTCGCAATGAGATATGTGCGGACCGCAATCCAATATTGCGGACGTAATTGAGAATTGTGTGGTCCGCAAGTCCCATTCTGTGGCTGCAATAAAAAATCTGCGGAACGCAAGTCCCCACCCTGCACACATGTATCAACTATGTTGCTCACTGTATCTTCTGGTGTGTCCTTCCATTCATTGTATGCCTGAACTTGAATTGCATCTAACAATCGCCTTTGCTTGGTACATAAAATGGTTTGATCTAGAGGCAGAGGCGACACTTGAAAAGGAAGGGGTGACCCTTCTCAGGGACGAGGGAAGAGACCCTTACCTAGTGCCCAACAACTTAAATTCAGAAAGAAAATAGCAGCCGACAGAGGGAGAGGCGTAGACCTTTTCGAGACCAGTTCTTATGCCCCATCTAACAATCGCCTTTGCTTGGTACAGAAAATGGTTCGATCTAGGCAGAGGCGACACTTCAAAAAGAAGGGGTGACCCTTCTCGGGGACGAGGGAAGAGACCCTTACCTAGTGCCCAACAGCTTGAAATCAGAAAGAAAATAGCAACCGGCAGAGGGAGAGGTGCAGAACTTTTCGAGACCAGTTCTTATGCCCCATCTAGGGAAGCATCAGAGGGCAACTCAGCCTCTGTACATAAGCAGCCGGTTGTCCAGTCAAGGCCGCTAGAGAGCTATCAGCACAGGGATGAGTCATCCACATCTCATAATACTTCTGAGGGCTCAGAAAGTTCTAGTCAGGCTTCTGAGCCATCTACTACACCTGCCCCTGAGCCATCCAACTCCAGTGAAAGGCGTGCGAAGTTTCTTAGGCCACGCAGGGTTTTCCCGTCGTTTCATCAAGGATTTCTCTAAAGTGGTGAACCTCGTTGTGCAAGCTTTTACAGAAAGATGCTAAGTTTCACTTCAATGTTGATTGCATGAGAGCTTTTGAATTGTTAAACTTCAAGTTGACAACCACTCCCATTATCACCGCTCCTGATTGGAGTATACCTTTTGAGCTCATGTGTGATGCTAGTGACGTAGCGGTTGGAGCTGTTTTGGGGCAACGTATCAACAAGATTTTTCATCCAGTCTACTATGATAGTAAGACCACGAATGGTTCCCAAGTCAACTACGAAGAAAGAGCTCCTTGACATTGTGTCTGCAATTGAGAAATTTTGCCCGTACTTGATGGGTGCGAAAGTTATTGTTCACACGAATCATGCGGCACTTCGCTATCTCATGCGGCACTTCGTTTGATGAGATGGGTGCTTTTGTTGCAAGAGTTTGATACTGACATCCAAGATCGAAGAGGAAGTAAAAATCAAGTGACGGACCACTTGTCTCGTTTGGAGGAGGAGGGGAGGCTGCATGATGGCCTTGAAATCAATGGCTCCTTCCCCGATGATCAACTCTTGACTATTTTAATGAAGGAGGTGCCATGGTTTGCCGATCTAGCAAATTTCCTTGTGTGTGGAATTATCCCGGATGAGTTCTCTTCAAACCAAAGGAAGAAGCTTAAACGGGATTGTCAAGATTATTATTGGGATGAGCCATACCTTTTCCGGATTTGTACGGATGGGGTAATTATAATATGTGTACCGGAAGAAGAGCAAAGTGATATTCTTGGGGCTTGTCATTCTTCGCCATATGGTGGTCACCATGGTGGAGCAAGAACGGCGGCCAAAGTGCTAAGTTGCAGTTTTTATTGGCCCACTCTTTACAAGGTTGCTAGTGAGCAAGTGAAAAGATGTGATGAATGTCAACGGGCCGGTGGAATCTCGAAGAAAAATGAAATGCCTCTCACTACTATTTTAGAGATTGATATCTTTGATGTGTGGGGTATTGACTTCATGGGTTCTTTTGTGAGTTCTTGTGGAAACACCTACATCTTGGTCGCTGTTGATTATGTGTCTAAATGGGTTGAGGCCATTGCTCTACCCAATAATGAAGCGAGAAGTGTAGTGGCATTCTTGAAGAAGAATATTTTCACAAGGTTTGGTACTCCGCATGCTATCATAAGCGATGAGGGGTCTCATTTTTGCAACAAGGCTTTTAACACTTTACTTAGCAAGTATAGTGTTACTCATAAAGTTACGACTCCGTATCATCCACAAGCTAGCGGTCAAGTGAAAGTCTCCAGTCGGGAGATAAAGAGTATCTTGTCCAAAATAGTGAATGCTAACCAGATGAATTGGTCCAAGAAGCTCGATGATGCATTATAGTCTTATCGGACGGCTTAGAAAACACATATCGGAATGTCTCCATACCGGTTGGTGTTCGGAAAAGCTTGTCATCTTCCGGTGGAACTTGAGCACAAAGCCATGTGGGCTCTAAATAAGTTGAATCTTGATTGGGATGTAGCAGCTAACTTGAGCGTTGCACATTTAAATGAATTGGATAAGTTACGGTACCATGCTTATGCAAATTCGTCCTTGTACAAAGAAAAGATGAAATATCTTCATGACAAATACATTTGGAATAAAGAGTTCAAGGTGGATGATCTTGTATTGTTGTTCAACTCACGATTGAGGATGTTTCTCGGAAAGCTAAAGTCTAAATGGAGTGGTCCTTTTGAAATTATGGGTGTGACACTTTTTGGTGCATTGAACTTGAACAACAAAAACAATGAGGTATTCTGAGTCAATGGTCACCGGATGAAGCACTATTTGGGAAAAGTTAGTGATGGCCACGTCGTGGCGGTGATTCATTTCAAAAGATGGTAATCTATGCCGTGCCGAGACGTTAAATCAGACGCTTTTGGGAGGCAACCCATGTGTTTTTTTTTCTTTTCTTTGTTTCTTTTATAGTTAGGAGTTATTTTTAGACTAACTGGATTTGAAGTGTGTTGCAGGGATGATTGTGCTTTACAGGTGGGAACAACTAATTTTTGACCTCACCTAAATTCTATACTATTTTAGTGTAAATATTTCTTTTAGATTTAATCTTAATATTTAAACTTTTATCTTACTCTTAATAGGTTTTATTTTTTTAAAAAAAAAGGAAAACTACAAAAATACTCTCATTCTTAGAGTACAAATTTTATTTCTATATATATATATGTTTTATTTCTATATATATATATGGTTTCTTTTAATAATTAAACTATAAAAATTTTCTTAGTATCACTTAAAGTACATGTAAATATTTAATTTTCCTATATTGTAAGAAATGTTGGTTAATCTTCTTATCTTTATAATTTAATTTATCTTTTAAAATAAAATTAAAAAAAAGAAGGCAAAATGAAGTTAACATGAAAGATATTAAGTTTGTTATCAAACTTTTATCTCAAAAAATATGTTTTTTTTACTTGCTAACAACTATCACAATCCCATAATCCCCATATAAGTCCTAACTAACCCCCACGATCTACTCCTCCCAATCCCACACTTCCTTAACTCCCTCACGTCTCCCCTCATAAGTCCTCCTCACATCAATTATAAAACAGACAATGCACTATATATTACACTCACTTTTAGCAACAAAAGAGGCACGGAAAAAAAAAAGGATTTGAAGAATATCCAAGTGACAAATATTGAGAGAAAGCAGAAATTCTTTGTAAAAGAAAAAGGTTCTACATCCTTTTTTCAATAAAAATTATCAGGCAGAAAACATGGAGTTCGAGTAGAGGTTAAGTTCGAGATTCGGGTTCCGATTTTCTTTAGAGATTTCGGCTCTAACTGTGATTTTATCTCTATTCATTGTTGTCACTTCGCTTGGGATTAAGAGTTGAAACCATATATCAGTTTCCTACTATTATTCTTAAAGAAGTTTCATTCTGCAGGTTTTCTTCTAATCATTGTTTTATATATTTTAATATGTCCTACTTTGAATATGAACTTGAGCCATTTAAAGGATTTTTTTGTAGTTTCAGTTCTTTAGTTTTTTGAATGTTTGAATATTATTTAGGTGTTTAGCTTGCGATAATATTTTGGTTCATATTGTCTTCTTTTGATTCAACTTCGCTTTTTGTCTTTAATGTACAGTTGATTGTCTTAAAGTATATGAAAGTTTAGTGTCATTTTTTAGACTTTGATTCTTAAAGACTTTTCATTTGTCTGACTCTATGTTGATGAATTAAAAATCTGAAAACTTAGGACATTAAATTTTGTGCCCTAGTAAGATTGTTTAATAAAAGACGGTCAATTTTGCGTCATAAAAGAACTGATTTACCTTCAATGTAGAAATCCATGTAATTTTGCATATGATCTTTTTTTTTTGTGTGCAAATTATAAGTATTAATAAAGGTTGAAGTAATAATTAGCAGATATTTGTGGTGGATTTCATTCTAATATAATAGATATTCTGTATGTGTTTTAATTTTAAGATGATTTAGTTAGTTCATTTTAATTCTTTACTTAATTTCTACTTTTAGATATTTAGAAAATAATAGAGATAGTAGCATATTAAATAGTTCAATCGTAGTGATAGATTAAAAAAAACAATTCAAAGATCATTAGATTTTTAGTTGTCGTTAATTAAAAAAATTGTAATAGTAATAATACAAATAAATATCTCAGATCTAAAAACATAAATAAATGGAATACTCTAAATACGTTAGTATGCTTTAGGCACGTGTTAACCAATCAATTATCGTGATTATGTACACGTTCGCGTGACATAGTTACGATTTTCCAAATTAAAGGCAAAGTATGCGTTCGCGCAACTTTGACAAAACAATCTTAAAAATAATAAAGTGTTATTAATTGTGTACACGTACGCGTGACATGATTCATGACATACCAAACAAAATGAATACATGTACGCGTGATTCGTTTCAAGATAATTTCATAATTACGAATAATAAAGCAATTAAAAGCGGTAAAAAGGTAAATGTACATAGGTTCTAAAATGAGTAATTAAATAATTTAATTAAGCCAGGTATGATTAAAGCGACCGTGCTAAAATCATGGAATCCGAGAGTGCCTCACACCTTCTCTCGGGTTAACAGAATTCCTTACCCGGTCTTCTGTGTTCGCGGACCGTAATTCGGAGTCAAAACTTCCTCGATTTGGGATTTCAAATAAACCGGTGACTTGGGACACCAGAAATTATCCCAAGTGGCGACTCTGATTAAATAAATAATCTCATTTCGAATAATGTCACTTAAATTGGAAAAACTCTTTTTTTTCTTATCCCACGAGAAAAGTAGAGGTGTGACAGCTCTGGCGACTCTGCTGGGGAAAAGAACCCAAAATTTTGGTTCAGGGTTCAGAATTTGAGCTTGTAATGTGATTTATACTTGGCTTTATTAATTGTATGATATTATTGTGTTTGTGGGCCTAATGTGCTAATTGTTGCTTATTTACCGCTTTGATACTATTTGAACTGTATTAAATTGTCTTCTTACGCCTCCCTTCTGAGTCTTCTGAATTTATGGTGCACACGTGCGCGTGGCCCACTTTTCTGTTAGAAGTCATACCAATTAGAACGAGGCTGGGTCATTAACTAGGCCGGGTAGACTTTCGTGCTCCCGGTACGTTTACCCTCACCTCGGCTCGAGCTGTCCGCTTGGGTAAGCCAGGTCTAAAACACTCCCCTTAGGATTTAAACCTAGAATAACATAGCCTCATGCCGGATCCCTAGTAGGTACGTTTGTTTGCATCACGTGCATTTGACTTTGGGGACTCAACACAAGGGTTGGGTCCGTCTAGGACAGGTGTACCCGAAATTACAAGACCATCCTGATGCATCTTATGTGCTACTTGTGCATTATGTTTGATTTGGTTTGTGCATGTTGACCGGTTTCTAAAATAAAAATATAAAAATATTGAGAAAAAACCAGAAAGAAGAAAATATGAGGGAGAAAATTTACCCGATTTTCGAAAATCTCAGTATTTACCCCCCCAAAAAAAAGCCTAAAAAGAAGCCTGAATTTTTCAAAAAAAAAGTGTCATCCTATTCATAAAATATTTATGAACTACGCGGGTCTGATTCTCACCGGATGTGAGATACCTAGGCAACCTTCATAGGGTTCGGCCCTATTTTTATAAAAAAAAAAAAAAAAAAAAGAAGAAGAAGAAATGTGTCTAGTGTTTTTTTTTTAATCAAAAAACAAATAAGCAGACCCAGCTTCGGTTAATCCCAAATCGTTCCTGTTAGAATAGCCTTAGAACATCTTCAAACTTGTTGAAGGGCTGTTCTCGCAAGAACGGACGTGTCTGTCAATTGGAAATCACTTTTACCATAATGCCCTTCCCCGACCCTAAAGCTATCCTTGAAAGTAAGAAGGGGCCATAGTTGCAAAAATAGCCACCCTTTCTTCGATCACAATTGCAAAAATAGCCCCCCTTTTTTCGTTGATTTTTCTTAAAATTGAGTTATTTACAAAAGATTGTTTGCAAAAGGAGTGCATTGGTTCTGTCTCTAGAGACTAGTGTCAACCCTAACCTTAACCACCCACAGGTACAAAATGAGCACTGTCCAGAACACACCGTTCACAGTTGTAGACGAGGCTCCACTTCAGCTTCAGATGTGGTGGTATGATTTAGGAGAAGATGGTCAGAAATGGGTCACCAAGCACCTGGGAGCCCTCACAGATATTATGAAAATTAAACCACGGGACGATTTGATTGAGGCACTAGTGACTTTTTGGGACCCTGTTCACAATGTTTTTCGCTTCTCCGATTTTGAGCTAACTCCCACTTTGGAAGAGATAGCTGGATATTCCGGGTTTGGCAGGGATTTGAGAAACCAGGAGCTCATATTCCCAAGGGCTCTTTCTGTACACCGATTCTTCGATCTTCTGAACATCAGTAAGCAAATTAGAAAGACCAACGTAGTCGAAGGGTGTTGTTCTTTCTACTTCTTGTACTCTAGGTTCGGGCAACCAAATGGGTTTGAAATGCATGAAAAGGGCCTTAATAACAAGCAGAACAAAGACACATGGCAGATTCATCGTCACTTCGCCTTCATAGTGGCATTTCTGGGAATTATGGTCTTCCCAAACGAGGAGCGGACAATTGATACCCGCATAGCCAGGGTTGTACAGGTCCTCACTACCAAAGAACATCACACTCTTGCTCCGATCATTCTATCAGACATTTATCGGGCGTTGACCTTGTGCAAGTCCGGGGCAAAATTCTTCGAAGGGTGCAATATTTTGTTACAAATGTGGTTGATTGAGCATCTCCGACATCACCCCAAGTTCATGAGCTATGGTCCGAGCAAGGACAATTTCATTGAGAGTTACGAAGAAAGAGTAAAAGATTACAACTCTCCAAAAGGGGTGAAAGCCTGGATATCCCACCTAAGATCTTTAAATGCAAGTCAAATTGAGTGGACTTTGGGATGGCTCCCGCTAAGAGAGGTGATACACATGTCAGCCCTAAAAAGTTATTTGCTGTTGTTGGGTTTGAGAAGTGTCCAGCCGTATGCACCACACAGAGTTCTAAGACAGCTAGGAAGGTACCAAGTAGTACCTAAGGATGAAGATTTGAGTGTGCAAGTTATTGAGCTACACCCCGAAGCCCCACTCCCCGAAGCTTTAATCCAGCAAATTTGGAATGGTTGTCGCTACTTGAAATATGATACTCAGGTGCCAGATCCTGCGAGAGGTGAGGTAGATCCGGGTTATGCTATATGGTTTGGGAAGAGGTCTCACGTGGATGATGTGCCAGAGCCCAAAAGGCCCACAAAAAGGCCGCATGTTCAAGCCTTTGATGATAAAATCCAAGAACGGTTGGCTTGGGGTGAACGGGAAAAGGGATACAAAACAACTATTCATGCCTTAGAAGAAAGGCTGAGAAACCTCAATTTTGAGAAAGACTTGCAAGAACAAGAAGCCGAAGGGAAAAGAAGAGTCTGATCCGCAAAAATAAAGCCCTTCGTGCTCAACTTCAACAGATGAAGAAGGCCTCTGAAGTGTCAGTGAGAAGTTGGAAAGACCAGAGAACCATTGCCAATCTGATGGAAAAAGTGCAAGATTATGATTCCCTCTTGGCAAAGACTGAAAAGTCATTGGACAAAGCCAATGAAAAGATCGTACAGCTAAATGAGAAGGCCGAATCAAGTAAGGATCGCCAAGTAACACAATTTGAAGAAAAGAGGGCTCAATTCGAGAGAGAGAAGGCCCATTGGGTACGTTCAGAAGCTCAGCTCCATGCACAGTTGGAAGAAATGAGAAGGTACAATAGAGAATACCAGTATGCAGATTTTGATAGGGAGATGGCTCAGGTGAGACTCGAGCAGGCTAGACTTCGGGCTCAGTTGGAGTCAGCCTTAGATCGTGAGGGCCACATAAGGGAGATAGCCACCACTCGCCAGCTGCATTACAAGATCGAGACCAAAATTTCCAGTACTTCAAAGAGCAAGTTCATAATTTGGTTGTTTATACCGCTCAAAGTTATGTGAACTGCCAAGGGATGGATTATGAGAAGTTTTTGGAGCATGCACCTACTTTTGCCCGTCATCTTGCAGCAGAGTTAGAAAGGATGTACCGTACATTAGGGGGTCAACCAGGGCAAGCCCCACCATGAGTAGATGTTCCAGTGTTTGAAAGCCAGAAGATTGTGGAGTTGAATTATAATCGTAGTTGTTAGAACTTTTTATGTAGTAGTTATGTTTTAGTTTGAGTCATTGTTGAATCTTTAAAATCGCTGTCTTTTAGTCTTGTCAGAGTTTGGTAAGTCATTTTCAATGTAATGTCCTTTCTGTTATTGTATTATTTCATTTTGTAAAAAAAAATAAAAATAAATAAATAAATAAATAAAAATACTATTATTATTTTCCCCTGAACTACGTAATGGTCTGATTCATGCGGCATCATCATACGTAGGCAATCCTCATCGGATGCGATCATAACCATAATTAATCTATAAAAAAAAAACCGCTAAATTCAAGATGAAAATAAACCAATAAATCAATAAGCCGGGATGAAACATAAAGCCTTCCAAGATCATTTTAGAAATGAAAATGGCATTAGGTGCATAACATATAATGTGTGATTAATATCTGCAAAATGCCTAACTCTAACACGTTTGTTGTTTGTCATTTTATAAGATAAAGTGAAACAGAGGTGGTTGGTTTGTGGTTTAAACTGGCGACTCACCCTTACAACACGAGATCAAAAGGAAAAAGTAGAATGGCAAACAACAGTGAGAATGAGTCAGATAATGATGATGTCCATGGACAATTGGTTGAACAAGGTTCAGGACTGGTTGAAGAAGTAAGAGTGTTGAAGCAACAATTGGCAGAGATGTACCAAGCCTGGGTGAATGGACAAGCACCGCCCTCACTACCCATAGGGCCTTCGGACAATCTTCATAATGTGTCAGTTGCCACTCAAGTGCCTATCTCCATAACAAGTAACCCATTGTACCAACCTGGATTCAGTCCGAGCTTTAACCTTCCCACTATCCCCAGTACCTCCATTCCACGTCCTCCAATCGCACCCCTCAGAAATGACCCACCTACTATACCCATTGTCCATACTTTCACTGTCCCTCAACCGGCTCTTGCTCAAAAGTCCAATAATGATCCACAACTGGATGCTCATGATGCCCAACATTACTCTCCAGAACTGACTTTAAAGGTTCCAGATTCATACAAGCACACTCCTCATAACGTGTTCCCAATTGAGATCGAAAAGCCCGAAAAGAATATGGAACAAGAGGAAATGACCAGAAAAATGAAGAGCTTGGAACAGACCATGAGAAACATACAGGGTTTGGGGGGCCACAAGAGTGTTTCGTTTAATGATCTATGCATGTTTCCCCATATTCATTTGCCACCCGGCTTCAAGACCCCCAAGTTTGACAAGTATGATGGGCATGGTGATCCCGTTGCCCATTTGAAGAGGTATTGTAACCAACTAAGGGGAGCGGGAGGCAAAGAAGAATTGCTCATGGCTTATTTTGGGGAAAGTTTGACAGGAATTGCTTCAGAGTGGTTCATAGATCAAGACATCTCTCACTGGCACGTTTGGAATGACATGGCTCAAGATTTTGTCCAACAGTTTCAGTACAATATTGATATGGTGCCAGACCGCTCTTCTCTCGTCAACATAAAGAAGAAACCAACAGAAAGCTTCAGAGAATATGCAATCAAATGGAGAGAGCAGGCTGCTAGGGTCAAACCACCAATGAAAGAGGCAGAAATGATTGACTATTTTCTCCAAGCTCAGGATCCAGATTACCTCCATTACATGTTGGCCACCATCGGTAAACCTTTTGCTGAGGCGATTAAGATTGGTGAAATAGTTGAGAATGGCATGAAGTCAGGAAAAATTGTGAGTCAGGCAGCCCTTAAGGCAACCACACAAGCAATTCAAAGCGGGTCAGGCAATTTCGAAAATCGGAAAAAGAAGGAGGAAGGATCCATGATGGCATCTGGGTTCGGGGGAGTTCAAAGAGGAATAGCTCCTTCTTACGTGCAATTCCAACAAGGACTATCCAATTCTCTTCAACATTATTATCTGCCTCAAGGTCCCCGATACTCAGTTCCCCTGCAACAATACACAGTGTTTAATGCTCAGGCTTATGTTAGGCCTCCCAATCACCAACAATGGCAGGCACTGATTCCACAAGGCTCCCGTCAACTCCGACCGAATTTTCAGGCACCATATAATCCTCGTCCCCGACAAGAATATGTGAGAGAACAGGAGCCAAAGAAAGAGTTCACCCCAATTGGAGAATCGTATACAAGCCTATTTCGAAAGTTGATGCAGTTGAAGTTGATTGAACTTATTATGCCGCATTATGTGAATCCAAATTCAAAAGGTTTTGACTCAAATGCAAGATGTGAGTATCACTCTAACACCCAAGGGCATAGTACTGAAAACTGTTGGACATTAAAGAAAGCCATTGAAAATTTGATTGAAGCAAAGGCAATTGTGGTAACAAACAATGAGGATACTCCTAATATCACAAACAATCCGCTCCCAACTCATGATAATACACATTTTATTGGGATGATTTGTGATGATCGGGATTATAAGCAGTCTGGCAAGACAGAGATGGTTGTTAGAACCATAGGGCCAGAACCAAAAGTGATAGTGAGCCCGCCGCAATTGGCACCATTGATGGTGAAAGGTGCGAATTCTAGTTTGAACTTGGCATGTTCTGAAAAAACGATTCTCTATGTTCCTGGAAGCACAAAAAAGGTTGAGGTTCAATTGGGTGGGCCAAAACTTTACATCCCCGGAGGCATTCAAAAGATCATTCCGAATAATGGTTTGAGGAATATAACAGAGCCAGTCGTGATCCGACCTGTTGCCCAACTCCTAGTGACAAACACAAAAGCTATTCCCTGGAATTATAACAAGACTGTCATGACATACAAAGGAAAAGAGATAGTTGAAGAAACAGGTGAAATAGGGGGCTTGACCCGCTCTGGAAGGTGTTATTCACCAGAGGAATTGAGAAAAGCTAAGCAAGTCAGGGAAAGTCATTTGCCAGTGAAAGAACCCGTTGCAGAAAAAGAAGCGGAGGAATTCCTTAAAAAGATGAAATTGCAAGACTACTCAATCATTGACCAACTAAGGAAAACTCCTGCTCAGATATCTTTGTTATCTCTGCTTTTGCATTCAGAAGAGCATCGTCGTGTGTTGATCAAAACTTTGAACGAGGCATATGTCTCAGAAAAGACAACGGTGAATCACCTAGAAAAAATGGCTGAAAGATTCTTTGAAGTAAAAAGAATTACTTTCAGCGATGATGATTTGCCTGAGGAAGGGGCTGGCCACAATAGAGCTTTGCATCTTATGGTCAAATGTGAAGGGCACTATGTAAAAGGAGTCATGATTGACGGAGGCTCAAGTGTAGATGTGTGTCCTCTTTCTACTCTACAACAGCTGAACATCGACAATAACAGAATTCGAACCAGTAATGTTAGCATCAGAGCTTTTGATGGTTCAAAAAGAGACACTATTGGGGAAATCGAACTCACCATGACAATCGGCCCGGTTGATTTTAACATTGTCTTTCAAGTGTTAGATATGGAAACTTCCTATAATTTTCTTCTGGGAAGGCCGTGGATCCATATGGCCAGAGCGGTACCATCCACCCTACATCAAATGGTCAAATTCGAGTGTGACGGGCAAGAAATTATTGTTCATGGGGAGGACGACTCATCCGTCTATAAAGACCAGTCCATTCCATATATCGAGGCCAAGGAAGGATGTGAATCTATCATATATCAAGCATTTGAGGTGATTGAGGTGGACCAAGTGGAAGAAGGAAAACCAATTCTGCATCCTCATCTTTCAGCCACATCTATGATGGTAGCTTCGCTGATGTTGAGGAACGGCTATGAACCAGGAAAAGGATTGGGATCCTCTCTACAAGGAATTGTGAACCCCATTGCTCCATTTTCGAAGAAAAATACCTTTGGCTTGGGCTTTAAACCAACATCAGCTGACATAGACAGAGCCAAGGCCCGCAAAAAGAATGGTTGGAATCTGTCCAAACCAATCCCTCACATTGCCTACCCTTTTGTCAAGCCACAATTTGAAGAAGTCCAAATTCCTTCTACTCAGGATGACATTGACGGAGTTTGCCAGGGTCTCAAGGAGATGTTCTATGAGATCAATATGGTTCAAGTTGGGGAGGGCCCTAGCCGTGCAAGTGTTCAACTGATTGGTCCAGATACTTTACTCAGCAACTGGGAAGCAACTCCTCTTCCCATCAGGAAGGAGTCTGGGTAGCCTGTTTTGTTTTTTTTTTTTTTTTTCTGTATTTGGATTATTTTAAGGGTTGTAATCCAGATATTTTAGTTTAATTGCTTTGCTGTGATGTTAACCCTTCTATCCTTTCAAATTCAATGAAATGAAGTTCCATTTTCGTAGTAAAATTCTATCTTTTTATTTTCCTAATTTTTGTTAATTTCTTATCATTTTCAGTTTCGATAATGCTGGCTTTAAATACATGACATGCACGCGGAATTCATGCCCAGATCTTAAAAAGCTGTTTAATCTCGAAATAATGAATCAAGAAGTTGAGTATGACGAAGATGAGGCTTTTAGAGAAATAAAAAGGGAATTGGATCAATTTGAGAATAAGCCTAAGCCTAACTTAAATGAAACTGAAGCAATTAACTTGGGAAGTCCTGAAGAAACTAGAGAAACAAAAATAAGCATTCATACTGAACAAAAGACGAGAGATGCCATAACTCAAGTTTTGTTTGAGTACAGAGATGTATTTGCTTGGTCGTATGATGACATGCCGGGTTTGAGTGCCGATTTAGTGGTCCATAAGCTTCCCACATATCCTAATTTTCCACCAATCCAGCAAAAACAAAGGAAGTTTAAGACAGACATGAGTGATAAGATTAAAGAAGAAATCACGAAGCAAATAAGTGCAAATGTGATCAGGGTCGTCCGATACACTACATGGTTAGCAAATGTTGTGCCAGTGCCAAAGAAGGATGGAAAAATCAGAGTTTGTGTTAACTATAGGGATTTAAACAAAGCAAGTCCAAAGGACAACTTTCCCTTACCCAACATTCATATCTTTGTTGATAATTGTGCTAAACATGAGATCCAATCTTTTGTGGATTGTTATGCCGGATATCACCAAATTCTGATGGATGAAGAAGATGCAAAAAGACCGCCTTCACAACTCCATGGGGAACTTATTGTTATAGGGTCATGCCATTAGGTTTGAAGAATGCAGGGGCAACTTACATGAGAGCCATGACTACCATGTTCCATGACATGATGCACAAAAAGATTGAAGTGTATGTTGATGATGTGATCATTAAGTCGAGAACACAAGCTGACCATGTGCAAGACTTGAAAAAGTTCTTTGAAAGGCTACGAAGGTACAATCTCAAACTCAATCCAACCAAATGTGCATTTGGATTTCCTTCTGGGAAGCTTTTGGGTTTTATAGTTAGTCGAAGAGGCATTGAGTTAGATCCCTCCAAGATAAAGACCATTCGAGAGCTGCCTCCGCCGAAGAACAAAACAGAAGTCATGAGTTTACTCGGGAGGTTGAATTACATCAGCAGGTTCATCGCGCAGCTTACAACCACATGTGAGCCTATTTTTAAGTTGTTGAAAAAGAATGCCGCTATCAAGTGGACAGTTGAGTGCCAAGAAGCTTTTGATAAGATCAAGGAATATTTGTCAAATCCCCCTGTTTTGGTCCCGCCGAAACCTGGTAGGCCCTCTATTTTTATATCTGTCAGTAATGGATAGTTCCTTTGGTTGTGTTCTGGGTCAACATGATGTCACAGGCAAAAGAGAACAAGCAATATATTATTTGAGCAAAAAGTTCACCACTTATGAGGCCAAATACACTCTTTTGGAAAGAACATGTTGCGCTTTAACCTGGGTCGCCCAGAAGCTTAGGCATTATCTTTTGGCCTATACAACTTACCTCATATCCCGAATGGATCCCCTGAAGTACATATTTCAGAAGCCGATGCCAACTGGCAAATTAGCAAAATGGCAAATCTTGCTCATAGAGTTTGATATTGTTTATGTCACTCGCACTGCCATGAAGGCACAAGCTTTGGTTGATCATCTGACAGAAAACCCGGTTGATGATGAGTATGAGTCTTTGAACACATATTTCCCAGATGAAGAGGTTAATTTAGTTGAAGAAGTAGTCCAAGATGACAGTCAAATTTGGAAACTATACTTTGATGGGGTTGTCAACATCAAAGGCGTAGGGATTGGGACAATTCTGGTATCACCTACTGGGCAACATTACCCTGCCACGGCGCGACTTCATTTTTTCTGTACAAACAACACAGCAGAATATGAAGCTTGCATCATGGGTCTGAACATGGCAATAAACCTAAATGTGCATGAATTGTTGGTGATGGGAGATTCAGATTTGCTTATTTGGCTGGCTCAAGGTGATTGGGAGACTCGAGACATCAAGCTCATTCCATATAGACAATGTGTGGAGGATCTTAGCAAAAGGTTCAAGTCCATCGAATTCAGGTACATTCCCAGGTTTCACAATGAATTAGCTGATGCCTTGGCCACCCTGGCCTCAATGCTTCCATATCCGGGTAATACTCACATTGACCCATTAGAAATTCAAATTCGGGATCAACATGGTTATTGCAATACAATTGAAGCAGAACCAGATGGTGAACCATGGTATCGTGATATTAAACAGTTTCTGAAAATAAGAGAATATCCGGAACATGCTAATAGGGATCAAAAGAGAACTGTTAGGCGACTCTCTAATGGTTTCTTTTTGAGTGGGGAAATCCTATACAAAAGAACTCCGGATTTGAATTTGTTGAGATGTGTGGATGCCAAAGAAGCTGAAATAATTATGAATGAGGTGCATTTGGGAGTTTGTGGCCCGCACATGAATGGATATGTTCTAGCAAAGAAAATCCTTCGGGCAGGATATTATTGGCTTACTATGGAACGAGATTGCTTTCGTTTTGTTCGCAAGTGCCACCAGTGTCAGATTCACAGTGATTTGATTCACTCGCCTCCTTCAGAGTTGTATCCTATGTCGGCTCCTTGGCCTTTTGTTGCTTGGGGAATGGACGTCATTGGCCCAATCGAGCCAAAAGCTTCAAATGGGCACAGATTCATCTTGGTTGCAATTGATTACTTCACCAAATGGGTGGAAGCTATTACATTGAAAGCAGTTACCAAGAAAGCAGTAGTAGACTTTGTTCACTCCAACATTATCTGTTGTTTCGGTATTCCAAAAACCATTATTACAGATAATGCTGCTAATTTGAATAGTCATCTGATGAAGGAGGTATGTGAACAATTTAAAATTGAGCATCGCAATTCTACTCCTTACCGTCCCAATGCTAATGGAGCTGTTGAAGCTGCAAATAAGAACATCAAGAAGATTCTTAGGAAGATGATCCAAGGGTCTAGACAATGGCACGAGAAACTGCCTTTTGCTCTTTTGGGATACCGGACAACTGTCCGTACATCAGTTGGCGCAACGCCCTACTTATTGGTTTATGGAACTGAAGCGGTCATACCTGCTGAAATTGAGATTCCCTCTCTCCGAATCATTGTTGAAGCAGGGATTGAGGACACTGAATGGGTGAAGTCCCGATTGGAACAGTTGAATTTGATTGATGAAAAGCGTTTGGCGGCAGTTTGTTTTGGTCAGTTATACCAACAAAGAATGGCACGCGCTTACAATAAGAAAGTGCGCCCAAGAAAATTCGAGGTAGGACAACTTGTTTTGAAATGTATCTTTCCGCACCAGGAAGAAGCAAAAGGAAAGTTCGCACCGAATTGGCAAGGTCCTTACCTCGTCAAGAAAGTATTGTCAAAAGGAGCTCTACACTTGGTAGATATAGAAGGAAAGGTGACTGATATATCCGTCAACGCAGATGCGGTCAAGAGATACTATGTATGACATGGCTATGTTGGGGCATTCTTATATTTAGCATTCTCAGGTTGGGATGACGAAAGGCTAACATTCTCGCTACCCAAACACTGGTCAACCCTAGTTATCCATTTGAAGCCTTGTTTATATTTCTTTGTTTTCCCCTCTTTTGGAACCAATGTACTTAAAAAATAAAAAAATAAAATAAAAATAAAAACCATCAAAACAAGTTCATGTTCATTGAACTGCATTCGACCTGATTTCGAAAGGATACGTAGGCAGCCTCACTCTGGGGTTCGGTCACACCAAAACAAAAATCCACATGTCCCCAGTATTCAAATAAACTGGGGCATGATTTTATTTTATTTTCGATGGTTGTTCCATCAAAATGGGTCCAAAAGTTGTAATTCAGTTGAATATTTCTTTTTAACTTTCCCTGCTAAGACCTTCTGATCAACTTTCGAGAATGCTAAGTCAGTATACTACGGGTGATGCCTCAGTCATTGTAAAGAGAGAAAAATAAATGAGAGAGTCTTATTGGTGAAAACCCTCACGGGCACTATAAGGCAATGGTGAGTTGAGAGAAAGATAGATGAGAGAGGTCAATTGGTGAAAACCCACAAAGGGCATCATTGATCGATTTAAGGCTTCATACATCCCGACACAAGCATGGTCAAGACAAAGAACTCAGTTTTAAAGTTAAGTTTACAACAGATTTTGAGAATTAGACGGTTCAAACGGATCGGGCATCCAGTCCAAAGTGCATGTCATGTTCATTGAAGTCAGCATATTTCCTCTAGATAAGTCCTTTCTTATTCTTTCCTCTAAATGGGACACTTCTTGATTAAGTTGTAATACCTATTAGTTCACCTTCTTATTTTCTTTCGCATTACTTTTTTGAGTCCCTTTCAATCTAATTTTGTCAAAGCAAAGCAAAGAAAAGGCCGCAAAACTGGTTACAGTTTCCCCGTTATATAAAGCAAAGATTGTTCGGCATAAACCGTATGGGCAAAGGCATAAAGCCATCTATGATTTTTCTTGACGAGCAAAGGGATGGAAGGGCTGAAGAATGTTCCAAGGGTCAACAAAAGTTACTCAGTTAAAAGACTTTTGGGAGCAAGGTTGTTTGCACCACAAACAAAAATGGTGATAGGCGCCAAATAGTCAGGTTTCTATGTTGAGAAACAAGATCTCTAGAAAGTAAGGATAGAATCTCCCGGCAATTTGTACGACTATCGACGGAGTTAGTTTTTCTAACAAGTGTAATGGACGCAAGGTCAAGTCACCCAAGAAATCAAGGCCACAAACTGACCACCATTTTAAAACTAACGAATCTTTCTTTGTTCAAAACAGGAACTGAACCTTTTTAGGAAACAGTTCGTGAAGGGACGAACCTCACCAAGTGAAGTTCTCAAAATCCTTGTTTTTCTTCCAATATACATATAATCACGTTATTTTTAGTTTAATTTTAAGGAACCAATACCTTATCTTTAACACAGGGTACTACATCCTTTAGTTGCATTACTCTTTGCCAACATAGGGTACGACATTCCCTAGTAGCATCTTAGAGAGCCACGAGCCTCATCTTACTGCCAAACACAGGGTACTACATCCCCTAGTTGCATTTTAGTGCCAACATAGGGTACGACATTCTCTAGTAGCATCTCAAAGTGCCACAAGCATCATTTTATTGCCAACATAGGGTACGCCATTCCCTAGTAGCATCTAAGAGTGCTACGAGCCTTATTTTTATTGCAAACATAGGGTAAGACATTCCCTAGTAGCATCTCAGAGTGCCAAGAGCCTCATTTTATCGCCAACATAGGGTACGACATTCCCTAGTAGCATCTCAGAGTGCCACGAGCCTCATCTTATTGTCAACATAGGGTACTACATCCCCTGGTTGCCTTCCTTCTTATTAACATTGGGTACGAGATCACCTACTATTCAAAAAAAAAAAATTGTGTCTTTTGTCAATTCTTTATTCTGCAATAGCAAAGATAATTTAATATATTTTCAATAACTCACAAAAATTTTTTAGTACAAACTGGGACAGAAAATATTTATTTGTTTTGTTTGTTTCTGATGGCTTGCAGGTTTTTATGCAAAGTACACATTGGATGTGCAAGAAAAGACTCCAGCTCTCGCCAGAGAAAGTGGAACGTTTGATCTCAATACCAGCCGCAACCAGCCTTGACATAATGCATGCGGAGACATAGGGTCGCAAGATCCATCTTCTCATCATCTGATCAAGAATCAAGCCTCGGAGAATATTTCATAGTTTGTTACATCGAGAGCATCAAGTTTCAGTCTAAAGTCAATGAGGGAAGCAAGTCAAGAATCAAGACAAGACTCCAGATGGCATTTAGATAGAAATTATATAACTCTTAGATTTCAAGAGTACGTAATTTTCTTTTTATTTTGATGTAATAGTAGGAACCGCGGATCTGAACCTCGACGAAACTTCACTCGACACTCCCTCTAAGCATACTCCATCACTCTTCTTTCACTTGAACTACACGTGACCTGATTCTCTTATAACCCAGGATATGTAGGCTGCCTAAAACCAAGGCTCGGTCACATCTTTTTCTTTTATCTTCTTTTCCTTTTTAAATAATAGTGAGGTCAAAAATCAGTCACCATGTTCATTTTCTTTGCCTGAAAACTCTTCATGTTTCCAAGCAAAGAGGGGCATGCTGTGAACAACTAATTTTTGACCTCACCCAAATTCTATACTATTTTAGTGTAAATATTTCTTTTAGATTTAATCTTAATATTTAAACTTTTGTCTTACTCTTAATAGGTTTTATTTTTAAAAAAAAAAAAGGAAAACTACAAAAATACTCTCATTCTTAGAGTACAAATTTTATATATATATATATATATATATATATATATATATATATAATTTCTTTTAATAATTAAACTATAGAATTTTTCTTAGTATCACTTAAAGTACATGTAAATATTTAATTTTCCTATATTGTAAGAAATATTGGTTAATCTTCTTATCTTTATAATTTAATTTATCTTTTAAAATAAAATTTAAAAAAAAAAGGCAAAATGAAGTTAACGTGAAAGATATTAAGTTTGTTATCAAACTTTTATCTCAAAAAAATATATTTTTTTACTTGCTAACAACTATCACAATCCCATAATCCCCATATAAGTCCTAACTAACCCCCACGATCTACTCCTCCCAATCCCACATTTCCTTAACTCCCTCACGTCTCCCCTCATAAGTCCTCCTCACATCAATTATAAAACAGACAATGCACTATATAATACACTCACTTTTAGCAACAAAAGAGGCACGAAAAAAAAAGGATTTGAAGAATATCCAAGTGACAAATATTGAGAGAAAGCGGAAATTTTTTGTAAAAGGAAAAGGTTCTACATCCTTTTTTCAATAAAAATTATCAGGCAGAAAATATGGAGTTCGAGTAGAGGTTAAGTTCGAGATTCGGGTTCCGATTTTCTTTAGAGATTTCGGCTCTAACTGTGATTTTATCTCTATTCATTGTTGTCACTTCGCTTGGGATTAAGAGTTGAAACCATATATCAGTTTCCTACTATTATTCTTAAAGAAGTTTCATTCTACAGGTTTTCTTCTAATCATTATTTTATATATTTTAATATGTCCTACTTTGAATATGAACTTGAGCCATTTAAAGGATTTTTTTGTAGTTTCAGTTCTTTAGTTTTTTGAATGTTTGAATATTATTTAGGTGTTTAGCTTGTGATAATATTTTGGTTCATATTGTCTTCTTTTGATTCAACTTCGCTTTTTGTCTTTAATGTACAATTGATTGTCTTAAGGTATATGAAAGTTTAGTGTCATTTTTTAGACTTTGATTCTTAAAGACTTTTCATTTGTCTGACTCTATGTTGATGAATTAAAAATCTGAAAACTTAGGACATTAAATTTTGTGCCCTAGTAAGATTGTTTAATAAAAGACGGTCATATTTGCATCATAAAAGAACTGATTTACATTCAATGTAGAAATCCATGTAATTTTGCATATGATCTTTTTTTTTTTTTTGTACAAATTATAAGCATTAATAAAGGTTGAAGTAATAATTAGCAGATATTTGTGGTGGATTTCATTCTAATATAATATATATTCTGTATGTGTTTTAATTTTAAGATGATTTAGTTAGTTCATTTTAATTCTTTACTTAATTTCTACTTTTAGATATTTAGAAAATAATAGAGATAGCAGCATATTAAATAGTTCAATCGTAGTGATAGATTAAAAAAAAACAATTCAAAGATCATTAGATTTTTAGTTGTCGTTAATTAAAAAAATTGTAATAGTAATAATGCAAATAAATATCTCAGATCTAAAAACATAAATAAATGGAATACTCTAAATACGTTAGTATGCTTTAGGCGCGTGTTAACCAATCAATTATCGTGATTATGTACACGTTCGCGTGACATAGTTACGATTTTCCAAATTAAAGGCAAAGTATGCGTTCGCGCAACTTTGACAAAACAATCTTAAAAATAATAAAGTGTTATTAATTGTGCACACGTACGCGTGACATGATTCATGACATACCAAACAAAACGAATACACGTACGCGTGTTTCGTTTCAAGATAATTCCATAATTACGAATAATAAAGCAATTAAAAGCGGTAAAAAGGTAAATGTACATAGGTTCTAAAATGAGTAATTAAATAATTTAATTAAGCCAGGTATGATTAAAGCGACCGTGCTAAAATTACGGAATCCGAGAGTGCCTCACACTTTCTCTCGGGTTAACAGAATTTCTTACCCGATCTTCTGTGTTCGCGGACCGTAATTCGAAGTCAAAACTTCCTCGATTTGGGATTTCAAATAAACCGGTGACTTGGGACACCAGAAATTATCCCAAGTGGCGACTCTGATTAAATAAATAATCTTATTTCGAATAATGTCACTTAAATTGGAAAAACTCTTTTTTTTCTTATCCCACGAGAAAAGTGGAGGTGTGACAACAGGAATTATGCCCGAAAATCTAGTTAAGTGTGGAAAGAGGTGCGGACTGCAATTGTATTGTGCGGACCGCACAATTATAGTTGTTACAACAGAAGGTGATCTGCGACCGCAAAATTACATTGCGGACTGCACAAATTGAAGGTGGAAGGTGATAGCTCATTGAAGTTTTCCTGTCAGAAAAAGGGCCAATCTGCGGCCGCAAACACAATTTGTGCATACTGCAAAAAAAAGGGAAACTGGGCCCCCAGGTAACAGAGTGCGGTCTGCAATAGAAATTTTGCGGCCGCACTCACTCCCCCTTCTCTTGCATAAAACCGACAAGTATAAATAGAGAGCTTAGAGCTATTGTTCCCCTTTTCCCTCTCTGAGCTCACAGCTTGCACAAAAATTTGAAATTTCATCTTAAATTGTGTGCCTGCACGCCTAGCATCTGTTGATCACTCATCTCTTGCATTTACTCATATCTGCTATGCTTCATAATCTTGTTAATTTCTTTTAATATTTAGATTTTCAATAGAAATTTAGACCATTTGTTTGTTGAATCCATTTGAATAACCATGTGGGGTAATTCTGTAGTGGGTAGACTGGAAAATGCTCTAGGGGGAATGGGTAAATAGATTTTCATGCTTAGATGTTATTTCCATGTCAATTGTGCAAAAATTGAAAGCCCTAGGTAAAAATGATTGTCTATCCGTAATTGGTTCAAATATGCGGCCGCACAAGAAATTGTGCGGTCCGCAGAAGCTAAGTCTAGGGTACTTTAGTAAGGCATGGTTCTGCGGCCGTAATGAAAAATATGCGGACCACAAAAATCCCATTGCGGACGCAGAACACCCTATTTCCTGTGATAAGAGAGTTGTCAAATTGGTGACTCTCATGTGCGGCCGCAAGACAATTTGTGCGGATCGCAGAAAACAGTTTGCGGATGCAAAAGAGCCAATTCTCTATCATCAGAGATTTGGCATGTTGGTGGTATCTGAGAGGCGGTCGCAATGAGATATGTGCGGACCACAATCCAATATTGCGAAAACAATTGAGAATTGTGCGGTTCGCAAGTCCCATTCTGTAGCCGCAATGAAAAATCTGCGGAACGCAAGTCCCCACCCTGCACACATGTATCATCTATGTTGCTCATTGTATCTTCTGGTGTGTCCTTACATTTATTGTATGTTTGAACTTGAATTGCATCTAACAATCGCCTTTGCTTGGTACATAAAATGGTTCGATCTAGAGGTAGAGGCGACACTTGAAAAGGAAGGTGTGACCCTTCTCGGGGACGAGGGAAGAGACCCTTACCTAGTGCCCAACAGCTTAAAATCAGAAAGAAAATAGCAGCCGGCAGAGGGAGAGGCACAGACCTTTTCGAGACCAGTTCTTATGCCCCATCTAGGGAAGCATCATAGGGCAACTCAACCTCTGTACATGAGCAGTCGGCTGTCCAGTCAAGGCCTCTAGAGAGGTATCAGCTTAGGGACGAGTCATCTACATCTCATACCACTTTCGAGGGCTCGGAAAGTGCTAGTCAGGCTACTGAGCCATCTATTACACCTACCCCTGAGGCACCAAAGACATCAGTGCAAGACATCCCCGATGATGGTATAGGGGAGATACTACCGTTACCGGCCTCGAGAGGTCGAAGAAGAAAGAGGTATAGGAGGACCGGTCTGTCAGTTTGGCTGCCTTCACCCGTTTCCGTGAATGGTGGCCAATGCGGTCTCTCACTCTTGAGCGACAATTTTAGTTGAAAGATCTTGAGAGGTATAACCCTGCAGTATTGAGACACTTTCGAAAACACAAATGGTGGATGTAGTTTACCCAGAGCGTGGTGGATGCGAAGGAATAACTTGTCCGGGAATGCTACGCCAATGTGGCATATATCAAGAAAGGGACAAAGGTGACTAAAGTGAGGAACCTCAATGTACGATTTGATCAGCACACATTGAACACTTACTTGGGTCTTGATGATGTCGAGCCTACAAAGTATTTAGAGAAATATACACTTGGGGATACAACTCGCCTTGGCTAGCTGAGATTTTAGCAAAGCCTGGGCCACCACCATCATGGATCACAATAGGGGTTTCTATTCACAGGAGTACGCTGAGCTTTGAGGCAAAGGGGTGGCAGACCTTTGTATGCAGCCGACTAGGCCCGAGATAGAATGAGACATATCCTCCTATCCCGTGGGCAGTTCTAGTGGCTTCCATCATGGCCGGGTACCCCATCAATGTGGGAGCCGTGATGTCGGCCAATATCTCTGTGGTTGCTCGGCAAGCTGACACATCCTACCCGTATCCCAACACCATTACAGAGTATCTCACAGATGCGAGGTTAGAGCCGAGGGACTTTGATTCAAAGGTGTGGGCGAAGAAGCCGTTCTCATGGTACTCATTGATGGATGCACACAACCTTAAGAGAAAGGGTCAGCCATCTACCACCACAGGCCAGTCTGATGAGCCATCAGTGGTAGTTGTAGAGGCAGTTGATATTCCATCCACTTCAACCGAGACTTCATCGAGTGCCGCAACTATGCCTCCACTACCATCCTCAGTTCCTACAGTAGTCCCTGTCACAAGTTCCACCTCGGCTTTGAAGCCGGTGCCCATGACTACTGCTCCACTCTCTACGCTGTGAGTCTCCCAGACATTGGCGAGCCTCAACAAATAGATGCATATAACCACTGTAAAGTTATCTGACTTATCCAGTACTGTTGTAGCACAATCCTCTATGCCGGTACCTCAGATGCCCCCACTAGTAGAAGACACTATGAAGAAGCTCCTGGAAAACCAGAACACCATCATGTCTACATTGGTACAACATGGGTCAGTGATCGAAGAGCTGGGAAAAGAAGTTAAGAAAATGAGAAAGTCTCATGCCTCCAAGAAGTCAGTGGACAAGCTCCGGAGACAGGTTACCAAGCTTGCTGCAGCCGTAGATATTCCATTTGATATGCTGATTGACCCACACCATCCAGACCCAGATCCCACAACACCTACAGCACCAGCTGGCCAGTCTGAGGAGCCAGACCTTTCTGATGACACTGCTGAGGCAGTGCGTTAGATGTTCACCAACCCATTCACTCCCAGAGTTGAGGATGATGAGATCCAGCTAGATGAGACTGAGGTCGGTGACGTTGTTGTAGACACAGAGATGGCCAAGGAGCCATAAGGAGCTTTCTTCACTCTTACCCTTCCTTTACTATTATTTTGTTAAGCATTGGGGACAATGCTTATTTTTATTCGGGAGGGGGGGGGGGGTTTATTTGATAATATTCGATGATTCTGAGACAATTGGTTTGCAATAACTTGACAATATTTTCTTCTCTTTCCTTATTCTGTATATATTCTCTCTTCTTCTCTCATTGTGTATATATCCTCTCATTCTCCCTCATAATGTATATTCGTTATGCATTTGATAGTTTTTGCTTTGTAGCTTCTTTATGTTTCTTTTCTTATTAGTTAGTGTTTAAGTGAGTAGCTTCTACCTTCTTTTTGAATTAGTAGCTTCTTTTGAATTAGTAGCTCCTTCTTGATTTAGTAGCTTCTTTTTATGTTTTTGTAGACAATAAGCCTTTGGTTTTCTTAATGCCACAGTTCTTTCCAAAGGTAGTTTTTGTGTGAACCGGGCGACTCTTCCCAACGATGGATGGCGACAACCTTCTTAAGGGACTGAGTCAGTTTTTAGTGTTTAGGTAATAATAGTAGTAGTAATAAATAAATAAAAAACCTAATTAAGTCATGCTCGAAGAGTCAAACATGCTTCACTTGGTACCAACACACTTAACTAAGTGCTTATGGTTAGAAACAAGGTTTTTGAAAGAAATAGCTCTAGTTAGTGACTTTGTGACTCTTGTGTTGAGTTAGGCAACCATTGAGTGGTTTAATCGAACCATAGTAATTTTCAATCTTGAATGTGATCGTTGTGGGCCCTCGACTCTTTTCTCTTTAACAATCCAGTTGCGTGAGGGGTGAAATTCTTTGTTGTTAGTCTAAGTACCCGTGTGAAAGGTTTAGAACTTGCCCCGAATATGTTTCAAGGCGAAATCCTAAGTTTTGCTTGGCTTGAAAAGTGATTGTAGGCTTTCCCTGGCCCGTTTGAGTTCTCTACTTCCTACCAATGATGTCATCCCTAGTCAACCTCTTCGAGTCATTAGCCTTTCTCATTTGAAAATCATATTACAAGCCTTTACCCATTCTATTGTGACCCTCTCTTAGCACCCGGACTTTCCATAACACTCATGTGAGAAAAATGACTAAAAACGTAAGTTTGGGGGAGAGACGAGGAAATTGAAAAAGGGTATCAAGGCACAAAAAGAGAAAAAGAAATGATGAGAAGAAAAGGCAAAGAAAAAAAAATTGCAACAAAAATAAATAAGTAGAAGAGTTGAAGGGATTCAAAGAAAGGCAACGAACACACGCATGGAGAAACATGAGTGTAATGATCAAGAAAGAGTGATGTTAAGTATCTCTAGTCTCCCAAGGAAAAGAAAATACCTCAAAGAATTGGCAAGGTATGAACCGAGAATAAAAAGATGGAGTGCTTAAGGAAAGGTCTAACCACTCAACCATATTATATCCAACCCTAACTCAAAAGCCTTCATTACATCCTGAAAGACGTCCTACCTGATTTCAAACCGAGTAAGCTTACATTAGTGGCGATCTACATGAGAGGAAAGCCAATGGTACTTGAAGTTGTACTTGCGACATTCTCTTGATAGAGATGAGTGAACCTTTCATAAGCCTTTGGATTGAGTGCTAAAATTCTTAAGTGAACTATGCAAACGGAGAGTAAAGGAGGAGGAGTTTAGAATCTACAATGACCTACATGAGAGAGAGAGCTTCCTTGATAAATAAAGTCAACTCTTGATGATAAAGTGTCACATTAGAACTATATGTGCATAAATGTTTTACTTGTCGCCTTGTTGATAATACATAAGTAGTGTGGGTAATTATTGGTCCCAACTGATGTGTGAATGGATCATCTTTGGATGGATAAAAGGACCCTCAACTTGTGGTGGTGGGAACTATTTTATTTGCTTGAGGACAAGCAAAGACTTAAGTTTGGGGGAGTTGGTAAGTGGAGATTTTGACTACTTATTAGCGCCTTTTTACTTTTGTTTTAGTCTAAAAATATTGAATTGTGTTCCCAAAACTAATAAAAAGTGAAAAATTGCAAGAATGTTGGAAGTTGAACTCCCAAGATAAAATCCGACTCAAAAAGGAGTAGTCCGTGCTCAAGACAACAAAAAGGTACAGAAGCATACAAAGTACGGTCCGCAGAAGAAATTGTGGTACGCATAATTCCATCTGCGGCCGCAAACAATGAAGGAAAACTCATCAGACTTCCTAGAAAATTGTGCGACCGCAAAAGAAGAACGTGAGACCAACTTCAGAGGGTGTGCAAAATTTCCAAGTTCCGAGTCCCTCAGAATTCCGGACCACACAAGAATTGTGCGGTCGCAGGGGAAGTACCTTGTGGCCGCAGACATTAAAAGTGCGGACCGTGGAAGACTAGGTTGCGACCACAGTTCTAAATCTGCGGACCGCAGAAATGTTATCTCGCGGCCGCAGTTTAGAATTTTATGGTCGCAGAATCCCAGCTCCTGCAAGATGAAGATTTGTGCGGACCGCACATGGAATTGTGCGGCCGCAGAACCTCCCGAAGGATATTTTTGTACGAAATTTCCAGCCTTGTATAAATAGATGAGTTTCATAAAATTAGGTCAAGTTTTGACATCAGCAAATCCTGTAGCCATTTTTCTTTGTCTCTTTTGGAAGTTTTCTATATTTTGGTGTATTTTAAAACATATTTTGTCATTTTAACTTTACATTATGAGTTTAATTAGTATTTCTTCTTCTCTTTTTTTAATTTCAAGCATGAGTAGCTAGAAGTTTACTAGGGTTGTGACCCAACCCTAGTATGTTCACCTTATGGGTAATTAAATTAGTGCTTATTTATGATTGAGTATTTATTATTTAGCTTAGTTCATGCTTTAATTTGTGGAATTAATGGTTGCAAACATGAGTTCATGCCTATTTGACTTAGTTTATACTTGAGAAAGATAGACTTAGTCTAGGAAAACTTGGCTAACAAGGAATTGGGTCAATTGAGAGATTGATTAACCCAATTAAAGGTTTCACCATAGAGATACTAGAGATAGTAATAATCCGACTTGAGCTTTTATCAACTGTATTATGTGATACCCATTTGGTATTGAGAAAGCCAAATTGGGCAAAACCATTCTCTGACCGAGAGGTATTGAGTGGGTAACTAAGAGTTGATAGCTATAATACACCCCGATCAATAAAACAAGTATTAAGGTTTTTATCCCATTAGGCTAACACCTAGGTACGGGTCACATCCCTAGGATTTTATCAATTTGAAAACATCAAAAATAATTATCTTAATCTTATTTCTCTATTTTGCAATCTTTAGTTTTAAAATAGAAATAGCAACAAAACCCTTTCTTATGGAAATGCAAATTAAGATAATTCAATTTAACGCATTAGAATATATACCCTTAACTCCCATCTAGATCCATGTGGATTCGATCCCAGCTCTTCATTGGGTTAGTATAATTGCAATCGACCGTTTCATACCTTGTTTTGAGGTGTGCATTTGAGCGCGGTTTACCAATCATTCCCCTATACAACTTCTGATCAGCAGATGAACCATCTACATCTAATTTTGTGGTTGTTGCTATAGGAATGTCAATTTCTTTGGAATCTTTCATTTTAAACCTTTTGAGCAACTCTTTCACATACTTCTGCTGATGGATCATTGTTCTATTTGAATTTTATTTGATTTGTAAGCTTAAAAAAAATTAATCTCACCCATCATACTCATTTCAAATTCAATCCCTATTAGTTTAGCAAATTCTTTACTTAACTTATCAGTTGTTTCTCCAAAGATTATATCATCTACATATATCTGAACTACCAAGAGATATTTACCTTTTTCTTTCAAGAATAAAGTATTGTCAATTTTACCTCTCTTGTAGCCATGCTCAAGCAAGAATTTTGATAATCTTTCATACCATACTCTTGGAGCTTGCTTGAGCCCATAAAGTGCCTTGCCAAGCTTGTACACATGATCAGGACATTCCTTACTTTCAAAGCCCGGAGGTTGCTTGACAAACACTTCTTCCTTTAGATAGCCATTAAGGAAGGCACTCTTGACATCCATCTAATGGAGAGTGAATTCTATAGAAGCATCAAAGGCTATAAGAAGTCTAATTACCTCCAATATTGAATCTAGAGCAAAGGTCTTATCATAGTCTATCCCCTCCTCTTGACTATATCATTGAACCACCAATCTTGCCTTGTTCTTTATAACTGTTCCATCTTCGTCAAGTTTGTTTCTGAAGACCCATTTTGTGCCAATTATTGATCTGCCTTTGGGTCTTGGTACCAGATGCCAAACTTGACTTCTTTCAAATTGGTTGAGTTCACCTTGCATTGCATTTACCCAGTCTGTATCCTGCAAAGCCTCAGCAATATTTTTAGGTTCAATAAGAGATTAAAAAAGCATCAAAAGCACAAAGATTCTTCAAAGAAGATCTGGTTTTGATTCCAGAGGTTGGATCAGTAATTATGTTCTCAATGGGATGAAAAATTTGATATTGGTAAGGTTTCACAACCAGCTGGTTTCCCTTAGATGTTTCTTCAATATTTTGTTGCTGAGGAACAGGTTCATGGACAGGTTCCCTTGAGGTTTGAGGATCAGTTCCTCTTTATTCAGTTCCCCCTGTCAAGTTGCCCTGGGTGGAAGTACCTGTTCCATCACTTGTTCCTTCCTATGGTGCAGTTTCAGTCTGGGATGTGGTTTCATTTAAGTTTTTTACCAGCCCAATTGCTTCATCATCATGTTCTTGCCTCTCAGAAAGAATATTAGTTTCATCAAAAATCACATGTACACTTTCTTCTACACACATAGTTCTTTTATTATAAATCTTATAAGCTTTACTATGTGAAGAATATACCAAGAATACTCCCTTATCACTTATGGGATCAAACTTACCTAGGGAGTCGTTACCATTATTGTGCACAAAGCACTTGCATCCAAATGCCCTAAGATGGGATATATTTGGCTTTCTCCCTTTAAGTAACTCATAGGGAGTCTTGTCAATAAGAGGTCTAGTCATGCACCTATTTATGATGTAGCATGCAGTATTCACAACTTCTGCCCAGAAACTATGTGGCAGTTTACTATAAAGAAGCATAGTCTTAGACATTTCCTCCAATGTCATATTCTTTCTTTCAACCACTCCATTTTGTTGTGGAGTTCTAGGAGCAGAAAAAATTATGATCTATGCCATGCTCATCACAAAATTCAACAAATTTAGCATTTTCAAATTCAGTACCATGATCAGACCTAATTGATGCAAATTAATTACCTAGTTGTTTCTGAGTTTTTCTAACAAAAGAAGTGAATGTGTCAAATACTTCATTTTTAGATGTTAGAAACAGTGTCCAAGTAAACCTAGAGTAATCATCAACAAGCACCATAACATATCTCTTACCACCTCTGCTCAATGTTCTCAATGGTCCACAAAGATCCATATGGACCAGTTCCATCGTCCTAGTGGTGCTTACCATTTTCTTGGTTTTGAAAGAGGATATTACCTGCTTCCCCCTTGCACAAGCCTCACAAACTTTATCTTCCTTGAACTTAATGTTAGGCAGTCCTATCACCAAGTCCTTGGAGACTAGTTTGTTGAGTTGACTTAGACTGGGATATCCAAGTCTCTTGTGCCAAAGGAGTGGATTATTATCCAACACACTTAAGCAAGTGAGTTTATTATCTGAAAGTATGGATAGATGCACAATATATATGTTGTTTACTCTTTTTACCTGCAAAACTATTTTGTCAGTGATAAAATTAATTACAAAGCATTTTTTAGAGGTGAATGCTACTATTTTACCTCTATCACATAATTGTGATACACATATTAGACTGTACTTCAGTCCATCTATCAAGTAGACGTTCTCAATGGAGTGAGAATCAGTCTTACCTACTTTTCCAACCCCAATGATCTCACATTTCTTCCCATTTCCAAAGGAGACATTACCTCCTTTAAGGTCCTCAAGTAAAAGGAACTGGTTCTTACTTCATGTCATGTGCTTTGAGCAGCCACTATCTATGTACCATATTTGGCTGCTCCCCTTCACTTGGACCTGCAAAAGGAAATCAGGGGTTAGTCTTAGGAACCCAAACTAGTTTGGGTCCCTTTCTATAGGTAAAAAGATGAATCAAATTCCTTTTAGCCCAACTTGGTAGCCTATTCTTCCCTTGAACAAATTCTTTGTTCTATTGACTTGCCTTTTCTTTTGCAGTGCATTCACTTTATAGTGACCTATTTTACCACAGTGTATGCAAATCTTGTTCTCAGGAAGTGTGAGGTACTTGCTTTTGGGATCCCACTTAGGTGTCAGGTTCCCAAAGCCAAGTCCTCTTCTGTTGCTACTATGGTGTTCTTGTAGCCATGAAAGTGCATTGGAGGACCTGTTCCATTTACAGGTTATGTCTAGCTCATGCTAGACCTTGCTTAGATCCTCCTTTAGGATCCTTACCTACTCATCCCTTTTGTACAACTCATCTTTTATTTTTCCTACATTTTCTTCTAAAGTTAGTTGTGTGTGATCAACTATCTTTTTACCTGTTCCTAATTTCAGTTTTAGATTTACAGATCTAAGCTCTAGGATAGTTGATTCAAGTGCATGAATCTGATTTTTCAACAGAGTATTTTCACTTACAGTTTCACTAACCCTAAGTTCCAGGTTTTTGCACTTAGACTTCAAAATCACACATTCTTTAGATAGTTGTTCCTTTTCGTTGTTTACATCTCAGATTCATCAATTAGTTCTAGTAGTAACTCAGATAACCTTTCTTTGGACAATAATTTAATCTTGTCTTTCATATGAATTACACTTACCTCAGTTTCTTCATCAGATTCTCCAATGGCCATAAGTGTTTGTTCATCCTCATCATCATCATCTGAGCTTTATCCCCAAGCAGCGATCATAGCCTTGGTTGATCCTTTGTTGTTGCTTTTCTTGGGTTGAACTTATTCCTTCTTCCTGTTCCTTCGTTTAGCTCTTTCTTTCTTCCATTCAATTTCCCATAAAGGACAGTTCTTGATGTGATGATCCGTCTTTTCACACTTGTAGCAGCCATCATTGGTTTGCTTCTTAGGAGATTTTGACTTGCTATAGCTTCCACTTCTTGAAGAACTTTTTCCTCTCCTCAGGTTCTTCTTGAAGTCCTTGGTTATCATAGCCATTTCATCATCTTCTAAATTAGAACCTTCAGTGATTCTGAGTGCCAAGCTTCTTTCCTTCTTAGGTACATCCATTTTCATGGTTTGTCTCCTAAGTTCATAGGCAGTGAGATTTCAAATTAATTCATCCAGTGGAAGAGTGGCAATATTCTTTGATTCCTGAATGGCAGTGATTTTGCTCTCCCAAGTGATAGGCAGAACCCTAGCCAGTATCTTCTCGACTCTATCTTCTTTAGGAATAATCCTTCCAAGAGACTTTAACTCATTTATTAGTGTATTGAACCTTGTGTACATCTCTTGAATGGTTTCTCCTTCCTTCATAGCAAAGTTCTCATATTGAGAATACAGTAGAGTTCCTCTGGATCTCTTCACCTGAGGTGTTCCTTCATGAGCCACTTGCAATGTATCCCAAATTTGCTTAGCAGTGATACAACTTTGGATTTTGTTGTACTCATCTGGACCAAGTCCATAAACAAGCCATTTCTTGGCTTTAGCATTCTTCTCCCATTTCTTCAAGTCCTCAGCAGTGCAATCCGCTCTTGTCTTTGGCACATCTACTCCTTCAGCATTTTTCTTTAAGGTAGCCTGACAATGTCCCATAGCTCATAGTCCTCTCGTATAATGTGATCTCTCATCCTGTTTTTCTATCAAGAGTAGTACTGGCCATTAAAGAGTGGTAGCCTAGCAGTGGATTGCCCTTCCCAGTTTTCAGATGGTGCACTCATGTTGATCTTCTCCTAAGGTGTAAGCCTCTTCAAGGAGAACCCGCTCTCATACCAATTATTGTTTTATACTTCAATGTCACACAAGAGGGGGGTGATTTGTGTGGTATACAATTTTCGCGTGCGCTGATTATAGAAGGACATGGTTCTTCTATGTATTCCTTATACTACTGTTACGGAAATAGTAAATGCAAAAAGTAAAGAACACAAGTATTTTACGTGAAAAACACCCGGCTCAAAAGGTGAAAAAATCATGACCAACTACTCTATAGGATTTTCCCCAACACTACACTAAATCACTGAGCCAAAACAGCATTTACAAAACTCTTTGTAAACCTAAGGATTACCTCTAATCCCGTTGTGGCAACCAGCCTCTAACTGTTGCGACAACTTCAAGTTAACTCTAACTTGATTACTCAGAGTACCTAATACAATTGCCTCTAGATAAAGCTGAAAGATACCATTTAAAAACACCTACTACAATAAAACTAGAATAAAAGATAGACACTTGGAACTGGTTCTTCTATCAGGTTCATGTAGCTTCAGGTTCACACACAAGAATTGCTTGCAAAATGCCTTTCTATTTTGCTCTCAACTCAAGTTTAACTTCAGCGTTTGTGCATACCTATAAAATGAGAACATTCTGTAATTTATAGAGTTAGTAGAATAGGAAATAACTAGAGTTCTATTGATATACTCTTCCATGGTGGAAGAGTTCTAGTTATCTTCAACTTCTAACTCCTCCCTTATCTTGGATAAAGTTCTCTTCGAGTAAGGAGTCCTTCTCCTTATCATTTATGCAACCTTTTCGATCACGAAATATCAGATATAACAACTTAAGCTTATCTCCTTCACGTGCATCCCTTATGCTCGAATCTGTCTGTGTCTATGTGCACTGTGTATGGACTTGGTTCATGCTTGAGTTCCTTTGTCAATCAGCAAAATAAACTTCACTTGGGCCAACAAGAATCAAACTATATTTTCTTAAATAACAAATTAGTATTTAAAATTTGTAAGTTGAAAATATCTTTTATGTTATTTCTAAATACGAAAAATGGCCAAAAATATCCTTGAACTATTTGAAATAGCTCAAAAATGCCCTCTGTTTGTTTTTGGTACCAAAAATATCCATGTCGTCTATATTTTGGACCACAAATGCCCTTAAACCGTTAGCCTTGCCATTGAAGGTGACATGGCAGTCCAACTGGATTAGATTTGCTTACATGGCCATCCACCTAAGCAATCCAATATGGCAAAAAAAAAATTCGAAAAAATTATTTTTCTGGAAAATTTTTTTAAAATACAAACTCCGAAAAAAGTAAAAAAAATTCCAAAAAACATATTTTTCCAAAAAAAATATTTTTCCAGAAATTTTTTACTTTTTTCAGAATAAGTGTTGATTTTGTATTTTATTAAAAATTTCCGAAATAGATAATTTTTCCGAAAACTTTTTACTTTTTTCGCAATAAGTGTTGGTTTTATATTTTTATAAAAAAATTCGAAATTAATAATTTTTTCGAAATTTTTTTACTTTTTTTGGGAATAAGTGTTGATTTTGTATTTTAATAAAAATTTCCGAAAAAAATAATTTTTTCGAAAATTTTTTACTTTTTTCGGAATAAGTGTTGATTTTGTATTTTAATAAAAATTTTCGAAATAAATAATTTTTTCGGAAATTTTTTTACTTTTTTCGGAATAAGTGTTGATTTTGTATTTTAAAAAAGATTTCCAGAAAAGTAATTTTTCCGAAAAAATAATTTTGCCATGTTGGATTGCTTTGGTGGATGGCCATGTAAGCAAATCTAACACAGTTGGACTGTTATGTCACCTTCAATGGCAAGATTAACGGATTAAGGGCATTTATGGTCCAAAATATAGACGGCATGAATATTTTTGCTACAAAAAACAAACGGAGGGCATTTTTGGCCCTTTTCCATTCTAAATAAGTAAATTTCACCACAACCAATCACACAATTTTTCATATTTACATTAAAACTTAAACGCCTTGATTCTCATTTTTAAACTTAGATACAAAAACTAATGATAGGGGCAACTAAGTAAATTTCCAGACAAGCCTTCAGTTGGGTTGAGATCCCTTTGTTTTGGGTGAGCTTCATGGGTCAGAATATGCTATAAAAAATAATGTGTTAATTTGGGCTCAACCCAAATAGACCCATGAGCTAAAATGGTTATAGCCCAACCCATTAATCTGTGGACGAATTGGGTGAGTTGGATGAGTTTGTGATCAAATTGACACCCTACTGAATCCTACCCAATCTCGGAATTGGAATTATGTATTGGTTCCGCCTTTGGTTAGGGGGTCCTCCTAGCTCTTTTGCTCCTTAACCAGTCATCTATTTACAGGCGGGTTGAATTTTCTCAATCCGTGGGTGATATATATGCACGTCAGATAACACACTAATTATTTCCACGAAATTAACAGTTTACTTTTAGTAATTTATATGGGGGTGTGGGGGCGGTGGAGTTCCTCGACTAAGGACTTTCTAGTTTCCTAGGTCATTCCACTTTCCTTTTCCACTAACAAAAGGTGAAGAATTTTAAAATGAAGACGAATGAGAAAAGTGAAGAGACTATTAGTAGTTCCTCTCTATCCCTTAATCTCTGTTTGAAATTTTAATAAAATATCATCTGAGGCATATATGATGACAAGAGAAGAGACTATTTAATTCTTAATTTTATCCTTTTATAAAAGTTGACAATAAAATAAGATTTGTGCTGGGATATTTGTACTTGTATATTAATAATGGCAATGTTAGAAAGTCAAGAAGCAATTATGCATTCATTATTTAATGGCAACAATGTCTTGGGACATCCAGAAAGTGAATTAATGTGCGTAAAAATGTGAGACTTTGAGAATATTATATATTTAAGATACTTAAACAGTGAAAGGAAGAAACAAAATCAGTAGATGGGTCAATACAATCATCAATTCATGATCATGCTAAAATATACAAAAGGTAGTATATAGTAGCATTATGTTGTCTACTTGTGCTTTATTAAAAGGACTAACAATATATTTGAATTATTTAGCAAAGCCAGATAGTGACAGTTTGGAATGGCCAGTAGCTGGCTGATGTAGCAATGGCCAATTTGAATTTCCCTCAGCAAGTTACATTGTGCTGCCTATAACCTGCCCCTCTCAATTCCCCAACCTTTTCTTTGTAAGTCGCTGGGCGGCCGTACGTGTCCCTATGTGCATTCTGAGAAAAACACGATTGCCTATCATTAATTGGAAGGATTTCTGCATTCGGTTAATCTACTAAGAGTGAATCGGTCTCTAAAGATCCTAAAAGTAGAGAGTTGGAGTTTAAAACAATGGTTGCTATTAGGGGTGACAATTTGAGCCCGAACGCATTCAATTCGCTCAATCAGCCTAAGGTTAGGCTGCTCATTGACCCGCACATTGTTGAACTCATCTCATCTTGACTCTGTTCATCTCAGCCCATCTAAAGTTGAACCATGAGCAACTTTGCTATATTATTTTAAAAGTAATTCTTTTTTGTTTGATATGTTATATATAAACATAACAAAAGAAAAGAAGACTTATTTGGTAATCAAAATAATTCGTACAAAAATAACACACATTAATTAAAACTTATTAAATGTTAGGCGGGTTGAGCCATGACTCAAATTTTAATTCATCTTGATCCAGCCTACCTCAACACAAGGATTTGCCCATTTATTAACTTAGCCCATTTTGACCTGCCTAAAATTAACCCAACCCGTCCATTTGACACCCCTAGTTGCGATTGAGCCCCGGCCTAGTTATCCGCTGCTTCTAAGGAAGATCGAAAGATTAACCTAACTCCTACTCGATGAGATAATACAATAGTGCTGAGTATGTTTGTCGTTCATTAAATTTAATTTGGTTAATATAGTAGGAAAATCACACATGTTTTGACCATCATTTAAGCTACGACTATGGATTATCAGAATCTCTACAAACATCCAATAAGTTGAGTTGTTGAATTCTTTTAATCTCAGATTAAATGATCAGCTGGTTAATTCAACTTACCTGGAAGTATTTTGATTTTGTACCTAGTCTCTTGTAAAATATAGCTATGGAAGGAAAAATTAATAAATAGTACGATTAACTATATATAATGTATTCCCTTAATCATATAAGTGATCCCAATAAGTTTTGAATTGAGGCGGGTACCGCTACTTCTTTCTGCCTTTTTATGGTACTGTGTCAAACAATATATTCATTCTTACTTTATTCCTTATTCATTTGTTTGTGTTTTTTTGGGTATAATGATGATAATGGACCTGGAGTTAATCCTCTCTATTGTCAGTCGGTGGCTGGAAACTCAATTATAGAACTATCATAAAAGATCAGGAGGAAAATAACAACAATATACCCCGTGTATTTTCACAGTGTGGGGTTTGGGGAGCTTAATGTGTACTCAAGCCTTAGTTTTATCACGTGAAAGTAAAGAAGTTGTTTCTGATATACCTTCGGCTAGAAAAAATCATCTCTAAACAGGAGGACATGATTTAGAATAGGAAATTTTACCTTCTACAACAAACTATTACACCATGTTTATTATAAATCAAAATAATTTCAAAATATTATTACCTATAGCTACATTTTCTATTTTATAGCAAAATAGATATTTATTTATACATACCATTGAGGCATGAAATACGCCAATTATGCTCTTTCTCTCTCTCTTCCTTCTTTCTATCAGCAAGATTCTCAATCCTCTTTCTTCTCCACCAAATCAGCAGAATCCTCGGCATAATCATCGTGGTCGTCGTCAGAATGGTTGTCGGCGTCATCATTCACTATTGGCTCATCCTCTTAAGCGAACAGATCTGGCCATGGCTACGCTGGAGAAGATTTAAGGGCCGGATTTTTTTTCATCTCCATTTTTAGTTTTAATACAATGTATACAGTAGTTTGCTTGGCAGGAAAACGCCATCTCCGGCGAAATTTCTTCTCTTCTTTGCTATTTTAGCCATATACAATTATGCAAATACATTGTATTTTGTACAAATATACTCAAATATATTATATTTTTATATAAATACATTATTGTTTTCCTGTATTTATGTATTCCAAAGGCTTGTATTTTTTTTAATACATCTGAATATCTCTGTGTTTTGTGATTTTTTCGTTATTTGAATACAACCACATAATAAGTATCATATAGAGCAATGTCTAGCCCAGAATTAGCCAGAACTATTCCAGTCGAATTGAATACAATGTATAATAGTGAATAGTGAATATACGTGAATTGAATACAATGTATATAGTCAAATTGAATAGAACGGTATGTACCCTATTTCTTGATTACCTCACTGTATTTATAAATACAGTTGCGCGAATACATGAAATACAATACAGTAGCAGCAAACTTTATGTAGAATTGATTTTGTTGAGTTAAATTAGGAGTGATACACGCTAATTGATCCTCTTTCCGTTATTAAATAGCCGGATTCCCCTATTTTTCAGGCGAATTCTGCTACTGTATTCATGAATACAGTAACGCGAATACAGTCGCACAGCTGGACTCTTCTATTTTTTAGGCGAATTCCGCTATTGTACTCATGAATACAGTAGCGCGAATATAATCGCGTAACAACTAAATAGTAGTTATAGGAAATAATTATATATATGATAGCTATATGAAATTAATAGCCACAAGTGTTTTCTGAAATTCCTTTTTAGAATATTCATTTAAAACAGCAATGTAATGTCCAACAAAAGACTTGTCCTTGCTTTCTAAGGTGGTAAAGAATGTATCACTTCCTGGTTTCAACTAGCAAATGCTCCAGATTTCGAGGTTAATTTTACTAAGATAGATGTACGAAGTAAAATGTAAAACCAATAAAAACTCATGAAAACATTAATGATAAGTCAAATTAACTGTGATCAAAAGAGATAAGGAGATAAGAGAAATGATTCAACCATGGGTTCGTGAATTTAGCATAATCTATTGTTTGAATTTTGGAACTTTATATATACGTGCACATAACAAGTATAAATACAATAACTGTGTAAACTCACTTTCTCAACTCAGAACATACAACGTGTATATTCTATATAATCGGTGTCCAGCATTTTCTTTCCTTCCAATTTAAACAAACCAACTTCTGGATAATACAGATACACCGCCAAAAAATCAAGCAAAATGAAGGCCCAACAAGAAAAATATGATGGAGCTAGAGGCCCAACTAGCTTCATAAGTTACTGCGGTTCTTAGCAAATATTTTGCATTAAATCGACCCGGCCCAACTAATAAATGATGCCAAGACTTCATTAGATCATCGCTAGCTCAATTTTTCTATACATAGAAGTATGGAACTCCTAAGATCTTTTTGTTTTCCTTGTTCTTGCTGGCTTGGTTTTATGGCTTCCCGGTGCACAAATATTCGTATTGCTATTCATTTTATTTGAATAAAGTTACTTCTCATCAAATTATGGAATGAACAGATTCCTCTTGTCTCCTGAATTAAATTCTTGGAGAATTTTTTTTTTCTTGATCCGAATGATTGTAGAGGATATATATTTACCAATTTTAACTAGTTTGGGATTGATGAGTAATTGATTGATTGATATAATACGATGAATTCTCCATACAAACCGCAGCAGACCAAAGATTGATTTGTCTTGTTTGTAGTACATAAACCGGAAGTATTGCTTCCAGTAAAACAATAATCTAATCAAAATGGAGTTTTAGAAATATAGTACAACAATCAATACTACCAACAAGATGGTTGAATAAATAATACGACTACAACATGAACAGAATCTGATTGTAGCAAAACACATGTAACAACATATTACAACCTCAACTCAAACAAATAAAGAATCACAATCTTGAATTTTACTTAGACATGGATTGCACTTGGGGAGCTTGATTCACTTGTTGGTTCCCATAATGCTGCTGAGCAACTATACCATTCCATCCTGCATCACATTTTTCACACCCCTGTTAGAAAATTATTTCTTTCTTGTACATTCAGTTCAATGGTAGTAGAACAAGGTTAAAACTTTGGATTAGAATTTCCATCACCAAAAATCAACAAAAATATTTTTCACGTATTCGATTCAAGAAAAATAACCATTACACCGTACAATGAAAAAGTAAAAAAATCAAAAAGACTGGCAAGTGGGAATTGAACCACCAGTGACCTCATAGAGATTTTGAACCCAAGTGACCCCTAAACTATGCTTTTGGGTTGTGTCCAAGGGGTTCAAAATATAATATATAGAGGTACAAAATAGATTTTGCCTTATATGTATAATGTAATTTTTCCGCGAAGGGGGTTCATATAAACCCTCCCCCCCCCCCCCCCCCAAAAAAATCCGCCATGCCTACAGTATAAAGGGCAGCCCGGTGCACTAAG
Organism: Nicotiana tomentosiformis; assembly: GCF_000390325.3. Classification (NCBI taxonomy): domain Eukaryota; kingdom Viridiplantae; phylum Streptophyta; class Magnoliopsida; order Solanales; family Solanaceae; genus Nicotiana; species Nicotiana tomentosiformis. The sequence goes on from NC_090817.1 coordinate 130,433,421, forward strand.
CTCCCGCTATGCTCGGGGTCCGGGGAAGGGCCGGACCACAAGGGTCTATCGTACGCAGTCTTACCCTGCATTTATGCAAGAGGCTGTTTCCACGGCTCAAACCCGTGACCTCCTGATCACATGGCAGCAACTTTACCAGTTACGCCAAGGCTCCCCTTCTCCTGCCTACAATATGGTGAAAAGATTATTGTACCAAGTGTGACATACATACCTAGAGCAGGATCAAGTCCCCTGTGCTGAAGCTCTCTGAACTCTTGACAAAGAGAGCAACAGGGACAGAATATGTGGGAAACTATGTCTGAATAAGGAGCTTCCACAAGATTATATTTCTGTCTCAACTTAGTTCTATACTTAGAGCCCATTATCCATTGAGAGCAAACAGCAGGCATCATCAGCAAGTATATGAAAGTCCCCAAAGGACATGCTGCAATCACCATAAAAAATCAATCCTTAATTAGTGTTAGTTCACAGCATAAGGCAGTAACTACTGTTTGTTCACCAATGACACTGTTTTATTGCTCGAAAGGAAAAGATAAGAGGGAAAGAGTTTAACTTCTGTACACTGACGATTTCAAAAAGAATTGCAGGCACATTTGGGACTTACTCATTTCTCCTGCATCGAGGACTTCTGCTATCTGTCCGAATGTTACACAAGGTAAAAATGATGTCATAACAGCTGCACAAACAAGAATGTTCTTTAGAAGCGGATCAAGAATTTTAAGTCAGTGAAACGCTAGTCATAACAACTGCACAAACTAGAATGTTCTTAAAGGCGGATCAAGGATTTTAAGTCAATGAATGCAAAGTACGATTATACTATCACCTTTTTTTGTGATAACAGGTACGAATTTTCTAATATATTGATATAGATTTCAACTGCATATATAGTATTCCGAGTCAAAAGGAGTGGATGCGTTGCACCCTCTGCCAACAAATTGATCCATTCCTTGATTTCCTGGTTTTTCCTTAAAGAGCATGTTTGGTATGAAGGAAATATTTTCCAGCATCCAAACACCCAAAAAACAAAAATCTTTAAAAATATTTTTCATTAATAGAGGAAAAATCTTTGCTTATGGTTTTTTATAATCCCAATAGTTCGTTTGAAATGGTTTGTAAATTTCAGAGTGTTGGATAGTGAAACAAAATTTCTTCCGGTTCATACGAACACACCTTAAATATTTGGTGCAAAAAATGATTAACTGATTGATAAAGATACTAGAACTTGTTGGGGAAAGTTATACAACCTATCCTAAAATGCAAGCATTAGTGGCTGTTTACACGGCTCGAACCCGAACCAATTTAAAATAACCAACTAACAAAAGCAGAAAAGGGAATAAAGTTTTAATGGAAAAGCAGAATCACATCATAATAACACATAAGTAGTTGATACCAAAACAAATCATTAGCAAGGAAAAAGAAGAAAAACTGTAATTACCATTAGTCTGGTTCAAATGACAATCAAATAAGCCAGTGCTCCAGGGAGCTCCAATTGGTAATGGTGATGGTGAAGGTGGCTGTACATCCTTTACTCCTTGGTACTGTGGAGGAGGCTGTGAGGCAATTGGTTCACCACTCTCACCTGGTTTAGGAGTTTCTATTTCATTATTTGCTTCAACTCTTCCCATTCTATTCAAAACTTTTACGCCTACACCTCAAGTAGGATGAAGAAAATTTTCTGCTCAAATATCAAATGAGCTCTTTCTTTCATATAATATATGGGATAGGGTTGTGTGTGATATGTTGACGAGAAGACAGGCATGTCCAGAGTAGATGGCATCTTTGACTTGGAAAAACTAATCAATGAGATTATTCAGATTAGCTGCATGTCCTTTTCACGTTTATACAATCTTTTAGAATTTCACCAATATTAGAGAAATGTACAAAATTAAGTAAAATAGTACGAAGTTTTCTAATTGAAACTAATAAGTTACAAGAAGCTTCCAAGACCATATTATTCCAAGTTGGCTACGTATTCATATCCACTAGCCGAGTTTGGTGACTAGTTGCAAATTGGAAAAAGGATTAGTATAACGTCCCTTTTCATATATTGTTTTAATTTGCATTCTAGTAGTTTCATTTTCGTTGTAGATATTAGACTATCCTCATTTCTTAACTCTCTTCAATTTTCAGCAGAGTCTATAGGACTTGCTGTTACTTAGAAAGAAAGGAAAAAAGATACGACATTCTGGAAGCTAATTATTCAAAGTCAACTTAAGATAGGAGAGACGTGTAATGCATTAAAGCAGATGATTGAGAGAATAATGAAGTTCACATTAAGCCACTATATCAGATAACAAGACATGCTTAGCATCATTATAACAATTAACAGCTAATGCATGACTAAACTCAAGAATATGCAGTACATGTTTAGCATTATGGCGTGATTACCAAACTTAACTTGCGTACAACCAAAACGATACTATCGCAGAAATTCCTTACCGCCTTTCGGCTCGCCTCTAGGCACACAGGTTCAAAACTCGGGAGAGTATGAGCCTTGCCCCTATATTCTCCTCCTAACTTAAATACCAGGCTCTGTCTGTGGTATGGTTCAAACATGTGACGTGTGACTAATCCACACATCATGTGCTACATCCTTACTTCTGAACCAAAGCCCTCAATCACTTGGAGCAGATAATTCTATTGAGAAAAATATGAGAATCGCCAATATACTTGACGGTTTGGCTTCCTAACTAGCTGGCAATTTGAGATATTATAGCAACATAACAGAATCATTACTGAAGCCAAATTGAGAAAAATCTCAGCTACATTGATCAATTACGTATTACAGTACTACCAATATTTCTGTTACAGCATGCAGCTACTAGCCTACCACATATCTTGCTAATTAAATTTCTATAACATTATTTCTGTAAGGAATGTCCAGAGCAGCCTTTCTGTGCCATGCTAATTACACAAATCAGATCAAGGCAAAAAATTAAAAGAAAGGCTATACAAATAGCAATAATAGGTACTCTGTATATATGTGATCTACTACTGGCTGAAGCAGATGTAGTTTCATGCTCCCTCAGGCAATAGTCACTGACCAGGGGGGTGAGCAGAATAGCAGCAACAATAAGCAGTGACAAGCCCTGCGAAAACTCGCATTGTGACAATCTTTATCTCTGATTGTTCGTCGTCACTGCCTTCCCGCCTATGAACACACTCCAAAATTGAACAAATCAAGAAATAGCTGCAGGCTAGAATTTGGATGTTCAACCACTAAGTCTGAACATTACCCAGTCTGAATAATATTGTATGTGATCCAGTTACCACTAATGAGCCGGAAGAAGAGCAAACTCAATCTCTTGTAATGTTTTTCCTTTTGTTTCCACCACATTCTTTTTCACAAAGGCCACTGCCAGCAAGCAAAAACCGGCAAAGATTGCATACACAATTTGTGGTCCAAGATGCTCAAGCATCGGCAGAAACAGAAGACCGACTAGAAAATTGATGACCTGTTAAAGAGCAATCAGAATACCTTAGGAAAGAAAAGATGAAAAAGCAAGTGCCAAGAACACTTCATAATATAAATCAGTGATGTAGCTGAACCAAGCATGAAGTAGAATGCAAATGGGGACATAAGAAGTAGGCACTGATCTCATTTCTTTTTCCATTTTCTATATATAAAACATGATCTCATACCATTTTGTGCTCAGAGCAGTATTTATACTTACCAGCTAATTTTAGATCTTCCTTAGAATGATGTCAAAAGTCTTTCGGGGCAGGCATTTTTTTTTTAGGCACAAAATACTCTGACCATCCAACACCTCGTCAGAGAATCAAAGAGTTGATCATGTGCAAAGATTTGATTCTTAGTTGAAGCAATGAATACAAAATAAATACTGTAGAACAAGTTTCAGGGTGAATTAGGATACCCCTAGTGTCCTGCATCACTTTAAATGGTTCAATTTTTTCTGCTTCTTGGCAGTTTAAGGGGCTTAGAACAAGGAGATCCATTTTGTCATGCAATGAGCAAGGTAACGCTATTGGTTTGGTTACCACTTAGGTAGATTATGCAGACAGAACAGTTCTCTGACTCAAGATGGATGATTCGTTTACTGATAACCGAGACTTCTCCAAGGGCTAGTGGCACTCAGTTCAAAACTCGGTGGATAATGGGCCCGCCCCTCTACCTTTCTCCACTTAAATACCCGGATTTTGTCTGCCGCAGGGATCGAAACCGTGACTCATGATGAATGAATTTACCTGCACAGCTTGTTTGACTCACCCCCAATAGCAGAATGTGGCTATGTGTGTACATTTAGGCTGATGCTCTCAGCAGCATCTCATTTTGTCAAATGACTCAACAACTAGTTTATGTATTACCCAATGAGAGAGATGTGTATCTATTAAATGTGTAATTCCAAGCTAATACCAGTGAATAATCCCCCTCCTTACAATTACCCCCTCCCTCAACAAGACAACAACTAGTATTTTGCATCAAACCCAAACTAGTTAAAGTTGGCCGTATAAATCCTCAACACCCATTCTCACTCTGTTTGGACCCTATTCATCCCAATACTCAATACACTCAAGCTGATATAAAACGTTACTCAGACTTGAAGGTTTGCCCAGGAACAATACATTGTGTCATATATTCTTCATCCAAGGAGAAAGTAAAGAGAATAATTAGCATGAAACAAAAGAATCAAGAGCAGGAAGAAAATACCCAATGTGCAGCCATGCAGAAAGCCATTGCCTTTGCCCTAATCCGGCCAGGGAATATCTCTGACAGTAGGAGGCTAGGGACTGGCCCAGCGCCCAAAGAAAATGCCAAGACATACCTAACATAAATAACTTCCATTATTGAAAGAAAACAACCAGCCTTTGCTTTTGTGCATTTCTAGTTATCTTCTTAATAGTCAGTAAAGCTACTTATAGCATGAAATTGTCTCATCTTTCATTGATTTAACAGTTACTAAGTACATGACACTTTTCTCTAGAAATCAATTGAAACTGTTATCCACAGAAGCAGTGCTGAAACTATTTATCTTCATCTCTTAGGTGCTTTACTACAGTATAAAGAGCATATCTAGTCCTATCTATCAATAATCAACCACTACAACAACGACAATCTTGAAGTGTATTACTCACAATAGGGTCCCACCAACTGATAGGAATAATACTGCAGAGCTTGGTACAAATGAACTTGCGGCTGTTACTTGAAGGGTCGTTGCAATTGCCTGAACCAAAAACATCTCAGAAGTTTAAGCATGAGAAAGCAAAATATAGTGACACGTCTAGGACAAACCATGGTAAGCAACTAAGCACAGAAACATGTTTTGGAACTACATGCTCCTATTGAGTATTGATTGATATGAGATTGAGCAAACAAGATTAGGTTACCATGCCCAAGAAACTCCCAATTAGAAGCACCTTCCTCCCAAGCCTATCCATCAAAATCATTGCAATAATAGACCCTGTGGATGTTATAGACAACAGTGAAACGAGAAATCACCAACACATCCAAGTTTCCAAGAGTGTTATACATGTTTGATATGGAGAGATGACTGTTACCTGTTAAGTTTACGATCCCAACGCATGTGTTTGCAATGTCTGAAGGTACTCCAGCCTTTTTAAAAACAGTTGAAGAGAAATAAAATACAGCATTTATACCAGATAGTTGTTGCAAAGCAAATAAGGCAGATCCCATGAAAACCACTGTCCAATCGGCAAAAGTTATAAAATCATTAACTTTTTCAGACAAGAAAACATTTGACAGAATGAAAACACATCACAATAATTATACCTTTAAAATGACGACCATACAGTAGCTCCCCAAACCTAACATTATCCACCTCATCTCCTTTGTCTGTCTTTGACATTTCTGCAATGGCATATTTAACATGTGATGCTCCCATTAGCTTTTCAAGCTCTTCTTCAGCCAAATCAGCTCTTCCTCTCTGAGTATAGTCCAGAAACAAAAGGTGAAAAGGGAAGTAAGAGAACCATAAGATGCCGAGTGCTTGTAAATGATAGAACACAGAATTGACAGTAAATCAATAAGGTCCTGCATTGGAGAGCGATGATAATAGACCAACTTTTATTTTGACAAGTATAACAACATGCCAACTATTCTATGGTATAAATACGGTGTAGTCTTGACTGTAGTATCAGGACCCCAAGACAAAATGTGGCAGGAATGAACCAATAATGTTTAGTAGTTGTATTAAAACCTGCTAAGTTATTGTACAGAGGAAGAACACAAGCCCCATCAATGAATAGAGAAAGCAATCAGGATAATGTTGTTGGAATCTGTCAAGATTATATCTCCTTCAGTTATTTCATTCTGTTGCTTCATAAGAAAACATGCTTAACATAGATATATAATTAGAAGATAATTCAAGTATCCGCAGATTCACCTAAAACAGCCAGGGTCCGAGAAAATTGGACGAGTTATGCTTTAGGACATGGAAAGACGTTTAAAATAATCGATATGTTCATTTTACCCAACATTGGATGGATTGTGTTACAATTTAGAGTATGACTGCATATAAAAGATATGAATATATATTCAAGACAGGAAACCAAGCAGTAGTTTATAAAGATGGATCACCCGCGTATGCATTTCATGTATTCACTGAGTGACCTAGTGAGTTTGAAATAAAGAGCGCCTTCCATTGAGTGACCTAGTGAGTTTGAATGGTAAGCAGATTTTACTATTTGCAATATTCACAAGAAACAGAACTTGCTAATGCCACTTTCCTATCCAATGCAAGAAACTCATTGATATAAGAGCATGGTGCCCAACCTTAAAAAGCCAGTGAGGACTCTCAGCGCAGAATTCCATCAAAACAGCAAGTAAGGCAGCAGGAATAGTGGATATCCAAAAGCAAACCCGCCACCTGAGACATCATTGTAGAAGTAGTTACACATCATTCAATTAAATATTGGGATGCTTTAAGCATGTATGCTAATCGATTACTTCTTAATATGCACCAACAAAAGCAGTTTAGCAGTCTCAAATTGAAGAAAGATAGTTTGCCCAAACAGTGAAATGGAATAAAATGGCGAAGAACATTTTTTTCCTTAATCTCGGCCAGCGCTATCACTCAATCTAAATAAAGGAAAAGAAGATAAAGGTCAAAGAATCCTTACCAACCAACAGTATCCTTGGCAGGAATTCCAACGAGAAGAGCTCCCAGGAGCCCAAGGCATGTGGCAATCTGAGTGAAACTCCCGTAGGTGCCTCTAACAAAAGCTGGTGAAACCTGGTCAAACAAATTAAATGTAACTAAAAAGATAGGATTAGGAGCAAAGGATAATATCATGTACCTCTGCAACATAGAGAGCAGCAACAGCAGGGCCAAGGCCCATCCCTATTCCAACAAATAACCTTCCAAGAAGCATAACTCCAAGAGTACTTGTTGCAGCACTACATTTATGCAGTTGAATAACCTTCAGTTAAGTTCCAGAAACTCGTATTGTAATAAAATTGAATCAAGACTTTCAGATTTCACCCTTTCGTACTCCCTCCAGTTGATATAATTCAATAACTTAAACGGGAAAAGAAACTTAAACACCCACATGCCATATGAAGCAACCTTTACAGGACTCTTAAGAATAGTCTGCAGGAGACTCTTAATACTAAGTCTGCAGGAGATTTTGGCAATGCAAAAGATAGCAAGACTAAAAATATCCCCCAAGGGATTAGACAATTTTATTAATAATACCCGTTCATCCCAGTATACAATGAATAGAAGAGGACTCAAGACTTAACAACATTTGGAAGGTATTACAGAGTAAATATTCACTGCTTTTCAAGTTGAAAAGGCTTACTGTAGATACTAAGCATGTTTAGTCTACAGGTTTACCTCATAGAAGCACCTAGTATCATTGGTAGAGCACACAATTGAAAGCCTCTGCGACGACCAACCCCATCTGCTATCCAACCACTGAATATAGAGCCCAGAAAAGCACCTCCCAAACATGTACTCACAACCAGACCTTCAGTTGAAAATAAAATTATCATATCAGATGGACCCTGTAGAAAATGAACTAAACAACTAGATGAAAACAATTGTCTTAAGAGAAGCAAGGGCAGATGCAAGTGTTAGACAGCAGGTTCGACTGAACTCACTGCCTTGGACTCCATCTCTGCATATATAACAAAAAATTTAACATCTATATTTATACAAATGTAGCACCCACTATCACAAATGAGTAGCGGATGCAGTGATAATCAACCTCCACTGACTCAAAATTCAGGATCCGCCTAGAGAAGGGAAGACGAAGAGGTTCAGGTGGGTCGGGCCGTATTTTTTTTGGGGGGGGGGGGTATCTTTAAGTTAAATGGCATAGAGTACCTTCTGCCAAGGTGCTGCCACTGAAGCCAAGGTCCAAAGACATGCTTTCTAAAGTGTCATTAACCACCCTGAATAATCCAATCAAAATCAAATGCAAAGGGAAAAAGAAAAAAAAAGTCAACAAGGTCATTTGACAAACTATATTGGTAAGATTTATGAAAGAAACTAAATTTTCAGATTTAGTCATACCCGAGATGGTAGCCAAACAAGAGAGATGAAATAATTGCGACCAATATATGCGGTAACGGGCGTTTCCATGAGGGGTTTCCAATTTCTTTCCAGACACCATTTTGCAGGCGACCTAAAAATTTCATATGAATCAGAGATCAGCCATAGAAGCTCACAATTTAACATGGTACAATGTGAAGTATAATACGGAAATATATCCTAGTATAGTGTTACGTCCTATGATTATCTAAGCTGATGGTACACTAAAGGACTATCACACTATTTTATTCAACCCAGTTGGCAAAAATTTATTTCTCTATTTGAGCTCAAATAAATTCAGAACCTGCCAATAGCGTTTTCAGTGCTTACTGAGCACTTTTTCAGCTGCTTCTCAAATCGCATAAAAAAGCTCATAAAAATACAACTTGTATAATACTCCCTATTTTATTCAACCAAGTTGGCGAAATTTTATTTCTCTATTTAAGCTCAAGAAAATCCAGAACCTGCCAGTAGCGTTTTCAGTACTCAGTCAGCACTTTTTCAACTGCTTCTCAAATCGCTTTAATGCATAAGAAAGCTCATAAAAATACAACTTGTATGACTTCATCAAAAGGAACAAGAGAGAGAATTAGATCTTGGCATGACCCAAAATTTAAAAAACACCCATCTCGTGCTCACCCCTTTAATCCCCAAATACTATAATAAGCTGCATTCAGAACGTACTGATTCTAAATCTAAGATCCGTCCTGTAGATACGCTTGCACACACAAATATTTTTTATTTAAAAAAAGAAAAGAATGTGAGGGATACACACCTAAATTTTGTTCACGGTCATCATAATCATCAGTGAAATGGTCATTAGAAGAAGCACGCTTGTAGATCGAATAAGCATCTGCAAGACGAACCCCTCTCATACTCTGTGATTGTGATCTATGGTGCCAATACTCTAAGAAGATTCCCAATCATATACACGCCAACCTGCCCAGATCCATTCACGTACAAAAATCATTAGTTATCAGCTGGCCAGCCAACCTTTGTACAACATCACTTCATAACCGACAATGTCTAATCTAAACGCAGCACAAATCTCAGATCTAATGTGAAGGGAAAGTTCCATATTTGAAACCGATAATTCAATACACTTTATTATCAATCGAGAAAATTCTAATCCTTTAAATCAGAAATAGGAAGAAAAAAAAAAGGGTACAATCTTCTACGTTTTCAGCTGAGACTAAAGTTGGCATTGGTTGGCTAAATATCTACCATTACCATATAAACGCGCCTATAGAGAGAGGAAAGCATGTGTGTGTGTGGGTGTGAGTACTCGTTCGTTACCTCGTGAAACGTTTTGGAAGACTGGAAAAAGGAAGAAAATTTGCGACAGCAGAAGAAAAGGAACAGAAAATGTAGCTAAAATGGAGTCAGTATTGGCATTGAAGTGTTAAGAGGGAATTAATTAAGGAAAACGTACAAATGCAAAAAAGGGAAAGGAGAAACCTTAGAAATGGAGTTTATTAGTTGCGGTTGGAACAGCTAATAAGTATTTGTCACTTACAAAGGAAAAAAAGGGAAGTGTGTCTGTCATATGCATATGCAATTGCGGCAGAGACAATGGAAGGAAAGCAGCAAACAGAGATGACGACACGAAGGAGGATCTAGAACTCTACGAGAGCTCTCAGACCAACACGTGGTCCAATGTTTCTATTTTATTTATTTTTATGGTCCAATATTAGTTGCTCTTGATTATTTTTTTCTTATGTCTCGCCTATCATCTTATGACACGTCAGCGTTTACATTGTACTGTGTTTCAGGGACAGTGTAGTGATTGCTTCAAAGATAAATTATAGTAATTGATGGAGAATTGTTTTATTTAAGTTGAAAGGAAAAATATATATATTTGTTATGAAAATATTATATCGTGGACGTTCATTTATTACTCTGCTATAGATAATTTTTCTGAAGAAGATTATTCATTTAGTACTCTGTTGAAGTTTATCTACAAGCAGTTGATGCATGCAGGTTGCAAGTAACTCAATGAAATGATTTGCATCAGCTTCTTATTAAACAGGCAGATTGCAAGCAGCTCATGCAGACAGCTTACAAGCAGCTCATGCAGGCAGGTTGCAAGCAACTCAATGAAATGATTTGCAGCAGCTTTTTATTAAACATGCAGGTTGTAAGCAGCTCATGCAGACAGCTTACAAGCAATTAAAGAAAAGCCTTGCAGTTGCTTCCTGAAAAGTCTCACAGTTGCTTCATTTCTTCTATAAATAGAGAAGTTTTCAGTTCATTATGAACATAAGTTTGAAGTTTGAATAATATATCAATCTCTCTATATACTTGTGTTTACTTTATAGTCTTTATTTTATAACACCGTATCAGCACGAGACTCTGCCATTTTGAGCACTTACTTCGAATTTAATTTCTATTTTAATGTTCATCTCCGATGTAAGGCGATACTCTTATGTCCGCGGTTAGATCTTGTTCATTCTGAGCATCATAAGGCAAGTTATATCCTTGAGCTGTGTTCATCTCCGATGTAAGGCGACGCTCTTACGTTCGTGGTTAGATCGTCTTCATTCCTAGCATCATAAGGCAGATTATATCCTTGAGGTGGTGAGTTTTTCTTCTTGGCAGTAGTGATGTAGATATCACTTACATCTGTAGTGGCCAAATTTGCGTAATTTAATTTGAGCCTTTTGCTTATATTTTAATATCTTTATCATCGCTTGCTTGGTTATATGTTACGTATATCGTATCTATTTTGCTATTTGTTTTCATCCTTATTATCTTAATAAATGATTACAAAGGTTTAATATTGTTAGATCCACTTAAACTCCAACAGAGTTTGCAAGAAATATACAACCACCAGAAGTGGTTATGTTTCGTATATCTTATTATAACTAAATTTTGTTAACCACCAGAAGTGGTATATGCCTATGACCACCAGAAGTGATAATTTAGGCTTTCTATGGTTACAATTAAAGATAAGCTAGAGAAATATTCTCGATATTACATGCACGCCTCGATTTGCTCCTGAAGTAGTAAATATTTTAAAAGAGGTTGAAGCATCACAATTTTATATGATTAATGCGCGTTCAAATAATTATGTTCGATTTCCTGAAGGATGAGAATTTTTGATAAATATTAATCCATTCCCTGAAGTGAATGTGATAATATTAATAAAGGCGTAAATATGAACGCGCTCTTGATGTAAATATATTACAATTCACCTCCAGAAGAGTTAATATGATTGAGAAAAAATATACTCAATATTTCGTATTTTAAATTTGCTCCTAAAGAAGTAACACAATTGAAATTTCCTCTTGAAGTGAAAAAATATTATGAAGAGGTATTTTCTTGTGCTTAAACGATTATTTTATATTGTTTATTTGTTTATGATTTTCAATCATGATACTATAAGTGTCTGAGCAATATTTGATAGTACAAAATATATCAATAACTCCTGAAGAGCTAACTTTTTTGTCTAGAAGACACATGACACCAGTAGTGTCCGATAAATATTAGATTGTGGATAATAAATGAAGGCTCTCGAATAGCTTATATACAAATATGTCATTCAGATTATATGATTATGGTCAAAATATATGTTGTAGTATTATATTGAGATCACAAATGATTGGAAGATTGAAAATCTTCATGTTTTCACAATCATAGGGGGTAAAATAATATGTTTGTGAGAAGTTACCCACCTTATTCTTCAAATTTGTACTACATCATGTATCACAATGTACCAAAAGTTTACTAATGCAAAAGCAGTCACAGTAAATCAGAAATTTACTGATACAAAAGTAGCCACAGTAAATAAGAAGTTTACTGATGCAAAAGCTTATGCCATAGTAAACCAGAAGTTTACTTAGAGATAGCACATGTCATGATAAACTTGAAATTTTCATTTGCCATTTTTAAATGAGCTATTTGAGAATTCAGATAAGCATATACTGAAAAACTAGAAGATTCTTCAAGAATTCTCTTGTGTTGCTTGTTCTCATAATAAATTGATTATACCAGCTAAAGTTGAGACTAAAATCCCTGAATTATGGAATATATAAAAGGTGAATATGGGCCCATTCATCTATCATGTGAACCACTTATAGATATATATATATGAGATGGTTACATGTGTGTTTATTGTCAACCTGCAATTTGGCATTTGAAAATGCCTTTCTCAATTAAGAGCATAATTTTATAGTTCATCTTGATGATGCTGGTTTATATCCAAGCTAGTTTAGCATTGAATACCTCCTATTAATAACTAAACTATTGTTTATGAGAACAAAGCCACATGTGTTGGTCTAAGATTTTCTAAATTGCATACAACAACACTTGTATGCATCAGACCAACAAAATACGATAAACTCCTCCCCTCACAATTGGTTTACGATCAGAAACCAAATATCTATCTAATAACTTTTGATGTGTGGTATATAAATAATTTCTCTACCACAATGCACAAAGATAGATTTCCCAAAGAAGATTGGAAATATATGTTAGTTTTTCTAACATTTGGGGGATGGAATAAACAACTGAAAAATATGCTATATGAATCGAATTATCATTAATATGATCCTCACTTAGAAGATAATTCAAGTCAAATGCCATAAGCACTTGCTGATCCAAAATTAAATATCATATTTCAGCTACAAATGCTCCTATTAAAATTAAAGTCCCTAAAGGATAAAGTTTACTTCATGCATGAAGGGTAGTAAACCGATCGGTTCCAAAGGTAACAATCCTTGAAAAGGATAGCAACAAATGATCATAACGAGGAGGAAATAAGATATAGAAGAGCCCACGACATAACATTTCATGAAACTTCAGAAGAAGTTCAGGTACCTAAAAATAAAGAAAGCGATTAGATCTCAACAAGTTATGTCGCTTGCGAACTGATACGAAATGATCGTCGACGATATATTTGATACAATATAGTGCACAATATTATAAAAGATTGTGAGGATCGGGCATATAGTCCAGATACCTGAAGATGTCATGCCATTTAAATGTAGGTCATAACCTATATGACTCATTTGATTAATTCTATATGAAGATCCCTGAAGGATTTAAAATGCGTGAAGCAAATTCAAAATCTCGAAAAATATGTTCAATCAGATTACAATGATCTTTGTACGGTTTAAAGCAATCTGGGCGCATGTGGTATAATCACCTTAGTGAATATTTGTTGAAAGAAGGTTACATAAATGATGTTATTTGTCCACGTATTTTTATAAAGAAAATGGCATCAGAATTTGTTATACTTGCTGTTTATGTTGATGACATAAATCTTGTTGGAACTCCAGAAGAGCTCCAAAAGGCAATTGAATATCTTAATAAAGAATTTGAGATAAAAGATCTTGGAAAGATAAAACTTTATCTTGGTCTGCAAATTCAAGATTTAGCAGACGAGATCTTTATCCATCAATCTGCCTATACATAAAGGGTCTTAAAACGTTTTTACATAGACAAAGCGCACCCATTGAGTACACCAATGATTGTTAGATCACTTAAAGTGAATAAGGACCCGTTCCGACCTCCAGAAGAGGATGAGAAACTTCTTGGTCTTGAAACACCCTATCTCAGTGCAATTGGGGCACTTATGCATCCTGCTAATGCTACAAGGTCCGACATAGTATTTTCTATTAATTTACTAGCAAAATATAGCTCTTCTCCTACACAGAGACATTGGAATGGGATTAAGCATATATTGCGATATTTAAAGGGAACTCTTAATATGGATTTGTTTTATGCTAACAAAGGTAGTGCAGATCTTGTTGGTTATGCAGATGCAAGTTATTTATCTTATCTCCATAAAGCTCGATCTCAAACCGGGTACGTGTTTACATGTGGAGGTACTATTATATCATGGCGCTCCACAAAGCAATCTATTGTTGCTACTTCTTCAAATCATGCTGAGATAATAGCTATTCATTAAGCAAGTAGGGAATGCGTATGGTTGAGATCAATGATTTATTTTATTCAAGAAAAATATGGTTTGGAATGTGATAAAAGATTCACAATCTTATACGAAGACAATGCTGCATGCATAGCCCAATTAAAAGGGAGGATTTATAAAAGGAGATAGAACGAAGTACATTTCACCAAAATTATTCTACACACATGATCTTCAGAAAAATGGTGGCATCGATGTATAACAAATCTGTTCAAATGACAATCCAGCAGATTTGTTCACTAAATCTTTACCAACTTCAACTTTTGAGAAGATAGTATACAAGATTGAAATGCGGAGACTCAAATATTTGAAATAAGGTTTTCATCGGGGGAGTAAAATATGCGATGTACTTTTTTTTTCCTTACTAGGCTTTTTTCCATAGGGTTTTTCTTGTAAGTTTTTTAATGAGGCGTCTAAAAATGTGTATTACTAAATATGTGTACTCTTTTTCCTTCACTAGAATTTTTTTCACTGGGTTTTTTCTAGTAAGGTTTTAACGAGGCACATTATCTTTTAATGAATATTCAGGGGGGAGTGTTATAAAAATATTATACTGTGGATGTCCATTCATAACTCCGCTATAGATAATCTTCCTGAAGAAGATTATCCATTTAGTACTCTGTTGAAGGTTATCTACAAGCAGTTGATGCAGGCAGGTTATAATCAACTCAATGAAATGATTTGCAACAGTTTCTTATTAAACAGGCAGGTTGCAAGCAGCTCATGCAGACAGTTTACAAGTAGCTGATGCAGGCAGGTTGCAAGCAACTCAATGAAATGATTTGCAGCAGCTTCTTATTAAACAGACAGGTTGCAAGCAGCTCATGCAGACAACTTACAAGCAGCTAAAGAAAAGTCTTGCAGCTACTTCCTGAAAAGTCTCACAGTTGCTTCCTTTCTTCTATAAATAGAGGAGTTTTCAGTTCATTATGAACATAAGTTTGAAGTTTGAATAATATATCAATCTCTCTATATACTTGTCTTTAATTTAAGGTTTTTATTTTATAACAATATTATTATTATAAACAAGTTAACTCGGGGAAAATTACAAAACTTTTAAAAGTGATTTCTTTTCTGATAAAAAAGAAACCACACAATTAAAAGTGATTTTTATACACTATTTTTTTAATGTTTGTTTCCTTTTTATTCTTTTTGGTAAATCTCCCCCAATAATTTCTTGCCTCTCGTGTTACCAGCTTTAATATGGTACTCTTGGGTCCGGATCGGCTCCAGTACATAGAGCTGCAGTAAATCTCAATGCACATTTAGATGGAAGCCACGTGTCCCTATAATAATTTAATGGCCAGATTTCATCGTCTCAACTTTTTTGCTACATAGGAAAAAAATTGTGGAACCCAACACAAAGTAAAGGAAAAGCTCGCTATTCTGATTTTTTTTACTCCAAATTCAAAATCAGATTCTCTAGAAGAATCTCAAATCAACTGTATTGCTTTGAGCTCACTAGGTTTTTAAAATGGGTAAACAAAGAAACAAAGCTTCATTTGACATAAAATTGAATGACAATCTTAATAATGAACATTGTAGCAGAGAAGAAAAAGATTTTGTGTGACACCCATCTTGTCTGTAGTATAAAATATACTCTAGTAATTTTTTTTCTCTACAACAGCTGTACTAAAACTTTGAAGAGGCTCTTCTAAAGAAAATAAGGTGGGTCGCCATTGACAATCTCCATGCTGTCATCATGGAAGTAGATACGAGGAGAAGAATTGGGTATATTTCAAATAAAATTGTTCCTTGGGAAAAATAAAACAGATTCCTATTTCAAGCTTAGATATGAAAATGGGAGCTAATAATTTTGTTGGCAGAGAATATGCTGCTGTCCTTGTATTTTCTTTCTTTGTTCGGAACGACGGATAAGAGCTTTAGATGAATATAAGAAAGAGATAAAATCTAGCCATTAAATTATCATAGGGGCACGTGGCTTCCATCTAAATGTGCATTGAGATTTACTGGAGCTCTATGTACTGGAGCTGATCCGGACCCGGTACTCTTGAATACCATTTCGAGTTCGGTTTCAGAATTTTGTCATGTCTATTTTTTTTTTTTAATTAATACGGATCACGTACCTAATGATTTTGACCCCAAAACAGAATAAGTCATGTTAAATTGTTTTTAGGAGATATGACCAAACCATATATATATATATATATAGGAGAGGAAAAAACTCACTCCTTAAGCCAAGTGGCAGTGTAGAAAAAAGCCACATGGCATAAGTAGTTAATAATTAGTTATTGATTATTATTTTTAAATTTAAATATCTATAAAATAATAAAATAAAATATTTATAATAAAAAATAAAAATAAAAATAAAAACTGTCCATTCAATTTGAAAAGTAGTTTTAAGTTGGAGTTTTAAATTATTTTAAAATAAAAAAGTAAAATTACAAAAAATAAAAATTTCCAATTTAAATTTTCTTTGTTTTTTAATAATTTTTGTTTTTCTTTTTATTAAAATATTATTTATTCAGAAAATATTATTGAGTTCTTTTTTCTGGAGAGTGGGCACCCTAGTCTTAGGATTTGGTTCTTTATTTTCTACCTTTTATGAAGTACAACGTTTGGCGTGAACTGTTGGAGGAGCAAAATCAGACTAGGCCCTAAACTCTTCGGGCAAAATCATCGGGATAACTATGTTAGCTATTCGTTTTCCTGAATACAACATATGCGGAAGTGGCTAAAGAAGTCGAAGGAAGAAAGTTGTTGGACAACTGTATATACGAGGGTACATTACTATTCTGGGAATTGGCAACATTGAAAGAAAGGGTAAAGGGTAGAAATCAACTTGTTTAGGTGTTGCTCTACTAAAGTAGTCGGCCTAACCTTCGGTTCTCGAAATCAAGTTTTTCTTTCTCACTCCTTATGTACTTTTTTTACTTCATCCATACTTTTTTACTTTTTGTGAAGTGTGGGGCAAACGACGCCCTCTACTTCTACTTCTAACTAAAGTAGGCTGATCTCCGCTTTTGGATTCCTATTAAGGGCAAGAGTGAGACTTGTCTATTCCTACTAAAGGAAAGAGAAAAAGATCACGGCTCCTCTCCTTACAGTCAAGTGGCTTTCAGCTCCTCTCCCGGACCTATTGAACGAGGAGCTCGGGAATGGAGCAAAAGAAAGACGAGTTAGAGAACGGATGAGAATAAGAATAAAATAAAAAAATAAAAAATATGTATCTTCTATTATATCATACAAAGAAAGTAGCATACAAAAATTTAAATAAAGTAATATGCTAGTAAAAATTTCTATTAACAACGCAATAATACTAAATATTGAATAATATAATAAAGAAAAGTACATAACAAAAAAGTCATTCGATGCCTATATAAGTCTCATTAATTTAATAGAGATTTTATTCATTAAATTTCAGATAATATTATTGAGAACAATAGGA
Organism: Nicotiana tomentosiformis; assembly: GCF_000390325.3. Classification (NCBI taxonomy): domain Eukaryota; kingdom Viridiplantae; phylum Streptophyta; class Magnoliopsida; order Solanales; family Solanaceae; genus Nicotiana; species Nicotiana tomentosiformis. Next base: position 130,451,272 of record NC_090817.1, read on the forward strand.
TAAAATTTAAAATAAAAAAATATTTCATGAGTAATAAAATATATATATTCTATTATATTATTGTCACAACCCGAAATTCTCACCTCCGGGACCGTGATGACGCCTAACATTTCACTTGCTAGGCAAGCCAGCGTTAGAATAATATTATCCATTTTAAAATAATTTTAAAATTTATTAATAACAAGGAAACAAAAGCGGAAGTAAGGTCTGAAATATAGTGAATAATTTATAAAAATAACGGTGTCTAAATGCCATCCTAGAATTAGTGTCACAAGTGCACGAGCTTCTAGAATAATACAAATAAAGGTCTGAATAAAATAAAGCTGTCTGGAAACAAACACAAAGCTAAAGTAAAGTAGACGGGGACTTCAGAACTGTGGACGTCGTGAAGCTATACCTCAAGTCTCCTCTGGTAGCTGAAATCCGAGCAAGTCTATAGTACGCCGCTGAGACCAACTCCGAAATCTGCACAAGAAATGCAGAGTATAGTATCAGTACAACCGACCCCATATACTGGTAAGTGCCGAGCCTAACCTCGACGAAGTAGTGACGAGGCTAAGGCAGGTCACTTACATTAACCTGTACGCAATAATAGTAATAACCCCAACAATAGAATTAAATCACGTAACTCATTTCTAATAGTTGAAGCCAACTCAATAGTCATAACCAATTATTATTTCAATCAATTTCCGTTGCAGCGTGCAAAACGCTCCCACAATATATTCATTTTCAATCCTCCAATATATTTATTTTAATCAAGTATATATATAGACTTTTAAATAAGTTTGTTGCGGCATGCAATCCGATCCCCCAATATGGACTTTTTAATAAGTCTGTTGCGGCGTGCAATCCAATACCCCAATATAGACTTTTTAATAAGTCTGTTGCGGCGTGCAATCAGATCCCCCAATATAGACTTTTTAATAACTCTGTTGTGGCGTGCAATCCGATCCCCCAATATAGATATATTTACTTTTATTTCCATTGCGGTGTGCAACCCGTTCTCCCAATATGTTTCAACAACTCATAAATGTAATAAAAATTACTCCAATAAATATCACGTCCAATGAGAAACTATTAAGCATCAAGGCACACAATAATTATAATTTATTTATGAACAAACAATGATAATTAATAATTAATTATGAAAATCGTGGAGAAAATAGGCAGTTTAACATTTAACATGCTAAATATCAAGTAACAATTAAGACGCACAAATCAAATCAGTGTGTAGCAATTATTGCAGGAATTCAAGAATTAATATTTGACAAAGAATAGGAGAGAAGCAATTATCATAACAATTAATTCGTGTATTAAAACAAATGTAGGATTTTCAAATAATTATGTAAACAATTAATTTGACAACGTATAGACACTCGTCACCTCGCCTATACGTCGTTCACATGCATTTCACATAACATATAATTTAAGGATTTTATTCCCTCAAGTCAAGGTTAACCACGACACTTACCTCGCTTTGTAAATTTCAATCAATTACTCGACCACAGTTTTTCCTTTTGAATTTGTCTCCAAAAGCGTCAAATCTATTCACAAACAATTCGATATACTCAATACGAATCATAGGAATTAATTCCATATGAATTTACTAATTTTTCGTATAAAAATCGAAATTTATTTTAATATTCGACATTGGGATCCATGTCTCAAATTCCGAAAAAAACTCACGAAATTCGAACACCCGTTCCGCTACGATTTCAACCATACAAAAATTATCCAATTCCGATGTCAAATGGACCTTCAAATCTTAAATTTTCGTTTTTGGAAGATTTTATAAAAATCTGATTTTTCTCCCAAAATTTCACGGATTCATGATATAAATGAGTATGGAATCATGAAATATAAACAATATAGGATAAGGAACATTTGTCCCAATGTTTTCTCGTAAAAATCGCCCAAGAATCGCCTTACACGAGCTCAAAAATGAAAAATGGTAGAAAATGGGACGAATCCCATTTTCTAGAACTTAAGTTCTATTTGCCCAAATTTTACCTTATGCGATCGCATACAATGCTTCACGATCGAGAAGCACATTTTTGGCTGCACAACTTTTTTCTCTACGCAAATGCGTAAAACATCACGCGAACGCGATGCTCTGACTCTCAGACTTACGCGATCGCGAACGACCTCACGCGTTCGCGATGAGTAAAGCGTGTGGCTCAGCTTTAGCCTTCTTAACTCTACGCGAATGTGACCTTGGCCACGCGTTCGCGAAGCACCACTTTGGACCCCTATGCGATCGCGTCCTCAAATTCGCGAACGCGAAGAACAACTTTAGCTGGCCTCTCATATTGCCTTACGCGATCGCGAGATCTCCCCCGCGAACGTGATGAAGAAAGATTCTGTAACAAAACACCAGAAAATCTACTATCTTCCTTAAGTCCAAAATGGCTCGTTGAGCATCCGAAACTCACCCGAGCCCTCGAGGCTCCAAACCAAACATGCACACATGTCCTAAAACATCATACGAACTTGCTCGCGTGATCAAATCGCCAAAATAACACCTAAAACTAAGAATCGGACACCAAATCAAAGGAAATTTTCAAGAAAACTTTAAAACTTATATTTTCACAACTGGACGTCTGAATCACGTCAAATCAACTCCGTTTCTCACCAAATTTGACAGACAAGTCATAAATATTATTATGGACATATACCGGGCTCCAGAACTACAATATGGACCCGGTGTCAACAAGACCAAACATCGGTCTATTCTTAAGAATTATTAAGCTTTTAAACTTTTAATGTTTCATCAAAATTCCATATATCGGGCTAGGGACCTCGGAAGTCAATTCCGGGCATACGCCCAAGTCCCAAATCACGATACGAAATTGTCAAAATACTGATCTGAGTCTGTTTGCTCAAAATGTTGATCAAAGTCAACTTAGTTGAGTTTTAAAGCTCTATTTTACATTTTAATCCATTTTTCACATAAAACTTTTCGGAAAATTATACGGATTGCGCATGCAAGTCGAGGAATGATAAATAATGCTTTTCGAGGTCTTAAAACACAGAATTACTTATTAAGTTTAAAGATGACATTCTGGGTCATCACATTCTCCACCTCTAAAACAAACATTCGTTCTCGAACGGAGTTAGAAAAAGTACCTGAGCTGGAGAATAAGTGTGGATATTTACTCCGCATGTCCGACTCGGACTCCCAGGTAGATACCTCTACCGACTAACCTCTCTAGTGCACCCGAACTGAAGGATAACTCTTAGACCTCAACTGTCGGACCTGCCGGGCTAGAATATCTACCGGCTCCTCCTCATAAGTCAAATCTTTGTCCAATTGAGCTGAGCTGAAATCTAAAATATGGGACGGATCACCATGATATTTCCGGAGCATAGACACATGGAACGCCGGATTAACCGCTGATAAACTAGGTGGTAATGCAAGCATGTAGGCTAGTTCACCCACCCTTTCAAGAATTTTGATGGGTCCAATATACCTAGGGCTCAACTTGCCATTCTTTCCGAACCTCATTACACCTTTCATAGGTGAAACCCGGAGTAATATTCTTTCTCCAACCATGAATGCAATATCACGAACTTTACAGTCGGCATAACTCTTTTGCCTAGACTGAGTTGTGCGAAGTCGATCCTGAATAAGCTTGACCTTATCCAAGGCATCCTGTACCAAATCGGCACCCAACAACCGAGCCTCTCCCGGTTCAAACCAACCAACTGGCGATCGACATCGCCTTCCGTATAACGCCTCATATGGAGCCATCTGAATGCTCGACTGGTAGCTATTATTATAAGCAAACTCCGCAAGTGGTAAGAAATGATCCCATGAACCTCCAAAGTCTATAACACAAGCGCGGAGCATATCTTCCAATATCTGAATAGTGCGCTCTGACTGTCCGTCTGTCTGTGGATGAAATATTGTACTCAACTCCACCCGCGTGCCTAACTCACGCTGTACAACCCTCCATAAATGTGAGGTAAATTGCGTACCTCGATCTGAAATAATAGACATGGGCACACCGTGAAGGGAGCCAATCTAACAAATGTAAATTTCAGCTAACCTCTCTAAAGAATAGGTAACTGCCACTGGGATGAAATGTGCTGACTTGGTCAACCTGTCCACAATGACCCAAACTGCGTCAAATTTTCTCTGAGTCCGTGGGAGTCCAACAACAAAATCCATAGTGATACGCTCCCATTTCCACTCAGGAATTTCTAACTTCTGAAGCAAACCACCAGGTCTCTGATGCTCGTACTTAACTTGCTGACAATTCAGACACCGAGCTACATATGCAACTATATCCTTTTTCATTCCCCTCCACCAGTAATGTTGCCACAAATCTTGATATATTTTGGCGTTACTTGGATGAATAGAATACCTTGAACTGTGTGACTCTTCAAGGATTAATTCACGAATCCCGTTAACATTAGGCATACAAATACGACCCTACATTCGTAGAACTCCATCTTTCCCCATATCAATCTGTTTGGCATCACCGTGCTGCACTGTGTCCTTAAGGACAAGTAAATGATGATCATCATATTGTCGCTCTCGGATATGCTCATATAAAGAAGACCGAGCGACTGTGCAAGCTAGAACCCGACTGGGTTCTGAAACATCTAACCTCACGAATTGGTTAGCCAAAGTCTTATCATCTGTAGCTAACGATCTCTCACCAACCGGAATATAAGCAAGGCTGCCCATACTCACAACTTTTCTACTCAAAGCATCGGCCACCACATCGGCCTTTCCGGGGTGATACAAAATGGTGATATCATAGTCTTTCAACAATTCCAACCATCTTCTCTGCCTCAAATTAAGATCTTTTTGTTTGAACAGATACTGAAGGCTACGATGATCGGTAAATACCTCACACGAGACACCGTAGAGATAATGCCTCTAAATCTTCAGCGCATGAACAATGGCTGCCAATTCTAAGTCATGAACGAGATAATTCTTCTCGTGAACTTTCAACTGCCGCGACGCATATGCAATCACCCTACCATCTTGCATTAATACTGCACCAAGCCCAATGTGAGATGCGTCACAATATACCATATACGATCCTGAACCTGTGGGTAATACCAACACTGGTACCGTAGTCAAAGCGGTCTTGAGCTTCTGAAAGCTCAACTCACACTCGTCTGACCATCTGAATGGGACACCTTTCAGGGTCAGTCTGGTCAATGGTCTTGCTATAGATGAAAACCCTTCCACGAACCGACGATAATAACCTGCCAAACCCAGGAAACTCCAGATCTCTGTAACTGAAGTAGGTCTAGGCCAATTTTGAACAGCCTCAATCTTCTTAGGATCCAATTTTATGCCTTCTGCGGATACAACATGCCCCAAAAAGGCAACTAAGTCTAACCAAAACTCACATTTTGAAAATTTGGCATATAACTGATTATTCTTTAAAGTCTGAAGCACACTCCGAAGATGCTACTCATGCTCCTCTCGACTGCTGGATTAAATCAAGATATCATCAATGAATACAACCACATAAGAATCCAAATAGGGCTTGAACACCCGATTCATCAAATCCATAAATGTTGTTGGGGCATTTATCAACCCAAATGACATCACTGGGAATTCGTAATGCCCATATCGAGTCCGAAAAGCTATTTTAGGGACATCAAATGCCCTAATCTTCAACTGATGGTAACCAGACCTCAAATCGATCTTCGAAAATACCTTGGTACCCTAAAGCTGATCAAATAAGTCATCAATTCTTGGCAGCGGATATTTGTTTTTGATAGTGGCCTTGTTCAACTGTCGATAATCTATACACATCCGCATAGAGCCATATTTCTTCTTTATAAATAGTACTGGTGCACCCAAGGGCGAGACACTGGGTCTAATGAATCCCTGATCAAGCAAGTCTTGTAACTTCTCCTTCAATTCTTTCAACTCCGGTGGGGCCATACGGTATGGTGGAATAGAAATGGGCTGAGTTCCCGGAACCAAATCAATACAGAAGTCAGTATCTCTGTCGGGTGGCATTCCTCGCAAATCTGCAGGAAATATTTCTGGAAATTCACAAACCACTGGTACTGAGTCCATAGAAGGAACATCCACATTGGGCTCACGAATATAAGCCAAATAGGCTTAGACACCCTTTCTCGACCATACACCGAGCTTTCATATAAGAAATAACCCTGCTGGCAGAATGTCTAGAAGTTCCTTTCCACTCTAACTGAGGTAACCCCGGCATGGCTAGGGTCACTGTCTTGGCATGACAATCCAATATAACATGATAAGGTGACAGCCAATCCATACCCAAGATGACATTAAAATCTACCATATCAAGAAGTAGAAGATCCACACTAGTCTCAAGACTATCAATAGTAACCACACACGTGGACGAGCTTCTAGAATAATACCATCCCAGAATTGGTGTCACAAGTGGACGAGCTTCTAGAATAATACAAATAAAGGTCTGAATAAAATAAAGATGTCTGGAAACAAACATACAGCTAAAGTAAAGTAGACGGGGACTTCAGAACTGCGGACGTCGTGCAGCTATACCTCAAGTTTCCTCTCGTTGCTGAAATCCGAGCAAGTCTATGGTACGCCGCTGGGACCAACTCCAAAATCTGCACAAAAGTACAGAGTATAGTATCAGTACAACCGACCCCATATATTGGTAAGTGCCGAGCCTAACCTCGACGAGGTAGTGACGAGGCTAAGGCAGGTCACTTACATTAACCTGTACGCAATAATAGGAATAACCTCAATAAGAGAATTAAAGCAGGTAACTCATTTCTAATAGTTGAAGCCAACTCAGCAGTCATTACCAATTATTATTTCAATCAATTTTCGTTGCAGCGTGCAAACCGCTTCCACAATATATTCATTTTCAATCCTCCAATATATATATATTTTAATCAAATATATATCTTTTAAATAAGTCTGTTGCGGCGTGCAATCTGATCCCCCAATATGGACTTTTTAATAAGTCTGTTGCGGCGTGCAATCCGATCCTCCAATATAGACTTTTTAATAAGTCTGTTGCGGCGTGCAATCCGATCCCCCAATATAGATATACTTACTTTCATTTCCGTTGCGGCATGCAACCCGTTCCCCCAATATATTTCAATAACTCATAAATATACTGAAAATTACTCCAATAAATATCACGTCCAATGAGAAACTATTAAGCATCAAGGCACACAATAATTATAATTTATTTATGAACAAACAATGGCAATTAATAATTAATTGTGAAAATCGTAAAGAAAATAGGCAGTTTAACATTTAATATGCTAAATGTCAAGTAAAAAGTAAGACACATAAATCAAATCAGTATGTAGAAATTATTGCAGGAATTCAAGAGTTAATATTTGACAAAGAATAGGAGAGAAACAATTATCATAACAATTAATTCGTGTATTAAAAGAAATTTAGGATTTTTAAATAATTATGCAAATAATTAATTTGATGACGTATAGATACTCGTCACCTCGCCTATACGTCGTTCACATGCATTTCACATAACAAATAATTTAAGGGTTCTATTCTCTCAAGTCAAGGTTAACCACGACACTTACCTCGCTTTGCAAATTTCAATCAATTACTCAACCACGGCTTTTTCTTTTGAATTTGTCTCCAAAAGCGTCAAATCTATTCGCAAGCAATTCGATATTCAATACGGATCATAGGAATTAATTTCATATGAATTTACTAATTTTTCGGATAAAAATCCGAAATTTATTTTAATATTCGACAGTGGGACCTACGTCTCAAATTCCAAAAAAACTCGCAAAATTCGAACACCCGTTCCGCTACGAGTTCAACCATATAAAAATTATCCAATTTCGATGTCAAATGGACCTTCAAATCTTAAATTTTTATTTTTGGAAGCTTTTATAAAAATCTGATTTTTCTCCCAAAATTTCACGAATTCATGATATAAATGAGTATGGAATCATGAAATATAATCAATATATGATAAGGAACACTTACCCCAATATTTTTCCGTAAAAATCGTCCAAGAATCGCCTTACCCGACCTCAAAAATGAAAAATGGTTGAAAATGGGACGAATCCCATTTTCCAAAACTTAAGTTTTGTTTGCCCAAATTTTACCTTATGCAATCGCATACAACGCTTCGCGATCGCGAAGCACATTTTTGGCTGCCCAGCTTTTTGCACTACGCGAACGCGTAAAACACCACACGAACGCGATGCTCTAACTCTCAGACTTACGCGATCGCGAACGACCTCACGCGTTCGTGATGAGTAAAGCGCGTGGCTCAGCTTTAGCCACCTTAACTCTACGCGAACGCGACCTTGGCCACGAGTTCGCGAAGCACCACTTTGCACCCATACGCGATCGCGTCCTCAAATTCGCGAACGCGAAGAACAACTTTAGCTGGTCTCTCATATTGCCTTACGCGATCGCGAGATCTCCCCCGCAAACGCGATGAAGAAAGATTCTGTAACAAAACACCAGAAAATCTGCTATCTTCCTTAAGTCCAAAATGGCCCGTTGAGCATCCAAAACTCACCCGAGCCCTCGGGGCTCCAAATCAAATATGCACACAAGTCCTAAAACATCATACGAACTTGCTCGCGTGATCAAATCACCAAAATAACACCTAAAACTACGAATCGGACACCAAATCAAAGGAAATTTTCAAGAAAATTTTAAAACTTATATTTTCACAACCGGACGTCCGAATCACGTCAAATCAACTCCGTTTCTCACCAAATTTGATAGACAAGTCATAAATATTATTGTGGATCTGTATCGGGTTCTGAAATCACAATACGGATCCGGTGTCAACAAGATTAAACACCGGTCAATTCTTAAAAATCATTAAGCTTTCAAACTTTTAATTTTTCATCAAAATTTCATATCTCGGGCTAGGGACCTCGGAATTCGATTCCGGGCATACGCCCAAGTCCTAAATCACGGTACAGACCTACCGGAATTGTCAAAATATTGATCCAAGTCTATTTGCTCAAAATATTTACCAAAGTCAACTTAGTTGAGTTTTAAAGCTCTATTTCACATTTTAATCCATTTTTCACACAAAACTTTCCGGAAAATTATACGGACTGCGCATACAAGTTGAGGGGTCATCACAATCATATGAAAAGTAGTAGACAAAAATATTAAACAAAATAATATGCTAATAAATATTTTTATTAACAATGCAATTATATTAAATATTGGATAATATAATTAAAAAAATACATAACAAAAAAGTTATTCGATGACAATATAAATCTCTTTAATTTAATAGAGATTTTATTCATTAAAATTCAGATAATATTATTGACAAAAACAGAATAAAATTAAAAATAAAAAATATTTCAAGATTAATAAAATATATATCTTCTCTTATATTACAAAAATAAATTTAGCAGACAAAGATATTAAACAACGTAATATTCTAATAAATGTTTTTTTTAACAATGCAAAAATACTAAACATTGGATAATATAATAAAGAAAAATATAGAACAAAAAAGTTATTCAATGACTATATAAGCCCCTTTAATTTAATAGCGATTTTATTATTGGGTATATCACATTGCCAAATAAGATGACAATTGATTGTGTTGGCCAAGAGTAGCAGCTGGGTTAAACCTATTAGATGTAGGCATATGGAATAGAGCAGCTATCTGCAAGCTGCTATGGAACCTATGCAAGAAGAAAGACAAAATTGTCACGACCCAAGCCGATGGGTCGCGACGGGCACCCGGTACCTTACTCAACCGAATACCAATATAATGTATCTTTTGTATCATGCTATCATGGGTAAATGAGACGGAAAGACTGTTGTAGGATAACTAGAATAAAATATGTAATACAAACTTTAGCCTATAAGACCAAAATGATTACTCGTACACTAAACGTAGGCCGACAAGGCCATACAATATTTTACGTACATGGCATATGTCTACAAGCCTCTAAGAGTAGATAAATATCATAAAGGTCGGGACAGGGCCCCGCCATACTAAACAATACACGTCCGAATCATACTGACCAAAAAAGTAACTCTGGAGCAAATGAAGCGCACCAACATCTTCCGTTGAGCTGATAGCCTACTTGGAGAACTCTCAATCTGTCTATCGGGACCTGCGGGCATGAAAGGCAGCGTCCCCAGGCAAAAGGGACGACAGTACAAATAAAGTACCGAGTATGTAAGGCATGACAATAGTATATAAAAGACATGAAAGAAACATGGAGTAAAGAATTCAACCTGTAATTCTGAATAGCTTTGTGAATCATGAAAATTTATAATATCATGCATGTGCGTATAAATGCCATACCATGCATAGGTATATGCGTACATAACATCATCAAGCCTCTGAGGGCATCCCATCATATCATCTAAGCCAATGTGGACAAAATCATCAACGTATACCAGCTGATCAGGTGGTGGTGCGTATATAACACCATAACCTTTTTCCATATCTCATATACATATAATATATGTGTATATAATGCCATCTAGTCATGGGTCAATGTACATGTATACATGAATAAAATGCATAAGAAGTACGTTAATAAGATTTCTCAAAATGTCTTAAGATCACTATGCCTTTGATTAATATCATGAAATAAACTTTATCAACTTGCGTATTTTTTTAAGACCCATGAACAGGTGATAGAATAATAAGACACACGGGAAATCAAGAATATAGACATCCCTAGTATTTCTATGAATAAAGTCATTTATGAAAGTTGCATATTTGCTCGTTTCGTTTGTATCATACGGATCATGCCAAAAGGAAAGGAGGGATAGCCTTAACATACCTTAACTCCGTTGAGTCCTTAATGCCTTCCAATAAATTCTTCAAACAACTCAACCAATCTACCACATCATAAGGAGATTCAAAATCAGTACTGAGTAAAGGCTAAGTCCGCAACTTAAACTAGTAGCTCGTTTACGTAAATTTAGGCAGCATCCCCCTTTAACTAGGCCCTCCTCCAATACCATATACCAACAACAATAAGAACACAACAATAACAACATGTAAGCATCATTTTCCAACCTTATCTCCATCACAATATACCAAAAAACAACCCACACACCCTAATCACTTCATACATAAAACGATAACCAAAGTAGTGTCAAACAACTTAAAAAATATAACGACGAACGACCAGCCCACCATTCCATCATTATGTGGTATTTCTCTACACTATTTGTTCTCCAAAAGTCTATTAAAAAGTAGAAAAATATACAGCCAAAGGCAACACGAAACAGCCCAAAAAACAGTCCACTACAAGTCAAATAACTCGAACTCACGGCTTCCGATCACCATCCTGTGAGTTCTAACTATTAGGAAATAAATTTATCAACATTTCTTGATATTTAAACATTTAAATACAGAAAATACACGTTTTCTTAACTATGAAGTACCTTCCAAAACTCAAACTACAAAGAAAAAGAGAGGCGATATAGCGATACTTACGTCGTAGGGATCGTTTTAATGTTAACGCTTCTTGATTCCGTGCTCGGGATGATAATCTTGCTTGAAGATCTTGCGAGAGCTTAAGAGTAAAGTTAGGAGTGTTATTTGGATGTGTTCTCTAGAAAAATGGAGAAAGAGACGAGATGGGATGTAAATATTCCCTTTTTTCAAAATAGTAAAAAAGGTGCTACTTGGCACCCTATGATTGGCCCTTCTTCCAACGCTTATAACATTTTATCCGGGTATCGTATGAATGAACGGTTAAGAGCGTTGGAAACTACATTCCAATACCTTAAATTTTGCATATAATATGTCCCAAAAAGGCCTCATATAGCATACGAAATTTATTTCTCAAAAAGCTCTGTTATAAGGCAAATCCTTAGTTGGTTTTTCCGCAACTTAAAATCCGATTTTTCCCAAACTTTATATTTTCTATCCAAACATCATATATAGTCATATTATGACTTTAAAATTATTTAAATCATGATTAACAAGACTCATATTCATTACGTCACCTTGAGACGCACAATGTGTAATAAGAATGTGGGTTCAATGGGTCCATATATACTATAAGTACAATTTAATGTGGGGTGCTGATCCAAAGCAAGCATCGTGGGTGATCCAGAAGATACTAAAAGAAAATAAATACTTTGAGGAAGCTGGCTACTCAAAACAAGAGGTATTGTGAATGAAACAAATTCTCAATCAAGGCCATGTACTTGAAACTTAGAGAAAAGTTTAGTAAGGTTCCATGGAGAAGGATGATATACAACAATGCTGGGCTACCTAAGTGGATATTCACTATATTCCTGGCTGCACACAGAAGACTATTAACAAGATTAAGGAGATGGGGCTACTTGGAAGATACAACCTGCTCACTATGTAACACAGAGGAAGAAACTATCGATCACCTATTCTTTAAATGCTCATTCTCAACACAAGTATGGGCAGCAGTGCTGGATTGGCAGGGGATTAATAGGCAGGTGATGGTTTGGGATCATGAATTGGAGTGGGCTGAACGACACTGCAAAGGAAGAAGCTCCAAAGCTGAAATCTACAGGATGACACTAGCTGACAACATATACTATATCTAGCAAGAGAGGAATGCACGAATCTTTCAAGCAAAACAGAGAAATGTTGCAACAATCACTCGACTACTAATGCAGGAAATACATTATCGAGGAAAATTGAAGCAACGATTGAAGGGAAGGCTATTGGAGTTAAACTACTATCCTATTGTTCGTATAGATATGTAAAAGATAGTTATAGTATGTAGGAATAGCGGGAAAGGAAAGGATAGCTGAATCTGGGACTATTGCCTAGATCAGGCTATAGAGAGAACCAATATGTAAATATTACTTGGTAAATAAAATTGCTTAGTTATAAAAAAAATTAAAATTTATTAAGCAATACGATCTAATTTATTCAAACAAACCCGATCACAATTTAATTTAATTAATATTTTTTAATATTGACCGCGCATCGCGCAGGCACAACTACTAGTGTATTATTAAGAGCCAAAGAAAAAGGCACCACATTAAGCCAAGTGGCAGCGCAGAAAAAAGCCACATGGCATAAGTAGTTAATAATAAGTTATTTAGTTAATAATTAGTTATTGGTTATTGCTTTTGAATTTAAATATCTATAAAATAATAAAATAAAGTTTTTTATAATAAAAAACAAAAATTAAAAAATGTCCATTCTAATTGTAGAGTAGTTTCAAGTTGGAGTTTTTAAAATTATTTTAAAATAAAAAAATAAAATTAGAAAAAATAAAAAATTGCCAAATCAAATTTGGGGGGTAATTTCTTCCTAATCTATATTTTATTAAAACCACATGGCATAAGTAGTTAATAATTAGTTATTGGCTATTATTTTTGAATTTATAATAATAAAAAATCTTTCAAGAGTAATAAAATATATATCTTTTATTATATTACAAAAAAAGAGAGTAGGAGACAAAAATATTAAACAAGTAATATGCTAATAATTTCTATTAACAGTGTAAGGGTTGGTTTAGGTTAGTTAATTTCTTTGTTTTATTTATTTAAATCATTTATTGAACAAAGTAACATGCTAATAAAAATTTGTATTAACAATGCAATTATACTAAATATTGGACAATATAATAAAGAAAAATACATAACAAAAAAGTTATTCGATAACTATATAAGTCCCTTTAATTTAATAGAGATTTTATTCATTATAATTTAGATTCAGACAATATTATTGAGAACAATAGAAAATATATTATTAAAAGCCAAAGAAAAAGGCACCACATTCAGCCAAGTGGCAACCTAAAAAAAAGTCACGTGGCATAAGTAGTTAATAATTATTTTATTTAGTTAATAATTAGTTATTGGTTATTATTTTTAAATTTAAATATCTATAAATAATAAAATAAAATATTTTATAATAAATAACAAAAATTTAAAAAAAAACTTTCCACTCAAATTGTAGAGTACTTTCAAGTTCGAGTTTTTAAATTATTTTAAAATAAAAAAATAATATTAGAAAAAATAAAAAATTTGCCAAATCAAATTTGGGGAGTAATTTCTTAATCTATATATTATTAAAACTACATGGAATAAGTAGTTAATAATTATCTATTTAATTAATAATTAGCTATTGGTTTTTTTAATTTGAAATAAAAAATTATTTCAAGATTAATAAAATATATATCTTCTCTTATATATAAAAGGAAAGCGAGCAGACAAAAATATTAAACTAAGTAATATGCTAATCAAAATTTCTTTTAACAATATAAAAATACTAAACTTTTAAAGAAAAATATAGAACAAAAAATTATTAAATGACTATATAAATCCCTTTAAATTAATAGAGTTTTATTATTGGGTATATCATATTGACAAATAAGATAACAATTAAAATTTATTAAACCAACACGATCTAATATGTTTAAACAAGTCCGATCACAATTTAATTTATTTAATATTGACCGCGCATCGCACGGGTACGAATACTAGTTCTAACTAAAAAGTTAGAAAATTTTACCTCCCAGGTAGTGGGAGTTTTTGTTTATTTTTCTTTTTATTATCTCTTCCTTGAATTCTTACTGTAACGCCGATATCAAAAGCTTAGCCTGAAGCTTGAACGAAATTTATCCTTTTTTTAGGACTCAAATCTTAAGTAATCGAGATTACACAAAATCATAACCTCGTGCAAAAAATCCTAGTAAGATGGAAGTAGAGGATCCAACCAAAGTTCTTGCCACATATTCGTGACCCTATACGCTTACAGCTAAAGAAGCATTCAGGCTTCTGGACATAAAGTACGGGCAGATTGGATTTTGACCCGAAGTTCAGTGGAAATTGAACCCGACAGAAACATCAATGCCAGAAACATCTGCTGCAGTCTGATTATGCAGAAGTGAGCGCGAACAAAGAAAACTTGTGGCAGAATTAAACAACTATACTCCGTTCTATTAACAATTAAATGAACTTGTGCATTAATTGAGAACAGTTTATAAAGCTTAAGCCAATACGACACTTTTACAAAATTATGCTATACAACAATTCACTAAAGTTACAATAGCAAACCTGTAAAAGGAAGTTTCTCTATAGATTTATAATAAACTGGCGACAACAATTATCGTGTCCAAAACCAATGTGATATATCACATACACTGCAGCACCCTCCAGGATGCAACAGACAAGAACAAGCCACACATCAAGTGATCAGTTTTGTCAGGTAGCACCCAGTGATGAGCTAAGCACCTGAATCTGCAAGAATATATCAATGAAAACGTGGATTTAAAGTACTTGCAAAGGAAAGGATTGAACTAAATAATTGTGTAATGCTATACCTTGTTCACAAGCATATTTACTTGCTCTCTGTACATCTCCTTCATGTCAATGATATCAGCACGGAGTTCTTCCAACTATCACAAACAAGTACACGTACCGTGAATAGAAATCCAAAGAGCACTATGAGAAAAGATCAATACTTCACTGTGGACATAGATTATATTTCAAATGGACAATTGATCTATGAATAACAAAACAAGGGTACTTGACAAGTTGCATCCCCCCACAACTAATATACCTTGGACAACTGCACGTGTCAGTAAAGCTAAATACTATTGCATAGTCTTGTCAAATTCAAGTACTAAGGAATAACATATAACAGCAAGAAAATAGGATCTGATAAACCTAACTGAAGTCAAGCCCATAATCTTTCCATTGTTTAAAGAATTTTCATCTAGTGTCAATGAAAAGATAATGAAATGTTGGTTTGTACACGGAGGGGCTCAGGTGAGTCAGAGGAGGATGACAATGCATCAACAATTGGAGAACGAGAGAAAAAGCAGAGATGCAAATGTGTCTACTTAGGTTAGCAGAGAAAGGAAATTAGAGAGTATCTAGCACCTGGAGAGCGTATGCGGTATATTTTCCAGGATAATAGAGTAAAAATGTAATCTATGGCAACAAAGACTAAAATAAAAATGTATTCTAAAATCTAAATAATGTGGTTCAACAGATACAAAAATTTCACAAAGATTGATGAAACTGAAAAGGGAGGCTGACATCTAACTAGACTTTTTTTTGGGTAGGTAGGTTGACATCAACTAGAATGAAGATACTCTAAAGGAAAGAAGTAATCCCGACGTGGCAAAACTTCACCTAACAAGTAAATAAACTCATGCTTACAATGCCAAATAAAGGAAATCAGGTAATGTTTGAATAGAGATCCAAAGCCAGACCATATAGGATGACACCTAAGTGTTTGCACACCAATATGCTTGAACAAACATGAATGACTTGTACAAAGTGATATTTTTTTCAATATAAATCCAAAAAGATGTTTTACAAAAGGAGAATACTCATGCATGCAGAGAATAGAACAGAGCAAAGATACAGAAAAAGAGGAAAAATCCTACATCAACTGGGTCCGAATCTACCCAATAAGCCTCGAATGAGACCCAGAATGGAATCTCTGGTAGTGCAGATTTTAAAAGCAACAGTAGAGGAATTATAATTTTGTTTCTTTGACCAGAAGTCACATTTTTAGGTGGCATTTGCACAGACCCTCCAAAAATAAAAGGAAAAGTAACTAAAATTTGACCCAGAACTTTCAAAAAGAAAAAAAGGGAAATGATTCTTTCAAAAATGTTGAGAGGTGAATGTGCACAAATTTCTCATCCAAAATGTATCACTATGTTGAGGCGATCCATACCGTTTGTACAAGTGTGCATTGTTAGTTTAGAACTATGTACATAATATAGTCTTTTCCCACATTGGAATAGGAATAATATGTCCTTGTTGTGTATAGCTATAAATAAGGACCTCTTGTATTGTATTTATCATCCAATATCAATAACAAATTTTCTCCTGTGCTTTCTCACATGATATCAGAGCAATTGTCAGAGATTTATCGCCGTGCATAAATTTCAACGAATCCGGGAAGAGAAGTATGCTTTATCTCCGTCAGTGTTGTGCAAAATCCAATACTACCACAAGAGTAATCATTGCCCGGTGACCAACCTCCAGTAAAAATCTCCGGCAGAAGCCTCCTCACGCGCCACCAGAAGCTCACGCGCGTGAGCTCACGCACCGGCGCGTACTCCCACTTCCGGCCATTTTTTGAAAAAGACCCTTCAACCATGAGACAAACAAAGATGTATTGAAGGACGACTGGACGCCTGAAGAGTTTAGCAAGAGGCTAGAGGAACAACGAAAGCTCATCGAATGGACCCACGTCCTAAAGCGGCACCAACCGAAATCAGCGAATTGCTAGCATCTTGGAACCGTTTGGAACGTGACCAGATCTACCAAGAACTAAATGGGTTGGCATCTTTGCCGCCGTCACTATTCAATATTTCAATTGCAAAGTGCATGCTATCCGAAGACAGGAAGAGCGATGGAAGCAAGGTGCCAACATGAGCTTGGGAGAGAGGTTTTTATTTTTGTTTTGGGCCGTCATCATGCAGCTGGTTGTGGTCGTCCCGGACACCATCTCGGCACTCCTGGGCGCTGTACTCGCAGTATTACGCTCGGGTCCCATCAGGCTGCAGAGCCAAATTATAGCAGTTGCGATATGGGACTTTCCCTGGGCTGACGAGAGGCTCGTACGGTTCATCACATTTCAACGGTACCTCGGTATGTTCCTTACACCACTCTTCGGTCTCTGTGCCGTTTTTGATCAAAACTACCGGCAGACGGCTTTCAGCGGTTTGTGGAATTTGACGAGCAAAGCAGCCATCAGCGTTTCATGGCAAATGTTGATGCACAACTGGAAACATCTTCTTAATCTTTATTTTGCGAAACGCATCCAACGGATTCGACTAACAAACTCTGAAGTTGCGGAAATTACCCGTAAGTACGAAAGGTTGAAGTGTTGCAAAGCCTACGCCTATACTTGGTTCGAAACATACAAGCGCAACAACCGTTTTGGGGCACAGGTCAGTTATCATAAGCAGGATCATCAAGATGCACTCAATTCTCTCAAGTGGGCCGCTGGGATCGAAGAGGGGAGCCCATCGCATGATTATTTCAGGAGCAAGTCTCATATGGATCGCGTTTATTATAATCGGCTGTCTGATTTGTTTCTCGACTTTTCCAACAGATTCGTATGCTGGTCTCGTTGGGCTCGCGTATTTTGGGCCTCTCATCGCTAAAGCGGGGCTAGATGTATGGGATCCATCTCAGAGTTCGGATGACCTTCTTCGTCTCTTCACAACGACTGCTGACCCGACTTTTCCCAGTACGGTGCTGCTTTTTGTGAACATGATTTACACAACGGTTACAAAGGGAGTGCTTTTCGTTGGTTTTAACAACCTTCGTTTTGGAGTTGCGTTCTTATTTCTATTTTTTCTCAGCCTCTATCCTAAGTTGTGGGCGGCGAGGCTCAAGAGCGTGATCTCGTGGGTCCGGAACTGGATTCTGGAGGGTGCTTTCTCTGAACGGCAAAAAAACAAACCCGTCGGTTTTGGCAAAAAATGTGCGCAGTGAGGCATCAGAAGGACCCTTGACGTGCCAAGTCATGGAATAAGGTTTATGTGCAGCACTAAGCCGGCTTCGGGGTGCGTGTTCGTGACGGGATTCACGTGTATAGTAAAACAGCTATTTGTTGTAACCTTCGCGAGTTGTCAATACAGTTGTTTCCCAATTTGTATTTAGGTATAAATTTGGTTGTGTTTGTGAACGCGTCCTAGTATATTAATGCGACCACGCAATTGGTATTTACTACTATCGCAATGTCTTTTGAATATAGCATACAACACTTCTCTTAAGTGATGGGAGTTTGCAACCCGAATGTAAATGGGCGACAAATACGTAACACAAACTAAATAAAAAGCTATTCAACTCCAAAAATAAAAAGTATGCAAATTAAAGAGATCTCTCTATCGCCGTTACGGATACGTCGAGAGAGAGCGGGCGCTTGTCCAACAATCAGTTACTACGAACTGGAAGAATCTAGGCGATTTCGCCGAGAATTGTGGAGAGCGCATCCCCATCGGCTACAGGTTGCTGACGGCAGTCAACATGTCTCGATCATTTTTACCGTTTCCGCAAGCGATGTGAAGTCTGATCATATGGTAGAGGCATGATGCAAAGGCAAAATAGCCCTCGCACTTGCCAGGCCTCTCGACAGGCACAAAATAGTGTCCCTCCGGAGTGACGACTACCGTGAAGTTGCGCTGAGATTGATCTTCGATAAGTTGAATAAGGGAAGGGAGCAGATTTTCAGCTTCCCGGAAGCGTAGGTGGGAGTCCCACATCTAGCATCCATAAAAATGATCCATAGGGATGTTGCGGATTCCCGGGGGAGCCGCCAAAATTTTTCTCCATAATCTCGTGGACGACAAACCAGTTGGGCAGTGAAACGGAGTCAAACCGTTCACCCTTGAAGATGGTGACTATTCCATCATTTCCTTGGAAACCGATATTTGGAATGGCCTTGAAAGGAGAGCTTGCAATTTCTTCGCAGTGGCGCGCGGATGTGAGCAACTGGTAATGCCCCTTGCAAGCGATCGTGGTTAGATTATCAACAATGTTGATGCCTGAATTAATCTCTCAACACGGACATCTTCGGTCTTGCTTAAAAGTCGTGCCATCGCCGTCGAAAGCGATCAAGGCACGGAGAGAGGAATCGATAAGGCTCCGATCTATGATGTCGGGAATGAGCTTTATAAGGGACATGATCGGTAGAGTAGTTAAGGGGAAAACGGGAGCGGCAATGAAGCTTAAATGCTAGGCAATACTGTTCAGGGGTAAGTTGACTTCAGTTCACGAGGGCGGGAACTATCTCTGATGCGAGAATGATAGAGAGTTACAATTTCATGAAAGGCAATGGCATAGTGACTGTGGAGAAAAATGAAGAGCCATTGGAGGAAGCACGATATTGAGAGGCCCGACCCCCCGCTTCCCCGACAACAACAAACTTGCTGTCACCGATTTCACCCATCTCGGTCCTGTTGAGCGTGACAGGGAAGTGCTCGACAGCACGGTTTTCGGCATTGCCTGCTAACAAACCTAGCACTGTAATTTATCAATGTGACAAGGTCCTTTGCTTGGAAGTTGACATTCGGGCACATCGGGCGTTGGAGGTGCTTCACCGCCTCGAAGAACAGGCATATAGCGCCGGCCGTGGCACTAGTTTTGGTCTCCATACCGGCCCCTCCTCCTGCCTTAATCTTTCAGGTGATGCACTCGCTACGTTTTTCAACCGCACTGATCTCTGTTCCCTACCGTTGAGTCACGTGTTTGTCCTTTTCTGCGATCACGCCACCGGAGCCTACAACACTAGAGAGAATTTCCTGCCACTCACCGCCTTCTCCCCGTGAATACTAATCAGTTCGAACCCGTGGAGCCTCATATCGTCAAGGAGTATGTTCTCGTACTTTTCGACGCGTTGGCGACGATTGCTCCACGCGATCCAAGCCGCGACAGCTACTTCAGCCAATATATATGTTTCCGGGAGCCGCATCCTTGTGAAGAGTTCAATGAAATTGGTGTGTTGATTCTCGATGATGATGCTCAAATGCTCCAACGCTACGCCGAATTCCTTGAGGATGGTCCGAAGGATGATAGCGAGAGGGCGCAAATTACATCTGTATTCGGATTTAGTGCGCTTGAGCTCGACTCCTGAATATGTCCTTCGTCGGGTTCTTACAAGATCGATTGTCTTTGGTGTTTGTGCAAACTACATTATTTCAATTGCAAATTGATTATCAAATGAAATCTAGTGTTGCTGCTTATGTTATTTTTCACCCAGATGTTTTATTGCGTATTTTAATTTAACTACGAAATCGTCGCATTTTTTACAATTATTGTTGTGGTTTTTCATATTCTACTATTTCGGAATAGAATGGAATATCCGATTTTCCAATAATCCCTACTCGGTACGACTTTGCTTTGGAGTGGGACCTCTTTTCCTAATTTTGGGGCAATGCTGGCCCATAAAGTGCGATAAACTGGCAAACAAGTAATAATGACCACTTTTTATCAATTGTGGTTGCACTGTCAAAATTATCGACACAATATTTAATCTAAGATGTTTTTGCATAGCTCATTATCAGGCTGAGCCCTTGAAAAATGATTTTTGCCGGCGGATCCAGCCTCATGACAAGAAGCAACGGTGCCTGGAACTGGTTGGGGAACTTGCTGCAATCTTTCCCGAGTTTGCTGCGCACCTGGTCCCGATCGATCACGACTATGGACGGTATGTGTTTCATAACCACTCAATGGATAGTTTTCATGGCATTTCCTGCGACCAAGATGAATGTACCCAACATCTCTCATATCCGTTGTTGGATGCAAATCACACAGACAAAGACATGGGGATATATTGGGCTGACAGCGACTACTCCGTCACCGGAGCCTGGGGTGGGGGGATGTGCAGGCGGGAATCAAGGCGGCTTGCGTTATTGTCTGGAGCACCGGGATGCTCGCCTCCTTCAATCCCCAGCACTGCCTACTGAACAATTAGAAATATTAATAGCAACTACCCCACTCTTGTTCTATTGCCTTTCTGCGTATTAATCTTGTAGGTTTGTGAAACCAACGATGTAACGCAAATCATACGTGCAACATTTGTGCCTTCTGATAATATTGCAAGACCAGTTTTTTATATTAATGCGAACAGTTCTTCCATAGCGAGAAATATTAAACATAATTGCGTTGAATGTGATGCGAAAAAGCTATTTTATTTCCAAATTCTGCGAAATTATACACCTTCTCAAAAGCTCGGGGGCATCCAAGCCATTATCGCTGAGATAATCTATAATATTTTCTAAAGCATCGTTTGAAGATTGGCGATCGCGTGTCCAATGCACATGCATTTTGTGCAGTGCTGGTGCAAATGCGCATCATGTGAAGAACATTTGTTGGCCACGCAAATCGATATGATTCCCACTTACAACCATGAGGTAATTGTGTGACGCAGTTGCCCACTTGCCTCAAGTACCGTGGTGCTTTGCTGTCGGCCACTAATTACTTTCGATTGAGCATCTGTATATATTAAGTTGTGGAGAGAACAAATGTCACCATCACTTTCCTGTTCAAGATTTGAATTCAGGTCCCGAAATAATTGCAAGAAGATCATATTAGCAACTGCACGGTTGGAAAACAGATCACTAAATTTATAGCGATCAAAATTTCAACGAGTATACGGAAAAATAGGATGTTCCGTTATTGTGCAAATTGCACAGAGAATGCATGATCTTTCGGCTTTGGGGCCGTCTTTCACTGTTCCTGAGTGTGGAATACCAAAGAGCATCGATGGCATAAATAGATGCTTCAAACGTTCAGAGATACTATCTAGATCATGCTCTGAAGCTTCAATACTGTAAGCCGCAATTAAAGACAATCGTATTGAATAAAAATCTTACGCCTATTTTATTTAGTTGTTGTTGATATACATAGATTTTATTTTCAGGATGGAACTAGCAGGAATCAATGTCACCGATATGGCACTTACCTTTGGCGAAGTGTCGCTCGCCTTTTCTAAGCTTTTGAGGCGCACCAAGGCGAAGAAGAAGAAGGCCAAACAAGTACGGCCATGCGAATTCCTTCCCGCTCAATTTCCCCGGGCGACTCATCTGAACACCAGTCCTCCGGCCGCGATTTCCGAAACTCGTGGCATGCTGATTGACGCGCGCCGGGTTTCTGGTAGGGCCCGCTTCGTCGGAGCAAATGACGAGTCAGACCTACGAGATTAATACGCATATTGAAGGAAACCTACGAGATTAATACGACGTGGCTCGCCAAATTTGATTCATCTCGCTCTGGAGGTGAAATCGTTTATTTTCTTTTACTTTTCATAATAATTGGCGAACCATGATGCGGTAACCTTATATAGTTTATATAATACTTTAACGTCTCTATGGAGCGTTTATAGCTGTACCGTCGTGTGAACTGTTTTGTATCCAGAATGATATGTATTTCCGGTTGATGCTATATATGATAATATGGTGTGTGCTCATCTCGGTTAATTATCATATATGTATTTAGCTGTGATTCTATAAATATAGCTTATTTACTAAAGACCCCAAATGCGGACTAAGGGACGCATTCTTTACACTACAAGATCAAATGTAGGGCATATTGATATTAAGCACGACGCGGTTGTTACAAGAGGAAATCAGACAGAACAACGACTTAAGACAAACGCTGCACTCAATCTCAAGCCAGTTTCGTCTTACTGGCAGCGGGATAGTAGCACAAAGACGTATATGGAAACAGCAAATTCCAACTCCTAGACAAAGGTTGGCCTGGCCGTGCAGCTCACGCCCTTAAGCTAGGCGTCTGTCTTTATGTGTGCAGGCGCAAGCTTCATAAGTTCATCACCCGCATTGCCTTCTCTCCTGGGGGGCTGAGAGTCGCAGGGTTAGGTCGGGGACTAGTGACGACGGCAGCGGAAGAGATATCGCGATGGCATTGTTGCTGAACTGTGTGACGCCACAAGCTACAACGTCACAGGCGCGGTTTTCAGTTCCTCGCCGGATAAAGAAGTTGCAAGGTACCTCTCTCCGGTAAAGGTTGGTCACTTTCAGCTCACACAAGTGAAAGAAGAAGGTGCTTGCGAAAATAGCAATGAAACACTCCAGGTCAGATTCCTCGGTTCGGCTTAGTGGCCAAACAAAGTTGTGCACTCGGACCATCTCTTGGACGGACAACTCGCTCCGGTATGGCTGAATAGTTGTCGCCAACACCGCCTCAATTCCAAACGTAACGAACCGGTCGAGCAGCACTTTCTGCATTTTTCACAGGAAAGGTAGACAAATACATGTTGGTCCTTCTCTCGAGCCAAATTCGGCTGATCTACAAGCATATGGGGGTGATAACATATTTTTCACTTGAGAAGTTCGGCAATATCTTTTATTTTGTTGACGGGATATGTATTCCCATCTAACTTGAGGACTCCTTCAGCCCACTTCATTTGGCAATCCATAAGTGTTTTGCTATAGGCTTGAGTATATGTGTTAAAAACATATCGAATTTCTTCGAACAAATTTATCTAACTCCAGGGATGATGGAGATCACGTTTTTGGAAGCGAGAAAGGAATATCAATCGGGTAGTCATTGTATTGTAAATGCAGGCAAAGTTTGTCGAAGAACGAAAAAGCCAAGCCATTTTAAGTACTGCAATGCAAGGCCTATGCAGCCGTTAGATTCAGGAACAACATCTGGTCGGGGCAGGACATAGATGGTTTGGCAGTAGTTGCAATCTCATCAAAACCAATAACTCGTGACAAGGAGCACTTAAAACCTGGATCAAGCCGAAATATTTTAGGA
Organism: Nicotiana tomentosiformis; assembly: GCF_000390325.3. Classification (NCBI taxonomy): domain Eukaryota; kingdom Viridiplantae; phylum Streptophyta; class Magnoliopsida; order Solanales; family Solanaceae; genus Nicotiana; species Nicotiana tomentosiformis. Next base: position 130,475,450 of record NC_090817.1, read on the forward strand.
AGCAGATTCCATAAAGTGAAAGCAGATTCCATAAAGTGAAAGCAGATGCAAAATACATGTGCAGCAGCAGCATGCTCATCATTCACGCAACGCAAATGCAAAATAATTAAAGTGAAAGCAGATTCCTTGTCTCGACCTTTGGACCTATCCTTTTGTGAGTGGCGTCTGAATCGCCTTTCACGTTCTCCAGTTCAGTGCATTTTACTAATTTCGAGAAAGGGCCTTTATTCGAGACAAAAACAACAATCTTACATTTATTTTCCGGCATTTCTATACTGTCTGGTTGTTTTGTATACTATTCTAAACAGAAAAGGACAATTCTCTCTTCAATTCAATAGTGAGACCCTCGTTTAGCGTGTTTGGTGATATGGCACGGGTGGGGACCGTGACTTAACTAGTGCATGCAGTGCCCTTAATTCTATGGCCAACATGCACAAGGAATTCGTCCATCTTTTATGCTTTACTGTATGTCTCTTCCTAAAATATTTCGGCACTATCTGGGTTTTAAGTGCTCCTTGCCACGAGTTATTGGTTTTGATGAGATTGCAACTGCTGCCAAACTATCTATGTCCTGCCCCGACCAGATGTTGTTCCTGAATCTAACGATTGCATAGGCCTTGCATTGCAGTACTTAAAATGGCTTTGGCTTTTGCGTTCTTCGACAAACTTTGCTTGCATTTACAATACAATGACTACCCGATTGATATTCCTTTCACGCTTCCAACCACGTGATCTCCATCATCCCTGGAGTCAGATAAATTTGTTCGAAAAAATTCGATACGCTTCTAACACATATACTCAAGCCTATAGCAAAACACTTATGGATTGCCAAATGAAGTAGGTTGAAGGAGTCCTCAAGTTAGATGGGAATACACAACCCGTCAAATAACTCAAAGATATTATAGAACTTCTCAAGTGCAAAATATGTTATCAGCCCCCTATGCTTGTAGATCAGCCGAATTTGGCTCGAGAGAAGGACCAACATGTATTTGTCTACCTTTCCCGTGAAAAATGCAGAAAGTGTTGCTCGACCGTTTCGTTACGTTTGGAATTGAGGCGGTGTTGGTGACAACTATTCAGCCATACCGGAGCGAGTTGTCCGTCCAACAGATGGTCCGAGTGCACAACCTTGTTTGGCCACTAAGCCGAACCGAGGAATCTGACCTGGAGTGTTTCATTGCTATTTTCGCAAACACCTTGTTCTTTCACTTGTGTGAGATGAAAGTGACCAACCTTTACCGGAGAGAGGTACCTTGCACCTTCTTTATCCGGCGAGGAACTGAAAACCGCGCCTATGACGTTGTTGCTTGTGGCGTCACACAGTTCAGCAACAACGCCATCGCGATACCTCTTCCGATGTCGTCGTCACCAGTCCCCGACCTAACCCTGCGACTCTCAGCCCCCAGGAGAGAAGGCAATGCGGGTGATGAACTTATAAAGCTTGAGCCTGCACACATAAAGACATACGCCTAGCTTAAGGGCGTGAGCTGCACGGCCAGGCCAACCTTTGTCTAGGAGTTGGAATTTTCAATTTGTCGTTTCCATATAAGTCTTTCTGCTACTATCCCGATGCCAGTAAGACGAAACTGGCTTGAGATTGAGTGCAGCGCTTGTCTTAAGTCGTTGTTCTGTCTGATTTCCTCTTGTAACAACCGCGTCGTGCTTAATATCAATATGCCCTGCATTTGATCTTGTAGTGTAAAGAATGCGTCCCTTAGTCCGCATTTGGGGTTTTCAGTAAATAAGCTATATTTATAGAATCACAGCTAAATACATATATGATAATTAACCGAGATGAGCACACACCATATTATCACATATAGCATCAACCGGAAATACATATCATTTTGGATACAAAACAGTTCAAACGACGGTACAGCTATAAACGCTCCATAGAGACGTTAAAGTACTATATAAACTATATAAGGTTACCGCATCATGGTTCGCCAATTATTATGAAAAGTAAAAGAAAATAAACGATTTCACCTCCAGAGCGAGATGAATCAAATTTGGCGAGCCACGTCGTATTAATCTCGTAGGTTTCCTTCAATATGCGTATTAATCTCGTAGGTCTGACTCGTCATTTGCTCCGACGAAGCGGGCCCTACCAGAAACCCGGCGTGCGTCAATCAGCATGCCACGAGTTTCGGAAATCGCGGCTGGAGGACTGGTGTTCAGATGAGTTGCCCGGGGAAATTGAGTGGGAAGGAATTCGCATGGCCGTACTTGTTTGGCCTTCTTCTTCTTCGCCTTGGTGCGCCTCAAAAGCTTAGAAAAGGCGAGCGACACTTCGCCAAAGGTAAGTGCCATATCGGTGACATTGATTCCTGCTAGTTCCATCCTGAAAATAAAATCTATGTATATCAACAACAACTAAATAAAATAGACGTAAGATATTTATTCAATACGATTGTCTTTAATTGCGGCTTACAGTATTGAAGCTTCAGAGCATGATCTAGATAGTATCTCTGAACGTTTGAAGCATCTATTTATGTCATCGATGCTCTTTGGTATTCCACACTCAGGAACAGTGAAAGACGGCCCCAAAGCCGAAAGATCATGCATTCTCTGTGCAATTTGCACAATAACGGAACATCCTATTTTTTCGTATACTCGTTGAAATTTTGATCGCTATAAATTTAGTGATCTGTTTTCCAACCGTGCAGTTGCCAATATGATCTTCTTGCAATTATTTCGGGACCTGAATTCAAATCTTGAACAGGAAAGTGATGGTGACATTTGTTCTCTCCACAACTTAATATATACAGATGCTCAATCGAAAGTAATTAGTGGCCGACAGCAAATCACCACGGTACTTGAGGCAAGTGGGCAACTGCTCTGTGACGAACACAATTACCTCATGGTTGTAAGCGAGAATCATCTCGATTTGCGTAGCCATCAAATGCTCTTCACATGATGCGCATTTGCACCAGCACTGCACAAAATGCATGTGCATTGGACACGCGATCGCCAATCTTCAAACGATGCTTTAGAAAATCTTAAAATATTATAGATTATCTCAGCGATAATGGCTTGGATGCCCCCGAGCATTTGAGAAGGTGTATAATTTCGCATAATCTGAAAATAAAATAGCTTTTTCGCATCACATTCAACGCAATTATGCTTAATATTTCTCGCTATGGAAGAACTGTTCGCATTAATATAAAAAACTGGTCTTGCAATATTATCAGAAGGCACAAATGTTGCACATATGATTTGCGTTACATCGTTGGTTTCACAAACGTACAAGATTAATACGCAGAAAGACAATAGAACAAGAGTGAGGTAGTTGCCATTAATATTTCTATTTGTTTAGTAGGCAGTCCAAGGGATTGAAGGAGGCGAGCATCCCGTCGGTGCTCCGAACAACAGCGCAAGCCGCCTTGATTCCCGCCTGCACATCCCCCTCACCCCAGGCTCCGGTGACGGAGTAGTCGCTGTCAACCCAATATATCCCCCTGTCCTTGTCTGTGTGATTTGCATCCAATAACGGATAGGAGAGACATTGGGTACATTCATCTTGGTCGTAGGAAATGCCATGAAAACTATCCATTGAGTGGTTATGAAACACATACCGTCCATAGTCGTCATCGATCGGGACCAGGTGCGCAGCAAACTCGGGAAAGACTGCAGCAAGTTCCCCAACCAGTTCCAGGCACCGTTGCTTCTTGTCATGATCAGCTAGCAAAAATCATTCTTCCAAGCATAGTGAAACAGGACTAAGCCCACTCCCGCCGACGATTCAATATCGATGCAATACAGCTCTTGAACAAGCCCGTCAGTCCAGATCACGACTGGAAATCAGTGTTGATCCAAAACCTGTGCTTCGTGACCATCAGTAGTGCTGAAGTAATATCGGCAGGCGAGTTTCCGATGGCGCGCAGAATATCATAGCTGAAGGAGATCTCATCGCCAGCCAATTGGTGGAAAATCCGGATGTTCCCTCTATTGCCGCTAATGATGACCCGGTCAAAACTATAAGATTGGTCGTTCTTTAAGCATACCCTGAATTTTCCCTCCTCCTCGGCTATGCCGCGCACGAGATCAAAACCCAATCGCGCTTTTGCCTGGCGTTTTTGAAATATTTCAGTCTGCATTCGTGCCCGCAAAAGCCAAACGACGCCGGTGATAAAGATGCACATCCTCCCCGTAGCCATTGATTACCCATTCAAGGATCTTTGCAAAATGAGTGCGCTGGTAACAAGAGGAAACTCGCCCGAAATCGAATCTTAGTATGCCGAAAACTTCGAAATCATCGGGTCTTTGCCACGCTTCGCCACCGGGAGGGACACGACCAGTGAAAATCTCCACTAGTGCAGTGTGTGTTATGTGAACTGGCCAAACTCTCTGAGCCAAGGCTGCCAGGCGTCGTAAGCCTCATCAAAACGTCGCTCCTTCGACATGGAAGTGATTTTCATTGGAGCGATAAGTTTCCTGCCATTTCATTCACACCTTCCGTGCAGTAGTGCCCTCCAGCCGGCGTACGCCCGTTGAAATATTGCCGGCGGAGCTTGACCGGCGCGCCATGTGTAGCGTTTCCGCCGGTAATATAGAACTGTGTGATCTTTTCCTGCGCCAAGAAAAAATGCGTCGGACGCAATCCTGAACTTGTCCGAACGAGGTCAAAAAGTGCAAAACGTCACCATAGGGTATTGGCGGCGCCCCAATATTCCTGATCTCATCAAGTGAATCGAAAAGAGTAATATCTCTAATGCTGTGCGTAGTAATTCTGTTGCAGCGACAAAGCCAGACAGCCCACCCCTCACGATAGCAACACTAGGTGGCGGTGCGCATTTCGGATAACGCCCTATACCATCATGCGATTCACTCTCCAGAAGAAAAACTTGATAGTCGCACAGCAGATCAAGGCAGCATGGAGGAGCATCAAAGGTAATTGCGCGATTGAATTCATCGCAGAATAACGCCTGGTCGGGGACCATGAAGGCACGGTGCAATCTGGAACATCAACGCCACATTTCTGCAAAGCCGCAGTCAAACATCCAATCCGTCCACTTCTGCTGATATCGCAACAAATATTCGCAGAACTCAGCATAGCATACAAAAGCTTTAGAGATTGCTCGGTGCAAATTTCTTGGACTAGGCGGGTTGGTGATGGCAAATGTTGTGAAGTGTGGGCGCCTGTATGGATTACGGAATGGAAATAATTGTGATTTGTCCGAGCGTAAGACAAAGGGCCCAGCCTAATAATGAGCTATGCAAAAACATCTTAGATTAAATATTGTGTCGATAATTTTTGACAATGCAGCCACAGTTGATAAAAAGTGGTCATTATTACTTTTTTGCCAGTTTGTCGCACTTTATGAGCCAGCATTGCCCCAAAATCAGGAAAAGAGGTCCCACTCCAAAGCAAAGTCGTACCGAGTAGGGATTATTGGAAAATCGGATATTCCATTCAACGCCGAAATAGTGGATTATGAAAAACCACAACAATAATTGTAAAAAATGCGACGATTTCGTATTTAAATTAAAATACACAATAAAACATCTGGCTGAAAAATAACATGAGCAGCAAGACTAGATTTCGTGAGATAATCAATTTGCAATTGAAATAATGTAGTTTGCACAAACACCAAAGACAATCGATCTTGTAAGAACCCGACGAACGGCATATTCAGGAGTCGAGCTCAAGGGCACTAAATCAGAATACAGATGTAATTTGCGCCATTTCGCTATCATCCTTTGGACCATCCTCATGGAATTCGGCGTAGCGTTCGAGCATTTGAGCAGCGGCATCGAGAATCAACACACCAATTTCATTGAACTCTTCACAAGGATGCGGCTCCCGGAAACAGATATATTGGCTGAAGTAGTTGTCGCGGCTTGGATCGCGTGGAGCAACCATCGTCTGCACGTCGAAAAGTCTGAGAACATACTCCTTGACGATCTGAGGCTCCACGGGTTCGAACTGATTAGTATTCACAGGGGAGAAGGCGGTGAGTGGCAGGACATTCTCTCTAGCGCTGTAGGCGCCGGTGGCGTGATCGCAGAAGAGGACAAAGACGTGACTCAACAGTAGGGAACAAAGATTAGTGCAGTTGAAAAACGTAGTGAGTGCAGCACCCGAAAGATTAAGGCAGGAGGAGGGGCCGGTATAGAGACCAAAACTAGTGCCACGGCCGGCGCTATATGCCTATTCTCCGAGGCGGTAAAGCACCTTCAACGCCCGATGTGCCCAGACGTCAACTTCCAAGCACATGACCTTGTCGCATTGATAAATTACAGTGCCAGGTTTGTTAGCGGCAATGCCGAAAATCGTGCTGCCGAGCAATTCCCTGTCACGCTCAACAGGACCGAGATGGGTGAAATCGGTGACAGCAAGTTTGTTGTTGTCGGGGACAGAGGCGAAGAGGAGTTCAAAGTTGGAAGCGGGTGGACGAGGGTCGGGCCTCTCAATACCGTGCTTCCTCCGATGACTCTTCAATTTCTCCACAATCATTGTGTCATTGCCTTTCATGAAATTGTAACCCTCTATCATTCTGGCATCAGAGATAGTTCCCGCCCTCGCGAACTGAAGGGTGAAATGGACAGAGACGGCAGTGTTGATGGAGCTCATTCTCAGCTGAACGAAGACATAAACAGAGCAGCCCTCTTTGATGTCTTGTTCGACTTCGTTCTCGATCCTTTTGCGGACGATGTGGCCGACTCCCTCAGAAGTGGCTAACATAGCATTGGCTATGTCCGGATGGCATATTACGCACTGGTAGCCGATTCTGAGGTCACGCAGCGGGGTTTCAGCGGCGGCGGCTGCAATACGTTGGTTAAGAGTGAGCATAAGCCCGATGACCTCACCGAGGCCTCTCACTATTTCAGGGTCCATTGCAGCAACAACATTACAAATACCGCAAAGACCACGGCTAACTGCGATTTCAATGACCTGAATAGGGTCGCCTACGGCACGGAGCACAGCAAGTTCTTCCTTCCAGTTGCCCTCGGGGAAGGCGATCGCGACAGCGCACGTTGCGTCGCTGGCGGGCATGATAGAAGGCAATCAAAAGCGAGATGTAGAAAACTGAGTGGTGAAAGGCTGTAGTTCCATTATAAAAGTCAACGACGATAAAATAGTTCTATTGTAGTTGAGCCTTCACGCAAACATATGCCAGCGTGCCCCACGCTGATAATGGCCCTGCCAGCTCATTGCAGGTAACACATCCCTCTCTCCCAAAAGTCAACTTACCCCTAAACAATGTTGCCTAGCATTTAAGCTTCATTGCCGCTCATGTTTCCCCTTAACTACTCTACCGATCATGTCCCTAATTAAGCTCATTCCCGACATCATAGATCGGATCCGACTGAGCCTTATCGATTCCTCTCTTCGTGCCTTGATCGCTTTCGACAGCGATGGCACGACTTTTAAGCAAGACCGAAGTCGTCCGTGTTGGGAGATTAATCAAGCCATCAACATTGATGATAATCTGACCACGATCGCTTGCAAGGGGCATTACCAGTTGCTCACATCCGCGCGCCACTACGAAGAAATTGCTGGCGTCATTTGGATTTGCGTGCCAAACGCCCTCACATACCTGGCCTCCAGTCAGATGCACGTCAACCAAGTACCAATCGGCCTTTAAAAATCACCAACTAAAAATTGCAACCAAAAGACCTGTATCTATCTCATCGCATTGTAGCTGGCGTTATTTGGATTTGCGTGCCAAACGCCCTCACCTCTTACCTGGCCTCCAGTCAGATCCACATCAGCCAACTATCAATTGACCTATAAATATCTCAGTCGAAAATAGCAAACAACCTCAAGAAACAACTAAAACCTAAATATAAGCGACGTCTGCAAATGGCTAATTTTCCATCCGTAGGCATAATAGGATGCGGCAATTACGGCTTGACACTCGCTCTCAATTACAATCGGCGAACACACAAATTAGTTAAAGTGTACGCACATCCCCATCATCGAAGGATCTTCAATAAGGCTCGTCGTCAGGTTGACATCGAAGCCATCGAGGCAATGACCGGCCGCTACCATGCAGACTTTGAGGAAGATCTCGGCAATCTATGCGATTTCGCGCAATACATCTTAGTTGCGGTGCCATCCAACACTCACGACAACATCGTGAAGTGTCTTGAGCCATATCAGGAAAAGCTACATCGGTCGACGTTGGTATTTATCAGCGGCAACGGCATTGCACCGATAGCGCATATGACACTGAAGCCTGCCAACACGTTTGAGAGTTCGAGAGCATCATATACTTGCCAAATAGAGGAATCGAAGAATGGAGAGGTGAAATGCCTAATGAATGGTTTTTATGTTCGAATGATCCTTGCCGGTTATCTCTCGGCGGACAATGCGTCGGTCAATGCATTGCAACATATTTTTGGAATGCCGGCAGAACTATATCAAAATTTGCTTCAACTTCTTATGGTCAACAACCACGGCGTCGTTCATCCACCACCCATGCTGCGAGGGAGGTTTGCGATCGATCGGAACGCAAAAATGTTTACCTACCGAGATCTCATGGGCGCATCGTTCGTAGCGATGGAGATTTTGGCTGCTGATGACCAACTGACAAGGCTTGCGGAAGCGTTAGGTGTTGAAAAGCCGGAAAGTGTTTTGGAAACATTCAATAAGGATTACGGCATAGAATATCTTGATTTTCAAACGCTTGTTAAAAGCTATCAACCGCTCAATATGAGGCTAGAACTGCCATCTAGCATGAATAGTCGCATGATCACACAGGACATAGGCATATTAGGCGTTCTTTATGCTTCGCTTGGCAGGGCGCTGGGTGTCGATATGTCGATCTTCGAGGCGTGGATCAAAGAAGCTAGTTGGATCAATGGGGCAGATTACTGGCTGACTGATCGAACGTTGAAAGCCTATGGGCTTTCGGAAAAGGCGTCGTCGGAAATCCGGAAAGCATTTAATGCAAAAGAAATAGCGTGCCCAAGCCAACTCTAGTTGCGAACCCGCCAGTCCTATAAGAAGCTTTAGGGCCGCAAATATGTATTAAAGTTGCATGTATATATAAAATTAGTAATAATTGTATTAATGTTCAATATTTGTATTTGTGATGGTAATTTACATCACGTCGTCATGTGATCGCTGAAGTACATTTTATATTTGATAAGGAATTCTATTTTATCTTCTATTGCTTTGACAGCGTGCAAACGTCTTTATTAGCTAAAATCAAGTTGTCGTCGCCACCGTCCTGATACCGCCCCACCCGGGACCTCGTGCCAGACATCCAGCTTTGATATTTCGCCCATGAGGCTACATCTGAGTCGCCACTTACACAATCATCGACTAGGTACGTTCCGTACTGGCGCTTGTCCCGGTGTCCCACAAACTAGGGTCGACGACCCGATGTCATCTCTTGTTAGGTCATGTAATTTCAAGCAAAGATTACTATTGCCTCTTAGTCGCCACAGACGTTTAGGACAACCTAGTTTATCCAAATTTCAGAAGATGGTGCCTAGTTTATCTAGTTTGTCTACATTAGATTGTGAGTCGTGTCAGCTTGGGAAACATACCCGAACCTCGTTTCCGCATAGTGTTGAGATTCATGCAGAGTCTGTTTTCTCCTTAGTTCATTCTGATATATGGGATCCTAGTAGAGTCAGTTCAACCTTGGAATTTCGTTATTTTGTTAGTTTTATTGATGATTACTCAAGATGTACTTGGTTTTTCTTAATGAAAGATCGTTCTGAGTTATTCTCTATATTCCAAAGTTTTTGTGCTGAAATCAAAAACCAATTTGGTGTTTCTATTCGCATTTTTCGTAGTGATAATGCCTTAGAATATTTATCTTCTCAGTTTCAGTAGTTTATGACTTCTCAAGGAATTATTCATCAGACATCTTGTCCTTATACCTCTCAGTAAAATGGGGTTGCAGAGAGAAAGAATAGGCACCTTATTGAGACTGCTCGCACACTTCTAATTGAATCTCGTGTTCCGTTGTGTTTTTGGGGCGATGCAGTTCTCACAGCTTGTTATTTGATTAATCGGATGCCTTCATCTCCCACCAAAGATCAGATTCTGCATTCAGTATTGTTTCCCCAGTCAACCTTATACTCTCTTCCACCTCGTGTTTTTGGGGCACGTGTTTTGTTCATAACTTAGCCCCGGAAAAAATAAGTTAGCTCCTTGTGCTCTCAAGTGTGTTTTCCTTGGTTATTATCGTGTTTAGAAGGGATATCGTTGTTATTCACCTGATCTTCGTAGATACCTTATGTCAACTGACGTCACATTTTTTTAGTCTAAACCTTTCTTTACTTTTGCTGACCACCATGATATATCTGAGGTCTTATCTATACCGACCTTTGAGGAGTTTACTATAGCTCCTCCTCCACCTTCGACCACAGAGGTTTCACCCATACCAACCGTTGAGGAGTCTAGTGTTGTTCCTCCTAGTTCCCCAGCCACAGGAACACCACTCTTGACTTATCATCGTCGTCTGCGCCTTACATCAGGCCCAACTGGTTCTCGTCATGCACCTGACCCTGCTCCTAGTACACCGATTGCACTTCGGAAAGGTATACGGTAACCCTAATCCTCATTATGTCGGTTTGAGTTATCATCGACGTCATCTCCCCATTATGCCTTTATATCTTCTTTGTCCTCGGTTTCCATCCCTAAGTCTACAGGTGAAGCGTTGTCTCATCTAGGATGGCGACAGGCTATGAGTGACGACATGTCTGCTTTACATACAAGTGGTACTTGGGAGCTTGTTCCTCTTCCTTCAGGTAAATCTACTGTTGGTTGTCGTTGGGTTTATGCAGTCAAAGTTGGTCCCGATGGCCAGATTGATCGACTTAAGGCCCGTCTTGTTGCCAAAGGATATACTCAGATATTTGGGCTCTCGATTACAGTGATACTTTCCCTCCCGTGGCTAAAGTGGCATCAGTCCGCCTTTTTCTATCCATGGTTGCGGTTCGTCATTGGCCTCTCTATCAGCTGGACATTAAGAATGTCTTTCTTCACGGTGATCTTGAGGATGAGGTTTATATGGAGCAACCACCTGGTTTTGTTGCTCAGGGGGAGTCTCGTGGCTTTGTATGTCGCTTGGTCTAAAGCAGTCTCCTCGAGCCTGGTTTGGTAAGTTCAGCACGTTTATCCAGGAGTTTGGCATGACTCATAGTGAAGCTGATCACTCTGTGTTTTATCGACACTCTGCTTCAAGTCTCTGTATTTATCTGGTAGTCTATGTTGATGATATTGTTATTACTGGCAATGATCAAGATGGTATTACCAATCTGAAGCAGCATCTCTTCCAGCACTTCCAAACTAAGGATTTAGGCAGATTGAAGTACTTTCTAGGTATTGAGGTTGCTCAGTCTAGCTCAGGTATTGTTATTTCTCAAAGAAAATATGCTTTTGACATTCTTGAGGAGACAGAGATGAAAGGTTGCAGACCTGTTGACACTCTGATGGATCCGAATTCTAAACTTCTGTCAGGACAGGGGGAGCCGCTTAGCGATCCTGCAAGCTATAGGCGGCTGGTTGGTAAATTAAATTATCTCAAAGTGATTAGACCCGACATTTCTTATCATGTGAGTGTTGTAAGTCAGTTTATGAATTCTCCCTGTGATAGTCATTGGGAATTTGGGATGCAGTAGTCCGCATTATTCGGTATATAAAATCTGCTCAAGGCAAAAGGTTACTGTTTGAGGATCGAGATCATGAGCAGATCGTTGGATACTCAGATGTTGGTTGGGCAGGATCACCTTCTGATAGACGTTTTACGTCCAGATATTGTGTTTTAGTATGAGGCAATTTGGTGTCTTGGAAGAACAAGAAGCAGAATGTAGTTGCTAGGTCTAGTGCAAAAACAGAATATCGAGCAATGGCTATGGCAACATGTAAGCTAGTCTGGACCAAACAATTGCTCAAGGAGTTGAAATTTGGTGAAATCAGTAGGATGGAACTTGTGTGCGATAATCAAGCTGCCCTTCATATTGCATCAAATCCGGTGTTCCATGAGAGAATTAAACACATTGAGATTGATTGTCACTTCGTCAGAGAAAAGATACTTTCAGGAGAGATAGCTACAAAGTTTGTGAGGTGGAATGATTAACTTGCAGATATTTTCACTAAATCCCTCACTGATCCTTGTATTGGTTATATATGTAACAAGCTCGGTACATATGATTTGTATGCACGGCTTGAGGGGGAGTGTTAGTTTAGAGCTATGTACATAATATAGTCTTGTCCCACATTGGAATAGGAGTAATATGTCCTTGTAGTGTATAGCTATAAATAAGGACCTCTTGTATTGTATTTATCATCCAATATCAATAACATATTTTCTCCCGTGCTTTCTCACATGCATCACATTACACTTCGCGGGATTTCAACAAATATCTGTTTTAGAGTTTCCAGTTCCTGATAGAATGATTTCCCAAATAGACATGTTGCCTTTTAATGAGTAAAATAGAAAAAAGAAAGTTCCCTTTATAAAGCCTAATTTGGGATCAGCAAGAAATATGCTTGTGGCAGGAAAAAATTCATGAACCGCAGAGAAGAAACTAGTTTGTACCTCCTCATCACGCTCACCCATCAATTCAAGAGCTGCCGAGTGTCTCCTTCTAAGTGCATCTAGCTCTGCCCGAATGCCAGGCAGCATGGAAACTTCTGAACGAAGCTTTTCACACTAAACAAATACAACAAATTTCAAACAAAGAACATTACAAAGGGAAAACTCTTAGAAGAAAAGAGAAGTTATATATCCGGAGAAAAGAGTTGACCTCTGCAGTCATTTTAACCAACTCCTCAGCCAGGGAGTCACGGATGGACTCCATAGATGCCTGGAAGAATCAATCAGTTAGTACCAGAAGGAGGTCAAATGAAAGCAAACTGGTTGCAAGGAAAAATAACCTTGCATGAAAGTAAACCACGACAGTTTCAGCTCCTATGGTTCATTGTTTTAAATAAATGCTACCACTAAATAAGGTTAATAACACAGAGCAAAAAGGCCAACAAGAACATCAAAATTATAATATAAGTGCACATGATATGCGATTAAAAGGATCAGTAAGAGAGTCCATAGTACATACAAGTCGAGACATATACGACGCAAGTTCCCCTTCCTTCTGACGAAGAGCAGCTTCGAAAGCACTTGATGTCATGCTCTTCATAAAGTATGGACTCACATTGCCCTCCAATGCATTTCTACGCTCAGATAAATTGTCAGACGAGTCCAAAGATGCTTGTAGAAAATAGCTTTCCTCCATGCTACTCAAGCTGCTAGCACTTGAAAGTCTCCGTGTCAGACTTCCTGCATCTAGGTGATTGTTAGACATCGGAAAACACAAACCTATAAAGCTCCATATTGAAAAGTAAACTTGGTATCAATACCATTTTCAATCCCAGATTTCTGCTTCATTATTGGGCTTTGATCAGGTACAAAATTAGATGAAGTACGAGTTGCCCTTTCTTGATCCAAACGAGCAGCTTTCTCCCGCTCTAACTCCTGTAAAACATTTGGGAACAATTGAATCAAACATATTTCTCATTAATAAAAATAAACACCAAGAATAACTAGCATGAAATACCAGGTTGTTTCCAGGTATTAATCCAGTCTAAATAAATTCCACCAATAAATATGTGATAAAGGTTTAGCGATCACGGATTTCAGAATAGGAGATGCATAGTGTTAAATCATGTAAGAAGTTATCACAACATGAATTGCTTCACCTGTAACTTCCAGTGCAGATTACTCTAAGTGATACCATTACAAAACTTGTGCCCTGTGCTTATATATTAAGAATTTTCGTTCTCTCGTTATTTTTATGCTTTTGAAGACGATAGAACGGCGAACAATTGTCATTACGCAAGTGGCAAAGCTCAGGTGATAGAGCATTTACTGCCACAGATTTAGATAAATGCTAAATGCCATCAACCATTTAGTAGGTCTCAGAACTTAAAAGAGAATAAACTTATCAAATGTCTAGCAGGTCAACCCATAGCTGGTACAAAAAAGAACAAGTAAACATATTCTTCGGTTGAAGCATCTTGATCATATTTATATTGTGCTGCATGTAAAACCAAAAGCATCATCGGTGCAAAAAGGCATTGACACAGCTAATTAATTGGAAAGTAAAACATAATGTGGTTACCTGCCGCAGGAGTTCCTGGTGAGTTAATACTTCTTGTAGTTCCTGCTTGTGTTTCCTTCTGACTTCTTTAATTTCTTCTTCAAGCTGATTCACACGACCTTCGTTAGTCTCAGCTTCCTCCTTTAGAGCAAGATATTCTTGCCTATTCTCCCCGGCCCTCTGTCTCTCTTTGTCAAGGGACCTTGTTAGCTGTGTCTGTTCAGCTCTTAGACAAGATATCTGCAATACCAAATTTGTAAGCAAATTCCTGGGAAGAAGCTCTATGGAAGCAGCATCATAGCAATAGGTAAAAGAACCTGAGCCTCAAGCACATTGATTCGAGACAGGGTTTGAGAAAGGCGTTCACTAATAGATCGCTCCTTCTCCTCTGCAATTGCAGCTTTTGCCTCAGCTTCCTGCAGAATAAAATTAAGAATCCCTTCGAGTTTCAACTATAAATAAAGTTTGTATATGTTTCTCTTAAAACCTGAAGACGTGAATTCAAGGTTCTCTCGACAGCAGCCCAAGCTTCAGACTTTCTGGCGTTTGTTTCCTGTAATCAAAGAAGATGCATAGAAACATAGTCATTAGAAAAGCGGTCCATATACCATGAGGTCCATGACCATTTATACGATATGAAAAATAACATCTCAGCAGCAACCTGCATGGCTTCTATCTGCCTGAGAAGAGGTCTGGTAGATTCAGGAACTTGTGTTATCAACTCCTCACATCTACGCTCGCTGGCCTAAAACATAGAAGACCAACTATATGTAAAGCAAACATAATTAAGCAGTAAAGCAGAAAAAATTGCAAAACAAAAAAGTAGAATGCAGTTATACTTGGTATCTTTTCTGGAGATCCTCAATGTCTCTGCGCAACATATCTTCCCTAAAAACTGCCTGCAGGTGAAGAAATTATTAGGCACTGGGAATTAGATTGAGAAACCCCGATAGGACACTATTCAAGAATATAAACCTGCTGCTCCGTTCTGCTTAGTGTTTGCCTTAATTCTTCAAGTGCCTGAACAAACATGGCTTCACGGTCTTCAGCCTCTCTTAGGCGACCCTCTAGTTGAGTTCTGGCTTCATTGTTAGCCCGTGCCTCAGCTAAAGCTTCAGCTTCTCTTGCGGCATTTAACGCATTAGTATAGTAATCTTTTTGCATTGCAAGTTCTGCTTGATGTTTTTCTACTGTTCCATGAAGCAGTTTTTCCGTTGCAGCCTTATCTCTCTTTATACTCTCTACTTTATTCTCTTCAACCTAGGAAAGGCATAAGCATGTAACTTGAAATAACAACTTCTACCATAATCCCACGTAAAGTAAAATAACAAACGTAAAGCAATCAACCCACAACTAACACTTGTTGGGTGACGATTTTAAAAACTAACTCGGAACAGCTCTAAAGTTCAGTTAACAACTCAAGAACCCAATGAGGGAACATTGAAGTAAATGTACAAAAAAAAATCTAATTTCACTAGGGGTGTTCCATTCTTCAGGGTGGTTGTTGTTGTTGTTGTTGTTGTTGTGTTTCATTCTTCAGCCGTGGAGAGACTTTTGAATTGCGAGGTACCAAGAAAAGTCCTGAAATACTCTTTAAAATGCTCAATGCACACTTGCAAGATTCTACTCAAGAGGTTAGCAAAAGGCAACTTCTAACTTCTAAGTCATGTGTTCCGGAAACTAAGTCATTTTCTGAAAAATATCTTCCGGAAAAATGTTTCCGGGTGTTTGGTTGGTGAGTAGAAAACGTTTTCCAATTTTTTTATCAAATAGTTAATAATAATGTTAGCAAATTGGATAGCGTGTTGATGAAACTTTTAAGTATAAAGATTTATAATAATGTCCAACATGTTAGTCGAGCAGTGATATGAAGTAATAAATTGGGATAATTGTGAAGGAAAACGACTTCCACCCATATGTAAGGTAAGACATTTTCTCTTCCACCTTCTAGTGGAAAATATTTTATCCAAAAGGTGACCTATTTTGCGGAAAACATTCTCCAAAAAATATTTTCCTTCATACCAAACATATCTTGAACACTTCCCACTTTTTAAGATGAAGTTCTGCTGCAGCTAGTGTTAGTTTTAGAAAATTTTCTACCCTCCAATAATGATAATAGGCATGTTAAAACAAAAAACTCTATTTAGCTGAAAACTCAGAAAAAACATTTCGTGAAAATGAAAACAAGGAATTCAACATTTGAACATAAAAAGAACACATAACCACAATAGGAGAGAGCTGAAAGTAATCCAGACACCTTTTGTTATAGAACAATGAAAAATTCAGGCACTCCTCACAATATCTATAATGAGGTCACTACATAAAATAAAAATGACTGACCTCAAGCTTGGTAAGTAATCCTTTCTTCTCTTCTTCAAGCTCTCTGATCTAACTTTCAAAACAAATGGAAGATTTGTTAAAACTTATAAATAAGCTTTCTGAGATGGAATAATGAGTATGCCTGATTCCACACCTGTGCCCTTAATTTTCTCATCTGAGCTTCTTGGGCAGCTTGCTTTTTAGAAAGCTGCTCACCTGGAAGAAACAATAAGTTTTAGACATTTGAAAATTTGAAATGGCATAAGAAGAGTCCAAAATATTATAGGGCTTATACAAACTTTAAAGGAATGAAGATATTTCTCCACATAATATTATATACATGTCAACCAGGTAAAAGATTAAACTGTGTCAGCAGGAGACTCTAGACAAATATACCAATCAAAAAAAAAAAAAAAAGGGAGGAGACTCTAGCCAAAGGTTCAGCAACAGATAAAGTTCCTCACAAAAGGCTGGATATGATGTAACTTACAGCATGCACAAACTTCAGACTTCTTCCAAGGAACCCATGTTTTAAGACATGAGTACCTATCAGATTGTCCAATTACACCCAAACAGCCTATTCGACCAATCTTGAATTTCAATTTTCTCTAATGAAATCAAAATTAGAGAAGAGATAGAATCCTAGTGAGCCTAAACACACCCTGTAATTTGAAAAGCTTTATAATGCTTGGTGCAGTTGTAGGTGTAAATTTTTAGACCCATTTATGGTCTGTGCAGGGAGGTCCTAGAATGATCACTGCCCATTGCTGATCATATTCTGGACTCAGAATGTATGTCTAAACCCAATTTGCTATGTAGCACAGTTGACTACTTACTCTATCAGTCATTTCCAACCCCCACAAACATCTAGCTATCAAGTTACTTCCAGACATCTAATCAATGTACCATAGTTACCATCTAAGTAGCATTGATACAGATACCAGTATCATGTAAGATACAAGTATGATATGAAGACATGGAATTTATCTTTATAATACATATATTTGTATCTTTCATACAACCTGTAAGTAAAACAATAATTACGCTATTATAACTACTCCTCAATCCCAAGCTAGATGTAGTTGGCTATATGAATCCTCGCTATCCATTTGAGCCTGTTTCTTTCAAATATTCAATAATTTAGGTCCTCGAGCACTAAAACCTCTACCTAAAACATACAAACTTCTAAAAAGATTATTGAACACAGAACCTAACATAATATTACCAACATGACTAACCCTTAACCCCAGCTAGTTGGTATCACCTGTATCTTTTTCTTTCTATTGGGTTTTATTTTTCTATAAGTCTGCATAAGTTCCAAGATATTGTACGTCTTTTGAAATAATTTATTTCCATGTAATTTAGGTCTAACACGTCTCTTTTTTAACACCTTCAATTGTCATGATTACACAACTTCGACCGGTGTATCTGAAGGTCTAATCTTGACCTAGTGTCCTATCCTCTCCAAATAACCTTAATTTAGTTCACTAGAGTGCCGAAGGTGGCTCGTTGTCCTCTGTTCTTTTAAGATGCCACCAACATACAAGCCTAAATAAACAAAACAGAAAAGCAACAAGCATCTATAGATCATAACTTTCAGAAAGAAACGTAAAAACACATAATGAACTGTCATAGATTCAACTCGGGAACTGTTAAACTTCATCATCAGACATCATAATATAATTCAAACCATTCAAATACCAACAAAACTATCAAGCCAATTACAAAATGTAAATGTGCAAATTGAGCTCAAGATTATGTGAAATGAAAATTTCTCAATCCTAATTCCTAACACACTGCATCAACTTCTTACAGCATCACCATCGAGCCTTCTTTCTGTTTCAAATTTTTGTTTTGACACTACCTACATATTAGCAACAAGCATGATCCACACATATGTTTTTTGATAAGGTAAATGATTATATAAATGATGGGAAAATCCTGTATACAAGCCGTATACCAAAAAAGTAGAGATCCTACACCAAAATATGGTTCTCCACAAAAGATTTACAGTATATATGACACACACTCTAGCATAAGTATGGTATCTAAGATTCATAGTCTATATAAAATCTAAGACACCACCTAACATTAATGTAAGTTTACCTTGTTCTTAACTTACAATTGTCCTATATGCCACATATAGTAGGAAAGCTTCATGCGAAACAAAGGCCAAATGATGGTATAATGCATTAAAACCACTTCTTAGAGACAGTTTGAGTTTATCATACCTTCAGCCATTACTTGAGTAATTATCTCATCCTTCTCTTTGAGAAGAGCTGCAGCATCACTTTTCTTATTCTGTTCCCTGCGTAGTGTATCCCTCTCCCGGGTTAGAGCATAAACCTGAAATAAATGAATGTCAAAATTTTCATTAGTAACTTTTTTTTTAAATGGAAAGTAGTAGCACATTTAACAACAACATAACGACACATTGCACATTCGCCTTTTAATCGCAAACAGTAATGCTAAGACACATTCCACAGGAAATATGATCTTAAGTAAAGGAGAAGTAGATGGTTGCATCCTTGCAAACTCGACAGCTCAAATATTTTCTTCTTTTCCTTCATTTAGAAGTTCCCACCAGCGCCTCTCATGTCTCGGATTATTTGATCACCTGGCTATAATATGAATGTATTGCCACATGTGAAGCATTAATAACATTTCCTTCTAAAATATACGGAGTTTTGTAAGCTTTATACAGTAAAATTATAAAAGATTTCTCTGACCAAAGAAGGAAAAGGCCGAGAAATATTTCAGGCCATGGATTTTAAAAAAACATAAAAGAAAATATCTTCTAAATGAAGGAAAAGAGGAAAAATCTACAAAGAAGCAAATTTGTCCTCGAGTTACATTATATCCTACATCGAGCAGTGTTATCAAAGGCGCGCTTAAGCCGTGAAGCGAGGCTCAAAACATGTTCTCGCTTAGCGGGCGCTTCAACGTTATCATCAAGGCTCTAAGGCATACTTTTCCTTGCCAATAAGCTTAATCATGAAGAGGCGATGCTAAACAATTGATATTTCACTTTATAATAAAGTTTCTTAAATTCCTTTGTCCATATATTTTGTATTCATGCTTATAGATATTAGTCTTGGACTATACATACATATTTGTAGTTTTTTTCCATTTGCGTCTTTCTTCGTTAAAGTCCATGCTTTATTTGCCCTTTGCGCTTAAAACCCCAATAGACCTTAGAGCTTTTTGCGCTTTTTGCCTTTGATAACACTGACGTCAAGTTTATACGGACAACCGGAGGAGTTTATTACGATCTTGCACTACTCCACCTATTGTCTTAAGGGTTTGAATTAAATGTTCGGATTCTATCACATGGTATCAAAAATCAAAACCTTAGCATGCATGTGCTCGCACTCGTTAGTCCACATTCAAGTCCATGTGTGAGCCCAAAAATCAGATTATACATGTGGAAGTGTGCGTTGAAGTCTCACATCGGGTAAATAAGGCATCATAAGGGTTTATAAAGGTCGCGCCCAAAAATCAGATTATACATGTGGAAGTGTGCGTTGAAGTCTCACATCGGGTAAATAAGGCATCATAAGGGTTTATAAAGGTCGCGCCCTACTCCACCCATAAATTATCTTATTTTCTTCATTTTCTCAGTTTCTTTGACTTCCCATTATTTCAAAACTTTCTAATATAATTTTTTTTTTTGATAGCCAAGAAATCCTCAAAAGCCAGCTAGCACGCAAATCGAACTTAGGTGGATTATCCCATCCTCCCACCTTCTCCACTCAAGTACTAGACTTTTGACTGTGACAGGGTACAACTTATGAAGTGTGTCTAACCCGCACATCACGTGTTGCACTCTTGCCACTAGAACAAAGCCCTAGGGCCTTTGAAGTAATATTTTGATCAGTAATAAAACATTGTGATATGCCTATTCACAGTTCCATATTAAAGAAACAATAACAATGATGCCCTCAAGCATGACACAGACAAAGTTTAAAATTAAAGGTAAGAGGATTTGCTTTAGAAAAATTAACCGGGGAACTGTAATTCTAGAATGTACATACGAGGTTTCAGCAGTAAATATATATATTAGGAAAGGATGGTAAAATTTCTTCAAAATTATCAATTAACTTAGAAAGCTTGGAAATTTGAAAAGAAACTGCTTCTACTTTTAATTTCTTTCATTTTTAAAATAACAAGCAATTCATATATTTAGTAAATATAGTCTTACTAATTAGCATGAAAGGGGTTCGACCCATTAGAGGCACAATTTTCTTCACTTATTCACCCATCAGCAAGACATTCCTGCATTGTTAGAGTTTACTAGAACCATTTAAAAATTTAAAAACTAAGGACCACACAAACATTATACAGAATCTCCGAGCATAAAATATGAAGAAGTTAAAGGCATAAAAGATGAAGCAGAGAAATTCAGTGATGCCTAAATGAAGCAGCAAAACTAAGCAACAACGTGTAAGCTCAATCAAACTGTCTTTCAAGAAATTCATATTACAGTTGCAATGAGAAACAGCTGATGATTAAGTGATAATGCAAGTACATACTACAGCAGTGGAAGTTCAAGCTGAACATCCTTTGAACACATACATACCTTTCTCTCAAGAGCAGACACTTTTTGATGGTACTCTTCTCGCAGAGATTCAACTTCTGCATCATTGGACTTCCTCTGTATAAAATTAGTGTGAGTAAGCAGAGAAAGATAAAAGTAGAAGGGAGTTTTGAGGGCTGAAAGATGAACCTAAAGTCAACATAAGAGGAAAGCTGCAGAATAGGGAACTAGAAAGTTTTTAAAACTGCATTGGAACTCATCAGTTTAAATAAGCACCCAAGGGGTGTACCCTAGTGGTCAATGAAGTGGGAGATAGCAGGTACCCCGTGGAATTAGTTGAGGTGAGCGCAAGCTAGCCCAGACACCGGTTATAAAAAATATATATATATATTAATTAAATTTTGGATCAATTATACCCATTTATTCATTACAAAACACATGGATATTGGTGTGCTGTATGCTAATTCCCAGCAGCAATTACAGACCCAATCGCACAAATGATATTAGTACTAAAGGAAAGATAAAATGAACGATAGAAGAATTGCTTGCAAGGATGATTGTCGCCCTAATTATTCTGTACCTAAATTGATATACGAAACAAGCAGTGAGAGAATGACAGAACATATTAAGTACAAGTCATCTGACAAACAGAAGAGAAGATACGATTTGTCTAAGAGAAAATGCAGTGTGTATTGATGTCAAAGTCACCAATGATGTAACACTATGCCACAGCTATAATTCTTTCTGCCCTCCACACATCTAGTCCAGAGAAGTCCGATCATATTGACGATATTTATAAAAAGTGCTTAACAAGTTAGCTGGTAATTAAGATGACTTGACCAGTTAAGCAGAGAGCTTACACAATACTGGCCCACATGTGAGATTTACCTATCCAGAAGAAAAAATGCAAGCAAGGGGACAAAGTGAAAGAAATATCCTTAAATAACAAGCAGAAAATTAAAACTAGAAAAAATATAGAATAAATTTTTACAAAAATGAAAAGGATGATCCATCCTGAAACTATAGTATGTCTTTGACTCGTGCCATTTGAAAAAATAGTAGACAGCAACAAAATGAGTTATAGCCTCGAAAGGAACTTTAAAATGATGGGAACTTACTCTCAGATCCTCAATAGCAGACTTCAATTGCTCGTTCTCATTCATCAACTTCGCAATTTCATCAGCTTTCGCCTAAGGAAAAACAGTAATATGTCATCTCATTGAATGTTCATATTTATAAACAAGGACTGAAATTCAGGTCCAGCACACCAAGTGAATTCTTTTTTCAAGTATGCTGCATAACAGTAAGTTTGGATAATGAGAAGTTAAGCACATAAAGGGAAAAATTAGTCCCAATCTCCCAAAACCTAATATTTATTTATTGTCTTTGGAATAATCTTCCTGCATAATAAGAAAGGGCTAAATGCAACACATTTTTAGCTTCCCTCTAAGTCTTGTCTTTAGGCGTGTACCAACATCCCGTGCCAGTGGATGTTGCAACTTTTCAAAGGATCCACAGACTCAAACAACGGGAAATATCCATGCTTTCAGACATTTGGGACCTCAAGATGGGAAACTATGTTATATAAGACAAGTGCAAGAAAATGTCAAATGGAATGAGTCAATGACGCACACTGAAGATTCAAATCAAGACTTTTTTAACTGAAGCTGGCCTTAGTTAAAATTCAACTCACTGAAGCAACTTTTATCGATGACCTCACAAGTTGGGAGGATGATTGAAAACGAATGGGATTGAGCTAATCTTTAGATAACACAATGGGAATTATTGGACACTCCTACTTAAGGTGCAGACACCAAAATAGTTCATATTCTCAAATAATATCGATAGATTCAGAACCTTGACATTTCCCTGTTTTATTCAGCATGTTATCCTGCGTTATTGCTGATGCTGAGGAACACCAGGTGCACAAATTTCTGTTAAAAGAGCATAAGGACATACCTGTGCTTGTCTAGCAGCTCCTTGTAATGCAGTTTCCATCATTTTCATTTCCTTCTTCAGCTTCTCCAGTTCAACCACTGTGTCTGTAACATCTGAAGAGTTGCTTCCGGAGCTCAACCGTTGTTCTTTCATGTCAGTCTCATAATCATTTCCTCGCTGGGTAGCCCCAACAGGTCTACTAACTGACTCATTTTCATGCATAACTGATTCAGATACCCTCTTCCGACCTTCATCTGTGTGCTGGTCACCAAGAAAGCTCCTGTTAGAATGCTCTTCAACACTGCCATCTTCACTGGCAGTTACAGAATCGGAAACAGAAGGTCTTCCACTTTCTACTCGGTCACTTGACGCATCCTGTGATTGAACTGGAGGAGACTCCTCGGTCACTTCTTTCTTCTCTTCCCTGTCTGCTCGGTCACTTGATGCATCCTGTGATTGAACTAGAGGAGATTCATCAGTGACTTCTTTCTTCTGTTCCCTGTCATCGTCGGTATTTTCCTGTGAGTCAACAAGCAGGGGGATACCAACTTCAGTTTGAGATAAAGCATTTGATGTTTGGGAGGCAATCAACTCCAGATTTTCGGATGATTCTTCCTCCGGAATATTCTTTTGGGGGATTTCTGGAGATTTTTCCCGAGCATGATCTAAATTGACTTCTGACGCTTCAGCCACTGAATCAATTTCAGCTTTTCTTTCATCTGGTCTGGTAGCACTTCTTTGCTCTTCCCTCTCAACCTTTGTTTCCATAGCAGAGTCTAGTTTGACATCAGCAGCTCTTGCTTCCCCGTTTTCTTCTTCAGCAGATATCTTTTGGTTTGGTTTCTCATCAACATTCTGTGCTTCTTCATTCGCTTCTTCAACAGATTTAGTTTGCTCAATTACGTCCCTTGTTTCTTCTTTTGGTTCTTTAGGAACTACATCATGTTGAACTGTAGATTCAGCTGAATCTTCAACTACCTCCTCTGTGGGCAAGGCGGGCTTTGATGACTCAGCTTTCTCTATAGATTCTACAGCAGTCTCCCCACCTTTTTGTCCCATAAAAGCCATGACAGGATCAAACAAGGCCTTCCTATCCGTACTTGAAGGCCATAATCCTGAACCTGCATGCAATCACAAGAAAAAAAAGGAAGCATTGAAATAAATCAGTCAGCCCTAAAATTTGACTATTCCTAAAAAATGCAGCAATATAATATACTTAAGTGGGCTTAACTGAATGCATGGAATATGGTATAGAGGCTATCAATTTGCAACTTTTGCCAGAATCTATGATTTGTTTGGGATTACACTTACATTAGGACCGGATGTTCACCAAGACTCTTTTTAGTCTGGTTCAGGATTTTAAATTAGTATAGTGATAAGTGTGAGATTTAAAGAAACTCTAGTTCAAAAGAATCCTAATTTTCCTGAATAGTGGAATTGACATACATCTATATAGCTGAACCCAACTATGTCTAGGATTAGCTAATTGAAGTTTGGACCAACATAAGCGTAATAGATAAAACGATGAAAAGTATAATATAATCATATAACGATCGAAAAGAGGTACCTTCAGTGCTAGTAGATTCATCAGATTTCTCCTCGAGACCAAGTGCGGTATCGAAATTCTTTTCAATGTTTTTGACACTCTCACTGAGCTTATTGACGGCACCGGCAAGATCCAAGTTCCCCAAATCAAGTTTCCCACTAAACCACGCCATTCCTTTTCACACTCGATCCGAAGCTCAAATCATATGGCAACCTCCTTCATCCTATAAAATTAAATCCCACATTGTCAAAATCCTATGAATCCAATTAAAACGTCAACAAACAAAACTACCGAGACAAAAAATTATTTCTAAGAAGGTGTTATTCAGATCCCATCATTATATAATTGCCGATTCAGATAGTTCCAACGAAATCAAGGGACGTAACGTGAAAAATCAAATATTGAGAATTTTTTTTAAGATTGAACCTTGGGAAAATGATTTGATTGAAGAAGCTGGATTTGAAGAAACCTCCTTTGGGAAGTGGAGATAGAAGAAAGATTTGGGAAGGGGCGTAAAAGAAATCGATCTGCTGCTGGAACGGTGAACAAGCGTCGACCATCACCCTCTTTTTTCTTTTTTGTTTTCTACTTTTAAACGTTAACGGCGTACAAATTGTAACTTTCAGTATTTTTATTTTTGTCACTCGAATAGGCTTACTGGAGTATATGATATCTTGACGTTAATTATTTTGGAAATTTTTGGATTCGTACAAATTCTTTTTAATTTCTTTTATAATGATTTTATAAATTATGTCTTAATCAGTTGTATTTGGCCTTGTTTCGTTCATACAAAGTTTTCTAAAAGTAAAGACTTTTAGATCTTGCATTGATCATGACACTGGTATACACTAACCAAACTTAAAATAAAAAAAGTACTATGGCAAATGCAAGATCTAATTTTTGGAGCCTTCTCTTGTGATATTAATTAATAGATTGGTCACGAAAATTTAGACAATGTCTAGGAAGAAAATATAACGGGAATGAATAGGAAACAACTTCTCTACAGAAAACTAAAAGTCTTGACTATGTTGTTTCTGAGCAGATGGTGTAGCGAAAATAACCTATTTATCTTCATAAAATATAAAATACGACAACTCTCCACATATCTCACTCGTATGATTACACTAGGTTTGTTGTTGTTGCTGAATGGGGAAAAGTCTTCCTCTAGAGATTTAACTGCTTTATGTTCCTATTTGCTTACAAATTTGTAACCTTATAAATTTTTAAATTTGGGTTATTCACCCCTTTGGATTGTGGCGTTCGAATTAGTATCTTCTAGCCTAATTCATCATATATCTACTACTAATTACTACTTATTAGAAAAGGGAACACAGGCACCTCTTTGTCAACGTGTGTGTTCCCTTGAATTTTTTAATTTGTCTGGGTATTTTTATAGTTTCATTCATTTCCAGCTCAACCTTATAGCTGACTCTTACTGTCGTTGCCCTACACGTGGACTCCCATTTTTAATATCTGTATAACTTAACTGGGTGTTTTATATTATTAGTAGAACATTATATGAAGAGCTTCCAATCAATGTGAATTGACAAAAAAAACCATGATATTTCAATTTATTCTATCAGAATTCTCAGTCTTTTGGTAAATATAATCAAGTTGGGGGCTTTTAAACACTTGAAAAAAGGAATGATGTAAGGTTACACGTTTAAGAACCCGCGTCCACTACAAATTTAACTCTTTGATAAATCATTACTAAGTATTACTTATAGGGCTTGCCTATGAGCGGAACATGTAGAAGCTAGGGGACCCACATAAGGCCAAATCCACCAATCACCCCCTCAAACCACCTACATCTATCATTTATCCTCCTATAGCATTTCGAGTTTCGACCCCAAAAAAAAATAAAATTACACAGTTATCACAAGTAAAGCAAGAACAAGATTATAGTTAAAAAATTTAAAAATGATCCGAAAAAACATAGTTAAAGAAATGACTTTGATTTCCAAATAGTAATAATAACAAAGAATTGGCGGGGGATTAGCGAGTAATTATAAGTTATAAGTTTTTAAGTTATAAATATGTGTTAACCATTTAATAAGCTTCACCGAGAGCCATAAACTCAACCACAATGGGAAAGTTGGAAAGTATTTGAATCGAGTTTATATAGCTTCCAAATTTCTAAGTTATAAATATTGTTAACCATTTCATAAGTTTCGCCACAAACTATTGTGTCGCTATTTAGCATACCATGTAGATGAGATATTTTGGAAAAAACTGTGCGGGCTTATCCCAAAGCAGATAATATTCACACATGTCACTTTGGGCCGTTTTAGTTCAACAACTAGTATTAGAGCGAATGATTTGACTTGACGAGTATGGAGATAGTGCAGTGTGTTGTGGGGATCCGGCTTAGTGCATATGCCCGTCTATGATCCGGTTTATGAACTTTACCGTAACTTTGAAGATGCATACATACCATTTGAGCTTCGGGTGTCTGTAACTACTGGTATTATGTGGATGACACACAACTAATCTCCAAATTAGCCCATGAACGATTATGGGTCATATGAAACTTAGTTCAAGAGGGAGATTGTTGAGTGTGTCTGGACAAAGTCCGATATATAAAGTAGAAAGAAAAAAAATTCTACTAATAAGGTGTTGAATACTCTTAATGATGTGAGACTTTTGGGGAAAATCGTGCAACCTTAGACGAAATTGGACAATATCATATCATGTTAAGAGTATTTTTGTGTTGTTTTAGTCTAATATGTTGGTTTTCCTTATATTGGTGCAGAGCTAATTGGCGATGCAAATATGAAATGTTTTAGTTATTATTGTCATTATATAAAAATGATACTACTTTTTATATCTCACTTTAGTAATAACTAATGACAAATAATTTAAAAAATTAGTAAAATATCCTTATAAGTGAAAGTTCATAGAATAGTACGATTAGAATTGTAAGATATCACAATGTATAATAAAATAATGTAGTTTTATTTACATTGGGGCCGGGCAAAAGCCCGGGCTACCCTAACTAGTATATAATAGAGGATAAGCACGCATGTGATGGCCAACATGTGTGCTTCATCATGAGGGTATTTTTGTCATTTTTTCTACTGATGATAGGTTCACCCTAATTTGCCACGTAGAAAGCACCGCTTCTTACAACACAATTCTATCTCTGTTGTATTTCTTTGATTTGCTTTAGTTTAGTACCAAGTTCTGTCTTGTTCTTCTTTATCCTCCTTTTGTCTCTAAGTGTTTGATAAAATTCCTCTCCAGCTTTACTGTGTTTTCCTTGCAGTTCTTAGCTGTTGAAAGCTGCTGAATTTTGATTGTTTAATCAAGGTTTTTTCCCTCATCAATAATCTCTCCTTTGATCTGCAATTTTATACAAAGGTGACAAATTTTTTAAAGGAGTAGAGTTTTTGAATATAGCTTTCTGGGATTATCCTCATCGCATGTCCATTGTGTAATTAGGCGTGTTGTAACTTGTAAGTAACTTTCATTGTGTATATCTTGGATATTGAGTAAGTTTCTTTTGGTATTAGCTTCTCTTTTTGGTATAGAAAATACAGTAAAAGTAGTATGGCTATACTTTGGTTTAGATTCTCCTGTAGAATACTAAAATTATTGCGATAGTAAGCATTATTTTTGTGCAACGAACTTATGTTGCAATGCAGGCAGCAATTGTGTCCTTTTCTTTTCCCATAATTACTTCCTATTTTTCATTGGAGAAATATAAAAAATGTGTGCAAGCGGTAAGTATTTACCCGCAGGAACCTAGCAAGAGACAAAATCAGTTCTTGAACTGTTTTTGTTCACTTATAGTTTAAAATTGTTGAAATCATTAAAAGTATTATTTGTCAATTACAAAGACGAGCTTCCGTTGTTATTATCTGACTAAACAACAACACGTGTACTTTTTTATTTGGAAGGAGCAGTGTTGTCCAAGCCTCATTTAAGTCGCGCTTAAGCCTTGAAGCTCAGGGTATGTGCTTCGCCTCACTTAAGTTGCGCTTCCTTATAGGCAGGGCACTAAGGTGTGCGCCTCATTGCCTATTCTTGAATAAAGCGGCGCAAAACAAATAAATGGAATTGAAAAAATGAAATCTCAATTGTTAAGAAAATCATTATGAATGAAATTGTCATTTTTTTTCTTGCATTAGATATATATTTTTATTTTTTTCTTCGTTGCATTTTTTTCAACTAAAGCCCACACTTCAATTGCGCTTTGCGCTTAAAGCCCCCTTTGATTACACTAGGAAGGATTTATAATATATTGCATCTTTAATTTCTTTTTATTAGTATTAACTATGTCTAAAACTTATCTGCATATAAAGGCATATCTATAAGTTCTTCCTATAAAAAAAATAGTAATATTATGTGGGTACTTCTTGGTGCATCACAAAAATATAGATAGTATCGTCGTGTCGACAAAAAAAAAGATTAAGGCATTAAGAGCTAAATGTATCTTTTTACTTATTTTTTTCTATGTATTTGCTGAATTTTGATTCAACTTAATAGATGAAAAACCGAACTTCCGTGTTTGATACGAGTATACAATGTTATATGAAAATTTTTGAATTTCCATTTATGTCATAGCATGTTTGCATATGGATCAGATTGGACACTATATACTTATGATAAAGAAAACTTTGTAGATTGTTTGGTCCCTAATCTCTCTTTGCACATATTATGCAGGAAAAAGCTCTTTCATGGCAACATAGTACAAAAAATACTTTTTGCTTATTTTATTACTTTGCTTTTAATATGGAACTATATTAGTCTTGCCATCAAATTCTTGATTTTATAACTATAGTATTTGACCATTGGAGTTCGCGTGAAGTTTAATATATCAATTACCAGAATGTTATATAACATTGAAAAATGATAGTACATTAACAAAACTTCACGGAATGAAGAAAGTATCACGAAAAATGAAAATGATACTATTGGAAGCAGTTGCCGAAAAATATTAACGCTAACCAATTATTGGGCCCATGCTAATGGTCATGTATATATATAGTGGGAATAAGCAGGCAGTTAATGGTCAACATGCCTACTTGATTCTCAGGGCAATTCTGTAATTTTATAAAATATTAGCAACGTTATTGGCTAAGAAAGGGTATTACTGTAGCTGCCAAGTAGAATTTTATGTGCATTAACCAAATTATCAATTTCTCCCACGGTAGCTTCTTTGCCTAACTTTGTACCCCCTCGTGTTCCCACGTGTTCCCACCTTCACCCAATAACCC
The DNA here is from genome assembly GCF_000390325.3 of Nicotiana tomentosiformis. NCBI lineage: Eukaryota > Viridiplantae > Streptophyta > Magnoliopsida > Solanales > Solanaceae > Nicotiana > Nicotiana tomentosiformis. The sequence continues at coordinate 130,505,073 of NC_090817.1, forward strand.
AATCGTTTGTGTGTATAATTTTAGCAGTTCCTAACATGCAATTGTTTGAATCTATGCGTGGCAAACTTTTTAAAAATTAATTGAAGTTTTAACTCTACCTAAACATTTTCGGTGTGTGCATTCTTTAGCAAATTGTGACATGTAATTTGTTTGAATTTTTGTGTGCAGAACTAAGCTGTAAAAATTAGTTGAATTTTTCTAACAAGTTTTTGCAGAATAACTATAACGGGGGTAACCAATTTTAGTACAGTTTATACGAAAAGTATTTTGGACTTAACTATATTAAATTATATTTTACTTATTGTTATTAATAATTTAATATTGAAGGATCTTATATGGTTTAAATTTATGACTTTATAATTTGACATTTAATTATTTATGACATTTATGATCGGTACTAATTAAAAAGGCATTTTTTACCATTTTTGGTACTCTTGACAAAGGAAAAAAAATACTATGCAATACAAATACTATATTTCAGATTAGTACAATATATTTATTTCAAAAGCATAATTATTCTCTTTCAATTGTTTGTGAGTAAAAATAGGATGAACTAGGATACAATAATAATATGAGAGATTGAATTGATAAACGAGCATAGTTATAAAGAATTACTAAGCCTTTTGGTGAGAACTTTTAGACATGTGGACAAACATAGATAACCATATGTGGTTAGGCTTTAAATAGGATAAACAACTTGTTAGGGTAATCATGGATTTTATATCAAACACACAAATTTAAGACTGAGTAATTTATGAAAGGCTCAATGATTATGTATCGCATTCTTTTCCAGTTTATAGTTAGGTATTTGAAGGGGGATTTGCATACGTACCTTATATTTGTGCCACCTTTTAACTTGTACCATATTTTTTTAAAATTATTAATTTGATAGCCATCTCACAAAAAAATATAATAATATGACAATTACACCCCTAACGAAAGATATAAAACGGTCTCCTCCTCTCATCTCAGCAACTTTATAAAAAAATTAGAAACTTGTCCAGATTCATCTTCAGAATCACACTTGCATGAAGTTGTTTCACCTTGAAGCTAAAACTTCATGCTAATGTAGCATGAAGTCATTTCATGTTGTAGCTAAAACTTCATGCTAATATAGCATGGAGTTATTTCACATTGAAGCTAAAACTTCATGCTAATGCATGCTGAAGTTATTTATCCTGTAGTCTACAGTTTTGCCATTAATTTTATCTGAAACTTCAGTCTATACATGCTGAAGTTATTTAGTTCATTTGCTAAAACTTCAGATTAAACATGCTGAAGTTATTTAGTTTATTTGCTAAAAACTTCAGACTAAACATGCTTAAGTTATTTAGTTCATTTGCTAAAATTTCAGACTAAACATGCTTAAGTTATTTAGTTCATTTGCTAAAACTTCAGACTAAACATGCTTAAGTTATTTAGTTAGTTTGCTAAAACTTCAGACTAAACATGCTTAAGTTTTTTAGTTCATTTGCTAAAATTTCAGACAAAACATGCTTAAGTTTTTGTCTTGTAGTATGTAATTTTCTAATGAGTTTTTGCTAATGCATCCTAAAGTTATTTAGTTCATTTGATAAAATTTTAGACAAAACATGCTGAAGTTATTTAGTTCATTTGCTAAAATTTCAGACTAAACATGCTGAAATTTTTAGTTCATTTGCTAAAATTTCAGACTAAACATGCTTAAGTTTTTGTCTTGTAGTATGTAATTTTCTAAAGAGTTTTTGCTAATGCATGTTGAAATTATTTAGTTCATTTGCTAAAACTTTATACCAAAATATGTTGAAGTTTTGTAACGCAGTCTACAGTTTTGTCCTGAGTTTTATCCGAAACTTCAGTCTAAACAAGCTGAAATTTTTTAGTTTATTTGCTAAAATTTCAACCTAAACATGCTTAAGTTTTCCCCCTGTAATCTGTCAATAGTCTTTTATTAAAGAAAGGGCAAAATCGTCATTTTAAAATACTTTTAACAAAAAAAATGTGTACTAATACAAACGGAAAAACAAAACGGGTATAAGTTAAAAATGGGCGACCAAATAGGGCGCCCCATGCAATTTTTACGGTATTGGATAAGCCATCACTATAAAAGAATGATCGTACCACTTATGTAGGAGGATAATTATACCACTTACTTAGGATAACTATATAGATTATATAATTATATTATATAGTTATAAAATTATATTTCTATACTCCCTCAATTTCAAAAAGATTGTCTTGGTTTGACTTGGCACAACTTTTAATAAAAAGGGAAAACTTTTGAAAAATATGGTCTTATATAAGTCATAACATTTGTGTCGCTGTAAAACTTTTGAAACTTGTAGTATGAAACCTGTTATAGCATTTGTATGTCTATAAATGCTTCCCATTAAGGAAATATTGAAAGGTGACAATTTTGTTGAAATTGACTAATAGGTGTCAATCTTTTTGAAACATAGGGAATACATTATATGTTTATATAAAAATATAGTTTTTTCATAGTTTTGGGGTTAATTAAAACTAATATTTCTTTCCTTCATAATAAAGTAAAATTTATGTAACTTCAGCATATTTACGTAGTGTATATATATCTTCAGCATATATATATATATATATATATATATATATATATATATATATATATATATATATGGTGTCTTACCAATAACATAGTAGTTTTCATGGACTTCCCTATGATCGAAAATACGTTTTACTTTTAACTAAATTAATTTGGCAAAAGTAATTGTGGCTTTGAAAAATCAAGAAGTCATTAATTAGTATATTTCCAAATCCATCCTTGATCCAATTTTTGGATCTACAAAATATGAGAATATTCAAAGAGTAATTTAGAGGATATAAAGGATAATGCTATTAAATGATTTTCTTAATAGGTGTGTCAAAAATTTAGAAGCACTTATTTTGAATGAGAGATAGCATCATCTAAGAAACTATATCCATAACTATTTTAAAAACTTGACATTGTAAGTAAAATTTTATATTATAAATGTAAATAAATTAAAAAAAATTTACGCATACTGATTCGTACAACTTAAACATAGTGTTATTGAGCCCATACACAACATGGTCTATCCCTTACTAGTATCATGCATATGCAAAGCAACTCTATGTTGAATTTGTCAAGTTATCTGTACAAACCCCATAAATCTCATCTGACGGCATTCAACTTATAAGAACTAAAATTATGTAACTTACGTGGTGATACTGATTTGTAATTAAGCACTCAATGATAAACCTACTGGAATTTGACATGGATATGGACAGTGGAGGATCCAAAATTTAAACACCATGAGTTCTAAAATGCAAAAGTAAATTTAAAATGTATGTCCACTCTATAGAAACTTATTTTCTCATTGAGTTCTACCTCGACATACTGAATTCTGTGAACCCATTGATGGATCAAACTGAATATGGCAGCGCGGTAAAGAACCAAAAGATGCTGAGAGACGGACGGTGAAAGCACTATTGTTTCAGTTGCCAAAAGGTATATTAACAAATTATAGATGTAAGATGTCGCAGTCAATTAAAAAATAGGTTGCTTATTGAGCTGCAATTACATAATTTGATCAGTGAGACTGATTCCGACTTGCCTGCTGCTTTTTTCAAGTGCAAGTTGCTCATTTGAGCATATCATTTCACCCGTAAAATGATTCAGCATTTTTGTAATGCTTGGATACATAAAGTACAACATGAATTATATCATCTAACTATCTTCAGATCACTGGCCCAAGATATCTGATATTGATTTATTGATAGCTTGAAACAATTCTTTCCTGTCATTTGGGAAAATAAAGAAAACGTGAGGTGGAGCGCATAGTATCAACTATGAACGAAGTAAAGCAGACAACTAAATGTGTATGGTCGGACACCAGTGTAAAAACTATAAATTGACTGAGGCAACCATGCAATAGCATCCGAATGAAGAATTTGGAGACGGTTGAAACCAAAAATGGCTACCAGACATAAGAAAAGCACAAGGTTTAGTGGTATCTTTCACTAGTTACATGTACAAAACAGACTTAAACAGCTAAGGGAAGGAGGGAGTAAGATCGGAGACACTTGGTAAGAAAAAAGGGTATATTTGGTAAAGTTCTTTACCTGTCGGGCTTGAATAAGAGGTATCTGTATACGAACCACTGCAAAAGAGAAAAAACAGGAAATGCATTAGGTTAATGATTAATAAGGAAATCAGAATCCGAACATACTAAACTCACTGTTTGACAACTGAAACGATAAAAGAGAACTAAATTTATCTATTGTTCCTCAATAATACAGGAGAAAATAAGTGTGCTTCAGTACTTACAGAAGAAAACAATATCCCAACGAATTCAAACACACTTGGAATGAAGGGCAGGTGGTCGATTGCCTATACAAAACTTAAAAACATCAGTACATTCACAATTCTCAATAATAAAAATCTATGGATCTCTCAGTAGTATATGGTAAAGCAACAGTGATAGGCCTAACACTGATGTAAAAATACTAGTTTGAGGTCAGACGTTGCACTAGTGGTGTTTCCAGCAGAGGGCGTTGGAGCTCAATATATTCTTGGATAGGTATCACCGATTGCAAATGTCATAGAGATTTTGTCAATCACCAAAGAGGTGATATTGTAGACTTCTCAATGTGGTATGGGCATAATATAACTCCACCATCTATATATAAACCAACAACAATTACCGCAATAAGATTTGAAGAAGCCCAGAAACCAACAATAGCAGCAATTCCCAACCCAATTACAGCAACACGGTCTTCAGGCTTGTCCCACTGTTTCAACAATCAAACAAGACACAATTCAACCATCGAAGCATAACAAATAAGGTTATAGGATCAATGTTGCTTTACAATTCCAGAAATTTGTTCTTTTTTTTCCTTCTTGAGGGAGGGGGGTGAGGGGGAGTGTAGCAGGGAATCATCGCCTTTGTGCTATCAACCAGAATTGCTAGGACGGAAAAGTGCAAAGGATGAACAAAACAATTGAAGATTTATTGACAGCTTCATTTTGGAATCTTTTCCCAGGAGAAATGAGCATTTGATTGATTCTGATTCTCGTAATGAATGTCACTACAATGAACTATAGGAATCAAGATATGATATAAGAAAAGGAGAGAAGGGGCACTCACAATATTCTTTACTGATTGAACAACACTTGAGGATTCAGAACTATCACTCGTAGCCTTTGCTGTGATGGCCAGATGACTTTGTCTTGCTACAATAAAAGAGTAAAAGTCAGAAGGAGTCTGTAAAATATGAGTACTATTTAATATGAAAACTAACCGAGGAGGAGTCAAGACATAAATTAAATAGGAGAAATTTCATTACTTCCATGGTGATTTATAGAATCCAAAATCTGGACCTAAATATGACTTGGCATCTTCAATAAGCTTTCAAGGTAAATCTTACCTGGTTTAGCGGTATCAATAGTTCGATAACTCTAAATTGAGAACTTCATCTTGCAAATCAAATGATACTTCACGAACGTTCTATTTACAGGCTCATTCACCTCCGTAGTAGCCAAAGGTCAATCACGACGACTTCAGGATAGCCTCATCTAACCGGCTCATTTACTTCTATCTATAGTAAATATGGAATAGCAGTATTTCTTTTGCATGTAAGTGATATTAGTTAATTGACTAATCGCTAGCTCTGCTCGTTAAGTCTTCTCTATGGATCAAATACACCTATATAAACGATAAACATTCATACTAGTCTTTAAATTCTAGTGAAATGTAGCATCATCCCATGTTTCCCACTCCATTTTAAGTATACTAAATAAATGTAAGATGTCCACATGACCAGCAGAATTCACTTTCTCCAACTACAACTATATGAGAAGTGTCAAGTGACAAATAGGTCATCGGTTTACCCTAGTAAAAAGGGGTCATTTTCCCCTTCACCAAAAGTTACAATCCCGGTTTTATTACTGAAATTTCACCTACTAAATTACAAACACAACCTCAAGATTATACTACTTCAATAAGACACAAAAATGAACTCTTGTTATTAAGTTCACTACATCTTATTGTCCAAAATCCAAATCATGTACTGTCAACAACAAAATGAGAAAAAGAAATTCTAATTGCGGATATATATTGAAGAAACTTACTCCTGGGGATAGAAAGAATAGATGTCTGAACAGTTCCAAAAAATGACTGTCTTCCACTGATGGCTTGCGGAGGAGGATGCAACTTAGCTACGACTGAAGCCATCTGAGAATTTTAACTTTGTTTTGCCAAATGGGTCTTTGGTTTTAAGAAACAACAGTTCGAAGTGAGATTGAAAGAAAGCTGATAATTTTCGGAGTAGGAACTACAGAACCAGATTGGGCAGTGAAGAACACGCAGCTAGATAAGCCACAATAATGATAAGAGACAATAGTTAGAGCCAAAGCTGAATGTGGGAATCCGAAGGCCAGCTCTTGTCGTCCCATAATTGTGCCATTTTGTCAACAAAATGATAAAAATGGTTCCCTATGTTTAGTGGTATGTTTAAAACAGTCCTTTAAGTATACTTTGAATAGTTTTGATCCTCTAAATTTGTTAAAGTGAACAATTTTTTAACTCCGTAAAATAGCAGTTACTTAGTTTAATCGAAAAATTATGGAAAACAAAAAGAATTTTACATTTGGATGTGCAGTTTCTTTTTTCTTTTTTTTGTGTGTGTGCATATTTCTAGTATCAAGTTGAGTTTTTGAAATGCAACTTTTACTTACTTATTTGGTTTATTTTTGATATTTGGCGCAACTTTTGGTATGGCAATTTCTGAAATTTGACGAGACTTGTTTCTGTTAAATTTCTACAGTTTTTATACATCTAAAATATATAGGGTTTTGTATTTTATGTCAAACATTATATAAAATAATATGAATTTTTATACCATAATTATCTTTGCTTATACATGTAATCAAACGTGTTCTTAATTATTAAAGAGGTAGGAGGAGGGAAAGGGACAAATTATTATTTTTATCTCCCGGGTGAAGTTAATGTATGTATATACATAATGTATATATACATCATCTACTGAAAAATTATTATTTTTATTACAATATCAGTTTTAATACTTAAAATAAAAAGGGTACCTCAATATACAAAACATTTGTTTTCACGCGATGTTCAAAGAAGTGCCACATTTCGAAGGGTATGGTATAAATAACATAGCATAATATATACATTAGTGATTGCTTATATTTATAATAAGTTTATAATTATTTTTAATCAATCTAATTATTTGTGCAAATATTTTTCGTACTTCAACTTATAAAACTTAAAATCTTTAAAATTTATACTCAATTCCTGTTCTTCAGTACTGTAATTAGTGGTGTTCATAAAAACCCGAAAAATCGAACCAAACCGACTAAAAAATCAATACTTTTTAGGTTTGGTTTGGTTTTAGTTTTGAATTTTAAAAACCGAACAAATTTGGTTTGGTTTTGGTTTTAATAAAAAAATAACCGAAAAAACCGAACCAAACCGACTATAAAAGTAGCTATTTAAATTTTTTATCACACACACACATATATATATATATTCTAAAATTTTATGGTACATATTAGTCATTTGTATTTTTAGTCTAGTTCTTTGCTATTATATTAATCTAATTCTTTGCCTTTACATTCTACTTTGATTGGTAGTTTTCTTTTGCTAAGTACAATAAATCGAATTTATTTCATGTTAAAAATAATTGATATTTAATTGAATACTATTATTCATCACTATTTGATTCAATTATCATCAATATATCTTGGTAAATGATAGATTTCTCAAAGAATAATTGATTTGATAGTGTTACGTTGAAAATGTAGTCACCGGAATATGCGTTTGATAGTGTGTCTTATATTTAAGAAAAAACCCGATAAATAACCGAAAAACAGAAAAATCGACAAAAATCGAATCGATAAAAAACCGACTTAATTGATTTGATTTAGTTCTAATATTTGAAAAATCGACTTACTTAATTTAGTTTCTTCTCAGGAAAAACCGACCCAAACCAAGAACACTCCTAACTGTAATCTATTTATGGCTACTCTTGACTTTCAAGTTGATGGAGTTGATGCAGAAAGTGCCGCACAAGTGATCATATCCTCCAGAAAAAAACATTTTCTTATGTTAAAGATATCTTTGATATGACATAAACTCTTAAATTACTCCCTTTGTGCAAATTTATTTTGTACAATTCGAATTTTAAAACTTATTTTTTAATCTTGACTGTTAATTTGAACATATCTTTAAATTTTTAAATAAAATTTTTATATTTGAAAACTACATAAAAGTACTATAAGTTACAATATGTTAACCGTTCAAAATATTTAAAATATATATGAAAAATCGCGATAAAAAGAACTCATTTGACTCTCGTAATCCGAAATAAATCACATATACTAAGACTGATTTTCAACATTTCCACGGCTTATTTGTTGCTATTTTTTGTGAAAATATGACTGATGAGAATAGATAGCCATAAAATAATTAAGATCTTAACCGTAAAAAAATAAGATTATGTGCATATAAGAGTAGGTCAATCAAAAGTAAATGTCAAACAACCATGTTATTATGACTTAGGAGTATTTAGGATTACTGAATTCAAAACTTTCACGATTTTAGAAATCTCAATCCTGCCACTTTAACATACACAAAAAATCAAAGCTATTCATGTTCTAGTCAATTACTAGTGATTATTAGCGCGGTTATTCAAAAATATCTATTCTACTATCGCACTTACTCCACACTTCAAGGTAAGTGTTCAAGATCAAGAAAACGCAGCTAACGATTAAGCCGTGAGAAGTACTATATTAATGAGTTCAGTGCTAAAAATCTATTAATGAGTTCAGTGTTAAAAATCTTAAAAGCTGAACTCATAGAGTTTAAAGTTTGAATCCGCGGTAGAACCTACCGGAGAAGACAAAAAAAAAAAATGAAAGAGAACAAAATAAAACAACGCCTCAAAATTTTGTTTCCAGATTCCCACACCTTAGAATTTCACAATAATCGCTTTGAAAAGTTACGATACGCATCTTGAACATAATTCAGTGTTCTCTAATTAGTCGTTTCAGACTACTCCATGTTTTTCATCTTATGATGGTATGTGACTGACGTAGAAGTTAAAATATTAATTTGACTCAAAACTCTCTGATTCTAATCCCTCTCCGTTCCTTCATTTGTTTGTTTTATATCCTTTAATTCACCTAACCCCACCCAAATGATATTTCCCTCTCTCTCTCTCTCTCTCTCACGCGCGCGCGCGCACACAGAGTCATACAGTCAAAATGCACATCGAAAATCAAAATTCAATGTCATATCTTCACCATAAAACAACACAATAGCTAATCAAAACACTGCCATGAAATTTGTGGACATGTCGAACAACACTCCTTCTAATTCTCACGCCAAAGATTTTGCATCTCCTGCTCTCACTCTCAGTCTTGTAAGTCGTGTTATATATTTTCTCCAATCACCCCTTCATTTCATTTTCTGTATATCAAACTTACTGTTTCTCGTCAAAATGCTAGCTGAAAGTAGATACCTGTCTTTGTTTTGCATATATATAGTAGTATTAAAAGATTATTTGTTTTTTTAATTCTTGAATATTCTTGAAGGCTGGTATTTTCCGAGATGGTGCAGCTGGAAACGAGGAGACGGAGGAGGTTGACGACGGAAGTGCCGGCGGTGGCCGGAGAGAAGAGACGACGATGGTTGAGATTAGCAGTGAGAATTCTGTACCCCTGATGAGTACTTTATCACGCTCTCGTGATGATTTTGATGCCGAAAACGAAGACTACGACGACCCCACCAACAGTAAGAAGAAGAAGTACCACAGACACACTGCACATCAAATCAGAGAATTGGAGGCGTAGGTTCATACAAATTTCACTTATTAATTAATTTCGCTTTTGGAAAAAAATATTTCAAAAATTTTCTAAGTCCCAAAAACTGATTTAGTGCAATTTTTGAATGAAAATTTTTCTTCACTTAAAATACATGTCCAAACACTAGCTTTTTATTAGCTTGTACATATAAATCCCAAAGAGTAGTTCCTTTTTGTTTTTGTTTTTGGGAAAAAGTAGTGTAGTACTACTTGCAATACAAAGATGAAAAAGTGCATTGAGTCAGCTTTAAAAGTTAAGCCATTTTTAAACTTAGTTTGAAAGAAAAAAAAATCTAAAAGTATTTTACAGTTGAAGAGCTAAATTGTGTGTCATCAAAAAACTTTTGACAGCTTATTTAAGGAGTCACCCCATCCAGATGAGAAGCAGAGGCAGCAGCTAAGCAACCAATTGGGTCTTCATCCGAGGCAAGTTAAGTTCTGGTTTCAGAATAGAAGAACCCAAATTAAGGTAACCATTTTAAGACCGTCTATATGTCGATCATCTAATTTTGAAGAGCAGTCCTAGCATTGTTTTCTACTTGCTTAAGGGGTCATTTGATTATATGTATTCTATCATTATAAAATATTGTATTAAATGTATAATGTTTGGTTCGTTGCACAAAATAATAGTCACTCTATATATACTGCAGCATTTGGTTGGTCACGTAAGAAGAAAAAAATCTCTGTATTTGGTTGATAACATAAAATTATATACTCATTAAGTTTTATCAAAATCTGGGAATTATTTCATACCGAATATAATAGAATGTGAATATATAAAATAATATATACTAGCTAGTTTTTAATCCTGATACAATATTTTCAATATTAATTACTGCTCGGCAATTATTTCATTAATCCTACATTGATTTGTTCCTGAAAATAATACTTTTTATATTTGAAAGCAATTTTATTTTGAATTTTGTATTTTATCCCGATGAGAAATTTTTATAGTTATATAAATACTATACATATTTAAGATCACAAATTTCAAAATGTATTATAACGTGTATGAAATTACAAATTTCAAAAATTTATTTTTTGGTTAAACTCGGTGCCAAATCACATAAATTGAAACAGAAGTAAATTGAGTACACTAGTTTGGTTCACATAGGACGAAAACCAAACGAGTGCTTTCTACGAGGCTCTTTCTCTTGGAACGTCTATCCGTACTCCTCTAAGAAGTACAGACTTGAGTATTATCCAAGAAAGATTTTACATATTTTAATCATATCCAAGAAAGATTCTGCAACTATTAAATCTTTCTTGGATATGATCATAATGTTGCAAACCGGACCGTACCTCGATATAGCAGAGTCTTTTGTCCTAAATTCTGAACAAATATTACTTATAATCTGTAATTTGTTGTAAAATTAATGACTCATCTTGCAGGCTATACAGGAGCGCCATGAAAATTCATTGTTAAAAACTGAAATAGATAAACTTCGTGAGGTAAATAAAGCATTAAGGATGGCCATGAAAAAAAATATTCCTTCTTGTCCTAGTTGTGGGTTTTCTAGCTCCAGCAAGGAGGCTGCTGTTGTAATTCCCACTCAAGAACAACAGCTACGTATTGAAAATGCCAGACCTAAAACCGAGGTAATTGGAAAACTAATCTCAAAGAGTAAACTCGCTATATTATTTTCAAGATCTAATAATTATTGAAAGCAGGTTGAAAAACTTAGGGCAGAACTGGGAAAATACACAAAAGGGACATCGCCTACTACTACTTCAGAAGGGAATGACGAAGAAAATAAAAATGGTTTAGAGTTGCAGACAAACACTTTTGGGCTTGAAAAGTCACGGATTATGGATATTGTTAATCAAGCAACTGAGGAGCTTAAAAAGATGGCTACTTTTGGAGAACCACTGTGGATCAAAAGCTTTGAGACTGGAAGAGAAATACTTAATTACGACGAATATATGAAGGAATTTCCAACAGAAAAGTCAGGAGAAGAACGGCTTACAAGATCTATTGAGGCATCCAGGGACACTGGAGTAGTATCTATGGATTTGCCTCGGCTTGTCCAGTGTTTTATGGACGTCGTAAGATCACTTATCCCCTTACCCTCTCACCTAATTAATGAATTTTTACTTATCCGTGTAACTTAACATGTTATAATTTTACTATTATATTCTAGGTCACTAATTAATGCCTCTTAACTTGCAATTGAGTTATATGCACCGATATATAATACTGTAAAGAAACTTGTCTTATTTCTCACTTTACTGATCCATTTTTCGAATAGTCACTTGTGGTTATCCTTGAAATGATCTAATAATAGTAGAAAGCTTGTTTGTTTTTTTGGCATGTCAGCATATAGAAATTAAACTCTTTCTATTAATTCATTTACTTGCTCCAACAGAATCAGTGGAAAGAAACGTTCCCAGGCATGATCACAAAGGCATCTACGTTAGACGTGATCCGCAATGGTGAAGGCGATAACTGGGTTGGTGCCGTCCAGTTGGTGAGCGGCTTCTAACCTTATTATTTGCCCTCCAAACAGTACAACAACAACAACAACGATGACGGCCCAGTAAAACTCACTAGTGGGGTCTGGGGAGGGTAGTGTGTACGTAGATTTTACCCCTAACCAAGGAAGTAGAGAAGCTAGCCCTCCAAACAGTTCTTACCTCTCTTTTTTTCTTGATAAGGTAGAGAATATCCTAGACATATATTATGCTTCAATAATTGCTTAATCGTTTTAGGACAAGGTCTGTTAAAAGTTTTACAATGAAAAGATTAAAAAGTCACGCTATACACTATAGAGGATGGACTAAAAGAAACATAACTCAACGACATAAGCATGTGCATAAAGAAAAGCATAGAGTCATTGGATGGTTTTGTCATTAATGACTTTATTTCTTGCAAAATCTATGTTGTTTGTGGCCTTTTAACTGTCAATTTCTTTTCTTTTTTCATTTACTTTCTGCAGTTATAGTTAAAGTAGCCAACTTATGAAGTTTTAGATAAGTTTATTAGTTTCAGAATTTAACCTAACAGAATGGTTTTTGTCATTGTGTTCTTAACTCACTGGTCTCGGGACAGATGTTTGCAGAACTGCAGATGCTAACACCGGTTGTGGGCACGAGGAAAGTATACTTTCTCAGATACTGCAAACAATTAGGTGCAGATCAGTGGGCAATTGTGGACGTTTCTGTGGACAAGGTTGAGGACAATATAGACGCTTCTCTCATGAAATGTAGAAAATTACCCTCTGGCTGCATTCTCCAAGATCAATCCAATGCCCACTGTAAGGTCAGTTGCTAACCAACCCCCAGTTAATCCAAACCCTTTGAATAGCCTTTTTATATGTTTATATTGAAAAGACTGGTTAATCCAAAGGCTCTTAGGTTTGGGAGCTATGTACCTTAAATTAAATGTCTATACACCTTAAAAAGAAGGATCAAGAAACATTTATGCAACACTTGAGGAAAAAAGGAAGCCCTGTAAAGGAAAAGAACGCTTTAAAGTTCACAAGAAACATAAAGGAATGAGAGGAATTGAATTCTACTTGCTTGTAGTTTCCAATGGGATCGATCTTCCGTTATTCAGGTGACCTGGGTGGAGCACTTGGAGTGCCAGCAGAGCACAGTTCATTCTCTCTACCATGCAATTGTCAATAGCGGCCAAGCTTTTGGAGCGAGGCACTGGATGGCTACACTGCAGCAGCAATGTGAGCGCCTAACCTTCTTCAAGGCAACCAGCGTTCGCATAAAAGATTCAACGGGTAAGTTTGAAGTTTCATTCCCAATTCATTTCTCTTCATCATTATCATCAATAGTATAGGAATGAAATGAACCGGACGGATATAGCTTATTCCACATAACGTGGAACTGAAGCATAGTATATTGATTGATTATATCACCTATCATAATAAAAAACTACGAGTCTAAAATGCAATCCGCTTTCTAATTCTGTAAAGGACCAGATGTTGCTACACTTGCTGGGCGAAAAAGCATACTTAAATTAGCACAAAGAATGACCTGGAGTTTCTGCCATGCTATTGGGGCATCTAGTTATAACAAATGGGACAAGATTCACAGCAAAACCGGAGATGATATTAGGGTGGCGTCTAGGAAGAACTTAACAGATCCTCGGGAACCATTTGGTCTGATCCTCTGTGCAACTTCATCTGTTTGGCTGCCTTTTTCTCGCAATGTACTATTTGATTTCCTAAGAGATGAAACCCGCCAACATGAGGTTAGTTAATTTCATTAGCTCTACATGTATATATTTGAAAAGAAGCTTCTGGTGTGCTACTTGCCTACTTTGACACTCTGATTTCAAATGTCTTTACCAAAGTGTAATATCATGTCAAATGGAGGCCCCGTGGAGTCCATTGCAAATTTAGCAACGGGTCAGGACAGAGGAAATGCAGTTACTATCCAAGTGAGTCTGCTCTCCGGGAAGAACTACATTTGGTTTACACCTCTCCTCTTTCCTTTCTCATGTCCACAAGAAGGAAGAAAACTTACTACCAGTTTTTCCTGATTGAGACTGCATATTGTACTCAGGCAATGAAATTGAAAGAAGACATGTGGATCCTCCAAGATACCTGCACGAATGCTTATGAATCCACAGTCGTATATGCCCCCATCGACATTGGAGGCATGAAATCTGTCATGACCGGCCGTGACTCTAGCAATGTTGCAGTGTTACCTTCAGGTTTCTCAATTCTTCCGGATGGCCTCGAGTCAAGGTCTTTAGTTATCACTTCTAGACCAGAGGAAAAATGTACAGGAGGAGGATCCCTACTAACAGTTCTATATCAAATTCTAACTAGCAACTCTCCAGCAGTGAAACTTTCTAAGGAGTCTGTTGAATCAGTTAACAATCTCATATCATGTACATTGCACAGGATCAAGACAAGTTTGCAATGTGAAGATGGGTAGTTTATTCTTGTAGGCACAGAGATGCTAATTTCATTATACAGATAATATAGTTTTCCTCAATCCTTTTCATCTTAATAGATATGATAAAAAGGATTATATAGGTTGGTTCCAGCCCGGTTATAGAAAATTTTCACTCATTCAGATAAGAACTTGTCTAGTCTAACATATCTGGAATGATCTGATGCTATCAGGATAACAACCACCAAGGATACTTAATAGAATATTGAATTGTATATGACAGAGCTT
Organism: Nicotiana tomentosiformis; assembly: GCF_000390325.3. Classification (NCBI taxonomy): domain Eukaryota; kingdom Viridiplantae; phylum Streptophyta; class Magnoliopsida; order Solanales; family Solanaceae; genus Nicotiana; species Nicotiana tomentosiformis. Next base: position 130,520,073 of record NC_090817.1, read on the forward strand.
TTTACTATTTTAATACAGAATTTAATATGTAAAAAAATCACAAAACGTCAATAAATACTATATTTTGAACCCATTAATTTTAAAAGGTGCAATGGATTGAATCGTAATACCATGAGTTGAGAAAATTAAAATTTTATATCTGCCTTTAAAAGTAAGGTCGATATTGACCTTATAAAAAATATATATTATAACAGACTATGAGCATGACTATTAACAAATATTACACCTAAATTAAAGGGATAGGGTTACGAATTATCCATTCTCGGTACACGTGGCTCCATTCAAATGGCACTCCATATCTCTAGAAATATGTCCAGCTGCCAACGTGTAATGTTCGAATCCATGCAAAAAGATTTAAACAAAAGCAAACGTATTCATAGTCAGATCATTTGCCAAACCACAAAAGGTACAGCTTTCCTAGTTTGGACAGAAAACTATGGCGTCTTTGGCAACTCTTACTGCAGTTCAGCCCACCACCACAATCAAGGGCCTAGCGGGAAGCTCCATTGCCGGAACAAAACTCAATGTTAAATCATCTCGCCTCAATTTGAAGCCCTCTAAATCCAGGTAAGGTAGTAGCTATAAGCTAACGACCTCCAAATGAGAGGATATCGGATTTTATGTCAATGAATACGGAATGCTACAACTCTAAAACATTTTGAAGACGTGCACAGTTTGCACCTGTAATTTGGGGTGGTTTTAGGGCGAGTTCTACGGGTTCAATAGAATTCATTGTTGTCGGCTCAAACTAAGTACATATGAAAAAAGACAAGAAAAAGCAAAATGTATATTTGTAATTGTTGGAAAACTAATTCAAAGCTACAGTAGTAAACCTTAGTTATTTAGCATTTGGTTTATTTATTCATGTCTAAATAAGATTTATAGTCATAATTAATATAGGAATAGACTTCCCTATTTCTAGTTAAAATAGGTTTCGTACTATTATAAACAAGGGTACTGATAACTTATTTTATGTGCGGAAGAAATAAAGAATTATAGAGATTTAATAAAATATTTTTTCTTCTGTAATAATTACATCACAATCATTATGAACACACAAACTCTAAATGATGGATTTGCCTGTGTCTAAACAGGGTAGTTCTTGGTCTGTCAACCCGGAAGTTGTTTGGTTAGTTGTAAAGTTTAAAGATGGAATCAATTCATCTAAGGGTCTTAAGAAATGTTATTCTATTCATCTCAGGCGTCAAAGACACATACTAATAAAGATTGAAGTGATGGACTAGCATGTTGTTGTTGTGTTTCTTTTTTGACTGATTAGAAGTTTGTGTAGGGCTGGTGCTGTGGTAGCAAAATATGGTGACAAGAGTGTATATTTTGACTTGGAGGATTTGGGAAACACCACTGGTCAGTGGGACTTGTATGGATCAGATGCACCTTCACCCTACAACCCCCTTCAGGTATTATACTTGCTTTTCTCCCCTTTATAAACATCCACATTATATTCTCTATTAAAATGCTCCATATTAATTTACTTGCCATGACTGTGGATAGTACTTGTGTAAGTGAACTCACATACTGAGTTATAACTGTTCCTCCTATTACTTTTATATTTTGTAGAGCAAGTTCTTTGAGACATTTGCTGCTCCTTTCACAAAGAGAGGTCTGTTGCTCAAGTTCTTGATCTTGGGAGGTGGCTCAACTCTTGCTTACTTCAGTTCAACTGCATCAGGGGATATCCTACCAATCAAGAAAGGGCCTCAACTTCCTCCAAAGCTCGGGCCACGTGGCAAGATCTAATTGCTTTTTAGACCAAATTTCTTGACCTTCATTTCATAATTGATGTACTATCTATCACAGCTTGTAAGTATAAATTGAAGCCTTCCTCAGACCGCTTTTCAACAAGTAAATCTTCTAGCAAATTTGATGCATTGCTTTCTGACTTTGTATGATATTTTATTCATCTTTGCTCAGTGGTTTACCGATAAAGGAAATGATACTGTAAATTATATGGACTCCAAATCTATATTACAGACTTTCTATCCAATAAATCTGAAGACCAAAGGCCATACAACTTAGGATAGGACTATTTGAAAAATGTCCAAAACTCCTCGTTGTTCTTTAACGAGGTAACATCTTATACAGAGTAAATCACTTAAAAAGAAGTGCCACAGACCCAGTAGGTCTACTAACTTTTCCCTACTTACAAAAAAGAATGGCTTAGTTAAATCCTAGATGGCTGTGATCCATCTCAACATGTACATTTGAGGCTGAGCTCTCACACTTCAATGAGTTAATTAATATTCTGCAGTGCCATCAGTTAGTGGCGGGCTGTTGGACTTCTACACATACCTAAGTTCTCTAGGTAAGAAAATCTCTTGTTGGTGACTATATTAGGAGGTTTGCCAAGAAACTTCACATCAACATCTTTAGTTGAGTCCTCTTTCAAATCTTTCTTTGTGTTGTTATCTTCTTGGTCTGCTGTCCAACCGATGAAGTCCAGAAGTGTTTTACCTACTTCTTCTGTATCTGGTAGTGATCTCTTTACTTCTCCATTGGAAGGATTTTGGGCCATGGCATCTGCTTGGAGAACGTCTTCAATTCGTGACATGATTGTGAATGCCCTGCTTTCTATTATTCTTGAATAGCTTTCTAAAACAGCTTGTCCCAAATCCTGCAAAATCAAGAAAAAATTTCTGTTATTTATGTAGAAGTCCAAGAACTAGATCCTCTATAATATTGAAGTTTTTTGTTTAGCCAAGTGTAGCCAAAGTAGAAACTATGAAACAAGTCGAGGAACAACGAATAGAATATGGATAATCTCAAAAAATCTAGATTCTCTAGAATATGAAATTTTGAAAGTAAATGTTGCAACATGCAGCTTCGTACTCTGTCGTATTGGATTTTACTAATGTCTAGTGTTGACTGAGGAATTCCAGGGAAGCGCTGCTTAAGAATCAGCAAGACAAGCTCAGCTCTTTCTTCAAAGATTTCTCTCTTCTCAAAGCTAACAGCTGAACCCCAGGTTGATTTCCCATCTTTAGCGTTCATCTTTCTTCTCCAAATAACTACAGAAGCCTCAATCCTGTTCTTTAGGTCTACAATTTTATGTTCCGAAGAAAAGTCCATAGTTGTGAAGAAGTAATCCGGATCAAAGTACTCGTCAGTGATGCTTTTGTAGATCGAATCTCCTAGGCTTGCTCTCCCTTTCTAAACACAGTAAAAGGAAAATGTTAACTCAAGATCACAAGCTTGAAGTAACGGGAAAAAAAGGATAACTACATTTTTGGGCAGCCCAAAAAGATAATAGCCGGCAAATGTACATGTTTTGTATATTAAGTATAAATATACATATAATACACATAGTATATACATAATCAATGTATATGTTCAATATTTGGGCTACCGCCTGTAATTATTTTCAGGCGCGGGGATAAAAATGAAAAAAATCCTTAAAAAGGTGAGATTCATGATCTATTTCCTTTTTTTGTACCTTAGGTAGGGATTCTATATAACTTTCTGGGATCTCCATTTCTGACAGGACTTGAGCATTTATAGCCATGGCTGCTTTATGAACTTGGTTTACTGAATCCTTCTGAAATTGCAGCCATTTCCTCATGGGATCAGATAAGCCATTAGGAGGAACCTTAGGAGTAGGTATCCACCATTTTTCATCATTCCTGCTGTTTTTTCCATCCTCTGATTGATCATCTTTTGATACATAGGAGAACTCACTTTGATCCTTAAAGCTATCTAAGCAATCCTGTTGATTATTAAACAAGACATAAGCATCAATGAGGAAACAATTCTACAATGACATTAGGAAAATGAAAACAAAAGAACTTCATATTTCTTACAATAAGCATTGCATCTAGCTTGCGTAGTGCTGGAATGTTCATTTGAAGATCGGATCGCTGCTTTGTTACCATAACCTGATAAATAAATGAATGTATGACTCTTGTTGTTGTTAGGTAGATATATGGAATATACAACAAAGAGCTCGAGCGAGAGAGGTATACCTCCATGTTTGTTCCATCTTTTGATTTTTGATTACAAGGAACAAATTCAACAATGTGATCTGTGACTGATAAAAGCCAACCAATTTCTTTTCTCCATTTGGCTTTTGTCTCGGCTGGCATTGGCTCTAATCTCTTCAGTTCTCCAAAAACGGAAGCTGCATTTTGTAAAAAAGAAAGAAAAATATAGAAAAAAAGAATACTTATATACAAGAAATCTTCATGTAATCTATCTAAAAAATTAGCATACCATACATTGATAAGAAAAGTTGAGTTCTTTTCTCTGATCGATCTTGTGAAATTCACAAGCAGTTGAATTAAGACTTTGTAATTATAATCATTAATATTTTTGGGTGATTTGCACAAATAGGATCATTCCATGCTGCCGTTAAAGTTTTGACCCCGTTAAGAAAAGTCTTGAGAAAATAGCCTCCGGTCATATGGTGATCGCCAACATTTGTCACAAAACCTGACGGATCACCAGGATTTTCCTAACGATCACCATAATTAAGGGAAATTTATGAGCGCTTCCCAAAATTCTGGCCCGAGGCTATTTTCCCAAAACTTGTTTTTAACGAAGTCAAAATTTAAACGGTGGTCCTAAAATGGTCCATCCAGCGTAATTTCTTGAATATTTTTTGCTAATGAGGCCATTGAGTCAGATTACCTGCTAGGTTTGTGATTGAATTTGACAAAGCCAGCGCAGAAGAGACACCCTTTCCTCCACCAGACATATCCTCACCAAGGAGCAACTTTGCAAACTTTTCCTTCATTAGCTCCATATCTAAATAGAAGCCAAAGATTTACGTGTGTCAACAATGTGGTAAAAGCATATAGTAACATGGAATTGAATCTGTTGACTATATCAATTCCTGGACATGTTACAGACATGTTAAAATGTTGAGGCTCTCAAACATTTCACCAGAGACGTAGAGGAAGGAGTGGTTAGAAATACAAATTCCTTTGAAAATTAGCCACAATCAATGACCTAAGGAGCTATAACAATTATCCAAGTTTTTTCATATTTGTGTTTCATAGGGAATGAACAAAATCAAGAATAAAAAATAATTAAAAAGAAAAAGAAAAAAGAGAGGAAAATGATTTACCTGAAGGCTGGTTCTGTTGGGCACGAGGGCTAGACGCGACACCTGAATCATAGGCCAAACGTGACTTGAAAGTCTCATTACGTTTAAGCGCCCTGCCCCCAGCCATGGAATTGTTTTTCGTCTCAAGAATCATGCTTCACGTTTGTCTGTCTTTCAATCTCACACATTCCATTAAAAACATGACAGGCCAACAATTGTAGATCTCATTATCTACGTCGAGTGCTCGAACCAATATTTTTCTTGATTCAAGAATGTATAATCTTAATTAAGAAATGAAACTTGTGACCATTAAACAAGAAAATAATATGGGATGTTAGAGGTGAGGTGACAATGAAGGAAAAGTTGGAAAGTTGTGGAGTGAGAGAAGAAAAGGGTTGTGTTTCTGCAGGTGGAGAGAAAGGTAGAAGAGGTGGAGGCAAAGTGTTTTTGCTTAATGAAGGAAACTTTTGGTGTTAATTCATAGTTTTAGTGAGTGGTTGGAACAACGTGGAGTGCATGTTTTTGAGAACGTTTGAGAATGATGGAGATAAGATGTCACCTCTGGTTTGACTAATTATGGAATTGCATTATATTCTTGCTTCCTATTGGCTTCCATCGGACAATGAATGGCTCAATTTTTCTTTAAAAAGTCAGACCACACAACTTAGTTAAAAGGTAAAAAAGATAAGTTCAAACGTGTGCAAAGTATCTACAATGATGTACTTCTTTTAGTTGCTAGGAATTGACTTATTACTCCAGTAACAATTTGAATGAACCATAACGATGTTGTACATTTTCCCTATTTCTCTATATCAGGTTTATTATGAACAGTTAATTTATTAGTATTATAGATCTAAAATTTTGATGGTATGAAAAATTTGTACTTTATCCGTGTATAGAAATTAACTCTTGTGATAATGCGATCTAAACACACTGTTTAATCATAATTTCCTTTTGTTTTTCTTTACTGTGTTAATCAATTAACTTTGCGAAGATCCTTAATTAGTTGAGATTGGTTATGGGATAATCTATTTTCATTAAGAGGATTCGTACTCATATAAACAGTATTTTTTGTTAACTATATAAGGAGTAAAATTCTTCCCTTTTTCTATTTTTTCTTTTAAAGAATAAAATTACAAAGAAAAGAAAGAAAAAAAAATAGGAAAAAAAAATAGGTTTTTTTATCCTCAAATTCGTTGGTCGGTTCAGTTGGTAAGCTCTATTTCTCAAAGCTGGCCTAAGGAATATTTGCATTTTAATTAGGTAGAGCTAAATTGCCGTGGCCCGGCTATTACTTCCTTTTCTACTGAAACAATTTTATAAGATGATTGCGTAAGACTTCTCTTTATTTTTTATATGGAAAAGGGCCAAAATTACCTCTAACCTATTGTATATAGAGCAATAAATATTAAACTAGAACACACTAGATTGTCTCATATTTATCGTCAAGAAAAAACAATATATGAATTGACCTAAACTTGAGATCTGATACTAAAAATACCGAAAGTGCAAAGAAGAACATGAATGCTTTGCTCAAGAATTGTATGCACAGATGTCATCAAACCCTATATGCTGCCCTTTCTCGACTTTTTTTATCGTGTCTAATATGCCAACACCACCTGCACAAATAACTAAACTTAGTAACAGAAACTGTTGGCAAAAAAATACAATGTGAACCATATTAACAGAGTGAAGATACTTGCCTAATGAGAGGGCGCTCACAAAGATTGTGAAAGCCAATACAAAGATAATGACAGATGCTCTGCCCACAATGCTAATAATTTTCCTTACAACATTCTGTCCTACAAAGGCCGCGATAGTGGTTACAGTAACAAAATACAGGGCTGCAAAAGAGAAACCAAAAATCAATAAACAGTTTCATAAGGAGCTTTGAATGACGGACATGGAGGAGGAAAATGTCATAACAAGAGGGGGTTGCTTAGAAGGTCAGCATCCCCCACCTACAATCCCAGGGTCGTGGGTTTGAGTCATCAAAGGAGCAACAGCTCTAACAAAGGGGGATCAAAGAGGAATCAAAGGGGACGGGAATTAAAAAAAAGGAACTTTGAATATAATCAACTACACAACTAGGAACGTCCAACTAAAACATTCAAGTTTCTTCACTACCATATGGTATTGGAAAGCGTCTGAGTAGGTAATATTGTATGGCGGACATAGAGGAGGAAAATGTCATAACAAAGGTTGTAGTGGCACTTGATACCTGCATTTACCAATATCATGTAATAAGCTTTATATCATTGGCAACAGAAAACCAAATTACCACAATGGGAAATGAGATGGTTATGAAACCTGGGGAGGAATGCCTAGCTCTAGAAGCAAAGGTCCCAAAATGAATCCTCCACCAAGACCAAGCAGTCCACCAACTATACCAGCCAAAATGCCACAGCAACAGCAAAGAATCAACTGATGTACTTTCCAGATTATTACGGCATCTCTGCTTGACATGATCACCCTTGATCCCTTGTACAAGCAAACTGCTTGATATACAGAAGCTCCTACAGCAACAGGAACCTGAAAAAATCGGGTTTATCTAAATCACAGTTCTCAATTCATCTGAGAAGAGAAGGTCATAGGTCATTCAAAATAGCCACAACACAGGAGCGTGCTACAAATATCAATACCAATATAAGCTTTAACGCATGGAAGTACAATCTATATTAGTATTTTTAGAAAAAAATTATTCATGAAATTAAAATAAGCCTTGCTAATAAATAATGTATAAAAGGAATTATATGTCATTGAGAAGCAGTAATACGCACACCAGTTAGCATTGCAATAACAACACATACCTGTAAGAGGTTTAAACTCCAATATGTCACTGAACAAGTTGATGAATAATTCTGTACAAAAAATGACAGCTTTCGATCAATTCGCTAATAATGCAGGACAACATAGAAGGCAATCCTGAATGTGTAAAGCCTCAGGCAAAGAGATAAATGTAAGAACCTTGGATATATGCAGAACAAGGATAACGACCCAGACAGAAACAAGTGCGGTGATATCCTTCCAGTATACATTGTCGTCAATTGGCACCTGGAAAAGCTCAAGAAATCAGCACACGAGGACATTTTTTCAAAAGAATTACTCTGCGCTCCCTTGTGCCAGTTTAACAGAACCCAATTGACTACTAAAAAGATTAAAAACTGAAGTTCCATTTAGTTTTTTCCATTGGAGAATAATGAAGTTGGCAGCTTGGGACAACGGAGATAGGATTAGATCTTAAAATCTCTGGGTTTACGCCATATATCATTGAACAAAACCTTTCAAACTAAAGTTTTATTATGCAGATGATATTGTATAAATGGCGTGGAATGTAGGACTTCATTTCAAAGTATAATACAAAGCTGAAAATTATTTTTATTGCAGGATTTTTTATGTAGGTGGAGAAGTAAATTGGAACAGACAGAAAAGGGAAGTAAAGTAAATTGGTAATCACCTCTGGTGCCTTATAAACTTCTTTTTCAACTCTAGAACCATCATTTGCACCCTCAGGTAGAAGTTTGTATGCTACTTCTTCACCACCAGCACCTGATTCCAGTTCATAATATCACAGAAAACTAACTGGTCAAATAACGCTGCTGATATTCTAGAAGATAGAGCAGATAATGAAGCAAGTGACCACCAGATGTCAAGCGTCCAGCAACTCCCTGGATGTCAAAATAGATATGTGAACAATGTATTAGAGAGACTCAATCTTCTATTATACTCTACAAATCACAGGATAGAATAAGAGATAACCTTCTTTATTATGGTTTCTCTTTTCCACGTCTCAACACCCTTGGAAAATGCCTTAGTTGATGCCGCTGCAAGTACCATAACCAATCAGAATAATTCTCTTAATAACATGGGTAAGAATGTAAACCTTGTGTTACCTATGAAAAGAATGATCAATAAGACTGTAACCATCCACTCTGCGAAAAGGACGTTGAGAACAACTCCGATACTTATACCCAACAGCAACATTGGTTGGAAAAGAAGAGCTAGATTGTAATCAATAATGGGCATGTCCATTGTTGGATGTCGCAGCTTTAGGTTGTAGTAGACAGTTGCACCCGCTGCACCAGTGATCATACCTTACAAGAAAACAAAATGCTCAAAGAATCAGCAGCATTGATTCACAAGTAGCTCGTGGCTCTAGTAAAACTTGAATAACACACAAACGAATCAGCACTATATTGATTCTAAAACCATCTAACATTTAGTGGTATCTTCAAGAAGCTTCTCACCTTAAATTAAGTTTAGTAACAGATCTCCTTAAATACAATAGCAGCATGGTAATTATGAACATTGGAGATCATAAACTGATTCTTACATTTCGATATTGCAGTTGATGTCTTTGGATCAAATCCGATGATTAAAGTAAGCATGGGAACAAAGATACCACCTCCCCCTACTCCTCCTACACTCCCTAAAGCAGCAGCGAAGAATCCAATTATTGAACCAACAATTACTCTCCACCCAACTTGCAGTTCCTGGAATGCATACCAAACTTCAGTAGTAACATCTACTTTATGTTAATTTCTCGTATGGGCACAGAATTTTATCACTATAACAGTAAAGTTAATCTTTGTCAAATTAAATAACTGAACTTTATCCACTAAAACAGTAAAATCACATAACTGAACTATGTGCGAATTGCTTAGAAAACACAAAGAGCCGGAAGGTCAAAAACTCGTACAATAAAGAATGACACTTTCAGCAAGTTAACCTCAATTTTGTTACTTTCTTGTAATTGCATTAATATGCATTGTTTCTAAAATTCAAAATCGTCAATGGACAAAGACTTTGTTGAGTCCCACATCGGCTCAAGATGGGTAACTTGGACTCCTTATATGGTCTTGGGCAATCCTCACCTCATGGGCTAGCTTTTGGGTTGAGATCCATCTATCATGGTATTAGAGTCTCATTATTTACCCGATGTTGGGCCCCCCATCTTACATTATCCACGCTCCAGTTGCCCAGTCCTGGGCGTGCGGGGGTGTTGAGTCCCACATCGGCTTAGGATGGGTAACTTGGACTCCTTATATGGTCTTGGGCAATCCTTACCTCATCATCTAGCTTTGGGGGTTATGTATTTATCAGACTAGCTGAAGCAAGGGAGAATGGTGTTGAGGGAAAAAAAGGAAAGTGAACTTACCGGCCAAACATGGTGGTAATGCATTTCAGCCTTTTGCCTCAGAATATTGAATAGATTGAATACATAACCTGATTCAAAATCATGAGTTGTTCCATTGTTACTCAGAGTGATTCTATCTGAAATCTGCTCTGCAGACGCGAAGACATTGGAAGATAGGATGAGAAAACCAATCACAGCAACTGCATATGTTGTTAAAGCCTTCAACTTTGCTCCAGTTTCTGCCATCAAGTAGTAAGTTCCCAACTTTGGTTTTCCTTCTAATAAGTGACTCCCACACTTCTCAGATAACCAAGATTAGAACATTGACTCAGTTAAACTGCAAGCAAGAAATCAAGATTATTTGCACTTAACCAACTTTAAATACGCAAAGAAAGCAACTTTCTGGAAAAGAAAAATATCAAGATTCTTTACACTTGCCAGCTTATATATGAAAAGGAAACAAGAAAGAAACAATCAAAAAAGCAACTTTATTTGTCAACTTCAGAGTCCAATTTATCTCTCAATTTTGGCTACTTTAATGGCTCCCTTGTTTAGCTCTTTAATGGTTATTTTGTCTGAACTATCTTCTGTGTCTTACAGGTCCGTTAATCATTGTGAAGAGCTGTTGGTACAAATCAATTAATACCAATAATTGCTGAGAGAATGAGATGTTGTGTTTTTCTGCCAACGCCCACCTCCCTACAGCCTAACATAGTAAACATTGTCTTGTGGAAATGAGTGGCACTGAGATTATTGGGTTTTATTTGGAACATAGAATTTCAAAACAAAAGTTAAGCACTTTTCCAATGTCACTATCGAATTAGATGCATGGTCACTTAAGTTGCTAAAATAACACTAATGGTGGTCCTCTTTTGCTTCTATTTTCAAAGGCTTAATTTGTCATGATAGAAACTAAAGGGTCCATCAAACTTTATAGAGAATCTGGTTCTTTATCGGTTCCCACAGTAACAACAACAACAATAATAACGACGACCCAGTAAGATCTCACATGTGAGGTCTGGGGAGAATAGCATGTACGCAGACCTTACCCCTACCCCGAGGGAGTAGATATGTTGTTTCAGATAAACCCTCAACTCAAGAAGACGCAAAGAGACAATTTATCAGTACCATTAACAGAAACCATCGAAATAATAGCAACATCATAAAAACCAGAAAATAGATGGAAAGCAAAACAATAACTGGTAAATAAGGCCCGACACTATGAAAACGGAAGAGTAGTGTGAACACAACATTGACCACTAGAAGTCTAAGACAATATCCTATCATACTAGCCTCACACTGGTGCGAATTAGAAATATACTCAACTACCTCATAACCTACAACCTTAATGCTCGACCATAGCTTTTTATCAAGGGTCATGTCCTCGGAGATCTGAATCCACGCCATATCCTGCCTGATCACCTCTCCCCGATACTTCTTAGGCCGCCCTCTACTTCTTCTCGTACCCCCCAAAGCCAACCGCTCGCACCTCCTTACCGGGGCATCTGGACTTCTCCTCTGTACGTGCCCGAACCATCTGAGCCTCGTTTCCCGCATCTTGTCATCCATGGGAGCCACGCCCACCTTCTCCTGAATATCTTCATTTATAATCTTATTCATCCTAGTTTGCCCGCACATCCACCTCAACATCCTCATTTCTGCTACTTTCATCTTCTGGATATGTGAGTTCTTAACTGGCCAACACTCAGCTCCATACAACATGGCCGGTCTAACCACCGCTCTATAAAACTTACCTTTGAGTAGCGTTAGCACTTTCTTGTCACACAGAACTCAAGATGCTAACCTCCATTTCATCCATCCCACCCATATACGGTGTGTGACATCCTCGTCGATCCCCCATCCCCTGGATAACTGACCCAAGGTACTTGAAACTGCTTCTCTTGGGTATAACCTGCGATCCAAGCCTCACGTCCATGCCTGCGGCTTCCCTCGACTCGGCGCTCAACTTGCACTCAAGGTATTCCGTCTTAGTCCCACGGTAAATAAAGAACACACAATATTTACGTGAAAAACTCTCAACTCACGGGATTAAAAATCACGACCTACCTTAGTAGGATTTCAACTTCACTAACTGAGCAAACTTTAGATTACAACCTATTGCAATCTAGGAATTAAACTCTTATGGTGTGTTTGGCATGAAAGAAAATGTTTTCCATGGAAAATGTTTTCCTAGAAAATATTTTCCTGAAAAATGAGTGGTTTTATCACTTATTTTCTCATGTTTGGTTGGTGAGTGAAAAGCTTTTTCCGAAAAATATTTTCGTGTTTATTTAGAGAGTAGAAAATATTTTTTAGAAAAATATTTTTTTATGCTACTTTCCTTACCCCCTTCCCCCAAATCCCCATGTTTTCTGTGCTCCCTCCTCCCTCGCTCCCCCACCACCCCCCCCCCCCACCCCACCCCCACCAACCAAAACCCTAAATACCCATCGTGACTAATGTGCTGTTTTACTTTTTCACTCAAAAATAACGTTGAAATTTGTGCTGCATAACTAAAAAGAAAGTACTATTTCTACAACATGAAAAAAAGTATTCATTTTGTAAACATGAAAGAAAATACTTTTTCTACATCATGAAAAGAAAATACTCATTTTGTTGAAATGAAAAAAAAAAAAAAAACTTTTTACCACATCATTTTGTTGAAACGAAAGAAAATACTTTTTCTACATCATATAAGAGACTATTGTTTTTTTGTTGAAATGAAAGAAAATACTTTTTACATCATGAAAAGAAAATACTCATTTTGTTGAAATGAAAGAAAATACTTTTTACTATATCATTTTGTTGAAATGAAAGAAAATACTTTTTCAACATCATTAAAAGAAAGTACTTTTTTGTTGAAATGAAAGAAGATATTTTTTACTGCATCATTTTGTTGAAATGAAAGAAAATACTTTTTCAACAGCATGAAAAGAAAGTATTTTTTGTTGAAATGAAAGAAGATACTTTTAAAGTACTTTTTTTGTTGAAATGAAACAAAATAGTTTTCTTATATCATGAAAAAAAAAACTTATTTTGTTGAAATGAAAAAAGAAAATACTCTATCTACAACATGAAAAGAAAGTATTCTTAATAATATTTCTATTTAGGGTGGGGGAAGGGTGGGTAGGTTAGGGGTGGGGTGGGATAGGTGTGGGGGATTGGTGGGGGGAATAGGGAGAAGGTTGAAGAAGAGTTTTGGAAAATGTTTTTCATTACATTTTCCTCCAATTGGAGGAAAATGAGTTCATGAGAAAAATATTTTCCAAAACATTTAAGCCAACCAAACATGGGAAAATTGAAAAACATTTTCCTTCATACCAAACGCACCCTTAATCCTTCACCGCTTACAATGCCTTTATTGTAAGCTCTTTGTAATAACTCTATTACAAAGCTACACACTTGGACTAACTTTAGTCAAATAACCAAAAGCAATAATGGTTTAAAAATTGTCCTACTAAATGCTTCTAAAACGTTGTGTAGGAATTACAAGTAAATACATAAGACAAAGACATAACAATACTAAGGACACAAGACATATTCAATGTTGGGATCTGGTCCTTTATTTTGTAGCTGCTTTGTTCTTCAATGCACCTGAGGGAAACAAAGACGGCTGCACACTTGAGAGAATAATTGATTTTGTATATTCAAGTGTTAGGTCAAGGCCTTGTAACATGTTGAATATATATATGAGACATCATGGGAGTAGTTACAAGGGCATTTCTGGTCTCTAGCAAATTGCAATTGTGCTGCTGTAATGTTGCAAGTACGGTACAGCAGCTTTAATAGCTGTAGAGTTGCCTTGCGCGACGACCTGAGGACTTACTGCTACTTGTTCCCTATGCAGTTCCCTTGTCTGTTTTCCTTGAGAATAAAACTAGACAACAAGTTATGTTTCAATGAGCACAAGGGACCTAATTGTATCAGGTTGCTTATCTGGTTCTTTCATGAAGTTTGACAATCCATCAAAACCAAAATCGCATAACTTATCATGTCCCCATATTCTTTTGCAGGGGCGTAGGCACCTTTCTTGAGCCGAATTTTGTAGTTTATATGTATAAATAATACGTAAAATTAAAATATTGGGTATAAATATATAAATTGACACCGCTTGCCGTTAAAGTATATTCACTTCTTCAAATATTAAAACCGTTTATGAAATTCCTACGTACGTCAGTGTGCTTTTGCACCCCACAAATCATAATTGGATAAGGGTGACACTTAGGAGCACGAAAACAATATGTTGGATACGGATGGTACTGGGAGGAGACTATTGTATTTACTACCATCAAGTGAAATGGTTGATATCCTTAATTTTCCCAAGACTGTCCCTTTGGATCTACCTACCAGTACCGGCTACCACATCTTGTGGTGTTCAGACATATTTGTAAGAGGAGCAGTTATTGAACCAGTATAATGAAAAAGAAAGAAAGAAAAAACTAGAGTTATTAATGGAGGTAAATTGACCTCGTTTTCTAAAGTTCGGGGACCTATATGAGTATTTTGTATTTTCAAGGGCAAATTTGACCCCACGTGTCCCACAGGTGCCCAACACTGTGATCTGTGTGTCATAGAGACTAGAGCATTTCATTTAGTTCAAGAACAATTTTAGACCTTTTCACTCAGTTGGACTTAGAACAAATATTGTGAACTGTCTAAGGAGTGGATGTCAACCCCAATTTAATTATGTTGTCCACCTTAATTGAAAACCAACTAACAACTGGATCGCCTCCCCAACGGTACTCGACTTAATTCTAAGACCAACCCTCTTCAATTTCTATCAAAAGTTTGTTGTAACGATGAGCCATCAACCCATTCTAACAATTTGAGATCATATGGCATTTTGACCCCACTTTCGAGATCCAGCTCTGATTATTCAGTTGATACCTCAATTGGATTCGCTGGTAGAACCTAGTGTTTCGATATATATATATATATATATATATATACACGCACAAAAATAAATACATAATTTGGAAACTGCATTTTCAGAACCCACAAAGTCTAAATTCTAAATGATTGTTGCGCCTGAGTTTAATATTCAAACAATATACAGCTTCTTTGATAAGAGTGACTTGCTCTAATGGTAAGCATCCTCCACTTCCAACCAAGAGGTTGTTAGTTCGAGTCATCCCAAGAGCAAGGTGGGGAGTTCTTGGAGGGAGGGAGCCGAGGGTTTATCGGAAACAGTCTCTCTACCCCAGGGTAGGGGTAAGGTCTGCGTACAAACTACCCTCCCCAGACCCCACTAGTGGGATTATCCTGGGTCGTCGTTGTTTGAATAAAGATAGGAATCTCCAGATCTCTCGCAATACCACCATCTGAGTCATTAGTTGGGCAGAGCCACTCCATTATAATATCAAAGATGACAACCACTGCTGTTTTGCTGTTTTTTCGCAGTAGTCCTCTAATTGTACACTTTTGAATAGGCTAGGTGTATCTGATTTAGCCCGCGAAAATATAATTCCTCCAATACATCTAACTAAACAATGAGCAAATAACATGTGAGAATGGAAAAAGGGGGAGTTAGTGTGGCAGGGAATAGGTTTGTCCGTAGCAACTCAAAGATCTTGATCAAACCATCAGATTCCAGGAAACAAGACACCTTCCAAGAATAGAGTAGAGGAGATCAAAGAGCAATTTTTTTCCGAGTACGACTACCAAACTTTACTTTGTATGCAATTTAGATCCCCTACAACAAAGGCACAAATATGCTAAGCTGATTTCTTTTCCAAGCACTTCATAGGGCATCTAAATCATACTACAGGCTGAACTAATCAATCTAAGAAAACATAAAGAACGGGTATAACTATATAAATATTGTACATCGCCAATCAAACCAACTAGAGCAAAATAAAAAGAGACTTGGGCAGCATCTTCAGCAGCTTCACAGAAGGGCCAAGAGAAAACTCAAGCAACAGCAAGTGAATGATAAGGAAGAACGGGATCAGCAAAAGATTTACACACCCCAAGCATTCATCACTTACATTTCATACTGCAACGGATTTGGAATAAGCAATTTGAACAACCTCAAAGTAACATAATAAATAGACATGCAGCTCAGATCCAACAAGTGATGGAAGTCCATAAAATGCTTCTTTATAAAAATGCCAAGTTGGAATACATACTTTGAAAACTTTAAGCACATCAATCTTTTCAATGGGCATTAAGATAGAAGGTTCCCCAAAATTTAACTTGCTCTAACACTTGAACTATCAAAATCAAGCTACCACTAATAGCCTCTCAACTCTCAAGTGACTGTCTCAAAGGCTTCAAGCAGAAACTGCTGCCTTCTTCCTTGGAGCTGCTTCAGTACCTGGACAAACAATAGTTTAAAGTTTATTATTATTGCACAAAAGTTAAGAAAAAGATACTCTTGATCAGCAATTAGCAATGCCCAAACCAACAACTTAGTCGAGCTAATAAAGGGAAGATCACTCTAAATTCTAGATACACATCTTTCAAGTTCAAGTTATACCTATTCAACCCAGAAACCCTACAAGCATTTCGGGCATGTTTAGGCATGATTTTGAGAAAGTTTTTACCTTGAAAATTTATGTTCTCTCGATCATTTTCCAGCATTCGATTGGATACAAAAGCAGGGGACAGATGATATGCACTCACATCAGGTGGAACACAAAGTACAACCATTTTATTGAATTGGAAAAGTACAGCAACTTTAGTAGATATATCTTCTTTTATGACTGAGAAATCCATCTGTGGCCAACCCTTAGGACCAAATGTTGAGTTCAAAACCGGAGGATAATGGACTAAGGGTTGAAAACAATATCTAAGCATTGATTTAATCATGTATATGTACATTTGTAATGTAAAACAATAATCTTTCCCTTTTTTAATAGAGCAAAACATTCATAAGAATATAAAGTAACCACTAACCAACCACTGAAAAATGATTTCACAAATACTGTAAAACAATTTCCACCATACAAAACACACACTTATCCTAAATGAAAATGTAAATTAAATCTGCAAAATGCAGAAACAAAAGAACTTCCAAGCATAAAGGATGTACCTTCTCTAAAATTGGTCTTGAACCTGCGAGGGACGTTACGAAGATACCTCATGCGGCCAGTTCCAGTTGTCTTTCTGCGAATTGCCTTCACACTCCAGTTGTCTGAAAATTACTCATACAAAACAAGTTCAACTCATATCAGATGATTGATATAATGGTAATTAGTATTGAAAAGCGAAAAAAGAAGGGAAAAAGATTACATGTCCTTTTACGGGCAGCAGGGTAAGCACAAGCAGAGCAACGGCTCTTCTGAAGATGAAAGCTGCGCCGCCCACACCTCACACATAGTGTGTGAGTCTTGTTCCTCCTCTTACCAAAACTCCCTGTTCCCTTACCCTATAGTACAACATATGCCTATTTATGTAAAATTTGAACAGTTTTTTGATTTATTCATGACATCGTTTCATTTTCTAGTGTCGTTCCAATTTTATAATATGACAACATATACGTTCATAAGAAAAAATATGAAGGAAATAACAGAATGAAGGTAGAGAGAAGTTAAGGGGGATAGATTCACTTACCATTACACTGTAGTTGCAGAGATCCTAACGACCTCTTCCTCAGCTCTTTCGACTGAGACCTGCGGCGATCTAGGTAGTGCTTATAGTTGATAGTTAACAAGGAAGAAGGATTTTAGGGTTGCGCGTGCAGTGATGATGGGCTTGAATTGGGCCGAAAATAATTGGGCTAAATCAGCATTTTGGGTGGGTGAAGTGCACAAATAGCCACTTGAAGGACCCGCCTATATAAAATATAGTCCAAAATTTACAAATACATATGTCTTTGCAAGAAAAAGAGGCAGTGCATTAGCGCTGCAAGGAGCTTCAGTGCTTCACCAGCGATAAGTTCAGATATAAATCACAAATATTCGAATTTTACATAATGATTTGTAATGATATTGTTTTAAAATGAGTTTCATATGTGTTTGCAAGAAAATAAAAAGAAGAGGAGGAAAAAAAGCGCGATAGGAAGTCTGAAGTTTTTTCCTATCCGGCTAAATTTTAAATGCTTTATAAAAATTGAATACAACATTAGTAAAAGAAGGCGTTACCTGAAATACAGCATTTTGGTGAGGATTGTATAACCAATGGCGAGTATTGTTTTATTTTATTAGACCAACCAGAGTAATATTTTATCACCAATAAAATTTGTGGTAAAAACTCGTCACTCCAACCTAATATTGAGGTAATAATTATATGCTTTTGTTTCTAGAGTAAGTTGCAAATTCCCACAACTTTTTCTACAATTATAAGTATGTTGATGAGTTGAAAATCAAAGGAAAATGTGGAAAGTCTATTCACAAAATAACATAAGTGTATGGGAGTCGGAGGTGGACAATTCTATTCGAAACGAAACAAGATTTGTAATGATCATTTAAATTTGTTTACCCGAAAAACGGATAGAGTTAAATTTATACGTAGTTCTAAGGATATGTGGTGCAACTTAATACAAATCGTGGAGATAAATAGAAATACCCAATATGGATCGCAAAGAATGCTAAATAGATAAGGTTGCAAAGAAAATAAAATTTAGGACCAAACAAGTGGAATCAATTTAAGAAGCTTGAAAGAACAACTGTTCACTATGGAGAATATGGTATTTTGTTTACAATGTAAGCATAAAACCTCCCCTTACAGAAATGATAACCATCCCTTTTATAGTAGAGGAATCTTACTTTAGATATAATTAAAAATACATAGTGGGAGACCCATGATAAATCAGTTTTTTCACAATTCCTGCCGAGATTCTCTCTTCTAGTGGGATTGCAACGGCTCTTGTCTATGAGCTCGGTATTGACTTGAGTTTTCGGTCTTGACTCGAGCTCGATTATAACTCGGACCCTTGAAATGATTCGGGGTCAATGTTGGTCGGTCTCTGGATCATAAGCTCGATAACTTCACTTTGCATCATAGTTCGATTTGGGTTCGGGCTCGATAATGATATCGGCCCCTCGGACTTGAAGCTTGTTTGTGTCATCTTTGGAACTCGTCTCGAAGTCTCGCTTCAATCGATTATGTTTCGAACTCGATAGATCGTACGAAGGCCGAAATCTATTTCGACCGTATACAAATAGTCCCCTCGTTTCTCAAGAAGAATGTGGTGAGAAACGATATGACTTTTTAACGGCTCGATCGGATTACAAGCTGACGTTTATATTGGGCTCAACCATGACACACGTGATAGTTGTCTCGGCGATTTAGTTTTTTAAGGTATTTAATGCATGTCAGACGGTGGTCGGCCACCGCTGATACTGAAATGTCATTTGCTTGAACCTATAAATAACCTTTCCTTTTATCATTTATCACTTTTGCAACTTCAATCTTCCAAATTTCCTAATTTCTTTTTCGTATTCTCTGAGTCTATTCGCAAATTAGTGATTCTTTTTTGCAAAATTCTTCTTCCAAATTACCAAATCTTCGTCACCTTCTTTAAATCCAAAGATGGTGAAGACGTCAAAAACCATCCCCCAAAAGGAAAAAGCTTCTTCTTCCCAATCCGCCGCCGATAAAACACCGGTGGATCCTCGTCCTGAGGAGTGCGTTCCGACGGCGTGTGTTCTTACCTCCGATTTCAAACTCGATAAAGGTTCACCGGTTCCAGGCTGATATGAGCCCGTATCGAGATATATTTGTTCGATAACCCGGGAGCAGGTCGAACGGATAAAAAAGAATTGTAACTGGGAGAACAAAGAGGTGGTAGTGCCGTCTCCTGAAGAGGATATTACTACTCACGTGAGAGGGTTTTAAGCGTGTATACTTACCTTTTTTACGTTAGGTCCCCTCGACCCTATTATCATAGATTTTTGTCGTAAATACCTAATAACCCTAGGCCAGATACATTCTTTCTTTTGGCGGATCGTTATTTTAATCCGATATTTTGTAAGTAAAATCGAGGGGATGCCTTTCACCCTCAATCATCTTATCCGATTATACCGTCCTCGTCTTTTTCGATAAGGGTTAATAAAACTCCAATGTTGAGGTACCAAGGCTATGTTCTCGAGTATAGACGAGGATAGGGATCGAGGCTGGATGGGCCGGTTCGTTCAAGTGAGGACTTCAGACGTGATCCCAACCGAAAAGATGCCTTTCCCTGATGAGCGGAACATGAAGCGTAAGTGTAATTCTGTTGTTATCTTCTATTATGTTGTTCTTTCATTTCTTTTCTCACCAATATCCCTTTTGTGACGCAGCGGTTCCCTGGATGCCCGGCGCAATGCCCGATCTTAAGAATTGGGTACGTGATCTGGTTTCGACCTCCTCATATGCCGAGCGCTCATGGCGCGACTTGTCAAAGGGCCGATGGAAGGCCAAAAATCACGGTGAGCATTTCTCTCGTATTCCTTGGTAATTCAAATAAGATTCCTTTCACATTCTTCAGTAAAAAATTTCGTGTGCAGGTGTGAGCAAGGATGCGGTTTTAAGGCCCTCGTCTGCCGAGGAATAGGCTTCGGCCTCTGTCCCAAAGCCGGTAAAAGATAATAAGAGGAAAAGAGCCCCCACCCTCTAAGATCAAAAATCGAAGAAGAGGACGGCTCGTAAGCCAAACAAGAATACCATTCCTTTGACCGTAGAATCACATCTGTGTCTGAGGGAAGAAGAAGAAGAAGAAGAAGAAGAAGAAGAGAGAACGATGGGTCTGCTCTGGCGGCCCGAACAAATAAGACCACTGACGTTCCACAGGCAGCTAGATTGATGGTGGTTCATAAGGCTCCGCCTCGAATTGAGGATATATCGGAGAGAGATTCGGGTAGAGTCCCCGAGTTGCTGGAAATCGAAGATGTTTCCCATCCAAGCCGACGGATGGGGGATATGTCTGAAGGGGCTCTTCCCGAATCTTTTCGAACCGAAGAGAATGCCCCAGATGACTCATTTGGGGAAGTAGCAATCAAAGGCTCGCCCACCTTCCCTGCTTTTTTCGCAGGGGCGATTCGGGAGGCCCAAGCTTTGGGGGCCCTCGAATTAGATAGGCCTCATGATGGAGAGGATCCTTTTCGTAACTTGTTCATCGGCATCGAAGATACTACCGGTACAAGTGACATATCGGATCTTTTTCACGGAGTGCAGCAGGCTTTGAATCAGGTATACCTTAAATCATATGGAGTTACCTTTAAGTTTGCTTTTCTTTTCTGACTGTGTTTCTTCTTTCTTTGCAGGCCGCGGTGGTTCATCGAGAATCATGTTCTCGGTCCCGAATAGAACTGCATAGATATGAGGCCAAGCTCCAACGGGTTACGGAGGAGAAGAACTCCTTAAAGCTCCTTTTGGGCCAAAAGGGAGAGGAAATAAAAGACCTCCGAGCTGAGTTGGCCAGGGCTCACCAAGATCAGATCGATTTATCCAAGCAGGTAATAATGCTTTAAAAAGGCTATGGGCTTGATACCGGAACGACAGTTAATCTTTCGGTCTCACAACTGCAGCAGAAAATCGAGACGATCGAAAAACTCCGTGAAGAAGTCGATGTGGTAAGAGCGGAGTCTTTGAAGTGGAAAGAAGGAATGGACCGCCTTGCTGCAGAGAAAGAAACTGCTCGAGCCCAATTGTCATCGATCGAAAACCAACTTCAAAAAATAAAGGAGAAAAGCTCAGTCCAAGCAAGAAGGATAGAGGAGCTCGAGGCTCGGTTGGCCTCTGTACTTGCCAAGGCCGAATCCGACGCTGAGAAGGCAAAGGCCGATGCAGATGCACTTGTGGCCGTCTATCATGCCGATGCTGAAGCCTGCCCAGGTCCAAGCAAGAGAGGCAGCCAAGACCGCTGATACTCGAGCATATTGGGTCGCTAAACTTGCTAAGTTCCGATCTCGGAGGGAGACCCTCGAGGAGATCCATGCTCGAGGTTTCGACCTCGCTGAAGAGATAAAAATGGCCAAAGAACTCGAAGCCGATGTTGAATCCTTGGTTTTCGATGATGATGATGATGACAATGATGATGATGAGGGGAGTAAGAGCAGTTCCGAGAATGGAGGGGAGCCCAATAGAGAAGAGACCGCTTCTGGGGATGACCAGGAAGCTTAGTCCTTCATTTTTACGTTGTAATCAATCATGTAAACAATTTAATATATAAAAATATCCTTTTTTTACCGACTTACTCCTGTTTTGTTTCCTATCTTGTGAAGACTTTATCCATAACTTATGAATATTTTCACAAGGATTTAAGCAACTTGAAACTTGAAATAAGGTATCTCGTATGCTCAGTGGTCGAGTTGAGTGATTTTCTGAACATAGGCTTACTTAAACTTGGAGCGATGTAGCCCTTAGGCTTATTAGCTGAGTCAGTGATTCGAACTCGAAGAAATGTAGCCCTTGGGCGTAATCGTTGAGTGAGTATTTGTTCGAAATCGAAATAAAAGTAGCCCGTAGGCGTAATGGTCGAGTGAGTGCTTGCTCGAACTCGAAATAAGAGTAGCCCGTAGGCTTAGTAGTCTAGTGAATGATTCGATCTCGAAATAATGTAGCCCGTAGGCGTAATGGTCGAGTAAGTGCTTGCTCGAACTCAAAATAAGAGTAGCTCGTAGGCTTAGTAGTCTAGTGAATGATTCGAACTCAAAATAATGTAGCCTGTAGGCATAATGGTCGAGTAAGTGCTCGCTCGAACTCGAAATAAAAGTAGCTCGTAGGCTTAGTGGTCGAGTGAATGATTCGAACTCGAAATAATGTAGCCCGTAGGCGTAATAGTCGAGTAAGTGCTCACTCGAACTCGAAATAATGTAGCCCGTAGGCGTAATGGTCGAGTGAGTGCTCGCTCGAACTCAAAATAAAAGTAGCCCATAGGCTTAGTAGTCGAGTGAATGATTCGAACTTGAAATAATGTAGCCTGTAGGCGTAGTAGTAGAGTGAATTAGCCCGTAGGCTTAGTAGTCGAGTGAATGATTCGAACTCAAAATAATATAGACCGTAGGCGTAATGGTCGAGTGAGTGCTCGCTCGAACTCGAAATAAAAGTAACCCGTAGGCTTAGTAGTCGAGTGAATGATTCGAACTCGAAATAATGTAGCTCGTAGGCGTAATGGTCAAGTGAGCGCTTGCTCGAACTCGAAATAAAAGTATCCCATAGGCTTAATAGTTGAGTGAATGATTCGAACTCGAAATAATGTAGCACGTAGGAGTAATGGTCGAGTGAGTGCTCGTTCGAACTAGAAATAAAAGTAGCTCGTAGGCTTAGTAGTCGAGTGAATGATTCGAACTCGAAATAATGTAGCCCGTAGGCGTAGTGGTCGAGTGAGTGCTTGCTTAAACTCGAAATAAAAGTAGCCCGGAGGCTTAATAGTTGAGTGAATGATTCGAACTCGAAATAATGTAGCCTGTAGACGTAATGGTCGAGTGAGTGCTCGCTTGAACTCGAAATAAAAGTAGCCCGTAGGCTTAGTAGTCGAGTGAATGATTCGAACTCAAAATAATATAGCCCGTAAGCGTAATGGTCGAGCGAGTGCTTACTCGGACTCGGAGATTTATCTTAATTCTGTTTGCATAATAAATCTCAGAATAGAGGAATTTTCCTTGGATATAGGATATTAGTAAAGAGGAGAACTTTCTTTGCAAATCATTATACATGCGTTCATGTTTTGTGTTAGGGCTCAGGCCAACTACACGAGCATGGTTCGTTTTGACCATATGGCTCTTACAACCTTTCCTATCGGAAGCCCATTGTTGCGAAATAACTTTCTTGCATTAGAACTTGATATATTTGAGGGCTAATGCCCCCCCCCCCCCCAGTATTGGAGTCGATTGTAAAGAGGTTTCGGATACTGTTGTAAGTGCATCACGATTATTGGTTGCCTCATTAAAAACCTTGCCGAAAAATCCATTTGGGATAAAACCGGTCTAAGGAAAAAAGAGTGCAACGCGTGCTTTCAGACCTAAGGCTTCGTATTGAAGGATCCGTCTTAGCTCCTGATCGGACTTCTACAGGGGTTAGTTTTGAAATGTAAATAAATATGGGAGGGTCGTACCTTAGCAGTAGCATCGGTTTAGATGTGACACATTCCAATTGCCTGATAGTTGTTTGCCGTTTATAATGCCGAGCTTGTATGATCCCTTTCTGACGTTCTCGAGAACCCGATATGGTCCTTCCTAGTTCGGTCCTAGTTTTCCTTCGTTCGAATTTCGGGTATTGAGGGTGACTTTCCTTAGTACTAAGTCCTCGGGCTTAAAATGGCGGAGCTTGATTCTTCTATTATAGTATCTTTTGATTCGTTGCTTTTGGGAGGCCAATTGGACGAGAGCAACTTCTCCTTTTTTATCCGATAATTCGAGGCTAGTGTTCATAGCCTCGTTTTTTGATTCTTCTGTTGTGTATCGAAATCTGGCACTGTGTTCGCCGACTTCGACTGGTATCAAGGCTTCAGACCCATATACTAAGGAGAACGGGGTTTCTCCCGTACTAGATTTTAACGTTGTTCGATATGCCCAAAGGACTTCGGGTAGGATTTCTCTCCATTTTCCTTTAGTATCGTTCAGCCTCTTCTTTAGGTTTTGAATGATAGCTTTGTTCGTTGATTCGGCCTGTCCGTTCCCACTTGGGTGATACGGTGTTGATAATATCCTTCTTATTTTGTGATCTTCGAAAAATTTCGTCACTTTGCTTCTAACAAATTGTTTCTTATTGTCACACACTATTTCGGCTGGTATCCCGAATCGACATACGATATGATCCCAGATAAAGTCTATAACTTATCTCTCTCTTACTTTCTCGAACGACTGTGCTTCAACCCATTTAGAGAAATATTCAGTCATAAATAAAATCAATTTAGCTTTACCTGGGGTCGATGGCAGAGGGCCGACGATATCTATTCCCCATTTCATGAATGGCCATGGGGATATGACTGAGTGAAGTTGCTCTCCGGGTTGATGGATCATTGGTGCAAACCTTTGACATTTGTCACATTTTCGAACAAATTCCTTCATATTTTTGCCCAAATCGATCCAATAATACCTTGCCCTAATTATTTTTCGGACTAATGGATCGGCACCAGAGTGATTCCCACAAGTGCCCTCGTGCACCTCACGTAGGATGTAATCGGTATCTCCTGGACCCAAGCATACTGCCAATGGTCCATCGAATGTCCTTCAGTATAGCGTTCCATCTGAAGCCAACGTGAATCGAGCAGCTTTAGTCCGTAGGGCCCTTGAATCTTTAGGGTTCGATGGGAGCTTTCCTTTCTTTAAGTATTCAATATACTTATTTCTCCAATCCCAGGTTAAGCTCGTAGAATTTATCTCAGCATGACCTTCTTCGATCACGGATCTCGAGAGTTGAACGACAGTCCCCGAGCTCAAGTCACCTTTCTCTATCGATGATCCCAAATTCGCAAGTACATCAGCCTCACTGTTTTGCTCCCGTGGAACATGCTGTAGAGTCCATTGTTTGAAGTGGTGCAAAGTGACATGTAGTTTGTCCAAATACCTTTGCATTCTATCTTCTTGAACTTCGAAGGTTTTGTTTACTTGACTTACCTCCAGCAAAGAGTCACATTTGGCTTCAATGACTTCTGCTCCTAAGTTTTTAGCTAGCTCGAGACCTGCAATCATGGCCTCATACTTGGCCTCGTTGTTAGTCAACCTGGTACCCGTGGGTGGCTTTAAAACTTTGCCTGGCCCGGACCCCTTCACGTTCGAAGCCCCGTCCGTAAAAAGGGTCCATACCCCGATGACGTACCCGATTTCAACAGAAGTTCTTTTTCGACTTCAGGTACGAGGGTTGGCGTGAAATCGGCCACGAAGTCTGCTAAAATTTGAAACTTGATAGTCGTACGAGGTTGATATTCGATATCGTACCCACTGAGTTCGACGGCCCATTTGGCCAATCGGCCTGATAGTTCGGGCTTGTGCAAAATATTACAAAACGGGTAAGTGATTAATATGCATATGGGGGTGACATTGAAAGTATGGTCTTAACTTTCTAGAGGCGTTTATCAGTGCAAGTGCCAATTTTTCTAGGTACGTATATCTAGTTTATGCTTCTCCTATGATCCGACTTATATAATAAACGGGAAATTATGTACCTTGCTATTCTCGAACTAGGACACCGCTTACTGCGATTTCCGATATTGTCAAGTACAGGCAAAGTTTCTCGTCTGTTTTTGGAGTGTGAAGTAGTGGTGGGCTCGATAGATATCGTTTTAGTTCCTCTAATGCCTGTTGGCATTCCGGGGTCCAAGCGAAATCGTTATTCTTTTTGAGTAGAGTGAAAAATTTGTGACTTCGATCTGATGATCTCGAAATAAATCTGCCTAAGGCTGCAATCTGTCCCGTTAGCCTTTGTACAACTTTCACCCGGCCCACGATGGTGTTGTCTTCGATGGCCTTGATTTTATAGGGGTTAATCTCGATTCCCCGATTTGACACCATGAAGCCGAGGAACTTGCCCGAACCGACCCCGAAAATACATTTTTCGGGGGTTGAGCTTCATGTTGTATTTCCTCAAAATCTCGAACGTTTCCTGCAAATGGGTCAAATGGTCTTATGCGCGCAGGGACTTAACTAGCATGTCATCAATATAAACTTCCATTGATTTACCTATTTGTTCTTCGAACATTTTATTTATTAGGCGTTAGTAAGTAGCCCCTGCATTTTTTAGCCCGAAGGGCATCACATTATAACAATATGTTCCATATTTGGTGACAAATAAAGTCTTTTCCTGGTCCTCCGGGTTCATCTAGATTTGATTATACCCAAAATAGGCATCGAGAAAAGTGAGGATCTCGTGGCCGGCCGTGGCATCGATCATGCGATCGATGTTGGGCAGCGAAAAAGAATCTTTGGGGCATGCTTTGTTCGAATCCTTATAGTCCACACACATTCTAAGTTTGTTCACTTTTTAGGCACTACAACTACATTGGCTAACCATTCGGGGTATTTCACATCCCGAATGGACCCTATCTTGAGAAGTTTGGTTACTTCGTCCTTTATGAATGCATGTTTTACCTCGGACTGGGGTCTTCTTTTTTGCTTCACCGGTCTGAACCTAGGGTCCAAGCTTAGCCGATGCGTCGTTATGTCCGGTGGGATCCCTGTTATATCTAAATGGGACCAGGCAAAGCAATCAATGTTATTGATAAGAAACTGAATAAGTTTCTTCCTGAGTTCGAGGCTCAACCCCGTTCCCAGGTATACCTTCAGTTCGGGCCAGTGTTCGATTAGTGTGACTTGCTCCAGTTCCTTAATCGTTGATTCGGTGGCTTCAGAGTCATTGGGAATCACGAAGGGTCGAGGGATCCTCTGATCATCATCTTCTTCGATCTTCTGGTTATCTGGTTGGGTCAAAGCCGATGTCTGTGATTGCTATTTGGTATCTTGTTCCCCTTCTGAGCCCGATCCCTTTACTGGCGAAGGCGAGGATATCGATTTCACTTCATCGACGGCGAACATTTCTCTTGCGGTTGGTTGTTCTCCGTACACTATTTTGACTCCTCTCGATGTTGGGAATTTGAGGACCTGGTGTAGGGTCGAAGGTACAGCTCTCATGTTGTGGATCCATGGCCTTCCGAAAAGGGCGTTGTATCTCATGTCGCCTTCGATCACGTGGAACTTCGTTTCCTGGATGGTTCCGACCACGTTTATTGGTAGAATTATCTCGCCTTTGGTGGTTTCACATGCCATATTGAATCCATTTAGAACCAGGGTTGCGGGTATAATCTGGTCTTGCGGGCCGAGCTGTTCTACGACCTTCAATCTGATGATGTTGGCCGAGCTACCTGGATCAATCAACACACGCTTAACTTTAGTTTTATTCATGAGTACAGATATTACCAGTACATCGTTATGAGGTTGTATGACTCCTTCTGCATCTTCATCATTAAAGGACAAAGTTCCCATGGGTGTGTAATCTTGAGTTCGAGATTGTTTTTCTCTCACAATCGATGTCTTAGTGCGTTTAAACACCGGTCCCCGAGGGGTATCGGCGCCGTCGATGATCATGTGAATGACGTGCTGTGGTTCTTCTTGTTCGTTTTGCTTGCCGAAATCCCTGTTTTTAAAATGGTTCTTTGCCCTATCGCTCAAGAAATTCTCGAAGGTGCCCTTTGTTGAATAACCGGGCTACTTCCTCTCTTAGTTGCCTACAATCTTCCGTTCTGTGGCCATGGGTGCCATGGTATTCGCACATTTGATTGGGATTCCTCTGGGCAAGATCGGTCTGCATGGGTCGAGGCCATTTAGTGTCTTTGATGCGTCCGATAGCCGAAACGATAGCGGATGCATCAATGCTGAAGTTATATTCCGATAACCGAGGTGCTTCCTTAGATCCGGCAGGCCTATCGAACCTACTTCTGTTCATCAGGCCCCGGGACCCTTGACCTCGATCACTTCTTTTGTTATTTTGCCTGAGGTTATGTCTCGATTCACTGACTCTGTGGCTTCCATTGTACGGTTGGTATCGATCCCCGATCGGACCTCGTTCTCGATTAGTATCCCTTCGAACAATGGGTTCAGACCCCAATTGATCATCTTCGACCCTAATTTTTTATTGGTACCGATTGTGCACTTCGGCTCATGTGATGGCCAGGTATTCGATCAGTTATGCTTTAATCGCCGTGAAGTCGTCGAACTTCATTCGTTCAAACCTTGAGTGAAAGCCTGAACAACCCAATCGTCTGTGACTGGTGGCAAGTCCATTCGTTCCATTTGAAAACGAGATACAAACTCCCTCAGCATCTCGTTATCCTTTTGTCTTACCTTGAAGAGGTCCGGTTTCCTTGTTGCGACTTTTATGGCGCCACATGTGCTTTCACAAAAGAATCTGCTAACATGGCGAACGAGTCGATGTAATTTGGTGGTAGGTTGTGATACCAAATCATTGCCCCCTTCTAGAGGGTCTCTCCGAATTTTTTTATCAACACAGATTCGATTTCACCGTCTTCTAAATCATTGCCCTTGATGGCACATGTGTAAGAAGTGACGTGCTCGTTGGGATCGGTCGTTTCGTTATATTTGGAAATTTCGGGCATACGAAATTTTTTGGGGATTGGTTTCGGGGCTGCGCTCGAGGGAAAGGTTTTTGCACGCATTTTTTCGAATCCAACCCTTTTATCATTGGTAGAGCTCCCGGGATCTGATCGACCCTAGAGTTATAAGTTTCTATTTTTTATCGTTGGCTTCAACTTGCTTTGTGAGTTCCTCGAGCAATTTAGTAATTTCGGGTGTAGTCCCCGATTCTTGCTCATTTGACTTCACTATGGCTGGCTCCGTTCTGTGGGTAATTTCTCAAGATGGATTAGGCTCCGGCCTGCTTTGTAGCTGGATTTGACTCTGCAACTGAGCTATTGCTGCCTGTTGGGCTTGCAACATTTCGAAAATCATACGCAAGCTAACGCCGTTTTCCTCGACATTATGGGTATCTCGAGCTGCAGACCGAGTGCCACAATGGATGCTATTCTCGGGTTCAGCATGTAGGTTCGCTTCAATGGCTACATGCGAATTGATATCTATTGGCGCTCCGATTCGAGCTCCAACGTCGTTTATAAGTGGTCTTTCAGTACTGGGTGTCAAGTTGTTGTTTTCGTCTTGAAGACCGGCCCCGTTGTCGATTGGTGAAACCATTTGATTGATGGTTAGTCGTAGTTAATCCGAAATTCAAGATATTTTCGGAAACAAGCGCAAAACACAATGGCATGTTTTTTCAGATTCGTATCAAATAACCACTGTTATCCTTAGCCCCACGGTGGCGCCAAACTGTTTACCCGAAAAACGGATAGAGTTAAATTTATACGTAGTTCTAAGAATATGTGGTGCAACTTAATACAAATCGTGGAGATAAATAGAAATACCCAATATGGATCGCAAAGAATGCTAAATAGATAAGGTTGCAACGAAAATGAAATTTAAGACCAAACAAGTGAAATCAATTTAAGAAGCTTGAAAGAACAACTCTTCACTACGGGGAATATGGTATTTTGTTTATAATGTAAGCATAAAACCTCCCCTTAAAGAAATGTTGAGATCTCCAAACACTCTCAACTTTTCTCTTTCCTCATTCAGGCTATCGCAAAAAGTAAAACATAAAAGAGAAATGCTTTTTTTCTTTTCTAAATTATATTATCTTTGCATTATGATTGCTAGAATGAGATTAAAAAATAAAATAAACGGCACATGTATTCTTTTTACTCATACTTGGTGTTTACGTAAAAACATCTAAATTTATCATGTCTAAGTGATTTAAAGTTGTGAATATATATCATGTTCAAGTGAGAAAAATTTGTATAAAAATACATAATATCAACTCTGCGTATACCGGGAAAAAAGAGAGGAAAAAAGATATCCAGAGCACAGCTAAGCGCGGGAAAAGCATCTGCTAACAAATGCGCGCACGCTTAAATTAAAGGAAATGCGGAGCACTGAGTCAGTGAAAAAAAAGAAAAAAAGAACCCTAATCCCTTCAACCTCAAATTGGGGAAGAAAAGGCGAATCTTTTGATCAGAGATGGAAGAGAGAAGAGAATTTCCGGCATTTCCCTACGAACCCTACTCTATTCAGCTAGATTTCATGAACTCCCTTTACCATTCCCTCACTAAAGGCGGTGTTGCCATGCTAGAAAGCCCCACTGGTACATATCTTTCACTATTTTTTCCATATATATTCACAGCTATACTGTATATCTGTTCATAGTTGTATTACTGCAATTGTACCCACTAACAAAAAGTAGTAGTAGTAGATGCAATTATATTTTTCATCATTGATTAAGTAAATAAAAGTGCTCTAACAAGTTAAGCTTTTAAATGAGCACACGATTTAACATGATATTAGAGCAGAAAGAGATCTTGAGTTCGAGTCTCACTGCCATCCATTGTCAATAATTTCCACTTTCTTATCTCATTAAAAATATAAGCTCGCAACTCTAATAGGTTGAGCTTTAGATTAGATGTTCACACACTTCAACACCTATGTCTCTAGCAATTTAAATTCTTTTCTTTTCTTTTCTCATGATTACTTAGTTGGGGTTCTGGAAAATTTATTCAGGGACTGGTAAAACGCTCAGTATAATTTGTAGTGCCCTTCAATGGCTTCTTGATAGAAAGCAACAGCAGAAAACACAATGGGAGTCTCCTTCAAATTTAAGCGGGAAACAAGAAGATTATTTGGGGGCTGAAGATGAACCAGATTGGATGAGGAACTTTGTCATTAATAAAGATACCAAATCGCCCGAGAAGAAGACAAAGAAAAAGAAGCAATTGGGATTCGACAAAAGATTTGATAGGAAGGGGAAAAGAGAAGTTGTCAGAGATTTAATTACTAACGGGGGAGGGAAGGAGGAAGATACTGAGATCGAAAAGGTAAACAATTTAATGGCAAAACATGAGGTTGAGGGAATGGATGAAGAGGAGTTTTTGGTTGAAGAGTATGAGAGTGACGATGAAAATGGAGGACAATCTAAAAGGAAGGGTGGTGGGGTTTTGGTTAATTCCTCGAGTGAGGAAGAAAAGGACGAAGATAGCATGGAAGATGAGGAGGAAGAGGCTAGACCTAAGATTTACTTTTGCAGCCGGACACATTCACAACTTTCACAATTTGTAAAGGAGTTAAGGAAGACTAAATTTGCAGCTGAAGTGAAGGTTGTATGCTTAGGGTCTAGGAAGAATTTCTGCATTAATCAAGGTACTCAAGATAGTTTGCCTTTCGACCTTGTTGTTCTTTTGTAAGTAAAAAGTTGCAATCTTGTTGAAGTTTTGTGAAAAATATTTCATGGATCTATTGTTTTCATTTCAGAGGTGTTGAAGCTAGGCAGCTCCACTCAGATAAATGAGAGATGTTTGGAGCTTCAGAAAAGTAGGAAGATAGAAAATTCTAAAATATCTAAAACCAAGGTACTAGCTGGACCCTCAACCTGTTTCCATTGACACGAGAGTGTCCTTGTTAATGTATAGATGCCTTACCTGATAAAGTGTATAAATGTGTTGATAGGAAGCTGTTCTATGTTAAGTAAGCTGTCTTATGTCATCTCTGACGTAAGCTGATTTAAATCTTTATTCTGGTAGTACTAGAGAGTATATTTCTTCTCAACATACTTTTCCCAGTTTAAATTGGTTATAACATGAAGTTAAAAACCTTTTAATTTTTTTTTTGAAATTATGCTACAGTTGGACGTTCCCTGACGATTACAATGCCAATGCTTCTCAGAAACATGTTCCAGTTGAATCAGTGTTACAATATCTTTGACATAATATTTATACGATCACTTGACTTATTACTTAGGAGTCATGGACTATGTATTTGCTTAGGTTCAGCTTATGATAAGTACTATTATGCTCCAAATTGGAACTTCTTAACTTCATTTGCAAAGTTTATATGCAGGACATAGGAGCTGGTGGCAGAGCGAGGAGGTCCAAGAGTTCCTCAGGTTGCCCAATGCATAGAAATCACAAAAGAGGAAAAGAATTCCAAAGTGAGGTTTCTCAACAAGGGCCTATGGATATTGAGGATCTTGTTCAGATTGGACGTGACTTGAAAACTTGCCCTTACTATGGCTCAAGAAGCCTGGTACACACAGCAGATCTTGTGGTTCTTCCTTATCAATCTCTTCTTTCAAAATCATCACGTGAATCTCTTGGTTTAAGTTTAAAAGATAGTGTTGTTATCATAGATGAAGCTCATAATTTAGCTGATTCCCTCGTCAGCATGTACGACTCAAAAATTACATTTATACAGGTAAGAAATATTTTTAATCATTACCATCAGACACTCTGAACCATCCCATTTGCCTAGCACTTAATACTCTTTTCTCTGTGTTTTACATCCAAGTATTTCACTTGAAGAAGCATCCAATTAACTGATCTGCTGTTTTCCAGTTGGAACTTGTGCATTCTCACTTGGAGAGTTACTTCGTACGGTTTCGCAATCTGTTAGGGCCAGGCAACCGAAGGTATATCCAAATAATCATGGTCCTTACTCGGGCTTTTCTACAAGCTTTGGGTAATGAGAATTGTCAAAGCAACTTTGACCCCATTTGTAATGCTGAGGGAAGTAAAAGTGGCTTTGATTCATCCATGGCCATAAACGAGTTCCTATTTGCCCACAATATTGACAACATAAACCTGTTTAAGCTCTTGCGATATATAGAAGAAAGCAATATAATTCACAAGGTAGATCATTTTTTACTCTTTACTGGTTATTCATCTCTCTCTCTCTATCCCTCTTTAATATCATTTAGTTTTGAAGATCTGTGGGATCTCAGGTATGTGGATATGGACATAAATTAGCTCTCTCAGAAGAAGTTTCAGCATTGAAAATGGACGACCAAAGCAGTCATGATGAAAGTGCATTATCTGGTTTCCGAGCATTAGTTAACGTATTACTGTCACTAACAAATAGAGATGGAGATGGAAGAATAATAATATCAAAGACAAGGCCAAAATGCTCCAGGCAACAAGGAGGGTATTTGAAATATGTCATGCTCACGGGAGAAAGGATATTTTCTGAGGTTTGCTAGAAACTTCATATTTTTGCATATCTAAATCTTCTCAAAAAGGTGCTTATGGAAAACCATTTGATTGTGCACTACTACTTGCAGATCTTGAATCAAGCTCATGCCGTCATATTGGCTGGTGGGACTTTGCAACCCATAGAGGAAACAAAAGAACGCCTGTTTCCTTGGTCGCCGCCGGATCAGTTGCATTTCTTTTCCTGTGGTCATATCATCCCATCTGAAAATATTCTACCAATTGTTGTTTCTCAGGGGCCTTCTCGCCACTCCTTTGATTTTAGTTACAGTGCCAGAAGCTCTTCAGTCACGGTATGCATTATCATCCTTCACATATGCTTGATTTAAGTCAAGAATTCTGCAACTGAATTCTCCTATTGCCTATGAATGGGCTACATGGATATTGGAATTTAAACAGCAGTTATTGCTTTGAGATTCAGTTTGAACATTACCGTGAAATAAAGTACTCAGTCTGAACATACTCATGAAACTGTATTATTGCAGATACAAGAATTAGGGCTTTTGGTCTCTAATTTGGTAAATCTTGTTCCTGAAGGCATGGTTATTTTCTTCTCATCATTTGACTATGAAGGCCAGGTATATGATACATGGAAGGAGTCGGGCATCATTGGAAGAATTATGAAACGGAAGCGCATATTTAGAGAGCCTAGAAAAAGTACAGATGTGGAAACTGTTTTGAAGGAATACAAGGAAACAATTGATGCACTGTCCCATAACAGTTCTAAGCAGGACACTGTATCACGCAACGGTGCAATTCTCCTTGCTATTGTGGGTGGGAAAGTATCAGAAGGTATCAACTTTAGCGATGGGATGGGTCGATGCATAGTCATGGTTGGATTGCCCTATCCTAGTCCAGCCGACATCGAGTTGATGGAGAGGATCAAGCATATTGAAGGATTTGATACTGCTAGTGGTAAGAACACCAAATTCCAGGCTCCAAGGAGCTGGTATAGTGGAGATGCTCAAGCTGGACTTGACATCCTAAAAAGCTGCAAGCATAGAGGGAAGCAGTATTATGAGAATCTTTGCATGAAAGCTGTAAATCAATCAATTGGTGAGTTCTATGTCCAACAACTTGTCTTTGGATTTAACATTTGTGCATGAAATAGAACCAAAAATAAAAGGCTCTCTTTCAACTATTCACCCCCCCCCCCCCCCCTTTAATTATGCTCTCACAGATTTTCCTTTACTCTAGAGACCCTCCAAATAATTGCAATATTGATATCTTGATCCTTAAGTATAATTTAATGTCTGATATTATGTACTGAATTACCAGTTTTAATGGTCTTTATCATTATCATATGTTTTTTTTGGATCTTGATATTGCAGTGCTTTTGAATCGTCTGCTGTAGGTAGAGCAATTCGGCATATTAATGACTATGCTGCTATCCTGTTAGTTGATACACGCTATACATTTGATTCTTCTGAAAGAAGCTCCTCCCACTCAACCAACAAGCTCCCGCAGTGGATTAAAAGCCGTCTTGTTTCTGCAACGAAGAATTACGGAGAACTCCACAAACTGCTGCATCAATTCTTCAAGTTCCACAAAGGCAAAGAGGACAAAGAGTAAGAGGTCGTGGACAAATTTGCGGACCTCAGGAAGTAATGTATTGAGGCACAAGTTCTTGTTATTAGGTTATCAGTTTATAAAGGGATGGACCTTTTTGTATCAACTATATTGATGCAATAATTGTTGGATGTACAGCAATGATAAATTAAAAATATTGAATTAATCTGCCAAATCATTTTCATTTTATCTCATGATTGTTGTATATGTATTACTGAATTCCCTATGGCCTCGATGCACGGAGTTAAATAGTCACAAATTTGGATTCAACTTTGTTACCTGCAGTATGAAACAAGCTATTCCCGCTGTAGTTGTGAGTTGTGACTCAGACATGTGCTGAAGTTTTTTCTCAAAAATTTTGAGAGAAGGGCAGGTTTGACAAATTTATTGTTGTGATCACTGCTGGACAATAAAGTAGCATGTCAAATTGTTAACTGTAGAAAAAAGGCTTCATTCCCCAGATATACTGAAACGAGCTTAAGTTCCTCACCCATTTCGATCAGTTTTGGCCCCTTATCTTTTCCAACCAACACTATTTCCAATGTTTTATAGTTTTGGCCCCAAAAAACCAGCTCTCCACTTGAAGGCACTTGACACAATTGATACAAACAGTAATTCGTACTCGATTAAAGGCAAATTCTGGCCTTGCTTCAATTATTACTTGGGGTCCCAGTGGTCTAAAACTGCATGAGTATAATTTAGGTGCTGCTTAATTATATGTACTAATCACTTTAAGCATCTACCAACTCACTGCTAAACTTTCCCTTTTTCTTCATAATGAATGCTGCGACACTTTAAACAGCATGACAGTCAAAAGAATGATCATGGTCATAGAAAAGATATACTAATAGGAAGAGGCCTTAAGAGATTAGGGTCTGAATTCCAGCAGACAAAAAAATCACTAGGTGATTTCTTATAATTAATCTGGTTAAATCTTAGTGCCCAGAGTTACTCGATATCTTTACTGGTAAGGTAGCACGTACCTAAGTAGACAAGTTGAATTGTGCAATCTGGCTCCGACACCACCATGATAAAACAGAAAGATATATTGGGAAGCACAACTAAAGCAAGGAAGTCAAGAAGAAAAAGAGCAGAATGTCCCTTAGAATTTCATTTTGGCTTTTCGTCTTGTTATGATAAGAAACTCGAGCCCACCTGTCCCCATCTCTTTCATTAGTACATGTTAAAAACCATTTAGGCATCTAAAATTTAAGGAGGAATACAAGTTGTATTATCACTAGCTAAGAAGATAGTGAAAGCCACATGGGGGAGTTGTACAGCAAGACAGTAAAGCCACAAATGCAACTTAAGAAATCCTTCCATAAGACCAAGAACCTCTTCCTGAAAACTCTACATAATCTCAAGTCATTTCTCTTTAAAGGTCAACATAAGTTGCCTAAAGTTTGTCACTTCAATCCCTTCTTCTCTGGCAGCAATCGAATTCCAAACAGCATAATTCAAGAGTTGGATGATTTCTACAGAGACTTCTCTCAACAGTGGGAACATGGTGACCAAAATGAGGTTCTAGAGAGAAACAGCATTTGTGAAGAATCAGTAGAGAACAGTATGGAAAACCAAGAAAGAATGAGAAAAGAAGAGAAGAGAAGAGCAACATTCAATGAAGAAAAAATAGGAGATGCATTCTTTAAAAACACAAGTAAAGGTCAGATTTTAGCACAGAAGATGAAGGAATTAGATTTGATGGATGAGGAAGACTTGAATCAAATGCTGGACATACAAGAAGTGCTACACTATTACTCTCACCTAAACTGTCCATTTTACCTTGATATTGTTGACAGTTTTTTCATGGACATGTATAATGAGTTCTCACTTCCACAGCCATTCATCAATATCAACAGTTCAATGCGAAGTCTTGGTCCTATTGAGCCCTAGAAATTACTGGATTTTTCGTCGACTGTGTGTCTCTTTGTACGCCAGTGCAATTTTCCAAGCTAGCCAACTTCTTCATTGTCTGTTCAATTCCCATGGATTCCTATATTGAATAATTTCAGAAAATCCTTGGATCTATATTTGTTGAGCAAGTTTCTTTAAGTGAGTTATGTGACATTAGGAGTACAATTCATTATTTATATTTTGGATGGAATTTGCTCTATTAAGTGTAATGTAGCAGAGTGATTATTGATTGTACTATATTCCGTGAAGAGAATAGGAACACATTTCTGTCCTTGAAGCTGTTCTACCTCATTTCTCTGCCATAAAAAAGAATCCTCTCTCCAATTTTCATTCTACCATTCTAATGCATGACATTATATGTTTTGCTATAGATAAAGTAACCACCTGATATGATTTTAAATGAAGAAACATGGTCAGTAAGGATTCATATAGCCGATTGTTTGAGACTGAGACATATTGTTGTTCACCGAAAAAGTAAACCAACAAGGTGGATATTAAGCATATGATATGGCAAAAGAAAAAAAAAACATAGAGGACCTTGAAGCCTCATTACATCCAAGTTGGTTCTGTAATAAATCTTCTTAATCATGATGTTCACTATTATTCTCTAAACTGATCAACATGCATTCCTTTTAACTTCCTGAGAAGCCCAAGCTATAAACCATTTGGGACTGAGGCTTTGTCATGGGTAAAGAAAGTAGATATAGCTGATCAGATTCAATGTTTACCTTTTTCTAGCCAGTATACATAGCTTAACATTGACTATACACAATTATACATATATGATACATAAATTATACATATATTATACACCCGCTAGCTATTTTCAGTTTAAGAGATTAGGTGGGCTGCTATTTGGGTTAATTCTTCAAGTAGGGGAAACCATAAGTAACCAAATCCAATTTCAATTCCATTTAGGCTATAAACCATATAATTGCTACAATGAATAGAATGGCACAAGTAGACACATTGTCAAAGGTGCCAAGAATCATACTTGCTTTATGTGTTTGTTTCTTTGTAACAAACTGTCAACTGAAGATCTACTTCTGCTTTGAATGGATTAGATCCAAAGTCCCTCTAATAGAAACTGAAGCATGCTTAAACGTTTCATCTTGCTTTCGTCGCACATCCAGTAGCTCTTTCTTTAATGCTGTCTTTTTGAGCAAGATGCACTTTTAACCTGTTTTCATCTATTAAGTACCAGATCGAATAAACTAATGAGGTGATACACCTCAATGACTAGTTCTGTATCAGAATGTATTTTCAGTCTCAATGTTTGCGTGATTATTGTTGTTGTTGCTGAAAAAGAACCTCAAGGCAGTTTCATAGGCAGTGAATATAGCCCCATTCACTACAAATGCTCGGGCAACAGCAGTTCCCAAACCTCGCCATAGCACGCTGTACCCCTCTTGTTTCACACTTCGCCTGAAGCAATCAACAATGCCAGAATATCTTGAGGGTGTAGATTGTGACTGAGCTTGCAATCTGGTTTTAATAACATCAACAGGATAGCAACTTATCCAACTAGCAACACCTGCTAGACCACCTGCTATAAGCATTGTTCTAAAACTCTCTTGACCATTCTTACGACATCCTGGATGAAGTTGCTCTCTCACATACTCGTACGTCCAAAAGTATAAGCCATGAGCTGGTGCATCTCTGAGTACTGTAATTGTTAATCCGCGGTAAATTCCTTTCCAACCTTCTTGTTTGAATATGCTTCTTGCAACATCTGTTGGACCCTTATAACTAGTTATTTGATTTTTGTTATCAGGGATATTTCTCCTTTGCAACTGAAGTCGAATTTTCACCAATTCGACAGGAGTGAGCATTAGGCTTTGTATTGCTCCTGTTCCAAATCCACCTAAGGCTACTCCTTTATAGGAGGGTGGGTCACTGGCTGGAACATTCCTGTCAAATGCTCGCGATAGCACTGCATAAATCTGAAATACCATGGCATTCTGCAATAGCAAGGAAACTAATTTACATAATTGTAGAAATCAAGATGTAACTTCTATTCATGAAATATTTAGACAACGATTAAGAATAACTTAGGAAGATCAAATTTTTAAACAATAACCACTCTATGTCCTCTAGATAATGGACTCGCTAAGAAGTGAATAAAAAATGGTAGCGCGCCTTCACTGACTAGAGAGTGGATGATATAGGAAAGATGCTATTGAAAAATGTGTCAACGGCTGTATATTTTAGAATTCTAAAGTTCAATACTTATCATGTTGATCCTTGATCTTACTCAATAATACGTCTTAATCTTAATACACGCCTGAACTCTATCCTTTTCCCTCCAAAATAACAATTACTAGCTCCCTTTTTTCTTCCCCAAATGGATAAGAAGCATGAACGGATAATGAGTTGATGACTAAGACTCCACCAAATCCACACGTGAAAGTCAACAAACAATTGATGAAACATTAACAAATCGTAGTAGGAACGAGAGTTTATTCTTAAATTTAGCAAAATAATGGGGAAGAGGGAACTCCTGGTCTCTAAATTCTGAGATTTAATAGTGACCATTAGTTATCACTAAAGTTGACATGTGAACTAAGGAAAGTCTAATGTGCCAATAAAATGTCTTAGTTACTATTATTGTTTTTTTAGAAGTTTATAGCTTGTTTTTCAGTTTTTTTAAAAAGTGTTTTTCAAAAAAATAATTTTGACGAAAGATAGTTTGTGTTTTGTTAATCAATTTGAAAAGTATTTTTGAGCGGCAATTCTTATTTGACCAAAACTTTAAAAAAATGCTTTTAAGGGAATATATTTTTCTCAAAAATATTTGTCAAAAATTATTTATTTTCAGCTTATCAAAAACGGATTCTGCTTGTACTTAAAATTATTTTTTTCCCGTCTAAAATATTGACCGAAACTTTGGGAAAAAGTACTTTTAACAAAAAAAATAACTTTTGTCAAAAAAGAAGCTCCAGTTAATCAGACTATTAGAGTCTGTTTGGATGGACTTAAAAAAGTGATTTTTTAATAGAAATAGCTTTAAAGCCAAAAATAATAAGTTGTGTCGCTTGTTTTACGTTGTTTTAAACTTAATTTAAGCACTTTTTAACTCTGCCAAATATTAAAAAAGCTAAAAATAACTTGAAAGTTGATTTAACCAACTTAAAAGCCCATCCAAACACCCCTAGTTTAGTTTTAGTTCCGTGAACGCAACAGCTCCATTTGAGGGCCCTAAAGTCTCTGTCTCTTTGTTTGGTAGGTAAAAAATAGAGTACGCATCCACCACGTAATATCCATGTCAATCCTTAACGACGTATTGCTTTTAGTGATAGTGACAGAATTTTACCAAAAAAAAAGCTCGACTCCGTAACTTGGGCCGGTGACAGGACTAACTAGGAAGTAGGAAGAGAGACCTAAAAAAGTGGGATTAACCTATCACTAACAACGCCTCAATCTCAAAGACGAAGCAACAATATTCATTCCGCTCTATATATCGACTCATTTGCTAATAAATAAAGTTTAACATGATTGTCCTAAAATGAAAGTAGGGGTAATGTGTGTGTACACTGAGGGAAAAAAAGAAAGGGGAAGAAGAAGAAGAAATGACCTGAAAGGTGACAGAAGCGAGAGGAGCAGCCATGCCTCTGTAGAGAGACAAGGGACCTTCAGTAACGGCGACATGGCGGAGGATTCTGAAAGCAGAACCTTTTTGTGTAGAATTCTGTTGACGGACTCTGACAGTGTCAAGGGGATATCCAGATACGATACCAGCTATTCCTCCAAATCCACCAGCCACAAATTCTTTCCCCCAACTGCTTGCTAGAAACTCTGGCCAGAAATCCATGTCTTCATTAATTAATTCCCCAACTCTAAATCTTATACTATTACACTTCTTATCTTAGTTAGATCTGTCTCTTTCCTCTTCTGCCCAAGCCTGTCATATGAAAGTGGTTTCTAACAGCAATCCACTAGTAGTAAGTTTGCCCAACTCTATTAAAGCTACAGAATACAGACTCACCTGCTTAAATATCTCTCTCCTTTTTGTATTTTCTTTGCTGATAAGCAAAAGGTGATGTAAATTTTGATAGTGGCTGTGATTGTAAATTATTTTGAAAATGTAGTTCGAAGTCATGAAATAAATAGCTTATGCAACTACTCTCTCCCTCCATTTCAATTTACTTGGAACTAGTTAATTGGGCACGATTTAATAAACTTTTTTAAAACTTGTGATGCAAAAATAAAGTCTTAGTGCAATTTTAAATCATCTAATAACGTATAAAATGAGAATTTTAAAATTATATTATTTTTAAATATAGACAAATGATATATTCGTAGGACAAACAAAAAAAGATATGTGAGAAAAAGTAAATACTTAAGAATTTGATAAATATTGAATTGGTCCTGATAATATGCAATAACTTTCATGGATATAATAACAATAATAGCTAAGTAAAATTTTATTAATGGAATTTGGGAAGAATAGTGTAGAATCTGTTTCCGAAATGAGCCGAGTGTCTGTTTCACGGATCTTATAATGAATTTGATATTGGGACTCGTTTCTGTTTCTACTTAAACACCTTTTTGTTTTGTTTGTTACTGTAAATGAGTAGATGAGTTGTGCACGGCCTTGAATTTTGAAAATCAGACACTGCAAACTGATTTTATTTTCTGCCACCGAGAGAAACGGCCAACCACCTCTTTCTCGTGGAGCCCATAGAAATGCCACGTGGGCCAATAAGAATTTAGAAGTAACAATCAGGGGGTGGTCCGGTCTAGTGGGGCTGCAAAGGTATACAGAACGTGTGTCAGCCCAGCTTTTTCAAGCCCATAAAGCCCAAATTACGTTTCCCAGTAAACCTTGTTGTGCGTAATGACGTTAGCCATCAATTTCCACTACCTTTTTTTTGTAGTAGTAGTACGAATACTAAATTTGGATTCATGCAAATTAATTCCCACTTTCCACAGATAATGGGGGCTACTACTTCTGTCCGTAGCGTATTAGTTGGATTCCAAAAGTTGGATTGCGATTGCTGTCGCAGGATATACAAATTCTACACATTACTCCTAGCTCCTTCTCTTAAAAGAAAATATATAATAAGAATATGAATTATGATGTAAACTAAGAGTTTATCAAATTGTATAGAAAATTTTATTTACTATCAATTCCCACAAAAAAAATATACAACGGTAAGTAAATAACACAATAATTTTTTACGTGGAAAACTCTCAGTTCATGGGATTAAAAACCACGGCCTACCCTCGTAGGAATTCAATTTCACTAACCAAGCAACTTTAGATTACAAACTATTGTAACCTAGGAATTAAACTCTTAATCCCTCACCTACTTGCAATAAGTATATTGCAAGCCTCTTTGTAATAACTCTATTACAAAACTCACACTTTGACTAACTCTAGTCAAGCACAAACACGTGGTTTATGATTTACAAAGGTATCATACGAGATGCTTCTAACTAAGTTGAGTAGGAGTTACAGGTGAATAACATTAACAAAGATACAACAATACTAAGGACTAGGGGTGGGCATAAAATTCGAAAAATCGAATTTCGAACCGGACCGAATTAATTCGATATTTCGATTTTGGTTTTTTCGGTATTTCGGTTCAATTCGGTACTAAATTTTCGGTATTTCGGTATAACGGTACGGTCCTCGATAATAGGATCTTGACAATTCGGTATACCGAAATATCGAATTTTTAAAGATCATGTAGGACCTATACACTGCACAGCCCAAGTGCCCGGCCCAATATTTTAATTCTCTAGGAGCCCAACCCAAAAAGACTACCCAGGCCCTAGTTAGGCAGTTACCCTAGTTTCATACTTTCAGTCTTTCACTCTCACTTGGAATTGGTAATTAGAAACCTAAGAGATCGGCTGACCGGCCACGGCTGTGACCTGTGAGAGAACTCTGAGAAGTGAGAATTGAGAAACAATCTTCAATCTTCAACTCTTCAAGACTTCAACAGGTTCATAACTTTTACCCACATGTTGAAACAATCTCTTGAGAGAGAAACTTTTACCCACATGTTTTCTGCTTATTCTCAGTTCATCCATTTCAAGATTTATTCTCCTTGTTTGAATTTCATTAGCACTAGTTTGAAAAGTTTGTTAAATTATGTAACGGGTGTTTCATTTTATATGACACTATCTCATTCATACATTGTTCAGAAAAAAATAAATTTTTTAAATTTAGAAAAAAAATTAATTCTGCTGCTACTATTAATTCAAAAATTGATTTTGTTCTCATTCTGTTGTTACTGTTAATTCTGCTACTGCTACTGTTAATGTTGCTACTGTTAATTCTGCTACTGTTAATGCTGCTATTGTTGCATATATTTTCTGCCAAAAGATTACATTATACTTGGCCATTTTCAGAGAAAAAATTTGCAGCATATTAATGCTGCTACTGTCGCATGTTTGTTGAATAGTGGATTAAGGCATTAAGCCACAAGAATGTGAGTTGGCTCCAAATGCCATCATTAGAAAATGCATCATGTCTATTTACTTCTTTCTAAAGAAATGGCTGTTCAATTTCATTGTATTTCTTGGATGAACAGTTAGACAGTGCATTGAAACATAGGAGAATTGTCACTCGTTAGTGTTGCTTATTTAGCGAATATTAAACCAAAACCGTACCGAACCAAAATAATAAATACCGAACCGTACCGAAATATTTTGGTACGGTATTTGGTATACACAATTGATAATCTGAATACCGAAATACCGAACCGAAATACCGAATGCCCACCCCTACTAAGGACAGACGATGGTCTTTTTTCTGTTGTTGCTTTGTTCAAGCCTTGGAGTGAATGAAGGCGGTTGCGCACTTGAGAGTAAATTATGTTTTAGGGTTTGCAAGTGTATGTAATCTCTTGCCTCATTTTAGTAATATATAAGTAAGGTCACTAGGATGATGCAAGCAATTCCGGTACACATCATACTTCATTAGTGAATGTTGCACTGTTGCGTCTGCAGTGCCGCAGCTTTAACAACTGTAAAGAGTTGACTTGTACGTGACCGGAGGAACCGATAGCCATCGATTCCCTCTGTTGTTCCCTTAACTGATTTCATTGGAACTTGTGCCAGACATATGGCTTGTTGTTCTTAGCATAGAGAGGCTTTGTATTAGGTTCCCTATCTAGTTCTCATATAAAGTTTGTTAAATCATCAAAACACAAAGGCACATAACTTATCAATTTTCCCCTTTTGATGATGACAAA
This sequence comes from Nicotiana tomentosiformis, assembly GCF_000390325.3. Lineage (NCBI taxonomy): Eukaryota > Viridiplantae > Streptophyta > Magnoliopsida > Solanales > Solanaceae > Nicotiana > Nicotiana tomentosiformis. The sequence goes on from NC_090817.1 coordinate 130,564,414, forward strand.
CTTAGAATTGAAGTTTCCCCTGAGGACCAGATCTCCATATTGTTCCCCTTGCAGATTAGCCATTTTTCACCTAAGAACATGTGTCACGACCCAAAACCACGGGACTGGCACCGGGCACACTACCCGACCCGAGCGAACCAAACCATGTGATGTACCCAAATCATATGCATGAAAACCAATTTAACTGCGGAAGCTCCTTGAATATCATATATATTTTCAAGTAAATTAATAAAGTATTTTCCAATTCAAAATCACACATGACGCCTTTCATAATAATAACAATGAGACTAAGTAAAATAAATATACTTTCATGTATGTCGTGTACAAACCCCGTTACTACAGCCTTTCACAACTATCTATGGAGCCTCTATACAGAAGAATAGAATTAAACACTTGGGTTAATACCCGACTAGTGTAAATTAAGAAAACAACATTATAGCTACCACGAAATAGGAGTGGTGCCTCACCATATACCTCAGGAATAGAGTCATCCTAGCCCTGACCGTATGTCACGTATCATACCTCATCCTGAAAAATATAAAGTAAGTGGAACCCTGGAGGGGGCCCCTAAGGGCTGAGTACACCACACCGGTACTCAATAAGTATCATAGACTATTTCTAACTTAAGTTCTTGGGACAAACTTTATAAAAATAATGCATCAGTATTTGATATAAAACGATAAATTTTTTTATCAATTCATGATCCTTGTCATTTTAAATAAAAGCCAAGTAAAATATAAACCACAATATAAACTTTAAAAACATTTATATCAACCCAAATTTTTGGATAAAATCATACAAATTCATTCCATTTGCTTTAAGTCATTGAAATCACTTTCGGCTCCTTAGGCCTAAACATAAGAAAATTACCCTTACCTTTCACTGGGAGTACTATACTATCACCGACATAAGAAGGTCAACTAGGTTATGTACCTAGCGGCAAGTATCATATACCCTACTTGCTCAGGTCATCTCATCGTAGTGCCGCACGAATCGACTCAGCCATGCTAATAATAACACAAAATAGTACACCCTCGAGGGAGAACACTATGTCGTAGTCTATACCACAACGTGTCCATCTACGCCTACACCGAAACGTGTAGTTTCATGACGACGAATAAAATATATCCGAAGTCAATCTCGGTTAACACAAGTCACTCCCAAAATATTTGATACTTCAAAAATAGATTCATAGCATAGTAGCCTCAAATGATATATTTTTATCAAATCATAGCATTAAATAAAAAAAATCTAAACCATTTAAACAAAAATTAAATAAATAACCTTTTACATGTTAAAACCTTTAGCAGTTTAACATCAGTCTTTAAAAGACACCACAAGTGCTATTCTGCTTATCAATTTCCAAAAGGAATACTTTCCATAAAAACTTATCTTTAGCACTCAAATATGTATACTTACTAGCATATTCAACTCCACTCTTATCAATTAATACCCATTTGAAGTCATCAATGATACTATATTAATTCTCCAATACCGCCAAATTACTACTCATCGTCTTCATTAACCAACATTTCTAAAATATTCAATTTGGTGATTAAGTAGTTGAACACTTTCAATTTAGCTAGAAAATGATTTTATACGTTCATCGCATCCTTTAATTTCATTTCTAAGAACCCCCTTCATCTTCCCCATTTTCTTAAAAACACTATTCATGCCATGAATTAGGGTTGGTGAATTCAATTATCCAACCATAACAACTTGAAACAAATATTATAACTACTCTCACCGACTCATAAGAAATGAGTTTGAAGCATTAGGATTACCTTCTTGAAGTTTTTCCTCAAAAATCCAATGTTTGAAAAATTTGGTGTTCTTGAACAACTTGAAAGATTTTTAGGGATTTCAAAGATTGAATGATATTAATACTAGTGTTAATAGGATGTTATTAACTAAAAATATCCATAAAAACTCACCTTGCATTCTTAAGTAGTCCCAAAGGTCGAATCCACCATTAAAGCACCAAATCCTAGCTCCAAAATACCCTCTCACCCGACCTTCTACTTATAGGCCCAAATTTTCGGGTTTCGGATGCGGCCCCGGATGCTTCGCATCCCCACTTCACTCCTTTTCGAAGCCCGGACGCGGACCAGGACACTATGACAACACTTGACTACCAGCCTTTGGTAATTTAATCATAACTTCTTGTAGGAGTGTCCAAATAACGAATGGTTTGAAGAGATAGAAACTAGACTCGACCATATTTCATTTGATAGGTTGTCCATCACATAAATCCTTATATATATGTATATATTCTCGTCCAAAGTTAGGTCTTGTGCGTACTCATTTTGAACTTTAGTATATCATATAATTTCCAACTTGACTTAGACTTAGGGCTCTCCTTAGACCCCACATCACTTATAATATACCTAGTACACTTATTATCATATCCAATTAATATCCATCATATTAATAGTCCTCGTCTGCATATCAAATAATATAATTAGCATACATCAACTTTCTTAATAGCGTTTAAGTATTTCGAAAATTTTTCGGGGTGTTATATTCTCCCCCACTTAAGAATATTCGTCCTCGAATATTTTACAAGTCACTTCTAAGCATAGAGTTACCATCCTTTTACCTCCAATCATTATACATAGGCACTTATGACTACATGAGTCTTATACTTCTTTTCAAAATCTTAACTTACTTATGGCCCTCAAAATTTTGCTATCTTTACAAATTCTTTAAAATTTCGACAGAGTTTCCCCTATAACTAGTACTATCCAAAAACATAAACCTGTCCAGAACAGGCCCCCCCACGGGCACCAATAACAATATCGCTCAACAACTGATAATACACAATATAATGTACCATATTGACCCCACTCGGCTGTACATATACCATAAGTGCATCAAATGTAAATCTTTAAAACTTTTAATTAATAATATATATGAATACCATTCAATATAAATAATAGATACTATACATATCTCCCATATCACTTTTATACATGCCTGTATTTTCTTTAGTTATGCATACGTCAAGTTGTACCTAAAAAGTATCTTCAAATAAACCAAAAATCTCTGTGTGATTAGACTTCCTTGATAAATTTTATTTTGAGATAAAGAATAATTGATTTTCATGCTCCCTTAATTTCTTAGCTTGCTCAAGGCAATATCTCATAGTTTATTAGATCGAAGTTATATTGCCTACTTGGTATCTGCAAAACTTGTTCATTCCGACTCATAGCCTTGGATTGTTTTTTTCATAAACAATACTTTCAAATAAATCTGTTGCCTTTCACGATTCTTGTTTCCATAAATGATTTTTTTCCACTTAGTACTCTTGATGTCCTATAATTATTAAAATTATTCTGGAATGTTCTTCTGTTCCTTCCAAAGACTAATAAGATATTTGTCCTAGATTCATCCATCATATAAAGTACCCCCACTTTCACTCGTGACTTTGGAGTTCCCGAAGATCCCAACTTGATAACTATTATTGCTTACAAGTTTGCTCTATGGAAAAAAAAATATTCATCCCAGTTTCATCCATTTTACGATACTGCTTTGCCATCCATTCTCGAATACTGAGGTTCAAGTTTCCATTTCTTAACTTTAACCAACTCCTTAACTCTATTGAGTTCCTTGTGATAGTTCTCTAACAAAAATTTAAGATTTTATCTACTTATGGGTGCACCATAGGTATACTACCATATCTCGTAAGCTTCCAACACTCGCGTATCAATGCTATCACGATGACACTTATACCTTTTAAGATTAGTGCCATTTCTTAAACACATGCTTTTTACTGGCATACTTCGTTTTTGGTATACAAGAGTCATTTCTCATTTAAGAATAAGCATTTCATTATCCCTTTCTATTTTATTCCGTGCAAAGTATGACATATTAAAAGGACTCCCTTATTCCATATAATTTCACGTATAATTCAAAGTACTCCCTCGTTCCTGCCAACACTTGAATTTAATTCAAATCACACATGCCTCTAAGTTGTAAAAATACATTTGAGGTTCCCATTAAATATGTAAATATCAGACATATATTTTTAATATCCTTGATGCAAAATATCCTGACTGTTGCTTGTAATGAGTGTTTAATTCTCTACAAATACTTTATGATATTTTTACCCATTTTATCACGAAGTTACCGAAAATCTCCTCTTCATCTTGACTCGTGAATAAGAAATCTTATTTCCAAAACCATCACCTTTAAGGTGAACTTCTCCTGTCCCGATGCTCCCCCACTTAAGAGTAAACCCAATTCAAACTCTTACATGTCATTCGAAGTCTTTATTAAACTGTCATCTCATAGAAAACTTACCGTTGACCATCTACATGACCACCCACTACTATAGGCTCCTTATTCCCCAACTAGAAATTTTTAGTTTACCGTTTCAATCTTTCGTCACACCTTGAATTTTTATTTCTTCATTACACTGATATGCTCGATATTTTGATAATAGGATAGATTGGTTATACTTATAGGAACTTTCTTTGTTCATTTTTGTATCCAAGTATCACGTCGCTACTAGCTGCAACATATATTGATAAGTGCCATTATTTCCCGTCCTTACGACATTATTATAGTTAGCACTTCACTCTTTCATGTTCACTCTACCGTTGAAATTTTTTCTAATATTTCACCCTTCAATCCATGCTCTAATACAGTTCTAGCAAGTACGACTACCTTGCACCTCTCATCTCATGCTTAAATAAGTTGAACGAGTGTGACTCCCTTAGGCTAAATCCACATATCATTGTATAACTTTTTACAGCATATACCATCTTCACAATGCTAAATGTAAGAAATACGCAATGTATCTTTATGCTACCATCATGTTCTCAAGCCACATATATATATGAGATTCCGCAGTATATATCTCTGAAATTATATTTCTTGCTCTTAAATCCTTTCATGAAACTTTATTTTGATGGTATCCCACAGAGTATGCTAATACTTATGATAAAGATGTCATGCATGTAGGGTCTTATTTCCTCATGTCTTCATCATAATGCGAACTCTTTTGGCCATAGCTAATACCACATATTTACATCAACATATTTCATATAAAAAATATATACTTGCATATCTTCCCATTCTTCATGGTATCACTGATCTCGTCCATACATCATTTTAGGAATTTGTGACACGGTATCATGTAGTCTTAGAATTCTTGTAACTTCTTAATTTCCAAATTTGTACCATAACTATTTTCAATTTTGTTTTTGAGCCTTACGCCGTACACATTATATGTATAACTTTCCAACAACTTTAACTTAGCCCACGAGCCATTTCAATATTTATTCTTCTTAAATCATAAGGATCCGTTCACTCACAAGTTGACTGCTCTTTCAATATTGGGCACATATAGAGTTGCTTTGAGATCATTTTTGGAAATTCTCAATTTTTTTATCATTTTAACAGAATAAAATAAGACATACCTCGACTAGAAAAAACTCAAGAGTATGATTCCATTTCATTTTTTCCCTTCTCTAACAACCTATATTGCTTCTTATAACCTCCGAGATTATGCCTTTTGTGCATCTCATGCCTTAATATTTTCACCCTTACCCATTTAAGTTCACATACTTTATCCTCGCATACCTTGGTATGCATAATTAGAGATTGACTTTTATTTGTATCACATTCATCATCTGGAGGGACTCAAGGTTGTCATGCCCATCTTTTACATATGGCATACTTCGTCTATCCTCAACTCGTACTTACACGTGGCACTTAGTTTCTCGTGTGTCACTTCTATTACATACGACACAATCATGACAATAACCTACCATGCTCAGGGGAAACCTGATGTCTAGTATAATTAAGGATCATCTCTCTCGTCTTGTAACATTCCCTTTTTTGGATGATCAAGAAAGTCCTTTTCTTTTGGTAAGGTGTCTTTGGTCATTATTGACACTGTCTTAACTATGCCATACTTCTTATGAGTCATACTATGTTTACCACAAACTTGAATGATTCACATTCACTTATCAATTAGAGCCATATCACCTCTCCATATCTTGTCATGATAATTTAAGATGCAACATCTTCATTTACAATATTGTTCTTGTACCTTTGCTAAACTCGTTAATGGTGATTATCATAGTAAACAGTCGCTCCAACATCTTGACCAACAATCTTGAACTGAAATCTAGGGTCTAACATAGGTGCCCTTATTCACATCCTTTAGTAAAATTCTTTATAAGTCATGACACCATCTTGACAATATTAGCTGACATCATCACCTTATTTACTTTCATGATTTCTCAGTATTCGACTGATAATTCTATTCATCAAAGTCATATGTGTTGACTGTATCAGTCCCAATCTATTCTTAACCCATCTTTCCATTTTGAACAAAGCTGACACTTTCTGGCTATTAGCCCAAACATCTTGTATTATAATTCGAACCTTGAACTTTATTCTCGTCACTTCTATATCTTCCACGATAGGAAATCAATACGATCGAGAATACGTACTCTTACTTCAGGCACAAACGCACGATCTAGAGTAAGATGAAAATGAAACTTCCTAATTGTCATTGTAGCCTCCCTGATATAAGTGTGGCCGGTAATACACTGACAAGAGAAACTCTACTTGACACGGCTTTATAGACTTCCTAGGACTCGACTTAGAACCTAATGCTCTGATACCAAGTTTGTCACGACCCAAAATCACGTGACCAGCACCCGACACACTATTCGACCCGAGCGAACCAAACCATGTGATGCACCCAAATCATATGCATGAAAAATAATTTAACTGCGGAAGCTCCTTGAATATCATATACATTTTCAAGTTAAATGATAAAGTATTTTCCAATTCAAAATCACACATGACGCCTTTCATGATAATAACAATGAGACTAAGTAAAATAAATATACTTTCATGTATGTCGTGTACAATCACGTTACTACAACCTTTCACAACTATCTATGGAACCTCTTTACCAAAGAATATAATTAAACACATGGGTTAATACCCTACTAGTGTAAATTAATAAAACAACATGATAACTACCACGAAATAGGAGTGGTGCCTCACCATATACCTTAGGAAGAGAGTCATCCCAGCCCTGACGGCATGCCACGTACCATACATCATCTTGAAATAAATAAAGTAAGCGAGACCCTGGAGGGGGGACCCTAAGGGCTGAGTACACCACATCGGTACTCAATAGGTGTCATAGTCTCTCTCTAACTTAAGTTCTTGGGACAAACTTTATAAAAATAATGCATCGGTATTTGATATAAAACAATAAGAAATTTTATCAATTCATGATCCTTGTCATTTTAAATAAAAGCCAAGTGAAATATAACCCACAATATAAACTTTTAAACATTTATATCAACCCAAGATTTTGGATAAAATCATACAAATTCATTCCATTTGCTTTAAGTCATTGAAATCACTTTCGGTTCCTTAGGCCTAAACATAAGAAAATCATTCTTACTTTTCAAAAAGAGTACTATACCATCACCTACATAAGAAGGTCAACTAGGTTATGTACCTAGCGGCAAGTATCATATACCCTACTTGCTCAGGCGTCTCATCGCAGTGCCTTACGAATCAACTCAGCCATGCTAATAATAACATAAAATAGTACCCTCTCGAGGGAGCACTCTGCCGTAGTCTATACCACAAAGTGGCCATCTACGCCTACACCTGCACGTATAGTTTCATGACGATAAACACAATATATCCGAAGTCAATCTCGGTGAACACAAGTCACTCCCAAAATATTTGATACTTCAAAAATAGATTCATAACATAGTAGCCTCAAATAATCTATTTTTATCAAATCATAGGATTAAATAAAAAAAATCTAAACCATTTGAAAAAAAATTAAATAAATAACCTTTTACATGTTAAAGTCTTTAGCAATTTAACATTAATCTTTAAAAGACACCACAAGTGCTATTCTGCTCATCAATTTCCAAAATGAATACTTTCCATAAAAACTGATCTTTAGCACTCAAATATGTATACTTACTAGCATATTCAACTCCACTCTTATCAATTAATACCCATTTGAAGTCATCAATGATACTACATTAATTCTCTAATACTGCCAAATTACTACTCATCGTCTTCATTAACCAACATTTCCAAAATATTCAATTTGGTGATTATGTAGTTGAACACTTTCAATTTAGCTAGAAAATGATTCCATAGGTTCATCGCATCCTTTAATTTCATTTCTAAGAACACTCTTCATCTTCTCCATTTTCTCAAAAAACACTATTCATGCCATGAACTAGGGTTTGTGAATTCAATTATCCAACCATAACAACTTGAAACAAATATTATAACTACTCTCACCGACTCATAAGAAATGAGTTTGAAGCATTAGGATTACCTTCTTGAAGTTTTTCCTCAAAAATCCAATATTTGGAAAATTTGGTGTTCTTGAACAACTTGAAAGATTTCTAGGGATTTCAAAGATTTAATGATATTAATACTAGTGTTAATAGGATGTCCATAAAAACTCACCTTGTATTCTTAAGTTGTCTCAAAGGTCGAATCCACCATGAAAGCACCAAATCCTAGCTCTAAAATACCTTATCACCCGACCTTGTACTTATAGGCCCAAATTTCTAGGTTTCGGATGTGGCTCTAGATTCTTCGCATCCCTACTTCACTCCTCTTCGAAGCCCGAACGCGGACCTGGACTCTATGACAATACTTCACTGCAGCCTTTGGTAATTTGATCATACCTTCTTGTAGGAGTGTCCAAATGATGAATGGTTTGAAGCGTTAGAAACTAGACTCGAAGATCTTTCATTTGATAGGCTGTCCATCGCATAAATCTTTATATATATGTAGATATACTTGTCCAAAGTTAGGTCTTATGCGTACTCATTTGGAACTTTAGTCTATCATGTAATTTCCAACTTGACTTAGACTTAGGGCTCTCCTTAGACCCCACATCACTTATCATATACCTCTTACACTTATTATCATATCTAATTAATATCCATCATATTAATAGTCCTTGTCTGCACATAAAATAATGTAATTAGCGCACATCAACTTTTTTAATAGGGCTTAAGTACTTCAAAATTTTTCCGTGGTACTACAACATGTTTCTCCCCTTTAATTTTTCTTCCCCCTTTTGGCATCATAAAAAGAATTTTTCAAGTAAAAGCAAAATGAAGTCCAACAAAGTTAACTCATGCCACTTGTGTGCACATAACATAGTTATAAACAAAACACAAAAGCATAACATGCATATAGAAAGGACTAAGATGCTCATTGATTTTTAAGGGAAAAAAACACAAGCAGTAGTACCTTTCTTACAAAAACATCCAAAGAATAAACATACTAAAATACCACTATCATAGGGGCAACATATCAAAACAGGACACTAGTACTAACAGAAGGACTGATAAACTGGATACTTGATAAGGGGACAATTTAGGGGGCACTGGAAGAGGGAGGGAAGGATGAAGGGGCAAGGGCTTTGAGAAGAACATCCACTCGAGCATTTGCAGACCACTTCTCATTGAACAACTCCTCTTTCAGGTTCTCAACTTGTTTCCTCGGCTCTGCATTTTCAGCCGTCAAGCGGGCAACCTCTGCACCTTGAGCACTGCTAGAACCAGGTTCCTCTCTGGCTTGACTGAGCTGTCCCTCAAGAATGACATTCCTAGCCTTCAGCCTTCTTATCTCCTCATTAGCAGCAGTTTGAGCACCAATCAGCTGAGAAATTGTAGAACTGTTGTCAACTCCCTCTTCTTGTCAATACACTTGCATTCCTCCAAGATAGTCATTGAGAACATTTGCTTACGAGTTCCCACAACCTCTCTCCCCTAGGGAACTTTGAAATGTTCAAAAACTTTGGTGAGCAGGAACACATATGGCAATCCATGGTTCGTATCCTTGAAGTTTGCCACCTTTTTCATGTGTTCAATTAGGATTCTAGGCCGGTTGATAGTAGTGTATCCGTCCAATGCCTCCAGGAGAACTAGGTCCGCTATTGATACAATAGAATATCTTTCATCTCGAGCGAGTAGGACCTTGTTTACCATCTCAAATATGAGCTGGTATTCTGGAAGCAAGGCCTTCTTTTGCACCCGTTCCCCTTGCTGAATATCATGAGGCTTTAGAATAACCTTCCTAATACTTAAGGAACATGTCCCTTCAACATACGAGAGCCCCTCAGTAGGTACATCAAGAATGCTCTCCAGTACAGCTTCATGCATCACAAAATCCACCCCATTGACTTTCAAGCAGATATTGTCATCCTCCACAGTAAACAGATTAGCGTAGAAACAGCGAACTTCCTCTTCATTGACCTTTGGACTCAGAATGGTAAAGAAATGAGTCCACTTTTGAAAATCGCAAATTTCAACTAGCTGTCTCATTCCTGACTTGTCAAAAATGTCAGCATCAAACACTCTACCCCACAACACTTTTTTCTTCTTCAACTTTTCTTTCCTTTCAACTTCAGACACTTTCAGTCTGGCTCTTTTTGAGGAACCAGGTCCCTCACTATCACTTGGATTTCTCTTGTAAGATTTATTCTTCTCAACACCTTTCTCCTTCCTAGCAGGCTTAGCTTTCACACCAAACTCCTTCTTCTCCACACTCTTCTCTCCACCAATTTCAACACCCTTCACATATGATACTTTCTTGGATTTCACAAGCACAAACTTCTTAGAGGATTTACGAACAAGGGAAGCAGGTTTCGCATTCACCTCTTTGTCCTCAACGTCCACAAATTTGGTCGGAGGAAGATCCTCCCTATTCACTAATTTACCCGCCTTCACCAATCTTTTTATCTTCTTATTCTCCTTATTCTTCTTTAGAGCATTTTCAATGACATCTTTCTTCTACTGCCTAGTAGTGGGTCATTTAAGAACATGCTCTTTAGAGGTTGTCCTACCACTTCTAGCATCGATAAACTGGGTTACATGCACATCGTCTTAATCCTTACTCATTTACATCATCTTCTTCTTCAGACATAGACTTCATCTCAGGAATCACAAAATCTAAAGAACTGCATCAAGGTGAGGGGAAGGAAGAGGGTCAGTACGGTCCAGGGTCGTTCTAATAGAGCATGGAGTTTCATCCCAAGTAGGAGCAGAGTTCTCCTCTTGGGAAGAGGGAGCAGGTCCCTCTGTTGTCTCCCCTGTAGTACTGACTGGTACCAAGTCACCTTCATTCACGAGGTCCCTATTTCCATCCCCATTCTCTTTTTCTTCCTCCTGATCCCCAACACTCATATCACCAGGCATAGACTCCTCAACCATACTCCCTTCAGCAGCAATAAGTAACATGTTTTCTATGGCTTCTTTCTCACCTAAATCCTCTAACAATGCAGAATTAGTAGAAGCTAGAAAGGCATTACCTGATAGTGATAGGATGTTTAGATCAAAATTTTGAGCAGAGGGGGTGTCAGATGCACCGATGCTTCACCAAGACAAGTAACATCTGCTTGGTCTACATTTGCTTCCTCAGCTCACTGAATCAAGACCTCGGTTCCTTCTTACCCTTCCACCAGTACTTATACTTCAATGTTTTCTGCTGTAGCAGAGGGAGAGGTTGAAGCGACAAACTTCTTATGAGTTTGATTTTTCCGGCTATGATGGGAACCAGAACTTGATGGATTAGGGGAGGAAATAATGGGTGGTGGTTAGTTGGAGATGGGGGTTTCAACAAGTGAAGGTTGAGGCTTTGATTTGGACTGCTGTACTTTGTGAGACGAAGAGATAGTAGGGATGTCAATGGTGGCTTTAGGAGACTCTGATTTTTTAGAAGACATGGTGAATTTTTTAGAGTGAAGACACGAAAGAGAGGGTTTTATGAGAGAAGATGAGATTTTTTTGGTTTTGATGTAGACATTTATGAGAGAGACATGTCTTTTGAGGTTATTTAGAGGTAAGGAGGTAGTCGTGTAAGTTTGTAACAGGTGTGACGTTTGGGTTTAAAAGGTGTGGGAAAAGGGCAGACACATTTAGTGATGTGGCACATTAGTAGTTCACAATGTGTATGAGTTTAAGAGGAACTACTAACCTGAGTCAAGGGAACCAGGTTCCCTGACTGATTTTGCAAATATGAGCATCATCCTTCAACCAAATTGCAATGTCATTAGCTGCTTGTTTGTACTGTAATTGCCATGCGTGTTTACCTATAACTGTATAGAATTGAGTTAGAAGTTGTCAGAAAACACTTTTTAGCAGTTCACCTTACTATTCCTTCATAGCCAGTCATTGAGAGACTAGGTTCTCAGTTCAATTTGATCAATCATAGCTCTAGTCGATTCTTTTCAAAATGCTCTCTGCTCAATGCTTTGGTGAAGATATCAGCCACATGTTCCTCTATTTTTCAAAACTTCATACAGTTAAGACCCTTTTCAACATTATCCCTGAGGAAATTATGTCGCACATCAATGTGCTTTGTTCTCTTATGCTGGACGAGGTTCTTTGCCATGTTGAAGGCACTTGTGTTGTCACACAATAGTGGCACGCAGTCAGAAAATACACCAAAATCTTCTAATTATTGCTTTATCCATAATAGTTGAGCACAACATGAGGCAACTGCTACATATTCAGCTTCTGCAGTGGCGAGGGCTACAAAATTTTATTTCTTTGTACTCCATGAAATTAGGCATGATCCTAGAAAATTTTCCATTCCAGATGTGCTCTTCATATCCACCCGATAACCAGCATAATCAACATCAGCATATCCAATTAAGTCAAAATTATCTCTTGAAGGATAATAGATGACCAGATCCTGCGTTCCTTTGAGATGTCTCAGGATTCTCTTAGCAGCTTTCAGATGAGATTCTTTTAGACTTGATTGGAATCTAGCACATAGTCCCACACTGAGTACAATGTCATGTCTGTTGGCTGTTAGGTACAAGAGTGAACCAATAATTCCTCGATACATGGTTTTATTTACAGAGGAACCAGATTCGTCAATGTCTAGATGAGTCGCACTAGCAATGGGAGTATCAATGGTCTTTGAACTTTCCTTCTCAAGCCTCTTCAGAAGCTCTTTAATGTATTTCTGCTGACTTATCATCGTTCCCTTAGAGCTTTTCTTAACTTGCAGTCCTAGGAAGAAATTCAGCTCCCCCATCATGCTCATTTCATACTCACTTCCCATAAGCTTGGCAAACTCCTCACACAAGGAATCATTTATTGCACCAAAGATAATGTCGTCAACATAGACCTGCACAATTAGCAGGTTCCTCCCCCTTTTCTTTAGAAAAAAGAGTGTTCTCAATTTTTCCTCTAGTAAAACCATTTTCCAGAAGGAACCTGGACAACCTTTCATACCATGTATGAGGGGCCTACTTTGATTCATACATGGCCTTGTTGAGCTTGAATATATGCTCAGGAGGCTCATGGCATTCAAAATCAGGTGGTTGTTTGACAAAGATTTCTTCCTTCAAATATCCATTCAGAAATGAACTCTTAACATCCATTTGGAACAATTTAAATTTCATATGAGATGCAAAAGCAATGAGAATTCTGATGGCTTCCATCCTTGTAACTGGAGCAAAAGTTTCATCATAATCAATTCCTTCCTCTTGATTATAGCCTTGAACCACCAACCTGGCCTTATTTCTTGTTGTATTTCCAAACCCATCAAGCTTGTTTCTGAACACCTACATGGTTCCAATAACTGTTCTATCTGAAGGCCAGGGAACCAGGTGCCACACACTGTTCCTCTCAAAGTGATGGAGTTCTTATTGCATAGCAGCAATCCACTCAGCATATTCCAATGCTTTCCTGATATTTTTGTGCTCAATTTGAGACAGAAAGGCTGAGAAAGCAAACATGTTTCTTGTCTTTGATCTGGTCTGAATTCCTGAATTTAGAGGAATGATTACATTCTGGAGAGGATGTGAGATTTTGTGCTTCCAGTTAGATACCTAAGTCTCAGGGTGATAAGAACAAGGTTCTGTCGTGTGAGATCCATCATTGGCATCCATGGGAGTGTGAGTGCCACTTCTCTGCTCAACATCATGGGTGCCTTGCACTGCATCAACAACTCTATTTTCTGTTTCAGTTAGTGTAATGGAGGGACCAGGTTCTTCCGAATCAACTGGAGGTTCTGTTACATCTTCGTTACTTGACTCTTTGACCTGACTCATCAGATATGCCTTCCTATTTGCCATATCAATGACTTCTCCTGGAACCTTTGAATGCTCTCCATTTTGATTATTCTTATCATGTGAATCTTTCCCACTTGAGTGGTGTGATTCATCAAATATTACATGTACACTTTCTTCTACACATTGAGTTCTTTTATTGTAGACCTTGTATGCCTTGCTTTGTGAAGAATATCCAAGATAAATCCCTTTATCACTATTGGCATCAAAGTTTCCCAACGCTTCCTTACCATTATTGAGAACGAAATATTTACAGCCAAATGTTCTCATGTAAGTCAACTTTGGTTTTCTCCCGGTTAGCAATTAATACAGGGTCTTGTTTAGGAGGGACCTGATCATGCACCTGTATATCAGATAGCAAGCAGTGTTCAGTGCCTCAGCCCAAAAGCTCTTTAGTATGCCACTGTCAATCAGCATCGTACTTGCCATATCTTCAAGAGTCCTATTTTTCCTCTCCATAACACCATTTTGTTGGGATGTTCTGGAAGCTTAAAAATTATTACTTATACCATTTTCGGCACAATATTCATCAAATTTTGCATTGTCAAACTGGATACCATGATCAGATCTTATGCTTACAACATTATGGCTCATATTCACTTGAATCTGCTTCACAAAGGCAGCAAAGACTGGAAATGTTTCATCCTTGGTTCTGAGGAACAAGGTCCATGTGAATCTGGAGTAGTCATCAACAATAACAAAAATGTAATTCTTTCCTCCTTTGTTGGGCATCCTCATAGGTCCACAAAAATCCATATGGAGAAGATCTAGTGGCCTTGAGGTGCTTACTTCCTTCTTTGGCTTGAATGAGGACCTGGCCTGCTTCCTTTTCAAACATGAATCACACACATTGTGATCCTTGAACTTTGACTTCGGCAGCCCACAAACCATGTCCTTCTTGACTAGCTTGTTCAACAAAGAGAAACTTGCATGTCCTAATCTTCTGTGCCACAGTTCAACATCATCATCAACAACACTCAAACATGTAAGATCTCCACTATTCAGAGACTCAAAGTCTGCAACGTAGATGTTTTTGAATCTTTTTGCCACGAGAACCACTTCACTTGTTACAAGATTGGTGACTGTGCAAGACATTGATAAAAACTCCACTTTGTTTCCTTTGCCGCAAATTTGAGAGACACTCAGCAGGCTGTATTTCAGGCCATTCACATAATACATAATTTCAATTGAATGAGTGAGTGTCTTCCCAATTTTTCCAACTCCCAGAATGTATCCCTTTTTTCCATTACCAAAGGACACATTCCCACCTTGCAGGACTTTGAGTGAATGAAAATCGTCAATAATTCTAATCATGTGTTTAGCGCAACCACTATCCATGTACTATCTTTAGCTGCTTCCTTTCACTGCTCCCTACACAAGGAAATCAGAGATTAGACTTAGGAACCCAAACAAGTTTGGGTCCCTTGTAATGAGAAAAATGGCGAATTAAACTTCTTTTTGTCCAAGCAAGCATCACACGTTTCTTATTGTAGGAACCAGTTTCCCTAGCAGTAGATATTTATTCAACAAAAACTTTATTTTTCTGTTGGGACTGAAATCTAGCTTTACAGGAATTGTTGAAATGGCCAGTGTTACCACAGTGAGTACATAGCCAGTTATCAGGTACAATAACATACTTGTTATGTGGGTTTGTAAGGAGCCTGTCACGACCCAAAATCCTAACATGTCGTGATGGTGCCTATCGTGGTACTAGGAAAGCCGACATTTGAAAATATTTCCAACGCTTTTAACAGAAAGCGAATTAAAGCAGTTTAAACAATAAAGGTTTTCATAAACAGGATAGAAACCCAAAATACAACGCGAAAATTTCTAACATCAGGGTGTCACTGAGTACATGAGCATCTGTACATCACAAATCCGTAAAATACTGTCTATGATAATCTGAAACTAAGTACAATAAATGGGAAGATAGGGAAGGAGAAACAAGGTCTGCAAAATGCCAAGTAGCTAGCTCGACAGTCTACGAGAATACGAATTATGCGCGGAAATCAACACCCACTGCGTCCGGGAACACCTGGATCTGCACACAAAGTACAGGGTGTAGTATGAGTACAACCAACTCAGCAAGTAACAATACTAAATAAGGAACTGAAAGTAGTGACGAGCTTTACAATTATAGTTCAATTACAATGGTTTTAACATAGGAAAGTAAGCATGCTTTCAAGTTCGACAAATAAGGTCAAAACAATAATTTCATGTCAAGTTCAACTAAAACAGAGTGTAATAACTTTCAGAAAGTTTCATGACAGTGATACATGGCAGCTAAGCGCAACAAATATGAAATCAAATGCATCCTCTCAGGGCCACAATCACTCAATCCTCCCATTCACTCAACACTCGACGCTCGAAACTCGCACTCAGTAGGTACCTGCGCTCACTGGGGGTGTGTGCAGACTCCGGAGGGGCTTCTTCAGCCCAAGCGATATAATCCGCACAGACAACTCACATCTTGTATGGACAACTCACGTGCTATAACATAATATCTGGATCCGCACGGACAAATCACGTGTTGTACAGATAACTCATGAGCTATAGTATAATATCTGGATCCGCACGGAGAACTAACGTGGTATAGTATAATATCTCACAATCAGGCCCTCGGCCTGATTCTGTTATCAACCTCTCCAGTCTCTCGGACTCTCAAAAATCATAATAAGTAGCCCAGACAACAATGATATGATGCTTAAAAAATGAACAACAGAGACTGAGATGTAATATACAATAAACTATGACTGAGTACAAAACAATAATTTAGTAGATAATTAAACATGTACATGACCTCTATGGGTCCCTAAAATGCCAACACGTAGTCTAAACATGATTTGTGGTTCAATTTCTCTAATACATGGAGAATGTACAGATACCAACAGATTATACAACTATACGGTTCCACAGAATTTGGCCAAGTCACAATTCCTAAAGTGCACGCCCACACGCCCATCACCTAGCATGCGCGTCACTTAAAAACCAAATACATGACATGTAATACGGGGTTTCGTACTCTCAGAACCAAATTTATAACTGTTACTTACCTCAATCCGAGAAAATCTCTACTCCAACGCACCCTTGCCTTGCGAAACAGCCTCTGAATGCCTTGAATCTAGCCATAAATAATGCGATAAAATCAATACGGATTAAAGGAGTCAACTCCATAAGAAAATACTAAGTTATTAATCAAAATAAACTCAAAAGCCGGCTCCCGGGACCACGTCTCGAAATTCGATAAAAGTCATAAAATCCGAAATCCCTCTCAACCATGAGTCTAACCATACCAAATCTATCAAAATCCGACACCAAATCATCCCCCAAATCCCCAAATCAAACTCTCCACATCCCTAGCCTCAAACTCCCAATTTACACCTTAAATATACACCAATTAGGTGAGAAAATCAATGGGGAAGCAATATTATTGATAAAAAAATAAGCACAAGGGATTTACCTCAAGAATCCCCTCGAAAGCCCTCTCAAATATCGCCTAAACCGTGCTTGAAATGAAGCAAAAATTGCGAACCTTTATTTTAATAATCTGCCCAGGCTTTTCGCACCTGCGGTCCTATATCCACACCCGCAGAACCGCTTCTGCGGTCAAATCTCCGCTTATATGGAAACTACTTAAATCCCCCAAGCCCGCATCTGCGCTCCATGCTCTGCACCTGCGGAGGCGCTTCTGCGGCCTTCTACCCGCTTCTGCGGAAATAGGCCCTCTCTCAATTCCGTATCTACGGAGCCTCGCTTGCACCTGCGGGCTAGAGGATGCGGTAAATCCATAGCACCAAGGCCCTGCCCAGGCCAACCCAACTTTGCTTTTGCGTAAACCAATTTGCGGCATCGCAGGTGCGAAAATGACCTCACACCTGCGACCTCTGCTCACCTCCTCTCTGTCCACTTATGCGGTTCACCTCTCGCTTCTGTGAGATCGCACCTGCGATCCCCACTCCGCAGGTGTGATTTCACCAGAAGCAGGTGAGCTTCAGCACTTCCCTCAAACTTCAAATCGATCCGTTAACCATACGAAATCAACCTGAGGCCCCTGAGACCTCAACCAAACAAACCAACGGGTCCCTAAACATGATACGAACTTAGTCGAGCCTTCAAATCACCTCGAACAACATCAACATCATAAATCACATATAGATTAAAGCCTAATGAACTTTGAACTTCTAATTTCTACAAACGATGCTGAAACTTATCAAATCACATCCGATTGACCCCAAATATTGTACACAAGTCACAAATGACATTACGGGCCTACTCAACTTCCGTAATCAAAATTTGACCCCGATATCAAAAAGTCTACTCCGGGTCAAACTTCCAAAAAATATAACTTTCGCCATTTCATGCCTAATTCCACTACAGACCTCTAAATCAAAATCCGAACACACTCCTAAGTCCAAAATCACCTAACGGAGCTAACAGAACCATCAAAACTCTGTTCCGAAGTCGTTGACTCAAACATCCTGTCAATCATTTCAACTTAAGCTTTCAACCTTGAGACTAAGTGTCTCATTTCATCCAGAAATCTCACTGGACCCGAATCGACTACCCCGATAAGTCACATAACAACTATAAAGTACAAAATGAGCAGTAAATAGGGGAACAAGGCTACAACTCTCAAAACGACCGGCCGAGTCGTTACAGAGCCTTTTCCTTTTAGAACCCAATTCCCTGCCTGTTCCCCCATTACTTTTATACATGGAACTGATTGTATCAGAGGACCAGGTCCACTTCTGAGATTTATCTAGGTCATTTTTAACCCTGCTTAGATCATCCTGAAGTAAGTTCAGCACAAAGACTCAATTTTACCTTTTTAAGTTCATTTTCAAGCTTAAGGTGTGCCGCAGTCGCCCCTTCCTTTCCTTTTGAAGAGTTCATGCAATTTTCTATTGAAGCATTTACATAATTATTGTCCTTTTTTAAATCCTCTACTATTTCCTTTAGATCCACAACTACTACCAATAAGTCATCTCTCTCATGTTCTACATTATCAATTTTCTCAGTTAGAACATCCTTTTCTTTCTTTAAATCCTCTATGGTTTCTTTCAAATCAACAACTACAACAGTAAATCATCTCTCTCATGCTCTACCCCTCCTAATTCCTCAATTAAAATACTTTCATCATTTATAAGATTATGGTAAGCATCAATCAAGACATTAGCTAGAGATACCACCTTTTTGTTTTGATTAAGAGTTCAAATTTCTTTGAACATCTAGAAAGTTTACCTCATCGTCGTTATCATCTTCATCCTTATCAGATTTTGCCATCAGGGCAAATATAAAGTCATATTCTGCTGATTCACTTTCAACGGCCATAATGGAGGTGTCGCCTTTTTCATTATTGCCCTTAGATTCACTAGAGGAATATCCACATGCAGCAAGAGCTTGTTTCACAACATTATAAGCAACATCTTTTCTCTTGAATTTCCTGTAACGCCCCAATCAGTCATTTTGCTTTCTAGAACACCGATCCCCTAAATAAGACTCCAGTATGTGTTCTTATTATTTTATGACTTGCGGGGATGGTTAGTTCGGGATTTGGAAGGGTTCAGGTTGAAATCAGAATACTTGGTTCCTTAGTTTGGCTTTAGAAAGGCTAAGTTTGACTTCGGTCAACATTTTGAGTAAATGACCTCGAAATAGAGATTCAACAGTTCTAATAGGTTTGTATGATGATTTTGGACTTGGGCGTATGTTCGAATCGGGATTTGGATGACCCGGGAGCATTTCGGCGCTTGATAGTGAAAGTTCACTATTTGAAGGTTTTAATGTTCTTTAAATTTGGTTTGGAGTAGGTTCTTGTGTTATCGAGGTCCGTTTGGAATTTTGAGCCCGGGAATAGTTCTGTATGGTGATTTAAGACTTACACGCAAAATTTAGTGTGATTCCGAGTAGTTTTAGTATGATTAGGCACATTCGGAGTAAGTTTGAAGAACTTGAAGTTCTTGAGTTGAATCAATTTGGTTTGGGGATATGATTCTTCATTTTGGTGTTGTTTATGCGTTTTGAGGGTCCTAACGAGTCCGTTTTATAATTTCAAACTTGTTGGTATGTTCGGGCGGGCCCCGGGTTTTAATCGGATGAGGCTCGAACTAAGTTTGGACTTAGGAGCAATGGCTGAAGCTTCCAGCTTCTGGTGTAACCGCACCTGCGCATAGACAGCCGCAGGTGCGAGCTCGCAGTAGCGGTCCAGTGGGGGGCAGTTTATAAGCTGTAGGAGCGAAGTTATTAGGCACACATGTGGACGTGCAAGTGCGATAGAGGAATCCGCAGAAGCGACCAAGCCGCAGACGTGACCCGAGAGTCACAGAAGCGGAGCCGAAGAAGTGGGAAAATGGTCCACAAGTAAGGATTTTGGCTCAACTGGAGGAGACCGCATCTGCGAGGATTTTTTCATAGATGCAGGACTACAGAAGCGGTCGAACCTTCGCAGGTGCAAAAATCACAGAAGGCAGAACCTTCATTTAAATCGGGGTTTGAGTATTTTGACTCATTTTCTTCATTCTTGGGGTGAGTTTTGGAGCTTTTGGAGAGGAGTATTCAGCTATCACTTAGAGGTAAGTAATTTCCACCCAATGTAAGTTTAATACATAGATTATGGGTATATTATAACATATAAATTGTGAAAATCAAGGGTTTAGATAAATAACCTAGGTTTTGATAAAAATGAGATTGTAATCACAAAAATGGTTATGAAATGGGATGAAAATTGTATACTTGAGTTCCTAAGGTTATGGGTAACGATTTCTTTCAAAAATTTCCGGAATCCGGGCACGTGGGCCTTTGGTGAATTTTAGGAATTCTTCCAATTTGGGATTGGGTAATCACTTTAATAGCTAGAATATGAACTTTTGAGCACATATTGATTATTTTATGTAATATTTGACTAGTTTCGAGTCGTTTGGCACCGAATTGAGGGTTTAAAGCATAGTTGTGGACCGAAAAGTAAGCTTTGAGATGAGGTAAGTCTCTTGTTTAACCTTGTAAGAGGGAACTCTTCCCCTTAGGTGTATCTTTGTTGTGAATGATATGTGTGGGGAGCTACGTATGCACTAGGTGACGAGAGTCCGTACGTAGCTGTATTCTATGTGATGTCCGGGTGGACTTATGCCTACAACATGCCTTATTTGCACTGTTATGTTGGTTATGCACATTTACTGCTTTGAAATGAGCTAAGATTAAGGATTTAAATATTTAAAGTCTCTAGTTTAGATTTCTTGTGTTTGGAAAGAATTTAAGGATTTTATGAGAACTCTGCCAATATTATGTTCACTCGCGTCACAAGTATTTCCACGAGCGAGGTAAACATTCCTCTATTCTCATGGAAGAGCGTCGTTTGCCTCGGCAGGTTAATAGATGCATCTATGGTTCGTTCGACCCTTGGCAGTGCACAGTATATTTCCGGTTCGGTCCGTACGATCTCGGCATAAATCATGCGTGATAATACTCGAAGCCTAACTTTTACTTCATATTAATTTATGGCTTGAGCGGTTACTATTATTTAAAGGACATGAATTGATTCGAAATTATTGTTAGTAAAGGGAGTTATTATTCACTGCTTTTTACTGTGTGGTATTAATTATTTACATAATCCATGCTTATTTATGATTTCCGCATTTTTATTTATAGCCCATAGTAAGTGTCTATGTCGACCCCTCGTCACTAATTCTTCGAGGTTAAACTTGATACTTACTGAGTACATGTTGTTTATGTACTCACACTATACTTCTGCACTAACCGTGCATGATATGAGGTAGGTGCATCTAGTGGACATACCTGCGCACACCCCCGTTAACCGGAGGCCTAGTGGTGAGCTGCATTCTGAGTCGTTTTACTGTACCTAGAGCCTTTCTTTTGTACTTATTCTCCGTCTATGTTATTTCAGACAATACTTAGACTTTTGTATATTCTACTAGTGCTCATACACTTGTGACACCAGATGTCACGACCCAATTTCACTTGTAGGTCGTGATGACGCCCAACACTACAGCTAGGCAAGCCAACTAATAAATTAAACATACATTGATAAAATTTAAAACCAAGAAAATATAAACACAAACTCTACCAATGTGTGTGCCAAGACCTGATGTCACAAGTGAATGAGCATCTAGTAGATTATACAAAACTCCAAATACTGTCTGAAATGAAATAGACAGAATGTAAATATAAGAAGAGACACTGGTAGCTGCAGAACGGCTCAGAAAGGCAGCTCACCACTATGCCTCGGGATGACGTGGGTATGTGATGATAGGTCCTCCACTAGTACCTGTCTCAGGTCCTGCACAAAAAAGTACAGCAAGTGTAGTATGAGTACGTAAACAACGTGTACCCAGTAAGTATCAAGCCTAATCTCAAAGTGGTAGAGACGAGATGGCCGACTTTGATACTCACTAAGGGTCAATAATAATAACTGAAATAAAACTAGGATATTTAATTCAACATGATTTACAGAATTTACAATAATCTATTTAATCAGCAGAAATAATCAAATTTCCTTCAAATGTAACAATTCTCAATATATTAATTAAATTCTCTCAATTCAAATAATTTCCAATTTATCAAGTAAACCTCATTCATAGGAGTAACAATTAATTCCTTAACAAGCAAGAATAATAATTCATTAAATTTCAAAGATTTTTCAATTTATTAATTAGCTTCATAAGCTGAAATAAATTATTAAAGTATCGTGTAATTATTATTATTAAGTACGATTTCTGCCGAGGACGTACGATCCGATCCAAAGTATCATGTACACTGCCGAGGGACGTACGGCGCGATCCATAGATGCATCTATCCTGCCGAGGCGTTCGGCCCGCTCCACAAGAAAGGAGGACATTTTCTTATGTGCCTCCGGAAGGAGAGTATGTTTATTATAAGATAAATTTGGGAGGAGAATAATTTCTTTTAACAATTAATTGATTTAAACAAAAATTAAGCATATGAGATTTCCATCCTTTAATATCTTTATCTAACAATTTACAATATATTCATATATATCAATTAATATTAATTAATCAAAGAATACAATTTATACAATTAAGGCATGCTTTGAGTCCTAAACTACCCGGACTTTAGCATTAATAGTAGCTACGCACGGACTCTCGTCACCTCGTGCGTACGTAGCCCCCACAATTTAGCAACAATTGTTTAATCTTAATCACCTATGAGGTAGTTTCCCCCTCACAAGATTAGTCAAGAGACTTACCTCGTCTTGCTCCAATTTAATCCACTATAGGGCCTTTTCCACGATTATCCAACTCTGTCTGGCTCGAATCTAGCCAAAATAATTCGATAAAATCACTAAATATTATAGAAATCAATTCTATAAGAAAATACTATATTTTAAAGAAAAGATCCCGAAATTAATTAAAAATTCGCCCGCGGGGCCCACATCTCGGAATCCGGCGAAAGTTATGAAATCCGACAACCCATTCAATTACGAGTCCAACCATACTAGTTTCACTCAAATCCGTCTCCGAATCGATACCGAAATCTCAAAATTTCGTTTCTATGAGATTTCTAAACTATTCCAAATTTCAATCTCAAAACACTAATTAAACTGTGAAAACAATGATATACTTGTATATGTAGACCAAATCCGAGTTAGAATCACTTACCCCAATGTTTTTCCCTTAAAAATCTGCCAAAAGTCGTCTCTGCTCAAGCTCAAGTTCGTTAAAAATGACAAATGGGACGAATGCCCTCTTTTTATAAAACTGCCCAGCAGCCTTCGGAACTGGTCCTCGAACTGGGCCTCGATCGCGGCTTCTATCATAGGCTCGAGCCTGGACCTCGGTCATGGCCTCGATCAGGGCATTGAGGCTGGGCCGTCGATCATAGCCTCAATCATGGCATCGAGCTTGAGCCTTAGATTGTGACCCTCGATCTTGGGTCTCGATCCTGGCCCTCGAGCCTTGCCTTCGATCATGACCCTCGAGTTGGACCTTCGATCATGGCCCTCGAGCTGGACCTTCGATTATGGCTTCGATACACAAGCTCGAGCCTGTGCCTCGTCAACCCTGGGCTCGATACCTGGGCTCGATATCTGGCTCGATATCTGGGCTCAATCACAGCCCAGAATGTCCAACAGAAGAGGAAAAATTGCAGCAGCTTTTTAACTCAAATTTTTGATCCGTTAACCATTCCAAACTCACCCTAGGCCCTCGGGACCTCAACCAAATATACCAACAAGTCCTAAAACATCATACGAACTTAGTCGAACCTCTAAATCATATCAAACAATGCTAAAACCATGAATCATACCCCAATTCAAGCTTAATGAAACTAAGAGCTTTCAACTTTTACACTCAATGTCGGAACCTATCAAATCAACTCCGATTGACCTCAAATTTTACACACAATTCATAAATGACATAACGGAGCTGTGAAAATTTTCAGAACTGGATTCCGACCCCGATATCAAAAAGTCAACTCATCGGTCAAACTTCCAAACTTAAATTCTTGTTTTAGCCATTTCATGCCTAATTTAACTACGGACTTCCAAATAAAATTCCGAACCCGCTCCTAAGTCCAAAATCACCATACGGAGCTGTTGGAATCATCAAAATTCTATTCTGGGGTCATTTTTAGATAATTAGACATCCGGTCACTATTTAAACTTAAACATTTTAATTTTTTTCAAAATCCCATATCTCGGGCTAGGGACCTCGGAATTTGATTTCGGGCATACGCCCAAGTCCCAAATCATGATACGGACCTACCGGAACTATCAAAATACTGATCCATGCTCGTCTGCTCAAAATGTTACTCAATTGAGTTGTAAAGCTCTAATCCACATTTTAAATCCATTTTTCACATAAAGGCTTTTCATGAAATTTTACGGATTGTGCATGCAAGTCGAGGAATAATAAATAGTACTTTTCGAGGTCTTAGAATACATAATTAATTATTAAATTTAAAGATGACATTTTGGGTCATCACACCAGATCTTGGCACATACTCTAGTAGACTTTGCGATTTTGGGGTATTTACATGTTTATGCTGCATTCAGTGTTATCAGTTTTACCATCGACTCTTCATTTCTCAAATTTTTAAAAAATGGTTTTTAATTACTTGGAAATTTATTAAAAGAAGAAATAACGTAGTAACTTCATCGTAGGCTTGCCTAGCGATGATGTTAGGTGCCATCATGGCCTATAGGAGAAATTGGGTCGTGACAACATGGTATCAGAGCACTAGGTTCACGTAGGTCTCACAAGTTATGAGCAGGCCTAATAAAGTCTTGCAGATTAGTGCGGAGACATCCGTACGTATCTTCGAGCGGCTATAGGGTGTTAGAAAACTACTCTTTCTTTATCTCCTATCATGCAGTTGACGTATTACTAAGTATTTTTTTTCTCATTCTCTCACAGATGGTGAGAACGTGCACAAAAGATGTACCAGACCATGGAGGAGCTGCTCCCCCTGTTGCGAGAGGCCGAGGCAGAGGCAGAGGCCGAGGGAGGGCTCCAGTTTGTGGTAAAGGACGGGGGCATCCTAGAGTTGCTCCAGTTACACCACCGGTGGATCTAGTAGAGGATCCCATTATTGGGGAGCAGGGTGAAGTGCTTGCACCAGGACCAACCCCGATGGATTTCATGTCCGCACTGGGATTCTAGGAGGTCATGGGTCGTATGCTACAGTTCATGGATTCTATGACTCATGCTGGTTTATTTCCAATAGACCCTACCACATCTCAGGCGGGAGGGAGAGCATAGACCCCTATCGCTCAGGATTCAGGGCATGTAGCTGCCGTATATCAGACCCCGTGCGCACTGCCCGTGGATGGAGCTCAGCTAGTTACAATAGCCATACCTGAGCCCATACCAACTGCGGCCGGCGATCTGCATAGGCTAATGGACAGATGGACCCGGCTATAACCTCCTGTCTTTGGAGGTGAGTGACACGAGGTGCATGAACAGACTGCACAACATGAGGATATTGGAGTCTCACAGGGTGGATTTCACTACTTTCCAGCTGGAGGGCAGGGCTCGTAGATGGTGGCAGTCATATCTTCTTGGCAGACCAGAAAGTTCTCCTCCCATGACTTGGGACCAGTTCACACGCCTCTTATTGGACAGATATATTCCACCCTCTCGGAGTGAAGAGTTGCGACTTCAGTTTGAGCAGCTCCAACATGGCCATATGTTAGTGACTGACTATGAGGCGAGATTCTCTGAGTTGTCTCGTCATACACTTATGATACTTCTGACTAATGCAGAGAGAGCGCGGAGGTTTGTTGCAAGATTGCACTCTACCAGCTAGGCCACTGTGGCCCGAGAGGTTGAGATGGGCACTTCTTACGAGCTAGTTGTAGATATAGCTCGGAGGATCGAGGGCGCACGTCAGCGTGCTCGGGAGCAGGCTATGAGGGATACGCGGTTTTGGTATTCCGGAGAGTTCAGTAGAGCCCCGGCTGGGGGCATGGGTGAGTTTGTGAGAGGTCAGTCTAGCAAGCCTACATATCCAGCACCGCCGCCTCCTCGGGGTGCTCCAGTGCGACCTTATTTTAGTGCCGTGCCAGAGAGTTCTTACCGCCTGCCAGCTCTTCAGGGATCCTCTAGTGGGTATTCAGGCCATCGGGGTCAGGCTTTTGGTCATCAGTCCGCAGTTCTGAGAGGTTGTTATGAATGTGGGGATCCTAGCCACATGAAGAGGTTTTATCCTAGACTTCAGGGCAAGGCAGTGCAGCGGGGACACCAGTCTATAATTACAGTACCAGCTGCCCCATCAGCCGTCCGACCGCCCAGAGGCGGAGGTCAGGTGGGTAGGGGCCGTCCTAGAGGTGGAGGTCAGACAGGAGAAGGCCAGTCAAGTGGCGCTCCAGCTAGATTCTATGCTTTTCCGGCTAGACCAGATGCAGTGGCCTCAGATGCCGTGATCACATGTATTATTTCTGTTTGCGGTAGGGAAACTTCGGTACTATTTGATCCAGGGTATACCTATTTGTATGTTTCATATTTGTTTGCTCATTTCCTGGGTGTTTCTCGGGAGTCCTTGGGTACTCCTGTTTATGTGTCCACTCCAGTGGGCAATTTTGTTGTTGTGGATCGGATCTACCAGTCCTGCATTGTTAATTTCTATGGTTATAAGACCCGAGCGGATCTTCTGTTGCTTGATATGATCGAATTTGAGGTCATCCTGGGAATGGATTGGTTATCTCCATATCACGCCATCCTTCATTGCCATGCCAAGACTGTTACCCTGGGGATGCCAGAGGTTCCTAAATTGGAGTGGAAGGGTTCGTCTGTCAGTACACCTAGTCGGGTTATCTCTTTTCTGAAGGATCGACACATGGTCGAGAAGGGGTGCTTAGCTTATCTAGCCTATATTCGGGATACTACCATAGAGACTTCGGCAATTGATTCAGTGCCCATGGTCCGGGAGTTCTCCGATATGTTTCCTTCTGATCTTCCAGGCATGCCACTAGATCGTGATATTGATTTTTGTATTGATTTGGCTCCAGGTACCCAGCCTATATCTATTCCACCGTACTGCATGGCTCTGAGAAAGATGAAGGAGCAGCTTGAGGAGTTGCTAGCAAAAGGGTTTGTCAGACCGAGTGTATCGCCCTGGGTGCACCAGTGTTATTTGTGAAAAAAAAAGATGGGACTATGCGGATGTGCATTGTTTACCGCCAGTTGAACAAGGTTACCATTAAGAACAAGTACCCGTTGCCGCGTATTGATGACTTGTTTGACTAGTTGCAGGGTGTTAGGGTGTTCTCTGAGATCGACTTGAGATTGGGGTATCATCAGCTAAAGATTCGGGATTCCGATGTCCCAAAGATGGCTTTCCGGACTAGATATGGCCATTATGAGTTTTTAGTGATGTCATTTGGCTTGACTAAAGCCCTGGCGACATTTATGGATTTGATGAACAGGGTGTTCAGGCCGTATATTGATTCGTTTCTCATTGTCTTCATTGATGATATTTTGATCTACTCACGTAGCATGGAGGAGCACGAGCAGCATCTGAGAGTGGTACTCCAGACCTTGCGGGAACAGAAGCTATATGCTAAGTTCTCCAAGTATGAGTTGGGGCTAGATTCTGTGGCATTCTTGAGACATGTTATATCGGGCGAGGGTATGAAGGTTGATCCTAAGAAGATCGAGGCAGTTCAGAGTTGGCCTCGTCCAACCACAACGACTGAGATCAGAAGCTTCATAGGGTTAACAGGTTATTATCATCTGTTTGTGGAGGGCTTCTCATCTATTGCAGCACCTTTGACGAGATTGACCCAGAAGGGTGCTCTGTTCCTATGGTCCGACGATTGTGAGGCGAGCTTTCAGAAGCTTAAGACCGCCTTGACTTCAGCACTGGTGTTAGTGTTTCCTTCCAGTTCAGGGATGTATACGGTGTATTGCAACGCTTCACGTGTTGACTTGGGTTATGTATTGATGCATGAGGGGTGAGTTATTACATATACTTCACGTCATCTGAATACCCACGAGAAGAATTACCTTGTACATGATTTGGTGTTGGCAGCGATTATTCATGCTCTTAAGATCACGAGGCATTATCTTTATAGGGTGTTCTATGAGGTTTACACCAATCATCGCAGCCTGCAACATTTGTTCAAGCAGAGGGATCTCAATTTGAGGCAGTGCATGTGGCTTAAGTTACTGAAAGATTATGATATCACCATCCTTTATCACCCGAGCAAGGGGAATGTAGTTGCAGATGCCTTGAGCAGAAAGGCAGAGAGTATAGGTAGTTTGGCATTCATTTCAGTGGAGGAGAGGCCACTAGCTTTGGACATTCAGTCCTTAGCTAATAGAATTGTGAG
The DNA here is from genome assembly GCF_000390325.3 of Nicotiana tomentosiformis. Lineage (NCBI taxonomy): Eukaryota > Viridiplantae > Streptophyta > Magnoliopsida > Solanales > Solanaceae > Nicotiana > Nicotiana tomentosiformis. Next base: position 130,593,327 of record NC_090817.1, read on the forward strand.
GTTGGATATTTTAGAGCCCAGCCAAATTCTTGCATGCGTTGTCGCCCAGCTTGATGATCTGCACTTGTTGGTTCTCAGAGAGACGGTACTACAGGGTGGTTTAGGGGGGTTACTATCAGTGAGGATGGTATTTTGCGACTTCAGGGTCGCCTATGTGTTCTTAATGTTGATGGCCCGAGGGAGAAGATCCTAGAGGAATCACACAGTTCTTGGTATTATATTCATCCAGGTGATATGAAGATGTATCGCAACCTGAGGCAGCATTATTGGGGGCGTCGGATGAAGAAGGACATAGTTAAGTATGTTGCAAGGTGTCTAAATTGCCAGCAGGTCAAGTATGAGCATCATAGGCTAGGTGGCCTACTTCAGCGGATGACTATACTTGAGTGGAAATGGGAGCGCATTACTATAGACTTTGTAGTTGGGTTGCCGCGGACCTTGCGGAATTTTGATGCAGTTTGGGTCATTGTTGATAGGTTGACCAAGTCGGTACACTTCATTCCGGTTGTGACCAGGTATACTTCAGAGAGGTTGGCCCAGATTTACATTCAGGAGATAGTTCGGTTGCATGGTGTGCCTGTTTCCATCATATCAGATAGAGGCCCTTAGTTTACTTCACATTTCTGGAGAGCAGTACAGAGTGAGTTGGGGACCCGGGTAGAGCTCAGCACAACTTTTCATCCGCACACCGACGGGCAGTCGGAGCGGACAATTCAGATCTTGGAGGACATGCTCAGAGCATGTGTGATTAACTTTCGAGGGTAGTGGGATCGGTTCTTGCCTTTGGCCGAGTTTTCTTACAACAACAGTTATCAGTCCAGTATCGAGATAACTCCATTTGAGGCATTATATGATCGGCGATGTCGTTCACCCATCAGATGGTTTGAGCCCGGCGAGGCTAAGTTATATGGTACTGATTTGGTGAAGGATGCCTTGGAAAAGGTAAAGTTGATTCAAGAACGACTTCGCACAACACAGTACAGTTAGAAGAGTTATGCGGATCAAAGGGCGCGTGATTTATCATTTATGGTGAGCGAGGAGCTTATTTTGAAAGTCTCGCCGATGAAGGGAATCATGAGATTAGGGAAGAAAGTCAAATTTAGCCGAAGGATTATAGGCCCATTTGAGGTGTTGAAACGATTTAGGGAGGTTGCTTATGAGCTTGCTTTGCCTCCCAGTATATCTGGAGTTCATCCGGTTTTAAATGTGTCTATGCTTCGGAGGTATCATGCCGAAAGGTCGCATGTGTTAGACTTCAGCACGGTTCAGCTAGATGAAAGCCTGGGTTATGAGTAGGAACCGGTTGCCATTGCTCACAGGCAGGTTTGCCAGTTGAGGTCCAAGAAGATTTATGTGGTAAAAGTTTAGTGGAGAGGCCAACCAGTCGAGGAGGTGACTTGGGAGGCCGGGGAGGTCATGCAGAGCAAATATCCACACTTATTCGGCGCTTCACGTATGATTCTAGACCAGTTCGAGGACGAACGTTTATTTAAGAGATGGAGAATGTAACGACCCAACCGGTCATTTTGCTTTCTAGAATCCCGCTCCCCTAAATAAGACTCCTCGTATGTGCTTTTACTATTTTATGACTTGCGGAGATGGTTAGTTCGGGATTTGGAAGGGTTCAGGTTGAAATCGGAACACTTGGTTCCTTAGTTTGACTTAAAAAAGGCTAAGTTTGACTTCGGTCAATGTCTTGAGTAAACGACCTCGGAATCAAGATTTGACGGTTCCAATAGGTTAGTATGATGATTTTGGACTTGGGCGTTTGTTCGAATCGGGTTTTGGAAGACCTGGGAGCGTTTCGGCGCTTGATAGTTAAAGTTCACTATTTGAAGGTTTTAATGTTCTTTAAATTTGGGTTGGAGTAGGTTCTTGTGTTATCGAGGTCCATTTGGAATTCCGAGCCTGGGAATAGTTCTGTATGGTGATTTAAGACTTACACGCAAAATTTAGTGTGATTCCGAGTAGTTTTAGTATGATTCGGTACGTTCGGAGTAAGTTTGAAGAACTTGAAGTTCTTGAGTTGAATCAATTTGGTTTGGGGTATGATTCTTTGTTTTGATATTGTTTTATGCGTTCTGAGGGTTTGAACGAGTCCGTTTTACAATTTCAAACTTGTTGGTATGTTCAGGCGGGGCATTGGGGGCCCTGGGTGTTAATCGGACGAGGCTCGAACCAAATTTGAACTTAGGAGCAATGATTGAAGCTTCTAGCCTCTGGTGTAACCGCACCTGCGCATGGACAGCCGTAGGTGCAATCTCATAGAAGCGAGCAAGAAGCCGCAAAATCATTCCAGTGGGGGGCAGCTCAGAAGCCGCAGAAGCGGAGTTATTGGGCGCACCTGCGGGCGCGCAAGTGCGATGGATTAAGCCGCAGACGCGACGCGGGAGTCGCAGAAGCGGGAAAATGGTCCGCAGGTGCAGATTTTGGCTCAACTGGAAGAGACCGCATCTGCGAGGATTTTTCCGCTGATGCGGGACTGTAGAAGCGGGCGTACCTCCGCAAGTGCAAAAATCACAGAAGGTAGAACCTTCATTTAAATCGGGGTTTGAGTATTTTGACTCATTTTCTTCATTCTTGGGGTGAATTTTGGAGCTTTTGGAGAGGAGTTTTCACCTATCACTTTGACGTAAGTAATTCCCACCTAATGTAAGTTTAATACATAGATTATGGGTAGATTATAATATATAAATTGTGAAAATCAAGGGTTTAGATGAAAAACCTAGGTTTTGATAAAAATGAGATTTTAACCATGAAAATGGTTTTTCGAATGGGATAAAAATTGTATACTTGAGTTCCTAAGGTTATGGGTAATGATTTCCTTCAAAAATTTTCGAAATCCGAGCACGTGGGCCCAGGGTGAATTTTAGGAATTCTTCCAATTTGGGATTGGGTAATCACTTTAATAGCTAGAATATGAACTTTTGAGCACGTATTGATTATTCTATGTAATATTTGACTAGTTTCGAGTCGTTTGGCACCGAGTTGAGGGTTTAAAGCAAAACTGTGGACCAGAAAGTAAGCTTTGATACGTGGTAAGTCTCTTGCCTAACCTTGTAAAAAGGAACTCTTCCCCTTAGGTGTATCTTTGTTGTGAATGATATGTGTGGGGAGCTACGTACGCACTAGGTGACGAGAGTCCTTGCCTAGCTATATTTTACATGATGTACGGGTAGACTTAGGTCTACACCATGCCTTGTTTTGACTATTATGTTGGTTATGCATATTTACTGCTTTGAAATGAGCTGAGATTAAGGATTTAAATATTTAAAGTCTCTAGTTTAGATTTCTTGTGTTTGGAAAGAATTTAAGGATTTTATGAGAACTCTGACAATTTTATGTTCACTCGCGTCGCAAGTATTTCCACGAGCGAGGTAAACTTTCCTCTACTCTTACGGGAGCGGGCCGTTCGCCTCGACAGGTTAATAGATGCATCTATGGTTCGTGCCGTTCGACCCTCGGCAGTGCACAATATATTTCTGGATCGGGCCGTACAACCTCGGCATAAATCATGCGTGATAATACTCCAAGCCTAAGTTTTACTTCATATTAATTTATGGCTTGAGTGGTTACTATTATTTAAAGTACATGAATTGATTCACTGCTTGTTACTGTGTGGTATTAATTACTTACATAGTCCATGCTTATTTATGATTTCCGTATTTTTATTTATAGCCCATAGTAAGTGTCGATATCGACCCCTAGTCACTACTTCTTCGAGGCTAGACTTGATACTTACTGGGTACATGTTGTTTATATACTCACGCTACACTTCTGCACTAACCGTGCAAGATCTGAGGCAGGTGCATCTAGTGGACATACCGGCGCACACCCCCGTTACCCGGAGGCCTAGTGGTGAGCTGCATCCTGAGTCGTTCTGTAGTACCTAGAGCCTTTCTTTTGTATTTATTCCATGTCTATATTATTTCATACATTAGTTAGAGTTTTGTATATTCTACTAGTGCTCATACACTTGTGACACCAGATCTTGGCACACACTCTAGTAGATTTTGCGATTTTGGGGTATTTACATGTTTATGCTGCATTCAATGTTTTCATTTTTACCATTGACTCTCCATTTCTCAAATTTTAAACAAATGGGATTTAATTACTTGGAAATTGGTTAAAAGAAGAAATCATGTAGTAACTTCATCGTAGGCTTGCCTAGCGGCGACGTTAGGCACCATCACGCCTATAAGAGAAATTGGGTTGTGACATTTCCTGTAGGGAACTAGGTTTCACTTGGACGACTCGCCTATGTTTTGCTTGTAATGGTTCTGCTTGTGGAGAGGACAATCTTTGATAAAATGTCCGGGTTTCTGGCATTTGTGGCAGCAATCATAGCCTTTTGTTCTGCTAGAGCTGCCCTTTTTCTTAATACCTCAATTTCTATGGACCATTTTCTGAAACCTCCATGTCAAATAGGCAATGTCAGTATCATCACCACTTGAGTTACTGTTGTCTGCTTTGAGAACCAGGTTCTTCTCTTCTTTCATGATCCTTTTTCTTCTTCATTTTGTAGGTCTTCAGATTTTCAATGAGTTCGTCAATCATCAGCTTTTGCAGATCCCTTGCCTCCACGATAGCATTGACTTTGCTCTCCCAAGAACCAAGTAACACACTAAGTATTTTTCTGACCAGTTTGTTACTTGGGATAATCTCTCCTAGAGAATGAAACTCAATGATGATGGAAGTGAAGCGAGTATGCATGTCCTGAATGGACTCATCCTCCTTCATCTTGAAGAGTTCATACTCAGTAGTGAGTAAGTCAATTTTTGACTGCTTGACTTGAGTTGTACCTTCATGTGCGGTTTGGAGAGCATCCCACATCTCCTTGGCATATTGACACACTGAGATTCGGTTGTACTCATCTGGTCCAATACCACAGACGATGATCTTCTTTGCTCGAAAGTTTTTCTCGATAGCTTTGCGATCGGCATCATTGTACTCCTTCCTTGTCTTTGGAACTTGGACAGCTGTCTCGCCAATGATTTTCATAGGCACAAAGGGTCCATCACAAATGACATCCCAAAGATCCGAATCTTCAGCATGATAGAATCATGCATTCTTTTCTTCCACCATCCATAGTATTGTCTATTGAATCTTGGTGGTCTGTTGGTTGATTGACCTTCTTCAAAATTTGGTGAAGCAGCCATGTAGATCCTTTCTAGGTATTAGCCTTATAGAAAGAACCTGCTCTGATACTAATTGATGTAAACTAAGAGTCCACCGAACTGTATAGGTAACCTAGTTTTCTATCAGTTCTCACAAAACACACACACAACGGTAAGTAAATAACACAACAATATTTTACGTAAAACACTCCCAGCTCACGGAATTAAAAACCACGATCTACACTTGTAGGATTTCAACTTTACTAACCAAGAAACTTTAAATTACAACCTATTATAACCTAGGAATTAAACTCTTAATCCCTCACCTACTTGCAATAACTATATTGCAAGCCTCTTTGTAATAACTCTATTACAAAGCTCACCACTTTGACTAACTCTAGTCAAACACAACACGATTTATGATTTACAAAGGTATCCTACGAGATACTTCTAACTAAGTTGAGTAGGAGTTACAAGTGAATTACATTAACAAAGATACGACAATACTAAGGACACACGATGTACTCAATGCTGGGATTTGGTCCATTGTTCTGTTGTTGCTTTATTCTTCAAGCCTTGAGTGAATGAAGGTGGCTGCACACTTGAGAGTAAATTATGTTTTGATGTTTGCAAGTGTGTGTAATCCCTTACCTCATGTTGGTAATATATAAGTGATGTCACTAGGATGATGCAAGCAAGTGTCCGGTACACAACATGCTTCAATAATGACTGTTGCACTGTTGCGTATGCAGTGCAACAACTTTAACAGCTGTAAAGAGTTGACTTGTACTGTGACCGGTGGAGTTGATAGCCATCTGTTCCCTCTGTTGTTCCCTTAACTGATTTCATTGGAACTTGTACCAGACATGTGACTTGTTATTCTGAGCACGGAGAGACTTTGTATCAGGTTCCCTATCTATTTTTCATATGAAGTTTGTTAAATCATCAAAACACAAAGGCACATAACATATCAAATTACATATATCAAATTATTTAATTTATTGTCGCAATTTAGACGTCGATATCCTAGTCCTTTTAAACATATTTAGGGGTTGTTTGGCATAATGGTAGGATAAATCAATGATATCTCATATGATTAACTATTTCGGGATTATTATCCTTATCTCTTGTACCAAACGACCCTTTAATTCTTTAACTATAATATAATAGTCATACATTTATATTAAAAATTTCAATGAATCAAAAAGACAGTATCAGAATGACATCACTCGTGATGATCCTCTAGCTCCAAATGGTCCAGCAAAATGCTAGAAATATGAAAGCTATAATATATTGTGTGAGCTCGTTATGAATAATAAATAGTATAAGAAATTAATGTTATGAAATATAGCTCAAAGTAACAATATAGAACAAGAAAAAAAATAAGCTAAGAGATATAGAGAGAAAGAGATGAGAGATTTTTATTTCTTCTTCAATTGTGTGTATTTTCTTATCTATTACAAGACCTTTATATAGGCATGAAAAGTGAAGAAAAATATGACATTGAATATGTCATTAAGCATTTGAGAAGATCATGGAGGAAGAGTAGACATCCACCATAATTTGATTTTTCTTATAACACTCCCCCTTGGATGTCCATAGATAACGTGCCTCGTTAAAACCTTATTAGGAAAAAACCCTATGGGAAAAAATCCTAGTGAAGGAAAAAAAGTACGCATGTTTAGAAATACGCCTTTTGGTTGCCTCGTTAAAAACCTTGCAAGAAAAATCCAGTGGGACAAAACCTTGTAAGGGAAAAAGAGTACAACGCGTATTAACCCCCCTGATGAGAGTATCAATTCACATCCTTGAGCCTTCATATCCCAATCTTGTACACTAGTTTCTTGAAGGTTGACGTCGGTAGAGATTTGGTGAACAAGTCAGCCATATTATAACTTGAACGGATCTGTTGCACATTGATATCACCATTCTTTTGAAGATCATGTGTGAAAAATAACTCTGGTGAAATTTGCTTTGTCCTATCCCCTTTTATGAATCCTCCCTTCAATTGGGCTATGCATGCTGCATTGTCTTCATACAAAATTGTGGGTAGTTTGTCACACTTCAAACCACATTTGTCTCGAATAAGGTGTATTATAGACCTCAACCATACACATTCTCGACTTGCTTCATGAATAACAATTATCTCAGCATGATTAGATGAAGTAGCCACGAATGATTGCTTAGTCGATCGCCAAGATATGACAGTGCCTCCATATGTAAACACATAGCCTGTTTGAGATCGAGCCTTGTGTGGGTCAGATAAATACCCAGTATCGGCATAACCAACAAGATCGGGACTATAATCATTGCCATAAAATAATCCCATATCGGTAGTCCTTTTTAGATACCGCAATATGTGTTTGATTCCATTCTAATGTCTCCTTGTAGGAGCAGAGTTATATCTTGTTAAGACATTAACTGAAAAAGTTATGTCAAACCTTGTAATGTTAGAAAGATACATTAGTGCACCAATTGCACTAAGATATGGTACTTCGGGACCAAGAAGCTCTTCGTTATTTTCATGAGGTCGGATTGGATGTGCTTTATCCATATAAAATCGCTTTAAAATCTTTTTAGTGTATGTTGATTGATGGACAAAAATTCCATCTTTCATATACTCAATTTGTAGACCAAGTCAAAATTTTGTCTTTCCAAGATATTTTATTTCAAATCCTTTCTTTAAATAGTCTACTGCTTTAGGAAGCTCTACTGATTTAGGAAGCTCCCTAGGAGTTCCAATGATATTTAAATCATCAACATACATGGTGATTATAACAAATTTAGATCCAGATCTTTTTATGAAGACACAAGGACAAATTGAATCATTCTTGTACCCTTCTTTCAACAGGTACTCACTCAGGTGATTATACCACATGCGCCTTAATTGTTTCAATCCGTATAAGGATTTTTGAAGATTTATTTAATAAATTTCTTGAAAACCTTAATATGTTTCAGAACAATTTAAATCCTTCAAAGATTTCCATTATACGCATATCACATTTTTCTTGTATTGCAAGATTAAAACTTGAAATGGCGACATCCACCATAGGAGAATATGTCTCTATATAATCAATGCCAGGATATTTACAAATCTTCTTGTGACACAAGTCGTCTTTATGTCTATCGACTTGACCTTTTTGTTTCGCACAAGAACACATTTATACCTCCACTGGCTTTATACTTTCAGGTGTTGGGACTATCCGTCTAACTTCATATTTTTTAGGTGTAATCAATTTTCATTGCGTATTTTTCATTTGGCATATCATTTATCTGTCCAAATTTCATGATAGATTTGAGCTCAAGATCCTCGTCAATATTAATAATATTGAGCGCTACATTATATTAACAATATCGTCGACGGTCATTTTATATTGGTTCTACTATTACCCAATAAAGACATAACTTATTGAGATCTCTTTATCTTATTATTTTCAGGTACTTGAGCCTCTCCCATGAGGTCTTATGAAGTGTTATGTCGTGGTGCTCTTCTAGAGCACTTGCCTCCTTATTATGACCATCTTGAACATTTGCTCCTCTCCTTCTTCAAGGAGTTTTATCTTTGGAACCGATTAGTCTATTATGCTTCATGCATGCCATAGACTCTATTCATTATGAACTTAATTTTATTTGGAGCATTAGCAACTGAATATGACATTTAGCTTTGGGTCAGCAAATACGACTGATAATATTTTGCAAATGAATTATCACTTGAACTTCAAGTTCCCATTTTCTCGTACGAGGATCTAAATGTACTCATAATAATTCATTACATGCATTACTTTTTCAGCTGCCCATTTTCTTCCCCTATTGTTGGGTTCACCAACACATATCCCTAGCCTTATTTGGGGATCCATCTTTGTGCATTGTGGTGGAACAACTAAATCATATAGCACATTCATATTTCTAGATGGAAATTATTTGGTTCCTGACCCTGAACCGATTGTGATAGGGAAAGCTTATCATAACTTGGCTAGATGTGTACAAGTGCTGTTATATATTAAATAATACATCACATACCAAATTTTATTTTGGCAGTTTTGTTCTCATAACCAATGGTTTAGATATAATTGGAGGCATATAATTTCTGCTAAACCAACTTGGATTTAAACCAGTATTATCAAGATAAATCATCATAATTTATATTCTGGAACCGTGCTCTAATAATTTGAGCAATCAATCTTGCAAAAGCCAAACTGCAAGTTGATAACAAATGCACATGTGACCAAAGAATAGATACATCTATTAAAATTATATAATAGTAAACGGTCCACATGGAAGGTGACTGAACCCATATATTTATCACCTTTTATTCGTTCCAAAAATCAAGGGATTCAATCCTAACCTTAACTGGTATATCATGAGAATAAGCAGCACAAGAGAATTCTTGAAGAATCTTATATTTCTTCAATATATTCCAATGTAATTCTCAATTAATTTTTCGCATCATAATTAAACTGAGATGGTCAACCGGTCATGCCAACTAATATTTGTTTCAGTAAACCTCTAGTTTATTTGTTACATATGATTCCATCATCATGCTTATATTTATGTAGTACAAATAGAAAGAAAATCGGATAATCTTTTATATTTACCCGTTATGATTATAGAAATATGAAGATATTCAATATTCCTTTCATTTATAGTCTCAATATCCAAACCACTTTGACTTATACATTTGAAACTCAAAAAATTTCTTTTGAGACTTTACAATATCAATGTCGTGAATAATTTTATTTATCTGGGTAGTAACAAATTAATTTTTCCGGAGCTCTTAACAAATTTTGTACTACAAGATTTTTTGTCACACCATTCATATGGTAAATGTCTCCTTCACGGAGAAAATTATATCATAACAAATTATCATGGTCAAAATCATCATAAGCAAAATCATTTCTTGCTTTAATTTTGCCTTTAATAACCTTTTATAAGGCACACTAAATTATTTTTTGGCGTATCACATGTACGCGACCAATGACATATTCATGTAACCACACAATAATATTTATTCTCTTTATTTTACTCAAACCTCCCTTAGAGGTGAGTTGTGTGGTATTCATCTAATCATGCATTTCATGTCTTTATTCATTACTTTTATCACATATTACCACATTCACCGTTAGGAATGGGTCTACATTCTCAATGCTTATCACAAGTCACATTCTCTTCAAGAAATGGATCATAATCAGCGGCGTGCTTTATTATTTTTCATATCAATTTGATGGTAAATATTGCCTTCACATTTTGAAGGACTATTTTGAGAACCCTTATTGTTCTCCTTTTATAATCATAGTGGTGATTATTATTATTTTGGTCTTTGGAATATCCACGTTCATTATTCAACCACTTGTCTTCATTTAGACTTATTATGCGCCGCTACCACATTCACTTCAATAATGGAGCAAATCAAGTGGGGCAATATTCATGCCTTTTCATGAAAAATATATTATTTTTCTTTAGTCATCATTATATCATCAATATGGTATAGTGAGACTCAAACATAAAGGCATGTTAGGCCATAATGAATTGGGACTCAAGCCCAACTCTTATCATCATGGAGCATCAAGACTTGATCCTGATGTCTTACCCTCATGGTGTATTGAGACTTGAACTCATTGAAGTTGATATCATTAATAGCAAAGGACAAAAATAATTTCAAATACGAAAGAAATACTTACCTCTTGAGTTAAACTCTTCATAATGTCATTTGGATATAATTCTCAACAACAGACTTTCATCTACTCAAATCAGCTAAGTAATTAGTGTCAAACAGATATATGAAAATAAAAAATAATATTAAAAATTCACATGTGGTCTTTGCTGCAATAAGCTTACTTCAAGATGAAAGTGATATGACCAAAACATTAAAAAAAAATAATGTATCAAATAGAATAATATAGTACTACTAGTTACCATGCACTTTTGTGGAAACTAAGTATTATGCTCTCTAGAAAAACAAAGAGATATAGCATTTATCTACTACTATATGCTTTCCATATAGAAATGATTCAACATGTTAATTTGATAAGAAATATCATCAATGAAAAATTTGGTGTAGTACATACTTCTTGTACTAATATTTTATCTTATTAAAATAAAATAGTTACGAGTATTATTATCATTATATTATTATATATGACAGTAAGCTAATGTATAATCATTATACTAGGCATACTAAAATCGTATTATAAGGTAAAACCATAAGCATACATAATAAAGTATAATTTTAATTTTGTAGATTATTTAGTATACCGCATGTCATCTATTATTTAGTTCATGAAAATTTAACAATGTGACATCCTTAGTAGCCACATAAATACTAATTTTCTAATAACCGGACCATTGCTTATTCCAAATATTGATATAAACTTATATGGTTTAAAGTTCGGACTTGTTGCTGTAGCAGAAAGACGTGCTTGTAATACATAAGTGGAATTCAACCTTGAGGTTAGAGACTTCGTGCTGATAACGTGTTATGAAATATAGCTCAAAGTAACAATATAGAACAAGAAAAAAAACAAACTAAGAAATATAGAGAGAAAGAGAAGAGAGATTTTTATTTCTTCTTCAATTGTGTGTATTTTCCTATCTATTACAAGGGCCTTTATATAGGCATGAAAAATGAAGAAAAATATGTCATTGAATATGTCATTAAGCATAGAAATATGTTATTGAATATGTCATTAAGCATTTGAGAAGATCATAGAGGAAGAGTAGACATCCACCATAATTTGATTTTTCTTATAACAATTACAATATTTTTTCTTTTTAAGCACAGTTAACAGGACAAAGAAAATCTAATTGATTAAGACTTGGGAGTTCAGCAAAATTCAACTTGCGATTCTATTGTTCTAATTGTGATATTACCTTGTTTGACTAAAAGTCTTGCCTGCAAATTAATATATGACTATGTTGGTTCCGAAAAGGTTCAACTCCACTTATATGTGACGATCACATATATGATAATTGATAAGCTGATAAGGAGAACACAAACTATACAATTTTTACATTTTTTTATAGTTGATTTTGTTTAGATAAGCTACCGAGGAAACAGCCACATCGGAAGGGATAAATGAATAGGTTACGTAGACTTGTCAATTGAAGGACCTGTCGTGACGACTAAGCAGTTGAAATTTGATTCTTTGCAACAGAAAATTTCATTTCCAACTTTAAGCTATGAACAATTTTTTTTTCCCTCCAACCTAGCGAAGTAATGTCTATTTTGCTCTCTTTACACTACCAAATTCTCTTATATGTAATTTTTTTTGGGTATAATGAAAGAGAGATTAGCTGTTTAAACGAAGATGAATGAACCAATGTACCTCCCTATCAAAAAGAAAGGAGCACTTTTGTAGGGATTTTCCTTTCTTTAATCAGTGCATACGTTTTTTAAAGACATATAGCGAGATGTGACCTAATTAATCTCTCTTCCAAACTTATAAATTAGCTTCTAGTTATGAGATGCGACCAGTAAATATTTACATGGTTATTACTAAACTATTGTTTATTAATATACATTCTCACCTTAGTTTATCACTTAACTATGATAAATTTATAGTATAATTTTGGGTAAACACCCGTACAGATAAGTTTTTACCAGATGCGACCTTATAATGCAAGTGTACAATTATTTGAGCCCTTACTTAGGAAAAGCAAGGTATATATTGCTTGCACCTTTGAGATAGTTTTGCTTGCTCGATCAGGTCATGCAAAATGTCTCGAACTGGAGCAATGACATTAACAACAGATATTTTGACCATCAAAATCCGATTTGTTCTTATAGCCCATATGTTCATTATTCTTCAGGAATTATTGGGCTGCCTCTGGTTGGGCTCCTTTAGCCATAAGCACCAAATTTAGGGGCAAGTGCACATATAGCCATATTCTCATGGATGCTATTTAGAGATTAACCAGTACTTATTTTGTCCTGAAATTTTAAACTAAAAATCTTAACTTCAGAACAATTCAGGTCATTTTTGTCCTGAAAATTTGAACTGAAACACTAAAATTCAGGACACACTGGTTAATTCCTAAATAACAGCCCTTTAAAATAGTTACCTGGTGTCATTTCTACCCAAATTTAGACTGTGTCGATCCTTCCACAAGAGTACAAAATTTCTGGGGAGAATTGATTTTGTTGTCCTTTATAATTTTTTTTTATAAAATTTTTATGTCAAGTGATCTGAAAATAACACATAAGAGATCTGAAAAGCTCATTTTCTTCTATTCAAATTATAGTGGTCACAAAAGATCGTTTGCTTTTTTTTTTTTTTTTTTCTGGAAGTGGTTTCAAGCATTTAGCAATAATTATCAAGAGTGGTATGTACATGCCAAACATGAGAATATGCCACTTGAATTGGGTATCTAGCCTCCAGCGCAAGTGAATTTTGGCGCAAATTTTCTTTTTCTTCAAAAAAGCAAGTCGCCGAAAACTTAGGCGAAGTACTGATAAATATTACCGGTACATTTTTTGGTATTCCTTTTTGCACTATATAATGATGTTACTGAATTGTAGAGCAATGTCACCCAATTTTGCACTGATTGCACATAGTTAATCCCTTCATGTAGTTAAACACTTGCTGCTTTCTCATCCAATTTTTTTTTCTTTCCTTAAATTTCAAGCTCTATGTATTTTGTCTTAATTTCAAACGAAAAATAAGACCATGCAAGAGGTAAGAGGGAAAGGGAATAATTGTTGGTGAAACGGGGTGAATTTTACAGGATTGGACTAATAATGAACAGACATGACTCACCAGAAGTCAAAGGAAAAGCTTGAAATTCTTTATAACCAAATCCCACGATAAGATCAGATGAGGCACCATTATTGTTTTCCATATCCACCCTCCTCTCTACCTTCAAAATCGATAGAATTAACTCATATGGTCAATTACAACTAATTTAGGATTGAGGCGTAATTGATTGACTAAGTCTGAGTCTAATTAATGGTCCACATTGCTTCTCTAGGGCATTTACTATATTGCATGGTATCAAAATTGACACAACTCTTTGGGAATCAAGAATTTTGCATAGAAACAGAATTTTGGCTGATCTCTTGCAGTAGCACAAATTTATACTTTAAAGATGGGAATGTATGTGAAATAAATCCTGCAGCATATCAAGATTGGAAGAAAATTACTGGCTTTTGAGTTTTGATGCAAGAAAAGCAAGTGGTACAGCATATTTTCAGAGATTAATGAATGTACATGGATCTCAGAATTATAACGAACTAACGTTTCTTTGCAAAAAAGCCCTCTAGTAAGGCTATTTTCTCTTGTCATAAAACTCTGTACCATTCCCACAACTTATACAGCTAGTCCTTGTATCATTGGCATAGCCAAATGCATGATCAATAATTGGGGGGTTCAAAATGAGTACGATTATATATATATTGCGTTGCACGTGTATGCCGAGTCATGTAGTATATAATTTTATAAAATAATGTTAATATTATAAGAATAATTTGGAATAAATAACTATACATGAAAGAATAAAGCGCCAGCTTCCGTGAATGTTTCATGTGGATGGTGACTTGTTAGTTGAGTTCAAGATGATTGAATATCATTTAAAGCTACAAAGATGAACAATCAAAATTTGATTGGATATATGTGATTTGCTTATTTTGATTTTATGAGGTACAAACATGTAATAAAGCGTATCCCGCATAATACTTCCTTAAAGACAACCTTCCTTATGTATGCTCCTTTCATTTGTTTCGATTGCTCTTGTAACGATCTGGCCGGTTGTTTTGAGAATATTAGCCCCAAACCCTTATTTATTGCTTTCTCCATATCATTTTGTGGTTACGTGATTTGCCGGGAGGTTTGATTTTTAGTTTCGGAGTGAAATGGGACACATAGTCCCTAAATTGGGAGTTTAAGTTCTAGGAATTGACCGTAGTTTGATTTGTGTGGAGACGGCTTTGGAATGAAGTTTTGACGGTTTCAATAGCTCCGTAGGATGATTTTGGTCTTAGGAGCATGTCCGGATGTTGATTTGGAGGTCTGTAGGTCAATTCAACGTCAAATGGCGAAAGTTAGAAAATTGGATGATTTTTGAAAAGTTTGACCGGGAGTGAACTTTTTGATATCGGGGTCGGATTCTGATTTCGAAAGTTAGAGTAGGTCCGTTATATCAATTGTGATTTGTGTGCAAAATTTGAGGGCAATCGGACTTGATTTGATAGGTTTCGGCATCGGATGTAGAAGTTTGAAGTTCTAAAGTTCATTAAACTTGAATTGAGGTGCGATCCATAGATTTAGCGTTGTTTGATGTGATTTGAAGGCTCGACTAAATTTGTATTGTGTTTTAGGACTTGTTGGTATATTTGGTTGAAGTCCCTGGGGCCTCGGGTGTTATTCAGATCATGTTCAGAGCCTTTCGGGACTTGATGAATTACTGAAATCACTGATGCTTCTGATGTATGGTTTCCTTCAGTGCGTTCGCAAGAGGGATCTTGCATTCACGAAGGGGTTCTGGGAGGCAGGTGAGGAATGCTCTTCACGTTCGCGAGTAAGCCCACGCATTTGCGAAGAAGAGTGGCAGACGGGTGGACCTCATGCTTGGCCTACGCGTTCGCGAAGGCCTGGGGCAGTGAACATCGCGTTCGCGAGTAGGCCCTTGCGTTCGCGTAAGAGATTATTTGGGCAGTAGCATCTTGTTCTTCACGAATGCAAGGAAGCTTCCGCGTTCACGAAGAAGAAACACTTGGGCAGAACTTAAATATTCAAAATCGAGCGTTTTCTCTCATTTTCATTTTTGGGACCTTGAAAGCTCGGATTTAGGCGAGAATTTGTGGGATTTTCATAGTTGGGTAAGGATTCTTGACTCATTTTTTATTTATTATATTACACTAATCTATCATTAATTTCTTCATTTTATTAAGGAATTGAGTTGAGAAATTGGGGAAAAAAGGTGTTAAGTTCTTAGACCGAATTTTGAGATTTTGATTGAGATTTTTGTATCGGATTTGAGTAATTTTGATATGGGTGGACTCGTGGTTGAATAGTTGTTCGGATTTTGTGACTTTTATCCGATTTCGAGACATGGGCCCGAGTCGACTTTCTGGGGCAATTTTCTAATTCCTTGTTAAAGTCATAATTTCATTATTTAGGTTAGTTTCTTATAGTTATATTTATAGTATGCAATTGCTTTTGGCTAGATTTGGGCCGTTCGGAGTCGGAAAGTCGAGGGAAAGGCATTCTTATTGACTGATTGAGCTTGGTTTGAGGTAAGTGACTTGTCTAACCTTGTGTGGGGGAACCTCTCGAGGGGGAGGGGGGGAATCCCCTTAGGATTTGGTACTGTTATGGTAAATTGCAATACGTGAAGGCCGTGTACGCGAGGTGACGAGTGTGTACTCGGGCTAAATATTGAAAAATCCTGTTTTTGCTAAATAGTTCCCTTTTATTTCCTTAATTAAGTTACTCTAGCACGTACAATCGTCATGTTTAGTCTAATGTCACATGTCTACGTGTCTTATCTCTCACTTGCAATTTCTGCAATATGCTTAGTTGAATTACCTACTTCCTTGATTTTGTATTCAATCTTTAACTATATGATTCCTTGCTGTAATTTCACTGTCCCATTGGTTATGTGTTGTGTATTTACTTTTGAAACTTCGAGGCGGTACCTCGGGAGCGCCCCTGTTGTATACTTACTTTTGGGACTACTAGGCGGTACCTCAGTAGCGCCCCTGTTGTGTATTTACTTTTGGGACTACGAGGCGGTACCTCGGGAGCGCGCCTGTTGTTAATCTCTATTTGCTGTATTTTTATTGTTGTTGTTGTTGTTGTTGTTTCTTAACTTGGAGGGATCTTGTTTTCCTCACGTGCTGTAGTTGTCTTCTTGAATCTCATGTCGTTATCTTCTATAAATTCTCATTGTTCACTTCTCAGTCATTTCATTATACTATTACATCTTCTCTCTTGTTTCCTATTATTTCCAGTAAGGGCCTGACCTGACCTCGTCACTACTCTACTGAGGTTAGGTTTGGCACTTACTGGTACCGTTGTAGTGTACTCATACTACGCTTGTGCATATATTTTTGTGCAGATACAGGTAGTGCTTACCAGACCAGGTACCAGTGAGCTAGCCCGTACGTGGAGACTTCAAGGTACATCTGCCAGCGTCCGCAGACCTCAGAGTCCCCCCCTCTATCTTTATTATGTTGTTTTCCACATTCCTCATTAGACTATGATAAGATATTTAGTATTTTTCTCTTTAGAATTGTGACTTATTTCTACCTGGTTTTAGGAGTTGTAATTATTTTGAATCGCAGTTTTATTTATTTCATATGATGAGGTTTGAGTTTCAGCTTACATTCAGTTATTTCGCATTATTGTTAGGCTTACCTAGTCTTAGAGCCTAGGTGCCGTCACGACATCCTACGGAGGGGAATTGGGGTCGTAACAAGTTGGTATTATAGTTCTAGGTTCATAGGTGTTATGAGTCACAAGCAGGTTTAGTGGAGTCTCGCGGATCGGTACGAAGACGTTTGCACTTATCTTCGAGAGGCTATGGGACTATTAGGAAAAGCTTCACTTCCTTGATTTCTTATCGTGCGAAACTTTTGACTTTGGATTCTAAATTTCTGTCTTTCTACTCTCTCATAGATGGTGAGGACACGCACAACTAGATCAGATGACTAGACACCCACGCCCCTACTAGATCCGTGAGAGGCCGGGCCGGGGCCGGTGTAAAGGCCGAGGACATCCACGTAGTGAAGCCAGAGCACCCGCACGAGCTGCTAAAAATGAGCCACCAATAGTTCCTGTTGGAGGGCAGGCACCTGAGATGCCTGTTACTGCACCAGCCCTCCATGAGACTCTCGCCTAGTTTCTCAACATGTTCAGCACCTTGGCTCAGGCAATATTGATACCACTTACTCCTGCCACATATCAGGCAGGGGGAGAAGCACATACTCTCGTTGCCCGTACCCCAAAGCAGCGGGTCCAGGTCGATCAGGTATCTGAGGTCACACTGATATAGCCGGTAGCTCTAGTTCAACCCGAGGTTAGGGCAGATGTTTCTGAGGGGGAGCAGCTCAGGCTCGAGAGGTACATGAAGTACAACCTTCCTACTTTCAGTGGCTTGGAGTGAGAGGATGCCTAGGGTTTTCTTGAGGAGTGCCACCGTATCCTCTGTACTATGGATGTTACGGAGTCCAGTGGGGTTTCTTTCACTACATTCTAGCTTAGAAGAGCGGCCTATCAGTGGTGGCGAGCATACGAGTTGGGTAGTCCGGC
The DNA here is from genome assembly GCF_000390325.3 of Nicotiana tomentosiformis. NCBI lineage: Eukaryota > Viridiplantae > Streptophyta > Magnoliopsida > Solanales > Solanaceae > Nicotiana > Nicotiana tomentosiformis. The sequence continues at coordinate 130,611,688 of NC_090817.1, forward strand.
CGAGGCAGCTTCACTCACTTCGACTCAGTTCTCAGATATGTTCTTGAGGGAGTATGTTCTCTAAAGTCTCAGAGATGCATGGCGCGTAGAGTTTGAGCAGTTGCGCCAAGGTTCTATGACCATGTCAGAGTATGCGGTCCGGTTCAGTGATTTGTCCAGACATGCACCAGCCTTGGTTCCTACTGTTTGGGAGCGGGTTCGTCGATTTATTGAGGGGCTCAACCCTAGTATCAGATTTATCATGGACCGAGAGTTGAAGATGGACATCACATACCAGCAGGTGGTGGGGATCGCAAGGAGATTGAAGGGTATGTTGACTCGGGAGAGAGATGAGAGTGAGGCCAAGAGGTCTCGAGAGTCTGGCTCATATAGTGGTACTCGTGCCCCAGCTGCAGCTCGTCAGGGTAGGGGCTATGTGGTTCACCCTGTTCATTCAGCACTTCCAGCCGCTAGCGGTGCTCCGGCCACTCCTAAGCCCTAGGCTCGCTATTATGCACTGCCATTGCCTAGTGTACCTCCTGCATGGGGTGCATTCAGTGGTCAGTCCAGCCAATCATGCCTGAGCCAGCCACAACAGCCATGTCTTCCGAGAGCTTATTTTGAGTGTGGGGACACTCGTCATGTGGTGAGGGATTGCCCTAGATTCAGGAGGGGTGCACCTCCACAGACCACTCAGGCACTGCGTGTCCTCGGGCTATGGTTACAGCACTAGCTACCACTCCACCTGCACAGCCAGCTCGAGGTGGAGGTGGAACGGGTAGAGGTCGCCCTAGAGGGGGAGGCCAGGCCAGATAATATGCCCTTCTTGCTAGAACGGAGGCAGTTGCATCTGAATCTGTCATCACATGTATTATTCCGGCCTGTCATAGAGATGCATCAGTCTTATTTGATCTCGTATCCATTTATTCCCATGTGTCATCTTATTTTTCTCCGTATTTGGGGATATCCCGTGATTCTTTGAGTTCTACTGTCTATGTGTCTACGCCCGTGGGTGATTTTATTATTGTTGACCGTGTGTATCGGTCGTGTTTGGGTATTTTCAGTGGTTTTGAGACCAGAGCTGATTTATTACTTCTCAGTATGATGGATTTCGATGTTATTTTGGGCATGGACTGGTTGTCTCCCTATCATACTATCCTTGATTGTCACGCCAAGACGGTGACGTTGGCTATGCCAGGTTTACTGCGGCTAGAGTGGAGAGGTACCTTAAATTATGTTCCTAACAGGGTTGTCTCATTTCTAAAGGCTCAACAGATAGTTGAGAAGTGGTGTGATGCATATCTGGCATATGTGAGGGATGTTAGTGCTGACACTCCTACCGTCGAGTCAATTCCGATAGTGAGGGATTATCCAGACGTATTTTCGGCGGATCTTCCGGGCATGCCGCCCGATAGAGGCGGATCTTCCGGGCATGCCACCCGATAGAGATATCGACTTCAGCATTGATTTGTTACCAGGAACTCAGCCCATTTCTATTCCATCCTATTGTATGGTCCCAGCAAAGTTGAAAGAGTTAAAAGAACAGTTGCAAGAGTTGCTTGATAAGGGATTCATTCAACCTAGTGTGTCCATGCTCCTGTCTTGTTTGTAAAGAAGAAGGATGGTTCTATGCGGATTGATTATCGCCAGTTGAATAAGGTTACAGTGAAGAACAGATATCCATTGCCACGTATTGATGATCTATTTGATCAGCTTCAGGGTGCCAGAGTGTTCTTTAAGATCGACTTACGTTCAAGCTATCATCAGTTGAAGATTCGGGAGCCAGATATCCCGAAGACTGCTTTCAGGACTCGGTATGGTCATTACGAGTTCCTTGTGATGTCATTTGGTCTGACCAATGCCCCAACAACATTCATGCACTTGATGAACAATGTATTTCAGCCGTATCTTTACTCATTCGTCATTGTATTTATTGATGACATTCTGGTGTACTCCTGGAGCCGGGAGGATCATGAGCAGCACTTGAGGACTGTGCTTCAGACCTTGAGAGAAAATAAGTTGTATGCAAAATTTTCGAAGTGTGAATTCCGGCTAGATCCAGTGGCATTTTTGGGTCATGTAGAATCAAGTGAGGGGATCAAGATTGATCCGAAGAAGATTGAAGCAGTGCAGAGTTAGCCCAGATAGTCCTCAGCTTTGGAGATTCGGGGTTTTCTTGGCTTGGCGGGGTATTATCGTCAATTTTTAGAGGGTTTCTCGTCTGTTGCAGCACCTATGACCAGATTGACCCATAAGAGTGCTCCGTTCAGGTGGACCGGGGAGTGTGAGGAGAGCTTTCAAAATCACAAAACTGCTTTGACGACAGCCCCAGTGTTGGTGTTGCCTACTGGTTCGGGGTCCTATACGGTCTATTATGATGCATCGCGGATTGGTCTCGGCGCAGTCTAGAGAGCTAAACGTGCATGAGAAGAACTATCATGTCCACGACCTGGAGTTAGTATCTATTAATCATGCCTTGAAGATCTGGCGGCACTATTTGTATGGTGTCCCTTGTGAGGTCTACACCGATCACCGAAGTCTACAACATCTGTTTAAACAGAAGGATCTTAACTTGCAGCAGCGGAGATGGTTGGAGCTATTTTTAGGATTATGACATCACCATTCTCTATCATCCCGGGAAGGCCAATGTGGTGGTTGATGCCTTGAGTCGCAAGGCGGGGAGTTTGGGAAGCTTGGCATATCTACCAGTAGTAGAAAGGCCTTTAGACTTGGATGTTCATGCCTTGGCCAACTAGTTTGTCAGATTGGATGTTTTCGAGCTGAGCAGAGTTTTGGCTTGTGTGGTTTCTCAGTCTTCTCTTTATGATCGTATCAGAGAGAGACAGTATGATAACCCTCATATGCTTGTCCTTATGGACACGGTTCAGCACGGTGATACCAAGGAAGTCACTATTGGAGATGACGGTGTATTACGAATGCAGGGCAGGCTATGTGTGCCTAATGTAGATGGTTTGTATGAGTTGATTCTCCAGGAGGCCCACAGTTCGCGGTACTCCATTCATCCAGGTGCCGCGAAGATGTATAAGGACTTGAGGCAGCACTATTGGTGGAGGTAGATGAAGAAGGACATAGTGAAATATGTAGCTCGGTACCTAAATTGTCAGCAGGTGAAGTATGAGCATCAGCGGCCAGGTGGATTGCTTCAGAAGCTAGAGATTTCGGAGTGGAAATGGGAGCGAATCACTATGGATTTTGTTGTTGGGCTCCCACGGACTCAGAGGAAGTTCGATGCAGTTTGGGTGATTGTGGATAGATTGACTAAATCAGCTCATTTCATTCATGTGGTTACTACCTACTCCTCGGAGCAGCTGGCTCAGGTTTACATTCGCGAGATTGTCAGGCTTCATGGCGTGTCGGTATCTATCATCTCTGACCAGGGTACACAATTTACATCATGGTTTTGGAGAGCCGTACAACGTCAGTTGGGTACTCAGGTGGAGTTGAGTACATCATTTCACCTTAAGACGGACGGACAGTCCGAGCGCACTATTCAGATATTGGAGGATATGCTTCGTGCGTGTGTGATAGATTTTGGGGGTGCTTGGGATCAGTTCTTGCCACTTGTGGAGTTTGCCTACAATAACAGTTATCAGTCGAGCATTTAAATGGCACCGTATGAGGCTTTTTATGGTAGGCGGTGCTAGTCTCCGGTGGGTTGGTTTGAGCCGGGTGAGGCTACGCTATTGGGTACAGATTTGGTTCAGGATGCTTTGGAAAAGGTTAAATTAATTCAGGATCGACTTCGTACAACCCAATCCAGATAGAAGAGTTATGCGGATCGGAAGGCTCGCGACGTTGCATTCATAGTTGGGGAGCGGGTATTACTCCGGGTTTCTCCCATGAAGGGTGTTATGTGGTTTGGAAGGAATGGCAAGTTGAACCCTAGGTACATCAGGATTTTTGAGATTCTTGAGAGGGTTTGAGAGGTGGCTTACAGACTTGCACTACCACCTAGTTTCTCTGTAGTTCATCCAACGTTCCATATTTTCATGCTCCTAAAGTACCACAGTGATCCGTCTCATGTGTTAGACTTCAGCTCAGCCCAGTTAGACAAGGATCTATCTTATGTCGAGGAGACTGTGGCCATTTTGGACAGGCATGTTCGAAGGTTAAGGTCGAAGAATATCGCTTCAGTGAAGGTTCAGTGGAGGGGTCATCTAGTCGAGGAGGCGACTTGGGAGACCGAGCATGATATGCACAACCGCTATCCTCGTATTTTCACCACTTCAGGTATATCTCTATACTCATTCGAGGACGAATGTTTGTTTAAAGATGGGGTGGATGTAACGACCCGGCCAGTCGTTTTGAGAATATTATCTCTGAACCCCTATTTATTTCTTCCCCCATTTCATTTTGTGGTTATGTGACTTGCCGGAAAGTTTGATTTTTGGTTTCGGAGTGAAATGGGACACATTCCCTAAATTGGGAGTTTAATATCTAGGAATTGACCGTAGTTTGATTTGTGTAAAGACAACTCCGTAATGGAGCCCGTAGGATGACTCCGGTCTTAGGAGTGTGTCCGGATGTTGATTTGGAGATGCGTAGGTCATTTCGGCATCAAATGGCGAAAGCTGGAAAATTGAAAGATTTTTGAAAAGTTTGACCGGGAGTGAACTTTTTGATATCGGGGTCGGATTCCGATTCTGGAAGTTGGAGTAGGTACGTAATGTCAATTACGACTTGAGTGCAAAATTTGAGGTTAATGTACTTGATTTGATAGGTTTCGGCATCAGATGTAGAAGTTTGAAGTTCTAAAGTTCATTGAACTTGAATTGGGGTGTGATCCGTGGATTTAGCGTTGTTTGATGTGATCTGAAGGCTCAACTAAATTCGTATTGTATTTTAGGACTTGTTGGTATATTTGGTTGAGGTCCCGGGGGCCTCGCGTGTGATTCAGATCATGTTCGGAGCATTTCAGGACTTGATGAATTGCTGAAACCACTTATGCTTCGGATGTCTAGTTTCCTTCAGTGCGTTCGCGAGAGGGGTCTTGCGTTCGCGAAGGGGTTCTAGGAGGCAGGTGAGGAATGCTCTTAGCGTTCGAGTGGACCTCATGCTTGGCCTATGCGTTCGCGTGAGAGTCTTTGCGTTTGCGAAGGCCTGGGGCAGTGGACATCGCGTTCGCGAGTAGGCCCTCCCGTTCGCGTAAGAGGTTATTTGGCCAGTAGCATCTTGTGTTTCGCGAATGCGGGGAATCTTTTGCGTTCGCGAAGAAGAAACACCTGGACAAAACTTAAATATTCAAAATCGAGGGTTTTCTCTCATTTTCATTTTTGGAACCTTGAGAGCTCGGATTTAGGCGATAATTTGAGAGATTTTCAGAGGAAACATTTGGGTAAGGATTCCTGACTCATTTTTTTTATTATATTACACTAATCTATTATTAATTTATTCATTTAATTAAGGAAATTTGAGGAAAAAGGTGTTGAGTTCTTAGACCGAATATTGGGGTTTTGATTGAGATTTTGGTATCGGATTTGAGTAATTTTGGTATGGGTGGACTAGTGATTGATAGGGTGTTCGAATTTTGTGAATTTTACCCGATTCCGAGACGTGGGCCCGGGTCAACCTTTTGGGGCGATTTTCTAATTCCTTGTTAAATATATAATTTCATTATTCAGGTTGGTTTCTTATAGTTATATTTATAGTATGTAATTGCTTTTGGCTAGATTTGGGCCGTTCGGAGTCAGAAAGTCAAGGGAAAGGCATTCTTATTGACTCATTGAGCTTGGTTTAAGGTAAGTGACTTATCTAACCATGTGTGGGGAAAATCCACTTAGGATTTGGTACTGTTATGGTAAATTGCAATATGTGAAGGCCGTGTACGCGAGTTGACGAGTGCGTACTCGGGCTAAATATTGAAAAATCCAGTTTTTGCTAAATAGTTCCCTTTTATTTCCTTAATTGAGTTACTCTAGCTCGTGTAGTCGTCATGTTTAGCCTAATATCACATGTTTACGTGTCTTATCTCTTACTTGCAATATGTGCAACATGCTTAGTTGAATTACCTGCTTCCTTGATTTTGTATTCAGTCTTTAACTGTATGATTTCTTGTTGTAATTTCATTATTCCATTGGTTATGTGTTGTGTATTTACTTTTGGGACTATGAGGCTGTACCTCAGGAGCACCCCTGTTGCATATTTACTTTTGGGACTACGAGACGGTATCTCGGGAGCGTCCATGTTGTGTATTTACTTTTGGGACTACGAGTCGGTACCTCGGGAGCGCCCTTGTTGTTTACCTATAATTACTGTATTGTTGTTGTTGTTGTTGTTGTTTCTTAACTTGTAGGGATCTTGTTTTCCTCACGTGTTGTAGTTTTCTTCTTGAATCTCGTGTCGTTATCTTCTGTAAATTCTCATTGTTCATTTCTCAGTCATTTCATCATACTATTACATCTTCTGCCTTGTTTCCTATTATTTCCAGTAGGGCCCTGACCTGACCTCGTCACTACTCTACTGAGGTTAGGCTTGGCACTTAATGGGTACCGTTATGGTGTACTCATACTAGGCTTGTGCACATCTTTTTGTGCAGATCTAGGTACTGCTTACCAGACCAGGTACCAATGAACTAGCCTATACGTGGAGACTTCAAGATACATCTGCCAGCGTCCGCAGACCTCAGAGTCCCCCCTCTATCTTTATTATGTTATTTTCCTCATTCCTCATTAGACTCTGATGTATAAAGATATTTAGTATTTTTCTCTTTAGAGCTTGTGACTTATTTCTTTCGGTTTTTTGGAGTTGTAACTATTTTGAATCGCAATTTTATTTATTTCAGATAATGAGGTATGAGTTTCAGCTTACATTCAGTTATTCCGCATTATTGTTAGATTTACCTAATCTTAAAGACTAGGGTTCATCACAACATCTTACGGAGAAGAATTGGGGTCGTGACAGCTCTATTATGACCAAGACTTTTGCTATTATTATAAATACCCCTCCTGAAAGTGCTATGTAAATTTAGCCATATGAAAAATACATATTGCGGCAATCTAACATGGAGGATTGATTCTAATAAATTTGGTTGTCATTTGTCTGAACCAAAAATTTTTAGATAGACAAAACAAAAATTGTATAATACTAGTAATAACATGATTAGATTATGTATTTTCTATGATGATTATTGTTTGATAGATTATGTATTTTCTATGATGATTATTGTTTGAAATAGACAACATTCTGAAGTAATTTTAAAAACTTTAACATCTTGCACGTGCCGTGGCTACTACTACTACTACTACTACTATTATTATTATTATTATTATTATTATTATTATTATTATTATGATGAAATAATTCTAATTAGTAAAGAGCAATAATATTACTAATTGTGTGACCAAGTAATCCAAACAACCTATTAAAAGAGTGCAAAATAAACTTACATTTGTGGATACAATGTTTTTAATCTGTAGGAAAATATAATATTATCGAATAAAAGTTCGTTTCCAAGCAAAACGTTTTTTTTAGAAACAAACGATTAACTTAACCCAACAACATAATATGTGAATGTGACGACGCAGTGGCTAAACAGAAGCTTCTTGGGGAAAAAAACAGTAATAATTATATTTATGACTGGTAATTGAAAAGTAGCTATAATCTTAAAAGTAATCGAAATTTAGTCATTTTTTCATGTAAAGATAAAATTTGAATAAAAACACCCTTAAAAAGTAAAATTCCAGCATACTATGCTGGAGTTCGAATTTTTTACATATGAGAACCAGCATAATGTGCTGGAATTTCATAATGTGTTGGAGTTCCAACATAATATGATATAAATTTTTACGCAGGAGCTCCATAATCTAACATATTATGCTAGAACTTTCTGTTGCTGGAGTGCTAATATAATATGCTGGAAGTTTATATGCAAAAACTTCATAATCCAGCATATTATGCTGAAAATTTTCGTGTTTCAGCAAAATAGTGACTATTTTTAGTGACTTTGCATATATTGACTATTTTTTAGTAACCAATCCGAAAACTGGCTAACCTGTGCTATTTTTGCTTATTGATGTCTGCTGATGTATTCATAAAAGTAAATGTATGAGAAAATAATTAGGTGCAATTTACTTCCCCGGTCCCAATTTATGTGGTGTATTTGACTTGCCACGTAGTTTAAGAAAGAAAGAAAGATTTTTGGAACGTGTAGTCTAAAGCAAACTATAGATATTTATGTTGCTACACATCATCTTGTTAAGGGTAAAGTAGTGTTAAATTATTTTTAAATAAGAAAGTATGATATTCTTTTTGGAACAGACTAAAATAAATTACGACACATGCATAATTTGGACAAAGAAAGTAATATTTCATAGAAAAGCTTTCTAAGGCTAATTAATAGAATAATTAATTTGAAATATTTTATTTGGTAATTAGTTCATAATATATTATTTTGAGATTATTTTTGACAGGATCTTCTTTCTTTTCTTTTGATGTCAAAAGTATTAATTCAGTATCTCCAGCAAACATTGAAAAATAATAATGACACCTTTCGATTTTACATTTGACCGGTCAACTACAACCATAATAATAACAATTCTTTCTTCGAATTGGCAACTTTAATATTTGTTAGATGCGAAATCTTTAGTTGGAACAACTTGGTGATAAAAAAGGTTAAAATCTAAATCACAATGTCACAAATACGAATAAGAGATCGAAATACACATGCAAATACTTGTTAATTGAATCAGACAAAGATAACATATAGATTGAAGAATCATATTAAAACTCACAATACTATAATGGGAGTCACTTGACAAATGAATAGAAAGAAAGAGTAGGCGTCAACAAAACTCCAACGATCAAATACAAAGGGAAAAAATGCAACGAATAAGAATTACTATAGCAGTAAAGAAGTAGCGTAATATATTACTGTATAAATATTAAGAGCAAGGTTTGTTACTTTATTTTTGGTATTAGCAAGAAGATGTTGGAGTATATCTTAAAACTTGTTTGGAGAACTTCTGAATATGGTCTCCTATAGACAAAGACTTTTAACGTTATTATTGGTTTTCACATTTCACATAATACCAAAGGAACCGTTCGGAATAGCAACAGATGATACTGTTGGAATAGAGGAGCATGTGAATATATTTTGGGAAGACAAAAATCTACTAATGGTAACTTATCTTATATATAGAACCATATCAATAGTACAAATCCTTGAAAAATGGGAGATCGTTAGGAGATATGTTGTGAATTCTTTTCGGACACCTAAATAGATGGTATTATAATCCCATGTAATCCAATTACGGCATTATCACGATCCCAAATTCCCTCAGTAAAATGTCGTGATGACACCTAGTCTCTAAGACTAGGTAAGCTTATCAATGCGGAATAACATAATAGAAATCTGAAATAAATAAAACTGCAATTTAAATAATACAACTCCCAAAACCCCGGTAGAAATAAGTCACAAGCTTCTAAGAATTTATTCTAAGTGTCTCTATACATCAGAGTCTAAAGAGAATAAGGAAAACAATTATCACGACCCAAAATCTTACATGTCGTGATGACATCTATCTCAATACTAGGCAAGACGGCAATCTCAATAAACCACCATATCTTCTAAATATGAAAACATAATATTTAAATTCAGCGGAGAAATCGCAAAAATACAAATATAAACACTCCCAAAACCCGGTGTCACTGAGTACATGAGCATCTAATATGAATACCAAGTCTGACTGATAAAAACACGGTCTGAAAGTATAGAACAATACAATAACTGAAGGAAAGAGGGTCAAGGTCAGCGGACGCCAGGTAGCTACCTTGATAGTCTCCAACTGATAGCACTCTGAGATCTAACAGTCGCCGTATCCGGAAGAACCTGGATCTGCACACGAGGTACAGAGTGTAGTATGAGTACAACCAACTCAATAAGTAACAAGACTAACCTCTGGGCTGAAAGTAGTGGCGAGCTTCGCAGATACAGTCCAGTACATAAATAAAGGTACAGAAATGTAGGCATGCTTTCAAGTTCAACAGTTAAACTCAGTACAAGCAAAATAGATCAATACTGCATGATATGAGGAATATGACATCTCAGTGGGAAGACCTCACGTACTACTGGTCACTAATCATTCGGTCACTCAGTACTGTTTATATATACACACACACATACACACATCAACTGACAGTTAGTCACTCAGTACCATATAAGGCCAATCCAGCCCCAGGGTAATTCACCCCCAAATGTAAATGATACGGACCAGATCCATGTCCAGGAAAATTCATCATAATATAAATAAGTAAGGCAGGTCCATGCCCTAGGAAGTTCATCCCGAATATATAATCATCTACGCTCACTGGGGGTATGTACAGACTCCGGAGGGGCACCTTCAGCCCAAGCGTGATATAAAGCCGATATGGCCTACAGCAGGTGGGCAGTCCCGATCCGTATAATAATAAAGCCTATAAGGCCTGCTGCAGGCGGGCAAGCCCGATCCATATAATAATAAATATATATAAAACCAATATGGCTTGCTGCGACGCGCAACTCGATCCCATAAATATCCTCACAATGGATGAATATGACTGAGTGTGATATGTACATTTTTAAAATAATTAATTCAACATAAACACGACCCCATGGGTCCCAAAATATCGGCATGTAGCCTAAACATAATCTTTAATAAGAGCCTCAGCTCAATTTCTCTAACACGTGGAGGATACACGGATAATAACATGGTTTTTTAATTTTTCAACTCCGCAGAATTTATTTAAGACACAATTTTTATGGTGCACTTCCACACGCTCGTCACCTAGCATGTGCGTCACCTCCAACAATTGATATAACACAACATTTAGGGATTCATACTCTCAGAACCAAGTATAGAAATGTTATTTACTCAAACCGTGAAATTCTTTATTCTGCAATGCCTTTGTCTCGCGATTCGGCCTCCAAACGCCTCAAATCTAGCCATAAATAATCTGATTCAGTCAATAAAAATTATAGGAATTAATTCCATATGAAAATATAATTTTTTCCATCAAAATCCAAAATTTCACCCAAAAATCGCTCGTGGGGCCCACGTCACGGAACCCGATAAAAGTTATAAAATCCGAAAGCCCATTCAACACGAGTCTAACCATATCAATTTTACCAAATTCCGACATCAACTTAACTCTCAAATCTTCAAATTAAACCAAGAGGGTTTTTCTACATCTTTCAACTAAATTCACCCATTAAATGTTAAAAACGACCATGAAATCGGGTAATTTGACCAATAATGAGTTAAGAACACTTACCCCGTTATTTTTTCGTGAAAAACTCCTAAAAATCGCCTCTTCCCGAACTCCAATCCGTCAAAAATGGAAAATGGGACGAAGTCCCATTTTTAGAACTTAAACATCCTGTCCAAGCATTCCTTCTTCGCGAACGCGACAGGTCCCTCGCGTTCGCGAAGCACAAAATTGTGTTGTCCAAACATTGCCCTTCGCGAACGCGAGACACAGCTCGCGAACGCGATGCTTTATCGGGCGAACCTTCGCGAACGCGAAGGCAAATATCCTCACCAACTATTTTCCCTTTCGCGAACGCGATACCCCATCGTGAAAGCGATGAACAACCTTGCATGCTCCCAACTTCTCTTCGCGAACGCGATACCTCACTTACGAACGCGAAGAGAAAATCTTGCCTGCCTCAAGTTCCTCTTCGTGAATGCGAGAACCCTCTCACGAACGCGAAGAAGGAAACTAAATAGAGGTATCAGAAAATTCCAGCAGCTGTTTAAGTCCAAATTTTTATCCGTTAACCATCCGAAACTCACCCGAGGCCTCAGAGTCTCAACCAAATACACCAACAAGTCCTAAAATATCATACAAACTTAGTCGAAACTTCAAATCACATCAAACAACGCTAAAATCACAAATCATACCCCAATTCAAGCTTAACAAAAACTAACGAATTCAACTTCTACATTCGATGCCGAAACATACCAATTTAATTCCGATTGACTTCAAATTTTGCACACAAGTCATAAATTATATAACTGAGGTATTCCAATTTTCAGAATCGGATTCCGGCCCCGATATCAAAAATTCAACTCCCCGGTCAAACTTTCAAACTTAAATTTTTATTTTAGCCATTTCAAGCCTAATTTAGCTACGGGCTTCCAAATAATTTTTCGAACACGTTTCTAAATCCAAAATCACCATACGGACCTATTGGAATCATCAAAACTCTATTCCGGGGTCATTTACATATAAGTCGATATCCAGTCACTATTTTAACTTAAGCTTTAAACCTTGGAACTAAGTATTCCAATTCATTCCAAAACCTCACCGGACCCGAACTAATCACCCCGGCGAGTCACATAATAACTGTAAAGCATAAATTGAGCAGTAAATAGGTAAATATGGTTGTAATACTCAAAATGACCCGCTGGGTCGTTACAACAATATAATAAGGATAGAAGGGGACTCCGAGGTCTGCGGACGCTGGCAGATATACCTTGAAATCTCCACGTACGGTTAGTTCACTAATGTCTGGTCTGATAGCAAGTACATGGATCTGCACAAAAAGATGTGCAGAAGCGTAGTATGAATACACAATACCGGTACCCAGTAAGTGCCAAGACTAACTTCGGTAGAGTGACGAGGTCAGGTCAGGCCCTACTGGAATAATAAAAGACAGGGTGAAAAGTATAACAATATAATAATGATAATGACAATGGGTAAGAACCAAGTAAGTAGTATGTCACAATTTAACTACATAAAATAAGGGCCAATAATACCTCGCGGAAGAAAAACAGAAATTTACAACTTTAATAAAAACACCAAAAATAACCAAAGGCAATGCAGCCATAAAGAATATCAACAAAGGCACTCCCGAGGTACCGCCTCGTAGTCCCAAATCATAAATAAATTCACAATATCTCATTTTCTTATATCACCGCGGGAGCCTTCACATTTAATTTTTAAATAAATTATTTTTCTCGAAATAGCATCCCGCGTTTTAACCACCCTTATCACACTGCATGACTTCTAGTATATTCCCCTACTAGCCACGCGTATCAAGCCGCCCTTATATCACCTCATGTGTTTCAACACCTAGACTTTATACCACCGCATGTGTATCAATATCACAATATATCACAATTTGCACCTTAAGTGCCCAAATATTTCAACTTGCTAAAATAAATCAACAACAATATTATTTTCTACAATAAGGAGCTCACGGCTCAATCACAATGAATACAAAATCTCACAAAATATTCGGGAGTGAATAACTCAACAAAATAATATTTCACAAATTTAACACATTGCCTCAATACCAAATTTTTAATGTCAAATACTTCATTTAAATAATAATTCAAAAAAGAAATTCAACCTTCAAATAATGAGCACAAAATAAAAGAAACAAGCTTCTACTAAACAGGTAAAACAAATAGTAGGAGAAGGTAAGGCAAATTTAAAAGGTAAAAATAGACCAATGATGATGAATATAACCGGATTAAATAATTTAATTAATATGTAACAGAGATCTACATACCAAAATGAACGCACATTCAACCACGAGTCCAACCATATAAAAATTACTAAATTCCGACATCAACTCGACCCTCAAATCTTCAAATTTAACCAATAGGGTTTTCAAAGTTTTCCAACTTAAATTACCAATTAAATATTAAAAATAATCATAGATTCGGGTAATTTGACTAAAATTGAGTTAAGAACACTTACCCCGATGTTTTCCTTGAAAACTCTCCCAAAAATCGCCTCACCCGAGCTCTTAAAATCCAAAAATGGGTAAAAATAGCCAAACCCCGAATTATATGTTCTGTCCAGGTATTTTCGCATTTACGGACCAATTATCGCTTCTGCGGAGTCGCATTTGCGACTATATTTCCGCTTCTGCGAAGAAACAATGGACAACTTCCTCGCACCTGCGGACAATGGTCCGCTTCTATGCAACCGCAGGTGTGATCTTGCCTCCTGCTTCTGCGCAACCTTCGCTTCTGCTGTTCGTTAAATCGCAGAAGCGTCTTCGCTTCTGCAGAGCTTTTTCCGCTTTTGCGACTCCAACTGGGCAGCCCTTTGTCCGCTTCTTCGAGCCACAACTCGCTTGTGCGATTCTGCACCTACGGTTAGTTTCTTAACAGGTGCGATGATACGAGAAGCTGCAAATTTCAGAATTTGTCTAAGTCCAAAAATTGATCCGATTTCGATCTGGATCGCACACAGGGTACCCGTACGAATATACCAACAAGTCATAAAACATCATACGAACTTAGTCAAAAATTCAAATCATATCAAACAACGCAAAAACCACGAATCATACTCCAATTCAAGCATAATGGAACTAAGAAATTTTCACTTCTACATTTGATCCGAAACCTATCAAATTAAGTCCAATTGATCTCAAATTTTGCACACAAGTCATATATGACATAACGGACCTATTCAAATTTCCAGAATCGGTTTTCCCGGTCAAACTTTCAAACTAAAACCTCTATTTTAGCCATTTCAAGCATAATTTAATTACGTACTTTCAAATAATTTTTCGGACATGCTCCTAAGTCCAAAATCACCATACGGAGCTATTGGAATTAACAAAACTCTATTCCGGGGTCATTTATACATAAATCAACATCCGGTCAACCTTTTCAACTTAAGTTTTCAACCCTGAGACTAAGTGTCTCAATTCGTTCCGAAATCTCTTTGGACCTGAACCGACTACCCCGGCAAGTCACAATATAGCTATAAAATACAGAATGAGCAATAAATGGGAAAACGAGGCTACAACTCTCAAAACGACTGGCCGGGTCGTTACATTCTCCCCTTCTTAAACAAACGTTCGCCCTCAAACGGGTTTAGAATTATACCTGGAGTGGTGAAAAGATGAGGATAACAGTACGCATATTATGCTCAGTCTCCCAAGTCGCCTCCTCGGCCGGATGACCCCTCCACTATACTTTTACTGAAGCATTGCTCTTCGATCTCAACTTTCCAACCTGTCTGTCCAAAATGACCATTGGTTCCTCAACATAAGATAGATCCTTGTCCAACTGGACTGAGCTGAAGTCTAACACATGAGACGGATCGCCGTGATAATTTCGGAGCATGGAAACATGGAACACTGATGAACTGCAGTGAGACTAGGTGGTAGTGCAAGTCTGTAAGCCACCTCTCCAACTCTCTCGAGAATCTCAAAAGGTCTGATATACCTAGGGCTCAACTTGCCCTTCTTTCCGAACCTCACAATACCCTTCATAGACGAAACCCGGAGCAAGACCCGCTCACCGACCATGAATGCAACATCGCGAACCTTCTGATCTGCATAACTCTTCTGTCTAGATTGGGCTGTACGAACTCGATCCTGAATCAATTTAACCTTTTCTAAGGCATCCTGAACCAAGTCTGTACCCAATAGCCTAGCTCGCCCGGCTCGAACCAACCCATTAGAGATCGGCACCGCCTACCATACAAGGCCTCATATGGAGCCATCTGAATGCTCAACTGGTAACTGTTGTTGTAGGTAAACTCCGCAAATGGCAAGAACTAATCCCAAGCAACCGCAAAATCCATCACACACGCACGAAGCATATCCTCCAATATCTGAATAGTGCGCTCAGACTATCCGTCCATCTGAGGGTGAAATGATGTACTCAACTCCACACGAGTACCCAACTCTCGATGTACGGCTCTCCAAAAACGTGATGTAAACTGCGTACCCCGGTCAGAGATGATAGATACCAGTATGCCAAGAAGCCTGACAATCTCGCGAATGTAAACATGGGCCAACTACTCCGAAGAGTAAATAGTAACCACATGAATGAAATGAGCTGACTTGGTCAATCTATCCACAATCACCCAAACTGCTTCGATCTTCCTCTGAGTCCGTGGGAGCCCAACAACAAAATCCATAGTGATTCGCTCCCATTTCCATTCTTGAATCTCTAACTTCTGAAGCAATCCATCCGGTCGTTGATGCTCATATTTCACCTGTTAATAATTTAGGCACCGAACGACATACTCCACTACATCTTTCTTCATCCGCCTCCACCAATAGTGCTGCCTCAAATCCTGATACATCTTCGCGGTGGCTGGATGAATGGAGTACCGTGAACTATGAGCCTCCTAAAGAATCTACTCATGCAAACATCTACGTTAGGCACACATGGCCTACCCTGCTTCCGTAATACACCGTCATCCCCAATAGTGACTTCCTTGGCACCACCGTGCTGAACTGTGTCCTTAAGGACAAACAAATGGGGGTCATCATACTGACGCTCTCTTATACGATCATAAAGAGAAGACTGAGAAACCACACAAGCCAAAACTTGGCTCGGCTTGTAAACATCCAATATAACAAACTGGTTGGCCAAGGCCTGAACATCCAAGGCTAAAGGCCTAGCTGCTACCGGTAAATATGCTAAGCTGCCCAAACTCTCCACCTTATGACTCAAGGCACCAACTATTACATTGATCTTCCCAGGGTGATAGAGAATGGTAATATCATAATTCTTAAGCAACTCCAACCACCTCCGTTGCCGCAAGTTAAGATCCTTATGTTTAAACAGATGTTGTAGACTCTGGTGATCAATGTAGACCTCACAATGGACACCATACAAATAATGCCACAAAATCTTCAAGGCATGAACAATAGCTGCTAACTCAAGGTCATGGACGGATAATTCTTCTCTTGTACCTTTAACTGTCTGGACGCATAGGCAATCACCCTACCTTCTTGCATCAACACTGCGCCGAGACCAATACGTGATGCATCACAATACACAGTATAAGACCCTGAATCTGTCGTTAACACCAATATTGGTGTTGTAGTCAAAGTTGTCTTGAGATTTTGAAAGCTCTCTTCACATTCATCGGTCCACCTGAACAGAGCACCCTTCTGGGTCAATTTAGTCATAGGTGCAGCAATAAAAGAGAAACCCTCTACAAATTGGTGATAATACCCTACCAAACCAAGGAAACTCCGGATCTCTGTAGCTGATAATGGTCTGGGCCAACTCTGCACTGCTTCAATTTTCTTCGGATCTACCTGTATCCCCTTGTTCGTTACCACATGACCCATAAATCCTACTGAATCAAGCCAAAATTCTCACTTTGAAAATTTTGCATATAACTTCTTTTCTCTCAAAGTCTGAAGCACAGTCCTCAGGTGCTGCTCATGATCTTCCCGGCTCCGGGAATACACCAGAATGTCGTCAATAAATACAATGACGAATGAGTGAAGATAGGGATGAAATACATTGTTCATCAAATGCATAAATGATGTTGGGGCGTTGGTCAGCACAAAAGACATCACAAGGAATTTGTAATGACCATACTGAGTCCTGAAAGTAGTCTTCGGGATATCTGGCTCCCGAATCTTCAACTGGTGATAGCCTGAATGCAAGTCAATTTTTGATAACACCATGGCACCTTGTAGTTAATCAAATAGGTCATCAATAGGTGGCAATAGGTACCTGTTCTTTACTGTAACCTTGTTCAACTGGCGGTAATCAATACACATCCGTATAGAACCATCTTTCTTCTTCACAAATAAGACAGGAGCACCCCAAGGCGATACACTTGGCCAAACAAAACATTCCTTTAATTCCTTCAATTCTGCTGGGGCCATACGATATGGTGGAATAGAAATGGGCTGAGTGCCCAGTAACAAATCAATGCCAAAATCAATATTCCTGTCGGGTGACATACCCGGAAGATCCGCTGGGAATACATTTGGAAAATCCCTTACTACCAAAATTGACTCCACGGTAGGAGTATCAACACTAACATCTCTCATATAGGCCAGATACGCATCACACCCCTTCCCAACCATTCGTTGAGCCTTAAGAAATGAAACAACCTTGCTAGGAATATAATCCAAGGTACCCCTCCATTCTAGTTGTGGTAGACCTGGCATAGCCAACGTCACCGTCTTGGCGTAACAGTCAAGGATAGCATGATAGGGCGATAACCAATCCATGCTCAAAATAATTTTAAAATCCACCATATTGAGCAATAATAAATTAACGCTGGTCTCAAAACCACTAATAACAATCAAACATGACTGATACATGTGGTCAACAATAATAGAATCACTTACGGGTGTGAATACATAAACAGAAGAACTCAAAGAATCCTGGGATACACCCAAATACGGGGCAAAATAAGGTGACACATAAGAATAAATGGAGCCTGGATAAAATAAGACTGATTCATCCCTATGATAGACATGACAATACATGTGATAACAGAATCGGATGCAACTACCTCCGTCCTAGCAGGAAGGGCATAATATCTGGCCTGGCATCCCCCTCTAGGGAGACCTCTACCTGTCCGACCTCCACCTCTAGCACCAGTTGCAGGTGGATTAGCAACTGGTGCAGTAATCATGGATTGAGAAGCCTAAGGGCCCTGTGGAATAGGTGCGGCTTGAGAAATATGTGGAGGTGCACCCCTCTTAAGTCTGGGGCAATCCCTCATTATATGACGAGTGTCACCACACTCGAAATAAGCCCTCAGAGGACGTGGCTGCTGGGACTGGCTCTGTCCTGATCGACTAGACTGACCGGTGAAAGCACCCCTTGCAGGAGGTACAGTAGACACTGCGGTGCATAATATGGAACCTAAGGTCTGGGAGTAGCCGGAATACTGCTGGAATCTCGAAGTGCTGAATGAATAGGACGACTCACATAGCCTCTACCATGACGGGCTGCAACTGGGGCACGAGAACTGTTATACGTGCCAGAATCCCAATGCCTCTTAGCTTTCCTCTCTTCTCTCTCCCAGATTCGCATACCCTACAATCTATCAGCAATTGACACCACCTGTTGGTATGCGTTGTCCATCTCCAGTTCTCGGGCCATACTGAATCTGATACTAGGGTGGATCCTCTCAATAAGTCGACGAACCCGCTCTCGAACAGTAGTAATCAAGGCTGGTGCATGCCTAGCCAAATCACTAAATCGGACAGCATACTCTGACACGGTCATAGACCCCTGGCACAACTGCTCAAACTCTGCGCGCCATGCATCTTTGATACTATGAGGAACATACTCCCTCAAGAACATATCTGAAAATTGAGTCCACGTGAGTAAATCTTCCTCAGCCGGACTATCCAACTCATATGCCCGCCACCACTGGTAGGCCGCTCCTCTAAGATGGAATGCCATGAAAGAAACCCCACTAGAATCCATAATACCCATAGTACAGAAGATACAGTGATATTCCTCAAGAAAATCCTGAGCATCCTCTGAAGCCAAACCGCTTAAAGTGGGAGGGTGGTACTTCTTGTACCTCTCGAGCCTGAGCTGCTCCCCCTCCGAAACAGTTGCCCTATCCTCGGGCCGAACTAGGATAACTTGTTGCACTGGTATAACCTCTGGGGCATGGTCAACCTGGGCCCGTGGCTCTGGGGTACAGGCGGCGGGAGTCTGTGCTCCTCCTTCGGCCTGAGATGTCGCAGGAGCAAGTGGAATCAACCCTGCCTAAGCTATAGTGCCAAACATGCTCAAAAACTGGGCAAGAGTCTCCTAAAGTGCATGGGTAGTAACAGGCGTCTCAGGTGCCTACTCTCCAACTGGAGCTACTGGTGGCTCTGCAACAGCTCGTGCAGGTGCTCTGGCTGCACCGCGTGGTCTTCCTTGGCCTATGGCTCGGCCTCTACCCCGGCCCCGGCCTCTTGCGGCTCCAACAGGGGGTGTGGGTGTCTGATCATCGGATCCAGTTGTGTGTGTCCTCACCATCTGTGAGTGAATAGAAAGACATGGATTTAAAATTTCGAAGTCAACAATGCACACGATAAGGAATCAAAGAAGTGAATATTTTCCTAACAGTTCTATAACCTCCCGAAGATAATTACAGATGTCTCCGTACCGATCCGCAATACTCTACTAAACCTGTTTGTGACTCATAACACATGTGAACCTAGAGCTCTGATACCAACTTGTCACGACCCCAAATTCCCTCTGTAGGATATCGTGATGGCACCTAGTCTCTAACACTAGGTAAGCCTATCAATGCGGAATAACATAATAGAAATCTGAAATAAATGAAACTGCAATTGAAATAACACAACTCCCAAACCCTGGTAGAAATAAGTCACAAGCTTCTAAGATTTTGTTCTAAGTATCTCTATACATCAGAGTCTAAAGAGAATAAGGAAAACAACATAATAAGGATAGAAGGGGACTCCGAGGTCTGCGGACGCTAACAGATATACCTTGAAGTCTCCGCGCACGGCTAAGTTCATTGATGCCTTGTCTGATAGGAAGTACGTGGATCTGCACAAAAAGATGTACAGAAGTATAGTATGAGTCTCTACATCGGTACCTAGTAAGTGTCAAGCCTAACCTCGGTAGAGTGGTGACGAGGTCAGGTCAGGCCTTACTGGAATAATAAAAGACAGGGTAAAAAGTTTAACAATATAATAATAATAATAATGACACTGGGGGATGAACCAAGTAAGTAGTATGTCATAATTTAACTACACAGAATAAGGGCCAATAACACCTTGTGGAAGGAAAACATAAATTCACAACTTTAAGAAAAACACCAAAAATAACCAAAGGCAATGCAGCCATAAAGAAATATCAACAAGGGCACTCCCGAGTACCGTCTCGTAGTCCCAAATCATAAATAAATTTACAATATCTCATTTTCTTATATCACTGCGGGAGCCTTCACATTTAATTTTTAACGAAATTATTTTTTCCGAAATAGCATCCCGCATTTTAGCCACCCTTATCACACCGTATGACTTCTAGTAGTTTCCTTACAAGCCATGTGTAGCAAGCCACTCTTATCTCACCGCATGCGTTTCAACACCCAGACCTTATACCACCGCATGCGTATCAGTATCACAATATATCACAATTTGTACCTCAAGTGTCTAAATATTTTAACTTGCTAAAATAAATCAACAACAATATTATTTTCCACAATAAGGAGCTCACGGCTCAGTCACAATGAATACAAAATCTCACAAAATATTGGGGAGTGAATAACTCAATAAAATAATATTTCACAAATTTAACACATTGCCTCAATACCAAATTTTTAATGTCAAATACTTCATTTAAATAATAATTCAATTAAGAAATTCAATCTTCAAAGAATGAGCACATAATAAAAGAAACAAGCTTCAACTAAACAGGTAAAGCAATTAGCAGGAGAAGGTAAGGCAAATTTAAAAGGTAAAAATAGACCAGTGATGATGAATATAACCGGATAAAATAATTTAATTAATATGTAAGAGAGATCTACACAATTTCAAACCAGAGTTTTCCACATTTAGCCCGTGTACACACTCGTCACCTCGCGTACACGACTTTTAATACATCATAATTTTCATGCCATCACGACATCTAGGGATGTACATGGACCGGGTTAGTTCGGTTTTTATCAAAACCAAACCAAACCAGCTATATCGGTTTGGATTGGTTCGGTTTTGTTGGATTTTTTGGATTTTTGGGTTTTTGTTACTTACATATTATTTCAATCTTACTTTATTAAATATTTGATAAGTAAATATATATTTAGTAAAAATATAAAAAAATTGACAAATATATTATCAATTAAAATATTCTTATGGGAGAATTCTATTAGTAACACTTAATAGTTATTTTTTTAGTCGTCTGACAATAATTTTTTGTTGATATACACTTTCAGGTTAACCGAATTTTGTAATTAAACATAAAAATCAATATGATACCTAAATATTAATAATCACTTCACATTCGAAAAAGATATAAGAATTTAATAGATCTTAACATATGATATGAATATAGAAGAGCAAAGAGATAGACGCATTTCAGTAACACTTGATAAGAAAGTGATCATACAACCCATTATTTAAGGTCAATAAAATATGGAGCACTTCATATTCTATTAAAATTTATATCCCGCAAGAGAATCCCAATTATTTCTAGACATTTTTTAAAGAAAATTCTATATAAAATCTTAAAAGTATATATAAAAATTATATATTTATATGTCGGGTTGGTTCGGAATTTTTTACTCAATACCAAACCAAGTCGGGGTTTTTTAATCAGTTTGGTTTGACTTTTCGGTTTGGTGCAATTTTTCGGTTCGATTTATACACCCCTAATGACATCCTACAGAGGGAATTTGGGGTCGTAACAGACATCTAATAAAGAATCGAACACTAACATTTGCAACTAATTTGAATGGTTACATCCTTTCAAATACAATTCTCATTTTATTTAATTTTTTCACAAGTAAAATATTTGAATTATTTAAAAGGGCATTTAGGTCATTCAACTTTTTAATTATGAGCTTCCTACTTTTATAATAAATACTAGTTTCTCGCCACCAGCATTGCACGTGTATGTCAAGTCATATAATACACGATTTTGTAAAATAATATAATATATATATTTTTGAAATAAAGCTTTTGAGTAATAGTTATATGTGAGAATAAATAGAAGTTTCTGATAATTATTAATGTGAATCATTGTATCTTGTATGTCGAGCTATGTAGTACACCCTTTTGTAAAATAATACACTATAAATATTGTTAAGAGCTTTGAGTAAATAATTATACGTGAAAGAATAAGTATAAGTTTCTGATAATAATAAATTGAACCATAGTATAATGACATTTTGTTGAGGTTAAAATGATTGGATATCATCTAATCCTACGAAAATAAACAATCAAAATTTAATTGTTTATTCTCATGATCTCAAATAATATTTAAATGAAAAATTTTATTCATTCTGGTGATTTACATGTATGATTTTCCAAATAAAATCGCTTCATATTATCCCACAAGTTAAAATAAACTTCCACATATATAATCTTTATGCATGTAACCATAATATGTTATGTTATTAGTGGATCTCATTGTAGCAATGGCATAACAAAGTTAACTATAGCATCAACTAAACTAACTAAACTAAACTAAACTAACCAACTAAATTAACTAATGCCATTCCTAAACACAACAAATATGCATTTACTGTTTATTACAAGATATATCATTTACCCAAACATTTATGAAAATAAGTTTCTCAACATGAGAAAGGATAAAGGAAGATAAATAAGTAGAGAAGAAATAGAACCTGATTTTTGAAGCATTTTTTTGTTCACCTTGAATTTTAATTTTTTTTTCTTGGCTGCACCATTAGTCACGTTGATTTGGGGACAAAAAGATCAAAAATATTGTTTTTTGTTGCTTCTCACAGTCAATTGTTGTTTCGCTGCTTGTGTTATGACAAATTTAAAATAAACCTCCACGACTTTTCTGATAAAATATTTTGCCCAATCCATAGAAAGTGTCCAGCACTTTAGAGCATTCTATTCTTCGTCTTCTACATTTGTGAATTTATTTTCACGATACAATTTGTGAAGTTTGGCCTTACAATTTTCTGATTGAAACGTTTGATCTTCCCTACAAATGCATCCCTATAACTCATATCATATAATCCACATCTATCATGCAAGTGACGTAGGCCATTAATTAAATAATGATAACACCAAAAACTTGGCTAATCAGCCAAGAACAGTAACGGTAGGAAACCAAACTATAAATAGGAAACATTAGTTCGTAACGTAACTATTTTGAAGGGTTGCACCCTTTCAGATTAATTTGGTGCTTTTATAATTAAATAGGGTTAGATTTTTAAGGGGTATTTCTGTAATTTAACTTCTAACTTAAGGGCTTCCCATTTTTAATATAATAATATATATATATATATCCTAGAACTTATCCTAGATTTCCCTTTCGCTATATGCGCTTAAGGCATCCAACATCAAGAGTTTCATTATCATTGTTCATTTTTAAAAAAAAAGCATATATAATTCTTTTTAAAAAAAAAAATGACAGCAAAAATGAGAATTGAGAGTAATTTCATTAATTATACCCTCGTGACTTTCTTTTTCTGCCTTTTTATTGCAATTAATGATCTATGGATCTGGCTATAGTCACCTAATTTAAGTAATTTCAGCTGCCATAAATGAATTTTGGCGAAAAGCGCAAAGTTGAACATACTGAGAACCTGTTTGCAACAATGTTCTAATGAATTAATGATATCTGTTCACGTAGCTTGGAGCGGGAAATATAAAAGATAAGTGTAATAAAAGAGTAAGATAATGAAGATAACATCGAAAAATCAGTTTAAATAATCTCCTCTTTTAGCTGATTATAAAGGTACTGCGAGGAAAAATTGTGATATATTTAGGGCTTCGCTCTAGATCTATAGTAGAGTTACACCAAAATCACATTGCTGATCGCTCTAATATTCGTATTTTCATAATGTTATAGGCTGATTATCATATATATTATTTTTTAATAAAGCTCGACTTGATAAATAATACAGTATGTTGTTAGAATTATCTAATAATTTGTGGGCTGTGCATGTACTATTCTAAATGTTGAGGTTTGATTTGCTA
This sequence comes from Nicotiana tomentosiformis, assembly GCF_000390325.3. Taxonomy (NCBI): domain Eukaryota; kingdom Viridiplantae; phylum Streptophyta; class Magnoliopsida; order Solanales; family Solanaceae; genus Nicotiana; species Nicotiana tomentosiformis. The sequence continues at coordinate 130,636,052 of NC_090817.1, forward strand.
AAAGCGGGTTAATGTATAATCTATAAACAATGTACTAAAGTACATTTATTAGTCTAAAAGACCCATACATTATTACGGTGCGAACATCTACGACACGAATTAGTTGCATAACTGTGTAACTCTTGTATATCTCTTAATTTATACACTAATAGAGTAATTGATTTTAAAATTATCAGGGCATTTTAACTTGTTATAGCTAGTCATTTTATTTTATTTTCTGTTTATATTACTGTATAGGATAAAATCGGTTCGTATTAAATACTCGAATAATAAAGTGATACGTGGAACCGGGGACAGACGAAAAACGAGGCAAGAAGAAACCAAGACCAGGGACAGCAGCTTCAGTTGGCAACGGGAAGACCCCGAAGGGAATATTGCTAATGAAGACAAACGAACGTTTGCCACACAATGACATTCAATGAAGAATATTATTCAATATTAAATACATAATCCGCTATAGAAAATTTTGGCATTCATGGTCTGCCTTTACACATTCATCAATGGCCCCCATAAGTGTCATTTAAGAGGGGATTGATTCTAGGACCTTGTTCCCTAGGTGCAGCTATAAATAGTGATTTCAACATCCATTATAAGGGATACAAATTTTCTGATAAACTTATGGTACATACTATTCAAAAGCTCAATAATACTTTATTTCTTGTCTATTGATATTCTCATTACTGCCTTCGGAAGCTCCGCTCCTGGAACCAAGTTATTCACTGTCTTATCTCGATTTCAATGCTAAGTCTTGCTTTTTATTCAATTTATTTATCATTTTGGGATCAAATTGATTCATTTGTCTATAAACCACGTTACAAATTCAATTGTACCATTTTACGGGTAAACAGTTTAGTACCCACCGTGGGGCTTAGATAGTTGCGTAATTGAGTTGATTCTTGCATCTATTACTAATCTTTTTAATTCTTTGTTTTTAGCAAAAAATCATAAAAAATGGCAGATAACGATGTCAACATCACATATAACGTTGAGGCCCGAGGAAATCGGCCTCAACACGAAGATTCAATCAGTGATACCCGCAACGAGAAAGATGTAGCAACACCCATCCATGGCGGGCAATATCCACGACACGTTCGGGAGGCAACTCCTAATGATGCTAAAGACGAGCACATTGCGGAAACAGTGAGAATCTTGAGGGAATAACAAAAGGCTATTATGGGCCATCTCTCGCGACAAGATCAGGCCATGACAGAGTTGAGGCAAGCGTTGTCGGGTGCCTCCAATAATGCTAATGGAAGAGGTCCAGTTCCTCGTAGTGCTTCTGCAAACCAAACATCACAAAGGATTGATAACAATACTCCAAGGGGCGAGGTCGGATTCGACGGGGCCAGGGGAAACGGCAGTGGATCTGGTAAAAATAACGGGAATGATCCCTTAAAAATCGAATGCATGCAGTTTATGAGGGAAATAAACGCCTGAATGGGTCAAATCTCGGGCTCACTGCCAGTATTGAAAGGACCGGACTCAAAGAAATACACCAGTTGTTGTTCAAACCGAGCACATCGCCAGAGTTAATCCCAATCCCAAAGCGGTTCAAAATTCGGGACGTGCTATCACGACCCAAAACTAACCCCTGTCGTGATGGCGCCTATCGTGGAACTAGGCAAGCCGACTCATTTCCAAAACAAAATGATATTTTCATTTCAAAGATAATTTCAAGGTTATTTAACATAAAACCTCCACTAAAAGAGTTCAAATCAAAGAAAAATAGAAATGCGGAAAAGAAAAAGCCCGACATCGGGGTGTCGCTAGTCATGAGCACATACTACAATTTGTCTAACAATATCAAGGCTAACTCAGCCCGAAAAATAGCTAAATACAACTAGAGGAAGATAAGAGGGAGAAGAGCAGGGGCTGCGATCGCCAAACAGCTACCTTGCTATCTCCAAGAAAATCTGCAACCAGAACACTCAATAACCGCTACTATGTCCAGCTACACCTGGATCTGCACACAAGGTGCAGGGAGTAACGTGAGTATGCCAACTCAGTAAGTAACATTAATAAATAAAGACTGAGCAGTACTGACGAGCAATAAAGCATATAACGTTCATATCAGGAAATCTCAGTAAAATACAACATGCTCTTAAAAATCAGGATTTGAATCAAACATCTCGTTTAAACCCAGTTCCAATAAAAATCATTTTTAAAAACATTTTTCCAATAGTTTTTCCAACAAAGGCTCAATGCAAAGGTGAGCAAAAATGATAAAATCATAAACAGCCACTCGGGCAAACCTCACAGTCACTCGTGCCACTCGGGCATATCTCATAGTCACTCTTGCCACTCGGGCATACCTCACAATCACTTTTGCCACTCGGGCATACCTCACAATCACTCATGCCTCCCAGTCACTCAGCACTTGGCACTCGACACTCGGCACTCGCACTCAGTAGGTACTTGCGCTCACTAGAGGTGTGTACAGACTCCGGAGGGACTCCTTCAGCCCAAGCGCTATAATCTACACGGACAACTCACGTGCGATAATAATAAAGTATGTTGCAGGCGGGTAGCCCCGATCCACACTCATCCTCACAAATCAGGCCCTCAGCCTCACTCAGTCATAAACCTCTCAAGCCACTCGGGCACTTCAGTAAAACAGGGCATTCGGCCCAAAATATTTATATGCATCAAAATAGATTCATGAAACAGAGTTATGCGGTAAACAAGTATAAACATGACTGAATATAGATTTTCAATCGAAAACAATGAGAGGATGGTAAGAAACAGCCCCTAAGGGTCCAAACAGCATTGGTGCAAGGCCCAAACATGGCATTCAGCCCAATTTACAGAAATTCTTTCTAAAACATATAAGTATCATATGGTTTCAACAAAGTATGCAACTTTACAGTTGTTACGAGACGGACCAAGTCACAAATTCCTAACAGTGCATGCCCACACGCACGTCACCTAGCATGTGCATCACTTCAAAATAGTAAAATGATACAAAATCTGGGGTTTCATACCCTCATGACTAGATTTACAATCGTTACTTACCTCAAACCGGTCAAATCTCTACCCCGCAATGCTCTTGCCTCTGGACTCGGCCTCCAAATGCTCCAAATCTATTCACAATCAGTATAATACCATCAATATATGCTAATAGAATGAATTCCACAAGAAAAGCTTCAAAATTAGACCAAAATCCGAAATTGGCTCAAAAATTGCCTGTGGGGCCCACGTCTCGGAACCCGATAAAAGTTACAAAATCCGAAATCACATTTAACCACGAGTCTACCCATATCAATTTTACCAAAATCCGACCTCAACTCGACCCTCAAATCTACAAATCTTTTTTCCAAATTTCTAAGTTCCAATCTCCGATTCACACCTCAAAATCATGTAATCTAGTTGGATTATTCGATGATAATTCAATATTATGGAGTAGAAATGATCACAAGGGACTTACCTCAAGTTTTTCTTGAAAATATATCAAAAATCGCCTCTCCTCAAGCTCCAATTTGTCAAAAATGGCAAATGGGACGAAATCCCTATTTTTATAATTCTGCCCAGACATCCTCGGTTTTGTCTCGATCTTGGTCTTCGATCGAGGTTCTCGATCCTGGTCCTCGGTCCTGCACCTCGATCCTGGTTCTCGATCGTGGCCCTCGATTATGCCTTCGATTGTGGCCCTCGACTCTAGGCTCGATCATGGCTTCGATCGTGGCCCTCGACCCTGAGCTCGATCTGGGCTTCGATCGTGTCCCTCGACCCTGAGCTCGATCTGGGCTCACATCTGGGCTCGATTTCTGGGCAGAAGCAATTTCCAACAGAAGGAAATTGCAGCAGCTGTTCTAGTTCAATTTTTGATCCGTTAACTATCCGAAATTCACACGAGGCCCTCGGGACCTCAACCAAATATACTAACAAGTCCTAAAACATCATACGAACTTAGTCGAATCCTCAAATCACCTCAAACAATGATAAAACCATGAATTACACCACAATCCAAGCCTAATGAACTTTGAAATTTCTAATTTCTACAAACATCTCCGGAACCTATCAAATCACGTCCGATTGACCTCAAATTTTGCACACAAGTCCTAAATGACATAACAGTGGTATTTTAATTTTCAGAATCAGATTCTGACCCCCATATCAAAAAGTCAACCCCCCGGTCAAACTTCTCAAAAATAAAACTTTCGACATTTCAAGCCTAATTCCTCTACGGACTTCCAAATAATATTCCGGACACGCTCCTAAGACCAAAATCACCATACGGAGCTATTGGAATCATCAAAATTCAAATTCGAGGTCGTTTACACATAGGTCCATATCCGGTCCACTTTTCTAACTCAATTTTTCAATTATGAGACTAAGTATCTCATTTCATGCCGAGTTCCTTCCGGATTCGAACCCACTAACCCGATATAACATAATATAGCTGAATAACACAAAAAGAAGTAGAAATGGGGAAATGGGGTTATAACTCTCAAAACGGCCGACCGGGTCGTTACACGTGCCAAAGTATGATGAGACTTCAGATCCTCAGGAGCACATCACCATCTACACAACATCGATGAAAGGAAATGACTTAGCTCAGCACGAGATTGAGTCAATCTTACTGAAGAAGTTTGGGGAGACCCTCACGAATGGATCCCTGACATGGTATTTACTTCTACCTGAGCACACAATAGATTCCTTTGAGATGCTTGCAGATTCTTTTATCAAGGCCCATTCCGGTGCCTGGAAGGTGCGGGGCCGAAAGGCTGATATATTCAGAATTGCGCAAAGAGAGTTCGAATTACTGCAAGAGTTCGTGACTAGATTTCAGAAGGAAAGGATGCTTCTACCATCCGTGCCAGATGATTGGGCAGCTGAGGCATTTACTAAGGGGCTAAACCCGAGGAGCTCTGATGCTTCTCAAAAATTGAAAGAAAGTCTACATGAGTTCCAGGCAACAATATGGGCAGATGTCCACAACCTCTACGAATCAAATATAAGAATAAAGAATGACCAGCTCAATTTCCCGGCATCAACCAAGGGTGGGGAACGAGAAAAGAATAAGGAAAACTTGAAGGAGGACTTCAACACAGACCGACGATCTTCTAAAGGCCGGTTTTTGCCATGCAAAGGAGCCGAAGGACGCGACAGAGGTTTCCAATCGGCGGACAGGTTCGCTATGGATAGAAGAGTTGACCGTGGCCGGAATAACAGATCGTTGCAGGACAAAGAGACGTCAGGCTCCCGGGACTCCACCTACTCTAGACTGTCCGAGTACAATTTCAATATCAACATGGTGGAATTAGTATCGGCGATGAGGAACATTAAGGAAGCACGATTCCCGAGACTGATGAGATTCGATCCCAGTCAGAGGGATCCTAATATATGGTGTGAGTAACATGGGACTAACGGCCACCGGACTGGGGACTGCTGACATCTGCGTGAGCGGGTGGCAACATTGCTGAAAAATGGCCATCTTAGATAGTTCTTAAGTGGAAGAACTAAAACTAACTACGGCCGCAACCGGGATAACGTAGAGCCCTCGAAGATGGGACAAGATCCTCCTCGTCTAACGATCAACATGATTTTCGTAGGGAACGAGATCAATGGTGTAACCTTCTCAGCAGCAAAAAGACAAAATCATCGGAGACCCATAGCAAAAGACTCCGAGGAGTCGCCGAGGACGATATCACCTTCACAGAGGACGACGCCGACGGACTCCTACTACCGTACAACGATGCCTTGGTAATTTCTCTCAATGTTTTAGATTTTAAAATTAAACGTGTTTTGATGGACCCAGGGTGTTCAGCCAATATCATTCAATGGAGAGTGCTGCAACAATCCAAGTTAACCGAAAGCATCATTCCGGCCACAAATCTCCTCGTCGGGTTCAACTTAACAAGTGTGACGACCCGATGGGAGATCCTGCTACCCACAAATGCCAAAGGGGTCATGAAGACGACCTTGTTTGAAGTAGTAGATGGCGACATGGGCTACAACATTATTCTTGGAAGACCATGGCTACACGAGATGAAGGTTGTGCCATCAACATACCATCAACTTTTAAAATTCCCAACTCCAGAGGGAATTAAACAAATAAGAGGAGATCAATCGGCGGCAAGGGAGATGATCGCGATCTCGGTTTCTAGTAGTAAAGGGAAGGAACATGCGACATAGCAATTATAGTAACCGACGCTTACCTCCGATCCAAATGAAATCGTCAAAAGGGAGGAGCCGTCAGAATCTTATCAGGTACCAAGGTATTTCCAGGAACCAGAAGAGACGGACGCAACCAAATCCATAGCAGAAGAACTCGGACAAGTCACATTGTTCGAGAAGTACTTGGAGAGGAACTTCTACTTTGGGACACGATTAAACCCCGAGCTCAGGTCAGGATTTATAGAACTCTTAAATTTAATGTTGATTGTTTCGCGTGTTCGCATGCGGATATGACAGGTATTCCGCTAGAAGTGGTCGTGTACAAGTTAAGCTTGGACCCCAATATTTCTCCAGTAAGGCATAATAAATGCCATATTGTCGAGGTCAGAAACAAGCTTGTCAAACAAGAGGTAACACGATTGCTTGATATTGGTTCAATCCAGGAGGTAAAGTATCCTGACTAGCTAGCTAATATAGTAGTAGTTCCAAAAAAGAATAATAAATTCTGCATGTGCGTATATTATAAGGATTTGAATAAGGCGTGCCCAAAAGACTCGTTTATCAAATGATTGATGCGATGGCCGGGAACGAGTTGATGAGTTTCCTCGATGCCTATTCCGGGTACACCAAATCAAAATAAACCTGAAGGATCAGGAAAAAACTTTGTTCATAACGAACTTTGGCACATATTGCTACAATGTGATTCCTTTCAGGCTTAAGAACACCGGAGCTACTTACTATAGGCTTGTGAACAAAATGTTCGAAAAGCAAATAGGGTAAATAATGGAAGTTTACATAGATGATATGTTGGTTAAGTCTTTGAATGCAAGAGATCATATGATGCACCTCCAAGAAACCTTTGACATCATAAGGAAGCACAATATGAACTTAACCTTGAAAAACGTGCATTCGGAGTTAGCTCTGATAAGTTCTTGGGTTTCTTGGTGTCACAAAGGGGGGATCGAAGTCAATCTGGATAAAATTAAAGCCATCGAGGACATTCCCTACCAGCTATCAAATGTGAAAGAAGTACAGAGGTTAACTGGAAGACTGCTGCTTTAAGAAGGTTAAATTCCCAATCTTCAGAAAGTGTCATCACTTCTTCTCACTTCTGAAAAAAGAAGAACAACTTCAAATGGACTCCGGAATGCCAGCATGAATTGAAAGATTTGAAAAGGTATTTATCGAGCCCTCCGTTACTATCGAAACCGGAGGAAGGTGAACAATTGCTAATTTACTTAGCAGTTTCAGAGGTAGCGATAAGTGCAGTTTTAGCCTGCGAAGACGAAGTTACACAATATCCTATCTATTATGTCAGTAAAATTTTAACGGGAGTGGAAACTCTCTACCCACAACTCAAAATATTGGCCTTAGCTCTCGTAGTCATCGCTCGAAAGCTTAGGCCTTATTTCAATGCCACCCGATAGCCGTGGTGACAACCTTTCCCCTGTGGAATATCCTTCATAAACCTAAACTATCAGGTCGCCTGGCCAAATGGGCAGTCGAAATGAGCAAATTTGACAGAGTATAAACCCAGGACTGCGATCAAATCGCAAGTTTTGGTCGACTTCATGGCCGATTTCAGTCCCCGACAGCTGCCTTTGGCCACCAAAGAAGCGGTGACGGTGTCAGAAATGACATCGGAAGTATGGACCTTCTTCACGGATGGAGATTCCAACATGAAAGGGTCTGGGCTCAGGGTAGTACTAATTATTCCCTAGGGAGAAACCCTGGGGAAGGCCATAAGAATTGTTTCCTTGACTAACAATGAAGCCGAGTATGAGGCTTTGAATGCAGAACTTGAACTGGCATGAGGATTAGATTCTGAGGTCATTGAAATCAAATGTGATTCCCAACTAGTAGTAAATCAGGTATACAGGATCTTCGAAACCAAATACGAACGCATGCAACAATATGTAGTGAAAGTCCAAACTCTACTCTCACGGTTCATGGAATAGTCAATCACCCACTTGCCGAGAGAAGAAAATATGGAGGCAAACGCATTGACCAATCTAGGCTCGTCCACAAAAATGAAGGGATCAGACTCCGGTATGGTCGTGCAACTCATGCATTTGGTATTAGATGTGGACAGTCATTATGAAGTAAATGCGACCAATTTGGTCTGGGACTGCAAAAATGAGATCATTAACTATCTTGAGCACGGAAAACTAACCGAAGATCCCAAGGCATCCCGGGCACTCCGCACTAAAGCAGCTTGTTACTGCTTCAGGGGAGGCCAGTTGTATAGAAAGTCTTTCCAAGGCTCGTTGGCCCATTATTTAGGAGCCTCTGAGGCTAATTACATCATGACAGAAGTTCACAAAGGAATCTGTGGAAACCACTCGGGTGCGAACTCGTTAGTATTGAAGCTAATTAGGGATGGATACTACTGGCCCTGAATGGAACAAGACGCTAAGGTATTTGTACAGAAATGCAACAAGTGTCAGCGGTACGCACTGTTGGTGCATCAACTAACAGAACTATTGCATTCGGTATTATCGTCTTGGCCATTCATGAAATTGGGGAGGGACATAGTCGGTCCGCTGCTTCTGGCTCCCGGTAAGGTAAGATTTCTTTTGATTTTAATTGACTACTTCTCTAAGTGGGTTAAAGCAGGTCCTTACCAGAAAATCGGCGAGCGCGAAATGGTCGATTTCTTGTGGGAGAACATAATTTGCAGATTTGGGATACCAAAGGAGATAGCTTGCGACCACGGGCCATGATTTATAGGCGCAAAGGTCACAAAATTCCTTAAAGACATGTAAATCAAAATAATCACATCTTCGTCATACTACCCGAGCGCAAACGGCCAAGCAAAATTGACAAACAAAGTGATTATTCAAAATCTCAAAAAGAGATTGGAAGCAGCCAAAGGCAAATGGCCCGAAGAGTTACTGGGAGTGTTATGGGCATACCGAACGACGGCCAAGTCAAGCACGAGAGAGACACCTTTATCTCTCGTATACGGAACAGAGGCCCTTATCCCGGTAAAAGTGGGAGAACCTACCATGAGATACTTCCAGATGGATGAAGAAGCAAACAACGAAGCATTGCTGGTTAGATTGGAGCTACTCGATGAACGCAGGGACTTGGCACATATAAGGATGGTGGCCCAGAAACAAAGAATGGAAAGATACTATAATCAAAAAGCCAATCTTCATTATTTCAAAGTGGAAGACTTTGTTTTAAGGAAAGTGGCTCAAAACACAAGAGAACGCAATGCAGGAAAGCTGGGTCTGACATGGGAAGGCCTCTACCGGATTTCAGCTGTCGCCGGGAAAGGATCATATGAATTGAAAAATCAAGATGGAGTAAAAAGATATTGTTGTTGATGGGCACTGCCTATACTGAAAGTATGTGTTGCACTCTTTTTTCCTTCGTCCAATTTTTATCCCAATCGGGTTTTTCTGGCAAGGTTTTTAATGAGGCAGCAACGGAAAGCATACGAAGGAAAGCATGCGAAGGAAACAAGCCATTACGGGATGGTTAGATAGTCTTTGGCTCGATAGCAAAGTTCCTAACGGGAAACAAAGCTTGATGTGAGACCAAAAGCTATCTGACCATTCACGGGTGCCAATTCACCGCAAGCCACTAGGGTGGTTAGATAATCTTTGGCTCGGTAGCAAAGATCCTAACGGGAAATGAAGCTTTCTATTGAACCAAAGATTATCCAATCATTCACTAGTGGAATCTTTAAAGGAGCAAGACTTCCAGTGTTTCAATTCGCATTCTTCGCATTTGAACACTTTGTGGGGAATGATATGAGAATACGGCAACCAGACTGCCACATAAACAGGGAATATGAAATCCGAAAACAAAGATGTATCATCGGGACCGGGAATTTCCCCGTAGAAACAAGTAGTACAAATTAACCACAAGTAATGGCAATTTCTTTTTAGCACAACGAATGCTTATGTACTTTGTAAAATGTAAGGAATAAAGTAAAGTCCTTTTGTTTTTATCTTGTTTCTTGTCCAAACGATGAATTAATTTTGTCATTTAAAAGTTAATCAAGTACTTAAAATGCTAGTGCCAGAATGAACAGGAGACGTCCTCTTCAAAAGCACCGTAAACATAAGAGGGCCCTCTCTTATGAAACCCTCACGGTAAAGGGTTGGTTCTAGAAGAGTTTATGCCCGGAACCCAAATGATATTAGGGAAAATACACTTGAAGCCTTGCATAATACGACGCAAAAAAGTAAACTTTGTGTAATTCTTAAATGAAAAGTACTTTTATATTACAAACGTGCCAAACAACACAAATACAAAAGTACAAAAAAAAAACAACAAGGGGAAAAGAAAGCAAGAAACTAAACTACTGTGTCCCAGAACTTAGGGGAAGAGAAGCATTTGCGCCCTTAGAAGAAGTAGGCAGATCTTTCGCCGGCTCAGGATCTTGGCCTTCATCATCATCCCCTTCAAGTTCCTCCTCAGTTCCCAAGAACTCAGAATCGGAATCAGAAGAGTCAGTCGCATCGGATCGAACCGGGAGGCATCTTCGGGCAGTGGACTCCAGTTCACGGGCCTTGACGATCTCAGCATCAAAATCAATGACGCCCGTTTTGGCCTCTTTCAAGGTTTTTCTCCTCATGCTATCCATAGATTGTGTTTTCTCAACAGTGAGGGAATCTGCTCGGCACCAAAGCTCTAATTTAAGCTGGTCAACCTCGGTCGAAAGCCTATACCGCTCAAATTTTGCAACACTAAGGCTAAGATTAAGGTCACGGATAGTAGAGATGTGAACCTTATTGTATTCCATGACCCTCTTATACTCCTCCTACATATGGGCACATTTCTCCTCAACAGTAACAGCTTCTTCAGCTTTGGAGTTCAAGGATGCCCCCAAATTATTCAATCTCTCAGTAGAGGCAGCCTCACGCTCGGAACCATCAAGAACAATATTTTAGACCTCGGACCATTTAGCTTTGGCTTCTTGAAATTGTATATTTAACTAGGAAGCTTCTTGTCTAAGGTGATCACTTCTTCCTCGCTCTGGTGCAATCAAGCCTCCAACTCACCGGCTTTGGCAGCTTGTACTTTTATTACCGGGAGGCGAGCAGCAATTTGGTCCCACTCGCCCAATAGCTGATCCCTCTTGGACGTGAGACTTTCTTTATTGAGGATCAACTTTTGAAGGTCCTTGGAAGCAAGGAAGTTAGCCTGCAAAGCAAAAACTCAAATAAAAAATCCTGGCATAACAAGTCAAAAAGAAACAAATGAACAAATATCATACCGCTGTTGCGTTGTGCATAGAATTGTATATCATACACTCCCCCAAAGGAGAGTGTATTATCTTCTTATCCTTGTTCGATGCCAGCGGCTTCAAGTAATTGGCGAGTTCCATCGGCCGGGATAGCAGATGGAACTCGGTAAAAACCGAGAGGGAGACGCTCGTCCTCCTCTAGGATCTGCATAGGGTGTCGAATAGTTGTGCCCCAAATTCCCATGGTCTGGGGATTAGGAAGAAGGACATCCTCCTATCAGGTGAATATATACGGTGGGGGGGATGTAGCAGTTGTTGGTGATGAAGGTATGACTCGCGTAGAAGGAGATAAAGCCAATGGCATTGTGGGTTGAGATGTAGCTGCGGCAAAAGAAGTGATGGATGTTGGTTGCTCATCAATCGAAAACGGAAGAGGCCTGTTACTCAGCCTCACAGTACTGTTAGAAGCTACTGGAACTCGAAAGGAGAATTGGCATTCTCCGCTAAGTCACACTCTCCCCAGATCAATTGAACGTCATCCTAGGTTGGCGTTATAAGCTCTTCTGATTGAGCATTCTGTTGAGTTGATGAAGATCGTTGTCTCCTCTGTAGGGAGGCCTCTTCATCACTGGCTTCCCCATCATCATCAATCACCACAGTAGTTATGTCTGGCTCGGTCTCAGTGTTTTTTACCCTTTTATTTTTGCCCTCGGCCGAAGAGGAACGTCGCCTTTTTGGTTGTTTGTTCTCCGGCCGGGGACTCCGGGAGGAAGCACCTGCACCGGAAGCGGGTACGATGGTGCCTGTTTAGGTGAAGGCCTCCTTCAGCAACCTCGCAGCATCTGCGGGATCAGCCAAAATGTCCTCCTCGGAGATGGTAATAGAGCCCTACGGAAAACCTGAATTTAACGGAAAAAGAAGTTAATCAATTTTCCTATACATGAGGTAAACATAAGATTAGTTTCGAGAATCAACTTACCATGATTTTTGTCCTTTCACCAGTATTTGAGGGCCAGTTCTTTCCACCAGCAGGTCTCAGGCATTGTAATACCCAAAATCTTCTAGACCCACTGGTCTAAGCCTTCAACCCTTGGTGGTGTCCACCGAGTTGCTGAAATAATGAAAAGATAAAGATCAGTAACAGTATGAAACAAACTTTCATCGGAGAAAAGACAAAAGTTAAACTTACGTGTACGAGTCCATGACTCAGGGAAAGATAGAGTTATGGCCGGGATAATATCCCTGGTGGAAACTACAATAAACCGCTCCATCCATCTACGGTCATTTTCATCATCCATGTTGGTGAGCAAAGCATGGTGTCCATGTTTGCTAAAGTTTATTACTCCCCCACGAAAAATCTTGGGGGAGTAAAGGTTCATCACGCAAGCCAAGGAGAGCTCTTCCCCCTTCTCCAGGCATAGACGCCGTAGACAGGCTATTGTCCGCCACACAGAGGGGCTCACCTGTGCCAAGTAGACTTGATACCGGTAGCAGAACTCCAAGATTATGGGGTCAAGTCCCCCTCAGTTCAAATGAGCCCAAGGTGAAGGGATACATGTAAACGGACGTAAAACCCTTCTTAGGGAAGGTTACTCACTCTGCCAGATCGGGAGCGATGATGTTCAGATCATGGCAACCACAATTCTCCTTCACAGTAGGAATGCTAGAAGGACGGATGGAAAAAGGATACACGCTAACAGCCCATGCATGAGAGTTGGTAGAAGGAAATTTCTCTTCAAAATCCTTGGTTGTATTGAGCCTTCTGGGAATGATGGTGCTCACAGTAGGAGGGGTAGCATCATCGGCGCTTTCTTTATTTTTTAGAGAGCTTGAGTTCTTGGAGGAGGAGGATATAATTAGCAGAAGATAATAAGAGTTCTTTGAAGAAGAAGATTAAAAGCAAGAAAGAATTGAGTGCAAATAAGTTGAGAGAGTTTTGAAAAAACTGTGAAGTGTAAAAGAAGAAGAATCAGGCATATAAGTAAAGGAATAGGCAGTTAAATTCGTGGCCATGATTACCTCGATAATCGGCAAAAGTATTGCTAAATCGTGGAGTGACGCGTGTTCGTAGTATTAAATGAGGAGAGACGTGCATCTAATCAAGCGTCAGAAACTTTTCATAAAGGATCAAAAAATTTCCCGCCAAGAAAGGTATCTTACACAAAGATGTTCCACAGAAAAGCAGGAGGACTATATGTATAGGTACCAATCGGTTCATATTAAATACTCGAATAATAAAGTGACACGTGGAATCGGGGGAAGATGGAAAGCGAGGCAAGAAGAAAGCAAGACCGGGGATAGAAGCTTCGATTGGCACTGAAAAAACCCCGAAGGGAATATTGCTAATGAAGACAAACGAACATTTTCCACACGATGACATTCAATGAAGAATGTTCTTCAATATTAAATACACAATCCGTTATAGAGAATTTTGGCATTCATGGCCTGCTGATCACGCCCAACTATGCCTTATAAAAAGGACTAAGCAGCCTTTGCAAATATATTCCGGTTAACAAGTCCGGAGTCGAATCCCACGGGGAATTAACCTATTAAGCACAGCTACTAGACTCGCACAAATTCACACAATCAATCTTCAGAAATATTTAAATAACAAATAGGATGTTTACTACTAAAGATCTAGTTATGAAAATGCAGTAATTAATAACAGGTTGTAGACAAGATTTGGAATGATCTAAGGTTCTGATTTCCCCTATTGTCGGACTCCTTTCCGCTACGTTTCCTATAAATTTGCCTAAGTTTTCTCTACCGATCATGAGCGCTCTAAGTATCGTAATTCTCTCCCGAGTAACTACCACAATTTACTAGACATATTCTTCCGAACTACGCTAGCTGGCACTAAGTTACGGCTCACTCGGATCGCACCAAGGTTTCGTTATTCCTAATCCCACCTTTAAACCCTCCGTATTGATCCCTCATATACGTTAGGAGTGATGTTGTTCAATAACTACCTAAATATGCACTTTCTTCCGAGTAATACACACTAAATAGGCACAGTTGATTGAGAGCTCTTCAATCAACCACAATACAAACGTAGTTGAACAAATAGAGAAAAAACTACGGCAAAGCTATATTAACGTAACAGGAAAATCATCCTCCAATAGGTTCCATCAAAACCCTAGATTAGAATTTTAGCTACTCATACTCATAGTAACAATTTCCCAAATATTTTGCATAATTAGATTACAAAGAAAAGATGAAGGAATGTATAACTCGATGATTCCTTCCCCCAAAAGTTGTTCCACGAGCTATCTTTGTCTCCAGTCGCAAAACTCCTTCAAAAGTGGTGTTTAATGTCTATTTATATGTGTAGGAAAAGACCTAAACAACAAGCCCAAGTCCTAGTCAAACAAGGAGATGAAATAAGCCTTCAAAATTCGGACCAGGCTCGCCTCAGACCGTGCCTCGCGAGGTAAAACGCGAGATGTATCTCGCCCCAGACCGTGCGGCGCCAGGCATTCAGCGCGCTCATCCTCGCCTTACCCCTCGCGTCGCCTTCTCCCACGCGAGCTCAGAGGCTTACCTCGCCAGCTCTAACGCGAGCTCCATAGCTCGCTTCGCCAGCTTCTTCATTTTTTCGCTGCTCACTTCTTTCTTTCTTCTTTCCAACAGTTTTCGAGCACGATTTATACTTTAAATCTTCTTTTTCCTCTAATTTCATCTCCAATGTACCTACTCATAAAATAGACTCCATTACGCACAAATAAAATATAGTTTGGCATTAAAGCACCTAAAATGTAAGGTAAATAATGCACTAAAATATGGAATTATAGCCGAACATCAATACCCCACACTTAAACGTTGCTCGTCCTCGAGCAATCAAACTACACTTATAGACACGACCTTTTTAAGCAATTCCCTTAACTCGTCACCCCAAGAATCTTTAAAATATACTAAGCACAAAGGTGTAACATCCTCACCTCAAGATTTGACTCATAAATACCATGCATTATTCATAATTCACTTACTTACTCTAACATGGAGGTCAACGATATTACCTCTCCATCATGAATCACGTACCCTCACACAACAAAAGAGATTAGTTCCACACACAATAAATTTTAAGATCGTAGGAACTCAAGATAGGAAGAATTCACTCGCTCTCAGAAATAACATTCATATGCCACAAATGATCCACCATAGGCTTGCCCATAGTGTAATACTCTACTAATCGAGCTCATTCAGTCTAGGATCAAGTAGGATTTTAACTGGTTGTAATGTAGGCTGCGGGTCGGGTAGAATACATTTGGATATGAGTGACTACACCTCCCTTAAGCACTTTAATACATATACTTTAACACTCGAGCCCATACTTATGTCAAACCAAAACTCCACCTTCACATCAATGTATATTACCCCATACTTCTTTAAGCACAATTACATCACTAGCCACCACCATCAAGAATTATTTTTCATACAATACAACTATATATATATATATTTTTTTTATTTTATTTTTATTTTTTTTATTTTTTCAATCCAAGTGGCTTTTATTGATATATTTTTTTTTCTTTTCAAAACAGTGCACCTTTCTCCTTATTCCATTTGTTCCACTCAAAAGCCAAACCACCACCCCACACTTTAACTTTTACATAATTCATCACAATTCAAGTTCTCATGAGAGGTAACAAGGTTCAAAATATGGTCAATTCAAACAAAGGGGTAAGGCTTGTAATGTGGTTACCAAAGAAACAAGATTATAGGCTCATAGGGGTTAGCTACGTTATATGACATTTAGGCGGGTAAACTATATATATCTGGCTTAACAAAGAAATACCTATATCACTTCTCATACTGAACAAGACTACTATTTCTCTTTGCACACACACGGGGCAAGTTCTAGACATCAACTACACTACACAGAATACATACAAACCTCACACAGACATGGCACATAACTCACTCAGGATTGGTTTTATCACGACACTCTAGTCAAAGCATTTAATCAAATTTAAGAATCCACGATTTAAGGTACTTATACTAGAGTCAAACACTGAGCTGAAGCATCATAACTAGAGTACTTCACTATTCTCAAGGCATAACAAAGTCGAGAGATATCACTGCAATTCAATTCATAGCACATTGGTTTCTAGTCCTAAAAATTAAAACTAACTACACCCGGTTCAACTAAAACCCTTGGAAAAGAACCGCGGCACAAATAAAAACCAAGGGGGCATTACTACACTACGTATAAGAAAATCTTTTTGGTTTTTTTTCTTTAGACTTAATTTCCTCAAGAAAACTGTCTAGGAGATCCGTCATCGGGAAGAGTCCAATTTTTCTACTCTTTTTTTTTTATATCAGGCTCAAACGACACTAGCTAAAAAAATAACTAAAACAAGACTAATATTTACAAGTTACCACCCCACACTTATTGCATGCAATGTCCTCAGTGCATACACAAACTGACAAAACAAGAAAAAAAATGAGTAGGATGTATGAAAACTCCCTGATCAAGCTGTGTCATCGCCTTCCTCTTCTGAGGCTGCCCACTCCTTATCTTGTGCTTCCTCCTCCTCCTCCTCATCATCATCATCATCATCATCTGACTGCTCTGGCTCGGCCTCGGACTGTTCAGGTGTGTTGACATTCTCATCCTCTAGGAGTCTGTATCTATCACCAAGCCCAGCCAGCTGCTGAGATGAGCATTGAGCGGGAACCGCGCCTCCAATATGGCCCTCTCCTCTGTAGTGGCCGGCCGTCCCCCAATCCGAAGCTGTAAGTCCATCATCCCATATAAATGGGCCATAAAGCTGTCATCGCGAGCATTGTGCTCGGCACCTGTCATTGATGGTATAGCAGTCTCCTTCTTAACCCGGACACTTGTAATGTCTATTAGTCTTAGGGGCTGATCAATGATGTGATCGAAAGTTGCTTCCTCTTCAACCTCTTCTTGTCTCAAATACTGTGTTAACATGTTTGCAAAGGGCATTCGATCAATTCTCTTACTAGTTCTCGCTAGGGACATCTGGTATCGGATCAGATGGCCCACATTCACCCGCTGGCCAGTCATAAGAAAATATAGCACACACGTCATCTCACAGCAAATAAGAGTGTCATGATTGCAAGGTAGGAGCCGTGTATTTATCAATTTCAGCCATACTTGAGTCTCTGCCCTCATTTTCTTCTTAGGGAATTTTTTATGATGATTGGTTTTCTTGTCTCAAACCCAAGCCGCCATAAAATTAACACCACAAAGAGTGTGTCTCAGTTCTCGATATGTAGGACAGGCGATGAAATTGTCCAAGGGTTCCTGAGGAACTTCTGGAGCACCTAAGAAATTGCATATTGCTGAGACTGAAAAATCTATCAACCTTCCCAGAATGGGCACCTGCTGCTCAGGATCCTTTGGATCAAAATTGGCATAAAATTCTCGAAGCAGATTGACATTTATATCCCCGGTATTTTTGAACACATAACTCAACCCCAAATCATTAATACCTCTCCAGATTGCTTGGTACTTGGCTTGTAGGCGACGCTCATGAATAGCAGATTCCGGATGTATATGTCTCGGCCTACAACATTTGTACCAGTCCTTAACATGTGGAGGTATGCTCTTGAGTCCAAACTCTCGTTGTCCTTGAGGTTATGGGTGAGTGGCTGCTATAGCTACCACGACTTGCGGTCCTTCACCCTGACTGGAAGTAGCTTCCCCCCATTTTTTCTTCTTCGGTGTAGGTGTGGAGGGAGCCTTAGCCTTAAACGGAGCAGTGGATATGGCCTTGACTTTACCGGTGTCCTTCGTTGGAGGCATGTTTGTATCTACACAAGTGCATTAATTAGTTTAGTACGCATTGCAAAATTCAAAACATGGTCTTGCGACCCCACACTTAAGAGTTCAACACATGAGTTTCAACAATTTCCGAGGTTACTCAGACTTCACCTCATCTTTTCTTAGTATGAGAATCAAGCAATGACACATGGGTGCTTCCTCCAATTTCGAAGCATCGGGCTACCAGTGAGCCACCCCACACTTAAAATTTTAAAGTGGTGCACGGCTACATAGTACTAGTCTTACAATCCTGGAGACTCGGGCTCCAATGGGGACAAAGAATGCCTTTGGGGCATTATGACAAACACTTAGCATGCACTAGTACCATGGGAGTGCTTGTAGGGATGAGGGATTGCCTCACCCTCCAAAATCGGCTTGGGAGTTCCGTGCTACCACTTGTTCACACAATAACAACACCATTCCTATGGGGTTCATGGGGTTGGGACACACAAACACATTGTTACAATGAAGAACAACCCCAAAATTTGAGGAGGGATTGTCCATGAATTGATGTTGCAGGTGAAGGAAAGAGCAGAGGAATGCTTGTCCTCAATGGCTTTGTGAGGGAGTGGGTTTGGCAGTGTCTTCTTGGCATGAGTGTGTGAGCTTTTTTATGAGCAGTGAGGTTTTGGGCGTTTAGGTTAGGTTTTTAAGGGAGGGAGTTAAAAGAACAAAAGAAAAGAAATTAAAAGAACCCGAAAAATTCACTTACCTGGCGACGCGAGGATTCTGCCTTGCTTTCCCCCTCGTGAGGCAAGCTCTAACGTGAGCTCTAGGGCATGCGGCGAGAGGCTCCACGCGAGATGCATCTCACTGTAACCACTGTGAGGCGAGCTCCCACGCGTGAAATACACCAGGCGATGCAAGGCTTTCCACCTGGCCCAGCTCGCTAGGGACCAAGCGACGCGAGGTCAGTGTTCGATATGCTGAATTTTTCCTGCTAACATGTTAGTTCCTAAAAATGATAAGAAAAAGAAATTCTAACTACGCTAAAAATCAACTACTAATTAGGTTGCCTCCCAACGAGCGCCTTAGTTAACATCACGGCATGAAGAATACAACATTACAATGGGTTGCCTCCCATGAAGCGCCTGATTTAACGTCGCGGCACGACGCATGCAATCGACTTAAGGCTCGCTCAACATTGTTGGCTCTAGAAAATGAGCCTCCGATACTAGTTTCTTCTCATCCATGCCCAAATAATGTTTCAACTTGTGACCATTGTCTCTGAACTTGCGAGAACCATCTTCTGAAGCAATCTCTATGGCTCCGGTGGGACGAATCTCTAGCACACGGAATGGTCCTGACCATCTTGACTTCAATTTTCCCGGATATAACCTCAATCTCAAATTGAATAATAATACCACGTCTCCCGGCTTAAAATTTTGCTCAAGAATGTTTTTGTCGTGCACCAGTTTCATTCTTTCCTTTTATAACCTTGTACTCTCAAAAGCATGGTAACGGAACTCGTCAAGTTCATGCAGCTCTGTGACTCTACTAGTTCCAGCGGCCTCCAATTCCAGATTTAATTGTTGTAACGCCCAAAAGGCTTTATGCTCTAACTCCACCGGCAAGTGACATGCCTTACCAAACACCAATTTATACGGTGACATACCAATCGGAGTTTTGAATGTAGTGCGGTAAGCCCATAGCGCATCATCTAATTTTCTCGCCCAATCGGTCCGAGTATCATTTACAGTTTTGGTCAAAACACTCTTGATTTCTCTGTTTGACACCTCGACTTGCCCACTTGTTTGTGAGTGATACGGAGTAGCAACTTTATGGTGAATACCATATTTCTCCAACAACTTTGCAAAGGCTCGGTTGCAGAAGTGGGTGCCCCCATCACTGATGATAGCTCTTGGAGTGCCAAATTGGTTGAAGATGTTCTTTCTCAGGAAACCAATAACTACCTTTGCATCATTTGTCTGAAGTGCCACGGCTTCTACCCATTTCGAGACATAGTCCACCGCTACAAGTATGTACTTATTATTATATGAGTTGACAAATGGTCCCATAAAGTTGATTCCCCATACATCGAATACTTCCACCTCTTGAATTGGGTTCTTGGGCATCTCATATCGACGGAAAATATTCCCCGTCCGTTGGCACTCATCACAACTTTCACCCAGAAGTGTACATCTTTAAACAGCATCGGCCAATAAAAACCTGACTCCAACACTTTAGCAATTGTCCTTACACCTCCAAAATGTCCTCCATACGGTGAAGCATGACATGCCTGCAAAACAAAAGATTGATCTATCTTGGGAATGCATCTTCGGATCATGTTATCAAGACAAATCTTGAACAAATATGGTTCATCCCAGAAATACATGTGACAATCACGAAAAAACTTTTTCTTTTGCACAGAAGATAAGTCATAGGGAACAATACCGCTCACCAGGTAATTTGCAATATTTGCATACCATGGTGTAGCCTCGAGGCTCGTTGCTAAGAGTTGTTCATCTGGGAAAGTCTCCATGATCTCCTCCACCTCAACCTTCTTTTCCTCTCCTTCAAGCCTGGACAAATAATTAGCAACTTGGTTTTCTGTTCCCTTTCGGTCCCAGATTTCTAAGTCGAACTCTTGTAGCAGTAGCACCCATCGAATTAGGCATGGCGTGGACTCCTTTTTCTCAATTAGGTACCTGAGGACATCATGGTCAGTGTAAATAATTACCTTTGAGCTTATCAGGTATGACCTGAATTTATCAAGTGCGAACACCACAACTAGCATCTCCTTCTCTGTCACTGTGCAATTCAGTTGGGCGTCGCTCAAGATTCTACTTACGTAGTATATCGGATGTATGACTTTATCTTTTCGTTGCCCAAGAACTGCTCCCACAGTATAGTCACTTGCATCGCACATCAGTTCGAAAGGTTGCCCCCAGTCGGGGGACACTATGATTGGTGCAGTCACAAGTTTCTTCTTTAACTCACTCCTCAAACGCTACCCTGCAATCACCAGAAAACACAAAAGGGTGATCCTTTTCAAGCAGTTTACATAAGGGGTTAGTAATTTTGGAGAAATCTTTTATAAACCGTCTATAGAAACCGGCGTGGCCAAGTTAAGGAAACTTTTTATTGCTTTGACGAAAGTGGGTGGTGGTAACTTTTCTATCACATCAACCTTTGCACAATCCACCTCAATGCCTTTACTTGACACTAGGTGCCCCAAGACTATACCTTGTTATACCATGAAATGGCACTTTTCCCAGTTGAGCACTAGATTGGTCTCCACACAACTTTTCAACACTCTTTTCAGACTCTTAAGGCAGTCATCAAACAAGTCTCCCACCACTGAGAAATCATCCATGAAGACTTCCATTATGTCTTCGACCATATCTGTGAAGATGGCCATCATGCACCTTTAAAATGTGGTGGGTGCATTGCATAGGCCGAACGACATTCTCCGGAAAACGTAGACGCCATATGGACAGGTGAATGATGTTTTCTCTCTATCTTCCAGGGCAATAGATATCTGATTATACCCCAAGTATCCATCCAGAAAGCAGAAGTGGGACCTCCCAGCCAATCGATCTAACATCTGATCAATGAACGGCAAGGGAAAATGGTCTTTTCGGGTGGCCTTGTTCAATCTTCTGTAGTCCATACAAATTCGCCATCCCATGACTGTTCTTATTGAGATAAGCTCGTTGTTCTCGTTTTTCACAACAGTCATTCCACCTTTCTTTGGCTCACATTGAACTGGACTAATCCAATTGCTGTCGGAGATGGTGAAAATAATTCCCGCATCTAACCACTTTATCACCTCCTTTTTCACAACTTCTTTCATGTTGGGGTTCAGCCGTCTTTGATGTTCTCTGTAAGGTTTGTGGCCATCTTCCAGTAAATTCTTATGCATACAAAAGGCCGGGCTGATACCCTTAATGTCTGTAATGGTCTAGCCAATTATAGTTTTGCACTCTATTAATACCTATAAAAGTTGTTCTGCATGCACATCTAACAAACCAGATGAGATAATAACAAGTAAAGTTGAGTTAGGTCCTAAGAAAGCATACCTGAGATGAGGTGGTAGTGGTTTCAGTTCCAACTGTGGTGGCTCTTAAATCGATGGCTTAGCTAGAGGAGTCTTTCTTTCTTCTAAATGCAAAGACTCAAATTCGAGCTCTCTTTTCCAGAACCCTTGGCATTTAAGATCCAGCACCCATTATGCCAAGTCCTCTCCATTTACTTCCTCTAAGTTTATGAGACATGTTGCTAGAGGGTTTTTAGCATTCAGAGTCTCATATTTCTCCTCCAAAATTACATCCACAGCTTCTATCAGAGAGCAGTTAGCAAATTTACTTGGTCACCGCATAGACTTCTGCACATTGAACATTATCTCTTCATCGTTCAGTCTCATTTTTAGCTCTCTAGTTTCACAATCAATTACAGCTCTCCCAATGGCCAAGAATGGTCTTCCCAAAATTATGGGGATCTCTTCGTCAACCCGGCAGTCCAGAATAACAAAATCTGCTAGAAACACAAACTTTCCAACCTGCACTAGTATATCATCAAGGATACATGATGGCCTCTTCTCTGTCCGGTCGGCTAGCTGTAGTAACATGGATGTGGGTTTTGCTCTTCCAACGCCAAACTTTTTGTAGATAGCCAAGGGCATCAAGTTTATGCTTGCCCCAAAATCACACAATGCTTTAGCAAAAGCATAGCTGCCTATTGTGCATGGGATTGTGAAATTCCCTGGGTCTGACAACTTCTCAGCTATGGGTCTCGTCACAACAACACTACAGGTCTGGGTTAGTGTAACAGTGGCCAAGTCTTGAAAGTCGAACTTGCGAGACATCAAATCCTTTATCATTTTGGCATACCCAGGCATCTCCCTCAAGGCATCAATCAGTGGAATGTTCACCTTGAATTGTTCCATGAATTTCGTATACTGCTCATCCTTATGATATTTGGCCAATCTATGTGGGAATGGTGTTAGAGGTCACTTCCTTCCTGTGATTTGAGTTTTATCTTGCTCAGGCACTGCTTCTACTGTCATTTCTTGTGCTACCTCAATCTCCTTTGCAACCTTTTTTTCTTTGCTTGTGCTCTCTTGTGCATGTTATATCGGCACCTCAGTTAACCCTATTGAATCATCTATCTCAATGGGTACTGGCACAAGTGTTTCAGTTGGTCGGCTTTTGCAAGCAATTTCTTGCTCTAGATCTAGGTCTCTACCATTTCATAGACTCACTGCCATAAGCTATTTCGGGCCCTGCTCTTTTGGATTGACTTGTGTGTCTGTAGGTAACGTCCCTTTGGGGCGATTATTCAGAGCCATTAATATCTGTCCTAATTAAATCTCAATGCCTTTTATCGTTGATTCATATGCGTCCACTCTCTCTTGCATTTTTCAATTGGACCCAATCAGTTGTTGCAGCATTCCTTTAGTTTCAGACAACCCATCATCTTGTCTCATTATTTGCTGTTGTTGAGGATGTTGATAAGCTAGCTGCTGATTTTGCTGGTTGTATCCCTGTTGCCTTTGGTACGGCATAACTTGGCCCTGTGGTCGCATAGCTCCAGGATTTTTGCTATTATTATACTGTTGGTGTGTTGGTCTATATTGTTGATTCTATTGCCCCCAATTCTGACCACCTTGCCTCTGTCCTCCATAGTTAGCCACATAGTTCATATCTTCCTGATAGTGCTGGTTGTCACTTTCCGCACTCCAAGAGCATACATATGGTTTGTTAATGCATGGTCTACATAAGCCCCTATTAGTCACATCAACTATGTGTACCTGCTGCTTCTAGCCTGATTCATCGATCTTTTTGGTGAGGATACTTATTTGTGTCATCAGAGTGGCCGTATTTTTGGCTATGGAGTTGTTTGGGTCCAAAGCCACTGAGTGAATGACATGAGTGATCGTAGAGTCTCTTGTCATCTATCCTGAGTTTTGAGCATCAAGTAGGATCTTGCATTCTCTGAATGATTTGCTCAAAAATGCTCCACCTGCTGAAGCATCAACATTGGCCTTTAAGCTGTCTGCCAATCCCATGTAGAACCTCTGCCCCAACATCTGATCTGGAATGACATGATGTGGACACTTAACCAGCATACCCTTGAACCTCTCCCACATTTCTTGTAGTGTTTCTGTTGGTCTCTGCCTGAAGCTCAATATCTCACCAATTTGTTTGGCAGTCTTATTGGGTGTATAGAACTTGTTCAAAAATTGCTTGACCAATTCCTCCCAAGTAGTGATGGAGTTTATGGGGAGTGAATTAAGCCAAGTCTGAGCCTCTCCCGTCACCGAGAATGGAAACAATAACAGCTTTATGAATTTCAGTGTCACATTAGGTTGCCTTTGCGTGACACATATCGACAGGAAATTTTTCAGATGCTGCTGAGGATCTTTAGTGTAAGACCCTGAGAACAGTCCCTTGTTCTGCAACAAATGTAGCATGTTGTTTGTAATTTGAAATGATTCTGCTTGTATCTGAGGGACTGCAATTGCGGTTGCCAGATTTTCGATGGTGGGTTGTGCCCAATCATACAATGTTGCTTCTGGCACAAGAGGCACCACACCCTGATTGTTCGAGTCATTCGCATTGTTTCTGTTGTTTGGATTTTCTATTCTGTCATCCATGTCTGGTTCGATTTGTTCTGTTGAGTTCTGTTGTTGTTTGCCCTTCTTGTTTGCACGATTCAGTGCCTTGAAAACTTTCTCAGGATCTGATAATGCTTCGAACAATTCACCAGTTCTTGAGGAGTTTCTAGGCATGCACTTGTAACACCCAAGACTACAAAAGTTAGAATTTCAATGTATTTAGTTTAACATGAAGAAAATTGACTACACTAAGAATTCTAGCATTTCTTTTAGCTGCAATTAATAACGTCGTTAAATCCCAGGCAACGGCGCCAAAATTTGATCACGCCCAACTATGCCTTATAAAAAGGACTAAGCGGTCGTTGCAAATATATTCTGGTTAACAAGTCCGGAGTCGAATCCCACGGGGAATTAACCTATTAAGCACAGCTACTAGACTCGCACAAATTCACGCAATCAATCTTCAAAAATATTTAAATAACAAATTGGATGATTACTACTAAAGATCTAGTTATGAAAATGCAATAATTAAAAACTAACTACGAACAGGTTGTAGACAAGATTTGGAATGATCTAAGGTTCTGATTTCCCTTATTGTCGGACTCCTTTTCGCTACGTTTCCTATAAATTTGCCTAAGTTTTCTCTACCGATCATGAGCTCTCTGAGTGTTGTAATTCTCTCCCGAGTAACTACCACAATTTACTAGACATATTCTTCTGAACTACGCTAGCTGGCACTAAGTTACGGCTCACTCGGATCGCACCAAGGTTTCGTTATTCCTAATCCCACCTTTAAACCCTCCGTATTGATCCCTCATATACGTTAGGAGTGATGTTGTTCAACAACTATCTAATTATGCACTCTCTTCCGAGTAATACACACTAAATAGGCACAGTTGATTGAGAGCTCTTCGATTAACCACAATAAACGTAGTTGAACAAATAGAGAAAAAGCTACGGCAAATCTATTTTAAGGTAACAGGAAAATCATCCTCCAATAGGTTCCATCAAAACCCTAGATTAGAAGTTTAGCTACTCATACTCATAGTAACAATTTTCCAAGTATTTTGCATAATTAAATTACAAAGAAAAGATGAAGGAATGTAGAACTCGATGATTATTTC
Source organism: Nicotiana tomentosiformis (assembly GCF_000390325.3). Classification (NCBI taxonomy): domain Eukaryota; kingdom Viridiplantae; phylum Streptophyta; class Magnoliopsida; order Solanales; family Solanaceae; genus Nicotiana; species Nicotiana tomentosiformis. The sequence continues at coordinate 130,661,845 of NC_090817.1, forward strand.
CCCCAAAAGTTGTTCCACGAGCTATCTTTGCCTCCGGTCGCAAAACTCATTCAAAAGTGGTGTTTAATGTCTATTTATATGTGTAGGAAAAAACCTAAATGACAGAGCCTAAGTCCTAGTCAAATAAGGAGACGAAATAAGCCTTCAAAATCCGGATCAGGCTCGCCTCAGACCGTGCCTCGCGAGGTAAAACGCGAGATGTATCTCGCCACAGACCGTGCGGCGCCAGGCATTCAGCACGCTCATCCTCGCATTACCCCTTGCATCGCCTGCTCCCACGCGAGCTCAGAGGCTCGTCTCGCCAGCTCTAACGCGAGCTTCATAGCTCGCTTCGCCAGCTTCTTCATTTTTCTGATGCTCACTTCTTTCTTTCTTCTTTCCAACTGTTTTCGAGCACGCCTTATACTTTAAATCTTCCTTTTGCTCTAATTCCATCTCCAATGTACCTACACATAAAATAGACTCCATTACGCGCAAATAAAATATAGTTTGGCATTAAAGCACCTAAAATGTAAGGTAAATAATGTACTAAAATATGGAATTATAGCCGAACATCACCTGCCATTACACATTCATCATTGGCCCCCACAATTGTCATTTAAGAGGGGCTTGATCCTAGGACCTTGTTCCCTAGGTACAATTATAAATAGTAATTTCAACAGCCATTATAAGGGACACTAATTTTCTGACAAACTTATGCTACATATCATTTAAAAGCTCAATAATACTTTATTTCTTGTATATTGATATTCTCATTATTGCCTTCTGTCACGACCCGAAATTCCCTCCTTCGGACCATGATGGCGCCTAACATTTCACTTGCTAGGAAAGCCAACGTTAGAATAATATTAACAAATTTTTAAACCATTTTTAAATTATTAATAATCAAGAAAACAAAAGCGGAAGCAAAGTTTGAAACATAGTAAAATAATACATAAAAATAACGGTGTCTAAATACCATCCCAGAATTGGTGTCACAAGTGCACGAGCTTCTAGAATAAATACAAATAAAGGTCTGAATAAAATAAAACTGTCTGAAAATAAACACACAGCTAAAGTAAAATAGACGGGGACTTCAGAACTGCGGACGCCATGCAATTATACCTCAAGTCTCCTCTTGTAGCTGAAATCCGAGCAAGTCTATGGTACGCCGCTGGGACCAACTTCAAAATCTGTACAAGAAGTGCACAGTGTAGTATCACTACAACCGACCCCATGTACTGGTAAGTGCTGAGCCTAACCTCGACGAAGTAGTGACGAGGCTAAGGCGGTTCACTTACATTAACCTGTACGCAATATTAATAACAACAACAAATAATAGAAATAAATCAGGTAACTCATTTATAATAATTGAAGCCAACCCTGCAGTCATAATTCATTATTATTTCAACCAATTCTATTGCAGCGTGCAACCCGCTCTCACAATATATTCACATTCAATTTTGTTGCAGCGTGCAACCCGCTCTTCCAATATTTTCTTTTTAATCAGGTCTGTCATATATTTATTTCAATCAAGTATATACATAGACTTTTAAATAAGTCTGTTGCGGCATGCAATCCGATCTCCCAATATTGAATTTTAATAAGTCTGTTGCGGCGTGCAACCCGATCCTCCAATATGGACTTTTTAATAAGTCTGTTGCTGCGTGCAACCCGATCCTCTAATATTGACTTTTAATAAGTCTGTTGCGGCGTGCAACCCGATCCTCTAATATGGACTTTTTAATAAGTTTGTTGCGGCATGCAACCCGATCCTCAAATATTGACTTTTAATAAGTCTGTTGCGGCGTACAACCCGATCCTCTAATATTGAATTTTAATAAGTCTGTTGCGGTGTGCAACCCGATCCTCCAATATATCCATTTCAATCAATTCTTATAGAAGAAATTTCCCCAATAAATGCAACAATTAATATAAAATTATAAGACAACAAGCATACAACAATTATGATTTAATTATGAAACAAACAACGACAAATAGCAAATTATTATAGAAATCAGGGAGAAAATAGGCAGTTTAATATTTAATATGCTAAATGTCAAATAACAATTAAAACACATAATTCAAATAGCATGTAATAATTAATGCGGAATTCAAGAATTAATATTTGACAAAGAATAGGAGAGAAATAATTAATATAATAATTAATTTATGATTTAAATTAATTTATGATTTTTCAAGTAAGCAGGCAAACAATTAATTTGACGACGTATAGACACTCGTCACCTCGCCTATACGTCGTTCACATGCAATTCACATAACAAATAATTTAAGGGTTCTATTCCCTCAAGTCAAGATTAACCACGACACTTACCTCGCTTTACAAATTCCAATCAATAATTCAACCACACCTTTTCCTTTAAAATTTGTCTTCGAAAGTTTCAAATCTATTCACAAACAATTCGATATATTCAATACTAATCATAGGACTAAATTCCATATAAATTTACAAATTTTCCGGATAAAAATCCGAAATTTATTTAAATATTCGACAGTGGAACCCATGTCTCAAATCTCGGAAAAACTCGCAAAATCCAAACACCCATTCCGATACGAGTTCAACCATACAAAAATTATCCAATTCCGATATCAAATGGACCTTCAAATCTAAATTTCTCGTTTTTGGAAGATTTTAGAAAAATCTGATTTTTCTTCCATAAATTCACGAATTCATGATATAAACGAGTATGGAATCATGAAATATAATCAATATAGGATAAGGAACACTTACCCCAATGTTTCACGTGAAAATCGCCCAAACATTCGCCTTAACCGAGCTCAAAATGACCCAAAATAAGTAAAAATGTCGGACTCTTCGATATATACACTGCCCAGGCATTTTCGCACATGCGGTGCCTAGGCTCGCATCTGCGAGAAAAATCTCGCATCTGCGAAATGGGGCTGCCAGGCGAGGCCTCGCACCTGCGGAGAAAAAATGCGCACCTGCGCTGCCTTCGCTACTCCGAACATTTGGTCCGCTTCTGCGGACGCGCGGGTGCGTGAAGGTTTCCGCACCTGCGGACTTTTGCCCAGCCACGCCCGGGCACATCTGCGATCGAAGGCTCGCTTCTGCGAGCTCGCACCTGCGAGAAAAATCCGCAGGTGTGATTACAGCAGAAGGAAAAATACAGATTTTTCTTAAGTACAGTTCTTGATCCGATCTCAATCTGTATCACTCTCGGGGTACTCGGGACCCCGTACGAATATACCAACAAGTCCAAAAATATAATACGGAATTACTCGGGGTCTCGTATCATGCCAAACAACGCTGAAATTATAATTCACACCCCGATTCAAACTTTGAGTTTTAAACTTTTAATTTGCAAATCTCATGCCAAAACATATTAAATGAATCCGGGATGAATTCAAATTTGGCACATAAGTCATAAATGACATAACGAAGCTGTTCAAATTTCCAGAATCGGATTCCGGCTCTGATATCAAAAAATCAATCCCGTGGTCAAACTTGGAAATCTTTAGCCTTTAAATTGCTAGTTCCGTTAAATGGTCATAACTTGAGATAGGGACCTCCAAATTAAATTTCGGGCATATTCCCAAGTCCCAAATCACGATACGGAGCTACCGGAAGTGTCAAAATACTGATCCGGGTCCCGTTTGCTAAAAATATTGACCAAAGTCAACTCACTTGAGTTTTAAAGCTCTATTTCACATTTTAATTCATTTTTCACATGAGAACTTTTCGAAAAATTTTACGGACTGCGCACGCAAGTCGAGGAATAATAAATGGTATTTTTTGAGGTCTTAGAACACAGAATTACTTAATAAATTTAAAGATGACATTTTGGGTCATCACATTCTCCACCTCTAAAACAAACGTTCGTGCTCGAACGGAGTTAGAAAAAGTACCTGAGCTGGAGAAAAGGTGTGGATATTTACTCGGCATGTACGACTCGGACTCCCAGGTAGATGTCTCTACCGGCTGACCTCTCCATTTCACCTGAATTTAAGGATAACTCTTAGACCTCAACTGTCGGACTTACCGGGCTAGAATAGCCACCGGCTCCTCCTCATAAGTCAAATCTTTGTCCAATTGGACTGAGCTGAAATCTAACATATGGGACGGATCACCATGATATTTCCGAAGCATAGACACATGAAACACCGGATGAACCGCTGATAAACTAGGTGTTAATGCAAGCCTATAAGCTACTTCACCCACCCTTTCAAGAATTTTAAAGGGTCAGATATACCTAGGGATCAACTTGCCCTTCTTTCCGAACCTCATTACACCTTTCATAGGTGAAACCCGGAGCAATATTCTTTCTCCAACCATGAATGCCATATCACGAACTTTACGGTCGGCATAACTCTTTTGCCTAGACCGAGCTGTGCGAAGTTGATCCTAAATAATCTTGACCTTATCTAAGGCATCCTATACCAAATCAGTACCCAACAACCGAGCCTCTCCCGGTTCAAACCAACCAACTGGCGATCGGCATCGCCTTCCGTATAATGCCTCATATGGAGCCATCTGAATGCTCGACTGGTAGCTATTATTATAAGCAAACTCCGCAAGTGGCAAGAAATGATCCCAAGAACCTCCAAAGTCTATAACACAAGCGCGGAGCATATCTTCCAATATCTGAATAGTGCGCTCTGACTGTCCGTATGTCTGTGGATGAAATGCTGTACTCAACTCCACTCGCGTGCCTAACTCACGTTGTACAACCCTCCAGAAATGTGAGGTAAACTGCATGCCTCGATCTGAAATAATAGACACTGGCACACCGTGAAGGCGGACAATCTCACGAATGTAAATTTCAGCTAACCTCTCTAAAGAATAGGTAACTGCCACTGGAATGAAATGCGCTGACTTGGTCAACCTGTCCACAATGACCCAAAATGCGTCAAACTTTCTCTGAGTCCATGGGAGCCCAACAACAAAATCCATAGTGATACGCTCCCATTTCCACTCAGGAATTTCTAACTTCTGAAACAAACCACCAGGTCTCTGATGCTCGTACTTAACTTGCTGACAATTCAGACACCGAGCTACATATGCAACTATATCCTTTTTCATTATCCTCCACCAATAATGTTGCTGCAAATCTTGATACATTTTGGCAGTACCTGGATAAATAGAATACCCGGAACTGTGTGCTTCTTCAAGAATTAATTCACGAAACCCATTCACATTAGGCACACAAATACGACCCTGCATTCGCAGAACCCCATCTTCCCCCACAGCAACCTGTTTGGCATCACCGTGCCACACCGTGTCCTTAAGGACAAGTAAGTGAGGATCATCATACTGCCTCTCTCTAATGCGCTCATATAAAGAAGACCGAGTGACTGTGCAAGCTAGAACCCAACTGGGTTCTAAAACATCTAACCTCACGAACTGATTAGCCAAAGTCTGAAAATATACAGCTAATGGCCTCTCACCAATCGGAATATACGTAAGACTGCCCATACTCACAGCCTTTCTACTCAAAGCATCGGCCACCACATTGGCCTTTCTGGGGTGATACAAAATGGTGATATCATAGTCTTTCAACAACTCCAACCATCTTCGCTGCCTCAAATTAAGATCTTTTTGTTTGAACAAATACTGAAGGCTGTGATGATCAGTAAATACCTCACACGAGACACCGTAGAGGTAATGCCTCTAAATCTTCAGTGCATGAACAATGGCTGCAAATTCTAAGTCATGAACAGGATAATTCTTCTCATGAACTTTCAACTGCCGCGACGCATATGCAATTACCTTACCATCTTGCATTAATATTGCACCAAGCCCAATGTGAGATGCGTCACAATATACCGTATACGATCCTGAACCTTTGGGTAATACCAACACTAGCGCCGTAGTCAAAGCGATCTTAAGCTTCTGAAAGCTCAACTCACACTCTTCTGACCATCTGAATGGGACAGCCTTCTGGGTTAGTCTGGTCAGTGTGCTTACTATAGATAAAAACCCTTCCACGAACCGACGATAATAACCTGCTAAACCCAGGAAACTCCGGATCTCTGTAACTGAAGTAGGTCTAGGCCAATTCTGAACAGCCTCAATCTTTTTAGGATCCACCTTTATGCCTTCTGCCGATGCCACATGCCCCAAAAAGGCAACTAAGTCTAACCAAAACTCACATTTTGAAAACTTGGCATATAACTGATTATTTTTCAAAGTGTGAAGCACACTTCGAAGATGCTGCTCATGCTCCTCTCAACTGCTGGAGTAAATTAAGATATCATCAATGAATACAACCACAAAAGAGTCCAAATAAAGCTTGAACACCCGATTCATCAAATCCATAAATATCGTTGGGGCATTTGTTAACCCAAATGACATCACTAGGAATTTGTAATGACCATACCGAGTTCAAAAAGTTGTTTTAGGGACATCAGAGGCCCTAATCTTCAACTGATGGTAACCAGACCTCAAATCGATCTTCGAAAACACCTTGGCACCTTGAAGCTGATCAAATAAGTCATCAATTCTTGGCAGCGGATATTTGTTTTTGATAGTGGCCCTGTTTAACTGCCGATAGTATATACACATCCGCATAGAGCTATTTTTCTTCTTTACAAATAATACTGGTGCACCCTAGGGCGAGACACTAGGTCTAATAATCCCTGATCAAGCAAGTCTTGTAACTGCTCTTTCAATTCTTTCAACTCTGGCGGGGCCATACGGTATGGTGGAATAGAAATGGGTAGAGTGCCCGGAGCCAAATCAATACAGAAGTCAATATCTCTGTCGGGTGGCATCCCCGCAAATCTGCAAGAAATACTTCTGGAAATTCACGAACAACTGGTACTGAGTCTATAGAAGGGACACCCGCACTGGGATCGCGAATATAAGCCAAATAGGCTAGACACCCTTTCTCTACCATACGCCGAGCTTTCATAAAAGAAATAACCCTGCTGGCAGAATGGCCAGGAGTTCCTTTCCACTCTAACCGAGGTAAACCTGGCATAGCTAGAGTCACTGTCTTGGCATGACAATCCAATATAGCATGATAAAGGGACAGCCAATCCATACCCAAGATGACATCAAAATCTACCATATCAAGAAGTAGAAGATCCACACTAGTCTCAACATTACCAATAGTAACCACACACGAATGATAGACATGATGTACTATAACAGAGTCCCCCACCGGTGTGGATACACACACAGAGGCACTAAGAGAATCACAAGGCACAACCAAATATGAAGCAAAATAGGAGGACACATAGGAATAAGTAGATCCTGGATCAAATAGAACTGAAGCATCTCTATGGCAAACTGGAATAATACATGTGATCACAGTATCAAATGACTCGGCCTCTAGCCTAGCTGGAAAAGCATAAAATCGGGGCTAGGCCCTACCACTCTGAACTGCGTCTCTGGGACGGCCTCTAACTTGTTGGCCTCCACCTCTAACGGTCTGACCTCCACCTCTAATGGCCTAACCTCCACCTCTAATAGCATGACCTCCACATCTAATAGCATGACCTCCACCTCTAGCTGCCTGAACCCTACCTCTAGCTGGCTGAGCAGGCGGTGAAGCAACTGGTGCTGGTATGATGGCACGAGAATCTTGCCGAGATCTGTTACTCGCCAATCTAAAGCAATACCTCCTAATGTGACTAATGCTCCCACACTCATAACACCCATCCTGATGCCGTGGCTGCTGAAGCTGAAACTAACCCAAATGGGCCAGATAACCACTGTAGTAACTCTGGAGTGGTGGTGCACTGATAGGAGTTGAATATGCACTGAATACTGGCTTCCCAGAGTAAGGCATAATAGGACCGTGACTCCCTGAAGCATCGGGAGATGCATGTAGTGCTGAATGAAATGGTCTGTGAGGATAACCCTTACCAAAATTACCTCTGCCTCCAGACGAGGCACCACTGAAATCGCTGAACTGACGAGGCCTCTTATCGGACCTCTGCCCTCTCTCAAGTGCAAGAACTATCTCGATCCTCCTTGCGACATTAGCAGCCGTCTGAAAAGAAATCTCACTTCCGGTCTCCTTGGCCATCTGAAGTCTTATAGGGTGAGTGAGTCCCTCAATAAACCTCCTCTCTCTCTCTCTCCCTCCGTAGGTAGTAAAGGAGAGCATGACGAGCCAAATCCACAAAATGGGACTCATACTGAGTAACAGTCATACTGCCCTGCTGTAGACGCTCAAATTGCTTGCAAAATTCCTCTCTCAGTGTGATAGGGAGGAACATCTCCAGAAATAGCTGAGAGAACTGCTCCCAGGTAAGTGCAGGAGATCCAACTGGTCTGGTCAATGTATAATCTCTCCACCACCTCTTGGCGGAACCCGTCATCTGAAATACAGCAAAATCAACCCCATTGGTCTCAACTATACCTATATTCCACAGCACCTCATGGCAGCGTTCAAGATAATCCTGTGGGTCCTCAGAAGGCGTACCACTGAAGTGAACTGGAAAGAGCTTGATAAACTTATCCAGTCTCAATAAGGCCTCAAAAGACATGGCGGGCCTATCACCGATCTGTGCCGCAACAACTGGCTGAACTACCCCAATTGGCGGGGCTGCTGGAGACTGATTCTGGGGAGCCATCTGCTCCGGAGCGGGAGTAGTGAGAGTTTGTGCTCATCCCCCAGCCTGTGAGACGGCTGGTGCCATTAGAAATGTACCATTCTGGGCCACGCCCTCCATAAGACTTACCAAAAGGACTAGAGCGTCCTGAAGTACTGGAGTGGCTATAAATCTTTCCGGGACCTGAACTGGTCCAACTGGTATATTCTGAACCGGAACCTCCTCCTGAAGGTCCACCTGAGGTTCTACAACAGGTGTAGCTGCTCAAGCTCCGGATTGAGCTCTACCTCGTCCTCGGCCTCGGCCTCTAGCACGACGTCGACCTCGACCTCTACCCCTGGTCATAGTTGCCACCGGGGGTTCTGGTCCCTGTCCATCGGTAAAGGTATTATGTATTCTCACCATCTGCGAGAGAATAAGAGTAGAATGGTTCAATCATCGATGGTAGAATAAAATCGCACGACAGAATAAGAAAGAAGTGATATTGTTCCTAAACTTTATAGCCTCTGAAAGATAAGTACAGATGTCTCCGTACCGATCCTCCAGACTCTACTAAGTTTGCTCGTGACTCGTGAGACCTATATAAACTAGTGCTCTGATACCAACTGTCACGACCCGAAATTCCCTCCTTCGGACCGTGATGGCGCCTAACATTTCACTTGCTAGGCAAGCTAACGTTAAAATGATATTAACAAAATTTTAAACCATTTTTAAATTATTAATAATCAAAGAAACAAAAGCGGAAGCAAAGTTTAAAATATAGTGAAATAATTCATAAAAACAACGGTGTCTAAATACCATCCCAGAATTGGTGTCACAAGTGGATGAGCTTTTAGAATAAATACAAATAAAAGTATGAATAAAATAAAGTTGTATGGAAATAAACACACACCTAAAGTAAAATAGACGAGGACTTCAGAACTGCGGACGAAATGCAGTTATACCTCAAGTCTCCTTTGGTAGCTGAAATCCGAGCAAGTCTATGGTACGCAGCTGGGACCAACTCCAAAATCTGCACAAGAAGTGCAGAGTGTAGTATCAGTACAAGCGACCCCATGTACTGGTAAGTGATGAGCCTAACCTCGACGAAGTAGTGACGAGGCTAAAGCGATTCACTTACATTAACCTGTACGTAATATTAATAATAACAACAAATAATAGAAATATATCAGGTAACTCATTTATAATAATTGAAGCCAACCCTGCAGTCATAATTCATAATTATTTCAACCAATTCTGTTGCTGCGTGCAACCCGCTCTCACAATATATTCACATTCAATTATGTTGCAGCGTGCAACCCGCTCTCCCAATATTTTCCTTTTAATTAAGTCTGTCATATATTTATTTCAATCAAGTATATATATTGACTTTTAAATAAGTCTGTTGCGGCATGCAATCCGATCCCCCAATATTGACTTTTAATAAGTCTATTGCGGCGTGCAACCCGATCCTCCAATATGGACTTTTTAATAAGTCTGTTGCGGCGTACAACCCGATCCTCCAATATTGACTTTTAATAAGTCTGTTGCGGCGTGCTACCCAATCCTCCAATATGGATTTTTTAATAAGTCTGTTACGGCGTGCAACCCGATCCTCCAATATTGACTTTTAATAGGTCGGTTGCGGCGTGCAATCCGATCCTCCAATATATCCATTTCAATCAATTCTTATAGAAGAAATTTCCCCAATAAATACAACAATTAATATAAAATTATAAGACAACAAGCATACAACAATTATGATTTAATTATGAAACAAACAATGACAAATAGCAAATTATTATAGAAATCAGGGAGAAAATAGGCAGTTTAATATTTAATATGCTAAATATCAAATAACAATTAAAACACATAATTCAAATAGCATGTAACAATTAATGCGGAATTCAAGAATTAATATTTGACAAAGAATAGGAGAGAAACAATTAATATAATAATTAATTTATGATTTTTCAAGTAAGCAGGCAAACAATTAATTTGACGACGTATAGACACTCGTCACCTCGCCTATACGTCATTCACATGCAATTCACGTAACAAATAATTTAAGGGTTCTATTCCCTCAAGTCAAGGTTAACCACGACACTTACCTCGCTTTGCAAATTCTAATCAATTATTCAACCACAGCTTTTCCTTTTAAATTTGCCTCTGAAAGCTTCAAATCTATTCACAAACAATTCGATATATTCAATACTAATCATAGGAATTAATTCCATATGAATTTACAAATTTTCCGGATTAAAATTCAAAATTTATTTAAATATTCGACAGTGGGACCTACGTCTCAAATCCCGAAAAACTCGCGAAATCCGAACACTCGTTCCGATACGAGTTCAACCATACAAAAATTGTCCAATTCTGCGATCAAATAGACCTTTAAATCTAAATTTCTCGTTTTTGAAAGATTTTAGAAAAATCTAATTTTTCTTCCATAAATTCACGGATTCATGATATAAACGAGTATGAAATCATGAAATATAATCAATATAGGATAAGGAACACTTACCCCAATATTTTCTGTGAAAATCGCCCAAAACTTCGCCTTAATCGAGCTCAAAATGACCCAAAATGAGTAAAAATGCCGGACTCTTCGATATATACACTGCCCAGGTATTTTCGTACCGCAGCGGTACCTGGGCTCGCACATGCGAGCTCGCATCTGCGAAATGGGGCTGCCAGGCAAGGCCTCGCACCTGCGGAGGAAAAATGCGCACATGCGTTGCCTTCGCTTCTGCGAACATTTGGTCCGCTTCTGCGGACGCGAGGGTGCGTGCAGGTTTCCGCACCTGCGGACTTTTGCCCAGCCATGCCTGGGCGCATCTACGATCGAAGTCTCGCTTCTGCGAGCTCGTACCTGCGAGAAAAATCCGCAAGTGCGATTACAGCACAAGGAAAAATACAGATTTTGCTTAAGTCCAGTTCTTGATCCGATTTCAATCTGTATCACTCTCGGGGTACTCGGGACCCTATACGAATATACCAATAAGTCCAATAATATAATACGGACTTACTCGAGGTCTCGTATCATGCCAAACAACGTTGAAATTACAATTCACACCCCGATTCAAACTTTGAGTTTTATACTTTCACTTTGCAAATCTCGTGCCAAAACATATTAAATGAATCCGGGATGACTTCAAATTTGGCACATAAGTCATAAATGACATAACAGAGCTGTTCAAATTTCTAGAATCGGATTCCGGCTCCGACATCAAAAAATCAACCCCGTGGTCAAACTTGGAAATCTTTAGCCTTTAAATTGCTAGTTCCGTTAAATGGTTATAACTTGAGCTAGAGACCTCCAAATTAAATTTCGGGCATACGCCCAAGTCCCAAATCACGATACGGAGCTACCAGAACTGTCAAAATACTGATCCGGGTCCGTTTGCTAAAAATATTGACCAAAGTCAATTCACTTGAATTTTAAAGCTCTATTTCACATTTTAATTCATTTTTCACATGAGAACTTTTCGGAAAATTTTATGGACTGCGCACACAAGTCGAGAAATAATAAATGGTATTTTTTGAGGTCTTAGAACACAGAATTACTTATTAAATTTAAAGATAATATTTTGGGTCATCACACCTTCGGAAGCTCTGCTCCTGGAACCAAGTTATTCGTTGTCTTATCTCGAAATCAACGCTAAGTCTTGCATTTTATTTAATTTATTTATCATGTTGGGATCAAATCGATTCGTTTGTCTATAAACCACGTTACAAATTTGACTGTACTGTTTTACGGATAAATAGTTACCCTATCAGACTTATGTTTATATAGATATAGATTTACTTGTTATCGTAAATAAAAATGAGATATTCAATGTACGTATACAATACACAAGTTAAACTCATTTTAGTTTGGTTATGTCTCTTCTAGTATTCGCATAATTACTACTAATGTTACTCCACAGTTGTCCAATTTAGAGATGTAATTGAACTACAGCTCTCCTCTTTTGAAAATAAAATTGCATATTGTTGGATCAACAGGAGAAGTTTTGATAATTAGTTGTCTTCAAAAAGTAAAGCAAATTTTATTAGCGGTCTAATATCATGTAATCAGCATATGATTGAACACTATATGCTCACAATATTCTATTTATAAAAAGAATGTTAAGAAAACGTACAGATGCAAGTTGATCGAGGGCTTGAGCAGCAAGGCAAAGGCAAGAATTTTGTTGAGGTCGCCTTCCTTGTGAAATAAGTAGTATATTTATTGCCAAATAAAATCAATCGCCCGACATAAATTTTTCTCTGCTGTTAAGGCGTGACACGTGGAGGAGATCTAATTGTCGATATCCCCAAAGTAAACGCCCATGTTTTTCACCATTGTATTTGCTTAGACTAGAAAAACCACTTTTCAGCTAGCTAGCTAGCTCTTTGTTTCACTTGTTTTTCCCGATATCAGTTGCTTCCCTTTTGGTAGATTCACGTTAATCAACTTGTCACATGCAACAAAGTACGTTTAAGTTTCACTTTTACCAAGATTAATTGGCTGTGTCTTTTAATATAAACCCAATCAAAACCTCAAGTCCACAAACAGAACATCAAAACCCCCACCTCCCCACAAGGCACTTAACTTCGATCAGTTTTGATCAACTCTTTCTTTCCCTGAGAGCTTTCTGCTAACTCCACACCCAGAAACAACCTGTATGAGTTTTGATTAATGTCAATAATGGTATGACATTCTTCTTCTCCTTATTGTTCTTGAACATTATTTAGTCTTAATTCTATGTGATGTTTCCGTTGTCTGAAGCAGTGGCGCGGCCACATAGGCTCAAAGATAGCCGGTTGAATATATACGTTAAATATATCTTTTATACATATATATTATATCTAGAACAACCTTGAATGCTCTTAGCGAAATTTCTAATTTCGCACTGATCTGAAGTTGGGGATTTAGTTTTGAGTTAACTCTTATAGAGTGAAAGTGCAAAAGAATTTTATGCTAATTAATTGATAATTATAGAAAACTATTTAAAATAAAACAGGATTATTAAAATACATTGATAGTGTTTACGTATATAAAATCTTTTAGTGAAGGGGAGCCTTGGAGTGACCGGTAAAATTACCGTCATGTAATCAGGAGGTAACGGGTTCGAGCCGTGGAAACAGCCTCTTGCAGAAATACAGGATAAGGATGCGTACGATAGAATCTTGTGGTCCGGCCCTTCCCCGGACCCCGCGCATAGCGGGAGCTTAGTAAACCAGACTGCTTTTTTTTAAAGTTCAAAATGTTTATTTGCTTTTATTTTTAACTAGAAATTAAGTTGTTGTATTGCAGTGTGTCACGGCAAAGATGTTTGGATCAGTAGCAAGAACAATGACCGCATTGATGGTTCAGCCGGCTTCCACCTTAACAACATTGTTGTACTACAGTGATCTCCTCCCTCGGAACCTGAATTTGGACCGGTTGGTTCGTAGGGACTTGGTTGGTGGTGGAAACTACATCTTTCATTTTCTCATTCATTTTTTGAGATGTTTTTGGTAGTCATTTTCATTTTCAATTAACTAATTTCATCTCTAACCTCTCTTTTTTTCTTGTCTGTCTTTTTCTTTTTTTTTTTGGAGACCTTTAGTTCAGTGTAAGATGTTTGAAAATAAAATTCTCTAGTCTCTCGGAACTCTATATATGACTCATCTTGGGATTTTTTTTACATAATTAAGAAATAAAGCATCTAGCGGAGGGGTGATTTGTACAAGCGACTATTGATTTTTTAATCTTACTTTTTCCATGGGCATAACGACAAGTTCAACAAGTATTACCTCTCGCTTACCTTACGGACAACATTTTGACTTTTAACCTCAAAGGTCTGCACATAGGGCAATCGAGGGTCAAAACATCAAGATCATCAATTTTCAAGGTCATTGAGTATAATTGATAAAGTTGTACGCAATTGAGGGGAAGTGCACAGTTAGCCACTAATTAGAGATGTATTTACTCTTAAGTCACTATTTAAAATGTATTTACTCTTTAGCTAGTGCTTTAATAAACTTTTACCCGTCCGGACGAAATACCCATGTGCTAGATATGGTATTCTTAACTTCATGAGTGTTGTGTAAATATTAAAGGGAAAAGGTCCTGAATTAGCACATTTTGTTTTAAACTTTAGGACATCTTGTCCTTAACTTCATATGTGCAGTATAAATGTTAAGGACATGGTGTTCTTAACTTCATGAGTATTGTGTAAATATTAAGGACGTTTGTCCTTAAGATTTACACAGCACTCATGAAATTAAGGATATCATATCCTTAATATTTACACAACACTCATGAAGAAAGGGCAAAATTATTTTTTCGTATTAATTTTAATAGAGTAGTGGCTATTTTTGCTCAGCATTAAAAATACTGGATAAAAATTAAATACCATATTAAAGCATGGCTACCCCGCGCCATTTCCACCCGCAATTGTAACTTGTATCCAATGAATTTGTTGTTTTGGGCCAGGAAAAAAAACACAACTTGCTAACCTTATTTGCTAGATAAAATGGCACCAGATAACAACACATAAGAGGAATTAGCAATTTTTTAGCCTTATATTAGGTTTGGCCAAGATAACCCGAAATAATTGGCATTATATAGCCAAATTCTAAAAACTTATTTTTTTTTATTTATTCTCTCTCAAACAATTGGCCCCAAACCGTCTGCTTCTCTCCCCCCCCTCCCCCCCTTCTTCGTCGCTCACTCACTATTAAAAATTCGGTAAAAATCGACCAAGGTCGACCGACCAACTTTGGTCGGTCAAAAAACCGACCAAAGTTGGTCGGTTTTTCAAAAAAAAAAATTAAATTTTTTTTACGAAACCAACCAACTTTGATCGGTTTTCTTTGGCGCAAAAATACGGGAATCTATTTTTGAGTCCCACGAAATTTATGTTTCAAGAAACCGACCAACTTTGGTCGATTTTTCAATTAAAATAAATAAAAATTAATATTAAAAAAATCGACCAAAATTGGTCGGTTAATTCGGCCGGTCATTTAAAAAAATCGATTAACTTTGGTCGGTAATTTTACTTTTTAATAAAACCGACCAACTTTGGTCGGTTATTTTCGTGCGAAAATACAATTAAAGAGTATAAATCAAATAAAAGACAATCTTAAAATAAAATGTACTAATGGTCTAGTGGTAGAATAGTATCCTGCCACAGTACAGACCCCGGTTCGATTTTCAGATGGTGAATCTTTTTATTACATAATTAAAATACCGACCAACTTTGGTCGGAAAAAACCGACCAACTTTGGTCGGGTTTTTTTGCAATATTTTTTTTTAATTTAATTGACCGACCAAAGTTGGTCGGTAATTTCCAACCAACTTTGGTCGGTATGCCTTTCCGACCACAAAAATACCGTCCACACGTAAATAGTCGCATTTTGATCGATTTTTACCGAATTTCTAGTAGTGACTCCTCTTCTTGTTCACTGCTTCCCTCCCCTTCTTGCTTCTTGTTCGATGTCCCCCTCCCGCCACTCATTGTTAAAGTTTGTGTTCGATTTTGTCGTAAGTCCTAGCAGGTAGCAAACATGTAAGGACTAATAAATTGTGATATACATTTTGGTATACACGTTATTTGATGTGTTATACATTGTGATATATAAAAATACAATTATTTTTGTGTTATACATTGTGATAAAAAAAATATAATTATTTTTATGTTATACACTTGGACATAAAGACAACAATAAATTATAGGACAACTATATTTATAATTTTATATTTTAGATATACAAAGAAAGAAAATAAAATTGTGATATACATTTTGATATACACGTTATTTGATGTGTTATACACTGTGATATACAAAAATATAATTATTTTTGTATTATACATTGTGATATAAAAAAAATATAATTATTTTTTGTTATACACTTGGATATAAAGACAACAACAAATTATAGGACACCTATATTTATAATTTTATATTTTAGATCTGCAAAGAAAGAAAATAAAGTTGTGATATAAACGTTATTGTTATGATATATATTTATTGGCTATCTGATGCCAATATATGTAATTAAGGCTTTATTCTGCTAATTATGTGATACATTGTCATACCATGCCAAAATTCCTATTTGCTAGTCTTATCACTCGGGCATTGTTGGGCTTGTTATCTGAAATCTCATTCCAACAGTATGGTTTAGAGCAAATAATTGAGAATTAACGTAAATAGCTCACCCAATCGCTTAAATTAAAATTAGCCAGCAAATATATAATACATGTACAATCTATATATAATATATGTATAATTAACATATAATTTATATATATCTGTTAGAAAAAATAAATAATGAATCCGGCAAGCTATTTGTGTAAAATTCCATAACCTAATTAATATCTTTTCTACGTAGACTTCATATAGATGGATTACTTGAATATTTTTTTTTCTTGGGAATATGAGAGCTGACAGAAGAAATGAATGAATGAGTTTAAATAGGTTTAAAGCCCGTGTCAATATATCTAATCATTTGTTGGAGAAGCAGTATTATTCTCAGAATAGCCAGTATCACTTTGAACAACTTAGTTCAAGCTCATATCGCCTGACCTGTAATTTTAGCTAAGAAACCAATTTTGAGTTGAAATGGAAGGGATAGTTTTTTAATATTACCTCACTAATCTTTAACTATTTTTCCAGAAAATATTTTCATCTCCTAATCAAACATCGAAAAATATTTTTTAGGAAATATTTTTCAGGAAAAAGCTTTCGTCATATCAAACACGTGCACCTTTGATCCCTATATCCCAGTTTATTTTTTGCCGATAAATTGATAAAGAACAACAATGTGAAACTAGGGTTGTCTACGGGGAGGGTATTGGGATATTGAGGGTTAATGTAACGACCCGACTTGACATTTTAAGAATTACCGCACCGTTCAGCGACTTAAGGTCCCGAGAAACTTCGTAATATGTATTATGACTCGCGTGTGCGGTCGAGGTTGGTATTTGGACGGTTCGGAATTAAATTGAAAGAGAAATTCTCATTTTTGAAGCTTAAATGGAAAGAGTTGACCTGAGAGTTGACTTTTGAGTAAACGACCCCGGAATGGAATTTTGATGATGTCAATAGCTTCGTATGGTAATTTCGGACTTAGGCGTACGTTCGGATTTGGATTTGGAAGTCCGTAGGACAATTTGACGCATTTTGGCGAGAGTGGAAAATAGAAGATTTTTGAAAAGTTCGACCGAAGGTTGAATTTTTGATAACGAGATCGGACTTTGATTCCGGAAATTGGAACAGCTCCATTACGTCATGTATGACTCGCGTGCAAAGTATGAAGTCATTCCGGATTGATTTGATACGTTTCGGCGCAAAATATAGAAGTTGGAAGATTTAAAAACTCATAATTTGATTCGATGCGCATTTCATAATTTCAGCATTGTTTGACGGTGTTTGAAACCTCGACTAAGTCTGTATTGTATTTTGGGACATGTTGGTATATTTGGTTAAAGACCCGAGAGCCTCTGGTGGATTTCGGAAGGTTAACGGAGCAAATTGGACTTGAAGGAAGCTGCTGGAAAATGGCAGCAGCTGTTGAAATCGCACCTCCGGAATTATGGGAGCAGGTGCGACTATCGCAGAAGCAACTGAAGAGGGGGGGCTGAGAAGGCCACAGAAGCGGCAATTGGTGCGCAGAAACGTAAAGGTAATAGCAGAAGCGGTCTTGCACGCAGAAGCGGACACTGCCTCGCACCTGCGATTCTCGCAGAAGCGGAAATGTTTCCGCAGATGTAAGGGTCGACTGGGCAGTACACTTTCTTATAAGCGTGATTTTTCTCGCAAAAGCGAGCATGCAGAAGTGTGGAAGCACTCCACACGTGCGAAAATGGGCAAAAACATAAGGATTGAACTTGGTCATTTTTGCCATTTCGTTTTAAAATTTTTAGAGCTCGGATTTGGGCGATTCTGGAGGGATTTTTTACAAACTTGGTTGGGGTAAGTGTTTTATATCCTAAAGTGATTATATTTCATGAATCTATGGTTATATTCATTGTTTAATTCGAGTTTAATGGAGAAAATGGAGATTTTTGTAAAAACTATTCAAAAATGGAAATTCAAGATTTGGAGGACGATTTGGTATTGGAATTCGATAAAATTGGTATGGTTGAACTCGTATCGGAATGGGTATTCAGATTTCGTAAAAATTATATCGGGTTCAGAGAGACGACCCCCGTGTTGACTTTTGTTGACTTTTTTAGAATAAATTTTTAAGTCGACGTTTTATTATCCATAATTATTTTCGATAAATTTTAATGAAGTTATACAATTAATTTGGATAGATTTGAGCAGTTTGGAGGTTAATTCAAGCTAGAATGCGATTTTGGAATATCGGCATAACTTCAAAAATATAAGTATCTTGCCTAACTTTGAGTGGAGGAATTACCCCTTAGGCATTGAGTCTTATATGAAAATTGTGTGATTGGAAGTCGTGTACGCGAGGTGACGAGTACGTACTCGAACTTATATGTGCAAATTTTATTGGTTTGAAGTTGTAGGTATTTTTATGTATTAAATTGGATAATTGTTGGCATTTGATAAATCCTTGAATTATCACGCCTCATTCCTTATTTGTCGAGTTTGTATTTTATATAATAATTTGGTGTTATTGTCACTTGGATTTTATGTGAATTCCGTGTGTTTGTCGATTTGATATTTTTCTTGGAATTAAATTCCTGATGGAATACTTATCTGCAAATATTTATTAAATAAGTTTAAATTGAGGAGTTAATATAATTATCAAGAATTTGAATTAATGAAAGTGTTGCCCTATATTGAGTATTTTTCACCTCTGTTGATTGTTTTGAGGTTTTATATACGTTGTGTGGAGCCTTGGGCTATTTGTTGAGAAATTTATTGATTCTGATACATATTTGGAATTTGGTTGTGGTCAGTGGCAAATTGTAATATGAATTATTGTATTGTGTTGTGGTTTAAATACTCTTCTTGATGTTATTTATTCTTCCCACCTTACTTGTTAATGATATACATGTGCTTGGTAAGGAACAGTGTAAAGCACGAAGGGTGATGTCGTGCCATTTGAGAGTGTAAAGCACGAAGGGTAATGCCATACCATTTGAATTATATTATCATGTGAGGGAGAGTGTAAAGCACGAAGGGTGATGCCGTACCATTTGAGAGTGTAAAGCACGAAGGGTGATGTCGTGCCATTTGAGAGTGTAAATCACGAAGAGTGATGTCGTGCCATTGAGAGTGTAAAATCACGAAGGGTGATGCCGTGCCATTTCATTTATATTATCAGGTGAGGATGAGAGTAAAAGCACGAATGGTGATGTCGTGCCATTATTTTTATATTATCATATATTCATGGCACGAAGGGTGTTTCGGTGCAGGCGAGGATAAGAGACATACATTATATTGTGATATCTTTTCATTATGTATGCATTCATGCCTTTATCTTGAGATGATTGTGCACCTATGTTTTCTATGTGACTTGTAGTCGTGGTTGCTTCCTGTGTGCCTGCCACTTTATTTCTTCTATTGTTACTGGCATTTCCCCCACCTAGTTGATACTGTTATATGTAAGAACGGTGAGAAAGAGATAAATGCACGAAGGGTGTTGTCGTGCCAATTGATTTGATCTACATATATACATTGGGTGAGAATGAGACAAGTGCACGAAGGTATTGCCGTGCTATTTGATGTGATATATTGAATATATTTCTCACACCATGAAAGTTAAATGAGGTGTCACATGGTGACTTTTATTTGAAAGAATTATATTCGAAAGATATTTATTTAAAAGAGATTTATTTGAAAGAATTATATTTGAAGATATTTATTTGAAGGAATTATATCTGAAAGAGATTTATTTGAAAGAATTATATTTGAAAGATATTTATTTGAAGGGAGTATATTCAAAATATATTTATTGGAAAGTATTATATCCTAAAGATTATTATTTGAAAAGCATATGGGCGAAAGATTTATATTTGAATGACTTGATTAATTGGTTGTACTTGTACTCATTATTTGTTGAGCAATATTAATGGTGTTCTTGTTGCCCTGCTGTGTATATCACTTGTTGATTAGTGTTGCCATCATTGTTATTTGTTTTCTATTATTTTTGTATACTATATTGCACAGGTTATTAGACTAGTGAGTGTCTTGACTGTACCTCGTCATTACTCCACTGAGGTTAGTCTTGATACTTACTAGGTACCGACCGTGGTGTACTCATACTATACTTCTACATATTTTTGTGCAGAGCCAGGTATTGAAGATACCGAACTCGGACAGAGTTAGAGTGGGATCGCAAGGATTCAAGGTAGAGCTGCTTGGTCATCGCAGTTCCTTGGAGTCTTTCCATTTTATTATACTGTTAATTATTATTCAAACAGTATGGAGTATTCGATCCTTGATATCATTTCATGTATTCAGTTAGACTTCGTGACTCAGTATTACCAGTCTTGGGAGGTTTTCATATTTAGTTCCGTTGTTGGTTTTGATTACCTATTTAATTAATATTTAAAAAAATGGCTTGAAATGTAATTGTACCTGGCTTACCTAGTCTTAGAGACGAATTGCCATCAGGACGCCCGTGGTGGAATTTTGGGTTGTGACAAGTTGATATCAAAGCTCTAGATTCATAGGTTCTACGAGTCACGAACGAGTCTAGTAGAGTCTTGCAGATCGGTACGGAGACGTCTATACTTATCTTCGAGAGGCTACAGAACTGTTAGGAAATTTCCACTTCTTTCATTCCTACCGTGCGAAATTTGTTGATTTTGGAATTTGAGCCTTTGTATCTCTATTCTCTCATAAATGGTGAGGACACGTGCTACCGAGTCAGCTGAGCAAACACCCGCGCATATTGCTAGAGCCGTAAGAGGCTGGGGCCGAGGTAGAGGCCGAGAAAGGGCACGTGTCGCAGCTAGAGCACCTGTCAGAGTAACAATTGAGGAGCCGCCAGTAGCTCCGGTTGGGGGACAGGTACCGGAAGTACCTGTTATTACCCCCCGGACTTCAGGAGACTTTAGCACAGTTCCTGAACATGTTTGGTATATTAACTCAAGCAGGGTTGATCTCCGTTGCACCAAATATTTCACAGATTGGGGGAGGAGCTCAAACTCCCACCGCCCGTACTTCAGAGCAGCATGTCTACATTGGTCAGGTTCTGGTGTGGTGCCAGTATAACCTGTTATTCCGGTCATGTCTGAGGTCAGGCCAGAAGCATTAGAAGAAGAACAAAAGGGGCTTGAGAGGTTTAAGAGATATAGTCAACCTACTTTAGTGGCACAGCTGCCGGGGATGCCCAGGGATTTCTAAAAAAGTGCCACCGTATTCTCCATACCATGGGTATTGTAGAAGTGAGCGGAGTTTCCTTTACTACATTTCAGCTATCAGGAGCAGCGTATCAATGGTGGCAAGTTTATGAAAAGGATAGACCAGTCGATGCAACACTACCAACTTGGACTCAATTTTCGAAAATGTTTTTGAAAGATTTTGTTCCCCAAACCCTCCGGGATACGTGGTGCACAGAGTTTGAACGCTTTCATCAGGGCACCATGACGGTGTCAGAATATGGTATCAGGTTCAGTAAGTTAGCCCGTCATGCACCTGTCTTGGTTCTTACAGTTAGATAGCGAGTTCGCATATTCATTGAATGGCTCGATTATGATTTTAAAGTATGTATGGATCGAGAGTTGCAGACTGACACTCCATTTCAGCAAGTAGTAGAGATCGCTAGGATGTTAGAACGTGTTCCAAGAGAGGAGAAGGAGGCTAAGGAGGCCAAAAGGTCTCGGAACTCTGGAGGATTTAGTGGGTTCTACTTTGCAGCTATGACTCATCATGGCGGAGGCTCGGGCAATCGGTCAGCCTAGTCCACAATTCAAAGTATTCGTAGTACTCCAGTTAATACTTTTAGTGCACCACCGGCACAAGATTCTGAAAGTAGGTTATTTCAGCTATTCCGGCACAGACTCAGCACGAGCAGTCGCGACCTCATATAGGTTGTTATAAGTGTGGTGATACTAGGCACATCATGAGAGATTGTCCCGTACTTGGGAGAGGCGAATATCATCAAAACACTCAGGCTACAAGCTTTATTCCAGTTAATATTCCACGTGCATAGCCAGATGGAGGACAGGCGGGTAGAGGGCATCTAAGAGGTGGAGGCCCGACCCGTTGATATAATTGCTATGAATTGACTGAGGTCGATACACCAGATGGTGTAGTTACAAGTATGATTTAATTTATAATAAAAGGAGCACCATTCTTATTTTGATTCGATTCTGATTATCGAGGTGAGAACTCCTTTCATGCTCCTTATATATTGTGGTTTAGTGAATTTGTACTCCACTCCCGTGTTTATCCCTGTTGGGAGATTTTATGGTGTTAGCACGTGTGTATCATTTTTATTTTGTACTTTATTGTGGGCTATGAGTCCAAAGGTGACTTTCTATTACTCTCTACAGTGAGTTTCGATGTGATTTTAGAATAATTGAATTCAATTTTATGAATTATATACCCTACCGGTATGAGGATTCATTATGTGTTGAAAAAAAATTATTTACGAAATTTATTTAAAAGAAGAAAGAAAGGAAATTGAAAATTTCAGTTGGCACAATGTGCAAAATACTTGTGATTCAGAGTTGAGGACGACATCCTCGCATTTTTATATGATGTGAAATATTTAAATTGGGCTACAAGCTGCGGTGGAAGTTATATAAGGACAAGATCCTTGTGATGAAAGTTTATGTGTTTAAATTCTCCCTTTATGAAATTAAAAATTTGTACTATTGTATTGATAGGGAGTCATACCTGTTAAGCTTATTTGATAATTCTTTTATGTGTTTCTGTGCATATTTATCCATAATTGTGAGGGAAATATTGAGTTTTAGCATACGAGGTGAGTGCCCAGTCGGCGTTAAATGTGACTCGTTAAGTCGGGTAATAGTTATGAGGTCTTCATGCCTCACATTTTGTTGTCAGTATTGTGAAAATTTGAAACGAGGTTTTGGTCAATATGAGGTTAATTAATGTTGCTGAAATTGATTATGAATAACTATTATGATCAGTTGATTATGAATAACTATTATGATCATAGATGTGGTTATGTACATACGTATAATGTGTGTGTGGGCACGAAATTGCTGCAGCCAGTTGAGACTAGCACATTGTGTTAAAATGAAAAAATCAGGCATTTGAAATTGATTGGAGAGTAAGGAATTGGCTTTAAAGCTTATAAGTATGGATAAAAGAAATAATTTCAACTGAGATGGTGTTGTCGGATCCATGTTAAATTGCGGAACGTAGAATCACCCACAAGTATCTATGTAAGAATACAATAAGTAATTTAATGTCCTCAGAAAGATTATTGGTACGTTCGAGGACGAACGTATATTTAAGAGGTGGAGAATGTAACGACCCGTCTTGTTATTTTAAGAATTAACGCCTCGTTCAGCGACTTAAGGTCCCGAGCAACTTCGTAATATGTATTATGACTCGCGTGTGCGATCGAGATGGCTATTTGTAAGGTTCAGAATTAAATTGAAAGAGAAATTCTCATTTTTGAAGCTTAAATGGAAAGAGTTGACATGAGAGTTGACTTTTGAGCAAACGACCCCGGAATAGAAGTTTGATGATGTCAATAGCTTTGTATGGTGATTTCGGACTTAGGCGTATGTTCGGATTTGGATTTAGAAGTCCGTAGGACAATTCGACGCATTTTGGCGAAAGTGGAAAATAGAAGATTTTTGGAAAGTTCGACCGAAGGTTGAATTTTTGATAACGAGGTCAGATTTCGTTTTCGGAAATTGGAACAGCTCCATTACGTCATGTATGACTCGTGTGCAAAATTTGAAGTCATTCCGAATTGATTTGATATATTTCGGCGCAAAATATAAAAGTTGAAAGATTTGAAAACTCATAATTTGATTCGATGTGCATTTCGAAATTTCGGCGTTGTTTGACGGGGTTTGAAGCCTCTACTAAGTTCGTATCGTAATTTGGGACATGTTGGTATATTTGGTTAAAGTCCTGAGGGCCTCGGGTGGATTTCGGAAGGTTAACGGAGCTAATTGGACTTCAAGGAAGCTCCTAGAAAATGACAGCAGCTGTTGGAATCGCACCTGCGGAATTATGGGCGCAGGTTCGACCATCATAGAAGCGACTGAAGAGGGGGAGCTGAGAAGGACACAGAAGCGGCAACTGGTGCGCAGAAGCGCAAGCACAGAAGCGCAAAGGCAACCGCAGAAGCGGTCATGCGCGCAGAAGCGGACACTGCCTCGCACCTGCGATTCTCGCCGAAGCGTAAATGCTTCCGCAGATGCGAGGGTCGACTGGGCAGTACACTTTCGCAGAAGCGTGATTTTTCTCGCAAAAGCCAGCACGCAGAAGCGTGGAAGTACTCCGCATGTGCGAAACTAGGCAGAAATATAAGAATTGAACTTGGTCATTTTTGCCATTTCGTTTTGAAATTTTTAGAGCTCGGATTTGGGCGATTCTGGAGGGACTTTTCACAAGCTTGGTTGGGGTAAGTGTTCTATATCTTAAAGTGATTATATTTCATGAATCTATGGTTATATTCATCGTTTAATTCGAGTTTAATGGAGGAAATTGGAGATTTTTGTAAAAACTTTTCAAAAATGGAAATTCAAGATTTGGAGGACGATTTGGTATTGGAATTCGATAAAATTGGTATGGTTGAACTCATATCGGAATGAGTGTTCGTATTTCGTAAAAATTATGTCGAGTTCCGAGACGCGGGCCCCGCATTGACTTTTATTGACTTTTTTAGAATAAATTTTTAAGTCGACGTTTTATTATCCGGAATTATTTTTGATGAATTTTAATAAAGTTATACAATTAATTCGGATAGATTTGAGCGGCCTGGAGGTCAATTCAAGCTAGAAGGCGATTTTGAAATATCGGCATAACTTCAAAAAGGTAAGTATCTTGCCTAACCTTGAGTGGGGGAATTACCCCTTAGGCATTGAGTCTTATGTGGAAATTGTATGTTTGAAAGCCGTGTACGCGAGGTGACAAGTACGCACTCGGGCTTATATGTGCAAATTTTATTGGTTTGAAGTTGTCGGCATTTTTATGTATTAAATTGGATAATTGTTGGCATTTGGTAAAGCCTTGAATTATCACACCTAATTTCTTATTTGTCGAGTTTGTATTTTATATAATAATTTGGTTTTATTCACTTGGATTTTATGTGAATTCCGTGTGTTTGTCGATTTGATATTTTTCTTGGAATTAAATTCATGATGGAATACTTATCTGCAAATATTTATTAAATAAGTTTAAATTGAGGAGTTAATATAATTATCAAGAATTTGGATTAATGAAGGCGTTTCCCTATATTGAGTATTTTTTACCTCTGTTGACTATTTTGAGGTTTTATATACGTTGTGTGGAGCCTTAGGCTATTTGTTGAGAAATTTATTGATTCTGATACATATTTCGAATTTGGTTGTGGTCAGTGGCAAATTGTGATATGAATTATTGTATTGTGTTGTGGTTTAAACACTCTTCTTGATATTATTTATTCTTCCCACCTTACTTGTTAATGATATACATGTGCTTGGTAAGGAAGAGTGTAAAACACGAAGGGTGATGTCGTGCCATTTGAGAGTGTAAAGCACGAAGGGTAATGTCATACCATTTGAATTATATTATCATGTGAGGGAGAGTGTAAAGCACGAAGGGTGATGCCGTGCCATTTGAGAGTGTAAAGCACGAAGGGTGATATCGTGCCATTGAGAGTGTAAAATCACGAAGGATGATGCCGTGCCATTTTATTTATATTATCAGTTGAGGATGAGAGTAAAAGCACGGAGGGTGATGTTGTGCCATTATTTTTATATTATCATATATTCATGGCACGAAGGGTGTTTCGGTGCAGGCGAGGATAAGAGACATACATTATATTGCGATATCTTTTCGTTATGTATGCATTCATGCTTTTATCTTGAGATGATTGTGCACCTATGTTTTCTATGTGACTTGTAGTCGTGGTTGCTTCCTGTGTGCCTCCCACTTTATTTCTTCTATTGTTATTGGCATTTCCCCCACCTAGTTGATACTGTTATATGTAAGAACGATGAGAAAGAGATAAATGCACGAAGGGTGTTGTCATGCCAATTGATTTGATCTACATATATACATTGGGTGAGAATGAGACAAGTGCACGAAGGTATTGCCGTGCTATTTGATGTGATATATTGAATATATTTCTCATACCAGGAAAGTTAAATGAGGTGTCACATGGTGACTTTTACTTGAAAGAATTATATTCGAAAGATATTTATTTGTAAGAGATTTATTTGAAAGAATTATTTTTGAAGATATTTATTTGAAGGAATTATATCTGAAAGAGATTTATTTGAAAGAATTATATTTGAAAGATATTTATTTAAAGGGAGTCTATTCGAAATATATTTATTGAAAAGTATTATATCCTAAAGATTATTATTTGAAAAGCATATAGGCGAAAGATTTATATTTGAAGGACTTGATTAATTGGTTGTACTTGTACTCATTATTTGCTGAGTAATATTAATAGTGTTCTTGTTGCCCTGCTATGTATATCACTTGTTGATTAGTGTTGCCATCATTGTTATTTATTTCATATTATTTTTGTATACTATATTGCACAAGTTATTAGACTAGTGAGTGTCTTGACTGTACCTCGTCACTACTCCACTGAGGTTAGTCTTGATACTTACTAGGTACCGACCGTGGTGTACTCATTACACTTCTACACATTTTTATGCAGAGCCAGGTATTGAAGATACCGGACTCGGACAGAGTTAGAGTGGGATCGCAAGGATTCAAGGTAGAGCTGCTTGGTCATCGCAGTTCCTTGGAGTCTTTCCATTTTATTATACTATTAATTATTATTCAAACAGTATGGAGTATTCGATCCTTGATATCATTTCATGTATTCAGTTAGAGTTCGTGACTCAGTATTACCAGTCTTGGAAGGTTTTCATATTTGTTTCCGTTGTTGGTTTTGATTACCTATTTAATTAATATTTTAAAAAAAATGGCTTGAAATGTAATTGTACTTGGCTTACCTAGTCTTAGAGACTAAGTACCATCATGACGCCTGTGGTGGGATTTTGGGTCGTGACAGTTAAGTGTATGGGGAGGGTTCCTTAAGGGTACTTTTCTTAACGATATTTAAGGGTACGGGTTAAGGGTATTTTTTTGGGTACCTACCAGTACCCCTACCGGTCCTTAAAGGTGCGGTACTTAAGGGTGCGGTATACTTTATGGGTACTTAGGGATAATTTTAAATTAAAAATTAATTTTTTTTAAAATACAAAAAAACTTTAATGGATGATAAATTCAATACTTTTATTTCAATACTTATAAAAATAAAATTACATATGTTTTTTCAATTTACGTAGATTTTCAATAGTTTCTATTGGTTCTTCGCTTGAAATTGATAGCACTTATTCTTCTGCTTCTATGTTGTCTCCAATAGATAGTACTATTTCACTACATGCATCGTTGTCTTCTTGAATTATTTCTGGAAGGCCAAAATTTCTTCTCTTCAAATATTTCAGCAAGTCTTCATCGCAAACATTATTTCTAACAATTGTTCTAGGAAAACCTAGAAAAGCAGGATTATATATTTCTTGTATGTAACTCTTAAATCCGGACTGGTTAGGATTTATTTCAAAACTAGGACCCCCCTTCCTAGCATTATCCTTAGTATATCTATTACACCTTTTTTTTCTTCAGTTTAGTAGCTATTTTTAATAATAAATTATTAAAATTACAACAAATAACAACACAAGTATAACAAAAATAAATGCAAAAATTAATATGAGTTGGAACGAATGTACCAAACGCTGATGACCTGATCGACATTAATTGCAATTACAGATAAAGAGAGATAGAGAATTAAGGAGATATGAGAGTGTTTGAATGAAAATTGAAAGAATGAAATGGGGTATTTATAGTTTTAAAATAGGGTTAAAGTGTATTTGAATAAACTTAGGGGTTAAAAATATAAATTAGGGGTTAGGGGGATGTTGGGGGGCTAGGGAGGCAAAAATAGTCCCTTTCATATTTTAACGGTACAAAAACGACTATATTATAAAAAATAATTCTGTTGGGTACCGGTACGGGTGCGGTACCGGTACGGTACCTTAAGGGTACTTCTGGTACTAGTACTAAAGGTACTAAATCGGGTATCCTACCATTACCCTAACCTCCACCCCTACCCAATCACCGGAGTGGTATGGTCCGGTACCGGTACAATCTAGTACGGGTACAGCCGTACATGTAATACCGTACCATTAAACAGCCCTAAATGAAACTATGAGGGTGTTTGGATTGGCATTTAAGCTGGTCAAATCAGTTTTTAAATTTTTTTTAGCTTTTTTAGAGTTTGGCAAAGTTAAAAAGTGTTTAAAATAAGCCAAAAGCAATAAGTTAGGCGATGAGAGGCGGATTTATAATTCAATATATGAGTCACGTGAACCCATAATCTCTCCGTCAAACTAGATATTTTATGTGCATATTTTTTAGAATTGGTCTAATATTATCTGTTGTCACCCATGCTCCAAAGAGGCTAAATGATGTTCTTGGTTGAATGCTGAGTTATTTACCTAGAGAAGTAGGGATCAAGTCCTCTTAATACTTTATTTTTCTCTTTTCTTTAGTGGTGCACTCATATTATAAAAATTCTAGATCTGTCTTTGTGGGCAACCCTAATTTATTGTTTTTTGACTTAAAACTTTTTTTTTGCTGAAAAATAACTTTTTTTAAGACAATCCAAACGGGCTCTAAGTATGAGTTAAGGGCTCAAGGCTAGCTGTTCGAGGTTTTGGAAGGATAAGATCGCGAGAGGCAGATATAGTTCACGGGCTACAAGTTCAACCCATAATTTTATACGTGGCTTTTATATATATATATATATATATATATATATATATATATATATATATATCATCAAAATCTTAATAAATATTGTAGTACATTCTAAACCCATAATTTTTAATGTGCAATGAGTTCAGTAGTAAAATATAAAAATTGGATCCATCAAATTAAAATGTTGGATGAGCCTCTAAAGATCGCTACAGTTGCAGTGGTAAAGCACTATTCACAGCAACTCACCCCAAAGTAAAAGAGAAAAAAAAGAAAGAAAAATATAGAAAAAAATATAATTAAAAAAAAAGAACATTTAAGGTTGGAAGGTGAAACCGTGAAAGAGGAGCTGATCCTCAACGGTTCGTCTCCCGCGGTTTGCACTCCCCGTCTATCAAATCCCATGTAAACCCGCCAACTACGTATTTCATTGGGCCTATAGATTTACCATACTACCCTTCCCCTTCGTCCACAACCGGCAACACACACGTGGAATAACAAGGGAATCACAGTAAAACCACTGCATTGTCCGTTATCCGACAAGACCCCATAGAATATAGCTGGACTAATATTTTTCTTCCACTTCTTTTATGGCGATTTAGATTCTAAATTATAGTAACTCCTTAATATATGAGCTTCTCCTAAACTCGAGATTACGTTCTTGTCTCCTTCATATATAAAGGTTTCTTTTTTTCTTGTCCTAACAAAGGAGTTAGTTTTCTTTTCTTTCCTTATGATCGGCTTTCCATGTTGATTCTTGCGCGATTGAGATGCATTTGGATCATAATAATTGTATCCTTGTCATTATAATATTGTAACCTCCTAGGCGCGTACTAAAGAAAATTCAAAATGTTGGACTCGTGGAAGAGAAATAAGTTTTACTCCAAATGGTAAGAATGATCTCTGTTTTGATTATTTTCAAATTAAGAAAGTTACTTTTTGTTTGCCTATTAAATGTTCTCATATTCTTTTGGGAATTCTCTGGTACAGCAAGTCTACAATCAGGCAGATGAAAACTCGAATCGAAATGGTAAGGAAGAAGAGAAATGCAATGCAGAAATACTTGAAGAATGATATAGCCGACCTTCTTAAATCTGGATTGGATGTCAATGCCTACGACAGGGTAATTCCCAAATATTCTACATCATTTATTCAATAAAACTCCTATAAGTCTGAATCTGGAAATTGTTTAAAGACTTGTCAATAATATTCCTTTTGCATGATAATGTGGACAAGGCGAGCGATCAAATGGAAAGCTTTACAGATTTTGTTTTAATGCAACAGACTGAAGGCCTTCTAGTTGAGCTGAATCTCTTGAGCTGTTATGATATCTTGGAGCAATATTGTGACCATGTCTTTAGTCACCTTGAAACCATGATTCAACAGAGGTAAATCTTACATTATTTTATTTGGTGTCTCATAAGAATAGAAAACATAAATGGTTAATTATATTGTGTGTACTGAAGAAGGAGAGCATTAGACCAACGGTAAAGTTGTCTCTGTGTGACCTATAGGTCACGGGTTCGAGCCGCGAAAGCAGCCACTAATTCTTGCATCAGGGTAGGCTGTCTATATCACACCCCTTGGCCCTTCCCCAAACCCCGCATGAACGCGGGATGCCTTGTGCACCGGGCTGCCCTTTTATATTGTGTGTAGTGAAGACAAGTTAATATGTTATCCATCTTTTAGGGAATGCCCTGAGAATTGCAGGGAAGCTGTGGCATCTTTGATGTTTGCAGCAGCAAGACTAGCGGACCTGCCTGAATTACGTCAACTCAGAACGATATTTTCTGAGAGATATGGAAATTCCCTTGAATTTTATGTCAGTAAACAGGTAGTACTCATTTCTTCAGCAGCAGATAATATTCATGCATTAACTTTCTCATGTGATTCCTATTTCCTCCTTTTTCTTGACAGTTTGCTGAAAAATTAAAGCCAGTACCACATAAAAAGGATATGAAGGTACAGTTAATGCAAGATATAGCAACAGAATCTGGTATAGAATGGAATTCAAAAGCTTTACAACAGGAGCTATATGAACAAGAGCACATGTCTGAATCAGGTCAAAATAAAGAATCTGAAGCTGCTACATTCAATCATGAGAATGCAAGGCATCATCATACCAAATCAAGAGTGAACACAACAGAAAGCAGCTCCGATTCTTCTCTTAGTTGTGCTCATGTGGCCAAAGTAGAATACAATGGACACGTCGAAGCAGTTGAAGAGGCTAAGACAAAACCAAAATCGGTTAGAAGGAAACATGTGGAGCCACAGTCTGGTGATAAAAATTCAGGACATGAAAACCATAGCATAACAAATGCAAAAGATGAAGTCCCGAGGCAGAGAACTCGAGATGGTCCTTCAGGCAGAACAGCATCCCTTCCAGTTGAATTGGAACAAATAAGTCCAGCTGAGCTAATGAAAGGGCACACTCGAGCAAATTCTTTTCAACCTGATATGTTTGGTCCAAATGGGCTTCATCCTAAGGTACCAAACTACGATGAGGTAGTTGCTCGCCTGGCGGATCTCAGTGGGAAATCAAAAGAATGACTTTGTAGTTAGGACAAGCTGGATTACTGTTCCATTCCTCGGCCAATCTTCTTAAATTTTTGTTTTATCGTATTCTTTGTATACATGTTAAGAGTTGATACAGTGTATATAACTCCCGACAGTTATTAAATCATTTCATTGTAAATAGCTCATTAGATAAAGCATTTATGTTGAGTAGTTGACTCTCTATTCATGAGTCCTAATCTTAGTCCATCACAAGTTTCTAGCAGTGGCGTCGCATACAGAAGATTTTGTTAACATTTTTCTAATCTTTTCACAGAGAAAAAGTTTCATATAAAATTTTTGTCAGACATTTTCAGTGTAGCAGTTGCCCATTAGAACTGTTACCCTGAGATAGTTAAAACATCAGTTTTATGGCTGATGTTTTTCTTACTGGTTCTTTTGTTGGATATCCTGCAGAAATAAGGAATCTATTACTATAATTCTTTAACTCTTTGGAAGTTTTGTTAGTCCCGCCAATATTATTGTATTTGTAAATAATAATTCTGCAAAATATAAGTTAACGTAATGAAACAGTAATTAATTCGAGCCCACTGAATTCACAGTGTTTCCTTAAGGAATTTAATCCCTCCTAGTACCCAAGGTAATGGATTATTTCCTCCCAGGATAGAACGAATCACACACTGGTGTAGCGGTACTTCAAACCCCAGTGTTTCAGCGAACACAAAGTTCGGTAGCAAATCACACTTACAGTTGCTTTATTTGAAGTTAAAAACAATGCAGAACGAAGGAGTAGAAACTCAGAAAATCGTATGGAAATGCTGAGAGGAAGGAGTGCAATGTATAACCAAATCTATTGAGCGATTTGTGTCTTGTGTATTGTGTGTTGTGTGTGTCTTTCTTCAACAGCTGCTGCACATATATATAGCAGCCAGTGTTGAAGAAGAACAATTGTCCACCCTCCATGGTGGAGCAAGCATTAGCTTGTTTGTGGAGCAAGAGCATTAGGCGGCTGCCTTGTGGTCAATACACGGATTGGAAAATATCCGTTACAAATGCGGATAATCTTACATTAATATTTACTATTAACAAATAAAAGCCGAAGCCGAAGCCGAGCGAGCGACGACGATGACGGCGCGAGGCTTGCTTTCTTCTTAACTCTTTAAGAGCTGCAAGAAGAGCAATTATCTATATACCCACCAAAAATCTCTTCCTCTTCCAATATGGGACAATGTCTCATTGTCAAGAGGGGGAAACTTAAAATTTTACTCAAAATTTCATTTTTCCTCCATTTCCCATTCACCCTAATTTTAAGACTATTTCATCTTAAAAACAAAACCTCAACAATCCCCCACATGAATGGGGAATGGCTATATCACGGAAGTATGCATGGAAAAACTGTGTGATTTACAAGCAAGGATTAATCGCATCTGGATAAGTAGGTTTCCCTTTGAACTTTCCGTAGTAAACTTATGTCGGATATACTCGGTCAATCGGTAGATTTGATATCTTTGAACCGTCGATCTTTGGTGTATACCTAGACAACCATAAGTCACACAATCAACCCTTAACCGTCTTTGGTTCTCATTGTTGTGTTCGTTTCAGCCATGAACACCGCCTGGTTTCATAAGTGCGTAGAGAACTGGCCTTACAAAGTTCTCCTTGAAGCGGCTCACACTTCACACTTAAATAGGTGATTCCTAAACGTGTCATCCTGTAGATACACTATTTGATATACCCCGTATCAAATTTAGAAATCATTAAAAAGCCTTAATGCTTTATCCTTGGTACTGAACATTGTCTCATCACGAGAATGGACTAAAATTTTATTTGACAATGTTGAACCGTCATTAATGACTTTGTTTGATCTCTTTGAACCTAGATCTTGGGATCTCCAGTGGAAAAGTGCATCTATTAAAAAGAAACTTAAATTATAATGATTGACAGTTATAACAGATAGGGACTGGTGACGACTGGGATTGTCTTTTCCTCTTTAGCTATTCTAGTGGCTAGTGAGTGATCGATAGGGTCTTGGTTTTGTGCATATTAGGCGTTGGCCAAGTATGGATGAAGAATTGAAGATAAACAAGGCTGTGGAATCAGTGGCTTTTGAAATTTGACATATCGATCTGCTAATCTGGACCTCTTAAAGTCTTTAAGATTCCAACCACTTGTTCACTCTTCGTTTGGCTGTGTTATAGTTTCAAGGTGTAACACAGACCAAATTTTGACGGAGAGGTGCTATTTAACTTGTTCTTTGCCTTTCAATGTCGTTGGCCCGGCGGAAAATTTATGTGGATTGTACTTGCTGAAAATACTGCCAGAGTGTGTCACTCTAATGGGAAAAACACATCGAAAACTTGATAACAAGTTTTTTCGCCAAACTTTCTTCAAGTCAGACAGTTCATACTATAGCATGAATATTGATGAGATAATTGAATCCCTAGGAAATCTTGTTAACATGATAATACTATGACCACGTTATCTTTGAATCAATCTCAAACTAGTAGGAACTACTTTACAAACCTTCTATATTTATTTAGTTTTATTTGAATTTTTACAAAATGAAAAAACAAAGGGACGAACACTCTAGGGGAGTAATAGTAATAAAAGGCAACGATCCAATTCAATATAATTCTACCTCCATGAATATTGTCTGACCTATGGCGGACCTAATGTTACAGAGATAAGGGTCACGACACTCAAAAAGTTCGACAAAAATTCTATGTATACATGTATATGTCTTTAGTAAATAGTAACATCTTATATACAAAAACAGATTTTAATTGAATGCAAAAGGACACTCATGACTTTCAAATCTTGGGTCCGCCTCAATAAGTACAAACAATCTAGTAAATTTTAATTTCAATGATTATTAGATGTTTTTAATGTAAAAAGAAAAGAAACAAAGACAAAGAAGCAATACAACCCTATTGTAAATGACTAGTTTATCCTTGAACATGTCACGTGCCGGTTCACCTATTGAACCATTTTACACCAGACCGGACACTGGACACTGTGGACAGTAGGAACGTATATTAGTCTATTAGACATCATTCTGCTTTATATATAAGTAGCAGTAGTGCACCACTTTGTTTCATGCTACAAAACTGAGTCACAAAAAGTCAAAACACTTTCAGATCACAAGCACACACTATTTTATCTACCACAATGGACGCCGGAGCATGGTGTGATTCAGACGACGGGTACGTCTGCTCGCGGCGGTGTTACTCCGGTTTAGAGTACGACCGTTTTGTATCCTATAAGTTGCCAGTGAGCAGATCAACAAGCAAAACACCAATCTGGAGACTGCTATGGAGGAAGATAAAGAAACAGAAGAAATGTATATTCGATTGCTCAAACACATCAATGCAGTTTTCATATGATCCTCATTCTTATTCACAGAATTTTGATCAAGGTTCATTCTTGTCCGATGCTGATGACCTCTCAAGATCTTTCTCAGCTCGTTTTGCTGTTCCCTCCAGAATCTTCACTCAGAATGAATTAATGCTCTAATGGAGGAAAACAAAGATTCATATTGGTGTCTTTTCTTTTTTAAAATTGCCAGCCAATGTCCGGTCCCGGCTTTGGTTTCTAACTAATTTGGATTCGCGCCGAGAAAGTCCCATTTTTAGGGATAGAGCGTTTTCTGCGGAAGGCGAATTCACACCAAGAACTCTAGCTCAAGATCTCTGGTGTCACTATTACGTTATCGATCATCATATAATTTTAATTGTAATTCTTCTTTCATATGGATTTAATGATAAAATTCAGATATCCGTTGACTGTTGATGCTCTATTTCTTGTTTTTCTTGTGTTAACTTTTTCATTCACAAGCAAAGGTAGATGCTTTACATATGAATCTTTTTCAAGGCTTTTTTTTTTTTTGCTTTTTCTAAATTAGCTATGATATGATTTACAGTTTACATTATCTTGACTTTTCTTTCAACTGACCTTGAAGTTACTAACCAGTGGCAATGAGAATCTTCTTTTTTACTTTTCAATTGCTTAACTCAAGCCTAACGGAAACAAATTATTTGCAATCCACTGCAAATTAACAAAGAATTCTTGCCTAAATCAAGTAATCAACGAGATCAATTAGGTGACTAAATCATTCATCCAAGAGTCAATGCCGTTAAATTCATCCAAGAGTCAATGCCGTTAAAAATCTTGGGGGGCCGGGGGCGTACTATTATTTCAGAACGTGGAGCCCAAATTAATAAATTTGTAGGAATTAGGTGAGGCAGAATGAACTGTGCAATCATCGTTGACAATGAACTGCTAGTACCATAAAAATTTGTATTTAAGACCACTTGCTTTCAACTATATATAAAGATTCGTCCCGATGAAGTGACTGTAAGCAGATGACTAAAAGCGAATATAACCTAGAACTAATAAAGTCAATGAATTTAAAATGAAGAAGATATACTTTAAAATATATGTGTGTATATATATATATATATATATATATATATATATATATATATATATATATATATATACTTATATTAGTTATATAAGTAAAGAATTTCGTTGATTTTCACCCAAAAGATGCGAATATGTATGAACGTAAATGATGTTTTACATTATCTTGTTATCTATTAGAAGTCTCATTTTACGAAAATAGACTCATTTTGTGGCGTGCTCCTGCCTCCTACAACCACTCCATTAGTTGGTTTCTTAAGTTGATATGTCAAATCCAACTATAGTTTGATGTTAAGAAAATTTTCGAAACTGGCACAATTGGAAAAAAAAAAAAAAAAAGAGCTCGGTGCACAAAGTGTTACGTATTCAAGCATGATCCAGGAAAGAGTTGCACTTTAAGAGCGTATTGTAGTCAGTCTATCTTAATGCAAACATCAGTGGCTGCTTTCACGGCTCTCGAACCCAGGTCGAGGAAATTGGCACAGTTGCCAAAGGAAAAATGCCATAGTGATGCCTAAAGGGCTAAGACATGGTACTGACCCAACAACCAGGTTCAGCGAACTTAGGCTATGATTCATGGGGTATTTACTATTTGGGCATGATTATTGCTGTTTGATGTCGAAAACATTGATTTCTTTAATCATTTGTCTATCTACAAGGTATCGAGTTGACAAGGATAAGATTTGACTTACGAGAATTTCGATGTGCGTGCATTTCATAAATGGGATTTTTGGGAATTTAATTTAATGAACACCA
The DNA here is from genome assembly GCF_000390325.3 of Nicotiana tomentosiformis. Lineage (NCBI taxonomy): Eukaryota > Viridiplantae > Streptophyta > Magnoliopsida > Solanales > Solanaceae > Nicotiana > Nicotiana tomentosiformis. The sequence goes on from NC_090817.1 coordinate 130,698,903, forward strand.
ATCTTTGCTTAACCAGAAAGGTCATTAAATGAAATGTACCCTTGGTATTGCAAAAGGATGAAGATGAACAAGAGCTAAATTCATACTGCTATTTGCACAAGTACTATATGTGATCAAATTCTACCATATTAAGTTATTTCAGCCCCTTGGTAGAAGAGGAAGTCAACAATACACATCATGCCATAAATTCAAAGGCGAATATGTGATATGGAGTCGGTAGGTACAGAATGGAAATGATCTTATGATATGTATAGTTTACTTCTTTTTGCATGAGTATTCATAGTTCGGTTAAAGAATAATAAGAATAACACAAGTACAGAAATAAATATTAAATTCCTTAAGATTGTTATTCCCGGTCAATATTGCTGTATTTGTAAATATTAATTCTGCAAAATATAAGTTAACGTAATGAAACAATAATAATAAATTCGAGCCCACTGAATTCACAGTGTTTCCTTAAGGAATTTAATCCCCTCCTAGTACCCAAGGTAATGGATTATTTCCTCCCAGGATAGAACGAATAACACACTGGTGTAGCGGTACTTCAAACCCCAGTGTTTCGGCGAACACAAAGTTCGGTAGCAAATCACACTTACAGTTGCTTTGTTTGAAGTTAAAAAACAATGCAGAACGAAGGAGTATATACTCAGAAAAACGTATGGAAGTTCTGAGAGGAAGGAGTGCAATGTATAGCCAATTTGTTGAGCGAATTGTATGTTGAGTTGAGTATCTTTCTTCAACATTTGCTGCTCATATATATAGCAGCCAAGAAGGAGTGCAAGACCAAACGTCCACCCTTCATGGTGGAGCAAGCATTACATGTTTGTGGAGCAAGCACTTCATGGTGGGAAGACCATTATCCGGCTGCCAAATTATCAATACACGGATTGGATTAATATTTACTATTAACAAATAAATTTGGTCCAGACGACGACGGCGCGAGGCTTGCTTTCTTCTTAACTCTTTAAGAGCTACAAGAAGAGCAATTATATATATACCCACCAAAAATGTCTTCCACTTCCAATATGGGACAATGTCTCATTGTTAAGAGGGGGAAACTTAAAATTTTACTCAAATTTTCATTTTTCCTCCATTTCCCATTCACCCTCATTTTAAGAATATTACATCTTAAAATAAAAAATAATAAATTCAATTGAACACATAGAACACGTTCTAAATCTGTCTCTAAAGTTTGCAAGAAAGTTGTCAATTATGCTACATGATTCGTGTCATAGCTTGTAACATCGCAAAATCTACCCCACTAAAAGCAACACAAAGATTAATTCATATTATAGCAGAAAAGTATAAACCAATAAATGGTAGAAAGCATAATTCTTCATCTCTTCACCTCCTTTGTTGGAATTTTAGTATAGCAAGGATTGCAGTTGATGGCTAAGTGAGAAAGAGGCCAAATAATATAACTACACATAGTAATTATTTCCACAGTTGACAGTAGAATTTTGAGTACTAAAAAGGAAACATATAATGTAAATTTAAAATTCCAACTTATTTATTATCCACCAAACACATGTTTGTATTATATCCCGTATATTTTATTTTTAGTCCAATGAACCAAACATCTTCCAATAAAAATAATCTCTCTCTCTCTCTCTCTCTCTCTCTCTCTCTATATATATATATATATATATATATATATATATATATATAAAGTTGGAACAATAGAAGATGAGTTGGCACCTCTCTTTGGCCGAGGATCCTATTTATGTTTTTTGGGCTTTTCTCCCTTCATTCTTTGATTTATTTTTCCTTTATTCTGCAAGGCCATATATTGAAAGGCCATTTAAGACCAGCAAATGCGGTTTCCGTTTGAGCCGCATCTGTTCGTTACAATTAAGTGCTTTATTTTCTCATTAAATGTAGAGTATTTACTTGGTCATTACTCCCTCAAAAGTAAAGTACTTTCGTCTAAATCCATTCAACAATATAGAAAAATTCAGAAAAACTCTATCCATGGATTTATAAAGAGACAAATCAAGAAAAGTTTCGTGTGAAGATAACTTGTGGCCTTCACAATATTGACCAACCAGAGACAAACGTTTATGAAGACAACACTCTTGCAGAGTCGGGTAAAGCGATTAATCATCAATCTTTATTGGCCTTAGCAATTTAGTAGAGACGAAATAGTATATTGATAAGAAGACACTTTTGAGAATGAAAATTGATCTATGTCATGTAGAAGAATATTAGAAGTAGACTTACGAGTAGATGAAATCCAGTTTCTTTGTAAGAGTTCTTTACAATCTATTTTATTTGTTTTTTCTTTTCCTGTTTCGGTTCTTAATATAAGAAGACAAATTACATTTGTTATTCGATCTCATATACCCTTTGTAAGTTTGTGCAATTTCTCAAAGCATTGTTTTTTGTTGATTTCACAAATCTGACATTAGTATATAGTTATATAAGTTTTTAAAAGTTTATTTTCTGAAACTATTATGTACAATATTTGTATTTGTTATATCCTCCAATCAAAATCATGCAGCATCCTTGGCAACATCCCTTCCGAAAGCTCATGAGTAGTTTATGCACATGCTTTAGCCGAAATGAATGTTGGGTTCTTTCTAATAGTTAAACTAAATTTAATGATTCATATTGTTTGTAAACTTCTTGAATTTCAACTTTGTCAATTGAAAAGGCGGATTTGGCAGTGATGTTTTGGTTATCAGTTATATTTATGTGATGCGCCGCTATATATGAAGTCCCTTTCTTTTTCTCTCTTTTGTATGTATAGATGTTGATTATGAATGTGTATATTGGATTGTTTTATTTATTGTCAGTGGAAATAGATTATTAGTATGAACACAATTTTTCTTTTGTTTGTTGATAGAGTTATAACTTATAGGTGTTCCTCGGACCCAAACGAAGTTTGCATTCGGCGGTAAATCAGGAAAACATAAACAATAATGATGGGTTGCGAAAACTCTTTAGCCGAGACAAAAATTTGAAGCTTTTCATCCCAATGGCCTTCATCTCTACTACATAGGGTGTTGGCAAATATAACCAAAAAGATGTTATGATAATCTTCGTTAGTCTTGACAAATCCTGTAATTACTACTAAAAGGAAAAAAAAAAAAAAAAATGGGACAAACTCGTTGTGAGTGTTAAACTTTTCTAACTTTAGTCTTGATTAGTCACACATCCAATTTATGTGAAAAATAATTTGAAGTCGGGTTTAATAAAGATTAATTGCTCATTTTTGGTAAAATAAAGTTGATAAAATGAAATGTCTTTAAAAATCGCGTGAAGCGCGGACAGAGGCAGATCTATGTCTATGTAGAAGGAAGGGGTGGTACGTCACCCGATCGCTCCGGTAGAATTTCATATTAGTATTAGTATTCCACTGATATTTCATATTAAAAAAAAGGTATATAAATTAAAGCATGGCACCCTGAGTAAAAAAGTTATGGTAGGTGCCATGGTCCAGGTGCTTCTTGCCGGCCAGGATTGAATCTCCTCTCATTCATTTTTAACAAAGCCTATTTTGCTTTTCCTTGTTCCCTCTTTTCCAGATTTTTCTTTTCTTCTCTTTCTCTTAATTTCTTATTTTCATTTTTGTATTCTCTATACAATTCCATTTTTATTAGTTATTTAGATTATAAAAGTATATTATTTTTGTTTTCCTTTTCTAAATCTCGAATTTTGAAATTCAAATATGCTTTCAATCATTTTTCTATTGATCTAGCTAATGTTATTTTTTCTTGAAGGACAAAACATTTTTAGTTTGGTTATCACGTGTGTATTTATGCACCAAAAAATCTTATAAAGTGAACCAAATTAATTAAAAAATAGACCGAACCGAACCGAATTAATTCAAAAATGAGCAAACTAGCCAAATGTACACCCTAATTCGACCTCCTTGACTAGAGGTAAGTTTACATTAAAGACAGTGACACTCATAACCATCAAATCCTGGATCCACATCTGAGCGCGGACATATTCTCTAGTTCACCAAATAATCTCGTTATTATTTATCCCTGCACCCATCATTGTAAAATCCCGGATAACTTGTTTTCTACCAAATGACTCCTTAAAGCTTATCAGCTGAGCCAAACGGGCTCTTATTATAAAGTAAAGACTAACTTGTGTTCAAAATGACTAAATTCCTACATGTGAACAAAAGAAATTGATTTTGGGATCTTTACACAAATAGTCGACCATATTAATTATTTACTTTTTCTAGTCATATAAATAGATTATATATTAATTATATATAATTATATACATATAATATATAAAGTATGCATATATTATAAATTACCTGTTATTTTTAGTTTAAGTGACAGGGTGCTATTTGAGTTAATTCTACATTGATTTTTCTGTTTTAAAAATGTTTAGCAATATTAGGAAATCGATGGGCTGCAAAATTTGAAATCTGAAATGTCCACCTCATTAATTTGAAGCCCATAACGCCTAGGAATTTTTCAAGATCCCGAAGATGTTTCTAGAAGCTTGAGCATCTCAACAGTGTAGACGCATCGCATCCCTCACTCGCCCTACTAATAGAAAGAAAGAAAAAACCCTCTCATTTCAGCATCCTCTGTTTTGCTACAAAAATAGAATACAAGGACAAAACAGAGGAACCTACGTGGAATATTCCGGAAGCCGCCGTTACACCACCGGTCAAGCGATCCTTCAAACACCTCAGCCTCGTCGTCTGTAAGGTACGCTTTGATTACTAAATTTTACTCTTCCCTAACACAATATCGCAGATCTGTGATTTGAGTAAAATTTAGATTTGTCTTTGTCGAAGCTTTACGAGGCGTTAGATTTGAACATCCTATAAGTCAGTACTAACATCCAATCTATTACACATTTCTTCATTAGGAAGATTTTACGATGAGCTTTTTATACTTCTATTTGCGGCACTTTTAGTTTTGCATCTTGAGAGGTTGTTTGGTATATAAGACGAAGTATGAGAACTAAGCAGGATATTATCTGTTTTAAATCAATGCCTTATTTAGCTTAAAGAGGGAGATATGTTGGGTATAGTAATATACACTAGCTCAGTCGTGATTGAAAGTTTTTCTCCTGGCTGGGAATTCAGATTGAAAGTCATCATTGGCAATTGAATTTATCTAATGAAATGTTTTTTAGATCTGCTGAAAGTTTTGGATGGCATATCTTGAGATCTTTTATTCATCTTTTCACACCCAAAGTAACTGCTAGTTTCAGCATGTATTATATTAGTAAAACTAGCATCCGCATTGGAGAAAACCCGGAGTGAGAAGCTTTTCTTGATTTCTATGTATTGCAAAGCTCAGTTTTTTTTTATTTTTTATATTGTGAGTAATTTGGTTTACATGAATTAAGTCCCGAGTTTATTTGGTGTCTTCTTGATGCTGTTCAGGTAATTTATACTTCTGTTTGAAATTGAGCGAGGCAGCAAAGATGAGTGTGGTTGGTTTTGACTTTGGGAATGAGAGTGGTGTTGTTGCAGTGGCAAGGCAGAGAGGAATTGATGTTGTACTTAATGATGAATCAAAGAGGGAAACTCCAGCTATTGTCTGCTTTGGTGAAAAGCAACGTTTTCTTGGGACAGCTGGTGCTGCATCAAGCATGATGAATCCAAAGAACACAATATCTCAGATAAAGAGGTTAATAGGACGAAAATTCGTAGATCCTGAGCTGCAAAGAGATCTTAAGGCATTGCCGTTCTCAGTGACCGAAGGGCCTGATGGATATCCTTTAATTCATGCACGTTATTTGGGGGAAATGAGATCTTTTACGCCCACCCAACTTCTTGGAATGGTGTTTTCAGATCTGAAGATTATAGCGGAGAAAAATCTTAATGCAGCAGTAGTTGATTGTTGTATTGGGATCCCTGTATATTTCACTGATCTTCAGAGAAGAGCGGTTATGGATGCAGCTACCATTGCTGGTTTGCACCCTCTCCGTCTAATCCATGAGACGACAGCAACTGCATTGGCTTATGGTATCTACAAGACAGATCTGCCAGAAAATGACCAACTAAATGTCGCTTTTGTTGACATTGGACATGCAAGCATGCAAGTTTGCATTGCAGGCTTCAAGAAAGGCCAGCTGAAGATATTGGCTCATTCATTTGACAGATCACTTGGAGGAAGGGATTTCGATGAAGCCCTCTTCCAACATTTTGCTGCAAAATTCAAAGAAGAATACAAGATTGATGTTTTCCAGAACGCGAGGGCTTGTATTAGACTTCGAGCTGCTTGTGAAAAGTTGAAAAAGGTTCTTAGCGCAAACCCTGAGGCACCTTTGAGTATAGAGTGTTTAATGGATGAGAAGGATGTCAGAGGTTTCATCAAGAGAGAGGAATTTGAACAGATCTGCATTCCAATATTGGAGAGAGTAAAAAAGCCATTGGAGAAAGCTCTTTTAGAAGCTGGACTTACAACGGAGAATATTCATTCTGTTGAGGTTGTTGGCTCGAGCTCGCGAGTGCCTGCGATGATGAAAATTCTGACTGAGTTCTTTGGGAAAGAACCAAGGAGGACCATGAATGCTAGTGAGTGTGTGGCAAAAGGATGTGCGCTGCAATGTGCTATTCTCAGTCCTACCTTTAAAGTTCGAGAATTTCAGGTAAAGTAGCTTATGGCTGTTGCCTCCTATGGTTTGATACATATTTTCATGCTCATCTTGGTTTTGAGCGCTTTGAATTCCATAATGTCATTGGGTTCAACTATAATTATTTATGAATTTTCTTTAATGACCGAGATATCAGTCTGGGGCCAACCCTTAGGACCAACCGCAACCTTCGAAACTCAGGGATAATGGGCCCTCCCCTCAACTCTTCTCTACTTAAAAACCAGGCTTAGTTCGCATGGCGCATGGCTTATATTGTTTATGAACTGCCCTTAAACAAATTATTTATAGACTGTTGCAGTCGATCATCTAAAGATCGAATTTGAGGCATGTTGGTGCGGTTGCAATGCTGGACTTAAGAAAAAACTGATACAATTGACTTGAAACAAATGTGATAATAATGTTTTCTTTTTATCGATTGTGTGCATTGTTGCATTTACTTTAGGTACTATGTCTTTTAACCCTATTAAAGTATCTTATATCAGTAGGAAATATAGATATTTTCTAGTACTATTTATTTTTATTTTGTAAAATATTGGCATGAGATAATTTTAAACGGAGCATGGTTAGTGAGTCATACAGCCGACCCCAACTTGTTTAGGATTAAGGCGTTGTTGGATCGATGGAGTGGAATTCACTGGTGCACTTGCCTTGAAACAAATATGATATGCAGGTAATGAATGGCAAACTAAATAGTTAACATAAATTGCCTTCTTGACTCAAAAAAAGGGAACATAAGATTTCATAGGATGGCTGAGTTTCTAGTTGAAGCCAAGGTGGATTATATATTGAACTTGCTGACCCTGCATTATCTGTTGTTAGAAGATTATATTTGCACATCTAGCTTCAAACTGATTTATTTGGAGTTGATGCATGGGTTTAAGAGTTAAGAATTTTTGCTGGGTCATTGAAGGTCAATGAGAGCTTCCCTTTCCCAATTGCTTTGTCATGGAAGGGCTCTGCTCCAGATGCACAAAATGGAGCAGCAGAGAATCAACAGAGCACAGTTGTTTTTCCTAAGGGAAATCCGATACCAAGTGTGAAAGCTTTGACATTCTACAGATCTGGCACATTTACAACTGATGTACAATATGCTGATGTGAGCGAACTGCAGGCACCAGCAAAGATCAGTGCTTACACGGTAATTTTAGTTATCACTTATGAGATGCTTTATTTGTAAGTGAGTCCTTTGATTGCCCCATTGATTTTCCTTGATGTTTGTTGATTGACAGATTGGACCATTCCAGTCGAATAAGGGTGAGCGGTCCAAATTAAAGGTTAAAGTACGGCTAAACCTTCATGGTATTGTCTCAGTTGAGTCAGTAACTGTAAGTCCTGGAAATCTTTGACTATTTATTTTGTAGAGTAAGGATGTTCATCAGTCTCATGTTTCCAAGATCTCTGATTCAGCTTTTGGAAGAAGAAGAGGTTGAAGTCCCAATTGTAAAAGAGGAACCTATTAAAATGGATACAGATAACGCTTCAGCTGATGCTGCTGCTCCGACTACTGCTGAAACTGATGAAAATATGCAAGATGCTAAAGGAGCTGCAGATGCTTCAGGGGTTGAGAACGGTGTTCCAGAATCTGGAGACAAACCTGTCGAAATGGCGACAGACACGAAGGTTAATTAATTTTTTCATCTTAAACTGTTGTTGGTTGTTTGAGCTAGTTTGTACTTTTCAATTATCATGCTTGATAGTTATTTGACATGCTATGCATTATTAAGATGCCAAATTTGTTTTCACTTGTCAGATATCAATGGTTTAGTGTTTACCTCTATGTTTAATCCTTGAAATGTGCAGGCTGAATATGACCTTTTTCTGATCTGGAATGAGGAATATTCTTTTCCAATATGGTTGAATATTTTGTGCAAGGGTTATCTGTAAATCTCTGAAGTTTTGGTTATTATTTCTTGCAGGCTGAAGCCCCAAAGAAGAAGGTGAAGAAGACAAATGTACCAGTGACTGAATTAGTTTATGGGGCGTTGGCAGCTGCTGATGTACAGAAGGCTGTGGAGAAAGAATTTGAAATGGCTCTGCAGGACCGTGTCATGGAAGAGACAAAGGACAAGAAGAATGCTGTTGAGGCCTATGTTTATGATATGAGGAATAAGGTATGCGTTGGCTTAAAGTGTTTGTATGAGGACATTAGGTTGGATATTGATTATGTATTGGCCTTGTAGTTTTTATATGAGAACATTGGGTTTGATATTGATTATGTTTCTCCTCCACAATGTTATGTTTCTCCTCCACAATGTCTCTAGCTGCACGATAAATATCAAGAGTTTGTAGTGGATTCAGAAAGAGAACAATTTATCGCTAAACTTCAAGGGGTGGAGGACTGGTTGTATGAAGATGGGGAGGATGAGACCAAGGGTGTTTACATTGCGAAGCTTGAGGAACTTAAGAAGGTCTGTGTTTTTTGTCTGTTTACCCAATTTTGTGCTTCCTCTTTTGCCTTTGAAACTGAATTATAAGATGCAATCTCAGCAAGGTGACCCAATTGAGCAAAGATACAAGGAGTACACAGAGAGGGGATCTGTAATAGATCAACTTGCTTATTGCATTAACAGTTATAGAGAGGCGGCAATGTCAAATGATCAAAAGTTTGATCACATTGATTTAGCAGATAAGCAGAAGGTGTGCCTGTCATCAGTGTTGTTTTTAGCTGTTATTTTCTTTTGCATGATCCTCTTCGTCCTGGCCTGAAGTATGGTCTCAAGCAGTCACTTTCCTGTTTATCTTGCACTTTCTAGGTTCTTAATGAGTGCGTTGAAGCTGAGGCTTGGTTGAGAGAGAAAAAGCAGCAGCAGGATTCTCTTCCAAAGCATGCAAACCCTGTTCTTTTGTCGGCGGATGTTAGGAGGAAAGCAGAATCACTTGACAAGTATTATTCTCCTCCAAGTTCCATCTAATACAATCACTTTTGACTTATATGTGGTCTAATTCTGAAGTTTTTATTGATCACTGTCTTTCTCGCTAGCTATGTGTTAATTTTTCTTAGATTTGTATTACTTAGCTGACTTTCTAATACTTCTGCTATTATCTGTCTGTACAGGGTTTGTCGGCCTATAATGATGAAACCTAAGCCAGCTAAGCCGGCAACTCCTGAAACACCTTCACATGCACCTGCTGAAGGAGGTGAGCAACAGCCTCAGGATGCGGAGAGTCCAAATCCACATTCCAACCATAACACCAATGCCGGTGACACTGATGGTGCTGAGGTACCCCAAACTGCTGCTGAGCCAATGGACGCAGACTAATCTGCGGCCAAATAAAGTGCTTCATGAGTTTGGCGGTTGGTTTGGTTTTCAAATACTTTATACAGCCTAAGATGTGGTTTCATGCTATAACTTTTGGCTTTTGAGGCTTATCTTTGAAGGTTCTTAGCGGCAACACTATATTTCCTCGGTGAGATAGGTTCGGCCATCTTTATAGTTGAATGGTTGCAATTATATTATTCACAGGGTGACTTTTTTATAATCCTGTTTCTTCACGGGGTTTTGAGGGAGGTCGATTGCATTCCCTATTTTCTTGTTACTGAATTATATACACCCGAGTCATGTCTGTCTTTTTTAAGCAAGGATTGATGTGTATCCGGAACCAGGAACCTTACATTCTTTTACACTTTATTGTATTGGTATAATGGAGTTTACGTGTCCATTCAAGATGTCCAGTGTGCAATGTTAAACGTGAATGAATGCATAGTTGAGATTAACTTCTTTTCCCCCGAGCTATGTTACTTTGCATACCCGTATGCAAAAATTTCACAACTCACCATGCTTAGTCGAGTAAACCTTACTATAGTGCTTTCTCGAAAGTAAAAAGTAAGGAAGAGAAAATGAACGAAAATCATTTCATTCTATGTACTTTGGTGTAGAAAATACAAAAGGAACAACAATGTACTGTCTACGCTTTACATGATTTTTTGGAACTCCAGTTCGAACTTTCTTTATTTCTATAACTCGCAATACTCATCACCTCGTATCAGGGATACTGATTACTGCATCTAAAGAAACTTTAATCTGGTCTCTGAGACGAACCGTTCTCCAGAACTAGAAGTGTCAGGCCGCAGTCCCACAGCAGCAATGTCGTTATACATACTTCAATGTACATATTTAAGCGAAATATACCGTATCCACTTTATTATTGAAGTGGATATGCCTAAATATAAAACTAGACATCTCTATACCAAATATAATGCCGCTGAAACTGATTGTTATGCTATATTGACATTTATTGACTTGCAAATTAGTATAAGTAACAAGTTATTACCCTTTTAACGTGGTGCTTATGCTTTTCTAAGCCAAGGGTCTATTGGAAACAACCTCTCTATTCTCACAAGGTAGGGGTAAGGTCTACATACACATTACCCTCCCTAGACCCTACGGTGTAGGATAATACTAGGTATGTTGTTGTTGTTGTTGTTGTTTTAACAAGGTCATTACCCTGAGGATATTATGCCCATGGCCGAACATAGTGCATTAGCTATGAGTTCATTCTGGTCTAATAGTTTTGATTCAAATCTTATGTATATTAAAAATCTATTAAATTAGTATAAAAATTGATTTCGACCAGTAAATCAAATGGTTGTGGTAGAATCTCGGTCTTAAACCTATAAAGTTAAAATACTGAATATGCCTGTACAATACAACAATGACAAACAACCCCCGAACAGTCTTAGCAGACATGCATTCTCTTCAATCCTCGTCATCTCGACGACTTATTTTTGCAACATCTATAGCTTCAGAACTGCCTCTTCTGCAGGTCCAATTCTCTGCGGAAGGCTATCCTCATTTACTCCAATATTATTCTCAATCTTCCCATATATCTCACTAAAATTATTTTTGTAAACAGAAGTAAAATGACAAAAAACAAAAGTAAAATAAAAAAACTTAAATGATTCGACCACAGTGGGAGTCGAACCCACGACCTTTTGATCCGAAGTCAAACGCGCTAATCCACTGCGCTATGCGGTCTTTGATGTTACCCGTGCTCTTTACATATAATTTCTACAATTGTTTTGTGATGCCACTGCCTCTATTATTTGTGTCCTTTCTACTTTTTTTAAGTCGTTGGTGTTGTGCTTTTCTATATGAACACATTTACCATTTTAGTATTTGGTGATTTATTTTGTTAATCCAATTCACCTCTTTTATTCTTGCTAAAAATCATAAAAAAAAAAAAAAAAAAAATTGTTTTTGTTGCTATAAATTGGGTGTGTAAACCAATTGCATATGTCCTTTCATGAAAAAGAAAAAAACTAGCACATGTCCTTGATGAGACAAAAGCTGGTAAAAGAAAATAAAGTTAGTTATACAAATATTTTCACAAATTTGTTGTGTTCCATCAAAAAATTCATAACAAATACTACGAGTTAGTTAAAGTATCAAGTTAGTAACATTAGAAACCGAAGTGAGTTTTGTTCACACAGGCTATTAGCTTGAATATAAAGGTCCATATTCCTCTCTAATAATTTATTTAGATTCAGCTCCTATAAATATCACCAGAGAAAAATAAAATTTGTAAGCACTATATACATATATATATATATATATATATATATATATATATATATATATATATATATATATATATATATATATATATGGAGGAATCCGTCCGAGGAGAGGCTCGCCTCTGATTAGCTAGTTGGTGAGGCAATAGCTTACCAAGGCGATGATCAGTAGCTGGTCCGAGAGGATGATCAGCCACACTGGGTCTGGGACACGGCCCAGACTCCTACGAGAGGCAACAGTGGGGAATTTTCCGCAATGGGCGAAAGCCTAACAGAGCAATGCCACGTGGAGGTAGAACTGTAGAAGGCCCACGGGTCGTGAATTTCTTTTCCCGGAGAAGAAGCAATGACGGTATCTGGGGAATAAGCGTCGCTATCTCTATGCCAGCAGCCGCGGTAATACAGAGGAAGCAAGCGTTATCCGGAATGATTGGACATAAAGCGTCTGTAGGTGGCTTTTTAAGTATTTATATACATAATCCCATATTCTAAGGAAAAAATAAATGACTATATCACATATAGCTCAAACAATGTTTTATACATAGGACATAAATAACAAGGATAAAGAAAATTCAAACAACATTACAAAATAACATTCAAACTCGTTATATTAAAATGTGATTGTTGTATTTTGGTCACTCATATGACCTTTGGACTAGAAAAGTGAGGAAAACAGTTAATCACACTCTTATCTTTACACGAAAATAATATTAGTTAATTATGATTAAGTAATATATTAAGCTATTATAGTTCAATGCTAGATATATACAAAAGCTCATTTATTGATTGAATCAGTATAAACAATAAGTATACATAAGTAAGTTCTTTTAAGAAAACAAGAAGTTTTTACATAACTTTTAAAATATAACTGTACCCATTTACAAAATTCTCTCATTAGAACAATAGTACAATTTTGTATGTGTTATACCTTCGAGTATACAATTCACATAATTATATACCCTTGCTATTCATATTCATTTTGTAACTATTTTTCCTCGAACTAGTCTTAGGTTACGCGCGTTGTGCGTATATCTAACTCAATAAATATAACTTCTTGAAAATTATGCAAATATTATATAAAATATTACATTTGTGTTATACATAAAAGCTTTAAAAAGTGTCAGATAAGTGAAGAATAGTTAAATTAATAGTAATTTAATTAATTTGATTCTTAATATTATATTATAACCAATTTTTCTCTCATTTTTTTGATTTCTTTTGTTGCTGATTCTCTTCTTACAGCTTGTTTGGATGGTTGTCACACATCGTTTCATAGTGTATTGTATTGTATTGTATTATATTGTATTGTACTGTATCGTTTGATGAATATAATATTTGGATAGATTGTATCGTTTGTTGTTATTTCATGATATCATGCTCCGCCAATATGAAGAATAAATTTGCAATATTATATAAAAAAATTACGATACAGGGTAAATTTATTATATAAAAAGGTAGGGTAAATGATAAAATAAAATAATTTAATAATAGTGAAGGGTGAGATGAGAGAAAAAGACAAGATAACGACGCAACCACACCAAATCGGTCGTTGCATAAAGTGGCACATTTCGTCGTTACGTAACGACGAATTTAACGATACGATACAATAAAATTTAAGTAACAACCAATAAAATAAATATCGTATTTAAAGTAACAATACGATACAATACAATAGGTAACGACCATCCAAACAAGTTGTTAAAGGCATAATTTATGTACATATTATGTGATATATGAAAATAATTTTATTTATATGATAAATGTGTAAATGAATTAAATTGAATTATTTCATTAATAGTTAATTCAGACATGTAATTATTTATTCACACATAAGAAAATATTTTATTTTTTTGTTGATTCGAATTGTTAATCCTAGCTCATACCAAATTTCAAATATTTAGTAATTATAATTTTATCTAATAATATTCTATTTTTAAATGGTAATAAAATTATCAATATTTTATTTTTGAATTTTAATGTTTGCGGATCTTAATTTTAGAAGATAAAAATATGAACGATATTTTCGTTAAGACTTCTAGCTTTTAATATAATAAAGAAAAGTTGGGTGTTCTTTCGATGTAACCATAGATGTAACTATAAGTTAAGTCGTCGATATATTTTCATCTTTACATTAAGGATATGGATTCCTCGATCATAATTCTTTATAAATTGCCGTGAAAAATATTTGTATGAGCTGAAGATGAAATTATCATCTTTGCCGAAGACATGTCGAGAACCTAATACACAACATATCAAAATAACAATAGTCGTAACTTCCATTTAATATTTAATAATTTGTGGTAGTATTCCAAAAGGAATCAATCTTTGGAATAAGTTTTAATATCATCACAGTTGATACTTGAAAGTCTTTCAATTACTGTAAATTTAACAGATCCTTGTTAAATTAAAATAATATTGTAGAATATTTTTATTACATTTATTAATCGTTGTGGAATTTAATTTGGGTTACGAACTTAAAGAATTTTGTCGTTGATATTTGAAGTCGTAAGATTCAACATGGAATTACTCTAAGGAGGAATAATTTGTGCTTTTATATACAAAGTGTTGGATATATAAAGAAATAATTCAAGAATGTATATGTATAAAAACGTTCCTAAAATTACTAAGTAAAAAAAAAGGTAAAAATACATTCCTAAGATACCTAACCTAAATAAAAAAGAAACATATTAATTGATTCTGAATCCTAAATATTAGGAAAAATTATTAAATAATATATTAATTGATTCGAAGTCCTAAATATAAGAAAAATAATTAAATATTTATTTTATCTAGTGTGAAATCTATTTATCTTGTAAAAAAAATGAACGACATTTCGCTAAGAGCATTCGTGCTTTTAATATAGTACTAGTCTAAGCGTACGCGCGTGTACCCTATCTCAAGAAGTATAAGATGTTAAAAAATTACATAAATATTTTATTATAAATTATTTGAGTAATGAAATAAAGATGAAAGAGGTGCAGTGTCTTCAAAAATCCAAGCAAGAAAGAATATAAATTATCGATTAAGCTTTCAATTTAAAGAAACACTTATAAATTAATTTTATGAAAATAACTACAATTTGTAAACCTAATAGGAGTAATAGATACTATCTAAAAAATATTGTCGAAACACTTACGGAATCAAATTTCAAGAATAGTCATAAGTAATTATCAATCAAACTTTAAAAAAAACACTTGCAAATTGAGTTTTACTAACAGTGAATAGGTTATACGAAAGAAAAATAGAGGGAAAAAATTGTTCTTATGTGGTTAAAAATTTAAAATATAATGACAAAAGGCCTAAGAATCAATTTTTGTGGGATTTTTCTTGTCAGAAACAACTTTGCCTATTTTTTCAGTCTTTTATTTTTTTGATATTGCATCCTTTTTAGGGAACACTAAAACCTACCAAATTAAGCTTTAAATTTTGAAATAACTACATAAGAGTTATTAAAAAAAATAGATACTTCATCGAGGAACATAGGCGAGAATGCTCTCCCATCTAAATTTTCAAATAATATTATATTTATATTACATAGTTCAAACAAGAAAATAAAATTATAAGGTAAAAATTTTAGATCTTATATAGAAATTCTTACAAAGTAGTTAAAATAAGGAAACAATTACTCCTAAATATTATCAAAGCATTAAATGACTAATTTGTCTAGTGTGAAACTTATTTTTATAGGGTAAAAAAGACGAACGATATTTCGTTAAGGGGCTTCATGCTTTTAATATAGCGCCTGACCCTCGTATTAATAAGAATAAACTTTTAAAAATAATATATATAATATACGTGAATGCAAAATTCAAATTAGTCTGTGAATGAATTCAACTACTAATACAAATACGTGAATTCAAAATTCAACTACTAATACAAAATCTTTTTGCTCAATACTCGAACAACACAAAGTTTTGATAATAAAATATGGAATAATAGTTTCTTTAATAGAAGTAGTCACTTATATAATTCAAATAAGGTTTAATTGTGTATATTTCAAATAGACAAAGAAAATATTATTAAAAAAAATAAAGACTCCTAAATCAAAAAGAAGTTGAAAGTGTTTTGTTTTTTACTAAACCTAAGAGGAGTACAACGTATGAATGAACTTGAAATTTGAATAATATGTCAAATTGAGCTGCTTGTGAATAATATGTCAAAATTTTATTAACTAAAAAAGACCCTTCTAAACCTAAAATTTGATACTCCAACGTATGAATGAACTTGAACATGAACAAAACTTTCACAGTGCAAATTCAATGTACTTGAAATTCTAGAACATAAAGGTATTAAAACATAAAAGTTATAAATATTAGGAAATAATTAAATGACTGCTCCTAAATAATAGAGAACTAATTAAATGACTATTCCTAAATAGTAGGAAACTAATTAAATCTTTATTCCTAAATATAGGAAAATAATTAAATAATATTTATAACTATTAGGAAAATAATTGAAAGACTATTTTGTCAAGTATGAACTTTATTTTAAAAGGGTAAAAAAGTCGAATGACATTTCGCTGAGGGTCTTTATATTTTTAATATAATATAGATAGAAGATAGATATATATGAGTTTTACTAATATTTTAAAATAGATATTTTCGGATTTTCCAAAAATGAATATGCTCCGAGGAAAAGGAGAAACAAAGGGGAAAAGAAAAATGAAAAAATGAAAAAAAGTCCATGTAAAAATTTGTCATTGTATTGTAACTTCAATTCAAAGCATCATCTACACATGATTTTCCCTACCTTCGTCCCATTTTCTTCTTCTTCTTCTTCGTCTTCTTCTTACAGAGGTTGTGCTGTGACATTAGCAAAACCTCTACGCACTTTCTCTCTCTTTCGATCTCCCTTTCGTCTGTTTTCTGGCACTTTCCACTTAGCTGAGTAGCTAGTGGATCTTTAGGATAATTCATACACAATTCTCTGATTTATTCCCTTTTCAGCTAAGTTCCGCATTCATCTGTTAAAATGGTAAGTCCATTAATTTCAGTATTTCCTTAATGCTTTCGCATTACGTTACAACTTAGATCTGATCCAAATCTGATTTGATTTAATGGCGGCAACGGATCACTGTATCGAGAACTACATTTGTGTCCCATTAGTCACGTGACTTGGCTAATTCCTCGACTATAATTTGAATGTCAGGTTGACGAATTATTTGAGATCTGGTACTTTGTTGTTTACTAACTTAATTTCACTCCCTTTCTGTGTTTTTTTTTTTTTCCAATCTCGAATTTGCAATGGCACAGCCTCTAAGGTTGGAGATTAAGGTACTATACTTTATTCAAATTCAATAAATTACCGGTTGTTTATATTTTTGCTTACATTTTTGTATTATGGATACATACTGTGATGACTGTGGTAATTTGATCAGAGGAAACTTGCTCAAAGATCAGAAAGGGTAAAGGCCGTGGATCTACATCCTACGGAGCCATGGTAATTGAACTTTTGTTTACCAAACATTCTAATTTATTTATTTTTTATTTTTTCAGTTTTAATGCCTATGCTTGCTAAGTAGTTTCTAATGTTGTATTGTAGATTGACATATTCTTAGGAAAAAGTAAAATTACAAAGTTTATGTTGTTCTTGGGGAGGAGTTTTTTTTTTTTTTTTTGGGGGGGTGGGGGGTTAGTAGGACGTTGATGTCATTACTTAAAGCAATTTGTTTTGATTCGGAGTGCCATGCCGTTTAGTTTACCTTTTCACTATAAGTCTAGTTCTTGTGGCTCATTCATGCTATGTCTGCTCACAGGATACTGGCAAGTTTATATTCGGGGACTCTTTGCATCTGGAACTACCAGACTCAGGTATAGGAGATTACTTCCAAACTTGCGTTGCTTCCTATTTAATTTGAATTCTTGAATCTTGTGAAAGATGTATGATATCATTACTTGTAAAAGTTTGCTTAATTAGAAGGTACTATACATGAAATGGATGAGAGGGAGCAGCTTTTATGGTCTTGGGCCAATCGTCATAAAAGTTCACTTAACCCCAAACTAGAAAGTGCATTAGATGAAATGGATGTGAGGGAGCAGTTTTTATGGTCGTAGCTGATTTTCATATGTCAAGATTAACATATTGGGGGGGGGGGGGGGAGGATTGGGCTTAGAAGCACTCTTTTCCTGGTGTCTGGCCATGCAAAGATGAATAAGTCCTTGAGCCAGAACATTTGATTATTATGATCTTGTTGGTGTTGATTCGTCAAGGAGTGGTTGATGATGCTTGCGAAGCAGATCAATTTATGCTGGTAGCTTCAGGTCTGATCATGTGAAGATGTCAGTATGCAAATATCCAACAATTTGTACCTAAAGACAAGTTGATAGTTGTAGCTCCCAAATTTGTTGGTTATTTTGAAAAATCCAAGATTACTATTGAGCTCATCATTTGATTTGCCCTGTATGTAGGCATGTCTTTCGTTTTCTTATGGCGTACCATTTCCTCTTATTTGCGCTTGTCCTTTGGGATAATATCTAACATAGCCACATTTTAGGAGCTGTTAATTATACCTGTAAAATTGGTAGCCAGAACTGCCCGTAATAGTAATTTTCCACCACTGATATCCTTATATTACAGTAGCTTCAAGTCAATATCAGTAGTATCTCTACATATTAGCATACCATTTAGTCATATGAGACACAGCTCTTCTTCACTATGTGCAAATCTACTTCTTAGTTTAGTATGAAAAAGCAATTGTATTAGCATTACCCTAAGTCCTAATAGAGCAGAAGTTACATTGTAATAGCTTTATTGATAAAATGCTGATGCGTGATTCGTTATTTACTGCAGACAATGGCACAATCTTTCGAAGTCACTGAATTACCAGGTCCGTTAATAGAATCAAAATGGTACTTTTGGTTGGTTAGGGTGTGCATAAGCAACCTTTTACTGTAACAAAGTTTTGCATTTCTTTTTAACACCTCAATTATTCTTTACAGTTAGATCAGCGAAATTTATAGCACGCAAGCAGTGGATTGTTGCTGGTGCCGATGACATGTTTATTCGTGTATACAATTATAATACCATGGATAAGGTCAAAGTATTTGAGGCGCACACAGATTATATTAGGTGTGTGGCTGTTCACCCTACTCTACCATATGTGCTGTCATCATCTGACGACATGCTTATAAAGCTCTGGGACTGGGAGAAGGGATGGTTATGCACTCAAATTTTTGAGGGTCATTCCCATTATGTGATGCAAGTCACATTTAATCCTAAAGACACCAATACTTTTGCTAGTGCATCTCTTGATCGGACTATAAAGGTAACCTTTTTTCTTCTTCCTCTCGTCCCCTTCCTCCTGGGATAAATATAAATACATCATATATGTTATTCACCTATGTGACATTTGGGCTGGAAATTCTTGGCTTCTAGATTTGGAACCTTGGCTCTCCTGATCCTAACTTCACGCTGGATGCCCATTTGAAAGGGGTTAATTGTGTTGACTATTTCACTGGTGGTGATAAACCATATCTAATTACTGGTTCCGATGATCATACTGCTAAGGTTTGCTTCGATAACCTATTTCTATGTTCTGTTGTTGATAGTACCCATATAAAAACTGAATTATATGCTCTGGATCACGGAACAGGTCTGGGACTATCAGACGAAAAGTTGTGTCCAGACTCTTGAAGGTCACACACACAACGTCTCTGCTGTATGTTTTCATCCAGATCTTCCTATTATAATCACGGGGTCAGAAGATGGTACTGTTCGTATATGGCATGCAACTACTTACAGGTAATACTCAGAATTACTTATTCATTGCAGCTTACGTCTAGTTTTTATTTACCATTAGATAAGATGGTTCATGTTTTGACACACTTCTTACTTTCCAATACATTGTTTCCTTAATTTAATAGACACCAATTATGCGGATAAACGCATATGTTAGCATAGTTTGTAAAGGGTTTCTTTTGTTAGTTGCATAAATCAGTCAATGTGAATTCTTTGATTGATTTACAGTGATGACCTATGTAAAGTTATTGATGGGTAAACAGCACATGCTTTACCTTTTTTTTCCCCATCAAGCTGTGCCATCGCTTTGTCGAGAGATACATTTTTTATAGTGGCACAATGTGTTCCCACTGTTGAAATATTGCCTCTTGTAAAAAAAAAAAGGGGGGGATTCAAGGGTACACACTACTCCCTTAGTTCAAATTGTATGTCCATTTCCATTTTAATTTTATATGCAAATGTGTCCCTTTTTCTCAAAAGAATCTCTTTGCAACAGATAACATGACACAAGTTACAGAATTATGTCTATTTTCTCTTTTTAATTCCTAATAAGAAAACATTGTACTTACTCTCATATTTCCTCTTCAAATCTCATCTTAGGTAAAACATAGGAATGTAATTTGGGGTTTTGACATTGTGGGATGAATATATCCTCATTGAACTTTTTGCATCAAGTTGCATGAATATCATCCATACATGCTGCTGGAGATAATTGATACGAGCACTTAGTTTTTGAAGTCCTCTTTTGCATTAGAGATGAACTATTTTTATTGTTTGTTCATATTAATGGGCTAAACATCTAACATGGTTGAGGCTCTATAGTGCTATTGTAGTGGTTCGTTTTGCTTTTCATTTTTCCTTCTGAGATCAAACTAATCAATTAACCCTTGAAAACTGATGATTTTCTAGAATTCTTTTTCAAAAGATGAACTTATCTGTTGGAAAAACTTTTTACCGCTTAAAAAGCAGTGCATCTCGTCTTTTGGTGACTTTCATTTTCGAAAATGGTTATCACTCACTCTTTGTGTGCACCCTTCTGGTTCTAGTTCTAGTTCTGATTCCTTGTATTCTTTTTTAGGTCTTAGGGTTTTAGTTCTTGATCTTTTTGTTCACCTTCATTTTCTGGCAGACTCTACAGAGTGTTGAATTATTTCTGATAAAAACTGATACATTTCTGTAGTTTTACCTAAGATAAACTGATGAAATATATCCTTCACATGTGTAAACACTCCTCTGGTTCTGACTCATTGTATTCTCTTGTAAATCTTGGGCCTTATTTCTTGATTTTTTCTTTTCATTTGTATTTCATGCAGACTTGAGAACACGTTGAATTATGGACTTGAAAGAGTTTGGGCTATTGGCTACATGAAAGGTTCAAGAAGGTGAGTTTCTATAATTGATTTATAGCTATAATTTTGTTCTGTTTTGACGTCAACCAGTTTAGTCTCCACATTTACTTTGCTTTTCAATTATTTATATTCTTTCTACCTAGCATTTTTTTTTGTTTTTTAAAGGTCAATGTTAGGGACTTGTGAGATTAACAAATACAAAATATGTGAAATTTAGGAAAATATATGAGCTAAGAAGTAGATCAGGATTTCATCTTCTGCTTAGTGCTTTCTATTTGCATTCATTCAGATAACTGCAGTTATGATTCATATGCTAAATATACAGGGTTGTAATTGGCTATGATGAGGGAACCATTATGGTAAAACTTGGTCGAGAGGTACCTGTTGTTAGCATGGATAATAGTGGAAAAGTCATATGGGCTAAGCACAATGAGATTCAAACTGTTAACATCAAGAGTGTGGGGGCAGATTACGAGGTATGACATGAAATTGCCTCTATGTTTGCTTGCCTGACTCAAATTACTGCTGAATATTGTTTTATGGTCACCTGACTCAATTGCTACTGAATTTATTTTATGGACTGTTTGTTTGCTTTACTTCAGGTTACTGAGGGAGAACGATTGCCTTTGGCTGTCAAGGAATTGGGAACCTGTGACCTATACCCACAAGTGAGTCAGATTCGCTGCTGAAACCAAGCATTTTAGTGTAATCTTGTATAACCTGTTTTGCAACAGCGAATTGGATCTCGTTCAATAGTTCAATGGTTATTCATGTGATCATCCTGTTTGGGTCTCATATACTGTAATGCTCGTCCTATTAAAAGACTCTTACTCTTTCCGTCAAAAGAGCAATTCATATACTCTTAGTCTGATTGCTTTCAGTGTCTAGATTTTCATGATGGAATGCCATTTTGTATTAGTTATGCTTATCCAGAAAGATATGGTCTCTGTACCTGGTTCTTTGCTTTCCTTATGTCCTTAAAGATGTGTTGTTTCATTAGTTTTGTAATCATCTTCTCATGGTTTAAAGGGGTATGCTAGAATGTACTAGTTGCAATTTCTATCTGCCCTCTTAAGTTTAGAGGATATAGTCACCAGTGGTCACTTCCTGTTGATCTCATTCTATTTCCCCTTGTTCACAGAGTTTAAAGCATAATCCAAACGGAAGGTTTGTCGTTGTTTGTGGAGACGGAGAGTACATCATATATACTGCTCTGGCCTGGAGAAATAGGTCATTTGGCCAAGCCCTGGAAATTGTTTGGTCTTCTGATGGAGAATATGCTGTGAGAGAAAGTACTTCAAGGATTAAGATTTTCAGCAAAAATTTCCAGGTTCATGATTGTCCTCCTAACGCCTCCCGCCCAAATTAAATTTCTTTTGTGCATCACATTGCCTATTACTGATCTAATGATACATTACTTTAAATAATGTACTCCAATTAGATGCTAACCCCTCTCTCCCTCAATCTCCTTCTCTTTCTCCTATTCCAAACCCTGTTTTTAGTGAACCCCTTGCTTCTTTGAGGGCCTGACAAGTAAATTTAAGTTCATGTGCATGCGATAAGTTGTAGCTCTGTAAAATGCATTTAGCTTCTCTTTGTCCTGAAACTGAAGGGTGCATTGGGACTTGGGTTATAGTTTCTTTTATTCACCATCTGGCCTAAAAGTGATTATGTTGATGTCTCCAGGAGAAGAAGAGCATCCGGCCCACTTTCTCTGCTGAGCACATCTATGGGGGTACTTTATTGGCAATGTGCTCAAATGATTTCATTTGTTTCTACGATTGGACTGAGTGCAGGTTGATACGAAGAATTGATGTTAATGTCAAAGTAAGATATATAAGCTTGACTTCTATATGTACTAGGGTGATCCTTTTACTCTTTTAACGGTTGTTACAATGTCATTTGCATTTTCTGCTTCAACTACTTCAGAACCTCTATTGGGCTGACAGTGGTGATCTGGTGGCTATTGCAAGTGATTCTTCATTTTACATACTTAAATACAATGTGAGAGCTCCTTTCAGCAATTTTTGAATTATTTTCTTTTCTTTTCTTTGTGAACTATTTTTCTGATCGTACCTTTGATATTAAACCTGCAGCGCGATATTGTTTCTGCACATTTAGATAGTGGAAGATCTGTAGATGACCAAGGTGTTGAAGAAGCTTTTGAACTTCTTTATGAGATAAATGAACGGGTCAGGACTGGAATTTGGGTTGGAGATTGTTTCATTTACAATAATTCTTCTTCGAGGCTGAACTACTGTGTAGGCGGTGAGGTAAGAAAGTTCATTCACGCAGTTTTGCTCACCTATTTGTTTGCCGAATGTCTCTTCTCATACAGATGAGTAACAGTGTGTTCTATAATCTGTAGGTTACCACAATGTTTCACTTAGACCGACCTATGTACTTGCTGGGATATCTTGCTAATCAAAGTAGGGTTTTCCTGGTTGACAAAGAGTTCAAGTGAGTATGCTTGTGGCAACTTTTCTATATGGTTCTGGAACTTATTTCAGTTATGATTCTTTGACACATGAGCCCATTGGCTTTCCATTACAGTGTTGTGGGATATACTTTACTGCTCAGCTTGATCGAGTACAAGACACTTGTGATGCGTGATGACTGGGACAGAGCAAATGAGGTCTTGCCATCAATTCCGAAGGAGCATCATAATAGGTACATCTTTACTCTTCTTGAAATAAGCTTGCTTTTCTGGGAACATGACGAATAAACAGCGCTTGATTGCAATTTTTCCTCTCATCTTTCAGCATTGTTGCAGAATGTGATGAACTCGGGGTTCAAAAATACAAACTTCATTTTTGTGTAGTTTATGATGTAAATTATTTCCTTAATAGACAAATTATTTAGTACTGGAAACCAAATGGTGCGCGATGGATATTGAGGATTCATATAGCCGAGTGCATCTAGTTTCTGATAGAGGCGCAATTGTAGTATTGATATAAAATTGTTTATTATCCTTGGGTTGTGACACACTGCTAGGGTTGTATTCTGGCTGCTAAGCTATGTGATTGAATGCCATTCATATCTCTTATTAAGCCCATGATCTGAGAGCACTGGCGTATGCATTAATATGCTGTAGGCGGCAGTCTGTTTGCTGCACAACTTGGGGGTGGGGGATTTACTTCTTTGTCATATATGATGGGATTCATCAAGGTTCCTAAGTTGTGATCAAATGTTCCCTATAGTGTTGCTCGTTTCTTGGAATCACGAGGAATGATTTCGGAAGCATTGGAAGTTGCAACTGACCCTGACTACAGATTTGAACTTGCCATACAGTTGGGTAAATTAGAGATTGCGAAGGTAAGGGCTCCTAACTCGTGAAAGTGTGTGGTTTGGCCTCTTCTCTCTTCCTTTGTACTTACTTATGTGAAAAAAACCATATGTTGTTTAAGTATGGGCTTGTGCCCCTTCTTGTTTGCAGGAAATTGCTGTAATAGCGCAGAGTGAATCCAAATGGAAGCAGTTGGGTGATCTAGCAATGTCTGCTGGAATGGTAACTGATACTTACAGCCACTTGAGCCCCCCTTTTTTGGGAAAACAAATTCTGAGAAAGGAGAATAAAAACCACTTGAATTTCCAAAAACAAGTAAATGTACGAGGTTTTACAAATGGCCAGTGTTTAAGCTCCTTAATTTTTATAGGAACTTCCAAGTCAGTTTTCTGAAAGTTTCTTTTGCTGAAAACTCCTGACCTATACCCATTTTTCTGCTGGGAAAAATCTTCAGTTAAAGTACATCTGTGAAAGTTTTGCCAATATTTCTCTTTCTAATTGAGTGGTAAAGGGTGTTTGTGGTTTGATTTGTGCTGCCTCCTAGTCATTCTTCTTCTGTAAAATGCATGTGTTCTTTTTACTTGGATTCTGTTCTCTTTACATGGATTCTTTGCCTACGTTGCAATTTTTATATCTTGCAGCTGGAGATGGCAGAGGAATGTTTGAAGCATGCAAATGACTTGAGTGGTTTACTGCTGCTTTATTCTTCATTAGGAGATGCTGAAGGAATAACTAAACTAGCATCTTTTGCCAAAGAGCATGGGAAAAACAATGTTGCATTTCTTTGCCTGTTCCTCTTGGGTAAAGTGGATGAGTGCGTTCAGCTGTTGGTTGACAGGTATTTAATTTTCATTTAAGATCCTTTTATATTGGTTAGCGATCACCCCCAAGGTACCCTATTGAAAATTTGCAGCCGTTGGCAAGTAAAGTGTACCAAGAGTTCAACTATCATCCCATGTGGAGCTAGATCATTTATGATTAAGTCCTAGGTTTATTACAATTATTGCTGATTCAAACAACCACTTAAGGTGGTTATGGATTAAACTAATTATTTCTAATTTAAACAATTAAATTTTGCAACTGGAACTGACACATTTTGTTAAAAGTTAATAGGTAAAGCTTTCCTACTTGATTGCCTTGGGTTTCAATTATTAACTTGGAGACATTACTTACTCATGTAAATGTTCCAGTCATATGCAAGTCTACCCTAATTTAAGCTATCAAGCTATATCCCTATGCTAGTAGACTAATTTTGATATATTGGTCTCAAGCTTATTGAATTAGCTATGTGGGGTGAAAGGATATCCTGATTCTCAATCACAAGTTAACTTAATTAAATCAATTAATTAGCTAATCCCACACTATTCAGTCTGCCTTATTGTCGAATTACATTTCCAACCAATTCATACTAATATGGGATTCTATTTGTTGGCCAGACTAGTAGGAGCGGTACAAACCAAGATAAATAAAATCTACCTTAGAATGACCAAGAATCAATTTGTATTTAGCATCGTAAGAGTCATCATAACCTTGGATAGTGATTTAGTTACAACCCATGAAAAGCATCAACGCAAAGTCAAAGATAGGGCGGATACAAGCCATCGAAATGACTGTAAAGAATAAATTTGGAAAAACTCTAAACTTGCGGCGTGGTTATACCAAAACTTAGTGTTGCTTTTAAGAAAGCTCTCCGAAATGTGTTCTCCAGCCAATCATAGGTTAGAAACCCAGAAGACGACTATTTATAGGTTTGGATCCAAAAACACAAAAGACCATGCGGCCCTGGAAGAGATTTGCCACAAAATCTCAAAGGTCTGCTGTTGCTGGGTAGTGACTGCGGTCGAGCTATCGAGCTTTCAAAATTTCATCCAAAACTGTGTAGACCAGGGTCACAGTCTGCCCAAAATCTTCTCGACCCCATCGAGATTTCAATGTTGTTTCTCCCTGCTTTCTTAATCTCCTTGGACCACAATCATGGTGCATATTGCCTGCGGTCGTGGGTCTTGTGAGTTCTTCTTCTCCCTCTTTTTCTTCTTTTGAAGGGGTTTTTACTTTGTTTCCCTTTCATTGCACTGCTATACATCAATGACATCATTAAGTGATTAGCAAGTAATATGATCCAAGAATCACTCATGAACAAGCTTAAATGGCGGGAAGTTGATATAATTAAGTATATGAAGTAGCCACATCAGTTTGTTGTCAAAACTGGAATGATATTCTGTATTGCAATTTCTTTGTAGCAATCGGATACCTGAGGCTGCATTTATGGCAAGATCTTATCTTCCAAGTAAGGTGTCTGAAATAGTTGCTATTTGGAAGAAGGACCTGAATAAGGTCAGTGATATTCTGTTTCGAGCGTGCATTTAGATTTACATGTATTGTTAAATAATTAAAAATCCGCCAGAGCTGCCAATTCTCTAGCTCAGAGCTTCTCTTTGTTTTCTGACGTTACCTCAGTTTTAAATCTCTCCTCTTTTTCTTTTTTAAAAATAAGGAAATTGCTTCAGTTTTGTGTTGGGGGGATCATTCTTTTTGACAATTAAGTTAATGGTGCAAAGAAACTTTGGAGCTCTTTGAGCTGATACTCTTTGTCTGCTATAGACATCAAAATAAATATTGTTGGATAATAACGTTGTGTTTTATTTTCCATGTTCTGCTTGCATTTATATGTAATTTCTGTGAAATAGCCACAAGAAATATTTTTTATGACTTTCCTGAGAGGCCAATGGTGGCACGAGAACACCCTGTGTTAGATACATACATCCTTTTTAACTTTAAGATGTGAAATTGAGTGCAAGTTAAAAAAACAGCAGGCTAAGGTTCTTAGTCATTTATGCTAATAGCATATTTGGGCTTCCTTCAGGATAGCAGTCTGCTGAATTATCTGCGACTATATAGCTGGAGTCCTTGTCATATTTTGAACATAGTTTTCTGCATGATTTCCGCTTGGTAGGTTAACCAGAAAGCAGCAGAAGCTTTGGCTGATCCTGAAGAATATCCCAACCTGTTTGAGCACTGGCAAATTGCACATGCTGTTGAAGCTAGAGTCGCCGAGGAGAGGTGTAAATAGATAGCTCTTCCCCCTTTGCGTGGTCTTTTGTAGCTCGCATGCTGGTGGCTCTTTGAAAATGTTAATGCTTTGGTCAGACCTGCTAATGTTTATGAGTGCTTGAGCCTCTTTTTGAACACATTTTACATCTCTTTTTCTATTTGTGCTCCTTTCCTCTTATTGTTTAGAGTATAAGCACAACAGGGTTGTGTTCTAAATAAAAAGAATGGATGGGCATTTTTAACACTAGAGTGGACTGGTTCCCAGTTATGAGCCTAACTGAAAATGAAATTGTTAAATTGCACACAATTTCATTTTGAAAATTTTGCACCAACATGGTTATTTTTCTAATTTTTCTGTAGGGGTGTGTACCCACCAGCAGCAGATTATGGAAATTTTGCTGATAGACCAGCTACCAACCTTGTAGAAGCTTTCAGCAACATGAGAATGGATGAAGAACCCCTTGAAAATGGAGATATGGAGCATGAGGTATAAGATGGACATGTTTCTATTTGTCTCTTACGAGGATTCATTTACTATATGCGATCTTTTTGATAGAAGAAAGAAGTAAAAAGCACAGTTTGCATTTACAGCATTTTTTTATAGGAAGCTGAGAATTAACTAGTGTGTCATACTACTTTGTATTTCAAACATCTAAAGATATTCCTACACTCGAGGGTAGTTGATAGCTTTCATACAAGCAGCTTATACGACTAATCGTTGTTGGTAAATGCTAAGTGTAAAATGATTTTCTGCCTTGTTTAAACTCTCCAGGTTGTGGAACAGAATGGTGATGAGGTGCAAGAACATGAGCAAGATGACAATCAACAAGAGAGCCAAGAAGATGCTGTTGTGGTTGATGCTGACTCTACTGATGGTGCAGTACTCGTCAATGGAAACGAGGTTGACGAAGAGTGGGGTACGAATACTGAAGGAAAACCGTCAGCCTAAAAGCAATTGGTTGGGCCGGTGTAAAAATCCTAATTTTGTTGCTGGTGATTAATTGAATTTCTATTAGCTGCTGCATTCGGCTCCCATACCTTCCAAATTCTTCTCTTTTTTCTTTTATGCCTCCTTGTTTTAGTTAATCTTAACTGCTTGAAGCAATTTAAACAATCACCCTCACTCCCCAATAAAGCATGTTTTCTTTGTTTTCGTTAATCTTGACTGCTTGAAGCAATTTAAACAATCGCCCTTCCTTCGAGAAAGCATATTGCCAATACTAAAAAAATACTAAACAATTTTAGAGTCTTCTCTTCTTCATGTCAGGAAGTTTAAGAATGTCTTTCAAGCTTTTAAGGTGCTGCAAGCAGTAGTAGTCCATTTTCATTATTTAAGTTGAAATGTTGCTATAAGTAAAAATTCCAGCACTGGCTAATATTTTTCAGCTTTAGCATTTGGCATTCATTTGTTTCTTGGCATAAGTTTGACAGTTCACTTCTTCAACCTGTTTTCCTTCTCAGATTGTCCCTATTTGTGCCTTTTGTTTTGAACTAACTTTAAATTTATGTCACTTTTCTCTCATTCTTTTGCTTTTCTTCTTTTTGCAGTGCTTACACCACGTCACTAGGTTCAGTGAAGAGAGTTGGTTCCAGCTGTATGTAATCCATTCCTACTGTGAGAATTGAATTTTCTGCATCAAGTGTAATTTCATGCAAGTCATGTCTGATAAAAAGTTCTTATCTATGTGTCTTCTTGATTGGGGTGCTTCAAGTCACATCTAGTTTTCCATTTCTATTGTGTTAAATACACATCATTTCATCTACTTGACTGGTGCCTATGTAGATTCGGTACGTCTAAATCTTGTTGTTCTACCTTCTTGAGCTATACGCAAGAAAAATTGGAGAAACCATGTCTTTTTTTCTAGAATTTGGACAGTCTTGTGATTCATGTGTGCGTAACCAGAAATTGTGCTACTTATATTCTGGGAAGTGTGGTGTGTGCCATCTGGAAAGATAGAATAATTGTGTTCTGCAGTTTTTCACTTGCATGATAAAAGTCAATTATTTGATTACACTTATACTATATTTCACCTGATTCTGGATGTGATAAAGCAGATGATGACCTTATGGGCAAGTTCCAGTCACAATGAGCAATGAGTGTTTGACTTCTTGTCTGTGTTTAGCTGGTTAAGATAGAATTCTTTTTTTCTTTTGACTACATGATATGCATTGCTGTGGTCCAGTGCCAATTACAACTTGTAGAAGTTCTGCCAAAAAAGCATGCATTCCGTGGCCGCTTGACCGAAATTTTAACTTTTCATTCCAGGTTCTCAACGTATTGCCCAATTGGCACGATGAAGGGACTGGATGTCTGTTTTGAGTGGTGTGATTTTGTAGCAACAGGTTTTGGTGGCATTTTGTAGAAAACATTTGTACCAGCTCGGTTATTAGCATAGTTTTATACTCTTCTATTCTTTACGAGGCATACAATTCTTTAACTCGTCAAAATTCGTTCATGCCACTGTGAATGTAGAGGAAACACTTATATCATAATTCATATATATGGAAGTGGAAATACTGCGGAAGTGTTCTAAGTTCATATCTTGGACCGTATTTCTCTATGATTGTCCAACATACCCTTGTTCCGTTCGTCAAAGATTCTGCCAACATTAAGGGAAGACTTTTTTGTCTCAGTGATGAACTATTATGGTTTGTGGATCTTACGTGTTTGGTCTGAATGCTAATAAATACTGTACTAAAGAAGAATTATATGAGAGGCTATCAGGCTGATATGCTTCGAACCTGAAGACATGTATAAATAGGTGATACACGAGTATTAGGCAACTTTTTATACTATTTGCCTATTCATTTATGACATGTTTCCCGGTAAAGGAGGTGGTTTATTGGAGAGAGATTTAAATTGGGCTACATTGATACCTCTATTCGTGGCATAATTCTATGCCAAAACTTAGGTTGGAGGATTAAAAGGAGGTAAAAATAGCACGGATTAGTCAGTTTTCGGACTGGTAATTCAAAAATAGCTACCGTTTGTAAAGTCATTAAAAAATAACCACTATTTTGTTACAACACAGACCGATCCAACATAATATACTGGAGATTGGTGCACCTGTGTATGAACTTCCAGCATACTATGCTGGACCGGTATATTATACTGGAACTCCAGTATATTGTGTTGGAATATTTTCCGGATTTTGAATAGTGTTTTCGTTCAGATTTATCTTTACATGAAAAGTAGCTAAATTTTGATTACTTTTGAAACTGTGACTATTTTTCAATTACCACTTGTAAATGTGACTATTTTTTAATTTCTCCCTATAAGGAGACGTCTACGTACGCTTTCAAAGCTGTTCACACATATATAGGGGGTAATGATTCGATATAACTCTCCCAAAAAAAAATTGAATAGAAAAAAATGATCATGCATAAATCTTTTTACACTTTTTCTTTCAAAGAGAGGGCGCCTATGTGAAAGGTGTGAATTGTAATCATTATACTGTAATTTCATTCTATTTTATTGACCAAATTTAAAATTTGAAGTATCTTTTAATTACTATTTTGAAAGTAGTAATTTATAAAAAATTAAATAAATAGGTAAAATGAATAATATAAAAAACATTTCATATCCAAGTTGAATGCACGGTGCAATAAAGTAAAATATGCAGTCTTTAATTAGTCGATAGGGTACTGTATATATGAATATCAACCGAAAATCTCAAATTAAAATTTAAATCACAACACGTACGGTCAATCCTTTCTATAACAACCTCGTTTGTTCTGATATTTTTTGACTTTTATAGTGAATAGTTGTTATACACCTATAACAGCATTTAGCGTTTAAATATTTTTTGGCCGTATAGATAAAAATTATTCAAATTATCAATTATTTTTCCTTTTCTAATATTACAAATAAAAAATATAAAAAATATTCAAATTTAAAATCTCAAAAAATATGCATATTTCACTAGTTAAATATTGAAGAAGCTAGTATATTATTAATAAATTCATAACTAAATGATAAAGATTTAAACTCTAGCACACATTTAAAGCTACTTAGAAAAATAAATTCTTTCAAGATTAATAGAAGACCTTTGTAATTGTAGCTTGTTTCTTAGATTTCATTCTCTTACTAGCGATATAACACATGAATTGATGAAGATTTGCCCAAAATTTTCAGCAAAAAGATGTCCAATAACTTTCACTTAAAGACAATCTAAGAGCTTAACAGTTAAATCATCTATTTAAATATTTTTTGGCATTTGTCCAATGGAAAAGATATCAGGTGCAAATCTTCAAATCTTATGTATTATGCAAAATAAAAATTTTGTGCAATGGAAAAGATTGTGTGCATATTTTTAGAATTATTATTAGTAACCTTAAAGATTCTATATGGTTGTTATATATATTACTATTATTATTATAGAAGAGGCTAAGAGGGGAGCTTAGGGTCGTCCAGGTGAATTGACAAAAATACCCTTTGAATTTCACGCTTAATTTTGGACGGTATTGACGGGGGTATTTTGGGAAATTAGGGTATCTTATGGTTTCAGTGCTCTAAGAATGTTGTACCATTTTGTTTTATGAATGTACGATCTACAACAGGACAAGAAAGCCATTACTACATTTGAACTTGTGCTTCTGTTCCGCAAAATTTTTCTACATGTGGGTCCCATTTACCTTTCACATTTGAGACCTCTCTGGTAGTCTGGTTTCCTTTGCATTAGTTTGAATTCTCCTATAAACTCTTGGGCCCCATTACAGCTTTAATACTATATACCCGCTGCATGGTGTCATTTTAAAGTGATCAAATTATTAATTTGTAAAAAAATTAACAAATTATTTTACAAATCTTTTACAATGATGTTCAATAATTTCAATTCTAAAGAGTCTTTATATGGTGATAGTAGCAAATGCTTGGTAAATAAAATTTTAGAAAAGAAATTAGAATATTAGATACATTTACCAGCCTATTATAAATATTATGTAAGATTATTTTTGTGCAAGCTTTCATAAATCAAAATGATCACTTAGTGAGAATAAGAAAAAACTTAAACTTTCTTGAACCGAAATATATTTCTTTCGGAGGGAAGTTGAGAAGGAATGTACAATTAGGAGTACAACATCAACGATATATCAGTGTAATCCCACAAAGTGAAATCTGAAAAAGGTAGGATGTATGCAGATTTTACCTCTATTTTTGTGGGGTAAAGGTTATTTCAAGACAATTTTAAAAATCAAACTAGAGTGAAAAATTAAATCGAAACGATTTAAAGTTAAATTTCAAATATGAAATTTTAAAAACTTTTAAGTACCATTGGAAAAACTTACATGCACTATATTGGCCTATCAGCCTGTCCTTTTTTATATCAAATTGTCTAATCAACTTATCTTTACGACAACACACTATAAATATCATAAGATTTTTTCCATTAGTAGAATCACTTACCAAAAAAAATATTGAACATCTAACGTTTCACTTGCTAAATTACCTCAAATAAAAATTAAAAAAAAAATTGACAGGTACTAAGGCTCAGTTGGACTTCAAAAACTTATAGGAATATATATTTTTAAAATACAATAGAAGTCCAAAGTAAGAAAATAATTATTTCTTTTGATTTCAAATACTCTTGCAAGCTTTAACTTTTGGAATTGGGCCCGGGCGGGCTAAAGTAACTAATCTATATTATTATAAAAACATAAACCTCAAAAGTTAAAAGTTGAATTACTAAAATGCCCTTCTAAATAGCTTAAACATTCTACTAATAAATATAAATGTATAAAAACTTCTCCTATTTTTCCCTTCTCTTATATATCATAAGAACCAACACGTCTTTAGAGGAAAAAAATGAACCGCAGCCTTTTTGAAACGTTTATTGTTGGTTTTCCTACACTAATTTCCGATTACTGCTAAAAGATCTTGTGTAAGAAGCAAAAGTTACTATATCCAAACTTTTTCCTCTTCACTTGCGCATCTCTAGATGAAGGTATCGAGTATTTTTTTTTTTTTTCTAGACATTTTTTTGACCCCATTGAACACAAAATTGTGGAAGTCAATATGATCAGGTTCGGAGTTGCTGTTATACTTCAACACGTACACCACAGGTATATTTTCTGTTGTCCTCACTTTCTCATAATACATTTAAGTTGCATTATACTTGAATTAAAAACTTTACAAGAATGGTTTGAACCTAATATTCATCCTAATTTATGAGACAAATCTATGTCAAGCTAAGTTGCCCATTCTTAAGAGATTTGTTTAGCAAATTATTTATCTCAACAAAAATAAAGAGATCTGGTTAACAACAGTCGTTTTATCTTTTGATATCTTTCAAATATTTATACTCCCGATAAAGTGCATTCGCTCACAATTTGTTCAATCAATTTCTCCAAAAGGTGATCTTTTCATCGACCACCTTCCACCGTTGTGACAATTGAGCATTCTTCTTTTCTATGAACTTTGTAAAGAATAATTTACTTTTCTAAAAATTACTGACACTAATATAATAATGCGACTTGAATATTTAGACGTACCAATAGAATATTGCATGTTCTTTAACACACCAACAAAGAATAAAACCAAAATAAATAAAAAAATCAAACTACAAAAGAAAATAACTGTCACGACCCAATTTCACCGATAGATCGTGATGGCGCCCAACACTACATCTAGGCAAGCCAACATAATAAATTAAGTATACATTGACAAAGTTTAAAGCCAAGAAAATAATAAAACACCAAATTCTATCAATGTGTGTGCCAAGACCTGGTGTCACAAGTGTATGAGCATCTAGTAGATTATACAAAGCCTCAAATACTGTCTGAAATAAAAATAGACAGAATGAAAAATACAAGGAGAGACACTAGTAGCTGCAGAACGGCTCAGAAAGGCAGCTCACCACTATGTCCATGGATAACGTGGGTGTAAGACGATAGGTCCTACACTAGTACTTGCCTCAGGTCCTGCACAAAAAATGCAGCAAGTATAGTATGAGTACGTAAACATCGTGTACCCAGTAAGTATCAAGCCTAATCTCGAAGTGGCAGAGACGAGATGACCGACTTTGACACTCACTATGGGTCAATAATAATAATTGAAATACAACTAGAATATTTAAATCAGCATGATTCACAGAATTTATAATAATTTATTTAACCAGCGGGAATAATCAAATTCCTTCAAATGTAAAAATTCTCAATATATTAATTAAATTTCTTCAATTCAAATAATTTTTAATTTATCAATTAAATCTCATTTACAGGAATAACAATTAACTCCTCAACAAACAGGCATAATAGTACATTAAATTTTAAGGATTCTCAAATTTATCAATTAGCTACGCAAGCTTGAAATAACTATTAAAGTATCGTGTAATTATTATTATTAAGCACGATTTCTGTCGAGGACGTACGACCCGATCCAGAGTGTCGTGTACACTGCCGAGGGACGTGTGGCACGATTCATATATGCATCTATCCTGCCAAGGCGTTCGGTCAGCTCCACAAGAAAGGAGGACATTTTCTTATGTACCTCCGGAAGGAGAGTATATTTATTATAAGATAAATTCGGGAGGAAGAATATTTTTTTTAATAATTAATTAATTTAAACAGAAAATCAAGCATATGAGATTTACCTTTAGTAGAATATTGCATGTTCTTTAACACACCAACAAAGAATAAAACCAAAATAAAAATAAAATCAAATAATTTTAATTTATTAATTAAATCTCATTTACAGGAATAACAATTAATTCCTCAACAAGCAGGCATAATAATTCATTAAATTCGAAGGATTCTCAAATTTATCAATTAGTACGCAAGCTTGAAATAACTATTAAAGTATCGTGTAATTATTATTATTAAGCACGATTTCTGTCGAGGACATACGGCCCGATCCAGAGTGTCGTGTACACTGCCGAGAGACGTGCGACACGATCCATAGATGCATCTATCCTGCTGAGGCGCTCGGTCAGCTCCACAAGAAAGGAGGACATTTTCTTATGTACCTCCGGAAGGAGAGTATATTTATTATAAAATAAATTCGGGAGGAAGAATAATTTTTTTTAACAATTAATTAATTTAAACAGAAAATCAAGCATATGAGATTTTCATCCTTTAATATCTTTATCTAACAATTCACAATATATTCATATATATCAATTAATATTAATTAAATAAAGAATACAATTTACACAAGTAGTTCATGCTTTGAGTCCTAAACTACCCGGACTTTAGTATTAATAGTAGCTACGTACGGACTCTCGTCACCTCGTGCATACGTAGCCCCCGCAATTAGCAATAATTATTCAATTTAATCCCTATGGGGTAATTTTCTCCTCACAAGATTAGACAAGAGACTTACCTCGTCTCAAAGTCCACTTTTCGATTATCGCGTAGCATAAAATTCTTGATTCGATGCCGAAAAATCCGAAACTATCCAAAAGTTATATAAAATAATTAATATGTGTTCAATAATTCGAAATTTGTCTATTAAATAAATTATCATACCAAAAATGGTAAAAAATTTAAAATTCACCCCGGGCCCACGTGCCCCGATTCTGAAAATTTTTCTGATGAAAACGTTATCCATAATCTCAAGAACTCAAATATATAATTTCTACCCAATTCCATAACTATTTTCGTGGTTAAAATCTCATTTTTATAAAAATCTAGGTTTTTCACCTAAATCCTTGATTTCTAAGATTTACTAGTTATAATCTACCTATAATTTATATATTTAACTCAAAGGGTGTAGAATTAACTTACCTCCAAGTTGATAGTTAAAAACTCCTCACAAAGAGCTCTGAAATCGCCCAACAATGGATGAAAAATAGAAGGAAATGGATTGATTTTTTCGTCTGTTTTAAGGTTCTGCCCGGACAAGTTTTTCGCACATGCGGAAAGAGTACCGCACATGCGGCTTTCGCACCTGCGGAAATTCCTCGCAGGTGTGCATTTTCCTTCTTTTCCTGGTTCCGCACCTGCGGAAGAAGTGCTCGCTTCTGCGCAAGCGCATGTGCGCCCATCCCTTCGCACCTGCTCATTTTTCCGCTTCTGCGCACAAGGTCATCGCACTTGCGTGTTCGCAGGTATGCCAAATACTTCGCATCTACGATGGCTGGGCAGGCTTCTCTCGTTCGCACCTGTGATTGGTGGCTCGCACCTGCGGCTGTCCAAGTGCATGTGCGATTATGACAGTAGCTCGGAGCTTCAGTCCTTGCTCAATTTCCCAAAATTGGTCTGAGCCTCGTCCGGTTAACACTCGGTTACCAACATG
Organism: Nicotiana tomentosiformis; assembly: GCF_000390325.3. Lineage (NCBI taxonomy): Eukaryota > Viridiplantae > Streptophyta > Magnoliopsida > Solanales > Solanaceae > Nicotiana > Nicotiana tomentosiformis. The sequence goes on from NC_090817.1 coordinate 130,735,655, forward strand.
TTTGAAATCATAAAACGAACTCGCTCGAACTCTCGGAATGTGTAAAACAACATCAAATCTAAGAATCATACCCTAAACCAAATTGATTCAAACTTAACAATTTCAAGTTGTTCAATTTACTTCCAATGCGCCGAAATATACTTAAACTACTCGGAATGACACGAAATTTTGCGTGCAAGTCTTAAATCACTATACGGAACTATTCCCAAACTCGAAATTCCAAACGGACTTCAATTACTTAAAATCCTACTCCAAACCAAATTTAAAGAATTTTAAACCTTTAAATAGTTGATTTTTACTATTAAGCGTCAAAACACTCCCAGGTTATCTAAACCCCGATTCGGATATACGCCCAAGTCCAAAATCATCATACGAACCTATTGGAACCGTCAACTCCCGATTCCGGGGTTATTTTCTCAAAATGTTGACCGAAGTCAAACTTGGCCTTTTAAGGCTAACTTAAGGAACCAAGTGTTCTGATTTCAACCCAAACGCTTCCAAATCCCGAACCAACCATCCCCGCAAGTCAATAATCATTTAAAAGTACATACAAAAAATTTTATTTTAGGGAACGGGGTTCTAAAAGTTAAAATGACCGGTTAGGTCATTACAATAACCTTAGAACGAATAAAACTTCCAAAATTGTATGACATGACGGCCATTTTAATGCCATTCATAATAGGTTCCCATGTTATTTCAAGCCTTAGGAGTAGTACGGCAAGTAGATAGTAAACAATACTAGAGAAAACTATCAATTGTTTGTTAATAGTGTAATGTTATTTCTAGAAAAAAAAATTATACTACTAACTATCTTTGTCATCTGCACACCCAAAATTCTCAATTGTCCAAGGCTCATTTGCAGGAGACTCAAAACTCTCACGTAAAGGCTTTCATCATATCATGGTATTTTCGATTAGCTAACTGCACTGTTGTTTAATTTGCTCTAGACCAGTATTATTTTTTCCTTTTTTTTGGTGCTGCAACTTTAAGATATATTTTTACCGTTGCTTAAGAACTAAACTTTTTAAAAGTATGTTTCCTTAAAATGTTGTGTCCTTTTAATTTTTAAAGGGGTCTAAACAATAATTTTAGGTCAATTGTTTGCAATTGTGATTGAATATTTAAAGGCCAGTTTACACTTACTAGAAGCCAATCTCTACGTCCAGATCAAGTACATGAAAAGACTTGGATGCTAATGTGCTAGCTAGATATATTTTTCATCCATTATACTCATTTATTTTTCTCCTTTACATTAACTTCATGTGTATAGTATGTTAGGATCGGGTAGTGCGAAATTTAGCCAAACAACGTTATAATGATAATAACAAAGACAATGCAAGTTGATAATAACGGCAATTAAAGAAGATAAAGAAGACACAAATTTAACGTGGTTCGGTCAAGGTGACCTACGTCCACAAGCGGAGAGAAGCAATTTCACTATACCAATAAGAGTACAAAAGAGAGTACAAAATTAGAGTAAATACTCTAATTACCAAATACCCCAAGAGAATAACCTCACAAGATCACTCCAAAGAAAGAGTTCACACAAGTGTTTCCCAACACTCACTCTCTTACAAAATACTCTGTAATGAAATAAAGGAGGAGAAAGAAAGACAAGAGTGAAAAGCTCTTGAATTTGTGTGTTTGCAAATGAGGAGAAGCTCCTCTATTTATAACAAGAAATTCTTGGCCTAATAGTGGATATTCTGTCATGGCAAATGCCATGATCCACAAAATTTGTTATAATGGATATTATGTCATGGCAAACGTCATGAAAATTTGGCCATATTATAAATCTCCACCTTTGCCTAATTTCTGCTTAAATATAGTAAATTTGCTCCACCTTCTTCGCAAAAACCCCAATGGACAAAATCATTCTTCATAAATGCCAATCAAGTTCAGGCAAAGCTTGAACTTGGACACCGGAAGAGGTTTTGTGAACATGTCAGCATGATTGTCTCTAGTGTTGATCATCTGAACATAAGCTTTTCCTTCAGCAATGGTTTCTCGGATGAAATGGTACTTTTTATCAATGTGCTTCGTCCTCTCATGATATATTTGATCTTTAGTCAAGTGAATGGCACTTTGACTATCACAGAAAATGGTAATATCACCTTGGTGTAAACTGAGTTCCGCAAATAGATCCTTCAACCATAAAGCTTCTTTGATCGCCTCGGTTACTGCCATATATTCTGCTTCGATAGTAGATAAAGCTACTACATATTGTAATGTAGTTTTCCAACTAATAGCGTAACCACCGATGCAAAATACATAGCCTGTCAGTGATCTTCTTTTGCCAAGATCACCTGCATAATCTGAGTCTACAAAACCAACCAAAGTGTTAGTATTTCTCCCAAACTCCAAACATGTGTTTGAAGTACCTCGCAAGTATCTGAGAATCCATTTCACAGCATGCCAATGTGCTTTACCAGGGCAAGCCATATACCGGCTTACCACGCTCACTGCTTGTAAAATGTCTGGACGTGTACAAACTATTGCATACATAATACTGCCGACTGTACTGGAATAAGAAACTTGTTCCATGTACCTCTCTTCTTCCTCTGACTGCGGGGACTGAGCAACTGATAACTTAAAATGAGCAGCAAGAGGGATACTAACTGGTTTAACATCTTTCATGCCAAACCTCTCCAAGACTTTCTCCAAGTACTTCTTCTGGGTCAGAAATAGCCCGTTGGCTTTTCGATCTCTTTTGATCTCCATGACAAGAATTTTCTTAGCTGCTCCCAAATCTTTCATCTCAAATTCACTTTTTAGCTGACTTTTCAAATTGTGAATTTCTGTTAAATCCTTAGCAACAATGAGCATGTCATCAACATATAATAATAGGTACACAAATGAACTATCATTTAACTTCCGAAAGTAAACACAACTATCATACATGCTACTCGAATAACCATGATCCAACATAAAGGAATCAAACCTTTTATACCATTGTCTTGGAGACTGCTTTAATCCGTACAAGGATTTCTTCAACAAGCAAATATGATCTTCTTTTCCTTCAATTTTAAATCCTTCGGGTTGATACATGTATATTTGTTCCTCAAGTTCGCCATGTAAAAAAGCTATCTTAACATCAAGTTGTTCTAATTTCAAGTCATACATGGCAACGAAGGCAAGCAAGACACGAATAGAGCTATGTTTAACAATATGTGAGAAAATATTATTAAAATCAACTCCTTGTACCTGACTATAGCCTTTTGCAACTAATCGTACCTTATACCTCGCATCTTTAACCCCTGGAATGCCATCCTTTTTCTTGAAGACCTATTTGCAACCAACAATTCTTTTCCCTGATGGCGGCTTCACAAGAGACCAAGTACCATTCTTGTGGAGAGACTCAATTTCTTCATTCATTGCAATCAGCCACTTGGCTGAGTCAGCACCAGAAACTGCTTCTGAATATTTTGATGGTTCTCAAATTTTTTCAGTTTCCTGTGCAACTGAAAAAGCAAATACAACATAATCTCTAAATCTTAATGGTTGTTTACCTTTTCTTCTTAGTCTATGTTTGGCTATAGAATACTCCTCTTCTTCTGGTTCAACTTCAGGAGTCTCAACTTCAGGAATTTTAGCTTCTGTCTCAACTTCAGGAGTTTCAACTGTATTTTGCTCCAAAGTTGATGAGCTTGGCTTAGAAGGAATGCCAATCTCAATCTCCACCTGATTCTGTGTACTCTTTCCTTTATCTGTATTACAAGAACTAGAAGACTCTTTTCTAGAATGTAATATAGAGGATTTATCAAAGGTTACATCTCTGCTAATTATAAATTTTGGTATCGTGGGATCAGGATACCATAGTCGGTATCCTTTCACCCCAGATGCATACCCAAGAAAAATACACTTTTTAGCCCTTGGCTCTAATTTTCCATCATTTACATGCATGTATGCAGGGCAACCAAATATCTTTAAATCAGAATAATTAGCAGGAGTACCTGACCACATTTCCTCTAGAGTCTTAAAGTTCAAAGGTGCAGAAGGAGCTCAGTTGACAATATAACAAGCTGTAGAGATAGCTTCTGCCCAAAAGGCGTTTGTCAACCCATCATTTGAAATCATGCAACGAGCCCTTTCCAAAAGAGTTCTATTCATCCTTTCTGTCACACCATTTTGCTGAGGTGTCATTCTTACAGTACGATGTCGAGCAATTCCTTCATTCTTGCAAAATTCGTTGAATTCATCATTACAAAATTCCAAGTCATTATCTGTTCTAAGCCGCTTAACTTGTTTTCATGTTTGCTTCTCAATCAAAACTTTCCATTGTTTGAAATTTAAGAAAAATCACTTTTATTTTTCAGGAAATAAACTCAAACTTTTCTTGAATAATCATCAATGAAAGTTAACATATACTTGTCATCACCTTTTGATGGGGTACGTGAAGGACCCCAAAGATCTGAATGAATGTAATCCAAAGTACCTTTTGTTCTATGAATCGCTGGAGATTTGAAGCTGACTCTTTTCTGCTTCCCGAACACACAATGTTCACAGAACTCTATATTTCTGGTACTTTGGCCACATAAGAGACCTCTTTTGCTGAAGATGAAAAGACTTTTTTCACTCATATGCCCCAATCGCATATGCTACAGTTTGGTGATATCAGAATCTAATTTATCTGATATTGAAACAGCAGCAGCACCTGTAACAGTAGATCCCAAAAGAGTATACAACGTACCAGATCTGCGTGTTTTCATGATCACAAAAGCACCATGAGAAATTTTTAGAACTCCACCTTCACCTGTGTACTTGCACCCAAGAGATTCTAGAGTGCCCAAAGAGATGAGATTTTTCTTCAAGTCAGGAACATGTCTAACATCGGTGAGAGTTCTTACCACACCATCGTGCATTTTGATTCGGACTGTACCTTTTCCAATAACTTTGCAGGCAGCATTGTTGCCCATCAAGACAACTCCACCTCCAATAGATTCATATGTGGTAAATAAATCCCGACTGGACACATATGATAAGAACAATCCGAATCTAAAATTCACTCATTGTTAGATTTGAAACTATTATTAGTTGCTAAAAAATAGTTCCCTTAGTCTCATCAGCAGCTACAATTGCTTCGGCAGTGTCAGTATTTTTGTGCTCATTTTTCTTTTCTGTATGCTTTTCTTTGTTTTTCAATTTAAAACATTCAGAAATAATGTGACCTTTCTTATGACAATATTTGCACATGACATTTCTGTATCTGGATTTTGACTTTGATTTAGGTTTCTCACTACTTGAATCTTTCTTATTGAATCTACCTCTTATGATTAAGCCTTTCCCTTGGTTCCCACTAGTTTTCCAAGTAATAACTCTATCTATTTGTTCTTTTGATTTCAAAATAGATTTGATATCTTTATAAGAGATATTATTCTTTCCATAAAGTATAGTATCTTTTATATGTTTAAACGATTGGGGTAAGGAAACAAGCAATAACATAGCTTGATCCTCATCTTTGATTGCATCATCTATGTTACTTAAATCCAAAAGAAGAGAATCAAAAGTATCAAAACGTGTAAGTATAGAGGTACCTTCAGCCATACGAAAAGTGTAGAGTTTTTGCTTTAGGTAAAGCATGTTTTCTACTATTCTTTTCATATATAAGGTTTTAAGTTTTTCTCATATGCCTTTGACTAAGCTTTCTGTTGCAACTTCACGCAAAAACCTCATTTGAAAGATTTAAAATATTACCTACTTTTGCCTTTTTGTCTATGACGGCAAACTCCTCGTCCGTCATTTTATCCGGCATCTTCTCTTTTCCTTGCAGTGCCAAATCTAAGCCATCCTGAATTAGGATAGCTTCCATCTTTAATTGCCACATTTCGAAGTTTGCACTTCGGTCAAATTTCTCAACATAAGACTTTGTTAGTGTCATTTTGGCTATTTAAACTAACCCGGTTAGATCTGGCTCTGATACCAATTTGTTAGGATCGGAAAACCGGATAGTGCAGAATTTAGCCAAACAGCGTTATAATGATAATAACAAAGACAATGCAAGTTGATAATAACGGCAATTAAAGAAGATAAAGAAAATATAAATTTAACGTGGTTTGGTCAAGGTGACCTACGTCCACAAGCGGAGAGAAGCAATTTCACTATACCAACAAGAGTACAAAAGAGAGTACAAAGTTAGAGTAAATACTCTAATTACCAAATACCCCAAGAGAATAACCTCACAAAATCACTCCAAAGAAAGGATTCACACAAGTGTTTCCCAACACTTACTCTCTTACAAAATACTCTATAATGAAATAAAGGAGGAGAAAGAAAGACAAGAGTGAAAAGCTCTTGAATTGGTGTGTTTGCAAATGAGGAGAAGCTCCTCTATTTATAGCAAGAAATCCTTGGTCTAATAGTGGATATTATGTCATGGCAAATGTCATGATCCACAAAATTTGTTATAATGGATATTATGTCATGGCAAATATCATGAAAATTTGGCCACATTACAATGCATTTGAGAAATTATAGTATCCAATTTATTAAGGATAGTGCTTGAAACTGAAAAGGGCTACATTCTTATTGGTCATTAAGAAAAGAAATTAAAAGTAATTAGATTTCCGCATGCTAATGAGATACTTATTCAAGTCATATGGCAGATCACACTAACGATTTTACTAAATATTCATAATCCATTTCTTAGGAAACTTTTGTTTAACCTCGGTATATTATCTTTTATGTATTGTCAGGATGATTTAAATGACTAAAGATTGGGTTTTGATTTTAAGAATTTGGCATGTTGAAGTATTGAGGCAAAGTTAGTCAAGAGACTAAATTATGAAATTTATCTCTAAGGACGATTTAATATACTTTGGAACCTCAAGCCTAATCACAAAAGGTATCTTATTTTGGTTTTTAATTTGGAAAGCGTTAAAGGTGTAGATATAAATTAATATTGTCTATAGAACAACTTTAGATATATAAGTTTCACATCCATCTTTTTGAATTTAAATTTATTCTTCAAGTGATATTTTAAGGTTTTACTTGTAAGAGTTCTACTGCTATGCTCCAAATTTACTCATCCACTATACTGAAGTTGCCACAAGTCGACCATTCAATTACCCCATAATTTTTATGCTTGACCTTATTGAGATTATCGCTACATTATTACAATTTTGATATATGCTAGGTTTTCCACCCTATCTGCTCACTCTGGCTAATTAATTAATTTAAACATGCTCCCAAGAAAGAAATCTATAATACCACATTTATATTTTTTACAGTCGCTACTCACCATATATTCGTTAGAAGCTTTAGAGGACTCATATGAGAAATTAGTATTAGTATTTTCAATGGGCATAAATCAATGAAATATAGTTATCAATGAATGTCTGTTTTTCATTTTAGCTTTATATATATATATATATATATATATATATATATTGTGACGTATATTCATTTGTGTTCCTGACTTAAGTAATATCATTTGCTACTAAGTTGCATAATACACTAATTTGCAAGAATACGTCAAAAGAATTTTGTGTTTTTCAAAATTGTATCATACGTAAATTTTGTTATGTATTTTAACATGTTACTCGAATTACTCGGTCATAATATTGGTAATACTTTTGCTTCTTACGAAGTCTAACTTCAATGTACTAACTAAAATAATAGTAATAGCTAATACCAGCTTTTAATTCGTTTTTGAAATTATTAACTATTTCAAATAAGAATGTTCACCTCAACAGAAAGCACATGACATGTGTTATATTATAAATATCATACTGTTATTGCTTTGTGCACCTAAACATCTCAGGTTCAATCGATCAAAATGGCCAATAATCGAAGTAGAATTAGTGAAATCATACGTACCTTATAGTAGGACACAAAAATACTCATCTGACTGGATGATAAAGCGTTAGCAAGACGAAGAGCGTAATAAGACCATAGAAAAATCCAAAATACGAAGGAGATTTAGGCCTATAATATTGGACGACGAAAAGGTAATACCATTTTTAATTTATATTATATTCTTTAATTATTTATATTGCCTTTATTAATGACATCACATGTATCTAATAAAACTTTACAATTCATATTTATAGTTCAAACAACATCAAATCATCTTGATCTTGACAAATACGTGACAATATGATGATTCATATCGATAATTTAGAGAAACTTGTCCTTACTCTTTCATGTATAATTATTTACTCAAAAGTAGAGTTATTGTACAAGTAAAATAACATGATCGATATACAAGTGCAATGAACGTGCCGAGAAACTAGTTATATTAAAAGCACGAAGTCTCTTAGCGAAATGTCGTTCCCCTTTTTTTACCCTTTAAAAACATATTTCACATGGGACACAATTGTAATTTAAGTTACTTTCCTAATATTTATGAATTTTAAATCAACTAAATTTCGGGTATTTATAAATTTTTCCTTATTTAAAAAAGTAACTAACACCAAAAATGAAAAAACTAAAGTTAGGAATATGCGCCTAGAGTTCTTTTAGGTTATTCTAACGGGGCATTCTATTCCTTCAAGTTCCACTACTCTAAATGTGCCTATTCCTAGAAATCTTTATTCTTTGACATAGAATTATATAATATTCAAAGAGTGACGCAACAATTGGAAATCAAAATAGAAAACAAAATTTCATATATTTAGAAATTAGAACTCCATGACGTTTAGAAGTTTTTATCCAAATATAACCATAAATATAACCATTAATTTGTTAAGTAAAAGAATTAATTGAAAGAGAATGAATACATAGAAAACTACAGAAATAAAGTCAGTAGTCCTTTTCTTTTTTTATTTGAGCTATTCATATTTTTAGAAAAATAACCTAAATTACAATTTTGTCAATGTGAACTTTATTTTTAAAGGGTATAAAAAAACGAACACATTTCGCTAAGAGTTTTCATACTTTTAATATAGTCTATAACTCTATAGATTATACAGACATTGTTTGCAAATATGATTGTCACCATTGTCAATGGAACATCGAGGCCGATTAACTATTTTCTAGAGGTAATTCTTCTTTAATCTTTGAGTTGTAATAATCAAGTAGATTGGAGCTTTGTATAGTCCATGAACATAATATTTCTAAATTATATTCAATTGGACAAAAGAAGCTACTTTATATTTATCGTGCCTTTCCATGCAATGATTTAATCCATATTAATTCTGATGCAAAGAACAAATAACTACTTGTCGCATGAATAAGTCAATAATATGCCATGTTCAGTTTCCCTTAAGGAATAATTATTTTTCTCTAAGTCTTTTTGTAGATTTGAGTGTGAGAATATTTACAATTATCAATGCTTCAACATGTAATTACTCCTTCAACATATAATCTAAGTTTCTTCTTCTTTTCTCTAATGAACTTTTATCTAAATGAACAACAATAATGATATACTTTAGACACTATATTGTATTGGTAAGATTTTAAATTATAGGGATTTTTTTGCTATATTTACAAGTTAAATACCAGTTTTTTATTGTTCCGACTTTTTATGTTAGAGGTTGTGATGACCCAAAATATCATCTTTAAATTTAATAAGTAATTCTGTATTCTAAGATCTTGAAAAGTACTATTTATCATTTCTCGACTTGTGTGCACAGTCCGTACAATTTTCCGAAAATTTTTTATGTGAAAAATAGATTAAAATATGAAATAGAGCTTTAAAAACTCAACTGAGTTGACTTTAGTCAATACTTTGAGTAAACAAACCCGGATCAGTATTTTAATAATTTCGGTAGGTCCGTATCGTGATTTGGGACTTGGGCGTATGCCCGAAATTGAATTCCGAGGTCCCTAACTCGAGATATGAATTTTTGATGAAAAATTAAAAGCTTGAAAGCTTAATGATTTTTAAAAAACTACTGATGTTGGATTTATTGACCTCGGGTTCGTATTTTGGTTGCGGAGCCCGTGTAGGTCCACTATAATATTTATGACTTGTCTGCCGAATTTGGTGAGAATCGAAGTTGATTTGACGTGAGTCGGACGTCCGGTTATAAAAATATATGTTTTAAAGTTTTCTTGAAAATTTCCTTTGATTTGGTGCCCAATTCGTAGTTCTTGGTGTTATTTTGGCAATTTGATCGCGCAAGCAAGTTCGTATGATATTTTAGGACTTGGGTGCATGTTTGGTTTGGAGCCTTGAGGGCTCGGGCTGGTTTCGGGTGGTTAACGGATCATTTTTGGACTTGAGAAAAACTGCAGAAGTCTGCTTATGGTATTCTTTTTCGCGTTAGCGAGAGGGGGCTCGCGTTCGCGAAGAAGAAACTAGAGGCAGATGAAAATTACTCTTCGCGTTCGCGAAGAGGGGGGCCGCATTCGCGAAGAGGGGGGCCGCGTTCGCGAAGGCTTGAGGTGCGAAGCTTCGCGTTCGCGATCGAAGCCTCGCGTTCGCGAAGGGAAAGAGTCTGGCGAGGAAAATTAGCCATCGCGTTCGCGAAGGCCAAGCCAGGCAAGCATCGCCTTCGCCATGTAGCCCTCGCGTTCGCGAAGAGTAAAATTGGACGGCACAAATTTGTGCTTCGCGAACGCGAGGCACTGACCGCGTTCGCGAAGGATAAAAATCCCACAAACAGAACTTAAGTTCTAGAAATGGGGTTTCGACCCATTTTCAACTCTTTTTCATTTTTGAGCTCGGGTAAGGCGATTTTCACGAAAAAATATTGGGGTAAGTGTTCCTTATCCTATATTGATTATATTTCATGATTTCATACTCATTTATATCATGAATCTGTGAATTTATGGAAGAAAAATCAGATTTTTATAAAATCTTCCAAAAACGAAAATTTAAGATTTGAAGGTTCATTTGACATCGGAATTGGATAATTTTTGTATGATTGGAATCGTCTCGGAATGGGTGTTCGAATTTCATAAGTTTTTTCGGGATTTGAGATGTGGGTCCCACTGTCGAATATTTTAATGAATTTCAGATTTTTATCCGGAAAAATTATAAATTCATATGGAATTAATTCCTATGAATCGTATTGAGTATATCAAATTGTTTGTGAATAGATTTGAAGCTTTTGGAGACAAATTTAAAAGGAAAAGTTGTGGTCGAGTAATTGATTGGAATTTGCAAAGCAAGGTAAGTGTCGTGGTTAACCTTGACTTGAGAGAATAGAACCTTTAAATTATTTATTATGTGAATTGCATATGAACGACATATAGGCGAGATGACGAGTGTCTATACGTCTCAAATTAATTGTTTGACTGCTTACTTGAAAGATCATAAATTATTTTAAATCATGAATTAATTATTATAATAATCATTTCTCTCCTATTCTTTGTCAAATATTAATTCTTGAATTCCTGCATTAATTGTTACATGCTATTTGAATTAGGTACCTTAATTGTTATTTGACATTTAGCATATTAAATATTAAACTGCATATTTTCTCTCTGATTTCCATAATAATTTTCTATTTGCCTTTGTTTGTTTCATAATTAAATCATAAATTATTGTATGCTTGTTGTCTTATAATTTTATATTAATTGTTGCACTTATTGGGGAAATTTCTTCTATAAGAATTGGTAAATGAATATGTTGGAGGAGCGGCTTGCACGCCGCAACAGAATTGATTATAATGAATATATTGGAGGATCGGGTTGCACGCCGCAAACAGACTTATTAAAAGTCCATATTGGAGGATCGGGTTGCACGCCGCAACACACTTATTAAAAGTCTATATTGGAAGATCGGGTTGTACGCCGCAACATGCTTATTTAAAAGTCGACATACATATATATATTGGGGGATCGGGTTGCACGCCGCAACAGACTTGATTAAAATGAATATATTGGAGGAGTAGGTTGCACGTCGCAACAGAATTGAATGTGAATATATTGTGAGAGCGGGTTGCACGCTGCAACAGAATTGATGGAAATGACAATTGGTTATGACTGCTGAGTTGGCTTCAATTATTATAAATGAATTACGTGATTTATTTCTATTATTGTTGTTGTTACTAATATTGCGTACAGGTAATGTAAGTGACCCGCCTTAGCCTTGTCACTATTTCGTCGAGATTAAGCTCATCACTTACCAGTACATGGGGTTGGTTGTACTGATACTACACTCTGCACTTCTTGTGCAGATTTTAGAGTTGGTCCCAGCGGCGTACCATAGACTTGCTCGGGTTTCAGCTACTCAGAGGAGACTTGAGGTATAACTGCACGGCGTTCGCAGTTCTGAAGTCCCCGTCTATTTTATTTTAGATGTGTGTTTATTTTCAAACAACTTTATTTTATTCAGACCTTTATTTGTATTTATTCCAGAAGCTCGTGCACTTGTGACACCAATTTTGGGATGGTATTTAGACACCGTTATTTTTATGGATTATTCACTATATTTCAGACATTACTTCCGCAATTGTTCTCTGTTATTAATAAATTTAAAAATTATTTTAAAAAAATAAATAATATTATTCTAACGTTGGCTTGCCTAGCAAGTGAAATGTTAGGCGCCATCACGGTCCGAATGTGGGAATTTCGGGTCGTGACAGAGGCTAAATAAAAAGATGAGTTCGAGTCACTCTAATATAGTAATTATGATAATATTCTTGTTGTTCACTTTAATATTTAAGAAAGAATTCAGACTATGCAACACGCACGAGACACATATACTAAAACTAGTAGATGTGTAATTTTACAAAGAATGTTCTACTATAAACATGATTGTTGTTGTTACAAGTAAAAAGCTGTTATAAAGAGGTAAAATATAACTTAAAAAATAAGTTCTGAGAAAAATTTAATTTTTATAGTGAATGACTGTTATATATGTTTGTTGTTATAGAGAGTTGTGACTATAGTATAAGTGATCTGCTTTAATTTATATGAAGAAATTAGCTGACACCTATTGCGTAAAATGTATTAGTTGAGATGCAAGTAAATAAATTAACTGTACCGATAATTTAACCCAAAAAAGAGAGAAAAATAAAACAACCAGCAAGAAAATGTCAGCGGACAGATGAGTTAAAAGGAAGAAAAAACGAAAACAAATAAAAAGGGAAAACAAAAAAGAAAGAAGAAACAAAGCGAACAGCTCTGTTCATTTGTTCCGTCTAGGGTTTTTATATACTCCCAGTTCATTACAGAAGAAAGTTGAGGTTTCTCCAAAGTTACTTCGAGAAATTTGATGCTGCCAGGTAACGTCGATCTTTCTTCTGCTTTTGTAAATGATTTTTCTGCAATTAAGTCGACTTTTAGCTAATATTCTATCAAACTTATTAAAGCAATTAACTAACTCTTAGTAACAAATCCAGAATTTAACAGTAGCGTACCCACTTATGTATGAGCTTAATTTAATACTTTTCAGGGATTCTTGTAACGGGTACTATTTTTTGTGAAAGAAGGTTTTCTGGTAATGTACTGTTTGGTGGATGAAATAATATTGGAAAAGAACTGAAATTGAATTATTTTATAGGTATATTGAAATGATAACTTATTTAATAAGTGACAATATATGATTTTAGCTTATCACGATTGTAAAGAATTATAAAATGCAGATCATATTTGATGCAATTTGTTTTCTTTGTTTCCTTGTTCGAGCAGCTGTTTTTAGTAACCTAGAGGCTTTTATATGCTGTTAATTCTTAGTATGTTTGATTTTCAGCTGATTAAAACATGCATTTCTTAGAATGTCTTATTGTTGATTTTTTTGACTTGGCTGTTTTGTTTACTCTGATGAATAGCTCGTTGCATCTATATATACCAATGAGCATTAAGTTTTTTTCTGGATAGGTCTTCAGAACTTATTTATCCTCCTGATTAGTAGCGGAGCCATAATTTTCACCAAGGGGTATCAAAATATAAAAATTAGATATACCGAAAAGTTATGGGGAGTCAACATATACTAAATATACATAAAACAGAAAATTTTATCTAGCAATACAATGTAATTTTTCGGCGAAGGGGTTGTCAATTGACACCCCTTGGTTGAATGTGGCTCCGCCACAGCTCCTGATAGATTACTTTCTTCGAGGAATTTTATTACCTTGATTCCTTGAAATTGCAACATTTGTTTTTTTTTTTGGCATAAGTAAAGACGTTACTGAGGTGCTAATCTCCGTTTGTAATTTTGAGCATCTGACCTTGAAATTGCAACATATGCGATGTATGACTAATAAATAAGGGAGAAGGAGGTAGTCTAGGGCAAGCTTTTCCAAATTTCCGGGAAAAATACCCTTCGAACCATGTCATTGAAAAGAAAGTAAGAAGGTCAAAGCTTCATTACTGAATAGGTTGCTGTTTCTTTTTAATTCCCCTCTCTTATTCTATTCCCTGCTACCTTATCTGTTTGCTTGTTCCCCGGTTTTATGTTTACTCTTTACTAAGGTTTAATAAATAAGATTTATTAAACCTTAGTAAAGAGTAAACATAAACCCGGGGAACAAGCAAACAGATAAGGCAGCATATTAGATAATCTCTACTGGAAATTGTTGCTCCCTGATTGTTACTATTTGATGCTACTCTTTCTCCCCTTTTACTGGAAATTGTTGCTCCCTGATTGTTACTATCTGATGCTACTTTTTCTCCTCTTTTTCCTTATCGTCTTTTGTCTCCCTCTTCTCTCTTTCTCCCCCCTCTTTCTTCTTCTTCCCTTTTCTTCCTTTCCATCTTTTCTTGAGCCGAGGGTCTATCGGAAATAGCCTCTCTACCTCTCCAGGCAGGGGTAAGGTCTGCGTACACACTACCCTTTTCAGACCCCACCTGTGTGATTATACTTGGTATGTTGTTGTTGTAAATATTAGATAATTCAATAACATCAGTGTGTCACCCACTTTATGCAATTGGCTCCATATATGATTACTGCCTTTATGTCTGAACTACTTTCACTTAATCAGCGAGTGTTCTGAGTCCTTAGCATATTGCTTCAACCCCCATTTTTTTGGTTTTCTTTATGACGTTTCACATTTGAGCAAATACACTGTGCCTTCCCCTCTCTCTCTCTCTCTCTCTCTCTCTCTCTCTCTCTCTCTCTCTCTCACACACACACACACACACACACACACACTCTCTCTCTCTCTCTCTCTCTCTTTCACTCGCTCTCTCTCTGTTGTTTCCTTCAATGAGTTTGTTGAGAATGTTAGTTGTTGCCTTATTGGGATAGTTTGTGGCCATGGTATAAGTTTCCTTGTAGTTATTTCAAAGTACACTGTCATCTGACCCACCTTCCTGAAGATTGATTAGGTTTTCCTTTGCGCTTTCCAGATTATCTAGATTTCTGACCTTCCCTCAGTGGTATAGGTTGCTTTATGCCGCAGCGCAGATTGATTTTTTTTTCCAAGGTTACTGAAACTTCTAAGTATTTCCTGCAGAAATTTGAATCTTTTGGGAACTCTTCAAGTGTCTTTTCTTAATTTGGGATGGGGGATGCAGAGTCTCTTCAACCATCAAAGAAAAGGGCTGCTGTAAAGGAATTATCGCGAGATAATCCTGGTCTTGATGATGATAATGAGTCATCTGAGCAGGAGAGTGGAACTTTCAAGAGAGCAAGTGATGAGGTGATGGCAAGTAGGAGAATTGTCAAAGTCCGTAAAACGCCATCGACTACAACTACTCATTCTTCTAACCCTTTTGCGGGGATTCGATTTGTTCCACCTACTGATGCCAGTACAACTCCTGCTGTGACCATAACTAAAGTTGTGAGTGGGACAATAACTTCCAAGAAACCAGAAGAATCAAATGATCAAAGTGAGGCAACTAAAGAGGAAGAACCTTATGTGAATAGGGAAGCTGATCATGAGAAGGAAACTGATGGAAAGGCTAAGCTACCAGAAAACGGATCTGATGAGTCCAAAGCTGATGAAAATGTTGATAAGGAGAAAGTTGATAATCCCGATGAGCCTAACATACCTGAATCTACTGAAAAGAAGGCAGCGGAAAGTGAGAAAATCGAAGATACCAAGGCAGCCACAGTAGTGGAGAAGACTGCAAATGATGTAGAAGTGGAAGGCAATAAGACCGAGAATGAAGAGGAAAAACATGTGGGCAATGGAAAAAATGAAAAGGGTGCTGAAACTGCATTTTTTAGCTCGTTCCAACAGCTCTCTAGTAGCCAAAATGCTTTCACAGGACTTGCAGGAACTGGGTTCTCCAATACTGCGTTCTCGTTTGGAGCTAGTTCGAAAGAGGGATCTCCACTAGGATTTGGTTCTGAATCTGGTGCTGGTTCTGGTTCTATCTTTGGAGTAAAAAATGACCAGTCATCTTTTGGTCTTAGTCTTCCCACTAATGGAAATGTTTCTCTGTTTGGTAACTCAGGTTCATCCAGCGTTAACAAGGGCGAGGGAATTGGAATTCCTTCCATGCAAGAGTTTTCTGTTGAAACTGGGGAGGAGAATGAAAAGGCTATCTTTACAGCTGACTCTGCTGCGCTGTTTGAATTTCTTAATGGAGGGTGGAAGGAGCGTGGAAAGGGAGAGCTGAAGGTCAATATATCTTCAACTGAGACTAGAAAAGCTAGACTTGTTATGAGAACCAGAGGAAATTACAGGTTGATTTTGAATGCTAACCTTTATCCTGAAATGAAGCTCACAAGTATGGACAAAAAGGGTGTCACTTTTGCTTGTATGAATAGTGCTGGTGACGGGAAAGATGGACTTTCAACAATTGCTTTGAAGTTTAAGGATACCTCTATTGTTGAGGAGTTTCGAGCTGTTGTGATGGAACATAAAGATAAGATGACAGGCTCTTTGAAGACACCACAAAATTCTCCTTAAACTTCAGATGACTAATAATTATGGCAAAGATGCATATAGAGATTCTATTTTCATCACGAAACTGGAACCCAACCCTACAGTTTTCCCTTTTATCCCTTTGCAGAAAGGTAGAGAGAATATTTTGTCTAGAGATGGATAACTTGTAATCCGATATAGCAAATAGAGTCTTCTCCGTTATGATGTTGTTTATCTCTTGTATTTCTTCTCCTTTTTTGCTTTGTTCGGATATAACCTGTGGTTTAGCTGTCTTTTGCATTGCTTTATTGGCATGAGTCGTAGACGCGCCGCACTAGCCTTCGATCTCATTCTATCATTTTCTGATGTATTTAGTTTCTTTTTTCCTTTTATTGGGCAAAGTTGTAAGTTTGTAACTCATCGACCTCGTAGAAAATATGCCTCCGGTGCTCCTTTGATCCTTCCTTTTTTGGTTTTCCATGTGGTCTCTTGCCCCTGCTTTGGAGCCTCGATTAATCCGGATTCGTTGGATGAGGTCCACTAAATGTGGAAATGCTCTTTACCAGGAGTTGTTTCAATTTCAGGCTTCGATCGGAGAAACCTGATAAAGGATGAAAGATCATATCAATACCACCACAACCTTGATGGTTCAAGTTTCGCACCCAAGGGTGTAGCCTAGGTGTTAATGAAGTGGTTGAGAATATGAGATCCTTTATTTTTCAGCGAAGACAAAACACTAGGTGATTTTTTTCCATTCTGTCTAAGCTTTAATGGATTGAGTTAATTGGTACTTGTTGCTTGTGGAATTAGTTGGGTGTGCGCAAGTTGGCCCGGACACCACGATTATATAAAAAAAAAAAAAAGTTGCAAGTTGCTGAACTCCCATCTCAATCACACTTGAGTATTTAGATGACAAACCAGTAATCTTCCCACAGAAAACAGTGTCTTTATTCTGTAGAGGTTATTGTACTATAAAATGTTCTTGACTTGTATTTGTTGTACTAAATTTGCTTAATTTGGTCTTCAGTGCCTAGCATTATTTTTGGATGAGGAGTGGATCTGTCTAATAGATTTCTCCTTTACTAATTAGTTAAAACTGAATGTAGTCCAAATCCTTTTCTTCAGAGAAAGGTTGGTTCCGTTCACGTGCTATCGTTTGCTCTTTGGCCTTTGGCATTTCCTTGTTCACGGGTCATGCCAAGACAACGAAAAATACTTGAAATTAATAGGACGAGATACATTGCCTGCCGCATTTCAGCAAATTAACCAATTATAAACTGAGCTTCACGCAATTCAATAAATACAGACTATCATATGCGGTTTGT
Source organism: Nicotiana tomentosiformis (assembly GCF_000390325.3). Lineage (NCBI taxonomy): Eukaryota > Viridiplantae > Streptophyta > Magnoliopsida > Solanales > Solanaceae > Nicotiana > Nicotiana tomentosiformis. The sequence goes on from NC_090817.1 coordinate 130,753,626, forward strand.
AAATTGACAGAAACTGATCATAATGCGTTTGATTTTCAGTAATTTTTTTTAAAAAAGTAACATTTGCCATTAACAGAACTGAGCCTGTGACACTACAGAAATGTGCTTATTGATCATTGGGTTGTCATTTAAAGAATTCCGTGATTAACTATTAGATGGTCAAAACTCAAAAGAATCACCAAATCTGAAGTTTACATAAATATCAGGGAAAGCTAGGAAGCCTCAAATTCAGAAACACGTTGTTGTGAATTACTTTCCCACACTGGAAAACAAGATAATAAAAGAAACAAAAAAGAAAATGGGAACTGCAAAAAGGCCAAAAAAAAAAAAAAAGCTAAGTAAAAACGAAGAGGATAATAAAGTCCCATAAAAATATAAAATACTCGAGACAGTAGTAGTGCCACTTCTAAGGTGAGGAGTAGTTCTTGGTGCACATTCTTGAGCAGGATCCAACACAGTCATCCATTTTTCCGCCATCTAAGAAGAAAGAATAACAAGAAAAATGAATTAGAAAAACAAACATACCAAGAGATAGATACAAGCGAAGAAAAAAAAAAAGACAGCTCGTGCACTAAGCTACCACTATGCGCGGGGTCCAGGAAAGGGTCGGACCACAAAGGTCTATTGTACGCAGCATTGCCCTGCAAAAATGCAAGAGGTTGTTTCTACCGCTTGAACCCGTGACCCCCTGGTAGAAAAATACAAGCAAAGAACAGAATAAAAATACTTATGACCATAAGGAGGCTAGCAGGGGGAAACTTACTAGGTTGATGTTTTGAGCTGAGAGTGGAACAGGTAGAGAAGGCACAACCTAGCTTGCAGAAGTTAAGGTTTTACTGTCTGGTTGAAGTCGAACATCATTGTTTGAACTGGACGTGGCAGTAGAAGTACTACTATTATTAGAACCTGAATTAAAGATGCATTCTTTTAAGCATCTAGAGGTGCAAGTGCAGAGATTCTGAGAAGGTTCAATTAAGCAGAACACAAAGCATTTCGAGTAGCAATCCTTAAAGTTTGTTAAGGAGGCATTCGACTGGCCTACAAAAGCAACTAATATCAAAATAAGTGCCCTTAACTTACTTAACTCCATCCTTTCTTTCACTCTTATTTCAGAACACTAACTTCTTGCCCTATGGAAAACCTAAAAGTGTGCTTATATAGAACTGTAATAGCCAATATTCACAAGTGGCAAACATACATACATATATATATATAGTATTACCTTAGTAGTGAAAAAAGATTCAACGATTGTGGTATTTGGTGTTGGCTAAAGTTGCGGTGACATGTGATGGTTTTTTGTCTTTGCTATTGCTGTCCTAATATAGGAGTAAGGTTAATTTCGATTGTGGTCACTCAACTTTGTTTCAATTTCATAAAAGTCACTCAATTTCCGTTCATAACTTAAAAGTCATTCAACTTTGGTCACATCACTTAAAAGTCACATATGATGGAATATGGATATATCATCACCGAAAAAATGACATGGCAAACTTTTAGTTATTTTTATGCCACGTGAGCAACCAAGCTATAATTCATGTACAACTATCTAGTACCTTTAAAGGAAAAACATTATGGTTACAACTTTTCACATCCAAGCAAGAACAGGCACAACATGTATTAAATTATCCAATTCGTTGTTAAAATCCTATGTGATTGCTTACGTGGCATAAAAAATAACTAAAAGTTTGCCATGTCATTTTTCCGGTGATGATATATCCATATTCCATCAGATGTGACTTTTAAGTGATGTGCTCAAAGTTGAATGACGTTTAAGTTATAAACGAAAATTGAGCGATTTTTGTGAAATTGGAACAAAGTTGAGTGAACACAACCGAAACTAATCCTATAGAACCGTAATAGAGGTGGTTAAATAGGACAAAGCATGAGTAAGTACAGTTATGTTTTCTCATTTTCTTAATACTAGCAATTACTAGAGAAAAAGAAATAACTGGGCCTAACATAGTTGGAATTAATTTCATATATAGCTACCATCTGTTACTGCAAGTGCTGCTAAGTATGTAGAGCAAGACAACTTTGCTTCTGCCTTCTTGTATAGTTGTAACTAAGCTTTTTAATTCAGATAAAGTTCGTTCAGTTGTAACACAAGATGAACAAATGAGTTAGTTCCTAGGACAAAGGCACATAATTAATCATTAAAAAGTACCTTTTTCTTTAATAACATAATTTTTAGATAAGATAGTCACGTACACTTAAATATATATATATATATATTAACCACCCTATGAGTGATGACAATGTTATTTGCAATTGGGGCCGGATAATGATGCCAGTTTAGTTAATTATTGCTTCTTGAAATATTGAGCGACCTTCCTAGAGTTCAAGAGCATGTTATAAAAGAGCGCAATGACATGGCTTTGTAAAACCTAAGGTGCCGCTCCTTCTAGCCCAAATATTAGTCGTTTAATAAAAAATAAAATATTTGACATTTTATAGAAACAAAAGTTACTCCCACTCTCTATTTCAAATTAAATGAGATACTTTCTTTTTTAGTTTGTTCCAAAATAAGTGACACATTTCTAAATTTGAAAATAATTCAACTTTAAACTCTTCATTTTACCTATTTTACCCTTAATGAGAAGCTTTTATAACCACACAAATGTCATGACCCCACAAAACTTTTACCCCTTAAGCTTTTAAGACCACAAGTTTCAAAAGTCTTCTTTTTTTTCTTTCTTAAATTTCGTACCGAGTCAAACTACATCATCTAAATTGAAACAGGGGGAGTATTTATTAAGCAATAGATGTTAGTAAAGTGAAATGTTTAATAAAAGATAAAAGTACCCTTTAACTCAATCCATATATAACTATAAAAAGTCAATGATCTTCAAATAAGAATGATTAAAGAAAGTAAGTTACTAATTATTCATTAGAGAGGACATCAACAACAAATCCAGTATAATCCTATATGTAGGGTGTGAGAGGGTAGTGTGAACGCAGATCTTACCCATGTTTGACCAAAAAATATAGATCTTGATTCAACTAATTAAATTTATATAAATGAAGATTAATCTTAGCTAACAATAATATCCCTAAGATGGAGTTCTCGAAAGTGCAACAAATACTACGTATGTGTATCTGAATAATAGTTGCGATATGCAATAAATATTTCAGAAATCAAAGGCAATAATATAGCATTCAATATCAATGAATAGCAATAAATGATATTTAAGTAAATAGAATAAATGAGTCACCCAAGAAAGGATGGAATCAATGAATGTTCTTTCTGACAATGATGAGTGATCGAAAATCCTTTGAATATCTAAGTTATTCTCGAATCTAGTAGAAAAGTGTAACCAAGAATCTTAGTGAAAAGATGATATTTGTATAATAGCAATAAGATCCGATTCTCTTTCTCCAATCAAAATATATTTTTACAAATGAATATCACATGTCCCCAATCATTCCGTGTCTTTCTATTTATAGAGAACATGTTCCTAAAAATCCTAACAATACAAGTGTTGTATCCTATCTCGAAACTAGCCGTTACAGCTTTGTTACGGGTGCTAGACCTCGGCCTCGATGACAACTCCTCAATGTTGGTCTTGCTGACTCTTCGACCACAACCTTCGTTGATAATTAGATTACTTCGGCACGTGGTATCCCAGGAATGTTTTACTAACACCATTTCGACTAAAGATGGATTTTCACCCATACAGTTTGTCCCTTCTCTTATCGAGGTCGTTCCCGCGGATGAGGTCGGTGAGCGGACAATGTCGTTCATAATTTGATTTTATAGAGTTGGCTGAGGTCGTAGTCGTGGAGACAGGGCTACGTGGCCTTCTGAGGTCCGCATATTTTGAATTTTTTGAATTACCCGGGGAGTCTGTTGGAGCCATCTAATCTAAGAGAATAAGTGACGTCATGATACTATGTGTCATAATGACGTCGTTTTCCGACGCATTGCATCGGTTTATATGTGACCCTTGATTGGCTCTGTTGTTTCGATTTTCGTGCTAATCATGACCCGTTGTTTTAATTCCGGTGCCTCTCAAACCTTATAAATAGGGAAAGGTTTGTTGGTTTTGAAACTTTTCCAAACTCTTCCTTCTTTTTAAGCAATAGTCTTTCCTTCATCTTCTCTACATAACTCTTTTTACTCCTTGTTTCAGCGACTTACATCATTTCCCATTCCTTTTTGCTTGTCATCCTCCTTCGTTACATTGAATTATGCCTAACGAACCTTCTGAGGCTGGCGAGGGGAGTCGTATTTCTCCCTTGGCAGTGGTGTTCCCCTCCCATGAGGAGAGTGTTCCTGGCACCGTTGAGGATGGAACCTTCCCATCGGTGGAAGAGATAATCCCACGCAACCCTGATTCCATATCCGATTTCACCAAATTACTAGATGCCGAACCTGGAGCCTTTTGGTCAGTGATGACGGTGAAGGAATTGGAGGAGCTTAAGGCTAAATTTGGCCTTCCCAATCATATCGAGTTGATCCCGGCCGGGTGGGATACGGTACAGGTCTACCGTCCTGGGTATTGCGCCATCTATGCCTACCCCTTCCAAGTCGGCTATTCTCTCCCTCTCCTTCCATTGGAGGAGGAATTTTAGTCGTCACTACGACGTTTGCCCTGCTCAGCTCGCGCAATACATTTTCAAAGCCATAAAGATGCTCACCAAGTTTGTTGAGTTGGTCCGGGTCGAAGTGACACTGCGACATTTAATCCATTTGTTTGCTCCTAGCTTTTATAGGGGGACGTTGCTGAACCTTTGCCACCGAGGGGACAAACGCCTGGTGATGAAGATGGACGACAAATCCAGCATCAATTCTGGTTCAACTTCTTCTATGTCAAAACCGAGGACGTTGTGACCAATGTCGACGGCTTTCCCGAGGCTTGAAACTATACTCGTAAGTATTTTGGTCTCTTTCTCGTGTTTCGTCTTGAATTTTGACTTCTCGCCTTCTTCTTTTGCAACCAAGACCTCGCCTCCTCCTTTAGTCGCTCATATTACCGACTGGGTAGATCGGCTCAACCCTCATATCGTAGGGATTCGTGAATGGCCAAGTATTTTCAAGAAGTTTGGGCCCGCTCTCCCTTCGACTAGTAATTTCCTTTTTACCATCGGTGTCTTAACTCTTTTTTCTCTGTTTACCTTCGCTGATTTTCCCTTTTTTTTATTTTTTTCTTAGCTTCGGTAAGGGGATCTACGAGGAGGTCGAGGTCTCCCACACCTTCATTCCAGAAGAGGAAAGCTACTACGTCCTTAGTTTCTGCTCATGTTTCGGCTGATTCTACCTTCATTCCAGTCCCTCCTATTGTTGCGCCTGAATCTGTCCCTACTTCGGCCGTGGAGACTTCGGTTTCTCCCTTATATTCTCTCATAGACGAGGACGACGAACCTTTGCCCGGTGATGGAGATTTAATACCTCGTAAGAGGAGGACCGTGGATGTCGGGGGAGAGAGGTCGACGACCATCGATGTAGGAGATTATGGCCTTGTCCTTCGGGAAATGACCATAGTGCATATCAGGGAGAGCCCAAAGGCAAGTCCTGAGACCACTTGTTTGGAGGACATGAATATGCGTCCTGTAGGGGATGCGGTCGAAGGCATGGTGAGCAGTGCCGACCCTGTTCTTCCGAGACACAAATAAGCCTCGTCTTCCGAGGTTGCGGCGGACGTGCCTTCTTTGACCGATGATAGAGGGAAGGTTGTTACTGAGGAGGATGTTAGATTTGATTTCGACATGGATGTAGACGAGTTGAGGATGATCGACGAGGGGCTTACTCAACTTGAAGTGAGGTTAGAAGGGGGTTCAAGGACTATTACGATCCCCATGGATCGTAATCTTCTTGTGGATACTGAGAAGATTATCCCTTCCCTTGTCCCTCTTTGTTCTAAGATTGATGATACGACCCTCAAGACTATAGATGACAACACCTTATCAAATAAAATTATTGGTCTCGCCCTTCAGGTAAGTACATTTGTTGTCAGTTATTTTCCTTAGGTTTTGTTCTTTCGTAGTCTCTAACTTCCTTCATTCATTTTATAGACGTTCTTCTTGGAGATTGAGAGTGCTCGTAGGGAGCAGAGACGGTTGAAGGACAAGTACTTCAGATGCCTTGAGAAATACCGGGAGCTTAGATGTCGGTTTAGTGAAGGCGACAATGTGCGCCGACTGAGGGAGGACTTAAAGGCAAGAGATGATGAGTTGGTGCGGGGTAGTGGGAAAGTGCAGTGTCTTGGAGAGGACGTTGAGGTGCAAAGAGGAAGAGCTTGAGCTTACCAGGGGGGTCGAAGCCTAGTGCAGTGATCTCCAAGTTCAGGTAGTCTTGTTGTGAGGCTATCTTGAGGAATGTCAGTTAAGGGCAGAGGCTCTTAGTAGCGAGGTCGCTGAGAAGCAAGAGGAGTTGGGGAGGGCGGAATCTGCGCGGTCGGAGTCTTTAAGGAAGGCGGAGTCCCTTGAGGTGGTGATCCGGACTCTCCGTTCTGAGCAAGAGAATAATTTAACGATGGCAAATCTCAAAGAAGAGCGGCTAGATAAAACGATTGGGAAGTTAGAGAAATAGACTTCTGATCTCCATGATCGAGTTGCTGCTCTGGAGGCCAAGAAAGCTCAATTACTGGCACAACCGTCCTCTTCCCGCACTTTAGATTTTCCCAATGTTCCTTGGGAGTTATATGAGGAATGGATTCATGCCGAGGCCCAGTTAGATGTCTTTCGAGATTTGCATGCGGTGGGATCCATTTCTGAGGCTGCCCTCGAAGATGTTTGTGTTAAGGCTCGTGAAGCTCGAGTCGCTTGTGGGTATGATCCCGCTACGCCTGAGGCCGATAAGAAGGAGGGGGACGAGGGTGTAGACCAGCTTGAGGAGAATGCCTGGTACGATACCGCTTATCCTGAGGGCGAAAGTGGCGATAGCAGCGATGGCGAGGGGGATCGAGATGGCAAAGGTATTGGTGGTCAAGGTAGCAACGCTATTGAGGACCAAGTTGGCGAGGGCACTGAAGGTCGAGATGACGACGACTAGTAGTTTCCTTTTGACTTTTATGTATTTTTATCGGCGTCTTCACGAGACTTTGTAAATAGTTTAAGTATGAAATATCAAAGTTGTTCCTTGCATTATTTTCTCTTCCTATGGTTTATTTTATATACTTGTATGTTTTTTGCTTTTATTGTTTGCTCGTTTCTCTTTTGTCTTTCTTATTGTTGCTTGTCTTTTAGCCAGTCGTGGCCTTGGAGACGAATATTCATAGGTTGCGTGTGTTTCTTTGTTGAGATGTGGCCGAGAGCCGATATGTGTTCGTTCGAGCAAGGTCAAACATAACCTTTCATTGAATCGCGACCGAGGGTCGGTAGGTGTTTGTTCGAGCTTAGTCGAACATGACCTTTCATTAAATTTTGGTCAGGGGCCGGTAGGTGTTTATTTCGAGCTGGGTCAGACATAACCTTTCCTTAAATTGCGACCGAGGGTCGGTAGGTGTTTGTTCGAGCTGTGTCGAATATAACCTTTCGTTAAATCGTGGTCGAGAGCCAGTGGTGTTTGCTCGAGTGGGGTCAAACATAACCTTTCATTAAATCGCGGCCGAGGGCCGATAGGTATTTTCTCGAGCGGGGTCGAACATAACCTTAATATGAAAAAGGTGTTCTGATAAGCATAATTTTCTTATTGCTTTGAAATCGTTGCTTTGGTTACCTACTTGGAGAAAATTACAGATTTTGGGTGATGGCTAGTATTCCAGTCCTAGTCCTAGTCTACCTAGTCCATTCATTGATTGACTTGGAGAGTATTGAGAAGTCGAGCAATGAAATAGTAACAACGGTCCCACCCTCGCGTACTTCGACCCAAATTGTTACCTTCGCCGCATCGTTAAAAACCTCATTGAGAAAACTCAAATGGGATAAAACTCAAGTGAGGAAAAAAGAGTACAATTTAGGGGACGCTTTTTCTCTTAGAAGTTGAAGTATTTGAGGTGGCTGGTGTTCTAGTTGTTTGGTAGTCACTTTTCTTCCATTGTCTTTAGTTGGAATGAACCCTTGTTCGCTATGGCTGTGATTTTGTACGGACCATCCCAATTCGTTCCCAGCTTGCCTTCTCGGGGGTCTTTGCTCGCTTGAGGTTTGGCTTTTAGTACATAGTCTCCGACTTTCAGCGGCCAGACCTTTGATTTCTTGTTGTAATAACGTTCTGCTTGTTGTTTTTGGGCAACTATTCTTATGTACGCCATATCTATTCGTTCGTAGATTTCGTTGAGTTCCTACCTTTTGCTCTTATCGTTACTCGTGCCACTTTTGTGGGAGTACCTTAGGCTGGGTTCTCCAACCTCGACCGGTATTACTGTCTCGGTCTCATAGACCAAAAAGTAGGGCGTGTCTCATGTGCTCGTCTTCAGAGTTGTTCAGTGGGCCCATAATACATCTGGTAATATTTCTGGCCATAGTCCCTTGGAGTCTTCGAGCTTTTTCTTCATGATGTTTAGTATGGACTTATTGGAGGATTCTGCTTGCCCGTTTACCCGCTAGGTGATATGGGTTTGAGAGTATCCTTTTGATATGCCATTTCTCGAAGAACTCGGCTGTTCTCTTTCATGTGAACTGGGGTCCGTTGTCACAATTGATTTCATTGGGTAGTTCGAATCGGCATATGAAGTTTCTCCATATAAAGGTGATTACCTCTTATTCCCGTATTTGGGCGAATGCTCCTGCTTCTACTCATTTAGAAAAATAGTCAGTTAAAACCAAAAAGGAATTGTACATTACCTCGCCCTGCTGGGAGGGAACTCACGATGTCCATTCCCCATTTGATGAATGGCCAATGGGAGGTGACTGAGTGGAGGTGTTCACCTGCTTGGTGAATCGTTGGGGTGTACTTTTGGCACTGTTCGCATTTTCTCACGAAGTCTGTGGAATCCTTTTTCATGGTGGGCTAATAGTATCCAGCCCGTATGAGGCATCTGACCAGTGCTCGATTGCCAGAGTGAGCTCCACAATGGCCTACATGGACTACTTCGAGGACGCGCTGGGTTTGGTTCGGGCCCAAATACTTCGCCAGAGGGCCTCCGTAGGTCCTCTTGTATAGGTTGCTATGGAGGAGACTGTATCTGGCCGCCTGCATTCTTAGTTTCTTGGCTTCTTTTTTGTCACCTGAGAGTGTGCCGTACTGCAAATATACGATAATATGACTGCGCCAGTCCCAAGTTAAGTTTATGGTTTTCACCTCGATTTGGTGTAGTGATGAGTTAAGGAGGTAGACTACGCCTTTATCTCCAGTTGTGATGCTTTTGGTAGTTGTGGCCAATTTGGCGAGGCTTCGACATTCTGCGCTCGTAGGATCTGATCGAGCTATCATTCGTCGAACACAGGCAATAGCTTGCACATTTCAGTTTGGTATTTTTGTAACCTTTGTTACTTGATTGGGAAAGTCCCTGTGACTTGGTTGACTACGAACTGGGAATCACAATGGAGTTTCAACCGTTTCTCCCTATACTTGAGTGCTTGCCTTAACCCTACAATTACAACCTCATACTCGGCCTCATTGTTAGTCATATCCGGGACCATATGGACTGGTGAATTACTTCTCCTGTTGGGACCTCGAGTACGAGTCCCAAACTGGACCCTGATGCGTTGGATGCGCCATCGATGTATAGGACCCAAATGTTTTGTGTTTGGAGGAAAGCTTGGACGCTTCAATTTCAACTTCATGCATTATTTTTTTACTGAAGTCAGCGATGAAGTAGGCGAACACTTGTGACTTTGTCGTCGTTCGCGGCTGGTATGTGATATTATGCTCGCTTAGCTCGATGGCCCATTTGGCCAGCCTCCACGATAGCTCGGGTTTATGAAAAATGCTCCTCAGGGGAAAGGTCATGATGGCCAAGATGTGGCATTGAAAATAGGGTCTAAGCTTTCGTGAAACTACGACAAGACCAAAGCTAATTTTTTGAGGTGCGGGTATCTCATCTCAGCGTCGACGAGTGTTTTGCTAATGTAATAAATGGAAGATTGCATACGTTTGCTTTCGTGGATCAAGACTGCGCTTACCGCTACCTCGGAGATAGCTAAATAGACGAGGAGATCTGGTTCGATTTTTGAAAACAGGGGCGGTGATGATAGGTATGCCTTCAGTTCTCGTAGAGCCTGGACGCACTCGGGAGTCCATTCGAGGTCGTTGTCCTTCTTGAGTATGCCAAAAAAGTTGTGGCATCTATCTGACGATCGCGAGATGAACCTTGATAGGGTAGCGATTCGACCAATCAACCTTTGGACTTACTTTTTTGGTGGTTAAGAGTTCTGGTATCCCCTCGATATCTTTGATTTGGTCTGGGTTGACCTCGATCCCTCGCTGCGACACTCGAAAACCCAAGAACTTTCCTGAGGCTACACCAAACGTGCATTTCTCCGGGTTCAGCTTCATTCCGTACCGTCTGAGTATGCCAAAAGTTTCTTTCAAATGATCGATGTGATCCTCTGCCCTTTCGGACTTGATCAACATATCGTCTATATATACCTCCATGGTCTTACCGAGCTTGTCTTTGAACATGTTTTTTACTAATCTTTGATAAGTAGCCCCCGCGCTCTTCAGTCTAAACGTCATCACCCTATAACAATACGTTCCTTGGTGGGTGATGAACGTGATATTCTCTTGATCTTCTTTCTCTATAAGAATTTTGTTATAGCCTGAGTAAGTGTCCAGGAAACTAAATAGTTCATGCCCGGCTGTTGCGTCGATGAGTTGGTCGATATGGGGCAATGGGAACGAATTCTTCGGGCATGCTTTTTTCAAGTCTACGAAATCCACGCACATCCGCCATTTCCCATTTTTCTTTTAGACCATCACTACGTTGGCGATCCACTTGGAGTACTTCGACTTCCTAATGGAGCTATTTTCTAACCGTTTTTCCACCTACTCGCGGACTGCATGGTTGATGGCGGAGTTGAATTTACACCTGACTTATCTTATTGGGGGTGGAATGGGACGACGTTTAATTTATGTGTGGCGATTTCCTTTGTGATGCTCGGCATATCTACATGGTTGAAAGCAAACAAGTCTGCATTAGCTATTAAGAATTGACTAAATTTACCTGGTTCTCGGGGTTTGCAGTCGATATAGGCCTTCTTGCTATGGTCGTTGAGGTCTAATTGGATGAGATCGAGGTCTTCTATGGTCAAACATGTAGCCTTGACCATGTCGGGATCCATAATGATGTCCCCGATCTCTTCTTGTTCCGACCTCGACCCTGTTGGTTACTATGCCTTTTTTTCTATCCTTTTTCTGTTGGGTGGCTGTGCTATTCAAGGAAATGCGGTAGCATTCCTGGGATGTACGTTATTCCCCGCGTATGATGAATATTCCCATGGAGTTGGGAATTTGATTATTTGGTATAGGCTGGAGGGGATGACTCTCATGGGATGTATCCATGGTCGCCATACTATGACATTGTACGCAGTGTCCTGGTCCATGATGTGGAATGTTGTCTCTAGAGTCACGCCGTTAGTCAGGACGGGGAGTGTAATTTTCCCGGATGTCCACTCAACTGCATTATTAAAAATGGTTAGCGTGATGCAGCGAGGCACTATCTTATCCTCGAGTCTCATTTGGGTAAGAACTCGGGGATGGATAATGCATGCACCGCTTCCATCGTTCACCATGATACGTTTGACATCAGTATCTAAAATGCATAAAGTAATAACGAGGGCATCATTATGAGGAAAAGTCAAACCGTCGATATTAGATTCATTGAAGATGATACTTTCTTCGAGTACGTCGTACCGTTCGCGGGTGATAGACCGCTTAAGCTTATGAGGGGTGGTAAACTTCACGCCGTTGATAGAGGCGTCCTCGCCGCCGCAGATGATCATGTTGATAGTACGAGCTGGCGATGGCAAATTTGGTGGGCCTTGATGTTCACGTCCTCTAGCGAAGTTGGTCCTCCCCTTATCGCTTAACAACTCTTCTAAGGGCGATGCAATCTTCTGTTTTGTGCCTGCGTTCCTGGTGGAAATCATAGAACGCGTCAGATTTTCTGGTGTTTGGGTCTGATCTCATCTTCAGCGGACACTTCACTTTTGTTCTGAGTTTCTCAAGAGCGTAGACTATTTCTATAGGGGACACACAAAAATTGTGAGCATTTAATAAATGAGGCATACCTCTTTCGTTCCGATGAGTCCCACTTCTTCATAGTGGAGGGAGGGTGTGGTGGCCGCCCTGACATATGATTGGTGTCGTTCCCTATTAGGTCGTGAAATCAGGTGATCTCTTCTGGTACTGTCTCTTCGTTATTTCCTGGATTCGGCTTGTACCGAGGTTAGCCGGTGAGTTGGTCTGTTGAGGTCGTCCATGCCTGCTTGGACCATGGCACAATAAGCGTTGTGGATTTCGTCCCAAGTGGTTAGAGGATACTTCATCAATCGGCTCAATTGTTTTCTAGTTGCTATTGAACCATCTCTACTCAGCCCGTTCTGGAAAGCTACGACTGCAATCCCTTCGGATACGTTCGATAGAGTCATCCTTACTCTGTTGAACCGGGCGAGGAAGTCCCTCAATCCATCTCCCAAGGACTTCTTAATAGCAAATATGTCGTTTACTCTTGCTTCGGCCTTTTTGGCTCTGGTATGGGCGATTATGAACTTATCAACCATTTCTTTGAAAGTTTCTATGGAGCGGGCTGGTAGCTGCGAATACCATGTTAATGCCCCTCCCATAAGGGTTTTCGCCAAACTTCTTCAGCAAAATAGAGGACACTTGTTTCTTGGTGGATAGGACGACATTTTGAAGGTCTTTGGTATGACACGTGGAGTAGCGTCATCGCTGTACGACTGTTCTACAAACCTGCCAGCGTCCCTTTTTGGTAGCATCTTAGGAGCACCCGGTATCTTTTCAACTCGTTATTGATGTTTTTTCATCTGGTTTCAGAGTGCCTTGTTTTCATTCTCTATTTCTTCCAATCCTCTTTAGAATGGCAGCGAGGGCGATATCACATGCACTGTCAGTAATATTGTGAGTTATACCTATGGTTGGAGGGAGGGGTTGGTTGCACTGCTCGTCTGTTTGTTGTATCATGCAAGCCCTTGCGGTTTCTGCAATCATGCCTGGAGCGGGCTTGTTGAGGACACTCGCTAGCGTGTCGGTCAACCATGCTTCGAGGAGTTTTCTCACAGCTGGGGGCGTCCCTTCTTCTACAGACGTGGAGGCCCCTTTTTCGATGGGTTTTGTTATACTGCAGTGTGAGGGAGGCGACCTCTCTCGCCTAGGGGACGCGTTGGGCGTCATGTCCTCACCTACTGTTTCATAGTTTTCGTTGATGACATTCATGAGCTTGGTTGGGAAGTCACTTGTATTTTTGTCTCTTCTCCTTGGTTACCTACCATGTAGGGTTTTGCACACACAAAAAAAGGAGATCTTAGGGTTTTTGACATTAGTGACTTGCGTTAATTGTATATCTAGAGGAAACTACAAAATTTAACTAAGAAATCCCCACAGACGACGCCAAATTGTTTGACCAAAAAATATAGATCTTTGTTCAACTAATTAAATTTATATAAATGAGGGTTAATCTTAACTAACAATAATATCCCTAAGATAGAGTTCTCGAAAGTGAAACAACTACTACGTAGGAGTATTTGAATAACGACGACATATATACTAAATATTTCAGAAATCAAAGGCAATAATGTAGCATTCAATATCAATGAATAGCAATAAATGACATTTAAGTAAATAGAATGAATGAGTCACCCAAGAAAGGATGGAATCAATGAATGTTCTTTCTGACAATGATGAGTGATGGGTAATCCTTTGAATATCCAAGTTATTCTCGAATCTAGTAGAAAAGTGTAACCAAGAATCTTAGTGAAAAGATGATATTTGTATAATAGCAATAAGATCCGATTCTCTTTCTCTAGTCATAGTGTATTTTTATAAATGAATATCACATATCCCTTATCATTGTGTCTCTTTCTATTTATAAGGAACATGTCCTAAAAACTCTAACACTACAAGTTTAGAGAATATTCACTAGAATATTCTCTTTTGTATCCTATCTCGAAACTAGCCGTTACAGCTCTGTTAAGGGTGCTCGACCTCGGCCTCGATGACAACTCCTCGACGTTGGTCTTGCTGACTCTTCGACCGCGGCCTTCACTGATAATTAGATTACTTCGGCACGTGGCATCCCAGGAATATTTTACTAATACCATTTCGACTAAGATAGATTTTGATCCATACAACCCCTACCTTGAGAAGGTAAAAAAAACAGTCTTCGATGGACCCTCGGTTCAAGGAAAGATGAAAAAAGAAACGGTAGCAATAAGTAATAACAACAACAAGATAATAAGAAAACTTAAGCGAAAGAAGCAACAAGTAGTAATAGAAATCTAAGAATATAGACTAACACTAATACTACTGGTATAGAAAAGAAAAATTGCTCGATTACCTACTAACTTTTTACTCTAGTTCTCGGCTTTCACACTCTCCTATATATTAAAGGTTATGTCCTCGATAAGTTGAAGTAGCCTAGACTTTTGCCTAATTTCCCCTCTCCAATATATTTTTGGCTTACCAACCTCTCCTCACACCTCGTTACTAGGACATCTATGGCTCTCCTCTTCATATGTCCGAACCATCTTAGCATCGATTCTTTCGGGAGCCACTCTCACCTTATCCCTAATATCTTCATTTCTCATCTTATCTATCCTAATAAGCCCGCACATGTATTTTCACATTCTCATTTCTGCTAATTCATCTTCGTTTGAGAGGAAAAATCACAATTATCCTCTCTTTTTTTGTTTTTGCTTAAAAAGATCACAAGTCACCGCAATCCACGAAGTGCGAAAGTGAAAAAAGTTTTGAAGCCTATATTCTGGTTGAGATCCCCTCCAGTATTCTTTGGTCCAGTTTTTCTCAACGGACTTGTAGGATACTGCCACGTCTGTTGCCAAAGTTTTAAAGGTCAAGATCTTCCTGACATTCTCATTTAATATTATTTCAAACAAAAGCAAACAACCCATTTCTTAACTTCTGTTGCGAACTTCCGATTGACGCAAGTAACATAGCCCATGATTTTAACTGGTCTCAAGATTTCATTTTTAAAGCTTACAAGTTAGGATTGGATACTTATCTTAATTCTACAACAATTCTTGTATTTTCTATTTGTTGAAATTGCTTTGACATAGAACAAAATTTCACAATCTCAACAAATTCACAATTTTAAGAGGACAAATTCACAAAAACAAAAATCACCAAAAATTTCTAAAGAAAGTATTTTGAGTCGTAAAGAAAACCACAAAGATGAGGAGAAGAAAGGGCATATGATTTCCAGTCTGAATGAACTGAGGAACGAAGGTAAAGGAAAAGAAGAACGGAAGTTAGGTGGGCTTTTGGACATAAGAGTTAGTAAAATTTCAAAATAGGCGAATTTTTTTTTTAAGTAAAAATGCTATTTAAAATTTAGAGTTGTGTTTGAACATAAATATAATTTTAGATTGTTTTTGAAGTTTTGTGATTGATTTGAGCGAAAATTTTAAAAATTAATTTTTTGAAATTTTTTAAATTTCCGAAAATTTTCAAAATGCATTTTCAAGTGAAAATTTAAAATTTTATGAACAAACGTTGATTTCGAAAAAAAATAAATTATTTTTTAAAAAAATAAAAAATTTTCTTATGTCCAAACGGGCTCTTAAACTATGGATTCATGTATTTACTGCCGTCGAAGTTCACCGTAATGGTCCAAAAACAGGGTTACTGTTTGGATTTAAAATAATACAAAATGGATTATAAATGTCAAGAGGATCTTGGCCTTTAAATATTGGAAACAGACGTGGCAACATCTTACAAGTCTATTGAGGAAAACTGGACTAAAGAATACTGGACTGAATCCCAACCCCTTATATTCTAATGGGCCAAGGCGACCAGCTGGCTAAGGAAAGACTTTAAAGTCCCAAGATTTTTTCCTTATTTGTACTTTTGCTGACGACCACTCACACCCCACAAAAAGCGTAAAATAATTACTGCGTAGTAATAACAAAATATCCAGCAAAAAATCAACTGATGTTGCCCCCTCTCAAACTCTAGGTTTTTCCAAAGCCATACCTTAATCCCGCGAAATTCAGATCACATCCCCTAACTATCCAATCTTTCATTCAAAATTCTTGTCAATTTAGGGCTCTTTTGTTAATACTGTTGGTGTAGAGTTTGTTTTTTGGGTGTGCTATTGATGATGGCGGGAGTGGGAGAAAAAGAAGTGGAGGAGTACGAGAGCGATCCGGAGGAAGCAAAGATGTCGTTGAAGATGAGGAGGAGAGAGGCAAGTAGTGATGATGAAGAAGGTGAGGAAAAGACAGAAAAGCCCTCAAGGAGGATTGACGACTCTGATAACGATTCAGAGGAGGAGGGACAAGGCGCTGCTGCTGAATACGACGAGGAATACGAATTAGAAGAGGAAGAGTATGTGGAAGAAGAGGAAGTTTATGATGAAGGTAGTGTAGGTAATGAAGAAAGTACTGTTGGTGAAGCAGAAGCAATATTAGGTGAGGAGGATGAAGTAGTAAAGGAAGTAGTGAGGGAATTGAATTCAGGGATGGATGATGGCGACGGCGATGAGGTTGTTGTTGTTCCGGGAGAGGCGAATAAACCGAATGAACCCTATTCTGTTCCCACTGCCGGTGCTTTCTACATGCACGATGATAGGTTTCGAGACAATGCTGCAGCTGCCCCACACAGGTTAATTTGCCCCAATTAGCTTGGCATTGGGACATTGATGTTGTTGTTATTGTTGTTGTTGATATATATTGAGAAATCTTATTTGAGAGAATCGGCTTGTTAGAAGTCAAATAGAAATAAGTGAGCCAAAGAACCTTAATTTTATTTATGACTTTTGTCTTGCACCTTAAACTAAATAGAATCACTTGCACATAATTTTTTGGTAATGGATTATATGCTTTCATGAATTTAAGTTTGGTCTATGCTTAAATTGTATTGTCATAGAAACTTCATCAAAAAAAAAAAAAATTGTATTGTCATAGAGGCTTCGAGTGCATGTTCTCCCTATGATTTTGAAATTATTAAGATTCGATATGTTAAAGCAGCCAAACTTTGGTAACTTCAACATTCTTGTTATTCAATTCTTAAACTTATGTGCTGATAGATGGCCTAACAAGAGTAATTATTATAGCTGGTACTTTTTTCTTGTATACTTTGGACGTTCAAAAAAGAGAATTAGCAGGGAGGGTGTGCATTGTTTTCTAGTCATTACAACAATATATGTGCCGCCTTTTGTCCTAGAACTTGCTTTGCCAAAAATTTTGTGTTGCAAGCAGATGCTGGCAGGAACGACTTATTATAGAATCCGGGGTAGCAAATTAGTATGTCTAAAAGGTAGAGAAAGAAAGGACTGCAGTTCTGCATTTGCTATTTCTTCTCTTTGTTGAAATATTAGGTCAGACAATAAGATTATCTTTGAACATAACGTGCTTCTTTTGCCCCTTCGTATTTTTCTGCAAAAGAGAAGAGCAGTTAATGCACTCAAACTATATAAAGTGCTACTAAGTTGATTTACTATACCAGATTAATGGAACATTCTGCTCTCTCCCCCACCCCCAATTCACACCTTGTTTTGCTTGATGTTGTGAGTTGTAGTTTTTACTAACATTTTAATTTGACATTTCACTACTTATACGTTTTTGCAACTTGTGATAGAAAAATTTTCACTACAAATAAGCTTCTGTAGTAATGAGAGAAATTTATACGGTTGTCCTATGTCACTTGTTTTGTTAGGCGTACATTTGGTGGAAGAAAGTTATGGGAATCAAAAGATGATTGGAAATGGGGGCATGACAAGTTTGAAGAGTTGACCATGGAGGAGAGGCATTATGGAGAGGTGAGTGCTTTTAGTTTTGTGCTATTTTTGTGGTTTCTTTCTTTTTCCTTGTTTCCTAGTTTTCTGCGCATTAAATTGTATGGTCTTAAATTGTTCTTTCTAATTTCTCAGGGTAGAAGGACTTCAAGGGGTCGGTATCGAGGTCGTGGTAGAACTCGAGGGGCTGAACGTGGAACTTCACGGGGAAGAAGACCAGGGGCTGAACGTGGAACTTCACGGGGAAGAAGACCAGACACATACATCAACGATTATAATCAGAGTACCGATAATAACCAGAAGATTCAGAACAATGCATCAAAAGGTGTGCGAGGTCGCGGGCCAAGAAGGTATCGACCATTATCTAAGGAAAACATTGATGCTCCTCCACTGAACAAGCGGTGAGTTGCAAGTCAGCTAATTTTCCTTTCGTCTCTTCCTCAATTATTCTGTTTAACCTTCTTTCTCATATTGAATTTTTTCTCCAGATCTGGTCAGTCAGTTGAGAAACTTTCTCATAATAGCATTGGCAAAGCATCTGTTCCTGTATCAAATTTCGAAAATGATGGAATTACATCTGCGAAGCAAGGCTTTATATCAAGCTTGAATTATGCTTCTCCTCCATTTTACCCCTCTGGTCCTTCGACTAAAGAAATTACAGCGACACACACGAGGGAATTGCAAACCGGGACAAGCAGCCACCGTGCACAGCCTTCTCTTTTGGGCGGAAGTTCTGCTGCTGCACAATCAACTGCAATGTTGCGGGGGAAGGATGTGAGTGGCTCTAGCGGCATAGACAAATATAAAATTGATGGTCCTATATCTACAGTTTCTGGGAAGCTTCCATCCAGCTTACATATGCCTCCTGGCTCCTCATCAGTAAATTCTAAGCAGGCTCAGCCATTGAGAGGCCAAGGAAGAGGATTTAATACATTGCCACATATGAATTACCAATACCCTGTACCCAATAACCAAGGTAGCAGAGTTACTCAGCCAACCAAGGTCCACTCCACTCAGCGAAATTCTGCTCACAGTCGAGGACAGCCTTCTTTGCAAGTTACCCAGCAGCTTGTGCAGCAATCTGGTACTGGATCTCAATCTTCTCCCCCCAAAACAGGACAAACTATGAATACCTTTCATGGAGAGCTTGAGTCTTCTTCGGAGTCGGGTAAATCAAAGAGTGCTATGGTTGTAAAAGGAAAAGGAATTCTTCAGGGCACTGGAAGGGGATCAGCTCTCTATGGTGGAACACTAGTTATGGGCACACCTGAAAGCATGGGTAGTGGTCATGTTGATCAGAACTTATCTGCAACTCCACCGTATTTGCCAGGTAGACCTTTCATATCTAGCATCTATAAATGTGAAGTGCAGAAGGAAACTAGCTCTTTGTTGCGGCCAAACGCACACACAAGCGTACGCGGTCGACAAGTAATAAAGTGATAAGTAGGGTATTGTTCCCACGAGGACTTGTTATGAATATTAACTAGATTAAACGATCCTAATTATCTAAGCAAGGAATAAACCCAAAAGTGGTGATTTTAAACAAATTAAACTAAAAAGAAACAAATAATGAACTTTGAACAGAGGAAAAGCAGATTTTTATGTTATCAATGTGATGAAAGGGATATAGGATGATGGGTTATCTAACATCTTGTTGTATTCTTCAACGGATTCAATTTCTCAATCTATCTAGTTTAATAGTCACATGGTTAATATTACTCGTAGGAGAAAAGTCAATCTAACGCCTATATTCCTATGGAATTAGAGTTAACAAGAACGCTTTTGTAATTCCTGTGTAATGACTAAGCAAGACTGTTAATTATATCCCTATCCTAACCGTGAAATCATTCCTCGAGGTACATGTTCAGAAACATGCTCTACTCAATCTTGTTTGCAATTTGGAATTCCCTCCCCCAAATTCATCCCTAGATTCATAGATAGTATTCAATTGGTGATTAAGCTATTAAATAATTAAGTGCATGATTGAATAAATAAACTAATATGATGAATTAACAAGCCGAAATCAATATTCAAATCACAACATTCATGAAAGAACCAAAACCTTAGAATATGAAGTTTAGCTCCACATAGACATGGTTGTCAAACAACAAATATCCAAAGAAACATAAAAATTATTGGTTTGCCGGAAGAAAGGATAAAAATTATTGGTTTGCCGTTCCTTACTCTCCTAGGTCAAAAGTTGTTTAAAAATCATGTTTAGGGTGTATTTATAGGTGTAGGAGACATTTTAGTTCAATCCCAAGTCGGCTAGGAGAACTTTTAGCACTCGTCTTAGGGGACGTAGCACGAGCACCTTGACATCCACCTTCATGGAGGTCTTGCGATGGTTGTCGCGATGGCCTCACTTCACTGTCTTGCACGACTTGTAAAATCTCTTGCAGGCCACACACTAGTGATGCGAGCACTCTAGACGTCCCCTGGTAACTTTAGTTCTTGATGTGTTTCCAACTCCAACTACTGCCAAATCCTTCACTTTAGTTCCACTTTCATCAAAAATCACTCCAACATCAATTATGAATTAAACCACAATGAATCGAAAATATACTAAAATCATATACTTTTAGCCTAAGTTGCTCCGACACAGCAGTTTAGGTGCCGCACCTGTGTCGACACGACACTAGTATGGTTGTGGTTATGGCATCCATACCGGATCTGGCCAGACAATTTTGGGTACTTTGACCACGACAGACGGAAAAATTCGAGACGAGATACAATTTGATTCCCGTAATCAGAACCAAAACAAGGGTAAATTTGAAGAAAATAACATACTTCAATCATTTGCTTATCTACAACTTGAGAATAAAAAAAAAATCCACACTTTACGAGCTATACGTAAGTTTTTCTCATAGTTTAGAGATATTTTAATATTTTTATTTTTTTGAATTATTTTTAGCCAGATCCCTGTATCCGTATCCGTACTAGGATCCATATCCCCGAATCTTAGAATTTACATCTCGAAGGATCCGAGTTCTAGATCCGCACCCGTGTCGGACACCCGCACCCCGTGTCTGAGCAACTTAGCTTTTTAGCTGAATATCACTCTTGTTCCAAAATGCACTTCCTTATGTTAATTGTTCTGTAATGTTGTTTTGATGGAACAACAACAACAACCCAGTAACATCCCACAAGTGGGGTCTGGGGAGGGTAGTGTGTACACAGACGTTACCCCTACCCTGAGGGAGTAGAGAGGTGGTTCTGATGGAAGATTTAATAAAATTGATTTGTATATATCTTGTACCTTTTTCTTGGGAGAAAGTTACAACAACAATAACCCGGTAAAATCCCACTAATGGGGTCTGGGGAGGATAGTGTGTACGCAGACTTTACCCCTACCCCGAAGGAGTAGAGAGGCTGTTTCCGAAAGACCCTCGGCTCAAGAAAACAAAAAGACAAAAGGACAAAAGGATTGGGAGAAAGTTAACAATATCAAATTAGCTAGGTTTCTTTTCCAGAAATCTTGCTATGATTATATTGAGTCGAGTAGTTTACATTCTTAAGAAGGATCACTTTTGTACTTCTGGATTTCCCAGTGGAAGTTATTAACAAAGTTATGGAATTTTGCAGTCATGCAATTTGGGGGCCAGCAACCTGGTGGCATGAGGGTTCCTGCTGTTGGCATGGCCTTCCCTGGATATGTTGGCCAGAACTCCGATATGACATGGTAAGGTTGTCTTTAACAACTGTGATGCTAATCAAAATATTTACAAAATGAAAGGGGAGAGTGAGGAAGTTGTCGCCTTGTACTGTACAAAATGAAAGGGGAGAGAGTGAGGAAGTTGTCGCCTTGTACTGTATGGAGATCGTAACTATGCATGGGAATGAATTATCCTTTCTGTCTGAATTCTTGGAATTTAGCAGAATGAATCTATTCATTAATATGTCTTCATCGTCATGCCGAATGGGGTAATACTTAAATAATGTCATTTTCCGATCTCCAGGTTGCCAGTTTTAGCTGGGGCTGCACGAGCATTGGGCGCAACATACTGTTCACCGTATTTTGCTTTTGATGGTGGTTATCATGCTCGGCCATCTGGTGGTCAGATATCATCTCTTACTGCTGCTCCAAGGTCAGTATATTTGGCTGGTTTAGAAGATATTCCAGCTTCTTTTGTGTTTCCTTCTGGCTTGAGTTTCCATGTCGTACTTTGCTCAATATTATAATTCTCATTCCTTTGGATCACATATAGCAGACTTGAAAGTTCAAGGGATTCATCTTGTCTGTTTTGACATTTCTTATGCATTGTGCTGGAATTTTTTAGTTTCTGGACAGTTTTACTTGAAGGGAGTTCTTGTGTCATTGCTTTGCAAGATTATAGTTAAATGTCTCTGTGATTCATTTTCACCAATAAAAGTTGTTTCGTACATCCTGTTCGCCTTTGAGAAAGTACTTTCTTTTTTAATATGAATAACTGCAGCTTTAGATGTTTAGAGCAGTATTATAGAAATAATAAGTTGAAATCCATCTTAACAATTACTTTTGTCTGCAGCAAAGAGGATAGTGCCAGTAAACCAAATCATGAAAGGAAGCCTGAACAGAAGAATGGTATGACTGCTCTATCATTTCCACTTTTTGTTCTACTAGTTCTGCGAAATTCACTTAGGTGTTACAAAATTTTTGCCTCTGTATCTGATCTTGTCTGCCTTAATTTCATTCTCCAGAGCTAACTAATGATAATCCCGGACAGCGACAGAAGAACCCTCGCAGGCAAGCCTCGATTCCATATTTCTGCATTGAGATATCTTATTCCTGAAGTTCTTTTTTGTACAACTATTGTTTGTATATATCCTGTTTGCTTAACTTTAACAAAAATTCTGAGTTTCCTTTAATATTCTGGGCGCAGATATACAGAGATGAAGTTTGACCAATGAGCCAAAGAGTAATAAGCAGATTAAGATCATGATCTATTGTCATTACCGCACTTCTCGGGTGTTGCAAATCTCCAAGTAAAACTTGTGGTGTTGCAGCGTTTACCCAGGCCCTCTGTTAACTCCAATTGTTGATCTGGAGTATCTGGGGTTCTCATATATGGTAAAGCTGTAGGTAATGATTTGTCTCTGGGACTTTAATATGGCTGCTTTCTGTTGTGCCTTGTTTCTTGCAAGGTGATTTGGTATTTTAAAATGCTGTATGCATAATCCTAAAGGAGTATACTGCTTGTGTGTGGGATTTATTCCCACATCAATAAAATTGTTTATTTAACTTACCAAAAGAGATCCTCAAGGATTAGGCATTACTCTAGCAACTGCTCTACCCCAGCTTCTCAGCAATTCTTTTTAATTACATAAGGGGTAGGGGAAGGGAAATGGAGAAGGGGGTTACAAGGTGGGATCAAACCTTCACCAACAAAGGTGAAAGTAACTAAGCTGGAGACTGTTGAACTTGAAAGAAGTCATTATGGTTTTTTGCGATTTAACTTTATGCTCTGTTTAGCAATGTTATATCTTACATTAATCCTTACAATGTTTTTTTTCCTTCAGAACCTGTGTTCATATTTGGAGTTTGCAATAATCAATCGCAGGTTAACATAACAAACGCCTGCTCATGCTGCTTCGCTTTCAGAGATACACTGCAGCTTGACAGGTGGCAGTTATCTGTTTGAATATATGGTAAGATATCAGAAATCTAAACGCCATGCTTTGATTGTTGCTTTTTAAATTTGAAGAAATAAGTTTTTTTACCTTGTTTTTGAATCTCAGGTTCTTGTGGCTTGGGTTTCTTTGTTTCCCTTTTAGGAAACTAATGGTAAAGTGCTAGAACCCAGAAATATTGTGCAGCTGTTTTCTTTTAGCGTGTTTTTTTTTTGCACCTTTTAAATATATGCCAACTTGTATTTTCAAGTTTCCATTAGTGGCCACAATTGATTTCAGTAACTTGGTGAGTTTCTTTGGAACCCGCTGAAATTTAATGCTCTATAGATATTCTCCATTGGCCATAAATTTCATACCAGGTTTAATATTGAGGGAACCAATTCTATAATGCTCGAGTTATACATTACACATTGTCAAAACCCTCAAAATATTGAACACGTCGCAATATCCTAAGCATTACATACTTTTCAGTCCACTGGAGCATCACGAACTGCCTCATTTAAACCATAGGAGAAATCAATATTATTTTAATTAAATGGATAAATCTAAGAGAAGAGTAGATTTTATTATTCGCAGAAAGAATCTGTGAGATTTTTAAATGGATAAATGCTTTCAACGCTGTTTCTGTTTTCAGTTTACTTTTTGTTAACACTCATTAAACGAAAACATCATTTCTCTGTCGCTCTATAGAAGTCGGATGCATGTTGATTCAACTTCATCATTTTCACACAAACCGTAACAGATTACAAAAGGTTCTTTTTTTCTTTTATCCCGTGGCCTTATTCTTCTTTTTAAAATTAGATATAGGAGGTAGGAGAAGGGAATTATAAGGTTGGTAAAAATTCAGTTAGCCAACCAACTGAGTTATTAAGATTCGCTATAGGCCTTATTCGATGATGAGATTTACAATTGTGACAACTTGAAGAATGACTATATAACTACTGAATGAACAGAAATGGAAAAACTCCAAATACGCAAAATACAGTAATATGAAAATTATCCTCTTCTGTTGACACGGGGAGGGTCGATATTACAAAGTATAGTTTTAGTAATTGCGTAACATCCGTGCATTACTTGTCTTACTTTCCTAGAAAGAAGGCAAAAGGAAAAGCCTTCCCCCAGTTGTTTTGCTAGACTTTAGTTGTGTCTCCCAGTTTTATGTGCAAATGGGATTGACAATAACCTTGCCAATGAATTACTGTCTATGTGTAACTCCTAGGGTCAAGCTCAATTCTTAGGAATTTCAGTTCTGTTGTTTGGGGGATCTTACTTGGTCACGAGTTTAAGAATTTAGTGATTCGATTTAGTAGACTCTAAAATTTTGATTGGAGTTAAAGCCTCTTGTTCCATACATTTCAAGCTTTCGATATCTTTTATTGGGATTGTGGAAACAAGTGGGATGCTTATTAGGCAGGCCTAAGTGGTTGGTGGAGTCATAATTTCTTTCTTTTATTGCTTCCTTCCCCAGGTTTAGTAATGGGATTGTGTATGCAAAGATCATAATCAAATGGAAGAGAAAAATGTTTTTAAGTAATGGAAATCGGGAAATTAAACTCCATCAGTATGAGCTTTACAAAGCATAACCAATCTCACTAAATAAGTCTGCAGTTGGGCAGTTACACTAAAAATAGTTTAATTATAAAATAAACGTTGGTTCATTGGATATTAACATGTAGTTGATTAATTGAGCACCACGGGTATGACACAGGGTCAATGAAATTGATGGAAATTGGGAGATTATGTTGAAATATCAACAGAGGAAATTAGGTGATTTATTTTCATCTATATCTAACCATCACTGCACATAGTTAAAAAAAAAAAAACATGCAACTGATTCAAGGTGACACACCACACCAATGACAAAATGTAGTAGCTGATTAAACTGAATGGCGGTAACTTAGTTTTATGTCAAAATGTTCAAAAATTGTTGATTTTACACGAAAGAACTCTAAAAATAAATAAAAGAGATCTTCAAAATCATTTCCATTTTCTTCTTTTCAAATTGCAAAGAATCATAATTCATATATTGAAAGATTGAGTGTGTAATATTATTTTCACCCACAGAAAATGTGTAATAGTGATTTGGTCCATAATTCAGGTGTCAACGTCCCAGATAAACTACCCACCTCGCAGTGTCCTGCCTCCCCGAATGATCGGTGCGTCGGTTAGGCATCCTAAGACGAAAGAGTGATATTTTGGATTGGTCGTTGTGTCAACTTATGTATTTTGCCTAGATTATCGTGCCAAAAGAAATGCTGATTCGATCTTCTAGAAGGATGCTGATAATGAGTTCAATTAGGCGAGAGAAGGGTGGAGGACCATAGCTTACTTGCTTTTGAGTTTTGCCCTTTGTCTGGATAAAATTGGATCACTCTTTTTTGGAGGTAAAAGAATTAAAGAGAAGTGTGAGTGTATGTTACGGTCATCTGTTGCCCCCAAATGGAAATTATATAACAAATATATTCTTTGATTCTTCTAGAAGGAAAACGACCACACACAAATCCGGGGTGGAGCTAGCGTTCGATTTAAGGATTCAGCCGAACTCAGTAGTTTTGATCCATATTTTTGATTTATATTAAGAAATTCACTGAGTATTTTAAAATTATTAATTTAGAACTTAATAACTTAAAAAGACTAAAATTACAAACACATAAATTTTAAATTCTAGCCTCTGCACAAGTCTACGATAGATCAACAACATGAAGAGTGATGTTCAAGTGTTGTTTCGTTATCATGCCTTTAACGGATTCTTGCCTTTGTCTGTTCACAAACGGTGAATGGAAATATCCGACTCTGTCTTTACTTCTATAAAAAATTGATGGTTTTTGGCAAATAGGTAAGCAGACAAAACATGTGACTTTTTATATTAAGGTTTTCTTTTATATATTGGAGATGTCAAAAGATTTTGTACTATCCGTTTATTAATTGTCTTTTATATCTCTATATAGTAAGCATGATGTTGACAACTCGTAGAATAGGTTAAGTACTCTGCCCCAGTCATTTCTATCATAATGTTAGTATAAAACTTCTTTAAACTATCAGTAAATATAATTTCAATTTTTATTTATTTATTATCAAATGAAAGTGACCTCAAACTCTTCGTTTGTACGCAATGACTTTTTATTGCTGCTAAATGCATTATTGACTTTTACATTTACAGGTATCGTAAGGCCATCCTCTATTAAAATTGTGAAAAAATATTATGATTCAAAGCAAGTAAGCCATATGCTATTGACACTTGAGTTTCTTTGTGCCTATCGTTTTAAATTGGAACGCGTTTTTTTAAGTTCCGATTATTTTAAACACTAGTAGATGAAGTTTAAAGCTTTCTTTTTTTCATACTTTAGGTTAATTATTTTGTATTTTAGTCATGTGGAGATTAGTTTTAAAAATTCTTCCAACTATATAATATATATATTGTTTTATGCGAAATTTTATGCTGAAATTATTTTACCCAACTTCTCCAACCAAACGACCCAATCTTTAACGTGAACCTCAAAAGGTAAGTTTAGTAAGTTTCAGAATTAGAATTTACTTATTCAACGTGACAAAAAATTGTAAAGTAGTTTTGTGGGTAACAACATTTTCAGCCACTATATCAGATTCTCGATAGCTGGACAAAGCTGCTAAAAAAAAGTAAAAGTTGTCTAAAAGAGAAAGGAATAAAGAAAAGAGGAAAAGGAAAAGGAAAAGGAAAGGAAGAAAAGGAAAAGCTATTCATGAATTAAATGGGAATAAAGGAGAGCTTCAATTTTCTATTAGTAATTCTTAGTAGGCGTTTGGACATAAAAATTGTAATCTTTGAAAACAAAATACAATTCTGAGTTAAGTTAAAAAATAATATTTAAAATTTAAAATTATGTTTGGACATGAATTTCACATGAATTTTTTTTGCACTTTTGTGAGGGGGGAAGAAAAGAATTTCCGAAAAATTTGGTTTTTGAAAAACCCATTTTGGAAAAATCTCCAAGAAGTTACAAAATTTCATGGATAAACACGTTTTTGAAAAAAAATATCCAGAAAAAAGAAAAATAAATGTACGAACAAATGGGTCTTAGTGGGCGTTTGGACATAAGAATTGTAAAATTCTAAAATAGGGGAAAATTTTTTTTCAAGTAAAAATGGTATTTGAAATTTAGAGTTGTGTTTGGACATGAATATAATTTTGGGTTATTTTTGAAGTTTTGTGAGTGATTTGAGTGAAAATTTTGAAAAACAGCTTTTTGCACTTTTTCAAATTTTCGAAAATTTTCAAAGTACATGTTCAAGTGAAAATTAAATATTTTATGAACACACGCTGATTTCGAAAAAAAATAAAATTCTTTTGAAAAAAAAAAAAAATTTCTTATGTCCAAACGGGCTCTTAATCTCTCCCGCCTCTTTTCTCTCTTTATGTTTGTTCTTTTCTTGAGTGTCACTCCAATAAAGAAGCATAAAGATGAACTCTCAATGTAAATTGCTAACCAATAAGAAGTCTAGCTTTAATGGCAAAATGAATGGTTCAAATAGCAGCAATGGGTAAGTACACATTTTAAATGAGAAATACAGATCTTAGTTGATAGTAATTGAAAATTGAAAGATCCATGAGAAACACACCAAACGATATACTGACAGTAAAATATTTTATACAATCAATGCATTTTTATTTTTTTAAAATTTAAACCATCCACCCAGGTTTTCATCTCCTGTAGTGTTACTGTTAGGGGTTTGACATTGACCCCTACCTGTTTATTCATTAGCAAAATAGTACAAAGGAGAGGGACATTTAAACCAAAACCTCCCATTGGAGCAGTGTCAACTACAATCAATGCATTTAAAAACCAGTTATATGTAATTTTCTATATTGAGTATAAATTGGTAACCTATACAAATTGGTAAATGACCTGATTTAGTAGGTTGTAATTATGGCCAATATTTTGGCTAATGGAGTCCATCTCACATAAGTATAAGTATCTTTGCAAAATGTAGACTTTGTTGGCAATATTCTTTGGGATCCAAAAATATTGCATTATGTGTTGGACATCATTTGCACAAGTTGTATATCTTTTTTTACACCTAAGAGGCCAAAACTTTTTTGCTTATAAAAGGGAAGGCTATTAGTTCATTTTAGACACACCAACAAGACTTGTCTTCAATTCTTGTTTCTTCCTTTATTAAGAGTGTTTTGTATGAGAGTTAGTATTGGGAAACACTTGTGTGAACCCTTTCTTTGGAGTGATCTTGTGAGGTTATTCTCTTAGGGTATTTGGGATTAATTAGAGTGTTTACTCTAATTTTGTACTCTCTTTTGTACTCTTATTGTTATAGTAAATTGCTCCTCTCCGCTTGTGGACGTAGGTCACTTTGACCGAACCACGTTAAATTTGTGTCTTCTTTATCTACTTTAATTACTGTTGTTATCAATTTCAATTGTCTTTATTATTATCATTATACCGTTATTTGGCTAAATTTCGCACCACCCGGGTTCCCGATCCTAACAAATTGGTATCAGAGCCGGATCTAACCGGGTTAGTTTCAATAGCCAAAATGATTCTAACAAAGACCTATGTTGAGAAATTTGACTGAAGTGCAAACTTCGAAATGTGGCAATTAAAGATGGAAGCTATCCTAACTCAGGATGGCTTAGACTTGGCGTTACAAGGAAAGGAGAAGAAGCTGGATAAAATGACGGACAAGGAGTTTGCCATCGTAGACAAAAAGGCAAAAGCAGGTATCATTTTAAATCTCTCAAATGAGGTTTTACGTGAAGTTTCTGTAGAAACCACAACTAAAAGCATGTGGAAAAAATTGAAAACCTTATATATGAAGAGGACGGTAGAAAATAGACTTTGCTTGAAGCATAAGCTTTATACAATTCGTATGGGTGAAGGTACCTCTATTCTCTCTCATCTTCACACCTTTGATTCCATTATCATGGATTTGAGTAATATAGATGCTGAAATTAAAGATGTGGATCAAGCTGTGTTACTGCTTTGTTCTCTACCCCCATCTTTTAAGCATATAAGAGATACTATGCTTTATGCAAATGATAATATATCTTATAAGGATATTAAATTTATCTTAAAATCAAAAGAACTGATAGATAGTGATATTACTGGGGAAGCTAGTGGAACTCAAGCGGAAGTTGGCTTGTTTGTTAGGGGCAAATCCGACTCCATATCTAGATACAATAATTTAGAGTGTCGCTATTGTCATAAGAAAGGTCACAATATCTCCGAATGCTATAAGTTGAAAAATAAAGAAAAGCATAATGAAAGGAAAAATGAGCACAAAAATATTGACACTGCCGAAGCAAGTGTAGCTGCTGATGAGACTGAGGGAACTATTATTTTGCAACTAATAATAGTTTCAAATCTAACAATGAGTGAATTTTAGATTCGGATTGTTCTTATCATATGTGTCACAATCGGTATTTATTTACCACATATGAATCTATTTGAGGTGGAGTTGTCTTGATGAGCAATAATGTTGCATGCAAAGTTTTTGGAAAAAGTACAGTCCGAATCAAAATGCACGATGGTGTGGTGAGAATTCTCACTGCTGTCAGACATGTTCCTAACTTGAATAAAAATCTCATCTCTTTGAGCACTCTAGAATCTCTTGGGTGCAAGTACACAGGTGAAGGTGGAGTTCTGAAAGTTTCTCATGGTGCTCTTGTGATCATGAAAGCACACAGATCTGGTTCGTTGTATACTTTATTGGGATCCAATGTTATAGGCCTTACTACAGTTTCGGTATCCGATAACTTGTCTGATTTTGATGGCATTGAATTTTGACATATGCCCATTGGGGTTTTTGCGGAGAAGGTGGAGAAAATTTACTATATCAGCCAAAATTAGGCCAAGGTGGAGATTTGTAATTATGGCCAATATTTTGGCTAATGGAGTCCATCTCACATAAGTATAAGCATATTTGCAAAGTGTAGACTTTGTTGGCAATATTCTTTGGGACCCAAAAATATTGCATTTGTGTTGGACATCATTTGCACAAGTTGTATCTCTTCTTTTACACCTAAGATGCTAAGACTTTTTTGCCTATAAAAGGGAAGGCTATTAGTTCATTTTAGACACACCAACAAGACTTGTCTTCAATTCTTGTTTCTTCCTTTCTTCCTTTATCAAGAGTGTTTTGTATGAGAGTTAGTGTTGGGAAGCACTTGTGTGAACCCTTTCTTTGGAGTGATCTTGTGAGGTTATTCTCTTAGGGTATTTGGGATTAATTAGAGTGTTTACTCTAATTTTGTACTCTTATTGTTATAGTAAATTGCTCCTCTCCGCTTGTGGACGTAGGTCACGTTGACCGAACCACGTTAAATTTGTGTCTTCTTTATCTACTTTAATTACTGTTGTTATCAATTTCAATTGTCTTTGTTATTATCATTATACCGTTATTTGGCTAAATTCCGTCCCATCCGGGTTCCCGATCCTAACATAGGTAAAAACTACACTGAAGGTGTAAGAAATTTTTATATTGTCGGTGTAAATAATTTAAATCCAAGCTGAAAAAACATAGTAAAAGAGCTCTATTTTCATGATATTGGCTTTTATTGACAAACATTTGAAGGTGGACTATGGAACTCATAGAAGACACAGATTCTCATTTTCAAGCATTTTGAAGGTAAAAGATTAAATTTCCTCAGCTTTTCCTTGTACGAGCAAGCTTCTAGAGGAAAAGTAAAGTCTAAATTATATATATAAATGTGTGTATGTGTGTGTTAAATTATTATGCTTATTGACAGTATACCTGAGTAAATAAATTCACACATTTAAATCATGAAAGATACAAATCATAACCAGTCGTATTAAACATGCATCCCCATCCGCGCGCTTTTCAAAACTTGAGAAATTCAATTTTTCCTTTTAATTAATAGTACTAAATATTTTTATCACATTAATTCTTATTGTTGATATTTCAACAAGAAGATGTAAGAAGAACATCTTATCAAATCAAGTTGATTTGACAAACTCGAAGTCTTTATCCCAGTGTGTGTGTCTTAGCTAATCTATGTACAAAGTCAGCTCCAACATTAATGTAATAAATATTAATATGATGAAACCAATGTAAGTGATATCATTGATCCACTTGCCATTAAGGCATTAACCATCCATTTTTCAACTCTATTATTTTGTGCTTATATATCCCTTTTTTTCATTTTTTGAATAGTTATGCACATAATCATTCAACTTTCAGTTTATTGCTCATAAAACTAAATTTTACGGCAAAACGATAATTCAATCATCTCTATAAACCGTAGAAACTAAAAAGAACACCTAGAAAATATTAAATTCGAAACACAAGTATTTTTCTAGTAAGTACCAAACAAAAGTGGTATTTTTTTCTCTATTAGATTTAGCAAGAGTGTGATACAAATAGGTCTCTAACATGATCACTGCAATGGAATATATATGGAGGCCAAAACTAGGCTTTTTTTACTAGTTATTTTCAAATAAAAGCTGAAACACAACTGTGCCAAAATTAATAAGAGCAATCACTGCTAGATAGTTGAGTGATACTATGCATGTAATAGAGGAAACGAAAAGAATCAACTAAGAATATAGCTCAACTCACTCTCATTCTTTTTTTCTTTGGGCCAAATTACTAGGATAGCGGTGCAGTGCATAAAGTATTACACGTTCAAGCAGGGTCCGGGGAAGAACCGTATCTCAAGGAGTGTGAAGTAGGCAGTATACCCTAACGCAAGCATTAGTGACTGATTCCACGACTCGAACCCGTAACCTATAGATCACACAAAGATAACTTTACTGTTACTGAAATGCTCCCATCACTCTCATTCTTTAACCCGAGAACAAATTTGTTAATAATCGATTGCCTTTGAAAATCTCATATCTCCAAATAACAACCGAATTGAACATGACCACTGTACTCATCTGGAGTCTCTACTTTTGTCCAAACTCTTGGTTTTTCATTCATATCCAAAGCATAAACACTATGGAGTTCCTCAGATAATTCTGCATTTCCCACCAATATCAACTTCCCTTGACACGCTGTCAAATATGCCACGTTGGAAATCTGAGCTGGCAATCTTGCCAACTTCTGCCACGTTGCATGTTCCTTCACGACCACGTCACCGTCTTGGCACATGTACAATCGCCCATCATCACCTTCAGTGCAAGTATGAGGAGAATTATTAACACTCAAGAAATCATCTTCCAAACTCCACTGCCACGTGGCAAAGTCGAACACCTCAGCATTTTTTTCAAAGTGACCTTGTGCCAACGTAGGATAACCGCCAATGACGTGGAATTTACCTTCGTGAAATACAACCTTACATTCGTCTCTCTGCATCACCATGTCAGGCACTGCAACCCACTCGTCTTTCACGACGTCGTATAACAGAACCGACTTCAGCGCATTCTTCTCGTCGTCATGTCCGCCGGCGACGAGGATGACCTGATCGGAATCCGAACCGCATCCGAAAAACAACCTCTGCTGACCTGGCATATCCGCTCCGCGTCGCCACGTCCCGGAGATGAAGTTGTAGATGAAAACACAGTCCATAACCCGCCAAGTAACCGGATCACACCCGCCAATCACTACTAAATCGGATCCAACTCCGACAATCCGGCAAAACTTCGGCAACCCGTCAATCAACTCCGGAATCGGTGGCAAATCGTACCAACAGCCGTTTTCCGGGTCAGATATGGAGAGACGGTAAATCTGGGTAGACGAGAGGGTAGTGTCACCCTGAGGCTTTTTTACAGTAGCAACCATAGCTTGGACCATGGATAAAACGGGTCGGGCCAACCCGGAAGTTGTCCGCCGTTTTCGAAACTCCGGCAGCATAATCTCGCCGTTCCAGGTTTTGCATACTGAAGCTGCTTTAGAGAACTGGTCAATAGGAAGTCGTATGAGACATTCAAGTGCTAAATCATTAGGTAGCCCTGGGATCAGGTCCATGGCTTTTGATTTGTATGATGAATATTGCTTGCAAACTGTGTAGTTTCAGAAGAAAGTGAGGCCAAAGTTAAGAAATTCCGAAGTTGATTTAGTTGGGTTTTTTCAGTGTTGTAAGGAGGGAAATGTGAGTGGATAAATAAAGAAGAAGGAAGGACATAAATTATGAGGCATGGTTTCAGAAAACCGTAAGCGGATGTTTTTTTATACTGATTTGCGCATGAATTGACAATATATAGGGACAAAACTGAGTTTACTTTTGGAAGAAATAAGCTAAGTATCCGTCCCCAAACGGCTTAAATTAAATATAACTAAGATATAAAAAATATATATATACTGATTAGGAAAAGTAAACATTAAATTGATTATCCGGTAAAGAGAATCCGAGAAGAGATCGATAAGAGGGGGGGGGGGGGGTCAAGTTGTGCATCTCTCACAGATTGACAAGTAGGGCAACTTTGGTTATTACGGTTATAATCAAAATTAAAATTGCTGGCTATTAATAGAGGGTTAGAGGTCTATAATGTTAGTGAAGTTATTTCGGTTGTTCCGTGCCTTGATATCATTAAGACATTAACCATTACGTTAGCTGCCTATTTGCTTGGTTTGACAATTGTTTTCGACAAAAAATTATCCACTTTAGGTGTTTATGAAACTATATAAATATATTATATGTTCAATAATAAATTGAGATAAAAATATATATATGTATTAAGTATGACTAAGCAATTAATTAAGGTGAATGTAGTAGATATATTTTAATTATTGATTGATTTAAATATCGAATATGGGTAAAAGATATCCAAAGGTTTGTTAGTCTTAGTCTTCATAATTATTTCATGTTTATGTTTGCAATACATACCATCTGACCCCGTTTGTTACTGTTTACTGATGGTCACTAACGGTTTTTATTAGTCTTAGTCTTTCATCATTTATTTAATATCTATATATTTGGAATACATCCTTTTCTGACCCCGTTTGTTACTGTTTACTGATGGTCACTAACGGTTTCTTATTAGTCTTAGTCTTTCATCATTTATTTAATATCTATATATTTGGAATACATCCTTTTCTGACCCCGTTTATTATTGTTTACTGCTGGTCACTAAGGATTTCTAGTCTTAGCAGATGTTTGGACATAAAAATGTGATTTTTGAAAAAAAATAATTTTTAGAATTAAATTGAAACAATGTATTTAAAATTTAAAATTATATTTAAACGTGCATTTCACGCGAAAAACTATTGTTGTTTTTGTCGGGGGGAAATGAAACTTTACATGAAAAAAAGTAGTAAAATCACTTTTTCAAACTTAGAAAGTCATGCTCAATTTTTTCTTCTTCAAGAATTCAGTTCAATGTATAACCAAACTGTTATAATTCTGTATTGCTGTAATAAACAATTAAACTTTCTGGAAAAACAAAACAGAAAGTTAGTAATACTTGTTTAACGAAATAGATTCTTGAAAACAAAAAATAGTATAGGAATAAACCGAGCCCACTGAATACACAGTGTGTCCTTAAGGAAATTAGTCCCCTCAAGTACTCGAGGTGCTGGAATATATCCTCACAAGATAGAATGATTTAACTCACCGGAGTGTTGGTACCAAAACGCCGGTGAACAGCGAGCCACTCGAAGGCTGTAAAACACACTGAAATTTATTGTGCAGAAGAACAAGAAGAAGAAGCTCAGAAAATTTCGTAAGAAAAGATTCTGGGATTCAAACTCTATTTATAGAGTTGCTGGCATTGTTTCTGAAAAGGTTTGCAACCTTTCAGAAACAGCCATGGCTGTTGGAAAAGGGTTGTTTGAAATATTGCGGGAAAAATGTATTTAAAATAATCCGAAAAAGAAAACGGGCCTGACCGAACCGGGTCGCGGGTCATGGGTTATTCCGGATTGAATTTTTCGTTAATTATTTAATTAATTAATTAAATAATTGAAAGGAATTTTGTGCAAAAAGATTAATCAATCAATCGATCTTTGACCAAATCCGAAGCCGAAGCCGAGCCGAGTGAGCGATGACGACGACGGCGCGAGGCTTGCCTTTTTCTTAACACTTTAAGAGTTAGAAGAAGAGCAATTATATATATACCCATCAAAATCCTTTTCTTCCTCCGATATGGGACAATGTCCCTTTGCCAAAGGGAAACTCAACTATTTTATTTTTCCTCCATTTCTCATTCACCCTCTTTAAACTACACAAGTTTAAAATCCCAACAATCCCCCACATAAATGGGGAATGGCTATAGAATAAAGGAATGCACGGACGTGTGTGTGTTTTACATGCAAGGATTAATTGCATCTGGATAAGTAGGTTTCCCTTTGAACTTTCCGTAGTGAACTTATATCGGATATACTCGGTCCATCGTTAGATTTGATATCTTTGAACCGTCGAGCTTTGTTGTATACCTAGACAACATAAGTCACACAATCAATCCTTAACCATTTATGGTTCTCATGGTTGTGTTCGTTTCAGCCATGAACACTGCATGGTTTCATGAGTGCTTAGAGAATGAGCATTTACTTTCATTCCCCTTGAAGCGGCTTACACTTCACACTCACATAAGTGATTTTTAAACGTGTAATCTTGTAGACACATTATCTGGTCATATCTTGCCAGACTTAACAAATCATTAAAAAAAATTTAAGCTTTGTTGACTCATCAAAAAGCCTTAATGCTTTACCTCGATTTCTGAACATTGTCTTCATCACGAGAATGGGTTGAGTTATTTGACAATGTTGAACCGTCATTCATAGCTTTGTTTGATCTCTTTGAACCTAGCTCATGGGATCTCTAGTCTGCTAGGTAGAGTTACCGTCATGATGACTTGTCCTAGACCTTAACCCCATTCCCTTGGATGATCTTTCAACTGCCTCTCTAGATAGGCCTTTTGTAAGTGGATCCGACACGTTATCTCTTGACTTTATGTAGTCAATTGTGATAGCACCACTAGAGAGTAGTTGTCTAACGGTATTGTGTCTCCGCCATATATGACGAGATTTTTTGTTATACATAATGCTCCCTGCCTTGCCTATTACCGCTTGACTATCACAATGTATACAAATAGGTGCCAAAGGTTTGGGCCAAAATAGAATATCTTCCAAGAAATTCCGAAGCCATTCAGCTTCTTCACCGGCCTTATCTAAAGCTATGAATTCAGATTCCATTGTAGAACGGGCGATGCACGTTTGTTTGGATGATTTCCAAGACACTGCTACACCCCCAATTGTAAAAATATATCCACTTGTGGATTTAACTTCAGATGATCCAGTGATCCAATTTGCATCACTATATCCCTCGATCACGGAGGGATATTTGTTATAATGCAAAGCGTAATTTTGGGTATGTTTGAGATACCCCAAAACTCGTTTCATTGCCATTCAATGTATGTGATTGGGATTACTTGTAAACCGACTCAGTTTACTAATAGCACATGCTATATCTGGTCGTGTACAATTCATGATATACATCAAACTTCCCAATACTCTTGCATAATCCAGTTGTGAGTCACTTTCACCTTCATTCTTTTGAAGTGCATAACTCACGTCAATTGGAGTCTTGGCAATTTTGAAATCCAAATACTTGAACTTGTCAAGTACCTTTTCAATGTAGTGAGACTGTGATAATGCTAGACCTTGTGGAGTCTTGTAAATTCTGATTCCTAAGATCACATCAGCAACTCCTAAGTCTTTCATATCGAATTTGCTAGCCAACATGCGCTTAGTAGCATTTATATCTGCCATATTTTTGCTCATTATCAACATGTCATCAACATATAAACAAACAATGACTTCATGACCTGGAGTATTTTTAATGTAAATACATTTGTCGCACTCGTTGATTTTAAACCCACTTGCCAATATTATTTGGTCAAATTTGGCATGCCATTGTTTGGGTGCTTGTTTAAGTCCATAAAGCGACTTAATAAGTTTGCACACTTTCTTTTCTATACCAGTTACCACAAAACCCTCAGGTTGTTCCATGTAAATCTCTTCCTCTAATTCTCCATTTAAGAAAGCTGTTTTAACATCCATTTGATGGATTTCAAGACCATACACGGCCGCTAGT
The DNA here is from genome assembly GCF_000390325.3 of Nicotiana tomentosiformis. NCBI lineage: Eukaryota > Viridiplantae > Streptophyta > Magnoliopsida > Solanales > Solanaceae > Nicotiana > Nicotiana tomentosiformis. Next base: position 130,791,030 of record NC_090817.1, read on the forward strand.
GCCGCTAACACCCTAATAGATGTTATCCTCGTTACTGGCGAGTAAGTGTCAAAGTAATCAAGGCCTTCCTTTTGTCTATAACCTTTGACAACAAGTCTTGCCTTATATTTGTCAACAGTGCCATCAGCTTTCACTTTCCGTTTAAAGATCTATTTCGAATCTAAAGGCTTATTTCCCGGAGGAAGATCTACCAATTCCCATGTATGGTTATCCAAAATTGATTGAATCTCACTATTGACTGCCTCTTTCCAAAATGCTGAATCAGAAGATGACATCGCTGCTTTAAAAGTTTGAGGCTCATTTTCAAGCAAGAATGTCACAAAATCTGGTCCAAAGGAAGTAAATATTCTTTGACGTTTGCTACGCCTTGAATCTTCTATACTTGGAGTATTTTTCTTTGGTTTTTCCCGAGGTCGTTTAGGTCTTTCACTTAACGACTCACATTCAGTTTTATACGGATAGACGGTTTTAAAGAATTCAACATTATCTGATTCTATTACCGTATTAACGTGAATTTCGGGATTATCGGATTTATGAACCAAAAATCGACATGCTTTACTGTTTGTAGCATATCCAATAAAAACGCAATCAACAGTTTTTGGTCCAATTTTAACCCTTTTAGATAAAGGAACTTGTACCTTTGCTAGACACCCCCACACTTTGAAATATTTCAAGTTGTGTTTTCTTCCTTTTCATTTTTCATATGGAATAGATTGCGTTTTGTTGTGGGGTACTCTGTTGAATATTCGGTTAGCTGTAAGGATAGCTTCGCCCCACAAACTCTGCGGTAATCCGGAACTTATTAATAAAGAATTTATCATTTCCTTTAATGTCCGATTTTTCCTTTCCGCAATTCCATTGGATTGAGGTGTGTAAGGAGCAGTAGTTTGATGGATAATTCCATATTCCGAACATATTTCTGCAAATGGAAATTCATATTCACCACCCCTATCACTTCTAATCATTTTGATCTTTTTATTCAATTGATTCTCCACTTCATTCTTGTATTGCTTAAATGCTTCAATTGCTTCATCCTTACTATTAAGCAAATAAACATAACAATATCGAGTGGCGTCGTCAATAAAAGTAATAAAATACTTTTTCCCACCTCGAGATGGTGTCGACTTCATATCACAAATGTCAGTATGAATTAAGTCTAAAGGATTTGAATTCCTTTCAATAGACTTATAAGGATGTTTTACAAACTTGGACTCAACACATATTTGACATTTTGATTTATTACACTCGAATTTAGGCAACACTTCTAAATTAATTAACTTCTGTAAGGTTTTGTAATTGACATGTCCTAAACGAATATGCCATAAATCATTTGACTCCAATAAATAAGAAGAAGCTGCAATTTTATTCATACTGTCAACAACCATTACATTTAGTTTGAAGATGCCCTCTGTGAGGTAGCCCTTTCCAACATACATTTTATTCTTGCTTACAACAACTTTATCAGAAACAAATACACATTTGAATCCGTTCTTAATAAGCAAAGAAGTAGAAACTAAATTCTTCCTAATAGTAGGAATATGAAGAACGTTGTTGAGCGTTAACACCTTGTCGGAAGTCATCTTTAGGAATATCTTCCCGTTACCTTCAATCTTGGTTGTTGCAGTATTTTCCATGGATAGCTCTTCTTCGGGACCAACAGTAGAGTAAGTCGCAAATGCTTCCTTGACATCACAAACATGTCGAGTGGCTCCAGAGTCAATCCACCACTCCTTCGAATTTTCAACTAGGTTGCATTCTGAAAGCATTGCACACAGATCATCAATGTCATCATTCTTCTCCACTATGTTGGCATGTCCCTTCTTCTTATACTTTTTTGGGAGACGACAATCAGGGGCTTTGTGACCGATTTTTCCATAATTATAGCAGCTGCCCTTGAATTTCTTTTTGTTCTGCTCCTTAGTCTGTCCAGAAGACCTCTTTCTCTTCTTACTTTTGGAGTAGTCTCCTCAAGATATTAGATCCAATGATCGTTGAGTTTCAATGAGACCTCTTCTCGGCTGTTTTGTTATCTTCCTCAATCTTGAGACGAATCACAAGTTCTTCCAACTTCATTTCTTTGCGCTTGTGCTTAAGATAGTTCTTGAAATATCTCCACGAAGGAGTCAATTTTTCAATCATTGCAGCCACTTGAAATGCTTCATTCACGACCATACCTTCAGCAATAAGGTCATGAAAAATAAGTTGAAGCTCCTGAACTTGGGTTCCAACAGTTTTACTGTCTATCATTTTATAGTCTAGAAATTTGGCAACCACGAACTTCTTCAAGCATGCATCTTCAGTCTTGTACTTCTTTTCAAGTATGTCCCATAATTCTTTCCAAGTATTCATCGCATTGTACACATTGTACAAGTCATCCTCTAAAGCGCTTAAGATATACCCTTTGCAAAGAAAATCTGCTTGCTTCCATGCCTCAACAATCATGAATTTCTCGTTGTCCGGCATGTCCGCAGCAGGCACTGGAGGTTCTTCACTAGTGAATTTTTGCATACCAAGTGTGGTAAGTCAGAACAACACCCTTTGCTGTCATCCTTTGAAGTTGGCTCTGGAAAATTTTCCCAGTTTCTCTGCCGGTGAAATAACAGTCCGGCTTGACGAGGTTATCGTCGTTGCCGCAATAGTCACAGAAGAATTTCCGTTATCAATTGCCATTTCTCATTGTAAACAACAGAAGAGTTCAATTAATGGCAAAATCAGAACAGTAAACAATACTGTTATTAATAAAAAATAATATGTATAATAAATAAAACCGAAGTTTTTATATACTGTTTCACAGAAAAACGATGAAATTTTTATGTTCTTCAAATCGTTTTATGAATTTCAATACTCTGATGAAGTTTTTTATATCTTCAAATCAGAATAGTAAAATTCAGAAGGAGTAGAAAACCACACAGGTTTTAATCTCTACAAACAAAATACAGAATATATAAAAATTTTTTAAGAATGTTATAATTCTGTATTGTTGTAATAAATAATTAAACTTTCTGGAAAAACAAAACAGAAAGTTAGTAATACTTGTTTAACGAAATAGATTCTTGAAAACAAAAAACAGTATAGGAATAAACCGAGCCCACTGAATACACAGTGTGTACTTAAGAAAATTATTCCCCTCAAGTACTCGAGGTGCTGAAATATATCCTCCCAGGATAGAACGTTTTAACTCACCGGAGTGTTGGTACCAAAACGCCGGTGAACAGCGAGCCACTCGAAGGGTGTAAAACACACTGGAATTTATTGTGCAGAAGAAGAAGAAGAAGAAGCTCAGAAAATTTCGTAAGGAAAGATTCTGGGATTTAAACTCTATTTATAGAGTTGTTGCATTGTTTCTGAAAAGGTTTGCAACCTTTCAGAAACAACCATGGCTGTTGGAAAAGGGTTGTTTGAAATATTGCGGGAAAAATGTATTTAAAATAATCCGGAAAAAAGATTAATCAATCGATCCGAACCCGAACCCGAACCCGAAGCCGAGCGAGCGACGACGACGGCGCGAGCCTTGCCTTTTTCTTAACTCTTTAAGAGCTAGAAGAAGAGCAATTATATATATACCCATTAAAAGCCTTTTCTTCCTCCGATATGGGACAATGTCCCTTTGCCAAAGGGAAACTCAAATATTTCATTTTCCCTCCATTTCTCATTCACCCTCTTTAAGCTACACAAGCTTAAAATCCCAACACAAACAAGTTTTGAAAAAGAAATGATCAAAAGGAAAAAAAATTGTAAGGAAAAAGGGTAATAGTCTTTTCATTATTTTATCATCTATGTTTGCTATTTTATCCCGTTCTTATCCCATTTGTTACTATTTACTCTTGTTTGGTATTTATAGGGGCTGATCTTAGTCCTTCGCCAAAATGACGTGGTATCTAAGGTTAATTTTTTTTATACGTTGAATCTCCTTAGCTTCTTTGTGTGTTTATTTTTATTTATTTTTTGATCCTCTTTGTGAAAATCTTACTTCTGTCACTTGGTGTTTTACTATCCGGTGCGGCATGAATTACGTTAATGACGTATAACTCATCTAATTTTTCTCTAATGTCGTGTGATATGATATATGAGTCTCGATAATAAGTATGCATTTGGATAAAACTTAGCTGAAGTTGACAAAAATTTTGTGAAAGTTGTTTGAGCATAAACCTCATTATGTAAGTTGAAAATTTGTGTGTGTAAGTTGAAGATTGAAAATTTTCACTTAAAATACACATCCAAAATGAATTAATGTTATTTCAATTTACAATAATTATTTAACGTGAAGTCAAATTCTAAATCCAAAACATTATTATCAATTTTCTTTCTCGTTAAAACTTCATTACCAAATTGTATTTGCAAATATTAGTAAAGCCGCATTTGCGCATGAATTAACAGCCAAATCAGTCTAATTATAGGCCAAAATATCTGCACGTTTATAAATTGATCTACCTTGCTTGCTTATTTTACATTCTCCGTTCTTTCTCATCACCATTTTATTCCATTTCTCTTCACTCTTCTTTTATGGTGCGTTGTTTTTTCCCCCTATTCAGAGGCTAATTAAGGCATGATTTATGACCATGCTGCTTAGCTTTTTGGAGCCTCAAACTGACATAATTTAAATGATTTGGCGGTTCTATACGAAATCAAAATAGTCATTCTGGGCTGCTTCAACTTTAATAAGTTGAAAACATTTTATCGAATTAATTATTAACGTAGTCTACCTTCTTCTTTTCCACATTACATTCTAATCTACGCTATTAGTTTTCAGCATCTTAAGTGATGCTTTCATAGAATCAATATGACAAATTTATAATCCTTGCTAACGAAACAGGAAAGCTATGCTAACATTTATTTAAATGGTATGCGTACGTTGACTGTATCTTATATCCATTTCACAACTTTTGCGTTTTAAAAAAAAAGGACAAACAATTCACATATTCAAAAGCGGTGCCTTAGCTTCTAGATTGGATTGCGCATGGAAGTGAACAATTGAGATCAGAAGTAGGCACGCTATAGCTTGTTTGAATAACCAAAGCTTAGAGTGTTTGAAAATTGATTCTCCGGACACATTTTCTTTTCAATCCACCTTATAATTTCTATTACCAAAGTTATTTAAGATTTGATATTTGTTAATTTATTTAATTCTTGTCTAAATGAATTTATAGTCAAAATTATATAGGATTATGCTTTTTAGTTTCTAGTTAAAATATGTTTCATACTACAATAAATAGGAATATTGCTAGCTATTTTTAGTGAAAACGTATGAAGAATTGTAAAGAGAATCCAGAGATTTTAAGTTATTATTTTTCCTTTATAGAGGATCTTTGAATTTTTGTGTTACTAATTTGTGCCTATGTTTTTTTTTTTTAAATTTTAATCAAAGGTCCATCACAGTGGCGAAGCCAGAAAATTCAACAAGGGCGTTCAAACCTTTGCCAGTGGGCTATGTAAGGGTGTTCAAAGTCTATTTTTAATTAATAACAAGTAATATTTTAACTTATACGAAGTATAATTTTCCGGCGAACCACCCTTGCTTGCTCATCATGATGGGGTTAGGCAGACCCCAACCTCCCATACAAAGTGTAGATTGTGCTGAAGGAATCTAATGAATAAATGAATAATAAGATATAGTCTCACATTATGAACTATACATCGTTGTTGATAGTGCACGCCTAACATCTATCATATACACTACATACAAATTCTTCAATATACTTCCATTCATAACAAATTCAAAAGACGCCATAATCAACTGTGAACTGGTTTTTCTTTCGCTTGATCCTTAAGTAAGGTAGGCCATCTTGTTCTAACTTCAAAGAAGTTCTAACTTGTCTGGCTAGGAAGAGATATAGCTTCATTAAACATATGAAATGTCCTTGTATTTTTTCCCCAAAAATAGCTAATTGATCTACCGCCACATTGTCTTTGTATATGCAATACAGAAAGTTCATGTATCAACATATTCTCTGATCTACTCAAACATATACTCCCTCCGTTTCAATTTATTTGAACCTATTTGATTGGGCACGGAGTTTAAGAAAAGTGAGAAGACTTTTGAACTTGTGGTATAACATGAGGCACATATTTTGTGTGGCTATAAATCATTGCATAAAGATAAATTGTTTCCAAAGAAGTAAATGAGTCATTTTTTTTTGTAAGGACTGAAAAGGAAATAGGTTCACGTAAATTGAAACAGAGGGAGTATATGTTTAATCTGCCAAAGAGGTCTCATATTTTTGTTAATCATATTCACTATCAACAAAGAGTCTGATTCTACCAACACATTAAAGAATCCATATTGCCAGCGTATTAGAATTCCCTGCAATATAGCCTATGTTTGTAAAGGAAATTCGATACTTATACATCTAGCTTAATTAGTGTCTCCATATTTTCCTCACTACATTTCGGTAGGAGTACATACTAGAAATTGCATAGGCAAAAAATTATCTTAGTTATGATTAAACTATATCAGCATTAAGAGGGCCTTCAAGGGCTGCCACGTGTCACCAATATGACTTCGACAAAAGGCATGCTCAAGGCCGAAGTGGTCTCACAAGAGATGAAGGGCGGGATCGAGGAGTCAACATAAATCAAGGTCGAGGCCGAGCACTCGTCTTAAATAGAGTAATAACGGCTAGTTTTAGGTTAAGACTCTAAAGAGAATATTCCAGTGAATATTCTCTGTATCTGTACTATTAGAATTTTTTTGGGCACATGTTCCCTTATAAATAGAAAGAGACATAGTTATAGGGGATATTTGTAAGACAACACAATGACATTCTCTTAAGAAACTTGCTTTATTACACACATACAAAATATATCTTTTTCTTGAGATTCTTGTCTAACTTTTCCCCCACGATCCAAGAAGAATCCGAATATTCAAAGGCTCATCAATCATTCATCATTGTCAGAAATAATACTAAAGAATCCCACTATTTTCGAGTGACTCACATGCTTTTATTTACTTAAATGTCATTCATTATTATTTATTGTTATTTAATGTTACCTCCTTCGTTCTTGGATCATTGAATATAGTAAGAGTAGTATCACCATTTATTGCTACGTAGATTATACGTGTACTATCTTCCCCAAAAACGATTAATATATCTTTTGGATATTAATATTGGTTAAGATTAACTCTATTCTATTAGAAAATCTAATTGTTTAATCTAGATCTAAATTTTGTATCAAACAGAAATATCTGGGCATGATAGGCTACATGTTAAATGCACTTATTCCTTCCAATTTGATATGCAACATCAAGATCAATTTTGAATATCTTTGCTTGCTTATATGCTTGGTGATTCCATGAAATCTTACTTGTCCAATGGGGAAATGGATTCTTTTTGCTGCTGCTGATTGCGACATTCCAATCGGAATAGAATTTTGGAATATTAAAAATTAAGAGCAAGCCATCTTGAATTTATTACTATACGCTATCTTGAACTTGAATACTGTTGGAAAATTTGTGTTTAAAACAGAAAATTCTGTAAAATAAAAGAGAAACAGAAATGCATAGGAAGAATAAAATTAAATCCGAGCCCACTAAATTCACAGTGTATCCTTAAATGACTTAATTCCCTTCTAGTATCCGAGGTTTAGGATTATTTTCTCCTAGGATAGATCGGGTTATCCACACTGATGTAGCGGTACTTCAAACCCCAGTATTTCAGTGAATACAATAACGCGGAGCAAATCACACATGACACTTATATTTTGTTTTGAAAAAACAATTAATGCAAAGAAAATGGGAGAATTTCAGAATTTTCGATGTATGAAAAATGAGGTCAAACCTCTAAATTTATAGACAATAAAAGAGTGAGACGAAGATATGCAATTCAAGAGGTGCCTATTCCATTTTCCGTTCACGCCCTTTAATAAAAAATCACTAATCCCCCACATGAATGGGAAATGGAATAAAATATGTATGAAAAACTGTGTGATTCGCAATGATTAATCGCATCTGGATATTCCCTTTGAACTTTCCGTAGTGAACTTATGTCAGATATACTCGGTCAATCAGTAGGTTTGATATATTTGAACCGTCGAGCTTTGGTGTATACTTAAAAAACCATAAGTCACATAATCAACCCTTAACCATCTTTGGTTCTCATTGTTATGTTGTTTCTGCCACGAACACCACTTGGTTTCATAAGTGCGTAGAGAACTGGTCTTACAAAATTCTCCTTGAAGTGGCTAACACTTCACACTTCACACCTTGATTCCTAAACGTGTCATCCCGCAGATACACTATTTGATATACCTGGTATCAAACTTAAAAACCATTAAAAAACCTTAACTCTTTATCCTTGGTACTGGACATTGCCTCATCATGAAAATGGACCAAAATTTTATTTGACAATGTTGAACCGTTACCAATGACTTTGTTTGATCTCCTTGAACCTAGATCTTGGAATATTCAGTCTTCTAGGTAGAGTTACTGCCACAATGATTTGTCCTCGGCCATAGTCCCATTCCCCTCGATGATCTCTCAACTACCTCTCTAGTTCGGCCTTTTGTAATTGGATCCGACACATTATCACTTGATTTCATGTAGTCAATTATGATAATTACCCTAGAGAGCAGTTGTCTAATGGTTATATGTCTCCATCGTATATGACGAGATTTTCTGTTATACATAACGCTTACAACCCTTCCTATTGTTGTTTGACCATTGCAATGTATGCATATAGGTACCAATATTTTGGGATAGGATGAAATTTTTTCAAGAAATTCCGGAGCTATTAAGCTTCTTCGTCGGCCTTGTCTAAGGCTATAAACTCAGCCTTCATTGTAGAGCGGGCATTGTATATTTATTTGGATAATTTTCAAGATACTGCTGCTCCACCGCCTATGAAAATATATCCACTTATGAATTTCAAAATAGTCCAACCAGTGATCATTTGCATCACTATACCCCTTCATTACTGTGTGATACTTTTTATAGTGCAAAGCATAATTTTGGGTATATCCAAATATCTCACTCATTTTGTTGTGATGACAGTTCAAAACTTTCTTATGTCATAGACTAATATGTCTCGGCTTTCTACTGCATATCAGATTATTGACTACACTTAGTGTAGCAATATTATATTATTACAACAACTGCAATGGTTGGCATCAGCTGTAGCCACAACTTTTTTTTATTTTTTATATTTAACACATTTCGCAACCACTCCACCTTTTACTAGCATTTGTATGCTATTATTCATATTCCATAATAGAATACACGTCTATACGATATGCAAATTATACCACCTTCATTCACGAAGCAAATCCAACTTGTTATGGACTTTTATCATTTTCACCGGTTGGTCACTATATTATAGACAAACGTGTTAATACAACCGTTCATGAATGGTTATGTCCATACAAAAAAGTACAGACACATATTTTCATGAAAATTCATAACCTTCGAAGTGACATCCTTTCATAAAAGAACTAAACATTTCAAGAAAGAAAATAACGAAAAATTTTCAAGAAAGAAAATAACCTTTCGGAAAAGGCATGTGACCAACTTCTGAGTTGGTAATTTCATCAACTAATCTTTACGAAGACTGAACAAGTAATAAAATCACTGAATACCATATCAATATCCACAAAGGATTTCTGGGGTCCAAAAAATTATATCATCTAGTTCTTCTAAATAATATAGACATTGACTTTTGTCATGCACAAGCTTAATGCCCCCATATTTCAAATATTCCATGTGCCTTTTCTATTATTCGTTATCAACATATATCCACATATAAACAAACAATGGCTATTTAGTTTGGAGTGCTTTTAATGTAAACACATTTATCACACTCATTGATCTTGAAACCATTTGATAATATTGTTTGGTCAAATTTCGCATGCCATTATTTGGGTACTTATTTTAGTTCGTAAAGTGACTTACCAAGTCGGCACACCTTTTTTTCTTTTTTCGGAACCACGAACCATTCAGTGTTGTTCCATACAAATTTTTCTCCATATTTTCATTTAGGAAGGTTATTTTCACATCAACCTGATGGATTTCAAGGCCATACACAGTAGCTAACGCTATTAACACTCGAATAGATGTAATTCTCATTACCGGTGAGTATGTGTAAAAGTAATCAAGACCCTCTTATTGTCTATATCCTTTGATAATAAGTTTTGCCTTATATATGTCAATAGTGCATCTTCTTTAATTTTCCTCTTGAAAATTCATTTGGAATACAATGGTTTGTTCCCTAGAGTAAGATCAACTAACTCCCAAGTATGATTATTTAATATCGGTACTTCTTTCCGAGGAAGACATTATTTCTTTCAAAGTTTGAAGCTTATTTTTCAACAAGAATGTCAGAAAATTTGATCCAAACGAAATAGTTGTCCTTTGACATTTACTACGTCTTGGATTCACCTCATTAGGTATACTTTCCTTTAATTCTTCCCGAGGTTACTTAGATTTTTCACTAGACGACCCACATTTCTTTTTATACGGATAAATTGTCACGACCCAAAATCTATTAAAGGTCATGATGGCACCTAACACCGCTGTCAGGCAAGCCAACAATAATTGATTAACTTAATTACTCATTTTAGTATTTTCAAATCGTAATTTCCTTCGATTAAATAGTAAAATATAGAACTTACGGAGTAAATGATAATATTTTCGCAACTAAAATACTGAACAACTCATAATCATTTCCAAAATCCGGTGTCACAGGTGCATAAGAATTTACTAGGGAGTAAAAATAAAATATATTATCTGTCTGGAATACAAATTAGACAGGAAAGATATAAATAACTCTGCTGGCTGCGGATCGTAATATAGAATGCAGCTCGCCTAAGTCCCCGCATTAATCACACCTCTGCGCTCACAAGACCACTAGACATATATGTACTTGTACAAAAATATGCAGCAAGTGTAGTATGAGTACGCAAATCAACGCGTACCCAGTAAGTATCCAATCTAACCTCGAAGAAGTAGTGACGAGGGATCGACTCCGACACTTACTATGGGCTAACAATAAAATATCAATAATACAATTAAGCATGGATTGTATAGAATGGCTGTAAACTCAATAAAATAAAGTAAGTAAACAATTCTTTTGTTAATAAAAAATTTCAAAAATTATTTTCATTATTTAACAATTTGTATCTTAGGCCAATGAAGTAATATCAATTGTTATAAATTCCAAAGCAACCAATTCAATCATGCGCAAATCATGCCGAGGTCGTAAGACCCGATCCAACATAAATATTTAAACTGTGCACTGCCGAGGGTCGAACAACGCAAACCATAGATGCATTTATCTGCTACCGAGGCGTTCAGCCCACTCCACAAAAGAAAAAATACATTAAACAACCAATTCAAGATTTATTAAGGGGCAAATATTTCAAGAATTACAAATTTCCATTTAACGGTCAAGTAAATAAAGTTTAACCTTTTTACAATTCCTTTATCGAGTTTCTAAATGTTTTAAATAATTAAAGAGCGCAAACATTACAAGTACAACATGATATGGGTCCTAGACTACCCGGACATAAGCATAATAGTAGCTACGCATGGACTCTCGTCACCTTGTGTGTACGTAGCCCCCACAAATAGAAGCACATAATGGTTTGATTCACCTATGGGGTTAATTCCCTCTTACAAGATTAGAAATAAGACTTACCTCGTTCCGAAATTCCATAACCGGTTCCAAAAATCTTTCCAACAACTCTAACCGAATCTCAACGCTCCAAAACTAGTCAATAAATATGCAAATTCATAAATATATACTCTAATACTCATTATAATCCAATTTATAATAATTTCCAACTCCGTTCGAAAAGTCGATAAAAATCACCCTCGGGCCCACGTGCCTGGATTCCGAATATTTTCGAAGATAACAATTACCCATAACCTCACAAACTCAAATATATAATTTATTCTCAATTTCATGTCCAAATTCGTGGTCAAAATCCTAAAATACCAATTTCTAGATTTTTCACTAAAACCCCAAACTTCTACATATTTTCATGAATTTCCATGTTAATATCTATATATAATCCAAGTATTTAACTCAAAATATACGGGAATCACTTACCTCTTTGATGTTGATGGAACCCCTCTCAAGATGCTCTCAAAAATCGCCTAAGTCCAGGTGAGAAATGAGGAAAATGAGCTAAGTCCCGAAATAAAAGCCCTTGCTCCAGTCGCAGACGTCGCATTTGCGACATTTGGTTCGCAAATGCGATGGTAGCAATTGCGACGAAATCATCGCAAATGCGAAGGAGAGCCACCCCTGCCAAGGTCGCATTTGCGACCAAAATCTTCGCAAATGCGAAGAGGACAGATTCGCAAAAGCGATAAAATGTTCGCAAATGCGAACCCCTCAGAAATTTCTCACCCTCGCTAATGCGAACTCCTTCCTCGCAAATGCGAGCTATGCCCAGATCAGGCTTCTTCGCAAATGCGAAGACTTTCTCGCAAATGAGAGGTTCGTAAATACGAACAAATTCTCGCATTTGCGAGACCTGAAACAGCTGCCAAGAAACACCAGAAAAACTAAAGTTTTTCTCATCCTCCCGAACATCCGAAACTCACCCGAGCCCTCGAGGCTCCACACCAAACACCCACACAAGTCTAACAACATCATACAAACTTGCTCGAGCGATCGAAACACTGAAATAATATCAAAACCCATGAATCTGACACCAAAACGCATGGATTAACTCATGAACTCAAAAACTTCTAAAAATACTCTCGCGCATACGATTCCTATCAAATCAACTCGGAAGGACGCCAAATTTTGCATACAAGTCTTAAATGATATTACAGACCTAATCCAACTTCTGAAATCGGAATCCGAAGCCAATATAAAAAAGTCTACCCTCTAAATCCACTTCTGGACGCATCCCTAAGTCTAGAATCACCATACGGAGCTATTCCCAGGATTAAAATTCCAAACGGACATCGATAACATTGAAATGCAATTCAACCCAAATTTATGAAATCCTTCCAAAATGCCAATTTTTCACAATATGCGTCGAAACGCTCCTGGGTCATCCAAAACCCGATTCGGATATACGCTCAAGTCCAAAATCATCATACGAACCTGTTGGAACCTTCAAATCCCGATTCTGAGGTCGTTTACTCAAAAATCACACCTTAATAAATTCCTCCAACTTAAAGCTTCCGAAATGAGAATTTTCTTTCCAAATCAACTCCGAACTTCCCGAAATTCAATTCCGACCATGCGTACAAGTCGTAATACCTGAAGTGAAGCTGCTCATGGCCTCAAATTCCGAACGACGTGCTAGAGATCAAAACGACCGGTCGGGTCATTACATAAATATTCTCAAAGAATTCAGCATTATCTGATTCTATCACCATATAAATATGAATCTCCGAATTTTTTGATTTGTGAACCAGAAATCGATATGCTTTACTGTTTGTTACATATCCTATGAAAACACAATCAATGATTTCCGGTCCTATAGCAACCCTTTTAGGTTTAGGACTTGCACTTTAGTCAAATATTCCCACACTTTGAAATATTTTAAGTTGGGCTTTCTTCCTTTATATTTTGTCATATGGAATGGATTATATTTTGCTATGGGGAAATCGATTGAGTATTGGATTAGATGTAAGAATAGCTTTCCTCCACAAGTTCTGAGGTAAACCAGAACTTATCAACAAAGAATTCATCATCTCATTTAACGTTTTATTCTTTCTTTCCGACACCCCATTAGATTGTGGCGAGCACTACAAGAAAGTGGAGATATGACGATATTTAATAAATATCGTATTAAGCTGTTTAAATGTCATAAATTTATTTATTGATATTTAATTTACATTTGCATCAAATGTCATTAATTTCAATATCGGTAATTTTTTGACATTTAGGTAAATGTCGGTAAAAAATTATGACACTTACTTTACGACATTTAGGTAAATGTCAATAAGAAATTATGACACTTATTTTACGACATTTAGGTAAATATCGATAAGAAATTTATGACACTTTGCAACATTTAGGTAAATGTCAATAAGAAATTTATGACATTTAATTTACGATATTTAGGTAAATATCGGTAAGAATATTACGACATTTAGTTTATAACATCTAGGATATGTCACTTAAAATTTTCGACACTTAGATTAATGTTACTAAAAAAAATACAACATTTACGTATGATCTTCACAAAATGTCGTATTGAAATTTTCGACATTTTGGTAAATGCCAATAAAAAAATTCACAACATATACAAAATGTCGTATCCACTTTAAGTGAATGTCATAAAAAAAATTAGTGACATATCTTTTACAACATAGCAAAATGTCGTATTAAATGTTTGACGTTTAAATTAATGTCGGTCTCATATTTTTTAGAATGTAAATAATTGTAACGATCTGACTGGTCGTTTTGAGTATTTGCACTTCGCTCGGTAGTTTACGGGCATGAGTAGCTCCGTATGAAGTATTTTGACTTGTGTGAATCGTCAGTTTTGGTTTTCAGGTTATTTGGGATTGATTTAGAAGAATGATTCTCAACTAGGGGGCTTTAAATTTGAAAGTGTTGACCAAGTTTGAATTTTTAGCATTTGATCTCGGATTGAAATTTTGATGGTTCCGTAGCTTCGTTGAGTGATTTTGGACTTAGGAGCGCGTCCGGATTGTGATTTGGAGGTCCGTGGTTGAATTTGGCTCGAAATGGCGAAAGTTAAAATTTTAGAAAGTTTGACCGTTTTGATATCGGGGTCGGTTCCGATTTCGAAAGTTGAAGCAGGTCCGTAATGTTGAATATGACTTGTATGAAAAATTTGAGGTCAATCGGACGTGATTTGATAGGTTTCGGCATCGGTTGTGGAAGTTTGAAGTTTTAAAGTTCATTGATTTCGAGTTGAGGTGTGATTTGTCATTTCGATGTTGTTATGTGTGTTTTGAGGCCTCGAGTAGGTCCGTGTTATGTTATGGGACTTGTTGGTATATTTTAACAGGGTCCCGAGGGGTTTGGGTGAGCTTCAGACAAGTTTTGGACTATTTTGGACCATGTTGTTATTGCTGGTCTTCTGGTGTTTCAGGTGTGCTTCGAGATCGCGGATGGAGCAACCCGTTCGCGATGAGTATTTTGGTCAATGCAGTGGTTTATCCTTCACTTTCGCTCTTCCTTGGTCGCGTTTGCAGTGGGTTGATGTGGTGTTCCTCGCGTCCGCGTGCAGGGAGATGCGTTCGCGTAGTGTTGAGGTTTGGCAGCCGGGAGTTAGAGGATCCTTCAATGCGATCGCAAAAGGTAAGTTGCGTTCGCGAAGCTGGGGCATCTGTGGTCATTGCATTCGCGTGGGGTGTACCGCAAACAAGTAGAGTTTTTTGGTGGCAGGATATTTTAGTTCATCGCAAACGCGATGTGTTTTCCGCGTTCGCGAAAGAGGGACGTTTGAGCAGATTATAAGAACTCTATTTTGAGGGTTTCAACCATTTTTACATTTTTGGAGCTATAGAGCTCGGATTGAAGCGATTCTTGAAATAATTTTCACCATATGAATTGGGGTAAATATTCTCTACTCAGTTTTGGTTATATTTCATTAATCTATCTTCGTTTTTGGTAATTGGATTGTGAATTTTAAAGAGGAAATTGAGGTGTTTTGGCCTAAAGTTTCATAATGTAAATTTTTGAGTTTTGAACATCGAATCGGAGTCGGATTTGAGTGAAACTAGTATGGTTGGACTTGTAATTGAATGAGTTGTTGGATTTTATAAATTTTTTGGGTTCTGAAGTGCGGTCCCGGGTTGTGCTTTTGGCTGAATTTGGGCTTTTGATTCAAGATTTGATCTTTTTCGATCGAGATTGGTCCCTTTAGTGTTTTTTGATGTACTTGAGTCATTTTTGGTTAGTTTCGAGCCGTTCGAAGGTCGAAACGCGTGTGATGGAATCTTTGGAGCATCGCTTGGCTTGCTTGGCATTGGTATTGGCTTGTTCGAGGTAAGTAACTCTTCTAAACTTAGTACTGAAGGTATGAAATCTCGAAATATGTGTTATGTGATTGGTATTGAGGTGATACACATGCTAGGTGACGGGCGTGCACCATGTGAATTGGGACTCTGTTGTTTTCATGGCACTGTATATTGGTCTTACTTTGTTGATGTCCGTGTTTTCACCATGTGATAAAGTAATTGAGCTGTCAATCATGTTAGATATCATGTTTAGGTTTTATGACGAGACTGTTAGGAACCATAGTGGTCATTTCTTGCTGTCATTTCACTGATTTTATTGATATTTCGTACTCAGTCATATTCATGCATTCATATCATATCTCAGTCTCAGTTGTTATTTATTGATACATCATATCATTGTTGTTGGACTAGTTGTATAACATTGTGAGCCCGTTAGTGAGACTGGAGAGATTGATGACTGAGTGAGGCCGGGGACTTGTTTGTGAGGATATTGATACTATAGCACGTGAGTTGTTCGTGCATCATGTGAGTTGTCTGTGCAGATCCAGATATTGATACTATAACACGTGAGTTGTCCGTGTAGCACATGAGTTATCCGTACGGATCCAGATATTGATATTATGGCATGTGAGTTGTCCGTGCGGATTATAGTGCTTTGGCTTTAGGAGCCCCTCCGGAGTCTGCACACCCCCGGTGAGCGCAATTGACTATATATATGTGGATCGGGTTGCACATCTCAACGGGCCTTATGGTCATATATGGATCGGGCTGCATGCCGTAGCAGATATTGTACAGTGCTAAGTGATTAAGTGTGCCGAGCATTGGGCATAGTGAGAGGGAATGCGAGATAGTGAGATTGAGTACTCTGAGAGTGTGAGTACATGAGCTCATCATTGAGATACATTGCATTTTACATGCGTACTTGAGATACATGCATAGAGATGCATTTCTTTCTGCTACCCGATTTGGTGATATTTATGATTTTACCTGTATCTTGACATGTAGGCATAGAGACGTATTTTCCTCATGCTATCTGAAAATGAAACATTTTACTTATTATTTAAAGGAGTTTTGGGAAAAATCACAGTTTTCAAACTTACTCGTATTTTGGCACTTTCGGTAAAAGATTTGGGTTTTCACTGAGATACTTGAAAAGAAATGCCTATTTTTCTGGGACTGTGAATGAACTGAGCATTTTATTTTTGAGATACCTCTTTTATTACTTATACTATGTTGTTATGAACTGTTGTGGAATATTGGTGTTGGACCCGACCTTTGTGTTAGCTCGTCACTACTTTCAACCTAAGGTTATGTTTGTTACTTATTGAGTACATGGGGTCGGTTGTACTCATACTACACTTCTGCACCTTGCGTACAGATGTTGGCTGATGATGTTGTTGTGTTCGATGGGAGATGAATTTGAAGATGTGCCTGCGTCCCGGTTGTAGCTGCCCCTTGTTCATGGTAGCCTTAGATCTATAAAACTCTATTAATGCATTTTTCAAAGAGATGATATTTTTACTTTATTTCAGCTTTGTAAAATCTATTCTTAGAAGTTCATGATTTGTACTACCAGTCCTTGAAAAATGTATAAGATTCAGATAATTTCTTTACTTAACTGTCTTATTAAATATCGATGAAATTAGATAGTTGTTAATTGGCTTACCTAGCGGGTTCGGTTAGGTGCCATCACGACTAGTTAGATTTTGGGTCGTGATAAGTTGGTATTAGAGCTCTAGGTTCATAGGTTCTGCAAGTTATGAGCAAATGTCTAGTAGAGTCTTACGGATCGGTATGATGGTCCATACTTATCTTCGATAGGCTACAGGACATTTAGGATATACTTCCCATCTTTCATTCATTATCGTGCGGCTGAATTCCTTGTCTGAATTCCTTCCACGCATTCGTATGCGCATGTGAGCACTCGGTATCGGCTGTGCGTCGGTGGCTTGTGATTCCATGGTTGAGGTGCGAGATTTGGTTTTGGCGTGTTGATGATGGGCCAGTCTATAGGACTTGAGGCCGAGTTTCGACGGTAGCTTGAGCACGGAGATTTTGATTGTGTGAGCACGTGCTTTCGGGAGTTATAGTCCTTTGGTACCCCTATTAGTGGAGTTTGTGATTGGATGACTATGTGGTGAGTGTGATGAGACTGCGAGATCTGTTCAGATTGTTCGAATGTGACGAGAAGAGTTTACTTGAGATGTAGCAAGGACTATGGGGTGTCTGATTTCTGTCTTAATCTGATGTATGATCTCGAGTTTTGGGTGTGTTGAGGGATTTCTCATGTTTTTTAGTTGTGTAGTGAAGTATATTCTCATGTCTTATTCATGGGTTCAGAATCAGGAAGACTAAGTGATTGCGCAGTAGTTATAACTGTGGAAGCGTATAGAGAGATGTCAGTTTGAGTCGAAGCAGGTGGGTTATAACTTGCGAGCTAATCTACGGATGTGTGATTTTATGATGTTGTGTGAAGGCTTTCTTTTCTATCAGTGGGTTATATTTGTGCGATTTAAGGTATGATATGGTTTGTGTTACAAGAGCTTATGAAGGATTTAGTTGAATTTTAGTGCGGGATTTTGGCAGCAACAGAGTATAGGTATTGTAAGTTATCAGATGCTTTATTCCTTGGCTTTGAGCCAAGTGGGGGAGTCTGCTATCGACGGGTTGATTGGACGACTATGTGTTGTATTGGTTTCAGTTTGAGGTATACTGGTGAATCAATTATGACTTGCAGAGGTTGAGTTCGAGAATGACTCGAGTAAGAAATTTTTTGGATACGGGTTGTATTACGTTCTATGGGTATATGGGAACCATAAAATAATTGAGTGGTTATTCGCGAAGGATGTAGTGTACATGGAGTAGGAATTTTCTCGGTTGCTTAGGAGTGTGGGTTACTCCCTTGGGTGTTGGTGTGCTAATGGGGCACATGTCATTCGGCCTGTTTGTTCGGTTTAATTGAGATTTGAGTAGAGTGGATGACTCTCGAGAATTGTTCTAATGGATTCAAGAATTATATGTAGCAATTGAGAATTTCGGATTGGTATATGGCTTGGATCCGATATTTGCATTGGATGGTGTCGAGACTTGTGGTATTTTTTTTATCATTGTGGATTATGCATTTCAGTATCAAGAAGGTGAATGAAATAATTTTAGGTTCACATGAGGTCTCTTTAGAGTGAGTGTCTCGGTTGTGGTGCTTTGGGGTGCTTAAGAGGGAAGTCAACGGCTTATTGGCCTTAGGGCGTTGTGGTTTTATACTAGGGTCTCTTGTGTGGTGAATTTTGGTTAAGGATTGTGGTGTTCCAGCAAGGAGAAATATCAATTTGAAGGTAATTTGGAAGGGACTTGGAGAAATAGGACAACGTGGTAGTAGGTTGGATCAGCACAGTAATGGATATAATCGGTTCTTTGGGTACTTATGACGTGGCTAGTCTCTACAGGTGTTTTGTGGCAATGCTCTTGGGTTTTGGTGACCTGCGTGGCTGGTTTTAGTTAGAGAGATTCGGTTTTGATAGCTTGGTTATGTGCAAATGAACTTCGAAGAGTTCTCAATGGTTTCTACCACGGTTCGAGGGGTATCTTGCCTACTGACGTGAGAAGCATGTGGTGTATAGTGATTTTCTCCTAGATGAGATCAAACGGAAGGTTCCTGGATAATTGAGTATGTAGTTTGCTCGTGACTCAGAGTTAATTATGAGATTCTCGTACTTTTCATATAATGGCATAATAGGGGTAGTGTGTTATGTAGGATTGAGATTTGCAGGTGCAAGGTCACGATTCGATTTTGAAAGGAAGATCCTGAATTCTTAGGCATCATAGATGGTTCCAGATGACTAGGTGAATGATATTACTTTTTGGTATTGCTTGAAGAGAGTGTACATTCCAGGAGGCGCACAGTGTTTTGATTTATGGATACTTCATTGGTGTTGACTCTCCTGGTCGATCGACTGCTGATATTCAAATTTTGCCATGTGGCATGGAAGAATTTTAGAAGTATTCCTTGTGGGATAATCGTGTATGAGAGATGTGTTAGATATTCGGGTGGTGGAGTTAGGATCAAATATGGTGATTCGTGTGTCCTATGAAGTTGGAGACTGGGAGTTCTCAGGAACAGATTGTTTTATGTTTGCGGACTGTGAAGTCGTGGCCGAAGCTAGCCAGATGATAGTATGTGTTATGATTCAATCATTGTGGGCCTTCGGAGGGTTATTTATATATTGGTGGGTGACCAGAGTTGATTTGGGGTCCCATTGGTAGGCCAAACTAGAATGGGTTTTCTACATCGAGTCGAATTGGTTGGCTCCGTACTGCTATTATTGAGGGATATGTCATTCAGTTGTTGTTGAGCTTATTCGTGTTCTGAAATGATCTGTGAGTTACTCTTCAATGCTACGAGGAGTTGTGATCTATTGGTTATAAGCACACCTGGTGTGGTTCTATTTGGGCTTTATAGCGGAATTTGAGCGAGATGAGTAATTGGGTTTTACATGGTTGATGGCGTATGGGTTATGTTCTTTCGGGTTTTGTATGGCCTTGTGTCGTCTGCTTCTTCATGGTTATGGTAATACACTTTGAGTACTTGATGTCAGATTGCGCGTGGTTATTGATTTTGAGCATGATGGCTAAGGTATTTCATATGGATTAGTGTTTGGATGGGGTCACGCATTGCAGCGGAGTTATATTGAGATATGATCCCTTGTGTTAGATTCGTGTGTTTTGGTTTTACGGTGTGTGATAGGTTCTTAGCATTGCATTGTGGTGGTACTTGTTGAGCTTGCGAGACAGTTCTCTCGTCTGAGTTATTTTTTCTATGATTGAGTACATTTGGAATGATGCTTATTAGTGCACGGATTGTGCGAGTTGTGGCTTTAGATTGTATTGATATGGCATGTCACTAGAGTGGTCGTGTTGGATGAGATGAGGTCATTGAACCTAGAATGGATACTATCGTAATTGATTACAACATGTTTGGAAGGATAATATCAAAAGTCGACTTAGAATTGGCTATAGTTCTTGTCAAATAAGAGGGAGTTCCATGACTGTTGATCTGATGAATGGTTATGAGTTCTGCGTGTTTCTTTCATCATCGGCAGTGTACGAAGGTTTTAGAATGAGGTTTTGTTTGACATGAGGTTTATTACCGATATTGGGTGGTTTTGAGCAGCTACTGTAATTAGAAAGTATTGCTATGAGTATTTGAGTTATGCGGTATATCATGTGATTACATCTTGGATTATGGTTACAGCTTGTTCAGATTTATACAGTGTGTAGATACGAGATTCTGATCTTATAGAAATTCTAGATGTTGGAAATTGGATTCTAAGGCTTATGGGCTAAGGTTGGAGTAATAATCTTCAGTTATGTTATGTTGTAGGGCCTATATGGAAAAGGGTGACATGGGATCACCCCCTGGGGTGTGCATGGTAAGGTTACACGACAATTGATGGCTTTGACGAGTTTCAGACTATTTTGGACTATGTTGTTATTGGTGGTTTTCTGTTGTTTCAGCTATGTTTCGCGATCGCGGATGGAGCAAAGCGTTCGCGATGAGTATTTTGGTTAGTGCAGTGGTTTGTTCTTTGCATTCACGCTTCCTTGGTCGCGTTCGCGGTGGGTTGATGTGGTGTTCTTTGTGTCCGCGTGCAGGGATATGCGTTCACGCAGTGTTGAGGTTTGGCAGCTGGGAGTTGGAGGATCCTTCAATGCGATCGCGAAAGGTAAGTCGCGTTCGCGAAGCTGGGGCATCTGTGGTCATCGCGTTCACGTGGGGTGTACCGCGAATGAGTAGAGTGTTTTGGTGGTAGGATATTTTTGTTCATCGCGAACGCGATGTGTTTTCTGCGTTTGCGAAAGAGGGACGTCTGGGCAGATTATAAGAACTCTATTTCGAGGGTTTCAACCATTTTTACATTTTTGGACCTATAGAGCTCGAATTGAGGCGATTCTTGAAGTAATTTTCACCATATGAATTGGGGTAAGTGTTCTCTACTCGGTTTTGGTTATATTTCATTAATCTATCTTCGTTTTTGGTAATTTGATTTTGAATTTTAAAGAGGAAATTGGGGGTTTTGGCCTAACGTTTCATAATGTAAATTTTTGAGTTTTGAACATCGAATCGGAGTCGGATGGTTGGACTCGTAACTGAATGGGTTGTTGGATTTTGTAAATTTTTCGGGTTCTAAGGTGCGGTCCCGGGTTGTGCTTTTGGCTGAATTTGGGCTTTTGATTCAAGATTTGATCTTTTTCGAACGGGATTGGTCCATTTAGCATTGTTTGATGTACTTGAGTCGCTTTTGGTTAGTTTCGAGCCGTTCGGAGGTCGGAACGCACGTGATGGCATCGTTGGAGCATCGCTTGGCTTCCTCGGCTTTGGTATTGGCTTATTCGAGGTAAGCAACTCTTCTAAACTTAGTGTTGAGGGTATGAAATCCCGAAATACGTGTTATGTGATTGGTATTGAGGTGACGCACATTTTAGGTGATAGGCGTGTGGGCGTGCACCATGTAAATTGGGACTATGTTATTTCCATGGCACTGCATAGTGGTCCTACTTTGTTGATGTCCGTCTTTTCACCATGTGATAAAGTAATTGAGCGGTTAATCATGCTGGATATCATGTTTAGGCTTTATGACGAGACTGCTAGGACCCATAGTGGTCACTTCTTGCTGTCATTTCACTGATTTCATTGTTATTTCGTACTCAGTCATATTCATGTATTCATATCATATCTCAGTCTCAGTTGTTATTTATTGATACATTATATCATTGTTGTCGGGCTAGTTTCATGATATTGTGAGCCCGTGAGTGAGATTGGAGAGATTGATGACTGAGTGAGGCTGGGGGCCTGTTTGTGAGGATAATGATACTATAGCATGTGAGTTATCCGTGCAGCAAGTGAGTTGTCCGTGCGGATCCAGATATTGATACTATAGCACGTGAGTTGTCCGTGCAATACATGAGTTATCCGTGTGGATCCTGATATTGATATTATAGTACTTGAGTTGTCCATGCAGTACGTGAGTTGTCCATGCGGATTATAGCGCTTGGGATGTAGGAGCCCCTTCGGAGTCTGCACACCCCCAGTGAACGCAATTGACTATATATATGCGGGTCGGATTGCACGCCTCAACAGGCCTTATGGTCATATATGGATCGGGCTGCATGCCGTAGCAGATATTGTACAGTGCTGAGTGATTAAGTGTGCTGAGCATTGGGCATAGTGAGAGGGAATGCGAGATAGTGAGATTGAGTACTCTGAGAGTATGAGTACATGAGCTCATCATTGAGATGCATTGTATTTGACATGCGTACTTGAGATACATGCATAGAGATGCATTTCCTTGTGCTACCTAGTTTTGGTGACATTTATGATTTTACCTATATCTTGACATGTAGGCATAGAGACATTCTTTCCCCATGCTATCTGAAAATGAAACATCTTACTTATTATTGAAAGGAGTTTTGGGAAAAATCACAGTTTTCAAACTTACTCGTATTTTGGCACTTTTGGTAAAAGATTTGGGTTTTCACTGAGATACTTGAAAAGAAATGCCTATTTTTCTTGGACTATGAACGAATTGGGCATTTTATTTCTGAGATACCTCTTTTATTACTTGTGCTATGTTGTTATGAACTGTTGTAGAATATTGGTGTTGGACCCGACCTTTGTGTTAGCTCGTCACTACTTTCAACCTAAGGTTAGATTTGTTACCTATTGAGTACATGGGATCAGTTGTACTCATACTACACTTCTGCACCTTGCGTGCAGATGTTGGTTGCTGATGTTGCTGTGTTCGATGGGAGCTGGATCCGAAGATGTTCCTGCGTTCCGGTTGTAACTGCCTCTTGTTCATGGTAGCCTTAGATCTATAAAACTCTGTTAATGTATTTTCCAAACAGATGATGTATTTACTTCATTTCAACTTTGTAAACTCTATTCTTAGAAGCTCATGATTTGTACTACCAGTCCTTGGAAAATGTATAAGATTCGGATAATTTCTTTACTTAACTGTCTTATTAAATATCATTGGAATTGGATAGTTGTTAATTGGCTTACCTAGTGGGTTGGGTTAGGTGTCATCACGACTAGTTGAATTTTGGGTCGTGATAATAATAATGCTCTATTTAGTTTCATCATGAACATATTTACATTCACAAATGCCAACTTTTATAACAAATATGAAATAAATGTAAAGCAAATATATTTTAATAATGTAACCAAAAAATAAAGTAGCAATATAGAACGTACTTAGTACAAGATAGATAATGTCATATCAAATGATTTGTTCTCACGTAAAACTCAAATCTTACTAAATTATAAAAGATAGTAATTTCAATGTGTAAGTACTTTAAGATCACTCCTAATTCGAATTAATTTTCCTCAACTTCTAGACTAAATCTTATAAAACCAACTCTTCACAAGTCAAGTTTTTCACTGCCAGTAATTGACATCACTTCCTTCAAAAATACTGCACAAGAAGTCACAAAACAAAAAAGAATTATACCTTTATATAAAGTGAACTCTTTCCTCTTGTAAACTAATTGGAATACCAAAAATAATAACAGATTAAGGTTCTAAAAGAGAAATAAATTAATAATAAATATAATACTAGCAGCTGAAGAGAGAAAGAAACAGACAACATAAAGCAAAAAATCCAACAAAGTGAACGCAACTGCCCAAACCGAACAACAACTGAAATATTGTAATATCATAATGCAGTTGAAGATATTTTTTTGGTTGGGGGGGATGTGGGCGAGGGGAGGATTGAATTTTGAAATATTAGTTTCCGTAAATGGTGTACTGAGATGAAAACTAATGAGTGTTATAGAAGTTTTGCAAAATATAACATGAAGGGTTTGTACTTTGAAAAGGAGGAACAAGAATCTTGTAATTTTTTCAAACTTGCCCGCTTCTTTTTCTTTGTGCCAACTTTACTAACTCTAGTCTTCTTGATTAGGTTAACCTGAGAAGAAATATTAGATTAGTTACTCTGGCAGTTTACAAAATTTACAACTTAAAAAATTATGAATACACGATATAAAAATAGGACAAAGTCATATAATAATTTTTATTTTCTAGTATGATGGTATTGCAATCATAGATCTTTATTTCCCTGATTTAGGCAAGAGTCTTTAACTTGCTCTTTCTTCCAGGTTCTACAAGAAGCTAAATACCTTATGTAGGAGGGTAAAAACATGCTTGATGGAAATCCTACCAATTAACAAAAAGAAAAAAGAAGCTAACTTCTTTACAGCTACAACAAGAATTCCACCATCATCGTCAAACACAAATTTAAAAAATGGAACTCCATCCTTAAGTGTAAGCTGCAGAATATCCTGAAGAGTTGAGCACTGATGCTTTTTCATAAGAACATGCTTACTGTGGTTAGTGGGCAATGTATTATCATTTGAGTTTCCATTCGGAGGTGGACAAGTCTCAGCTATATGCACCCCCTTAGGGCTCAACAATGAGAGGACATATTCATAATCTTTTTTACTGTAAAATAGCCTATATGCTTTGGAATGCTATTTTGAACCTTTACGTAACTGAAGTAAAAATTGACATAGTTAAAACTATACTCTTTGAATGTATGTAGAAAAAGATATAGTTAAAATGAGTTTACGAACTCACCTTTGTGTGAACAACTGAAACATGTGATAATGATTGTTGGTGATCGTCCATTGAGTTATCAAAAACCTATCACAAAAGAGGGAGATTACTACAATTAAAAGAAAACTAAATTACAATATTATCTTAAAAACAATAAATTTTTGCTAAAGAGCACAATACGTTTTACCTGCTTATCACCAGATAATTTCCTATTTGAGCCAATAGTAATACCCAAAGATTCTAGATATGCATATATACCCAACTTTACTTTGTCGTCTATTTTTGCATCCATATCATTTGTTGCTTCAAACATTTATTTCCCCATCGCTTTTATTTCTTCTTTTGCTTCAAATAACTTTTTCTCCGACACTTGTATTTCTTCTTTTGCTTCAGATAATTTTTCTTCCATCTCAATTCTCATAGCGGAGGTAGCTTTTTTCACTTCTATCTCAACCCTTCTATCAAAATCTCTTTGCTCAGCCTGGGATCATTTATATGCAGCGCCATAAACAAAACTTGGAGCTGCTTATTTTCCTAGAGTTCGAACATTTTCATGAGTGTCTGATCCCATAACCTGTGCATACACATCATTAGGAGCACTTCCAGGGACATTTAACTCAAGATTCACCTTAGCAAGTTCATCCATTTCTTTCTTTTGGAAAGAAAAGGTAAAACAATGAAAAGTTAATAAAATTTTATATTGGAAAGAAAGTAATTTTATATTCATAAAGAATAAAAATTTACCATAGTTTCATTAGCTATCTCATTTACTGGTTGTTTATTCTTTCTCGTATGCGTTTCTTCGAACACCTCGATACGACTTGGTTTTACACCATTCTTCTTTATCATCTGTTTAAATAGTAAAAACTTTGTAGCAAATATATTCAAGAAAATAAGTATTGATATATAAATTGCAGAAAGCTTATAGTAATATGGCATGCATTATCTATAATTTGAGAATAACGTTTTCTTCCTGATGTGTGTGGCATAGTCAACTTTCTTCGACTTTCTTCGTTCCACTCGCTCTTTTCCTAGAAATGTTACACGTAATTTTATGTATTAGAGATAATTCATGGCCAAACATTAGATCAAAGAAATGTGGCATTAGAAATGTTACACGTAACATTTGTAATGACCCGACTTCTCATATTGAATATTTACTCTCCTTCTAACTATTTGAAATCTTGAATAGTTTTATATGATGTATTATGACATGTGTAAATCGTTGGTTTTGATTTTAAGGTGTATCGGGATTAGTTCGGAAGAATAAATTTCATGTTGGAAGCCTTTAATTGAAAGAGTTGACCAAATTTAATTTTTTAGTATTCGACCTCGTATTAAAATTTTGATGCTTCCGTTAGAACCGAATAGTAATTTTTAACTTGGGCGTATGTCCGAATTTTGAATTTGGATAGGTCTAGAAGGTTTCAGCACTAATTGGCGAAAGTTGGAAATATTAAGTGGAAAAGGTATCTTAATTTGCATAATACCTACATTTGAACGGGTATAACTCTTATAATGTTAAGATACTTTCCATGAATTTTGTACCTAGAGTGTATCCCTTTGAGTCTAGTTTCCAACACATTAAACTGTTTGTCATTTGGACTTTCCTACTAAAAGTTATGATCAAATTACTAAAGTTAGACCACCTAGTTAATTTGGCGGACAGCGAAGCGAAGCTCGCTTCGCCAGACCAGACGCAGATCTTGTCTTCCCTTGCCTGCAGTGGACAACGAAGTGAGGCACACTTTGCTAGAGTAGACGCATCCCAGCTCTAGCTCTTTTTAAGCCAATTCGGGGTTCATTTTCCCATTTCACTTGGACTGATTTTGGAGCTCTTCTCCAGTCTCTCAAGACCACCAACTCCCCTCTTTTTCAAGGTAAGCAATCCTCATTATCTTGATGTGAAATTCTATTATTTCTACACTAGTATTGATGAAATCTACACATAAAATACTTAGATCTTCAAGAAATTTCTTCAAGAACTCAAAGAAGGGTTTTGCAAGATTTCTTCTAAAAAGATAATCTTACACCCTTAGACTTACATGTATCAATTATTATGAGTATGTGAGCAATAAATAAGTAATAACACTAATTATATGGTGCTTGGGAGCCATAAATACTTAAACTAGATTATTAGGTGTTGTAGAGATTTTATAATAAATTAATTAGCAATAATTGGGTGGATGTGAGTTCATTGATGATTTTAATGGTGCTAAAGAAGGTTGTTTGTAGACAAAGGATGGTTTAGTATCTCTTGTTGGTGGGAAGGATGGATTATTGGATGAAAAAACACCATTACTAGAGGTAGTAATATGCTATGTACTCTAGGTGTTTGATAAAATGCCTAAATGACCAAAAATCTGGAAATGCGCTACTAATATTGGTGCAATTATGTTGCATTATTGTAGATAGAAATTTGTGTAGTGTGGCAGACCATCGTAGTATTATTAAGGGGCGAATTTCATATTTGAGCCGTCCGAAGGTAGCTTCACTCGCGAAGATCATTTAAAGTATTGACTTAGTTTTGTCGAGGTAAGTATCTTGTCTAACCTTGAGTGGGGGAATTACCCCTTAGGCGTTGAGTCTTATGTGGAAATTATGTGATTGAAAATCATGTACGCGAGGTGACGAGTACGTACTTGGTTTATATGTGCAAATTATATCGGTTTAAATTCGTAGACTCCCTTATGTATTAAATTAAAAAATTATTGAAACTTAGTAAATCCTTGATTTGTTATGCCTCATTCCTTGTTTGTCGAGTTTGTATTTTATATGATAAATTGGTGTGATTGCTACTTGGATTTTTATGTGAATTCCGTGTGTTTGTTGATTTGATATTTCTTTGAATTAATTTCATTATATATTTTCCATCTGCAACTAATTAATTAAATAAGCTTAAAAAGAGGCATTTAATAAATTTATTAAAAATTTGGATTAAAGCAAGTGTTGTCCTATGCTGAGTTACTTTTCCATCTATGTTATTGTTTTGAGGTTTTTATACACGTTGTATGGAGCCTTGGGCTATTTGCTTTGAAATTAATTAATTTTTGTTGTATCTTTGGAGTTGGTTGTGGCCGGTGGGCAAATTGTGATATGAATTGTTGTTTTGTGTTGTCGTTTAAACACTCTCCATGATGTTATTTATGCTTCCTACCTTGCTTGTTAATGATATACATGTGCTTGGTAAGGAAGAGTGTAAATCACGAAGGGTGATGTCGTGTCATTTCATATACATTATCATGTGAGGGAGAGTGTAAAGCACGAAGGGTGATGTCATGCCAGTAAAGCACGAAGGGTGATGTCGTGCCATTTCATATATATTATCATGTGAGGGAGAGTGTAAAGCACGAAGGGTGATGACGTGCCATTTGAGAGTGTAAAGCACGAAGGGTGATGCCATGCCATTTCAATTATATTATCACTTGAGGATGAGAGTAAAAGCACGGAGGGTGATGTCGTGCCATTATTTTTATATTATTATATGTTCATGGCACGAAGGGTGTTTCCGTGCAGACGAGGACAAGAGATATACATTATATTATGATATCTTTTCGCTGTGTATACATTCATGTCTTTATCTTGATATACTATTGTGCACCTATGTTTTCTATGTGACTTGTAGTCGTTGTTGCTTCCTGTGTGCCTCTCACTTTATTTCTTTTATTGTTATTGGCATTTTCCCACCTAGTTGGTACTGTTATATATATGCTCTCTGAGAAAGAGATAAATGCACGAAGGGTATTGTCGTGCCAATTGATTTGATCTCTCTCTCTCTCTCTCTCTCTCTCTCTCTCTCTCTCTCTCTCTCTCTCTCTCTATATATATATATATATATATATATATATATATATATATATATATATATATATATATATATATATATATCGGTAAGAATGAGACAAGTGCACGAAGGTATTACCGTGTCATTGATGTGATATGTTGAATATACACGTATGTGTGTGTGTGTGTGTGTGTGTGTGTGTGTGTGTGTGTGTGTGTGTGTGTGTATATATATATATATATTTGGTGAGAATGAGACAAGTGCATGAAGGTATTGTCGTGCCATTTGATGTGATAATTTGAATATCAAATGCACCAGAAAAGTTAAATGAGGTATTACATGGTGACTATTTAATTGAAATAATTATATTCGAAAGATATTTATTTGAAAGAATTATATTCGAAATATATTTATTTGAAATAATTATATTCGAAATATATTTATTTGAAAGAATTATATTCGAAAGATATTTATTTGAAAGAATTATAATTGAAAGATACATATTTGAAGGAAGTATATTCGAAACAGATTTATTGGAAAGAATTATATTCTAGAGACTTTTATTGAAAAACTTATAGATAAAAGATGTATATTTTGAAGGACTTGATTATTGGTTATACTTGTGTTTGTTGTTTGTTTGTGCAATATTTATGGTGTTCCTGTTGCCATGTTATTTATGTCACAAGTTGATTATTATTTCCATCACTACTATTTATTTTCTATTATTTTTGTATGCTATATTGCACAAGTTATTTGACTAGTGACTGTCTTGACTGTACCTCGTCACTACTCCACCGAGGTTAGCCTTGATACTTACTGGGTACCGACTGTGGTATACTCATACTACATTTCTGCATATTTTTATGCAGAGCCAGGTATTGAAGATATCGGATTCGGGCAGAGATTAGAGTGTGATCGCAAGGATTCAAGGTAGGACTGCTTGGTCGTCGCAATCCCTTGGAGTCTTTTCATTATATTGTACTATCAATTCTTATTCGAATAGTATTGTATATTCGATCCTCGAGATTATTGCATGTATTCAGTTAGAGTTCGTGACTCCGTATTACAAGTCTTGGGAGGTTGTTGAATATTTCCGCTGTTAGTGTTGACACTTGTATTGAAATTAAAAAAAAATGGCTCGAAATGAAATTGTAATCGGCTTACCTAGTCTTAGAGACTAAGTGCCATCACGACGCCTATGGTGGGATTTTGGGTCGTGACAAGTTGGTATCAGAGCACTAGGTTCATAGGTTCTACGAGTCATGAACGAGTTTAGTAGAGTCTTGCGGATCAGTTTAGAGACGACTGTACTTATCTTCGAGAGGCTACAAAACTGTTAGAAATTTTTTACTTCTTTCATTCTTGTTGTGCGGAATTTGTTAATTTTGGAGTTTGAGCCTTTGTATCTCTATTCTCTCACAGATGGTGAGGAAACGCGCTACCGGGTCAGCTGAGCAGACACCCGCATATTCTGCTTGGGCTGCAAGAGGTCGGGGCAGAAGTAGAGGTCATGGTAGAGGTCGGGGATGGGCGCGTGCCACAGTTAGAGCACTTGTCAGAGTAGCAGTTGAGAAGCTGCCAGTAGCTCCGGTTGAGGGACAAGCACCAGAGACACCTGTTGTTACCCCCAAACTTCAGGAAACTTTAGCACAGTTCCTGAACATATTTGGTATATTGACCCAGGAAGGATTGATCTGCGTTTCGCCAAATATTTCACATATTAGGAGAGGAGTTCAGACTCCTACCACCCATACTCCAGAGCAGCATGTTCATATTAGTTAGGTTTCGGGTATAGTACCTGGACATCCTATTATTCCGGTTCAGCCTGAGTTCAGGCCAGAGGCTATCAAAAGAAGAATAAAAGAGACTTGAGAGTCTTAAGAAGTATAGTCCACCTACTTTCAGTGGCGCAACTACCGAGGATGCCCAGGGATTTCAATGTCACTGTATTCTCCGCATCATGGGAATTGTGGAAGTGAGCGGAGTTGCCTTTACTACATTTAGCTGTTAGGATCAGCGTATCAATGGTGGCAAGTTTATGAAGAGGATAGACCAGCCGATGCAATACCACTAACTTGGGCTTAATTTTCGGAGATGCTTTTTTTTTTGGGAAAGAGTTTGTTCCCTAGACTCTCCGGGATACGTAGTACACATAATTTGAACGATTGCGTCAGGACACCATGACGGTGTCAGAATATGCCATCAAGTTTGGTAAGTTGGCCCGTCATACTCCTACTTTGGTTCCTACAGTCAGAGAGCGAGTCTACGGATTCATTAAAGGACTCAATTATGATCGTAAAATTTTGTACGACTCGGGAGCTACAAGCCGATACTTCATTTAGGCTAGTGGTAGAAATTGCCAAGATGTTAGAACGTGTTCGGGGTGGAAGACGGGCGGGTAGAGGGCATCCAAGAGGTGGAGGCCCGACCCATTGATATATTTGCTATGGTATGGGTGAGGTCACTACACCAGATAGTGTCGTTACAAGTACGATCTCGAGTTATTATAAAGTAACTATTTTCTTACCGTGATTCGGTTTTGAGTATCGAGGCAAGTCCTCCTAATATGCTCCACTCATGAAAGAGCTTTGTAATCCTGAAATTTACTTATGTGTATACTCATGTTGGGAGATTATATGGAGATAGTTATGTCTATCATTATGTGTTGGTCACTAAAAATAGTTGTGAGGCTAAAAGTGACTTTTGTTAATCATTTCGGTGAGTTTGATGTATTTTCTGGATAATTGATTTCAATTATGAATTATATGCCCTACCGGTATGAGGGTTCATTATGTGTTGTTAGGAGTTATTTTTGTGTTACTCTAGCAGGTGGATAGGGCCAATTATAGGGGAGACTCTGCTGAAATTTCTGAAAAATTTGGGAGTTAAAAAAAATTTGGGAGGTTGAGATGTGCGAAATAAGAGATAAGTTATGTTATGTGTTTGAGGGCGGACTCTACTTCTCATTTGAGGATGAATGATCCTAAGTGGGGGAGAATGTAACACCTCGAAAAATTTTGAAGTACTTAAGCTCTATTAAGAAAGTTGATGTGTGCGTAGGCACGAGTTGCTATAGCCAGTTGAGACTAATACCGTGCGTTGATGTAAAAATCAGACTTTTAAAAAATATTTGAAGTGTAAGAAATTTGGTCTTAAAGTTTACAAATATGGATAAAAGGAATAATCTCAATTGAGTTGGTGTTGTCGGGCTTATGTCAAATGCGGTAACGTAGGATTAACCGCGAGTATATGTGTAAAAGTAAAATCATCAATTTGGTAACCTTAGAATAAGTCTCAGCATGTTTGAGGACGAACGTTTGTTTAAGAGGTGGAGAATGTAATAACCCGACTTCTTGTTTTGAACATTTACGCTCCTTACAACTATTCGAAGTCTTGAATAGCTTCATATGATGTATTATGACGTGTGTGAATCGTCGTTTTGATTTTCAGGTATTTCGGGATTAGTTCGGAAGAATAAATTCCATGTTGGAAGCCTTAAGTTGAAAGAGTTAACCAAATTTGACTTTTTAGTATTCGACCTCGTATCGAAATTTTGATGGTTCCGTTAGAACCAGATGGTAATTTTGAACTCGGGCGTATGCTCAAATTTGCATTTGGATAGGTCTAGAAGGTTTCAACACTAATTGGCGAAAGTTGGAAATATTAAGTGGAAAATGTGTCTTAATTTGTACAACACCTACATTTGAATGGGTATAACTCTCATAATGTGAAGATACTTTCCATGAATTTTGTATCTAGAGTGTAGCCCTTTGAGTCTAGTTTCCAACGCATCAAACCATTTGTCATTTGGACGTTCCTACTAAAAGTTATGATCAAATTACTAAAGTTAGACCACCCAGTTAATTTGGCGGACAGCGAAGCGAAGCTCGCTTCGCCAGACCAGACGCAGATCTTGTCTTCCCTTGCCTGCAATGGACAGCAAAGTGAGGCACACTTCGCAATAGTAGACGCGCCCCAGCTCCAGCTCTTTTTAAGCCAATTCAGGGTTCATTTCCCCATTTCACTTAGACGGATTTTGGAGTTCTTCTCCACTCTCTCAAGACCACCAACTTCTCTCTTCTTCAAGATAAGCAATCCCATTATCTTGATATGAAATTTCATTATTTTTATACTAGTATTGATGAAATCTACACATAAAATACTTAGATCTTTAAGAAATTTTTCAAGAACTCAAAGGAGGGTTTTGCAAGATTTCTTCCAAAAAGGTAATCCTACACCCTTAGACTTACATGTGTTGACACCCAATTTTATCCATCCTTACTCCATATTATTCTAATGAGCTACTACTTTATTTAAGTGTCATAGTAATATTTATAGCATATTTTACGTATCACTACTTTATTTATTTTTTTAATTTTATTATATTTTTTCGCTGCATATTTTATTATTTAAATAATTAGCTTTTGGTACTATAAAACGTTATAGTTTATTTAAGCATATTTATGCATTTGTTTTAAGGTTTATATCTCATTCATGCATTTTACTAATTATTTATTATATTGATACTATATTGTTATGGCATTTTTAATTAAAATAATAGCTCATTATACTTGTCCATTAATTATTCCTTTTCTTTAAATTCCCAAATAGAATTCCCGTCAACTTCGTCGTTGGACTCCTCCATCTTATTAATCCATCTTGGTTTCATAATTTTATTTTTATAATATTTTTTCCTTTCTCTTATTATTTGTTTCTTTTTTCAGTACCTACCTAACTACGATTACCATACAAATCTTTTTTTGCACCGTTGCAGATTCTCATACAAGATTCCTAAAGTTTTGCTCTAATCTTTCCTACTATGTTTGTTACACGCAGCACATTTCCCATACATTTACACATATTCATCCTTTTTTGGGGAGGATTTAATTTGGTAAGAAAATTAGAATCCCCTTTGATCTGTTGAAATTTGAACGAAATCTTTGCCTCAACTTCTAGCTATAAATAGCATGCTCTTGAGCTGATTGGGGAGCACTTTCACCACTGTTATTTACCACCCCTATAACACTTTTCAGCGAGAGACATTATAATTATGATTTCTTGGGTCTTAAAAAAAAAAAAAAAAAAAAAAAACGACTATAAGCCGAGTCAAAGTTTGTTTCTTTTCATTCCACTTGATATAACTACTACCCGAAACTTTTAGATGTTCTGGTGATTTTTGAAGTCTCGAGGATAAGGTTATATTTCTTATTGTTGCTGCTCAAAGTTCATTGCTGTGATTGTTTGGCTTATTTTCTGTCGAAAACTCTGTTCGCGAGCTATTTATTTGGATTTCTGGTTGTCTTATTAATTCGGCACTTCGCGAACTGGTTAGTTTTCGTGAACAACGCATTATGATTCTTTCGTGTGCTAGTTGTTGTTAGAATAGACTAGTAATCTTCTTTAATCTTTGTCCCTTTTTATCTTCTTTTGCGTGTTATTCACACGTGGTTATGCTGAATGTCGTGCGGCATTCCTTTGAAATGCATACCAAATTAAAGCCCAGGTACGTCTCTTAATCTCTGTATGTGCACAATCCGGTGTGCTTAAACATGTTATCTGCCATAAGCGATTAATCTTTAATTGTCTAGGAGCATGTCTATAGGATATTAATCTTTAGGCATCATTCCTATAAAAGACTAATCTAGACAACTCGCAATCAATAACCTGCAATGTTTGAAGCCATGTTATAACTATCCTTTGTTTAGGTTGAATGATTAAAGAACCTTAGTTAATTGCTAGAGCTCCTGCCTTTAGGAATCAAAGGCAAATGAAGTCGACAATCTGTTTGTGGCAAAGTCTAATTCCATTCTGAAGTTTATCTGCAACTATTTGTATTTCGTTCTAAACTCATTCCCTTTTCCATAAGCATATTTAAAATCTGGAGTTTTCTTTTATGTTAGTTTTAAAAAAATCTGAGGTCAGCTTTGCAAATATTTTGGCGGTTTGGCCTTATCATTTAGTTAAGTTTTGCTTTACTAGTATACTTGTCGCATTTGTCTTTATAAGTTTTTAATGAGTAATATTTTACTTGTGCCTTTACAAATAATCAGTCATGCTTACTATTTTAAAACGTCCTTTTAAAATACTTGTTTTCAGTTAAATTTGCTTCAACTTATTTCAAATCTTGAGTATTATATCAAATAACTTAGTTTATTTTAAGAGCCCATATAATTGTTCATTTTACTAATTATTTAATAAATTTGGAGGCCAACATGAGCCATTTCTTGCCTTGTATGCTATATGATCGAATCTTTACCTATTTGCCTTATGTGACGCTTAGCTAAATCAAATGTAGTAACCTTAGCTTTTATTTGGATCTAGAACTTCCTTTTAGATAGTGTCTAACACCTCGTGGACTGTAGGAATGGGACGGGTAGACCTATTAAGACACGATATAGAATCAACTAGTGCGCTTTAGATAACAACTTAAAGATAGTAATGAGGGTAGCGGACATGATACACAAATTGCCCGAATAGCCATTGAACTTTTGGCTATAAAAGTCTTAGCAAGCTTTGCACGAGAGTTGATCCATTAAGCGTAAAAACTTAGGTCCCCTTTTATGTAATTAAATATCCTTCCATGATATAATATTCGTTACAATCCTTACACATCCTTAAATTCTTTCTATGACTAGATTTAAGTAATTATTTTTTTTTAATTGATTTACATACTTGACCGCCTAGGATTAATTAACAACTTATCAACCTACAACCTAGTTTAACCCAATAATCCCGCATAGTTTAAAATTCGGTTGGGAACCACAGTTGTGGACCTCGAAGAGTGTCTAACACCTTCTCTTTGAGGTAATTTGAGCCCTTACCCGATCTTTGATGGCGTTGACTAGTCAAGCAAAGTTATTTGCATAATAGGTGCCCTAACGCACCTTAAAATCGTTAGGTGGCGACTTTCCTCTTTTAATACCCTCCCATTTAAAAGAGTTGTCACACGTCAAAGCCCGCTCTCGCGAGAAAATAAGGTGCGACAACATGTATGGATTATTATGAGTATGTGAGCAATAAATAAGTATTAAGACTTATTGGATTGTGCTTGGGAGCCATAAATACTTAAACTAGATTATTGAGTGTTGTAGATATTTTGTAATGAATTAATTAGCAACAATTGGGTGGATATGAGTTCATTGATGATTTTACTGGTGCTGAAGAAGGTTGTTTGTAGACAAATGATGGTTTAGTATCTCTTGTTGGTGGGAAGGAGGGATTATTGGATGAAAAAACACCATTACTAGAGGTAGTAATATGCTATGTACTCTAGGTGTTTGATAAAATGCCTAAATGACCAAAAATCTGAAAATTTGTTACTAATATTGGTGCAACTGTGTTGTATTGTTGTATATTGAAATTTGTTTAGTGTGGCGGACCATCATAGTATTATTAAGGAGCAAATTTCAGATTTGAGCCGTCCGGAAGTGGCTTCACTCGCGAAGATCATTTAAAGCATTGACTTAGTTTTGTCGTGGTAAGTATCTTGCCTAACCTTGAGTGGGAAAATTACCCCTTAGGCATTGAGTCTTATGTGAAAATTGTGTGATTGAAAATCATGTACGCGAGGTGATGAGTACGTACTTGGTTTATTATATGTGCAAATTATATCGGTTTAAATTCGTAGACTCCCTTATGTATTAAATTGAAAAATTATTGAAACTTAGTAAATCCTTGATTTGTGATGCCTCATTTCTTGTTTGTCGAGTTTGTATTTTATATGATAAATTGGTGTGAATTCCACTTGAATTTTATGTGAATTCCGTGTGTTTGTTGATTTGATATTTCTTGGAATTAATTTCATTATATATTTTCCATCTGCAACTAATTAATTAAATAAGCTTAAAAAGAGGCGTTTAATAAATTTATTAAAAATTTGGATTAAAGCAAGTGTTGTCCTATGCTGAGTTACTTTTCCATCTATGTTATTGTTTTGAGGTTTTTATACACGTTGTGTGGAGCCTTGGGCTATTTGCTTTGAAATTAATTAATTTTTGTTGTATCTTTGGAGTTGGTTGTGGCCGGTGAGCAAATTGTGATATGAACTGTTGTTTTGTGTTATCGTTTAAACACTCTCCATGATGTTATTTATGCTTCCTACCTTGCTTGTTAATGATATACATGTGCTTGGTAAGGAAGAGTGTAAATCACGAAGGGTGATGTCGTGTCATTTCATATACATTATAATGTGAGGGAGAGTGTAAAGCATGAAGGGTGATGCCATGCCATTTCATATACATTATCATGTGAGGGAGAGTGTAGCCGTGCCATTTCATATACATTTTCATGTGAGGGAGAGTGTAAAGCACGAAGGGTGATGTCGTGCCATTTCAATTATATTATCACGTGAGGATAAGAGTAAAAGCACGAAGGGTGTTTCTGTGCAGGCGAGGACAAGAGACATACATTATATTGTGATATCTTTTCGTTGTGTAACGACCTAACCTGTTATTTTGAGCATTTACACTTCGCTCAGTAGTTTACGGGCATGAGTAGTTCCGTATGTGAATCGTCGGTTTTGGTTTTTAAGTTATTCGGGACTAATTTTGAAGAATGATTCTCATCTAGTGAGCTTTAAATTTGAAAGAGTGGACCAAGTTTGACTTTTTAGCATTTGTCCTTGGATTGGAATTTTGATAGTTTAGTTAACTTCGTTAGGTGATTTTGGACTTAGGAGCGTGTCCGGATCGTGATTTGGAGGTCCATGGTTGAATTTGGCTCGAAATGGCGAAAGTTGAAATTTTGGAAAGTTTGACCGGGAGTGGACTTTTTGATATCTGGGTCGGATTCTGATTTCGAAAGTTTGAGAAGGTCTGTAATGTCAAATGTGACTTGTGTGCAAAATTTTAGGTCAATCGGACGTAATTTGATAGGTTTCGGCATCGGTTGTGGAAGTTTGAAGTTTCAAAGATCATTGAATTTGAATTGAGGTGTGATTCATCGTTCCGATGTTATTATGTGTGTTTTGAGGCCTCGAGTAGGTTCGTGTTATGTTATGGGACTTGTTGATATATTTGGACGTGGTCCCAAGAGGCCCGGGTGAGTTTCGGACGGGTTTCGGGCTATTTGTTTTCCTTCATTCTTCAGTGTTGGTTATGTTGATGTTTGGTGCACCTAGTGTTCTTCGCGATCGCGGACTGAGGGATGCGATCGTGTAAGGGTAAAATTGAGGCTGAGTGTTTCTTCGTCGAGTTCGCGAATATAGGTCCGCGTTTGCATAGGTTACTGCAGATCGAGCATCGCATTCGCGTAGGTGTGCACGCGTTCACATTGTAGAGTTGAGCTGGGGCAGGTCTTCATGGCTTCTTCATCGCGTTCGCGAACCTGGGGCCGCGTTCGCGTAGGTTCTTTTCGAGACTGAGCAGTTGGTGCTTCACGATCGCATAGCTTATTATGCGATCGCGTAGTGTATTTTCAGGGGCAGTGCATTTTTTTCTTCGTGATCGCGAGGGTATTTCCGCGATCGCGATTCATTGATTCGCTCAGTGATTATAAAGTACTCTATTTCGAGGGTTTCGACCATTTTTACATTTTGGGAGCTATGAAGCTCGGATTGAGGCGATTCTTGGAGCAATTTTTATCACAAGGATTGGGGTAAGTGTTCTCTACTTGGTTTTGGTTATATTTCATGAATCTATCTTCATTTTTAGTATTTAGATTGTGAATTTTAAAGAGGAAATTTGGGGGGAGGGGGGGGGGAGGGGTGGCCTAAAGTTTCATAATGTGAATTTTTGAGTTTTGAACATCGAATTGGAGTCGGATTTGAGTGAAACCAGTATGGTTAGACTCATAATTGAATGAGTTGTTGGATTTTATAAATTTTGTCGGGTTCTGAGGTGCGGGCCCGGATTGGATTTTTGGCCCATTTTTTGGGCTTTTGATTCAAGATTTGATCTTTTTCGATCGGGATTGTTTTCTTGGGCTTTATTTGATGTATTTGAGTTGCTTTTGGCTAGTTTTGAGCCGTTCGGAGTTCGCTACGCATGTGATGGCATCCTTGGAGCATCGCTTGGCTTTCTTGACATTGGTATTGGCTTGTTCGAGGTAAGTAACTCTTCTAATCTTAGAGCTGAGGATATGAAACCTGAATATACGTGTTATGTGTTTGATTTTGGAGGTGACGCACATGCTAGGTGACAGGCGTATGGGCGTGCACCGTGTGAACTATGATTTCCGTTATTTTTGTGGTACTGTGTAGTTACCTGAACTTGTCTGAAATCATGAAATCTCTACGTACTAGAGTTATCGAGCTGTGATTATGTTAGAAATTATGTCTAGGCTACATGCTTATCCTATTGGGACCCATTGAGGTCATTTCTGTTGTTGAGTAATCTGCTTTCATTGCATTACATACTCAGTCATACACATTCACATGCTTAACATATCTCAGTCTCTGTTGTTATTTATTGATGCATCATATCATTATTTTCGGGTTGGTATCATGACATTGTGAGCCCGAGAGACTGGAGAGATTGATGACTGAGTGAGGCCGAGGTCCTGGTTGTGAGGATGATTATGGGATTGGGCTGCGCACCGCAGCGGGTCAGATTGGCTTACTATAGCACGCGAGTTATCCGTGTAGCACGTGAGTTGTCCGTGCGATTCCAGATATTGATATTATGGCACATGAGTTGTCAGTGCAGCACGTAAGTTGTCCGTGCGGATTATAGCGCTTGGGTTGTAGAAGCCCCTCCGGAGTCTGCACACCCCCAGTGAGCGCAGGTACCTACTGAGTACGAGTGCCGAGTGCTGAGTGACTAGGAGGACGGAGTGAATTGATACTCTAAGAGTATGCATATGATCTTTATCACTGATTTGCATTGCATCTGGCATGTGCACTTGACATCCAGGCAAAGAGATGCATTTTTCCTCATGTTGTATGGTATGACATCATTCATGACTTTTTACACACATTGATATGTGGGCATAGAGAGGTATTTCACACTTGCTATCTGGAAAGAAAATAAAATATCTTATTTATTGTGGAAAGGATATTTGGAAAAATTACAGTTTTCAAACTTACTCGTATTTTTGGCTTTTTCGGTAAAAGATTTGAGCCTTTTATTTCTGAGATACTCGTTTGTTTCTTGTACTATGCTGTTATGAGCTGTTGTAAAATATTAATGTTGGACCCGACCTTTTTGTTAGCTCGTCACTACTTTCAACCTAAGGTTAGGTTTGTTACTTATTGAGTACATGGGGTCGGTTGTACTCATACTATACTTCTGCACCTTGCGTGCAGATATTGACTGATGACATTGCTGTGATCGACGGGAGCCAGCATTGAAGATGTACCTGCGTCCCGGTTGTAGCTACCTCTTATTCATGGTAGCCTTAGATCTATAAAACTCTGTTAATGTATTTTTCAAACAGATGATGTATTTACTTCATTTCCGCTTTCTAAGCTCTATTCTTAGAAGCTCATGATCTGTACTGCCAGTCCTTGGAAAATGTATAAGATTCAGATAGTTTCTTTACTTAATTTCTTTATTAACTGTTATTGGAATTGGTTAGTGGTTAACTGGCTTACCTAGCGGGTTGGTTAGGTGCCATCACGACTAGTTGAATTTTTGGGTCGTGACATGTTGTGTATACATTCATGTCTTTATCTTGAGATGCTATTGTGCACCTATGTTTTCTATGTGACTTGTAGTCGTTGCTGCTTCCTGTATGCCTCTCACTTTATTTCTTTTATTGTTATTGGCATTTTTTCACCTAGTTGGTACTGTTATATGTATGCTCTGTGAGAAAGAGATAAATGCACGAAGGGTGTTGTCGTGCCAATTGATTTGATCTTTCTCTCTCTCTCTCTCTCTCTCTCTCTCTCTCTCTCTCTCTCTCTCTCTCTCTCTCTCTCTCATATATATATATATATATATATATATATATATATATATATATATATATATATATATATATATATATATATATTTGATGAGAATGAGATAAGTGCACGAAGGTATTGTCGTGCCATTTGATGTGATAATTTGAATATATTTCTCACACCAGGAAAGTTAAATGAGGTGTTACATGATGACTATTTAATTGAAAGAATTATATTCGAAAGATATTTATTTGAAAGAATTATATTCGAAAGATATTTATTTGAAATAATTATAATTGAAAGATATTTATTTGAAAGAATTATATTCGAAATATATTTATTTGAAAGAATTATATTCGAAAGATATTTATTTGAAAGAATTATAATTGAAAGATACATATTTGAAGGAAGTATATTCGAAACATATTTATTGGAAAGGATTATATTCTAGAGACTTTTATTGAAAACCTTATAGATAAAAGATGTATATTTTGAAAGACTTGATTATTGGTTGTACTTGTGTTTGTTGTTTGTTTGAGCAATATTTATGGTGTTCATGTTGCCATGCTGTTTATGTCACAAGTTGATTATTGTTTCCATCACTGCTATTTATTTTCTATTATTTTTGTATGCTATATTGCACAAGTTATTTGACTAGTGATTGTCTTGACTGTACCTCGTCACTACTCCACCGAGGTTAGTCTTGATACTTACTGGGTACTGACTGTGATATACTCATACTACACTTCTGCACATTTTAATGCAGAGTCAGGTATTGGAGATATCGGATTCGGGCAGAGATTAGAGTGTGATCGCAAGGATTCAAGGTAGGATTGCTCGGTCGTCGCAGTCCCTTGGAGTCTTTTCATTATATTGTACTATCAATTCTTATTCGAATAGTATTGTATATTCGATCCTTGAGATCATGCATGTATTCAGTTAGAGTTCGTGACTCCGTATTAATAGACTTGGGAGGTTGTTGAATATTTTCACTGTTAGTGTTGACACTTGTATTGAAATAAAAAAAAATGGCTCGAAATGAAATTGTAATCGGCTTACCTAGTATAAGAGACTAAGTGTCATCACGACGCCTGTGGTGGATTTTTGGTCGTAAAGGAATTACAGAGGAAAAACATAAAAATATTTAAAGGAAAAAGTATGATCCGCATACGGAATGCGCTAATAGCATGTGCTAAGTGCAAGAGAAGAAGATGTTTGATGCTCAGAGAATACATTTGCTTCATTAGAGCTCCAATAATGAACTAATGCACGTCACTAGTCTTCTTCTAACCTGTCTGGACGTTTAGCTAAGCGCTCAATATCATTGTTGTAATGCTCATAACCAATCATTTTTTCTTCATGCTTCCATTCTTTCCATTTAGATCCAAGCGATATCATCAACATACGTCTCATATCCTCAGTTGCATCAGTATTTTCCTGCAAACACCAACATATAACACATGCATAAAAGCATAAAATCAATAAGCATCTTAGTATATAACTTTTTCCTTTATTTTTCTAAGCACCTTAATATGAGCCCATATCCTATTCTTGTACAGTTTAGGCACAAGCCTCCAATCTTTATGATTTAAGGGAGTTAAAATGCCATTTCGTACTATGACTCCAAGTT
This sequence comes from Nicotiana tomentosiformis, assembly GCF_000390325.3. NCBI lineage: Eukaryota > Viridiplantae > Streptophyta > Magnoliopsida > Solanales > Solanaceae > Nicotiana > Nicotiana tomentosiformis. The sequence goes on from NC_090817.1 coordinate 130,833,770, forward strand.
TTGAACTCAATCTAGTTGCATCAGGTCCAATAACTTAGTTAAGATCATTCAATTCAACATGTAAAATGCCACCATTTTTTCCATCCCGAGTGCATCATAGTAGGACATCTAGGTCGCTTAGATTGCTCTTCACTAGCACTAGAGTCTGCAATAACCAAATATAAAAAAAAGGGTAATCTATAACTAGTAAAACTCAATTAATTCTTCTTTTTCTTTTTTTAAAAATTCACATATAAACACTCCATTAATACCAAGGGATTAGAATAATAAAGTGATAGAGGAAAAGTTGTCAGAAATGAAGTATATATATTTTTGGAAAAAGAACCTAGAACAATACAGGTAAACTTGAAAACAAAGATAATAATAATTTTCTATAGGAGGCTACTTATGAAAAAGTGTACAAATACACAGAGTGTAACTATTCAAGAAAGATAAGATATTATACAGAATAAGTACCTAGGAAATTTTCTGTTTCATATGAATCATTTCTTGATTTACCAGATCGAATAGCTTGTCCTTCATTTTGTGGCCAGTTTTGAGGTGGTTGAGGCATCGCCGCACCTCCCATTTGTTCTTCTTGTTGCTCCGAAAAATCAGGTAGAAGCATTTCCTGGCTGAAATTTCTCTGTCTTTTTCTTGCCATCACAACAAAGTTGCTCAAAAATTATAGTTCCTGCAAAATTAAAAAATATTTTTTACTATCCAAACGTATAAAATAATATCAAACTAGCAAGCCAAACAAAAAAACACATACGCATATGAGATTTAAACAACTAAAAAGCATAACAAGAAATCCCTAACTCGATGAGCTATGTTCAATAACAATCTTTACTAAAATAGTGACAAAAATAATAAAAGTAACTAAAATATGTCGTCTTCTTCATCATATGTTTTATTACTTTCCAAAGTAAGTGGGTCAATTTCTATTTCCGGCACACCTTCTCTAACCCATTTAATATCCTCTTCATTCATTTTCAAATATAGTATCATCCAACTGTTGTTCGGGCCACAATTTCATGTGCTCTTCTATTTGCTCATTTGCTGGTTTGTTTTCACCTAAATTATAAAAATTTCTTGGTTTAATTTCAACTACAATCTCCATTCTTTTGTCATTGGATGATGGACATAAAACACATGTTGAGCTTGAGAAGCAAAGATGAAAGGTTCATTTGACGGGTGCTGCCTTTTGTAGAGTAGCTGAGAAAAATTAACAAGAGTAAATTCATAATCATCTTCCACAATAAGCTCCTTATTGTTGTCCACCCATTCGCATCTAAATAGTATAAACTTGAGGTTTGCGGTATAATACAACTCAATTATGTCTGTGAGAATTCCATTAAAGGTGACTTATGCTAATAGGAAGAAAATTCTGTGTAAAGTAAAAGAGAAACAGAAATGCATAGGAAAAAAAAATTAAATCCAAGCCCACTGAAGGAACTTAATCCCCTTCTAGTACCCGAGATTTAGAATTATTTCCTCCCAGGATAGAACAGATTATCCACATTGATGTAGCGGTACCTCAAACCCCAGTGTTTCAGCGAACACAATAAGGCGAAGCAAATCATGACACTTATATTTTGTTTTGGAAAAATAATGCAAAGAAAATAGAAGAATTTCAGAATTTCCGAATGTATAAAAATGAGGCCAAACCTCTAAATATATAAACACTAAAAGGATAAGATGAAGAGGTGCAATTAAAGTGGCGTATTTTCCTATTAGTAAAAACCCAACAAATACTCGCTAGACGCGTCCTCTCTGATGTCAGTTACTTGTATAGTTTTCAGATTTTCAGTTTCACACCCCAAAATATACAAGAACCCATGGAGATATATATCAAAGTTATTTATAAGAAAATAGTCCCAAAAATGAAAAGGAAAAAAAAAAAGAAAAAGAGATAAATATGTGTAATGACTCATATAGAAACATATCCCCTTTCCGGGGCTATATATCATCAATTCAAAGAGAGAAACTATAGATAATTATTAATAAGTTTGCTAATTTGTCATCACAAGATAACCGTTCTAAAATTATGGCCGGTTGCTGACAACCTATTGTGGTTGTTGGAGTAATCTAGGGGACTCTCAACCATTGTGTGGACAAGTGTTAGAGATAAGGACAAATTTATTTACTTTGCTAATGGTATGGGTATATTTAGACGGAAAATATAACGGAGGGTAAAATAAGGTTAAAGTAGTGAGATGACATGTCATGTAGTGTCCACCTTATTCAAAATTCAAATGTCAGGCCACAGTGGAGCTCCGTTAGAAATGGAAGTAAATTTGATAACTTTTTTAATGATGAGGATATATTTAGACGAAAAGTATAATGGAGAGTAAATATAAACTATTTATAATAGAAACGGATAAATGAATTATGTTGTTTTTTTGCAAGGACCTTGGCCATTAGGTATAGTCGAATAAAATGTATTACTTCCATTATAGACTCATAATCTATATGATACCACTTGAACTTTTTTGTGTTTTCTTGGTTATAATCTTGATATTTATTTAGTATATTGCAATAACAAATTTGAAAAACTCATCGATGTAGAGTGATTTATCAATTTAGCTTTCAACTGGTTCTGTTTATTATATTTTATTGATTGAATAACTAAATCAATCTGAATTTAAAAACTATAAGTTTGACTTTAGGACTTGTTGATCATTTTGAACCTACTTGACCATCTGATCACAATCTCACTTAGTTTCAGGAGTATTCATTTTAATTTGCTCCATTTTAGATGACATGTATAACTATGTACGGTATAATTTTCCTCCATATACATTCATTTCTTCTTCTTTTTTTCATGAGTTTGAGATTTCACTTTTTAATTTTATATCAGTTTCTTTGGTTTATTTACTACTTCATGTTTGATTGATTCGTAATTTAGAAGAAAAAAAAGCTTTTTGTGTCTCACTGTTGTTTGATTTTATGAAATAAGTTTAATATGCCTCTTAATTAATAGAATTTCGCTTTAGGCCCCAACTCTCTTGAGCCGCTTCTGTATGGCGTATTAACTTTATAGAATAAGTATTGTACATGTACTTGCAAAGGATTAATGTTTGCTAATCATCAATTATCGTTTTAATAAAAAAAATAGATATTACAGTAAACAGTGAAGATATTTCAAATTTGTTTGATTTAATATTAGAAGGAAGCAAAATAAATAACAAAAATCCCAAGCATTAATTGAAACGTGAAAAATGTACTTAACAATTTACCTTTTTGTTTACAAATTGACTGGATATATTTTCTGGAAAAGAAAAACTACAAGAAGAAATGTGAATAAATTGGGGGGTGGGGGGGAGGGGGGTTACAACCCACACATTGCCTATTACTAGATGAGGTATGGCCCATGCTTAGCATGAGCTCAACGTGTAATTATAAAAAAGTTTTTCTTAAGAGCCTCTTTGGAAAGTCATCTAGAATTTGAATTTAGGTGTAATTACACAGTTTGATATGTTTGTGTGGTCAAGTAATTACCTCGTCAACATGAAATTGAGTGTAATTGAGGGGAGGGAGATGAGAATTGGTGATAATATACATCGTGTAATTACAAGGTTAATTTTTAATTTCTTTCCTTTTTGTTTTCATTTTAATTTATTTTCTTTATAACATTTTATTTTCATTAGTTTTATTTTAATATTTTTATTTTATTTTTACTTTTAGATTTTTTTAAATTTTAAAATATATATTCTTTGTACATTATTTATTTTTAATTTCTCTACCTTTACTTCTTGTGATTCCATGTAATTGCTCGTATATTTTATTTCTTATTTGTTTTATTTTCTTTATTTAGCGTAATTGCGTTATTATTCTAGTTTTTCAAACTACACCTCCTAATAGTAGAAGCAATGAATCATTAACAAACTTGGCATATAATGAGTGATGTCATTTGTAACGACCCAACTAGTGGTTTTGGGTATTTGCGCTCTGTTTCCCTTTTTGATGCTCCACGCATATGTAATTTTGGCTTTATGACTTACAAGGTTGATTGGTTTCGTTCCTGTAACGACCTGACTTGTCGTTTTAAGAATTAATGCTTTGTTCAGTGACTTAAGGTCTCGAGCAATTTCGTAATATGTATTATGCCCCGCGGGTGTGGTCGAGTTTGATTTTCGAAAGATTTGGAAATAAATTGAAAGAACAATTCTTATTTAGAAGCTTAAATGGAAAGAGTTGACCGGAGAGTTGACTTTTGAGCAAACGACCCCGGAACGGAATTTTGATAATGTCAATAGCTTCGTATGGTGATTTCGGACTCAGGCGTATATCCGAATTTGGATTTGAAAGTCCATAGAACAATTCGAGGCATTTTGGCGAAAGTTGAAAAATAGACGATTTTTCGGAAAGTTCGATCTAAGGTTGAATTTTTGATAACGAGGTCGGAATCCGATTCTGTAAATTGAAATAGGTCTGTTATATCATTTATAACTTGTGTGCAAAATTTGAGGTTAATCGGACTTGATTCGATAGGTTTTGGCATCGAATGTAGAAGTTGAAAATTTCATAATAGACTAAAGTTTCAAGTGAGTTCGCACAAGACCTAACTTCAAATGATCATAACTCTCATGATACGAAGTGTTATGTGGTGTATTACCTATCAAATGAAATATCTTTGAGTCTAGTTTCTAATGCTTCAAACCGTTCATCCTCTGGACATTCTTACAAGAAGTTATGACCAAATTACCAAAGGCTGGAAAAATGCGATTCTGCGACCAATTCTGCGATCGCAGAACTATTATGCGATCGCAGAAATAGTTATGCGACCGCAAAATGGTTGCAGACCTGTCCAGTGAAGCCCATTTCTGGGCATCGATTTTACGGTGCATTTTGCGACCCGCATACCCATTATGCGGTCCATTATGGGACCGCAGACCTGCTTTCGGAGGGTTAATTTTTCTATTTTCATAACCCTACCTCATTTTGATAAATAGGCTTTGGGGCTTATTTTGGGGTATTTTTCTGAGGGTTTTAGAGAGAGGTAAGAGCATTTTAGAGAGATAAGGAGGGAACCTAACATTCTAATCATCCAATCTTCAAGAATCAAGGAAGCTAATCACAAGATCTTCATCTAAGAGGTAAGATTCAAACCCTAGTCTTCAAATTTTGAGTTTGGGGTAAATGATTGGTGATTGGGAGTATGATTCTTGGGTGTAAGAGTATTATGTATATATGCTTGTACCAATAAGGTTTGTAGGAAGATTGTTGAGATCAAATAAGTAAAGATTGGGTTGTGGAATGAAGATTGGGTTGTGAAATGAAGGAAATCTTGCAGAAGAACCTTGTAACCAAATTTGCACACCTAGTGTTTGATAAAATGCTCAAATGAGCTGAAACCATGAAAACGCTTCCTAATTATGGTTCACTTTTGTTATGTTTCTAAATAGATTGAAGTTGATAGGATTTTCGGAACCTCGTAGTAATGTAAGGAAGGCTCAAGAAAGATTGGAGTCGCCCGGAGATCAATTCACGTGAGAAAGCTATTTTGGAATATCGGCCTAACTTCAAAAAGGTAAGTATCTTGTCTAACCTCGAGTGGGGGAATTACCCCTTAGGCATTGAGTCTTATGTAAAAATTGTGTAATTGAAAACTATGTACGCGAGGTGACGAGTACGTACTTGGTTTATACGTGCAAATTATATCGGTTGAAATTCGTAGACGCCCTTAAGTATTAAGTTGGAAAATTATTGTAACTTATTAAATCCCTTATCGTCATGCCTCGTTCCTTGTTTGCCGAGGTTGTTTTTATATAATAATTTGGTGTGATTTACACTTGACTTTTATGTGAACTCTATGTTTGTTTGAGTTGCCATTTTTATGGAAAAATACTTTCATTATTGATTTTTACCTACAGATAATTTAAATGGAAAATTTAGTTAATAAGATGAATAAATCTATTTATTTCCTAATGTTGTGATTTAAAAGAGGTGTTGTTCCTTGATGAATTACTTTTCAGTTCACGTTGTTGAAAAATTTGGTATTGAATTATAAAGGTCATGAATCATATTGAGGCAAAGTGCCAAATTGTGAAATATTATTCGGTTGAGTTGTTCACACCCGAATATTTTGTTAATATGTTGTGCACATTATGATCGAGTCGTAGCTCCTTATTATGGAAAAATAATGTGTTGTTGATTTCTGTGGTAAGTTGTAATATTTGAGCACTTGATGTGCAATTTGTGATATGTTGTAAGATTTGAGCACTTGATGTACAATTTGTGATATGTTGTAAGATTTGAGCACTTGATGTACAATTTATGATATGTTGTGATATGTGAGCACTTGAGGTGCAAGTTGTATTATGTTGTGATATTTGGGCACTTGAGGTGCGATTTGTTAAATATTGTGATATTGATACGCATGCGGTGAGATAAGGGTGGCTTGAAACGCGTGGCTAGTAGGGGAACTACTAGAAGTCATGCGGTGATATAAGGTTAGGGTGTTAAAACACATGCGGTGAGATAAGGGTGGCTTGAAATGCGTGGCTAGTAGGGGAACTACTAGAAGTCATGCGGTGTGATAAGGGTGGCTAAAACGCGGGATGCTATTTCGGGAAAAATGACTTTTAAAGAATAATATGTGAAGGCTCCCGCAGTGATATAAGGAAAGATTGTGAATTTATTTATGATTTGGGACTACGAGGCGGTACCTCGGGAGTACCCTTTTGTTGATATTTCTCTATGGCTGCACTTCGGGTCGTTCTACTACGGAAGCTATACACCTTATTAGGAGGTTAGTGGAACGGTACAGGGAGAGGAAGAAGGATCTGCACATGGTGTTTATTGACTTAGAGAAGGCATACGACAAGGTTCCTAGAGAAGTTCTCTGGAGATGCTTAGAGGCAAAAGGTGTGTCGGCTGCCTACATTTGGGCAATTAAGGACATGTATGATGGGGATAAGACTCGGGTTAGGACTGTAGGAGGCGACTCTGAGCAGTTTTCAGTTGTTATGGGTTTACACCAAGGTTCTGCGCTCAGCCCGTTCTTATTCGCCCTGGTGCTGGACGTGTTAACACGCCATATTCAAGGGAAGGTGCCATGGTGTATGTTATTCGCCGATGACATAGTTCTGATTGATGAGTCGCGAACCAGTGTTAACGAGAGGTTGGAGGTATGGAGACAGGCCCTTGAGTCTAAGGGTTTCAAGCTGAGCAAGACGAAGACGGAATACATGGAGTGTAAGTTCAGCACTGAGCCAAGGGAAGTGGGCGTGGAAATGAGGCTTGAATCACATGTCATACCAAGTAGTGGCAACTTCAAGTACCATGGGTCGGTTATTCAGAGGGAAGGGGAGATCGATGAGGATATCACACACCGTATTTGGGTAGGGTGGATGAAGTGGAGGTTAGCATCTGGAGTCTTGTGTGATAAGAGAGTGCCACCGATACTCAAAGGTAAGTTTTACAAAACGGTGGTTAGACCGGCCATGATGTATGGGGTTGAGTGTTGGCATGTTAAGAACTCACATATCCAGAAGATGAAAGTAGCAGATATAAGGATGTTGAGGTGGATGTGCGGATATACTAGGATGGATAAGATCAGGAATGAAGATATTCAGGAGAAGGTGAGCGTGACTCCCATTGATGACAAGATGCGGGAAGCGAGGCTCAGATGGTTCGGACACGTACAAAGGAGAAGCCCAGATGCTCCTGTAAGGAGGTATGAGCGGATGTCTTTGGAGGGCACGAGAAGAGGTAGATTACGACCTAAGAAGTATTGGGGAGAGGTGATCAGGCAGGACATGGCGAGGCTTCAGATTTTCGAGGATATGACTCTTGATAGGAAGGTGTGGAGGTCGAGTATTAGGGTTGTAGGTTAGGAGGTAGTTGAGTCTACCTTACTTCATACCTTTGTGAGGCTAATATGGTAGGGTTTTTGCCGATGTCATCTAGTGACAATTGTGTCTTACTACTCTTTTGTTTTCCATAGTGTCACGTCTATGTACTCTCTATCGCGTTTGCTTTGCATCTACTTTCTCATTTACATGATGTTATTTTCCTATGGTTTTTATTGGTGATACTGATATTGTCTCTTTTCGTCTTCTTGAGCCGAGAGTCTTTCGGAAACAGCCCCTCTACTCCTTCGAGGTAGGGATAAGGTCTGCGTACACATTACCCTCCCCAGACCCCACTAGTGGGATTTCACTGGGTCGTTGTTGTTGTTGTTGTTGTTGTTCTCTATGGCTGCACTTGCCTTTGGTTATTTTATTTTTCCGTAAATTATAAATTCCTGTGTTTTCCGTGATGTATTATTTGACTTAATATTAAGTGTTTTGTATTTTTTGATGTATTGTGTTGACCTTGACTTTTTCGTACAAGACTTTGAGGATTTGTATTTTTGAGTTGTACTTGTTTTTGATGATTGAGTTATTTTAAATAAAAGAAAATTTCTAGTATGTTTATTTTAATAAATTTTATATCCAAATCAGTAGTTTATCTGATGCTTTATTTTAATGAAAATATCATTTTTCCTCACTCAAATGATTTCTAAAAAAAACTTATCTTTTTGTTGATTTCTTATTTGATTTAAAGATTTTAACTTTACTTTATTGAAAATAAATTGATCATGCGGATCTTATATACATTGATATTTTGGTACGTGATTTGTCCGTGCAGTTATGAAAATAATATGGGCATGAGGTGCCGGGAAAAAATATGATGATTTTATTAAACACAAGTGAGTTGTCCGTGTGATGGTGATAGAAATATGGGCACGAGGTATCGTGGAGAATATGAAAGTGGGTTGAGACCCGTAATTTTTATGATTGTGAAATGAGGTGTCACATGGTGACTTTTACTTGAAAATATATTTATTTGAAAGAAGTATATTCGAAAGATAATTATTCAAAAGAAGTATATTCGAAAGATATTTATCTTAAAGAATAATATGTGAAGGATTTATATTTGAAAGACTTGAACTTATTGATTGTACTTGTGTTCCTTATTCGCCTAAGCAATAATTATGACGTTCTTGTTGCCTTGTTGTTATATCACTGGTTGAGTTTGTTGTTATCATTACTAGTTGTTTTCCAGTACTATTGTATACTGCTATATTGCATAGGTTATTTGACTAGTGAGTGTCTTGACTGTACCTCGTCTCTACTCCATTGAGGTTAGTCTTGAAACTTACTGGGTACCGACCGTGGTGTACTCATACTACACTTTTGCACATTTTTGTGGAGAGCCATGTATTGAAGATATCGGACTCTGACAGAGTTAGAGTGGGATCGGAAGGATTCAAGGTAGAGTTGTTTGGTCGTCGCAGTTCCTTGAAACCTTTCCATTTTATTGTACTGTTATTTATTATTCAAACAGTATTGGGTGTTCGATCCTTGAGATTATTTTATGTATTCAGTTAGAGTTCGTGACTCAATACTACCAGTCTTGGGAGGTTGTATATTCATATTTGTTCCGATGTTGGTTATGATTACTTATTTAATTCAAAAAAATGGCTTCAAAATATAACTGAAACCGGCTTACCTAGTCTTAGAGACTAGGTGCCATCACGACGCCTGTGGTGGGATTTTGGGTTGTGACAAGTTGGTATCAGAGCTCTAGGTTCATAGGTTCTACGAGTCACGAACGAGTTTAGTAGAGTCTTGCAGATCGGTACAGAGACGTCTGTACTTATCTTCGAGAGGCTACAGAGCTAGTAGGAGAAAAGAAAACTTTCACTTCTTTCATTCCTTATCATGCGGCATTTATTCAGCTTGAAGCATGTATCTTATATTCTCTTGCATCCACTCGTGTTTGAAATTGGGCACTCGGTATCAACTATGTGCCAACGATTCGTGATACTACAGAGGGGTTATAAGGGATCCAGGGTTGCTCAACCATTATTATAACGTGTCGTCTAGATCGACGATGCGAAAGTATTGAGAGATCATATGGTTGTGCACATTGGAGTGCAGAAGGTTCTGATATCTGGTTGATAAGTACGATCTTAATAAGGTTTAATTAGTTGCCTAATTGTCACAATCGTGGTAGGGTCACGAGGTGGATGTAGATCTGAAGATAGTTGGTGGTATTAGAAACTATGTGGTTCGTATAGGATTTCTATTTAGGGAAGGGTACATACTAGCAGCCGAGAAACTCGAGAAAGCGAGTTTAACTGTCACAAGGATGACATGCGCCAAATAAATGGCTCGAGGTGTCTTATGACCGGTGACGTACGAGCGATGAAGGTTAATATTGTAGATCATTGGAATGTGTCATACGGCTTCGCGCCAAGTGACGGGAGTCCGCTATCAACGATCGGATTGCAGAGTCATGTGTTATATGAGTTTTGGCCTGAGATGTATTTATGTGGTATTGAAAGGTTCTCTGAAACTTGTATATGATTAAGAGCTGAGATTTGTATGGGATGATGCCGGGATTTGCGGTATTCCCGCGTCCTTAATAATTCTACATTTCAGTATCAACGGGGTCAGGGAAATAATTTCAGAATACTCGGGGTGTTCCAGTAAGTTCTTTAATGCACCACCGGCACGGGGTTCCTATAATGGTTATTCCAGTTATCCGACACAGACCCAGTGTGAGTAGTCGAACCCGCAAAGGGGTTGTTATGAGTGTGGTGATACTAGGCACATCAAGAGAAATTGTCCCAAACTTGGGAGGGTAGATTTCATCAGAACACTCCAGCTATAAGCTTTATTCCAGTTGATACCCCACGAGTACAATCAGTTAGAAGTAGAGGACAGGCATGTAGTGGACGCCTAAGAGGTAGAGGCCCGACCCGTTGATATAATCACTATGATTTGGCTGAGGCCAATACACCAGATGGTGTCGTTACAGGTACGATCCTGATTTGTTATAAAAAGGATATTTTTCCTTAATTTGATTCGGATCTGACTATTGAGGCGAGTCCTCCTATTATGCTCCGCTTATGGGTGAGCTTCGTAATTTTTGTGACCCACTTATATGTTTATCCATGTTGGGAGATTTGAAGATGTGAGCCCGTGTTTGTCATTTTATTTTTGTACACCACGGAGGGCTATAAGTCCAAAAGTAATTTTTTATTATTATTCATTACAGTGTGTTTAATATGTTTTGGAATAATTGATTCCATTCTCTTATGAATTATATGCCCTACCAGTATGAGGGTTCATTATGTGTTGTGAAAACTGTTTATAAAATATATTGAAAAGAAAAAAGAAAGAAAATTGAAATTTTAGTTGGCACAATGTGCAAAATACTCGTGATTCGGAGTTGAGGATGAGATCCTCGTATATTTATATGATGTGAAATATTTAAACCGGGCAACAAGCCACGGTGGAAGATATATAAGGACGAGGTCCTTGTGATGAAATATTTATGAGTTTAAAATTCTCCCTGCGTAAAATTTAATTTGTACAATAATATTAATAGGGAGTCATGTCTGTTAGGCCTATTTGATAATTCTTGAATATTTTCTGTGCATATTCAGCCATTTTCATGCTGTAAACATTGAATTTTAGCCTATGAGATGAGTGCCCAGGTGGTGCTAAATGTGACTCATTAGTCCGAGTAAGTAATCATGAAGTTTTCATGTCCCACATTCTGTTGTCAGTGTTGTGAAAACTCGAAACGAGATTTTGGTTAATATGAGGTTAATTGGCGATATTGTAATCGATTATGAATAACTATTAAGACCAGATATATGGTGATGGACATACATATAATGTGCTTCATAACCTGATATCATTATAATAATACAGTGCTTATAATGCTGAGATTAGTGTTATTGATATATACTTTGTGGTGTTCTGTTGGGCTGTGGATGTGTTGTTAGGAGTTGTTTTGGTGTTACTCTAGTAGGTGGTTAGGCCCAATTACAGGAAAGACTTTGCCGAAATTTTTGAAAATTTTGGGAGATTGATATGTGCGAAAGAAGAGATAAATTATATTATGTGTTTAAGGATGAATGATCCTAAGCGGGGAAGAATGTAACACCCCAGAAAATTTTTAAAGTACTTCAACAGTATCAAGAAAGTTGATGTGTGCATAGGCATGAGTTGCTATAGCCAGTTGAGACTAATACCGTGCGTTTTTGTGAAAAATCAGACCTTTTGAAAATGTTGGAGTGTAAGAAATTGGTCATAAAGTTTACAATTATAGATATAAAAAAAATCTCAAATGAGATGGTGTTTTCGAGCTTATCTCAAATGTGGTAACGTGGGATCGACCGTGAGTATATGTGTAAAAGCAAAATCGTCAATTTGGTAACCTCAGAATAATTCTTAACACGTTCGAGGACGAACGTTTGTTTAAGAGGTGGAGAATGCAACGACCCGACTTGTCGCTTTAAGAATTAACGCCTCATTCAGTAACTTAAGGTCTCGAGCAGCTTCATAATATGTATTATGACACGGGGGTATGGTCGAGTTTGATTTTCGGAAGATTCATATATAAATTGAAAGAACAATTCTTACTTAGAAGCTTAAATGGAAAGAGTTGACCGATGAGTTGACTTTTGAGCAAACAACCCCGGAATGGAATTTTGATAATGTCAATAGCTTCGTATGGTGATTTCGTACTTAAGCGTATGTCCGGATTTGGATTTGAAAGTCCGTTGGACAATTCGACGTATTTTGGCAAAAGTTGGAAAATAGATAATTTTTCGGAAAGATCGATTGAAGGTTGAATTTTTGATAACGAGGTTGTAATATGATTCTGTAAATTGAAATAGGTCCGTTATGTTATTTATGATTTGTGTGCAAAATTTGAGATCAATCGGACTTGATTCGATAGGTTTCGGCATCGAATGTAGAAGTTAAAAATTTCATAATAGACTAAAGTTTCAAGTGAGTTCGCACAAGACCTAACTTCAAATGATCATAACTCTCATGATACGAAGTGTTATGTGGTGTATTACCTATCAAATGAAATATCTTTGAGTCTAGTTTCTAACTCTTTAAACCGTTCATCCTCTGGACATTCTTACAATAAGTTATGACCAAATTACCAAAGGCTGGAAAAATACAATTCTGCGACCAATTATGCGATCGCAAAACCATTATGCGATCGTAGAAGTAGTTATGCGACCGCAAAATGGTTGCAGACCTATCCAGTGAAGCCCATTTTTGGGCATCGATTTTACGGTGTATTTTGCGACCCGCATACCCATTATGCGGTCCATTATACGACTACAGACCTGCTTTCGGAGGGTTAATTTTTCTATTTTCATAACCCTACCCCATTTTGATAAATAGGCTTTGGGGCTTATTTTGGGGTATTTTTCTGAGGATTTTAGAGAGAGGTAAGAGCATTTTAGAGAGATAAGGAGGGAACCTAACATTCTAATCATCCAATCTTCAAGAATCAAGGAAGCTAATCACAAGATCTTCATCTAAGAGGTAAGATTCATACCCTAGTCTTCATCTAAGTGTTATGTGGTGTATTACCTATCAGATGAAAGATTCAACAGCTGGCCAAGTGAATCGGGCACATGTAGTGCACATGCCAAAGTAGAGGGCTTTTACCTTGTTGTAATAACATGTACCCATGTCTGTGTAGTGCTTGTATCTATTATTTCATGTGAGAAAAGGCCTTAGTAGTTGGGGGATGTCAACTACAAGTTATTACAACAAAGTAAACACCCTCTACTTTGGCATGTGCACTACATGTGCCCGATTCACTTGTTCAGCTGTTGGATGCCCTAAGGCTGGCATTGTGCCCAGTCTTGGTGCCTTTTGACATGGCTCTGCACCAATGCCTTGTCCGCAACCTGCTGACCATGATTTTGCCGCACACGCCTGACACTCTTGCTGCACGCACATTGCCTTAGCCGCGTTTCTGCCTTGTCTTTGTCAATACTTGTCTTACCCATACCATTGCTTGTCTTTTGCCTCACATAGCTTTGCCTTAGCTATTGAGACTTCTTGCCATCATTTCGCGTTATTTTGATTTAGCTTAGCCTGTACTTGACGCTACCACAAACATAATCGCCCGTAACTTTGTCTTTGGCGCGCATGTCGTGCCATGCCGCACCAATTTGCCCACACTGCCTTGTCAAGCCTTTTCCAAGCTTGTATTGCCTGTCTCAAGACCTTGGCCACCGCTTGCCCATCTCTCTTTTGCCTTGGTGCTAGCTCGCGCACCTTAGCTTGGCAACACTCTTGCTGCCTTGACAATGCTCTCGTTGCCAACTCAATCCCAAAGCGGCGGAGGTCTAACAAACCACCCGTACCCTTTGAAACTCGATGTCCTCATCGATTAACTCAATTTATGAGTCCTAAGGGGTTGACAATCGACTCCCCTCGGTCTCATCTCTTTGCTCTTGGAAGTTCCAGCCTCCTGCTTTCCCTTCCCCTTGTATTCGTTAGCATTGCTCTTTAGTTTCATTAGCCTCTCCCGCAGTTCGACATTACCACTGGCCATGTTCTCGAACAAGACCCCGAAATCTGCCACTGCTCGTCGTGACTCCGTCACGAACCTCGCATTACTTTGTACTGCTCCCAGTTCATAGTAGATCTCGTTCAGCTCTGATACCAGTTGTCAGAAGCGTGGTTTCTATCCGTCAAAACCTATCTGTACGGCAGCCAAGTCTCGCACTTGATTTCAGCCTATCCAACACTCGGCCAAAATTATAGTAATTGTGGACTTAGAATATTTTCTGGCAGCTTCAACGTAGTAAGCCTTAGAACTGATTTAGACAATGAATTAAAAGGCAACGGTAAATTGACAAGAACACAAGGCACAATTTACAGGAAACTCTTTTCCCAACTTTGTATTTATAACTCGAGTATACAAAGAAACTCAATTCTAAGTACTCCGCGTACAAAAGAATATCACTCTTGACCCTCAGTTTTTCTCTCAAAGACTACTCTTAGACTTAGGTGTTTTCACTCTTGAAAACACACTTAGGAAGTTTTTTCTAAGTTAAACATGCACTCAACACGTTTTTGGGCCTCTTTCAAGACTACTCTTAGTCTTGGATCTCATTCAAGACCACTCTGAGTCTTGATACTCTGTTTCAAGACCACTCTCAGTCTTGATTCTCTCTTTCAAGACCACTCTCAGTCTTGATGCTCTTCATTATGAAATGCCCCAAATATATAGATATATTGGATGTCACTGCAGATTTGAAGGGGCAACTTACAAAGGGGCAGATCAATTCTAGTGCTTTTCTCAGTCAAAGCACTAAATAAGCACTTAACCATTTAATGGGGCACTCACCCACGAAATGGCCCTCTTCAGCACTTAGCTCTATTTTGTGGAGCACTCAGCCCTCTTTGTGGAGCACTTAGCCCTTTGGTGGAACACTGGTCTAACCATCCACTGAACAAGCCTGTCACACAATATTGCTAAATCTGTCCCAACTTGTAGTTGGCATCCACCAACTACTTAGGCCTTTTCTCACACTAAATAATAGATACAAGCACTACACAGACATGGGTACAAGTTATTACAACAAGGTAAACGCCCTCTACTTTGGCATGTGCACTACATGTGCCCGATTCACTTGGTCAGTTGTTGCATGCCCTAAGGCTGGTATTGCGCTCATCCTTGGCGCCTTTTGACATTGCTCTGCACCAATGCCTTGTCCGCAACTTTCTGCCCATGATTTTTCCACACACGCCCGACACTCTTGCCGCACGCACATTGCCTTAGTCGCGTTTCTGCCTTGTCTTTGTCAATACTTGTCTTACCCATGCCATTGCTTGTCTTTTGCCTCGCATAGCTTTGCCTTAGCTATTGAGACTTCTCGCCATCATTCCGCGCTATCTTGATTTAGCTTAGCATGTACTTGGAGCTACCACAAACCGAATCGCCCGTACCTTTGTCTTTGGCGCACATGTCGTGCCATGCCGCACCAATTTGCCCACACTGCCTTGCCAAACCTTTGCCAAGCTTTTCTTGCCTATCTCAAGACCTTGGCCATCGCTTTCCTATCTCTTTTTTTCCTTGGTGCTAGCTCGCGCACCTTAGCTTGGCAACACTCTTGCTGCCTTGACAACGCTCTCGTTGCCAACTCAATCCCAATGCGGCGGAGATTGTAGCGACCTGACCGGTCGTTTTGAGCATTTACAATCCTTTCAACTATTTAAGGTCTTGCATAACTTCCTATGAGGTATTATGGCTTGTGTGAATTGTCGGCTTTGGTTTTAAGGTATTTCGGAGTTAGCTTGGAAGAATGAATTTCATGTTGGAAGCTTAAGTTGAAATAGTTGACCGGAAGTTCACTTATGTGTAAACGACCCCGGAATAGAGTTTTGATGATTCCAATAGCTCTGTATGATGATTATGGAATTAGGAGCGTGTCTGGAAAATTATTTGGAGGTTCGTAGTAGAATTAGGCTTGAAATGGCGAAAGTTGAATTTTTGGAAAGCTTGACCGGGGGTTGACTTTTAGATATCGGGGTTGGAATCTGATTTCGGAAATTGGAATAGATTCGTTATATCATTTATGACTTGTGTGCAAAATATGAGGTCAATCGGACTTGATTCGATAGGTTTCGACATCGAATGTAGAAGTTGGAAATTTCATAATAGACTAAAGTTCAAGTGAGTTCGCACAAGACTCAAATTCAAATGCGCATAACTCTCATGATACGAAGTATTATATGGTGTATTACCTATCAAATGAAAGATCTTTGAGTCTAGTTTCTAACTCTACAAACCGTTTATCATTTAGATATTTCTACAAAGAGTTATGACCAAATTACCAAAGGCTGCAAAAATTCAATTCTACGATCAATTATGTGATCGCAAAATAGTTATGCGATCGTAAAACTGCTTCTGTGACCGCAAACTCGTCGCAAAATAGACAAGTAGAGCCCAGTTCTGGGCACCGATTTTGCGATCAACTTTGCAGCCCGCATACCCATTCTGCGGTCCATTATGCGACCGCAGACCTGCTTTCGGATGGTTAATTTTTTTATTTTCATATCCCGATCCTATTTTGATAAACAGGCTTTGGGACTCATTTTGGAGAAAAAATATGATATTTTTAGAGAGAAGGGAGAGTGTTCTTGAGAGAGGAATAAGCTCAAGTGCTTTGTTCATCAAGTCCAACAAGGAAATATCACAAGATCTTCACCCAAGAGGTAAGGTTCGAACCCCTAGTCTTCAATTTTGAGTTTGGGTAAAGATGGGTGATTAAGAGTATGATTCTTCGGTGTAATACTATTATTTATACATATAAATAAGGTTTATGGAAAGATTGTTGAGTTCAAATGGGTAAAGATTGGGTTGAAAATTGTAGAAATCTTCAACGACTTTAATTGAAGATTTGAGGGTCGAGTTGATGTCAGAATTTGGTAAAATTTGTATGGTTGGACTCGTTGTTGGATGGGCCTACATATTTTTTTTAACTTTTATCGGGTTCCGAGAAGTGGGCCCTACGAGCGATTTTTGAGTTAATTTTGAATTTTATTAGAAAATTAGTATCTCATTATGGAATTAATTACAATAATTGGTATTGACTGAATCGAATTTATTGTGGCTAGATACGAGGCTTTCGGAGACCAATTCTCATGGCAAGGGCATAGCGGAATAATGAATTACACGATTTGAGGTAAGTAACAGTTATAAATCTAGTCCTGAGGGTATGAAACCCCGGATTTTGGTATCATGTGATTAGTTTGGAGGTGACGCACATGTTAGGTGACGGGCGTGTGGGCGTGCACCGAGGGGATTGTGACTTGGTCCGTCCCGGGAAACTGTAAAGTTGAATAATTTGTTGTTAGCTATATGCTCTCTATGTGTTGATAAAATTTGACTGTAAATAATGTTAGAAATCATGCTTAGGTTATGTGATAGTACTGTTGGGACCCACAGAGGTCGCGTACTCGTTGAATTGCCTGATGAATGCTATATGTACTCAGTCTCAGTTTTTACTTGCATATTTTATCTCAGTCTCTGTTATTATTATTGATACATCATATCATTGTTGTTTGGGCTAATTTCATGAATATTGAGAGCCTGAGAGACTGTAAAGATTTATGACTGAGTGAGGTCGAGGGGCTGATTGTGAGATATTGATACTATAGCACGTGAGTTGTCCGTGCAGCACGTGAGTTGGCCGTGCAAATCCTTATATTATATTATAGCATGTGAGTTGGCCGTGCGGCACATGAGTTGGTCGTGCAGATCCTTATATTATATTATAGCACGTGAGTTGGCCGTGCAGCACGTGAGTTAGCCGTGAGGATCCAGATATTTATATTATGGCACGTGAGTTATCCGTGCAGCACGTGAGTTGTCCGTGCACATTATAGCATTTGGGCTCTAGGAGCCCCTCCGGAGTCTATACACCCCCAGTGAGCGCGGGTACCCATTGAGTGTGAGTGATGAGGGATGGGAGCCCAACAAATGATGAGGGTTGGGAGCCCAGTGAGTGATTGTTGTCATGAGAGGTTGTACTTGATTTCCATTTGTTGTTGCACCTAGTTGCTATCTGTCATTGTTGTGAAATCTCTAAAAGATTTTATATACGGATTACATGAACATGAACTGTATAAAAATTGATTTGACATTAAACTGCCAGATTTGAAAGCATGTCTATTCTTTGCTGGAACTACTGAATATGAACTGTAGATGTGTAGCTCGTCACTATCTTCAGTTCTTTATTTATTATTGTTACTTACTGAGTTGATTGTACTCATACTACACCCTGCACTTCGTGTGCAGATTCAGGTGTTCCTGGTCATAGCAGGTGTTGATTCTCTCGCACAATTGACGTTTTTGGAGATTCAGAGGTAGCTGTCGTGTTTCGCTGACCTTGTCTCTTCTTCCCTATCTCCTTGTTTATTGTATTTGGTCTCAAACTATTATAGACTTGTATTCAGATTAGAAGCTTATGTACTCAGTGACACCAGGTTTTGGGAGTGGTTGTATCGAAAATTGTAGGATTTATGGATTTTATTGAAATATTATATTTTCAAAGTTAAGAGAAATTGTGGTTTATTGAGATTTTTAGCTTGCCTAGTATTGAGATCGGCGCCATCACGACGGGTAAGATTTTGGGTCATGATAAGTTGGTATCAGAGCTTTAGGTAACATAGGTCTCGCGAGTCATGAGCAGGTTTAGTAGAGTCTTGCGGATCGGTACGGAGACATCTGTACCTATCTTCGAGAGGTTGCCGAACACTTAGGAAAATTTTACTTTCTTGTATTCTATCGTGCGGAATTGTTTCGGCTTGAAACATAACTCTTTGAATTCCTTCCACGCATTCGTATACACACATGAGCGCTCGATATCAGTTGTGCATCGTCGGGTTGTGATTCCATGAACGAGGTTCAAGATGTGTGTTCTATGTTTTGGTGATGGGACAGTCTAGAGGACTTAAGACCATGTTTAGACCACAGCTTAGGCTCGGTAGCTTTAGTTGTAACCTGTACATTTGGAATCATATGTCCGGTAATGTCCCTACGAGTGGAATTTGTGGCTCGATGAGCGGTGGAATGACTTTGTGATGAGTATGATGTAACTGCGGAATGTGTTAAGATGATTTGAATGTGACGAGAAATGTTTCCTTGAAATGTAAAAGAAGGCCATTGGGTGCTTTATTTTTGTTTTGATGTGACGTACAATCTCGAGTGTGAATGTTTTGAGAGATCTTTCACGTTGTTAAATTTTGGGGCGAATTAAATTCTCGTGTCTTGTTAATGAGTTTGGACTTAGAAAGATTAAGTGATTTCATAGTAATTGTGGCTGCGAAAGGGTATAACAAGATGCCAATTTGAGACTAAGCAGGTGGGTTATCTCCTGCGCACTAATCTATGTAGGTGTGTTCCTTATGATGTGAATAGAGATTTTCTTTTCTGCCAGTGGGGGCATATATGTTGAAACTTGAATTTGAACCAAGTTGAGAAAGTTAACTTGAGTGTTAAGAGAATGAATGCGAGATTAGTGGATGATTGGGTATTTTATGGTTGGTGTGTCTTGAGCTTGAGAAGAATTTTTGTTGAACTGACTGCGGTATTAAGGCAGTAATAAAATATGGGTATTGTGAGTTATCAAGTGTATTAATCTATGGCTTTGAGCCAAGTGGGGGAGCCTCCTATTGACAATTCAATTCATGGTTATGTGTCAAATTCTTTGTTTTAGTCTGAAGTATACTTGGGAATCAGTGATGACTTACAGAGGTGGAGTTCGAGAATGACTCGAGTAAGGAGATTTCTAGATACGGGTTATATTGCACTTTATGAGTATATGAACATTGTGGGATGAGTGAATTGTTATTTGTGAATGATGTAGTGTGCACGGAGTATGAATTTGATATGTGGTAATAAGGCAAGGTTACTTATTTGAGTGTTGATTATGCTAAAGGAGTACATGTCTTTTGGCCCGTTTGGGACGGAGTAAATTAGATTTGAGCAGAGTGGATGACTATCAAGAGGGTTCTAATGGATTCAAATTGTATATGTGGAAATTGAAATTGTTTTTTTTTTTTGAATTTGTAGATCACTAAAATCAGTTACTTACATTGGATGGTATCGGGATGAGAGGTAATTCTATTTGACTATGGATTCTACATTTCAGTATAAGAAAGGAAAGAGGAACAATTTTAAATTTGCATAAGTTATTTTCAGAATGAGTGTTACAGTTGGGGTATCTATGAAGGTGCTTAAGAAGAATACAATGGCTTATATGCCTTAGGGTAGTGTAGTTTTATGTTAGGATGTCTTGTAGCGAGCTTTGGGTAAAGTGGTAGTGTTCTGACAAGGAGAAATGGCAACTTGAGAATAATCCAGAAGAAACTCGGAGAAAATAGGACAAATGTGTAACATACTGGATCAGTATGGTAATGGTATGCTCGGCTATTTTAGTTCTTAAGATGAGGTGGGGCTTTACGGGTGTTTTGTGGCAACACTCTCCAATTTGGCAACCCGTGTGGCTTGGTGGAGTTAGAAGAATTCGGTTCTAATAGCTTGGTTGTGTGCAAATGGGTTTCGAAGAGTTCTCAATGGTTTTTACCACAGTTCGAGGAGTATATTTCCTGCCGGCGTGAGGAATATGTGGCATATTGGGATTTACTCTGGGAGGAGATCAAGTGGAAGGTTTCTGATTGACCGGGTATGTATTCTGTTTGTGACTCAAAGTGATTATGAGGTTTTTTTATTCTTCACAGGATGGCATGGTAGACGCGGTGTATTGTGTGGAATTGAGATTTACTTGTACAAAGTGGCAGTTCATTCTTGAAAGGAAGATCACGAATTTTGGATAGAATGGTCAATTTCAGATAATTAGATGAATGTTATAACTTCTTGGTAATCTATGAGAAAGGTGCGCATTTCAAAATATGCATTGTGTTTTGACTTACGGATGTTCATTGGTATTGTCGTACTCACCTGGTTGATAGACTGGTGATATTCAAATTATTGCTATGTGGCACGGAAGAATTATGAAAGTATTCCTTATGGGAAGATCGTGACAAAGTATGTATTAGTCATTCTAGTGCTGGAGTTGGGATCAGTTACGGTGATTCATGTGTTTGATAAATTTGGAGACTAGGAGTTCTCAGAAGTATATTGTTTAGGGTTGCGGCCTGTTTGAGGCAAGTATTTTATTTTAACTCAGTGGAGGCACTAGTTGCGTTAATTATTTGTGATAGTTACGCGCTATAAGTGTGCATATGTGTGAGGTTTGAGCCAATGTGCGGACATCAGGGCAAGTATTTATACTCGAAAGAATGCTTAGGCTATGATATGCCTAGAGTTGACTGTTAAACTTAAATTTATAACGTTTCTCATGCTCGTACCTTTGTTGAGAACTATCTGGGCTACAATTGAGGTTACCAAGAGGCTAATGTTCCTAAATAAATGGGGTAGTTATTATTTCTGCGTTAACTTGTCGATTTGGAGTATGATAGTAGCACATGCTTACACTATGGCGTGCTATTTATACCAGTTCAGGAGCATGGGAATCTTATTTTATTATCATATACAAGTGTACTTATTTAATTGCTCATGTATGATATGCTGGGACTGGAGGCCTGTGACCATGCCGGGTGATTCATATTATTGGCACGTGAGTTGTCTGTGCCGTATGTGGGAATTTTATTTCTATAATAATTTATCTGATCTATTAATTTACTTCCTCTACAATTGTGCACATGCACTTATGGTTATCCTCTTCACGAAATTTGAGGGAGTTGGTTGTAACATTGCGATTGTGGTGGTGCTTGTGGAACTTGCAATAAAGTTCTCTTACTTGAGACATCTCCCATATTTGGGTACACGGAGTGCGCAGTGGTAGCTTGAGTTATATTGATGTGGCGTTTTTGTGAGATAGTTGCGTTTAATAAAATAAAGTCGTTGGACCTAGAATGGGTACTATCAGGCTTGATTATGGTATATTCGGGGGGATAATATTGAAAGTCGGCTTAGAAGAGGATTGTAGTTCTGGTTGGGGCAAGAGAGCTCCATGACTAGTTGATCTGATGAGTGATTATGAGTTTTTTTTATTGTTTCTTTCATCTTTGGTAGAGTATGAAGGTTTTGGAATGAGGTTCTGTTGAATGTGGGGTTTTATACTAGTACTTGGTTGGTTTGAAGTAGTTATTGTGATCAGGAATGGTGCTACGAGCGGGCGAGTTGTGTAATATGCTGGGTGATAATATCCGTGATTATAGTTATAGTTCGATGTAGCTTGTTCAGACTCATACAGTGTGTAAATGTAAGATTCGTGTCTTGAAAAGAAATTCTGAAGGGTGGGAATTAAATTCCAAGGTTTTGGGGCTAAGGTTAAATTAAGGATTTTCAGTTGTATTGTGTTGTCATACCTATGTGGAATAGGGTGACGTGGGATCAGCCCTCGGTACGTGTGTGGTAAGATGGAATAGTGATTTAAAGGCTTAGGAACAACTCTTGGCACGTTCGAGGACGAACGTATGTTTAAGCGGCGGAGATTGTAGCGACTCGACCGGTCGTTTTGAGCATTTACGCTCATTTCAAATATTTGAGGTCTTGCATAACTTCCTACGAGGTATTATGACTTGTGTGAATTGTTGGTTTTGGTTTTAAGGTATTTCGAAGTTAGCTTGGAAGAATGAATTTCATGTTGGAAGCTTAAGTTGAAATAGTTGTTCGGATATTGACTTATGTGTAAACGACCCCGGAATAGAGTTTTGATGATTTCAATAGCTCTGTATGGTGATTATGGAATTAGGAGCGTGTCCGAAAAATTATTTGAAGATCTGTAGTAGAATTAGGCTTGAAATGGCGAAAGTTGAATTTTTGGAAAGTTTGACCGGGGGGTTAACTTTTAGATATCGGGGTCGGAATCCGATTCCGGAAATTGGAATAGATTCGTTATGTCATTTATGACTTGTGTGCAAAATTTGAGGTCAATCGGACTTGATTCGATAGGTTTCGACATCGAATGTAGAAGTTGAAAATTTCATAATAGACTAAAGTTCAAGTGAGTTCGCACAATACCCAACTTTAAATGAGCATAACTCTCATGATATGAAGTGTTATATGGTATATTACCTATCAAATAAAATATCGCTGAGTCTAGTTTTTAACGCTTTAAACAGTTCGTCATTTGAACATTCCTACAAAGAGTTATGACCAAATTACCAAAGGCTAGAAAAATGCAATTCTGCGACCAATTATGCGATCGCAAAATAGTTATGCGATTGCAAAACTACTTCTGCGACCGCAAACTGGTCGCAGAATGGACCAGAAGAGCCCAGTTCTTAGCACCGATTTTACGATCAACTTTGCAGCCCGCATACCCATTCTGCGGTCCATTATGCTACCGCAGACCTGCTTTCGGATGGTTAATTTTTCTATTTTCATAACCCGATCACATTTTGATAAATAGGCTTTGGGACTCATTTTGGAGCAAAAATATGACATTTTTAGAGAGAAGGGAGAGTATTGTAGAGAGAGGAAGAAGCTCAAGTGCTTTGTTCATCAAGATCTTGTTCAAGATTTGAAATCCAACAAGGAAATATCACAAGATCTTCACCCAAGAGGTAAGGTTCTAACCCCTAGTCTTCAATTTTGAGTTTGGGTAAAGATGGGTGATTAAGAGTATAATTCTTGGGTGTAATACTATTATTTATACATATCAATAAGGTTTATGAAAAGAATGTTGAGTTCAAATGGGTAAAGATTGAGTTGAAAATGGTAGAAATCTTCAAAGACTTTAATTGAAGATTTGAGGGTCGAGTTGATATCGCAATTTGGTTGGTTGGACTCGTTGTTGGATGGGCGTCCATATTTTGTAACTTTTATCGGGTTCCAAGACGTGGGCCCCACATGCGATTTTTGAGTTAATTTTGGATTTTATTGGAAAATTAGTATCTCCTTATGGAATTAATTACAATAATTGGTATTGACTGAATCGAATTAATTATGGCTAGATACGAGGCTTTCGGAGACCAATTCTCATGGCAAGGGCATAGCGGAATAATGAATTACACGATTTGATGTAAGTAACTATTATAAATCTAGTCCTGAGGGTATGAAACCCCAGAATTTGGTATCATGTGACTATTTTGGAGGTGATGCACATGCTAGGTGACGGGCGTATGGGCGTGCACCGAGGGGATTGTGACTTGGTCTGTCCCGGAAAACTGTAAAGTTGAATAATTTGTTGTTAGCTATATGCTCTCTATGTGTTGATAAAATTTGACTATAAATCATATTAGAAATCATGCTTAGGCTATGTTATAGTACTGTTGGGACCCACAGAGGTCGCGTACTTGTTGAATTGCCTGCTAAATGCTATATGTACTCAGTCTCAGTTTTTACTTGCACATTTTATCTCAGTCTCTGTTATTATTATTGATACATCATATCATTGTTGTTTGGGCTGATTTCATGATTATTGAGAGCCTAAGAGACTGGAGAGATTTATGACTGAGTGAGGCCGAGGGCCTGATTGTGAGATATTGATACTATAACACGTGAGTTGTCCGTGCAACACGTGAGTTGGCCGTGCAGATCCTTATATTATACTATAGCATGTGAGTTGGCCGTGCAACACATGAGTTGGCCGTGCAGATCCTTATATTATACTATAGCACGTGAGTTGGCCGTGCAGCACGTGAGTTGGCCATGAGGATCCAGATATTTATATTATGGCACGTGAGTTGTCCGTGCAACACGTTAGTTGTCCGTGCACATTATAGCGTTTGGGCTGTAGGAGCCCCTCCGGAGTCTGTATACCCCCAGTGAGCGCGGGTACCCATTGAGTGTGAGTGATGAGGGCTGGGAGCCCAACGAGTGATGAGGGATGGGAGCCTAGTGAGTGATTGTTGTCCTGAGAGGTTTTACTTGATTTCCATTTGTTGTTGCACCTAGTTGCTATCTGTCATTGTTGTGAAATCTCTGAAAGATTATATATACGGATTACATGAACATGAACTGTATAAAAATTGATTTGACATTAAACTACCAGATTTGAAAGCATGTCTATTCTTTGCTGGAACTATTGAATATGAACTGTAGCTGTGTAGCTCGTCACTATCTTTAGTTCTTTATTTATTATTGTTACTTACTGAGTTGGTGTACTCATACTACACCCTGCACTTCGTGTGCAGATCCAGGTGTTTCCGGTCATAGGGGTGTTGATTCTCTCACACAGTTGACTTTTTTGGAGATTCTGAGGTAGGTGTCGTGTTTCGTAGACCTTGTATCTTCTTCCCTATCTCCTTGTTTATTATATTTGGTCTCAGACTATTATTGACTTGTATTCAGACTAGATGCTCATGTACTCAGTGACACCAAGTTTTGGGAGTGGTTGTATCGATAATTGTAGGATTTATGGATTTTATTGAAATATTATATTTTCAAACTTAAGAGAAATTATGGTTTATTGAGATTTTCGGCTTGCCTGGTATTGAGATAGACGCCATCACGACGGGTGAGATTTTAGGTCGTGACATGTTGTTCCTTGATGAATTACTTTTCAGTTCACGTTGTTAAAAAATTTGGTATTGAATTATAAAGATCGTGAATCATATTGAGGCAAAGTGCCAAATTGTGAAATATTATTCGGTTGAGTTGTTCACTCACGAACATTTTGTTAATATGTTGTGCACATTATGATCGAGTCATGGCTTCTTATTGTGGAAAATTAATGTGTTGTTGATTTCTGTGGCAAGTTATAATATTTGAGCACTTGATGTGCAATTTGTGATATGTTGTAAGATTTGAGCACTTGATGTGCAATCTGTGATATGTTGTGATATGTGATCACTTGAGGTGCAAGTTGTATTATGCTGTGATATTTGGGCACTTGAGGTGTGATTTGTGAAATATTGTGATATTGATATGCATGCGGTGAGATAAGGGTGGCTAGTAGGGGAACTACTAGAAGTCATGCAGTGATATAAGGTCAGGGTGTTAAAACGCATGCGGTGAGATAAGGGTGGCTTAAAACGCGTGGCTAGTAGGGGAACTACTAGAAGTCATATGGTGTGATAAGGGTGGCTAAAACGTGGGATGCTACTTCGAGAAAAATGATTTTTAAAGAATAATATGTGAAGGCTCCCGCGGTGATATAATGAAAGATTGTGAATTTATTTATCATTTGGGACTACGAGGCGGTACCTCGGGAGTTCCCTTTTGTTGATATTTCTCTATGGCTGCACTTGCCTTTGGTTATTTTATTTTTCCGTAAATTATAAATTCTTGTATTTTTCGTGATGTATTATTTAACTTAATATTAAGTGTTTTATATTTTTTGATGTATTGTGTTGACCTTGACTTTTTCGTACAAGACTTTGAGGATTTGTATTTTTGGGTTGTACTTGTTTTTTATGATTGAGTTGTTTTAAATAAAAGAAAATTTCTAGTATGTTTATTTTAATAAATTTTATATCCAAATCAGTAGTTTATCTAATGCTTTATTTTAATGGAAATGTCATTTTTCCTCACTCAAACGATTTCTAAAATAAACTTATCTTTTTGTTGATTTCT
This sequence comes from Nicotiana tomentosiformis, assembly GCF_000390325.3. Classification (NCBI taxonomy): domain Eukaryota; kingdom Viridiplantae; phylum Streptophyta; class Magnoliopsida; order Solanales; family Solanaceae; genus Nicotiana; species Nicotiana tomentosiformis. Next base: position 130,860,635 of record NC_090817.1, read on the forward strand.
TATTTGATTTAAAGATTTTAACTTTACTTTATTGAAAATAAATTGATCATGTGGATCTTATATACATTGATATTTTGGTACGTGAGTTGTCCGTTCAGTTATGAAAATAATATGGGCATGAGGTGCCGGAGAAAAATATGATAATTTTATTATTGACACGTGAGTTGTCCGTATGATGGTGATAGAAATATGGGCACGAGGTGCCGTGGAGAATATGAAAGTGGGCTGAGACCAGTATTTTTTATGATTGTGAAATGAGGTGTCACATGGTGACTTTTACTTGAAAATATATTTATTTGAAAGAAGTATATTCGAAAGATAATTATTCAAAAGAAGTATATTCGAAAGATATTTATCTTAAAGAATAATATGTGAAGGATTTATATTTGAAAGACTTGAACTTATTGATTGTACTTGTATTCCTTATTCGCCTAAGCAATAATTATGACGTTCTTGTTGCCTTGTTGTTATATCACTGGTTGAGTTTGTTGTTATCATTGCTAGTTGTTTTCCAGTACTATTGTATACTGCTATATTGCATAGGTTATTTGACTAGTGAGTGTCTTGACTGTACCTCGTCTCTACTCCATTGAGGTTAGTCTTGAAACTTACTGGGTACCGACCGTGGTGTACTCATACTACACTTTTGCACATTTTTATGGATAGCCATGTATTGAAGATATCGGACTCTGACAGAGTTAGAGTGGGATCGGAAGGATTCAAGGTAGAGTTGTTTGGTCGTCGCAGTTCCTTGAAACCTTTCCATTTTATTGTACTGTTATTTATTATTCAAACAGTATTGGGTGTTCGATCCTTGAGATCATTTTATGTATTCAGTTAGAGTTCGTGACTCAATACTACCAGTCTTGGGAGGTTGTATATTCATATTTGTTCCGATGTTGGTTATGATTACTTATTTAATTCAAAAAAAATGGCTTCAAAATATAACTGAAATCGGCTTATCTAGTCTTAGAGACTAGGTGCCATCACGACGCCTGTGGTGAGATTTTGGGTCGTGATAGTTCCGGGAAGGTTTCGGGTTGATATGGACCCTTTGGTTCTTGGCTTCAAAGCCTAAGTTGATTATGTTGACCAAACTTTGACTTTTGTGAAAATGACCCCGGAACGGTATTTTTATGGCTTTGATAGGTTCGTACCGAGATTTTGAACTTGGGCATATGTACGGAATCGAATTCGAAAGTCTGTAGATTGATTTGTGTTGTTTTGCCGTAAATTTGCAATTTGAGGTTTAGAGTTTGATCGTAGGTTGACTTTTGGCTATCTGGTTCGAAATTTGTTTTGAGAATTGGAATAGGTCTGTTATGCTATTTAGAACTTGTTTGCAAAATTTGGTATCAATTGGAGTTGATTTGATAGTATTTAGACGCTTGGTTGTAATTTTAGATGTTCTTGAACTTACTTTAAAATTCATGCATTTTGGTGTCCGATTCGTAGTTCTAGGTGTTATTTTTATATTTTGATTGCGCGAGTGAGTTAGTATGATTTATTTAGACTTGTGTGAATGTTTGGTTTGGAGCTCTAAGGGCTCAGATGAGTTTCGGACGTGATTCAAAAAGATTTGAACTGAAACTGAACTTGCTGGTGTGCTGGTGCTCTGATGTCGCAATTGCGAGCACTAGCCTCACAATTGCAAACTTAGCATGGGGTCTCAGGGTGTCGCAAATTGTGATGCATGATTCACAATTGTGAAGTCTGGGCTGGGTAGATGAGTTCGCATTTGCGAACCCACTGTCGCATTTACGATGATCTACCTTGGTCTGTCAATGCCGCAATTGCGAGAAACACTACACAATTGCGAACCCAGTGTCGCAATTGCGACATCTGCACTGAATAAAAGTTAGAAAAGTCGGGATTTAGGTCTCATTTTTCATATTTTAGAACCCTAGACTCGGTAGGAGGCAATTTGGAGAGGGTATTTTCATCTACAAATATTGGGTAAGTGATTCTAATCAATTTTCAATTATATTTCATGATTATATCTTAGATTTAACATCAAATTTATGAGAATCAAAATGGAAAGTTGGGAAATTTCATCAAGTTTTTATGAAAAATGAAGAATTGAAATTTGAAACTCGATTTGGACTCGGATTTGAAAACAAATCTTATATATGGACTCGTGGGGTTATGCGTAATCGAAATCTACCCTTGGACCGGGGCTTTGACCGGACGAGCTCGGGATTGACTTTTGTTTATTTTTTGGGAAATGGGTAAAGATCATAGCTTTATCTATTATAATTGATTTCTCTTGGATTGTTTGATGTTGCTAGGTCAATTTTGATTAGACTTGAGCCGTGTGGAGGCCAGTTTTAAGGGAAAAACTCTATATTTGAGGGTTGAGTTGGCCTAGTTGAGGTAAGTATCTTGCCTAACTTTGTGTTCCTTAGGATTTGGGTAGATTTTGTTATTTGTGTTATGTGAAATCGTGTACGCAAGGCGACAAAAGAATACACGGGCTACATATGGTATTTGACCGATTTAAGCCAGTTAGACTCCTCTAGAAAGCAAGCTATTATATTGTTAATGCTAAACTTGTAACGACTCGGCCGGTCGTTTTGAGTATTATAACCCCGTTCCCCCATTTACTGCTCCATTTGTGCTTTATAGCTATATTATGACCTATCAGATTAGTTAGTACAAGTCCGGAGAGATTTCGGAATGAATTGAGACACCTAGTCTCGTAATTGAAAACTTAAGTTGGAAAAATTAACCGGGTGTTGACTTATGTGTAAACGACCTCAGATTTGAATTCTGATGATTCCAAAAGCTCTGTATGGTGATTTTGAACTTAGGAGCTTGACCGAAAAATTATTTAGAGGTCCGTAGTAGAATTAGTCTTGAAATGGCAAAAATTGAATTTTTGGAAAGTTTGACCGGGGTTGACTTTTTGATATTGGGGTCGAAATTCGATTTTGGAAATTAAAATAGGCCCGTAATGTGAAATGTGACTTGTGTGTAAAATTTGAAGTCATTGTGGATTGATTTGATGTGTTTCAGCACAAGATATAGAATTTAAAAGTTCAAAGTTCATAGATTTTTTATTTGAGGTGCGATTCATCGTTTTGATGTTGTTTGATGTTATTTGAGGCCTCGAGTAGGTCTGTGATATGTTTTAGGACTTGTTGGTGTATTTGGTTGAGGTTCCGGGGGCCTCGGTTGAGTTTCAGATGGTTAACTGATCAAATTCAGACTTAAGAAAAATGCTAGAACTGTTGCCTCTGATGTGATCGCACCTGCGAGGGTCTTGGCCGCAGGTGCAATGATGCAGGTGCGGTGGGGTTGGCGCAGATGCGGGACTGGGGCTGGCCTGGGGTCTTCGCATGTGCGGTGATTTTGCGCAGAAGCGCAACCGCAAATGCGGTTCTAAGCATCGCAGAAGCAGAGGCTCGCTGGGTAAGTGAGGTCCGCAGAAGCGCAATTCCTTCCGCAAAAGCGGATACTCAAGTGCGAGCCCAACACCGCAGGTGCGGAAATGCCTGGGCAGTATTGAAAATGAGGGTTTTCGAGATTTTTCTCATTTTGGACATTTGGGAGCTTGGTTTAGGCGACTTTGGAGAGGAAGTTTTTCACACAACTTGGGGTAAGTGTTATTGACTCCCTTGTGATTATATTCCATGGATATATCTTCATTTTTAGCAATTGTTTGATGAATTTAAAGAGAAAATTGGGTGTGTTGGCTTAAAGTTCATAATATGAATTTTTGAGTTTTGAACATCGATTTGGAGTCAGAATTGAGTGAAGCTAGTATGGTTGAACTTGTAATTAGATGGGTTGTCGGATTTTGTGAGTTTCGTCGGATTCCGAGACGTGTGCCCCACGGGCGATTTTTGGAGTGTAATTTCGGATTTTGTGGAAAAATATTAGTATTTTGTTATGAAATTAATTCCTATAATTATGTGGACTGAATCAAATTAATTGTGACTAAATTCGAGCCGTTTAGGAGTTGATACGCATAATGGAATTTCTGGAGCATTTTTGACCTTGCTTGGAATTGGATTCGTCTTGTTCGAGGTAAGTAACTCTTCTAATCTTGTAGCTGAGGGTATGAGCCCTGAATATACGTATTATGTGAATTGTTTGGAGGTGACACACATGCTAGGTGACTGGCGTGTGGGCGTGCACCATAGAAATTGTGACATAATTGTTCTGTGGAATTTTGTAGTCAAATAATCTTGGCATTTTTCATGCAGTTTTATGTGTTAAAGAAATTGAGCTGAGAATCATATTAAAAATCATGTTGAGGCTATGTGCTAGTATTATTGGGACCCACAGAGGTCATATTATTGTGAATTATTTATTTTAAATTAAAAATTTATACTCAGTCATATTCATTTCATTGCATATTATATCTCAGTCTATGTTATTATTTATTGATACATCATATCATCATTTTCGGGCTATTTTCATGACATTGTGAGCCCATGAGAGAGAGACTGGAGAGATTGATGACTGAGGGAGGCCGAGAGCCTGACTGTGAGTATATTATTATGTGGATCGGGGTTGTCCACCTGCAGCATGCCATATTGACTTATATATATATATATTATTATTATTATGTGGATCGGGGCTGCCCGCCTGCAGCATGCCTTATAGGCTTTATATAGCGCTTGGGCTGAAGGAGCCCCTCTGGAGTCTGCACACACACCCAGTGAGCGCGGTTGATATTATTGAGGGATGGATCTTCCCTGGACATAGATCTTGTCCGAAGTATTATATACTTGGAGATGGATCTTCTCCGCGGGTTGGATTGGCCCTACTCAGTATTGGGTGACTGATGATTAGTTGATGTGTATATTCCGGGATGGATCTTCCCTGGGCCGGATTGGCCATATACAGTATCGAGTGATTGGGCATGATGAAAGGAATATGTGAGAGAGTGAGATTGAGTACTCTGAGAGTGTGAGTACATGAGTTCATCTCTGAGATACATTGCTTTGACATGCACACATGACATTCATGCATAGAGATATATTTTCCACATGTTGTATCGTATCACATCATTCATGATTTCTCACACATGTTGACAGATGGGCATAGTGATGCATTTGTTTTACACTGGTTATCTGGAAAGAAAATAAAATATCTTATTTATCATGGAAAGGATTTTGGAAAAATTATTGTTTTCAAACTTATTCATATTTTTTGGCAACTCCGTTAAACGAATTGGATTTTCATTGATGTACTTGAAAGGCAGAACTATTTTCAAAAATCATATTTTTGTTGAGCATTTTGATTGTTGAATTACTTCTGGTATTACTTGTTTTATGTTATTATGAACTATCGTTGGTTATTGAAGTTGGGACCCGACCTTGGTACAAGCTCGTCACTACTTTCAACCTAAGGTTAGGTTTGTTACTTATTGAGTACATGGGGTCGGTTGTACTCATACTACACTTCTGCACCTTGCATGCAGATATTGGCCGTTGATGTTGCTGCGTTCGTTGGGAGGTGGATCTGAAGATGTACATGCGTTCCGGTTGTAGCTGTCTCTTGTTCATGGTAGCCTTAGATTCATAGAACTCTGTTTATGTACTTTTCAAACAGATGATGTATTACTTCATATCAGCTTTGTATACTCTATTCTTAGAAGCTCATGATTTGTACTACCAGTTCTTGGGGAAATGTATTAGTTATATATATATATATATATATATATATATATATATATATATATTCTTTTAATTAATTGCCTTATTAATTTTATTGGAATTGGATAGTTGGTAATTGACTTACCTAGTGGATTGGGTTATGTGTCATAACGACTAGTTGGATTTTGGATCGTGACAAAACCGAAGAGAGAAAAAATGAACATATTGCTCGTTGTCATAGTGCCATGTACTAGGGATGAACCCGTGGGTTCTTCACATGTCCACCTGGCGTCACAAAAGAGTATTAGGTTGTTGGGGCTAAAATGATGGAGTTCAAACACGCAAGCTGATGGTACTCCCAAGAGGAAGCACAAATTAAACAAAAAATACATTAGTGCCCCCTAAATGCTAAGCAAATATGTCGTCTAGGTGTCCGTTAACTCTCCCTTATTAGATAATAGAATTTCTAGTATATCTAATTTAGACATAGTGTAGCATTAAGCTAGGGGTGTTCTGGTTCGGTTTGGGTTTTCCCTAAAAAGAAACCAAATCAAGTAAGTCGGTTTTTTAAATATTGGAACCAAACCAATTAAGTCGATTTTTTATCGATATCGATTTTTGTCAATTTTTTGGTTTTTTCGGTTATTTATTGGTTTTTTCTTAAATACGAGACATACACTACCAAACGCATATTTCGGCGACTACATTTTCAACGTAACGCTATCAAACCAATTGTTTTATGAGAAATCTATCATTTACCAAGATATATTGATGATAATTGACTCAAATAATGATGAATAATTTAAGTACTCAATTAAAAATCGATTATTTTTAACATGAAACAAATTCTTGTACTTAGCAAAAGAAAACTACCAACCAAACTAGAAGGCATAAAATAAGATTATTATAATAGCAAAGAACCAGACTAAAAATACAAATGATTAATATGTACCATAAAATTTTAGAAACTTTATATATATATATATATATAGGTGTAATAATAAATTTAAATAGCTACTTTTATAGTCGGTTTGGTTCAGTTTTTTCGGTTATTTTTTAATTAAAACTAAAACCAAACCAAATTTGATCGGATTTTAAAATTTAAAACCAAAACCAAACCAAACCTAAAAAGTATTATTTTTTTTTGTCGATTTGGTTCGATTTTTCGGATTTTTATGAACACCGGTACATTAAGCCATCAAATAAATACGAGTAAAAATCCAATACCAATTTTTGTAGGAGAGAAGCTAAATGATGCTATAGAGAATATATTAGTACACCATAAAATGAAGTAAATATACTAAAAAAAATCAATCAAATTGCTGATATCGTCAAAGTGATTACTCTTTCTCAATATGCCCTAAATTTTATAGGTTCTTCAGCAATAGTATCAGTGTAAATGTAAATAAGCGTTTTTCAGTCTGAAATTGGGTGGATATCGATCGATAAGCGTGCCGTTCGAAAATGTCTGCGTCAAAGAAAGACCAAACAAACGACGGTGGCAAGAATGGGAGGAAACGTAATCTTCCTTCATGGATGAGTTCAAGACAAGCCTCAAGTGGTTCAGGTCAGAGTAACGAAGCCGAAAATGAAGCAAAAATTTCTACCTCGACTTCGAGTGGTTCAAATTTCTCAAAACTTATGGTAAATTTATGAGTTTTCCCAAATCGTAGCTGTGTTTGTTATGTTACGGGCCAAATGGAGCGGAATGAGTTATATAATCAGCACTAACTAATTTTTAGCTGTTTTTGTAATGTAATTGGCCGAATGGAGAAGAATAAATATTGGGGATTCAAGTAGTAGACTTGTACTGATTTTTGTTCTGTTTGTTTTAAAATGGGTTAAATAGAGCAGAATGAATACCTACGATTTATATTGGACACAAGCTAATTTTAGCTGCATTTGTTATGAAATGGGTAGGATAGAGTAGAAAGAATATAGAGTGCTCATTGTCCGACCACTAACTAGTTTTAGCCGGGGTTGACATGAAATGTGTTAAATAGCACAGAATGAATATATAGGACTCACATAGTTGAACCTAGTTAATTTTAGCTTCGTTTGTATCAAAATGTGGTGAATGGAGTGGAATTTAATACTCAGCATTTCATATAGTCGGCCCTACTAATTTGGGAATAGTTGACTGATTGAGCTCGTTTGTTGTTTCATTTAAATTTTGACGACTATTCCATATTTTGAATGCTGCAGGAAGGGGTTGTATTTGTGCTATCAGGTTTTGTCAATCCCGAGCGTGGTACATTAAGATCCCAGGCTTTAGAAATGGGAGCCAAGTATGAACCTGATTGGAACTCGGGTTGCACACTCTTGATCTGTGCATTTCCCAATACACCAAAGTTTCGGCAAGTTGAAGCAGATAATGGAACAATTGTATCAAAGGTCTACCTCTTTCCTTTTAAGTGTATAAATGACTTGATTTCCTGCAAGTCCATTATGGCAAAGAGGCTGATGTCCTAAGAGATAGTGATGCACCAAGTAATACGTGTTTCAACGAAGAAATGCTGCTTTGTTGGCTTCAATTTTGTCATTTTGTTTGAAATAGAACTATATGCTTGCTCCTGTTCTCATGGAAAAATTTTTATGCCAATTTCCTTCTGCTTTCTATGCTGTTACCTTCTCAAAAATATTATTTTGTGTGATCCTTTCTATTTTATTAATGCTATTTCCTCCGCAGAAAATGATACTTCAATCTGTATATGAACATGAGAGTGTTTTAGACCTATATGTGGATCTTACTCTTTTGGTATTTCTGTAATATCAAGGGATAACTTACTTGAGAGAAAAATCCTGATAGAAGTATTTGTTTCTTTTTTGTTGCGACTTCCTTCTGTTTTATTCATCTTTTGTTTTCTTTATTTTTTTTTTGGGCAGGGGGTGCTTTGCGCTGTATGTGGAAGTATTAGGCATCCACATGACATGAAAATGAGGGATTAACAGTGGGTGTTATTTTGTTCAAATTGGTTCACGTTGAGAACCTTCTTTATGTGGGGACATGGGGTTACTATTGGAATTTAATTTTTCTTCTACAAACTATGCTCTCTCTAAGTCTGAAGGTTTTTGCTTGTTTTGTGTAGGAGTGGATAACAGAGTGTTACAAAGAACAAAAACTTGTTGAAATTGAAACTTACCTTATGCATGCTGGCAAACCATGGAGGTGTCAGAGTGTCTCTCATGAATCCAGCCAAGGTTACCTCTCTCCGTCTTTGTCTATCCTCCTCTCCCCCATCCCACCCCACCCCAAACACGCAGACTATTTGTGTTTTAAACAAGGATGGGACCCATTGAACTCAATATAGTGAATGATACTTCTAGCTAACCCATGTTTCAGTCATAATAGAGATAGGGTAGAACATTTGTCAATGCTGAAAATTGCCTAGACAAGTGCAAGAGACACCTGAGATGAATTTAAATGGGGAATATGGTTAGTAAGGAACTGAGGATTCATATAGCGGACCCCTACTTGCTTGAGACTGAGGCTTGTTAAGCGCAAGAGACTATGTCTGAGTCCACCCTGTCCGCAGTTAACTTATGGTTCCCCCCCCCCCCCCCCCCCTCAAGAAGAAAATAGAAAGAGAAAAATAAGAAATATCTTAAATCCTTCTCCCCTTCCTCCTATAAAAGTTTGATTAACTTTTAAAGTGTGGCTCCATTATTGAGCCCATCAACTTATTTAGATTAGGGTGCAATCAGCATAGATACTTCTGATTATGTCATTGGTTACCCTCTTTCTTTTCATAAACATCTCAAGGATTATGTCATCGGTGTACTAATGTACTTTGTATAAAACCACTAAATAAATAAATAAACACACGCACACAAACACGATATATATATATATATATATATGATGCTCTAATTAGTAACGGAATATGATGCTCTAATTAGTAACTACCAGCAAAATTTCGAGTCTTACCTCCCAACCAACAGAAACCCAAATGCCGGTGACCCAAATAGCAACCGTCCAATTGTCTGAACAAGCACGTGTGCACCGCACGAGCCAACTCAACCACTTTGTTGGTGATGGAAACTCTGTCACGTGCCACCAACTTCAACGACCTCTCTTGCTAGCTATCACTTAACCAGACTTGAATAGGCTCCTCTGTCATTCTAGATATATATATATATATATTTGGTGTGTGTGTGTGTGTGCGTATAGATATGTATATTTTGAGGCATCTACATGCACATCAAAGTACCTATTTACGATTTCTTTCGTGTTTTATTTTGAAGTATTGTTTTGCAGCTTTGCTAAATGAATCTAGCATGCTGCTATTTTTCTTTGAGTCTAGGCATGCTCATTTGGTGTCTGCACCGCGCTGACACAAGTACTCTGGATACATGTCTAGAGAGGTAGTCAGTATTGTAGCTTTTGGAATTAGAAGGTTAACAAAAAAAATCACACTGCAACAAAATTTACCAATAACCTGATGGTGATGGTGAGTGATTAATCCATGAGTGGCTTTTTAATGTCTAGATTTTCCAACTTCAGTGAATTGTTTAAGTTTTAGGCTTATGAAATTTGTCTCTGGGGTTTGTGTTTCTTTTCAATGAACATGTAATGTCGAAGTACCCATTCAAAAAAGAAATGTAATGGATAAGTGAAACTTAGAATTATCTAATACAGCCTAATATATCTCCTCACTCATGCTTTTGGAATTCCTGCTGTTTTAATCCATGCTTGATGTCAACTGATAACAAGATGCATTGCTTGCGCTCCCCAATTGTTTATCTCCTTCCAAGCATGCATGGTTTTTTCATGATTTGAATATCTTATTATCCAACAAGTGACTATCCTTAAATTTTGGACTGTTTTGAGAGACTTGCTTAGGCAATGTTATTCAATTGGTCCACATGAAGCTACTGCTAATTTAGATAAAGAAAATGAAAGGTATCTTAATTTTTAAGTGGCCAACCTATATAGGACATACAAATGTAGGGAGAAACATGTAACTTCAAATGAGAAAAGATGGTCGAGTTAAAGTACCTAAGGCTTCCCTAGTTTTTAAGGGTAAGAAGGGGTAGAGAAAATACTCGAGCTAGTGTTCAAATGCCAGGCGCTATGGTGCTGAAAAAAACTATCCCATACTTCGGGGAAAAGCTTAAATGACCTTAGGCCAAGAGGGTACTTGTACCTAAAATTGACACGGGTAGTGATAGAGTATCTAGGGACCCGGGACATCTCTCTCTAAGCAACTTAGAAAAATTAGCGCCTTAAACTTTTGGAGAAGGGGTGCCTCCTCATGCAGTGACCATGCCTGGGTGGCTTCATACCAAAATTCAGGTCTCCGCAAAGTCGTAAAATAATATGGGGCCTGATGACTATCCAGTGCCGGAAGGTCAAGGAAGTTGGTGACCTGATGACAAAGGAGTCATGGGACAAAGTACTAATTTATTTTCATTCTTTTTAATAGAAACTTTCTTTTTCTCTGTTTCTGAAAGAAGAGAGATTTTTCTTTAGCCTATTTTCCATTTGTCTATATTCCATAACCGACCCATCTTGGACCTTGCAGATCAAAAACCATCCACATCTAGAAAATCTCATAAAAGAGAAAAAAAAAGTTCACCTTTTAAGACAACTACTACTCCTTCATCTGAGGTACTTATTTTTTACTTGTCTGTAATTACACAGGTTCACCGAATATATAGATTTGAAATTATGTATCAACTCTCCAGAACTTGTTTTTGTTATTCACATTATCTTATTGTGACAGGCGGTACGTTGTGATGAGGTAAAAGATGGGTTTTCTCCTTCTAAAGTGAAAAAATGGGCTATAGATGATCTTAATCGAATCATATCATGGCTGGAGAATCAAGATGAAAGGGTAAAGTGATGTATCTAATTTTTTGGAATCAGATGTTGGCTTGCGCTTGAGTGTTCTCAATCTGACTGGTCATCTTCATTTAAGCATGAAATAGCTTTGTGTTCTGTCTTATTAAAAAGAAAACAAAACAAAAAGGAGTTCTGTCAAAGAATAGGTCAGAATTTTGTTACTTCTTTTTTTGGGTGGGAGCAGGGAGGAGAGAAGGTGAGAAATGCATTGGTGGAATTGAGTCGAGTGTCTGAATGAATACTTAATCCTGCATAATTGTATGTAGTTGTTTATCACAAGCTCTCTTACTCCATCAAATTTGATTTTGATACAGCCAGAGCCCAGTGAAATGAAGAAAATAGCTGCTGAGGGAATTCTAACCTGTTTACAGGACGCCATAGATTCTCTCAAGCAAGGGCAGGTAAATCGTTTTTTGCAAGAATTCTCCACTTTTTTTTTCTATTGAATGTTTGTTTTATACTGAATAAGAATTATGTTGCTGGTCTCTTACTTGTCATTTTGGATATCCTTAGTAATCTATATGACCCACCGGAAAAAGCTTCTAGGACGATAGTAACTCTGTTATCAACTTTACCATTTGCTGTTAAATTTGTTTCCCTTGTCACCATTTGAAACTGCTATAGTTTTGCCTCAGGAGTTCCTTCTTGCCAATTTTGTGGTAACATATTCAGTTGCTATAAATTATTTAGCACCATTGGTGTTGGACTCTTTGTTCTTATAGCTGAACCCAATTGGTTTGGGAGTTATGCTTAGTTGATTATTAATGTTGGACTGTTTGCACATATTAGTTATTGCCATGGATGATAAAGTAAGTAGTATTTTATGTTTGACCCAAACTAGTTACCGCTGGTGATAGTTATTTTATGAAGAAAATAGTTAGCACTCTACACCAAATAGTTAGATTGCAAATTTTTATCTAATTAATTTTTTGTTAGATTTTACCGTACTATATTATTGAAGAGCATTTTCATGATAGAATTTCGTTTATTAAGTAATTTGTCATGCCATCAAGAAATTTTATTTTCTGAGCTATGTTGCTCGGACTATCCGAAAATGTCGCCGGGTGCGTGTCGGATCCTGCAAAATACACTACTTTTGGAGGAAGGTTGTGAGAGTGATGGCAGTCAATTCTTCAATCTCAAGTACATTAAATACCTGTAAATGTGGTGGTGGTAACCAGCAAATGTCGTGTGTATAGTCAGGGTGAACATTAGATGTTGTGGCTATCATGGAGGCACGTTAGGATTATAGGTGGTTTACTAGGGTGGTATTGGTGATGGTTGGCAGTGTAGAGGGGTGTGTAATGATAAGCAACTGGGAATGGTGTTAAACGATGGCAAAAGACTGCTGGTTTCCAAGCAAGTGTTTGTAGAAGTTGGAGCTCTGGCACAGCTACAGAGAGCTGAATGAGCAAATTACCTTAGTTACATCTTGTAGCAGACTTGATTTTGAGCATACAGACATAGGTTTTTGTGCTTACTTGGAGTTTGAGTCCCATCAAGTGAGAACATTAAGCATAATGCTTGAATATTAGTTTTCATATTAAGTGAAAAACTTCAACAGGGAACAGATATTCTGACTGATGATTGACCAAGGCGATGCGATGAACCCATTGAAAAACTTTTTATGGCTGTGCCGTTGCCCTTATAAAAAGATGGCTGTGCCATTGGAGAGAATTTTAATTGTTCTTTTGAAAGAGTAAGCAGTCATTGTTAGGGCTAGAAGTGTTTGATTTGGATTTGAAGTTGAATTGTGTGTCCTAGGAAATGGAGGGTAGGTTGTCGATTTATTTGCTCGTCCTATTCTTTGAATATTGTGCTTCCTGTGGAGAAACTTCATCATGGTTTTGGTCCTTGAATGTTGTAAGAATTTTAGCTGTATTCATGTTAATTTTCCGGTACAAACTTGCTGGAAATTTTGTTATAAGATTTGTAATAGAATAGTTATACAGATAAATTCAAGTTGTATAGATAAAAAAGAAAAAAATTGATTACTGAAATGAAAGGTTTTGGCATTAGTTGCATTACTCCAGTCTCCAGATTTTGATAATGTGTCCGACTCATCCTCCATTTAATCTCTGTTTTTTGCTGCTTGGTCGTCATTATTCAACTCTGTAGGATATTCGCCAAATAACTGAGCAGTGGGCATGTGTCCCTCGGGCAGTTGAGGAGCTGGCAAAGTTTGATAGTAGTTCTGCTGGTTCAGCTAAACCACACAAGGATCTTTGCAGACAAGCTGTGACCTGTAAACAGATCTATGAGCTGGAGTACAGAAATAGAGAAGATGATGAACTTTTGAAGATAAAAGAGCAGAGTGCTCGTGTAAGCAGAAAAGCTGGTGATGTTGCCAATGATGTTGCAGCATATGACAGTGATGATACCATTGAGATGACGGAAGAGGAAATTGACCAAGCTTATAATGCTGTGGCATCTACCATTATAAAACACTAGGTGAGCTTGAAAATGGGAGGTAGAGTAGGCGTATATCTGCTTAACCTAATTTTTCAATTCCGCTCCTCATTATTGGTTGTTTTCTTTCTTTTGTATTTTGAGCGAGTATCAAGATCCAAGAGTGTCATCTGTAACCTGTTGTAGATAGTACAAAAACTCAATTACTTTAGGAGGGTATGTTGCTCAACCTACCAACTGGCTTAACAGACTTTTTTTTCCTCTTTCAGTGTTCACTTTGTTAAGTTAATTGCTTGAATCTTTTTTCCATCGTGAAATTCCAGACTATATAAAATTCCCTCGTTTTCTTTTCTCCTGCTCGTGTATCATATTGCTCCCCGCTTGTTGCAGATTCATGTGGCATATTTACTTATATACAAGCAGGATATCTCCGTCTCTATGCATTAGTAAAAAACCTGAGAAAAGCCGATTGTGATTGCTTACTCTTGGTGTTTCACCAAACGAAATAAAATTTAATCATGGTTAACTGATAGGTTTTTATGTAAAGAGAAATTTCATGCTTATATTGTTTTGGTGTCAATATCAGTACAAGTTCTCTCCTCTCTCTCTCTCGGATCTCTTCACTTACATGTTAGGATTACACTCGTTGGGCAAAAGCCAAAGTTGGCGTATTAGAAACGATCATATGCAGCAAAACTTACCGAATGAGCTTTGAAGCTTATTCCAGCACTTTTTGGCTTATTTGAGTGTTTGGCAAACACAAAAAGTGCTTTTAAGCCTAAACAAGCCTAAAGCAACAAGTTGGGCATTCCCAACTTTGCCTTTTTGACTTAAATGCACTTTAAGTTTGACCAAGTTTTTTACTATATTACCCCTCATTTTATATTATGAATCCCAAATTATTCTTATTCATTACAAACGCTACTCTTCGTCATTTATGATCTACCTTCTCTCTCGAGTCTTGAACCATGGTGATTCATGTAGTGTTACTTTAAAAACTGATGTGTTCTATCACATTCTTACATTTTGATTTCTTTCGTTTTTCCTCTTCCTCCTTTACTTTGCTTGCTTATAAATTATTATAATAATTTCATATTAACCGAATGAGAAACTACTACACATGCATCCCGTTCTTAAGTTAATAGAGATTTTAGTCCTTTTTCTTAGTCCTCATTTGTTAGGTAGAATATTCACAAATAATTTTTAATTTTTCTTGAAATTTTAATTTGTTTTAATTTTAGATTTTCTTTTTCTTTTATCAAACAGACAATACTATACTTGTTTGTTTAGTAGAAAACAAACACAAGAATGCTGAACAGTATACATTTTTTCCCCAACGAGAGCCAATCCTAAGATCTCAATAATGTAAATTCATTTATTTCCCTTCTTATGTAAACAAATGTGATATTTATCCCATATGTTTCTTCAACAGGCTTGAAATCAAGAAAGAAATAAAAAGTTTTACATGGTTGAAAGTGGTAGGAAAATGAGAATTCAAGAATTATATTTATAAAAATTATTTCAGGTAATTAGTTTAAATTGAAAGTGAACTAAAATATAAATAAATTTGTATTTGCGTTAATTTAGAATAAAATATTATAGTAATCAACTTCTTTATAATGTTAACAATTTTAAGGATATTTAAGTCATTTTAATAAAAAGTGTTTAACAGTACTTTTTACCAAACAATTCAACTGCTTTTTCAGCTTAAGCTTTTTTTATCCAAACACATAACTATTTATTTATAAAACAAACTCTGACACCTAAAAAGTGCTTTTAAGCACTTATTTGTACACACAACGTACTTTGTACATTCTGAGAGCCCGTATGATTGGATTATTGGAAATATAATCTCAAGCAGAACCATGATGATCAAACATACTATTATTTGTTCGAAACTTGAACAAATAATAACTCAAGACGTATGCTCAAGCACGCATTACTTTTGCATGACGTATGCACAATAACTCGTTCCACACGAATATAAATAAAAGTTTTTGCGATGTGTCATCTTATAGTGAGTGTAGATGTTGCATTTTCATACAATGCTTGAACCCCTTGATTATCAATTTGAAAAACTCGAGGCAGATGTTCATCTAATTATTGATCTTATCTTTCTTGAGATTTTATTTATTTTTGGGTCAAATTGGTCTGGGCCCCAAAAGCAAGCCTCAATTTCTTCTTTCCCCCCTTATTTTCTTGTTATGCTCGTTTTATTTTTTAAGTGTTGTTAGGAAGGAAACTTAGATCCCGTTTGGCCATAAATTTAGGCAATTTTTATTCAATTTCTTTTTTGAAAATATTGTTTGTTCATGAAATAAGATCAGTTTTTGATTCCCAAAAATTAGTTTAGGGCAGTTTTTTGGTGAATTTTTTTCATACACTCACAAAATTTAATTTTTTTTCAAATAAAATTTATGTTAAAACACATATTCAACTTCCAAAAAATATTTTTCAATATAACTTTAAAGACTCTTTTTTCAAGTTTTAACCAAATCTATATCCAAATACTAGCTTACTATCACTTCATTAGTTAAGGAAATTGAGACCATTTGAGAGCACGGAAGACCATTTGAAAATAAACTCCAAATTTACCCATTTTGGTAACATCCTTTTTCAGCTACCCATTTGAGTAAACTAGGGGTGGCATGTGGGCCGGGCCCGGTCTTAAGTAGGCTTCGCAGGTCCGGTCCTAAGTGGGTCGGTCCTAAGCGGTCCCGGACTTCGCGGGCTTCTTGTTGGAACCAGTCTGGGACCGGGACCACAAACTAACGGTCCCGGGTTAAGTGGGTCGATCCCGGGCCTAAGTGGGCCCAAGCGGGCCTAAGTGGGCCCAACAGATACTTTCTATTTTTTTAAAAAAATTTATACAAGTTAGAGAAAAAAATGGTAATAAAAATATCTAAGGCAATTTGTAAATTATATTATAGAATTGTCACCTATATATATATATATAGAGAGAGAGTAAGATGTATATATAGTATAGTACAATATATATTATATTATACTATATATACAGCTTAAGATATATAAAAAGACAAAAATATTTTAAAGAGATATTCAAAGCAATGCTTTATAATTTTATTATAGCATTAAATAATTATGGCAATATCTTTCTTGGTCTTCCTCCCCCCTATGGAATGAGCACAATAAGGTGCTAATACTATCATTGAGAAGAAAAAGAAACTAATCAAGATGTGCCAAAATATAAGTTACATATTAATTTACATGGTATCTCTTACAAATTTCATAAATCCTTCAAGGTCCGGAGGAATTTTCGTTGGTGTTGGCGAAAAAGAAGCTTGGTCATCACCGTTTCCAGGCGAAGCATCATCCTTCGCAAGTTCAGCTAGCATTTCTTCTTAAACTTCGTCTACCTCTTGTTGTAATTCAGCAAGTCCAAAATTTCTTCTTTCCGAACGGATCCAAACTCTGAAAAGTACTGATTTTTCTAAGCTCTCCTTCATAGACGCTCTATAATCACCGAGCTGAAGTCTTGCTTGACTGAAAGCGGTCTCTGATGCCACCGTTGAAGCTTGAATAGTTAAAATATCTCGGGCCATCCTTGAAAGAATCGAAAAGTATTTTTCTTTGTCCTTCCACCATTCCAAAATATTAAAGGAGCCGTCGGGATTCACTTCCTTAATTCACTGTGGCAAATAAATTTCAAGCTCATTTAGTTGTGAAAAATCACTAGTACTAGAACCTTGAGAACCCTGAACCCTGCCCAAGCACTAAGTGCTCTTACTCCCGCAGTTCTTTTAGATGATTGAGAACTAGAAGAATAATGAGTTGGAATGTTTGGTCTAGCATGATCTAATGCAACTTGATAAGCACTATAAATTGTTTGAACATTTATTTTAATTGAGGCTATTGCGTCCGGAAGTTTAGACAACTCCTCATCTTCAAGTGCTAAACCATTATAAACAGTTTCATACTAAAATTGAGGACCTCCTAATTTCATAGTAGGATTTAACAATGCAGCAACACCGTAAATAGGGAGAATAGGGAAAAAATATTTTTTAAACTTTTTTCTCATAGAATCAATAGCAAGTTGATAAATTTTCCCACCCTGTGAAATATGATCAAATAAATTTGCAAGTCCTGCAATATAAACTAAACAGTTATAAATAGTAGGATAATATTGCCCAGAAAATTCATTTGTAGCAATATGAAATTTTTCTAAAAAATCTACAAGCATTTTAACACTAGCTCAATCCGCATTTGTAAGGTGCTCATCATCATCACTTACATGAGCATTAAACGTTGAGTTTATGGGGTTTCTATATTCATATGCAACATCTAAACTTTCATACATGTAATTCCATATAGTCGGACAAGGTTTAGGAACCTTTCTTTCTCCTAGGCCAAATTCATCGCATCTTTTAAAATATTCTCTAAGTCTACTTCTATGGTTTGAATAAAAAAGCCAATTAAGAGCCATTTTAACCTTTTCAATTTCAACATTTAAAATTCGCATACCATCACCCGCAATTAAATGGTAACTATGACAAATACATCTAGCATGAAAAATATTACTAAATGCAGGACTTAGTGTAGTGGTAAGCAAGGCTACAACATGTGTGTTACTAGTAGCATTATCTATTGAAACTAACATTATTTTATCATTAATGCAAAAATATCTACAAATATCCGTAATCATGTTAGAAATAAACTGCCCTGTGTGACGTGAATTAATTATTCTATAAGCAATAATGCGCTTTTGCATTATCCAATCCTCATCAATCCAATGACTGGTAACAGTAAGGTAATCACAGTCATTACCACTTCTACCAATATCAGTTGTAATAGCAACACGACAATTTATATGAGTAAATAAATAGCGCAAATATTGTTCATATTCATGTTTATATTTATAAATATCGCTCTTTATGGTTGTGCGAGGAAAACCTTTATAAGTAGGATTATAAACTTTTCTAATATAATGCACAAAGTGAGGGTTAAAAGGAAAACTATAGGGTAAGCACATAACAGTAACCATGTTTGCCAATTCTTCCCGATCTTTTTTTGGATCATAATATAAAATATCACCGGTAACAGTGTTAATTCCCGGTTGAAATTGATTTGATCCGGTACTAAGGTCAGCCTGACTAGGTGCACTTGTCCCCTCGGCCAAAACTTTCATACGAAAATATCTAGCTTTATCTTGAGGGTGTAGCAATATGTGTCTAGTCAAACTCCCCGTCCCCCCGACTTCCAACATATTTAAAAACTAACTCTTTGCCACAAGTTTTACACTTAGCCCTATTTTTTTCTCTTAGTTGAGTAAAAAATGGCCAAACAAGAGATGTTTCTGCCAATTTAGAAGGTTGTCTAGAAAAAGTAGGGGCAATAACATAAGGGTCAAACGGGGCATCATTTGAATTATTATTAGTTGGGTTAACTTCAGGAGCAAGACTAGTGGGTGTATCGTCATCCGGTTGCGTTTCATCAAAATCTATTTCTTCATCATAATTTTCATCAATAGTTGGATTACCATAAAGAACATTCATATATTCATGGTTTAATTGTTCACCGGGTGCAATATTATGGCAAAATTGACTCTCGGTAAATTGTAATAAACTATTATCGCTATCAAGAATAGGAGGTGTAGGATGGGTAACAGGTTTGGGTCGGGGAGCCGGGGGAAGTGGAGGAGGAACAGATTGGCCACTAGATTCACCACTCTTGGATTTTTCCTTATTTTTACTAAATATTTTTTTTAAGGAACAAGCCATCTTAATTAATCAAGCAAAGTAAATAAAACAAACAAAACTATAATATTAAAACTTAAGAGTTGGAACGAGTTTACCGAATTGACGAACAACTTATTGAAAATTAATTATCGTTGAAGACTTGAAGACTTGAATACTTCAATTCACCAACTTCACAATTTTGCACAAAATGTAACAATTAAGTAAGCAATTATAGAAGAATATTATAGAGAGATTGATGATTGTATGAGAAAAATGAAAGAATGAGGGGTATTTATAGTTGAAAATAGGGAAAAAGTATAATTATAAAAAGTTTGGGATTAAAACAAAGTTTGGGGGGTTAAATGACTATTTTGGTAGACCAAACGGCTAGTTTTTAAATGGCCAAACGGTCAATTTCTTTTTTCTTTTTAAAAATTATCCGTTGGGCCCGGATAGGCCCGTTTAGGACCGCTTGAATCGACCCACTTCTCAGCCGGTCCCGGTCCCAAACGGTCCCGGTCTCGCGGGTCTCCCTATAGGACCGGCCCACTACCTAGCCCACCTCTCCACGGTCCCGGTCCTATTCAGTTAGGACCGTTTAGGCCCACCGCCCATTTGAGCTTGCGGTCCTGGGCCGATCCCGGTCCTAACCGGCCCACATGCCACCGTTAGAGTACAACAACAACAACAACAACCAAGTATAATCCCACTAGTAGGGTCTGGGGATGTTAGTTTGTACGCAGACCTTACCCCTACCCTATGATAGAGAGGCTGTTTCCGATAGACCCTCGGCTCCCTCCCTCCAAGAACTACCCACCTTGCTCTTGGGGTGACTCGAATTCACGACCTCTTGATTAGAAGTGGAGGGTGCTCACCTAGAGCAAACTAGTGAACTTCCAAACTAGTGTAAAATTGTAAAGTAAATTCTCCCAAGAGGTAAATACCGCAATTACTCAAATACCCCCTGCGGACTTCCCTACCAAGCCCGAGAGCTGCAACTTGACTATATCTCTCTCTCAGTAGGGTTGCAGCAGATAAACGCCACCATCTCCGTTCTACTTTCTCAATTCAGTCTCACTCTCTAGAACCTTCGCTGTTCAACAATGGGTGCTTCGCTTCCTCCTAAAGAGGCCAACCTCTTCAAACTCATCGTTGTAAGTTCTTCGATTCTCTCACAAAAAAAATTGTTTTTTAATGGAGGCTTGTAGGTCGTATTCACTTTAATTCAATTCCTTTGTATTACTTCCAGTTAAAAATCTAGTTTTTATGCTAAATTACTTCAGTGGCTGTTTTACTATGACGATTGCATTTGTATCTATTGATGCTGTTTATTGAATTCTGACTTTTTAAGAGCAGGAAGCATTTGAGTTGCAATGCTAAATTAGGGACAAATATGGATTCATTTGGTCCAACATACCTTTTTGGGAGGAATCTCTACTATACTGACTAGGCATGTCATTACTATGAGGATTCATGATAAATTGACTCCTTTCATGCTAACTGTCAACCTACCACAATACTCCTCCTTTATCCATCCAAGAAATTTATAAGTTGCATTAAGAAGTAACAAATGAAGCTCAAGGTGTGTCTTGAGGCCTAGAACCACATGCATGGTTGTGGAATGAGGAGTTAGCGCAGAACTACTCAACAAAAAAGAGAGTGGAATATGAAGTTACTACCAACAAAAGAAGGCGATTCACAAAGTTGGACTATCTTAGACGACTTGTACCAAAAGTTACGGATGCGGAAAGGGAAGAAAGAAAATGTATTAGCCACGGATGCGGAAAGGGAAGAAAGAAAATGTATTAGCTAGCACTAAACTAAGTTAAGTGTACTAAGGAATATTCTTAATAAGTTTTGACAGGAGATAGCTGAGATCAACCTTATTAAAATAAAAAAGAGATAGAGATCAAAGAGAGATTGAGAGGCTATTTTGATTAATTTCTCAATACAAGTGTTGGTGATTTTTTTTACCAATTCTAATACATCCGGGATAGACGAAATATATGTATATATAAGGACAAAACCTTAGCTATATTCGTGGAGTTAGATGTGTGAAAAAGAAGCTGTTCCAATTGAAAGACCTTTTCGCTCTCAACCACGAGATTACAAATCATCAAGGGAGTAAAGAGGGAAACAACCATTTTTGACGCCTGGATAAGGTGGTGTTTCGTTTTCATATTACAGTAAAAGAGTAAATGATGACACGAAAAGTATGAAGATTAGAACATAAGAATAAAGGGGATATATTTTTAAAGTTATGCAAACTATAGTGGTGCTAAACTCAAGAGTCATAAAATGAAACTTTAGGCAAAAGTATGAAAGCATATACCAGGGACATTCATCAAAAGCCAGTTCACTTTTGTGCCTGGTGATCTAGAATAGGTGCTAATTTTTGCTAGAAGGATTGGTCGTAATGCGAATTTAAGATGGATGTGCGGTCGTGATGATTGGACAAGGTTATAAATGTTCACATCAGACAGCGTGCAAGTCACACACATAGAGGACAAACATCACTTGAGATGGTTTCACCATGTTCGGCGTAGACCTTCAATTATGCCAATTAGTAGGTGAGATAGTATGAATTGATGATTGAAGGTGATAAAAGGGAACAAAGTAGACTTGAAAATCACATTGGAGGGAAGTTATTTCAAAAGATCTACATCCTTTTTTTTTTCTTTCTTGTTCTGGCTAAGTAGAAAGACCTACAGTTTCTAGACTTGACAGCAAGTTAGGATTAAGGTTTAGTTGTTGTTACTTGTTAGATTTACATTAAGTACGGGTAGCTATAAGCTTGAGATTTAAAGAACTCCTGAACAACAGATTAATCACCAATATTGTAATGAATTAATTTATAATATAGCCGAATAAATAGGGTATGTATACCTTATCAAGAATATATAGAGGATCTATATTGACAAAAACCAACCTTTTTAATTATTTTTAAATATATTTAGTGTAAAAATGTGATTAGATAGTACTTTTGCATGTGGTTTTCAAACATATACTTTTATCTCCAAAGTTAGGAGTCCTTGTCCGAATTCATGTTAAAAATTGGAAAAAGGAGAGAATATTTGCTTGTGTACAACAACAACAATAACAAACCCAGACCCATACGTGGGGTCTGGGGAGGGTAGTGTGTACGCAGCCTTATCCCTACCCTATAAAGGCAGAGAGAGAATATTTGCTTGTGTATGCTGAGTAATTTTGGAAGGGAAGGAATCAGAAATGTTTAAGAGTGAGAAGGAGAACGTAAACCAGCTAAAATTTAGTGTTTCTCTATTGACATTTCAGTGTAAAATGCAATTGTATCTGATGTAGATAGCATACAAGATTTCCTGTTACTTCACCTAGTCTAGATAGGAACTGAATTTTCGCCTGTTATAATTTCAGAGCACAAGCTTAGGCTACTTTTGATTAATAAAACTTTTTTCTTACCATCAGAAAAAAATCACACAGAAAGTTAGATGTTTTGACTTGTATCCTAAATCCAGTCTTTTTTTTGGGTTGTGACGGAAGGAATACTTCCTTTATATAGTAAGATTTGACATATAATCTTTTTCGTACTAAATCATATGACTAACATTAACATGAAATATTCCAGTTAAATCATTATGACTTGTGTACATATTACAATGTCCAACCTTTTTTTTCCCTTCTAATTTCGTGATTACTGAATGGCCAAAATATGACTAATTTGGAGTCGAATTTCTCAATTGCTACAGAAATCGTATGAGACAAAGCAGTATAAGAAAGGTCTGAAAGCTGCTGACACTGTTCTCAAGAAATTTCCTGACCATGGAGGTATGTACAATTCTACTTGGTGCACATCTGGATTAAAAATCATAAAATGTTAGATAGAAATATCAGTTTGTTTGGTTTTGCTATTTTTTTTTTATATATATATATCCTTCAACTGTAAAAGCCAATGTGTACCATGTTAGGGTTGATAGATTGAGTTACTTGCTTCATGAAGTATTGCATTCTTTTCGTAGTGGAAGTGCCTGAAAGCAGTGATACATGAATCACTGTCTGGGAGAAGCTGACGAGTTTCTTTTGGTAACAAATATAAAACCCTATCAAGATAACTTAATTGAGTGCTGCAGTTTCCTCTTCTTTTCCTTGCGTCAATGATATCAAGGTGATGGAGGGACACAATCAACAGCCTCCACTTCCTTGTATTATTGGAGCCAATAAATGCATAACTAGTTATAGTCAAATCTTCTAGTCTGAACTGCTGTGGCTATGTCAAGGTTGGCTTGATATTCCACGGCTAGTATGTTACCTACAGATAGTTTAGTTGCATTGCTTCTTATAGTGGGACTGAGTTAGTTTCCTTAATCAAGAGGAGATTATGGAGTAAAACCAAAGGCTGAGTGTGGGAGATGAACTAATCTCTGGATCTCTATTTCCGCATTCAAATATGATACGGCTAACTCTTTGAATTCTATTGCTGCATTCAAACATGTGTTCTTTGCCTTTTCTTTCCTTCTATTTATTTTGATTGACAATGAATCTACATTATCTTTTGAATGCTTTTGCATATTCAGTAATTTGATTTATAATCAAACATATGTATTGTGTAAAAGGCTTTAAGCTGCGCTCAAAACTCCAATTGGCAAGGGTATTCCTGAATAGCAACCGTTTCCATTTTTAATTGGTCCTTGGCAAGTTAATTTGTAATCTGTAAATAGATGAAGTATTGTGACCTTACTTTTCCCTGATAAGTATGATGGATAACAAAATATATATGAAACCATAGGCGATATGCATGCCAAATGAAATTTATCCTTGTATATTTTAGATCAGTTCTTCAAACTCACTTTAAGACCATTTTTCTGCTGGATGTGAAGTAATCAGGATGAGCTTGAGTAAAGTAGCATTAGTTCTTGTATTCTTGTATCTTAATGACTGTCCTTTTTTCTGAGACTTTCTAAGTTGTTTGCTGTCATTTTTCTTAATGATCTGGTTACAGAAACTCTAGCAATGAAAGGATTAACGCTGAATTGCATGGACCGCAAATCCGAAGCATATGAACTTGTCCGGCTTGGATTGAAGGTAGAGTTAATTTAGTTCCCTTTTTTCTCTTAGGAATGGAACGTTCCTAGTTTAACTTCTACTGTTATGTGTTATGTATATCAGGGTTAACTGCCCTTCTCTTTGCAGAATGACCTTAAGAGTCATGTTTGTTGGCATGTTTATGGTCTACTCTACCGGTCTGATAGAGAGTACCGTGAAGCAATTAAGTGCTACCGCAATGCCCTTAGAATTGATCCGGACAACATTGAGATATTACGTGACCTATCTCTTTTACAGGTTGGACTCATCTTAATAACATTCTTCTTTCCCTTCTGAGAATTTGCCTGCACTTAAGATGTTTTTCATTTAGGGTCATCAGGGTAAGCCTCATACCATGGTTGCTAAAGATTAGAGTTATATTGCGTCTCAATCGCATATCTTAAACTGTCGTTAAATAGCTGCTCCCCAATGAGCAAGTCACAAGAATTCATAAGAAGCTTTCATATAAAAAGGAGGCGAATAAAGAGTTTGCCTTAGTTTCCGCTTAACCTTTTCTTTTGTCTGGTTTTGAGCTTGCACATACAATTAGAGCACATTTATCGTTAGTCTCATCGCTGATGTGTATCTGGAGCATTGGATGGCACTGTCACTGTATACCCTTCATCAGCAAGTGGATTAAGAGGGTTGCTTATGCTCATAAAGTTATATTGTCTGTAGCATTCATGCAACTCCTTTTTCTTGTGTTCCGTGCTTAAAGCTGTATTATATTTCATCATGTGACATTCGTGTGGTATATTCTCTTGGATCACTTGCTTAATGCTTCTTATGTCATGGATCCGATGATCCCAGTAACTTTTGGCATTCCAAATTAAGCTGCAACCCTGGCATTAAAGGTTCCTCCTATGCTGTTGTAATGTTTGCTTCAATTGCTCCGGGTCCTTGATATCATGATTTTCTACGCCAAAGCGTTTTTTGCATGGTTAGCATCTAAAAATTTTGTTAGATTGGTGAGCAAGAGCTTTTCTTGTATAGTGTAGCAGCTCTGTTATTTTACTTCTGTCACGTTCATTATGTTTTGTTTTCATTTTCCATTGGCGTGCTTCTTTGTCCAACTTATGGGTTATGAGTATTCTTTACAGGCACAAATGCGTGACTTGTCAGGTTTTGTTGAAACGAGACAGCAACTACTCACTTTGAAACCAAATCATCGCATGAATTGGATTGGCTTTGCTGTTTCTCATCATTTAAACTCCAAGTAACTTGCTCTACTATTATGGAAATAGCTAGTACAACTGGTAGATGTGTGTTTTTCTCCTGGCGATTCTCTATATTGATGTCGGATGCAAATCTAGTTGAGGAGTTGCAGAACTGCTGCATTACGCAGTTATTTATGTGTGTGAGATGTGGGACATCCATATTGGGGAATTTGATTTAGTTTGCAGTTGAAATAGAGTATGACTGATTGTTGGCTGACTCCTTAGTTCTTTTTGTCATTTCTTTTCCCTTTTTTTCAACTATGGTTGTTGGCCATAGTAACACATTGCAAATGTTTAGGATAAGATTAGTTTACTTCAGTAGAACAGAAATATTTGTTTACTTCAGTGATTTAGGGAGGAGGGGGGTCTTGGGTGAGCGAACAGGAGCAAAAGTTGTATTATCTGCTTACTTCAGTAGAACAGAAAAGCAAATGAGGTAATATTTGTTTACTCAGTAGAACAGAAAAGTTAACTCTTAGGTTTCGTGAAATTTGAAGATGCATGGCTTTTGTCCTTGTTATGTAGTCTCTCGAAGCGCTAAGGGGTTTTCTTGGGTTTACTTCAGTGATTTAGGGAGGTGGGGGGGTTGTCTTGGGTGAGCGAACAGGAGCAAAAGTTGTATTATCTGCTTACTTCAGTAGAACAGAAAAGCAAATGAGGTAATATTTGTTTACTCAGTAGAACAGAAAAGTTAACTCTTAGGTTTCGTGAAATTTGAAGATGCATGGCTTTTGTCCTTGTTATGTAGTCTCTCGAAGCGCTAATGGCATGCTTTCCTAGTAATAACCAGCTTCTTGAGTTGAGAAACAGTAAATAGAACTATTATTAATTGCTGAGAGGCATCACAAGAATCGAAGTTTGGTATATTCTAATGGAACAATGTGAAGATATTGTGCGATCAAACTCGTGTTTATTGTATTTAAAATAGAGTTAGGCTATTCTTTCATGTGATTTTCTGTTGCTGTTCCCTTGACTGAATATGCTTAGTTGCATACAATTGTCCTGTGCTGGTGGTAATGGTACTTTATCTTTTTGTTTGACTGTTTTATAATGAATGTTGCATTTCAAAAAGTAACATTGACTTCTAACATCAACCCGCATTTCATTTTGTTGTATGTTAGTGGATCAAAAGCTGTTGATATCCTTGAGGCATATGAAGGGACTCTTGAAGATGATTATCCTCCAGAAAATGAACGTTGTGAACATGGGGAGATGCTTCTATACAAGGTAACAATCTGCTGGGAGTATCTATCTCATGCTTCTGGTGATTTTGTTCTTGCTAATTTTTTCATTTATTTGGGAAGTGTGTTTGATTAGTGCAATGACAGTTGTACATATACCAGTGCTGTTCTGCTGCTCGATACCACCTAGGTTTTGTACCTTGAGGCTTAAAATTTCCAGTAAGGTTAATGTACTTTTATTTTATTACTGCCCAAAATGAGCTGGAATCTCATGAGAGTAGTTTTTCGGGATGGTGCTTTCCAGCGCCATACTGTCAGCAAGCTGAAGGTTTTTCCTGCAACCAACACATCTGGTTCTTTTTATTTTGGATCATTGTAGTGCTAGTTTAGCAACACATTCCGAAAGCCTGACCCTGAGATACATAATTAATCAATAAAAACTGACTCTGGATAAATGGTTGTTTCCTTGTTTCTGATATAGTTCTATTCAAAAAACCTGAAAGGCCCTCAGCTCCTGTAAAATGTTTTCGGATAAAAGCTGCTATGCATAGCTTTGAAATTAAACATGAAAAACCATTCACTTGCTTTACTTAAACACCCACAAGGAACTAATTTCTTAGATCTTCCCGATTTTGACATTTCTGCGTCCTGCTTGAGGATATAAGTAGAATTTGGGTTTTGAACTCATTTTCGTCAGGTTATGCCTATTTAAGCCAGACTTCAGTGGTCTTATTTCAATTAAATTACAATTGCTTTTCAACTCTTTAATATGTGAAACAAATTACTACTTTATATGGTGATTTATGCATTTTGCAAGTTAGACCAATGAATGCCTTTTGTTTTTGGAGCACTTTGTTATCAACTGCCTTAAAAATTATCTTATTTTTGTTCTGAAAGTTTCAACTTCACTTGGTTGTAATCTGTTTCAGATCTCTCTGTTGGAGGAATATGGTTTTCTTGAGAGGGCCCTTGAAGAGTTGCACAAGAAAGAGTCTAAGATTGTAAGTTCATATAATGCAGTCTTAAAGAAATCAGTTTGAAGTTACACCCGGATGTTGACTTTATTATGCCACAATAGGTTGACAAATTGGGCTACAAGGAGCAAGAGGTTTCACTTCTTTTGAAGCTTGGCCGCTTTGAAGAAGGTGAAAGATTATTCAGAGTGCTGCTCTCAATGAATCCTGACAATTACAGGTGCATTATTATCTCAGTTTGTTTGTCATAAATTACTGAGACGTTTCGGTGATGCTGTATATAATAATAAAATCATTTTTACAGGTAACCTGTAATTTCTCTGTGTGCACATCTTTTCGCTTATTCTAGGATTAGGTCGTTCTTTGGTTAATAAATCAGTATTCATTTTGGTGCTCTTTCCTGTAAATTCTGATAAGTAGGAGTCTTCATAATTTAGTTTTCTGTTGTTTAATGCAAAATGATAAGAATGAACTCGAGTTTTCACATTTCTGTGTATGTAAGTTTTTTTTTTTTTGAGAAAGATAACCGTTTTAATTGAATAATTAGCACAAAGGCTATGCTAAGAGCTGACGAGCGCAAAACACAACACAAAATTATTACTCGCTAGTCAAAGAAAGTATAGCTTAATTATGGTCTCCACATGGATTGGATTTGAATAGTGTTCGAATAATCTTCAGTTAATTACTATTCAAGAAAATTAACACTTGATTGGAATGATTATCAACTATAAGTAACTACTAGTAAAATTTAAGCAATTATCAATTGATCACGGAAGACAAGAGTTGAGCAACACAAAAATATCAGTAAGAGAAATAAGGGTAATTGACTAGATAGGTGCAAGACACTTGACTCGGGATCCAATTCTTGAAGGAGTTCACTCTATAATACTGTTGATTCTCGCGAATTCACCAGATAATTAGATTACACTTGAAGTTAAGGTTCCTGTTTATTAAACCCCAGAAATAATCCAATTGAAGCACTGTAAATACTTGCTATGAACATAATGATGATTTTAGTCTAAAGGGTAACTTCTCACGAATATTTTCCTATTTTCCACATCGATTAATAATTCAAAAGGATCTTCCGATTACCTAGTTGAATCACGAATTTAAACTAGAGCTTAAGTTGTAAAGAAATTCAATATGAAACTCCTCTTTCGATTAAGGAAAATAATGAACGACTTCACAATATAATTCAGAACTCCATCAATTAAGCCAAACAATTGTCAAGAATCGAATCCCTAATCAAATTATCAATACACTATATCTGTCAACACCCTAACGGAAAACTACTCCATAGCAATGGAAAAAATCATCTCAATAAGGTTTAAAGACATAGAAAACATCAATGATATGATTCGATACAAACTCCCGTATTGCACCGATCGTTGGTTGAAATCTTGATGAAATCTCGTGTCTTCTTGCTTTAGCTGCTTCCCAAATCTTTCGTAGATCAAAAGTGCCTTCAAAAACGTGTTTTCAGTGTATTTATACCAAGTAGGAACGGGCCCGAACGAAACTACCCTCTCTCAGCCAAAGTAGGAGAATACACTGACAAAAATGCACAGACGCGGCGCACCCGCGCCTGTGAGACTTATCAGAGGCTTGTCCAATGTCAAGCTCTGCTGCCGCTTTCTCTGATTCGTTTCCGCCTCACGTTATAGCCTTTGGAGTTTTAAATCGAAAGCTCAATCCTTTCCAATTCTTTGTACTTGTCTTCCATTATTAGTCTATATCTCTTTCCTTGTGCTTCATCATGACATAATTATTGGTCCCACCAAAGTGACTTGCAATTTTACATCTAGTAACAGTGAAGCCACCGTTGAATGTACATGTTCCACGTCTCAACAGCTTCCATTATTTCTCTTACTTCTTCACTTCCTGGTTTGCGTTCAACTCGTCATCTTTTGATCAACTTTCATCCAAACTTGCTCCTACACATAAGAAACACCTAATTAGTATAAATTCTTTACTTTTTAAGCTCAAACACGATTAAAATATAGCAAATAATAGGTGAGGTAAAGCCAAAAATTCATATTTCTAGCCTACCATCAAGAGCCATCTTTACAACTTACAAAAAGCAAAAAACCCCAAGAGTAAATCTTTGTTCTTCTTACGGAGATTCTATAATGCCCAACAGAGATTCTATGTCATTTACAAACTCACCTTTGCACCAAAAATAAAACAAAAGTAGGCAATTCATCTTGAGTCTCTGGATGGGGGGTGTTAATTCCTTCAGAACCCTCTATGTAATGTTCTCTTTGTTTACTTCCATTCAAAGTGTTTGATTTGTCTTGTTGTGTCTTTTTGTCCTTTGTAAGTGGAGATCAAAGTAACCAAAATAATGTGGAATTTGGTTAGGTTGTTTCGGCTAATGATTCAAGGTCCAGTTCTCAAACAATGTGTTTAAGAAACTTGTTATATAGTTATTTTCTTCTTTTAACTTCAAGTTACCTTGTAATATGTTCTTTCTTTTAACTTTCAGATACTACGAGGGGTTACAAAGATGTCTGGGACTGCATTCTGAAAAAGGGCAGTATAGTTCTGATGAAATTGATAAGTTAGAATCTTTGTACAAGTCACTTGCCCAGCAATATAGTAGATCATCTGCCGTAAAGGTAACGTGTGCTTTATCCTGCCTACTCTCAAGATAATAGCTGTCTAGCTCTGTCCAATAATTTTTGAATTGATCCTGTTGCCAATGATTGTTGGGCAGTGGCTATTTTTCTTTTCCATATCCTGTCAATTCGTTTTAAGGAAGTTCCTTAGTTATATTTGCTGTCAGCAAAGTACTGTATATTTTTGTGATGGCTGATCTTGTTACCTTGCTTTGTTGTCTCTTTGGACCTTATTACGGTTAAAGTATAAGCTATACTCTCTCATGATTACTGTTTTTCCTTTTTAAAATGTTAAAAGGACATTAACAGATTTCCTGTTTCTGTCTTCAGCGACTTGACATGCAAACATTTTATTACTAGTCTATCACCATTCTTCTTACCTTTTGCTATCTTGTGGAAATATCATAAGCATCCGCAGTGAACTTTCTTTTCCTATTTTTTTCAGAGAATTCCACTTGATTTTCTCAGAGATGACAAGTTTCGGGAGGCAGCAGCGAATTATATTCGACCTCTTGTAGCAAAGGTACTTACTGGCTAAAATACTTTTTGGTCTCCGTGGTCTTTAGAGCTAAGCTGACATGTCTTTTGGTGATGAATATCTAGGGTGTTCCTTCGTTGTTTTCTGATCTTTATCCATTGTACAATCACCCTGGCAAGGTTAGCTTATATCTTCCTTCATGTACTATTACGGGGGATGCATGGGTTTAGTATGTTCCTGCTTATTTTGGTGTTTGAAATTATTTGCGTATCTGTTACAGGCCAGTATTCTAGGTGAATTGGTTCTGAGGTTGGAGCAGTCAATTAAGTCTACTGGTGGATATCCCGAGAGGTAAGCAAAGTCTTTCTGTACTTACCGATGCATGTTGCACTTATTGCATGTCACTTAAACTCACAATAGGCTTGACCAAACTGCTGGTCAAACCGAATAAACCATTTACCATGAGTTGATTTCCTTTATCTTATGATCAGTAAGAAGTTCTCGTTTGCTTTTCTTCTTGCACTACCTTGACCTTCTTGGAACCAGTTCAGGGTTTGACAGTTGCTAGTTTATAGGTTTCTTATTACTAGGTAGATTCAGGTTACATTTTTACTTGAAAGAGCTGCAATAAATAATTCATTTTTTGCTAGTTTCAGGCTAAGAGATGATATATATATGCTTTCATATATGCTTACATATATGTGTTCATATGTGTATGTTAATTTGTTTGTTTTAAACTTACAATCACCATAATCAAAGTGATTCTCATGATAAAATTGCTTGTATCACAATAAAACGTCAACATCAGAGCTGATTTCTCAAATTTGACTAATGCACTCTCAATACAACTTCAAGAAATGAATTTTGAGGAGCTACTATTTATTTTTTCATGCATGATTATTTGGTTTTCTTATCCTGTATCACGCTCTCAGTCTCTTCTAGCAATCAAACTAGATGCTCTTTGATTCCATTGAGATCAACTTAAGGGTATTCAGTCTTAGAATTCTATGAGGTGTAATCAGTGCCTACCTTGATGCTATGGTTTCTGTGTGATTTTGATTCATTTATTTATATATTTATATGTTGGAATATACTCTTCTACTCTACATGTAACATTATTCTCCCTGCTGCAGCGAGGGAAAAGAGCCTCCTTCAACACTTATGTGGATATTATTTTATTTGGCTCAGGTTTGCTCACATCTTCCATAAATATTCAGAGCTTTCATGTCCATTTCTTTGTTCCTTTTCACCTTATTGCTGAAAACTTTCTTGTTGCAGCATTATGATAGATGTGGACAGTATGACATTGCTCTTATAAAAATTGACGAGGCAATAGAACACACTCCTACTGTTATAGATTTATACTCTGTAAAGGTATATTTGCTCATCTATCTTATCAAAATATTTTCTAATCTGTCATAATTCATTCCTGTTGCCGTTACCATTTGTTTGTTGACTTTGATATTTGGCAATATCCCTGGTAAAATCCACCCACATACTATCTATTAAGTACTAGTTTATCAAGAAAAGTTCCTCTTTTCATGCGTCTGATTAAGTTCTACTTGTCTTTGGTTCTCTCTGACACAGAGCCGCATAGTAAAACATAGTGGTGACTTGGCTGCTGCTGCAGCATTGGCTGATGAAGCCAGGTGTATGGATCTTGCGGATCGCTATATTAACAGTGAATGCGTTAAGCGTATGCTTCAGGCCGACCAGGTACAAAGCTTTGTTATGTTCGTTTTCTTTAATTTAATCTCT
The DNA here is from genome assembly GCF_000390325.3 of Nicotiana tomentosiformis. Classification (NCBI taxonomy): domain Eukaryota; kingdom Viridiplantae; phylum Streptophyta; class Magnoliopsida; order Solanales; family Solanaceae; genus Nicotiana; species Nicotiana tomentosiformis. The sequence continues at coordinate 130,893,475 of NC_090817.1, forward strand.
CTAATAGTTGCTGGTAATTTTCAATTCCTATGCGTTTTCCTAAATTTGTCTTTTCACTTCTTTATGCTGAATGTCTTTGAAGGTAGCATTGGCTGAAAAGACGGCTTTATTATTCACAAAAGATGGGGATCAACACAACAACCTTTACGATATGCAGTGCATGTGGTAAGTCTCTTCACAAAGCTTGATCATGATCTGCTTGGGTTTGGGATCCTTTTAGCAGCTTTTGTTTGATGAATATTTGAAAAGGTATGAACTGGCATCTGGGGAAAGTTATCTGCGCCAAGGCGAGCTTGGACGGGCCTTAAAGAAATTTCTGGCAGTGGAAAAGCATTATGCAGATATAACAGAGGACCAATTTGATTTTCATTCTTATTGCTTAAGGAAAATGACACTACGCATGTATGTGGAAATGCTGAAACTTCAAGATCGGCTCCATTCACATGCTTATTTTCGCAAAGCAGCAAGTGGTGCTATCAGGTACTGATTTTGACTTCGCTAAAATTGTCAGAGGTTTGGATCTTCAGGAACCTTGGATTTTAAATTTGTTCTGCTATTATTGACCTTGATTCAGCTGTTTTGCTATCTTCCCTTGAAACTTATGAAGTATTCCTATGAAAGACATTTGCCAATCTGATTACTGGAGCGATTCTGCTCAGCATACACATTTTGTCCTCGGTGGTCTACTAGCTCACTTAACGTTTCTGTGACTGAAGCTTATTATGTTTCCTTGGGCAACCTTGATTCAGTTGTTATTGACCTTGATTCAGCTATTTTGTTATCTTCCTTTGAAACTTGTGTTTGGATAGACATTTGCTAATCCGATAACTGAATGTTTTGTCCTAGATTGTCGGCTAGTTTACTGAACGTTTCTCTGACTGAAGCATATTATGTTTCCTTGGGCATCCTTTTGCTTGTAATTAGATGTTACCTGAGGCTGTATGATTGTCCTCCAAAGTCAGCAGCTGAAGAAGATGACGAGATGTCTAAGTTGCCTGCCTCTCAAAAGAAGAAATTAAGGCAAAAATTGAGGAAAGCGGAGGCCCGAGCTAAGAAAGTAATCAAATCTGCTTCCTATTGCTTTTGGAAAATTAACTTAGTGTGAAGTGACTTAGTCTTTTGCATGCTTTTAGGATGCAGAAGTTAAAAATGAGGAATCAAGTTCCACTAGCTTTGCAAAATCGGGGAAGCGCCAGTTGAAGCCTGTAGATCCTGATCCACATGGTGAAAAATTGGCTCAGGTACTTTTTGTTTGTAACGTGCTGTCACATCTTGTATGCATGGTGAATTTGGACTTCATAAACTCCTGTCTGATATATGCACAATATGACTAAAATAAGTAGTACTGTATGACCCTAGTGATGTTAGAAGACACTCGAAATGATTTTATATGGAGTCTAGTATGCTGAGGAATAACTCCATCACCATTTGAATTTGTACTTTCCATGAAAATTGAGTTCATGAAACTGAGTGGTTAACATCGTATATCTGTGAGGTGATGTTAAATATTTGGAGTCTATTCCAGAAAACCAAGTGTTTCCAATAAAATGAGTGGAACAAATCTTTATTAATTTGAGGCTATTCCAAATTTTGCATATTTTGATTGAATAAAATCTTCTCAATATCGAGAAACCTTCAGATTGAAGATCCTCTGGCCAAGGCTACGAAGTACCTGAAGCTGCTCCTTACGCACTCGTCTGATTGCCTGGAGACACATTTACTGTCCTTTGAAGTAAACATGAGGAAACATAAAATCTTGCTTGCCTTGCAGGTAAGATCCTTTGTAACTCAACAGTTAGAAAAGTTCCTCTTCCATTTTGCTCAAATTTCTATCCATTTATATATCATTTTGTATGGTATATCTTCGCCGGGTACTGGTTCCAGTGCATTTTAGCGGACTTCTTGAATTACCGCCCTTTTCTTTTTTCTGGTGTAATTATATATCTAATGCTCTATCAGGATTCTCCCTTTCCTTTCTGTATGACCATTTATAAACATTCTCTTTGATTTTTATCTTTTCCAGGCTGTAAAGCATCTGGTGAGGTTGGATGCAGATAATCCAAAATCTCATCTCTGCTTGGTATGTTTACCTTGTTTAAGACTTTTGAATAATATATTCTGCAGTAGTGTAGATTATATTCGTTTGCCTCGCCAACTGTTTGCACTGGGTTCAAATTCTTGTTGAACTCTTTGCAACTCTCAGGATTCTACATCTTTCTTGATATAGAATGTGATCTCTTGCAGATAAAATTCTTCCATAAAGTAGGAGCATTGCCTACTCCAGTAACTGACGCTGAAAAACTTGTGTGCCGTGTCTTAGAAGTCGAGCGACCTACCTTTAGGTTCCCTTGAACCATCCACTTTCTGTCTATCTTTAACGTTTTAGATATTCATTAATTACACAGTGATTTATCGTTGTTATTAGACTGAGTTACCTATTTGTTTCTTTTGGCTTTTTCAGTCAGTTGCACGAGAAATCTCTAATTGATGCAAACAATATTTTCCTTGAAAAGCATCGAGGTCCATTTTCGGCTGGCATTAATGGATTTGTCATTCTCGGTCCATGTTCCAGTTCCAAGCAAAAGAATGACTTTCTTTGTTGTATGTGTGCAGAATCATTGATGCACAGGGCTGCAGTGGCTGAGTTGATGTATGTTCTGGAACCAAACAAGAAGGCTGAGGCTGTCAAGTTAATTGAAGACTCGGTTAATGATCTTGTTTCTTTGTAAGGACTTGCAGTACTGGAAATTAATTAGCAGTCTATCACATAGCTCTCTCTGTTATCAAAACTTTAAGGGTTCTGTTTTAACTTCTCTCCAAATTATTAGAGATGGAGACCGAGGAGCTGATAGTACATGGAAACTGAAAGACTGCATTTCACTTCACAAACTCCTGGAGACAACCTTTAATGACCATGATGCTGCATTGAGTAAGTTCTTCACTCTTTGTCATCTCATGCTGTTCTGATTCTTCATATCATGCATACTATTCTTATTTCGTTAGAAGATAAAGAAAATACATACATAACATTTCTGCAATCTGAATGGGGCAAACTAAATTAGGCACTCATTTTGTTTTGCATTTTGTGACCAATACACCTTTGTGGAGTGAAAAACGATACAGTCCATGTCAAACTGCTAAATTTTAGGTGGTGAGTGTTTTTGTTCTGTTCCTGTTCTTTTATGTTTTTTTGCAGAGATGTTTCCTTTTTGCTCTATTCTGATTCTTCCATCTTTTTAAAGAGATTTTCTTGATGGTTCTTTAAGAAAGGTAGAGGAGAGTTCAAATTAATTCATCCTAGGTCAGATGGGACATGCATCATTGACTCGATAGACATTTTGCACTTGACTGGTCATATTCATGTTTCTCCTTAATGTTCTGCACCATGAAATTCATGGTTTCGTTATGGGACATGCATCATTGACTTGATAGACATTTAGCACTTGGCCAGTCATATCCATATTTCTCATTGTTGTTCCACAGCAAGAATATCAGGGTGTTGGTGGTGTTCTCTAGCATCACGAACATTTACGAGATTTTAAGTCAAGATAACTGCACTCCCCCCCCCCCCCCCCCAGTTTATCTCCTTGAACTTTAACATTGAAATAGGAGTAAACTTCTAAAAGGTGCATGTTATTCGAGGAAATTATTTGGCCCGTTTTGTGAACATGCTTCTTTTTTTTCTGCATTTTGGTATTATATTGAATGCTTAATTATCCAACAAACTATTCTAACTTGTAAGTTCAACCTCGTGCTAGTCAAGTGTGGCCATCCAGGGTGGCAGCAGTGATAGATCACCCAAACTTGTTCATTTCAAATAAATACATCTTCAAATGTAAAAATGTCTTTTTTTTGTCTTCTTCTTTTCTCTGATTGATTTTAGGTATTTATAAGCAATTACCCAAAGAGAAAAATAGGTAACTATCCCATTCCCATTAAGTGCGACACCTACAGGAAATGACTTTTAGCTGTAGTCGCAACTTCTTCAAGCGGACTCTTCAAAAATGTTGTTGGGTGCGTGTCGGATCCTCCAAATTTAGTGCATTTTTGAAGGATCCGACACGGGTGCGGCAACACTTTTGTAGAGTCCGAGCAACATAGTTGTCCCCAGACTCCACTTGTGGGATTCCACTGGTTGTTGTTGACATGCTTATTCTTGTCTTTCATTTTCTTGTCCCCAAAAGAGAGGAATATTCTTGTCCCCAGACTCCACTTGTGGGATTCCACTGGGTTGTTGTTGTTGTTGACATGCTTATTCTTGTCTTTCATTTTCTGTGTCTTTTAGGAATAGTATGTCCCTTCATCATTTTATGCCATTTTCATTAGGGTGTATGGGTCCCGAGTGATAGTTCGGCTATGCTACTTACATATATGTGCTGACATTTTTTAGCAAAATAGAGACCCAAAATCCTCATTTTTCTTTGACATACAATTACATTTGATAGTTAATAATTCTCTGGAGTGATGTGTTCGATGCGCTCATGTAGGATGGAAAGCGCGTTGTGCCGAATACTTTCCGTTCTCAACATATTTTGAAGGCATTCGTAGCTCAGTTGCTACACATCAGACACAGAAAACCCCTGAAAATGGAGTCGTCATCTTGAATTCTGGTGAAAATTGTGCTTTGCCTTCGCCAAATGGGAGATTAGATAAGCTGGACAAACTGAAGGATCTACACATCTAATTGTATTTCATGCTGAAGTAAGTTGTCCACAAGAGTACTGGAGAAGCTAACTGGAACCGCATGTTTAACCTCTGAGTGTCTACGCACACCAATGCGAAGGTTCCAGTTGAATATATAAGGTCCTACCAGGGCTGTGGGAGACATCAGATGATTTTTTTGCTTTGGATGGACTTCCTTTTGCGGCAGTTCTCCACCCCTGGATTCAATTTTGTTGGCTTTATGTGTAAATTTGATCTGATATTGTTACGATGGTATAGCATTCTCTGGTTGCTCAAGGTCTGGTCAGATACCAGAAACAGAGTTTCTCTGGCATAGTACAATGCGATTTCAACAACTTATAGATTGAAGTGAGCTTTCCGGAGGTCTTTCAAGTTTGATCTTGTATACCACTAGCATAGACGTCTGCAAAGGCGCGTGTATTTTTCCATTTTGTCGAGCATTTTTTCATGTATAAACACAGTTCTATGTTAAATTTTTTGCATTAGTACTCAGAGAAAATGACAAATTGATAGAGTTGCTGGGATGATGTTCCGTGATTTATTTGACAAGTCGAAGGTCATGTCTGTCTATGCGAAGCTTTAACTAGACCTAAGTTTCTTCTCCCTTTCTTGTTTTTTTGTGTGTTTTTTCTAGCCTGTTCTATGCGGTGTTTAGGTGGCTTGACCAGAAGTGCTCCTTTTATTATTTTTTATTTTTTTGTTAGTAAGGGTATATATTTATATTTTACATTTATATATAAGAGAAATAAGAAAGAGTTATTATAAACTGGGATTTTCTAACTCCTAGAGTTCTCGAACATTCCTTATTGAAAGCATGTAAAACATAGGGTGGGGGAGCTAAATTATGCAGGAGATGCGATGGTTGTTGGCCATCCGAAAGAGGTAAGTTCAGGCCAAACGTTACCAGAATATCTGCCACATTGTTTGGGATGCAATCAAGAATGATGTATAAGATTATTTCCATTTTGTGATATATAGAACACATTGCCTGAGAATCAGTTTCTTATGATGAGCAGTGTGCGGAGGGTCCTGGAAAATGGAACGATGAGAACAGAGCAACTTCATAGATTCAAGTTTCAAATATGGGTTCAACAATTAAATGGTAAATTTAATTGAACTCGTACTTGACACTCTAAATCCGCCACGATCTCTACTTTATAATGAGTGTGAGGAGTTGTAAACCTATTTGGTTTCTACTATCAATTATAGCACGCACCAGCACAACGGTAGAAGACAAGCAGAGATCTCAATCATTTCGTACGTACTATATATGCATGTCTCGCAACACAACAAATCCATGCAATTTTACGTACTAGACACTTCGTGAATCATCTGTAAAATTATAATTAACGTTATGTCGTCATTATGTACGTGGATTTCAGTGAAAACGAAAGGAGATTTTACTATCATTTTCTATGTTTACGTACGTGAATGGACTCAGGTCTGTCTCAACTTTTATTTGTGACAATTTTAAAGTGATTTCTCTTCCTTTAACCACAAGCTTCTTTTGACATATTGCTAACAGCTAAAGGCTAAAGCAAACCCATGAAAAGACCTCCATTATTTCACTCAATATGGCATGCAATGCAAGAGTACCTCCTCACGTGTCATTCACGTGCTTTGAGGGCCTAATAACTTGGCTTCCCAACATTATCTTAGCCACACATTTCATATACTCTTTCGTTCGCAATTTATGTAGTATACTATTTAACTAGGTACGGAGTTTAAAAAAAAATAAATTAAGAAAGATTTTTGAAACTTATGATTTGTAACAAGTAATAAATAATTGTGTGACAATAAATCATTTCACTAAAATAAAAAGTATAAAAATCAAATTACTTTTTAGTACAGAAAAGTATAACTATTCTTTTTCCTACATAAAATGGAACCGAGGAAGTAATAAATTAATCGGCAAAGGGCCAAATATACCCTTCTACTTTCGAAAATGGTCTAAGAATACCCCCTCGTTATACTTTTGGGTTATCTATACCCCTGCAGTCATACTTTGGGTTCAAATATACCCCTCATTTAAATGGAAGGACATGTGTCATCGTCCTGTTGGTCAATTCTAAATATCTCCTAATTAATAAAAAAGACCCATTATCCATGCCCGAAAAATAATTTTTTTTTGTAAAAACTGGAAAAAACTAAATTTTTTTTACTCAAAACTGAAAAAAACGAAAATATTTTTTTTCCAGTTTTTACAAACAAAACTGCTTTAAAAAAACTGAAAAATATTTTCTAAAACAATATTTTTGTAAAAACTGAAAAAAAAAAGATCTGTAAAGCAATTTTATTTTGTAAAAAGTGGAAAAAATTGAATTTTTTTTACTAAAAACTGAAAAAAACGAAAATATTTTTTTTCCAGTTTTTATAAAAAAACTGCTTTAAAAAAAGCTGGAAAATATTTTCTAAAATAATATTTTTGTAAAAACTGAAAAAAAACTAAAAAGCAATTTTCTAAAGTAATGTTTTTGTAAAAACTGAAAAAACAAATATTTTCTTTTTTTTCAGTTTTTAGTTAAAAATATTTCAGTTTTTTTCAGTTTTTAATTGCTTTAGAAAATTGATTTTTAGCTTCTTTTTTTTTTTTTTTCCAGTTTTTACAAAAAAAATATTATTTTTCGGGTATGGGTAATTGAGTCTTTTTAATTAATTAGGAGATATTTAGAATTGACCAACATGACGATGACACGTGTCCCTCCGTTTAAATGAGGGGTATATTTGAACCCAAAGTATGACTGCAGGGGTATAAATAATCTAATAGTATAATGAGGGGTATTCTTAGATCATTTTCGAAAATAGAAATGCATATTTGACCCTTTGCCGTAAATTAATTGATGGTCTGAAGTCTTGAACTGAAATCGAAAGAAGAGGTTAATTTCCCCAATGTGATATATTACACTATTTATCAAATTACGCTGCGTTGGGCACGTCAAAGGTTTTAATTAATTTAATTAAAAGTTTAATCAAATGTAAAGAATATTTACACACCCAGTAGATTTGAAAGGGGTATAGAAGAATATATGATGTACTATTTAAGTTACAAACTTAAGATTACTCTGCATATTGTTATAGCTCAGATTTACTTGAACGTAAAAACTGTACATTGTCTGCCCAGAAGTTAAACTCTTTAATTGACTCTGATAGTCGGGTAGGGGCCTCAAGTGGCAGAATGGGTATTTGATTGACTTGGAATGGTTACAAAAAACATTATGATTTGGGTCAGTGTGTTAGGGACAAACTCTATATTACGTGTGTCCTTATGTAGGACGACGTTATTAGTATGTTTCATTGCCTTGTCCAATCCTAAGGAAGCGTATGCTAGATTAGATCTCAAATGGAAAATAGTTCACTTTTAGCAAAAGAATATTAATCAATTCGGAAATTAAATAAGCAGATGCAAGGGAGAAGGAGTTATAATTAATGCCAAAGAAATTGCATGAGGATCTGGTGAAGGGTTGAAATATCCGAGAATAATTAAGGCACAAGCAAAAAATTCAACAAAGATTATATAGAAGAAATTTATTAAATTAGGGAGAGAACGTGATAGGAGGCTTTTTCGCAACTCATAAATTATTGAATCTCTCTACATCATAACTACTTCTCCATAATAAAAAATATGTAGTAACACCCCTATTTATAATACTACAAACCAAATTTGACTAGACTAACAAAACCTATTCCAATATGAACTTCGTAAACAAAACCTAACTAGACATGAATTAATTAAAATAACAAATATCAAATCTTAGACGATATAAGAATACTAATTAATATTGGTTTAATTTCCAACAGCCTCCCTTAAACCAAGATTTTCAAACTTGAACATGTCATGAGTAATATCAAATCGTGTAGAAGTCAAATACCTTATGCTCTTTACTAATTTGCTAAAATATGTAGCATCAACAAAGTCGCGAGTATCATATTTAGTCAATTTCAATTTCTCTTCAATATTGGTCATACTTGATTTAGCTTTACTCATGGTAGATCCCTTCAAATTATCATCAACATATTTTTTCTTTACTTTAAAACTGTCTACTTCTCTCGTTGCCTTGTGGTTGGTCTTGTACATCCATTCAACTCCAATTGGCCATCCTATAGGTTGTAGAGTAATGGCATCAATAATCATTTCGTCGTACTCCTTAAAACATGTAATCTCGAATAATGGTACAAAATTGATTGTATCTTCACTATCTATGATCATACGTTGTTGTGCATGGTTCTAGATTCCAAGCTATTTCCGCCTCAATCTTAGGAGATTATCAGAAACTTTCTCTTGATGAATCATCTTACTTCTTTCATTATTATTGGATTCATCTTTAATATCATCAGATAATTTTTCTTGTGAAACACCAACCTCTTTTGGACGGGCATCCGTTGCAACTAAATCTTCCCTTTTAACAACTGGAGAAATTTTTGATAGATCAATTTGAATTTTTTTTGACTTTCCTTCGCATTCACTAGAATCTTTATCACAATAAAAATTATATGTACCTTCTCTACTTATCTCGACTGTTTCTAAATTTTGGTCTTCTTGATTTATTTTCGTCAGATTTGGTGTGTTTTCTTTTTCTTTTGGATGATAATCCTTTTCTTGCGATGCCTCCTCCACTGTCCTATCTTTATGTTGATTTAATAATATCCCGTATGTCACTGATTCGATTTTTAAATCATCAAGTCTGAGCGTGCTAAGATCTTTGGTAGCCTCAAGAATAACTTTGTTATTGTGAAACTTTAAACTTAGAGACTGCGATAGTTTTTCAACAACTTTAACTTCTTCCAATACTTCTCCGTTGGTCCTTAGACCATTGACTATTTCTTCAATTCTTGTAAATAATTCTTTGTCAGACTCTGTTGGTCTCATATAAGCCAACTCAAATTGACTCCTAAATTCTTGTAGTTTCTCCTTCTTTATATCAGCAGCTCTTCGATATGACTTTACCAAAATTGTCCAAGCCTCCTTTGATGACTTTGCATGCAAATATTATTTTAGATACATACAATTCGACCTTGATGGAGAGATAATAGCGTGCCCTATAATCTAAATGTCTCTTCTTCTCCAATTACATAGCTGCATCACCCGTCAATGTTGTGCCTTCTGGGGGTTCCTCCAATTCTTTATCAATGGTGGACCATAATCCAATAGCCTTAAAAATAATTCTTCATCTGTTGATACCAAGTTTCATACTTTTGCCATCAAATACAAAAAAGGGACAATTAGGTAATAGAGTATCCATATTTTTTTTTGAGATCTTTTACCGGTTTCGACAAGATCTCACACAGGCTCTCATACCAATTTGAAGGATTCTTTTACCGGCTTTGACAGGATCTCACCCAGGCTCTGATACCAATTTGAAGGATTGTAATAACCCGAAAAAGAATTTAGGCACACGCAAAAAATTCAACAAAAACTATATAGAAAAAATTTATCAAACTAGAGAAAGAACGTGGTATGGGATTTTTTTATTCAGAACATAGAAACTCTTTAATCTTTCTACATCATAGCTACTTCTCGACAATAGAAAATATGTAGTAGTACTCTATTTATAATACTACAAATCAAATTTGACTAGACTAACAAAATCTATTCCAATATAAACTTGGTAAACAAAACCTAACTAGACATGAATTAATTAAAATAAAAAATATCAAATCTTAGACGATATAAGAATACAAATTAATCTTGATTTAATTTTCAATACGAGGGGAAAAAAGATGCATGAGGATCATGAGTAGAAGTAGGAGCGACAAACGTGCGCATGGGATCAGATATGAGCAGGTTGAAAACAGATAATGAAAAAACAAATAAAATATTTGGCCCGATCTATATTTAATATGAATAGAAAATGAGTTAACCGACAGATAACATGGCATCCTGAATATTATCACTTTTGGGAGAATTTCTAGTATCACGACCCGAAATTCCCACATTCAAGGACCGTGATGGCGCCTACCATTTCACTTGCTAGGCAAGCCAACATTAAAATAATCTTAACCATTTTAAAATAAATCAAATTAAACGGTAGTCGATTACTGAAATAAAGTGCGAAAGACGATAACAACCGAATCATCCAAATACATCCCCGAATCTGGTGTCACAAGTGCACGAGCTACTAGAATAATACAAATAAATATCTGAATAAAATTTAAGCTGTTTAAAAGATAATACACAGCTAAGATAAGATAGAAGGGGACTTCAGAACTGTGGACGTTGTGCAGTTATACCTCAAGTCTCCTCTAGGTGGTTGAATCCGAGTAGGTCTATGGTACGCCACTGGGACCAACTCTAAAATCTGCACAAGAAGTGCAGAGTGTAGTATGAGTACAACCGACCCCATGTATTCTGTAAGTGTCGAGCCTAACCTCGACGAAATTGTGATGAGGCTATGACAAGACACGTACATAAACAACCTGTACGAGTATATACAAATACGAAGCAACAATAACACAATAAATAATAATTTATAAATTTGGGAGGGAACATGCGAAGGGGAATGATATAGAAACTTCAGCAGGAGAAGTGTCACGTAGCAGCCAATTAATTCATCAACAATAAAATGAGCAGCTGATAATATGAAAATGGCACGACACCACCCTTCGTGCTTTTACTCTCATTCTTTTCATAAATTAATAAATAAATAATAAGATTGGCACGATATCAACCTTCGTGCTTTAACTCTCTTCTGGCACGACATCACCCTTTGTGCTTTAACTCTCTTCTGGCACGACATGACCCTTTGTGCTTTTATACTCTTTGAAAATGGCACGCCATCACCCTTTGTGCTTTAACTCTCTTCCTCACTTCATAATTCAATAAATAATAATGTGAAATTGGCACGGCATTACCCTTCGTGCTTTTACACTCTTCCTTACCATAAAAATAATAATATAAATTCGAAAGAGTATTAAAATACGGGGATATATACTTATCAATCAATTCAATACCAGAATACCGATCTCACCTTCCAAAATATTCAACAATAATTTCATAAAAAATGATCAAATAAATAATAATAACTTAAGCAGGAATATCTTAATTAAATAGGCAATTATTCATAATAAACAAATTCTACCCGCATGCTTTGACTCAACCACAACGCATAAGTACTCGTCACCTCACATATACATTGTACTCGCACATTAAATCACGTAGCGAATAGACAAATAAGTCCTACTCCCTCAAGTCAAGGTTAACCACGACACTTACCTCGATTTGCAACCAACTCAAGATTCCAATACACCTTTGCCTTGCGAATTAGTGTCCAAAAGTTTCAAATCTAGTCACAAATAATTCAATATACTCAACACGATTCGTAGGAATTAATTCCACATGAAATTACTAATTTTCTGAATTAAAACCCGAAATTCATCTCAAAATTCAACAGTGGGACCCACGTCTCAAATCTCGAAAAAACTCACGAAATCCGAACACTCTTTCCGAGACGAGTCTAGCCACATAAAAATTATCAATTTCCGATGTCAAATGGGTCTCCAAATCCTAAATTTTTATTTTTGAAAAGTTTTACAAAAATCTCACCTTTCTCCATTTAAATCCGAAATAAACAATGAATTTAACCATGGATTTATGAAATATAATCAATATATGATAAAGAACACTTACCCAGTTTGAAGTCATGAAAAACCCCTTTAAAATCGCCCAAATCCGAGACTCAACTCAAAAATGAGTAAAAATGGCTAACTCTCGATTTTATGGGTTTTGTCCAGGCTTTTACGCATTTGCAGGCACAAATGCCGTATCTACGAGCTCGCATTTGCGAAGTGAGGCTGCCAGAAAAAATTCTGCATTTTCGGACTTCAATGTCGCACCTGCGACATCGCAAAAGCGACCAAACGACCGCAAAAGCGGTCTCTTCCGCAGAAGCGCTTGAGCCTTCGCAGAAGCGGTCGCGCATCTGCGCCTCATTTCTCTGCAAAAGCGAAGGAACTGGCCAGTGCCCAAGTCGCAGAAGCGACCAGCTTCTCGCAGAAGCAGCTGCGCATCTACGACTCCTTCTTCGCAGGTGCGAAACACCAGAACCACACACGCATATTTTTATAAAAATAATCCGAAACACGTCCGAAACTCACCCGAGCCACTCGGGACCTCGTCCAATTATACCAACCAGTCCCGTAATGTAATACGGACTTACTCGGGTTCTCAAATCACATCAAATAACATCGAAATTACAATTCACACTTCGATTCGAACTTTTGAGTTTCAAACATTTCAATTTACAAAATTCGTGCCGAAACGTATTAAACGAATCGAGAATGATTTCAAATTTGGCGCACAAGTCATAAATGACATAACAGAGCTATTCTAACTCTCGAAATCTCAATCCGAGCCCGATATCGATGAAGTCAAATTCGCGGTTAAACTTTGGAATTTTTAAGCTTTCAAACTTTCAATTTTCAATAAATGGCGATAACTCAAGCTAGGGACCTCAAAACTAAATTCCGGGCATACGCCCAAGTCCCAAATCACGATACGGACCTACCGAAACTGTCAAAATACTGATCCGGGTTCGTTTGCTCAAAACGTTGACCGAAGTCAACTCAAATGAGTTTTGAAGTAATATTTTATATTTTAATTAATTTTTTCACATAAAACTTTTCGAAAAATTTACGGACTATTCGTGCTAGTCGAGAAAAGCTGAATGGTGCTATTTGAGGTTTAAGAACACATAAATAATTATTAAATTTAAAGATGACATATCGAGTCATCACACCTAGTTTCTTAAACTTGAGAAAACACCCAATTTGAGTCTTTGAAATGTTAAAGTTAAACCCATTGGTTAGCTATAAGTGGATAATATGAATTTTATTCATATTTGATCCATTTTTGAAAAGTTCATTATCCAGCTCATTTTTAATGAATAATACGGTTGTAAAACTATTTTCCTATCCATTTTGCCACCACTAATCAGAAGTAATCAACATCGGAGGGAAGTGCCCATTTTTCTGGTTCTTTTTCTCTTTTGGGAGGAAGAATGTCAAATTTTTCATTAATTTGCATAAGTCCTACTACTATATCATTGCTAAATAATAGACTGATTAGAGCAATTATGTGGATTCAAGGATATATTATTCAATGCATGATTTTATGTACCAATAGCGGTGGTAGATTAATCATTTCTTTTTAAACAGAATTGCATGATATTCTAATTGTTCTTTGACATAAACTTTTTGCTTCCTATATCTTAGAGATACTATGGTTTCTGAATTTTGGTTGTCGCTGTTCTTTGATAGGATATTGTTGGAAATGTTCATACAGATTTGTACTCGCCACAAGAAGCAATTTTCCATAAGTTGCATTTAAAATTCTATTAATTTCAATATGTCAATGTGACTAGGAAATGATTTTGTAAGGCCTATAACTTATAATAACTTCTATAAGTTGCGTTGCTAACCTCTCTCATAAGTATATACACATATTATATATAGGGATTAATATAACATCATGTGTTGAAACAACCTACTTTTAATTTTTGATATGTCTCTTTTAATGCTTATCAGGTATATTTTCATTTCCTTTTGCATTCTGATAGCATGTTTACCAAGTTTCTTTGCGGACAAAAGTGCTATTTTTGCCAAAGTTGTTTGGTCAAGTTTTTAGAAGTAAAAGAGTGCTTTTGAGTGCATAAACGGTTTTTGAGAAACAAAAAAAAGTATAGCTTTTTTTCAAAAATATTTTTGAGAAAAATACACTTGGAAGCACTTTATAAAAGTTTGGCCAAACATTATTTAAAAAAAAAAATATTTTTGAGAAAAATATTTTTCAAAATAAACTGATTTTAAATGCTTGGCCAGGTTATAATTCTCTATGATCTCCAAAGCCAAACGGTTCACTATTTATTTTCCATGAATTTTCTCCAAGCCTCACTTTACACTTGAAACAATTACACAACATATTCGGTGTATTTTTTTTGCAGACATATACACGCATGTGTGTGTCTAAATATGCACATAATTCATAAATTGACGAACCCTTCAATCAGGGAGATCACATGGCATGTTTTCTGTTTACAAATATCAAACACTACTCACTAAATCTCCAAAATTTATAAATTATAGTATAACCCAACGTACGATTGTGCTCCCATATAAAATTAGGAAGTTGCCGGTCCATATTAGTGTTTTAGGTAACATATAGTTCCCTACCATTTTTATCTCATGTGACCGACCATTTAGCCTTCATTGACCTGGCATTGCTCCTCTATTTACTATAAATTAAAACTACTACCCCTTTTGCTGATCAAAACAACTAACTCAAAAAATTGACTCTTCAAAAAGAGCAAAAGAAATAATGGCGACAGAACTTGAAATTACTGAGCTAAGATTGGGAATTCCAGGGGAAAAGAAAAGGGTGTTTTCAGAGATTGACAATGATCGAAGTAGCAGCAACGTTAACGACGATGATGATGTTAAGTGTCACAACAAAAACCAAGTTGTTGGTTGGCCGCCGGTTTGTGCTTATCGGAGAAAGAATTATAGCTTTAATAATAGTTGTGAAGGATCGAAAATGTACGTGAAAGTTAGCTTAGATGGTGTCCCTTTTCTTAGAAAAGTTGATTTGGGAACTCAAAAGGACTACTCTGAATTTGTCATGAATCTTGAAAAGCTCTTTGGTTGCTATGGCATTTGTAAGTTTTGTTGCTTCTTCGGTTTATTAAATTATGCCATGCAAAATTGCAAAACAAAAACTTTACTGATATACTTTAACCGCATTATGAAATTTATCATGTCACTTAAGCGACATTAAGTCCCAAGTATCTTTTTATAGCAAATGTCAATTGATAACTTGTAAAATACTAATATATTATTACAACAAGTGAAAATATATTGATAGTAAAAAATGTTCTTTTGTACTATTTGTGTAAAAATTAAAAAAGAAAAACATGAGGAATATTGGGAGTCAATTGATTTTGTGATTTTTTGCAAACTTATTTTTAGTTTTATGACTATTTTTTATTTTTTGTTTACACATAAAGATTTACTTTTACACGTAAAAAATCAATCATTTACCCACAAGAGGTATAAAAATATTATTTTTTCAAATTTAAAATTGTAAAAATACATAATGTACTAATAGTTATAGTGAAATTAGTACATACTACTACAAATATTATAAAGAAGGTTTAGAAAGACAAAGGGAATAATGAGATTGGGAAAATATGGACAGGCGAAGCGGTGAAAGATGGAGACAGTTCAGAGTACATTCCTATATACGAGGACAAAGATGGAGACTGGATGCTTCTCGGCGACGTTCCCTGGGAGTAAGTTCAGTTCTCTACCTCTACACTAAAATTAGATACTTACCTTAATTAACTGACTCCTACTACTGAACCTCAATTAATTTATATTTTATACTAACTGTTTCTTTTAAGTTTTTACTATTCCAATATATTAAAAATAAGTTTTTTTTAACTTATTATTTTGCTTTTTAACTTATTATTTTGCGACAGTTAAAATGGGAAGGACGAAGTATTACTTTGTTGGTAAGATTTTAGTTACAATTAATAAAGATAATTTAGTAAAACAAATATCGGACTGGAACTTCATTATAATATACTGGAGTTCCAGCATAATATACTGGTCCAACATAATATGCTGGAAGTTCATACACATGTGCTCCAATCTCCAGTATATTATGCTGGAACTTTCCGTGTGCTGGAGCGTTCCGGCATAATTTGCTGGAAGTTCATACACAAGTGAATCAATCTCTAGTATATTATGCTGGAACTTTCCGTGTTGCAGCAAAATAGTGGCTATTTTTCAATGACTTTGCAAACGCTGACTATTTTTTAATTACCAGTCCGAAAACTGGCTAGTCCGTGCTATTTTTACTGCAACATGAAGGTACCGGGTTCATTTGAGCCCAGTACTTTTAGCACAAATTATAAATTTATGTGTAAAAATCTATTATATTGCAAAAATTAGTAGATATGAGCTCATAACCTTAAAAGTAGAATAATTTATATGTTAAAAATCTTAAGATTGAACTGATAAAATTTAAATCTTAGATTCGTGTCTGGTTACGTGTATATATTAGGTTTAAGTTTCCTTTGCTGACTTGAGCAGTACGACTGAACTAGCTTGTTATAGAGAGAGAAGAATTGATTTAAATGACAGGTTAGAAACCAATTTTTTCGTAGGAAACAGTGACAAAGATGAAAACGACCACCATTATATCCTTTCTTTTTACGGTGTTACCAAAGAAAACCCAATTTTTAGGAAGAAATCCCTGAATTGTAGGAGCAATTTTTTTAAAAATTGAAGCAACAAATTATTCAATCATGTGTGATAAGTCCGATCCTAATTTAAACTACTTAGCATATAAATCAAACTCATAGAATAAAAAAAAAATTAATAAAATTTCAATAATATAGTCGAAGAAAAAGACCGAAAGTCTAAAGTATCCCCACACAAAAAGTGAAAGGGCAGAGGGAAACTGAGTTTGTACAATGATTTTCACCAACCACAGTTTCTTCTCCAGAAGTCAGAAATTGCCGACAAACACGTATTTTTTCGAAGAAATTGTTGAATCAGACAAGACTGTCCCATAGGACAATATATAGCAGGTCAAGCAGTAATTATCACATTGAAAGCTTTTCTGGACCACGTTTTCTCTTGGACTATCATTTAACTGTTAGACAACTTTGCCATCTCGTCCTAGTACACAATCAATTATGTTTTCAATATTTTTTATTCTATTTTTTTTCTATATTTTCTTTTAACTGATCTTTTCGTATTATGATATATTGGAAATAACTTTTTTAACTTCACAAAGTTAGAGTAAGGTCTGCGTACATATTACCCCTCATACCCCACTTGTGAGATTACACTATTTTTTTTTTTGTTGTTGTTTAGTATTATTTGTAGGGGAGCCTCAGAGCAATGCGGTAAAATTATTTCCGTGTGATTTATAAGTCACAAATTCGAACCGTGAAAGCAATCATTAATGTCTGTATTAGGATACTTTTCCCCTGCCCTGCGTGAATGCGGGATGCTATGTGCATCAGACTACTCTTATCTCGGGGAAAAAATAGAAAATCTGATGAATATATTAAACCGTGATTTACAGGATGTTTACTGAATCATGCAAAAGGCTGAGGATCATGAAGAGATCGGATGCAAAGGTGATAGGGATTCGAACAAAGGACTTTCTCAAGGGAATGTACAAAGAGAAATGAGGCTTTAATTTGCAATCACTGGATTAGTGAGAAATAGAGAGATTAACCACTGGACGAGTGGCCTCTCATATAATCAATTACGTTAATATTTTGTTTCGTATGTTTGTTTCAGATATACACTACATCAAATGTCGCTGTAATTTAATTTTAGGTGTTGTATAAGTATATGATTTCCTCTTCTAGTTATTTTGTTGCTCTATTATTGTTATGTGTAATCCAGATTCTGGATAATGTGCTTAAAGCTCGCAGCTACTGCATTAACTTTTAGGACATGTAATTTCTCTTTTTAAAAAATTTCGTTTCGTTTTTATCTCATTATATATTATTGGTAACTATGTTTTATTGCAACGTCGAATATGGTGATCAGCTTTAGTCAAGTTTCCGAGACCCCATATTTGAAAAATTAATCTGCAACACAATTGTTTACAAATATATCTCTACATGAAAAATAGGAAAATAATGATGTAAGATACTGTGCCATTAAAATTTACATATAGTTTTTGGGACGCTAAGGTAAGTTTGGACACTATTGAGATATCAGATTAGAGGATATTTAGAAACAATGTAGTAATATATTATATTCTCGACGTGCGAGCTTGATTTATTTTAGACAAGAACATGTAAATTCATTTTTTATAGCGGGAGACGATAATACTCGAAGACTCATGGATTTCCGACCGCTACACGAGATTTTGCATTATTGATTGCAAAAACAGATTAATTAGAGAGACCTACGTACAACAACAAATATTAACTGTTTTTGATAAACTTAATTAATTTGATAACTAAGAAAATAAAATAAACAACTTGTTGTACTAGCTAGATACAAATACACTGATAATTTTAAAAAACTTATACTATCAATGTGCATAATTAAATCCTTTTCTATTCTAAAGCAGGAGCAATAATACATTGACCCCCGATACGCAAATATAGCTCTAAAATAGATAATTTTGATTAATGTGGTGGCTAGGTTCATTCTGTTGTTTATCTGTTCAACATAATTAAAGCTTGGATCAATCAAACCCCTAGAATCCAGTGAAAAGTTTACAATGCCACATGGTATAATTGGCCTAGTTAGAAGAGATACCAATTGAATATATATATATATAGAGGTTCATGCATATATATCGGGTAAAACGGCAAGGTTCCTGTATCATCCAACTCATTTCCCATGCATTATGTATCTTTCTCTTGGGAATATGAAATACAGATGAACAATGAAAGTTTCCAGTATAAGCATAACTTAATTTAACGTTTACATGCTCTCAGACGTCTATCGCAATCCAAAAATTTATCAGTCAAACATCCATTTTTGAACAAGATAGTAGTTACTCGTCCCAATTTCAGTGATGCATTTTTCTTTTTAGTTTATTTTTAATATTTTTATACTTAGAACTAATTTAACTTCAAACTTTTTATTTTATCTTTAATTAATAAGATAATTATAATCATACAAATAGAAATGGATTGCTTTAGACCATAAATTTTAAAGTCTTTCTTTCTTTTTAAACTCCATATTCAATCAAAGTGCATCACATAAAAGACCAACATAAGTAATTATTTCTAAGGCACACGAGAAACCATGGGAGTAAGGGTGTTCATAAAAAATCGAAAAATCGAACCAAACCGAAAATCGAACCAAACCGACCGATACTTTTTAGGTTTGGTTTGGTTTTGGTTTTGAATTTTAAAAACCGATCAAATTTGGTTTGGTTTTGGTTTTAATAAAAAAATAACCGTAAAACCCCGAACCAAACCGACTATAAAGTAGCTATTTAAATTTATTATTACACCTATATATATGTATATTTTTATATAAAGTTTCTAAAAAATTATGGTACATACTAGTCATTTATATTTTTAGTCTAGTTCTTTACTATTATAATAATCTAATTCTTTGCCTTTACATTCTAGTTTGATTGGTAGTTTTCTTTTTCTAAGTACAAGAATTTATTTCATGTTAAAAATAATCGATTTTTAATTGAGTACTTTAATTATTCATCACTATTTGATTCAATTATCATCAATGTATCTTGGTAAATGATAGATTTCTCAAAGAGCAATTGATTTGATAGTGTTACGTTGAAAATATAGTCGTCGGAATGTGCGTTTGATAGTGTATGTCTTATATTTAAGAAAAAAACCGATGAATAACCGAAAAAACTGAAAAACCGAATCAAACCGAATCGATAAAAAATCGACTTAATTGATTTGATTTGGTTCCAAAATTTAAAAAATCAACTTACTTGACTTGATTTCTTTTTCGGAAAAAACCGACCAAACCGAACCATGAACACCCTTGCACGACAGACTTGTAAACCATGTTCTCAGGTCAAGTTTTCAGTTCTCATGTCCAACGTGAATTAGGGGGGTAATATATTATACAAGTCGAAAAAGAGAATCAAGAATATAATATTATTCAGTCGAATAATATAATGAAGAATATTATGGAGTATTCAGTTTTTTGCTATGATCGATGCAGGTTCTTCAATAGATGCATAATTTAGTAGTAACGTACTATTCTAATATATACCAACCAACTAAACTGCCATCCATTATCTCCTCACAGATACGTCCGACAGAAGGCATTCTTGTGATTGATGTTTAGGGAATAACATGCTTTTAATAAAGCTTTTTTAAATCTTAAATCGGATTCTATTAATTGATCCATAATCACATGATTAAGACTATGTTCTGCTAGAAACTGTGAATTGTGTAATTTGCACTCATTCTCTTTTCTCTTCAACTGCAATAAGTACTTTTTGCCTATTTGCATATAATGGTATCTGTCGGTTTGACTTCATCTCCCTGCAAAGACTTATCAAAGTGCAAATTCAGTATCATGATCTGGAGCTTTTGATTATTACTCATCAACTAGGTAGAAATCAATGTCAAATCCCCTACCATCACCAAAAGGTGAAAGTCTGGGCGAATGGCTTAATTAAAAAAAAAGTATCACAATCCGTTCATAGTATGTCATTAGTCCCAAAAAAAAAGGAAGATCTAAATCAATGTCATCTATATATATTTTTAAATTTTTATTTATTAAAAAATATTATTTATATGAAATTATAATCCTGCACTAGTAATTTTGCTCTTTCAAGAACTAAAAGGTACATGCAAACCGATCCAGACAAAACGATTATCAAAAAAAAAAAAAAAAAGGAACTCGAAGGATATACAACTTCTAGTTTAAAATCTTTCAGATTTTTTTACTGAAGTAGATCATACACGAAGTGTAATATGACCAAATTTTCATGACATTTGTCATGACGTAATATTCATTATAACAAATTTGTAGTTCATGACATTTGCCATGACATAATATCCATTATAACAAATTTGTGGATCATGACATTTGCCATGATATAATATCCATTATTAGGCCAAGGATTTCTTGCTATAAATAGAGGAGTTTCTCCTCATTTGAAAACACACCAATTCAAGAGCTTTTCACTCTAATCTTTCTTTCTCCTCCTTTATTTCATTATAGAGTATTTTGTAAGAGAGTGAGTGTTGAAAAACACTTGTGTGAACCCTTTCTTTGGAGTGATCTTGTGAGGTTATTCTCTTGGGGTATTTGGGATTAAGTAGAGTATTTACTCTAATTTTGTACTCTCTTTTATACTCTTGTTGGTATAGTAAAATTGCTCCTCTCCGCTTGTGGACGTAGGTCACCTTGACCGAACCACATTAAATTTGTGTCTTCTTTATATTCTTTAATTGCTGTTATTATCAATTTTCATTGTCTTTGTTATTGTCATTATACCGTTGTTTGGCTAAATTCTGCACTACCCGGGTTCCCGATCCCAATAAATTAGTATCATAGCCAGATCTAACCGGGTTAGTTTAAATAGACAAAATGACTCTAACAAAGTGTTATGTTAAAAAATTTGACCGAAGTGCAAACTTCAGAATGTGGCAATTAAAGATGGAAGCTATCCTAATTCAGGATGGCTTAGATTTGGCACTGCAAGAAAATGAGAAGATGCCGGATAAAATGACGGACGAAGAGTTTGCCGTCATAGACAATAAGGCAAAAGTAGGTAATATTTTAAATATTTCAAATGAGGTTTTGCATAAAGTTGCAGCAGAAAGCTTAGCCAAAGGCATATGGGAAAAGCTTAAAACCTTATATATGAAAAGAATAGTAGAAAACAGACTTTACCTAAAGCAAAAACTCTACACTTTTCGTATGCTGAAGGTACCTCTATACTTACTCATCTTGATACTTTTGATTCTCTTCTTATGGATTTAAGTAACATAGATGCTGAAATCAAAGATGAGGATCAAGCTGTGTTATTGCTTATTTTCTTACCCAGTCGTTTAAACATATAAGCGATACTATGTTTTATGGAAAGGATAATATCTCTTATAAAGATATCAAATCTATTTTGAAATCAAAAGAATAAATAGATAGAGATTACTGGAGAAACTAGTGGGAACCAAATGGAAGGCTTATTGATAAGAGGTAGATCCAATAAGAAAGATTCAAGTAGTGAGAAACCTAAATCAAGGTCAAAATCTAGATACAGAAATGTCATGTGCAAATATTGTCATAAGAAAGGTCACATTATTTCTGAATGCTTTAAATTGAAAAATAAAGAAAAGCATACAGAAAAGAAAAATGAGCACAAAAATACTGACACTGCCGAAGCAAGTGTAGCTGCTGATGAGACTGAGAGAACTATTTTTTTAGCAACTAATAATAGTTTCAAATCTAACAATGAGTGGATTTTAGATTCGGGTTGTTCTTATTATATGTGTCCCAGTCGGGATTTATTTACCACATATGAATCTATTAGAGGTGGAGTTATCTTGATGGGCAACAATGCTGCTTGCAAAGTTATTGGAAAAGGTACAGTCCGAATCAAAATGCACGATGGTGTGGTAATAACTCTCACTGATGTTAGACATGTTCCTGACTTGAAGAAAAATCTCATCTCTTTGGGCACTCTAGAATCTCTTAGGTGCAAGTACACAGGTGAATGTGGAGTTCTAAAAATTTCTCATGGTGCTCTTGTGATCATGAAAGCACGCAGATCTGGTACGTTGTATACTCTTTTGGGATCTACTGTTACAGGTGCTGCTGCAGTTTCAATATCAGATAAATCAGATTCTGACATCACCAAATTATGGCATATGTGATTGGGGCATATGAGTGAAAATGGTCTTTCGATCCTCAGCAAAAGAGGTCTCTTATGTGGCCAAAGTACCGAAAATATGGAGTTCTGTGAACATTGTGTGTTCGGGAAACAGAAAAGAGTTAGCTTTAAATCTCCAGCGATTCATAGAACAAAAGGTACTTTGGATTATATTCATTCAGATCTTTGTGGTCATTCACGTACCCCATCAAAAGGTGGTGCCAGGTATATGTTAACTTTCATTGATGATTATTCAAGGAAAGTTTGGGTTTATTTTCTGAAAAATAAAAGTGATGTTTTCTTAAATTTCAAATAATGGAAAATTTTGATTGAAAAACAAACAGGTGCGGCTTAGAACAGATAATGGCTTGGAATTTTGTAATAATGAATTCAACGAATTTTGCAAGAATGAAGGAATTGCTCGACATCGTACTGTGAAAATGACACCTCAGCAAAATGATGTGGCAGAAAGTATGAATAGAACTCTTTTGGAAAGGACTCATTGCATGATTTCAAATGTTGGGTTGACAAATGCCTTTTGGGCAGAAGCTATCTCTACAACTTGTTATATTGTCAATCGAGCTCCTTCTGCACCTTTGAACTTTAAGACTCCAGAGGAAGTGTGGTCAGGTACTCCTGCTAATTATTTTGATTTAAAGATTTTTGGTTTCCCTGCATACATGCATGTAAATGATGGAAAATTAGAGCCAAGGGCTAAAAAGTGCATTTTCCTTAGGTATACATCTGGGGTGAAAGGATACCGACTATGGTATACTGATCCCATGGCACCATTATTTATAATTAGCAGAGATGTAACCTTTGATGAATCCTCTATGTTACATTCTAGAAAAAAGGTCTTCTAGTTCTTGTGATACAGATAAAGGAAAGCGTACACAGAACCAGGTGGAGATTGAGGTTGGCATTCCTTCTGAGCCAAGCTCATCAACTTTGGAGCAAAATACAGTTGAAACTCCTAAAGTTGAGACAAAAGCTGAAATTTCTGAAGTTGAGACTCCTGAAGTTGAACCAGAAGAAGAGGAGTATTCTATAGCCAAACATAGACCAAGAAGAGAAGGTAAACAACCATTAAGGTTTGGAGATTATGTTGCATTTGCTTTTTCAGTTGCACAGGAAACTGAAGAAATTGGAGAACCATCAAAATATTCAAAAGCAGTTTCTGGTCCTGGCACACCCAAGTGGCTGATTGCAATGAATGAAGAAATTGAGTCTCTTCACAAGAATAGTACTTTATCTCTTGTGAATCTGCCACCAGGAAAAAGAATTGTTGGTTGCAAATGGGTCTTCAAGAAAAAGTATGGCATTCCAGGGGTTGAAGATGCGAGGTATAAGGCACGATTAGTTGCAAAGGGCTATAGTCAGGTACAAAGATTTGATTTTAATGATATTTTCTCACATATTGTTAAACATAGCTCTATTCGTGTCTTGCTTGCCTTCGTTGCCATGTATGATTTGGAATTAGAACAACTTGATGTTAAGACAACTTTCTTACATGACGAACTTGAGGAACAAATATACATGCATCAACCCGAAGGATTTGAAATTGAAGAAAAAGAAGATCGTGTTTGCTTGTTGAAGAAATCCTTGTATGGATTAAAGCAGTCTCCAAGACAATGGTATAAAAGGTTTGATTCCTTTATGTTGGGTCATGGTTATTCGAGGAGCATGTATGATAGTTGTGTTTATTTCCGAAAGTTAAATGATGGTTCATTTGTGTACCTATTATTATATGTTGATGACATGCTCATTGCTGCTAAAGATTTAGCAGAAATTCATAATTTGAAAAGTCAGCTGAAAAGTGAATTCGAGATGAAAGATTTGGGAGCAACTAAGAAAATCCTTGGCATGGAGATCAAAAGAGATCGAAAAGCCAACATGCTAAATCTGACCCAGAAGAAGTACTTGGAGAAAGTCTTGGAGAGGTTTGGCATGAAAGATGCTAAACCAGTTAGTACCCCTCTTGCTGCTCATTTTAAGTTATCAGCTGCTCAGTCCCCGCAGTCAGAGGAAGAAGAGAGGTACATGGCACATGTTCCTTATTCCAGTGCAGTTGGTAGTATTATGTATGCAATGGTTTGTACACGTCTAAACATTTCACAAGCAGTGAACGTGGTAAGCCGGTATATGGCTTGCCCTGGTAAAGCACATTGACATGCTGTAAAATAGATTCTCAGATACTTGCGAGGTACTTCAAATACATGTTTGGAGTTTGGGAGAAATACTAACACTTTGGTTGATTTTGTAGACTCAGATTATGCAGGTGATCCTGACAAAAGAAGATCACTAATAGGCTATGTATTTTGCATCGGTGGTTGCGCTATTAGTTGGAAAGCTACATTACAACATGTAGTAGCTTTATCTACTACCGAAGCAGAATATATGGCAGTGACCGAGGCGATCAAAGAAGCTTTATGGTTGAAGGGTCTATTTGCGGAACTCAGTTTACACCAAAGTGGTATTACCATTTTCTGTGATAGTCAAAGTGCCATTCACTTGACTAAAGATCAAACGTATCATGAGAGGACGAAGCACATTGATATAAAGTATCATTTCATCAGAGAAACCATTGCTGAAAGTAAAGTCTCTGTTCAGAAGATCAACACTAGAGACAATCCTGCTGACATGTTCACAAAACCTCTTCCAGTGTCCAAGTTCAAGCTTTGCCTGAACTTGATTGGCATTTATGAAGAATGATTTTGCCCATTGGGGTTTTTGCGGAGAAGGTGGAACAAATGTACTATCTATAAGCCGAAATTAGGCCAATGTGGAGACTTGTAATATGGCCAAATTTTTATGACATTTGCCATGACAAAATATCCATTATAACAAATTTGTAGTTCATGACATTTGCCATGACATAATATCCATTATAAGTCCAAGGATTTCTTGCTATAAATAGAGGAATTTCTCCTCATTTGAAAACACACCAATTCAAGAGTTTTTCACTCTTGTCTTTCTTTCTCCTCCTTTATTTCATTATAGAGTATTTTGTAAGAGAGTGAGTATTGGAAAACACTTGTGTGAACCCTTTCTTTGGAGTGATCTTGCGAGGTTATTCTCTTGAGATATTTGGGATTAATTAGAGTATTTACTCTAATTTTGTACTCTCTTTTGTACTCTTGTCGGTATAGTGAAATTGCTCCACTCCGCTTGTGGACGTAGGTCACCTTGACCGAACCACGTTAAATTTGTGTCTTCTTTATATTCTTTAATTGCTGTTATTATCAATTTCCATTGTCTTTGTTATTGTCATTATACCGTTGTTTGACTAAATTCTGCACTACCCGGGTTCCCGATCCTATCACGAAGTCTAGACAGCGCATGTGGAATTATATTGTTGTATGTCAAAATGTACAAGTTCTTGTCCTTTGCAATCGATTTTAACCTTTGAGTACGTAGTCTCTGTCCTGTCGTCGTAATTTTAATAATGAAATCCATGCCATTTCCAAAAATAACTTACCCACGCACGAGAAAAGTTGATATAATCATCGTCCCTTTTTATGAGAGGTCAATTTAAGTATGCATTCCTTCAGAGAGAAAATGGATGATACCATCTAACTGCCAAATATGCAATGTTCAATCAATTCAAGAAAAATAACCTTAAATGTTGAAACACATCAAGAAGACAGGTCCACGCCTAATGTTCATCCCCAAAACTCACTTTAATATTTTTTCATGTCCAACAATTAATGAAGAGTCTGTCCACTAGGCCACTGTACTGAAATTATTATCAATACTCATGTTTAACCGGAAAGCTACGGATTATATATGACTACATATGCATTAATATATGTGTTCAACCTAAATATGGAGTCATGTGTGGCATGTGCTATTAGTTACACTGTTTTTTACGGTACGAACAAGTACCAAATTACAATTTACGTATAGTTCATAAAAATTTGAGATTAATAATAACTTAAAATAAGATAGATAGGTAATGTTTAGAGGTGGACTCTCGATTTTTATGCGACGAGACACAATATTCTGCTCAATCAGAACCTGCTAAAGACTTTTAGTGTTAAGGATGTCAAGTGCTTTAAATTTACTATTTTCAAGATATATATATATATATATATATATAAATACAAGATTTTTGCCGAAACTTACGGTCCGATGACCCTTCACTATAAAACACAGGTCTGCTTCTAGTAATGTTGAACTAAATAATGCCCAATCAAAAAGGACTGCGGTACCAATCAAAAAGACATCTATAGCTACTGGACAGCGACATGAATTTATTACTTGATATTATATGTAAAATTCATAAAGAATGTGAAAAAATTATATTAGCGGTGTTTATAAGTTAATTTCATTCAATTACTTCTACTCCATCATAAATTCAGTACTGTAGTTTAGTACTACGTGTTGACGAGAAGAATTCTACATACTGCGAAATAATTAGTACTATTTCCTTGATTTTTTTTTTTTTTTTTGTTTTTGTTTTTGTTTTTAGAATAAATGGTAGACATAAGTAAACATACAATAAAGAGTGGACGTGTCCGTTGGCGTGATAAAGGTAGTCATAAGTCAAAACCCGACAAAGCAACAGGGTCACATGATTATCCTTTGTGGGACCCTTTTTTCTTTCTTAATTTGAGTTTGGGTATTGCACATGGACTCTTCTAGGTTGACCTGTTCCCTAAACCTAAAGTACCCCAGACATGTAGGGCCCACCATCTCTTTCATCACCCTTCTGTACACACGAGCGCCATTGTTTTGCTTCATTCAATCACTTGTTCGTGCACTGAGTTAGGATATAGAATTCTTTGACTAAAACATATACTCCCCCTTTATTTTTAATCGTCCAGTATTATAAAAATAAATTTTTAATTTTATATGTCACTTTTAAAATATTAAAAAATAATAATATAATTTTTTTTCCTATTATACTCATAATATTAATTATTCATTTCAAATCATTTTATTAAATTCTTTAAAAATATGCATCAATTAATATGTGTGTCATGATAAATTATGCAGTTCAATTATTATTTCTTAAGGGATATGCAAGTAGTGGATAAATAAAAGTGAACGGAGGGAGTATTATACATTTTTTTTTTCTAGAAAATTTGGACACGTAGAGTTTTATCATTTTAAAATTGGAGCTTTGGTAAGACAAAGGGTAAATACGAAATGATTTGACGACAAATTTGATTTTTTTTCTCTATTATTTAACAAAATTTATCCAGCAAGAATCATGATTAGACGAACAGATAAACTTTGGATCTAATATGATTAGATAAAAAGAATCTCTCGTTCCAAGAATGACTAAACAGCGCAAACAAAGAGATATGGGCGCATATAATCCCAGTCCTTTTCAATATGGTTAAAAGACGAATCATTTTCTCAATAAGTTCCACCATTAGATTTAGTATAATTTTTTGGGAGAAATTCAAAAATAGTCAGATTTACGAATGGTAATTAAAAAATAGTCACAGTTTCAAAAGTAATCGAAATTTAGTCTCTTTTTCTGTAAAGATAAATTTGAACGAAAACACTGCTCAAAATTCGGAAAATATTCCAGCATAATATACTGAAATTCTAGTATAATATACCGGTCCAGCATAATATGCTGGAAGTTTATACACATGTGCTCCAATCTCCAGTATATTATGCTAGAACTTTCCGCGTGTTGGAGTTCCAACATAATATACTGGAGATTGGAGCACCTGCGTATAAACTTCCAGCATATTATGCTGGACCGGTCCGTATTACAGTAAAATAGTGGTTATTTTTTAATGAATTTGCAAACGCTGACTATTTTTGAATTACCAGTACGAAAACTGGCTAGCCCGTGCTATTTTTACTAATTCTTTTGTGAGTCTTGTTTATAAAATTAGCCACTTCTTATTGCCAGAGTAGCCACTTATACTGAGAAATAGAAGTAAACACTAATCTGCATTAAAATTTTAGGCCAATCTTCCGCGCAAAATACTTTTATGCGGTAAGTGGAGTAAAAAGTGAACATACTCTATTCGGTCTACTATAAGTGATCATTTTATCTTTGACACACCCATTAAGAAAATACGAACTTCTAGAGAAAAAAAATATTTTTACTAAATTAACCATAATTAATTGTTATCTTGACATATTGCAATATGTAAATAAGGACAAATTTTGAAAAAATAAAATTAATTCCTTCTTAATTATGTACATGAATACTTATTTTTGATTAAAATAAAAATATAAAATTATCACTTATTATGAATCGAATAAGAAAAATATTACTAGTAAATAAAAAAAGATAATGATCCACATGGGACCCAAGGTGTGGAAGTAACCAAAACGGAGAGATGCATGATTTCCCATAATTTACTCCCTTAATTACATGAACCAAACGGAACTGCCCATCTGTCTAAACGTGTTGAGAGGAGAATGGTTAAAATGATAGCCTCCTTCCACATTCCCAAGCTTATATAGTAGCCAAAACATCAGACCCAACACTTCTCGTAGCCCATTTTTCACTTAGTAGCCACTAGCCAGGACTAGAAGATTTTCTAACAAAAGACTAGGAATCTTATTAACACCTTGTAGCCTACAGAAGTAGAATGTCATCGGAAAAAACAAAAACAAAGAACTTGTCGGAATCCGATGATTCCAGTCTCAGTTTCGAGGAAACTGAGCTCACTCTTGGGTTACGCCGAGATTCAGAAAGACAAATCTGTGGTGCGAAACGTGGACTCTCATCTGAAGCTGTTGAGTTGAGGCTAGGAAGCTCTACTTCCAGAAATCCTCACGATCAAAACTACGAAGATGATCATTATTGCAACAACGAAATCTCCATCGCAACCAAACCTTCGGCAAAGTAAGTCCCCTTATTAAAACATATATAAAGCTCAACTTCTATATGCTTATATTATTAACCACGTGTAATTAACCAGATTAGTAACCTGAAAAATAAAATTTTACACCGACATGTATAAGTTAATGCATAAGAAAAAAAAGGCTATTTCATTCTTATTTTTTAGTATTTTCTTTTTTGTTGGTTAATCACATAAGTTAAGGTGAATAGGTTAAGAAGTACTACGTCACCATAGTTGGTTGTATTTAGGGTTCAGGGTACTATTTTTTTTTCCCCAATTACATCAGAGAGGGGATGGAGAAAAGGAAATGAGTTGCTATGCTTATGATGGTGTTTGAACTCAGTAGCTTTGATCCAAATCATGTATTTATCTTAAGAAATTTATTAATTATGTACAAATTATTAATTTAGGAATTTAGTAACTTAAAAGATTTAGAATTTCGAACCCATAAATTTCATCCTAGTTCCGCCTTGTTCTTGGAAGACATGGAGCTCACCGAATGAGCTGGCCATATATAAACCCCTAGAATGATCGTATAAATCATAATTGTAGAGTTCTTTTTTTTTGGGGTATTTTTAGTGCACTAAAGTTTGACAAAATTTTGAAAAATAATATTAGGACACAAGTAATTGGATGGCCACCAGTGAGATCAAACAGGAAGAAGATAGGAGTAGTAAAGAAGTGCAAATACGTGAAGGTGGCAGTAGATGGAGCTCCCTACTTGAGAAAAGTTGACTTGGAGATGTACAGCAGCTATGACCAGCTGCTAATTGCTTTGGAACACATGTTTACTTGCCTAACAACAATCTGTAAGTATACAATATAATCTTTCATAGTTTCTTAACTTCTTTTAAAAGAGAGTAAAATAAACAGTGTCCTCTTTCGGTATAATCATGATGTTTGGCGTAATATTACTATGGATTTTTAGGTAACTTTGTAAATGAGAGGAAGCTTATGGACCCTATAAATGGTGTCGAATACTTGCCAACTTATGAAGACAAAGATGGGGATTGGATGCTAGTTGGAGACGTTCCATGGAAGTAAGTATGTTTTACATCAATTTCCCTCTTCATGTCCACCTAAAAATATTTATAAATAACTGTTCGTAATAAGTGAAATTGATAACTTAGAAAATAAGGGGAAGCAACTCCAGTACAAAATTTCTCGCGTATTTATAAGCATCATGCATACTGAGGTCCTTTTCTCTAATTAAATGCCAAATTGATATAGTATAGTGCCTTAAATTGTACTGTAAATAAATTTAAATCCTGTTTGTTATTATAGACGTGGGGTTTCTTTTAAATGTCTATATTAGTAACATTTCTTTTATGATCTTTTTTCTGTTGCCAGAATGTTTGTTGAATCTTGCAAGAGGCTCAGGTTGATGAGGAGCTCGGAGGCCATTGGATTAGGTACATTTAATTTATCTTTCTTCTCAATTTGTTATTCCTGCTTCATATAAAAGTTGCGAAATTAGCTTTATTCTCAGATGCCATAGTAATTTACTAAGTGGACGAATTATTTTGTTAATGGTGTGTACTGCAGCTCCAAGGACTAACGTATTAATGGCGAAATGCTCGAGTACAAGTTGATTGAAGAAGTTTTCTCATCTTGGCCTGTACATTGGTAGAGGCAGATCCACGATTTTGGAAAAAATGGGTGCACTAAGAGAAGGATCTAGAATATTAATGGCGAAATGCTTGCTTTTGGAATTATAAGTTTAAAATTAATTTTTTTAAATAGTAATTTTCTTATATAATTATATCTATATTCTGTGTCAAAAATGTTGGGATAAGTAAAATCCATTGACTATATATTACATCATCAATTGATAGTAGTTTAATATATATATATATTCCATTTAATTATATAAAATTTTACGGTAACAAAAAAAGAATATAAATTTAAATATATTAGGATTAGAAATTTTAAAAGAATAAACCAACAAATAAAGAAAGAAAGAAAAAGAAAAACATATTTGATTAATACAAAAAAAGTAACACTAGACATGCTCATCGTCATGTTGGGAATTAAACACAAAGAAGCGAAGTTGAGACAGTATTTTGAAGTCTATCAAATTGCATAAGAAAAGCTACAATAGAGGCCTTTTAAATAGGCTTACAACCAACTGACTTAAGCTAAAAATAAGCAATTAATAAACATGTCATGAGGCGCTCGGCCTCTTCTATTGGCTTGAGGTTCAAGAGGAACCTCATCAACTTGATCATCCTCGACGTCCACATCCCCCAAAGGTAAATTTTTGAGCTCATTGTTCGTCATGGTTGTACCTACGATTTCTCAAACAAATTAGTAATACGGAAGGAAAAGAAGATATTTCAAAAACAAACACAAATATATAGCTAACACCGTTTTAACTCGCCGGCACCGACGCCAAAAATTGATCACATCCACAACACACCTCAATAAGAGATATGACACGGTCGTATGCAATAATAATTACCCAACTAGGAGTCAGGGTCGAATCCACTGGGAGTTATGATGAGAGTTAGGAGTGTATATTTGAAGCAAGCAAATAGGTTATCTAAGATTGCACTTCCACAACAAGGTTTTGTTTTCTATTTCTAATGTTACTCTAATGAATGCAAGATAAAGAAAATAGATTATAAATAAATATTTTTGAGGTTTTCCAATTGGATTAATGGCCTAAAGTTGTGACCTTAACCTAGGTGATGCCTAATGGGATAAAGGCGTTAATGCTTATTTTGTTGATTGGGGTGTCTTATAGCTCTCAACTCTACGTTACCCACTCAATACCTCTCGGTCAGAGAGTGGTTTTGCCCAATTTGGCTTACTCAAGTCCAAATGGGTATCAACCAAAACAGTTGATAAGAGCTCAAGTGGGGTTATTACTATCTCTAGGTTGTACCCTCTAATTGGGTTAATCAATCTCTCAATTAACCCAATTCCTTATTAGCTAAGTTACCATAGACTGGGTCTCTCTTTCTCAAGTAGAGACTAAGTCAAATAAGCTTGAATCAATGTTTGCAACCATTAATTCTAAAATTGAAGCATGAACTAAGCTAAATAATCAACACCCAATCATAAACAAGCACTAAATTAGATACCCATAAGGTTTACACACTAGGGTTGGGTCACAACCCTAGTAAAGGTCTAGCTACTCATAATGAAAATTGCAGAAAATCGAGAAGAAAAGAAAATTAAACTCATAATGGAAGATTAAAATGATGAAATCTAATGTTAAAATACCAAAATAATGTATAACTTTCTAAAGTAGTAAAGAAAAACGGATACAGCAGCTTCAGATGTTCCAACTTAACTTAATTTTGTGAAACTCGTCTATTTATACAGGGCCGAAAATCTCGGACAAAATGCCCCTCGGGAGGTTCTGCGGCCGTACAATTCCATGTGCGGTACGCAAATTTTTTCAGCTGGCAGGAAGTGCAGTTCTGCGGCCACGCATTTCTGAACTGCGACCGTGAGGCAATTTTCTATGGCCGCATATTTCTAGCGCGGTCCGCAATTCACAAAGTCTCCTGGACTTGGTCTTTTTTCATACTCTCTGATCTTCGACTCTTAGCCTAGTTCTGCGGCCGCACAATTCATGTGCGATCCGCACATTGCTGAACTTCTGCTAAATGTTTTTTCTTGGTTTGCGGCCGCAGATGGAATTCTGCGGTTCGCAATTTCTTCTGCGGACCGCACATTTGTGCTTCTGCGCCCTTTATTACCTTGTGCTTCGGAACACTCCTTTTTTAGTCTGATTTCATCTCGGGTGACCAAACTTCCAGCATTCCTATAATTTTGCACAATTTCATTAGTTTCGGGAACACAATTCAATACTTTCGTACAAAAGGTTCTAATAAGTAGTCAAAATTCCCACTTATCAACTCCCCCAAACTTAAGTCTTTGCTTGTCCTCAAGCAAATAAATTAGTTCCCACCTCCAAAAGTAAAGGGTCATTTTAGCGAGTGAAAGATGAGCCATCCACACATCAGTTGGGACCAACAATTACCCACACTACTCATGTATTATCAACAAGGCGACAAGTTAAACATTCATGCACATATAGTTCTAATGTGACATTTGAGCTTCAAGAATTGACTTTACTCATCAAGGACTCTTGCTCTATCATGTGGGTCATGGTGGACTCTAAACACTTCCTCTTCTACTTTCTATTTTCTAGGCTCACTTAAGAAATTTAGCACTCAATTCAAAGATTTATGAGGTTCACTCATCTCTCTCAAGAGAATGTAACAAGTACGGCTTCAAGTACCATATGCTTGCCCCTCATGTAGATCGCCACTAATGTAAGCTCACTCGGCTTGAAATCAAGTAGTACTTCTTTCGGGAAGTAATGAAGGCTTTTGGATTAGGGTCGGATATAGTATGGGTGAGTAGTTACACCTTTCCTTAAGCACTCCATCTTTCATTTCTCGACACACACTTTGCCAATTCTTAGAGGTATTTTCTTTTCATTGGGGACTAGAGAGACTTAACATCACTCTTTCTTGATTATTTCATTCTTTTTCTCCCTTTTTGATTTCTCCATGTTTGGGATCATTAACTCTTTTTGAATCCATTCAACCATTCTACTTATTCACTTTTTTGCATTTTTCTTTTTGTTCTTTTCTTTTCTTGCCTTCTCTTCTCATAGAGATCATTTATTTTTTCTTTTTGTGCCTTGATACCTTTTCAAGTTCCTCGTATCTCCCCCAAACTTATGTTTTAAGCCATTTGTTTCACGAGAGTATTAAGGAAAGCTCGGGTGCCAAGAGAGGGTCACGACCAAATGGGTAAAGACTTGTAACATGGTTATCAAATGAGAAAGGTTAGAGGCTGAAAGGGGTTGACTAGGGATGATGACATTGGTTGGAAAATAAATAACCCAAACGGGCCAAGGAGAGCCTACAATTACTTCTCAAACCAAGCAAAAATTAGGATTTCGCCTTGAAACACATTCGGGGCAAGTTCTAGACCCTTCGCACGGATACTTGGACTAGCAACAATTCATCTCACCCCTCACCCAACTGGATAGTTAAAGAGGACAGAGTCGAGGGCCCACAACGACCACATTCAAGTTTAAAGATCACTATGGTCCAATTAAACCACTCGATGCATGCCAAAGTCAACACAAGTGTCACAAAGTCACTGACTAGAGCTATTTCTTTCAAAAACCTTGGCTCTAACCATAAGCACGTAGTTAAGTGTGTTGGTACCAATTGAAGCATGGTTGACTCTTCGAGCATGACTTAATTAGGTCTTTTTATTCATTACTACTACTATTATTACCTAAACACAAATACAGACTCATTCCCTTAAGAAGGTTGTCATGCCATGCATCGCTAGGACGAGTCACCCGTTTCACACAAAAACTACCTTTGGAAAGAACTGTGATATTAAGAAAACCAAAGGCTTATTATCTACTAAAAAATAAAAAGAAGCTACTAACTGACACAAAGAAGCTACTAAATCAAACAAAGAAGCTACCAAATCAAACAAAGAACTAATAAAGAAGCCAAAATAAAGAAGCTAATAAGCAAAAACTACTGAAGATAGAATTAATATACATAATGAGAGAAAGAGAGAGAATAAATACATAATAAGAAAAGAGAAAATAATATAAAGATATTACAAGCCAAATGTCTCAGAATGTATCAAATATAATCAATAAACTCCACCCCCCAATAAAGATAAGCATTGTCCCAAATTCTTAACAAAATAAGAGTAAAAGAGGGGAAAGAGTGAAGAAAACTCACTATGAATCCTTGGACATCTCTGTGTCCCCAGCAATGTCACTGCCCGCAGGCTCATCCAACTGAATCTCATCATCCTCAACTCTGGGTGTGGCTAGGTTGGTGAACATCTGACGCACTGCCTCGACAGTGTCGACAACAAGGTGTGGCTCCTCAAACTGGCCAAATAGTGCCACCGGTGCTGTTGGTGTTGTAGGATCTGGGCCTGAATGGCGTGGGTCAATCAATATGTCAAAGGGGAGATCTACGGCTGTAGAAAGACTGGTCACCTGCCTCTGGAGCTTGTCCACTGACTTCTTGCTGGCATGGTACTTTCTCATCTTCTTTACTATTTTTCCTAACTCTTCGATCCCTGACCCGTGCAGTACCAAGGTAGCCATAATAGTGTTATGGTTCTCAAGGAGCTTCTTCAATGTCTCTTCAACTATCGAGGGAAACTGAGGTGCCTGAATAGTAGACTGCACTGCAACAGTACTGGATAAGTCAGAAAGCTTTGCAGTGGCTATCTGCATCCAGTTGTTGAAACTCGCTAATATATGGGAGACTCGCAGCTCAGAAAGTGGGGGCAGTAGACATAGGCACTGGCTTCAAAGCCGAGGTGGGAGTTGGGGCAGGAACTGCAGTAGGGGCAGTAGACGATGGCGGAGGCATAACTACGGCACTGGAGGAAGGCTCGACTGAAGTGGATGGAATATCAACTGCCTCAACAACTACCGTAGCTGGCTCATCAGACTGGCCTGTGGTGGTAGGAGGCTGGACTTTCTTCTTTGGATTGTTCGCATCCATCAGTGAATACCAAGTAAAAGGCTTCTTTGGCCTCACCTTTGTGTCATAATCCCTCGGCTCTACCCTTGTATCCGTGAGATATTCTGTAATAGTGTTGGGATACGGGTAGGATGAGTCATCTTGCCGAGCAATCACTGAGATATTGGCCGACATCAAGGCCCCCACATTGATAGGGTACCCGACCATAATAGAAGAAACCAGAACTACATGAGGAATCAGAAGGTAAGTCTCATTCTGGCTCGAGTCCAGTCTGCTGCAGACAAAGGTTTGCCACCCTTTCGCCTCGAAACTTAGAGTGCTTATGTGGATAGGGACCCCAGAGGCAATCCATGGAGATAGTGGCCCTGGTGCTGGTAGAATCTCCGCTAACCAAGGTCGGGATGCATCTCCCAATGTATACTTCTCCAAATATTCATTTGGCTCAATATCTTCGAAGCCTAAGTGCGTGTTGAGTGTATGTTGATCAAATCTCACTTTTAAGTTATGTACTTTAGTCACTTTTGCCCCCTTTTTGATGTGAGCCACATTTGCATAGAATTCCCGGACCAGGTACTCTTTGGCATCCACTACACTTTGAGTGATCCACATCTACCCCTTGCGTTCCCTGAACTGTCTCAACACTGCTGGGTTGTGCCTCTCCAAATCTTTCAATAGAAACTATTCCTCGAGAGTTAGCAACCTCACTGGACACCATATATGAAAGCTGGTGAAGGCAACCAAGCTGACAAATCGGTCCTCCCAAACCTCTTTCTTCTTCGACCTTTCAAGGCCGGCAACTGTAGCATCTCCCCCTCTGCCATCATCGGGGATATCCTGAATTGATGTATCTTGTGCCTCAGGGACAGGTGTAGCCGATGGCTCAGAAGCCTGAGTAGCACTCTTTGAGTCCTCAGAAGTACTATGAGATGAGGACGGCTCGTCCCTGAGTTGGTATCTCCGTTGTAGCCTTGGCTGAACGGCCGACTGCTCTTGAACAGAGGCTGAGTTGCCCTATGATGCTTCCCTAGACGGGACATATGAGCTCGTTCGGAGAGATCTGTACCTCTCCCTCTGTCGGCTATAACTTTCTTTGTAATTGATTTTTGTTGGCCAAGAGGTAAGGAACTCTTGCCTCGACACCCGAGAAGGTTCACCCTTCCCTTTAGACGTATGGCCTTGTCCCCTAGATCGAACCATTGTCCATATCAAGCAAAGGCGATTGTTAGTTGCAATTCAGTATTCGAACATACCCAGGAGACATGCAAGTAAGATATAAACCAGAAGACACAGTGATGGTACACAGTCAAAGCATGATTGCAGGAAACCAGATCTACGGTCCGCACAATTTTCTTGCGGTCGCAGATTTGGACTTGTGGACCGCACAATTTTGTCTTTCGGCCGCGAAAGTGAAGTGCGGTCTGTATAATTTCACTTGCGGCCGCACCTCTGAATCCCAAAAAGTACCAACTCTCTAATGACAGAGAATTGGCTGATATGCGGCCGTAACCTATTTTCTATTGTCCGCACAATTGGACATGCGGCCGCACAATTGAGTCAAAAAGTATAGACTCTTTGATGATAGTTAAAGGGCTGTTATGCGGATGTGATGGGAAATATGCGGTCCGTACATTTTATATTGCGGCCGCAGATCCCTTCTTTCGCTATGTTGCCTTAAAATCATAATCCGTGGACCGCAAAATTTCAGGTGCGGCCACATAATTTAAAAACTACGAACAATCTAGTTTTTTCTATCTAGGTTTTGCAATTTTGTTCAAATTTTGACATGGCAACAACAGAGGCATGAAAATATGTTGGCCCAGTCCCCATAGAGCACATATTAGTTAACCCATTACAAATGTACCCCCACATGAATGAACAATTGAATCCTATTGACAAATGGCCTAAAAATGACTAAAAATCTACATACCAGATGAATGAGTGTGATGAGTGACTGAACAAAGATGTTGTGTGTGTGGACAGATAGATTCACCAAGAATTTTCAAGATACTGCTAGTTTTGTGCTTAGAGAGTGAAAGCCGTAACCCTTGCCCCTGCCCTTCTATTTATACTTATGGTGTATGAAAGGGGAAGAAGGTCGAGTGCGGCCGCAAATTTTCATGTGCGGTCCGCACTCAGTTACCTGGGGCTTTATATTCAGCATCTCATCTGTGGTCTGCACAATTTTATGTGCGGCCGCAGATCTCATGTGTGGTCGCAGATTTCCTTTGCGGTCGCACATCGACCTCTTCTCTGACAGGCTCAAACTTCAGAGAGTTTGTATTTTCTGTTTCTCATTTGTGCGGCCCGCAAGATAATTGTGCGGCCGCATTGCTCTTTTGCTATAGCATTCCAAATTGTGCGATCCTCACAAATCAACTGCGGTCTGCACTTCTTTCAACACTTAGCCACATTTTTGTCCACAGTTCCTGTAAGTCACACTTCAAATCAAGTTAGAACAAAAATAACACCTAACTACCAAAGGAAAAAGAAAAGAAACATGGGTTGCCTCCCAAGAAGCGCCTGATTTAACGTTGTGGCACGACGCAGAATACCATTAATTGAAATGAATGACCACGACGTGGCTATCTCCATCTTTTCCCAAGTAGTGCTTCACTCGGTGACCATTGACTCAGAATACTTCATTGTTTTTATTCTTCAAGTCCAATGCACCAAAAGGTGTCACACCCACAATTTCAAAAGGACCACACCATTTAGACTTTAGCTTCCTGGGAAACATCCTCAACATTGAGTTAAACAACAATACAAGATCGCTCACCTTGAACTCTTTGTTCCAAATGTATTTGTCATGAAGATATTTCATCTTTTCTTTGTACGAGGACGAACTTGCATAAGCATGGTACCAGAACTCATCCAATTCATTCAAATGTGCAACCCTCAAGTTAAGGGCTACATCCCAATCAAGATCAACTTCTTTAGAGCCCACATGGCCTTGTGCTCAAGTTCCACCGGAAGGTGACAAGCTTTCCCGAATACCAACCGATATGGTGACATTCCGATAGGTATTTTGTAAACCGTCCGATTAGCCCATAGTGCATCATCAAGCTTATTGGCCCAATCCGTCCGATTAGCATTCACCGTTTTGGACAAAATAATCTTTATCTCCCGGTTGGAAACTTCCACTTGACCGCTAGCTTGTAGATGATAGGGAGTCGTGACTTTATGAGTAACACCATAATTGATAAGTAAAGTGTAGAAAGCCTTGTTGCAAAAATGTGACCACCCATCGCTTATAATTGCCCGCGGAGTACCAAACCTTGTGAAAATATTCTTCTTCAAGAATGCCACCACACTTCTCGCCTCATTGTTGGGTAGAGCAACAACTTCAACCCATTTGGACACATAATCCACCGCGACCAAGATGTAGGTGTTTTCACTAGAGCTCACAAAAGTACCCATGAAGTCAATACTCCATACATCAAAAATATCAATCTCCAAAATGGTAGTGAGAGGAATTTCATTTTTCTTTGAGATTCCACCGGCCCGTTGACATTCATCATATCTTTTCACTAGCTCACTAGAATCCTTGTAAAGAGTGGGCCAATAGAAACCACATCTTAGCACTTTGGCCGCCTTTCTTGCTCCACCATGATGACTACCATATGGCGAAGAATGACAAGCCCCAAGAATTTCACCTTGCTCTTCTTTCAATACACATCTTCTAATCACCCCATCCGTATAAATCCGGAAGAGGTATGGTTCATCCCAATAATAATCTTGACAATCCCGTTTGAGCTTCTTCCTTTGGTTTAAATAGAACTCATCCGGGATGATTCCACACACAAGGAAATTTGCTAAATCCGCGAACCATGTCACCTCTTTCATTGAAATAGCCAAGAGTTGCTCATCGGGGAATGAGTCATTGATTTCAAGGCCATCATGCGGCCTCCCCTCCTCCTCCAAATGAGACAAGTGGTCCGCCACTTGGTTTTCACTCCCTTTTCTATCTTGGATGTCAATATCAAACTCTTGCAACAAAAGCATTCATCTCATCAACTGAGCTTTGGAGTCCTTCTTTCTCATAAGATAACGAAGCTCCACATGATCCATGTGGACAATGACCTTTGCACCCATCAAGTACATTTGGAACTTCTCAATTGCAAACACAATTGCAAGGATCTCTATCTCCGTAATAGTGTAGTTGACTGATGTTTGGCATATTTCGATATGTGTTAATGTTACTTTACCCATGCTTTAACCACTTTTTGATGTTATTTAATCTTTAAAACACCCAACATGGTGTAATTATTGGTTTGATGACTAATTAAGTTATGTGTGACGATTTAAGGTGTTCGGAGTGCAAAATATGAAGAAAAGGTGGTTTAGCTAGAGGAAGAAGGGTTGGATGCGTCGCATCCAACCTAGGAAAACATCATCCTGCATGCAACCTTAGCAGTGAAGTTGTGCCATCGCGTCCACCATCGCATGCGAAGCTGAGAAATAGAGGACAAGGTGGATGCGTCGCATCCGCCTTCGCAGGCAAAAATTGAAATGGAGGACAAGGTGGATGCGTCGCATCCACCTTAGCATCAATCCCTGAAGCCGAATTGGACTAGGAATGGGAGAGCTTTGGCCCACGACTTTTGTACGCAATATATAAGCTAAAAACGCCTCTTTTAGGTTATCTAACATATTGGGAATAGGGAAAAAGCCACGACAAAGCTGTGGAGGCCGGAATTCATCAAGTTTCATCTTTCTCCCACCAAACTTAGTAATTTTTATGTTTCTTTATATGATTTGTTGTTTGGCTACCATGTCTATGTGGAGCTAAACTTCACGTTCTAGGGTTGTGGTTCTTTCATGACTATTGTTATTCGGATATTGATTTTGACTTCTTGATTTATCATATTAGTTTATTTATTCAATCTTGCGCTTAATTATTTAATTGCTTGATCACCAATTGAATATTATCTACGAATCTAGAATTGAACTCGAAAGTGGGAATTCTATATTGCATATAGGATTGAATAGGGCAAGTTCTTGAACTCGGGCATCGGGGAACGGATTCGTGGTTAGGATAGACATATACCTAATTACCTTGCTTGGTTGATTTACAGGAATTATAAATGCGTTCTTGTTGATTCTAACTCCATAGACATATAGGCGTTAGGTTAGCTTGAATAGGCGAGTAAGAACTCGACAGATTCTTATGAGCAATATTAACCCTGTCAACCAATAAGCTAGATAAATTAGTCGGTCAATTCAATTGAAGAATACAATAGGATTGTTAGATAGCCCATAACCCTAGATCGTTTTCATTACATTGATATCATAAAAATCTGCTCTTTCTCTGTTCAAAGTTTATTATTTATATTTTTTTATTTAATTAGTTAGAATAAAATATTTTTAGATTTAATTCTTGTTTAGATAATTAAGATAGGCTAATTTAGTTAATAGCTAATCATAAGTCCTCGTGGGTTCGACATCCGACTTTTAGTCACTTTATTACTTGACGACCGCGTATACTTGCGTGAGTGTGTTTGGTCGCAACAAGTTTTTGGCGCCGTTGCCGGGGACTTAGAAATTAGCTACGTGACTAAGTTAAGCTTTTATTAGATATTTGTTTTCAAGTTTTAATTTTCAGTTTGCCTGGTTTGTGTCAACGCAGGGTCTTCTCTCGAATGCAGAGGAGTAGAAGTGCAAACAACCTCATTCCTCTTGATCCAGGTCCATATTGTGGAGGACCCCACTGGTGGAAAAATTGTCAGAATGTTTCCGGGAACGAGTTGTGCGCACAATCTCAATCCTTCAAGTGGAATATTTGTAATATGTGTGGTGGTCAAGATAGCCATTGGGATGGTTGTCCTAATTCTTTTCATCCTTCTCAGAGCCCTTATTATGATCTTTCTAACAATGTTTGTGAGTTTGATAGGGGCAATGAAGTGCAGGATATGGAACATGATGCATATATTAGGTATATTATGAGGCAAGTAGCAGAGCAACATGATGAACTCAAAAAAGATATGAAAAGAATGACGGCAACAATCACAAGAATGAAGGCTAATATGGAAGAATTGAATGAAGAGAGCGAGTTTCAAGAAAAGGAAAATTTTGAAAAAGTGGAGATTTTGAGCCAAACATGGCTAGTGGAACAAGCTGAAAAGTTAGAAATATATGAGGCTCAACGTGAGGAAATTACTGATAGGACGAGACACTTTATAGAAGGAAGAGCTGAACTGGGACAGGAGATTGAAAATTTTGGCACTGATATTCACGACTTGGGAGCTAAATTAATTACAAAGGTTGATGCGTCTAACGCCCAACAAAATAGTTCTGAGTTGTGTGAAGCTGAAAAGGAGCTTATACGCCAAATTGAGGAGCTAAAAAGAGAGAGTAAATCATTCGTCCATACTTGTATTGATGATGTCCATGTCGAGGAAAGCACTCTAGAGTCATGTGAGGAAGTAAATAATATTATATGTGAAGACTCTAGTGTTTGTACATATGAGGATGTAAAGAGTAATACAATTCTAAAGTTAGGGTGTATTGGTCCCCATTCCATACATTTTTCAAAATTGTGTTTGGATGATGACGTGGAAATCGAGTCATCTGAGCCTTTGGAGGAGCCAATGGATGAGGAACGGGGTGCTTACATTCTTGAATTTGTCGTGCCAGAGAGACAAAATTACATACCTCATCCGAAGGCCGAGAAGTGTAAAACGCGATATTGGTTGCTTGGCCCAATTAAATTTGTCTCACCGCCTTGGGAGCATAATAGAAAGCTTGAAGCCAAATTAGGGGTGCAATTCATAAGTTCGAGGTGGAGGCAAAAAGTAGCTCATGTCGTGCTGCGACGTTAAATTAGGCGCTTGTTGGGAGGCAACCCAGCTTTACTACCTTCTTTTATTTTTGTTTTTATTATATTATTTTTGTAGTATTTATTTTTGTTTTGTAGGATTATGAGCATAGGAAGCAAAGCCATTAGAAGAGTGCAAAAGCGAGCTAGATGGTGAGGACTAAGTGTGGGGTGCCCACACAAAGGACGATGCCTGGGGAAGTCTGAGTACCTCGTGAGCCGCTATTGCTTCGGCCTTTGGCCTACCAGGGAGTCTCGTTTA
This sequence comes from Nicotiana tomentosiformis, assembly GCF_000390325.3. Classification (NCBI taxonomy): domain Eukaryota; kingdom Viridiplantae; phylum Streptophyta; class Magnoliopsida; order Solanales; family Solanaceae; genus Nicotiana; species Nicotiana tomentosiformis. Next base: position 130,936,898 of record NC_090817.1, read on the forward strand.
CCCTCTTATTATTTATAATGTGCATTGAGGACATTGCAAAATTTTAAGTGTGGGGTGATGAGATCGTTTGGATGAGTTTCTGTACTATTTTAGCTTAGTTGTAGTACTCATTCTTAAGTGTAGTAGCTTTTGTGAAAAAAAAATAAAAAAAAAATAAGTATGATCTCCTAGACAGTTTTCCCGACGATTGATCTCCTAGACAGTTTTCTTGAGGGATTAAAGTCTAAACAAAAAATTCAAAATATATCTTTTAGCTTTCTTTAGGTAGTAATAATCCCCTGTGGTTTTTCTTTGTGCCTCGGTTCTTTTCCATGGGATGTAGTTTGAACCGGGTAATTTTGTTTTCTTTTTAGAGTAGAGTAGGAATGTAGGGAATAAAAGGAGGAAGAATGATGAACCTAGGTGACCTTGACTTGGTTGATACTGGCATATTTAAGCGTTTACATATGTAATATCTTCCCTTCTCACTCTGAAATTATTGATGATGCCTTGTTAAAACGGATAGCATGTTTTGTTGCAGCCTATTTCTCATTTTTCTTGACTTGTGTTCACTTTGCGTTTAATGCTTAATATCTCGTTGCTCCGTGAATACTTGCATTGTTTGAGAGTCGGAATGTGACCGTCCTTAGCGAGTCATGTGCCATGTGTGGTGAGGTTTTTGTGTAGTCCATGTAGTGTACTTGTGTCTAGAACTTGCCCGGTATGTGAATTGAAGCGAAATTTTAGGTGATGCTCGGTTTGAAAAATGATTTTAGGCTTTCTTTGATCTTTTTGAGCTTATTGCTTATCACAAATAAAATCTATCCCTAGTTAACCCTTTTGAGCCTGTAGACCTTTTATTTGGTACCCACATTACAAGCCTATACCCTTTTTATTCTTAATTGACATTGTTTTGATCCTTTTACCTCTTAAAGCACTTTAATTGTTAGATGAGCGCTAAAAGAAGTAAGAAGGGACTAAGTGTGGGGTGACTTTTGAGTGGAACCAATGAAAGAAAGAAGGGTGCACTTATTTTGTAAAATAATACGCCACTAGCGAAAAAAAAAAAAAAAGAAAGAAAAAAAGAAAAATATAGAGGAAAAAATTGTTGTCTTATTCTTGCTAGTGGGTATGAATTAAAGTAGTGCTTAAAGAAGGAGGAAATATTGTTGGGGTGATATTATTTGTGGAATTGAAGTGGTGTTGAAGAATTTGCGCTTAAGTTATTTGATGATGTGTTAAAGTGCTTAGGAGGGTGAGTCACTATTCCTAAAATATATCCTACCTTTCCCTTAGCCCACATTACAACCATGAAAAAAGTCCTAATTGATTTTAGATCGAGCGAGCTTACATTAGTAGAGATTTACATTAAGGGCAAGCCTATGGTACCAACTGCATGCATGCGACTTCTTTTTGTGAGAGTGAGCGATTTTCTTTGTGAGCATGAGATTCGAATGTGTGGATTGATTCTACTCTCTTTGCTTTTGTTGTGAGGGCACATGGTTTCACGAGGGATAGGTAACGTTATTAGACTTCTCTATGATGTTGGTTGTTCAAGCCATGAGTGCATTGTGACATTGAGTCGGTTTTTGAGGTTAGGATTGTTGTGAGCATGTTGTCTTTGTTCGAATATGTTTAAAGAAGGGCATAAGAAAAGGGAAGTGTGTTGATGCATAGTCTAGAGCCTAATTGTAGCAAATAACCACGGTCATAGGTGCAGTGTGCTTTGAACGATAAGAGTTTAATTTTGTTTCGTCTACTATATGATGGTTTGTTCGAGGACGAACAAAGGTTTAAGTGTGGGGTAGTGATGTTTGGCATATTTCGATATGTGTTAATGTTACTTTACCCATGCTTTAACCACTTTTTGATGTTATTTAATCTTTAAAACACCCAACATGGTGTAATTATTGGTTTGATGACTAATTAAGTTATGTGTGACGATTTAAGGTGTTCGGAGTGCAAAATATGAAGAAAAGGTGGTTTAGCTAGAGGAAGAAGGGTTGGATGCGTCGCATCCAACCTAGGAAAACATCATCCTGCATGCAACCTTAGCAGTGAAGTTGTGCCATCGCGTCCACCATCGCATGCGAAGCTGAGAAATAGAGGACAAGGTGGATGCGTCGCATCCGCCTTCGCAGGCAAAAATTGAAATGGAGGACAAGGTGGATGCGTCGCATCCACCTTAGCATCAATCCCTGAAGCCGAATTGGACTAGGAATGGGAGAGCTTTGGCCCACGACTTTTGTACGCAATATATAAGCTAAAAACGCCTCTTTTAGGTTATCTAACATATTGGGAATAGGGAAAAAGCCACGACAAAGCTGTGGAGGCCGGAATTCATCAAGTTTCATCTTTCTCCCACCAAACTTAGTAATTTTTATGTTTCTTTATATGATTTGTTGTTTGGCTACCATGTCTATGTGGAGCTAAACTTCACGTTCTAGGGTTGTGGTTCTTTCATGACTATTGTTATTCGGATATTGATTTTGACTTCTTGATTTATCATATTAGTTTATTTATTCAATCTTGCGCTTAATTATTTAATTGCTTGATCACCAATTGAATATTATCTACGAATCTAGAATTGAACTCGAAAGTGGGAATTCTATATTGCATATAGGATTGAATAGGGCAAGTTCTTGAACTCGGGCATCGGGGAACGGATTCGTGGTTAGGATAGACATATACCTAATTACCTTGCTTGGTTGATTTACAGGAATTATAAATGCGTTCTTGTTGATTCTAACTCCATAGACATATAGGCGTTAGGTTAGCTTGAATAGGCGAGTAAGAACTCGACAGATTCTTATGAGCAATATTAACCCTGTCAACCAATAAGCTAGATAAATTAGTCGGTCAATTCAATTGAAGAATACAATAGGATTGTTAGATAGCCCATAACCCTAGATCGTTTTCATTACATTGATATCATAAAAATCTGCTCTTTCTCTGTTCAAAGTTTATTATTTATATTTTTTTATTTAATTAGTTAGAATAAAATATTTTTAGATTTAATTCTTGTTTAGATAATTAAGATAGGCTAATTTAGTTAATAGCTAATCATAAGTCCTCGTGGGTTCGACATCCGACTTTTAGTCACTTTATTACTTGACGACCGCGTATACTTGCGTGAGTGTGTTTGGTCGCAACATTGACTTGGGAACTATTCATGGTCTTACTAGCATAGTAGACCGGATAAAATATCTTGTTGATGTGTTGCCCCAAAACAGCCCCAACCGCTACGTCACTTGCATCACACATGAGTTCAAAAGGGACACTCCAATTTCGAGCGGTGATGATGGGAGTAGTTGTCAATTTGAACTTCAACAATTCAAAAGCTCTCATGCAATCATCATTGAAGTTGAACTTAGCATCCTTTTCAGGAAGCTTGCACAATGGATTCACCACCTTAGAGAAATCTTTGATGAAGCGCCGGTGAAAACCCGTTTGGCCTAAGAAACTCCGCACACCCTTTACCGAAGTTGGAGGTGGAAATTTAGAAATCACCTCAATCTTTGCCTTGTCAACTTCAATTCCATTCTTTGAGATTTTGTGGCCAAGGAAAATGCCTTCCTCGACCATGAAATGACACTTTTCCCAATTTAGCACCAAATTTATTTCTTCACATATTGCCAACACTTTATCCAAATTGGAAATACAATCATCTAAAGAATCTCCAACCACCGAGAAGTCATCAACGAAAACTTAAAGGTAGTACTCCACCATGTCAGTGAAAACAGTCATCATACACCTTTAAAAAGTCACTGGTGCATTGCACAAACCAAATGGCATCTGCTTGAAGGCGAAAGTATCATAGGACATGTAAAGGTTGTTTTCTATTGATCCTCTGGAGCAATACGAATTTGGTTGTAGCCTGAATACCCATCAAGAAAGCAATAGAAATCATGGCCGGCCAATCTATCAAGCATTTGATCTAAGAAAGGAAGTGGGAAATGATCCTTCCTTATGACTTGGTTGATCTTGGGATAGTCCATACACACTCTCCAATCGGTCACCGTTCTCGTAGGAATAAATTCATTATTGTCATTGGTGATCACCGTCATGCCCCCTTCTATGGACACATTGAACCGGAGAAATCCATAAACTATCGAAGATGGGGTAGACAACCCCGACATCCAACCACTTGATAATCTCCTTTTTGACAACTTCTTGCATAGCCTCATTGAGTCTCCTTTGATGTTAAATAATGGTTTGGCATCTTCCTCCAAGTTGATCTTATGCCTGCAAAATGCGGCGCTTATCCCCTGAATATCCGCCAAAGTCCACCCAATAGCCTTCTTCCTCTTTTGTAGCATTACCAAAGTGGAATCTACCTGTACGTTAGTCAAACAAGAGGAAAGAATAACCGGTAAAGTAGAACAAAGACCAAGAAATTCATACCGAAGATGTGGAGGCAATGGATTCAATTCTTAGGTAGGAGGTTCTTCAATAGAAGGCTTTGTAGGATGAGTTGTCCTATTTTAAAGATCCAAGGATAATTTTCGGGGTGCATAGTTGTACGACCCCATTGAATGCACAATTGCACTCACTTGATGAGTTACTTTGATGGTTTCAAAAATCATTGACCGCTTCTTTGTCACAAGATCTTTCATAAACTTTGCATAGCCGGGCATTTGTTCCAAAGCTTCAACTAATGGAACATTGATTGAGAGACTCTTCATCATTTGAATGAACTTCTTGAATTGATTCTCGCCATTTTTCTTGGCAAGTCTTTGAGGGTATGTAGGTGGAGGTTTAGGCAATGGTGCCTTAGTCTTTTGCACTACCGGCTCCGGTATGTCAATATTGTGATCCCTAGACGGGTTCACCTCCTCTTGAGAATATTTCACACTATCATCAATATCAATCTAAACTTCATCATTTGATTGCACCACATTGCTCGATACCTCTTCTTCTTGTACCACTTGCTTATTATCCACAAGTTGCCTTTGACTTGAGGTGGGTGCATTCCCACCTCTTCCACTTTTTGTAGTAATGGCCATGGCATGCCCCGTGTTGTTTCCACCCTTTAGGTTTACTATCGTGTCACTTGGTAGTGCCCCTTAGGACGAGAATTTAGAGCTTGAGAGATTTTCCCTATTTAAACTTCTAAGTTGCGGATTGATGTGGTATGTGAGGCAAGTTGGGCATCCGAATCGGCATTGTTTTCCATCATTTGCTTAAATATATTCTCAATATGCCCCATCTCATTGTTTGAAGAACTTGGATCAAGGGAAGGATAAGGAGGCGGGTTGCTCGGTTGTTGATACATCGGGGGACTTTGAAAACCCGACCCCCAGTTGCCTTGATTATTGTTCCATTCGCCTTGATTGTTACCTCCCCTCCCCCCAAATTTTCTTGATTATTACCACTCTAATTTCCTTAATTGTTGTTGTTATGCCAATTCCCTTGATTGTTGCCACCACTCCAATTTCCTTGGTTGTTAGAATTCCAATTGCCTAGATTGTTTTGAGGCTACCATTGTTGTTGGTTTGGGCCTTGGAAGTTGTTTCTTTGCCTTTGAAAGTTTTTCACTTATTGCACCTTCTCTTCTTGTTCATTGTAAGAATCATCTTGATCAAAACCACTATCCTTTTGCACATAATTCTCCACTCGATTTTGCACTGCTGGACCCTTGGTCCTTCTTTTGTTTACCATCATGTTCACCCCTTCCATGGAATTGACTTGCTTAAGATTTTGCACTTGTTGAAGTTGAGCCTTTGCTAGTTGATTCATGGTGGTAGTCAATTTGGAAATGGCTTGCCCATGGTCATGCAACTCTTTGTGAGGGTGGATCACGTTCAGATCACCCTGTGGAACATTAGCTCGGGATTGCCACGCCGATGATGTTTCCTCCATTTCATCCAAAATCTCAGATGCCTCCGCATACGGCATAGTATTAAAGTTACCACCGACAAGTTGATTCACTACACATTGGTTGGTTGTGTTAATCTCGCGATAGAAGGTTTGTTGAATCATATTTTCCGTCATTTCGTGGTTGGGACATTCCTTGACCATTGTTCTATACTGCTCCCAAATCTTGTGTAGTGGTTCATTCAGCTCTTACTTGAATGCCAATATCTCATCTCGAAGTTTAGCCATGTGCCCTGGAGAGAAGAACTTAGAGATAAACGTTTTCCCCAACTCATCCCAAGTACGAATGGAATGGTTCGGTTGTCGTTCCAACCAATCTAAAGCTTTCCCCCGTAGAGAGAAGGGAAAAAGCCTTAGCCTCAATGCATCATCGGAGACATTTGTTTGTTTGCTCCCCCAACAAGTGTCCATAACCCCCTTCAAATGCTTGTACGTATTTTGACTTGGAGCATCAGTGAAGAAACCTCATTGCTCTAGCAAAGTGAGCATCACATTGGTGATTTGAAAGTTTTCCGCCCTAATACGGGGTGGGACTATTGCACTAGCATATACTTCATTGGGTAACACCCGGTATGGAGCCACTCATGGTGGAGGTGGGTGTGGAGCGGGGACATTGTCATGAGGCACTCAGCCTCTTCTGTTGGCTTGAGGTTCAAGAGGAACCTCATCAACTTGAACATCCCCGAAGTCCACATCCCTCAAAGGTAAATTTTCGGCTTATTGTTCGCCATGGTTATACCTATAATTTTATCAAACAAATTAGTAACACAGATGGAAAAGAAGATATTCCAAAAACAACCCAAATATATAGCTAACACTATTTTAACTCCTCGGCAATGGAGCAAACAATTGATCACATCCACAACACACCTCAATAAGAGATATGACACGGTCGTATGTAGTAATAATCACCCAACTAGGAGTCGGGGTCGAATCCACTAGGAGTTATGATGGGAGTTAGGAGTATATATTTTAAGCAAGCAAATGGGTTATCTAAGATTGCACTTTCACAATAAGGTTTTGTTTTCTATTTCTAATGTTACTCTAATGAATGCAAGATAAAGAAAATAGATTATAAATAAATATTTTTGAGGTTTTCCAATTGGATTAATGGCCTAGAGCTCTGACCATAACCTAGGTGTTTGCCTATTGGAATAAAGACGTTAATGCTTGTTTTGTTGATTGGGGTGTCTTATAGCTCTCAACTCTACGTTACCCACTCAATACCTCTCGATCAGAGAGTGGTTTTTCCCAATTTGGCTTTCTCTAGTCCAAATGGGTATCAACCAAAATAGTTGATAAGAGCTCAAGTCGGGTTGTTACTATCTCTAGGTTGAACCCTTTAATTAGGCTAATCAATCTCTCAATTAACCCAATTCCTTGTTAGCTAAGTTATCATAGACTAGGTCTCTCTTTCTCAAATAGAGACTAAGTCAAATAGGCATGAATCAATGTTTGCAACTATTAATTCTAAAATTGAAACATGAACTAAGCTAAATAAATAACACATAATCATAAACAAGCACTAAATTAGATATCAATAAGGTTTACACACTAGGGTTGGGTCACAACCCTAGTAATAGTCTAGCTACTCATAATGAAAATTGCAGAAAATAGAGAAGAAAAGCTAATTAAAGTCATAATGGAAGATTAAAATGATGAAAGCTAATGTTAAAACACCAAAATAATGTAAAACTTCCTAAAGTAGTAAAGAAAAATGGCTACAACAACTTCAGATGTTCCAACTTGACCTAATTTTGTGAAACCCGTCTATTTATACAGGGCCGAAAATATCAGACAAAAATGCCCCTCGGGAGGTTCTGCGGCCGCACAATTCCATGTGCGGTCCGCAGATTTCTTCAGCTGGCAGGAAGTGGAGTTCTGCGGCCGCACATTTCTAAACTACGACCATGCGGCAATCTTCTGCGGCCGCACATTTTTGGACATCGACCGCGAGGCAATCTTCTGCGGCCGCACAATTCTTGTGCACTCAGTAATTCACAAATTCCCTTGGACTTGGTCTTTTTGGATACTCTCTGATCTTTGACTCTTAGCCTAGTTCTGTGGTTGCACAATTCATATGCGGTGCGCTCATTGTTGAAAGTTCTGCTAAATATTTCTTCTTGGTTTGTGGCCGCGGATGGAATTCTGTGGTCCATAATTTTTTCTGCGGTCGTAGAATTCTTTCTGCAGACCGCACATTTGTGCTTCTGCGCCCTTTATTGCCTTGTATTTTGGAACACTCCTTTTTGAGTCGGATTTCAGCTCAGGAGACCAAACTTCCATCATTCCTGCAATTGTTCACAATTTCATTAGTTTCGGGAACACAATTCAATACTTTCAGACTAATACAAAAGCTAAAAGGTTCTAATAAGTACTCAAAATCCCCACTTATCAATGCTCCCACTACTTCTACCATTCTCATCCAACTAAATTATCATGCTAATTAACTGAACAAGTACTAACTTTACAGATGCTAAAAACTAGAAACTAAATAAGTTATCACTTTGAAGCATTAACCAACACACCCCCTTGCTTCAAAGCTTGTCACTCCCATTTGTGATATGAAATACTCATACTTGCCAACGGGAAGTGCTTTGGTTAGAATATCAATAACTTGTTCATTTATGCCGCAATGCTTCTGCATAATGCTTCTAGTTGCTACTAGATTTTGGATGAAATAGTACCGAATGTCGATATGCTTTGTCCTGCTGTGAAATGATGGATTCTTTGTCATCGCAATAGTTTCTTTATTGTCACAGAAAATTTCAGTTGCTGTAGCTTGCTCTTGAAATAGATCAGTAAGTAACCTTTTCAGCCAAACCGCTTGACAAGCTGATGCAGTGGCAACAACATATTCTGCTTCAGATGATGACAAGGCCACAATTTCTTGCTTCTTTAAGATCCAAGATATAACACCTTAACTAAGAGAGAATGCATATCCAGAGGTACTTTTTCTATCATCCTGACAACTTGCCCAATCACTATTTGTGAAACCAAATAATTTAAAATCTGGCACATTAGAGTACCAAATTCCAAAATCAATAGTTCCAACAACATATCGTAAAATTCGCTTTACTGCCCCAAAATGATGCTTTGTTGGGTTATGCATGAATCTGGAAACCATACTAACAGAAAATGCCATGTCGGGCCGTATGTGCGATAAATAATTTAGACCACCAACTATGCCTCTAAAGCATCGAGCATCCGTCAAACCCGTACCATCATCTGATATGAGCTTCTCATTCACATTCATAGGTGTAGAAGCTATCTTACAACCCAACATATTGAATCTCTTAAGAAGATTAGTTGCATATTTTCTTTGCGAGACAAAAATACCATCTAAACTTTGTTTAATCTCAAGACCAAGAAAATAGTGCAACAACCCCTAGTCTGTCATTTCAAACTTTTTCATCATGAAAGACTTAAATTCAGCAATAGGGGATTCACAAGAGCCCATATAAATCATATCATCTACATAAAGGCACACCACCAAGAAATCAATTTACCTTGCTTCTTTACATAGAGAGTTGGCTCATTTTTACTTATTTCAAATCCATTATCCTGGAAATAAGAGTTGATCTTGCTATACCATGCTCGCGGCGCTTGCTTTAGGCCATATAAAACTTTCTTCAACCTATACACTTTACTTTCATGTCCAGTTACAATAAAATCTTCAGGTTAAGCAACATAAACTTCTTCTAATTCTCCATTTAAGAAGAAAGACTTGACATCAAATTGGTAAACTGGCCAAGCAAGTTGAGCAACAAAATCTAAGAGAGTTCTCACCATTTCAAAGTGATCTACGGGAGATAATATTTCATCAAAATCAACTCCTAGCTGCTGTGCATATCCTTTTGCAACTAGCCGAGCTTTGTGCCTCTGAATAGTTCCATCAGCATGGTACTATCTGTTACACCCTATATTTTCGTATGTAAAAATGCGTCGTAAGCAAACTAATGTAGGACAAAAAAATGAGATAATATTTAAAAGTATATAAAGTAAGTTAATCATGTTACCTCTGAGGTTACAAATATTGAAGATCATGAACAGCAAGTACAAAGAGGGTTGGACAGTTCAGAAGCTAAAGCAATTAAATAAAACAATGTTTCATCGAAAGTCGACAAGTTGGGAATGTTATAACATGTACCTTTGGGGTGAGACTAGGGTGATTAATATGATAAAGAGATTATGTTATGATTTATATTAGTCGTATTACATCCGTGTGTTATGTTTTTAAGTCAAGCGAGTTGTGGAATAAAAGTCGATGAAAGTCATCACAAGTTACATTCATAAGTTTTACTGAAACTTTGGGTCAAATGTAACTGCAATTTTCTCCCAATATACTTAGAGTTATGGTGTGTTCCACACATAAAATTAAAGATCTATGAGTCTATTTTCCAACGCATTAAACCATTTGTCAATACGACATCGGAGTAGAGAGATATGTGCATTTTTGCGATACTACGCAAGCTGCTAGGTGACAAGTAGGTGTGTCACCTACTTGCTTAAATGAAAGCCCAAAAATGGGCCATTTCGGGTCGTCCAAAGAGGCCTTTTAAGGGCCTATTTTCTTCATATATTAGACTTAAAATAGAGCATAATAACCAGACATAAGCTCTGCAAAGAATCCTCCCAAAAATTTCTCACAAACCCTAATTGATTTTCTCTCCCTTTCAAGTTCCAATTGGAGGTAAAACTTAGAGTTTGAAGAACCAAGATAGGAGCTGAGTTATCCAACAAATAAGGTGAGTTTACTGCTCTCTTTCATCCATTTTTTCTTCTGTAAATTCATGGTAAGTCGTTCTATACTTGTAAGAACTCACGGGATGGTGATCGGAAGCCGTGAGTTCGAGTTATTCACTTGTAGCGGACTGTTTTGTGGACTGTTTTGTGTTGCTGTTGGGCTGCGTGTTTTATTACTATTTTGTGGAGTTTTGGAGGAGGAAGGGGGTTTATAAACACCATATAAATGTAGGGTGGTTGGCTGGTCGTTCGTCATAACATTTTCGGGTCGTTTGACACTACTACGGTGGTCGTTTTGTGTACGAAGAGATTGGGGTGTGTTGGGCTGTTTTGTAGTATTTGATGGTGTATATAGGGCTGGAAAATGATGTATATATGTTGTTATTGTTCTGTCCTTGTATTGTTGGTGTTATCTTGAAGTTGGAGGAAGGGCATATTATAGGGGAGATGCTGCCCGTTTTAATACAAAATAGGTTTGTCGTTCGTTGTGCGATAGTTGTACCTTTCGTAACTTAACGATAGTATTATTATCATTCTTGTAGATTAAGGTGCGAAGAGGTGAGTTCAACTTGGTGATTGAAAAGATTGTGATAAGGTATGTTAAGGCTAAGCCTTCCTTCATTTTGGCATGATCTCGTAGCTACATGTGTTAGTAATGAGACAAAAAGAGAAGTTCATATTCATGAATTTATTCATACTATTCTAGTCTCATAAGTTACAATATTATTCCTTATCGAGACTCTATATTCAATTTTAGTATTGTCTTCTTTCAGTCAAGAGAGCAGCAAGCCTATATATACAGTATTACAGTATTTTCATTACCATCGAGCTATAATCGATGGGCAGGCCCCTATTGGGCAACCACTGATCAGATGGAAAGTTATATACCGAGCCTACTGTGGCCGAGCGCCTATGAGCGAGCCCAGCATGGTCGAGATACATAGCCTAGTATGGCCGAGCGCCTATAAGCGAGCCTACTATGGCAGAGCAGTTATATATACCGAGCCTTATAAGGCCGTACAATTATTTTACTTACTATATTGAAGGAGTTGAGTCAGTATCAGCAGGTAAGTATATCTCCAGATCATCTTTGACTCCCAGTTAATTTCAGTTATCATATTATCAGTTCAGTTTCAGATTTCAGTTATTTTATTGCCTTACATACTCGGTACATTATTTCGTACTGACGTCCCTTTTTTGGGGGCGCTGCATTTCATGCGTGCAGGTTCAGACAGACAGACGGGTAGACCTCCTCAGTAGGTGTTTTCCGAGTTCCGCCTGATCGGTAAGCTCCATGTCTTTCGGAGTTGCCAGGACTAGAGTTTTGTGTACATCTTATGTATATCTGTATATATGTTATGGGTAGGTCGGGGCCCTGTTCCGATCACAGTACATCTATCAGTAGAGGCTTGTAGGCATATCCTGTTGGTTAGTGCAGTATGTTGGGTTTGTATAAATTGGTGGTTTGTCAGCTGTAGTAGCTATGACGGCCTTGTCGGCCTAGCTTTATATTGATATTTAGTTAGTGCTAGTTTCCATTCAGTTTTATATTTTGCTTCGCAAATTGTCTTGCAAGGTGGCCCCATGGCCAAAGTATGACATTATGTGTTCAGAGTCCCTTAGTCGCAATTTGGTACGCCAGGTTAGGTGAGGCACGGGGTGCTTGTCTCGCTCCTAGGTTCGGGGCGTGACAAACTTGGTATCAGAGCAGTTCTGTCCTAGGGAGTCTACAAGCCGTGTCTAGTAGGGTCTTGTTTATAGATGTGTTGTGCACCACATTATATAAGCAAGGAACTACAGGGCATTTAGGAGTTGGTTACACTTCTTTGAAATCTAAATCGTGCTATAGAACTGAGTTATAGGAAATTTGAATTAAACTTATGTGTTGGTGTTTGCATGCACAGATGACGGTGACTAGGAAGACTACGGCTAGCCAGAGGAGAGATACAGTAGTAGGTGAGGGGACCAACAGGGTACCCCCAGTAGATGGGGCCCAGTCTGAGGCTCAAGGGGAGACCCCTACTCAGCCATTACCGGCTCCTCCACCAACTACGGAGATTCCTAGGGAAACCGCACATCCAGTTCCCCCTCCACTTCCATCAGATCAGGACTTAAGGAGTGCGGTGCATTTGTTGACACAGTTGGTAGCTACCCAGCAACATGCTAGGGCATCAGCTAGTGCAGGAACTTCTGAGGGGTCTGGGAGTTCAAGGGTCCGAGAGTTTATTGCTTTGAGTCCCCCAGAGTTCACGGGGACAGATCAGAGGGAGGACCCGCAGGATTTCATAGATCAGCTTCACAGGATCTTTCGTGTTATGCATGCCACGGAGAAAGAGGCAGTTGAGCTAGCAGCTTTTCGACTCCGAGATATAGCCATCCTTTGGTATGAGGGATGGGAGAGGTCCAGGGGACGTGATACACCTCCAGCTATTTGGGAGAATTTTTCAGATGCTTTCCTTGACCAGTACTTACCGCGGGAGATCCGACAGGCTCGAGTCGATCAGTTTCTAGCCCTCAAGCAGGGTAATATGAGTGTTCGAGAGTATAGTCTCCGTTTTGACTCATTGGCCAGATATGCACCATCCATAGTTTCTACTATGCGGGACAGGATTCACAGGTTTATAGCAGGGTTAGCCCCAGAGTTAACCGAGGCATGTGCCACCGCTGCATTGCAGGATAGTATGGATATCTCCCGGATTCAGGCATTCGCCCAGAATATAGAAAGGGGTAGGCGTCGGCAGCAGGGTACAGAGAGGGCTGAGCAAGGGCAACGTAAGAGGATGAGATTTCCCAGGTCTCAGGAGCAATCTCAGGGTAGTTATAGGACCCAGTACTTCGGACGGCCACCTAGGCCTCCGCCACCTCAGTTACAGGGTTACGGGTATGACCGCTATACTCAGTCAGGACCAGGTGAGAGCTCACGGGCGTCGGGTTTGCAGCGACAACGAGGTTCTGCGCAGACATGGTCATTTCCTCCGCGGTGTGACATCTGTGGTAGAGGACACTTGGGTCAATGCCGAGCAGGTTCTGATGCTTGTTATACATGTGGGCGTCCGGGGCATATGATGCGAGATTGCCCAAATAGAGATTCTGGGGGAATGGCACAACCAGCGAGTTCAGCAACAGGATCGTCTATGTCCGTGCATCCTTCAAGGCGTGAGTCTCAGTCTTCGGTTGGTAGAGGTCGAGGCAGAGGTAGAGGTTCCAGTTCAAGTGGTAATCAGAACCGTATCTATGCTTTAGCGGGTCGACAGGACCAGGAGTCTTCACCAGACGTTGTGACAGGTATATTAACCATTTGCTCTCACGATGCTTATGCTTTGATAGACCCAGGATCTACTTTATCGTATATTACCCCATTTGTCGCGAGGAAGTTTGGTATAGTGCCTGAAATACTAAGTGATCCTTTTGCGGTATCTACACCGGTCGGAGAATCGATTATTGCTAGACGGGTTTACCGAGGTTGTACGGTGACAATTTGTAGTCGTCAGACCTCAGCTGACCTAGTTGAGCTAGAGATGATGGACTTTGATGCTATCATGGGCATGGACTGGTTGGCAGCTTGCTATGCCACAGTTGATTGCCGAGCAAAGGTAGCCAAATTTCATTTTCCGGGTGAGCCAGTCCTTGAATGGGTAGGTAATACACCAACACCCAGAGGTAGGTTTATTTCCTATCTGAAGGCGAGGAAAATGATCGCAAAAGGGTGCATTTATCATATTGTGCGAGTTAGAGATGCAGATGCTGAGATACCTACACTTCAGTCTATTCCCATAGTCAAAGAGTATGCAGATGTGTTTCCAGATGAGCTTCCAGGTATTCCTCCAGAGCGAGAGATTGATTTTAGCATCGATTTGCTTCCAGGAACTCAACCAATATCCGTCCCTCCGTATAGAATGGCACCTGCCGAATTGAAGGAGTTGAAGGAGCAGTTAAAAGATTTGCTGGAGAAAGGTTACATTAGGCCCAGTACCTCACCTTGGGGTGCACCGGTACTATTTGTGCGGAAGAAAGACGGCTCGCTGAGGATGTGTATCGATTATAGGCAGTTGAACAAGGTAACTATTAAGAATAAGTATCCACTTCCAAGGATCGATGACTTGTTTGATCAGTTGCAGGGAGCTAGATGCTTTTCCAAGATTGATTTGAGGTCGGGGTACCACCAGGTCAGAGTTCGGGAAAAAGATATTCCGAAGACAGCCTTCAGGACCCGATATGGCCACTTCGAGTTCCTTGTCATGTCCTTCGGGTTGACTAATGCACCCGCTGTATTTATGGACTTGATGAATAGCCTATTCCGGCCATTTTTAGATCTGTTCGTGATAGTATTTATTGATGATATTCTGGTTTATTCCCGTTCAGAGGATGAGCATGCGGACCACCTACGAGCGGTACTCCAAACCCTCCGTGATCGTAAGTTGTATGCTAAGTTTTCTAAATGTGAGTTCTAGTTGAAGTCTGTAGCATTCTTGGGGCATATTGTATCAGATGAAGGGATAAAGGTGGACACTCAGAAGATTGAGGCCGTGAAATCTTGGCCTAGACCTACCACTCCGACAGAGGTTCGTAGCTTTCTAGGCTTAGCAGGATACTATCGGAGGTTCGTAGAGGGTTTTTCTTCCCTTTCGGCACCATTGACGAAGTTGACACAGAAAGAAACTAAGTTTCAATGGACAGAGGCTTGTGAGCGGAGTTTCCAAGAGCTTAAGAACAAGTTGACCTCAGCTCCAGTTCTAACACTTCCAGAGGGTCTAGAGGGTTATGCCGTGTATTGTGATGCATCAGGTGTCGGGTTAGGATGTGTCCTGATGCAACATGGGAAGGTAATTGCATATGCTTCAAGGCAGTTGAGGAAGCACGAGAGGAATTATCCGACCCACGACCTCGAGTTAGCTGCGGTTGTCCATGCACTTAAGATATGGCGGCATTATTTATATGGTGTTCATGTTGATATATTTACTGATCATAAAAGCCTACAATATATTTTCAAGCAGAAAGAGTTGAATTTGCGACAGAGGCGATGGCTTGAGTTATTGAAAGATTACGATGTTAACATTCTCTACCATCCAGGGAAAGCTAATGTTGTAGCAGATGCCTTAAGTCGCCGATCTATGGGTAGCTTAGCACATGTAGAGCCCGAGAAAAGACAATTAGCTAGAGATATTCATCAATTGGCTTCGTTGGGGGTTCGGTTAGTAGATTCTGAGGATGGTGGAGTTGTAATCCAAAACACTGCAAAATCATCCCTCATAGCTGAAGTCAAGGAAAGGCAGTACGAGGACCCAGAGTTGGTCGAGTTGAGAGAGCGAGTTCCGCAGCAGAAGAAGCCATTGTTAGAGCTCAAGGGAGATGGGGTTCTCAGATACAAGGGTCGTTTGTGTGTTCCAGATGTAGCAGGGCTACGAGACAGGATTATGTCAGAGGCACATTATTCATGGTATTCCATCCACCCTGGATCGACGAAGATGTATCATGACATTAAGGATATGTACTGGTGGAATGATATGAAGAAGAACATTGCTGAGTTTGTCGCCCAATGTACTAGTTGCCAGCAAGTGAAGGTAGAACACCAGAAGCCCGGAGGGCTAATGCAGACTATAGAGATCCCGACATGGAAATGGGAGGCGATAAACATGGACTTTATCATGGGTTTACCTCGTTCTAATCGTAAGTTCGATTCCATATGGGTGATAGTCGATAGGCTCACGAAATCAGCTCACTTCCTACCGGTCAGATCTACATATACAGCAGAAGATTATGCAAAGTTATATATTAAGGAGATAGTGCGGCTACACGGAGTACCAGTTTCTATTATATCTGACCGTGGGGCTCAGTTTACAGCACATTTTTGGAGGTCATTTCAGAGAGGTCTAGGGACTCAGGTGAATCTCAGCACAGCTTTTCATCCACAGACTGATGGACAAGCCGAGCGCACAATTCAGACGCTCGAGGATATGTTACGAGTATGTGTGTTGGATTTTAAAAGAAGTTGGGATGAACATCTACCTCTTATCGAGTTTGCATATAATAACAGTTACCACTCCAGTATCCAGATGGCTCCGTACGAGGCTTTGTATGGGCGTAAGTGCAGATCTCCTATAGGGTGGTTTGATGTTGGAGAATCTGGGTTACATGGGCCAGACCTGGTTCAGCAGGCCGTAGAGAAAGTAAAGGTTATCCGGGAGCGACTGTTGACAGCTCAGAGTCGTCAGAAGTCATATTTTGACGTGCGGCGACGAGACTTAGAGTTCAGGATTAATGACTGGGTATTCTTAAAGGTATCACCTATGAAGGGCGTGATGAGGTTTGGCAAGAAAGGAAAGCTTAGCCCACGGTATATTGGGCCTTATAGGATCATTCAGAGAGTGGGCCAACTAGCTTATGAGTTAGAGTTGCCCTCAGAATTGGAGTCTGTCCATCCGATTTTTCACGTATCTATGCTACGGAAGTGCATTGGCGATCCTACCCGAGTGGTGCCCACGGATGATGTACAGATTACAGAGGACTTGTCATACGAGGAAATTCCAGTTGCCATCCTAGACCGACAAATCCGCAATCTACGAAATAAGGAGGTAGCTTCCGTAAAGGTTTTATGGAGGAGCAAGAATGTAGAAGAGATGACGTGGGAATCGGAGGAAGAAATGAAGTCTAAATACCCCCACCTATTTCAAAATGAAGATATGGTTCGAGATGGGACGCTACAACATAGCTCTATGTAGGCTAGCAGGTCATCAGGTAAGCTTTTATTTTTCACTTTCAATATTTATGATTTACGGTCGGTGAGGCAAATTGCTGCTATTTATAAAGATTGGCCATGTGTGGCATGCATAGTATGTTTCTGGCTACGTGCAGGTTGGTTTTAACCTAGTGTACGAAGGATACTCTGGAAAAAGTTTCCAAAGTCTCCAAGAGTAAACATTCGAGGACGAATGTTCCCAAGGGGGAGTGATGTTACACCCTATATTTTCGTATGTAAAAATGCGTCGTAAGCAAACTAATGTAGGACAAAAAAATGAGATAATATTTAAAAGTATATAAAGTAAGTTAATCATGTTACCTCTGAGGTTACAAATATTGAAGATCATGAACAACAAGTACAAAGAGGGTTGGACAGTTCAGAAGCTAAAGCAATTAAATAAAACAATGTTTCATCGAAAGTCGACAAGTTGGGAATGTTATAACATGTACCTTTGGGGTGAGACTAGGGTGATTAATATGATAAAGAGATTATGTTATGATTTATATTAGTCGTATTACATCCGTGTGTTATGTTTTTAAGTCAAGCGAGTTGTGGAACAAAAGTCGATGAAAGTCATCACAAGTTACATTCATAAGTTTTACTGAAACTTTGGGTCAAATGTAACTGCAATTTTCTCCCAATATACTTAGAGTTATGGTGTGTTCCACACATAAAATTAAAGATCTATGAGTCTATTTTCCAACGCATTAAACCATTTGTCAATACGACATCGGAGTAGAGAGATATGTGCATTTTTGCGATACTGCGCAAGCTGCTAGGTGACAAGTAGGTGTGTCACCTACTTGCTTAAATGAAAGCCCAAAAATGGGCCATTTCGGGTCGTCCAAAGAGGCCTTTTAAGGGCCTATTTTCTTCATATATTAGACTTAAAATAGAGCATAATAACCAGACATAAGCTCTGCAAAGAATCCTCCCAAAAATTTCCCACAAACCCTAATTGATTTTCTCTCCCTTTCAAGTTCCAATTGGAGGTAAAACTTAGAGTTTGAAGAACCAAGATAGGAGCTGAGTTATCCAACAAATAAGGTGAGTTTACTGCTCTCTTTCATCCATTTTTTCTTCTGTAAATTCATGGTAAGTCGTTCTATACTTGTAAGAACTCACGGGATGGTGATCGGAAGCCGTGAGTTCGAGTTATTCACTTGTAGCGGACTGTTTTGTGGACTGTTTTGTGTTGCTGTTGGGCTGCGTGTTTTATTACTATTTTGTGGAGTTTTGGAGGAGGAAGGGGGTTTATAAACACCATATAAATGTAGGGTGGTTGGCTGGTCGTTCGTCATAACATTTTCGGGTCGTTTGACACTACTACGGTGGTCGTTTTGTGTACGAAGAGATTGGGGTGTGTTGGGCTGTTTTGTAGTATTTGATGGTGTATATAGGGCTGGAAAATGATGTATATATGTTGTTATTGTTCTGTCCTTGTATTGTTGGTGTTATCTTGAAGTTGGAGGAAGGGCATATTATAGGGGAGATGCTGCCCGTTTTAATACAAAATAGGTTTGTCGTTCGTTGTGCGATAGTTGTACCTTTCGTAACTTAACGATAGTATTATTATCATTCTTGTAGATTAAGGTGCGAAGAGGTGAGTTCAACTTGGTGATTGAAAAGATTGTGATAAGGTATGTTAAGGCTAAGCCTTCCTTCATTTTGGCATGATCTCGTAGCTACATGTGTTAGTAATGAGACAAAAAGAGAAGTTCATATTCATGAATTTATTCACACTATTCTAGTCTCATAAGTTACAATATTATTCCTTATCGAGACTCTATATTCAATTTTAGTATTGTCTTCTTTCAGTCAAGAGAGCAGCAAGCCTATATATACAGTATTACAGTATTTTCATTACCATCGAGCTATAATCGATGGGCAGGCCCCTATTGGGCAACCACTGATCAGATGGAAAGTTATATACCGAGCCTACTGTGGCCGAGCGCCTATGAGCGAGCCCAGCATGGTCGAGATACATAGCCTAGTATGGCCGAGCGCCTATAAGCGAGCCTACTATGGCAGAGCAGTTATATATACCGAGCCTTATAAGGCCGTACAATTATTTTACTTACTATATTGAAGGAGTTGAGTCAGTATCAGCAGGTAAGTATATCTCCAGATCATCTTTGACTCCCAGTTAATTTCAGTTATCATATTATCAGTTCAGTTTCAGATTTCAGTTATTTTATTGCCTTACATACTCGGTACATTATTTCGTACTGACGTCCCTTTTTTGGGGGCGCTGCATTTCATGCGTGCAGGTTCAGACAGACAGACGGGTAGACCTCCTCAGTAGGTGTTTTCCGAGTTCCGCCTGATCGGTAAGCTCCATGTCTTTCGGAGTTGCCAGGACTAGAGTTTTGTGTACATCTTATGTATATCTGTATATATGTTATGGGTAGGTCGGGGCCCTGTTCCGATCACAGTACATCTATCAGTAGAGGCTTGTAGGCATATCCTGTTGGTTAGTGCAGTATGTTGGGTTTGTATAAATTGGTGGTTTGTCAGCTGTAGTAGCTATGACGGCCTTGTCGGCCTAGCTTTATATTGATATTTAGTTAGTGCTAGTTTCCATTCAGTTTTATATTTTGCTTCGCAAATTGTCTTGCAAGGTGGCCCCATGGCCAAAGTATGACATTATGTGTTCAGAGTCCCTTAGTCGCAATTTGGTACGCCAGGTTAGGTGAGGCACGGGGTGCTTGTCTCGCTCCTAGGTTCGGGGCGTGACACTATCGCTCCCTGTTTTCTCGCAAAAGCGGGTTTCGATGTCGTGCCAACTCTTTTTTAGAGTGGGAGATAGAGTTCTAAATAAGAGTCCCCACCTAACGAGTTTTAAGGTGCGTTAGTGCACCTATTGTGCAGATAACTCTGTTTTAACTAGTCAACGCCACCAAAGATCGGGTAAGGGATCAAATTACTTCGAAGAGAAGGTGTTAGGCACTCTTCGAGGTTCATAACTATGGGTCACGACCGAACTTAAAATTATGTGGATTAGGCTAAGTGATCAAATAAGCAAAGAGAATATAAAGGTCAAAGAATTTTATTACAAAAATCTTAATACGAATATAGAGATACAACCATTCCAATTCAAATAGCAAACATAGAAAGGAAAGGGGGGGGGGGGGTCCTAAGTTTTTCAGCCTAAAGGATCATCCCGTGCAACATAAATAATATTTCGCAACTCCCTTGGGGTAGGGAGTTACTTATATTATTCAGTGAGCATAGACTATCATCTCCTGCTACCTGATTACTATGTTAAAGTTGTTTACCTAAAAGCGCTCTAATTCAATTCTAAGTTGAGCCCTATGCGTGCATTACCCGACCCATACCAATGGTCCAGGAGGTTTTGGACCTCTATTTAGGTAGTTCTAGACTTTACCTAGGCTGCTAAAAAAATATTAAAACTAGGCGACATACAAAACACATTGGACTTCAAATATGAGCAGTTAAAGGCTCAAGTTAGCCTCCACACTTAAGCAACAAATGCACGCGAAACAAATGTTCAGGTTAGGAAGTTCAGAATTAAGAACCTTAGGCCCTGTAGATATGATTTCTAGGTGACTTTGAATTAAAACATACAGGCAGTTTCAGATACAAGGTGCTGCCCATAGATAGGATTATACAGTTATTACAAGCTGATCATTGAGATCGCAGGTTTCAAGTTATTAAACCAATAGGTGCTATGCCTAGGTGATCTATGCAGTAAAGGACAGTAAAATCTATTAGATAAAAAGCCCCAGAATTACTTATGCTTTCTAACAATAGCATGAATAAGCAATAAACAGTGTTTGAGCAGTTCAACATTAACAAATTAGGGCGAGTAATTATACCCTATAGGCAGGATCTCTAACGATTAGCACTTAGAGTCGATTTTATTGTCATACCTTAACCCTATAGGCATATTGTCTACCCTTTTGTACGCAAATATTAAGAGTCTACCCATTCACCATTTTTTCTAGCACCCCAACTATTTATACAAAGTTATTACAGGCTCAATAATGAATATGATTACAAATATATACAAATAATGACAGTAGGCCCAAAAGGAATACCCAGCACTGTCTAGACTTTCAGCAATTTTCATGCAACATACCTAGTCTTCCGACAAAGAGCCATATTCATCAACACAACCCAGAATCCATAGAAGAGACCAAAGCCAAATCATATAACCATAATGCCAAGCATGGAATCACTTAAACCAACTAGCTTAGGTATTCAACAGATAATAGGGAGAAAGGGTTGAGCGGGGTAGTTCAAGTTCAGAGAGTGACTAAAGACCCAAATCCTAGTGTGTTAGAGTTCACAAGGGTCTCAAATGGACACCGAGCAATGCTCACACTGGGGAGGTCAGTAGTAAGAGCCTTGGCAGCCTTGGCTTTCAGCCGGCTAAGAATGAGAAATTTCAGATAGCATAGGTAACAAGTGAGGGAGAGTGGACAATGGTTAAGGGACAGAATTGTACTTAGTTTTAGGAATCAGACATAGCAAATTTTGAAACATAGAACAGTTGATCAAAAGGCCAACAAGGCTTAGAAACAAGTTCATCACTTAGCAAAACAACACATAAGCAGAATGATATTGAAAGAGTTAAGGGAGAAACAAGTCTGCAGGATTACAAAAGATTACCATACACAGGTGCATGATACCAAACAAGTTGAAACATGGTTGGAAATTATGCTAAGCATACATCCTAATGTTACAAGATAGCCATGTTAACTCATATTAAGAAACAATATCAGACATGGCAGGGAAGCACATATTAGGACAATTACTACTGAAGGGATAGTGAATCAAATGAGCCAAAAACATGCTGTTGGGCATATTAACAAGGGAGCCAGTTATGGTTGATAGAAAAAGGTCTTAACACAAATTAGAACACACTACATATGCAAGATTACCATTACAAAGATTCATGTCAGATAGTAAATGTAGGCATTCAGGTATTGACATAATAGACTAATTAACTAAAGAAAGTCCAAATTATTTAGATGAAGCACATTCAAATAATAGAATTGACAGTTTTAGGTAGACTTAAATACTAAAGAGGTTCAAACAAGTGTAAAGGTCACACATAGAAGTAGCTCAGAACACATTGGCCAAACGGACTTAAGAGAATCTAAATTATTCAAATTAGGCATAAGCATATTTCACATCTAGCAACATTATGTGAAATTTAATGCTAAAGAGACTTAAAACTACTGTAAAGCTAGCAGAGTTGCACACAAGAGTTGCCCAGAAACACATTAAGCTATGAATTTTAGAAGTGAGAACATATGCAAATCACAGACACATAAAAATAAAATTGCGAAAGGTCAAGTTACTTACTAGTTAAACGGACAATAATAAAGAACAAAATTCCACAAGAACCCAGAATCTTAATGCGTCAAAGTTCCCAAGAGCTTCAAAGGAACCCCGAGCAATGCTCGCACCAAGAGAAGGTCGAATAACAGAATCTTACTGGCCTTGGCTTTCAGCCAGCCAAAAATAGAATACAGAACAAGGGAATGAGGGAATAGCAGAACAAAGCTCGAATTTTAGTGAAAAAATAGCGATTCCAAGTCTGTCTCAAAGGGGAATGGGGATGGGTTTATATAGTGACAGAAATTGAACAAGTAAACAAGGAAAACTGTAAAATCAAACACAAATAATGAAGTAATAACATACAGAATCAATAAAAAATTGGATTGGGGAAACAAAATAGGCAAACCCTAGTTGACAGAAATCGAAGATTGGCCGGAAATCATGGCTAATCGGACCCATATAGTCTGGCCATGATGCACATGGACGAGATATCGCCCAGATTCAAGCGATTAATGTTGAACGATCAGATTCTGAGAGATAGTACTTGCCATGTTTAGGCAAGTACTAAGTGATACCATGGTTTTGCAGGTAATACTGAAATAATACATAAAAGGCAAGAAAATCATGGAAGGAATCCATGATTAAGAGAGATTCAGAGAAGTACGAGAGGGCATCTAGGGTTTTTCTGGGGGAGTGAGGAGTGAGGATACATAGGCGGCGTCTCAGGGGTAATGGGGTTAGGGTTTCAGGTCTAGGGTAATTAAAAAGAGGGGTTGATTATGGGCCGTTGATCTCTTAATATCAACGGCCAGGAAAACAAATAGTCTGGGGCGGGTTATTAGACTGGGGCAGGGATAAAGGGTCATTTAGATTGAGATTGGGGGGGGGGGGCAGAGATTTGGGTGTTTGGGCCATTGAATTGGTCCGAAATTGACCTTACACTGGGCTAATCAACGGCCAGGAAAACAAATAGTCTGGGGCGGGTTATTAGACTGGGGCAGGGATAAAGGGTCATTTGGATTGAGATTGGGGGGGGGGGGCAGAGATTTGGGTGTTTGGGCCATTGAATTGGTCCGAAATTGACCTTACACTGGGCTATAAATTAAATACACGAAAATTATTTTAAAAACAATAATTTATAAAAATAATTAATAGATAATAAAATACTACTTATGCAATAAAATGATTAAAAAAAATAATAAATTAACATTATGAAAAAATAAAAATGTGATTTTATCCCAAGTAATGTAAAAAATATAATTATGCATATCGCATAGGCTATTATTGCAAAATTATGTAAATAGCCTAAAAATATAAAATATAATTATGTTAAACAAATTAAAATATCATGAAGCATATATATGGGTGAAAAATAATAAATTGGATGATTGAGTCATCAAAAAATAATTTAAATGGTAATTAATAAATATTTGAACAATTTAAATGCAAGAAAATTGATTTTAAAACCTTACAATTATGAAAAATTGTAGAAATTTCTTGCATAAATCTTGTACATTAAATAATGATGCAAAATGATATTTTTTGAAAGTATATACACTTATTTTAAAAATATGAGGGCAAAATTGGGTATCAACATCTGCCTCTCTTTACCCGGGAATGATGAAAGAGTTATCGGGTAAAGAAAATGATGACTAATTTTGGCCGAATTAAATTAGGGATGATGTGATTTGGAGAAAATGGTGGTCAAACCCTGGTTCCTGAGTTGCCTACATATCCCTAGTGTTACAGGAATTAGGCCGTGTGTAGTTCTGGATCCAACGAAGCCGATGGAATTATTATAGGAATGGCCGTATGTTTCGGAAAGGGTTGAATGTAGGACAATGTCAGATGAATTTATGCAAAATCATGAATGTGACTCTGAAACGTTACGGATGTATCATAGATCGATTATCTGAACGGGCATAGAGTAAAAGGTAGGTAATTGATGGTGGTTGGTTACGTTGAAACAATTGCAGGATGTGAACGTTGTAAACGGAAACGAAGTGAAGATTGCTCCTCTTTGAAGAACAGTTACTTCCTGGATTACATGTAAAACTTAAAACATGATGCATGCAAGCATATATGGATTATTGCGAGAATTTAAACATGATGTAAATTCCCTTTTGACCATGAAAGTTGTCTTTGGATGGTGAGGATGATATCCTTAGACTATGATTTCCTGGGACATGAATCATGTAATAAGGGATTCGCAGGCCATGAAATGATATCCTCGGGCCATGAGGATGGTGCCTCTGGATTATGACGCCTTTGAATGATGATGTGCACTTTGAGATCCTCAGGCCATGGAATGGTGTCTTCCGGCTATGAGGATGATGCTTTCGGACTATGACGCCTTTGGACAAAATGGCGATGTTTCAGCCCATGAAATGCAAAGATATAATGCTTGGTCATATGCGAAATGAAACAAGACAAGGCTTAGTCTTATTTAAGATGAGGGCAGTGCTTAGCCCAGGTGAATAGAGGATAGTGCCGAGTCTTAGATAGCGTAATGGAGATAGTACTTAATCTTGAGGAAAAGGCAGTGCTTAGCCTTATGCAAGAAGGGAGGTAGTGCTTAGCCTCCTGCAAAGGAAGATTCAATGCTTAGTCTCATGCGGGAAAGGCTATGCTTAGCCTTATGAAATTAGGGAGGCAATGCTTAGCCTCATGCAAAGACGAGACAATGCTTAGTCTCATGCAGGGAAAGGCAGTGCTTAGCCTTATGCAAGAAGGGAGGCAGTGCTTAGCCTCATGTAAAGAGGGAGACAATGCTTAGTCTCATGCAGGGAAAGGCAGTGCTTAGCCTTATGCAAGGAGGGAGGCAGTGCTTAGCCTCATGCAAGAAAACGATGAGTGTTAGTGAGGAAGTAAAGTATTTCTTAGCCGGAGATGCTTGCGCTAGATAATTTGTTGTCTTGAAGGCAGTGACTTGATGTGTCTGTGGATATCGTTGTCTTATTGTTCCTGCATCCAAAGAAAAATCGTGAGTTCTGTGGGGGAAGGTTGGTTTGCGCTTTTGTTTTCTTGTTCTATCTTTGTTCCTGCCTTGAGATCCTGTTTGAGTTACCCTGGGTAACATCTGGCTGTTATAGAAATAAAGTTTTCGAAAAAATATGCATGCATTTGATGAATGTAGTTATTTGAAATATAGTAGTATGCAATATTAAGTAATTTAGATGAACCGATGACTGTGACATATTTTAGAGACATTGCGACCTCCTTGCTTCAGAATTTTGAGGACCCCTCTCACAAATCTGCTCCAGTTTAAATGCAACCCTTTGATGGTTTTGCGTATGACGAAGTTGGTTGGACTTGCTTTGGAATTTTGAGGGTCTTCCTCAAAATTCTGCCCCAGTTTCTGATCATGGTGAAAATGAGGATTTTATTAAGATGTGACCGAACCCATATGCTACCTACGTATCCCCTCTTAAACGAGAATAAGGTCAAGCGTAGTTCAGTTACATCAAATGAAGAAATGTAAACAATCCTAAACATAGTATCTTTTGATTGCGTCTGAGTTGATAGGTTTTGGCCAAATCTCTCCGTCCATTTCTGCAAGTATAAGTGCTCCTCCTGTTAATACTTGATAAACTATGTAGGGACCTTTCCAATTGGGTGAAAATTTCCCTTTAGCTTCATCTTGATGCGGGAAAATTCGCTTTAGCACCAACTATCTCGGTGTGAATTGCCTTGGTCTGACCTTTTTGTTGAATGCTCTTGCCATTCTGTTCTGGTAGAGTTGACCATGACATACTGCATACATTCTCTTTCCATCAATGAGGTCCAGTTGTTCATAGCGGCTTTGTACCCATTCTGCGTCGCTGAGCTCAACTTCTTGTATGATTCTTAAAGAAGGAATTTCCACTTCGGCGGGAATAACAACTTCAGTACCATAGACCAGCAGGTAAGGAGTTGCCCCTATTGATGTGCGAACCATGGTACGATATCCAAGCAAAGCAAATGGTAGCCTCTCGTGCCATTATTTGTAATTATCTACCATTTTCTTCAATATCTTCTTGATGTTCTTATTGGCGGCTTCGACAACTCCGTTCATTTGCGGTATGTATGTTGTGGAGTTTCTATGCTTGATCTTGACTGTTTCACACATGGATTTCATCAAATCGCTGTTTAAATTGGCGGCTTTGTCAGTAATGATTGGTTGAATCACTATCCTCATGTTGCGTTGTCTCATTGCATGTCACAGTCGTAGGTTCATCGGGATAGATAATAATAATGCTGAAAAGAAAAATGTAAAAATAATAATAAATACGAAAAGCAGTAATGCATTAAAAAAATCTTAAAAACATCAACAAGTGCGGCTTCATGGCTCGAGCAATTATTTCAAAACAAAATACTAAAAAATGTCTCAAACGCTCAAAACTATTTTTTAAAGTAATTCATGCTAATTTTCCAGGCTACCCAGGAACTCGACGGGCCCGGGATGGCGCAACGGTCCAGTTCTTGAGAAGATGCCAGTATGCACGAACCAAGGGAATAGGAATAATCAAAAGAAAGAAAAAGCAAAAGGTAACCAAGTTAGTAAGGAATAATAAAAGAGTATTTACGATATTAAAACATGTTTCACAAAGTCATGCAATAATTCACATCCTAATTTAAGGACCTCATTGTGCCCGAGGTAGGCCTTAGCGACACGTTGACTTGGAGAAAATTGATACCAATATTTGCGTCATTTCATTAATGCCAAAAATGTTTATGCAATAATGATCAATACGCTGGCATATTTTTCTCCAAGTAATACACATAGTATGATATCGTCCATTGGGATTATGGAAATGCCGTCGGACTTTGGACGAGGTTCATCTTAGTAGGTTGTTACGTTAATAACGCTTCATCCCGTACTAGGTTTAGCATGATACATGTACATTTCGAGTTGGAGTAGGGTTTGTAGAATGGTCTAGACTGGTACTCCCAAGTGGACAACTTGAGAGGGAAAGGCACGTGACCGTCGATTGCACCGCTGATCGACTAGTCTACCACAAATAAGCCTTTCCGATTTAAAAGGGTAATTTTCGGAAGAGCGCTGACACTCATCAAGTGCTTCTATGATGATAGTTGGCACGAGTGGAGTATGATGTGGAGCATGCTTTATGCAGCAATAATAACACGTTGTCAAGTATTTGTATGCTATGTAAAAGCAGTAAATAATATAGCAAAGGTCAACATGGAAAGAATATAGAAGAAAGACAAAAGGAAGGAGTTAGTTTAGTTTATAAAAATATATGCGGGAATGTAATAAAGCAGGTAAGGAAGTAGGCATGATATAGCAATTTTGACAAGATAAAAGAGCAATCATAGCAAGTAAAGGTAAATAGGGGGAAAGGATGTGCCTGTCATAGCAGATTTAAACAAATAAAGGTGAGTAGGGGAAGGGATGTGCATGTCGTAGCTGATTTAAACAAATAAAGGTGAGTAGGGGAAAGGATGTGCATGTAACAAAGAAAGTAATCCACATAAGCCAAGTTCATTATGGTTAGAGCCTAAGTTTAAATCCCCAGCAGAGTCGCCATGCTGTCGCGCCCCGTTTTCTCGCGAAAGCGGGTTTTGACGTTGTGACAACTCTTTTTTAGAGTGGGAGATAGAGTGCTAAAGAAGAGTCCCCACCTAACAATTTTTAAGGTGCGTTAGGGCGCCTATTTTGCAGATAACTCTATTTTAACTAGTCAACGCCACCTAAGATTGGGTAAGGACTCAAATTACCTCAAAGAGAAGGTGTTAGGCACTCTTCGAGGTCCACAACTGTGGGTCCCGGTCGAGCTTAAAATTATGTGGATTAGGCTAAGTGATCAAATAAGCAAAGAGAATATAAAGGTCAAAATTTTTTATTACAAAAATCTTAATACAAATATAGAGATACAACCATTCCAATTTTAATAGCAAACATAGAAAGAAAGGGAATGGGGGGGTCCTAAGTTTTTTATCCTAAAGGATCACCCCGTGCAACATAAATAATATTTCGCAACTCCCTTGGGGTAGGAAGTTACTCATATCATTCAGCGGGCACAGACTATCATCTCCTGCTACCCGATTACTATGTTAAAGTTGTTTACCTTAAATTGCTCTAATTCAATTCTAAGTCAAGCCCTATGCGTGCATTACCCGTCCCATACTATGGTCCGAGAGGTTTTGGACCTCTATTTAGGTAGTTCTAGACTCTACCTAGGCTGCTCAAAAATGTTAAAACTAGGCGACATGCAAAACATATTGGACTTCAAATATGGGCAGTTAAGGGCTCAAGTTAGCCTCCACACTTAAGCAACAAATGCACGTGAAACAAATGTTCAGGTTAGGAAGTTAAGAATTAAGAACCTTAGGCCCTATAGATATGATTTTTAGGTGACTTTGAATTAAAAAATACACGTATTTTCAGATGCAAGGTGCTGCCCATAGACAAGATTATACAGCCGTTACAAGCTGATCATTGAGATCGCAGGTTTCAAGTTATTAAACCAATAGGTGCTATGCCTAGGTGATCTACGCAGTAAAGGACAGTAAAATCTATTAGATAAAAAGCCCCAGAATTACTTATGCTTTCTAATAATAGCATGAATAAGTAATAAACAGTGTTTGAGCAGTTCAACATTAACAAATTAGGGCGAGTAATTATACCCTATAGGCAGGATCTCTAACGATTAGCACTTAGAGTCGATTTTATTGTCATACCTTAACCCTATAGGCATATTGTCTACCCTTTTGTATGCAAATATTAAGATTCTACCCATTCACCATTTTTACTAGTACCCCAACTGTTTATACAAAGTTATTACAGGCCCAATAATGAATATGATTACAAATATATACAAATAATGACAGTAGGCCCAAAAGGAATACCCAGCACTGTCTAGACTTTCAGCAATTTTCATGCAGCATACCTAGTCTTCCGACAAGGAGCCATATTCATCAACACAACCCAGAATCCATAGAAGAGACCAAAGCCAAATCATATAACCATATTGCCTTGGTTAAAGACCCAAATCCTAGTGTGTCAGAGTTCACAAGGGTCTCAAATGGACCCCGAGCAATGCTCACATTAGGGAGGTCAGTAGTAAGAGCCTTGGTAGCCTTGGCTTTCAGCCGGCTAAGAATGAGAAATTCAAGATAGCATAGGTAACAATTGAGGGAGAGTGGACAATGGTTAAGGGACAGAATTGTACTTAGTTTTAGGAAGCAGACATAGCAAATTTTAAAACATAGAACAATTAATCAAAAGGCCAACAAGGCTTAGAAACAGGTTCATCACTTAGCAAAACAACATATAGGCAGAATCATATTGAAAGAGTTAAGGGAGAAACAAGTTTGCAGGATTACAAAAGATTACCATACACAAGTGCATGATACCAAACAAGTTGAAACATGGTTGGAAATTATGCTAAGCATACATCCTAATGTTACAAGATAGCCATGTTAACTCATATTAAGAAACAATATCAGACATGGCAGGGAAGCACAAATTAGGAGAATTACAACTGAAGGGATAGTGAATCAAATGAGCCAAAAATATGCGGTTGGACATATTAACAAGAGAGCCAGTCATGGTTGATAGAAAAGGGTCTTAACGCAAATTAGAACACACTACATATGCACGATTACCATTACAGAGATTCATGTCAGATAGTAAATGTAGTCATTCAGGTATTGACACAATAAAGTAATTAACTAAAGAAAGTCCAAATTATTTAGATGAAGCACATTCAAATAACAGAATTGACAGTTTTAGGTAGACTTAAATACTAAAGAGGTTCAAACAAGTGTAAAGGTCACACATAGAAGTAGCTCAGAACACATTGGCCAAACGAACTTAAGAGAATCTAAATTATTCAAATTAGGCATAAGCATGTTTCACAGCTAGCAACATTATATGAAATTAAATGTTAAAGAGACTTAAAACTACTGTAAAGCTAGTAGAGTTGCACACAAGAGTAGCCCAGAAACACATTAAGCTATAAATTTTAGAAGTGAGAACATATGCAAATCACAGACACATAAAAATGAAATTGCAAAAGGTCAAGTGACTTACGAGTTAAACGGACAATAATAAAGAACAAAATTCCACAAGAACCCAGAATCTTAATGCGTCAAAGTTCCCAAGATCTTCAAAGGAATCCCTGGCAATGCTGGCACCAAGAGAAGGTCGAATAACAGAATCTTAGTGGCCTTGGCTTTCAACCGGCCAAAATCAGAATACAGAACATGAGAATGAGGGAATAGCATAACAAAGCTCCAATTTTAGTAAAAAAACTAGCGATTCCAAGTCTGTCTCAAAGGGGAATGGGGATGGGTTTATATAGTGACAGAAATTGAACAAGTAAACAAGGAAAACTGTAAAATCAAACACAAATAAAGAAGTAATAACATACAAAATCAATAAACAAATGGATTGGGGAAAAACAATAGATAAACCCTAGTTGACGGAAATTGAAGATTGGCCGGAAATCTTGGCTAACCGGACCCATATAGCCTGGACATGATGCACATGGACGAAATATCATCCAGATTCAAACAATTAAGGTTGAACGACCAGATTCTGAGAGATAGTACTTGCCATATTTAGGCAAGTACTAAGTGATACCATGGTCTTGCAGGTAATACTGAAATAATACATATAATGCAAGAAAATCATGGAAGGAATCCATGATTGAGAGAGATTCGGAGAAGAACGAGAGGGCGGCTAGGGTTTTTCTAGGGGAGGGAGGAGTGAGGATACAGAGGCAGAGTCTTAGAGGTAATGGGGTTAGGGTTTCAGGTCTAGGGTAATTAAAATGAGGGGTTGATTATGGGCCGTTGATCTCTTAAGATCAACGACCAGGAAAAAAAAGACTGGGGCGGGTTATTGGACTTGGTTAGGGATAAAGGGTCGTTTGGATTAGGCTTGGGGGGTTGGGCCAGAGATTTGGGTGTATGGGCCATTAAATTGGTCCGAAATTAGCCTTACACTTGGCTATAAATTATATACACAAAAATTATTTTAAAAAACATAATTTATAAAATAATTAATAGATAATAAAATACTACTTATGCAATAAAATGATTAAAAAAATAATAACTTAGCATTATGAAAAATAAAAATGTGATTTTAGCCCAAGTAATGTAAAAAATGTAATTATGCATAGCGCATAGGCTATTATTGCAAAGTTATGTAAATAGCCTAAAATTACAAAATATTATTACGTAAAACAAAGTAAAATATCATGAAGCATATATATATATGGGTGCAAAATAATAAATTGGATGATTTAGTCATCACAAAATAATTTAAAGGGTAATTAATAAATATTTGAACAATTTAAATGCAAGAAAATTGATTTTAAAACCTTAAAATTATGAAAAATTGTAGAAAATGCTTTCATAAATCTTGTATATTAAATAATGATGCAAAATAATTTTTTTTGAAAGTATATACACTTATTTAAAAAATATGAGGGCAAAATTGGGTATCAACAAGTACTTTATGCGATACACCCATTTGAGGCCAATTAGATTCTTTCTCTATGGTAAGTTAACCGACTCCCACGTTTTATTCTTTTCGGCAACATTCATCGCTTCCACCATTACTTGTTGCGACACTTCTTTTTCAGCTGCTCCTCCATAATATATAGGATCTGAAACAATAAAAGCAAATTGACAAGTATAAATGTCATTACAATATCTGGGATTTGGTCTTTTGTCCCTGCTTGATCTTCTTAGAGGAATTGGATCTGCTGGAATTGTCTCTCCTGAAGACTCTCCAAGTGTTTCAGACGTTACTGGTGCTGAAGGTTCAGCTATAAGTGTTTCAGGTGCATTTTCAAGAACTAGAGAATTTGCAGGTGTTGTAGTATTGCTAACATTCCAAGCCTAAATTTTTGCCTCGTTGAACCTAACATCCCTACTTATAATAACTTTTCCACTCATCGGATTATACAATTTATATGCTTTGGATTGAGGACTATAGCCCAAAAAATATATTTTTCTGATTTCACATCAAGTTTGCGACGAGATAGACAAGTATCCAAAGCATATGCTAAACAACCAAAAACTTTTAGATGGCTTACCCGTGGCTTCCTGCCCTTCCAAGCTTCATATGGGGTTCGATTCATGACTGCCTTCGTCAGTGAGATATTGAGAAGATACACTGTCGTTACTACTGTTTCTGCCCAAAACTTCTTTGGAAGTTCTATTGCTTTTATCATGCTTCAGGCCATTTCCACCACCGTTCGATTTTTTCGCTCGGCCACTCCATTTTGCTATGGTGTGCGTGGTGCAGTCAATTCCCTGTAATACCATTTTTGTCAAAAAAATTATCAAATTCTTTAGATGTAAATTCACCACCTCTATCTGAACGAAGAGACTTTATAAAACACCCACTTTGTTTCTCTACAAACACCTTGAATTTCTTGAAATTCTCAAAAGTTTCAGATTTGAATTTCAAAAAATAAACTCAACTCGTTCAACTATAATCAACAGTGAACAACAAAAAATATCGATTTCCACCTAAGGATTCAATACTCATTGGACCACAAACATCATCGTGCACCAATTCAAGACAACCGGAAGCCCTCCAAGCCTTGTTTACAGGAAATGAGTTTCTACTTTGCTTACCGTAGACACACCCTTCACAAAAATAAAGACCATCAACTTTAGGCAACCTAACAACCATATGTTTTTGACCCAACAATTTCAGCCCTTTAACATTCAGATGTCCATACCTTAAATGCCATAAATTAGCACCACTAGTTTTAGCAACTAAAGTGAAATTTTTAACACCAGATATATCTAAAGGAAACAGTTTATTTTGTGTCATAGAAATGTTGATAAAATTTTACCTTGAGTTCTTATCATAAACAGTGCAACAATCATCATCAAACAGAAGAGAGTAACAACCACTCATCAATTGGCCAACACTTAACAAATTATGGGCTAAATTAGGAACATATTGCACATCATGTAGAAGCTTTACATTACCATGTGTGGTTTTGATGGCTATTGTACCTTCCCTTCAACCTTCATCGACTTGTTGTCTCCAAGTCAGACCTATCTTTTTTGGGACTCATCAAGTTCTTCAAACAGTGATCTCATTCCAGATAAATGGTTTGAGGCACCACTGTCCATGAACCACACTCCATTAAGGCCATGATTGATAGGAGATTGGGTCATGAATAACTTACTCCCCTCTTCAATTTCCTTTGTGAAATTTGCTTGCTTATGCTATGTGAAATTTGCTTGCTTTTTCTTCATCCCTATGGGGGCCAGCAATTAGCTTATATGTGGCCCAACTTCTTGCAATATCGACATTGAATGTTGTTTTTATTTTGACGTTGATCGCCAAATTGACCTCTTCCTCTGTCGCTGCCACGACCTCGGCCACGATAGCCACCTCTTCCTCTGCCTCGACCACCAGAAAATTTTGATTTTACCTTGCAAAGAGGCTCCCCCTTCACCTGAAAAGCTTTCTCATCCACGTTTTCATAGGACCTACTGATCTGAACTTCATGGGCTAACAATGAACTCATTAGTTCATCAAAATTGTAAGTAGATAGGTCCTTAGATTCTTTTATTGCAGCAACAACATGGTCAAAGCTTTTTATTAAACTTCTCAACATTTTACTTATAATAATTTCATTGCTAACACTTTGACCTTATGTTTTCATATGATTAACAATTCCAGAAACTCTAGATATAAATTCCTGCACATACTCTTTGTCTTTCATGGCTAAAGTTTCAAATTCACGACGAAATATTTATAATTTCACAGTAATTACCTTCTTGTCACCCAAATATTCTTACTTTAGAGTCTCCCATGCTTGATTGGAGGTTGTTGCTGTTGCAATTCAGGGGAAAATTTCATCATCCAGTGCCGATTAGATGAACAATAGTGCCTTTGCATCTTTCTTGTGAGTTTCCCATAGCTGTTGGTCGGGTTGAGCCGGTGTCGAATTTGGATCAACATACCCTTTCTCCAACAAATCCCACAACTCCTCGGACTTGAACATTTTATTCATTTTGAGACTCTAAAGATGATATTTCCCCCCTTTAAATATTGGAATCAGGGGCTGGGATGAAGAATTTGTGTCGTTGCTTGCCATAACTTCCTCTAATTTTGTGCTCCTTACTTTTATTCTCTTAGGCTTCACCTCAAACTTTTTATTTGATTGTGGCTGCCTCTCAATGAACCTGGCTCTGATACCAAAATGTTGTTGGGAATTAAACACAAAGAAGCGAAGTTGAGAGAGTATTTTGAAGTCAGTCAAATTGCATAAGAAAAGCAACATTAGAGGCCTTTTAAATAGGCTTACAACCAACTGACTTTAGCTAAAAATAAGCAACTAATAAACAAAGTGGATAAAATGCTCCCACTACTTCTTGTAATGACTTGACCGGTCGTTTTGAGAGTTGTATCTTTGTTCTCCCATTTACTGATCATTTTATGCTTAACTGTTTCTACACGAGTTGTCGGGGTAGTTGGTTCGGGTCAGGAGATGTTTCGCAATGAATTGAGACACTTAGTCTCAGAATTGAAAGCTTAAGTTGAAATGGTTGACCGGGTATTGACTTATGTATAAATGACTCCGGAATGGAGTTTTGATGGTTCCGTTAGCTCCGTTGGGTGATTTTGTACTTAGGAGCAAAGGGTGGCAAGTGGGCCGGGCCCGGTCCTAAGTGGGCTTCGCGGGCCCGGTCCTAAGTGGGCCGGTCCTATGCGATCCGGTCCTAAACGGTCCCAGGCTTAGCGGGCTTATTTCTGGAACCGGCTCGGAATTGGGACCACGAACTAACGGTCCCGGGTTAAGTGGGCCGGTCCTAGGCCTAAACGGGCCCAACAGAAACTTTCTATTTTTATTTTTATTTTTATAGAAGTTAGAGAAAAAAAAATAGTAATAAAAATATATAAGTTATATTCGATTTATATACTATATATACTATATATACATCTTAAAATATATATATATATATATATATATATACTATATTATATATACATAGTATACATCTTAAAATATACTATATATACATCTTAAGATATACTATATATATATAGTATAGTATAGTATACTAGATATATATATAGTATAGTATAGTAGATCTTAAGATATATATACATCTTAAGATATATAAGCTCTCTCTCTATATATATATAGTAAGATGTATATATAGTATATCTTAAGATGTATACTATCGAATATGACTTATAAACTATATATATATATATATATATATATATATATATATATGTATATATATTATAGTATATATATAGTATATTATAGTATATATATACATCTTAAGATATATATATATATATATATATATATATATATATATATATATATATATATATATATATACACATACACACACACACACACACACACACACACTATACTATATATACATAGTATATTCGATATACTCGATATACATATATATAAGCTTATATATATACTATACTATACTGTATATACATCTTAAGATATATAAGCTATATTCGATTTATATACTATATATACATCTTAAGATATATATATATATACACACACTATACTATATATACATAGTATATAAGTCATATTCGATAGTATACATCTTAAGATATATATATATATATATATATATATATATATATATATACACACACACTATACTATATATACATAGTATATAAGTCATATTCAATAGTATACATCTTAAGATATATATATATACACATACTATACTATATATACATATATATAGACACACACACACACACACACAATACTATATATACATCTTAAGATATATATATATATACACACACTATACTATATATACATAGTATATAAGTCATATTCGATAGTATACATCTTAAGATATATATAATATATATAGTAAGATGTATATATATTATAGTATAGTATAGTATATACTATATATACAACTTAAGATATATAAGCTATATTCGATATATTCGATATATTCGATATACATATATATATATATATATATATATATATATATATATATATATATATATATATATATATATACTATACTATACTATAATATATATACATCTTACTATATATAAGCTATATTCGATTTATATACTATATATACATGTATATCTACTATACTATACTATATATATATCTAGTATATCTAGTATACTATGTATATATAGTATAGTATAGTATATATATAAGCTTATATATATATGTATATCGAATATAGCTTATATATCTTATGAGATGTATATATATAGTATAGACTATAGTATAGTATAAATATAAGCTTTTACATATATATATATATATATATATATATATATATATATATATATATATATATATATCGAATATAGCTTATATATCTTAAGTTGTATATATAGTATATATATACTATACTATACTATACTATATATATATATAGTATATAAGCCATATTCGATAGTATACATCTTAAGATATACTATATATACATGTATATCTACTATATTATACTATATATATATCTAGTATACTTAGTATATCTTAAGATGTATATATAGTATAGTATAGTATATATATAAGATATATATATATATATAGTATAGACTATAGTATAGTATAAATATAAGCTTATATATATATACTATACTATACTATATTATACTATATGTATAGCTTAAGATATATAAAAAGACAAAAATATTGTAAAGAGATATTCAAATCAATGCGTTATATTTTTTTTATAGCATTAAAAATCATGGCAATATCTTTCTTAGTCTTCCTCTCCCCTATGGAATGAGCACAATAAGGTGCTAATACCACCATTGAGAAGAAAAAGAAACTAATCAAGATGTGCCAAAATACAAGTTACATATTAATTTACATGGTATCTCTTACAAATTTCATAAATCCTTCAAGGTCCGGAGGAATTTTCGTTGGTGGTGGCGAAAATGAAGCTTGGTCATCACCGCTTCCAGGCGAAGCATCATCCTCCGCAAGTTCAGCTAGCATTTCTTCGTAAGCTTCGTCTACCTCTGGTTGCGATTCAGCAAGTCCAAAATTTCTTCCTTCCGAACGGATCCAATCTCTGAAAAGTACTGATTTTTTCAAGCTCTCCCTCATAGACGCTCTATAATCACTGAGTTGAAGTCTTGCTTGACTGAAAGCGCTCTCTGATGCCACTGTTGAAGCTTGAATAGTTAAAATATCTCGGGCCATCCTTGAAAGAATCGGAAAGTATTTTTCTTTGTCCTTCCACCATTCCAAAATATTAAAGGAGCCGTCGGGATTCACTTCCTCAATTTCCTGTGACAAATAAACTTTAAGTTCATTTAGTTGTGAAAAATCACTAGTACTAGAACCTTGAGAACCCCTGAACCCTG
Organism: Nicotiana tomentosiformis; assembly: GCF_000390325.3. Taxonomy (NCBI): domain Eukaryota; kingdom Viridiplantae; phylum Streptophyta; class Magnoliopsida; order Solanales; family Solanaceae; genus Nicotiana; species Nicotiana tomentosiformis. The sequence continues at coordinate 130,974,892 of NC_090817.1, forward strand.
CCCAAGCACTAAGTGCTCTTACTCCCACAGTTCTTTTAGATGATTGAGAACTAGAAGAAGAAGGAGTTGGAACATTTGGTCTAGCATGATCTAATGCAACTTGATAAACATTATAAATAGTTTGAACATTTATTTTAATTGAGGCTATTGCGTTCGGAAGTTTAGACAACTCCTCATCTTCAAGTGCTAAACCATTATAAACAGTTTCATACCAAAATTGAGGACCTCCTAATTTCATAGTAGGATTTAATAATGCAGCAATACCATAAATAGGGGGAATAGGGAAAAAATATTTTTTAAATTTTTTTCTCATGGAATCAATAGCAAGTTGATAAATTTCCCCACCCTCTGAAAAATGATCAAACAAATTTGTAAGTTCTGCAATATAAACTAAACAGTTAGAAATAGTAGGATAATATTGCCGAAAAAATTCATTTGTAGCAATATGAAATTTTTCTAAAAAATCTACAAGCATTTTAACATTAGCCCAATCCGCATTTGTAAGGTGCTCATCATCATCACTTACATGAGAATTAAACGTTGAGTTTATGGAGTTTCTATATTCATATGCAACAACTAAACTTTCATACATGTAATTCCATCTAACTGGACAAGGTTTAGGAACCTTTCTTTCTCTTAGGCCAAATTCATCGCATCTTTTAAAATATTCTCTAAGTCTACTTCTACGGTTTGAATAAAAAAGCCAATTAAGAGCCATTTTAACCTTTTCAATTTCAACATTTAAAATTCTCATACCATCACCCACAATTAAATGGTAAATATGACAAATACATCTAACATGAAAAATGTTACTAAATACAAGACTTAGTGTAGTGATAAGCAATGCTACAACATTTGTGTTACTAGTAGTATTATCCATTGAAACTGACATTATTTTATCACTAATGTAAAAATATCTACAAATATCCGCAATCGTGCTAGAAATAAACTGCCATGTGTGACGTGAATTAATTATTCTATAAGCAATAATGCGCTTTTGCATTATCCAATGCTCATCAATCCAATGACTAGTAACAGTAAGGTAATCAAAGTCATTACCACTTCTACCAATATCAGTTGTAATAGCAAGACGACAATTTATATGAGTAAATAAATAGCGCAAATATTATTCATATTCATGTTTATATTTATAAATATCACTCTTTACGGTTGTGCGAGGAAAACCTTTATAAGTAGGATTATAACCTTTTCTAATATAATGCACAAAGTGGGGGTTAGAAGGAAAACTATAGGGTAAGCACATAACAGTAACCATTTTTGCCAATTCTTCCCGATCTTTTTTTGGATCATAATATAAAATACCACCGGTAACAGTATTAATTCCCGGTTGAAATTGATTTGACCCGGTACTAAGGTCAGCCTGACTAGGTGCACTTGTCCCCTCAGCCAAAGCTTTCATACAAAAATATCTAGCTTTATCTTGAGGGTGTAGCAATATGTGTCTAGTCAAACTTTCCGTCCCCCCCGACTTCCAACATATTAAAAAACTAACTCTTTGCCACAAGTTTTACACTTAGCCCTATTTTTTTCTCTTAGTTGAGTAAAAAATTGCCAAACAAGAGATGTTTCTGCCTGTTTAGAAGGTTGTCTAGAAAAAGTAGGGGCACTAATAGGAGGGCCAGATGGGATATCATCTGGATTATTATTAGTTGGGTTAACTTCAGGAGCAGGACTAGTGGGTGTATCGTCATCCGGTTGCGTTTCATCAAAATCTATTTCTTCATCATCATTTTCATCAATAGTTGGATTACCATAAAGAGCATTCATATATTCATGGTTTAATTGTTCACCGGGTGCAATATTATGGCAAAATTGACTCTCGGTAAATTGTAATAAACTATTATCGCTATCAAGAATAAGAGGTGTAAGACGAGTAATAGGTTTGGGTCGGGGAGCCGGGGGAAGTGGAGGAGGAACAGATTGGCCACTAGATTCACCACTCTTCGATTTTTCCTTATTTTTACTAAACATATTTTTTAAGGAATAAGCCATCTTAATTAATCAAGCAAAGTAAATAAAACAAACAAAATTATAATATTAAAACTTAAGAGTTGGAACGAGTTTACCGAATTGACGAATAACTTGTTGGAAATTGATTATCGTTGAAGACTTCAATTCACCAACTTCACAATTATTTCACAAATTATAACAATAAAGTAAGCAATAGTAGCAATTATAGAAGTAAATTAGAGAGAGATTGTGATAGATTGATAATTTTGTAAGAAAAAATAAAATAATGATGGAGTATTTATAGTTGAAAATAGGGAAAATGTGTAATTATAAAAAGTTTGGGATTAAAACAAAGTTGGGGGGGAAAACAAAGTTGGGGGGGTTAAATGGCTATTTTATAAATAGCCAACGGCTATTTTTGATAGCCCAACGACTATATTGTTTAAAATTTTTTTTAAAAAAAAGCCGTTGGGACCGTTTGGCCCGCTAAGGGACAGGCCGGTCCCGGGCCGGTCCCAGGCCCTGGCGGGCCAAACGGTCCCGAGCCTGACAGGCCCAAATCATAGGACCGGCCCACGAGACCGGACCAGGCCCGCTAAAATCGGACCAAACGGTCCTGGCCCGTTTAGCCGTTTGGCCCGTGGTCCCAGGCCGGTCCCGGGCCTGGACCGGCCCACTTGCCAGCCTTATTAGGAGTGTGTCCGGATTTTGATTTGGAGGTCTATAGTTGAATTAGGCTTGAAATGGCGAAAGTTGAAAATTTGGAAGTTTGACCGAGTGTGGACTTTATGGTTACCGGACTAGGATTGGGGTGCCGAGAGTTGGAGTAGGTCCGTGGTGTCATTTGTGACTTGTGAGCAAAATTTGATGTCAATTGGACGTGATTTGATAGGTTTAGGCATCGTTTGTAGAATTTGGATTTCCTTAGTTCCATTAGGCTTGAATTGGGATACAATTTGTATTTTTGATGTTGTTAATTTGATTTGAAGACTCGATTAAGTTCATATTATGTTTTGGGACTTGTTGGTATATTTGGGTGAGGTCCCGGGGGCCTCGGGTGAGTTTCAGATGGTTAACAGATCAATTTTGGACTTGGTGTTATAGCTGCAGATTTTCTGTTGCACTGCTCTGGTTTCCTTATACGCGATTGTGTGGGAAGGTCCGCGATCGCATAGGCTTAGCTAGGCAATGGAGGACTTTGTTCTACGCGTTTGAGAGAAGGAGGTTGCGATGCGTAGGGTATAGGAGGCAGAAGCTGGGGTCATGCGTTTGTTCTTCGCGATCGCGTGAAGATGGCCGTGATCGTATATATTTGTGAAAGCATTGGTTTGCGTTCGCGTGGATGTCGTCGAGTTCGCGTAAGGCAAATTAGAGGGGCAGACCGTTTTGTGCTCGCGAACGCGGGAAAATGGTCGCGTTCGCGATGAAGGTTAACTGGGCAGAAGTGTTAAATTTGTAAAATGAGGGTTTGAGTTCATAACATAAAATTGATTTTGGGAGCTTGGTAGGAGGCGATTCTTGGAGAGATTTTCAAGTGGGTGATTGGGGTAAGTGATTCCGACCTAGTTTTAGTTAATTTCCATATTTATGTCTTTGATTTCATCATTAAATTAGTGATTTGGGGAAAAGTAGAGGAAAGTTCTTAGGCCGGATTTTGAGGTTTTGATCGAGATTTTGGAATCGGGTTTGAGTAATTTTGTTATGGGTGGACTCGTGGTTGAATGGCTATTCGGATTTTCTGACTTTTAATCGATTGTGAGACGCAGGCCCGGGGGCCGACTCTTTTAGTTGACTTTTTGACTTTTAATTAAGAGCTTGGTATTTTCTCATGAAATTGATTCCTTTAGCTCGTGTTGATTGTATCGATTTTCTTGTGGCAAGATTAGAGGCATTCAGAGGCCGTTTCGAGAGGCAAAAATGTGTTGGAGTATAGATTTGCACGGCTTGGGGTAAGTAACAGTTCTAAATTTAGTTATAAGGGTATGAAACCCCGTATTATGTGTCATATGATTAGTTTTGAGGTGACGCATATGCTAGGTGACGGGCGTGTGGGCGTGCACCATAGGAATTGTGACTTGGTCAATTCCATGGAACTATATAGTCAAAAAATCTGTTGTTATCCGTATGTTCTCCATGTGTTATAGAAATTGAACTACAAATCATGTTAGAAATCATGTTTAGACTATGTGTTGGCACTGTAGGGACCCACAAAGGTCATGTACATGTTGAATTATCTGCTAAATTGCTATTTTGTACTCAGTCACAGTTTTACTTGCATATTATTTCTCAATATCTACTGTTCTTTATTAATACATTATATCATTGATGTTTGGGCTGATTATCATGATTACTGAGAGCCGAGACACTGGAGATCTTGATGACAGAGTGAGGCCGAGGGCCTGATGGCGAGGATATTTATAGGATCGGGCTGCAAGCCGCATCATATTTTATTGATTTATGCCATGATTGACTTGTTATAGTCCTTGGGCTGAAGGATCCCTCCGGAGTCTGTACACACCCCCAAGGAGTGCAGGTACCTAGTGAGTGCGAGTGCCGAGCGACTGAGAGAAATGAGAGAATGTGATGAGCGAGTGACTGTGAGGTTGGAGTGAATGGGAGGACTGAGTGACTGTAGCTCTGAGATTATACACTTGATTTCATTACTATTGCACTTCAGCTGAGATATATCACTGTCATGTAATGTTTGAGAGATATTATATCTTGTTTCAATTGAACTTGACATGAATTAACTGTTTTGACCTTAATTGTCGAACTTGAAAGCATGCCTATCTTCCTATGTTGAAATTAGTGTAATTTAGCTATATTTGTGAAGCTATCAGTATAGAGGGCTGGTATGATTTTTTGCATGCTCCTGACCTTGATCCCTATTTTTCAAAAATTTGCTTAACTGATCTGATTTTTTCTCTTTTTCATCAACTTATTAACTATTCTCTTCTTGTTGTCTCTTAAATCTTAATAATACATTTCCGAATACTTTGTTTTGAATTGTTAATCTGATTGAATCATAATTTGCTTTGGTTTGTTTAGTGCTGTTATATTACACAATATTTTGTCATCATCTTCCTTAGTAAACAGAAAAAGTGTGCTTCAACGTTTTAATTTTTCTTCAGATCTAAGAGTTAGTGATTTGAATATATTGTTTATTTGTTTATTTTGTTTATTTTTTAGATCTGTGTGTCTTAGATAACACTTGTTCAAGTGTATCTTGTTCCTGTTGAAAAAGGGGTTAAAGATTTTAGAATATGTTGTGTCTTTGTTTAGATCCAAGTTATTAGCTTTTTGTCTTACTTTGCGGTTGACATTTCCAGTGAAAAACGAGTCACATTCTGTGCGTAGCTTCTTATATTCTGAGTTAAAACGGCTCCTTCAGAGTTCAGATTCCCTTTCTCTGTAACCAAAAATTCAACTCTCAGTCAACTGTTTCTTCCCGTCACTCTTTGTACCTTTTTTATTGTCCATTTGGTTCACTTAAATTTTCTAATGCCTCATCTGTTTTGATATATATATATATATATATATATATATATATATATATATATATATATATATATATATATATTAAAGTTTGTATCTTTTCAGGTTAGTCATTTTTCTTGTGATTATTTTGAATTGACTGTTTTTAAATCAACTTAAGGTTTTATTTCATCCTTTTTTGTGCTCCTTTGCTACAGGTGGGGCCTCACCAGTGGTAGCGGTGAAAACCCCTCTCCTCCTTTGTTAGGCTTCATGGCATTTTGTGTGTATTTCAGGTCAAGGCCTGTGGCTATTAGCGGCGAAAGGGACGTGTGTGAGCAAACATTGAAGAACAACCCGTGCGAGTGTCAGCAAGGGGCGGCGGGAGTTGGACGCGAACGTGCTAGGTGGCCGCAACATCTTCATATATACCAATACAATTCCATGGTTCTACTCGCGGGAGTTGGTACCTCCCGTTTTCTAGTTTCCCTTTGTTGTGTTAGTTAAATTGCTTCCATCTTAGTTCGTATTAGTTTATTCACCGTATTAGTGTGCCTCTAAATGCAACTTGTCTTCTTCTGGTTTGGTCTGTTGCCTTGTATGTGATAGTGATTCCCCTTACTTTGTCGTAGTTATAGTGGCTATGGTCTGGGATGGTCGAGTGAGGTCATGTCCTCGGGGGTAACGGAGGGTGGGGCGGAAGGTAGGGCAGGGGTTAGGTGGTGGGGCGGGAGGCAAGGCAGGTAAAGGGAACAAGGGTGTCTGTGGGTTGAGAATTGGGTCATGGAACGTAGGTACATTGAAGGGTAAGTCTATAGAGTTGGCAAAGATCCTCCAGACGAGGAGAGTCAATATAGCGTGTGTCCAGGAGACAAGGTGGGTAGGGTCGAGGGAGAAGGACGCAGACGGGTATAAACTTTGGTACTCAGGAGTCCAGAAAGGTAAGAATGGAGTGGGCATCTTTGTGGATAAGGAACTTAGAGAGTCTACGGTTGAGGTTAGATGAGTGAATGATAGATTGATGATTATTAAGTTGCTGGTTAGAGAGTGCACCCTAAACATTATTAGCGCCTATGCGCCGCATGCGGGCCTAGATGAGGAGGTTAAACGACACTTCTGGGAGGGGTTAGATGAGATTGTGTGCCAGGTTCCGCCTGCTGAGAAGCTATTCGTAGAAGGGGATTTCAATGGGCATATTGGGTCAACCGCAGGTGGTTATGGCGAGATACATGGAGGCTTCGGTTTTGGGGAGAGGAACGGAGGAGGTACATCGCTGTTGGACTTCGCTAAGGCTTTTGGGTTGGTGATGCAAACTCTAGCTTTCCAAAGAGGGAGAGGCATTTGGTTACTTTTCAAAATGCAGTGGCGAAGACTCAGATTGACTATCTCCTCCTCAAGAGTTGTGACAGAGGGTTGTGCAAGGATTGCAAGGTAATTTTGGGTGAGATACTCGCGACGCAGCATAATCTCTTAGTGATGGACGTTGGTATTATGTTAAAGAGGAGGAAAAGCTCTGCTAGAGGAAGATCGAGAATCAGGTGGGGATCCTTAACTAAGGATAAAGCCCAAGAGTTGGAGGGGCGGTTATCGGCTATGGGAGCGTGGAGAAGAAGTGGTGACGCGAACACTCTGTGGTCAGCGATAGCATACTGTATTAGGGAGGCTGCGAGAGAGGTGTTAGGGGTCTCGATGGGCGTCTCTGGTGGGCACAAAGGAGACTGGTAGTGGAATGAAGTGGTCCAAGGTAAAGTGGAAGCGAAGAAGGAAGCGTACCTGAAGTTAGTGGAGAGAATATGAGTGGAGGAGAGGCGAGCGTGCATGGAGAGGTATAAGGTAGCTAGGAAGGATGCTAAGGTGGCGGTCACAGAGGCTAAGACTGCGGCTTATGGTCGTATGTACGAGGAACTAGGAAAAAAAGGCGGGGAGAAGAAGTTATTCCGGCTGGCCAAGTTGAGAGAGAGAAAGGCTCGAGATTTGGACCAAGTGAGATACATCAAGGACGAAGATGGTAGAGTATTTATGGAAGATGCCTAGATTAAGAGGATATGTCAGACTTACTTTCATAACCTTCTGAATGAAGAAGGGGATCGGGATATTGTGCTAAGCGAATTGGAGCTTTCCGAGAGTCACCGTGACTTTGGGTACTGCAGGCGTATCGAGGTCGAGGAGGTAGTGGGATCTATGCGTAAGATGAGCAGGGGCAGAGCGACCGGGCCAGACAAAATTCCGGTGGAATTTTGGAAATATGTGGGGAGAGCAGATTTGGAGTGGTTGACTAGGTTGTTTAATGTTATTTTTAAGGCAAAGCGGATACCAGATGAGTGGAGGTGGAGTACAATGGTTCCATTGTATAAGAACAAAGATGATATCCAGAGTTGTAACAATTATAGGGGTATTAAATTACTAAGTCATACCATAAACGTGTGGGAGTGGGTGGTTGAAGCGAGGATGAGTATGACAATGTCTGTATTCGATAACCAGTTCGGGTTCATGCCGGGTCATTCGACTACAGAAGCTATACATCTTGTTAGGAGGTTGGTGGAACTGTACAGAGAGAAGAAGGATCTGCACATGGTGTTTATTGACCTGGAGAAAGCGTATGACAAGGTACCTAGAGAAATTCTCTGGAGATGCCTGGAGGCAAAAGGTGTGTCGGTACCCTACATTATGGCGATTAAGGACATCTATGATAGGGCTAAGACTCGAGTTAGAACAGTATGAGGAGACTCTGAGCATTTTGCGGTTCTAATGGGCTTACACCAAGGTTGTGAGCTCAGTCCGTTTTTATTCGCCCTGGTGATGGATGCGTTGACACACCATATTCAAGGGGAGGTGACATGGTGCATGCTATTTGCCAATGACATAGTTCTGATTGATAAGTCGCGCGCTGGTGTTAACGAGAGGCTGGAGGTTTGGAGACAAGTTCTTGAGTCTAAGGGTTTCAAGATGAGCAGGACGAAAATGGAATACTTGGAGTGTAAGTTCAGCGCTGAGCCGATGGAAGTGGGCATGGATGTGAGGCTTGAATCATAGGTCATCCCGAGTAGAGGCAGCTTCAAGTACCTTGGTTCGGTTATCCAGGGGGAGGGGAGATCAACGAGGATGTCACACACCGTATTGGGGTGGGATGGATGAAGTGGAGGTTAGCATCTGGAGTCTTGTGTGACAAGAGAGTACCACCGGTACTCAAAGGTAAGTTCTATAAAGCGGTGGTTAGACCGACCATGATGTATGGGGCTGAGTGTTGGCCTGTTAAGAACTCACATATCCAAAAGATGAAAATAGCAGAAATGAGGATGTTGAGGTGGATGTGCGGGCACACTAGGATAAATAAGATTAGGAATGATGATATTCGGGAGAAGGTACACGTGGCTCCCATTGATGACAAGATGCAGGAAGCAAGGCTTAGATGGTTCGGACATGTTCAGAGAAGAAGCCCAGATGCTCCAGTACGGAGGTGTGAGCGGTTGGTTGTGGAGGGCACGAGAAAAGGTAGAGGGCGGCCTAAGAAATATTAGGGAGAGGTGATCAGGCAAGATATGGCGAGGCTCCAGATTTCTGAGGACATGACACTTGATAGGAAGATGTGGAGGTCGAGCATTAGGGTTGTAGGTTAGGAGGTAGATGAGTCTTTCCTTACTTCGTACCATTGTGGGACTAGCCAGGTAGGGTTTTGTCTAAGATAGCTAGTGGAAATGTTGTGTCTTACTATTTCTCTTTTCAGTGCGGGACCTATTTACTAGCTATCGCTTTTGCTTTGCATCTTTCTTCTGGATTTCATGGTGTTCGTATTTTTCCTAAGATTGCTGTGGTGATACTAATATTGTCTCATTTTGTCCTTTGTCTTTTTGTTTTCTTTAGCCAAGGGTCTTTCGGAAACAGCCTCTCTACTCCTTCGGGGTAGGGGTAAGGTCTGCGTACATACTACCCTCCCTAGACCCCATTAGTGGAATTTTACTGGGTTGTTGTTGTTGTTGTTGTGAATATCGTCACTACTTTCAGTCCATTGATTAGTCTTGTTACTTACTGATTTGGTTGTACTCACGCTACACTCTGTACTTCGTGTACAGATCCAGGTGTTTCCGTACACGGTGGGTGTTAATTCTCTGTGCAACTTGATCGTTTGGAGATTCCAAGGTTGCCCATCGTTCGCAAACCTTGTCTCTTCTTACCTATCTTTTCGCTTTATTTATTTAGTTTCAGACTATCATAGACAGTATTTCCAGACTTGTGTTGTATAGACGCTCATGTACTCAGTGACACCCCGATGTTAGGGAATTTTTGTATTGGGGTTTGACCATTTATCTAGTGTTTTTGAGAGTTTGATGATTTAAACTCGTGTTGTTATATTTTTCATTTAAAAGTGTTGGAAGTATTTTTGAAGTGTCGGCTTGCCTAGTACCACGTTAGGCGCTATCACGACAAGCTAAGTTTTGGATCATGACAAGTTGGTATCAGAGCCTAGGTTACATAGGTCTCACGAGTCATGAGCAGGTTTAGTAGAGTATTGCGGATAGGTACGGAGACGTCTGTACTTATCTTCGAGAGGCTACCGAACCCTTAGGAAACTTGACATTCTTGTATTCTTATCGTGCGGATTTGTTGATTTCGGGAACTAAACTTCTGTTATTCTATTCTCTCACAGATGGTGAGGACACATTCTACTGGACAGGACGGACAACCATTAGTACCACCGGCTAGGGCCATGAGAGGCTGAGGTCGAGGTAGGGGACGTGGTAGGGGCAGATGTGCAACTCAAACAACAACTCGAGCAGCGCCTACAGATCCACCAGTTGCTCCAGCGCATTATTAGGTACGAGATATGGGTGAGCCAATAGGGCCAGTTTAGGCACCAGCTCTGCCCATTTGTGACCTTAGGCCTTCAGCAGGCTTTAGCTCAGATTTTGACTATGTTCACCAGCCTTGCTTAGGCGGTCTATGTTCCGGCCGCAACAGCCATTTCTCAGGCCAGGGGAGGTACTCAGATTCCCAATGCCCGTATTCCAGAGCAGGTGATGTAGGGACTTTAGACACCAGGGGTACTACCATCCTAGCCGGTTGTAGCTGCTGAGGCCTAGGTGGGTCCCGTTATGACTGATGATGAGCATAGGAAACTAGAGAGATTTGGGAGGCTTCAGCCTCGATCATTCAGTGGGGCTGAGTCACACGATGCCTAGGTGTTCTTGGATAAATTCCAGTGGATGCTTCACACGACGAGTATTCTGGAGATTAGTGGGGTATCGTTCTCTACTTTGTAGTTTACTGGGGCTGCCTTCAGATGGTGGGAGGATTATGAGAGGCACAGGTCGGTCAGTGCAATACCACTTTCATGGCAGGAGTTCTCTGTTCCCTTTTTAATGAAGTTCATGTCGCAGTCTCTCAAGGAGGAGCTGCGCAAATAGTTTGAGCAGCTACATCAAGAGGGCATGTCTGTGACCCAGGACGAGATAAAGTTTTTAGAGTTGGGTCATCACGTAGTTTGGTTGGTTCCCACTGATAGGGAGAGGATTAGAAGGTTCATTGATGGCCTCACATATCATTTGTGGTTGCTTAAAACTCGGGAGAGGGTATCTGGTGCTACTTTCGACGAGGTGATTGATATTGCTCGGTAGGCCAAGAGGCCTAGAGGTTGAAGTGGTTTCGGTGGTGTTCCTTCAGGGGCAATCTTACCACAACACGGGCCGTCCTTATAGGCCCACTCAGATGGCTCATCCAGTTCACCGTGGTACATCATCCAGTCATAGTTCATACAGTGCTCGTCAGGGTCAGTCATCTCTCAATGCCCTTCCGGCTTAAAGTTCGTCTAGTGCTCCATTGGTTCAGGGTTTATCTATGCCAGGTCCTTCTAGCAGTTATCCCGGTACTCTGGGTCCCCTTCAGTCCCCACTACCAGCACCGGGGAGTTGCTTTGAGTGCGGGGAGTTTGGGCATATGTGGAGATAATGTCCTCATCGTGCGGGAGGTCTAGTGCAACAGAGGAGTCAGGTGGCGGTCAGGCCCGATTATATGCTATTCCTGCTAGGCCAGATATTGTTGCTTCAGATACAATGATCACAGGTATTGTTTCAGTATGCCACATGGATACTTCTATATTATTTCACCCTGGTTCCACTTATTCATATGTATCATCGTATTTTGCTCACTATCTGGATATGCTACGCGAGTTCTTAGTTTCATCTGTCCATGTATCTATGCCAGTGGGTGATACTATTGTTGTGGATCGTGTATATCGGTCATGTGTAGTGATTATTGGTGGATTGGAGACTAGAGTTGATCTCTTATTACTTAGTATGGTTGATTTCGACGTGATCTTGGGTATGGAATGTTTGTTCCCATGTCTTGCTATTATGGATTGTCACGCTAAGACTGTGACGTTGGCTATGTCGGGGTTGCCAAAGATTGAGTGGAGAGGTTCTCTAGACTATGTTCCCAGCAGGGTAATTTCATATTTGAAGGGCCAGCGGATGGTTGAGAAGGGTTATTTAACTTATTTGGCCTTTGTGAGAGATATTGGTGAAGATAACCCTACTATTCACTCTGTTCCGGTGGTGCGCGATTTTTCGGATGTGTTTCCTGCACTCCTGCGGGCATGCCGCCCCACAGGGATATTGACTTTGGTATTGATTTGGTGCTGGGCACTCAGCCCATTTCTATTTCACCGTATCGTATGGCACCAACTGAGTTTAAGGAATTAAAGGAGCAACTTCAGGAACTTTTTGACTTTGGGGTGCACCGGTTCTGTTTGTGAAGAAGAATGATGGTACTATGCAGATGTGCATCGATTATAGGTAATTGAACAAAGTTACAATCAAGAACAAATATTCTTTGATGCGTATTGATGATCTATTTGACCAGCTTCAGGAACCGAGGGTGTTCTCTAAGATTAATTTGAGGTCTGGGTATCGCCAGTTAAAGATTCAGGACTCAGATATTCTAAAGATAGCATCCAGGACCCGTTATGGTCATTATGAGTTCCTTGTGATGTCGTTTGGGCTAACCAATGCCCCAACAACATTCATGCATCTGATGAACAGTGTATTTTAGCCTTATCTCAAATCGTTTGTCATAGTATTCATTAATGATATCCTGGTGTACTCTCGTAGCTAGGAGGAGCATGCCCAACATTTGAGGATTGTGTTGCAGTGGTTTAGGGAGGAGAAGTTTTATTACAAGTTATCCAAGTGTGCTTTTGGCTTAGTTCAGTGGTGTTCTTGGGGCACGTGGTGTCCAGTAAGGAGATTCAGCTAGATCCAAAGAAGATAGAGGCGATTTAGAGTTGACCCAGACCGTCTTCAGCTACGGAGATTCAGAGGTTTCTCTGCTTGACCGGTTATTATCATCGCTTCGTGGAGGGTTTCTCGTCTATTGCATCGCCTTTGACCAAATTAACCAAAAAAGGTGCTACTTCCAGGTGGTTGGATGAGTATGAAGAGAGCTTTCAGAAGATCAAGACTACCTGGAACTCAACTCTAGTTCTAGTTTTGCCTTCAGCTTCAGGCTTTTATATAGTGTATTATGATGCTTCCCGGATCGGTATTGGGTGTGTCTTGATGTAGGAGGGTAGAGTGATTGCATATGCTTCGCGTCAGTTGAAGCCTCATGAGAAGAACTACTCTGTTCATGATTTGGAGTTGGCTGCCATCGTTCATGCATTGAAGATTTGGAGGCATTATCTCTACGGTGTGTCTTGTGAGGTATCTACAGATCATCGGAGCCTCCAGCACTTGTTCAAACAAAAGAATCTAAATTTGAGGCAGCGGAGATGGTTGGAGCTGCTAAAGGACTATGATATTACTATTCTGTACCATCCCGGGAAGGCCAATGTGGTGGCCGATGCCTTGAGTAGAAAGGCGGTGAGTATGGGTAGCCTTGCATTCATTCCTGTTGGTGAGAGACCTCTTGCAGTTTATGTTCAGGCCTTGGCCAACCAGTTTGTGAGATTCGATATTTCAGAGCCCAGTCGGGTTCTAGCTTGTATGGTTTCTTGGTCTTCCTTATTTGATCGCATCATAGAGCGCCAGTACGATGAACTCCATTTACTTGTCCTTATGGATACGGTTCAATACGATGATGCCAGAGATGTTACTATTGGGGATGATGAGGTGTTGAGGATGCAGGGTCGGATTTGTATGCCCAATATAGATGGGCTACGTGAGTTGATTCTTGAGGAGGCCCATAGTTCGTGGTATTCCATTCATTCGGGTGCCGCGAAGATGTACTAGGACTTGAGGCAGCACTATTGGTGGAGAAGAATGAATAAGGATATAGTGGAGTTTGTAGCTCGGTACCTTAACTGTCAGTAGGTAAAGTTTGAGCATCAGGTACCAAGTGGATTGCTTTAAAGGCCAGAGATTCTAGAGTGGAAATAAGAGCGAATCACCATGGATTTTGTAGTTAAGCTCCCACGGACTTCGAGGAAGTTCGATGCTATTGGGTGATTGTGGATCAGCTGACTAAGTCCGCGCACTTCATTCCATTTGGGACTACTTATTCTTCAGAGTGGTTGGCTGAGATTTACATCTGCGAGATCGTTCGTCTTCACAGTGTGCCAGTGTCCATCATTTCAGATAGGGTCACGCAGTTTACATCACAATTTTGGAGAGCAGTACAGCCAGAGTTGGGCACCCAGGTTGAGTTGAGTGCATAATTTCAACCTCAGACGGACGAACAGTCCGAGCGCACTATTCATATGTTGGAGGACATGCTATGCGCCTGTGTCATTAATTTTAGGGGTTCATGGGATCCGTTTCTGCCTCTTGCAGTGTTTGCCTACAACAACTACTAGTTGAGAATTTTGATGGCTCCATATAAGGCTTTGTATGGGAGACAATGTCGTTCTCCGTTGGGTTAGTTTGAGCCGGGTGAGGCTAGGCTATTGAGTACTGACTTGGTTCAGGATGCTTTGGACAAGGTTAAATGTATTCAGGATTGGCTTCGTACGAATCAGTCTAGATAGAAGAGTTACATCAATATGAAGGTTCGTGATGTTTCTTTCATGGTTGGGGAAAAGGTACTGCTCAAGGTTTCACCCATGTAGGGTGTTATGAGGTTCGGAAAGAAGGGCAAGTTGAGCCTTCGGTATATCGGGCCGTTTGAGGTACTTCACAGGATCAGAGAGGTGGCTTACAAGCTTGCCTTGACACCTAGTTTGTCGAGTGTACATCCAGTGTTTCATGTTTCTAGGATCTGGAGGTATGTCGACGATCCGTCTCATGTGTTGGATTTCAGCACGGTTCAGTTGGATGGTGATTTGACTTATAATGTGGAGCCGGTGGCCATTTTGGATCGGCAAGTTCGAAAGTTGAGGTCAAAGAACATATCTTCTGTGAAGGTGCAATGGAGAGGTCAGCTAGTTGAGGAGGCTACTTGGGAGACTGAGCGGGAGATACGAAACAAATATCCACACCTATTTGAGACTCCAGGTATGTTTTCTAGACCCGTTCGAGGACGAACATTTGTTTAAGAGGGGGAGGATGTAACGACCCGACCGGTCATTTTAAGAGTTGTAGCCTCATTCTCCTATTTAGTGCTTATTTTATGCTTTACTATTGTGACATGACTTTCCGGGGTAGTTGGTTTGGGTCTGGAAAGGTTTTGAAATAAATTGAGACACTTAGTCTCAAGGTTGAAAGCTTAAGTTGAAATGGTTGACCGGATGTTGACTTATGTGTAAACAACTCCAGAATGGGGTTTTGATGGTTCCCTTAGCTCTGCTGGGTGATTTTGGACGTATGAGCGTGTCCGTATTATGATTTGAAGGTCTATAGTTGAATTAGGCTTGAAATGGCAAAAGTTAAAAATTTGGAAGTTTGACTAAGAGTAGACTTTGTGGTTACCGGGGTAGGATTGGGGTTCCGGGATGTGGAGTAGGTCTGTGGTGTCATTTGTGACTTATGTGCAAAATTTGAGGTCAATCAGACGTGATTTGATAGGTTTTGACATCATTTGTAGAATTTGGATTTCCTTAGTTCCATTAGGCTTGAATTGGGGGTGTGATTCATGTTTTTGATGTTGTTTGATGTTATTTGACGGCTCGGCTAAGTTTGTATCGTGTTTTAAGACTTGTTGGTATGTTTTGTTGAGGTCCCGGGGGCCTCATGGGAATTTCGGATGGTTAACAGATCAATTTTGGACTTGGTGTTATAGCTGCAGAATATTTGGTGCACTGATCTGGTTTCTTTATATGCGATCTCGTGGGAAGGTCCGCGATCGCGTAGGCTTAGATGGGTAGTGGAGGACTTTGTTCTTCGCATTCTCGAGAAGGAGGTTGCGATCGTGTAGTTGTGGGATGTTGTGATTCGCGAACGCATGGCTAAGGTCGCGTTCGCGTAGGGTATACGAGGCAGAAGCTGGGGTCATGCGTTTGTTCTTCGCGATCGCGTGAAGAGGGCTGCGATCGCGTAGGTTTGAGGAAGCATTGGTTCGCGTTCGCATGGATGTCTTCGCGTTCGCTTAAAGCAAATTAGAGGGGCATACTATTTTGTGCTTCGCGAACGCGGGAAGATGGTTGCGTTCACAATGAAGGATAACTGGGCAGCAGTGTTAAATTTGTAAAACGAGGGTTTGAGTTCATAACACAAAATTGATTTTGGGAGCTCGGTGTGAGGTGATTCTTGGAGATATTTTCAAGTGGGTGATTGGGGTAAGTGATTCCTACCTAGTTTTGGTTAATTTCCATGTTTATGTCTTTGATTTCATCATTAAATTATTGATTTGGGGTGGAAAATTGGGGAAAAGTGAAGGAAATTTCTTAGGCCGAATTTTAAGGTTTTGATCGAGATTTTGGTATCGGATTTGAGTAATTTTGGTATGGGTGGTATCGTGGTTGAATGAGTGTTCAAATTTTCTGAAGTTTACATGATTTCGAGACGCGGGCCCGAGGGCCGACTTTTGAGTTGACTTTTTGACTTTTGATTAAGAGCTTAGTATTTTCTTATGGAATTGATTCTTTTAGCTCATGTTGATTGTATCAAATTGTTTATGGATAAATTCGAGGCATTCAGAGGCCGTTTCACGAGTCAAAGGTGTATTGGAGTAGAGATTTTCACAGCTTGGGGTAAGTAACAGTTCTAAATTTGGTTATGAGGGTATGAAACCCCGTATTATGTGTCATGTGATTGGTTTTGAGGTGACGCACATGCTTGGTGACGGGCGTGTGGGCATGCACCGTAGGAATTGTGACTTGGTCAATTCCATGGAACTATATAATCGAAAAATCTATTTTTATCCATATGTTCTCCATGTGTTATAGAAATTAAACTTCAAATCATGTTAGAAATCATGTTTAGACTATGTGTTGGCACTGTAGGGACCCACATAGGTTGTGTACATGTTGAATTATCTGCTTAATTACTGTTTTTTACTCAGTCATAGTATTACTTGTATATTATATCTCAGTCTCTATTGTTCTTTATTGATACATTATATCATTGTTGTTTGGGCTGATTATCATGATTACTAAGAGCCGAGAGACTGGACAGCTTGATGACGGAGTGAGGCCGAGGGCCCGAAGGTGAGGATATTTATGGGATCGGGTTGCACGCCGCAATATATTTTATTGCTTTATGCCATGATTGGCTTGTTATAGCGCTTGGGCTGAAGAAGCCCCTCCGAAGTCTGTACACAGCCCAGTGAGTGCAGGTACCTACTGAGTGCGAGTGCCGAGTACCTAACGACTGAGAGAAATGAGAGAATTTAAGGAACGAGAGACTTTGAGGTTGGAGTGAATGGGAGAACTGAGTGATTGTTGCTATGATATTATACACTTTATTTCATTACTGTTGCACTTTAGCTGGGATATATCACCGTCATGTAATTTCTGAGAGATATTATATCTTGTTTCAATTGAACTTGACATGAATTAATTCTTTCGGCCTTAATTGTCGAACTTGAAAGCATGCCTATCTTCCTATGTTGAAATTAGTGTAATTTAGCTATATTTGTGAAGCTCATCACTACTTTCACTCCATTATTTAGTCTTGTTACTTAATGAGTTGGTTGTACTCACGCTACACCCTGCACTTCGTATACAGATCCAGGTATTTTCGGACACGATGGGTGTTGATTCTCTGCGCAACTTGATCATTTGGAGATTCCAAGGTAGCTGGCCGACGTTCGCAGACCTTGTTTCTCCTTCCCTATCTTTCCGCCTTATGTATTTAGTTTCAGACTATCATAGATAGTATTTCCAGACTTGTGTTGTATAGACGCTCATGTACTCAGTGACACCCGATGTTGGGAATTTCCGTATTGGATTTTGACCTTCTATCTAGTTTTTTTGAGAGTTTGATGATTTAAACCAGTGTTATTTTATTTTTCATTTAAAAGTGTTGGAAGTATTTTTGAAGTGTCGGCTTGCCTAGTACCACGTTAGGCACCATCACGACAAGCTAAGTTTTAGGTCGTGACAAGTTGGTATTAGAGCCTAGGTTACATAGGTCTCACGATTCATGAGCAGGTTTTGTAGAGTATTGTAGATCGGTACGGAGACGTCTTTACTTATCTTCGAGAGGCTATAAAACCATTAGGAAACTTCACATTTTTGTATTCTTGTCGTGCGGATTTGTTTATTCCGAGAACTAAATTTCTGTTATTCTATTCTCTCACAGATGATGAGGACACATTCTACCGGACAGGACGGATAGCCATCAGTACCACCGGCTAAGGCCGTGAAGGGCCGATGTCACGGTAGGGGCCGTGGTTAAGGCAGAGGTGCAGCTCGTACAACAGCTAGAGCAGCACCTCTAGATCAACCTGTTGCTCTATCTCAGGAGCAGGTACCCGATATGGGTAAGCTAGTGGGGCCAGATCAGGCAGCAGTTGTGCCCATTGTGATCCCAGGCCTTTAGGAGACTTTGGCTCAGATTTTGACTGTGTGCACCAGCCTTTCTTAGGCACTCTCTATTCCGGCCATAGTAGCCACTGCTCAGGTTGAAGGATGTACTTTGACTCCCATCACTCGTACTCCAGAGCAGGTGATGCAGGGACTTCACACACCGGGGGTACTACCAGCCAAGCCGGTTGCAACTGCTCAGGCCTAGGTAGGTCGCATTATGACTGATGATGAGCAAAGAAGACTAGAGAGATTTGGGAGGCTTCAGCCATCATCAGTCAGCGGGGCTGACTTAGAGGATGCCTAGGGCTTCTTAGATAAGTGCCATTGGATTCTTCGCGCGACGGGTATTCTGGAGACCAGTGGGGTCTCGTTCACTACTTTTAGTTTACTGGGGTTGCCTTCAGATGGTAGGAGGCTTATGAGAGGTGCAGGCCGGTTGGTGCAGCACCACTTTCATGGCAGGAGTTCTCTGTTCTCTTCTTGAAGAAGTTCGTGCCGCAGTCTCGCGAGGAGGAGCTGCACACACAGTTTGAGAAGCTACATCAGGAGGGCATGTCTGTGACCCAGTACGGTATGAGGTTTTCAGCGTTGGCTCGTCACACAGTTTGGTTGGTTCCCACTGATAGGGAGAGGATTAAGAGGTTCAATGATGGCCTCACATATCAGTTACGGTTGCATATGACTTGGGGGAGGGTACCTGGTGCTACTTTCGACGCGGTGGTTGATATTGCTCAGCAGATAGAGATGGTCTGTAGTCAGGAGCATGAGGAGAGGGAGGCCAAGAGGCCTCGAGGTTTAGGTGGTTTTGGTGGTGTTCCTTCTGGGGGGCTGTCCTACCACACCTAGGCCCACTCAGATGGCTCATCAAGTTCACCGTGGTGCATCATTCAATCATGGTTCATACAGTGCTCGTCAGGGTCAGTCATCTCTCAGTTCCCTTCCGTCTTAGAGTTTGTCCCATGCTCCATCGGTTCAGGGTTCTTATATGCTAGGTCCTTCTAGCAGTTATCCCGGTACTCAGGGCCCCCTTTAATCCCCACCACCAGCACCAGGGAGTTGCTTCGAGTGCGAAGAGATTGGACATATGTGGAGGTAGTGTCCTCATCGCCCGGGAGGTCCGGTGCAGCAGAGGAGTCACGCTACAACTTTTGCACCAATTACTTCACCACCCGCCCAGCTATCTCAGGGTGGGGTGCAGGCAGATTGAGGTCGCCCTAAAGGGGAAGGCCGATCAGGTGGCGGTCAGGCTCGATTTTTTGTTATTCCTGCCATCCCAGATGCCGTTACTTCAAATGTAGGGATCACATGTATGGTTTCAGTATGCCATAGGGATGCTTCTGTATTATTTGACCATGGTTCCACTTATTCGTATGTATTATCATATATCATTATCTGGATGCCCCGTGAGTCCTTAGTTTCATCTGTTCATGTATCTACGCCAGTGGGCGATACTATTGTTGTGGACCGTGTGTATCGGTCATGTGTTGTGGTTATTGGGGGATTGAATACTAGAGTTGATATTTTATTGCTTAGTATGGTTGATTTCGACGTGATCTTGGGCATGGATTGGTTGTCCCCATGTCATGTTGTTCTGGATTTTCACGCTAAGACTGTGATGTTGGTGATGCCGAGGTTGCCAAGGATCGAGTGGAGAGGTTCTCTAGACTATGTTCCTAGCAGAGTGATTTGATATTTGAAGGCCGAACGGATGGTTGGGAAGGGTTGTTTATCTTATTTAGCCTTTGTGAGAGATGTTGGTGCTGATACCCCTATTACTGTTCCGGTGGTGCGAGATTTACCGGATGTATTTCCTACAGACCTGCCGGGCATGCCGCCCGACAGGGATATTGACTTTGGTATTGACTTGGTGCCAGGCACTCAGCCCATTTCTATTCCACCGTATCGTATAGCACCAACTAAGTTGAAGGAATTGAAGGAGCAGCTTCAGGAACATCTTCATTAAGGGTTTATTAGACCCAGTGTGTCGCCTTGGGGTGCACCTGTATTGTTTGTGAAGAATAAAGATGGTACTATGCGGATGTGCATCGATTATAGGCAGTTGAACAAAGTTACAATCAAGAACAAATATCCTTTGACGCGCATTGATGGTCTATTTGACCAGCTTTAGGGAGCGAGGGTGTTCTCTAAGATCGATTTGAGGTCTGGGTATCACCAGTTAAATATTCAGGATTCAAATATTCTAAAGATAGCATTCAGAACATGTTATGGTCATTATGAGTTCCTTGTGATGTCTTTTGGGCTGACCAACTCCCCAGCAGCATTCATGCTTATGATGAATAGTGTATTTCTGCCTTAACTGGACTCATTTGTCATAGTATTCATTGATGATATCCTGGTGTACTCTCCTAGCCAGGAGGAGCATGCCCAACATTTGAGGATTGTGTTGCAGCAGTTGAGGGAGGAGAAACTTTATGCCAAGTTATCCAAGTGTGAGTTTTGGCATAGTTTAGTGGCGTTCTTGGGGCACGTGGTGTCCAGTGAGGAGATTTAGCTGGATCCAAAGAAGATAGAGGCGGTTCAGAGTTGGCCCAGACCATCCTCAACTACGGAGATTCAGAGTTTTCTCCGCTTGGCCTATTATTAGTGTCGCTTCATGGAGGGTTTCTCATCTATTGCATCACCTTTGACCAAATTGACCCAAAAGGGTGCTACTTTCAGATGGTCAGATGAGTGTGAAGAGAGCTTTCAGAAGCTCAAGACTGCCTTGGACTCAGTTCCAATTCTAGGTTTACCTTCAGCTTTAGGCTCTTATACAGTGTATTGTGATGCTTCCCGGATTGGTATTGGGTGTGTCTTGATGCAGGAGGGTAGAGTGATTACATATGCTTTGCGTCAGTTGAAGCCTCATGAGAAGAACTACCCTGTTCATGATTTGGAGTTGGCTGCCATCATTCATGCATTGAAGATTTGGAGGCATTATCTCTACGGAGTGTCTTTTGAGGTATTTACGGATCATCAGAGCCTCCAACACTTGTTCAAAAAAAAGGATCTAACTTTGAGGCAGCAGAGATGGTTGGAGCTGCTAACTAACTATGATATTACTATTCTGTATCATCCGGGGAAGGCCAATGTGGTCGCCGATGCCTTGAGTAGAAAGGCGGTGAGTATGGGTAGCCTTGTATTCATTCCTGTTGGTGAGAGACAACTTACAGTTGATGTTCAGGCCTTGGCCAACCAGTTCTTGAGATTAGATGTTTCGTAGCCCAGTCGGGTTTTGGCTTGTATGGTTTATCGATCTTCCTTATTTGATAGCATCAGAGAGCGCCAATATGATAACCCCCATTTACTTGTCCTTAAGGACACAATTCAACATGATGATTCCAGAGATGTTACTATTGGGGTTGATGTGGTGTTGAGGATGCCGGGTCGGATTTGTGTACCCAATGTAGATGGGCTACGTGAGTTGATTCTTGAGGAGGTCCACAGTTCGCGGTATTCCATTCATCCGGATGCCACAAAGATGTACCAAGACTTGAGGCAGCACTATTGGTGGAAAATAATGAAGAAGGATATAGTGGGGTTTGTAGCTCGGTGCCTTAACTGTCAGCAGGTCAGGTATGAGCATCAGAGACCGGGTATTTTGCTTCAGAGGCTAGAGATTCCAGAGTTGAAATGGGAGTGGATCACCATGGATTTTGTAGTTGGCCCCCCACGGACTTCGAGGAAGATCGATGCTATTTGGGTAATTGTGGATCGGTTGACCAAGTCCGCGCACTTCATTCCAATTGGGACTAATTATTCTTTTGAGCGTTGGCTGAGATTTACATCCGCGAGATCGTTCGCCTTCACGGTGTGCCAATGTCCATCAATTCAGATAGGGGCACGCAATTTACATCACAGTTTTGGAGAGCAGTATAGCGAGAGTTGGGCACCCAGGTTGAGTTGAGTATGACATTTCACCCTCAGACGAGTGGCCTGTCCGAGCGCACTATTTAGATATTGGAGGACATGCTACACGCTTTTGTCATTAATTTCAGTGGTTCATGGGATCAGTTTCTGCCGCTCGCGGAGTTTGCCTACAACAACAGCTACCAGTCAAGCATTCAAATGGCTCCGTATAAGGCTTTGTATGGGAGACAATGTCGATCTCTGGTGGGTTGATTTGAGATGGGTAAGGCTAGGCTATTGGGTACTGACTTGGTTCAGGATGCTTTGGACAAGGTTAAATTGATTCAGGATCGGCTTCGCACGGCTCAGTCTAGATAGAAGATTTACGCCGATTAGAAGGTTCATGATGCTGCTTTCATGGTTGTGGAGAAGGTACTACTCAAGATTTCACCCATTAAGGGTGTTATGAGGTTTGGGAAGTAGGGCAAGTTGAGATCTCGGTATATCGAGCCGTTTGAGGTACATTAGAGGATCAGAGAGGTGGCATACAAGCTTACCTTGCCACCTAGTTTGTCGAGTGTGCATCTAGTGTTTTATGTTTCTATGCTCCAGAAGTATGTCGGTGATCCGTCTCATGTGTTGGATTTCAGCACGGTTCGGTTGGATGGTGATTTGACTTACGATGTGGAGCCGGTGGCCATTTTGGATCGGCAGATTCGAAAGTTGAGGTCAAAGAACATAGATTCAGTGAAGGTGCAATCGAGAGGTCAGCCAGTTGAGGAGGCTACTTGGGAGACCTAGCGGGAGATGTGGAGCAAATATCCACACCTATTTGAGACTCCAGGTATGTTTCTAGACCCGTTCGAGGACAAATGTTTATTTGGGGGGGAGGATGTAACGACCCGGCCGGTCGTTGTGAGAGTTGTATCCCCCTTCCCCCATTTACTGCTCATTTTATGCTTTACTATTGCTACATGACTTGCCGGGGTAGTTGGTTTGGGTCCGAAAAGGTTTCGGAATAAATTGAGACACTTAGTCTCAAGGTTGAAAGCTTAAGTTGAAATGGTTGACTAGATGTTAACTTGTGTGTAAACGACTCCTAAATGGAGTTTTGATGGTTCCGTTAGCTCCGTTGGGTGATTTTTGACTTAGGAGTGTGTCCGGATTGTGATTTGGAGGTCTATAGTTGAATTAGGCTTGAAATGGCAAAAGTTGGAAATTTAGAAGTTTGACCGAGAGTGGACATATGGTTACCGGGCTCGGATTGGGGTTCTGGGAGTTGGAGTAGGTTCGTAGTGTCATTTGTGACTTGTGTGCAAAATTTGAGGTCAATCGGACGTGATTTGATAGGTTTCAACATTGTTTGTAGAATTCAGATTTTCTTAGTTCCATTAGGTTTGAATTGGGGTGAGATTCGTGTTTTTGATGTTGTTTGATGTGATTTGAAGACTCGACTAAGTTCTTATTGTATTTTAGGACTTGTTGGTATGTTTGGTTAAGGTCCCGGGGGCCTCGGGTGAGTTTCGGATGGTTAATAGATCAATTTTGGACTTGGTGTTATAGGTGCAGATTTTCTGGTGCACTGATCTTGTTTCCTTATACGCGATAGTATGGGAAGGTCCGCTATGGCGCAGTCTTAGATGGACAGTGGAGGACTTTGTTCTACGCGTTCGCGAGAAGGAGGCTGAGATCGCGTAATTGTGGGATGTTGTGATTCGCGAATGCGTGGCTAAGATCGCGTTCACGTAGGGTATAAGAGGTAGAAACTGGGGTCACACGTTTGTTCTTTGCGATCGCGTAGGTTTGAGGAGTATTGGTTCATGTTCGTGTGGATGCCTCCGCATTCACGTAGGGCAAATTAGAGGGGCATACTGTTTTGTGCTTCGCGAACGCGGGAAGATGGTCGCATTTGCGATGCAGGATAACTAAGCAGTAGTGTTAAATTTCAAAAATGAGGGTTTGAGTTTGTAATACAAAATTGATTTAGGGAGCTCGGTGGGAGGCGATTCTTGGGGAGATTTTCAAGTGGGTGATTGGGGTAATTCATTCCTACCTAGTTTTGGTTATTTTCCATGTTTATGTCTTTGATTTCATCATTAAATTAGTGATTTGGGGTGGAAAATTGGGGGAAAATGGAGGAAAGTTCTTAGGCTGAATTTTGAGGTTTTGATCGAGATTTTGGTATCGGATTTGAGTATATTTGGTATGCGTGGACCCATGGTTAAATGAGTGTTCGGATTTTGTGACTTTTACCCGATTCTGAGACGCGGGCCCGGGAGCCGACTTTTGAGTTGACTATTTGACTTTTGATTAAGAGCTTAGTATTTTCTTATGGAATTGATTCCTTTAGCTCATCTTGATTGTATCGAGTTGTTTGTGGCTCGATTCGAGGCATTCAGAGGCCGTTTTGCGAGTCAAAGGTGTATTGGAGTATAGATTTGCACGGCTTGGTGTAAGTAACAGTTCTAAATTTAGTTCTGAGGATATGAAACCCCGTATTATATGTCATATGATTAGTTTTGAGGTGACGCATATGCTAGGTGACGGGCGTGTGGGCGTGCACCGTAGGAATTGTGACTTGGTCAATCCCATGGAACTATATAGTCGAAAAATCTATTATTTTCCATATGTTCTCCATGTGTTATAGAAATTGAAATGCAAATCATGTTAGAAATCATGTTTAGACTATGTGTTGGCACTGTAGGGACCCACAAAAGTCGTGTACATGTTGAATTATCTGCTAAATTGCTATTTTATACTCCGTCACAGTTTTACTTTTATATTATATCTCAGTCTCTATTGTTCTTTATTGATACATTATATCATTGCTGTTTGGGCTGAGAATCATTATTACTGAGAGCCGAGAAACTGGAGAGCTTGATGACGGAGTGAGGCTGAGGGCCTGATGGTGAGGATATTTATGGGATCGGGTTGCATGCCACAACATGTTTTATCGATTTATGTCATGATTGGCTTGTTATAGTGCTTGGGCTGAAGGAGCCCCTTCGGAGTTTGTACATACCCTAGTGAGTGTAGGTACCTACTGAGTGTGAGTGCTGAGTGTCGAGCGCGAGTGTCGAATGACTGAGAGAAATAAGAGAATATGAGGAACGAGTGACTAAGGTTGGAGTGAATGAGAGGACTGAGTGACTGTTCCTCTGAGATTATACACTCGATTTCATTACTGTTACACTTCAGCTGGTATATATCACTATCATGTAATTTCTGAGAGATATTATATTGTGTTTCAATTGAACTTGACATGAATTAACTGTTTTGGCCTTAACTGTCGAACTTGAAAGCATGCCTATCTTCCTATGTTGAAATTACTGTAATTTAGCTATATCTGTGAAGTTCCTCACTACTTTCAATCTATTATTTAGTCTTGTTACTTACTGAGTTGGTTGTACTCACGCTACATCCTGCACTTCGTGTGAAGATCCAGGTATTTTCGGACACGGTGGGTGTTGATTCTCTGCACGACTTGATCGTTTGGAGATTCCAAAGTAGCTGCCCGGCGTTCGCAGACCTTGTCTCTCTTTCCCTATCTTTCCGCTTTATGTATTTAGTTCCATACTATCATAGACAGTATTTCTAGACTTGTGTTCTATAGACGCTCATGTACTCAGTGACACCCCGATGTTGGAAATTTCCGTATTGGATTTTGACCTTCTATCTAGTTTTTTTGAGAGTTTGATGATTTAAACCTGTGTTATTTTATTTTTCATTTAAAAGTGTTGGAAGTATTTTTAAAGTGTCGTCTTGCCTAGTACCACGTTAGGTGCCATCACAACAAACTATGTTTTGGATCGTGACACTTCTACCATTATCATCCAACTAAATGATCATGCTAATTAACTGAATAAGTACTAACTTTATAGATGCTAAAAACTAGGAACTAAATAAGATGTCACTTTGAAGCATTAATCAACACGTCTTCTGTCCGTATGCCCAATTCCAGAGAAGTGCACCTAATAACCATCGCATTATTTTGCCTTCTATATGACATGATTAGGACTAGGTAATTATACCTTCCACTAATTACTATAAATTCCTATATTTTGTTCCGGACCATTTCTACTCTTAATGTTATGTATGTCATTCTATAGTGGCTCGCTAGGTATGCTTTCACGTGACACTTGTTGATCGTGTCACAAAATAAGTTCACATAAAAAATTCTTCGATGGTTTTAAGTCTGTACGAAGAGAAAGCATAGAGATAACGCAGTGTGTATTAACAAGAAAGTAGATATGGAAGGATATTATTGGCAATTGTTCTTCTCAATGTCCTTCAAACATTTGTATTTGTCGTTGCTTTTTTTTTTTTCTTTTTAAAACTCATGATCTGAAGACTCCGAAATTACATCATGCAAAGGGTAGGTACGTAGGTAGTGATATTTGCTAAGATCATTTGTAAATTGTAATCTTGAATCCTCCTGCAATTGAGCGATACAAAGGAGCAAGAAATTTTGTAGGGATCAGCTCCAATAGAAAAAGAATATGAATTTCCCATCTTTGACTCTTGCTCTCGCAGCTTGATGGCTCCTTATAGCTCAAATTCCAGATTACAAAGAACATATATAAAAAGATTAAAAGAAAGCAACTTTAATTACTACTCAATTTAACTTGGCTAATGGGCGGGCATAACAGGATGGATACAATTAAGAATGAAGATATTCGGGGCAAAGTGGGAGTGTCTCCGGTGAAAGACAAAATGCAGGAAGCTAGGCTTATATGGTTTGTGCATGTGAAGAGGAGAAACAAAGATGTCCCAGTAAGGACGTGAGAGAGGTTGGCCATGATGGGGTTGAGAAGAGGTAGAAGTAGGCCAAAGAAGTATTGAGGGAGGGATGATTATGCAAGATATGGCGTTGCTTCAGCTTATCGAGGACATGACCCTTGATAGGAAGGTATGAGGGGTCGAGAATCAAGGAAGTATGCTAATAGGTAGTCAAGAGTATTAGTGTTAGTCTTGTATTCTATTATTGTTAGATTTCTATTACTATTTGTTGTTCTTTTTATTTCGTTTTCTTGCATTTTCGTTGTTGTTATTGCTTAGTGCTACTGCTTTTCTTTTCGTCTCTCGTTAGCCGAGGGTCTATCGTAAATATCCTCTTTGTTTTCAACGTAGGGATACGATTAACGTACATACTATCCTTGTCAGACTTGACTTGTGGGATTATACTAGATTTGTTATTGTTGTTGTTGTTGCAGCTTAAAAGGATAGGCGCCAAACTTGGTAGTTAGTTGGGGAAGAGATCCGTTTTTGATAAAAAAAATGCATGACTTAGTTGTTGGTGTTGATTCACTGTAAATCTGTTGATAATAAATACCTGAGGATAATTCTGTTACTTGGAATAGATGTATTGAACATTTCAATATTGACATCTATTAATTGCCTAGTCTAATACTGCTCACTTATTTGGACAAACAAATACAACGTTTATAATGGTGTTCCAATTACATTAAAAGCTGAATAATTTTTTTTTAAAATTAAAGGTCCCAAATAACACGATTTATCTCTTGTTTTCTGTAGTTATTTGATGTGTGGCTATAATTTCATATTTTAGTACATTATTTGTCTTACATTTTATATGGTTTAATGATAAACTACACTTTATTTGCACGTAAAGGAGTCTATTTTATGTGTAGGTGAACTGGAGATGAAAGTAGAGCAAAAGAAATAATTAAAGTCTAAAGCGTGCTCGAAAACAGTTGAAAAGAAGAAAGAAAGAAGTGAGCAGCGGATAAATGAGAAAGCTGGCGAAGCAAGCTTAATAGCTCGCGTGGGAGCAGGCTAGGCGAGGTAGGAGGTGAGGTCCACCTCGCGTTAAGGCTGGCGACGCCAGGACTGGCGTGAGGTCCTTCTCGCGTGAAGCCTCGCGAGGCGAGGTCTGAAGCGCGCACACTCCGAACTTTGAAGGCTTATTTCGTCTCCTGGTTTGACTAGGACTTGGCCGATGTAGTTTAGGTCTTTTCCTACACATATAAATAGACATAAAACGCCACTTTTGAAGGAGTTTTTGCAACCGGAGGCAAGGATAGCTCGTGAAACAACCGTTGGGAGTTAGAATCATTGATTTCTACATCCTTTCATCTTTACTTTGTAATTGAATTATGCAAAATATCTGGGCTATTGTTACTATGAGTATGAGTAGCTAAACTCCTATTCTAGAGTTTTGATGCAACCTATTGGAGGATGATTTTCCTGTTACGTTAATATAGATTTGCCGTAGTATTTTCTCTATTTGTTCAACTATATTATTATTGTTGTTGATTGACGCGCCCTCAATCGACTGTGCCTATTTAGTGTGTATTACTCAGGAGAGAGTGTATATTTAGGTAATTGTTGAACAACATCACTCCTAACGTATATGAGGGATCAATACAGAGGGTTTAAAGGTGGGATTAGGCATAACGAAACCTTGGTGCGATCCGAGTGAGCCGTACTTAATGCCAGCTAGCGTAATTCGGGAGAATATGTCTAGTAAATTGTGGTAGTTACTCGGGAGGGAATTACAACACTCAGAGCATTCATGATCAGTAGAGAAAACTTAGGCAAATTTATAAAAAACATAGCGGAAAGGATTCCAACAATAGGGAAAATCATAACCTTAGATCATTCCAATTCTTGTCTACAACTCGTTCGTAGTTAGTTATTAATTATTGCATTTTCATTACGTGATTTTTAGTTAGTAAACATCAAATTTGTTACTTAAATATTTTTGAAGATTGATTGCGTGAATTTGTGCGAGTCTAGTAGCTGTGTTTAATAGGTTAATTCCCTGTGGGATTCGACTCCGGACTTATTAATCGAAATATATTTGCAACGACCGCTAAGTCCTTTTTACAAGGCATAGTTGGGCGTGATCAAAATTTGGCGTCTTTGAGGGGGAATTAACGGTGTTATTAATTGCAGCTAAAAGAATTGCTAGAATGTTTAGTGTAGTCAATTTTCTTCATTTTAAACCAAATACATTGAAATTCTAACGTTTGTAGTCTTGGGTACTATAGGTGCATACCTAGAAACTCCTCAAGAGCTGGTGAATTGTTCGAAGCATTATCAGATCCTGAGAAAGTTTTCAAGGCACTGAATCGTGAAAACAAGAAGGGAAAATAACAACAGAACAAATCGAACCAGACATGAATGACAGAGTAGAAAATCTAAACAACAGAAACAATGAGAATGACCCTAACAATCAGGGTGTGGTGCCTCTTGTGCCAGAAGCAGTATTGTATGACTGGGAATAACCCACCGCCGAAAAACTGGCAACCGCAATTGCAGTCCCTCTGATACAAGCAGAATCATTTCAAATCACAAACAACATGCTACATTTGTTGCAGAACAAGGGACTGTTCTCAGGATCATATATTGAAGATCCTCAGTAGCATCTGAAGAATTTTCTATCGATATGTGTCACGCAAAGGCAACCTAATGTGACATAGGAAGCAATAAAGTTGTTATTTTTTCCATTCTCGGTGACAGGAGAAGCTCAGACTTGGCTTAATTCACTCCCCATAAACTCCATCACTACTTGGGAGGAAGTAGTCAAGCAATTTTTGAACAAGTTCTACCCACCTAATAAGACTGCTAAACAAATTGATGTTATATTGAGCTTCAGGCAGAGACCAACAGAAACACTACAAGAAATGTGGGAGAGGTTCAAGGGTATGCTGGTTAAATGGCCACGTCATGGAATTCTAGATCAGATGTTGGGGTAGAGGTTTTACATGGGACTGGCAGACGGCTTAAAGGCCAATATTGATGCTTCAGTATGTGAAGCATTTTTTAGCACAACATTCAGAGAGTGCAAGATCCTACTTGACAAAATGGCCCAAAACTCAGGATGGATGACAAGATACTCTACGATCACTCCTGTAGTTCATTCAGTGGCTTTGGACCCAAACAACTCCATAGCTGAAAATATGGCCACTCTAATGACGCAAATGAGTATCCTCACCAAAACGATCGATGAATCAGGCCAGAAGCAGCATGTACACATAGTTGATGCAACTAATGGGGGCTTATGTGCACCATGAATTAACCAACCATATGTATGCTCGTGGAGTGCCGAAGGTGACAACCAGCACTATCAAGAAGATATGAACTATATGGCCAATTATGGGGGACAAAGGCAAGGTGGTCAGAATTGGGGGCAGCAGAATCAACAATATAGGCCAGCAGAGCAGCAGTACAATAACAACAACAATCCTGGAGCTGTGCGACCACATGGTCAAGTTGTGCCTTACCAAAGGCAACAGGGTTACAACCAGCAAAATCAATAGCTAGCCTATCAACAGCCTCAACAACAACAGATAGTGAGACAAGATGATGGGTTTGCTGAACTTAAAGGAATGCTGCAACAATAGATTGGGTCCAATGGAAAAATGCAAGAGAGAGTGGACTCACATGAATCAGCGATAAAGGGCATTGAGATTCAATTAGGACAGATTTTGATGGCTCTAAATAATCGCCCCCAAGGGACGTTACATGCAGACACACAAGTCAATCCAAAAGAGCAGGGCCCGAAATAGCTTATGGCAGTGAGTTTAAGAAATAGTAGAGAACTAGATTTGAAGCAAGAAATTGCTCGCGAAAGCCGACCTACGGAAACACTTGTGCCAGTACCCATTGAGATAGATGATTCAATAGGGTTAACTGAGGTAACGGCACAACATGCACAAGAGAGCACAAGCAAAGAAAAAGAGGTTGCGAAGGAGACTGAGGTAACATAAGAAATGATAGTAGAAGCAGCGCCTGAGCAAGATAAAACTCAAATCACAGGACGAAAGCGACCTCCAACACTATTCCCATAGAGATTGGCCAAATATCAGAAGGATGAGCAGTATAAGAAATTCATGGAGATGTTGAAACAAATCCAGGTGAACATTCCACTGATTGACGCTTTGCGGGAGATGCCTGGGTATGCCAAAATGATGAAAGATTTAATGTCTCGCAAATTCGGCTTCCAAGACCTGTCCACTGTTACATTGATCCAGACTTGTAATGCAGTCATGATAAGACCCATATCTGAGAAGTTATTAGACCCAGGGAGTTTCACAATCCCATGCATGATAGGCAGCTATGCTTTTGCTAAAGCATTGTGTGATTTGGGGGCAAGCATAAACTTGATGCCCTTGGCTATCTACAAAAGGTTAGGCATTGGAAGAGCAAGACCCACATCCATGCTACTACAGCAAGTCGACCGGACAGTGAAGAGGCCATCAGGTATCCTTGATGATATATTAGTACAGGTTGGGAAGTTTGTGTTCCCAGCAGATTTTATCATTCTGTACTGTCGGGTTGACTAGGAGATTCCCATAATTTTTGGAAGATCATTCTTGGACACTGAGAGAGCTTTAATTGATTGTGAAACTGGAGAGCTAAATATGAGACTAAATGATGAAGAGGTAACATTCAATGTGCAGAAATCTATGTGGCGACCAAGTGAATTTGCTAACTGCTCTCTAATAGAAGTTGTGGATGTAATTTTGGAGGAGGAAGATGAGACCTTGAACGCTAAATACCCTCTAGTAGCCTGTCTCATGAAATTAGATGAAGCAAATGGAGAGGACTTGGCGGAGTGGGTGCTGGCTCTTGAAGGCCAAGGGTTTGGAAAAGAGAGCTCGAATTTGAGCCTTTGCACTTAGAAGAAAGGAAAACTCCTCCAGCTAAGCCATCGATAGAAGAGCCACCGAAGTTGGAACTGAAGCCACTACGACCTCATCTCAAGTATGCTTTCTTGGGACCTAACTCAACTTTACCTGTTATTATCTCATCTGGTTTGTTAGATGTGCAGAAAGAATAGCTTTTGTAGTATTGATTGAGTGCAAAACTGTAATTGGTTGGACTATTGCAGACATTAAGGGTATCAGCCAGGCCTTCTATATGCATAATATTATACTGGAAGATGGCCACAAACCTTCTAGAGAACATCAAAAAAGGCTGAACCCCAACATGAAGGAAGTTGTGAAAAAGGAGGTGATAAAGTGGTTAGATGCGGGGATCATTTTCCCTATCTCCGATAGCAACTATATCAGCCTAGTCCAGTGTGTGCCAAAGAAATGTGGGATAACTGTAGTGCAAAATGATAACAACAAGTTGATATCAACAAGAACAGTCACGGGATGACGAATTTTTATGGACTACAAAAGATTGAAAAAGGCCACCCGAAAAGACCAATTTCCCTTGCCGTTCATTGATCAAATGCTAGATAGACTGACCGGGAGGTCCCACTTTTGCTTTCTGGATGGATACTCGGGGTATAATCAGATATCTAGAGAGAAAATGTCATAAACCTATCCATATGGCGTTTACGCTTTCCGGAGAATGTCGTTCGGCCTATGCAATGCACCCGCCACATTTCAAAGGTGCATGATGGCCATCTTCACAGATATGGTAGAGAACATAATGGAGGTATTTATGGATGATTTCTCAGTGGTGGGAGAATCATTCGATAATTGCCTAAAGAATTTGAAAAGAGTACTGAAAAGATATGTGGAGACTAATTTGGTGCTCAATTGGGAAAAGTGCCATTTCATGGTACAAGAAGGTATAGTCTTGGGGCTCCTAGTATCGAGTAAGGGCATTGAGGTAGATCATGCAAAGGTTGATGTGATAGAAAAGCTTCCACCACCCACTTCCGTCAAAGCAATAAGAAGTTTCCTTGGCCACGCCGGTTTCTATAGACGGTTTATAAAAGACATCTCCAAAATTGCTAACCCCTTGTGTAAATTGCTTGAAAAAGATCACCCTTTTGTGTTTTCTGATGACTGCAGGGTAGCTTTTGAGGAATTGAAGAAGAGGTTGGTGACAACACCTATAATAGTTGCACCCGACAGTGGGCAACCATTTGAGCTGATGTGTGATGCGAGCGACTATACTGTGGGAGCAGTTCTTGGGCAGCGAAAAGATAAAGTCATACATCTAATATACTACACAAGTAGAACTTTGAGTGGTGCCCAACTAAATTACATAGTGATTGAGAAGGAGATGCTAGCAGTGGTGTTCGCATTTGACAAATTCAGGTCATACTTGATAGGCTCGAAGGTAATTGTTTATATTGACCATGCTGCTCTCAGGTACCTAATTGAGAAGAAGGAGTCAAAGCCGCGCTGATTTGATGGGTGCTATTGCTGCAAAAATTTGACTTAGAAATCCATGACTGAAAGGGAACGGAGAACCAAGTAGCTGATCACTTGTCTAGGCTAGAAGGAGCCGAGAAGAAGGTTGAGGTGGAAGAGATTGTGGAGACTTTCCCAGATGAACAACTCTTAGCGACGAGCCTCGATGCTACACCATGGTATGCATATATTGCAAATTACCTGGCAAGCAGTATTGTTCCTTATGACTTGTCTTTTCTGCAAAAGAAAAAGTTTTTTCGTGATTGTCGCATATATTTCTGGGATGAACCATATATGTTTAGGATTTGTCTTGATAACATGATCCGGAGATGGATTCCCGATATAGGATAATCTTCTGTTTTGCAGGCATGTCATGCTTCACTATATGGAGGACATTTTGGGGGCGTAAGGACAATGGCTAAAGTGTTGGAGTCAAGTTTTTTTTGGCCGACGCTATTTAAAGATGCATACTTCTGGGTAAAAAAATGTGATGAGTGCCAACGGATGGGGAATATTTCTCGTCGACATGAGATGCCCATGAACCCGATCCAAGAGGTAGATGTGTTTGATGTGTGGAGAATTGACTTTATGAGACCATTTGTTAGCTCATACAATAACAAGTACATACTTGTAGCGGTGGACTATGTCTCAAAATGGGTAGAAGCCGTCGCACTACCTACAAATGATGCGAAGGCAGTTATTGGTTTCTTGCGAAAGAATATCTTCACCCGATTTGGCACTCCAAGAGCTATCATCAGTGATAGGGGTACCCACTTCTGCAACCGAGCCTTTGAAAAGCTGTTGGAGAAATATGGCGTTTGCCACAAAGTTGCCACTCTGTATCACCCACAAACGAGTGGGAAAGTCGAGGTGCCAAATAGAGAAATCAAGAGTATTTTGACCAAAACTGTAAATGCTACTCAGACTGATTGGGCAAGAAAATTAGATGATACGTTATGGGCTTACCATACTGCATTCAAAACTCCGATTGGAATGTTGCCGTATAAATTGGTGTTTGGAAAGGCATGTCACTAACCGGTGCAGTTAGAGCATAAAGCCTTCTGGGCATTGCGACAATTAAATCTGGACGTGGAGGCCGCTAGAACTAGTAGAGTCGCAGAGTTGCATGAACTTGATGAGTTTCGGTACTATGCTTTTGAGAGTACAAGGTTATACAAGGAAATAGTGAAACTGGTGCACGACAAAAATATTCTTGAGCGAAATTTTTAGCCGGGAGATAGGGTATTATTATTCAATTCAAGATTGAGGTTGTTTTCGGGTAAATTAAAGTCAAGATGGTCAGGACCATTTTGTGTGGTAGAGATTCACCCCATCGGAACCGTAGAGATTGCTGCAGAAAATGACTCTCGCACGTTCAAAGTCAATGGGCACTTGTTAAAATATTATTTGGGCATGGATGACGTAGTGTTGATGACTCATTTGCTCGATCAACCAATGTTGTGCAAGCCTTAAGTGCGATTACCTGCATTATGCCGCGATGTTAAATCAGGCACTTCATGGGAGGCAACCCATTGTAATGTTGTATTCGTCATACCGTGACGTTAACTAAGGCACTCGTTAGGAGGCAACCCTATTCGTAGTTGATTTTTAGTGTAGTTAGAATATTTCTTTTCGTTTTAGGAACTAATATGTTGGCAGGTGATTTCGGCAAGTCGTACATAGTATCTCATGCTTCCTGGTCTCCAGCGCGCTGGTCTAGGCGTTAAGCCATGCGGCGCCTGGTATTGATCTCGCTAAAGAGCTCGCCTCGCATGGGTTATAGCGGGACACATATCGCGGAATCCCTCGCGTCGCCTGCCTCTGAGCTCGCCTCGCCAGGTATGTCGCTCGCATGAGAGCTCGCATCGCCAGGTTAGTTTTTTTGCTTTTAATTTCTTTTTGTTTTGTTTTCCTTTAACCCCCTCTTAAAACCCCAACTTAAAACACCCACGCCTAAAAGAAAACACATTGCACGCCCAATTTTCCTCTTCTCCTCCCACACAAACCCCACTGCTCACAAAACACACCCTCACACACTCACGCAGAACACTACCAAACCCTCCCCCTCACAACTCCATTGAAGACAAGCAATCTTATGCTATTTCCTTCACTTGCAACAACAATTCAAAGGCAAATCCCTTCTCTTAAACATCTACGGTATGGTTTCTATCTCCATTCTTTAGCAATTTCGAGTTGGGTGAATGCATGATATTGGACACAAATCTTTGGGGTTGTTCTTCATTGTTACCATGTGTTTGTGTGTCCCAACCCCAGGAACCCCATAGGAATGGTGTTGCTATTGTGTGAACAAGTGGTAGTACGGAACTCCCAAGCCTTTTTGGGAGGGTGAGGCAATCCCTCACCCCTACAAGCACTCCCATGGCACTAGTGTATGCTAAGTGTTTGTTATAATGCCTCAAAGGCATTCTGTCCCTATTAGAGCCCGAGTCTCCGGGATTATAAGACTAGTGCTATGTAGATGTGCACCACTTTAATATCTTAAGTGTGGGGTGGCTCACTGGTAGCCTGATGCTTCGAATGTGGAAGAAGCACCCATATGTCATTGCTTGATTCTCATGCTAAGAAACGATGAGGTGAAGTCTGAGTAGCCTCGAAAACTGTTGATAATCATGTGTTAAACTCTAAGTGTGGGTGGCAAGACCATGTTTTGAGAGGTTGCAATACCTCTTAAACTGATTTATGCTCACTTGTGTAGGTACAAATATGCCTCCAAGAAAAGACACCGGTAAAGGCAAAGCCACATCCATTGCTCCGTCTAAGGCTAAAACTACTTCCGCACCTCCCCAAAAGAAGAGAAAAAGGAGAGGGAAGCTACTTCCAGTCAAGGTGAAGGACTGAGAGCAATTGCAGCTATTGTAGCCACCCGTCCATAACCTCAGGGCCAACGGGAATTTGGAATCAAAAGCATACCCCCATATGTTAAGGATTGGTACAAGCGTTGTAGGCCAAAACATATACATCTGGAAGCTGCTATTCATGAGCCTCGCTTGAAAGCCAAGTACCACGCTATTTGGAGAGGCATCAATGAGTTGGGGTTGAGCTATGTGTTCCGAAACTCTGGAGAGATCAACGTCAATCTTGTGAGGGCGTTTTATGTTGGGTTTGATCCAGAGGATCCTGAACAGCTGGTGCTGATTCGTGGAAGGTTGAAAGATTTTTTAGCCTCGACAATATGCAATTTCTTAGGTGCTCCAGATATTCCTGGGGAATCCTTGGACCTCTTCATAGTCCGTCCTACTTATCGAGAGATGAGACACACTCTTTGTGGTGTCAACTCTGTGGAGGCTTGGGTGCGGGATAAGAAAACCAAGTGCCATAGGAAGTTCCCAAAGAAAAATATGAAGGTAGAAGCACAAGTATGGTTGAAGTTGATCAATTCATGGCTCCTACCGTGAAGCCATGACACTCTCATTAGCCGTGAGAGGACTTGTGTGTTGTATTTCTTAATGACGGGCCAAAGGGTGAATGTGGGCCACTTGATCCGTTATCAGATGACCCAAGTGCGAACTAGCAAGAAAATTGACCGAATGCCCTTTGCAAACATGCTAACTCAGTACTTGCGACAAGAAGAAGTGGAGGAGGAGAAGGAGTTCGATCACACCATTGCTCCACCCATAAGACCAACGGACCTCACAAATGTCTGGGTTAAGAAGGAGAACACCACAACTTCACTGATAGGGGCTGAGCGTAATGCACGCGATGATAGCTTCATGGCCCATTTATATGGGATGATGGACTTGCAGCGTCGGATAGGGGGATGACCGGCCACTATAAAGGAGAGGGCCATATTGGAGCAGAGGTACCCGGTCAATGCTCATGCCCATAAGCTGGTTGGGATAGGTGATGGATACAGACTCCCTGAGGACGAGAATGTTAACACACCTGAGCAGTCCGAGGCCAGACCGGAGCAGTCATATGATGATGATAAGGAGGAAGCACAAGACGAGGAGTGGGTAGCCTCAGAGGATGAGGGCGAGGACGCAGCTTGATCAGGGAGTTTTTCCTATACCCTACTCATTTTGTTTCTTGTTTTGTCAGTTGTGTATGCACTGAAGACATTGCATGAAATAAGTGTGGGGTGGGGACTTGTAAAAAAACATTTAGTCTTGTTTTGGATATTTGTTTTTAGTTAGTGTCGTCTTAGCCTTTTAAAGTAGAAAAAAATTAGATTATTCCCGACGATGGATCTCCTAGACAGTTTTCTTGAGGGAATTAAGTCTAAAGAAAAAAAAACCAAAAAGATTTTCTTGTAGGTAGTGTAGTAATTCCCCCTTGATATTTCTTTGGGCCGCGGTTCTTTTCCAATGGTTTTATTTGAACCGGGTGTAGTTAGTTTTAATTTTTAGGAGTAGAAGTCACTGGTCTATGAATTGAATTGTAGCGATATCTCTTAACTTTGTTATGCCTTGAGAATAGTTAGTACTCTGGTTACGACGCTTAGGCTCAGTTTTTGACTCTAGTATAAGTATCTTATATCGTAGATTCTTAAATTTGCTTGACTGCTTTGACTGGAGTATCGTGATAAAACTAATCCTGAGTGAGTTATGTGTCATGTCTGTGTGAGGTTTGTATGTATTCAGTGCATTGCATTTGATGTCTAGAACTTGCCCCGTGTGTGTGCAAAGCGAAATGGTAGTCTTGTTCAGTTTGGGAAGTGATATAGGTGTTTCTTTGTTGAGTCAGATATATAGAGTTTACCTGCCTGAATGTCATATAACGTAGTTAACCCTATAATCCCGTTTCTTTGGTTACCACATTACAAGCCATACCCCTTTCTTTGAATCGACCATATATTTGAACCTTATCACCTCTCATGAGCACTTGAATTGTGATGAATTATGTATAAGTTAAAGTGTGGGGTGGTGGTTTGTCTTTTGAGTGGAACAAATGAAATAAGGAGAAAGGTGTACCGTTTGAAATAAAGAAAAAAAATATGTCAATAAATGCCACTTGGATTGAAAGAAAAAAAAAGAGAGAAAAAAAAAGAAGAAGAGGAAGAAATAAATAGTTGTATTGTATGAAAAATAATTCTTGATGGTGGTGGCTAGTGATATACTCCTGCTTAAAGAAGTATGGGGTAATATAAATTGAAGTGAAGGTGGAATTCTGGTTTAACATAAATATGGGGTGTAGTATTAAAGTATATGTATTAAAGTGCTTAAGGGAGGTGTTGTCACTCATATCCAAATGTATCCTACCCGACCCGCAGCCTACAGTACAACCAATTGAAGTCTTACTTGATCCTAGACTGAATGAGCTCGATTAGTAGAGTATTACACTACGGGCAAGCCTATGGTGCATCATTTGTGGCATATGAATGTTATTTCTGAGACCAAGTGAATATTTCCTATATTGAGTTCCTACGTTCTTAAAATTCATTGTGTGGAACTAAGCTCTTTGTTGGGTGAGAGAACGTGATTCATAAAGGAAAGAAAATGTCATTGACCTCTATGTTAGAGTAAGTAAGTGAATTGTGAATAAGGCATGGTATTTATGAGTCAAATCTTGAGGTGAGGATGTTACACCTTTGTGCTTAGACTATTTTAAAGATTCTTGGGGTGATGAGTTAAGGGAATTGCGTAAAAAGGTTGTGTCTATAAGTGTAGTTTAATTGCTAGAGGACGAGCAATGTTTAAGTGTGGGGTATTGATGTGTGGCTATAATTCCATATTTTAGTACATTATTTGCCTTGCATTTTGTATGCTTTAATGATAAACTACACTTTATTTGCACGTAATGGAGTCTATTTTATGTGTAGGTGAATTGGAGATGAAAGTAGAGCAAAAATAATAATTAAAGTCTAAAGCGTACTCGAAAATAGTTGAAAAGAAGAAAGAAAGAAGTGAGCAGCGGATAAATGAGAAAGCTGGCGAAGCACGCTTAATCGCTCGCATGGGAGTTAGCTGGGCGAGCCTTTTAGCTCGCGTGGGAGCAGGCTAGGTGAGGCAGGAGACGAGGTCCACCTCGCGTTAAGGCTGGCAATGCCAGGTCTGGCGCGAGGTCCTGCTCGCGTGAAGCCTCGCGAGGCGAGGTCTGAGGCGCGCACACTCCAAACTTTGAAGGCTTATTTCATCTCCTGGTTTGACTAGGACTTGGCCTATGTCGTTTAGGTCTTTTCCTACACATATAAATAGACATAAAACGCCACTTTTGAAGGAGTTTTTGCAACCAGAGGCAAGGATAGCTCGTGAAACAAGAGTTAGAATCATTGATTTCTACATCCTTTCATCTTTCCTTTGTAATTGAATTATGCAAAACATCTGGGATATTATTACTATGAATATGAGTAGCTAAACACCTAATCTAGGGTTTTGATGGAACCTATTGGAGGATGATTTTCCTGTTACGTTAATATAGATTTGCCATATAATTTTCTCTATTTTTTCAACTATATTATTATTATTGTTGATTGAAGGGCCCTCAATCGACTATAACTATTTAGTGTGTATTACTCGGGAGATAGTGCATATTTAGGTAATTGTTGAACAACATCACTCCTAACGTATATGAGGGATCAATACGGAGGGTTTAAATATGGGATTAGGGATAACGAAACCTTGGTGCGATCCGAGTGAGCCGTACTTAATGCCAGCTAGCGTAATTCGGTAGAATATGTCTAGTAAATTGTGGTAGTTACTCGGGAGAGAATTATAACACTCAGAGCGTTCATGATCTGTAGAGAATATTGGGAGATCGATACGGAGGATTGAACAACACCACTCCTAACGTAGTTGAGAGATCGATACGGAGGGTTTAAAGGTGGGATTAGCGATAACGAAGCCTTGGTGCGATCGTAGTGAGCGATAAATTAGTGCCAACTAGCGTAGTTCGATAGAATACGTGTAGTAAATTGTGGTAGTTGCTCGAGAGAGAGCTACATCAATCAAAGTACTCATGATTGGTAGAGAATATTTAGGCAAATTCATAGAAAATGTAGTGGAAATAATTCCGACAATAGGGAAAATCATAACCTTAGATTATCCCAATTCTTGTCTACAACCCGTTCGTAGTTAGTTATTAATTATTCCATTTTCATTATGTGATATTTAGTTAGCAAACATCAAATTTTTTACTTAAATATTTTTGAATATTGATTGCGTGAATTTGTGTGAGTCTAGTAGTTGTGTTTAATAGGTTAATTCCCTGTGGGATTCGACTCCGGACTTATTAATCGGAATATATTTGCAATGACCTCTAAGTACTTTTTAGAAGGTATAGTTGGGCGTGTTCACTCCCAACTATGCCTCCTAAGAGGTCTAGCGGCCGTTGCAAATATAATCCGGTTTACAACTCTGGAGTCAAATCCCACGGGGAAATAACTTATTACAACCAATAATTTTGCACGAATTCAAGTAATCAACCTTCAGAAATATTATATAATGATTTGAGAGTTTACTAACTAAGATCAAAGTAATTAAAATTGCTGTAATTTATAACTAACAAAGCAAATATTGTAGACAAGATTTGGAAAAGTCTAAGGTTATGATATCCCCTATTGTCGGAATCTTTCCCACTGTGTTTTCTATGAATTTGCCTAAATATTCTCTACCAATCATGAGTACTTTTATTGACGTAGATCTCTCTTGAGCAACTACCATAATTTACTACACGTATTCTCTCGAACTACGCTAGTTGGCACTAATTTACCGCTCACTACGATCGCACCAAGGCTTCGTTATCTCTAATCCCACCTTTAAACCCTCTGTATCGATCTCTCAACTACGTTAGGAGTGGTGTTGTTCAACAACTACCTAAATGTGTACTCTCTCTTGATCAATATACCCACTAAATAGGAAAGTTAATTGAGAGCTCGTCAATTAACAACAATGAAAATATAGTTGAACAAGTAGAGAAAAATCAAAGGCAAATCTATATTAAGCGCAGTAGAAAATCATACTCCAATAGGTTCTATCAAAACATAGATAAGAGAGTTTATCTACTAATAAATACAACAACAATCAACATAATGTTAAAAAAAACTACAAAGTAAAGAGATAAAGGAAGAGAAAACTCGTTTGATTCTTGCTCCACAGTGCTTGGCAGCTTTTTTCTTCTCCAAAATCATGTCCAACCCTAGAATAACTCGTTTGGGGAGTATTTATGTCAATCCCCTGATCCAAATCCGGCTTTGGGTTTTTTAACCCGCGACTTTTAATTACCGTGCTATAGACCTCGCGAAGCCTGGGCTGTAGCGCGATCAACCTGGCTATAGACCTCGCGAACCCTGGTCTATAGCACGGTCGACCTGGCTATAGACCTCGCGAAGCCTGGTCTATAGTGCGGTCAACCTAGCTATAGAACTCGCGAAGCCTGGTCTATAGCGCGATCGATCTGGCTATAGACCTCGCGAAGCCTGGTCTATAGCACGGTTTGGGTACTTGATGCTTTTGGCTCTTTTCTTGCATTTTTGTCCTCTTTTTGTGCAATGTTCATTCGATGATTTATTCCGATATTGCTACACATAAAACAACACAATTTAGAGCAATTGTCGCACAATAACTCACTAAACCAATAAAATATAGGGCGAGTAATGTGATAAAAAATATAGCATTTTGGCCTAATATCAGCCATCACACAACATTTTAGAACTATCGTCATATACTTGCATATTCAACACAACACAAAAAGGAAATCAAAATGGATATTCAACTACAAGTTACTTCTTTATCATTGTAGATTCAGAGACATAATTTGTGTGTAAACATCTCAAATTTTGGTTCTATTGTTTTGTATTTTGATAAAGTTCATAAACATCTATATCTATATCTCTCTCTCTCTCTCTCTCTCTCTCTCTCTCTCTATATATATATATATATATATATATATATATATATATATATATATATATATATTAAAGGGATAAATTTATCATATATAATTGGCATTATGGTTAAGCGAAGTAGGAAGCTATTAAAAATCCACTTGGCATTCTTAAAGTGAGTTTAGGGGGGAGATTTTCAAATAAGAAAATAGAACTTTTATGGAATCCCACTTAATGTAAATCTTAGTTAGTTTTTTTAATTTAGTTTTGACTCTCATATGGAGATCTTCAATTCAATTTTGTTATGATCTTTAATTGTTTCATCTCCGACTAAGTAGTTTCCTTTGTCTAGACAAATATGAAAAAAAGAGAGTAGGGATTTATTAATATAATTAAAAGATGTATCAATTTCATATAAAGATGCAGATTTCATATAGAATACAATAATTATGGCAACAAAAAAAAGAGAATACAAAGCCATCGAAACATTCATGGATATAAAAAGATGTAGGAATTACTTTAACAAAAAGGAAGACGAAATAAATAAAGCTATAACGATCTGATCGGTCGTTTTGAGCTCTAGCGCATCGTTCGATGGGTTGAGGCCTTGAGTAGCTTCGTTTCATGTATTATGACTTGTACGTATAGTTGGATTTCAATTTCGGGAAGTTCGGAGTTGATTTGGAAGGAAATTTTTCAATTCGGAAGTTTTAAGTTGAAAGAGCTGACCAAGGTTTGACTTTTGAGTAAAGGGCCCTGGAATCGGGATTTGAAGGTTTCAATAGGTTCATATCATGATTTTTGACTTGGATGTATGTTCGGGTTAAGTATCGGATGGTCCGGGAGCATTTCAGTGCTTATCGTGGAAAATTGGCATTTTGAAGGTTTTAGAATTTCCTAAGTTCGAGTTGAAGTAGACTTTGGCATTGTTGATGTCCATTTGGGATTCCGAGCTTTGGAATAGGTTTGTATTGCAATTTTTTTACTTGTACGCAAAATTTGGCATCAATCTGAAATATTTATGTGTGATTCGGACGCGTTCGGTGAAGGATGAAGGTCTGAATGTTAAGAGAGATTAAGAAATTGAGTTTGATTTTTAATTCTTGGTTTTGATGTTGTAATTTGTGTTTCGAGCCTTCGAACAAGTTTATATAGGGTATATAAACTTGTTAGAATGATTGAACGGGGTTCCTCAGACCTCAGGTGAGTTTTGAGGTAGTTTCAGACCACTTTTATGTCTTTTGGAACTGCTGATTACTAGTGTCGGGGGTGTCCAATGCGATCGCGGAGGTCTGGCCCACGATCGCGAAGAGTAAAGTGCAATCCAGGCCTTGTGAATCGCGATCGCAGAAGGAAGGGTCGCGATCGCGTAGAAGAAATTTCTGTTGACAGAGGTCTAACTTTAGAAGCTTATATCTTGCAATCTATAAGGAATTTGGAGATGATATAAAAATAAAAGTTGTAGATCTTTGAATCTAATTTTCAGCAGATTAAACCGTTTATTATTTGGAATTTTGTTCAATAGGTTATGGCTATTATACTGAAGGGTGTTTGTGAAGAAGACAATAAATTTTGTACACCGTGATCGCATGATTTTGGCCACGATCGCGATGAAGGAAACGATGCTGGAACTTTTGTTAACTATGATAGAATGGGTAATGATCGCGATTGCGAAGGAGGAGGCCTGACACGTGTATTAAACATCTAATTTTGGGATTTTGAGCTCATTTTCTTCACTTTTAAGTTCTTGGAGCACATGTGGGGCGATTTGGGGTGATTCTTGAAGATCGTTTTCGCCATATATCATGAGGTAAGTTATTCCTACTTGTTGTAAGATAAATACATGGAAGAAAATTTTAAACATTAAATTTTGTAGAAATTGAGAGATTTTGGAAGAAAACTTAGAATTTGATATTTTAAAATTTTTACCACGAAATTGGATATGGAATTAGGAATAAATTATATATTTGAGTTCGTGGTATCATAGGTAATATTTATCTTCGAAATGTTTTGGAATCCGGGCATGTGGGCCCGTGGGTTAACTTGGTTAATTATGACTGTTGGAGTATATTTTTATTGGTTTACATGTTGTTTGACTAGTCGTGGATTGATGGGAAACAATTTGAGGTGTTACAGAGGCATTGAAGCCGGTTGTGGAACTTCGGAGTGAGGTAAGTCTCCTGTCTAACCTTGTGAGGGGAAAACTACCCTTAAGTAATGTAATGGTTATGTGCTACTAGTTGTGGGTGCTACATACGCACGAGGTGACGAGAGTCCGTAAGTAGCTAAAGCATGTTTATGTCTAGATAGACTTAAGATCTTATCATGTAATGTTTGAATTATTTGAATTCAATTTTCTAGCTTAATTAATTGAATTTATAATTAAAATTAATTTGCGAATATATTAGGACGAGCTTTATCACTCTTAGTTGTCTAGCAAGATAATTGATAAACAGTAAAAAGTCATGTTTACTTTATGCTCATGTACATGTGTTGTAAGCACGTGACTCGTAACTCGATAAATTTTTTCCTTTCCTGTGGATCGGGCTGAACATCTCTCCAGTAAATTGAGATGTATCTCTGGCTTGCGCCGGGTGACCCTCGGCAGTGTACACACCAATATGGATCGGGTCGTACGACCCCGACATAATCGTGCATAATAACGCTAGGAGTTCGAATATTCGTGAGATGCCCCTCTTATTCAAACCTGGCATTTATATAGTATTCCTTATCCATTTGAGAGTACATTTGATATTTTTTATCTGTTGAGATAGCATAAGGGATTTGAGAGATTTATATCGTTAAAAGAAATTTTAGAGGATTATGTTAGTTAAAGTTTTTATCTCACCACTACTGTTGTGCTTCATAATTGTTATGAATTATCATATT
This sequence comes from Nicotiana tomentosiformis, assembly GCF_000390325.3. Classification (NCBI taxonomy): domain Eukaryota; kingdom Viridiplantae; phylum Streptophyta; class Magnoliopsida; order Solanales; family Solanaceae; genus Nicotiana; species Nicotiana tomentosiformis. Next base: position 131,019,815 of record NC_090817.1, read on the forward strand.
AATTTATTTGACCACTAGTAAGTGTCGATGTCGACCCCTCATCACTACTTCTTCAGTGTTAGGCTGGATATTTACTGGGTACGCATTGATATATGTACTCATGCTACACTTCTGCACTAAATGTACAGGATCTGACAGGTTTATCTGGTGGCCATCTTGGCAAGTAGGCGCAACTGCTGAGGGGACTTTATGGTGAGTTGATTTCTACGATACGCAGTGCAGCTCACAAAGTCTCCATCTTATTTATTTACCTTATCCTGTCTATTTTATATTCCAGACGGACGTTGTATTATTATTGCACTCTTTAGTAGACGCTAATGTACTTGTGACACAGGGTTTCGGGATATTCTAAATTGTTTTTGTGGTTTTGCTTAGCATTGACACACTTTTATTATTATTTATACTTAAATTATAAGTTTTCATGATTTTAATGCGATAAATTCTCTATATGATAAAAATTCATGATTTTGAAAATAATAAAAGAAATAATTAAGTTGGTAGTTCACCGTTGGCTTACCTATAAGGGACATTGGGTGCCATCACGATTTATAGTGGCAATTGGGTCGTGACAGCATGGTATCAGAGCTCTAGGTTCACTTAGATCTCACGATTCGTGATCAAGTCCAGTATAGTCTTGCGGATCGGTACAGAGAGGTGTGTACTTATCTTCGAGAGGCTACAAGACTGTTAGGAGAATTTCCCTTCTTGATTCCTCGTCGTGCGATTTGATTCCATTGGAGCTTATGCCTTCATTTCCTTCCTGCTAATTCCCTTACGATGTTGAGCGCTTGTTATCAATTGGGCAGCGAGGAGTTGTAGTGGTACTGCAGATGTGGTGCAAGATATTTCTCCCTGCATATTCGGGCAAGCTATCATCGTCGCCTTGTGGAAGAGTGTTATGTCGTTCAGCTCAATGTTAGTGTTGCCCACAAATCTGAGGTTATGCACAATGTACTATGATGTTCATGCGAAGTTATCATGTAGTTCTGGTGTAAGTGGTAGGGTGTTTATTTACGTGCCGCAACAGTGAATGACTAGAAAAGAGGATTACACGGTTCATGGTTTAGAGGTTCGGCATTTAATTCCAGCGGAGGAAAGGCAATCGGACTATGGATGTTCAGTCCTTGGTTTACGGAGTAGCGAGACTTGATATTTTCGGACATTGTGGAATTCTCATTTGTGATGTTTTGTCGTCGTCCTTGTTGGCACACATTAAGGCTCATCGGTGTATGGCCTCTTTTGATTTGCCTTCGGGGCAGGGTGTTGTGGAATGGTGCCTAAGTAGCAGTTGTCAAAAATGGCGGTGTATGGTGGCTTCAGGGTCGAATCGGTGTTTCTAATGTTGATGGCTCGAGAGAGATAATATTTATGGAAGCTTAGAGTTGGTGGCAATTTATCCATTCGGGTGCTACAAAGATGGATTGTGTTCTGAGGCAGTATTTTGGAAGCGAAGGAGGAGGAAAGACATGGTGGGAGGTGTCTCGCGGTGATTGAATTGCTAGCAGGTCAAGTATGAACAATAGAGGCCGAGAAGTCACTTAAGGAGATGGTTTGACCGAAGTAGGAGTGGCAGAGTAACGTATGGATTCTGTGGTAGGATAGCCACATTCTTTTAGAACGTTTGGAACGATTTGGGGATCATGGTGGATAATGACTAAGCCCATGCATTTCATTTAGGATGGTGGCTGCTGAACGGAGGAAGCTTGAATATGACGGAAAAGAGTTTGCTTGGAATGAAGAGGGGTGTGAAAGCTTGGGTATCACTTTGGGATGCAACATGATTTCAACTTTTGGAACATTGTTGGACCTTCAGTTGATGGTAATGGGGAATGAATGGACTTTTACATATGATGGACGAGTGTGGGCTCAGGAGGGTTTTGCTGATATCGTTGTAGTTGTAACCAGGGCAATGTCGTTGGAAGGTGTCAATATGGAATTGCATATGTGGGCTATCTCCTGTGACCAGGCTAGCGGTTGTGTGATTTTTGATGAAGTTCCTACGGAGATTTCTACTTTCTATCCAGCAGGAGGCATGTACTGTGATGTGCGCTTGGATCCCTTGAAGAAGATGGTACGACTGTCAGGAGGTCGAATGTGCGATTGTGGCTGATAATTTAGAATGTTTTATGAAAGGTTTAACAAGAGATTACGAGAAATTTGGCGGGTTAACAGTACGAGATCATGGTAATTGAGAAGGAGGAGTCATTGTGTGTTATATATTTATATGATTTTAGCTTAAAGCTAAGTCGGGGAGCCCACAGTCTATGATTGGGTCATGTGGTTGTGTGCCGGTGCATTTTCTAGTTATCGGTGCATTGGAATATCACTTATGACCAAGAAAAGAAAACATCAAGGGTATATTGGTCAAGGAATTTGATATATATTTGCTATATTTCACCTTATCGATTCATGTGCAGATGTTGGGGATGAATCAGAATTTATTCTTCTTGTGGGTGTGATGTGCAAGAAAAAGAATTTGTCCGGTTGATTCTTTGGAAGTGTTCATGTGCTAACTAGTGTTTAGTTATATATATTTGGGATCAGGTTAGAGTGGGTGACTCTCGGTAATGGTTCTAGTGGTTTCAAGAATTAAGTTTGTTGTCTAAGGATTTTGGGTTTGTTATGTGGATGAAGACCGGGATTTAGCAGCAGAGTGTAAAGAATACCTGGGGAATTTATATTTATCATCGGGTTTGCGGTACAGTGTTCGAGAAATGGGAGAATCAACTTCGGATTCGCGGGAGGTCTTTCAGAACGGGTGTATTATTTGAAAAACACTATTGAGAGCATGAGGAGTATATGAGATGGTTCATGAATATTTAGACGACGTGCTCTTGTGATTCAGGTCACTTGGGATGGGTGTTTTTTAGGGTCCGTTATTTGTTTGAATAGAATTATTATTTCATAAACAAGTCGAGAGTAAATTGGAAGAAGTTGAGTCAGTTAATAGTGGTTTGAATCAGCACAGTTGTGGGAATGATCAGTTCCTTCGGTGTGGTAAGGTTGTACGTGCGGGCGTGACAACCATCGTGAATTGACCGATTTAGAGGTATTTGATTTTGATGGCTTGGTTATGTGTAAATGGATCCTGGAAGAGTTATGGCAGTTTAGACCATGACTTGAGTTCTGTGTCTTTCGCGGTTATGAGAAGTTGGTTGGGTGTTGCGATTCATCTTTTGAAATGAGTTAAGTAAAATGCTTCTAGCTGATGAAGTGTTTATTTTACTGGTGTTTCAGGGGTTATGATGAGATTCTTGTACTCTCGCATAGCGGCATGATAGGTGTAGTGAGCGAGATGGAAATTGGAAGTTGAGGATCAAGGTTGTGGTTAGGTTTTGATAGGAATGTTATGAGCTCAGAGGAGCGGGGAAATTTTTTTAGATATTCAGAGTAAGCTGGCATTATCTTAATGTCACATGAGGACGGTTTTCTGTAGAAAAGGCATCGTGCATTAGTTTGTGGATTCTTAATTGATATTACAGAAATAGCATGGCCGATGTCCATTGATGTATAGATTTTCTACCTGGCGCGGAAGGTTGTGGGAGTATATCCCATGGGAAGATCGTATAAGTGTGACGTGTTAGTTGTTTGATTGTTAGAGACTGAAATCGGGTATGAATATTGTGGTACTGTCACTGATAGGGGAGTTTATGCCTGAGTGGCTCTCTGTTCCTTTGGTTGTGGATAGCGGGAGTTTGTTCCGTATTGGATGACTGCTCGTATGTGTCATGAATAGGGTCATCATGGATCCTTGAAAGGTTATTGGCCCAGTATGGGATGATCGGGACCGGATCGAGGTCCGTTGCTAGATCTAATGTGAATATATGCTCTACATCATGTCGGATGTGTTCATTCAGCATAGCATTGCTTATGGAGAAGTCTTCGGGCGTTGGATGTTATTATTGTCATCTTCTATTTTATGTGATACTCTTTTATGACATGTGGGCTGTAAGGCGCCTTGATTATTCACATATGTGTTGTGATGTCGTGTAGCTTGTGGTGTTATATGAGCAATATAGCTCTCGAGATGTAGGTCATTTATTGCACCTTAGTCGTGCTTGGGTTTGTTTGTACTGCATGGCACTATTTGTTTCCCCATGGTTGTATTTATGCAGTTGGCGTGCTTGTGGTCGATATTCGGGCATTTTGTGGGTATGAGAATTATGGCTTGATGGGTATTTACTTATTGATTGTCATGTGTGGATCGGGTGGCACGTCGCCATGGGTATGATGTTTGGATCGGGTTGCACGGAGCAACAGTATCGTGTTTGGATCTGGTTGCATGCCGCAATGGTGTCATATGTGGATCGGGTTGCACGTCGTAACACTATGAGGTTGATTACAGTTCCTTATACTTATTTTTATTTTGTGTGCCTTGTTTCACATCTCTGAGATAGGTTCATAACATCTGTTCGGCTGTTTTATTCATTACGCGGGCTGGGTAGTTCCTTGCCAGAGTTCGTTCTTCCTTATGGGTCATATTCGAGTTGTAGCTTTTTAGTGCATTGATGGCGTCATATGAGATTTTAGACAGTGTTTGAGGTGGTTTCCCGAGCAGCTTGTACTAGGTGAGATAAGGTTATTGGACCTGATATTAGTGCGATCGGCTTTATGTAAGGTATATTAAAGAGAAAATGTTACTATTTAGCTTAGAATAAGGTCATGGTTCTTTTCAAGCGGGGCGACTCCATGATATATTGATTTGGCAGGTGGTTATGAGCTTCTACGTGTCGCTTTCATCGTTGCAGAATCACGAGGTTTATATCAGGGCTTATACGTGTTATGGGGTATGCTACGAGCATCAGGCTAGTGAATTTGCAGCTTTAATGGTTGGAGGATGTAATTATGGGCATACGAACTATGTAGTGCATTGTGTGGTTTCAGCATGGGTACATGATCATGTTTGGTACAACGTGTGGGAGTTAATATAGTGCTCGTATGTTAGAATCAGGTCTCGTAGAGAATTTCGGATGTTGGAATTTGATTCTAAGTCTTGTGGGCTAAGGTAAAAGGAAGGATCTTCAGTCTGGCTCGAGCTAATGTGCTCACATCGATTGTGGTGGCACGGGTAGGTGCACGAGGTGTTAAACAATAGTTTGGGGCAATTCCGGAGTGGTTATTGTCACGTTCGAGGACAAACGTATGTTTAAGTGGGAGAGGATGTAACGACCCGACCGGTCATTTCAAGCTCTAGCGTGTCATTCGGCGGTTTAAAGCCTTGAGTAACATCGCTTCATGTATTATGACTTGTACGTATAGTCAAATTTGAATTTCGGGAAGTTCGGAGTTGATTTGGAAGGAAATTTTCAATTCGAAAGTTTTACGTTGAAAGAGTTGACCAAGGTTTGACTTTTGAGTAAACGACCTCGGAATCGGGATTTGAAGGTTTCAATAGGTTCGCATGATGATTTTGGACTTCGGCATATGTTCGGGTTAAGTATCGGATGGTCCAGGAGCATTTGGTGCTATTGTGGAAAGCTGGCATTTTGAAGGTTTTGGAATTTCCTAAGTTTGAGTTGAAGTAGACTTTGGTGTTCTTGATCTCCGTTTGGGATTCCGAGCCTTGGAATAAGTTCGTATTGTGATTTGTAACTTGTACGCCAAATTTGGCGCCATTCTGAAATATTTTCGTGTGATTCAGACGCGTTCGGTAAAGGATGAATGTTTGAAAGTTAAGAGAGTTTAAGAAATTGAGTTTGATATTTAATTCTTGGTTTCGATATTGTAATTGGTGTTCCGAGCCTCCAGACAAGTTTACATAGGGTATATAAACTTGTTAGAATGATTGAACGGGGTTCCTTGGACCTCGGGTGAGTTTTGGGGGTGGTTTTAGCCCACTTTTAGGTCTTTTGGAACTACTGATAACTGGTGTCGGGGGTGTGCAATGCGATCGCGGAGGTCTGGGTCGCGATCGTGAAGAGTAAAGTGCAATCCAGGCCTTGTGAATCGCGATCGCGGAAGGAAGGGTTTCACGTAGAAGAAATTTCTGCTGACTGTGGTCTAACTTCGGGAGCTTATATCTTGTAATCTATAAAGAATTTGGAGATGATCCAAAAATAAATATTGTAGCTCTTTGAATCTAGTTTTCAGAAAATCAAACAGCTTATCATTTTGAATTTTGTACAAAAGGTTATGGACATTATACCAAAGGATGTCTGTGAAAAAGACAATAAAATTTGTACATCGCTATCGCGTGATTTTGGCCGCGATCGCAATGAAAGAAACTATGATGGAACTTTTGTTAACTGCAATCGCATGGGTAATGATTGTGATCCTGAGGGAGAAGGCCTGGAAGGTGTATTAAACATCTAATTTCGGAATTTTGAGCTCATTTTCTTCACTTTTAAGTTCTTAGAGCACATGTGGGGCGATTTGGGGGTGATTCTTGAAGATACATTTTGCCATATATCATGAGATAAGTTATTTCTACTTGTTGTAAGATAAATACATGAATTATATGTGGATTTAAATATGGAATTTTGTAGAAATTGGGAGAGTTTGGAAGAAAACTTAGAATTTGATATTTTAAAATTTTGACCACCAAATTGGACATGAAATTAGGAATAAATTATATATTTGAGTTCGTGGTGTCATGAGTAAGGTTTATCTTTGAAAATATTCAAAATCCGGGAATGTGAGCCCGAGAGTTGACTTTGTTGACTTTTCAAGCGGAGTTGAAAATTGTTATAAATTGGTTAATTATATGTTGGAGTATGTTTTTATTGGTTTACATGTTGTTTGACTAGTCGTGGATTGATGGGCAATAGTTTGAGGTGTTAGAGAGGCGTTGGAGTCGGTTATAGAACTTCTGAGCAAGGTAAGTCTCCTCTATAACCTTGTGAAGGAGAAACTACCCCTAGGTGATGTAATAGTTATGTGCTACTAGTTGTGGGTGCTATGTACGCACGAGGCGACGAGATTCCGTACGTAACTAAAGCATATTTATGTCCGGGTAGACTTAAGATCTTATCATGTAATATTTGAATTATTTGAACTCAATTTGCTAGCTTAATTAATTGAATTTATAATTGAAATTGATTTGGGAATATATTAGGCAGAGCTTTATCACTCTGAATTGTCTGGCGAGATTATTGATAAACAGTAAAAAGTCATGTTTACTTTATGCTCATGTACATGTGTTGTAAGCACGTGACTCGTAACTTGATAAGTTTCTTCCTTTCATGTGGATCGGGCCGAACGCCTCGACAGTATATTGAGATGCATCTTTGGTTCGTGCCGGTCGACCCTCGGCAGTGTACACACCATTGTGGATCGGGTCGTACGACCTTGGAAGTTTGAGCTCCTATGATGAAATCTGACTCAAAAAGTAGTTTTCCGACTCACAGGGCAAGAAGGGGCGCGGAACTTAAGAAATGCAATCCGCAGAAGGATTTCTGCGGCCACAGAAAAAAGTACGGACTGCAAAATTCCATATGCGACCGCATAACAAGTGAAAGAGCCCAGTAGAGTTTTAACTGATGTGCAGACCGCATATAAATTGTGCGGCCGCAGAACAAGGTTTGCACTGATAAATGATTCAAAGTTCAGAGAGTGTGCAATTGACCAAGACCTGAGCCTTGCTTGAAGTGCGGACCGCACAAGAATTGTGCGACCATAGAAAATGCTTTGCAGCCGCAGACCAGAATTGTGCGGCTGGAGAATCCAAGACCCTGCCAGCTGTAGATATACCGAGGGGCATATTTGTTAATAAATTTTGAGCCACTATTTATAGACAAGATTCACATTTTTAGGTCAAGTTTCGAAGTTTGAGCTGCTGTAGCCGTTATATTTTACCATTTTAGGAAGGTTGTGACAACTTTAGGATTCAAACATCATAGTTTATCATTTTAATCTTAGATTATGAGTTTGATTAGTTTTTCTTCTTTGTTTTCGTCATTTTCTCACTATGAGTAGCTAGATTGTTTTGACCCAACCCTAGTGTGTAAACCTTATGGGTATCTAATTTAATGCTTGTTTATGATTGGGTGTTGATTATTTAGCTTAGTTTATGCTTTAATTTTAGAATTAATGATTGCAAATATTGATTCATGCCTTTTTGACTTGGTCTCTACTTGAGAAAGAGGGACCTTGTCTAGGATAACTTGGCTAACAAGGAATTGGGCGAATTGAGGGTCTGATTAGCCTAGTAAAAGGGTTCAAACTAGAGATAGCGAGAACCCAACTTGAGCTCATATCAACTATTTAGTTTGATACCTATTTGGTCTTGAGAAAGCCAAATTGGGCAAAATCACTCTATAACTGAGAGGTATTGAGTAACGTAGAGTTGAGAGCTATAATACACCCCAATCAACAAAATAAGTGTTAATGCATGAGTAGTATGGGTAATTATTGGTCCCAACATATGTGTGAATGGTTCACCGTTGACTCGCTGAAATGACCCTTAACTTTAAGGAGGCGGGAACTAATTTATTTCCTTGAGGACAAGCAAAGACTTAAGTTTGGGGGAGTTGATAAGTGTGGATTTTGACTACTTATTAGAACCTTTTCCCTTTTATTTTAGTCCGAAAGTATGGATTTATGTTCCCAAAACTAATGAAAGTTACAAATTGCAGGAATGTTGGAAGATTGAGCGAAGGCAAGAATGGCCGCAAAACTTAAGAAGTGTGGTCCGCAGAAAGATTTCTGCGGCTGCAGAAGAATGTGCGGACCGCAGAATTCCATCTGTGACCGCAGAACAAGTGAAAGAGCCCAACAGAGTTTTAGCTGATGTGCGGACCACACATAAGTTGTGCGGCCGTAGAACATGTTTTGCACTGACAAATAATTCTTGATTCAAAGTTCAGAGAGTGCACAATTGACCAAGGCCTGAGCCTTGCCTGAAGTGCGGACCGCACAAGAATTGTGCGGCCGCAGAAGATGCTTTGCAGCCGCAAACCAAAATTGTGCGACTGCAGAATCCAAGACCTTGCCAGCTGAAGAAATCTGCGGACTGCACATGGAATTGTGCGGCTGTAGAACCTCCCGAGGGACATTTATGTCAACGAATTATGGGCCACTATAAATAGATGAGATTCACATTTTTAGGTCAAGTTTCGAAGTTTGAGCTGCTGTAGCCGTTATATATATGTTGCCATTTTAGGAAGTTTGTGACTATTTTTGGATTCAAACATCAAATTTTATCATTTTAATCTTAGATTATGAGTTTAATTAGCGTTTCTTTTTTTGTTTTATTCATTTCTCACTATGAGTAGCTAGATTTTTACAAGGGTTGTGACCCAACCCTAGTGTGTAAACCTTACGGGTATCTAATTTAATACTTATTTATGATTGAGTGTTGATTATTTAGCTTAGTTTATGACTTAATTTTAGAATTAATGGTTGTAAATATTGATTCATACTTTTTTGACTTGGTCTCTACTTGAGAAAGAGGGACCTAGTCTAGAATAACTTGGCTAACAAGTGTGAGCACGTAATTTGTGCCCTATACATAGTTTACTCCTAAACAATTCACAAAAAATAGTTTTCTAGTTGTCTTTGATTTTTATAGAATTTCTAAGGATCTCTCTCTATTTTGTTGTGTGCATTTTATGACATTTAGTTGCATTTTTCATAATTAGAAATACTTTAAATCATGAAAACATCAAAAATAGTTTTTTATCTTCTTTCATTTTTATTACGTTTCTAGGCCATTTGCATCACTGCATTATTAGGAACATTTTAAACCATAATTTTTGTGATCTTTCACCCATTGCATTTTTAGCTTTACAACTACATGTTAGATGCATTGTTAAAAATACAAAAATCACAAATTACTTTTATCTATTCTTCTTTTCTTTTTAAATTTGTAGTTTCAGTTAGTTAGGCAATTAGTTAATTTAAAATTTTAATTAGCTTAATTTTAAATTAAAACAAACGAATAGGTTAATTTTGTAAATTAGATTTGATTGGTTTTCGTTTTCAGTCATCATCTTTTCTGTAAAAGAATGACACAAACAAACGTTTAATACACGTTTTCAAACTGGAGTAAAAATCACGTAGATTTTAATATCCAACAAAACGCCACGAAGGCTTAACTCTCCAAAACGGGAGTACACAAACCACAAAGGTTTTAGTTTGCAGAATAATAAGAATAACACAAGTACAGAAATAAATATTAAATTCCTTAAGATTGTTATTCCCGGTCAATATTGCTGTATTTGTAAATATTAATTCTGCAAAATATAAGTTAACGTAATGAAACAATAATAATAAATTCGAGCCCACTGAATTCACAGTGTTTCCTTAAGGAATTTAATCCCCTCCTAGTACCCAAGGTAATGGATTATTTCCTCCCAGGATAGAACGAATAACACACTGGTGTAGCGGTACTTCAAACCCCAGTGTTTCGGCGAACACAAAGTTCGGTAGCAAATCACACTTACAGTTGCTTTGTTTGAAGTTAAAAAACAATGCAGAACGAAGGAGTATATACTCAGAAAAACGTATGGAAGTTCTGAGAGGAAGGAGTGCAATGTATAGCCAATTTGTTGAGCGAATTGTATGTTGAGTTGAGTTTTTCTTCAACATTTGCTGCTCATATATATAGCAGCCAAGAAGGAGTGCAAGACCAAACGTCCACCCTTCATGGTGGATCAAGCATTACATATTTGTGGAGCAAGCACTTCATATTTGTGGAGCAAGCACTTCATGGTGGGAAGACCATTATCCGGCTGCCAAATTATCAATACACGGATTGGAAAATATCCGTTTACAAATACGGATAATCTTACGTTAATATTTACTATTAACAAATAAATTTGGTCCAAAAAATTAATCAATCAATCGATCATTTGACCAAATCCAAATCCAAATCCGAAGCCGAAGCCGTAGCCGTAGCCGAAGCCGAGCCGAGCGAGCGACGACGACGACGACGCGAGGCTTGCTTTCTTCTTAACTCTTTAAGAGCTACAAGAAGAGCAATTATATATATACCCACCAAAAATGTCTTCCACTTCCAATATGGGACAATGTCTCATTGTTAAGAGGGGGAAACTTAAAATTTTACTCAAAATTTCATTTTCCCTCCATTTCCCATTCACCCTCATTTTAAGAATATTACATCTTAAAAAATAAAACCTCAACAATCCCCCACATGAATGGGGAATGGCTATATCACGGAAGTATGCATGAAAAACTGTGTGATTTACAAGCAAGGATTAATTGCATCTGGATAAGTAGGTTTCCCTTTGAACTTTCCGTAGTAAACTTATGTCGGATATACTCGGTCAATCGGTAGATTTGATATCTTTGAACCGTCGATCTTTGGTGTATACCTAGACAACCATAAGTCACACAATCAACCCTTAACCGTCTTTGGTTCTCATTGTTGTGTTCGTTTCAGCCATGAACACCGCCTGGTTTCATAAGTGCGTAGAGAACTGGCCTTACAAAGTTCTCCTTGAAGCGGCTCACACTTCACACTTAAATAGGTGATTCCTAAACGTGTCATCCTGTAGATACACTATTTGATATACCCCGTATCAAATTTAGAAATCATTAAAAAGCCTTAATGCTTTATCCTTGGTACTGAACATTGTCTCATCACGAGAATGGACTAAAATTTTATTTGACAATGTTGAACCGTCATTAATGACTTTGTTTGATCTCTTTGAACCTAGATCTTGGGATCTCCAGTCTTCTAGGTAGAGTTACCGCCACAATGACTTGTTCTCGGCCATAGCCCCATTCCCCTTGATGATTTCTCAACTACCTCTCTAGTTAGGCCTTTTGTAAGTGGATCCGACACATTATCACTTGATTTTACATAGTCAATTGTGATAATTCCTCTAGAGAGTAATTGCCTAACGGTTTTATGTCTTCGTCGTATATGACGAGATTTACCATTATACATGACGCTCCCAGCCCTTCCAATTGCCGCTTGACTATCACAATGTATGCATATTGGTGCCAACGGTTTGGGCCAAAATGGAATGTCTTCCAAGAAATTCCGGAGCCATTCAGCTTCTTCACCGGCTTTATCTAAGGCTATGAATTCAGCCTCCATTGTAGAGCGGGCAATACATGTTTGTTTGGACGACTTCCAAGATACCGCTCCTCCACCAATAGTGAATACATATCCACTCGTGGACTTAGAATCAGTTGAACCGGTGATCCAATTTGCATCACAGTATCCCTCAATCACCGCAGGGAAATTACTGTAGTGCAATTCAAAGTTCTGGGTATGTTCTAAATATCCCAAAACTCGTTTCATTGCCATCCAATGAGATTGGCCTGGATTGCTCGTATATCGACTCAGTTTACTTATAGCACAAGCTATGTCTGGTCGTGTACAATTCATGATATACATTAAGCATCCCAATACACGAGCATAATCCAATTGTGATATGCTTTGGCCTTTGTTCTTTGCTAATGCAAGATTCACGTCAATTGGAGTCTTTGCAACTTTAAAGCCCAAGTGCTTGAATTTTTCAAGTACTGTCTTAATATAATGAGATTGTGACAATGCCAGACCTTGAGGAGTCTTATTGATCTTAATTCCCAGAATTAAATCAGCAACTCCCAAGTCTTTCATATCAAACTTGCTATTGAGCATACGCTTAGTAGCATTTATGTTGGCAATGTCATTACTCATTATCAACATATCATCCACATATAGGCAAACAATGACTATGTGATTTGGAACATTTTTAATGTACACGCATTTATCACATTCATTTATCTTAAAACCATTTGACAACATTGTTTGGTCAAATTTCGTATGCCATTGTTTGGGTGCTTGTTTTAGTCCGTAAAGAGACTTAACAAGTCTACATACCTTCTTTTCTTTACCTGGAACCACAAACCCTTCAGGTTGTTCCATGTAAATTTCTTCCTCCAACTCTCCATTTAAGAAGGCCGTCTTAACATCCATTTGATGAATTTCAAGACCATACACTGCAGCTAATGCTACTAATATCCGTATGGACGTAATTCTTGTAACTGGAGAGTATGTATCAAAGTAGTCTAGACCTTCTCGTTGTCTATACCCTTTGACTACGAGCCTTGCCTTGAATTTATCAATAGTGCCATCATCTTTGATTTTTCTCTTAAAAATTCATTTAAAACCCAAAGGTTTATTTCCAGGAGGAAGATCAACCAATTCCCATGTATGGTTGTTCAAAATGGATTCTATTTCACTATTGACTGCCTCTTTCCAAAACAATGATTCCGAAGAAGTCATAGCTTCTTTAAATGTTTGAGGCTCATTCTCCAATAAGAAAGTCACAAAATCTGGTCCAAATGAAGTAGACGTTCTTTGACGTTTACTACGTCTTGGATTCTCCTGATTACATGTACTTTCTTTTGTTTCTTCCCGAGGTCGTTTAGATCCTTCACCAAACGACTCACATTCCTTTTTATACGGATATATATTTTCAAAAAACTCAGCATTATCTGATTCTATAACCGTATTATTATGAATGTCGGGATTTTCTGATTTATGAACCAGAAATCGATATGCTTTACTATTTGTCGCATATCCTATGAAAACACAATCAACGGTTTTCGGTCCTATCTTTACCCTTTTGGGTTTAGGAACTTGCACTTTTGCCAAACACCCCCACACTTTAAAATAATTCAAGTTGGGCTTCCTTCCTTTCCATTGTTCATAAGGAATGGATTGTGTTTTGCTATGGGGCACTCGATTTAATATTCGATTAGCCGTAAGAATGGCTTCCCCCCACAAGTTCTGTGGCAAACCAGAACTTATCAACAACGCATTCATCATCTCCTTTAATGTGCGATTCTTTCTTTCCGCAATCCCATTAGATTGGGGCATGTAAGGGGCTGTTGTTTGATGAATAATTCCATATTCTAAACATATTTCTTCAAAAGGAGATTCATATTCACCACCCCTATCACTTCTTATCATTTTTACTTTCTTGTTAAGTTGCGTTTCAACTTCATTTTTGTATTGCCTGAATGCGTCTATTACTTCATCTTTACTATTCAGTAAGTAAACATAGCAATATCGAGTACCATCATCAATAAAAGTTATGAAATACTTCTTTCCACCGCGAGATGGTATTGACTTCATGTCACAAATATCTGTGTGAATTAAGTCTAAAGGATTTGAATTCCTTTCAACTGAACTTATAAGGATGTTTAACATACTTACATTCCACACATATTTGACATTTTGATTTTTCGCATTCAAACTTGGGCAGTACTTCCAAGTTAATCATTTTCCGCAAGGTTTTATAATTGACATGACCCAAACGTACATGCCATAAATCATTTGACTCAAGTAAGTAAGAAGAAGCTGAAATATTATTATTATTTTCAACAACCATTACATTTAGATTGAAAAGGCCCTCGGTGAGGTAACCTTTTCCCACAAATATTCCATTCTTACTAATTACAACCTTGTTGGATACAAAAACGCACTTAAAACCGTGCTTAACAAGAAGTCCAGTAGAGACTAAATTCTTTCTCATTTCGGGAACATGAAGGACATTGTTCAAAGTCATGACCTTGCCAGAAGTCATTTTTAGAAATACCTTCCCATATCCTTCAACTTTTGCTGTTGAAGCATTTCCCATATAAACTGTCTCTCCGGGTTCAGCAAGAGCATAGGTAGCAAAAGCCTCTCTAACTGCACAAACATGGCGAGTGGCTCCTGAATCAAACCACCACAGTTTAGGATTTCCCACCAAGTTACATTCAGAGAGCATGGCACACAAGTTATCAACATCATCATGGTTTACTACCATGTTTGCTTGATCCCTTTTCTTGTCTTTCTTCGGAGCACGACACTCCGTAGATTTGTGTCCGGTTTTCCCACAGTTGTAGCAGTTTCCACTGAACCGCTTCTTGCTTGGGTTGTATTTCGGACCAGAAGCCTTCTTCCTCTTTTTGTTAGCTTCAACAATATTTGCTCCCATTATTGTTGAATTTCCACGGCCTCTCCTTTCAGCAGCTTTATTGTCCTCTTCGATTCTCAACCGAACAATGAGATCTTCAAGGGACATTTCCTTTCGTTTGTGTTTCAAATAATTTTTGAAGTCCTTCCACAACGGAGGCAACTTCTCAATCATTGCTGCTACTTGGAATGCTTCGTTGATTACAAGACCTTCAGCAAGTAGATCATGAATAATCACTTGCAATTCCTGGACTTGAGTAATAACAGACTTGCTATCTATCATTTTGTAGTCCAGAAATTTTGCGGCAACGAATTTCTTCATCCCGGCATCTTCAGTCTTATATTTCTTTTCAAGCGCATTCCACAATTCTTTGGATGTCTCCATGCTACTGTATACATTATACAGATTATCATCCAGTCCGCTAAGAATATAATTCTTGCATAAAAAATCAGAATGCTTCCACGCTTCAATCACGAGAAAGCGTTCATTATCTGGAGTTTTATCCGGCAGATCAGGAACATCTTCCTTGATGAACTTCTGTAGACATAACGTAGTTAAGTAGAAGAACATCTTCTGCTGCCAGCGTTTGAAATCAATCCCGGAAAATTTTCCGGGTTTTTCTGCCGGTGCCAACGCCGGTGTTCGGCTTGTCGTTGCGTTGGCAGTCGCCATCGGAACAGCTTGGTTTTCGTTTTCAGTCATCATCTTTTATGTAAAAGAATGACACAAACAAACGTTTAATACACGTTTTCAAACTGGAGTAAAAATCACGTAGATTTTAATATCCAACAAAACGCCACGAAGGCTTAACTCTCCAAAACGGGAGTACACAAACCACAAAGGTTTTAGTTTGCAGAATAATAAGAATAACACAAGTACAGAAATAAATATTAAATTCCTTAAGATTGTTATTCCCGGTCAATATTGCTGTATTTGTAAATATTAATTCTGCAAAATATAAGTTAACGTAATGAAACAATAATAATAAATTCGAGCCCACTGAATTCACAGTGTTTCCTTAAGAAATTTAATCCCCTCCTAGTACCCAAGGTAATGGATTATTTCCTCCCAGGATAGAACGAATAACACACTGGTGTAGCGGTACTTCAAACCCCAGTGTTTCGGCGAACACAAAGTTCGGTAGCAAATCACACTTACAGTTGCTTTGTTTGAAGTTAAAAAATAATGCAGAACGAAGGAGTATATACTCAGAAAAACGTATGGAAGTTCTGAGAGGAAGGAGTGCAATGTATAGCCAATTTGTTGAGCGAATTGTATGTTGAGTTGAGTTTTTCTTCAACATTTGCTGCTCATATATATAGCAGCCAAGAAGGAGTGCAAGACCAAACGTCCACCCTTCATGGTGGATCAAGCATTACATATTTGTGGAGCAAGCACTTCATATTTGTGGAGCAAGCACTTCATGGTGGGAAGACCATTATCCGGCTGCCAAATTATCAATACACGGATTGGAAAATATCCGTTTACAAATACGGATAATCTTACGTTAATATTTACTATTAACAAATAAATTTGGTAATCAATCAATCGATCATTTGACCAAATCCGAATCCGAAGCCGAAGCCGAAGCCGAAGCCGTAGCCGAGCCGAGCGAGCGACGACGATGACGGCGCGAGGCTTGCTTTCTTCTTAACTCTTTAAGAGCTACAAGAAGAGCAATTATATATATACCCACCAAAAATGTCTTCCACTTCCAATATGGGACAATGTCTCATTGTTAAGAGGGGGAAACTTAAAATTTTACTCAAAATTTCATTTTCCCTCCATTTCCCATTCACCCTCATTTTAAGAATATTACATCTTAAAAAATAAAACCTCAACAAAGAATTCACGGGGAAATTTTCGGAGAAACCCATTTTCATTTAATCTTCATTTTAAAAATAGAAGTACATTTAGGAATTCCAGCCTAAAACCTTCAGAAAAGGACAAAAAAAAGGACTTCTCAGTTGGCTTCATTTTTCTGCTATTTGGTTTTTAGTTTTCTGGGTTCCTTTTGAAGTACGATTTGGGCATTATTTCTTACTGTTTCTGCTGTTGTTATTCTGATATTGTTGTTGCTTCACTCCAAATTCACAAAACTTATTTTCTCTTTTGTTGGTCTTGATATAATCAGGTACTTCTTTTGAACTTTGGACTACCAATTGGATACGAAACATGCTTGTATGGAAGAGATATGTGTATTTTGGAATTGAGGAAATAAGTCGTGTTCAGCTTTTCATTCTTATGTTCTTTCGAGTCATTTAGCTCCCTTTTCGTTTTTCGTTTTGTTTTCGTATTCTGCTTAGAATCAGTGGACTTCTGCACATAAGTTTACTTAAATGAAAAAGTGATGAGTTTACTACTGTATTATTCTGTGTGGGTTCTAAAATTCAATATAAATGTTCAATAGCAATATTTCCTTTGCTTTATAAGATTTGTTTAAATAATTTGAGCAGATGTCTTGTTTAGCATTTTATGGATTTGGTGATCACTGTATATCAAGAGTTCTTTACTGTACTGTTTTTGTCAAATTCAGTAGTTACTGTTCTTTTATCTTACTTTATTCAAAGTGGATTTTAATTGAAAGGCATGATTTTGATTTAATATGATTAGAGCGTTAACTAAAGAAGTCTGCCTTCGAGAATTTTTGCAGAATTAACGTTTTCTTTAGGGGTTAAAGACGTCTTTGACTTTACTGCAAGCCCATGATTTTGCAAATATGTAAACCATTTCCAGTCACAAACTATATTCCTTTGTTTAGTTTAAAATCAAGATATTGACGTTAATAAAGCAGAGCACCAGCTATTTTCTCATACATCATTAGTGGAATTCCCTCATCCTTTTGGTAAGTTTCTACAACACTTGGACCTCCACGTATAACTTTAAATTCCGGGAAATTAGATATTTTATGAACTTCGTAGCTTGCTTTAGGTGTGAATAATAAACATTATGATTATGTGTACGGTTTTCGTGGCATAATCATGATACATAATCCCAACTCGAGTGCGCGCTTCATGTGACTCGACCATAACTCAAATAATAAAAAAATAAATATCTTGTAAATTACGGGTGTATTTCACGTGACGCGATTCACAATATGTACCCAAACGACAAGTGTACGACATCGTAACTTGTTCAAGAAATAGCTCCATAAATACTAAAAAGTGATTTACATACATAATTAAAAACAGTCAAAGGTAAAATGCACAATAAGTTCAAAACAGGTAATAAATCAGATAATTAAGCCAAATATTAATTGTTAAGTGATCGTGCTAAAACCACGGAACTCGGAAGTGCCTCACACTTTTTCTCGGGTTAACAAAATTTCTTACCCAGTCTTCTATGTTCGCGGACCATAAATAGAGTCAAGTTTCCTCGATTTGGGATTTTAAAATAAACCGGTAACTTGGGACACCATCATAATTATTCCAAGTGACAACTCTGATTAAATAAACAATCTCATTTCGAATAGTGTCACTTTAATTGGAAAAACTTCCTTATCTCTCGGGAAAAAAAGAGGTGTGACAGCTCTGGCGACTCTGCTGGGGAACCAAACCCAGAATCTCTGGTTCAGGGTTCAGAATTTGAGCTTAGAATAACTGTGATACTTGGCTTTTGTTTATTATCTGATTTTTACGTGTTTGAGCCTAATGTGCTAATTGTCGCTTTTTACCGCTTTGATATTATGTGAAATATATATAAACTATTACGAAAAGCCTTCTTCTCTCTCAGTCTTCTAAATCTTCTGGGAAGCGTGCGCTTCGCGTGGCTTCTTTTCTGTTAGAGTCATACCCTAATTCGAGAACATGGATTAGACAAGTTGCAAAGCCGGCGAAGCTCTTGTATTCCCGGTACGCTGCCCCCCTCGGCTCGAGTTGTCCGCTCGGGTAAGCCAGGTGTAGAACAATACATTCAGATTTTAAACTTAAAATGACATAGCCTCATGCCGAATCCCTAGTAGGTACGTTTGTTTGCATCATGTGCATTTGACTTTGGGGACTCAACATAGGGGTTGGGTTCGTCTAGGACAGGTGTACCCAATATTAAAAGACCATCCTGATGCACCTTACGTGCTACTTTCGCATCTGTTTGTTTCGGCTTGCATGTTGGCTGGCTTCTAGAATAGGGAAAGAAAATTAAAAAAAACCAAGAGTGAGAGGTAGGTATTTGAAAAATTCCGAAACTCCGTCAAAATTTTGAAATAAAAGAGAAAGAAAATAAGCCAATATTTTCAAAAGTCATGCTTCCCCTTTTCCGTCAAAACTGACTGAACTACGCGAGTCTGATTCTTATCGGATGTGAGATACGTAGGCAAACCTAATCGATTCCGACCCTCAATTTTCAAAAATTCAAAAAACTATTTTCCTTTAATTCCATTTTTAGAAGTTTTTCTTTGAGACATCAAATTTAAAAATCCAAAAATATTTTCTTTCTTCTTTCGAAGTTTTTTTTTTAAAAAAAAAAGCAGAATCCAAAAATACTTTCTTTATTCTTTAGAAGTGTTTCTTTCAAAAAAAAAAATTCAAAATCCAAAAATATTTTTCTTTCTTCTTTAGAACTCTTTCTTTCAAAAATTTCCAAAGGACAAATCGAAATCCAATTTTTTTCTTCTTTAGATGTCTTTATTTCAAAACTCCAAAACAAAAAAAAATTAAATCAATCAAAATTTTAAAAAAGAGTTAGTTTATTTCCTTTATTCATGATCTTCTCGAACTACGCAAAGATCTGATTCATATTCCCACATGATACGTAGGTAACCCACATCAGGTTTGATCGAATGATTTTGAAAAAAAAAAGAACAAAAAGAATAAAAGGATGATAATAATAAGGACCGACTGAGTCCATTCTAACGTGTCTTTTGTTTTGAATTGTGAAGAAAGTTTGAGATGGTCGATTTGTGGTAAGCTGGCAACACAAGATCCAAAGGAAAAATGACAACTAGCATCGAGGGTGTTACGAGTGCTCAAGAGACTCAGGGTCAGAGGGTTCAACAAAAGTCTACTGTGGTTGAGGAAAATAGAATACTAAAACAGCAAATGACTGAAATGTGTCAAGCATGGGCCAGTGGCCAAGGATCGCCCTTTTCTATTCATGGTTTCCCAGAGTTCACATCCATCTCGACTACTACTACTCTGTTCTCATTATCTGATCAATCCTATGTAACTGGGTTCAATCTTTATCCCAACTGTACGACCACAACTTGAACTTCTGTTTCCCAAAGTGTGTCACGTGTTCATTATCCCACATCTAACAGTGGTACAAAATAAAAGTCACGAGTCACAATTTGCTACCCAGCAAGAACAATACCACTCTCCTGAGTACCACTCATACCTATTTGATCTTCCTGCAAAGATTGAGAAGCCTGCCCAAACGATGGCACAGGAAGAAATAGCCCAAAGAATGAAAAGCTTAGAACAACGGTTGAAAAACATGCAAGGGTTGGCAGGTCAGAAGTGTTTTGCCTTCAAGGATCTATGTATGTTCCCCAATGTTCGTTTGCCGCTTGGTTTCAAGACTCTCAAATTTGAAAAGTATGATGGACACGGTGACCCCATAGCCCATCTGAAAAGGTATTGCAATTAGCTAAGAGGTGCGGGAGGAAATGAAGAATTACTAATGGCTTATTTTGGGAAAAGCCTTACGGCGATAGCCTCTGAATGATTTACGGATCAAGACACCTCTCGCTGGTATGTCTGGGATGACATGGCCTCGGCCTTTGTCAAACAGTTCCAATACAATATCGACATCGCCCCAGACCGCAATTCCCTTTTAAATCTGAAGAAGAAATCAACTAAAAGTTTCAAGGAATATGCCATTAAATGGAGAGAGCAAGTGGCTAGAATTAAGCCACCCATGGATGACCACGGGTTAATCAGTGTCTTCCTTCAGACTCAGAGCCAGATTATTTTCAAAACATGATGTCCGCAGTTGGCAAATCCTTCTCGGAAGCAATCAAAATTGGGGAAATGATTGAGAATGGCCTTAAGACAGGCAGAATTATAAGTCAAACAGTTCTCAAAGCTGCAACTCAGGCTGTCCAGATTGAATATGTTAATGTTAGTGACACGAATGAGAAGGATAAAGAAACCATGATGACATCACGGTCGAGAAGAGGTCTTAGGAGAACATCTCGATGGTATGACCAGCCTCGTCTGGTTTCTGATGATTCCCCTGAGCACTATTATCCATCTCAGAACCCACAATACTCTGTTTCTCCACCTCAGTATGTTGTCCAGCCACCAAGACACCCCAGAAGGCGAGCACCGGCACCACAGAATATCCACCAACCTCCACAAAATTTTTAATGTACCCTATAACCCACATCCAAGGCAAGGGTGTAGAGGGGAACAAAGGTTGAAAGATAATTTTATACCAATAGGAGAGTCCTATACAAGCTTGTTGAGGAAACTAAAGGACCATGGCATGATTTCACCCATTCCTCCAAATTATGTGGACCCGTGTACAAGACGTTTTGACCTTTCTAAATGGTGTGAATACCATTCCAATGCCTAGGGGCATAATGTTGAAAGTTGTCGGGATTTGAAAAGATAAATAGAAAGGATGATCCATGAAAAACTTATTGTGATCTAAGACAGTGACACCTAGAATATCGCGAAGAATCCTTTACCTACACATGATGATGCACACTTTGTGGGGATGATACGTGGTGGCATGAAGCATGAGAATCCTCTCGGGAACTTGCTGACTGAAATTAATGAGATTGAAATTGGATAAGGCCCTGGTGATTCTGATGAGCAAATTTGTGGCTAAATTTCAAGCTTAGCAATTGAAAAGTCATTCCCTCCTCTCTAGGAAGGAATCATGGTAGCTTGTTTTGATGTTTTTTCTTTTTTCTGGTTATTTCAAGGTTGTGATCTAGATTTTATTTGTTTTATTGAGTCGAACTCTTCTATCCCTCTATTTTGTCTGTGTGAGTCTTGCATGTTTGTTCCGTTGCTATTTTCAGTATCTGGGTTATTTCAGGGTTGTAATTCAGATTTTAGGTTGTTTGTCTTGTTGTCAAACCCTTCCATCCTTATTCAATGAAATACAGTTTATCCTTTGGTGTCATTCTGCGCTTAGTTCTTTTCCCACTAATTCTAATGACATGACATGCATGCGGAGTTTTTGCCCAGATCTTAGAGAACTGATTTAGTCTGGAACTAGAATAGTCATACCTATGGAGGTTAATGATCTTTACCTTTCAATCATTGTGAAGGTCGAGTTTGAGGAAGAATCAATTGAAGTTTGTTGGAAAGTTGACATTAATGGATGGAAAGTATCTTTCGACCATGACACACCAAGAAGATGGAAATGTTCAACAATGTTGTGATCGTGAAAGGATACTATGTTTGGCATTCTCGAGGCTGGGAGGCCCTTTTTCTATTATCCAAACACTTTATACCCTTTGTTACCCCTTTTGAGCCTGTGTTATTTTCTTTGATCACCCTCTTTTGAAATAAAGTTTAGAGTTAAAAGTCCAAAAGAAAAAATGAAAATGAAATAAAAAAATAAAAAGAAAAGTCCATGCCCCAAGAGTACAAACTAGGACAACCCTTAGAAAGTTCAAGTGAAAAAAAGAAGAAGAAGAAAAGAATAGTCAAAGGTCTATGCTCCCAGAAAACAAAGGTTGGGGCAACTTGTTTAGAAAAAAGATGAAAATATTAGTTAGGTGAGATGTTTGAACTACGTTTGACCTGATTCCTTAAAAAAAGAGGATACATAGGAAGCCTTACACGGTTTGGTCCAACTAAATAAGAATTTAGAAGAAAACAAAAATTCCAAAAATATCCACAATATCTGAAACTGGGGCAAAGATTTATTTTACTTTTGAAAGAGTCGATTCCAAGAGTTGTAAGTCTACAACCCCTCATTTTGAGTCTACTTTGAGCCTTCATGTCGTCCTTTCTTTCCAACCCTATCCAAAACCCTTCCAAATAAAGACCTCCTGACCAGCCTTCAAGAATGCCAAAAGAATCATGCAATGAGCAAACAACGCGACATAGAACACTGTCAAGTTGCTCACACAAGAAAGCAAAAGAAAAAAAAAAAATGAGAGAGTCTTACTGGTGAAAACCCTCGCAGGCACTGTAAGACGACGGTAAGTAGAGATAAATACTTGAGAGAAACTTGTTGGTGAAAATCTCTCGGGACACCACTAATCGAAAGTGAGTCGTGAAACTGATGCATAGAATTAACACAAACAAGCCCGACTTCAAAGCCCAAAGGAATAACAAAAGGAATGATTAGATCAGTTTGATAGATCAGGTTGGTGAGTCCAAAATACATGTCATGATCATTAAGGCTAGTTACCTCATTCAAAAAAAAAAAAAAGCCTCTTCCTTCTTTATTCAGAAAAAAAGCCTTTTCCTTCTTTATAAAAATAAAAAACCTCTTCCTTTTTTCCTTCCTGATGTTTATCTCTTGTTAATATTATTTCTTCGCATCATGATGTCCTTTGCTTTGAGTCAGTCCTTGTCAAAACAAGCAAGAAAAGATTTCAAAATTTGCTACCAGCTTTTCAGTTGCACAAAATAAATTTGGCCAACACACTCAGTTGTTACAGTCTACATACCTTGTGGATTCAGGCAAAGGCTCCCCCCCCAAAAAAACAACTCTTGTCAGCCTACTTGGCTAAAGCAACCAAAGATAACCTCAAGGTTAATAAGGGATTCTCTGTAGTACCGAACAAGTACTATGAAGTGTGCACATCGTGCATAAGGCACTTACCAGATGTGATTCTCTCTGACAGACAAATTGCTCCAAAAGCAAAAGCCATTCAAGATATCAGAAAGGGTTATCTAAGAAAAGAAATCTCTTTATTGAGATAAGGCTGATTGAGCCGCAAAACACAAATGGCACTGGGAATGAAACAATCAGGGTTGACACAGAAAGTAAATGTCCCTTGAAAGCAACAACAGAGTCTCCCAGCAATGCAACCAACTACCAATACAGTCGGTCTTCCAAAAGAATGGATGATCACAAAGCCAAGTTTCCCAAGACTCAAGGCCACAAACTGACCACCACTTTAAAAACTGACAAACTTTACTTTGTTTGAAACAGGAACAAAACAGTTCAAGGAAAGTGGTTCAATAAAAAAAAAAAAAAAAGAGAAAAAAAGAAAAAGAAGAAAAGAGCTGACAAAGGAAAATTTCTCAAATCTTTGCCTTTATTTGTCTTGCTAATGTGCATAAAATCTTGCCATTGCTCTTTACATTTTTTCCTCCTAGAGTAATACATCCTAGTCTGATGGATTTTCCTCCCAATAAAAAGTCTTAGTCTAATGAACTTTTCTCCTAGGATAGAAGCCTTAGTCTGATGAATCTTTCTCCTAAGATAAATAAAACCTAGTCTGATAAATTTTCTTCTAGGATAGAAGTCTTAGTCTGATGAATCTTTCTCCTAAGATAAATAAAACCTAGTCCGATGAATTTTCTATTAGTATAGAAATCTTAGTCTGATGAATTTTTCTCCTAAGATAAGAAAACCTAGTCTGATGGATTTTCTTCTAGGATAGAAATCTTAGTCTGATGAATCTTTCTCCAAAGATAACAAAAAAAAAACCTAGTATGATGAATCTTTCTCCTAGAATAGAAATCTTAGTCTGATGAATCTTTCTCCTAAGATAAAAAAAAAACCTTGTCTGATGAATCTTTCTCCTAGGATAGAAATCTTAGTGTGATGAATCTTTCTCCCAAGATAACAAAAAAGAGACCTAGTTTGATAAACTTTCTCCTAGGATCGAAGTCTTAGCCTGATAAATTTTTCTCCTAAGATAAGAAAACCTAGTTTGATGAATTTTAACCTAGGATAAAAGTATTAGTCTGATGAATCTCTCTCCTATGATATATTAAAAAAAAAATCTAGTCTGATGAATCTTTTTCCTAGGATAGACGTCTTAGTCTGATGAATCTTTCTCCTAAGATAAAAAACCTAGTCTGATGAATTTTCTTCTAGGATAAGAAATCTTAGTCTGATCAATCTTTCTCCTAAGATACGAAAACCTAGTCTGAAAAATTTTCTCCTAGGATAGAAATCTTAGTCTGATGAATCTTTCTCCTAAGATAAATAAAACCTAATCTGATGAATTTTCTCCTAGGATAGAAGTCTTAGTCTGATGAATCTTTCTCCTAAGATAAATAAAACCTAGTCCGATGGATTTTCTCATAGGATAGAAATCTTAGTCTGGTGAATCTTTCTCCTAAGATAAGAAAATCTAGTCTGATGAATTTTCTCCTAGGATAGAAATCTTAGTCTGATGAATCTGTCTTCTAAGATAACAAAAGAAAAAAACTTAGTCTGATGAATCTTTCTCCTAGGATAGAAATCTTAGTTTGATGAATCTTTCTTCTAAGATAACAAAAAAAAAAATCCTAGTCTGATGAATCTTTCTGCTAGGATAGAAATCTTAGTCTGATGAATCTTTCTCCTAAGATAACAAAAAAGAGACCTAGTGTGATGAACTTTCTCCTAGGATCGAAGTCTTAGTCTGATGAATTTTTCTCCTAAGATAAGAAAACCTAGTCTGATGAATTTTCTCCTAGGATAAAAGTCTTAGTCTGATGAATCTTTCTCCTAAGATATATTAAAAAAAACCTAGTTTGATGAATCTTTCTCCTAGGATAGATGTCTTAGTCTGGTGAATCTTTCTCCTAAGATGAAAAACCTAGTCTGATGAATTTTCTCCTAGGATAAGAAATCTTAGTCTAATCAATCTTTCTCCTAAGATAAGAAAACTTAGTCTGAAGAATTTTCTCCTAGGATAGAAATCTTAGTCAGATGAATCTTTCTCCTAAGATAATTAAGAAAACCTAGTCTGATGAATTTTCTCCTAAGATAAAAATCTTAGTCTGATGAATCTGTCTCCTAAGATAATAATAAAAAAAAAACCTTCTTGGTTCGTTTTAGCATAGGGTACACAATTCCCTAGTCTCATTTTCTACTATAGAGTCTTCACTCACTAGTTGATTTTATTTTAGACATACGGTCCCCAATTTTATTTTGTTACTTTTGAAATCATACTTTCCTTCAATTAAATAGCAAAAGATGGAGTTTACAAAGTAAATAATAATATTTTCAACAATTTCAATACAAGACAACCCATAATCACCCCAAAACCTGGTGTTACAAGTTTATGGGCATCAACTAGGAAGATAAAATAAAATACAACACCTGTCCAGAATACAAATTTAGACAAGAAAAATACATAAGTAACTCTGAAGGGGACTCTGCTGGCTGCGGATGGTAGATGGGAATGTAGCTCACCTAAGTCTCTGCATTTAACCACACCTCTGCGCCTGCCAGACTGCTAGTCATATATATACCTGTACAAAAATGTGCAGCAAGTGTAGTATGAGTACGTAAATCAACGTGTACCCAGTAAGTATCCCGCCTAACCCCGAAGAAGTAGTGACGAGGGGTCGACTTCGACACTTACTAGTGGTCCAATAATATTAGGTACAGTAAAGAAGTGAATGAATATGAGATAGAGTAAATATATGAAACAAACAAGTATAAAATACGTAGTACAATTTTCCTCTTCACAATTTACTCAAGCTCTCAACTAGCAAGTTCACTCCGTAACCGGAGCATATATATAGATATAGTGGATTTCATCAAAGAGGTTGTCATAATCCAAATCAGGGAAAACCCCTCAGATACACTATCTTCTTGCCAAACGTTACGCATGATTCCATCAGGATAATATATATATAGTAAATGCCGAGGCGTGCGACCCGATCCAATATAAAGGTAAATTGTGTACTGCCAAGGGTTGAACTACGCTAACTATAGATGCATCTATTAACCTGCCGAGACGAACGAACCGATCCCATTAGAGTGGTATAAGGAAATACCCCGCTCACAAATCATACATGCGATGCGGTCAATTATAAATTTAAGGAATCTCCCCGCTCGTGGATCATACTTGCGATGCGGTCAAATATAAATTTAACATTAAAATCATATCTCTTTCTTGTTTCTTTTCAAAATAAGCGAAATTCATCTTGTAGCCTTTTAAGAAAATTACCCCACTGGCAAAACATACATGCGACGCGGTTACAAATAGATTTCTTAAGCTATTATAGCATTACTCAATCCTTTTCGAAATTATGAAGTTCAAACGAACCCTTATAAATCTTACGTTCTTCAATTTCAACTCCTTTCAAAAACATTTAATAAGTAAACTCAATATCGCTCCCTCTCAAGGCAAACAATAAATATAAATCAAAATTAATATCAACAAGGCATGATGTGAGCCTAAAACTACCCGGACATATGCATAGCTAGTAGCTACGTACGGACTCTCGTCACCTCGTGCGTACGTAGCCCCCACAAATAGAAGCACACAACAATTTAGTTCACCTATGGGGTTAATTCCCTCTTACAAGGTTAGAAAGCAGACTTACCTCGCTCTGAAACTCCATAACCGGCTCCAAATCCTTTCTAACACTTCAAACCGACGCCCGTCGCTCCAGAATTTGTCAAATAAGTTGCAACCCAATCAAAATATGCTCTAATACTCATAATTAATTAATTTATAATAATTTCTAACTCCGCTCGAAAAATTGATAAAGCAACCCTCGAGCCCATGTGCCAGGATTCCGAAAATATTTTTGAAGATATACTTTACCCATAACCTCACGAACTCAAATATATAGTTCATTTCCAATTCTATGCCCAAATTCGTGGTCAAAATCCACAAATACCAAATTCTAGGTTTTCCTCTTAAAATCTCAAATTTCTATAAATTTTCATGTCTAAATCCATACAAAATCCAAGTATTTAACTTGCAATAGGTGGGAATCACTTACCTTGACATATATGACGAAAATCTCCCTTCCAAGAGCTCCAAAAATCGCCCAACCAAATAAAAAATTAAGGAAAAATGTCCAAACCCCATGTTTAAAACAATCTGCCCAGGCCAAGCCCTTCTTCGCGTTCGCGACCTCCGTCTCGCGTTCGCGAAGGCCAAAAACCCAGCTGCCTCAAATTCCTCTTCGCGTTCGCGGTACCATACCCGCATTCGCGAAGGCTAAACTCTTCCAGTCCCATCTCCCTTCCTTCTTAGCATCCGCGAAAGCTTGACCAGTTCTTGCCTCTCTTTCGCATTTCAAACTTCACGTTCACGAAGGCCAACGACCTCAGACCCATCTCCTCCTTTCTTCTTCGCATTCGCATCGCCTTGGCCGCATTTGCGAAGGCTTGTCCAGCTCCTGCCTCGCGTTCACGTCCACTGCTTCGCGTTCGCGAAGGCCAAATCCAACATCCCTAAAATTTCTTCTTCGCGAACGCGGGACTTCCTTCACGTTCGCGATGAAGGAAACCAGATACCAGCAACAGGAGTCCAAAACAACCCGAAATGGTCCGAAACCACCCCGAAACACACCCGAGGCCCCCGGGACCCCGTCCAATCATACCAACCAGTCCCATAACATAACACAAACTTGCTCGAGACCTCAAATCGCATCAAACAACATCAAAATCATGAATCGCACCCCAATTCAAACTTAATGAACTTTAAAACTTCAACTACTACAATCGATCCCGAAACATATCAAATCACGTTCGAGTGTCTTCAAATTTTTCACACAAGTCACATTTGACATTACGGACCTACTCCAACTTTCGAAATTGGATTCCGACCCCGATATCAAAAAGTCTACTTCCGGTCAAACTTCTCAAAAACCTTCAAATTTCTAGCTTTAGCCAAATGACTCCAAAATGACCTACGGACCTCCAAATCCACTTCCGGACGCGCTCCCAATACCAGAATCACTATACGGAGCTATTCCTAGACTCAAAATCCTAAATGGACATTGATAACATTGAAATACACTTCAATCCAAATTTATGAAATTCTTCCAAAATACCAACTTCCACAATAGGCGCCGAAACGCTCCCGGGTCATCCAAAACCCGATCCGGACATACGCCCAAGTCCGAATTAATCATATAGACCTGTTGGAACCTTCCAATCCCGATTCCGAGATTGTTTACTCAAAAATCCAACCTTAGTCAATTCTTCCAACTTAAAGCTTCCGAAATGAGAATTTTCTTTTCAAATCAACTCTGAACTTCCAAAATTTCAATTCCGACTACGCGTACCAGTCATAATACCTGAAGTGAAGTTGCTCATGGCCTCAAACTGCTGAACGACGCGCTAGAGCTCAAAACGACCGGTCGGGTCATTACACCCACTCCCTAGTCTCCTTTTCTAACATAGGATATCCACTCCCTAGTTGATTGTAATTTAGACATAAGGTCTCAATTCCCTAGTCTCTTTTCCAACATAGGGTCTCCACTCCCTTGTTGATTTTATTTTAGACATAGGTTCTCCACTCCCTAGTTGATGATATTTTAGATATAGGGTCTCCACTTCCTAGTCTTTTTTCCAACATAGGGTCTCTACTCCCTAGTTGATGATATTTTAGACATAGGGTCTCCACTCCCTAGTCTCTTTTCTAACATAGGGTCTCCACTCCCTAGTTGATGATATTTTAGACACAGAGTCTCCACTTCCTAGTATCTTTTCCAACATAGAGTCTCTAATCCCTAGTTGATGATATTTTAGACATAAGGTCTCCACTCCCTAGTCTCTTTTCCAACATAGGGTCTCCACTCCCTTGTTGATGATATTTTAGACATAGAGTCTCTATTCCCTAGACGCTTTTCCAACATAGGGTCTCCACTCCCTAGTTGATTTTATTTTTAGACATAGGGTCTCCACTCCCTAGTCTGATTTTCCAACATAGGGTCTCCACTCCCTAGCTGATTATTTTTAGAAATATGGTCTCCACTCCCTAGTCTTGTTTTCTAACATAGGGTTTTCACTCCCTAGTTGAGGCACCATTTTGACAATCAGGGTACACTATTCCCAAAGAATCATGTTTTCTCAATATATACCATTTCCGGCCCTTTTACCGCTTTTAATAATGAAGTAATATAGAGTTTTATTACAAATAACTCACGAAATTTTCCTAGTAAAAACTGGGGCAGAAAAAATTCGTTCATTTGTTTGTTTTGATGTCTAAGCAGGTTTTCCCTCGAGGCACTAATTTCGAGGTGACCAGAAGAAGAAGTCTCAATCCAAAATAAGAAAAAAAAAGTGAATCTAAAATGCAGAAGTAGACGAAAAGATATGGACTACTCAAGACATGACTGAAGCAATGCATTTCTAGTTTTGATCAGAAGAAGCCGTAGAAGAGTAAACTAACACCTGCAACTAGCAAGCATCAAGGTTCAGATCAGAGTCTGCGTGAAGAACCAGTCAAGACTCAATATCAAGTTTCAAAAGATTTATAGATAGGAATCTTGTAACTCATAGTTGATAGGCTTGTTTAGTTTCTTTTAATTTCTGATTTTGGTATAATAAAGAGTTCAACAAATAGCAACATCAGCAACAGTAGTGAAATCGCAGCTTCCCGGTAGTCCCAGCTACAAAAACTCCCAGAACTACACTAACATGATTTCTTTATAGCCAAGGATATGTAGGCAACCTCAAAAGCAAGGTTCGGTCAAACCTTTTCAAAATATTTCACATGGAGTATCAAACGGAAAAAATTATTCATGATTGCTCACTTTATCTTTGCTCGAAACCTCTTCGTGTTTTCGAACAAAGAGGGGCAGCTGTGAGCACGTAAATTTTGCCCTATAGATAGTTTACTCCTAAAGAATTCACAAAAAATAGTTTTCTAGTTGTTTTTAATTTTTATAGAATTTCTAAGGATCTCTCTCTATTTTATTGTGTGCATTTTATGGCATTTAGTTGTATTTTTCATAATTAGAAATACTTTAAATCATGAAAACATCAAAAATATTTTTTTTATCTTCTTTCATTTTTATTACGTTTCTAGGTCGTTTGCATCACTGCATTATTAGGAACATTTTAAATCATAATTTTTGTGATCTTTCACCCATTGTATTTTTAGCTTTACAACTACATGTTAGATGCATTGTTAAAAATACAAAAATCACAAATTACTTTTATCTATTCTTCTTTTCTTTTTAAATTTGTAGTTTCAATTAGTTAGGCAATTAGTTAATTTAATATTTTAATTATCTTAATTTTAAATTATAACAAACGAATAGGTTAATTTTGCAAATTAGATTTGATATAGGTGTTTAATTAAAAGTGGCCATTTGAGAAATGCATGCAGAAAGAAAAAGGGGTAAATGAACAAGGCAAAAAGTTTAGAGAGGGGATTGAATTAGAAAAATCAGGTTTTGTTGCCCTAAAAATCTGTTATAAAAAGACTCTTTCTCGCTCATTTTGGACCAGACCCAGACACACAATAGAGAGAGCAGACTAACTTTCTTTTCACTTTTTTCTTGGCGTTCTCATTTTGCATTCTCACTCTCATAGATTAGCATATACACACAAGAATTCACGAGGAAATTTTCAGAGAAACCCCTTTTCATTTCATCTTCATTTTAAAAATAGAAGTACATTATCAGGAGTTCTTTACTGTACTGTTTTTGTCAAATTTAGTAGTTACTGTTCTTTTACCTTACTTTATTCAAAGTGGATTTTAATTGAAAGGCACGATTTTGATTTAATATGATTAGAGCGTTAACTAAAAGAGTCTGCCTTTGAGAATTTCTACAGAATTAACGTTTTCTTTAGAGGTTAAAGACGTCTTGGACTTTCCTGCAAGCCCATGATTTTGCCAATATGTAAACCATTTCCAGTCATAAACTATATTCCTTTGTTTAGTTTAAAATCAAGATATTGAAGTTAATAAAGCAAAGCACCGGCTATTTTCTCATACATTATTAGTGGAATTCCCTCATCTTTTTGGTAAGTTTCTATAATACTTGGACCTCCACGTATAACCTTAAATTCTGGGAAATTAGACAATTTATGAACGTTCGTAGCTTGCTTTATAATAAACATCGTGACTATGAGTACGGTTCCCATGGCATAATCATGATACATAATCCCAACTTGAGTGCGCGCTTCATGCGACTTGACCATAACTCAAATAATAATAAAATAAATATGTTGTAAATCGTGGATGCGTTTCATGTGACGCGATTCACAATATGTACCCAAACGACAAGTGTACGATATCGTAACTTGTTCAAGAAATTGCTCCATAAATACTAAAAAGTGATTTACATGCATAATTAAAAGCAGTCAAAAATAAAATGCACAATAGGTTCAAAACAGGTAATAAATCAGATAATTAAGCCAAGTATTAATTGTTAAGTGACCGTGCTAAAACCACGGAACTTGGAAGTGCCTCACACCTTCTTCCGGGTTAACAAAATTCCTTACCCGGTCTTCTATGTTTGCGGACCATAAATAGAGTTAAGTTTCTTCTATTTGGGTTTTTAAAATAAATCGGTGACTTGGCACACCATCATAATTATTCCAAGTGGCGAATCTCATTAAATAAACAATCTCACTTCAAATAATGTCACTTTAATTGGAAAAACTCCCCTATCCCTCGGGAAAAAGGAGGTGTGAAAACAAGGAATTAGGCTAATTGAGGGTTTGATTAGCCTAATTAAAGGGTTCAAACTAGAGATAGTGAGAACCCGACTTGAGCTCATATCAACTATTTAATTTGATACCCATTTGGGCTTGACAAAGCAAAGTTGGGCAAAATTACTCTATGATCGAGAGGTATTGAGTAGCGTAGAGTTGAGAGCTATAATACACCCCAATCAACAAAACAAGTGCAAAAGTATTTAACCCATTAGGCAAACACCTAGGTCACGATCACATCCCTGGTTTTTTTAACTATTTGAAAAAAATTCCAAAAATAATCATTCGCTTTTAGTTTCTTTTCTTAGCTTATAATTGCTAGAGTAAAATTAGAATTAGAAATTAAAACCTTTTGTTTGGAAGTGTAATTTAGTTGTTCCATTTACTTTCGTCAAGTGTATACTCCTAACACCCATAGTAACTCCCTGTGAAAATCGACCTCGACTGCCACGACCCCAAATTTTCCTACATAGGATATGGTGATGGCACCTAGTCTCTACGACTAGGTAAGCCTAACAAATTGCAAAATAAATGAATAATAAACTAAACTCCAATTTCAACACATGAAATAAACATAAACTGCAAATCAACAATTACAACTCCCAAAACCCGGTAGGAATTAGTCACAAGCTTCTAAGAGAAAGTAGTAAGTGTCTCTATACATCAAAGTCTAAAGAGAATAAGGAAAGCAACATAATAAGGATAGAGGGGGACTCAGAGGTCTGCGGACGATGGCAGATATACCTTGAAGTCTCCACGTGCGGTCCAATTCACTGGTATCTGGTCTAGTGGGAAGAACCTGGATCTGCATAAAAAGATGTGCAGAGTGTAATATGAGTATGACACAACGGTACCCAATAAGTGCCAAGCCTAACCTCGATAGAGTAGTGACGAGATCAGGTTAGGGCCCTACTTGTTTAAAATAAAAGTAAGGCAGAAGATATAATAATATTTGAAATGACTGAAAATTTAACAGCGGGAAACTTCAGAAAATAACAGCTCAGCAAATAGAGGTAAACAATAGGGGCGCTCCCGAGGTACCGCCTCGTAGTCCCAAATATAAATATGCAGTACAAGGGGATATCCCGAAGAACCGCCTCGTAGTCCCAAAGTAAATAAGTAGTACAGGGGGATCGCCCGAGGAACCGTCTCGTAGTCCCAAAGTAAATATACAGTACAGGTTGATCTCCCGAGGAACCTCCTCGTAATCCTAAAGTAAATGTGTAGTACAAGGGAATCTCCCGAGAAACCGCCTTGTAGTCCTAAATTCCACCATAAATATACACTAACTAGGTGGAAAAATAAATAAGGAAGCAATATTATTGATAAAAAATAAGCACAAGGGACTTACCTCAAGGAATCCCTCGAAAATGATCTCAAGAAAATGCCAAACCCGAGCACAAAATGTTTAAAATGAGCAAAAATCGCGAACCCTTGTATTTAAGTGTTCTGTCCAGCATTTCCGCTTCTGCGGAAACATAGCCGCATCTGCAGCGTCACAGGAGCGACAACTTACCCGCATTTGCGGTTCCCTCGCTCCTGCGGTCGACTCTTCTGCACGTACGGAACTTTCGCTTCTGCGGGTGTGCATCTGCGCCAATACGCCCACTTCTGCGGACAAGCCTTCCCAAGCACTCATCCGCTTTTACGATCGTTCTTCCGCAGAAGCAACTCCGCTTCTGCAACCTTCACACCGCACCTACGACCACTGGCCAATTCCCCTAGCCCGTATTTGTGTCCTATTGCTCGCTTTTGTGAGCTCGTACCTGCGGTCAATCTTGCGCAGGTGGGATTACACCAGAACTGGTGCCATCAGCCATTCTCACAAGTCTAAATTTGATCTGTTATTCATCTGAAACTCACCCGAGGCCCTCGAAACTTCAACCAAACATACCAACAAGTCCTAAAACATCATACAAACTTAGTCGAGCCTTTAAATCACATCAAACAATGCTAAAAACACGAATTGCACATCGATTCAAGTCTAATGAACTTTAAAACTTCAAACTTCTACACCTGACGCCGAAACCTATCAAATCAAGTCCGATTGACCTCAAATTTTACACACAAGTCATAATTGACATTACAGGCCTGCTCCAACTTCCGAAATTGCTATCAAATTTCCACTCCCAGTCAAACTTTCCAAAATTCATCAAATTTCCAACTTTCGCTAATTGAAGCTAAAATGACCTACGGACCTCCAATTCAATATCTGAACACACTCCTAAGACCAAAATCACCTTACGTAGATATTGGAACAGTCGAAACTCCATTCCTGAGTCATATTCACAGAAAACAAACAATAGTCGATTCCTATGACTTAAACCTCTAATTTAGGGACTACATGTCCCATTTGACTCCGAATCCAAAAACAACTCCTCCCGGCAAGTCACAAAACCTAAAATTGAAAGAGAGGGAGCAATAAATAGGGGTTCCAGGCTAATTCTCTCAAAATAACCGGCCGAGTAGTTGCATCATCCCCCTCTTAAAACAAACATTCATCCTCGAACGAGTATAGAGATATACCTAAAGTGGTGAAAAGATAAGGATAATGGCTGCGCATATCATTCTCGGTCTCCCAAGTCATCTTCTCGACTGGATTACCCCTCCACTGAACCTTCACTGAAGTGATGTTCTTCGACCTCAACTTTCGAACCTGCCTGTCTTGAATGGCCACCGGCTCCTCAACATAAGATAGATCCTTGTCCAACTGGACTGAGCTGAAGTCTAACACATGAGATGGATCGCCGTGATATTTTTGGAACATGGAAACATGGAACACTGGATGAACTGCAGAGAGACTAGGTGGTAGTGCAAGTCTGTAAGACACCTCTCCAACCCTATCAAGAATCTCAAAAGGACCGATATACCTAGGGCTCAACTTGCCCTTCTTTTTGAACCTCATAACACCCTTCATGGGTGAAATCCGGAGCAAGATCCGCTCCCCAACCATGAATGCAATGTCATAAACCTTCCGATCTTCATAACTCTTCTGTCTGGATTGGGTTGTACGAAGTTGATCCTGTTCTATTTAACTTTCTCCAAGGCATCTTGAACCAAGTCTGTACCCAATAGCCTAGCCTCACCCGGCTTGAACCAAACCACTAGAGACCGGCACCATCTACCATACAAAGCCTAGTACGGGGCCATCTGAATGCTCACATGATACCTATTTTTGTAGGAAAACTCCGCAAGTGGAAAGAAGTGATCCCAAGCACCCCCAAAATCAATCACACACGCACGAAGCATATCCTCCAATATCTGAATAGTGCACTCAAACTGCCCGTCCGTCTGAGGGTGAAATTTTGTGCTTAACTCCATCTGAGTACCCAACTCACGTTGTACAGCTCTCTAGAACCGTTATGTAAACTACATACCCCGGTTCGAGATGATAGATACCGGTACGCCATGAAGCCTGACAATCTCGCGAATGTAAACCTGAGCCAGCTGCTCCGAAGAGTAAGTAGTAACCATATGAATGAAATGAGTTGACTTCGTCAATCTATCCACAATCTCCCAAACTACATCGAACTTCCTTTGAGTCCGTGAGAGTACATCAACGAAATCTATAGCGATCCGCTCCTATTTCCACTCTAGAATCTCTAACTTCTGAAGCAATCCACGTGGTTACTGATGCTCATACTTCACCTACTGACAATTTAAGCATCGAGCCACATATTCCACTATGTCCTTCTTCATCCGCCTCCACCAATAGTGCTGCCTCAAATCCTGATACATCTTCGTGGCACCCGGATGAATGGAGTACCGCGAACTGTGAGCCTCCTGGAGAATCAACTCAACCAAACCATATACATTACGCATACATAGACTGCCCTGCATCCGTAATACATCATCATCTCCAATAGTGACCTCATTGGCATCACCATGCTGAACTTTATCCTTAAGGACAAGCAGATGGGGGTCATCATACTGATGCTCCCTGATACGATCTTAAAGAGAAGACTGAGAAACCACACAAGCCAACACTATGCTCGGCTCGGAAACATCCAATCTGAGTAACTGGTTGGCCAAGGCCTGAAAATCTAAGGCTAAGGGCCTCTCTACTACTGGTAGATATGCTAAATTATCCAAACTCTCCGCCTTGTGACTCAAGGCATCGGCCACCACATTGGCCTTCTCGTGATGATAGAGAATGGTGATGTCATAATCCTTAAGCAGCTCCAACCATCTCTGCTGCCGCAAGTTAAGATTCTTCTGTTTAAACAGATGCTGTAGACTCCGGTGATCAGTGAAAACCTCACAAGAGACACCGTACAAATAGTGCCGCCAGATCTTTAAGGCATGAACAATAGCTGCTAACTCAAGGTCATGGACAAGATAATTCTTCTCATGCACCTTCAGCTGTCTAGATGCGTAGGTAATCACCCTACCGTCCTGCATCAATACCGCGCTGAGACCAATGCGTGACGCTCACCTGAACGGAGCACCCTTCTGGGTCAATCTGGTCATAGGTGCTGCAACAGACAAGAAACCCTCTACAAATCGACGGTAATACCCCGCCAAGCCAAGAAAACTCCGAATCTTCGTAGCTGAGGACAGTCTAGGCCAACTCCGCATTGCTTCAATATTCTTCCGGTCTACCTTGATCCCCTCACTTGATACTACATGACCCAAAAATGCCACTGAATCTAGCCAGAATTCACACTTTGAAAATTTTGCATATAACTTCTTCTCCCTCAAGGTCTGAAGCGTAGTCCTCAGGTGCTGCTCATGATCCTCCCGACTCTAGGAGTACACCAGAATGTCGTCAATAAACACAATAATGTAGGAGTCAAGATAGGGCTAAAATACATTGTTCATCAAGTGCATGAATATCGTTGGGGCATTAGTCAGCCCAAAAGGCATCACAAGGAACTCGTAATGATTATACCGAGTCCTGAAAGCAGTCTTCGGGATATCTGGCTCCCGAATCTTCAACTGATGATAGCCGGAACGCAAGTCGATCTTAGAGAACATTCTGGCACCCTGAAGCTGATCAAATAGGTCATCAATACGTGTCAATGGATACCTGTTCTTCACTGTAACCTTATTCAACTGGCGATAATCGATACACATTCGCATAGAACTATCCTTCTTGTTTACAAACAAGACAGAAGCACCCCAAGGCGACATACTGGCCGAATGAACCCTTTATCAAGTAATTCATATAACTGCTCCTTTAACTCTTTCAGCCCTGCTGGGGCCATACGATAAGGTGAAATAGAAATGGGTTGAGTGCCCGGTACCAAAATAATGGCAAAGTCAATATCTCTATCGGGCGGCATGCCCGGAAGATCTGCTAGATATACGTCTGCAAAATCCCTCACTACCAGAACTGACTCGACAGTAGGAGTATCAACACTAACATCTCTTACATAGGCCAGATACGCATCACACCCCTTCTCAACCATTCGCTAAGCTTTAAGAAATGAAACAACCCTGCTAGGAACGTGATCTAAGGTACCTCTCCACTCTTACCGCGGTAGACTTGGCATAGCCAACGTCAGCGTCTTACAATGAAAGTCAAGGATATCGTGATAGGGCAACAACCGGTCCATGACCAAAATAACATCGAAATCTACCATACTGAGCAATAATAAATTGGCTCTGATCTCAAAACCATTAAGAACCATGACTGATACACACGGTCAACAATAATAGAATCAGCCACGGGTGTAGATACATAAATAGGTGAACTCAGAGAATCACAGGATACACCCAAATACGAAGCAAAGTAAGATGACACATAGGAATAAGTGGAGTCTGGATCAAATAAGACCGATGCATCTCTATGACAGCTGGAACAATACCTATGATGACAAAATCGGATGTAACTGCCTCGGTCCTAGAAGGAAGGGCATAATATCTGTCCTGGCCACCCCTCTAGGGAGACCTCTGCCTGTCCGATCTCCACCCCTAGCTGGCGG
Source organism: Nicotiana tomentosiformis (assembly GCF_000390325.3). Lineage (NCBI taxonomy): Eukaryota > Viridiplantae > Streptophyta > Magnoliopsida > Solanales > Solanaceae > Nicotiana > Nicotiana tomentosiformis. Next base: position 131,058,093 of record NC_090817.1, read on the forward strand.
TGCTGTTAGAGTGGTAGCTGGTGCTGTAATCATAACTTACAGACCTAGTGGAGCACATGGTGCCTGAGAAATCTGTGGAGGCGCACCCTTACTAAATCTGGGGCAATCCCTCCCCAAATGACGAGTGTCGCCACACTCAAAACAATCTCTAGGAGGACGTGGCTGCTGCGACTAGATCGGTCCTGATCGACTAGACTGACCACTGGAAGCACCCCGTACGGGAGGCACACTAGACACTGGCGGTGCATAATAAGGATCCTGGGGTCTAGTAGTGGTCGAAGCACTACTGGCGGCTGGATGTGCTAAATGAACAAGGTGACCCATATAACCCCCGCCCTGACGAGCTGCCGTTGGGGCACGAGTACTACTATAAATGCCAGACTCTCGAGACTTCTTGGCCTCTCTCTCTCTCTTCTCTCTATCCCGAGTCCACGTACCCTCTAACCTCCTAGCAATCCCCACTACCTGCTGGTATGAAATATCCATCTCTAACTCGCGAGCCATGCTCAATCTGATACTAGGGTTGAGCTCCTCAATAAACCGACGAACCCTCTCTCAAACAGTAGTGACCAAGGTTGGTGCATGCATAGCCAAATCACTAAACCAGACCGCATACTCTGACACGGTCATAGAACCCTAATGTAACTGCTCAAACTGTGTGCGCTAAGCATCTCTAAGACTCTAGGGAACATACTCTCTCAAGAACATATCTGAGAACTAAGTCCAAGTGAGCGAAGCAGCCTCAGCCGGACTATCCAACTCCTATGCGCGCCACCAATGATGTCAAGCCACTGAAAGTAGGAGGGTGGTACTTCTTGTACCTTACGAGTCTGAGCTGCTCTACCTAAAAAACTACTGCCCTAACCTTGTACTGAATTGGAGCTACCGCCTGCATCGGTATGATATCTGGATCCTGGTCTACCTGAACCTGCTGCTCTGGGGTACCGGAGAACAATGAGCTCGGAACAGACATCTCAGGTGCTTGTCCTCCCCCGGCCTGAGATATGGCAGGAGCAAGCGGTATCAATCTTGCCTGAGCTAAGGTGCTGAACATGATCAGAAACTGGGCTAGAGTCTCCTGGAGGGCTGGTTTAGTAATAGGCGTCTCAGGTGCTTGTCTTCCAACTGGAGCTATTGGTGGCTCCTCTATAGCAGCTCGTGCGGGTGCTCTAGCTGCACAACGAGGACGTCCTCGGCCTCTACCCCGGCCCCGACCTCTCGCAGCTCTAGCAGGGGGCGTGAGTGTCTGGTCATCTCATCCAACTTTACGTGTCCTCACCATCTGTGAGAGAATAGAAATATAGAAATTTAGAATCTGAGGTCAAAAATCCCGCATGATACAGAATCAAAGAAGTGAAGCTTTTCCTATCAGTTCCATAGCCTCCCGAAGATACGTTCAGACGTCTCTGTACTGATCCGCGAGGCTCTACTAAACCTGCTTGTGACTCATAACACCAATGAACCTAGAGCTCTAATACCAACGTGTCACGACCCCAAATTTCCCTACATAGGATGTCGTGATGGCACCTAGTCCCTACGACTAGGTAAGCCTATCTAATTACGGAATAAATGAATAATAAACTAAAATCCAATCTCAACACATGAAATAAACATAAATTGCAAATCAACAATTACAACTCCCAAAACCCGGTAGGAATTAGTCACAAGCTTCTAAGAGAAAGTAGTAAGTGTCTCTATACATCAAAGTCTAAAGAGAATAGGGGAAGCAACATAATAAGGATAGAGGGGGACCCCGAGGTCTGCGGACGATGGAAGATATACCTTGAAGTCTCCACGTACGGTTTAACTCACTGGTATCTGGTCTAGTGGGAAGAACCTGGATCTGCACAAAACGATGTACACAGTGTAGTATGAGTACGCCACAACGGTACCAAGCAAGTGCCAAGCCTAACCTCGGTAGAGTAGTCACGAGCTTATATAAGGGCCCTACTGGTTTAAAATAAAAGTAAGGAAGAAGATATAATAATATTTGAAATGACTGAAAATTTAACAGCGGGAGACTTCAGAAAATAACAACTCATCAATAGAGGCAAACAACAAGGGCGCTCCTGAGGTACCGCCTCGTAATCCCAAATGTAATTATGCAGTACAGGGGAATCTCCCGAGGAACCGCCTCGTAGTCCCAAAGTAAATAAGTAGTACATGGGGGATCGCTTTAGGAACCGCCTCGTAGTCCCAAAGTAAATATGCAACACATGAGGATCTCCCGAGGAACCACCTCGTGTTGATACCCAATTTTGCCCTCACATTTTTTCAAATAATATACATACTTTAAAATGTCATTTTGCATCATTATGCAATTTACAATGTTTATACAAGCACTTTCAATAATTTTTCATAATCTTTGGAGCTTTAAAATTAATTTTCTCGCATTTAAAATACTTGAATATTTACTAATTATTCCTTCAAATTATTTGTGATGAATTAGTCATCCAAATTTATTATTTTGCATCCATCTATATGTTTAAAATATTTTTAATTCAATTCATATAATTACATAAGTATTTTTAGGCTATTTACATAATCTTGCAATAATAGCCTATATTTTGCAATCTACCACATTTGTTATTTTATTCAAGGTCAAAGTATTCTTTTACATTTTTATAAACTTCTACTATTGTTTTAGATTACTGAGTTGCATTAATAGTATTTTTATATTTATTTTAGCTATTTCATTAAATTAGTTTTTCTTTAATTTCTTCTATTTTTAAATTTTGGCCCAAAACAGGCCAAATTCGGACCCCAGTTCACTAGCCCACACCTAAAACTCTAGCCCAATAACCTCTAGCCCAATACCAGCAACCCATCACCCCATGCCCGTTTTGTATGACTCGCCCCATCTCCCTTTATTCTTGGCCGTTGATCTCAGAGATCAACGACTCACAAGCCACCACCCCTTTTAAATCCAATAAACCTAAGCCCTAACCCCATTATCCCACTACTCGCCGCCTCTAAACTCTCTTTGTCTCACCTCTCTCTGAGAAACCCTAATCGCCGCCTTTCACCAACCCCTCTCCTAATCCCGTTAATAATGGGATTCACCCGTTATTTACTTACCATACTTATGTTCCTTCGCTACTGGTTGCTTCTTTATGGTATTACATAGTACTTGCTCTATTTTGGCAAGTACAAATCTTCGAATCAAGGGGAATCAGTTTTAATAATAGGGATCCAGACGATATTTCGTCTATATACATTTATTGCAAGGCTATATGGGTCCGATTCACCAAGATCATCGGTCAATCTTTGATTTCTGTCAACTAGGGTTTGTTGGGTTTTCTCCTAATCCGATTCATCGGTCAATTTGATTTCTGCTTGATAATCTTTCCTTATTTTTGTGATTCGATTGATATTTTCCTTTTCGGATTTTGATTAACTGAACACTATATAACCCCCTCCCCAATTCCCCTTTAGGCACCAAAAGGATCACTGCTATTGCACTCATTATATTTTTCTCACTCGTTCATCTTCTCTGAAACACTTGGATCTTTGGCCGGTTGAAAGTCAAGGCCATAATATTATCAACCTTCTCCGGTGTAAGCACTGCTCGGGGCCCTTACGAGGCTCTTGTGAACTGTGAAGCATCGAAGATTTGGGGTTCTTGCTACCAGTATTCTAATTTTGCTACTGGTTAGTGCCTTTAACTCTTGCAATGTTCAATATTTTTTTCCTTCTGTATATCTCTATGTGTTCTAGATATTAAGCACGTTTAAAATTCTGTGATCATGATTTAGTTCCTTTGTTAGTTGTGAATCCTTGATACTGCACTGCTATGATACTCCCCTGTCATTATGTATTCTTTGATAGTTGAATGCATTTTAGTACATGTGATAGATTCCAGTTTGTTCTTAGTTTGCGTTAGGATAATATGTGTTCTTCACTATATCCTGCACTTCTATGTTAGATTTCCTTATTTTCCTCTGGAATCAGTTCCATACCTTTGTGTTTTTCTTACTATCTGAACATGTTTGAGTTTTTAGTTTCAATGTATGCCTATTGTAGGTGTTCTTGTAATGAAACTGACTACATGTTGTTAGTTGTAAAATCCTTTTCATGCCTTGCTTTGGGTACTATAATAAAACTCTTATGAAAGCATTCCTTTGCTTTGAATGAATTATTGAGTCTTGTGCTTAATCGACTGTTCTTTGGAAACTGGTCACAACTATATGGATCTCATATTGTCTTAAGATCTAGCCTAAACATGTTTCCTTGCTATCTGTAATCCTGATCTTTAGCATTATCTAAGACTTTAGGGTTAATGTCACATTTTCTCTCTTATATATGGTCAACTGACATGTAAATATGTAGCTAATCTGCCTTTCACATGCCATAAGTTTCTGTAAAGCATTTGTACTATGATCTATCCCCACTATGTTAAGTTTCATGATATTGACCAAGCTATACTACTAGTATGTTGATATGCTATTTGTGACCATATTAGAACTGTCATGCTAGAAACTTTCATTATACCAGCTAGACATTTGAAATCCTTTAGGATAGTTCCCATATTATTGACTTGTTTGGCATTGTGCACTCTGATATGTTTATCTTATAACCTCAGAAAACCTGATTCCCCTAACTCTCTCAATATGTTCTTTTGCTCAATATGCTATCTCTTCTGATATGTCTGCTTCTAAAATACAAAATGCATTTCTTCAAATTTTGTCACCTATTCGTTGTTAGTAGGTCCAGAATTCTTTAAGTGATTGCTAGGTGTATTTGTTAACTCGCAATTGTTTGGTAAGTGAGACTCCACCTGGGTTCTAACATGGTTCCAAAACCTGGACTTGGGCTGTGCAATTGATACCCTCCAGTGCTTGAGCTGAGTTCGCATCTGGGCCTGCTATTCGTAGAAAAGTGAGCTTGTTGAGAGCCCAGGCAATACTGGTTTATTTCTTTTTACTTTTGGGCCTACTTTTGGCCTACAGTTTTCCTTGTGTAATATTTATATTTATGTTCATTAGGCCTATAATAATTTGGAATAACAACAATTGGGGTGTTAGTGAAATTGGGGAAACAAGTATATTCTAATGTTTGCATAAAAGGGTAGAGAACATGCCTATAGGACTTATGTGACCTACTTGTTATTCTATCCAACCTGCCATATATGCTCTTTGGTTTTTCATGTGCACTTGTACAAACCATGCCTATAGGGAATCACATACTCACTCAATAAAATCAAACGCAGATAATTTTAAGCTTTCAAACGGTTTTATTGCCTCATTGCGCAAACAATTTAGAGATCACCTATAGGATTTATAATACCTATAATCAGCAAATTCGTTGTTCTAGAACAACAACACTGCCTGTACGCTTAAAAAATCAAAATTACATAGAAGCCATGTCTACAGGACTTAAGGACTCTAATTCGTCTTAATTCTGAAATTTATCTACTGCCTATAGTATGAACTTGCTCGCGTGCATTTGTTGCTTACATGTGTAGGCCAACTTGAGCCATTTATTGTCTTTATGTGCAGTCCTACATGTTTTGAATGTCGCTTAGATTTATCATTTTTGAGCAACCTAAGTAAAGTTTAGAACCATCCGAATATTTGGTCCAAAGTCTCCTAGGCCATAGGCATGGGACGGGTAGTGCACGCATATGACACGACTTAGAACTGAATTAGAACGCTTTAGATAAACAACTTTAACATAGTAATCAGGTAGCAGGAGATGATAGTCTGTGCGCGCTGAATAATGTGAGCAACTCCTATCTAAAAGGATTTGTAAAGTATTATTTATGTTGCACTGGATGATCCTTTAGGCTAAAAAGCATAGGACCCCCCCTATTTTATATACTTGATATCTACATTTAGTCGTTTTAACATTGTAGTTGTATCCTTGTAGTCCTTAAGATTTGTACCAATTGTGTTATACTGAACTTCTCCGACCTTTATATTCTCTTTGTTTATTTGATCACCTAGTCTAATTATATAATTCACATAGTCTTATGTTCGATCGGGACCCACAGTTGTGGACCTCAAAGAGTGCCTAACACATTCTCTTTGAGGTAATTTGAGCCCTTACCCGATCTTTGGTGACGTTGACTAGTCAAATAGAGTTATCTGCACAATAGGTGCCCTAACGCACCTTAAAAATCATTAGGTGGCAACTCTTCTCTTTTAATACCCATTTAAAAGAGTTTTCACATGTCGAAAACCTGCTTTCGCGAGAAAGCAAAAGGGGGCGCGACATCATGGCGACTCTGCTGGGGAATACACTTAGGCTCTTACCATAATGAACTTGACTAACGTGGATTACTTTTTTTATTACATGCACATCCCTTCTTCACCTTTATTTGTTTAAATTTGCTATTACATACATATCCCTTCCCCTATTCACCTTTATTTGTTTAAATTTGTTATGACATGCACATCCCTTCCACGTTCATCTTTATTTGTTTAAATCCGTTATGACATGCAAATCCCTTTCCCGTTCACCTTTATTTTCTATGACCACTCTTCATTTCATCTTGTCTAAGACTTCCATATCATGCCTCTCCCATCCCTATTCCCATATCTGCTTTATTACATTCTTGCATATATTCCACGAACTAAACTGACTCTTTCCTTTTGTCTTTCCTTTCTATATTTCCTATGTTTACCTTACTATTGTATTTACTGCTTTTACATATTTATCATGCAAATACTTGACAACGTGTTATTTCTGCATAAATCATGCTCCACATCATACTCCACTCGTGCCAATTATCAACATAGCGGCGCTTGATGAGTGTCCGCGCTCTTCCAAAATTACCTTTTTTAAATCGGAAAGGCTTATTTGCGGTAGACTAGTCAATCAGCGGTGCAATCGATGGTCCCATGCCTTTCCCTCTCAAGTTGTCCACTTGGGAGTACCAGTCTAGGCCATTCTAGAAACGTTACACCAATATCAAATGTACATGCATCATGTAAAACCTAGTACAGGTTAGAACGTTGTTAACGTAATAGCCCTCTAAGATAAGCCTTGTCCAAAGTCCGACTGGATTTCTACAATCCCAATGGACACTACCATGTTATGTGCATTACTTGGAGAAAATATGACAATATATTGATCATTATTGTGTAAGTGGTCGTATCTGGAGGGGGAAAGGGCTAACGTTATTTGTTTGCAGAAAATGAAGCACGAAGTCCCCCGGTTCGGCATGGTCCAAAACATCCAACCTCTGCTACTTGACTAGTGGAAAGATCTTGCACCTTGCGACAAGAATCATGTGAGAAGAGTACTTGGGGACTTGCCATCTTTTCTTAATATCTAACCGAATAGAGCTTTGATTGAGGCTGCTACCATGTTCTGGGATGAGAAAAGAGCGGTCTTTTGATTTGGTGACATAGAAATGACTCCTCTCTTAGAAGAAATAAGAGGTTTTGCTAAGCTGCCATGGGATAGTCCAGGGTTACTAGTACCAGAGAATCACACCCCTCACGGTTTTCTAAAGATGTCGGGCTTAAAGAAAAATGAAGAATTGCTTTGCTTAAAGAAATCCTACATCCCTTTTGGGTTTCTTTATGAGCGTTATGGGCATAGTAAGTCGTACCGTCTTCATCATGAGGAACTTGCCATTACCTCCTTAGGTTGGACGCACCACCGAGTTTATGTATTCATCATTTGCTTCTTGGGTTTGTTGATATTTCCAATGAAAGGGGGAATGATACACACTCGTTTAGCTATGGTTGCATGAACTTTAATGGAAGGCATCGAGGGGAAAACCTACACCATCATCCCTATGATCCTAGCTGAACTGTACCGCGCTCTAGACCGGTGCAAGCAGGGGTTCAGTCATTTTGAAGGTTGTAATCTATTACTGCAAGTTTGGCTATTGGATCACTTTCGGAGGGGAAAATATCGTCAAGAGCTTCTGCGATGACCATTGAATGACTACATAGCTTATCACCATCCAAAGAAAATGACATTCATCCCAGATAGGTTCGCGCAGCCCGGAAGTGCTGTAAGTTGGGTGCGTTTCTTCAACAATCTGACAGACGAGAAGGTACATTGGATGTTTGAGTGGTTTCCTAGCAGTGAGTTCATCATCAGGTCGAGGGATACTACTCATTTGGTATTGATCGGATTGCGGGGAATTTATCCTTATTCTTCTATAAGGGTAATGAGACAAGTAGGAAGAAAATAGGTCATACCTTGGGTTTCCAATATGGTCCAGTGCAAGGCATATTTCAAAGGGGGCATCATTTCTTTCAAGTTCGAGGCGCAACATATGTGGAGCCAGAAAGTCATTGTGGAAAGAGAGACTATCGAGCCAGACAGGTACCATGTCGGCCATGTGTGTTTCTATCCATCATGGTTGGTAGATGATATAGCGGGAGACGTCAAGCCAGGGGTCAATTTGGAAAATAGGATCATTGATGATGATGCTGAGGCACAAGTCAAGTATAGAAGGCTTCGCAAAAGGGTTTTTGAGTCTGAAGCTAGAATCTGGAACAACATAAAGTGGGCATGGAGGCAATTAATAAATAGAAGGAAATCCCCACTACGTCCACCGAGAGATTGGAATATCTAGAACAAGGATTGATGGAGCTTGAGGGAAAGATAAGAAAGAGGCTTGCGGATTGTCAGAACATAGATGGCAGTAAAGGAGGGCATATAGCAAAAGCTTATTTATTATTGGATATGCGCGACTTAGGGAACTTGATTGATGGAGTCAAAAGAGCCAAGCACGGAGAAGGTCCTTGAGGGACCAAGTAGACTAGCAAATAATGTTCTTTATTGTTTTCTAGCTTAGTTTTAGATTTCAGTTGTAATAAGGCTAAATGTCATTAGTAACTTTATTATTATTGTCGATTGAGTGAAGGTTTGACTCATTTCCACATTAATGAAATGACGCAATTATTGGCATCAATTTTCTCCGAGTCTATGTATCGCTTAGGCGTACCCCGGGCACAACGAGGTCCCCAACTTAGGACATGAATTATTACATGATTTTGAAAAACATGTTTAATATTGCAAGCATTCTTTCAATACCCTTTACTAACTTGGGTACCTTTTTCTTTTTCTTTCTTTTGATTATTCCCACTCCCCAAGGTTAGTTCGAGCATACTGGTATCGTCAGCATATCACACTAGATCCAGAGGTCCTCCACCTCCTCCTCCACCAAGCGATCTTAAAGGAAAAGAGTAAAGGGAACGCGAAAATGGATGATTTGAGAGGTATCAAGAAAGACAACGTCACCCTGGCAGAAAATGTCGAAGTACTCCGATACAGAATAAACTAGTCTTACGTCTGGAAAAGAAAATCCTGGAGGTACAAGGAGAACTTGAGCAGGTCCGAAACTTGGCAAACTTTTCTCTCACCCTCAATGTCCCTGATATTAACCAGCAAAATCCAACTACCAAAACCAAGCACCACCACGAAACACACAAAACCGAATTGCACCGCCAAATCCTCCTGCACCACACCAGTACCCCACGCCTCCTCAAAACCTTAACCCTCTACCAATACCTACTCCTCAACAACAAAACCATCATCCAACTCCATACCCACAAACTACCACTTATCACACTCCCCAAAATGCACCACAGCCCACTCCTGATCCCCAAAATTCAACCAATGACCACCCTTATGCTCACATTCCCGGAGTTCATCAAAGTAATCCCATATACGTGGAAACTTTACCCCATGCCCCGTAACAAACCCTATACATACCTGAATCAACCGAGAAAGACCTGCTCATTAAGCACATAGCAGAATAACTCAAGAAGCTCACTAGTAGAGTTCAGAGTGTCGAAGGTGGTAAAGGCATTGCAGGTTTAAACTATGAGGACTTGTGCATTCAGCCAGATGTGGAACTGCCGGAGGGTTACAAACCCCTCAAGTTCAAAATGTTCGATGGAACTGGTGATCCGAAAGTGCATCTGCGGACATATTGTGACAAACTTGTAAGAGTGGGCAAAGATGAACAAATCCGTATGAAACTGTTCATGCGAAGCCTCACCGGAGATGCATTGTCTTGGTATATCAGTCAGAACCCAAAGAAGTGGGTTAATTGGGTAAGCATAGCGTCAGATTTCATTGACATATTCAGGTTCAACACAGAAAGAGCACCAGACATTTTCTACATTCAAAACCTTAAGAAGAAACCAACATAAACCTTTCGTGAATATGCTAATCAGTGGAGATTTGAAGCTTTGAAAGTAAGGCCATCACTTGAAGAAGAGCAAATGAATAAGTTGTTCATCAAGGCTCAAGACCCACAGTACTATGAAAGGCTTATACTTATTGAAAATCACAATTTCTCCGACACCATCAAGCTAGGAGAAAGAATAGAAGAAGGGATTAAGAGTGGGATGGTGACAAATTTTGAGGCCCTGTAGGGCACGAATAAAGCATTGCAATCGGGAGGTATTTCGAAGAATAAAGAATAGGAGCCGTAATGGTGGCCCAGGGTCCTAAGTATCCTCTCACCTACCAAACACCTCTACCTATATACCAAATGCCTCCACCCATATACCAGCCTTCATCCCCTCAGATACCAACAACCTGCTACCACCTACCATGCCTATAACACTCAACCCGCATATTACCACTCACCACCACCCACTCGCCAAAACTACCAAAAACCACGACCAAACTTCGACCGTAGACCACCTAGACAATACACCCCAATAGCTGAGCCCATAGAATAATTATATGAGAGATTAAAGGCTGTTGGTTATGTCAGTCCCATCCCTACCATTGCTATGGAGAATTCCTCTCAGTGGATTAACCTAAACAAGATATATGCCTATCATTTAGGCATGAAGGGTCATATAATTGATGAGTGTCGCACACTGAAAGACAAGATTTAGACACTGATCGACAACAAGGTCATACAGGCAAAGGAAGTTGCACCAAATATTCGTAACAATCCTCTCCCACATCACAAAGGTGAGAGAGTGAATGTGATAGAGACCGATGAGGAATGGGATCTGGAGGCGCCAATCAGACTTATTCGGGAGGGGGATGATCCTAAAACGTCTCTGGTCACCCTCACACCTGTTGTGGTACAAACCCAAGCACCGTTTGAAGTCGAGGTAACTACACCCTTCACTATGATGGTAGCCTCACGCCATCTTACAAGTCTGATGCTATCCTATGGGATTATGTTGCGGAATCAAGAATAAAAGAAAAAGCAAAAATGGAGGAACCAGGTGCGGCGCAAGGCATGACTAGAACTGGCAGAGTCTATACACCCGAGCACCTGGGAGGAACAAGCAAAAAAGCTGCATCTAAGATGCCTATTGTTGAGATTGGCCCTGATGACCTTTGGAGAAAGGTACAAGCAAAGGAATACTCTGTTGTCGATCATTTGAACAAAACTACCGATCAGATATCCATCTTGTCACTGCTGCAACACTCTGAGACACATAGGAATGCCTTGATGAAAGTGCTGAGTGAAGCTTATGTACCCACCAACATCACTAGTGGGGAGATAGCCAATATGGTCGGGCAGGTACTGGAAAGCCACAAAATCACCTTTCACGAGGATGAATTACCACGAGAATGACTAAGTCATAATAGGGCACTACAGATCACAGTGCAATTTGAGGATATGTTCATCGCCAAGGTCCTGATAGATGGGGGTTCAAGTCTCAATATATGCCCACTGACTACTCTAAAAAGGTTGGGTAAAGGCCTGCACGACATACAGATGGGAAGTATGAATGTAAAGGTGTTTGATGGATCCCAAAGAGCCACAACCGGAGAAATCAACCTCAACCCACAATTGGGCCTGACCTGGTTTGATGTTGAGTTCCAAGTGCTGGATATATCTGCTACCCATAATCTATTGTTGGGACGACCCTGGATACACGCAACTGGGATAGTGGATTTTACTCTGCATCAGGCTATGAAGTTTGAATGGAATCATCAAGAAGTGATTATCCATGGGGATGGAAGCAACCCCATCTACACCAATCAGACCGTTCCAGACATCGAGAATAGGAAGAAGCTGGGTGGAGAAACGTACCATCGCATTGAGCGAGTCAACGCAATTGAAAAAGATCGATGGTGGAGTAACAAGATAGAAAGCATATTACTATGGACATGATATGAACCTGGCAAGGGTCTCAGCAAAAACCTCCAAGGGATCACCAAACCCGTACAACCGTAGCGTTATGGCACAACTTTTAGGCTCGGATACGAATATAGTTGGCAAGAGTACCAGGATTGGTCGCCGCCATGGCGTGGTCCTTATTATCTGTTGGAAAAACCAGTACCACATCTATACCATACATTTCATCACACTGACGTGATGTGGGGATCTGAGGAAAATGAACTCTTAGCTAGCATGAGGAAACTATTTCTGGATGAAGAAGATATGGATTGTAGTGCGATAGTTGAGGAGGAGGAGGAGGAAGAACTTACCATTCAGACCGTGGGGAAAGGAGCTATTCTCAAAAACTGGACTGCTGCACCATCCCGGGCCCGTCGACTTCTTGGGTAGCTTGGCAGATTAGCATAAATTATTTTTAAGATTTTGAGATATTTTTAGTATTTTGTTTTGAAATAATTGCTCAAGTCATCGAGCCACATTTGTTAACATTTTAAAGATTTCAATTAATGCATTGCTACTTTACATATTTACTATTATTCTCTACATTTTCTCTTTTTACAACATTATTATTACCTATCCCGATGAACCTGTGACTGTGACATGTAATGAGATAATGTGACATAAGGATAGTGATTCAGAGGACCTGGAAGATGATACGATACTTGAGGAAATAGTCAGAGAAGTGGAAACGTTTGAAAACAAGCCAAAGTCCAATTTGGACGAAACTGAAGCAGTTAACTTAGAGGATTCTGAACTGGTCAAGGAAACACGCATAAGCATTCATCTATCACCGTCAGAGAAAGAAGAGTACATCATATTCCTAAAAGAATATGAAGATATCTTTGCATGGTCCTACAACGATATGACGGATTTGAGCAGATCCATAGTAGCTCACAAGTTACTCACTAATCCTACATGTCCACCGGTAAAGCAGAAAGTCAGAAAATTCAAGCTGGATATGAGTTTGAAGATAAAAGAGGTGGTCACCAAGTAGATCAAAGCCAAGGTTCTTAGAGTGGTCGAGTACCCAGCTTGGTTGGCCAACATTGTGCCAGTTCCAAAGAAAGATGGGAAAGTCAGGGTATGTGTCGACTATCGAGATCTAAATAGAGCAAGTCCAAAATGATTTCCCGTTCCCTAATATACACATATTGATCGACAACTGTGCCAAACATGAACTCCATCCTTTGTGGATTGCTTCGCAGAATACCATCAAACCTGGATGGATGACGAGGATGCTGAGAAGATAGCCTTCATCACGCCATGGGGAATATATTGTTATAAAATGATGCCATTTGGTTTGAAGAACACCGGAGCTACCTGCATGAGAGCCATGACAAATATTTTCCATGACATGATATACAAAGAGATATAAGTGTACGTGGATGATGTTATCATCAAATCCAAAAGGTCGGGACCTCAACCAAATATACAAACAATTCCTAAAACATTATACGTACTTACTCGAGCCTTTAAATTACATCAAACAATGCTAAAATTTTGAATTGCACATCGATTCAAGCCTAATGAACTTTAAAACTTCAAACTTCTACACCTGACGCTGAAACCTTTCAAATCAAGTCCGATTGACCTCAAATTTTGCACAAAGGTCATAATTGACATTACGGACCTACTCCAACTTCCAGAATCACATTCCGACCGCAATATCAAAAACTCCACTCCCGGTCAAACTTTCCAAAATTCATCAAATTTCCAATTTTTGCCAATTGACGCTAAAATGACCTGCGGACCTCCAATTCAACATCCGAACACGCTCCTAAGACCAAAATCACCCTACATAGCTATTGGAACCATCAAAACTCTATTCCGGAGTCGTATTCACACAAATCAAACAACGATCGATTCCTACGACTTAAACCTCCAATTTAGGGACTATGTGTTCCATTTCACTCCGAAACCAAAAACAACTCCCGGCAAGTCACAAAACCCAAAACTGAAATTGATGGAACAATAAATATGGGTTCGGGGCTAATTCTCTCAAAATGACCGGCCGTGTTGTTACATCGACTCTTGTTGGGTACTATTCTTCCAACGACCATTTCCACTCACTAGTGAGTGCGGATTGGACGTGGATCAATATTTGGCACCGTTACTAGGGAGTTAAAATAGTTATAGCTATATATTTGGATTTATTTTTGGAATATCTTCTTTTCCTTCCGCGTTACTAACTTGTGTGAGAAATTTTAGGTACAACCATGACGAACAATGAGGTCGGAAATTTGCCTTTGGGGGAATTGGATGGCGATGAGGAGCAAGTAGAGGAGGTACCTCATGATCCACAAGCCAATCGAAGAGTCCGGGTACCTCACGACAATGTGCTCGTTCCACCCCCACCTCCACCACAAGAGGCTCCACATCGTATATTGCCTAACGAAGGTTATGCTAGTGCAATAGTCCCTCCCCGTATTAGGGCGGGCAACATCCAAATAACCAATGTGATGCTTACTTTGCTTGAGCAATGGGGTTTCTTTACCGGTGCTCCAACACAAAATGCTTAGAAACATTTGAAGGGGTTTGTGGATACTAGTTGGAGGAGCAAGCAAATGAATGTCTTCGAGGATGCATTGAGGCTAAGGCGTTTTCCATTCTCTCTATGGGGGAAAGCGTTAGATTGGTTGGAATGATTGTCGAACCATTTAATTCACACTTGGGATGAGTTGGCGAAAAAGTTCATTGGTAAGTGTTTTCTCCAGGGCACATGGACAAACTTCGAGATGAGATCTTGGCATTCAAGCAAGAGCCGAATGAACCACTACATGAGATATGGGAGATATAGAACTATGGTCAAGGAATGTCCCAACAATGATATGATAGAAAACATAATTCAACAAACCTTCTATCGTGGGATTAACACAACCAACCACTGCATAGTGAATCAGTTAGCCGGTGGGAAACTTATGACTACGCCTTATGCGGAGGCGTGTGAGATTTTGGATGAGATGGCGAACACGTCATCGTCTTAGAAATCCTGGGCCATTGTTCCACAAGGTGACCCGAATATGATCCACCTTCACAAAGAATTAAAAGACCAAGGGCAAGACATTGCTGAATTGACAACTACCATGACTCAAATATAAAGGCCCAACTAAATCAAGTGCAAACTCCTAAGCAAGTCAATGCTATGGAAGGAGTGGACATGATGGTGAACAAGAAGATGACCAAGGGTCCACAAGTGCAAAATCGAGGGGAGAACTATGTGCGAGAAGATGGTGGTTTTGAGCAAGATGATTCCTATAATGAACAAGAAGAGGAAGTGCAATATGTGAATAATTTTCAAGGGCAAAGAAACAACTTCCAAGGCATAAGCCAACAACAATGGCGACCACAAAACAATCAAGGCAATTGGAATTCTAACAATCAAGGAAATTAGAGTGGAGGAAACAATCAAGAGATTTGGCATAACAACAATAATCAAGGAAATTAGAGTGGAAACATCCAAGGAAATTGGGTAGGTAACAATCAAGGCGGATGGAGCAACAATCAAGGCAATCAGGGGTCGAGTTTTCAAAGGTCCCCAATGTACCAACAATCAAGCAACGCACCTCCTTATCCTTCCCATGGTTTGAGTTCTTCACACAATGAAATGGGACGTATTGAAAGAATGTTCATGCAAATAATAGAAAAGAATGCTGATTCGGATATCCAACTTGCCTCACACAACACATCAATCCGCAATCTCGAAGTTCAAATAGGGCAAATCTCTCAAGCTCTAAATTCTCGTCCTAAGGGGGCACTACCAGGTGACACGGTGGTGAACCCAAAGGGTGGTAACAATACGGGGAATGCCATGGCGGCTATCACAAAAAGTGGAAGAGGCGGGAATGCACCTACCTCAAGTGGAAGGCAACTTGTTGATGATGATCAAGTGATGCAAGAAGAAGAGATCCCAACCAATGTGGTGCAACCTAATGATGAAGTTTAGATTGATATTGATGATAGTATGGAAGAGACTCAAGAGGAGGCCCGTCTAGGGAACACATTATTGACATACCGGAGCCACTAGTGCAAAAGGCTAAGGCACCATTTCCTAAGCCTCCACCTCCATACCCTCAAAGACTTGCCAGGCAAATGGTGAGAATCAATTCAAGAAGTTCATTCAACTGATGAAGAGTCTTTCAATCAACGTGACACTAGTTGAAGCTTTGGAATAAATGCACGGTTATACAAAGTTTATGAAGGATCTTGTGACAAAGAAGCAGTCAATGAATTTTGAAACCATCAAAGTCACTCATCAAGTGAGTGATATTTTGCATTCAATGGCTCCTAAGTTGGAGGATTTCAGTGCTTTCACGATTCCTTGTACAATTGGAAGTGCCGAGTTTGCTAAAGCTCTTTGTGATCTTGGGGCAAGTATCAATTTGATGCCCAATTCAGTTTTTAAGACTTTGGAAATTGAGCAACCAAGACCCACCTCTATGAGATTACAAATGGTCAATCATACCATGAAGAGGCCTTTGGGTGTGATTGAAGATGTTTTGCTTCGTGATGATAAATTCATTCTCCTGGCGGATTTTGTCATTATAGATTGTGAGGTTGACTATGAAATGTCAATTATTCTTGGGAGACCTTTCCTTGCTAAAGAAAAGGTGCTTTGTGATGTTGAAGCCAGAGAACTCACTTTCCAGGTTGGTGATGAAAAAGTGGTATTCTATGTATGTAAGTCCATACGGCAACCAAATAGCAATGAGGTGTGTTCTTTTTTGGACTTGGTTACCGATGTTATTGTTGATGAAATAAGTGCTACAACCAATGTTGGTGATATATTGGAGGCCGTGTTGCTCAACTTTGATGACGAGAGATGGATGGCTTCATGGAATGTGTGAACTCTTTGTAAGGAATGGGGTCGTACAACTACGCACCCTATAAATTGTCCTTGGATCTTTAAAATAGGACAATCCTCCTTAAAAGCTTCTATTGAAGAGCCTCCTACCTTCGGGTTGAAGCCATTGCCTCCGCATCTTTGGTTTGACTAACATGTAAGTTGATTCCACATTGGCGGTGCTACAAAAGTTGAAGAAGGATATTGGGTGGACCTTGGAGGATATTCGGGGGATAAGCCCCGCCTTTTGCATGCATAAGATCTAGTTGGAGGATGGCACAAAACCATCTATTGAACATCAAAGGAGACTCAATGAGTCTATGCAAGAAGTTGTCAAGAAGGAGATTATCAAGTGGTTGGATGTCGGGGTTGTCTACCCCATCTATGATAGTTCATGGACTTCTCCGGTTCAATGTGTCCCAAAGAAGGGGGCATGACGGTAGTCACCAATGACAAGAATGAGTTGATTCCTACTAGAACGGTGACCGGTTGGAGGGTGTGTATGGACTATCGCAAGCTCAACAAAGTCACAAGGAAGGATCACTTCCCACTTCCTTTCTTAGATCAAATACTCGATAGATTGGCCGGTTGTTCTTTCTATTACTTTCTTGATGGGTACTCGGGCTACAACCAAATTCCCATTGCTCCGGAAAATCAAGAGAAAACAACCTTTACATGGCCCTATGGTACTTTTGCTTTCAAGCGGATGCCATTTGGTTTGTGCAATGAACCAACAACTTTTCAAAGATATATGATGGCTATTTTCACGGACATGGTGGAGGACTATCTTGAAGTTTTCATGGATGACTTCTCGGTGGTTAGAGATTCTTTTAATGATTGTCTTGCAAATTTGGACAAAGTGTTGGCTACATGTGAAGAAACCAATTTGGTGCTCAATTGAGAGAAATGCCATTTCATGGTCGAGGAAGGTATTGTCCTTGGCCACAACATATCAAGGAATGGAATTAATGTTGATAAGGTAAAGATTGAGGTGATTTCTAAGCTCCCACCCCCTACTTCAGTGAAGGGTGTGCGGAGTTTCTTAGGCCATGCGGGTTTTTTACCGGCGCTTCATCAAAGACTTCTCTAAGGTGGTGAACCCGTTGTGCAAGCATCTTGAGAAGGATGCTAGCTCGGTTGATGAGATGGGTACTCTTGTTGCAAGAATTTGATATTGACATCCAAGATAGAAAAGGTAGTGAAAACCAAGTGGCGGACAACTTGTCTCGTTTGGAGGAGGGGAGGCCACATGATGGCCTTGAGATCAATGACTCTTTCCCCGATGAGCAACTCTTGGCAATTTCAATGAAAGCGGTGACATGGTTCACGAATTTAGAAAATTCTTTTGTGTGTGGAATCATCCTGGATGAGTTCTCTTCAAACCAAAGGAAGAAGCTCAAACTAGATTGTCAAGATTATTATTGGGATGAACCATACCTTTTTACGGATTTGTACGGATGGGGTGATTAGAAGATGTGTACCGGAAGAAGAGCAAGGTAAAATTTTTGGGGCTTGTCATTCTTCTCCATATAGTGGTCATCATGGTGGATCAAGAACGTCAACCAAAATGCTTAGTTATGGTTTCTATTGGCCGACTCTTTACAAGGATGCAAGTGATTTAGTGAGAAGATGTGATGAATGTCAACGGGCCGGTGGAATCTCGAAGAAAAATGAAATGCCTCTTACAACCATTTTATTTGTGAGCTCTTGTGGAAACACCTACATCTTGGTCGCGGTGGATTATGTGTCCAAATGGGTTGAGGCCATTGCTTTACCCAAGAATGAGGCAAGAAGTATGGTGGCTTTCTTGAAGAAGAATATTTTCACAAGGTTTGGTACTCCACGTACAATTATAAGCGATGGGGGTCACATTTTTGCAACAAAGATTTTGACATTTTACTTAGCAAGTATGGTGTTACTCATAAAGTTACAATTTCTTATCACCTACAACCTAGTGGGCAAGTGGAAGTCTCCAACCGGGAGATAAAAAGTATATTGTCCAAAACGGTGAATGCTAATCAGATGAATTGGTCCAAGAAGCTTGATGATGCATTATGGGCTTATCGGACGGCTTACAAAACACTAATCGGAATGTTGCCATATCGGTTGGTGTTCGGAAAAGCTTATCATCTTCCGTGGAACTAGAGCACAATGCAATGTGGGCTCTAAAGAAGTTGAATCTTGATTGGGATGTAGCCGCTAACTTGAGGGTTGCACATTTGAATGAATTAGATGAGTTTCGGTACCATGTTGATGCGAGTTCGTCCTTGTACAAAGAAAAGATAAAATATCTTCATGACAAATACATTTGGAACAACGAGTTCAAGGTGGGCGATCTTGTATTGTTGTTTAACTCAAGGTTGAGGATGTTTCCTGGGAAGCTAAAATCTAAGTGGAGTGGTCCTTTTGAAATTGTGGGCGTGACACCTTTTGGTGCATTAGACTTGACGAACAAAAACAATGAAGTATTCCGAGTCAATGGTCACCGGGTGAAGAACTACTTGGGAAAGGTTGGAGATAGCCACGTGGCGGCGGTCATTCCTTTTGCTTCAGGATATTTTGCATCGTGTCACGATGTTAAATCAGGTGCTTCTTGGGAGACAACCCATGTTCTTTTCCTTTTTCTTTTGTAGTTAGGTGTTATTTGTGTTCTAACTTGATTTGAAGCGTGCTATAAGGATGAGTGTGACTTACAAAAACAGTGGATGAAAATATGGCTAAGTGTTCAAAAGAGTGCGGACCACACTTTATTTGTGAGGACCGTACATTTTTATGTGTCATAGTAGATGAGCATTGTGTCCGTACATTTCTCTTGCAGACCGCACATTTGAAATGTCAAAAATACCAACTCTCTGAAGTTTAAGCTTATCAGTGCGGAGGTCGATCTACAACCGCACGTGAAATCTGCGACCGCATAAGAAAATGTGCGGACCACAGATGGAATTCTATGATGAAGCTCCCAGGTTAAAGAGTGTCAACCACACATGAAAGTGTGCGACCGCACTCGTCTCTGCTCCTTTCTCAAATTGAATGGTATAAATAGAACAGTAAGGCTCATTTTACCCTTTTCCCACTTCGAACAAAACACTGTTACCCTGCTAATGTTTCTTGGAGATTTTAACTATCCACATACACAACAACCTAGATTATTCGCTCAGTGCACTCACTCTATCTGGTATGTTTCAATTTCATGTTAATATTTTATGTTAGTTTAATTTGTAGATTGTTTAAAAAAACATTTAGGCCATATGTTATTAGAGTTCAATTGTGTTTCTATGTTGGGCAGATCTTAATTGGGTAGACTTGATACATACTCTAATGGGACTAGGTTAGTGAAATTTCATGTTTTTACAACGTTGTCATGCCTATTTGTGCAAGAAATTGAAAACGCTTAGTTAAAAAAGTTGTCTACTCATAATTGATTAAATTCTGTGACCGCACTTGAATTGTGCGATTTGCAGATTCAGATTTTTGGAAACTTATGTGAGGAAGGAATATGCGGCGGCAAGTCAAATTGTGCGGACCGCAGATTTCCCCTTGTGGCCACAGATTAACCAATTCTCTGTCATCAGAGAGTCTTCATGATGAGACTCAAAAGTGCGGCCGCAAGTCGAATTGTGCGGACCGCAGATTTTGCATCGCAACGCAGATTGGCTATTTTTCTATCTTCTGAGAGTAAGAAATTTTGGGGACTCAGAAGTGTGGCCGTAACCTAAAATGTGCGGATCGCACTTCCTTTCTGCGGCAGCACATCCATAAATGTGTGGACCGCGAGTTCCTTCTACGGCCGCACATAAAAAATGTGTGCACCACAGATCCCTAATCATATAGGCATGAATGCACTTCATAACCCCACTGTGTCCAATTATTTCTCCCTTACCTACATAACTTTTGTATGTGTTTGAACACTGAATTGCAACAAACAATCTTCTCTGCTTGATACAGACAATGGTTCGATCAATGGGCCGAGGTGACACTTCAAAGGGATGAGATGAATCTACCTGGGGTCGAGGTAGAGGTACCTTGCCCCTTGGCCAGCCTAAGACAAATAGAAAGAAAACAACAGCTGACAGAGGGAGAGCTGCAGACCTCTTTGAGTCTAGCTCCTATGTCCCGTCTAAGGAGGTGTCAGAGGGAAACTTAGCCTCTTTTCAGGAGGAGCAGACGGCCTCACAGTCAAGGCCTTAAGAGAGATACTAGCTCAGAGACGAGCCGTCTTCATCTCACAGCACCTCTGAGGGATCGACGAGTGCTATTCAGGATTCTAAGCCATCAGCTACACCAGTTCCTGAGGCACAGATTACACATGACATCCCCAATGATGGAAGAGGGGGAGATGCTACATCTACAGGGCTTGAGAGATCAAAGAAGAAAGAGGTTTGGGAGGATTGCTTTGTCAGCTTGGCCGCCTTTACTAGCTTTCCTATGTGGTGGCCAGTGAGGTCATTGACTCTTGAGCGCATGTTCTTATTGAAAGATTTGGATACGTACAACCCAACTATATTGAGACAGTTCAGGGCATGAAAGGGGTGGATGTGGTTCACCGAGAGAGTGGAGGATGCAAAAGAATACCTCGTCTAAAAATTTTATGCTAATGTTGCTCATATCAAGAAAGAGACAAAGGTGACCAAAGTACGCAACCTCAAGGTAAGGTTTGACCAGTATATGCTAAATGTGTATTTGGGCTTCGAGGATGTTGAGTTGAAGGAGTATCTGGAGAAGTGCGCACTAAAGGAGGAAGTCCGACCTTGGTTGGCTGAGATTCTAGCATCACTAGGGCCACTACCACCATGGATTACCGCTAGGGTTCCCATTCAAAGGAGTACTTTGAGCTTTGATGCAAAAGGGTGGCATACCTTTGTTTGTAGAAGGTTGGATCCATGACAGAACGAGACTCACATTCATACTCCTCGGGCAGTTCTTGTGGCTTCCATTATGGTCGGGTACCCAATCAATGTGGGTGATGTGACTTCGGTCAACATTTCAGTGATTGCACGGCATGGCAGCTAGGCCTACCATTATCCCAACACTATTACAGAGTACCTTACTGATGCAAAGGTAGAGCCGAGAGATTTTGACACTAAGGTGAAGCTGAAGAAGCCATTCGACTAGTATTCACTAATGAATGCGAGCAACCCAAAGAAGAAAGTCCAGTCTTCTACCACCATAGGATAGTCTGATGAGCCAACAGTGATGTTCTACCCACCTCTACTGAGCTTTCTACCAGTGCTGCTGCTATGCCTCCGCCATCATCTTCAGCTCCTACCACAGCCCCTAGAGTTGATCTAAAGCTAGTGCTCGTGCCCACAGTTTCCCTATCTGCTCTACGAGTCTCCCAGACATTGGCGAGTCTCAACAACTGGATAGAGACAGCTGATTCTAAGCTGTCTGACTTGTCTAGTATTGTTGTAGTGCAGTCCACTTCTCATGCACCACATGCTCCTTCTGACATTGATGAGACACTGAAGAAGATTTTTGAGAACCAAAAGACGATCATGGACACCTTGGTACAACACGGGTCAGTTATTGAGGAGTTGGGAAAGGAAGTAAAGAAGAGAAAGTCCTAGGTAAGTAAGAAATCGGTGGACAAGCTCCGGTGGGAGGTGGCTAGACTTGCTACTGCTGAAGATCTTCCTTTTGATATGCTGCTTGACCCGCACCAGTCCGCCCAGATCCTTCAGCACCATCTGCACCGGTAGCACCAACTGGCCAGTTTGATGAGCCAGACCATGCTACCGGCACTGCTGAGGCAGTGCGTGCGATGTTCGACAACCCAGCCACACCTATATTTAATGATGATGATATTCAGTTGGCTGACCCTGAGAGGGATGACATTGCCAGGGTCACTGAGATGTCCAAGGATCCTTAGGGAGTTTTCTTCACCCTCTCCTCTTTTACTCTTAATTTTCTAAGCATTGGGGATAATGCTTACTTTTATTCAGAGGGGGTGAAGTTTATTTGATACATTGGTATATTTGGATACAATTGGTCTGTAATAATTTGATGATTCTCTCTTTTTTGTATTTATCTATCTTCTTATGTATATTTGTTCTATATTTAGTAGTTATTGATCATTAGCTTCTTTATTTTTTCCATATTAGTTCTTGTTTTGTTAAGTAAGTAACTTATTTTTATGCTTTAATAGATAATAAGCCTTTGGTTTTCTTAACGCCACTATTCTTTCCAAAGGTAGTTTTGGTGCGAACCGGGTGACTCGTCCCAATGATGGATGGCGTGGCAACCTTCTTAAGGTAATAATAGTAGTAGTAATTAATAATAATACCTAATCAAGTCATTCTCGAAGAGTTAACCATTCTTCATTTGCTACCAACACACTTAACTATGTGCTTATTGTTAGAGACAAGGTTTTTGAAAGATATATCTCTAATTAGTGCCTTTGTGACTCTTGAGTTGACTTTGGTGATCATCGAGTGGTTTATTGGACCATAGTGATCTTAAACTTGAATGTGGTCGTTGTAGGCTCTCGACTCTGTCCTCTTTTATGATCAAGTTGCGTGAGGGGTGAGATGAATTGTTGCTAGTCCAAGTATATGTATGAATGGTCTAGAACTTGCCCCGATTGTGTTTCAAGGCGAAATCCTAAGTTTTGCTTGGTTTGCGTGGTTATTGTAGGCTTTTCTTGGCCCGTTTGAGCTTTATATTGCCAACCAATGTCGTTATCCCTAGTCAACCCCTTTGAGCCGCTAGCCCTTCTCATTTGATAACCAAGTTATAAGCCTTTACCTATTTTGTCGTGACCCTCTTTTGGCATCCGGACTTTCCTTAACACTCTTGTGAAATAAGTGGCTTAAAGCATAAGTTTGGGGGAGAGATGAGGAATTTGAAAAAGGTATCAAGGTACAAAAAGAGAAAAGATATGATCTCTATGAAAAGAGAAGTCAAGAAAAGAAGAAAAATGCAAAACAAAAAGGTGAATAAGTGGAAGGGTTGATGGTTTCAAAAAGAGGTAATGATCCCTAACATGAGAAATCAAGAAAAGGGAGAAAAAGAATGAAATGAACAAGAAAGAGTGATGTTATGTCTCTCTAGTCCCAAATGAAAAGAAAATGCCTCTAAGAATTGGTCATTGTGAGCTGAGAAATTAAAATGTGGAGTGCTTAAGGAAAGGTGTAACCACTTACCCATATGATATCATACCCTAATCCAAAAGCCTTCATTACAATCCGAAAGAAGTCCTACTTGATTTCGAGCCGAGTGAGCTTACATTAGTGTCAAAATATATGAGAGGCAAGCCTATGGTACTTGAAGTCGTACTTGTGACATTCTCTAGTGAGAGATGATTGAACCTTTCATGAATCATAAGATTGAGTGCTAATTTCTTAGTTGAGCTTGGCAAATAGAAAGTAGAGGAGGAAGAGTTTGGAGTCCACCATGACCTACATGATAGAACAAAATTCCTTGATGAGTAAAGTCAATTCTTGAAGCTCAAATGTCACATTAGAACTATATGTGCATGAATATTTGACTTGTCACCTTGTTGATAATGCATGAGTAGTGTGGGTAATTGTTGGTCCCAACTTATGTGTGAATGGCTCACTGTTGACTCGCTGAAATGACCCTTAACTCTAAGGAGGTGGGAACTAATTTATTTGCTTGAGGACAAGCAAAGACTTAAGTTTGGGGGAGCTAATAAGTGTGGATTTAGACTACTTATTAGCACCTTTTTTCTTTTGTTTTAGTCCTAATGTATGGATTTATGTTCCCAAAACTCATGAAAGTGTGCAAATTGCAGGAATATTGAGCTCCCGTGATGAAATCCGACTCAAAAAGGAGTGTTCTGACTCAAAAGACAAGAAGGGGTGCAGAACTTAAGAAGTGCGCTCCGCAGAAGAATTTTTGTGGCTGCAGAAGAAAGTGCAGAACCCAAAATTCCATCTGCGGCTACAGAACAAGTGAAAGAGCCCAGCAGAGTTTTAGCTGATGTGCGGACCGCACAAAAGTTGTGCGGCCGCAAAACACGTTTTGCATTGACAAATGATTCAAAGTTCAGAGAGTGCACAATTGACCAAGACCTGAGCCTTGCGTGAAGTGCGGACCTCACAAGAATTGTGCGGCCACAGAAGAAGCTTTGCAGCTGCAGACCAGAATTGTGCGGCTGCCGAATCCATGACCTTTCCAGATTAAGAAATCTGCGGACCGCTCATGGAATTGTGCGGCCGTAGAACCTCCCGATGGGTATTTTTGTCAGCAAATTTTGGGCCACTATAAATAGATGAGATTCACATTTTTAGGTCAAGTTTCTAAGTTTGAGCTGTTGTAGCCGTTATATGTTGTCATTTTAGGAATTTTGTGACTATTTTAGGGTTCAAACATCATATTTTATCATTTTAATCTTAGATTATAAGTTTAATTAGCATTTCTTCTTTGTTTTCTTCATTTCTCACTATGAGTAGCTAGATGTTTACTAGGGTTGTGACCCAACCCTAGTGTGTAAACCTTATGGGTATCTAATTTAATGCTTGTTTATGATTGGGTGTTGATTATTTATCTTAGTTTATGATTTAATTTTAGAATTAATGGTTGTAAATATTGATTCATGCTTTTTTGACTTGGTCTCTACTTGAGAAAGAGGGACCTAGTTTAGGATAACTTGGCTAACAAAGAATTGGGCTAATTGAGGGTCTGATTAGCCTAATTAAAGGGTTCAAGATAGAGATAGTGAGAACCCGACTTGAGCTCATATCAACTATTTAGTTTGATACCCATTTGGGCTTAAGAAAGCCAAATTGAGCAAAATCACTCTATGACTAAGAGGTATTGAGTGGGTAACATAGAGTTGAGAGCTATAATACACCCCAATCACCAAAATAAGTGTTAACATATTTAACTCATTAAGCAAACACCTAGGTTACAGTCACATCCCTAGGCTTTTTAACTATTTGGAAAAACACCAAAAACAATCATTCACTTTTAGTTTCTTTTCTTAGCTTATAATTGCTATAGTAAAATTAGAATTAGAAATCAAAACCTTTTGTTTGGAAGTGCAATTTAGTTGTTCCATTTGCTTTCGTCAACTGTATACTCCTAACATCCATAGTAACTGCCTGTGGAAATCGACCTCGACTCTTGTTGGGTACTATTCTTCCAACGAGCATGTTCACTCACTATTAAGTACAGATTGGACGTGGATCAAGATGCCCCTTTTATTGAGACCTGGAATTTATATGGTATTCCTTATCCATTTAAGAGTACATTTGATATTTTTGATCTGTTGAGATATATAGCATAAGGGATTAAAGAGATTCATATCGTTAAAAGAAATTTTGGAGGATTATGTTAGTTACAATTTTTATCTCACCACTACTATTGTGCTTCATATCTATTATGAGTTATCATATTGATTAACTTGACCACTAGTAAGTATCGATGTCGATCCCTCGTCACTACTTCTTCGGGGTTAGGCTGGATACTTACTAGGTACGCGTTAGTGATGACCCGATAGGTCATCTTATGTTTTAAAACTTAATTCTGTAATTTGAAGCCTTCAAAATCATGTTTTATCCTTCCTCAATTTGCGTGCACAATTAGGGCGTCTTCCTGGAGGGATTTTATGTTAAAAACTGAGAAATATAAGAATCTTTGCCTAAAAACTTCATTTGAGTTGACTTCAGTCAATATTTTGAGCAAACAGACTCGTATTTGTGTTTTCACGGTCCTAGCGGGTCAGTATCATGATTTGGGACTTGGGCGTATGCCCAGAATCGAATTCGAAAGTCCCTTGCCGGAGATATCGGACTTTGTTGAAATTTGAAAGCTAAAGGCTTAATGAATTTGAAGTGTTTGACCCATTGTCGACTTTTTGGATATCGGGTCCGTATTTTGGTTTCGAAACCCAATATAGGTCCAATACCATATTTATGACTTGTCTGTGAAATTTGGTGAGAAACGAAGTTGGTTTGACGTGATTCAGACGTCCGATTATGAAAATAGAAGTTTTAAAGTTTCCTTGAAAATTTCCTTTGATTTGGTGTCCAATTTGTAGTTCTAGGCATTTGTTTGGTGATTTGTTCGCGCGACCAAGTTCGTATGATATTTTAGGACTTGTGTGCATGTTTGGTTTGGAGCCCCGAGGGCTCGGGTGAGGATCGGATAGGCTACGGAGTGAATTTGGACTTAGAACATTGCTAGTGCATTTCGGTTTTTGTTGCAGGCCTCAGATCTCACAATTGCGAGATCAATCATCGCATTTGCGACCATTGTTGAGTTCGCATTTGCGATCTACTCATTTCATTTGCGAAGAGTAGCTGGGGAGGCTAGAGTTCGCATTTTCGAACAATGTTTCGCATTTGCGATGTGAGCTGGGAGGGGAATTCTTCGCATTTGCGATCACTGAGCCGCATTTTCGATCCACCCAGATTTCGCATTTGGGAATGATTCTTCATATTTGCGAATAAAGGTATGATGGTTCTCGCATTTGCGATGAATTCTTCGCATTTGCGAGGCTCGGATTTGCGAACCCCAGGTCACAAATGCGACATCTACAACTGAACAAAATTTGACTTTGACGGGATTTTTGGTTCATTCTTCAAATTTTCAAAACCTAAAACCTTAGAGGCATTTTTTCCAAGACTCTTTCTTTCCAAATCATTGGTAAGTGGTTCTAACCTATTTCCTTTAAATCTTTCACTACATTTGACAAGATTTCAACCGAAAATCTAAGGTTTTCATGGTGGAATTGGGGGGTTTTGGGTAGAAACAAGGGATTTGGTAAATTGGAATTTAGACCTTGAATTGAGGCCGGATTTCGAAACAAATTACATAATCGGTCTCGGGGGTGAATGGGTGAATGGTTTTTGGTCCGAACCTCGGGTTTTGACCAAGCCGGCCCGGGGTCGATTTTTGACTTTTGGGGGGAAAGTTTGGGGAATATAAATTTATACATTATAATTGATTTCTTTAGCAATATTTGATACTATTGAGTCGTTTTTGGATAGATACGGGTGGTTTGGAGGTGGATTCTAGAGGAAAAGTGGTAATTGAGCATTGAGTGGCCTTTGGAGCAAGGTAAGTGTTGTGTCTAGCTTTGACTTGATGGAATTAGGAACTCTCAGACTAGTTGCTATGTGAATTTCATGTGAGCGGCGTATATTTGAGGTTACAAGTACTTACGCGCCGCCAAATTATCTGTTTTCCCTGTTTTCCCTGTTTTCTCGTATTATCTCTTTCCCTGTCTTAACTATTACCTGCTCTAATTGTGTTTCCATGCCTAATTGCTACTTGTAGACATTGTTTCCTCATGTTCATGATGTTAGTTCTTTCCATAGTTTCATAATCCTATACTATTGGCTCAAGTTGGTTTATCTGTACCTTGTAGTTGTAAATTTTGGATTGGTCTCGCTGTGTAGCATTACTTATTCGGATTATTATATTGTACAAGGTTTCCATTTATTCAGTTGGTGTCTTGGAATTGTAAAGGGTTTTGCTATAATTTGAATCGTGAGTTTTACTGTGCTTATTGAGTACTTGATATTGATATGGTGGGATCGGGTTGCACGCCGCAACAGGTAAAATAAGGGTGATATGTTGAGGTGGAATAGTTTATTATTCCACTATGTCTAAAATAAGACGAACCGGGATATTTTAGGAAATTCCACTGTTGAGCTGGAATAGTTTTATTTTCCTCTTCTTCTTGCACTTTCTCCATATCGGAGACACTAAAACCTTGAATTTATCCTTTCCTATTCTCAAATCACATCCGGTTGTCAAGTCGATCAGACGAATTCAAGCGGGCTAGTCCCCGAAAATGCCTCGCCCGTAAGTTCCTTTATCGTTGGGGAAAAAAAATCTCTTTTTATTTTTAGATTCGAAATTCTTCATTTTTTTCTCCCAATTTCTCACTCTTTCTGTGAGGTAAAACGTCACCACACTAGTTTCTATACGTCAATCCAATCTCGCTTCCATTCATCATCCATTATAAGGAAAGATTCTTGAATGATAGGCTAAGACCAAGATTGACTAATTAAAGAATCTTTGTATTCCTGGATGCCCGGCAAGACGCGATAAAGACCTCAAAGGCGAAAGAATCCCTTCGATCAAATAAAAGTCCCAAGCCCCAATTTAGATATTATATTCGTCAACGGGGTCATGCTCTTTGAGTGAGATAGCTTCAAGTCCACTCATTGATTTAGAGAAAACCGAATCAATTGGCTTTTTTCCCAGCGATGCCTCCAACTCAAGATTTTTCTTCATTATTGCAGACCTTTTCAATCAGTTGAGTGGAGCACGATACTTCACGAAGTTTGATTTGCGGTCGGGGTATTATCAAGTGCGGGACGAATGCTTCCATTACTGACCAGAAAGACACCAAACTTAGTGTGTGAGTTTTGATGAATACTTGCATCACTATTCATTTGCTCGTGGCTCGATTGCTCATTTGCTTCTACCTTGGGGCATGAAGTGTTTGGTGAGGCCTTTCTTCTCCTATTGAACCTTTCTGAGTTGCATGCACCTACTATTCCTGACACAACTCCCAAAATGCGATGCAGTGAAAGACGTTGCGAACTATGTGGCCGGTGACGTAAAAGATATGTCAGCAGTTAGCCAACTCCACTTTCTAACGAGGTTAAGGCATGACCTAGAAAACGGAAACAGCGAGACCTGGGGTCTCATCGAACGAGAAGTTCGAAGATGGAGACCAGGTTCGGCATGAAATCATAAAGGTTTGAGGACCTGTTGGTCAAAGGAAAGGGAAGGTCCTGCTTCCAGGACAGAGCCGTATGACGCGAGAGTGTCGCGTATGGTTCATTTGAGAAGGGTGTGATACCACCACCTATCAGGCCCGACGAGCGGTCCACGGAATACCTAACGAGAGGCTAAATTCGAACACACCCAAAATCTACAAGAATTGTACGAACATCTATGGAGCGTAGCAAGGAACCTTGGCTTGAGCTCTTGTCACCTCAGTCAATCCTACAGCGGAAACTCGAGTCGAGGCGCTGCAAGCGAGAAAGAAGCACTTCTTATAACCAAAACAAAAACCCCATGGATCAGCAAAGGCTTGTTCTGGACCACGCCACTAGATTGAGACTGAAATTGAGGCGTCGGTACAGAGTTGCGTCAGCTATGGATATAGACTATTCTAAGGGACAAACTTCATCCCTTCTATTTTCTTCACTTACACCTTACACTTCAGCTGAGTCTAACGAGGCTCAGGTATAGAGCCTTCCACTGTGGACCGAGACTACTGGCTGTAAAAGGAAGAGGTTAGTTCACAACTCTGAAAGCCGAAGATGAAGTGAGGAAGGCAGCTATAAAGCATCAGATAAGGAATAGATTTAGGCAACTTAATTGACCTATGCTGCTACCAGAGAAGGCTCTTTCATGCTAGGCGTCCAGACCTACTATACCCAAGCCGCATCCCCGGCACACTTACTATATCTACTAATGCTTCATCCTAACCAATGTAGTAGAGCAGCCAGCTTCAAAGCTTACCTGATTATAAAAAGAAGTATTATTAAAAAAGAGAAAGGTTAGGGGACTGAGAAGCTCTTGCTTGCTACTTACTGTCTACTTCGCGAGCCTTCACTGCCCCGTTGTGTAACTTCCCTTCTTTCGTCCGTCCATGAGGCTGTAAAAAGAGAGAAAGGGGAGGCTATTTAGCGGGTGTCATTTCGGTGGTATGCCACGAGGAGTAAAGATCTGGTTGATTCCATTCGTAAGTCACTAAGGGAAATGACTCTCGATTGAGAAAAAACTTGCCACCTTTTTTGTATCCATTTCGCGGATTAGGTTCCAAGATAAAGATACCAAAAGAAAGGGAGCGCGTTATAGGACACTAGCTGGCCTTTACTTGGGCCCATCCCAAGCTCCCTGCTAAAAATCTAACCAGCTCGCGTGGTTCACTGGTTCCACCGAAAACTCTCATTTGTTGAAGCGGAGCATAGTGCGCTTTAGGCGCTGAGCGAGAAAAGTCTCTTCTTTCCTTTTGATTTATTCACTGATCTGAAACTTAGCATTGGGTGTTCTTCTATCGTGTGACCCAGCGGCTTATGTGCGACCTATGGCCCATGCCTCCTATTTGTTCAGTGCGGGCAGCGTGAACTCTTATTCGATCCGGGTATTCAATCCCGCCGCTGAGATGCTCAGTTGACTCCTTAATCTTGATAGGAAGATGGCTTACAACTTTTATGAATTAGAAAAATGAGGGGATAAAAAATTCCGTAAGTTTTCTTATTCACAATGGCTGTATCCAAACACCAGGCAGACCGAAAATAAAATCATGTCAGATAGAAAGAAAATTAGACCCCAAAGGCTTTACCGGAATATGCTAAAAAGTGATCGGTCATTAAGGAAGACTTAGCTTAGGGCTGAGAAGTAAGGAGATTTTCTGATGGGATAGTTCTGTCGTTGTGACCACAATATCGCATTACCACTGGCAACTGTATCTGGAAATAATGATTAGTAGATATTGGTACTGTAACTGCACAGCAAGTCGACCCAATCATGATATTGAAGGAGGGGACCTTTTCTCGAAAAAAGAAATTCTTCTTTCGTCCTCTAGTCTTCTTTTAAAAGAAGGAGGAATGTCCCAACCACGATGTTGCGCGTAGAAATCCTTCCCTTTTTCAGCTGCATTAAACTGCCACATAAACAATGGATCTGCTGGGCTGGATGAGCAACCTTCTATCTGGCCTGGGAGAATAAGGACCGTCAGATCGAGGGCATGAAGGCTATAACATAGAGTTGGAGGCATTATTTATTGGACATTTGCAGTATCCATAGCCATTCGTGCTAGTACTCAATTTCTTTTAAAAGAATTTGATGAAGTAAAGACACTTATCGAGCCTCCATTTATGTGCAGTGAAATGATCAGTTTTCTCAAAAATCTGACACTTATCAAATTGTTGAAGAAACAACAAGATCTTTCTTTTGTCCCTTCCAGGCGATCGAAAAATAAAGAAATGGTTAATATATTCAAGATAATTATGTATTTACAAAATACCATCTCAATTCATCCTATTTCATCAGATCCGGGATGTGATATGGTTCCGAAGGATGAACCGGATATGGCCAGCTCCAATAAGATGTCATTCTTGAAAAAAATCCATTTTTGATTTATTTCATCTATTCCATGACCGGAACATGTTCCAATTTCCTACTGAGATAGGCAAGCAGAGGGAGAACTAGACGTATCTTGCTAGGCAAAGATCATAATCTCATCCTGAGACCTAAGTATGCCATTCTCTTCGTCAAGAAGGATTGAGCAGCATAGAAGCCTTGACTTCAAGCTTAGGTATTTATTTTTAAAAGGGAACTAAGGAAACCGTATCAACCAATCAAATTTGTTGAATAATTATTATTAATCATCTAGATTCTAATATTGATAAATCGATTTTTAATTAGCATGTTTGCTACGTAAGGTGTGATCTTGTTTGCAAAACATAAGAAATCAAATTATTTTGGCCCTCTCTCATATCTCATTTCGAGTGTGAAAGGCCTCACCAAACACTTCATGCCCAAAGGAAGAAGCAAATGGGCAATCGATCCACGAGGAAACGAATAGTGATGCAAGTCTTCATCAAAGCTCAGACGCTAAGTTTGGAACCCTTACCCTTTCTCCTTTTTAGAGTACCGAAGCTCAATGGCATTGATCACACCTACAGCCAAAAGAAAGAAAATACCTAGCGCCCCGATCCCTCCATTGACTGTCTGGCTTAGAGGGCATTCCGCACAATGACCAGTGCAATTCGCGCATCTGTCGGTAGAGGGTTCAGATAAAGTAAGTAGCTCGCAAAGAGGGAGTTCCCTGGTTGGTACTAATAGATAGAGCTACTAGTAAGATAAGCAAAGGCGGTTGAGAGTGGAAGGAGTTAACCTCTCATCCTCAAGGTGAAAAAATATAGCAATTGACAAGGAGTAGCTGTATAGGTACCAGTTAGGGTGCCAATCTAGTATTGCACTGCTAACAGGACGGTCAGTCGATAGCGAAAGCAAAACTTCTCACATCTCTATGACTCTTTGTTCTCATGACCTCAAGAGCATTTGGCTTCAGAATACTTTATTCTTTTTATTTTTCTATGGACTCCATAAATATTCTCTTCCAGCCCAAAGGAGGATAATCTCTTTTGGCAGCTCAATCCTCACGGTAATAATTATGCGAATTCTGCCTAAAAATCTCTTCAGGTGATCAAGGGGGCTCCCTTTTTCAGTAGATGAGATTAGGATAAAAGGTATTATCTAAAAGCTTCTTTTCTCTAACTTGCTCTTTCAAATAAAATTTTCTCCTGCAGTAATGTAATCGGGATTTCATCTCCTAAATTCATTTTTCTATGAAAGCAAGAGGTGGTTCTCTTGGTATACCCACTTGTGTGCCTCCTAATTCCGTGAAGTCCTTGGAGCATGTGCGATTTATTCAGGATCCTCGTCAAGAAAGAAGTCAGTCCCTTATTCTTTATTTTATGTTAAAAGGTCTAGACTCGAAGAGGGACTAAGCAGGAATACGTGTAATAGCCCCACGGGGAACACAGGCTTAGTCAAGTAGAACCGGGTTGCGCTGCTTGATGCTCCGATCAAAAACAAATCAGTGGGGCCATGCCGATACGACTGAGTATGCGTTAGAAAGGTTAGCAATTCTGTTTCAAATGGTTTGAGCTTGAAAACAACCGGCTATCTATTGATAGGAGAGAACAGACTGATGACACTGACGGTACTATCCCATTGTTTTGGCTTAGGGCCTCATGCTTATTTTCCTTCTAACTTAGTACTGATCTTTATTGTCTGATTTGCTTTCTTAGTGCTGACACCCTCGTATGCCGATCGACCAATGAAGCGGCAGAAGAACCTATTTGACAGTAATCTAGAAGGAACTTCAAAAAATCCGAAAGTAGGCCCAAACCACGGTTCTCCGGTTAGAATTTGGCTATGTCAGCCTTTGATGCAAAATTATGAGCTGACATGAGTGGAATCGAAGCAACTAGTCCTGTCCAAAGAGTCCCAACCCAGGGAAAGTCCTTTGTCAGGGGCGAAAGCCGGCTCAACAAAGGACTTTTTTCAAGGGATCGTCGACAAGAACTACTCATGAAGACCCAAAACCTCAGTATGTGGAAAATTCTTCCAATCCGGGTCGGAAAGAAGGGTGGTGCCTTAGCTCATGGGTGTAAAAACTTTTGGTCATGTGCTATCTGCTTGTCCAAAAGGCCAAGCCAATGTAACCGGAAAGGAAGAGTTTGATCCTGGCTCAGTAGTAGGACCAGTTCCCCCCTCAACTACTTATTGATCAGTTGGTAAACCCCCTTCCTTTCGGTCTAGTAGCTGGTTACCTCCTTTCCTTCGAAGGCATTCGAGCCGTGTCTAAACTAAATATTGGGCAAGGGCACGTACTCTCTCTTCTATGGATATGCTATCCCTTCCGGCTATGGTATGGGGAAGGGGAGGTGAGATATACTCATTGATTTTATATTAGATGAGCGGTCGTACTATGATCATTCGGGAGACATGGGCCCACTCAAAAATCCCACTCTTAGAACATTGTTGAAAGAGGAGAGTCGATCTTGCATACTAAGTCATGAGTGAACCTAGGCTCTTCAAGACCAGCCTTTTACTCCTAAGAAGTGGGAATAGGAGTCAATCGATGACTGAAATTTCTTATTCGTAGATCAGCACAAAGCTATTAATCCAATCCGATCCAAGATGAGTAATCGAGTTCTTCTTCCTATGGTTGGAACGAGAATCCCTCTCAAAGGGGAAGAATTTGATTCGATCTCCGGGGTTATAACCAACCTATGAACAATGGTATGTCTTGTCTAGTTGGTCTCCTTCTTGGAAGACCTACCCAGAATGCCCATACAGACTAAGACCTTATTCACACAGCGAAGAAATACCGAGTGAAAGGGGGAGCTATTCTGATATTAAGAGGTTTAATATAGATTAAATTTGTGGGAGCGGACCTTTGATTTACTTGGACCACGTAAGAATTCGTCGTCCGATTGAACCTGCTTTTTCCCGGATGCTCTATAGGAATTCATCTCTATTCCTTTCCTCCACCGATAAAGGTTCATCCCGAGTCACAAGAGCAATCTCTTTCCAAATAGAAAAACTTCAATCATTTTTCTTTGTTTGAAAGGAGAAACAAAAAGAGGTAATAACTATACCTAAATATTAATCCGAATTGACCTGAATCTCAATGACAATGACCAAGAATTGACCCTCGGGACCACCTCCCTTCGTTTCAGAGTCTTAAGCGCAACGCTTCTAGTCAGAGATGAGTCCAGTTGCGAACTGTCCACAAAAGAATTTCTCTCGAATGACTTTTGTCAATTCCCATTCATCATTGGGATAAAGAGATTTTATTTTTGCGGTTTCTTTTTCATCTGATACCATCACCGCTAAACGCTCTATAAAGTTGATTCTCGTTTACCCACAACGGAGGAGCCGCCCCCACCAAGCAGGCGGCCACATGTCATAACACACTCTTCGCACAACAAATTCACTTTGAAGTTGACTTATTACCGACGCAATGGATTGCTATTTGAAAACACTTCCAATACAAAAAGAGCTCCTTCCGTCTATAATCTAGTTGGACAGTCTTAGTTCAATTTGAGAAGTCAAGGAGGCACGAAGAGCTAACAAAAAGCTTTTATATTTGACTGTCTGAAATCAAGTGGGAGATTGAATTGAAAAGTCCATGTATTAGCTCTTTTCAGGTTGATAAGGTGGAATTGAAAACTTTGGAGCACATCCTTACCTACATCGAACTCTATGTGTTAAGCATATAGCTTTTCCTTCTGAGCCAGGATCACACTTCACACTAACCGAATCTCACATAGAATCCATAAATGAAGAAAGTATCTCAATTGGAGAAAAGTTCGTTTTCCCGGGGAATTTGCTTGTCAACGAAATTCCACTCATAAGTAGGTTCACATCGTGATCTAAGTTCCATTTCCCATCGAGAGATTATGATACTGGTAAAGAGTCATATTCTTCTCTTTGGGTTATGAAATAATTCAATAGCTCTGGGCTCCCTCGCTGCATTCCAAGGCAAGCTCCTACTAGATCCTACTATTCCTGATATTCCTACTGGATTTGAGCAACTCGAGTAGGACACAAAGTTCAATTCCCAAAATACGATGTAGTGAAAGACGATGCGAACTAATTCAAGACTTACATCACTATTCGTTTGGGTTCTTCCTATGATGAACTTATCGGATGTTATCCCGGTTCGTCTCCATTTTTGTGAAACTATTCCTCAAGCAAGGCAGCCGAAAAGTCATCGAAGGGTTTGTGTGAATAATGGAATGGTTAACATCACTCATTTTAAACTCTCCCACGGTGATATAATATATTTTCAATAAAATGATGCGAGAACCCGCGGTGAAGAAATAAAGAGATCATTCTATATCGAAAACTCAGTTGAAAAAATAATAGGAAAATTCCTGGATCACCCGTGGAGAAGAACCAAAACAGATTTGGCTCGGATTGAAAATACTGGATAGGAAAGGAAAACAAACTGTCCAACCTTTCAAGCCCTACTACCACCACATCATTGCAATGCAAGGGGAGCTCGCTCGATTCGCAGATTGGTCCGACTGGTAATTCACTTCTGACCCCGTGTTCGATAGCCCGACCGTAGTGATATTAATTGTAGTTACATTCATAAGTAGCGGGCGGGCGAGAGTATTATGTGAAAAGGACCAAGGAGGATACTATACTAAATAAGAAAGAGGAGGAGTAGGAGCTAGCTTTAGGGGCAGAATCGAAGCGAAGAAATTAGTTCATGACACGACGATCTATATGGAAGGGAAGTTTTGTTAATGCATTCCTCTTGAGAATGAAGAAGAAGAGAGATCCTCTTTTTAATAGGAAACTTTGGTCACGTAGATCTTCTATTTTGTCGGAATTCGTTGATTGCTCCGTATGAATTTACAATGGAAAAACTCATGTTCATTGTAAGATTACTGAAGGAAAGGTTGGTCATAAATTTAGAGAGTTTTCTTCTACATAGAAACGAAGACCTTCGAGAATAAATATTGGATCAGGAAGTTGATCCCTTGCTCTCACGTTCGAGTGTTTGCTCATCCTTTAGGCCCGTGAGTGAGATTTCTGCTCATTGCAGTCACCTCCGGGGTTCTTCGCACCTAGATAGTAGCAGGACTTTGACCGGGACACATACAATTGAAAGTCTAATCCCAACCTCTTTGGAAGGAGCTCCAAAAAAGACTTGACTTTAGAGTCAACCTGTCTAAACTTCTCTATAAAAGTTTTCCCCTTGCTGCTGGTCTTTAAACTTGCAACTGTTATCTTTTCCCATCCACAACAAACCTGAATAATTTTAGCTATATTCGTCTCCTTTTCTTAGCCCCCATCAGGAAAGAATGCTCTAGAGTTCAAGGCTTCCTTGATTGGTACTACTGGTTTGTCCATCTACTGGGTGGGACTACTCCGACATATTCGGTGCTATGCCCCTATTATCCCATCCTCGAGACTGAACTAAGGCACATCCCTTCTTTGCTTAGGGTTTGGTTTGGGTTCAGATTCTGTCGGTCAAAATAAAATACCAGGCCGGGGATTTATTTCCTGCGGTTTCTAATATTGCAATGGCAAGCAAACAGAAGGTTTCCCTCTTTCGGGTATAGGCTTTCCCGATTGATTGGAAAGATTTTAGACTGCCAGAGAAAAAAAAGCTATCTAACCCTGATATCCTTGGTACTGTCCCTGCTGAGAAAGATCTGGATTTCCTAGAGAGTGCTTTTTCAGTGCGGTGTAACCAACAACTCAAGGCTATCAAGGTAAGGAGTTGCAGGACCGGAGTTCTATCTCGGATCCACAGAATGACCAGTTTTTTTCTCGAAAACTGCTCTTAGGGCAGGTTCCACGTGGGATTGGATATCGAAGGTTCCTTCCGAGCATTTTTGATATGGAATCTGTATTGCCGGAAAGTTTCTCTCTATCCCTATTTTAGTAAAATTTAATTCTCTCAATTCTCGGGTGATTGCACGTTGCACTGCGGTCTCATGAACTGAACTACATTGTCTTCCCGCGCGCGAAGCGAATGGGCGTTGTGTCGTGGGTCAGTTTCGGGGTTTGCTCCTATTTGACTTCAATTACCATATAGTCATGTGCTATCTGCTTGTCTAAAAGGCCAAGCCAATGTAACAGGAAAGGAAGAGTTTGATCCTGGCTCACCTTTGCTCGTTGGCAGAACGCCTTGATGTGTGCGTCTAGTTTGTTGGGGTGACACTCCGCTTCTTTATACTCTTTGGAGGCGAGAAACTCTCGTTCCCTTCTCCTTTCTTACTCTTCCGAGGATGGTTCAGGGGGTGGGGAGACCATCCATCTCGTTCTTACAGAAGACATAAGGGGAAATACATGATGGACGGAAAGCAGGGAAACATCCTTTTTCTGTCTTCTCTCCACAGAGAAAGGAAACCACATCTAAGTTAACAAGAAAGCAGAAACTGCATGAGGTAAGACTAAGGGCCTTGTGCGCCCTGCAAGAGTATATATGGATCCAATATTTTAGAACTGGTGGTGGGAACTGAACGAAATCAAAGGGGGCCTTAGCCCTTAGAATCGAATTCTAAACCGACGTGGTGCTGCTGGATGCTTCTGATCAATAGAACAAGAAGATGAGGGGGGGAAAAAAAGAATTTCATTAT
Organism: Nicotiana tomentosiformis; assembly: GCF_000390325.3. Taxonomy (NCBI): domain Eukaryota; kingdom Viridiplantae; phylum Streptophyta; class Magnoliopsida; order Solanales; family Solanaceae; genus Nicotiana; species Nicotiana tomentosiformis. Next base: position 131,096,617 of record NC_090817.1, read on the forward strand.
GATCCAAAGCCTTTTGCACCTTATACGCTTTAATTTCTGCAGTCCCCGTGCAATTCACATATCGTTCATAAAAAAAAGAGTCGAAAATATTCCACCTCAACGAGTATGCCTTACCCAACTCATACTCGTACTTAGACAAAAGTGCTCGGTACTTTTCTCATTTCTCTATACCCTACTCTCTGATGAAACCCTTTAGAATGCGACATGAACCATCAAAGTCCTATAAATGAAGACTTGGCCCTATCAAGCCTACTTTCCTTAATTAAAGCCCACAGAAGGGCCAAAGCTCTAAAGTTGTTCGTCTGATGAAACCGAGAACCAAAAGATGGGTCTCGTGGTTCCTATGCCGCCGCGTTTCCCGGTCCTTTTCTTTTACTGCTTCGACCCAAAGTGATAGCTTCTATCTAGTTCAGTGGATAAGATGGCTGTGCTCCAGCCTCGAGGACGTGTACAAGGTCTTTGCCGATTCCTATCAACTTTGTGCATCTATTAGTAGAGGGGCGTGAAAAGTGGAGACTTTGACAGAATGAATAGGGATCAATTTTGTTCTGTCCACCACTTGAAGTGATAGCTACGACCACGAAGAAACAACAAATCCAAACTACGGATATATAAGAGCCAAAACTGCCCCTGAAAAAAGGGCGGGAAGACCTTTGACCTGGGCTGGGGAGGTCAAAGCGGCGTCGAGTTATTTTCATTATCGGACGGGGAAAAGCGGCACTCGGTCCTTAATAGAACTCAAAACTAGGTTTCTTATGTATATAAACTATATCTTTCTCTTCCTCAGAGATTGAATTGAAAGTCGACGTTGGCACTAAACTAATAAGGAGAGCAGAAAGCAGCGAAAGGGGCACCCTTTCTATAGGATTAACAAATTGGAACCCGGTTAGATTAAATCCTGCACCATAACCAACGCTCTATCTAAAAACCATTCTTTCTTTTAGGCCGGTAGGGGGAACCTTCCGTATGAAAGCGAAAGGAAGCGACTGATCAAGAAATGCAAAGAGAAGGGGAATGGTTAGGATTACCCATCCAGTCCTCTATCGCATCGAATTGATGAATTCATTCTGTTGTGTAAAACCAGTAAAGGTGGTGGTGTTCAAACACCAAGTGGGGCTACGGAGAGAAATTGCTAGTTTTCTTTATATTCTCAATGAAAAAAGAGAATTTACGAGGTTTCAAGAGCGTGGTGTGCAGAAAGAAGAAAGAGGCTCGAGGTTCTAGTATAGATAGGGAGTGAAAGTTCATAATGCTCCTTGTACCGTCGTGCCCTCCAAATGCGATATATTGGGCTTTTGACCTGATTTGTCAACAACGGGTCTTGGCGCCTTAGCTGCTGCTTAAACAGGACATCCTCTCAGAAGCCCGTGTATATTAGTCAAAGATGTGACTTTCACAGGTCCGATTTCTCTTTGCCGTCAAATGGAAAGTCCATAGAAAGCCCTATATCAATCCATCTCCATAAGAGACAATATGAGAAAAAGATAGGAATCCCTGAATCCCGCAGAAAAGAACTCACCCCGGAGGGAGTGAGGGGAGTATTCAAAAAGGGGAGTCTTGGGTTCTCTCTTTCCTTGTAGGAACTATTCTAGTGAGTCCTTCTATGGTGAACAAAAAGATGAACCCTACAGCAAATAACATGGGTGTTTTGTATTGTATCGAACCCCCCCACATGGTAGCGATCCAACTAAAGATTTTGATTCCAATGGGGACAGTATGATCATGGTCGTTGCGGTGAAGTAGGCACGGGTATCAACGGGGGTTCTAAATAAATAGACAAAGAAAGGAGGGCTACAACGCTGGCTAAATGATACCCGAATGGTGATAGACCCACAACCCCCGCACCCCATTCTATTATGAATCGCCAAAGTTTTCCTACTTCTCCAATGTTACGATCAGATCCGAAAAATGAGAAATCAATCAAAATGGACCTGAATTGAATCATGACTATATAAGATGTCGGTGTCGGTAGCAGTTTTTACTTAGCAGGACTAGGTCACCAATCGCGAAGGACGGGAACGAGCGGAATCAATGTGTTCCAATTTCTGGCCTTGCACAGACCATCCAATGGACCATGGAATAAACGGCCACTGCCTGAAAGGACTATGTCCAGGGGACCGCCGCCCCCAAACCGAGCATACGTCTGCCGCGGGAACAGGAAGAACGGAAATTAACAGCGCTATTGGGCGGAGCTTTCTCAATCCAAGCTAACTAATAGAAGAAACGAGAAGAAAGGAAGATCTTATAAGAGACTCACCCCATCTTTACATAAGCAATTTCTTGAGCGAAAAAAAATAGTTGTGGCTTATAAATAGAAGATATGGCGTTAGCGGACTGACTTGACAGGACCTTTAGGACTGCACTAATTCGAGAATAGCCTGACTGCTTATACAACATGCACTCTTATTCACACTCCGCACCTTCAACTAATTCAAGCAATTCAGTCAGTAGGAATGTCATATCACTGAACATTGGATTATGTACAACCTCGTGAACATTAGAACCAATCAATCTAGAGTCTTCTGCGGTAGTACGGATTCGACCCGCTCCTACCCACTCTAGGTTACCATAGCATGTCGGGAATAAGGGGGGACCCAACTGGACCTAGTTAGCCCGAACCATTTTGCGCTTCTAGAGGACCCTAAACAAGAAGAGGAAAAGATGCCAGATCTGGACACTGCTGAACTGGAAGAGATTGCTCAGGATGAGTGTTTGGGTAACAAAGCCGAGGAGGGTGTAGTCAAAGAGAGAACTCCCGAGGAGAGTGATTTGGCTCATAGAAGCGAGGATCTAGAAGAGAGGGTCAACTATGACAGTGACTGAGGGGGACTTGTTTTGTGATAAACAAATGACTTAAAACAAAAACCTCAGGGCATCCAAAAGAGGTGAACCTGAGAAGAGCAGTTAGAGTAAGCGTTCAAGTACTGGTTCTATGACCAACAAGGTGGAATATCCGGGGAGTTGAAGTGGTTAGACCTATACCCCGAAATGCTCCCAGCATAGCTCCCTTGCGGATCTATTACAACTAGCGATTCTGATAAACATTATTATAGAAATTGGGAATATTCCTATAGTGAGAGTCATTGTAGTGTACTATTTGAGTGAGTTCACTCTGATGTACGGGGGCCTGTCCCTACTCTTTCTTTATTGGGTTATAATGATTTTGTGACTTTTTAGATTCTTTCTCTAGTCTTACTACTGTTTATCAACAAATATCGATTAAAGTGATGAGGTCGCAAAGAGTTTTGGAACCCAGTGCAAGTATTCATTCGATTTATTGTCAAAAGCTGGTCTTAGGGCGAAACAATTTCCCTTTTAGTTGATTTTATTCAACAATTGACCAGGCTCTAAACAGCTACTGTGCTTACTTGGTCTATCAGCGACTCGGCCAGCTACTGGCCTAATTGGGAGTTTTTCAGTCAAGGTCGTCGGATTTTGAGGTCCTTTCGCAAGGGTCCAGATGATCCACGTAAGGCTTGCATATGTTATGTAGGAGGTCACTGATAATTTGTGTCATCGCTCTTTGATATGTTGCACTTTCATTTATTTTTTTTTGGGCATATCGTAGTAAGGAAAGGAAGTGAGGGCACTCATTCGAATCGAATAGTTGAAACTACTATAACTCCTATTTTTCTGCTTTAAGAGAAGCCTTCTAGCTCGTTTTAAAGCGTTGAAGAGAGAGATAGGACATTCTAAAGATAGTTGTTGAGGAAGCATATGATTTCTAACTACGAGCCCATTTTCAAGCTAACTGAATGCCTATCTGCTGCTAGTTCTGTTCCACTATCTGCTCTTACTGCTCTCGTCGCCAGTGTGCTGAAGGCACAAGAGATTTATTGGAATCTGTACAAAATAGACATCGTTGATACAATAATGTTGTCATCGCTAGCTCTATCAATCTTTCGTATACACTATTACGACCCAAAGAGTTGGCCTATCCATATACCAACTCAAAACCAAGAACGCTTCATTCAACATGGTTATTATGGAGGACATGCCGATGTCTATAAGCCCTATGGTTAAAATTTAGACTATTACGATGTGAACGTAGCTGGGGATATAATATCGGGATTGGCACCGAAAGGAACAAGCAAGAGTCACTTCAATAGCTACAAGCAAGAGGAAGAGGCAGGAATGGATAGTTCTTTAGAAAAGGTACACAAGCAATCGCCACAAGAAACGGTATATATGAGTAATCGTAATACACGCAATCAAAGGTTCTTCAATAGTATGCCTGGGTCATGAGGTTCTACCACTGCAGGGCCCAGTTGCCATTCTCCCATTACTCCAGTCGTCTAAGGGACAGGACCCCCGCACTGTAAAAAGTTTCCTTTATATACAACTCATGATATCTTTCTTCTATGAATATCTCGATTTTAATAACTTCTAGGTTTATACCAAATCGACGATAGAGGGTCTCCCTTCCATAGATTCGATTGGGATTGATTCTCTGGATCGAGGGGTCTCCTGCGTACAAAAAGAAAAAAGACATCTTTCCCCCCTCAGCACTCGAAATCTCATTACGGAGAATAATAAGAAGGGACGGTTGTAGCTTTTAGAGACTATCCTCTGCAGTTGTAGCTACGTGGAAGCCAACTGCTTAAAGACAGGCCCCCTAACCATTCCGCTATTCCTGCCCTAAAGCAAGGGAATCCGCTATGACCCACCGTTGCAGTTTCTCATTCCGCAGATCATCCAATCCTTCTTCTTGAGCGCCCTACCACTATGGCTCCCCCTTTTCTTTCATATGCCATACTTTGGCCAAGTATCCTACAAAAAGACTCCTGAGAGCCAGAAGTATTAAAGGAATGGCCATCGGAATGGGCGCATCATGACATCGTAAGATGTCTCGCCCGAAAGAATTAGTTGGTACTAGAAATGTTAGAAAAAGTGAACGAAAGGAGTAATAAGAAGTGAAAAGGACAGAGACACTTCCCAATCAGAAAGCAAAGTTCACACTGATGGTATACTTAGTGTAAGCGATCTCTAAGATCACATCTTTGGAATAAAATCCATAGGGTCCTTCATTAAAAGGGGGAAAAGAGGGGGGGGGCTTTGTTCTGGGGGGGCCGCCTTGCGCAGCTTTAGAAAGGAGAGAATTTCAGAAAGTCATTCTCTCCAACCTTTTCTATCTATCTTTAGAAGTAGGGCGAGAGAAAGTCAATATGATATTTGCGGCAATGTGAATTCCTACGACTCATCTCACTCTCAGGGACAGATTGAACAATAGCTGTTAGGTAAGGATCTCTATCATTGGTTCATCAGAAGCCATCAAGCACGAAAGCAGCAAAGAGTGTGCTAGTGAGTCCCAGGGGAAGGAAAGAAGGACATGAGAGGCATAGAGAGGACTCAAGGACAAGACACGACTAAGACCCCGATAAATTTGATCTGCATTGGTGTTGCTGTCCGCAGATCGATTACTTTCGCTGTGCTCCTTTTTTCAGTTATAGGGTAGAGAAAGGGAGGCAACTAAAACTTTTAGAGTAGAGTTTATGCTCTTTCCGTCGTGACTGAGTCTTGGTTGATTAGTTTGCCTTTTTCACATTTCCCTCGTGGTACTTGTACGCTATCTGTCATTGAGGAATACTTAGGCTTAAAGGGTGGTCCCCCTTTCTCGCGTAAAAGCGATAAGAATTCGAACACGCCGCGTTTTATTAGGAAGGATCGAACTGTCAATTGGAAACCGTGATCGGAGTCGTAGTTTGAAGATGATGATTTGAAGATTGCCTCCCAAGCACCGAGGGGCTAACCGTCATATTCTCAATCGACTTTGCCACAAGAGCTTCAAGAAGAGTGAATTGAATTAGCCACGGATGGCTGAACTGCAGGGATTTCTATTGTTGAGCCGGGGAAAAATAGGCTTATATTCCTTTGGTTGCAAGGCCCTCGCAGCAGGAAGAAGCAGTTGTTTTAACCCCATTGGTCGATATTGGAATTAAGACTTAATGAATTTATTCATATATACCTACTTTCTTTATTCATTCACTAATACCTATGGTTGAAACAGAATCAGACTTTGTTGGTTCTGTGCCGATAGTGTTCTCTCGTCTTTCAAATGGTGAATCGCCGAAGCCAAATCCATCTTGCGCAGACGGGAGACGATGATCGAAATCGTCCATTATTTGATTTGCTAGTTCTTCTTAGGAAGGGCATACTGGCGATACAATGGTTAGACTTACCCCATCCCAACCTAGAGCTAGCTTATGACAAACTTTCCAATCAAAAAATAGTTTAAAAAGTAAGAGGGACTTTTTAAAAAGTAAGAGGGACCTTAGGAACTTTCCATTTTTTATAATAGGTATTTCCTACCGATCCATGCCATTCTTCATAGTATACCTGACAAAGCGGGAGGTGTAGCCGCAATAGCACCAGTTTTTATATGTTTGTTGGCCCAGATTTTGTATTGAACGCATGGCATAGCTAGGACCCTTCAAGCCAAACCCACACCCTATTTTACTAAGGCTAGAAAGAATGCCCACCAAGTTCAGATAAGGGAATGCTTTCCCCAACCATTAAAGGAAAGGCTCGACGAAGGGAGGGAGGTGCGGCGGGGGAAGGAAAACGCTTTCGGAGATCGAGATTTATTTTTCATCGAAAACGAAAAAGGCCGAGGATGGCCTACGGTGCGTATTATATGAAGGGAACACGCTCTTTTGACCGCCGTGAGTGAGTGTACCACAAGACAAATCATTTTGTTTAGTTCATTCTTTGACTGTTCTGCTCCCCCCCAAAAAAAAGACTTGTAGGAATCGCCTTTGACCTGTGCCAAACTCCACTTTTACTGTTGCCAGGTGGAATGATTCATTCAACCTTGGTATCGGCAACCAAGACACCCTTCTCTGTCGAATGAATCTTCAAATCAGCTTTTAGAATCCTCTTTCTCTCTGATCTTTCGTGCGTTCTTTAGCAGCAGGCCTTGTCAAGTCTGTCTGCTAACAGACGTAACCTGTGCGGAGCAAAGGTACTTAGTTCCTTTAGATTATTATTTTAAAGCGAAAGGCACTAATGACACTGCAGTCCCCGCACAGGTACTCTAAAATAGGAAAGGGTAAGGGTTCCTCTTACCTTAGGAAATATCGTCATAAGCTAGCTCTGTTTTGATTGGAAAGTTCGTCATAAACATAGTTTAAAAATGCGAGATAGCTTAGGAAATACCTTAGGAATACAGTGAGAATAGGAAAGGAAATTCATTTTGCACATAGTCTCCGACATGGACCCGGTGAAATTGAATTCTCCGTGAAGATGCGGAGTACTAACGGCTAGACGGTAAGACCCCGTGCACCTTAACACCCCGTGCCCCTGCCTTAAAGGATCCCAACTCATCACCCTAATCTCTAACTTATTCGTGGTTTTAAGGTGCTTTTGACTATTATAAAAAATTATTTGGAGACCAAGGCGAGGGGTCATCTTCGGCAACCAACCAGTGGAGCCGGCCTCCCCGCTGTCCTTAAGAAGAAAGAAGAGGTATGAAGTGTGGGACATAATGCAAGAAGTGATACAACAGATAACCTTATTAAGGAGTGGCGGCAACCCTCTTGATTGAAAAGTATCCCCCCGTGCCAACCAAAGCAATATAAACCTTCTTCCCCGAAAGCTTCGCGGGGACTACTTTAGGACGACGGACGACCGCCCGTAGGGGGTTTACTGCACAAGGCCCCTGCAGAGGAAAGGCTTCTCTTTATGGTCGTGATACTTTTTAGGGGGAGATCGATTGGAGGTGTGAATTGAGACATATTTGGAGGGAAGGCAATGTGAAGATGTGTTGGCTAAGCAAAGTCTCGGTCCTGCTCCTGGCGTTTCGAACCGATGGGATTTTTCGAATGGTAATGAAGCTTGCCATTCTGTTTATTTGGCCGATCATTATTCTGCACTCCCTCTCACCGGCTTGAAACATATATAAATCATGAATTCTTCAGAGCAGGCCAGCAGGCTGGGCGTAAGGGGACCATCGAAGAAGTGCTCGTCTCGTCGAGATTCCCTAAGAGAAAGGGATCAAATCTATAGTTGCAGTTTCTATACGTCAATCCAATCTCGCTTCCATTCATCATCCATTCTGAGGAAAGATTCTTGAATTTTTGGTTGATATTCCTGATATTTTATGTTTCGCTGCCGGCCTAGTAACCTTTCGGAATGGGCAATCCCCGTTGGCAACAACCACGGTCATTTTTTTCAAATTATTGGTACTGGCTTAGAGTGAGGGCCTTGCCATTTGACCTCTTTTCCCGTGTAACTAGGAATGCTCGGTGACAACCTCTCAATTGTCATTGCCTGGCCTCTCTTGCTACCACAGTAGCACCTAGTGTGGTCAACACCAATTGTGTTCGGGCCTGCCATTAGAAGAAACCAAAGGCAATTAGTTCATCTTTGAATAGTTCGCCCGGTTAACCAGACAAGCTGGAGGGACTTCCTGCCATAGAGGAAAGGAAAGACCTGGGACCTGTACTCCCCAACTTGGGAACTCTGCTTATAGCGAAGGGAAGGAGCCGCTTTTTATGCGACACTACTATGGTGAAGAGTGAACCGAGACTCCTTTTATTGAGATTTCCTCCGAGTTTCTGCTTCATTCAAGTCTTAATTCAAGAAAGGACAAGCCCTTATCATCCCGATCGGGATAGACGGGCATGCCTCACTGCGGGTCAGCCCGTTGCTGAGCTTGCCATTAAAGAGTAAGATGCTGATTCTATAGCAGCTCCGATTCCTTCACCGAGAATATCCTTATCCATCAAAAAAATGCTATTGGTATTTTCCATTGCCAATATCCTATTTATCATCGATGACTCCAAGGCTAAGAATTTGTCGATATTTTCGATTAAATCTTCTTGTTACTACATTTTCTGTAGGAAAAATTATAGGAATAAATTGTTACTTTTATATTAAAATAAAGAAAGCTTTTTTAGTTTTCTTGCAGCTAGTTACAGGCAAGTCAGAAGCCCTTATAGCAAGTGCTAGCTCTATTTATCCTATTGGTATTGGAGCAAGAGTGGAATGGAAGAAAGAAAGTCGTCCTTATCTTTTCCTCCAAACGCTACCTCCTCCCAACATGAAGGAATGCCCAATAATTCTTCGGGGCCTGGTATGTCCTTTCAGTTCTGGTCTGGGGAAGGCCGATCAAAGAAAGGACTCCTATATTGCATGGTGTTGATTCGGTAATTTTTGTTTTGTCATTTTTTTCCTTCTTCTCTATGATCCCAAAACATCACGGAACACCAACCCAATCTTGAAAGCTGAAGTGGGTTTGGGGAATGGAAGAACAAGAACATCTTCTTTACCACCAAAAAAGCAAGTTGTCAAGAGGGAGTCAATAGTTGCCTATTCTACGGCATTTATTCCCACAACAGACTCAATAGCTGCGGTTACGAATGCTATTTCTAATAGGGCATTCGAGTCGAGTCAACTATACGAGCTCCACAGAAGACTCTGAAGGAGTAGGAATTGGCTCACTAGGTTCTTCAACTAAAAAGTAGTCAAATCGCAAAACTCCTTGAATGAATCAACATTTATGGATGCTTGTTCATTCGGGGGCAAAGACAGGGGGAGGGGGCAGCCGGAAAGGATAGTTCCTGAGGTTCTAGAAAATAATAAATAGGAGCGTGGGTACATACAAACCTGACGGAAGGGATAAGAATCATTTTTTGGGCTGCACATTCAATTCATCTTCCTCGATAAATGACTTTTGTGAGCGGACATCTGAGATTCATTTTAAAGCTAAAGGCATTAATGACTAAAAACAATTTGAAAAGAGAGCGGGGCAGGCCATAGACGAAAGTGAACTATAGACTACTTACCAAAGACCATAGGCAATGGACGAAAGACCAGCAGAAGGGCATTAGTCACCGAGGAAGCTAGTGCACGTAGATCAAAGTTTAGTGGAGAGACCATACATAGGAAAGTTACAAGGACAGGTTATCAACAGGGGTCGATGGCAGGGTCGATTACGGAGAAGTCAATAATCCATCGACTCTTTTTAGTTTTAGAAGGTTTCAATAAGTGTCTTGAGATATTTGTTTTCATGTCTGGTGTTCTTTTTTTTTTTTAGTGTAGATCTACTCTGGTGCCTACTGGAGATGGATTCCTATCTATGCTAACACTTTTCAGAGGAACGAAGCTTCGTGTTTGTTTTTCTTCAAACCCCCAATCCGCTCTCGCTCGCCGCTACTAACGGGGTCTCGATTGATTTCCCTTCCTTTAGCTACTAAGATGTTTTTGTTCGCTAAGTTTGAAAAGTCCAAACAGCACAGACTAGCCATGCTCAGTGAGACAATATAGTCAAGTCAATAGTAGCCAGAGCAAAATATTGATATATAATGACAGCTCACCTTCTTGTGCCAACATCTCCATACTAAATAGATTTGGAAATTTTGCCGCAAGTGGTTGAAGAGTTGTTTGGGTGCACCCAACCAGCTCTCCTCGGGCAATGTATAGCTTAAGTGGAGCTTGTGCATCTGTCTATCTATGTCATAGTTGCTCGGAAGGAAGGTCTCAGATGTACCTTCGGCATGGGCTACTAAGGACTATTTTTCCCTTTCTCCTGACGTAAGAAAGTGACACAGGCTTGGCCAGCTTTTTTCAAACTTGACGGTCAAGTTCCCTGCTACTTCCGTAAATACGCCTTGGATGAGCCTAACAGTCGTGTACCTGGAAGCACTTTTGTTTTCAACCGCCAGATGGTAAAGGTGTGAATCCCAACAATTTTGCTCCTTTTAATTAATTCAATTTCTATAAATGGTTACTCGACCTATTTGGAAAGAACTACTATAAATCCTATTCTATTGGTAACTTTTCAGTCGGATTTCAGTTTCAGAGATCACTTTTCTCAGGCCAAGACCGCAGGAATCAAAAAAAACAAGGATCCTGGGACTATCCAGGTGGGAAGAACCCCGGAGGTGACTGCAATGAGCAGAAATCTCACTCACTAAACTACCGTGTGCCTATTTTCCGCTTTTCACAGTCAAAGTCAAAGGTTTGTTGGTGGCAAGATCGGCATGCCTTCTAGTTGTAGTTGACTTTAAGCACACCTCAATAGTCAATCAATTCATGAATAATTGTCCTTTCCCCATACGGATTTGAGTACGAAAGGCCCACCCTAAAGAGCGAATAGTGTTTTTTCGCCACACGGCTTAATCCCGATCACTCCCTCAAGAATAGGAGGCAATAATAGAGCGAATACGTCAAAGAGTAATTTAGGGTGTTCTTTGTCCTTTTTAGTGGAGATCTACTCTAATACCTACTGGAGATTGACTCCTATCTATGCTAACTATCTTTATTTAGTTTTATTTATTATGTTTGAATGTATGGCAAAAACCCTAGTTTAAAATGTTTACTACTTATGCTAATATAATAATTAAGACTTTTTCGTATAAATGTGCTGAAAATGTTGTTCTTTCCTTTAATCTTGTAAATCCACTTGCACCTTATGGCTTCTTTCCCTGCAGGCAATGAGACCATAGGAACCAGGCTATCTACCATTTTTAACCCTGTTTGCATAGGCTCGTGCACAGATTTACGTTCAATAATACCAGGGGCTTTCACTTCGACACGTCTTCGCTCGTGATCGCTTAGAGCTACCCAGGGAGCTGGTAGCAGATATGTACTTAGCTCTTACTAAGCAGCCTCTAAAGCTTTCTTGGTATTAAAGTCTTAAATGTGAGGAAGCAACCCATTCTTCATCTAGTTTTCTAGTTCGACTAAGTAACTTCGTAACCTCAACATACTTTTTTTCTTATTGTAGCATAGGCCTTCGCCACTTCAAATCGCTTCCAGTTCTTCTTGTTCGATACCTCTCCCTTTCCTTGTAAATATCATCCTCTTACCGCTCTTATGGATCAATCAGTCATGTATTTAGCTATTGAGCCTCAATGTTTATGTTTTTATGTGATCGCAGCATCAAAAAGAAAGTCTGAATTTTCTACGAAAGAAAGAGAATAGCATGAATGCTTTTTCTCACGGATCCGAAGATTCCTATTCTCGAACTCGATCAATTGGTTATATTTCTTTTGTGAGGAACAATTATTGAGTGAATGTTTTACTTCTGCCCAATAGACCCCCATATCCTTATCCATCAAAAAAATGCTATTGGTATTTCCATTGCCAATATCCTAGTTATCATCGATGACTCCAAGGCTATATTGTGAGTCGGGGGCCAAGGCTCCGACAGGACTTGGAGCCCGAATAAATCTTCCGATGAGGAATTTGAAGGGCCTATTTTTAGACCAATAGAAATCCCCGCCCCGCTAGCGCTAAGCCCGAGATATTTTTGCCTCATACAGCTAGGGTCGAAGATCGGGGGAAATTTAGAAGAGATGGGGAAACCTAGCAGTTGCCGGTCGGGGCGGGGATAAGCTTGCTTCTTCACAAGCCTATCCCCAAAAACAAATCCGACCCTGTAGCGCTAGCGGAACAGTTAGAAGTAGGAAAAGATGCCGACATCGAACAGTTAAAGAATTCTCCATCGCTTTAAGACTGCCACTACCAGGTAGAGTATTTAAAAAAAAAGCTATAATAGAGGGCGTGTTAGTCCAATTCTACATAGTTCTGTGATCCGCCGAACGAATTTGCCCCTTTACGAGGAAAGGTGCTTTAACCATTCAGCCATGGATGCAAAAAGACTCAGTGAGTGAAATAGGTTTTGGTATTCCTTCTCGAGCCGCTCGTGCATAGATTTACGTTCAATAATACCAGGGGCTTTCACTTCGACATGCCTTCGCTCGTGATCTCTTAGAGCCCCCCTTCCATCAATAGGTACTCCCAAGCCATCGACCACATGCCCTAGCATAGCCCTTCCCGCAGGAACATCAAGTAACTTAGTGCAACATGGAAAATTCCATTGAGAGGAATCAGGAAAGAAAAGAAAAATGGGTCAACAACATCAACATGTGTATTTGAGAGATTGTTCTCGGGCTGAGGAGTGTCCACATGAGTTCGTTGAGGTGTTTATGCATTCCATCAGATTTTTAAGATTGTAGGGCTCCCTCTAGTGCTAAATAAAAACTCTCAAATGAGGGGCTGGTTTATTTTTCTATAGGGGCCATCTCTTGTCATCCCTTACATATGGTTCAGGAAAGGGATTGACCGAAATGATTTCAACATTAATTTACCTACTAAAATATCACCCGTCTCTACCCAAGATCCCAGCATCACAATTCCATTTTTATCTAAATTGCGGAGTAAATGGGCTTCTAGTTCTTATAGCTCATGTCCCCGCAGGCCCTAATGGGCAATGATCTTGGTGAGCCCGCTTTCACAAATTCCCATCTTTATCGATTGAAAGCTAAGCGTGCCAAACCATCTAAGCAAAATCCTATTTGTCAAAGAAGAGAGCCAAGACAAGCTCAAGTCATCCGGGATAAGAGAAGGTCCTATCATAATAAGCCAGGGTAGGACCGGTCAAATAAGCAGTAATTCATCTTTGTGTAGATGAAGAATGGGCTACTTCCTCACAGATTGAAGACTTTATACTACTTCATCGCCGCCTGGTCCTTTCGAACCTTAATCATAAGAAATTTCTGAACAAGAAAGCGGTATGTATGGTTGGCGTATGCTTGGAAACTAGTCGAGTCTGAGTTCCTGCTTTCAACGAGACTTTCTTAGCTTGTCAAACTTTCTCTCCTTCACCAGGAAAGTTATCTGATAAGCAAGATCTTTGATTGATGTGCCTGAATAAGGTTTATCAATGGTAGCTGCTTGGAGCTCTTTCCCTTCTTTTACTACGCCCTTTCACTCTTGAACTACTTAAACAAGGAGGGCATGGGGTGCTATCGTATATAAGAAAAACTGCTGCATTTTGGCACCGGTTAGCTCTCTCTCTAACTAGAAATTTGATAAGAGAAGTGTAAAAGGATTGCAGGCTAGATTCAAGGTATGTCAGTTGTTCATGAAACTTTCAAGATTGGTTGAGTGTTAAGTGTACTTTAGTACGAGTATGAAGGATCTAATGGCCGTAATTATCTGTCCACTCAAGGCGTTGCAAGAAAATGGTTTTTGAAAAGCTTTAGAAATCGTGGTCAACATTTTCCAGTGCTTCAGCAAGCTTTCGGGTGGAGGTTGGCTGAAGATGATGTGATGCAAGTGAACGTCTACGAAAAAGCTGTCGTAAAGTTTCGTTCTTCGTTCCGTCGTCGATCAATCCATCACTCAACCACAGGCCGCTCTGTCATTGTCTAATTTTTGGTTGTCTGATCACACTCGAAATTATTCACGATCAGTGCCTACTGCTCCTGGCATAGTCCCTGGAGTCTTTCTTCTAGTTCACGAATTCTTTGACAACTTGCTTCCATTCGGGCTTCAATAGCAGCCGGGTTCACGAGCGAAGATGCCTCAAGAAACTATTTAACATTATTTGAGTCTTTCGAAGAAAATTTTATACATTTTGTATTTCAACGTTAATTTCAGCAAGTCGCTGGGGAATGCGACCCACAATCATTGACGAAGAGGAAGGCTTAGAAAGGGATCGTATGTATGCTCGACTTCGGTTGCCGGTGCTACAATAGGTAGAAGTACATTATGGAAGGATCAGTCATCCGATCAAATAGAGAAAGAAGGTGCTTCTTCCCGCTTTATCAGTAAGTAAGCTTGTTTTATATCTCCTCAATAAAGGCGAAAGATCACTCCTAAAAGCAAGATCTACTTTACCGACAAGAGTTTTTAATGAATGAGCAATGAGTTTGATTCTAACTACTCAAAGCAGAGGAAATAGAATATTATATAGCCTATAACTATAGGGCTAGGCTCCGCTATTGCCAATATCCTATTTATGAGTGAATTTGTACTATACGGCGGGATCGAGTTGCACGCTGCAACAGGTGAAATAAGGGTGGATTGACATGATTAAATAAGGGTGAATTATGATACTGATATTGATATATGATGGGATCGGGTTGCGCGCCGCAATATATATATATATATATATATATATTATTTATTGTGGTTGATATCGTTACGGTGAAATAAGGGAGGAATTTATGTTGTCTGGTGGGATCGGGTTGCGCACCGCAACAACCTATATGTTTCCATTTCTTAAGTTGTGTTGGTTTTCTTTTGGTATTTGTATCTGAATTATTAAAGATTGAAGATTCTGGACGACACTGGTTTATTCTTGAGGCTGTGGTTATTATTTTCAGTTGGCTGTTTAATTTTGTTCAGTATTCCCATTTTCTGTCATTATTATACACTGCGTTCAGGTTATACTGTAGGTGACCCGCCTTAGCCTCGTCACTACTTCGTCGAGGTTAAGCTCGGCACTTACCAGTACATGGGGTTGGTTGTACTGATACTACACTCTGCATACTGTGCAGATTTTGGAGACGATCCCAGCGGCAGCTACTAGAGAGCTCGGATTGGACAGCCTGCGGAGACTTGAGGTACAACTGCTCAGCACCCACAGCTCATGAAGTTCCCGTCTTTATTTTATTTAGCTGTGTATTTTCATTCAGATAACCTTGTATTTATTTCAGACCCTTGTATGTATTACTCTAGAAGCTCGTGCACTTGTGATACCGGGTTCAGGGATTTGTAGCAGATATTTTTTTCTTTTTATGATTTTAGCTTTCGCATTTATATTTGGATTATTGTAGTTAAATCGGTTCTTCTTCATTAATTAAATTTAAATTGTTAAAAAGGATAAATTGTTCTGACGTTGGCTTGCCTAGCAAGTGAAATGTTAGGTGCCATCATGGTTCCGACGGTGAAAATTTTCGGGTCATGACAGCATTGATTTATGTACTCATGCTACATTTTCTGCACTAAATGTGCCGGATCTGACAGGTTCATCTGGTGGCCATCTTGGCGCGTAGTCGCAACTGCTGAGGGGAATTTATGATGAGCAACTTTCTACGCCACGCACTGCAACCCACACAATATTCATCTTATTTATTGACCTTATCCTATCTATTTTATATTCTAGACAGATATTGTATTATTATTGCACTCTTTGGTAGACGCTCAGTGACACCGGGTTTTGGGATGTTCTAAAATTTATTTGTGATTTTGCTTAGGATTGACACACTTTTAGAGCATGTTTGGAAAGCCACCTTGGAAATGGATTTGGGTGTAATTGGATGTAATTACATAGTTTGGCATGTTTGTTTGGCCAAGTAATTACTTGGTCAACATGGAATTAGATGTAATTGGATGGGTGTAATTACACTCTCCAATTCTCAAGTGGGAGGTGAGAATTGGTGGTAATTACACTGTGTAATTACAAGGTTGCTTTTTAGTTTCTTTCCTTTTTGTTTGTATTTTAATTTTTTTTATAACTTTTTATTTCTATTATTTTAATTTTTTAATTCCTTTTGAAAATTTAAAATATATTTTTCTTTGTACATTATTTATCTTTTATTTCTCTACCTTTACTTCTTGTGATTCCATGTAATTGCCTATATTTTATTTTTTATTTATTTTATTATTCTATTTTTTTTTTAAACTACACCTCCTAATATTAAAAATAATGAGTCATTAGCAAACCTAGCATATAATGAGTGATGCAATTAAAGTAAAATTTTATTGTTGAATGTGGTTATAAACTTATTATGTTTCCTAATCTTAAGTTGTAGTGGAACTTACTATTATTACGTTGGAATATGACATATGTTAAACTTTTTTTTTTAATTTTAAAATTGTGTTATATTCATGGTTCCAATTTACTTATTTTAGTAGTATTGACTCACATTGCATGTTGCTCATTTTTTAGTTAGAACTGATAGATTAGTTTTGTCAAATATTTGAATAAAGTTTTGAAATTATATTTATAAATATTAATTTATTTTATCAAACATGAATTCCATGATGTTCTTACAAAACGTATATTTTTAGTTTTTGTAAGTATCTAAGGTAAATATTATTAATTTGAAATATATATATAAATTATTTTTACAATATTAGTTATAAATATATGATTACTAATTAATGTATATTCACGAAAAAATATACATCTTAAATACCAAATATAATATCATTTATATATATATATATATATATAAATTTATAGGCATATATTTATTATATTAATTTTTAAGTTTTGATAATTACTTCATTTAAAATTAAATCTAACTGCGTAATTACACTCGTGCAACCAAACAGTAAAATTGTAATTATATTGTATTTACACTATGACAAACAAACAGGTCGTCGTAATTATACCACTATGTAATTACTAGGTTGTACACCAATTTCAATTACCTGGTGGCTTTCCAAACAGACCCTTATTATTATTTTTCCTTAAATTGTAAGTTTTCATGATTTTAATGTGCTAAATTCTCTATCTGATAAAAATTCACGATTTTGAAAATAATAAAAGGAATAATTAAGTTGGTAGTTCACTGTTGGCTTGCCTAACGATGACATTGGGCACCATCATGATCCATAGTGGGAACTGGATCGTGACAAAAGCTATATGAACTGTTAAAAAGAGAAAGAGTAAATTGCTCTTCCACACAGTGTATTTGATATATAAAACTGTTTATTGTTTGAAATATAGTAACTAAGAGAGTTTTATTTATTTTTACGTTTTTCCTTTTATTCATAACAAAAAATAGAAGTATTACTATAAGAGCAAAAGGACAAACAACAAATATATTGAAAGGAAGATTGATTATATTAGAAGAAAAATAAAGGAAGTTTGAAAGTAATGATTTAAAAACAATAATAAATATATTTATATTGAATAGTAGGTCAAATCTTCTATCTACATATAGTCTTCTATATGTAGATATCTTCTATCATCATATTTTAAACTATAGTCTTATTTTATATATATATATATATATATATATATATATATATATATATATATATATATATATAATAAAACTATAGTTTAAAATATGATGAAACCAAGTGACAAGCTAATAAAAAGCCACATGGCAATTTTAGATCAAAACTAATAATTAAGACTTTGAAAAGGAAATATTATTAATGGGAAGTAACTGAATGAAGTTATCTAAAGTATAATTAATAAAAGTAATTGAATGAAGTTATCTAAAGCATTTAATAGTTTAAGTAATCTAAATAACATATTAAGAATATATATATAGAGGTAAGAATATTTGAATTGAGATTAATTTTTGAAAGATAAAAGTATATTACTTTTAAATTTTGCCTCTACTTTCTAAGATCTAAAATAAAGATAGTTATAAAATTAATTAGACACGTAAAAGTAAATAGCGAAAATTTAAAATAAAATTAAAACTCAATATTCTATATTGAAAATAAAGGAGAACATACATTTATGCTTGAATTAATGACATATGCGTTAAGCTATATGTTTAAAATATATGTATTTGTTTGTTATGTGTAATAATAATAATAATAATAATAATAATAATAATAATAGTCTATATTCTTCTATCTATTTATTCTGTTAAACAAAATCAAACAAACTCGAATATAAAAAGAAAACTCCAAAGACGGAAAATTACCTTGAGATTTTGGTAAAGTATAAAGTATGAGCATATGCACTTCTATTTTTTGTTTGTTATTAAATTAAATACTAGATGAAATAATCATATAAAATTTTATAGTAAGGGAAATAACATAGAAAGAGGGGGTGGAGATAGTGTGAGAACATTTATACTTTGAGTAATGTAAATCATAGTCATTGTTGTAATGAGAGTATCCGAAGATATCAACAATTCTAAATTATGGGTTATTTATTAACATGGACAAGAAAACAAAAAAAAAGGAGAAAAAATATGTAAATATAAAATTTCAGTATTGAGATATATAAAAGAATAAGACTTATTTGATATTTGAGATGAGAAAGGTTTTTGAAATAATTCATATGGTCATGCTATATAGATAAGATCACGTAACTGAAAATATTATAATAGATAAAACTAAGCAAAAAATATATATACAATAGACATAATTCTAAGAAACAAATAAAAATATAAAGAAATAATTTAAATTTTTATGTAGTAATTTTAATAATTAATTAAAGTCAACTTTCATACTAAATACAAAAAGGAAGAAGAATTTAATTTAATTGATATTGAAAGTGATACTAAAATAATAATTATTACAGTTATTAGTAGATTTATGGTATATAACTAACGAACTTCTCTGTTTAAACTTGAACTAATTCAACACCACATATTTAGAAAAATAATATAACAATATTCATATTATAGATAAACGCTAAATTAAAAAAAATAGTTAAAATATTATAGAACAAAAACTAATGTATAAAGAGAAAAAAATAGAGATAATATGATTTTATTCATACTTTAAATTTATTTGACAAAAATAAGTAAATAAATAATACTAAAAATTATTAATGATAAATTTGAACGGGAGAATTCTGAGAAATAGTCATACAAGATAAAGTCAAGTTAAATTTTATGAGTAATACAAAACTATATCCATTTTATTATATAATGTGGTAAGTTACAAAAACTTTTATGTCATAATTTGATAATACTAAGTAACGGATAATACAATTAGAATAAGCAAGGAACAAAAAAAATATGATTCTTTTTAAAAACAAAACAGAAATATAAGACTTATAAGTAGAATTATGATGAGAAAATTCGTACATATACTCATAATTGAAATTATAATAAATAAAGAATTATAAAGGAAGAATATTAAAGAAAGAAAGAATTCCAAGCGATAATGTAAATGTCTATATTAATTAATTTTTTCATATTGGAAATTTTAATTATTAAATAGAAGAATATAACTCATAATTCCTTATTGAGAAATAAATATAATAATATTAGGATATTTATACATAAGATAAGAATATTATATACATAACACAAAATAACAATTATTAAAAATATTAGTATATTTTGTATAAAAAAATTTAAAAGGCTTATCTGTTTTTTTTTATGAATTCAAAATTATAATTTAACAACAAAAAGATATTAATGTTACGACCTGACCGGTCGTTTCGCTTCCTGGATCCCCGTTCCCCTAAATAAGACTTCTCGTATATGCTTTTACAAGTTTTATGACTTGCAGGGATGGTTAGTTCGGGATTTGGAAGGGTTCGGATTGAAATCGGAACACTTAGTTCCTTAGTGTTGGCTTTAAAGGTCTATGTTTGACTTGGGTCCACATTTCTAGTAGATGATCTCGGATCCGGGATATGACGGTCCGAATAGGTTTGTATGATAATTTTGGATTTAGGCGTGTATTCGTATCGGGTTTTGGATGACCCGGGAGCGTTTTGGTGCCTAAAGTTGAAAATTGGCTTATTAAAGGTTTGAAAGTTCTTTAAATTTGATTTGGAGTAGGTTTTGGTGTTATCGAGGTCTGTTTGGTATTTTGATCCCGGAAATAGCTCCGTATGGTGATTTAAGACTTGCACGTAAAATTTGGTGTCATTCCGAGTAGTTTAGGTATGATTCGGCGCGTTCGGAGAAAATTGGAAGAATTTGAAGTTCATAAGTTGATTCAATTTGGTTTGGGGTGTGATTCTTAGTTTTGGTGTTGTTTTTCGCAGTTCGAGGGTTCAAGCAAGTCCGTCTCATGATTTCAAACTTGTTGTCACGACCCAAAATCCCACTATAGGTCGTGATGGCGCATAACACCGCCGTCAAGCAAACAAGCGTTAATTCATCAATTTATTTACTCATTTATTACTCTCGAGATCATAATCTACACTACTTAAATAGTATAAAATAGAATTTACAGGGAGGAAATGATAATAACTACGTGATCTACAATAACGATCAACCAGCGAAAATCCCCAAAACTCGGTGTCAGAAGTGCATGAGCAATTTCTAAGGAGTACAATATTAATACAATGTCTGTCCCGGATATAATAAGACTTAATAAAATAAATAGTATAATGGAGACTCGGTGGACTGCGATGCGTGGCCTGTAATGAAGATCACGTAAAGTCTCCTCAACAGGTGCGCCTACGCGCCAAGATTATCACCAAATGAACTTGCAAGTTCCTCCACATTTAGTACAGAAGTACAGGATGAGTACGTAAATCAACGCGTACCCAGTAAGTATCTAGCCTAACCCCGGAGGAGTAGTGACGAGGGGTCGACATCGACACTTACTATAGCTCAAATAAAGCAATATAATAAAACTTAAGCAGATATACAATGTAGGGAAATAACTAGATAAATTTGTAATGTGCATAATCTTCCAATTATTTCTTTTAAAGTATAAGTTTCTCAATCTTGTGTCGTGCCTTAATAGCTCTGAAATTATCAAGTTCCATTATCAAATAAATAAGGAACACCGTATATTATGTCGGGCATCAGCAAAAAAAAATCTCGTGAATGTTCAGACTACCAGCGATATAACACACGATTATGTCGAGTTCGTTCGTCCCGATCCAGAATAATGTGTACACTGCCGAGGGTCAAGCGGCATGATCTATAGATGCACTTATATAGTGTCGAGGTGTTAGGCTCGCTCCACAAGAAAGGAAGGAAGTTCACCGAATTACGAAACATGTTGTAACGACCCGACTTGTCATTTTAAGAATTTAAGTCTCGTATGGTGGCATAAGTCCCTGAGCAGCTTCTTATTATGTGTATTGACTTGCGTGCGTGATTGAATTCAGTTACCGGATGATTCGGAGTGATTTGGGACACTTAGTCCCTAAAACAGAAGCTTAAGTCGTAGGATTTTGACCGTAGTCGGAACTGTGTGAAGACGACTCCGGAATGGAGTTCCATCGGTTCCTTTAGATCCGTTGAGTGATTTTGGGTTTAGGAGCATGTCCGAAATGTGAATTTGAGGTTTGTAGCTGATTTAGGCTTGAAATGGCGAAAGTTAAATTTTTGGAGTTTTGGACCGGAAGTGGATTTTTTGATATCAGGGTCAGAATGCGATTCCGAGAGTTGGAACAACTCTGTTATGTTATTTGGGACTTGCCTGCAAAATTTGACATCATTCCGGTTTGGTTTGATAGGTTTCGGCACGAGTTTTCAAAGTTGGAAGTTTTGGAAGTTCATGAGTTTGATTCATGGTGCGGTTCATAGTTTCGACATTGTTTGATGTGATTTGAGACCTCGAGCGAGTCCGTGTTAGGTTATGAAACTTGTTGGTATGTTTGGACGTGGTCCCGGGGGCCTCGGGTGAGTTTCGGATGGGCTACGGGTCATTTCCCTCCTATTTTGAACTGTTGTTCTGTCTTCTGGTGTTCTTCTTCGCGAACGCGAACAGTATCTCGCATTCGCGAAGTGTTACTGCTGACCACCCCATATTTCTTCTTCGCGTTCGCGTTCAACCTCTCGCGTTCGCAAAGATTTTCCATTTTCCTCCATCGTGTTCGCGATTAGCCACTCGCGTTCGCGAAGCTCTTCATGGCAGTCTCATATTTCTTCTTTGCGTTCGCGTTCGCGTTTGCGTAGGTTCCGGCCCTTGTTCTTCTCGTTCGCACTCCTTACCTCGCGTTCGCGATGCTTTCATACCTGGGCAGATTATAAGTTTTCCAAATCGAGGGTTAGGCCATTCTTATCACATTTTGACTTGTAGAGCTCGGTTTTGAGCGACTCCTTGTGGGGTTTTCAAGAAAATCAATTGGGTAAGTGTTCTTCACCTAGAATCTATTTATTTCCATGATTCTATCTTTATGTTTATCATTTAAATTGTGTTTTGAGTTGAGGAAAAGGGTGGTTTTTGAAGAAAATTTTCAAAATGAAAAATCACGATTTGAGGGACGAAATAGTATCGGAATTTGATAAAATTGATATAGTTGAACTCGTATCGGAATGGGTGTTCGGATTTCATGAAAATTATGTCGGGTTCCGAGAGGCGGGCCCCATGTTGACTTTTGTTAACTTTTTGGAATAAAATTTTAAGTCGACGTATTATTATCCAGAATTATTTCCGATGAATTTTAATGAAGTTATACAATTAATTTGGATAGATTTGAACGGCCCGGAGGTCAATTCAAGCAAGAAGGCAATTTTGGAATATCGGCATAACTTCAAAGAAGTAAGTGTCTTGCTTAACCTCGACTGGGAGAATTTCCCCTTAGGCATTGAGTCTTATGTGCAATTTGTGTAATTGAAAACCATGTACGCGAGGTGACAAGTACGTACTTGGTTTATATGTGCAAATTTTTTTGAGTTAAAGTCTTGAGCATATTGTGTAGTGAATTGGATAATTGTTGGCATATATTTAATCATCTACTTGTCGTGCCTAAATCCTTGTTATTGACTCTGTTGTTATATGACAATTTGATGTGATTTTTATTTGATTATTTATGAAATTTTGTGAATTTGCTGCTTTGATAATTATTGGAATTTAATTTCATTTTGGATTTTCCCCTCTGCAAATAATTAATTAAATGAGCTTAAGAAGAGGTGTTTATATAATTATTGAAAATTTGATTTTTATGAAGACTTTGCTTTATGTTGAGTAATTTCTATCTCTATTGATTATTTTTGGGTATTGTACGCATTGTGTGGAGCTTTTGGCTATTTGTTGTGAAATTAATTGACTTGGTTGTAGCTTTGGAAATTTGGTTGTGGCCATTGGGCAAATTGTGATATGAATTGATTTTTTATGTTGCTGTGATAATTTTCCGTGTAAATTATTGTGTTGTGTGAGTTGTTACTTTGGGGAGATAAGGGTGGCATTTCACCGTTGATATTATGTGGTTATAAGGGTGGCATTTTACTGTTGTTGTGTTTGTTGGAATATTGTCCGGGCGGAGCGATAAGGGTGGCTATAGGAGCAATAAGGGTGGAAATAGGAGCGATAAGGGTGGCTATTGATATTGTCTAGGCGGAGCGATAAGGGTGGCTATATGAGTGATAAGGGTGGCAATAGGAGCGATAAGTGTGGCTATTGTCGGGGATGATATGTGATGATGTGGGGTTGTGGTGTTGATAATTTTCATGTGATGTTGTAATTTTCTTGTGTTTATTTTTATACCTTGTGCAATTTGTCTTGTTGTTGATAAATTGATAACAATATGATTTACGTTGAATTTGAGAGCCTGTGGCTATTTCCATGCGGATTACAAAATAAAATATGGGCACGAGGTGCCATGAGTAACTAATGAGGATATTTGGCACGTGAAATGTCCGTGCAGTTGTGATATAAAATGTGGGCACGAGGTGCTGTGATGAAATGATAATGATATTTGGCACGTGAATTATCCGTGCAGTTGTGATATGAAATGTGGGCACGAGGTGATGTGATGAATTGATAATTGGCATGTGAATTATCCATGTAGTTGTGATATGAAATGAGGGCACGAGGTGCCGGGGAAATATGATGATTTAATTATGGGCACGTGGTGCCGTGGAAATATGAAAATGGGCTGAGACCCGTGTTTACGAAAAATATGAAAATGGGCTGAGACCCGTGTTTACGAAAAATATAAAAATGGGCTGAGACCCGTATTTTTATGATTATGAAATGAGGTGTCACATGGTGACTTTTTAATCAAAAGAATTATATTCAAAATATTTATTTGGAAGGATTTTTACTTAGAAAGTATTATATGAAAGAATTGTATTTGAAAGATATTTATTTGAGGAAATTATATTTGAAAAGATTTATTGAAAGAATTATATTTGAAAAATAATTATTTGAGAAAATTATATTTGAAAGAGAGTTATCTGGAAGAATTATATGTGAAAGACATTTATTTGAATGACTTGATTTAATTGGGTGTAATTGTGTTTATTAATTGTTGAGTGATATTAATGGTATTCTTGTTGTCTGTTGTGCATATCACTGGTTGTTTTATCCTGCCCTTATAATTATTATTTATTTTCTATTATTTTGTATATTATATTGCACAGGTTATTAGCCTAGTAAGTGTCTTGACTGTACTTCATCTCTACTCCATTGAGGTTAGTCTTGATACTTACTGGGTACCGACCGTGGTGTACTCATACCACACTTCTGTACATTTTTGTGCAGAGCCAGGTATTATAGATATCGGACTTGAGCAAAGTTAAAGCGTGATTGTCACGACCCAATTTCACCTATAGGTCGTGATGGTGCCCAACACTACAGCTAGGCAAACCAACTAATAAGTCAAACATATATTGGTGAAACTTTTATTCCAAGAAGATAATAAAATACCAATTTCTACCAATGTGTGTGCCAAGACCCGGTGTCACAAGTGCATGAGCATCTAGTAGATTATACAAAACTCCAAATACTATCTGAAATGAAATACACGGAATATAAATATCAGAAGAGACACTGGTAGCTGCAGAACGGCGCAGAAAGGCAGCTCACCACTATGCCTCGGGATGCCGTGGGTATGTGATGATAGGTCCTCCACCATTACTTGTCTCAGATCCTGCACAAAATGTGCAGCAAGTGTAGTATGAGTACGTAAACAACGTGTACCCAGTAAGTATCAAGCCTAATCTCGAAGTGGTAGAGATGAGATGGCCGACCTTAACACTCACTATAGGTCAATAATAATTAAAATAAAACTAGGATATTTAAATCAGCATGATTTATAGAATTTACAATAATTTATTTAATCAGCGAAAATAATCAAATTCCTTCAAATGTATCAATTCTCAATATATTAATTAAATTTCTTCAATTCAAATAAATTCCAATTTATCAATTAAATCTCATTTACAGGAGTAACAATTAATTCCTTAACAAGCAAGAATAATAATTCATTAAATTTCAAAGATTTTCCAATTTACTAATTAGCTTCACAAGCTGAAATAAATTATTAAAGTATCGTGTAATTATTATTATTATTAAGCACGATTTCTGCCGAGGACGTACGGCCCGATCCAGAGTGTCGTGTACACTACCGAGGGACGTGCGGCGCGATCCATAGATGCATCTATCCTGCCGAGGCATTCGGCCCACTCCACAAGAAAGGAGGACATTTTTCTTATGTGCCTCCGGAAGGAGAGCATATTCATTATAAGATGAATTTGGGAGGAGAACAATTTCTTTTAACAATTAATAGATTTAAACAGACAATCAAGCCTATGAGATTTCCATCCTTTAATATCTTTATCTAACAATTCACATTATATTCATATAGATATCAATTAATATAAATAATACAAAGAATACAATTTACACAAGTAAGGCATGCTTTGAGTCCTAAACTACCCGGACTTTAGCATTAATAGTAGCTACGCACGGACTCTCGGCACTTCGTGCGTATGTAGCCGCGTACGTAGCCCCCCCCATAATTAGCAACAATTATTTAATTTTAATCACCTATGAGGTAATTTCCCCCTCACAAGATTAGACAAGAGACTTACCTCGTCTTGCTCCAATTTAATCCACAATTTTGCCTTTTCCACGATTATCCAACTCTGTCTGGCTCGAATCTAGCCAAAATAATTCGATACAATCACTAAAAATTATAGGAAATAAATTCTATAAGGAAATACTACATTTTAAATAAAAATCCCGAAATTAATTAAAAATTCGCCCGCGGGGCCCATATCTTGAAATCCGGCGAAAGTTATGAAATCCGACAACCCATTCAATTACGAGTCCAACCATACCAGTTTCACTCAATTCCGAATCCGAATCGATACCGAAATCTCAAAATTGCGTTTCTATGAGATTTCTAAACTTTTCCAAATCTCAAAACACTAATTAAATTGTGAAAAACAATGATACACTTGTATATGTAGACCAAATCCGAGTTAGAATCACTTACCCCAATATTTTTCCCTTGAAAATCTGCCAAAAGTCATCTCTGCTCAAGCTTAAGTTCGTCAAAAATAGCAAAAGGGACGAATGCCCTCTTTTTATAAAACTGCCCAGTAGCCTTTGGAACTGGTCCTCGAACAGGGCCTCGATCGGGGCTTCGATCACAGGCTCGAGCCTGGACCTCGGTCATGGCCTCGATCAGGGCATCGAGGTTGGGCCTTCGATCATAGCCTCAATCATGGCATCGAGCTTGAGCCTTCGATTATGACCCTCGATCTTGGGTCTCGATCCTGGGCCTCGAACCTTGCCTTCGATCATGTCCCTCGAGCTGGACCTTCGATCATGGCCCTCGAGTTGGACTCGATCATGGCTTCGATACACTAGCTCGAGCCCGTACCTCGTCAACCATGGGCTCGATACATGGGCTCGATATATGGCTCGATATCTGGGCTCGATATCTAGGCTTGATATCTGGGCTCGATATCTAGGCTTGATATCTGGCTCGATATCTGGGCTCGATCACAGCCCAGACTGTCCAACAGAAGAGAAAAAATTGCAGCAGCTTTTTAACTCAAATTTTTGATCCGTTAACCATCCGAAACTCACCCGAGGCCCTCGGGACCTCAACCAAATATACCAGCAAGTCCTAAAACATCATACGAACTTAGTCGAACCTCTAAATCATATCAAACAACGCTAAAATCATGAATTATACCCCAATTCAAGCTTAATGAAACTAAGAGTTTTCAACTTCCACATTCAATGTCGGAACCTATCAAATCAACTCTGATTGACCTCAAATTTTACACACAAGTCATAAATTACATAACGGAGCTATAAAAATTTTCAGAACTGGATTCCGACTCCGGTATCAAAAAGTCAACTCATCGGTCAAACTTCCAAACTTTAAATTCCTATTTTAGCCATTTCAAGCTTAATTTCACTACGGACTTCCAAATAAAATTCCGATCACGCTCCTAAGTCCAAAATCACCATACGGAGCTGTTGGAATCATCAAAATTCTATTCCGGGGTCATTTTCTAAAAATGTTGACCGAAGTAAAACATAGCACTTTAAGGCCAACTTAAGGAACCAAATGCTCTGGTTTCACCCCAAACACTTCCAAATCCCGAACCAACCATCTCCGCAAGTCATAAATCATTACAAGCACCTACGGGAAGTTTTATTTTAGGGAACGGGGTTCTAAAAGTTAAAATGACCGGTTGGGTCATTACAGTGATCGTAAGGATTCAAGGTAGAGCTGCTTGGCCATCGTAGTCCCTTGGAGTCTTTTCATTTCATTGTATTGTTAATTTGTAATCAAATAGTAGTGTATATCCGGTCCTTGTTATCATTCCATGTATTCAGTTAGAGTTCGTGACTCAGTACTACCAGTCTTGGGAGGTTGTGTATTGTAACTATTTCCACTGTTAGTTTCAAAAACAAATGGCTTCAAAAGGTAATCTAAATTGGCTTACCTAGTCTTAGTGACTAGGTGCCATCACGACGCCTGTGGTGGAATTTTGGGTCGTGACACATGTGTTTACAACACAACACAAGAGCATAAAATGAATATAATCGTTACCATTTCTCAATTTACTTGCCCAAAATTCAAAGTGTCAAGGCTTGGCCTATTATACATACGTTTATTTCTAATTCAAATTCAATTATAACGTTAATTAGTTAAGCCACCAGAATGAGTTCAGATAATTTAAATATTGCAGGATAAGATCCTAAGTCTACTCGGACATAACATGCTTTAGCTACGTACGGACTCTCGTCACCTTGTGCGTACGTAGCACCCACAACTAGTTACACATAACAATAATTATCACCTAGGGTTAGTTTCCCCCTCAAAGAGTTAGACAGGAGACTTACCTCGCTCTGAAGTTCCATAACCGGCTCCAAGGCCTCTTAACACCTCAAACCAATGCCCATCGGTTCAAAACAAGTCAAAACAATATGCAAACCAATCAAAATATACTCTAATACCCATAATTAATCAATTTAAATAATTCACAACTCCACTCGAAAAGTCGATAAAATTAACCTTCGGGCCCACGTGCTCGGATTTCGAAAATATTTGAAGATAAACTTTACCCATAACACCACAAACTCAAATATATAACTTATCCCAAATTATGTCCAATTTTGTGGTTAAAATCCAAAAAAACCAATTCTAGGTTTTCTACCACAATTTCTACTAATTTCCATGCCCTAATCCACATATAAACCATGTATTTAACTTGTATGGTTTTCTATGGTTTCTATTGGTGATATTGATATTGTCTCTTTTCGTTTTCTTGAGCCGAGGATCTTTCGAAAATAGCCTCTCTACTCCCTCGGGGCAGGGGTAAGGTCTGCGTACACACTACCCTCCCCAGACCCCACTAGTGGGATTTCACTAGGTCATTATTGTTGTTGTTGTTGTTTGTTGTTGTATTTAACTTGTAATAGGTGGGAATCACTTACCTCATGTTGGTTGATGAAAATATTCCCTTGAAGCTCTCCAAAATCGCACCAACCAAGTGAAAAATGGAAGAAAATGGGCCAAATCCCGTCTTTATAAAAACACCTCTACCCAGACGACCTTTCGCTTTTGCGGCTCCGCACCTGCGGACATTCCTATTGCAGGTGCGGCTTCCATTAAGCCCAGCCAAGTACGATTCTGGGGACCAAACACGCTCCTTCAGTCACGCTTCTGCGGTGCCCTGACGGCTCCTATGATCTCGCTTCTGCAGAGCCTTGACCGCTCATGTGGTCCAGCACCAGAGGCCTAACCCCGCTTCTGTGATGCCTTCTCCGCTTCTGCGGATGCGCATCTGCGCCCCTAACTCTGCATCTGCGGCCTTTCTCCCAGCTAGCCCAGGACCGCTTCTGTGACCCCCTTGGCCGCTTTTGCGGATCCGCACCTGCAGCCAAAACCTCGCAGGTGAGGTTACACCAGATGTGCTGCCACCAGCAATTTCATAAGGCCAAATTCAATCCGTTAACCATTCGGAATCAACCCGAAGTCCCCGGGACCTCGACAAAACATACCAAAGAGTCTTTAAGCACAATACGAACTTAGTCGAGCCTTCAAACCACATCAAACAACGCTAAAACCACGAATCGCACCCCAATTCAAGCTTAATGAACTTTAGAACTTCAACCTTCTACATTCGATGCCAAAATCTATCAAATCAAGTCTGATTGACCTCAAATTTTGCGCACAATTCATAATTGTTATTACCGACCTACTCCAACTTCTGGAAATCGGAATACGACCCCGATATCAAAAAGTCCACTCCCGGTCAAACTTTCCAAAAATTATCCAATTTCCAACTTTCACCAATTGGCGCCGAAATGACCTATGGATCTCCAAATCAACATCCAGACATGCTCCTAAGACCAAAATCATCATACGAACCTGTTGGAACCTTCAAATTCCGGTTCCGGGGTCGTTTACTCAAAAGTCAGACCTTAGTCAATTCTTCCAACTTAAAGCTTTCGAATTTAGAATTTTCTTTCCAAATCAACTCCGAACTTCCCGAAATTCAATTTCGGTCACATGTACAAGTCAATATACTTGAAGTGAAGCTACTCAAGGCCTCAAACCGCTGAACGACGTGCTAGAGTTCAAAACGACCGGTCGGGTCGTTACATTCTCTCCCACTTAAACATATGTTTGTTCTCGAACGTGCCAAGAACTGCTGTGGAGTTGTCCAAAATTACTGTTTAACACCTTGTGCACCTATCCGTGCCATCACAACCTAGCTGGGCACCTCAGCTCGAGCCGGACTGAAGGTCCTCCCTTTTATTTAGTCAATAAGACTTAGAACCAAATTTCAACCTCCAAATTTCTTTACAAGACCTGATTCTAACATACGAACACCGTATCAATCTCCACATACTGAATCCACACATGATCATGCACTCATGCAGATATCAAACAACACACCGCATAACTCATGATCATGCACCGTATCAATCTCCACATACTGAATCCACACATGATCATGTACCCATGCTGATTCTAACATACTCATGTTGATATCACACAATGCACCGCATAACTCATTTGCCCAAGGCAACATCCTCCGACCACAATAGCTGAAATTTCACGAATCTGATGCTCGCAATACAGCCCCTAACACATATAAGCCCTATTCCAATTCTTGCAGTACTTCCACGACGAAGGAGATGCGTAGGAAATCATAACCACCTGCTGAATCAAAAAATCATGGAGTCTTTCCTCCCAACAAGGACCATTACCTCATTCTGACTGACTAATGATATTTGTTCTTTGATATACCTTATATAAATCTGATTGCATCGATTACAGGTCCAATACTCTCGTCTCACCCAGTATAAGCTACACAGGCAATAAGCCGCCTTAAACACTAACCAAGATCTTGTACGACACCAATAGTGCATCAACAGGAAACAAACTCGAATGCGATACATAAGGAAAAGCAAACTCTGGGATGGAACTTCCCAGTCCGAGTACGAATAAAACGGTAGAACAGATGCTATGAACTCTCCTCAGTGAATGAGAAACAAAATACATATAAACAATTATATGGAACCATACTCAACATCTCACTATTGCGATATGCAACCGGATCCAAACATGAAACTGTTGCGACGTGCAACCAGATCCAGATAATGTACCCGTGGTGGCGTGCAACCCGATCCACACATAACAATAAATAAGGAAATGCCCATCAAGCCATAATGCTTATACCTAAGAAATAATGAATGTCGACCACAAGCACGCCAAGTGCCAAAAATACAACCCTAGGGAGACGGATAGCGCATTACGCCATGAAACCCAAGAACAAATAAGGTGCAATAAATGACATGCATCTCGAGAGCCATCCTACTCACATAACACCACAAGCTACACGGGACCTCAACATATGTGCGAATAATCAAGTCGTCTCACAACCCACATGGCACAATAGAGTATTAAATGGAATAACTGACGACGGGAATGTCATCCAATGCTCGAGGAGTCCTCCATAAGCAACGCTCTGTAGAATGCACATCCGACCTGATGTAGAGCACACATCCACATTAGACTCATCAACGGACCTCAAGCCGATTCTACTCCTGCTATATTGGGATAATAACCTCTCAAGGACCCACAATAACCCCTTCCCATGACACACAAGAATAGTCGCCAAATCCCGAACAACCCACACAATCTACAACCCAAGGAATAGAACATCTTTCAGGCATAAACTCGCACATTTAGCGATATCACCAAAATCTCCATACTTGGTTCAATCTGTAACAATCAAGTGACTACCATGCCACACTTATACAAATCTCCCAATGGGGTACGCTCTCACAATCTTCCATCCAGGTAGCAAAGTCCGCACATCCATACTATCAACCGTATTAGTTCTGTAAGGTAAACCATAATCCGCAATTCAATAAACATTGTCGCTTCCATAGAACGTCGTTCTCAGGCGACACTAAGATAATACCACCCCACTCCAAACATATGAATTCTTCCCTGCTCATCTGAGCTCGTGACATTCTTATCAACACCGAACCGCAACCTTGATTCTCAACTTCCAATTCCCATGCCACTCATTGCACCCATCACACCACTATGCGAGAATACATGAATTCATCATAACCCCCGAACTACCAGTAGAATAATGTTTCATTGGCTGGAAACCTTTCACTTAGCTCATTTCCGAAGAACCGATGCAACACGCAACTGAATTCGCAAATAGCAGAAAATAAAACCTCAAACTATATGTTATAACTTCACACACCGAATGAACTGATCATTGCCCCAATCATGTTGATTCAACCATTACTAACCGACACAACTTCTTTACATTTATTCTTGACCTGCTTTAGAAATAATAATAGCTTCATCCACAGCATAACGAACTCAATCAACACTCATCCCGAGTGACCTGAATCGCTAGACTACATCGTCTCAATGCCCATGAATCACCTCATACCCTCATCATGCGCGCAATGGCACCTCCAACTGGTATACCCACCTCCAACTGATATACCTTCATCACCTCTACAAAACTTCCCACAAATCCGAAGTTGTGTCTTCATTTCCTCCAATACTGCATCGCCTACCCGGTGGTGATCATATAACACTCCAAGTCCCATTCACAATCCTCTGCAAAACTCGATCCTTAACACGACGAACCCAAAATCCTTAGGCACTGCACTTAAATCATTGAACTCACTGGATCGTTGTTGAGAGTCACCCACTCTGACATATCCCGAACATAACCAAACTCCAACGCTCTGCCACCATATAAATACCCTCTCAAAGAAGCAACCGGCTGAATCCTTTTTCTTGCACATTACATCCACAAGAGGCATAGACTTTAAGTCTTCCCGAAAACTGCACCTGAATCGATAAGACGAAGTTTAGCACATATTCATTAAGTTTCTTGATCGAATTACTCCTGATGTTTTCTTTTCCTAGTCATAATAATTCACCAATGCACCGATAGCCAGAAACTGCACAAGAAGACAACCATGTTATCCAATCGTAGACGGTGGGGCTCACCCACTTAGCTTTAAGCTACCATCATATAACGTATGGCCCGAAATGATTCCCCCTTCTCAATCACCGTGATCTCGCACCGTTAACCCACCAAATTATCAAAATCCTTTTGTTAATCTTTCCATGAACATTCTAAATCATCAGCCACAAACACATATTCGACCCCTTATCGGGTAGCAAGTAAAATTCTTTGTAGAAACTTCATCATCATCACACAACCGTTATCCTGCACACAGGTGATAACCTACCTGTGAAATTCCATGCCGACTTTTCCAACGACGTTGCACCGGGTGTCACAACCCAAAATCCAAAAAAGGTCGTGATGGTGCCGGACACCACTGTCAGGCAAGCCAACCATAATCAATTAACTTAATTACCTATTTTAGTATTTTTGAAATAAATATTTCTTAAATGAAATAGTAAAGATAAAACTCATAGAGTAAATGATAAATATTTTTAGTAACTAAATTTCTAAGCAATTCACAATCATCCCCAAGCCCGGTGTTACAAGTGCATGAGCATTTACTAGGGAGTTAAAATAAAATACAGCATCTGTCCAGAATACAAATTAGACAGGAAAATATAATAACTCTGAAGGAGACTCTGTTATATGCGGATCGTTATATAGAATGCAGCTCACCTATGTCCCCACAATTATTAACCACACCTCTGCGCCCACAAGACCGCTATACATATATGTACCTGCACAATAAAATGTGCAGCAAGTGCAGTATGAGTACGAAAACAACGTGTACCTAGTAAGTATCAAGCCCAATCTCTAAGTGGTAGAGACGAGATAGCCGACTTTGACACTCACTATGGGTCAATAATAATAATTGAAATAAAACTAGAATATCTAAATCAGCATGATTCATAGAATTTACAATAATTTATTTAACCAGCAGAAATAATCAAATTCCTTCAAATGCAACAATTCTCATAAAATTAATTAAATTCCTTCAATTCAAATAATTTCTAATTTATCAATTATTCTCATTTAAAGGAATAACAATTAATTCCTTAACAAGCAGGAATAATAATTCATTAAATTCCAGAAAATCTCCAATTTATCAATTAGCTTCGCAAGATGAAATAAATTATTAAGGTATCGTGTAATTATTATTATTAAGCACGATTTCTGCCGAGGACGTACGACCCGATCCAGAGTATCGTGTAAACTGCCGAGGGACGTGCGGCACGATCCATAGATGCATCTATCCTGCCGAGGCGTTCGGCCCGCTCCACAAGAAAGGAGGACATTTTTCTTATGTACCTCCGGGAATGAGAGTGTGTTTATTATAAGATAAATTCGAGAGGATGAACAATTTTTTTTAGCAATTAATTAATTTAAATAGAAAATTAAGCATATGAGATTTCCATCCTTTAATATCTTTATCTAACAATTCATGAGATTTCCATCCTTTAATATCTTTATCTAACAATTCACACACATATATATATCCGTTAATATTAATTAAATAAAGAATACAATGTACACAAGTAATTCATGCTTTGAGTCCTAAACTACCCGGACTTTAGCATTAACAGTAGCTACGCACAGACTCTCGTCACCTCGTGCCCCCGCAATTAGCAACAATTATTCAATTTAATTCCTATGGGGTAATTTGCCCCTCACAAGATTAGACAACAGACTTACCTCGTCTCAAAGTCCACTTTCCGATTACCACGTCGCGTTGAATTCTCGATTCGACGCCGAAAAATACGAAACTATCCAAATATTATACAAAATAATTAATATATGCTAAATGATATGTTATCTATTAAATAAATTACCTTATCCAAAATGGTAAAATTCTTAAAATTCATCCCGGGCCCACGTACCCGGATTTCAAAAATTCCCAGAGGGAATCGTTACCCATAATCTCAAAAACCCAAATATATAATTTCCATCCAATTCCATAACCATTTCGGTGGTGAAAAATCAAAAATATTAATTTCTAGGTTTTTCTTCAAAACTCCAAATTTCTACAAATTTTCATGTCTAAATCCATATATAAACCATGTATTTAACTTGCAATAGGTGTGAATTAACTTACCTCCAAGTTGCTAGGTGAATGCTCCTCTCAAGAAGCTCCCAAGATTGTCCAAGAATGAAGAAATGAGCAAAAATGCTCAAATCCCCACTTTAAAAACTCACTGCCCAGCGATCATCGCGCCCGCGGCAAAATTTTTCGCACCCGCGATGGAGTTTTCGCACCCACGATGAATTTTTCACACCTGCGGCTTCGCACCCGCGATGGATTTTTTGAACCCGCGGTGTCGCACCCGCGATGGAGTTTTCGCACCCGCGATCACACCAGATATCAGCTGCCTCAACGCTTCTTCAAATTCCAAATTCGGTCCGCTAACCACCCGGAATCCACTGAGGCCCTCGGGACCTCAACCAAATATACCAACAAGTCCTACAACATCATACGAACTTATTTGAAACCTCAAATCACATAAAACGACGCTAAAACCACGAATTATGCTCCAATTCAAGCTTAATGAAACTTAAAATTTCCAACTTCTATATTTGACGTCGAAACCTATCAAATCAACTCCGATTGACCTCAAATTTTGCACACAAGTCATAAATGACATAACGG
The DNA here is from genome assembly GCF_000390325.3 of Nicotiana tomentosiformis. Taxonomy (NCBI): domain Eukaryota; kingdom Viridiplantae; phylum Streptophyta; class Magnoliopsida; order Solanales; family Solanaceae; genus Nicotiana; species Nicotiana tomentosiformis. The sequence continues at coordinate 131,132,335 of NC_090817.1, forward strand.
AGCTATCAAAATTTTCGAAACTGTATTCTGACTCCGGTATCAAAAAGTCAACTCCCCGGTCAAACTTCCAAACTTAAATTCTTGCTTTAGCCATTTCAAGCCTAATTTTACTACGAACTTCCAAATAAAATTTTGATCACGCTCCTAAGTCCAAAATCACCATATGAAGCTGTTGGAATCATCAAAATTCTATTCCAGGGTCGTTTGCACATAATTCGATATCCGGTCACTATTTGAACTTAAACGTTTTAATTGTTTCATCAAAATTCCATATCTCGGGCTAGGGACCTCGGAATTTGATTTCGGGCATACGCCCAAGTCCCAAATCACGATACGGACCTACCAAAACTGTCAAAATACTTATCCAAGTCCATTTGCTCAAAATATTGACCAAAGTCAAACTTGGCCTTTTAAAGCCAACTTAAGGAACCAAGTGTTCCGATTTCAACCCAAACACTTCCAAATCCCGAACCAACTATCCTCACAAGTCATAAATCAATAAAGCACATATGAAAAGTTTTATTTAGGGGAATGGGGTTCTAAAAGTCAAAATGACCGGTTGGGTCGTTACACCGGGTACAACTACCATGAGTTCAGTAATCCCCCCGAGCCCATGTTCGCCCACTGGATGTATAAGTCTATTCTTTCCCCTTTGACATCAACTGACAGTTCACCACATCATCCAAACTCAAGTCATATTGCATCTGAAATGATAATCAAATCTTCACACCCCTCTTCATTCCAAGAAAACTCCTTTCTGCCATATTAAATCTTTCTCCGCACAATGACCATTATTCCCAAATAAAATACGTAGACCAAATCTCCTTCTATCATGATTCCCAAACCGTTCTACACTTTCTCAAGGTACGTGGCTATCCTACCACAGAATCCATAGGCTACTCTACCGCTCCCACTTCGGTCAAACCATCTCATTTAAACAACTTCTCGACTTCCGTTTCTCATATTTGATCTGCTAGTAATTCAACCACCGTAAGGCACCTCCCACATGTCCTTCCTCATTCTTCATTACCCAAATGTTGCATCAAATCAGTATCCATCTATGTAGCACCTGAGCTAATAAATTTCTACTAGCTCTAATCCCCCTGGAAGATCATCTTCCTCGAGCCATCACATTAGAAATACAAACTCGATCCTGAACCGTTGCACACCGCTATTTCTAACAACCGCCCCTCAGGTACCATTTCACAACGCCTTGCCCCGAAGGCAAAATCAAAGAAGACCATAACACCGGCGAACCATAATGAGTTCAAACAAGGATGACGACACTGCATCACAATGAAAATTCCTCCACGCTCGAAAATACCAAGTCTCGTTGCCCCTTCAACCAAAAACCCGAACATCCAGAGTCCGATTGCCTTTTCTTTGCTGGAATTAAATGATGAACCTCTACACCATGCACTGAGAAATCCTCCTTTCGGGTCATTCACTGCCTTGACACATATCCAAGCACTTTATCATTACACCAACATTGTGCGATAACAACGCATAGACATTGTAGCAATCCGTGCACAGTCTCGAAACCATAGAAAATACAGATATTGAGCTGGAACAAACGAACAACCTTCTGCAAGGCGACAATAATAGCCTGCTCGAACAAGTAGAGAAAACATCCTGCACCACGTCTGCAGTACCACTACAACTTCCCGTTGCCTAATTGATAACAAGCGTTTCACGTCACGTAAGATTAAGTAGGAAGGAAATAAAGGCACAAGCCTCAATGGAATCAAATCACACTATGAAGAAATCAAGAAGGGAAGTGCTCCTAACAGACCTGTAGCCTCTCGAAGAAAAGTACAGACGTCTCCGCACCGATCCGCAAGACTCTACTGGACTTGCTCATGACTAGTGAGACGTATGTAACCTAGGCTATAATACCAAGTTGTCACGACCCAAAATCCATTATAGGTCGTGATGGTGCCTAACGTCGCCGTCAGGCAAGCCAACGTTAATTCATCAATTTATTTACTCATTTATTACTCTCGATATCATAATCTCCATTACTTAGTTAGTATAAAATAGAATTTACAGGGGAAAATGATAATAACTACGTGATCTACAATAACGATCAACCAGCAGAAACCCCCAAAACCTGGTGTCACAAGTGCATGAGCAATTTCTAAGGAGTACAATATTAATACAATGTTTGTCCCGAGTATAATAAGACAGAATAAAATAAATAGTACAATGGAGACTCGGTGAACTGCGATGCAAGGCCTGGAATGCAGATCACGTAAAGTCTCCTCAACAGATGTGCCTACGCGCCAGGATGATCACCAAATGAACCTGTCAGTTCCTGCACATTTAGTGCAGAAGTATAACATGAGTACGTAAATCAACGTGTACCCAATAAGTATCTAGCCTAACCTCGGAGGAGTAATGACGAGGGATCGACATCGACACTTACTATAGGTCAAATAAAGCAACATAATAAAACTTAAGCAGATGTACAACGTACGGCAATAACCAGATAAATCTGTAATGTGCATAATCTTTCAATTATTTCTTTTAAAGTATAAGTTTCTCAATCATGTATCCTATTTAATAGCTCAAAAATTATCAAGTGTCATTATCAAATAAATAAGGAACACCGTATATTATGTCAGGCATCAGCAGAAAGATAATCTAGTGAATGTTTGGTCTACCAGCGATATAACGCACGATTATGCCAAAGTCGTTCGGCCCGATCCAGAATAATGTGTACATTGTTGAGGGTCAAGTGGCACGAACCATAGATGCACCTATATACTGCCGAGGTGTTTAGCCCACTCCATAAGAAAGGAAGGATGTTCACCGAATTATGAGATACGAGTTTACAATACAACACAGGAGCATAAAATGAATAGAATCGTTACCATTTCTCAATTTACTTGCCCAAAATTCAAAGTGTCAAGGATTGACCTATTATACATACGTTTATTTCTAATTCAAATTCAATTATAACTTTAATTAGTTAAGCTAGCAGAATGAGTTCAGATAATTTAAATATCATAGGATAAGATCCTCAGCCTACGCGCACATAACATGCTTTAGCTACGTACAGACTCTTATCACCTCGTGCGTACGTAGCACCCACAACTAGTTGCACATAACAATAATTATCACCTAGGGATAATTTCCCCCTCACAGAGTTAAACATGAGATTTACCTCGCTTCGAAGTTCCATAACCGGCTCCAAGGTCTTTCAACACCTCAAACCAATACCCGTCGGTCCAAAACAAGTCAAAACAATATGCAAACCAATCAAAATATACTCTAATACCCATAATTAATCAATTTAAACAATTCCCAACTCCGCTTGAAAAGTCGATAAATCAACCCTCGGGCCCACATGCCCGGATTCCGAAATTTTCGAAGATAAACTTTACCCATAACACCACAAACGCAAATATATAGCTTATCCCAAATTCCATGTCCAATTTCGTGGTTAAAATCTAAAAATACCAATTCTAGATTTTCTACAAAAATCCCACAATTTCTACTACTTTTCATGCTCTAATCCATATATAAACCGTGTATTTAACTTTTAATAGGTAGGAATCACTTACCTCATGTTGCTTGATGAAAATAACCCTTTGAAGCTCTCCAATGTTTCCCTAACCAAGTGAAAAATGGAAGAAAATGGGCCAAAACCCCATCTTTATAAAAACACCTCTGCCTAGACGACCTTCCGCTTCTGCGACCTTTAAGTTGCTTATGTGACTCCACACCTGCGGACATTCCCATCGTAGGTGCAGCTTACATTAAGCCCAGCTTAGTCCGCTTCTACAGACCAAAACATGCTCCTGCGGTCAAGCTTCTACGGCGTCCTGACCGCTCATGCGGTCTCGCTTCTGCAGAGCCTTGACCGCTCCTACAGGCCAGCGTCAGAGGCCTAGCCCCGCTTCTGCGATACCTTCCCCGATTCTACGAATGCACATCTGCGCCCCTAACTCCGCATTTGCATCCCTTCACCCAGCTGGCCCAGGACCGCTTTTGCGACCCTCCGCACCTGCGGCCAACACCTCGCAAGTGCGGTTACACCAGATCTGTTGCCACCAGCAATTGCATAAGGCCAAATTCAATCTGTTAACCATCCAGAATCAACCGAAGTCCCCAAGATCTCGACCAAACATACCAAAGAGTCTTAAAATACAATACGAACTTAGCCGAGCCTTCAAACCACATCAAACAACGCTAAAACCACGAATCACATCCCAATTCAAGCTTAATGAACTTTAGAACTTCAACCTTCTACATTCGACGCCGAAACCTATCAAATCAAGTCCGATTGATCTCAAATTTTGCACACAAGTCATAATTGACATTATGGACCTACTACAATTTCCAAAAATTGGAAGACAACCCCGATATCAAAAAGTCCACTCCCGGTAAAACTTCCCAAAAACCATCAAATTTCCAACTTTAGCCAATTGGTGCCGAAATGACCTATGGACCTCCAAATCAACATCTGGATACGCTCTAAAGACCAAAATTATCATACGAACTTGTTGGAATGTTTAAATCCTGGTTCCAAAGTCGTATACTCAAAAGTCAGACCTTAGTCAATTCTTCCAACTTAAAACTTCTGAATTTAGAATTTTCTTTCCAAATCAACTCTGAACTTCCCGAAATTCAATTCCGGCCATATGTACAGGTCAATATACCTGAAGTGAAGCTACTCAAGGCCTCAAACCGCTGAACGATGTGCTAGAGTTCAAAATGACCGATCGGTTCATTACATGGTATGTTTGGACGGGGCCTCCGGGGCCCCGGATTCCATTCGGACGAGGCACATAACGTATTTGACTTGGAATGAATAGCTGAAGCATCGAGTTTTAGGTGTAATCGCACCTATAGAGGACCAGTCGCAGGTGCAAGCTCACAGAAGTGAGCCAATGACCGCATAAGTGAGAAGGAGTGGGCAACCTAGTGGTCTCAGAAGCAAGGAGAGAGGCCGCATCTGTGAAGGCGCAGATGTGAGGAAGGGATCGCAGAAGCGGGCTGGTGTGCAGGTGCGATGCTTGTGCCATAGAAGCGGGCTCGTAGATGCGAGACCTTTTCCGCAGAAGCAGGAAGGGCAGACTTGGGCATGATCCACATCTGTGAGGCTTTGTCCGCAAATGCGGCCATGGAACCGCAGAAGCGGAAGTGCTGGAGGCAGTGAGGTTCATTTAATACGTGACTTATTCCATTTTTGACTCATTTCCTTCACTTCTTGGGCCATTTTTTTTTAGAGAGGGGTTTTCACCTAGCTATTGGAGGTAAGTAACTTCTATCCAATGTAAGTTAAATACATAGATTATGGGTAGATTTTAATATGTAAAATTGTAAAAATCATGGGTTTAGATGAAAAACCTAGGTTTTGATAAAAATAGAATTTAACCACAAAATGATTATGGAATGGGATAAAAATTATATATTTGAGTTCATAAGGTTATGGGTAACAATTATCTTTGAACATTTCCAGAATCCGGGCACGTGGGCCTGGGAATGAATTTTAAGAATCTTCCAATTTGGGTTGGGTAATTACACTAATAGTTAAATTATGAACTTCTGAACATGTATTGATTAATTTATACAATGTTTGACTAGTTTCGGATTGTTCAGCACCGAGCTGAGGCTTTAGAGTGAATTTGAGGCCGGAAAGCAAGTTTGAGACAAGGTAAGTCTCTTGCCTAACCTTGTAAGAGGGAATATACGCCATAGGTGATTTAAAATTACTATTTGCTCCTAATTGTTGAGGCTACTTACGCACGAGGTGTCGACAGTCCGTGCGTAGCTACTAATTATGTTTATGTCCGGGTAGTTTAGGACCCGAATCATGAGATACTTGTAATGTGTGCACCCTATGTGTTAATTAAAGTACCTAAATTATATTGGAACTTGATAGAGGAATTGTAAAGGACCGACTTCCACTTACTTGAGTTTTGGCGGGATACTCAACCGTTAATAGTAATTGTGCTCTTTTGCGTATCAGCTTTGTTATAGCTTTTAAACAGAATGTTTATAAAGTATCCTCTCTTCTTGTGGAGCGGTTTGAACGCCTCGATAGTAGAATAGATGCATTTATGGTTCATGCCGCTCGACCCTCGACAGTGTACACATTATTCTGGATTGGGTCGTGCGACCTCAACATAATCGTGCGTGATAATACTCGGAGTTTAATTATATTTAATATTATTTATGGCTTGAGAGGTTAAAATTATATCCGACAGAAACTAATTTGGGATTTACCATTTGTGCAAGAATTGTTTATAGCCTGCTTATTATTGAGTTATTATTATTAGTTAGATAACCCATGCTTATTTAGAATTTCTGTATTTTTATTGTTGGCCCATAGTAAGTGTCGATGTCGACCCCTCGTCACTACTTCTTCTAGGTTAGACTAGATACTTACTCTGTACATGTTGTTTATGTACTCACGCTACACTTCTGCACTAACCGTGCAGGATCTGAGGCAGGTTCATCTGGAAGTCATACCGACACGCACCCTTGTTACCGTGAAGCCTAGAGGTGAGCTACTTCCTGAGCCGTTTTGCAGCACCTATAGTCTCTCGTTTGCACTTATTTTCTGTCTACTTTTATTTCAGACAGTAGTTAGAGTGTTGTAGATTCTACTAGTTGCTCGTACACTTGTGACACCGGGTCTTGGCACACATACTAATAGACTTTATGGTTTGGAGTATTTATATCACTATGATTGTTATTCAGTTGCCTTCGTTTTATTTATTAAATTTTCTACTTCTTAATTTCTTAATAAATGGAATATAATTACTTGTAAACTTATTAAAAAAAAAGGGTAATCACGGGGTTAGTTCACCATTGGTTTGCCTAGCGGCGTCGTTGGGCGCCATCACAACTTGTAGGAGAAATTGGGTCATGACAACATGGTATCAGAGCACTAGGTTCACGTAGGTCTCACAAGTTATGAGCATGCCTAATAGAGTCTTGCGGATCAGTGCAGAGACATCCGTACTTATCTTCGAGAAGCTATATGGTTTTAGAAAACTACTCTTTCTTCATCTCATATCGTGCAGTTGATGTTGTGCTAAGTATCTTTCTCTTATTCCCTCACAGATGGTGAGAAGGTACGCGGTAGACGCACCCGATCATGGAGGAGTTGCTCCCCCTGTTGCTAGAGGCCGAGGGAGGGCTACAGCTCATGTTAGAGGATGGGGGCATCCTAGAGTTGCTCCAGTTATGCCACCAGTGGATCTATTAGAGGATCCTATTATTAAGGAGCAGGGCGAGGTGCTTGCAGCAGAGCCAGCCCCGGTGGATTTCATGTCCTCACATGGATTCCAGGAGGTCATGGACCGTATGCTGCGGTTCATGGATTCTATGACTCAGGCTGTTTTATTTCCAATAGATCCAACCACATCTCAGGCGGAAGGGGGAGCGCAGACCCCTACCGCTCAGGCTCCTGGGCATACAACTGTCGTATATCAGACACCGGGTGCACTACCCATGGGCGGAGCCTAGCAAGTAGCGGTAGCTATACTTGAGCCCAGACCAGCTGCGGTCGGTGAGCCGCAGAAGCTATTGGACAGATGGACCAGGCTTCATCCTCCTGTCTTTGGAGGTGAGCGACATGAGGACCCTACGACTTTATTGATCAGTGCAGGGACAGACTGAATAACATGAGGATATTAGAGTCCCACGGGATAGATTTTACTACTTTCCAGCTAAAGGGTAGAGCCCGTAGGTGGTGGCAGTCATATCTCCTCGGCATACCAGCAAGTTCTCCTCCCATGACTTGGGATCAGTTCACACGCCTCTTTTTGGACAGATATAGTCTACCCTCTCAGAGGGAAGAGTTACGGTTTTAGTTTGAGCAGCTCTAGCAGGGTCAGATGTCGGTGACCGACTATGAGGCGAGATTCTCTGAGTTATATCATCATGAACTTGTGATACTTCCTACCAATACAGAGAGAATGCGAAGGTTTGTTGCAGGTTTGCATCTGGTATTCAGTCCACTATGGCCCGAGAGGTTGAGATAGGGACTTCTTACGAGCTAGTTGTGGAGATAGCTCGGAGGATCGATGGTGTACATCAGCGTAGCCGGGAGCAGGCTACAAGGAATAAGCAGTTTCAATATTCTGGAGAGTTCATAGGTGCCCCGGCTGAGGGCAAAGGTCAGTTTGTGAGGGGTCAGTCTAGCAGGCACACACATCCAACACCGCCGCCTCCTCGGGGTGCTCCAGTGGGACCTTATTTTAGTGCCATACGAGAAAGTTCTTACCGCTCACCAGCTATTCAGGGTTCCTCCAGTGGGTATTCAAGCCATCAGGGTCAGATTTCAGGTCAGCAGTCCACTGTACCGAGAGGTTGTTTCGAGTGCAGGGATCTCACTCATGTGCGAAGGTTCTGCCCCAGGATTTGATGCAAGGCAGTGCAACAGGGTCAACAACCTATGATTCCAGCACCAGCTGCCGCACCAGCCGTCTGGCTGCCCAAATGTGGAGAGAAGGTGGGTATGGATCGTCCTAGAGGTAGAGGCCAGTCGGGTGGTGCTCCAGCTAGGGTCTATGCTTTTCCGTGATCACAGGTATTATTTTTGTCTATGGTAGGCATGCTTCAGTACTATTTGATCCAGGGTCTAAATATTTATATGTTTCATCCATGTTTGCTTATTTCCTGGGAGTTCCTCGTGAGTCCTTGGGTACTCTTGTTTATGTGTCCACACCAATGGGCGATTCTGTTATTGTGGATCGGTTCTACCGATCCTGTATCGTGACTTTCTGTGGTTATGAGACTAGAGCGAATCTTTTGTTGCTCGATATGACCGACTTTGAGATCATCCTAGGCATGGACTGGTTGTCTCCATATCATGTCATTCTTGATTACCATGCCAAGACTGTTACCTTGGTGATGCCAGAGTTGCCTAGATTAGAGTAGAGGGGTTCGTTTGTCAGTGCATCTCATCGGGTTATTTCTTTTCTAAAGGCTCAACACATGGTCGAGAAGGGTTGTTTGGCTTATCTAGCTTATGTTCGAGAAACTACTACAGAGACTCCGATAATTGATTCAGTACCCGTAGTTCGGGAGTTCTCCGATGTGTTTCCCTCTTATCTTCCAGACATGCCACTAGATCATGATATCGATTTCTGCATTGATTTGCATCTAGGTACCCAGACTATCTCTATTCCACCATACTGCACGACTTTGAAAGAGTTGAAGGAATTAAAGGAACAACTTGAGGAGTTACTAGCAAAAGGGTTCATCAGACCGAGTGTGTCGCCTTGGGGTGCACCGGTGTTATTTGTGAAGAAGAAAGATGGGACTATGCGGATGTGTATTGATTACCGCCAGTTGAACAAAGTTACCATTAAGAACAAGTACCTGTTGTCGCGTATTGATGATTTGTTTGACCAGTTGCAGGGTGCTAGGGTGTTTTCTAAGATCGACTTGAGATGAGTTTCTAGTAATGTCCTTCGGTTTGACTAACGCCCCAGCGGCATTTTTAGATTTGATGAACCGGGTGCTCAGGCCATATATTGATTTGTTTGTCATTGTCTTCACTGATGACATTTTGATCTACTCGGGTAGCATAGAGGAGCACGGGCAACATTTGAGAGTGGTGCTTCAGACCTTGCAGGATCAGAAGCTATATGCTAAGTTCTCCAAGTGTGAGTTCTGGTTGGATTCTGTGGTATTCTTGGGGCATGTTGTATCAGGCGAGGGTATTAAGGTAGACCCCAAAAAGATCGAGGCAGTTTAGAGTTGGCCTCGTCCTACCACGTCGACTGAGATCAGGAGCTTCTTGGGGTTAACATGCTATTATCGACGGTTTGTGGTGGGCTTCTCATCTATTGCAGCACCTTTGACTATATTGACCCATAAGGTGCTCCGTTCCGATGGTCCGATGATTGTGAGGTGAGCTTTCAGAAGCTCAAGACTGCATTGACTTCGGCACCAGTGTTAGTTTTACCTTCCAGTTCAGGGATGTATACTATGTATTGTGATGCTTCAGGCATTGGTTTGGGTTGTGTATTGATGCATGAGGGACAAGTTATTGCATATTCTTCATAACAGCTGAAGCCCCACAAGAAGAATTACCCTATACACGATTTGGAGTTGGCCGCCATTGTTCATGCTCTTAAGATCTGGAGGCATTATCTTTATGGGGTGTCCTGTGAGGTTTACACTGATCATCATAGCTTGCAGCATTTGTTCAAGCCGAGGGATCTCAATTTGAGGCAGCGTAGGTGGCTTGAGATGCTAAAAGATTATATTATTACCATCCTTTATCATCGGGGCAAGGCTAATGTAGTTGCGGATGCCTTGAGTAGAAAGGCGGGGAGTATGGGTAGTTTGGCATTCATTTCAGCAAAGGAGAGGCCATTAGCTTTGGACATTCAGTCCTTAGCTAAAAGACTTGTAAGGTTGGATATATCAGATCCCAGCCGAGTTCTTGCATGCGTCTCCACCCAGTCTTCACTATTCGAGCAGATCAAGGCTCGCCAGTACGACGATCCGCACTTGTTGGTCCTTAGGGAGACGGTACTACATGGTGGTGCCAAGGAGGTCACTATCGGTGGGGATGGTGTTCTACGACTCCAGGATCGCCTATATGTTCCTAATGTTGATGGCTTGAGGGAGAAGATCCTAGAGGAGGCACACAATTCTCGGTATTCTATTCATTCAGGTGCTATGAAGATGTATCGCGGCCTGAGGTAGCATTATTAGTGGTGGCGGAAGAAGAAAGACATAGTCGAGTATGTGGCGAGATGTCTAAATTGCCAATAGGTTAAGTATGATTACCAAAGACCAGGTGGCCTACTCCAGCAGATGACTATACTTGAGTGGAAATGGGAGCGCATTACTATGGACTTCGTAGTTAGGTTGCCGTGGACCTTGCGGAAGTTTGATGCAGTTTTGGTCATTGTCGACAGTTTGACCAAGTCGGCACACTTCATTCCGTTGTGACCACGTATTGTTCAGAGAGGTTGACCCAGATTTACGTTCAGGAGATTGTTCGGTTGCATGGTATGCCTGTTTCCATTATATCAGATAGAGGCCCTTGGTTTACTTCGCATATTTAAAGGGCATAACATAGTGAGTTGGGGACCTGGGTAGAGCTCAGAACAGCCTTTCATTCGCAGTTCTACGGGCAGTTAGAGTGGCCAGCTAAGATTTTGGAGGATATACTCAGAGCATGTGTGATTGACTTCGGAGGGTAGTGGGATCGATTTTTGCCTTTGGCCGAGTTAGATTACAACAACAATTATCAGTCCAGCATCGAGATAGCTCCATTTGAGGCTTTATATGGTCGGCGATGTCGTTTAACCATCTGATGGTTTGAGCCTGATGAGGCTAAGTTATATGGTATTGATTTAGTAAAGGATGCCTTGAGAAAGGTAAAGTTTATTCAGTAGCAACTTCGCACAGCATAGTCAAGACAGAAGAGTTACGCAGATCAGAAGGTGCATGATTTATCATTTATGGTGGGCGAGAATGTTCTCTTGAAGGTCTCGCCGATGAAGGGAATCATGAGGTTCGGAAAGAAGGACAAGTTGAGCCTAAGGTTTATAGGTCCATTTGAGGTGTTGAGACGAGTTGGGGAGGTTGCTTATGAGCTTGCTTTGCCTCCCACTCTATTGGGAGTTCATCCGATTTTTCACGTGTCTATGCTTTGGAGGTATCATGCCGACAGGTCGCATGTGTTAGACTTCATCACGGTTCATCTAGATGATAGCCTGGGTTATGAGGAGGAGCTAGTTGCCATTCTTGACAGACAGGTTTGCGAGCTGAGGTCCAAGAAGATTTCTGCGGTCAAAGTTCAATGGAGGGGCCAACCAGTCGAGGAGGCGACTTGGGGGGGCGAGGAGGACATGCGGAGCAGATATCCACACCTATTTAACACTCCAAGTATGATTCTAGACTCGTTCGAGGACGAACGTTTATTTAAGAGGTGGATAATGTTACGACCGTTTTGCTTACGGGATCCTAAATAAGACACCTTGTATGTGTTTTTACTGTTTTATGACTTGCGGGGATGGTTAGTTCGGGATTTGGAAAGGGTTCAGGTTGAAACCGGAATACTTAATTCCTTAGTGTTGGCTTCAAAGGGCTAAGTTTTACTTGGGTCCACATTTCTAGTAGATGATCTCGGAACCGGGATTTGACAGTCTCAATAAGTTCATATGATGATTTTGGACTTTGGCGTGTATCCGGATAGGGTTTTGGATGACCCGGGAGCATTTCAGTGCCTAAAGTTTAAAGTTGGCTTATTGAAGGTTTGAAAGTTCTTTAAATTTGGTTTGGAGTAGGTGTTGGTGTTATCGAGGTCCGTTTGGGATTACGAGTCTGGTAATAGCTCTGTATGGTGATTTAATACTTGCACACAAAATTTGGGGTCATTCCGAGTGGTTTAGGTATGATTCGGCGCATTCGGAGCAAATTGGAAGAACTTGAAGTTCAGAAGTTGATTCGATTTGGTTTGGAGTGTGATTCTTAGTTTTGTTGTTTTTTTTCACATTCCGAGGGTTCGACCAAGTCAGTCTCATGATTTTAAACATGTTGGTATGTTTGGAATGGGCCTCGGGGGCCCCGAATGCCATTCGTACGAGGCACGGAACCCATTTGACTTGGAATGAATAGCTGAAGCATCAAGTGTCTGGTGCAATCGCACCTGCGGAGGACCAGCCGCAGGTGAAAGCTCGCATAAGCGAGCAAATGACCGCAGAAGCGAGAAAGAGTGGGCTGCCTAGTGGTCACAGAAGTGATGAGAGGGGCCGCATCTGTGAAGGCGCAGATGCGAGGAAGGGATCGCAGAAGTGGGCTAGTGCGCAGGTGCGACGCTCATGCCGCAGAATCGGGCTCGCAGATGCGAGACTTTGTTCGCAGAAGAGGGAAGGGAAGACTTGGGCATGATCCACATCTGCGAGGCTTTTTTCGCAGAAGCAGAGCCGCAGATGCGGAAGTGCTGGAGGCAGTGAGGTTCATTTAATACAGGACTTTGGCCTTTTTTGACTCTTTTCTTTCACTTCTTGAGCAATTTTGGAGCTTCTTAGAGAGGGGTTTTCACCTAGCTATTGGAGGTAAGTAACTTCTATCCACTGTAAGTTAAATACATAGATTATGGGTAGATTTTAACATGTAAAATTGTGAAAATCATGAGTTTAGATGAAAAATCTAGGTTTTGATAAAAATGGAATTTAACCACGAAAATGATTATGGAATGGGATGAAAATTATATATTTGAGTTCGTAAGGTTATGGGTAACAATTATCTTCGAATGTTTCCGGAATCCGAGCACGTGGGCCCAGAGATGAATTTTAGGATTCTTTAAATTTGGGTTAGGTAATTACTCTGATAGTTAAATTATGAACTTTTGAACATGTATTGATTAATTTATACAACATTTGACTAGTTTCGGATGGTTCAGCACTGAGTTGAGGCTTTAGAGTGAATTTGAGGCCGGAAAGCGAGCTTTGAGACAAGGTAAGTCTCTTGCCTAACCTTGAAAGAGGGAATTTATCCCATAGGTGATTTAAAATTACTATTTGCTCCTAATTGTTGAGGCTACTTATGCACGAGGTGACGAGAGTCCATGCGTAACTACTAATTATGTTTATATCCGGGTAGTTTAGGACCCGAATCATGAGATACTTATAATGTGTGCACCCTATGTGTTAATTAAAGTGCCTAAACTATATTGGAAATTGATAGAGGAATTGTAAAGGACCGACTTCCACTTACTTGAGTTTTGGCGGGATACTCGACCGTTAATAGAAATTGTACTCCTTTGTGTATTAGCTTTGCAATAATTTTTAAACCGAATGTTTATAAAGTATCCTCTCTTCTTGTGGAGCGGGCCGAACGCCTCAGCAGTAGAATAGATGCACCTATGGTTCGTGTCGCTCGACCCTCGGCAGTGTACACATTATTCTAGATCCGGCCGTACGACCTCGGCATAACTGTGCGTGATAATACTCGGAGTTTAATTATATTTGATATTATTTCTTAGCTTGAGAGGTTAAAATTATATCAGACAGAAACTGACTTGGGATTACCATTTGTGCAAGAATTATTTATACCCTGCTTATTATTATTATTATTATTATTTACATAACATGCTTATTTAGAATTTTTGTATTTTTATTGTTAACCCATAGTAAGTGTCGATGTCAATGTTGACCCCTCGTCACTACTTCTTCGAGGTTAGACTAGATACTTACTGGGTACATGTTGGTTATGTACTCATGCTATACTTCTGCACTAACCGTGCAGGATCCAAGGCAGGTGCATCTGGCAGTCATACCGGCGCGCACCCCCGTTATCCTAAGGCCTAGTGGTAAGCTACTTCCTGAGTCGTTCTACAGCACCTAGAGTCTCTCTTTTGCACTTATTTTCTATCTCCTTTTATTTCAGACAGTAGTTAGAGTTTTGTATATTCTACTAGTTGCTCATACACTTGTGACACGAGGTCTTGGCACACATACCAGTAGACTTTATGGTTTGGAGTATTTATAATACTATGATTGTCACTCAGTTGCCCTCGTTTTATTTATTAAATTTTTTACTTCTTAATTTCTTAATAAAGGGAATATAATTACTTGGAAACTTATAAATAATAGTCAAAAACTATATTTGATAAATTTAGACAATTAATGATATTTAAATAGTAAAAATAATAAAAATATTTTCAGAGTAAGAAAAAAAAAAATATATATATATATATATATATCAATGTTATATTATAGGAAAATAGTTATAAAATATTAAGCCAACTGACAAGTTAATAAAAAGTCATATTACTAAATATTTAGTACTACGTACTTGCTAATTTAATAAAAATAAAATAAGAAATAAGAAATAAATAAATTATTTAATTACCATATGATGTGTATCTTTTAATTGTATAAATATTTTATATTTCTGCACACTGTGTTAAAAAATAAATAGCAACTAAATTTTATTAAAATAATATGATATATCATATCATAATTTCATAAGATTCTTTAAGTTTGTCTGCGCATGGCGCGGGTATAACACTAGTGCTTTGATATAATCTGAGAGATAATTGTCCAGTTACGAGAAGCTTTGACACAACAGTGGTGGCTCAAGCAGATGTGAGGCCTAAAGGTAAAATTTAATGTGAAACTTAATTTTTTTTTGAAAAGATTATATTATATATTTTTATTTGAGGTCTATTCTTCTAACTTTTTGAGATGTAAAGTTGTTAATAATTTTTTCATAATCGATTTCTTCCGACTTCTTAATTGATAATATAGTCAACCCATTTAATTTTTCTTCAGTCATTGTTAATCTTAGCAAATTTTTTATCAAATTAATTTTTTTAAATTTCTTTCCGTTGAAGCAATTTTTATAGGAAACGTTACTATTATTCTATAAGCGATATAAGCATTTGGAAAAGAATAAAGACTTTTTATTTGATTGAGTATATATTATCTTTTACTTATATTATTTTCCTTATCAAATCAATTCTAATTCACACCTTAAAAAAATTATTCATACTTCCCCTTTTTGACTAAGTCAAACGTTTATTTTTTTTACATATAAAAAAAAATTCTTTCCTTTTATATGAAAATGTCTACTTTTTTACTAAAAACTCTAAATTTTATTTTATTTAAATACCTATAAACCTATTATTTCTAAAATGAGGGCTCCCCGAATTTGGGGGCCTAAGGCACAAGCCTTTTTAACTAGTACTCCCTCTGTTCATTTTTAGTTATTTACTTTGGACTTTTTATGCTCATTAAAAAATAATAAATGAAATATGTATTTTACAATTTTAACTATAATAATGATAGTATTTTCAAAAGTCTTTGAAAAATGATTTGAGGAATGAGTAGTTAATGATAACGGTAAAATATAAAAAAAAAGATTATTTTTTTCTTAATTTGTTAAAATAAATAAGTGAAAATAAAAATATATTTTTAATATAATTATCAAGTAAAAATGAACGGAAGAGAGTAGGCAGTATGACACAGAAGAATATCGCTTAGACAACGTTAGAAGACAAATTGTCTAGGAGAATCATTTACGTACCCAAGTAAACAACGTAGTGAATGTTTTTCGTTTAGCATTTAAAGATGAATATTCGTAGTGCGTGTGACCACTGGTCAATGAAGTGACATGAATATCGTAGCAAAATATCGTTTGAAATCCAGCAAAAGCAAAAATCACCTAAGTTGTTCGGATACGGGTGTGAGTGTCCGACACGGGTGCGAATCTAGAGGTCGGATCTTTCACGCTATAAATTTTAAGATTCGGGGATACGGATCCTAGTACGGATACATGTGCGGAAATCCGGCTAAAAATAATTTTAAAAAATATAAATCTCTTTAATTTATGAGAAATTTGTGGAATACTTATGTATTGCTTGTAAAGTGTGAATTTCTTTTTTATTCTCAAATTGTAGATAGTAAAAGATTGATTTCTAGATAAGATATGCTATTTTCTTCAAATTTACCCTAGTTTTAGTTCTGATTTCGGCAATCAAACTGTATCTCGTCTCGAATTTTTCTGTCCGTCGTGGTCAAAGTACCCAAAATTATCGTGTCGACACGAGTGCGGCACTTAAACTGCCATATCCGAGCAACTTAGAAAATCACTACATGATTTCGCTATAATTTTGGAAGAATCCAATAGCTTCTGTGTTTGTATTTGAAATTAATTAAATATTATTTTATCTCCATTGTTTCTTGAGTTGAAAGTCTATCAGAATCAGTCTATTTATTTTTATAAGATATGGGTAAGGTCTGCATATGCACTACCTTCCCAAAATCTCATTTATGAGAATACACTGAATTTATTATTGTTGTTGTTGTGTATAAAACAAGTTGTGTATTCAATAACAAATTTAAAATTCATAAACTTTAAATCCCGACTTCGCTTCTCATTACTTGCTTAAGTTCTGGTGCGCAAAGTTACTCAATACATATGTAAGTAAAATATAGCAATTGCTCAATAGAATAATTAAAATGCGCGTAAACTGATCGAGACGATACCACTATTTTTGTTTTAGATAAAAGGGAGATGGAAATTAGAGGTGAACCGCAATAGATAGAGAGATCATCGATACCCGTAAAGTTCGACAATATATATATATATATATATATTTAAAAAATAATAATATATTAATAATTGACATCCTACAAACAAAGTAAATTTTGATCGAATAAAAACGTGCACCCACAACTATCAAAATCGGGGTCCTCCTTTAACGAAATGGTCTCGTGCTCAAAAGAAATTGCGCCAAGGGTTGCTTCAACTGTCACATTCGAATTTCTGATCCGAGAATATTATATAAGTCAGCAGGCCCACTGAACTGAAGTGACAGAACTCTGCTATTAATTTATGGCCACAAAAACTCAAGAGGACCTCCTGAAATAGTTTATTCTTACGTATCCAAACGGATAAAATAAATTAAATATTCCTTCTTTCCTCTTATGTGCATCTCACCAATTGATTGTGCCATGCACTCATAAAAAACAGCACCATCTCCTTTGTACGATAGCTGTCTAAGATAATAATTGAACCTCGTTCATTGGACAAAAGAAGTTGCGCACATGGTTGGTACCCCACCTACAATCTTATGTTATAAATTCCGGTCATTAAAGAAGCAACAACTCTAACAAAGGAAATTAAAGATGAATCAAAGGGAAGGGATTGTAAAAAAAAGTATTAAATCAAGAATATACGACTATGTGAAATTAAAGTGACCATTTTTTTAGAAAGAAAACCTCGTTCACTGAAAAATAACATCTATTGAGTGTGCGAATAAAGTCTCACGTTAGTACTTGAAAAGATTAGGAGCTTTCATATAAGGTGTAAGAATTTTTTAACGGTGTGAGACCTTTTAGAAAAAATCATGCGAGCTTGACCAAAAGCGGACAATATCACACCACTTCGGACTTATTAAGCTAAACAATTAGTGTTAGAGCCCAGATTCAGTGGGACGAGTCTGACGATGGCAGAGTGATAGTCCCAGGCTCGGTTTGCTTATCCTTACGAGCTTAGAGACACGCACAAAAAAAAAAAGATAGTTGCGGGCTTTGATTGCCATAAATACTCTAACAATATAGGGGACACATAATGAATCTCGATCGTGGTAAGGGCCACATGAAACTAGTTCGAGAGGGAGAACTGTGAATCGTGGTAGTGGGCACGTAGAACTTAGTTCGAAAGAGAGATTGTTGCATGTGTAAACAAAGTCTGAAAAATTAAAAGTTTATACATAAAGTATCGGGATCTCTTAATGAATGCGAGATCTTTTTTAAAAAATAACGGACGAGCTTGGCCTAAAGAACACGGTATCACTATGTTATTGGATTGACTTAGCCCAACAATATCAAATGTTAAATTTGCCCCGATATACGAGAAGCTTATTTAGTGTATCAATAAAGGTAACTATATTTTTCTTTAGGTCATAACTTGGAATCCATACCTCCTAATTTGCTGGAATAATAGAAGTAATTTTTTTCCTTTACCTCTCACAATTTTTGGCTTCATTATTTAAAAGCCCCAATAAATAAAGAAAACATTTTGATTATGACTCTTATCCCTTGGAATCTAAAGGTCTTTTGGGGCATTTGTGGTGATAAAGATGACACGTGGACATCTTTTTCCATCTATATTATTCAAAAGATTCATTGAATAGCATATGTGGTTATAAAGAAGACATAGGCATCCTTTTCCAAGTTTTAACTTTAAAAAAATCGTAGAAAAAGCAAGTATATTCTTAGGGGTGTACAAACCAAACCGATAATCCACATCAACCCAAAAATTCGAGTTAACCCGAAAAAAAAAATCCGACTAGTGGTTTGGTTTGACTTGGTTTGGTATTGAAAAATAAAACCCGACCATAATAGGGTTGGTTTGGTATTAACTAAAAAAGTCAAACCGAAACCAAACCAACCCGACATTACATGTATACATATTTTATATATTAGATAGATAAAAATATTTATTAGAATGTAAGTTATAAATATTTCTTAATTTTTTTTATAATTTCTGTATTTAGCATAATATTTTAAGTTGGTTTTATAGCCCATGTAAATGTTTGTTTTTGTCTGGCACATAAAAGAATAATTGAGCCCAAACCAAAACCTAGTCCTAAAGCTGTTCTAAAATACTTAAACAATTAAAATTATTTTGTCTCTTCTCCAAAAGCAAGAAACCCTATCGTTCCATTCCAAAACCCCCAATTAGCTCAAACCCTATCAACTCTCTTTTGCTCTCATCGGTAAGGCTCTTCCCTTTCTCATTTTACATATTTTTTTTTAACTGCATACATACGCCTTGCTTTTTCCCAATTAACTAAGATTTTTCTTTTTTCGATTAGCGAGTTTTTTTGCAAATCTGTTATATTCCTCCCTATTATCAACTTCATTTGTTTATTTTGTTTCTCTTAGATGATTAACACGAGTAATTGATCGTTACTTAAAAAGATATTGAAACTTTTTTACTTATATTTTGAATCATTTGGTTAAATAATATGAACTATGTAAAATTAAGAATGATGTATTTCCTACATTATTTCTTACAATGATGTATTTCCAAGGAATATAAGTTTGAAGACATGTTAGAGGAAGTCCAGAAAATTGAGCAAGTTGAAGAAGGTAATAATTTATATTTAATTGTTAATGAATATAGTTATTTTTTTATATTATTTAATATTAAATATGTTAATTATTTCTTTTTTTCCAAATATGCAGACTCACCTTTGGGGATTGATTAGAGGGATAGTTAACTACAATTTGCTTCATGATTATTTTTAGAATCTTTACTACTTTAAGGTAATTAATTAAAAGAAAGTTGGTGTATAGTTTTTAATCGATTAAGAAACTTTTGTATTACATTGTTTCTTTAAGGTTCAGTTGATTTGACAGTTGGAGAAATTAGACTTTTTACAATACTTAAAGCAATTGATTTGTCCATGATACTCCAACCTGCTCTTTCTAATTATTTATCTAAGGTTCAATTGAAGTTGGACATGTCAATTGCTTTAAGCTTTTAGTAGCATTTTAGTGTAAAATGAAAAATAATTTATAAAGTAGAGACCTTTAAAAAGTGGAACCATACAACCTATTGACTAGCATAGTTGAGGTCAATGTTAAAAAATAAAAACATGGTTGTTATTGGTAAAATTGTATTTAGGACTATAGAAATATTTGGAGCACAAGTTTATCGGAAAAAAAATCTGAAAAACCCGAGAAATCCGAGAAAATCCGATATTGAAAAACCCGACTTTTGTTGGTTTGGTTTGGTCTATAGATTTAAAAATCCGATACAATTGGTTTGGTTTGGTAATTGCAAAATTCGAACCAACCCGACCTATGTACACCCCTACTTCTGCTATTCTAAACTACTTTGGGCTGAGCAAACCCAATAGGTTAGCCAAGCCATCATTTTCTATGAATCTTGCATTTTGGGCTGATTTACTTTATAGATTTTGACTCTAAAAAGTTAGTGAAAATTTAGCTCTTAGGAAAATTATTCCTTTAGGAGAACGTTAGATTTTTATCTATGTTTGATCATATCATTTTCAGTTTGCTTATAACATATTCGATTGTGGTTTAACGTTTTCTCATAAGATTTTTAGTTTGTTCAAAAACAATATTTAGATCACAGTCTAAAAGGTTCATCAAGTGCAAGAAAAATAAAAAGAGAGTTATTTACTAAACAAACTGATACGAAAAAGGGATGCCCGGTGATTAATAGTGTAATTTGCTCATTCATCATCTTTCAGACCCCAAACATACAATAGGTTAAGAGAGGCCTAGATGTAGATGTCGTATTTTCAAACAACGCTCGGATCATAATCACATCTGTTTAAGATTTAATTAAGTAAATAAAAATATCCTCTCTTACAATTTAAGCTTTAAGAAAAGATAATCATATATATCTTCAGAGCTCGGATCATAATCACATTTATAATACTATGATCACATAAATCATCTTTGTTTTTTGTTTCGAGGGGCGTTATATAGTTATAGTGATCCTCCTATTTAACAAAATTTCGAACAATTAGTAAAAGTAAAACGCATAGAAGAAAATAAAGGTGCCTTGATAAACTCAGAGGGAGAAGGGAAGGAAACAAGTTGGATGAGGACCCAACGCGATTAAACCAAGAAATTTAACTTTGGCGGTTACAAATTATAAAAGTAATAATATATATATCACTTAATCACGGTTAAACAATAATATCCTAATGAGATACACATGCTTATCATTCAGCAGCTGAGCGCAAATATCGGTAAACACCAGGGTGAGTTTTTAATTGGATGAGTGCGATTTCAGTTAGGGGATTTTACACAAATAGCAAACAGCCGAACGGGTTCATTATTTTTTTTTCTAGCCGGTATACATACATTATATACTGATTATACATGGTTATATAAATATTATATATAGAATATATATATTATACATATATCCACCTACTATTTAAGTTAATTCTTCTTTCAGAGGCCGTTATTACAATAATCCATGCATGGCTAAAGGGTCTGTTTATTTTCTTATAACTTGTAGTTGTCAAACAAAGCTATACAAACCGACAATTGAGCAGAATATGGTTTTTCCATTAGAGAAAAGCTTCAAAACTTTAGATTCTTGTGATTGTAAAGAAAGACATAGCATATATAAATAGCAATAGCTAGCTCCTCCTATAGTCATGAACAATATTGGCTCATGTAAGAATAAAATAGAGCTAAATTTGTAAAAATTTCCACACCATCAAAATGTCAAGACTAGATCCTTTAGTAGTATCTGGTGTAATAGGAGATGTATTGGATCCATTTACAAGGTCCGTAGACTTTAATGTGGTTTACAATAATAGGGTGCAGGTCTACAATGGCTGTGGATTGAGGCCTTCACAAATTGTCAACCAACCCAGGGTTGACATTGGAGGAGATGATCTTCGCACTTTTTACACTCTGGTAAAGTTCTTTTTTTTTTTTTTTTGTTTGCAGAGTCTTGGAATAACGGTAAAGTTGTCCCCATATATTCTATATAGATTATGAGTTTTAGCCATATAATAAGCCGCTGATCCTTGTGCCAGGGTAAACACTCCTTGGAGTACGACCCTTCTCCGAATCCAGGGGCGTAACCAGAGTGCCGACTGCGGGTTCGGCCGAACCCAGTAACTTTGATTCAAATCATGTATTTATCTTAAAAGTTCATTGAATATGTACGAATTATTATTTTAGAACCCCGTAACTTAAAAGGGTTAGACTCCTAAACCCATAAGTTTGAAATTCTGGCCTCACCTCTGTCTGAACCCTGCGTAAACGCGAGATACTTCGTGCATTGGATTACACTTTTAATTTGTATCTTCTTCCTTTTCACTAGCTACTCCATAAGCAAATATAGTACTCCATTTGTCTCAATTTATGTGTCATACTTTTTTTTTAGTCTGTCCCAATAAAATATCATAATTTCTTATTTAAAATTAAATCTAACTTTAAACTTCCTACTTTACCCTTAATGAATTAATTTACAACCACATAAATGTCTATATGGTTTGTTTTAGACCATAAATTTTAAACTTTTTCATTTCTTTCTTAAACTTTGTATTGAGTCAAGCAACGCCACATAAATTGGGACAAAGGGAATAACATTATTTTGATAAACAATATAACAGTATTTTATTTCCCCCCTTTTCAAATTAGATTACATAATGGAGTATATGCAGAAAGTCAAAGTATTTTTATACTATCAGCTCATGTAAAAAATAAAGATGAGATTAATAACTTGAAAAATATAAAATGTTACATGTTATAACATGTCACATTACACTAATAATTTTTTTTTACATGATATATCAATATACAAAAGTTAAATTATTTTCTTAATTTGGCATTGGTTTCAAGATACGTGAAATCCTCTATCCATTTTTTGGAAGGTTATGGTGGATCCAGATGCTCCAACCCCGAGCAACCCAAACCAGAGGGAGTATCTCCACTGGTAAGATTATGGTCCATCTTTTATTTTTTCTGTTCTTTTTGTTGGTGGTACTCATGTTAAAAGAGAAAAAATTTCCTCCGTTTCAATTTACGAGACAATGTATAATTTCTCACGGAGTTTAAGAATGAAAAAAACTTTTAAAACGTGTGATCTAAAATAAATCATAGAATTTTTGAGAATAAAATAAAATAAAAAGTTTAGAATTAAATTATTATTAAATACAAAATTTAATTAAAAAATCTCCTAACTTATTTGGGATTAAGACATAATAGTAGTAATAGTTTTTGGATGGACTATAAAAATGAAAGAATATCAAGGAAACAATATTCTTAGTTTTGGCATGAATCACACTTTAAATTAGATGTACTGCACTGACATTTGTACTCCAAACTTTTACAGTTGTACTTCGTTATTCACGTTGGCAGTTTTTTGATTTCTATGTAATGCTTTTGAACACTAAAATTAGTTTAAGATCAAGCGTACTAGTGTGTATTATTACATGCAAGCCTTCAAAACAAACGTATTATAAAATTTTGGCTGAGTTTGTATCCAATATAGCATCAGTTGTAAAAATTTAGAACTTTTTATATATGATCTAGTGCTTCATTTTAAAGATTATTAAGTCTTACTATCTGTGAAAAAGAAAAAAAAATATCAATCATGACTTTGGTTTATTAATTTTGCTAGGCTGGTCACAGATATCCCAGCAACCACAGGAGCAAACTTTGGTAAGTTTTCTTACTTAAAAAGTTAATCATGACTCATGAGTTCTTTAGGACTGAATATTTTTTAAAAATTTACTACATTCAATATTTACGACCAATTAATAAATAAATAACAGGCGTTACCTGGGGCAGCACGACTCATGCAAACACTTTACATGTGGGCATGCCTATTTTGTCATGAATCTTAACTTAAATATACTTAATTAGAGAAGTTTAGACCAATCAAAATTTTGAAAATTAAAGCTATTCCATAAATTAAATATTTTCAGAAAGTATTTTTTCATGCTTTATAACATTCCACACTTACATAATTTAACTTTTTGACATGGTAGAAAACTAGATAGAATAAAACATTCTGGTATACCAAACCTAGCAGGTTACCTTAAACAAATGATACAACATAACTTCATACTTTACACTTAATCTTCCCATTAAGCGATTCAATGAAGTGAAAATATGCATTAATTAACCGCGAAGTGATTGAATTCTATGTGCAAAGACATATCATACTTTTATTGGTTTGGTGTATACACCGAGTACGAGTAAATTTTTACCTACTTTACTGACAAAAAACAACTAAGTATGAAGCTAACAATACCACAACATATATTCTTGTTGTAATTCAATTTGGGATATGACTATCAATGCTTATATTTATTTATAGTGTGACTGCATTTTTTTAATCTTATACGAAAATAAAGAAACCGCTTACCACTTAATATTTAAATACAAGGAAAAAATTTAAGCATTTTTTGAATTAATTTCATATATGGTTGCTGACTTTGCCTACTATAATAGTAAGGTCACTTAACTATTTTTATCATAATATTTAATCAATCTAATAGTAAAGCCATAAAACTATTTCCCTGTTTCATTAAAGTAGAATAGTAGATGAATGCTGCCCTCTATAACAGTGTAGTCAGATCACAAAACTTTATCCACTATAACTGAAAACTCTCCTTAATGGGTATGTTTTATAGTTATATCGGACAAGATATAATGATTTTATATAGTGTGTAAAGTTTATTTTTCTTAATGTAAACAATTTTATGACTTTACTGTTAAAGTAGGTAAAATTTATTAGTAATTTTATTGTTATAATCAATTATATTAATATAACAAAAAATAATTAAATCATTTACTGTTATAATTCCCCTCCGTACTTGAAATTAACCGGCATTTCTTTCTTGGACAAGAAATAGATTACATATGTTTGAATCGAACCAAGAAATGGGGAGAGGCAGCAAAAAAGACTAATCGTGCGTAGAGGCGGATCTAGACTATGAAGTTTATGGATTCCTATAATGATCTCAAGTTAGCAACTCGGTTCACAATCAAATATTTATAGATATTTAATAATTTTTTTACTACATATATAAGGACGGTGCAAAAGCCATTGGGTTCCTGGGAACCCGCACGTTGCCCTCTAGATCAGCCACTGATCGTGTGTACATGTACATACAATATTTAAACAAATATATAGCCGGCATATATGATGTTTACTTTTCCTAACCGATATAGATAAATTTTATATCTGTCTGCCATATTTAATTTAAGCGGTTGAATGGACGACTATATGTGTATTCTTCTACAGAAATATTACTTGTGAAATTCATCAGCACCCTTGTTAAAACTGATTTATTGTACTGCACTACAGGCAATGAAATTGTACGTTACGAGAGTCCACGACCTTCATTGGGAATTCATCGCTATATTTTCGTGTTGTTTCGACAATTGGATCGAGAGGTTGTGAATGTTGATATAATTGATTCTCGTCAGAATTTTCACACTACAGACTTTGCAAGGTTTCACAATCTCAATTTGCCTGTTGCTGCTGTTCACTTCAACTGCAATAGGGAAGGTGGTACCGGTGGCCGTCGCCTATAAATAAGTTTAATTTATATATATTGTCAGTATACGAAATTTTTACACTATCGAGTCACATTCATATTTTAAGAAAATGGTAATTTACCTTACACTGACGGTATATATAATTTAAACTCAAAAAAAAAATGTCTTTGTAATATGTCTCCTAAAAAAAAAATAATGTCTTAGTAATATGTCTCCTCAAAATTTACTGAATTTTTAATTTATACATGGATGTCAACGTGAGGAATTTACCTACTACAAAGTTACATGCAAAAGTGTGGATCCTCATATCTACTGTTAAAGGGGGCATCTTATTATAGAATTATACTTTAATTATATACTCCCTCCGTTTCAATTTATGTGAACTCATTTGACTGTACACGGAGTTTAAGAAAAGCGAGAAGACTTTTGAACTTGTGATGTAAAATGAAGCACATGTATTTTGTGTGACTATAAATCATTGCATAAAGGTAAATTGTTTTCCAAATAGGGAAATATGTCATTCTTTTTGGCACGGACTAAAAAGAAAACATGTTCACATAAATTGAAACGGATGTAGTAATTTTATGTCTTCAATTTTATGTTTTTGGGAGGTTTTGATTAGACTTTGGAGGAAATTTTTGAGAGGCCAATGCTAGGAATTGGAGGCGTGAACAGAGTTCTTTATTTTTCTCTACTTCTTGATTTCTATCCTTCATTTGATTAAATTAGCTATTGTTATTTTCGTGCCATGCATGTGTAGCTAGATACCTTGTTCTAGGGTTATGGCAAACTTTATATGAATGTTATGATTCCTATCTTTTGTTAATGAATTTATGATAGCTTTACGAGCTAGTTATTTATTCAATCTTGCGCCTAACCGTTTAAATTATTTGATCACCAATTAAATTCTATATTCAGACTTTAAATCGAACTAGAAAAAGATGATTTACATGGGTGCTTTTAGATGAATTGTGTAAATTCATTAACCCAAAGCGTTAGGAAAATGATTCGCAAGTAAGACATAAATATATATACTTTTCTTATATACCTAATATGCGAAAAATTGTAACGCATTCTTGTCTATTCTCGTTGAAGTATAATAAATAGGTTAATGTGAATAGGCAAATAAAAAAAGTAAAACCATGTAAACTTAAAAAATTACTCATCGAGAGCAAAATGACAGCCATAAAAACCAAATTAACAAGCTGGAAATAAAAACTAGAGGTGCAGTTGCAGTCCAATTTGACCTTTTATTCCAATTAAAGCACAGGAATCTCTGCTACCGCACATAATTAAAAACGCCAAATTTGCCAACTCAATCCTCGCGTACGTACGATCACTTATCTCTTTATTTGTTAGTTTTATTCTTTTATCAGAGCAGTGGCAAGGTATGAGAAAAAACGAACTTATTTAGATTTATGTTGTACAATTAAAGGGAAGCGCTCCTTAATTACTAAGGGTTTATCCATGACCCAACAGTCCCGAAAATCAAGCTCCTTCACATAGCCTTCAATGTCTAGATGGTCCTCTTAGACTAGCCATTGATCTAAGCATGGAAGGTTTAGGCATCTGCTACCCAAAGCCTTCTCCGTAGGCTCTACAACAAGGTTGAATTGAACCACAGATTTCTGTCTCATACTATGGATGATCGTATTCCGTGTAGATACACTATCTCATCAATATATATTTGGGCTAGCTAGCTTGCTCATAGAGTAACTCACATTGATCAATAGAAAGTGAGCTGTCTTGGTTGGCCGATGTGACGAGCCGACTTGTCGTTTTAGGAATTTAAGTCTCATTTGACGGCATAATGCCCTGAGCAACTTCGTATTATGTGTATTGACTTGCATGCGTGGTTGAATTCAGTTATTGGATGATTCAGAGTGATTTGAGACACTTGGTCCTAAAAACGGAAGCTTAAGTCTTAAGATTTTTACCGTAGTCGGAATTGCGTGAAGACGACTCCGGAAAGGAGTTCCATCGGTTCCGTTAGCTTCGTTGGGTGATTTTGGACTCAGGAGCGTGTCCGGACTGTGAATCTGAGGTCTGTAGCTAATTTAGGCTTGAAATGGCAAAAGTCAAATTTTTGGAGATTTGGATCGGAAGTTGACATTTTTATATCAGGGTCAGAATGCGATTCTGAGAGTTGGAACAACTCCGTTATGTCATTTGGGACTTGCCTGCAAAATTTGACGTCATTCCGGGTTGGTTTGATAGGTTTTGGCACGAGTTTTCGAAGTTGAAAGTTTTGGAAGTTCATGAGTTCGATTCATGGTGCGATTCGTAGTTTCGACATTGTTTGATGTGATTTGAGACCTCGAGCGAGTCCGTGTTAGATTATGAAACTTGTTGGTATATTTGGACGGGGTCCCGGGGGCCTCGGGTGAGTTTCGGATGGGCTACGGGTCATTTCCCTCCTATTTTGAACTGTTGTTTCTGTCTTTTGTTGTTCTTCTTCGCGAACGCGAAGAGTATCTCGCGTTCGCGAAGTGTTACTGCTAACCACTCCATATTTCTTCTTCGTGTTCACGTTCAACCTCTCGCATTCGCGAAGGTTTGCCTTTTCCTCCATTGCGTTCGCGATTAGCCACTCGCGTTCGCGAAGCTCTTCATGGCAGCCTCATATCTCTTCTTCGCGTTCGCGTTCAACGTCTCGCGTTCACGTAGGTTCTGTCCCTTGTTCTTCGCGTTCGCACTCCTTCCCTCGCGTTCGCAAAGGGTTTTTCTGGACAGCCTTACCTTCCTTCTTCGCTAATACGAGCCTTTCTCCGCGTTCGCGATGCTTTCAGACCTGGGCAGATTATAAGTTTTTCAAATCGAGGGTTAGACCATTTTTATTACATTTTGGCTTGTAGAGCTCGATTTGAGCGATTCCTTGTGGGTTTTTCAAGCAAATCGATTGGGTAAGTGTTCTTCACCTAGAATCTATTTATTTCCATGATTTTATCTTTATTTTTATCATTTAAATTGTATTTTGAGTTGAGGAAAAGGGTAGTTTTTGAAGAAAATTTTCAAAATAAAAAATCACGATTTGAGGGACGAAATGGTATCAGAATTTGATAAAATTGATATGGTTGAACTCGTATCGGAATGGGTGTTAGAATTTCATGAAAATTATGTCGGGTTCGGAGAGGTTGACTTTTTGGAATAAATTTTTAAGTCGACGTATTATTATCCGAAATTATTTTCGATGAATTTTAATGAAATTATACAATTGAATTGGATAGATTTGAGCTGTCCGGAGGTCAAATTCAAGCAAGAAGGCGATTATGGAATATCAGCATAACTTCAATAAGGTAAGTGTCTTGCTTAACCTCGAGTGGGGGAATTACCCCTTAGGCATCGAGTCTTATGTACTCTTTTGTGAAATATGAAAAATCGTGTACGCGAGGTGACGAGTACGTACTCAGGCTTATATGTACAATTTTTATTGGTTTAATTTTTAGGCATTCTTATGTATTAAATTAGATAATTGTTGGCATTAGTAAATTCTTGAATTATTATGCCTCGTTCCTCATTTGTCAAGTTTGTATTTTATATAATAATTTGGTGTTATTGTCACTTGGATTTTATGTGAATTCCGTGTGTTTGTTGATTTGATATTTTTCTTGAAATTAAATTCATGATAGAATCCTTATCTGCAATATTTATTAAATAAGCTTAAATTGAGGAGTTAATATAATTATCAAGAATTTGGATTAATGAAGGCGCTGCCCTATATTGAGTATTTTTCATCTCTGTTGATTGTTTTGAGGTTTATTATACGTTGTATGGAGCCTTGGGCTATTTGTTGAGAAATTTATTGATTCTGCTACATACTTGGAATTTGGTTGTGGTCAGTGAAAAATTGAGATATGAATTATTGTATTTTATTGTGGTTTAAACACTCTCCTTGATGTTATTTATACTTCCTACCTTGCTTGTTAATTATATACATGTGCTTGGTAAGGAAGAGTGTAAAGCACGAAGGGTGATGTCGTGCCATTTGAGAGCGTAAAACATGAAGGGTGATGCCGTGCCATTTGAGAGTGTAAAGCACGAAGGGTGATGTCGTGCGATTTGAGAGTGTAAAGCACGAAAGGTGATGCCGTGCCATTGAGAGTGTAAAGCACGAAGGGTGATGCCATGCTATTTCATTTATATTATCAGGTGAGGATGAGAGTAAAAGCACGAAGGATGATGCCGTGCAATTATTTTTATATTATCATATATTCATGGCACGAAGGGTGTTTCTGTAACACCCCGAAATTTTTTGAAGAACTTAAGTGTAAAGCCCAGTAAAATTTGCAAAGAAAATAATGTTTCATGGTGCCAGACTAGGATTACGTGCTTGAGGATTGCAGAAATACAATGCACGGGAAAGTAAAGGAAAATTTTTGGGCAGAAAAGTGCATTTCTGCGGTCCATTATGCGACTGCAGAATCACTCTGCGGACCGCATAATGGCCGCAGAGTGAGGCAGTTAATTGGGTCAGTTGGAAGCAATTATGCGGTCGACTATGCGATCGCATAACTGTTATGCGGACCGCATAGTGACCGCAGACCCAGATAGATTTCTAGTCATTTTGGATACCAATAATGCGACCGACATGCGGTCGCATATGCGACCGCAGAACCTGTTCCGGAGCTTCATTTTTGGATTTTTAAAACCTGACCCTATTTCGTTAAATACACTCTTTGGGTCATTTTTGAGGTATAATCTGATATTTTAGAGTGAGAGAGAGTGCCCTAGAGTGAGAAGGTGTTCCTCTATAATTGATTCTTCAATTCTTGCTCAAGTTTTGGAAGATTAAGGAGGGAAACTTACTAGGTCTTCATCCTAGAGATTGGGATTGCTAGAATTTCCGGAACGTTGTAGTAATTTAAGGAAAGCTCAATTGAGGTATGTTGGATAAGCTTTCTCTCTTGGAATTGAATTCCATAACGTTTCCGTGAGTTTCAAAGTATGGGTTGCGTATTAAAATGTGGTGGCTTGAATCATATTTCAAATGAAAGCTAGTATGCCAAATTGTGTGAGAAAATCTCAATATTCTTAAGACTCATAATTGCTCATATGTGTACCTAAAGTCTTAATTGGGAATGTCTTATTGTTGATAACCTATAAAGATGGTTGGAAGTAAAATCAGTAAATTGGGAATATAAAGTATGGCCAACGTGCCAATAGTGAAAGTTATACTTGTGACCAATGGTACCAATGAAATGAAATAATGTGAGAAAGATTATGAAATGAGCTTTGACTCAACTATTCCAAAATTGACTTCGACAATATAATCGGCTAAAAGTTTATGAACTCAAGTGATGCCCATATGTGGTTTTTTAGCTAATGCTATGCTTTGTAAGTAATCTTCAATGTGTTTTGCGTTTTTACATATTCGTGAGTGGAAATTGTGTATGATTTTAACTTGTACTTCGATTGCCAATCATTTTACTCCAATTATTGAAAAGAAATCGATTGTGTTTAAAAGCCTTCATTACTAATGAATTTAAAGTTGTGATTTTCGAAATATTCTACTTGTTGATAATTATGATGATGATCTATGAAAGGGAAGAAATGAAAGTGTGGAATATGAAATACGGCCATTGCGCCATGAATAAAGAATCATATGTATGGCCAAGAGAGCCAATGAAATAATAATGTTATAAGTGGTTGAAAGTACGGATTAGGTGATATGTGGTGTGAAAGGTTATGAGATGTATGTATTTGTACTTTTATTTCCAATGTGTTATGAAACCCTATGGACGGTCTATGAAACGCATAGGTATATTGTGTTATGAAACCCTACGGACGGTCTATGAAACACATAGGTATATTGTGTTATGAAACCCTATGGACGGTCTATGAAACGCATAGGTATATTGTGTTATGAAATCCTATGGACGGTCTATGAAACACATAGGTACATTGTATTATGAAGTACATTGTGTTACGAAATCCTGTGGACGGTCTATGAAACACATAGGTACATTGTGTTATGAAATCCTGTGGACGGTCTATGAATGCATAGGTACATTGTGTTATAAAATCCTGTGGACGGTCTATGAACGCATAGGTACATTGTGATATGAAATCCTGTAGACGGTCTATGAACGCATAGGTATATTGTGTTATGAAATCCATTGGGATATGAAATCATGTGGACGATCTAGGAAACACATAGGTGCATTCTGTATAAGAGGTATAGATGTACGGTATGAATAAACACTATGGACGGTCTATAAAACACATAAGTGTATAATATGATATGTGAACACTAAGGACGATCTAATGAGACACATTATTAATGCAGGCAATAGGTGCCCCCTTTTGTTGTCCTTGTTTGTATAGGTTGTTTCAATTACATTACATTATGTGTTCCACATATCGATCATATGGGCATTCTATTTTGAAAGAGGATTTCTAGCTATACATACTAGTGCTATTCGACAGTACTAACGTCCCTTTTGCCGGGGGCGGCATCTTTAATGGATGCAGGTGGTTCTACAGCAGGTGACATTGATCAGAGATAGCACTCCTTTCAGCCGATTTGGTGAGCCCCACTTTATTTCGGGGTCATGTATCTTTTGTTTCTCATGTACTTTGTGGTTGAGGTATAGCCGGGGCCTTGTTGTCGGTATTTTTATATTATTCTTCAGTTGTACTTAGAGGCTCTGTAGAGAGGTTGTGGGTGGTATTTGATGTTGGGAATTGGATTAGAACTGTTGGTATTTGGCAACATGTTTTTCATTAAATCTATAAACTCGTACTATTTTGGAAATATTGAATGATGCTGTTAATGGGAATGAAATGAAAGCGGTTAATGAAATCTATTTAGTACTTGATTAACGGAGTACATCTCCTCTTTATTCACGAATGAATTTGGGTAGAATGAAATCTAACAGGCTTACTCAGTCGGATTCACTCAGTTGAGCGCCGGTCGCGCTCCTCGATTTTGTGGCGTGACAGTTTCCGTGCAGGCGAAGATGAGGGACATACATTATATTGTGATATCGTTTTGTTGTGTATGCATTCATGCCTTTATCTTGAGATGTTATTGTGCACCTATGCTTTCTATGTGACTTGTAGTCGTTGTTGCTTTTTGTGTGCCTCCGCTTTATTATTTTTATTGTTATTGGCATTTCTCCCACCTAGTTGGTACTGTTATATGTATGCACGGTGAGAAAGATGTAAATGCACGAAGGGTGTTGCCATGCCAATTGAATTGATCTACGTATATATATATATTGGGTGAGAATGAGACAAATGCACGAAGGTATTGTCGTGCCATTTGAGGTGATATGTTGAAGATATTTTTCACGCCAAAAAAGTTAAATAAAGTGTCACATGGTGACTTTTATTTGAAAGAATTATATTAGAAGCATATTTATTTGAAAGAATTATATTAGAAGAATATTCATTTGAAAGAATTATATTAGAAGCATATTTATTTGAAAGAATTATATTAGAAGAATATTTATTTGGAAGAATTTTATTAGAGAGATATTTACTGGAAGAAGTATATTTGAAGGATATTTACTTGAAAGAAGTATATTTGAAAGATATTTACCTGAAAGAATTACATTCGAAAGATATTTATTTGAAAGAATTTTAATGGAAGGATATTTATTTGAAGGAAGTATATTCGAAATATATTTATTGAAAAAGATTATATGCTAGAGACTTTTATTGAAATACTTATAGATAAAAGATGTATATTGAAAGGACTTGGTTAATTGGTTGTACCCGTGTTTATTATTCGTTTGAGTTCTGTTGCCTTGCTGTTTAAATCACTAGTTGATTGGTGTTGCTATCACTGCTATTTGTTTTCTATCATTTTGTATATCATATTGCTCAGGTTATCAGACTAGTGAGTGTTTGACTGCACCTCGTCTCTACTCCACTGAGGTTTAGTCTTGATACTTACTGGGTGTCGACCGTGGTGTACTCATACTATACTTCTGCACATTTTTGTGCAGAGCCAGGTATTGGGGATATCAGACTCGGACAGAGTTAGAGTGGGATCGCAAGAATTCAAGGTAGAGCTGCTTGGTAGTCGTAGCTCCTTGGAGTCTTTCCATTTTATTTTACTGTTATTTATTATTCAAACAATATTGATTATTCGATCCTTGAGATCATTTCATGTATTCTGTTAGAGTTCGTGGCTCAGTACTACCAGTCTCGGGAGGTTGTTATATTCATATTTATTTCGCTGTTGGTTTTGATTACCTATTTAATTCATATTAAAAAAAAAATGGCTTCGAAATGTAATGAAAATCGGCTTACCTAGTCTTGGAGACTAGGTGCCATCACGACACCTGTGGTGGGATTTTGGGTCGTGACAGCCGATTAATAGTCCCCCAAATGGAGTCATGTTGCAGTGTTGTCTTCCCAGGCGTGAAACCAAAACCTTAAGTTTAGGATGAAAAGATCATATCTATCCAACACTCCGCTTTGATTCGTTGTCCTCTATTTCTTCGAGTATTTTCAGCACATGGGTTTTCAAGGGCCATTTTTTCTTAACTGGTTAGTTTTCATAATAAATGTTTTTGCACAAATGTCTTTCATTTATTGTGGTGCAACTATGAATGGAATAATTAAAAACATAGAATATTCTACTTCTTGTTCTTTTTATCGTCATTAGGACAGTGAATGTAATAATTCATTAATTAAATAGAATAAAGGGATGATATTTGTATACGGTAGAAATCGAGCTCGCCTATTGCATGACAGACTGGGGATGAAACATAATGGATTGCAGATCGACCCTGGATTCTATTGAACCTAAGCACGAGGTTGGAACATGCGTCTTCAAGATTATCGAGTATGTAACCCTGGAACTGACCCCGTCTCCAAATTAGCTCGAGAAAACATTATCAAATCAAAATAACGGAAGGCCAAAATTTCTGTAACCGGTCGGATATCACGGCGGGAATCTCGGCACGTATCAATGAATCCAATTAATTAGCAAATTATGAGAGTTTTTTACCTTATACAGAATTATACCTAAAGTAGGACTCCTTTACTATATAAAAGGGGGGGGGGGTTCTGATTATTTGTAAAGTACATTATAACACGCATCCCAAAGCAATAAACTGTTATTTCTAGTCATTATTATCTTATCACTCTGTTCCGGCACCGATTGCAGCATCTTTGACTCGAGGGTGACCAACCTTCAAGGCGAAGATTTTTCAACCTGTGTGGTTTGTATTTACTTTTTTATCATTACTTTCAATTTGAATCTGATTTCTCATTTTTTATCAAGTTAGATCACGTATCCTTAAAATCGCGTATAAATTCAATTGTTATTCGATTTTGAGGGTAAATAGTTTGGCGCCCACCGTGGGGCTAAGGATTATAGTCGTTATTTGATACAAATCTCCATAACACACACTTCTTTATACTTGCTCTTTGAAATGTCTTTGATCCCACGCTAAAATACAAAAATCTCAAACTCTCAATCCGCACCTCTACATGTTGACAACGAGTCTAGTCACCAAGGTGAAAATAACAACATAGCGCCAAGTAACGGGATACCACCTGCTAATCTAGCTAGAATTCCGATCGCAGATCCGATTGACATTAATTCGCATGTAGCTATCGATGCAAACTTGCCTACCGACCCTGAAAATAACGTTTGTGGTAGAGCCCGATCGGCAACTCGAAACACGCAAAACATTGAAGGAGACGGGATCAGTCTACAAGTGATCTTTGAAATATTGCAGGCTCAACAGGCGCTGATAGCTCAGGTACAAAACCAAAGCCGTGCACCAAGCAGGGTTGAGCCCAATCCTCCCCGGGAAGTCACCCGCATGGATGAACCGGTCATATAAAGGTCGAACAAACACGAATCGGGAGCTAACCCCGAGATCATAAAAATGTTCGAGGAGCTGACAAAACGGATAGAATCAGGGGAGAAGAATATCGAGGCAAATGACAAAAAGGTGGAAACCTATAATTCCAGGGTAGACCAAATTCCAGGAGCACCTCCGATATTGAAGGGCCTGGATTCAAGGAAGTTCGTGCAAAAACCTTTTCCACCAAGGGCGGCTCTGAAGCCGATCCCCAAGAAGTTCCGTATGTATGAAATACCCAAGTATAACGGAACGACTGACCCAAACGAGCATGTAACCTCTTATACATGTGCTATCAAAGGGAACGACCTGGAGGACGATGAGATCGAGTCTGTTTTATTGAAAAAAATTGGGGAGACCGTGTCGAAGGGATATATGATATGGTATCACAATTTACCTCCTAATTCTATTGACTAATTTGCTATACTTACAGATTCTTTCTTAAAAGAACACGCAAGTGCCATCAAGGCCGAGACTAGGAAATCAGACCTTTTCAAAGTCAAACAGAAGGATAACGAGATGCTCAGAGAGTTCGTGTCCCGTTTTCAAATGGAACGAATGGATCTGCCGCCGGTCGCTGATGATTGGGCTGTTCAAGATTTCACTCAAGGACTTAATATTCGAAGCTTGGTGGCTTCACAGCAGCTGAAGCAGAACCTAATAGAATACCCGACTATTACATGGGCCACCGTGCATAACCGGTATCAATAGAAAATTAGAGTCAAAGATGATCAACTCGGGGCCCCTTTGGGGCCAGTCTATCATGTCAGAACCCTCGATAGAGTCAAGAGAGATATCGATTGTGAGCCGAGGCCAAATAAGGACTGGTATCAGCCGTATTACGGAGATCGTAAAAGCAACGAATCCGGGTGGAACTCCATGAGAAACGAAAGGAGCAAGGACTAAGGTCAAAGTAGTCGGGGGCTTATGACAAAAAATGTCTTCGACAGGTCCAAAGACGCACCGAGGCTATCGGAATATAATTTCAATGTTGATGCTGCCTCCATTGTATCAGCTATCAGGCACATCAAAGATACTAAATGGCCTCGACCTCTATAGTCCGGCCCAACCCAAAGGGGTCCTAACCAGATATGCAAATATCATGGCACTCACGGTCACAGAACAGAAGATTGTCAATAGTTGAGAGAGGAAGTGGCACGTCTATTCAACAATGGGCACCATCGGGAGTTCTTGAGCGACTGAGCCAAGAATCATTTCAGGAACAGGGATTCTAACAAACAGGCATAACAAGAAGAACCTCAACACATCATTAACATAATCATCGAAAGTGTTGATATCCCATGGGGTACAATGTTGAAACGTACCAAAGTATCCATCACTAGGGAGAAACGAACTCGAGACTACATACCAGAGGGAACTTTATCTTTCAACGATGAGGATGTGGAAGGGATCGTGCAGCCCCATGATGATGCACTGCTAATATCTATACTCGTAAATAAAATTCGGGTTAAACGTGTGTTAATTGATCCAGGTAGCTCAGCCAACATCATTCGATCAAGGGTTATGGAACAGCTCGGCCTACAAGACCAAATCGTGCTAGTAGTTCGAGTGCTGAACGGATTCAACATGGCATGTGAGACCACTAAGGGCGAAATAACGTTACCCGTAAACACCGTCGGGACCATCCAGAAGACTAAATTTTACGTGATTGAATGGGATATGTGGTATACCGCTTTATTCGGGAGGCCATGGATCCACAACATGAGGGCGATGCCATCGATACTACACCAGGCACTGAAATTCCCAACACCCGACGGGATCAGAACAGTCTACGGAGAACAGCCGGCTATGAAGGAAATATTTGCGGTCGAGGAGGTGATACCAGCATCTACAGTTTCGACATCGAAGTGCCCAAACCAGATGGTAAAAAGCAGGGCCAAATAGCAATCGCTGATACTATCTTTGGCAGATTCGGGCAAACAAAAAGAAGCCGAGGATGATGATTATGGGGTTCCCAGATCTTTTATAGCCCCCGAGGATTCCAACACCACCGTCGAGGAGCTGGAACAATTCATATTGCGAGAAAGCCTGCCCGATTGAAAGGTATACCTGGGCACGG
Organism: Nicotiana tomentosiformis; assembly: GCF_000390325.3. NCBI lineage: Eukaryota > Viridiplantae > Streptophyta > Magnoliopsida > Solanales > Solanaceae > Nicotiana > Nicotiana tomentosiformis. Next base: position 131,169,756 of record NC_090817.1, read on the forward strand.
GGCTAAGCTCCGAGCTCAGGGAAAAACTCATTCGATTTCTTATAACTAATGATGATTGTTTCGCTTGGTCCTGCCTCGATATGACAGGAATCCCGCCGGAGATACCCACTCACAAGCTAAGCCTGGACCCGAAATTTTACCCGGTTAAATAGAAGAGGAGACCCCAGTCCGAGATCAAGCATGCTTTCATTAAGGATGAAGTATCTAAACTTCTTTAAATAGGGTATATTTGGGAGGTTAAATACCTAGATTGGGTAGCAAATGTAGTGGTAGTCCCTAAAAAAGGGAATAAACTAAGAATGTGTATAAACTACAAAGATTTGAATAATGCATTCCCCAAAGACTCTTTTCCTTTGCCCAACATCGACCGTATGATCGATGCAACGACCGGCCACGAGATCCTCAATTTTCTCGATGCCTGTTCCCGGTACAACCAAATACGGATGGACCCAGTTGATCAGGAAAAAACTTCCTTCATCAATAAATACGGCACATACTGTTATAACGTAATGCCGTTTAGATTAAAAAAATGTCGATTTCACTTACCAACGCCTAGTAAATCGGATGTTCAAGGAACAAATAGGAAAATCAATGGAAGTTTACATTGACGACATGTTAGTTAAGTCCCTGTGAGCAGATGGCCATTTAAAAAATTTGCAGGAATCCTTCAGCATACTGAAGTAGTACAATATGAAGCTGAACCCAAAAAAATGTGCATTTAGAGTAGGTTCGGGTAAGTTCCTCGGATTCATGGTATCCAATCGGGGAATCGAAATCAATCCCTATAAAATTAAAGCCATCAAAGATATCACGGTCGTGGACAATGTAAAGGTCGTACAAAGGTTAACCGGGCGAATAGCCACCCTGGGGCGATTTATTTCGAGGTCGTCCGACAAGAGCCACCGATTCTTCGCACTATTGAAGAAGAAGAGCAACTTCTCGTGGACCCAGGAATTCCAACAAGATTTGGAGGAAATCAAGAGGTATTTATCGAGCCCGCCCCTGCTTCACATACCGAAGATGGACAAACAACTATACTTGTACTTAGCGGTCTCAGAGATAGCGGTAAGTGGAGTCCTAGTTCGGGAAGAGCAAGGTATGCAATTTCCAATTTACTATGTTAGTAGGACCTTAGGTGATGCCGAAACTATGTACCCTCACCTGGAAAAATTGGCGCTCGCTTTGCTAAGCGCCTCTAGGAAGCTAAAACTGTACTTCCAATGTCACCCCATATGTGTCGTAACTACTTACCCATTGAGGAACGTTATGCATAAGCCCGAACTCTCGGGATGATTCGCCAAATGGGCCATTGAAATAAGTGGGTACGATATTGAGTATCGACCTCGGACCGCCATTACGTCTCAAAATTTGGCAGACTTTGTGGCTGACTTTACACCGGCCCTAATACCCGAGGTCGAAAGAGAGTTATTGATTAACTCAAGAATTTTCTCAGGAATTTGGACCCTCTTCACGGACGGCACCTCAAACGCAAAAGGGTCCGGACTTGGCATTGTACTAAAGCCACCAACATGTAATATAATTAGACAATCTATTTTACTATGAAATTGACTAACAACGAGGCTGAATATTAGGACATGATTGCAGGCCTTGAACTAGCCAAGATCTTGAGGGCAGAGGTGATTGAAGCCAAGTGCGACTTCCTCCTTGTGGTAAACCAAGTCAATGGAACATTCGAGGTCAGAGAGGAATGAATGCAAAGATACTTGGACAAATTACAGGTGACATTACATCGGTTCAAAGAATGGACTTTGCAGCATGTACTTTGGGATCCAAACAGCGAGGCCGATGTCCTCGCTAGCTTGGGGTCGTCAGTTGAAGACGACAAGTTCAACTCGTGAGAAGTCGTACAACTTATGAGATCGGTGGTGGAAGAATGCCATGTCGAGATCAACTTTACGAGCCTAACTTGAGACTGGAGGAATAAGTATGTAGAATATCTCAGATCCGGTAAACTGCCCTCGGATCCAAAAGAGTCGAGGGCCATGTGTACAAAGGCGGCTCGATTTAGCCTGTCCGAAAACGGAACCTTGTTCAGAAGAATATTTGATGACCCACTTGCAATATGTCTAGGGCCGGGTGATACTCAGTGAGTTTTGAGGGAAATCCAGGTACTTGTGGAAATCATTCGGGCGCCGAATCGCTGGTTCGGAAAATAATTAGAGCCGGTTATTACTAGATTGACATGGAAAAAGACGCAAAGGAGTTCGTTCAAAAATGTGATGAATGCCAAAGACATGCTCTGATGATCCATCGACCCGTGGAGTTGCTGCATTTGGTTTTGTCACCATGGCCGTTCATGAAGTGGGAATGGACATCGTTGGCCCCCTTCCGTAGGCACCCAGTAAGGCTCAATTTATATTGTTTATGACTGACTATTTTTCTAAGTGGGTAGAAGCCCAAGCGTACAAAAAGGCCAGGGAGAAGGAGGTCATCGATTCCATCTGGGACCACATCATATGCTGATTCAGAATGCCGGTTGAGATTGTATGCGATAATGGGAAACAATTCATCGGAAGCAAAGTAACCAAATTCCTTGAAGACCACAAGATCAAAAGGATCCTATCGACACCCTATCACCCTAGTGGGAATGGACAAGCTGAATCTACCAACAAAACCATACTCCAAAACCTTAAAACAAGGTTATACGACGCCAAAGGAAGATGGAAGGAAATATTACCCGAAGTCCTGTGGGTATACCGCACAATCTCGAAGTCTAGTACCGGGGCTACCCCGTTTTCTTTGGTTTATGGCACCGAAGCTTTGATACCGGTCGAGGTCGGGGAACCAAGTATCAGATTTTGATATACAACAAAGGAATCGAATGACGAAGCTATGAGTACGAACCTGGAGCTATTAGATGAAAGGCGCGAAGCCGCCCTTGTCCGGTTAGACGCCCAAAATCAGCGGATCGAAAGATATTATAATCGAAGGGCCAACCTTCGACACTTCAATACCGGGGATTTGGTACTAAGAAAGGTCACACTAAGCACCCGAAAACTGAACGAAGGAAAATTGGGGCCGAATTGGGAAGGACCATACCAAATTAGTGAGATCACCGGAAAAAAGGATCCTACAAGCTCGGAACAATGAACGACGAGCAGCTACCGAACAACTGGAATATAACTCACTTAAAGCAATATTACTGCTAAGGTTCTTTCCTTTATTTACATCTTCAACTAACCCAGACAGGTAACCAATGAGGCACGGTACGAAGTTTTAGGTCTGAAAGCACGCGTTGCACTCTTTTTCCCTTGAGCCGGTTTTGTCCCAAATGGGTTTTCCGGCAAGGTTCTAACGAGGCAACAAGTAAATCGTGCTAACATAGAATTGAAGTCCGGCAACCATCCGGTGACAATGATCATAACAATAGGCAACAAGTAAATTGTGCTAACGTAGAATTGAAGGCCGACAACGAACTAATGACGATGATCATAACAGCGTTCGAGGCCCTCATCAGCCAACCCCGAACACTGGAGGGGGGGGAGCATTACTCTGTGATATCAACTTTAACATGGAAAGAGACTTCGGGATTAAAAGGTCTCGATTAATAGGATTCAATGTAAGGGCCAAACGGTCAAATGAACCATGCCCACACAGACTGCTCGAACCCTGTCACAAAGCATGTACACATACATTACTAATGTGCACAAGAATAAAGAAAAGTCTCTTCCTTGCAAACATCTTATCTTTTAAAAAAATTTCCTTTACATTTCTTAAGGAATTCCTTGCTTCCGATCCCCTAAAGGAAACGAGCTCAAGGTCCTCTTTAACCGAAGTTCAAATAATCATTCTCTCACTCGGGGATTGCCGTCCGAAAACAAACTCGGACGGTCCAAGCTATTAGACCTCAGGGGTATAAGACTTATTAGGCAACCTCCGAATTTTAAAGTCCACGGCCGCCTCTACTCGGGGACTGTTTTCTTAGGCAAACCCGGATAACTCGGGAAAGAAAGCCCACTGGGAGACACCTGAACTAAAAAGCTACGGCCATATTAACACGGCTCAGAGATGTCCGAGATCCGTAACAAAAACAAGGCCTTCAAAATAAAATTTTTTCATAACCGGTTCCAAAGGCTACCCTCGACAGCTTGGGGAAAGAAAACATTCGGTCACATCGAACCCCCACAATGCCTTAAAACAAAATAAAGTTGAAGGCAAGGTTTCTTCGAGTCTCTAAACGAAAACCAACTATTTCATGCTAAGGTATTTAGATCTTTGCAAATAAAAATAAACAAGGGAAAGAGAAAATTTGAAAGCTGTTGAAGGGAAAGGGCCTTATATTCATAAATCAGAAATTTCTTTTACATGGGCCGAACAAACCAATGAGAATTTGTACAAAGGCCAAACGGCCTCAACAAAAATACAAAACACAAAGACATCTAAAAAGCCTAAGGGGCCTAGTCTTCACCGGGGGCCGCCTCATCACCATCGCGGTCTATGCTATCTTCGGGCTCGTCCGAGTTTTTAGATCCCTCGGAATCCTCCTCCTCGGGATAAGCCAGCTTCCTGGCCTTGGCTTCGAATACCTTGGCATTCTCGATTTCAGCCAACAGGTCAAAACCCTGAGCTCGAGCTCCCTCGAGGGCCTCACTACGGGATTGCCACATCATGTTACACCCTATATTTTCGTACATAAAAATGCATCGTAAGCAAACTAATGTAGGACCAAAAATGAGATAATATTTAAAAGTATATAAAGTAAGTTAATCATGTTACCTATGAGGTTACAAATATTGAAGATCATGAACAACAAGTACAAAGAGGGTTGGACAGTTCAGAAGCTAAAGCAATTGAATAAAACAATGTTTCGTCGAAAGTCGACAAGTTGGGAATGTTATAACATGTACCTTTGGGGTGAGACTAGGGTGATTAACATGATAAAGAGATTATGTTATGATTTATATTAGTCGTATGACATCCGTGTGTTATGTTTTTAAGTCAAGCGAGTTGTGGAACAAAAGTCGATGAAAGTCATCACAAGTTACATTCATAAGTTTTACTGAAACTTTGGGTCAAATGTAACTGCAATTTTCTCCCAATATACTTAGAGTTATGGGGTGTTCCACCCATCAAATTAAAGATCTATGAGTCTATTTTCCAACGCATTAAACCATTTGTCAATACGACATCGGAGTAGAGAGATATGGGCATTTTTGCGATACTGCGCAAGCTGCTAGGTGACAAGTAGGTGTGTCACCTACTTGCTTAAATGAAAGCCCAAAAATGGACCATTTCGGGTCGTCCAAAGAGGCCTTTTAAAGGCCCATTTTCTTCATATATTAGACTTAAAATAGAGCATAATAACCAGACATAAGCTCTGCAAAGAATCCTCCCAAAAATTTTCCACAAACCCTAATTGATTTTCTCTCCCTTTCAAGTTCTAATTAGAGGTAAAACCTAAAGTTTGAAGGACCAAGATAGGAGCTGAGTTATCCAACAAATAAAGTAAGTTTAATGCTCTCTTTCATCCATTTGTTCTTCTATAAATTCATGGCAAGTCGTTCTATACTTGTAAGAACTCACGGGACGGTGATCGGAAGCCGTGAGTTCGAGTTATTCACTTGTAGCGGACTGTTTTGTGGACTGTTTTGTGTTGCTGTTGGGCTGCGTGTTTTACTACTATTTTGTGGAGTTTTGGAGGAGGAAGGGGGTTTATAAACACCATATAAATGTAGGGTGGTTGGCTGGTCGTTCGTCATAACATTTTTGGGTCGTTTGACACTACTACGGTGGTCGTTTTGTGTACGAAAAGATTGGGGTGTGTTGGGCTGTTTTGTAGTATTTGATGGTGTATATAGGGCTGGAAAATGATGTATATATGTTGTTATTGTTCTATTCTTGTATTGTTGGTGTTATCTTGAATTTGGAGGAAGTAAGGATTATAGGGGAGATGCTGCCCGTTTTAATACAAAATAGGTTTGTCGTTCGTTGTGCGATAGTTGTACCTTTCGTAACTTAACGATAGTATTATTATCATTCTTGTAGATTAAGGTGCGAAGAGGTGAGTTCAACTTGGTGATTGGGAAGATTGTGATAAGGTATGTTAAGGCTAATCCCTTCCTTCATTTTGGCATGATCTCGTAGCTACATGTGTTAATAATGAGACATAAAGAGAAGTTCGTATTCATGAATTTATTCACATTATTCTAGTCTCATAAGTTACAATATTATTCCTTATCGAGACTTCATATTCAGTTTAGTTTTGTCTTTATTCAGTCAAGAGAGCAGAGGGTCTATATATATATATATACACAATATTATAGTATTTGCACCACCATCGAGCTATAATCGGTGGGCAGGCCTCTATTGGGCAACCTCTGATCAGATGGTAAGTTATATATATCGAGCCTACTGTGGCCGAGCGCCTATGAGCGAGCCCAGGATGGCCGAGGTACAGATGCCCAGTATGGCCGAGCGCTTATGAGCGAGCCTACTACGGCCGAGCAGTTATACGTACCGAGCCTTATAAGGCCGTACAATTATTTTACTTACTATATTGAAGGAGTTGAGTCAGTATCAGCAGGTAAGTATATCTCCAGATCATCTTTGACTCCCAGTTAATTTCAGTTATCATATTATCAGTTCAGTTTCAGATTTCAGTTATTTTATTGCCTTACATACTCGGTACATTATTTCGTACTGACGTCCCTTTTTTGGGGGCGCTGCATTTCATGCGTGCAGGTTCAGACAGACAGACGGGTAGACCTCCTCAGTAGGTGTTTCCCGAGTTCCGCCTGATCGGTAAGCTCCACGTCTTTCGGAGTTGCCAGGTCTAGAGTTTTGTGTACATCTTATGTATATCTGTATATATGTTATGGGTAGGTCGGGGCCCTGTTCCGATCACAGTACATCTATCAGTAGAGGCTTGTAGGCATATCCTGTTGGTTAGTGCAGTATGTTGGGTTTGTATAAATTGGTGGTTTGTCAGCTGTAGTAGCTATGACGGCCTTGTCGGCCTAGCTTTATATTGATATTTAGTTAGCGCTAGTTTCCATTCAGTTTTATATTTTGCTTCGCAAATTGTCTTGCAAGGTGGCCCCATGGCCAAAGTATGACATTATGTGTTCAGAGTCCCTTAGTCGCAATTTGGTACGCCAGGTTAGGTGAGGCACCGGGTGCTTGTCTCGCTCCTAGGTTTGGGGCGTGACAAACTTGGTATCAGAGCAGTTTTGTCCTAGGGAGTCTACATGCCATGTCTAGTAGGGTCTTGTTTATAGATGTGTTGTGCACCACATTATATAAGCAGGGCACTACATGGCGTTTAGGAGTTGGTTACCCTTCTTTGAAATCTAAATCGTGCTACAAAACTGAGTTATAGGAAATTTGAATTAAACTTATGTGTTGGTGTTTGCATGCACAGATGCCGGTGACTAGAAAGACTACGGCTAGCCAGAGGAGAGATACAACAGTAGGTGAGGGGACCAACAGGGTACCCCCAGTAGATGGGGCCCAGTTTGAGGCTCAAGGGGAGACCCCTACTCAGCCATTACCGGCTCCTCCACCAACTGCGGAGATTCCTAGGGAAACCGCACATCCAGTTCCCCCTCCACTTCCATTAGATCAGGACTTGAGAAGTGCGGTGCATTTGTTGACACAGTTGGTAGCTACCCAGCAACAGGCTAGGGCATCAGCTAGTGCAGGAACTTCTGAGGGGTCTGGGAGTTCAAGGGTCCGAGAGTTTATTGCTTTGAGTCCCCCAGAGTTCACGGGGACAGATCAGAGGGAGGACCCGCAGGATTTCATAGATCAGCTTCACAGGATCTTTCATGTTATGCATGCCACGGAGAAAGAGGCAGTTGAGCTAGCAGCTTTTCGACTCCGAGATATAGCCATCCTTTGGTACGAGGGATGGGAGAGGTCCAGGGGACGTGATGCACCTCCAGCTATTTGGGAGAATTTTTCAGATGCCTTCCTTGACCAGTACTTACCGCGGGAGATCCGACAGGCTCGAGTCGATCAGTTTCTATCCCTCAAGCAGGGTAATATGAGTGTTCGAGAGTATAGTCTCCGTTTTGACTCATTGGCCAGATATGCACCATCCATTGTTGCTACTATGCGGGACAGGATTCACAGGTTTATAGCAGGGTTAGCCCCAGAGTTAACTGAGGCATGTGCCACCGCTGCATTGCAGGATAGTATGGATATCTCCCGGATTCAGGCATTCGCCCAGAATATAGAAAGGGGTAGGCGTCGGCAGCAGGGTACAGAGAGGGCTGAGCAAGGGCAACGTAAGAGGATGAGATTTCCCAGGTCTCAGGAGCAATCTCAGGGTAGTTATAGGACCCAGTACTTCGGACGGCCACCTAGGCCTCTGCCACCTCAGTTACAGGGTTACAGGTATGACCGCTATACTCAGTCAAGACCAGGTGAGAGCTCACGGGTGTCGGGTTTGCAGCGACAACGAGGTTCTGTGCAGACATGGTCATTTCCTCCGCGGTGTGACATCTGTGGTAGAGGACACTTGGGTCAATGCCGAGCAGGTTCTGATGCTTGTTATACATGTGGGCGTCCGGGGCATATGATGCGAGATTGCCCAAATAGAGATTCTGGGGGAATGGCACAACCAGCGAGTTCAGCAACAGGATCATTTATGTCCGTGCATCCTTCAAGGCGCGAGTCTCAGTCTTCGGCTGGTAGAGGTCGAGGCAGAGGTAGAGGTTCCAGTTCAAGTGGTAATCAGAACCGTATCTATGCTTTAGCGGGTCGACAGGACCAGGAGTCTTCACCAGACGTTGTGACAGGTATATTAACCATTTGCTCTCACGATGCTTATGCTTTGATAGACCCAGGATCTACTTTATCATATATTACCCCATTTGTCGCGAGGAAGTTTGGTATAGTGCCTGAAATACTAAGTGATCCTTTTGTGGTATCTACACCGGTCGGAGAATCGATTATTGCTAGACGGGTTTACCGAGGTTGTACGGTGACAATTTGTAGTCATCAGACCTCAGCTGACCTAGTTGAGCTAGAGATGATGGATTTTGATGCTATCATGGGCATGGACTGGTTGGCAGCTTGCTATGCCACAGTTGATTGCCGAGCAAAGGCAGTCAGATTTCATTTTTCGGGTGAGCCAGTCCTTGAATGGGTAGGTAATACAGCAACACCCAGAGGTAGGTTTATTTCCTATCTGAAGGCGAGGAAAATGATCGCAAAAGGGTGCATTTATCATATTGTGCGAGTTAGAGATGCAGATGCTGAGATACCTATACTTCAGTCTATTCCCGTAGTCAAAGAGTATGCAGATGTGTTTCCAGATGAGCTTCCAGGTATTCCTCCAGAGCGAGAGATTGATTTTAGCATCGATTTGCTTCCAGGAACTCAACCAATATCCGTCCCTCCGTATAGAATGGCACCTGGCGAATTGAAGGAGTTGAAGGAGCAGTTAAAAGATTTGCTGGAGAAAGGTTACATCAGGCCCAGTACCTCACCTTGGGGTGCACCAGTACTATTTGTGCGGAAGAAAGACGGCTCGCTGAGGATGTGTATCGATTATAGGCAGCTGAACAAGGTAACTATTAAGAATAAGTATCCACTTCCAAGGATCGATGACTTGTTTGATCAGTTACAGGGAGCTAGATGCTTTTCAAAGATAGATTTGAGGTCGGGGTACCACCAGGTCCGAGTTCGGGAAAAAGATATTCCGAAGACAGCCTTCAGGACCCGATACGGCCACTTCGAGTTCCTTGTCATGTCCTTCGGGTTGACTAATGCACCCGCCATATTTATGGACTTGATGAATAGCCTATTCCGGCCATTTTTAGATCTGTTCGTGATAGTATTTATTGATGATATTCTGGTTTATTCCCGTTCAGAGGATGAGCATGCGGACCACCTGCGAGCGGTACTCCAAACCCTCCGTGATCGTAAGTTGTATGCTAAGTTTTCTAAATGTGAGTTCTGGTTGAAGTCTGTAGCATTCTTGGGGCATATTGTATCAGATGAAGGGATAAAGGTGGACACTCAGAAGATTGAGGCCGTGAAATCTTGGCCTAGACCTACCACTCCGACAGAGGTTCGTAGCTTTCTAGGCTTAGCAGGATACTATTGGAGGTTCGTAGAGGGTTTTTCTTCCTTTTCGGCACCATTGACGAAGTTGACACAGAAAGAAACTAAGTTTCAATGGACAGAGGCTTGTGAGCGGAGTTTCCAAGAGCTTAAGAACAGGTTGACCTCAGCTCCAGTTCTAACACTTCCAGAGGGTCTAGAGGGTTATGCCGTGTATTGTGATGCATCAGGTGTCGGGTTAGGATGTGTCCTGATGCAACATGGGAAGGTAATTGCGTATGCTTCAAGGCAGTTGAGGAAGCACGAGAGGAATTATCCGACCCACGACCTCGAGTTAGCTGCGGTTGTCCATGCACTTAAGATATGGCGGCATTATTTATATGGTGTTCATGTTGATGTATTTACTGATCATAAAAGCCTACAATATATCTTCAAGCAGAAAGAGTTGAATTTGCGACAGAGGCGATGGCTTGAGTTATTGAAAGATTACGATGTTAACATTCTCTAACATCCAGGGAAAGCTAATGTTGTAGCAGATGCCTTAAGTCGCCGATCTATGGGTAGCTTAGCACATGTAGAGCCCAAGAAAAGACAATTAGCTAGAGAGATTCATCAATTATCTTCGTTGGGGGTTCGGTTAGTAGATCTCGGAGGGAGACCCTCGAGGAAATCCATTCTCGAGGTTTCGACCTTATTGAAGAGATAAAAAGGGCTAAAGAGCTCGAAGCCGATGCTAAAGCCTTGGTTTCCGATGATGATGATGATGATGACGACGATGATGGGAGCAAGAGCGGGTCCGAGAATGGGGAGGAGCCCGATGGAGAAGAGACCTCCCCCGGGGATAACCAAGAAACTTAGTCCCTTAGTTTCTATTTTGGATGTTGCAAACAATCATGAAAATAATCTTGTAAATATATACAAATATCGTTTCTTTTCCCGTATTGCCTCCGTTGTATTTTTTGTCTTGTGAAGATTTCGTTTTACTCATGCCTTATGAATGTTTTCATAAGGCTTTAGGCAATTTGATCGAATTCGAACTTTGTAGCCTTTATATCTGAGTGAGCATTTTCGAACTCGGAGTAATGTAGCCCGAAGGCTTAGTGATTTCGAACTTGAAGTAATGTAGCCCGTAGGCTTAATAGTCAAGTGAGTTTTTAAACTCGAAGTAATGTATCCCGTAGGCTTAGTAGTCGAGTGAGTGATTTCGAACTCAAAGTAATGTAGCCCATAGGCTTAATGATTGAGTGAGTGATTTCTCGAACTCAAGATAAGAGTAGCCTGTAGGCTTAGTATTCGAGTGAGTATCTTACTCGAACTCGAAGTAACGTAGCCCGTAGGATTAATGATTGAGTGAATGATTTATTGAACTCAAGATAAGAGTAGCCCGTAGGCTTAGAGGTCGAGTGAGTGCTTGATCGAACTCGAAGTAATATAGCCCGTAGGCTTAGTAGTCGAGTGAGTGAATCGAAATCGAAATGATGTAGCCCGTAGGCTTGATAGTCGAGTGAGTGCTTGCTTGAACTCGAAATAGGGTAGCCCTAAGGCTTCGTAGATAGTTCCCGAGTGAGAATAGTTGCTCAAACTCGAATCGGTGTAGACCTTGGGCTTCATTGATTTTCGGTTGGCAGTCCCCGATTTAAGGGGTAATAGTCGGCCCTTAACTCTGTTTGCATAATAAATCTCGAAATAAAGGAATTTTTCTTGGATATAAGATATCGGTAAAGAAGAAAGTTTTCTTTGTAAGTAATTATACATGTGTTCGTGTTTTGTGTCAGGGCTCGGGCCAACTACATGAGCATGGTTCTTTTTGACCATTTGGCTCTTACAATATTTCCTATTGGAACCCTGTTGTTACGAAGTAACTTTCTTGCATCGAACTTGATATATTTGACGGGTAATTCCCCCCCAGTATTCGAGGTCGATTGTGAAGAGGCCTCGGATACTGTTGAATTGTTCTAAGTTAGCACGATCAATGGTTTACTCATTAAAAACCTTGCCAAAAAACCCATTTGGGATAAAACCGGTCTAAGGGAAAAAGAGTGCAACATGCGCTTTCAGACCTAGGGCTTCGTATTGAAGGATCCATCCTAGCTCATGATCAGACCCCTGCAGGGGTTAGTCTTGAAATATAAATGAATATAGGAGGGTCGTACCTTAGCAGTAGCATCGTTTTAGGTGCAACACAGTCCAATTGCTTAATAGTTGTTTGACGTTTATAATACCGAGCTTGTATGATCCTTTTCCGACATTTTCGAGAACCTGATACGGTCCTTCCCAGTTCGTTCCTAGTTTTCCTTCATTTGGATTTCGGGTACTGAGGGTGACTTTCCTTAGGACTAAGTCCCCGAGTTTAAAATGGTGAAGCTTGGCTCTTTGATTATAGTATCTTTCGATTCACTACTTTTGGGCGGCCAATTGGACGAGAGAAACTTTTCGTTTTTCTTCCGATAATTCAAAGCTAGTGTTCATAGCCTCGTTATTCGACTCTTCTGTTGTATATCGGAACCTGGCACTGGGTTCCCTGACTTCGACTGGAATCAAGGCTTCGGAGCCATATACTAAGGAGAACGGGGTTGCCCCTGTACTAGATTTTGATGTTGTTCAATATGCCCAAAGAACTTCGGGTAGGATTTCTCTCCATTTTCCCTTAGCGTCGTTCAGCCTCTTCTTTAGGTTTTGAATGATACTTTTGTTCGTTGATTCGGCCTGTCTGTTCCCACTGGGGTGATACAATGTTGATAATATCCTTTTTATATTGTGGTCTTAGAGGAATTTCATCACTTTGCTGCCGACAAACTGTTTCCCATTGTCACACACTATTTCGGTGGGTATCCCGAATCGACATACTATATGATCCCAGATAAAGTCTATAACCTCTTTCTCTCTTACTTTCATGAACGCCTGTGCTTCAACCTATTTAGAGAAATAGTGAGTCATAAATAAAATGAACTTAGCTTTACCTGGAGCCGATGGCAGAGGGCCAACGATATCCATTCCCCATTTCATGAATAGCCATAGGGATAAGACTGAGTGAAGTTTCTCTCCGGGCTAATGGATCATTGGTGCAAACCTCTGACATTTGACACATTTTCGAACAAACTCCTTTGCATCTTTGTCCATATCGATCCAATAGTACCCTGCCCTGATTATTGTTCGGACTAATGAATCGGCACCGGAGTGATTTCCACAAGTGCCCTCGTGCACCTCACGTAGGACGTAGTCGGTGTCTCCTGGACCTAAGCATACTGCCAATGGTCCATCGAATGTCCTTCGGTATAACGTTCCATCTGCAGTTAATGTGAATCGAGCAGCTTTGGTTCATAGGGCCCTCAAATTTTTAGGGTCAGATGGGAGCTTTCTATTCTTTAAGTATTCAATATACTTATTCCTCCAATCCCAGGTTAAGCTTATAGAATTTATCTCGGCATGACCTTCTTCGATCACGGATCTCGAGAGTTGAACGACAGTCCCCGAGCTTATCTCGCCTTCCTCGACCGATGATCCCAAATTTGCAAGTGCATCGACCTTACTGTTTTGCTCTCATGGAACATGCTGTAAAGTCCATTCTTTGAAATGGTGCAAAGTGACCTGTAGTTTATCCAAATACCTTTGCATTCTATCTTCTCGAATTTCGAAGGTTTTGTTTACTTGATTTACCACCAGCAAAGAGTCACACTTGGCTTCAATGACTTCTGCTCCCAAGCTTTTAGCTAGCTCGAGACCTGCAGTCATGGCCTCATACTCGACCTCATTGTTAGTCAACCTAGTAGTTTTGATAGATTGCCTGATAGTGTTACCCGTGGGTGGCTTTAAAATGATGCCTAGCCCGAACCCTTTCACGTTCAAAGCCCCGTCCGTAAAAAGGATCTATACCCTCGATGACGTACCCGATTTCAATAAGACTTCTTTTTCAACTTCGGGTACAAGGGTCGGCGTGAAATCGGCCACGAAGTCCGCTAAAATATGAGACTTGATGGTCGTACGGGGTTGATATTTGATATCGTACCCACTGAGTTCGATGGCCTATTTGGCCAATTGGCCTGATTGTTCGGTTTTATGCAAAATATTACAGAGTGGGTAAGTGGTCAATACACATATGGGGTGACATTGAAAGTACGGTCTTAACTTTCTAGAGGCACTTATCAGTGCAAGTGCCAATTTTTCTAAGTGTGAATATCTAGTTTCTGCTTCTCCTAAGGTTCGACTTACATAATAAACGGAAAATTGTGTACCTTGCTCTTCTCGAACTAGGACACCACTTACCACGATTTCTGATACTACCAAGTACAAGCAAAGTTTTTCGTATGTTTTTGGAGTATGACGCAGTGGTGGGCTCGATAGATATCGTTTTAATTCCTCTAATGCCTGTTGGCATTCTGGGGTCCAAGAGAAATCGTTCTTCTTTTTGATTCGAGAGAAAAATTTATGACTTCGATCTAATGACCTTGAAATGAATCGGCCTAAGGCAGCAACCCATCGCATTAGCCTCTGCACAACTTTTACGCTGTCCACAATGGTGATGTCTTCGATGGCCTTGATTTTATCGGGGTTAATCTCGATCCTCCGATTTGATACCATGAAGCCTAGAAACTTGCCCGAACCGACCCCGAAAGCACATTTCTCGGGGTTGAGCTTCATGTTGTATTTCCTTAAAATATCGAATATTTCTTACAAATGAGTCAAATGGTCCTCTGCGCGCAGGAACTTAACTAGCATGTCATCAATATAAACTTTCATTGATTTACCTATTTGTTCCTCAAACATTTTATTTACTAGGGGTTGGTAAGTGGCTACTGCATTGTTTAGCCCGAAGGGCATCACATTATAACAATATGTTCCATACTTGGTGACAAATGAAGTCGTTTCCTGGTCTTCCGGGTTCATTTGGATTTGATTATACCCGGAATAGGCATCGAGAAAAGTAAGGACCTCGTGGCCAGCCTTGGCATCAATAATGCGATTGATGTTTAAAAGAATCTTTGGGTCATGCCTTGTTTAAATCCTTATAATCTACACACATTCTAAGTTTGTTCCCTTTTTAGGGACTAAAACTACATTGGCTAGCCATTCGAGATAATTTACCTCTCGAATGGACCCTATTTTGAGAAGTTTAGTTACCTCGTCCTTTATAAATGCGTGTTTTACCTCGGACTGGGGTCTTCTCTTTTGCGTCTTCTCTTCTGCTTCACCGGTTTGAACTTAGGGTCCAAGCTTAGCCGATGCGTCGTTATATCCGGTGGGATCCCTGTTATATCAAAATGGGACCAAGCAAAAAAGTCTATGTTATCGATAAGAAATTGAATAAGCCTTTTCCTGAGTTCGGGGGTTAATCTCGTTCCCAGGTATACCTTTCGTTCGGGAAAATGCTCGATTAATACGACTTGCTCCAATTCTTCAATCGTTGATTTGGTAGCGTCGCAATCATCGGGAACCACGAAGGATCGAGGGATCCTTTGATCATCATCTACCTCGATCTTCTAATTTTTTGGTTGGGTTGAAGCTGACGTCTGTGATTGCTATTTAGCATATTGTTCCCCTTTTGAGTCCGATCCTTTTGTTGACGAGGGTGAGGATATCAGAATTGCTTCTTCGATGACAAACATTTCTCTCGCGGCCGGTTGTTCTCTGTACACTGTTTTGACTCCCCCCGATGTTGGGAATTTAAGAAGCCGGTGTAAGGTCGAAGGTACAGCTCTCATGTTGTGGATCCATGGCCTTCCAAAAAGGGAGTTGTACCTCATGTCGCCTTGGATTACGTGGAACATCATTTCCTAGATGGTACCATCCATGTTTATTAGAAGAATTATCTCGCCTTTGGTGGTTTCACATGCCATATTGAATCCGTTTAGAACCAGGGTTGCGAGTACAACCTGGTCCAGTCGACCGAGCTGTTCTACAACCTTCGATCTAATGATGTTGGCCGAGCTACCTGGATCAATTAACACATGCTTAACTTTAGTTTTATTCATAAGAACGGATATTACCAGTGCATCGTTATGAGGTTGTATGACTCCTTCTGCATCTTCATCATTAAAGGACAAAGCTCCTATGGGTGCGTAATCCTGAGTTTGAGATCTCTTTTCCCTCACAATCGATGTCTTAGTGCGTTTAAGCACCGGCCCTTGAGGAGTATCGACACCGCCGATGATCATGTGGATGATGTGCCGTGGTTCTTCTGGATTGTTTTGTTTGCTGAAATCCGTGTTTTTGAAATGGTTCTTCGCCCTGTCGCTTAAATATTCTCGAAGGTGCCCTTTATTGAATAACCGTGCTACCTCTTCTCTTAGTTGCCTGCAATATTCCGTTCTGTGGCCATGGGTACCATGATATTCGCACATTTGATTGGGATTCCTCTGGGCAGGATCGGTCTGCCAGGGTCGAGGCCATTTAGTGTCTTTGATGCGTCTGATAGCCGACACGATGGCGGATGCATCAATGCTGAAGTTATACTCCAATAACTGTGGTGCTTCCTTAGATCCGGTAGGCTTGTCGAACCCACTTCTGTTCATCAGCCCCCGAGACCCTTGACCTGGACCATTTCTTTTGTTGCTTTGTCCGGGGTAACATCTCAATTCATTGATTCTGTGTTTTCCACTATACGGTCGATATCGGTCCCTGATCGGACCTTGTTCTTGATTGATATTCCTTCGAGGAGCGGGTTCAAACCCCAACTGATCATCTTTGACTCTAATTTTTGATTGGTACCAATTGTGCATATCGGCCTAAGTGATAGCTGGGTACTCAATCAGGTTATGCTTCAACCGCCATGAAGCCGTCGAAGTTCGTTCGTTTAAACCTTGGGTGAAAGCCTAAACAGCCCAATCGTCTGTGACTGGTGGCAGATCCATTCGTTGCATTTGAAAACGAGATACGAACTCCCTTAGAATCTCGTTATCCTTTTGTCTTACCTTGAACAGGTCCGACTTCCTGGTCTCGACTTTTATGGCCCCAGCGTGTGCTTTTACGAAGGAATCTGCAAGCATAGCAAAAGAATCAATAGAATTAGATGGTAAATTATATACCATATCATTGCTCCCTTTGATAGGGTTTCACTGAATTTCTTCAATAATACGGATTCGATTTCATCATCCTCTAGGCCGTTCCCTTTGATGGCACATGTGTATGAGGTGACATGTTCATTGGGGTCGGTAGTTCCGTTATATTTAGGAATCTCGGGCATGCAGAATTTCTTTGGGATCGATGTAGGAGCCGCGCTTGGGGGGAAAGGCTTTTGTATGAATTTTTTGGAATCTAAGCCCTTCAATATTGGTGGTGCCCCCGGGATCTGGTCGACCCTAGAGTTGTATGTTTCCACCTTTTTGTCATTTGCTTCGATCCTCCTTTCTCCCGTTTCTATTCGTTTGGTCAGTTCTTCCAACATCTTAGCAATTTTGGGATTAGTCCCCGACTCCTGCTCATTTGATTTCACTATAGCTGGTTCCGTTGTATGGGCAATTTCTCGGGGTTGACTGGGCTCCGGTCTACTCGGTATCTGGGTTTGACTCTGCAACTGAGCTATTGCAGCATGTTGAGCTTGCAACATTTCGAAAATCATACGCAAGCTGACGCCGTTTTCCTTGACATTATGGGTATCTTGAGCTACAGACCGAGTGCCACCATGAATGCTATTTTCAGGTTCAGAATGTAGGTTCGCCTCAATGGCCACATGCGAATTGATGTCTATCGGCATTTTAATTCGACCTCCGACGGCGTTGACAAGTGGTCTTTCGGTACTGGGTGTCAAGTTGTTATTCTCATCTTGAAGATTAGCTTCGTTGTCGATTGGTAATGCTATTTGATTGATAGTTGGTCGTTGCTAATCCGAAATCCAAGATACTTTCGGAAACAAGCACAAAACGGTGTATTTTTGCAGATTCGTATCAAATAACCACTGTTATCCTTAGACCCACGGTGGGCGCCAAACTGTTTATCCGTAAAACGGATAGAGTTGAATTTATACGTAGTTCTAAGGATATGTGATACAGCTTAATACAAATCGTAAGGATAGATAGAAATATCAAATATTGATTACAAAGAATGCAAAATAAACAAGGTTGGAAAGAAGATTATTTTTAGGACTAAGCCAGATGAATCAATTTATGGAGCTTAAAAGAATAACTCTTGAATATAGGAGAATATGATGCTTGAATTACAATGTAAGCAAAAAAATATCCTTTACAGAAATGTAGCCATCCTCTTTATAGTGGAGGATCCTACTTTTAGATAAAATTAAAAATACATAGTGGGAGACCCATGACAAATCAGCTTTTTCATAATTTCTGCCAGGATTCTCTCCTTTAGTGGGATTGCAACGACTCTTGTCTGTGAGCTCGATATTGACTCGAGTTTTCGGTCTTGACTCGAGCTCTCGATCCTGATTCGTGCTCGATTCTGACTCGGCCCCCTGTATTGATTCGGGCTCAGTGTTTGGTCGGTCTCTGAATCATAGGCTCGATAACTTTACTTTACATCATAGGTCGACTTGGGCTCGATCTTGATAATAACATTGAGCTTGACATTGGTCCTTCGGGCTCGAAGCTTGGTGACCTAACTTCGGAACTCAACCTGATACTATGAAGACGCTTCTCCGATCCAATGTATTACCATTTAAACCAGTTCGTACGAAGGACTAACCGTTTTTTACCGTATACAGTTTACCCTCAAAATCGGATAACAATTGAATTTATACGCGATTTTAAGGATACGTGATCTAACTTGATACAACTTTTTTCTCAGGAAAAGCAAATAAAGAGAAGAATTATATGAGTATGTTGGGTTTCTTCAACTATTACAAGCATAAATTTATATTTCTTTCGGTGGCATATATATGCAAAGAAAATCTACATCAAATTAAGCCTGAAACTTCACAACATTGGAGTGACTGTAACGGTTCTAAGAGTTTTCTTTCATTATAACTTTCTTTGATCGCTTGACTTTTTTTTAGTCATATTATGTATGGAGATAATAAGGCAAAGATAAATGACGGAGAAAATTAAATGAACTGTTGGCAGCCAAAAAAAAGCATGCGTTGGTCCTTTCAACGTCGAAAATGAACGACTTGTAAGTGTATCTATAATAGTATCATATTTATTCGGTTCGATCATTAAAGGAATCACATATAAATGACAGATCCACACTTCAACTCTTTGCCCCCGTGGTGAAAGTAGACAAAATTTCAACCAATGAATCAGAATGGAAGCGGTAACAAAAATATGCTTCTATAATCTTAGCCCCATCTATTTATTTATCTGTTGTATCTTTTGCTATTTTGGTGAAACTATTTGCTATAAATTATATGGTCGATGTCTTATTATTTTATAATTTTGAAATGCATATATTTATACGCATATGTATAAAATAAATATAAATTTTTTACTTACAAAATAAAAATAAAACCTAACACGTACAAACATCCCCTGAGCCAATGCTTCATACTTAGTCATAACCATTCCAATTTTATAAACCTACCTTCTTTTTAAGTAAGATAAAAAATATATCTATATTCTTGTTTACGGGTAAAATCAGAGACAATGCATACCCCGATTTTTCGGTAAAGAAGACGAAAGAAGGGCACGGACACACGAGGTTGAAATCGAGGTTGGGAGCCCTTCGCATTGAGAACCATGAAAGGTAAACGATGCGTTCTTCATCAGGCGTGATAAAGCAACGCTCCCCGGATCCAGAACGAGATCTAAGACCTTGGAAAGTATGGCAAACAGTTATGCACGACCGATAGAGGGTCGTGATATCCGTACCTAACCAGATATCATGGTGCAGATCTCGCTGATGTCGGTTACAGATCAGTAATTAACGAGAAGGGAACATTTTTTTTTATCCATTTTAGATTTGTACTAGGGATGAAACTCTCATACTACATAAAAAAATTTTTTTTTCTTTTGTGAGCAAGCAAATTATGGCAATACAAATCCATTTTATTCTTTCTAGCTACTACAAAAATTCTTACTTAACTATTTGTTTTTCATTCATAATTGGGTTCGAACCAAGGATCCGATCGAGGGCAAAACCACTATTTAAATTAAGTTCAGGCTATACTGTAACATTACGTCTGGTTTGATCATTCATTTTGTCTTTAATTCATTTATCTAGCATTCCTGATTATTTGTATTGAATCAATCCTCATATCCTTAAAATCGTGTACAAATTTAATTGTTATCCGATTTAAGGGTAAACAGTTTGGTGCCCACCGTGGGGCTAATAATAATAGTGGTGGTTTGATACATATCTCCATAACACACTCTATTTTACGCTTGTTCTTTAAAGTCTTAATTTCAGGTCAACTTAAAAATGTCAAATTCTCAGTCTACCCACTTGAACGTTGACGCTGGGTCTGGCCATCATGGGGAAAAAAATAATCGGGTGCCTAGAAATAAGGTGCCTCCTGGTGATACCAACGGAGTCCCAGTTGCTGATCTGGTCGATTCTAACTCACAAGTGGTCATCGACGTCAATATGCCAACTGATCCAATAAAAATCGATCGGATGATCGACGTGACGACCAGGCATAAGATACTCAGCTTTCTCGATGCCTATTCCGGGTACAACCAAATTCGTATGGACCCGGACGATAAAAAAAAGACTTCTTTCACCAATAAATTTGGCACCTACTATTATAATGTAACAGTAAATCGGATGTTCGAAGAACAAATAGAAAAATCAATGGAAGTTTATATTGACAATATGTTAGTCAAGTCCCTACGAGCAGAGGACCATTTGAAACATTTGAAGGAGACCTTCGACATACTGAAGAAATACAATATGAAGCTAAACCCAGAGAAGTGCACATTTGGAGTCGGGTCGGGAAAATTCCTCGAGTTCATGGTATCCAATCGAAGGATCGAGATCAACCCCGATATAATCAAAGCCATAGAGGACATCACCATGGTGGACAATGTCAAGGCCATTCAAAGAATGACTGGGTGAATAGCCGCCTTAGACCGGTTCATCTCGAGGTCCTTAGACAAAAGCCATTGATTTTTCTCACTGTTAAAAAAGAAGAAGAATTTTTCCTGGACCCCGAAATGCCAACAAGTTTTGGAAGGACTCAAACGGTACCTATCGAATCTGCTCCTGTTGCACACTCCGAAGACAGACGAACAACTGTACCTCTTCTTGTCGGTTTCCGAGATGGCAGTAAGTGGAGTCTTAGTTCAGGAGGAAGAAGGTACACAATTCCATATTTACTATGTTAGTAGAACTCTAGAAAAAGCCGAATCAGGGTATCCTCACCTGGAAAAATTAGAGCTCGCTTTGCTAAGCGCCTCCATGAAGCTACAGCCATATTTTTAATGCCACCCCATATGTGTCGTTACCTTTTACCCGCTAAGGAACATCATGCACAAGCCCGAGCTCTCGGCCCGGATGGCCAAATGGGCTATGAAAATTAGCGGGTACGGTATCAAGTATCGACCCCGAACCGCCATAAAATATCAGATTTTGGCAGACTTCGTGGATGACTTTATGATAGCCTTAATTCCCGAAGTCGAAAGGGAATTACTATTAACCTCGGGGACCACTTTGGGAATCTGGTTCATTTTCATAGATGGTGCCTTGAACGTGAAGGGGTCCAGGCTCGGGATCGTATTAAAACCACCTACAAGAAATGTAATTAGGCCATCTATTAGAAATGTGAAATTGACTAACAATGAGGCCGAGTATAAGACGATGATTTCAGGTCTTGAATTGGTTAAAAGACTTGGGGCCGAGGTGATTGAAGCTAAGTGCGACTCCTTCCTCGTGGTAAATCATGTTAACGGGACGTTCGAAGTAAAAGAAGAACGGATGCGAAGGTACTTGGACAAACTAATTAGGGCCGGGTATTGGTGGACCAAAATAGAGAAAGATGCAAATGACTTCGTGTAGAAATGCGACGACTGCCAAAGACACGCTCCAATGATCCATCAACAGGGAGAAATGCTCCACTCGGTCTTGTCCCCATGGGCATTTATGAAGTGGGGAATGGACATCGTCGGTCCCATGCCTTGGGCACCCAGTAAGGCTCAATTCATACTATTTATGACCGATTATTTTTCCAAATGGTTCGAGGCTCAAGCATTCGAAAAGGTCCGAGAGAAAGAAGTCATTGACTTCATCAGGGACCACATAATATGTCAATTTGGGATACTGGCCGAGATCGTTTGCAACAATGAAAACCAATTCGTCGGCAGCAAGGTGAATAATTTTTTTTAAGATCACAAGATCAAGAATATACTATCAACGCATTATCACCCTAGTGGGAACGGGTATGCGGAATCAACAAACAAGACCATACTTCAAAACCTGAAAAACAGGTTGACCGGTGCGAAATTGAAATGGAAGGAGATCCTGTTCAAAGTCTCGTGGGCATACGGTACGACTTCAAAATCTAGCACCGGGGCCACCCCGTTTTCCTTTGTCTTCAAAGCCGAAGCCTTAATGCCAGTCGAGGTGGGATAATCGAGCCTCAGGTTCCAGTATGCGACCGAAGAGCCAAATGGCAAGGCCATGATCACGAGCCTGGAGCTATTGGATAAAATGCGGGAAGCCGTCATGGTCCGGTTGGCCACCTAGAAACAGCGAATAGAAAGTTATTAGAACTGAAGATCCAGCCTCCAACACTTTCAAGTCGGGGACTTGGTGTTGAGGAAAGTAACATTTGCTCACTAGGAACTCGAAAGAAGGGAAGCTGGGACAGAACTCGGAAGGACCCTATCGAGTGATCAGAATAACCAGAAAAGGCTCGTATAAACTCGAAGCGGGAAACAACGTACAACTACCAAACAACTAAAACATGACTCACTTAAAGCGGTACTATTGTTAAGGTACGAACTCAATTACCTTTTATTTATGTTACAAATCGAACTAACATATGCAGGTAATCAGCCAAGGGCGGATGTGGCTATTAGGTCTGAAAGCAAGTATTGCACTCTTTTTTCCTTGAACCGGTTTTGTCCCGAAGTGGGTTTTTCGACAAGGTTTTTAACGAGGGAACACTAAAACTTGCTAACTTAGATTTGAAGATCGTTTTCAAACCGGAATCAATGATCATTTGCTTCGAGTCAACAGTATCCGAGCCCTCATGAGTTCAACCTCGAATATTAGGGGCCATTACCCTCGGATTAAGGTCTTTATAAAGGGAAAAAGAAAACTTTATCTGCTAAAAGCTAAAGCTTGGTGATTAGGATTCATTATAAGGGCCAAACAGTTGTATGAACAGTGCCCACATAGTCCACTCTACCCTTGGCACAAGTTTTTATGCTCTTTCAATCGTGTACCTTGCATACTAAGAAATGAAAGAAATTTCAACTTCCCTTACACTTTGTTACTATGCATTTCTGCTTCTTCGATCCCGGATCCTAAAGTCCACGAGCTACCCCTACTCGGGGACTATCGATCCCATGGGCTACCCTTACTCGGGGACTGTCACCCGATGAAGATTCGGACGACCCAGCCTACAGAATCCTGGAGGCACCAAATCTATTAGGCGGTGCCCAAATATAATAGGCTATGACCACCCTTAAAATGGCTCGGAGACGTCCAAAGTCCATAACCAAAAAGTAAGGCCCTTATGAAAATTTGAAACCTACTAAAAGGTTACCCTCGATAAAAACATCGTCTAAAAACACTTAAACATCTTGAAAACCTTCGATCTCACTGAGGGTTCGAATCCACAAGAAAACAAAGTTGCATCGAAGTCGGGCTTCATTCGAACCTCCGAAAAATGAATGCGCAGTACTATATCTGATTCTATGCTAAGGCATCAAAAACAATACACAAATAGAAATTGCAAAAAGATGCTGGAAATATAAAGACACGATCGAACGGCCTTAAAATAATAAAAGAAAACATAAGAAAACATAAAAAACTGGAAAAATACTATGGCATCTACGCATGGTCTTCACCGGGGCCCGACTCCTCACCAGAACCGGTAGGATCTTTCAGAGCCCTCGAAACCCTTGGAGCCTTCGGGACCCTCAGGCTCGTAGAGTCTCTTTGCCTCAGCCTCAAGCCTCCTAGCTTCTTCAATCTCTGATGATAGGTCAAAACCTCGGGTGTGGATCTCTTCGAGGGTCGTGCTCCTGGATAACCGCTTTATAGATCCACTCTTCGTCTTTAAGCAGGTCTCGGTTACCTCCACATCGGCCTTGTACTAGGCCATAATTTCCTCAACATCTACAGAAGTTGTATCCAATTTGGACCTCAATGCCGCATATTCTCTTCCGAGAGCATCCCGCTCCGTGACGGGTGAGCTCGGTTGTGCCCGGAGATCATCTTTCAACCGAGACCACTTATCGGCTTTGTCCTTTGCCACCTGAAGTTGGTTCTCGATCGATGCCAGCTCTACCCTTGCAGCTTCCTTCTCTGAAGCCAACGAGAATTGACTCATTTCTTTTACTATAGAACTCTAGAAAAAATGGATCTTAATCAGAGCAAATTCCTTCTAGGAATAAGTGTTACTGTAAGTATTTCTTTTTGACTTCTACGTCTCTCTTTGAAAATATAGACTGAAAGAAGCTTCTATTTATAGGCCTTGGAGGGTCCATCTTTCCCTTCTACACTTCGGTCGTGGCCTTGACCTTGTCCATCTCAGCCCACAGCTGGTCGATCAGGTCTATCTTCTATTGCACTTACGAAGTCATGTTGTTAGTCACCACGACTAGCTGTTCATTTTTAGCTTCAAATATGTTTACCTTCTCAACCAGGTCAGCGTTATCCCTCTTCAGGGTCGAGGCTTCCTTCTGAGCTTTTTTCCAGCTCAACCTGGAGAATCGGGACATCTTTAAGGGCCTCGTCCTGTTGCTCACTAAGAGCCCTGTATATTTCCTTCTTCCGAACCTGCTATTTTAGCTCAAACTCGAGCTGGCTAATATCCAAGCGGTAGTGGAGGAAGCTTTCATGGTGAAGCACTGAAGCCTGTAAACTAATGAAATTAGTAGGGGACAGGGGCAGCTTCCACAATGTCAGTATAGGAGGGTGTATCCACAATGTCAATGACACGGGTAGCCTCCTTCGGGACAGGGGCAGCTTCCTGGAGTGCTACAGTCTCCATCTCACGCTCTGGTTCCCGAGTAAGGGGGATCGACCATATGACCCTCTTTCTCGGCCGTTATCTGCTCCCCCTCGTTGAGGGTCGACCCATGATAAATAAAAAGGCCGTCTTCCTCAGGCTCGTCCATGAGCCGATAGAGAGCATCAGTGTCCGGTACCCTAGACTTGGCTCTCTTTTTCGGCTTCCGGACCCGGATAGTCACTTTCTTCTTCTTGTCCTCGGTGTCTGGAGAACCCGAGGATTTTTGTTTTTTCTTCTTCTTCTTCTTCTTCTTCTCCTCCTCCTCCCCCTTCTCGGCAGCCCCGTGATGCCCTGAAATGGAGGGTTTGGAAAGAGATGACGAATCCTCGTTCTCATCCAATGACCTAAGTTCTGTGGTCTTAGGCAAACCTGTAAGAAAATAGAGAAGGTTAACATTGTTTCAATCGAGGAATTGCATTGGGAGCTTGGGCAACCATTGTACGACAGCAAATGCGGCCAATGAGAGAATGAATAAAAAGAAGTTAATAATTAGGGAAGACAACA
Source organism: Nicotiana tomentosiformis (assembly GCF_000390325.3). NCBI lineage: Eukaryota > Viridiplantae > Streptophyta > Magnoliopsida > Solanales > Solanaceae > Nicotiana > Nicotiana tomentosiformis. The sequence goes on from NC_090817.1 coordinate 131,195,359, forward strand.
CTTACTAGATGCGTTCCACTTCTCGGGGAACGGAAGAAAATTAGGAGGGATCAGGTCTTCGGTTTTCACCCGAACTAACCTTCCATGGCAGTCTCGATCTCGGTCATTGTCGATGCTCGAGAAAAGAGCCTTACTTTCTCGGCGCACAAGCTTGATCAGCCCCCCTCAGAATATTCGGGGGCTAGATAGGTGGAGTATATGGCCGAGAGTGAATCGAGGGTTGTCAGTATTGTTCACAAAATGAGGTAGGAGGATTACATCCTCCAAAACGATGTGTGGATTTGCCCAAAGCACACCTCGTACCTCTTGCAGAAAGCAAGGACTGTGGGATCTATCGGGGCCAGCATGAAGGGGTAAGTGTAAACACTTAAGTACCCCTCCATGTGAGTAGTAATATCGGCATTAGGCCCAGGGACGACCACATTCCTACCTTCCCATTTACAGTCCTCTCAGACTATGGGTAGGGTTTCTTCAGTGACGGAGCATATGTATCTCCATGCTCCCTCGCCTCGGTCCTGTTGACTAGAGGCCTTCTAGAACTTGAAATCATCCCCGGTAGAGCAGCCACCAGGTATGAAGTTCTTTATGGGAGGCACTTGAGCCACCTTAGGGGTGGACATATCGGCACATGTGACCGGATTGGAAGACGAGGGAGCCGCTTCTTGTGGTACGTACTTGGAAGTTTTAGCCATCGTGATCTGGAAATATATGAAGATTTAAAGGGGAATATGAAGGTTTGAAAGAGAATACAAAGATTTTAAGGAAAAGTATGAAGATTTGAAGAAAGAATATGAAGGTTTGAAGGTGGGATGAAGATATGAATATCTGGGTTGGAAATCCAAGGGGAATATGTGAGGGCTACAGATGAAGATATGAAGGTTCAAGAAGCGGGGTATGAAGGTATGAAAAAGTTAAAAGTCGTTAGAAAGTTCAAAGGTAAAATCCAGAATCGAAAAGTGAAAGAAGTACAAGAAAAAGTCGAAGCTTTTATAGGAGAAAAATAGTCAATGCACGATGTTTCGTATTCGAACGCAGTCGGCCTGTGACTGACACATGTCCAAAGTTAGAACGACGTGGCTGATGGGACGTTTTGTCTTATCCTTCACCTCAATTATAACATATGAAGGAAGGAACTGGGGTTCATCTATCGTTTCCCATCGTTTTGGCAAATCTACTCTCCGGAAAATAAGGGGACTATCTGTATATGGGTAAAGTTGGGGATAATGCATACCCCAATGTTTCGGTGAAGAAGACGAAAGAAGGGCACAGACTCACGAGGTTGAAATCGAGGTTGGGAGCCCTTCGCATCGAGATCCATGAAAAGTGAAAAATGCGTTCATAGTCGGGCGTGATAAAGCAATGCTCCCCAGATCCAGAACGAGCTCTAAGACCTCAGAAAATATGGCAAACGGTTACGCACGACGGATAGCGGGCCGTAATATTCGTACTTAATCAGATATCACGGTGCAGATGTCATGACCCAAAATCTCTTCCGTCGTGATGGCGCCTATCTCAATACTAGGCAAGCCGACAATCTCAATAAAACACCATATCTTTTAAGTTTGAAAACATAATATCTAAATTTAACGGAAAAAAAACTCACAAATACATATATAAACACTCCCAAAACTCGATGTCACTGAGTACATAAGCATCTAATATGAACACAAGTCTGGAAAATACAGTCCATAATAGTCTGAGACCAAATGCAGTAAATAAGAAGATAGGGAAGGAGAGGCAAGGTCTGCGAAACACGGCAGCTACCTCTGAATCTCCGGAATATCAATTGTACGAAAGAAATCAACACCCGCTATGGCCAGGAACACCTGAATCTGCACACGAAGTGCAGGGTGTAGTATGAGTACAACCAACTCAGTAAGTAACAATAATAAATAAATAACTAAACAGTGTGATGATATACACAGTTATAGTTCACTTTCAGTAATTCCAGCAAAGAATAGATATTCTTTCAAATCCGGCAGTTTAAGTCAAATCAATTTTATACAGTTAATGTAATCCGGATATAAATCCTTCAGATATTTCACAACAATGATAGATAGCAACCAAGTGCAACAACAAATGCAAAGCAAGTACAGTCTCTCAGGCTACAGTCACTCAACCACTCGGCTCTCAGCCCTCAGGACTCTCACTTAATGGGTACCCATGCTCACTGGGGGTGTACAGACTCCGGAGGGGCTCCTGCAGCCCAAGCGCTATAATCTGCACGGCCAACTCACGTGCTACACGGACAACTCACGTGCTGTACGGACAACTCGCGTGCTATAGTATAAATATCTGGATCCGCACGACCAACTCACGTGCTGCACGGACAACTCACGTGCTATAGTATCAAAAATGGTGAATTGGACGAAGTCCCCAGCTTTATACTTCTGCCCAGACAGCCCTCGGTACTGCCTCGATCTTGGCCTTCAATCGTGGCCCTCGATCTTGGGCCTTTATCCGTGGCCTCAATTCTAACCCTCGATCATGGCCCTTGACCCTGGCCTTCGATCCTGCCTTTGATCGTGGCTTCGATCACGGCCCACGATCATGGCCCTCTATCCTGGCCCTCGATCATGGCCTTCGACCCTAGCCTTCGACCTTGGCCTTCGATCCTGCCTTCGATCGTGGCTTCGATCATGGCCCTCAATCCTGGCCTTCGATCCTGCCTTCGATCGTGGATTCGATCATGGGAGATTCTGGGCTCGATTCTGGGCTCGCTTATGGGCTCGATTTTGGTGTCAATTCCGGGCGAAGGAAATTGCAGCGCTATTTTAGTCCACTTTTTGATCCGTTAAATATCCGAAACTCACCCGAGGCCCTCAGGACCTCAGCCAAATATACCAACAAGTCCTAAAATATCATACGGACTTAGTCAAGTCTTCAAATCACATCCAACAACACTAAAAACATGAATCACACATAGATTCAAGCCTAATAAACTTTGAAACTTTCCATTTCTACAAACAACGCCGAAACCTATCAAATCACGTCCGATTGACCTCAAATTTTGTGCACAAGTCATAAATGACATAACAGACCCCCGGTCAAACTTCCCAAAAATTCAACTTTCGGCATTTCAAGCCTAATTCCTCTACGAACCTCCAAAAATTTTCCGGACATGCTCCTAAGCCCAAAATCACCATACAGAGCTATTGGAATCATAAAACTTCAGATCCGAGGTTGTTTACACCTAAGTCCACATCCGATCAACTTTTCTAACTTAAATTTTCAATTATGAGACTAAGTGTCTCGTTTCACTCTGAATTCCTTTCGGACCTGAACCAACTAACCCGGTGAGTCATAAAACAACTGCAAAGTTTAAATTGATCAATAAATGGGGAAATGGGTTTATAATACTCAAAACAACCGGCCGAGTCGTTACATTCTCCCCCTCTTAAACAAGCGTTCGTCCTTGAACGGGTTTAGATTCATACCTGGAGTCTCAAATAGGTGTGGATATTTGTTCCGCATCTCCTGCTCAATCTCCCAAAGTAGCTTCTTCGATTGGTTGGCCTCTCCACTGCATCTTCACTGATGCTATGTTCTTTGATCTTTGCTTTCGAACCTGCCAGTCTAAAATAGTCTCCAACTCCACATCATAAGTCAAATTACCATGCAGCTGGACTGTACTGAAATCCAGAATGTGAGACGGATCCCCGACATACTTTCGGAGCATGGATACATGGAACACTCGATGAATACCTAATAAACTAGGTGGCAAGGCAAGTTCATAAGACACCTCTCCAATTTTCTTAAGTATCTCAAAAGGCCCAATATATCGAGGGTTCAACTTTCCCTTCTTCCCGAACCTCAACACACCCTTCATGGGTGAAATCTTGAGCAGAGCCTTCTCCCCAACCATGTAAATGACATCACGAACCTTCCTGTTGGCATAACTCTTCTGTCTAGACTGTGCCGTGCGAAGCCGTTCCTGAATCAGTACCCAATATTCTAACCTCACCTGGCTCAAACCAACCCACCGGACACCGACACCGTCTACCATATAAAGCTTCATACGGAGCCATCTGGATGCTTGACTGGTAGCTATTATTGTAAGCAAACTCCGCGAGTGACAAAAATTGATCCCAAGAACCCCCAAAATCAATGACACAAGTGCGTAACATATCCTCTAATATGTTAATAGTGCGCTCGGACTATCCGTCAGTCTGAGGGTGAAATGCTGTACTCAACTGAACCTATGTGCCCAATTCTCTTGCACTGCTCTCCAAAAATCTGATGCAAACTGTGTGCTCCAATCTGAAATGATGGACACCGGCACACCATGTAAGCGAATAATCTCGCGAATATAAATCTCAGCTAACCGCTTTGAAGAATAATTAGTACTAACTGGGATAAAATGTGCGGACTTGGTCAACCGATATACAATCACCCAAACAACATCAAACTTTCTCAAGGTCCGTGGGAGTCCTACTACGAAATCCATGGTAATACGCTCCCATTTCCACTCCGGAATTTCAAGTCTCTGAAGCAATCCTCCCGGCCTATGAGTTTCATACTTTACCTGTTGACAATTTAGACACTGAGCTATAAACCCAACTATATCTTTCTTCATTCGCCTCCACCAATAGTGCTTCCTCAAATCCTGATACATCTTCGCGGCACCTAGATGAATGGAGTACCGCGAACCGTGAGCTTCCTGGGGAATCAATTCAGGCAAACCATCTACATTAGGTACACATGGCCTGAATTGCATCTGTAATACACCATCATCTCCAATAGTGATTTCCTTGGAATCACCGTGCTGAACCGTGTCCTTAAGGACAAGAAAATATGGATCATCATACTGGCGCTCTCTGATGCGATCATATAAAGAAGACCGAGAAACCACACAAGCCAAAACTCGATTCGTCTCGAAAACATCCAATCTAACAAGTTGGTTGGCCAAGGCCTGAACATCCAAGGCTAAAGGCGTCTCTGCTACCGGTAAGTATGCAAAGCTTCCCAAACTCTCCGCCTTACGACTCAAGGCATCAGCCACTACATTGGCCTTTCCAGGATGATAGAGAATGGTGATATCATAATCCTTAAGCAACTTTAACCACCTACGCTGTCACAAATTAAGATCCTTCATGTTAAACGAATATTGTAGACTCCAATGATCGGTATATACCTCACACTGGACACTGTACAAGTATTGCCGCCAAAATTTCAAGGCATGAACAATAGCTGCTAACTCAAGGTCATGGACCGGATAATTCTTCTCATGTGCCTTTAATTGTCTGGATGCATAGGAGATCACCCTGCCGTCTTGCATAAGTACTGCACCGAGACCAATATGCGACGCGTCACAATACATAGTATAAGACTCCGAAACTGTAGGCAACACCAATACTGGAGTTGTAGTCAAAGTTGTTTTGAGCTTATGAAAGCTCTCCTCACATTCATCCGACCACCTGAACGGAGCACCTTTCTGGGTCAATTTAGTCATAGGCGATGAAATAGACGAGAAACGCTCCACGAAACGACGATAATAACCGGCCAAGCCGAGAAAACTCCGAATCTCAGTAACTGAAGATGGCCTGGGCCAACTCTGAACTGCCGCTATTTTCTTCGGATCCACCTTAATTCCTTCACTGGACACTATATGTCCCAAGAATGCCACCGAACTAAGCCAGAACTCACACTTAGAGAATTTGGCATAAAGTCTCTCCTCTCTCATCCTCTGTAATACAATACCCAAGTGTTGTGCATGCTCCTCCTGGCTACGGGAGTACACCAGGATATCATCAATATATACTACGACAAATGAATCAAGATATGGATGGAATACACTATTCATCAAGTGCATAAATGCTGCTGGGGCATTGGTTAGCCCAAAAGACATCATAAGAAATTCATAGTGGCTATAACGAGTTTTGAATGCCGTCTTTAGAATATCCGAATCTCGAATTTTCAACTGGTGATACCCCGATCTCAAATCAATTTTGGAGAACACCCTCGCTCCGTGAAGTTGGTCGAACAAGTCATCAATATGCAACAATGGATATTTATTCTTGATTGTAACTTTGTTCAACTACCTATAATCAATGCACATCCGTATAATACCATCTTTCTTTTTCACAAACAGAACTGGTGCACCCCAATGTGACACACTAGGCCTAATAAACCCCTTTTTAAGGAGTCCCTGAAGTTGCTCTTTCAATTCTTTTAACTCAGCCGGTGCCATACGATACAGAGGAATATAAATGGGATGAGTGCCTTGCACCAAGTCAATACCGAAATCAATATCCCTGTCGGGTGGCATACCTGACAGGTCTGTAGGAAATACATTCGAAAAGTCTCGCATGACCGGTATCGAATCAATAATAGGAGTATCAGCATCAACATCTCTCACAAAGGCCAAATATGACAAACATCCCTTTCCAACCATACGTTGGGCCTTCAAATAAGAAATTACCATGCTAGGAACAAAATCTAGAGAACTTCTCCATTCAACCTCTGGCAAATCCGGCATCGTCAACATCACATTTGTTGTGTGACAGTCTAGAATAGCATGACACGGAGACAACCAATCCATACCTAGGATTACATTGAAATCAACCATACCGAGTAATAAAAGATCAACTCTAGTCTCCAGTTCCCCAATAGGCACACAAGATCCATACTAATAATATCGTCCATCAGTGTAGATACACAAACAGGTAAAACTTAGGACTCATGGGGCATATCCAGATAGTGAGAAAAATTCGATGATACATATGAATAAGTGGAACCAGGGTCAAATAATATAGAAGCCTCCATGTGGCACACTAAAACAATACCTATGATCACTGCATCTGAGGCAACAACATCTGGGCTGATAGGAAAAGCATAGAATCGAGCTTGACCGCCACCTGACCGGCCTCCCCCTCTTGGGCGACCCCTAGCTACCTGACCCACACCGCGAGCTGGCTGGGCGGGTGGTGTAATTGCTGGTGCTGGTGCCGTCGGTCGAGAACTCTGTTGTAGAGCCCCACTCAACAGCCTAGGACACTCTCTCTTGAAACGAGAAAATTCTTCGCACTCGAAATAACCCCTCCTCTAACGGAACTGATGCTCCTGATAACCCGAGGAATTACCTGCAGAAGCCTGAGCGGACGAGGCATGATGAGAACTCTGCGCTAGTAGTGCACTAAATGAAGACTGGCCTGAGTGAGCACTGTAAGAACCGTGGCTAGCTGATGTACCATGATGAACTGGACGACCCGTCTGAGCGTGTCTGTAAGAACGGCCCTTAACGCCGTAAAATAGACCCCCCTGAAGGAATACCGCTGTAATCACCTGGACCACGAGGCCTCTTAGCCTCCCCCTCTCTACGTTCCTAGCTACGAACCATCTCTATCTGCCTAGCAATGTCCACTACCAGCCCAGCCGGCTGTAGCTGCCCAGGCCCCGGTAGTTCCTGTTATGGCAAATGATGAACAAAGGAGACTTGAGAAATTTGAGAGGCTTTGACCTCCACCCTTTAGCGGTACTGAGTCAGAGGATGCTTAGTGTTTTCTGGATAGGTGTCAACGGATGCTTTGGACAGCGGGTATTCTAGAGACCAGTGGTGTCTCATTCATTACTTTTCAGTTTTTTGGGGCTGCACTCAGATGGTAGGAGATTTACGATAGGCGTAGGCCTATTGGCGCATCACCCCTTACTTGGAAGCAGTTCTCCGTCATCGTTTTGGAGAAGTTAGTGCCTCAGTCCCGCAGAGAGGAGCTGGCAGACAGTTTGATCAGTTTCGCCAGGGTGATATGTCCGTGATGCAGTTCGAGATGAGATTTTCTGAGTTGGCTCGTCACGCAGGCTGGTTGGTTCCCACTAATAGGGAGAGTATTAGGAGGTTCATTGATGGCCTCACATATCAGTTGCGGTTACTTATGACTAGGGAGAGAGTATCTGGTGCTACTTTTAATGAGGTGGTATCTGAAGTCCCCATACTACCTGGTCTGGAGTACGGGAAATAGGGGTATGAGTACCTTTCTTGGCCTGAGAAGTGGCAGGTGAGAGCCGAAACCACCTGAGCAAGACCAGTGCAAGCTGCCAATATCTGGGCCAAAGTCTCCTAAAGGCCTGGAATCTCAATGGGCACCACTCGTGCCTGAGCTGATCTTGTCGCCTCAGCTATATCTGGAATCTGCTCCTGACATGGAGAAAATGGTGGTACTACAGGTGCGGGTCCAACTGTGGTATGAGCTACACCTCGACCTCTACCTCGGCCCTGGCCTCTACCACGACCCCGAGCTCTCGCAGCCGAAACTGGTGGCACTGGTGGCTGACCGTCCGATCCGGTAGTACGTGTCCTCACCATCTGTGAAGGAATAGAACAACAGAAATCGGAATCAACAAATTCGCACGGCAGAATACAAGAAAGTGAAATTTTCCTAAGGGTTTTTCAGCCTCTCTAAGATAAGTACAGACGTCTCCGTACCGATCCGCAAGACTCTACTAAACCTGCTCATTACTCGTGAGACCTATGTAACCTAGACTCTGATACCAACTTGTCACGACCCAAAATCTCACCCGTCGTGATGGCTCCTATCTCAATACTAGGCAAGCCGACAATCTCAATAAAACACCATATCTTTTAAGTTTGAAAATATAATATCTAAATTTAACGGAAGAAAAACTCACAAATACATATATAAACACTCCCAAAACCCGGTGTCACTAACTACATGAGCATCTAATATGAATACAAGTGTGGAAAATACAGTCCATAATAGTCTGAGACCAAATACAGTAAATAAGGAGATAGGGAAGGAGAGGCAAGGTATGCGAAACATGGCAGCTACCTCAGAATCTCCGAAATATCCACTGTGCGAAAGAAATCAACAGCCGCTATGGCCGGGAACAACTAAATCTGCACACGAAGTGCAGGGTATAGTATGAGTACAACTAACTAAGTAAGTAACAATAATAAAAAAAGAACTGAAGATAGTGACGATCTACATAGTTATAGTTCACTTTTAGCAATCCCAGCAAAGAATAGACATGCTTTCAAATCCGGCAGTTTAAGTCAAATCAATTTTATACAGTTCAAGATCATGTAATCCGGATATAAATCCTTCAGAGATTTCAAAACAATGATTGATAGAAATCAAGTGGAACAACAAATGCAAAGCAAGTACAGCCTCTCAGACAACAGTCACTCAACTCATCACAATAACTCAACCACTCGGCTCTCAGCCATCAGCACTCACACTCAAAGGGTACCCGCGCTCACTGGGGTATACAGACTCCAGAGGGGCTCCTACAGTCGAAGCTCTATAATCTGTACGGCCAACTCACGTGCTGCACGGATAACTCATGTGCCATAGTATCAATATCTGGATCCGCGCAGCCAACTCACGTGCTATAGTATCAATATCTGGATCCGCACGGCCAACTCACGTGCTATAATATCCCGCATGGACAACTCACATGCTATAATATAATATCTCACAATCAGGCCCTCGACCTCACTCAGTCATAAATCTCTCCAGTCTCTCGGGCTCGCAATAATCATGAAATCAGCCCAAACCACAATGATATAATGCATCAATTATGAACAATAGAGACTGAGATAAAATATACAAGTAAACTATGACTAAGTACCAAACAACAATTTAGCAGATAATTCAACATGTATACGACCTTTGTGGGTCCCAGCAGTACCAACGTATAGCCTAAACATGGTTTCTAACATGTCTTATAGTCAAATTTCCACAACACATAGAGAACATATAGCTAACAACAAGTTATTCAGTTTTACAGTTTCACGGGACGGACCAAGTCACAATCCCCTTAGTGCACGCCCACACGCCCGCCACCTAGCATGTGCGTCACCTCCAAAGTAATCATATTATACAAAAATGTGGGGTTCCATACCCTCAAGACCAGATTTAAAACTGTTACTTACCTCAAACCGTGAAATTCTTTATTCTGAAATGGCTTTTCCTCGTGAATTGGCTTCCAAACACCCCGAATCTAGTCACAAATAATTCGTTTTAGTCAATAAAATTTATTGGAATTAATTCCATGAGAAAATACTAATTTTCCATAAAAATCCGAAATTTAGCTCAAAAATCGCTCGTGGGGCCCGCGTCTCGGAACCCGACAAAAGTTACAAAATCCGAAAGTTCATTCAACCACGAGTCTACCCATAATAATTTTACCAAAATCCGACCTCAACTCGACCCTCAAATTTATAAATCTTATTTCCAAATTTCTAAGTTCAAATCTCCGATTTACACCTCAAAATCATGTAATCTAGTTAGATTATTTGATGATAATTCAATATTATAGTGTAGAAATAATTGCAAGGGACTTACCTCAAGTTTTCCTTGAAAATCTATCAAAAATTGCCTCTCCTCAAGCTCCAATTTGTCAAAAATGGCGAATGGGATGAAATCCCTTGCTTTATACTTCTGCCCATACAGCCCTCGGTACTGCCTCGATCTTGGCCTTTGATCGTGATCCTCGATCCTGGGCCTCGATCCTGACCCTCGATCCTGGCCCTCGATCATGGCCCTCGACCCTGGCCTTCGATCCTACCTTCGATCGTGGCTTCGATCATGGCCCTCGATCCTGTCCCTCTATCATGGCCCTCGACCGTGGCCTTCGATCCTTCCTTCGATTGTGGCTTCGATAATGGGAGATTCTGGGCTCGAATCTGGGAGATTCTGGGCTTGATTTTGGTCTCGATTCTGGGCGAAGGAATTTACAGCAGAAGGAAATTGCAGCAGCAATTTTAGTCCACTTTTTGATCCGTTAACTATCCAAAACTCTCCCGAGGCCCCCGGGACCTCAACCAAATATACCAACAAGTCCTAAAATATCATACGAACTTAGTCGAGTCTTCAAATCACATCCAACAACACTAAAAACACGAATCACACAAGATTCAAGCCTAATGAACTTTGAAACTTTCCATTTCTACAAACAATGCCGAAACCTATCAAATCACGTCCGATTGACCTTAAATTTTGCGCACAAGTCATAAATGACATAACAGACCTATTAAAATTTTCAGAATCGGATTTTGACCCCGATAACAAAAAGTCAAGCCCCGGTCAAACTTTCCAAAAATTCAACTTTCGGCATTTCAAGCCTAATTCCTCTACGGACCTCCAAAATTTTTTTCGGACACGCTCCTATGCCCAAAATCACCATACGGAGCTATTGAAACCATAAAAATTCAGATCCGAGGTTGTTTACACCTAAGTCCATATCCGGTAAATTTTTCTAACTTAAATTTTTAATTATGAGACTAAGTGTCTCGTTTCACTCCGAATTCCTTCCGGACCCGAACCAACTAACCCGGTAAGTCATAAAATAACTATAAAGTATAAATTGAGCAGTAAATGGGGAAATGGGGTTACAATACTCAAAACGATCGGCCGGGTCGTTACAGCAGATCTCGCTCGATGTCGGTTACGGATCAGTAATTAACGAGAAAGGAAGATTTTTTTACCTTTTTTAGACTTGTACTAGGGATGAAACTCTCCTACTATATAAAGGGGAAGTTTTTCTTTTGTATGGGAGATTGTAACACGCAAATCAAAGCAATACAAATCTATTTTCTGTTTTCTAGCTGCTGCAAAAGTTCTTACTTAACTGCTTGTTCTTCATTCATAATTGAGTTCGAACCAAGGATCCGATCGAGGGCAAAACCACTGTTCAAACTAGGTTCAGGCTAGATTGTAACATTACGTCTGGTTTGATTATTCATTTTGTTTTTAATTCGTTTATCTAGCATTCATGATTATTTATGTTGAATCAAACCATATATTCTTAAAACTGCGTACAAATTTAACTGTTATACGATTTAAGGGTAAACAATTCTATGTATAAAATTGGAAAAACGATTATCGTGCAGGGACTACACTTTCATATGAAGGGATGTGCCTTTTTAGAGAAGTTCCTTATTGACGTGGAGGGATGTGTTCCTTCGTAAGAGTTCCTGTTTTTATACCATGTTTTGATATGAATGGATATTTTCCTTCATAAAAAGTTTCTTATTGATAAGCGGAGTTCCTTACTCATTGGTAGACGGATGTGCTCCTTTAGAAAAGTTGGCTAACTTAAAGTATTGAATGCAAATACCGGATTTATACCTCTAACTACCCCTCACACAAAAAAGCTCTAAAAGATACTAAATTCTCAGTTCCGCAAATATCTTGAGGAGTCCTTAGTCTTTAAAGTTCCGGCAATGAATCAAAATTAATACTTGATCTCAAACTTTTGTACATGTAAAATATCATGTGTTTGGACGAAATTGAAACGAGGATACTCCAGTGTATATATTAGTCGTAACGTATTCCATTTACCATTCTTTTTAAATGTTAAGGTTCAGTGGAAATAAAATAGTTAATTGTTTACCCGTAAAACGGTACAGTTGAATTTGTATGTGGTTTATAGACAAGGGAATTAATTTGTTCCTAATATAATAGATGAATTAGATAAAAATGTAATACTTAGCCTTGAGACTGAGATAAAATAGTAGAAATAGTAATTCTGGGAGCAAGGCTTCCGGGCATAACAATAATGATATCAAAGAAAAAGAAGAGGAAATTATATTAAACTTTGAATAGAGTGTAGCATATATTTGCCAGAAGATTTGTGTCATTTACAATGATAATATAGCTCACTATTTATAGTTGCGCCTAGGGAACAAGGTCCTAGGATCAAACCCCTCTTTAGTGTCAATTATGAGGGCCATTGAAGAATGTTTAATAGCGGGAGTGAATGTCATATTATTTTGTAACGGGCAGTGTACTAAATACTATAGAATATTCTTCATTGAATGCTACCGGGTGGTAGTCATTTATTTCATCTTTATGAGTATCATTCTCTCTCGTAACAGACGAGATCATTGCCTTCGGTTTCAGCTATACTCTATCTTCGGCTCCACATGTCACTTTCTTATGCGATCATTTAATATAACATATTTTACCCTATACAGATAGTCCCCCTTCTTTTCGGTGGAATAATATTGTGTCACCGAAAAGTTGGTAGAAACATTCTTTTTGCTGAGAAATTTACAGACCCCTTCTAAAGGGTTTCTGACGGTTGATTAAATGCATGTCTCTCTGCATTTAATACCTCGAACACGCATCATCCCACGATTCAGCATAATGTTTGCCAGCTATCTAGGTAATTATGGCCACTAGTTTAGCCGCCTAAACCTTTACTTATACGCATCAACCTTCTTTATTCTCACGTCATAATACTATGAATTTTCTAAGACTTTCTTTACTCAACTCATACTTCGACTTTAAATCTTTCTTCAGCTTCCTTCTTTGAGAGAACAATCATCCCCTTGATAGGCAATGGCCTCTTCTTCAGGAAAACCTAGTTCTTCAAAGAACAAAGGCAAAGCTCATGATGCTACTCCCCCTACGGTGGGTACCATCGTCCCAAAGAATCTTATTACCACCAAAGATTTTGAAGAGAAATGCCCTTCTTCTCACCCTCGTACGTGGGATGTTAGTATATACCCTTCTTCTATCCATCCTTCCAGTATTCCTGTTGTGAAGGAAGACTGCCACTGTCAAGATTTGGACATTATCGCTCCTGACCTGGCGGAGCAGATACCTTTACCCAAGAAGGATTTTACATACTTTTACACGTATCCCTTTACTTTGGGAGCATTTTCTTTGAGCAGAGAGCTTCACTCAATCATTGTGGAGTTCTACCTCCACTATCAGGTGTGCTTGGCATAGGTAAGACCTTCCGTGTGAAGAACAATTGCTTGCCTTCGGCGCCTGTTCCAGGAAATGGGAGAAGAGCTATCATAAGCTCGAGTGATGAACCTCTATTCCCCCAAAATATTCCGTAGGGGAATGATTAGCTTCAGTAAGCAAGGCCACCATGCCCTTCCATCCACCATTATCACGACCCCAATTCACTCTCCATAGGATGTTGTGATGGTAAGCCTAACAAATTGCGGAATAACATAATAAGAGTCTGAAACTCAAACCTCAATAGTTGTAATAAATGAAAACTGCAAGTCAAAGAACTACAATCTCCCAAAACCCGGTAAAGACAAGTCACAAGCTTCTAAGAGAAATACTAATGTCTCTATATATCAGAGTCTACTAAAATAAGGAAAACAACATGATAAGGATCGAGGGGGACTCCGAGGTCTGCGAACGCTGGCAGATGTATCGTGAATTCTCCGCACACAGGTAGCTCACTGATATCTGGGCTGGTAAGAAGTACCTGGATTTGCACAAAAAGATGTGCAGAAGCATAGTATGAGTACACCACAGCGGTACCCGGCAAGTACCAAGCCTAACCACGGTAGAGTAGTGACTAGGTCAGGTTAGGCCCTACTGGAAATAATAGAAAGGTATGACAGAGGATATAATAATATAACGAAATGACTGAGAAGTTAACAACTCACCAAATAGAGGTAAACAATAGGGGCACTCCCGAGGTACCGCCTCGTACTCCCAACAGTAAATATACAGTACAGGGGGATCTTACAAGGAACCGCCTCGTAGTCCCAAAAGTAAATATGCAGTACAGGGGGATCTCTTGAGGCACTGCCTCGTAGTCCCAAAAGTAAATATACAGTACATGGGGATCTCCCAAGGAATCGCCTCGTAGTCCTAAAAGTAAATATGCAGTACAGGGGGATGTCCCAAGGAACCGCCTCGTAGTCCCAAAATAAATATGCAACAGATATCCAAAGGAAACAATGAATTTACAGCACGAATCTCACGGTTAATGATTTAAATCAAATAAAATAAGCAAGTAATTCAGCTAAGCATGTTGCACATATTGCAAGTAAGAGTTAGGGCTAGTAGACATGTGATACTAGACTAAACATGATTACTACATATACTAAAGCAACTCACTTAAAAAATTTAAAAGAAGACTACTCAGCAAGAACCAATATTTCCTAATTTAGCCCGTGTACGCACTCGTCACCTTGTGTACATGACGCTCACATATTACAAAATGTTACAACAGTATCAAATCCTACGGGGATTTCCTCCACACAGGGTTAGACAAGCCACTTACCTCATGCCAAGCTCAATCAGTCACTAAGAACGCATTTCCCTCTATTTTTTGACTCCGATCAGCTCGAATATAGTTACAATTAATTCGATTCAGTCAATACAAAATATAGGAATTAATTTCATATGAAAATACAGATTCTTTTTCAACAAAAACCCAAAATTTACCGCAAAAATAGCCTATGGGGCCCATGTCTCAAAACCCGACAAAAGTTAAAAAATATGAATGCCCATTCAACCATGAGTCCAACCATACCAAATTTATCATATTCCGACATCAACTCGACCTCCAAATCTCAAATTCTTATTTTAAAATACCTAGGCCCAAATCCTCTAATTTCACCTCAAAAACATGTAATCTAGTCGAAATACTCAATGATAATCCAATATTATTGACTAACAACGATCACAATGACTTACCTCAAGTTTTCCCGTGAATTCTCTCTGAAAATCGCCCCAAACCCGTGTTGGAAATGTCCAAAAATGACAAAAACTCGGAACCCTCTATTTTTTGTACACTGGCCAGACAATAGGTGCCCCTTTTTGTTGTCCTTGTTTGTACAGGTTGTTTCAATTACATTATATTATGTCTTCCACGTATAGATCATACAGGCATTCTATTTTGAAAGAGGATTTCTAGCTATACATACTAGTGCTATTTGACAGTACTAACGTCCCTTTTGCCGGGGGCGCTGCATCTTTAATGGATGCAGGCGGTTCTACAGCAGGTGACATTGATCAGTGATAGCAGTACACTCTTTTCAACTGATTTGGTGAGCCCCACTTCATTTCGGGGTCATGTATCTTTTGCTTCTCATGTACTTTATGGTTGAGGTATAGCCGGGGCTTTGTTGCCGGCATTTTCATATTACTCTTCAATTGTACGTAGAGGCTCCGTAGACAGGTTGTGGGTGGTATTTGATGATGGGAATTGGATTAGAACTGTTGGTATTTGGTAACATGTTTTTCATTAAATCTATAAACTCGTACTATTTTGGAAATATTGAATGATGCTGTTACTGGGAATGAAATGGAAGCGGCTAATGAAATATCTTCAGTATTTGATTAACAGAGTACATCTCCTCTTTACTCACGGATGAATTTGGGTAGAATGAAATCTAACAGGCTTGCTCAGTTGGGTTCACTCGGTTGAGCACCGGTCGCGCTCCTCGATTTTGGGGCGTGACAAAAACATCATACAAACTTAGTCGAAACCTCAAATCACATCAAACAATGCTAAAAACACGAATCATACCTCAATTCAAGCCTAATGAACTTAAGAATTTTTAACTTATACATTCGATGCCAAAAACTATCAAATCAAGTCCGATTGGCCTCAAATTTTACACACAAGTCATAAATGATATAACGGAGGTATTCAAATTTTTCAGATGCGGATTCCGGCCTCGATATCAAAAAGTCAACTCCCCGGTCAAACTTTCAAACTTAAATTTCTATTTTAGCCATTTCAACCCTAATTTAACTACGGACTTCCACATGATTTTTTGGACACGCTCCTAAGTCCAAAATCATCATACAGAATTATTGAAACCATCAAAATTCTATTGCGGAGTCGTTTACACATAAGCCAACATTCGGTCAACCTTTTCAACTTAAGTTTTTATTTTGGAGACTAAGTGTCTCAATTCATTTCAAAACCTCACCGGACCCGAACCAATTACCCCGGTAAGTCTCATAACAATTGTAAAGCACAAATTGAGCAGTAAATGGGGGAACGAGGTTGTAATACTCAAAATGATCGTTCAGGTCGTTACAAGCATAGATGATGATAACGACCATGGGTGGATGGAACGGTTCGTTTCAGTCACCACCAATGACATTATCCTGGCCTCGGCTCTGACTTTCCTGGAATTATGAAACCACACTCGTAAGTCTATCATTTGTTTCTTCCTCTATTAAAGATCATCCCTCATCATTATTGATTATTCTTCCTTTACTTGTCTCAGGGCTCGGTGGGTTCCCCCTAGGGTTGACGGCTTGGACCAATGGATTCAAAAACTTTTGGACGTTACTATGCCTATAACCCGCACTTGGAAAAAGTTGTCCCTAAAATACGGGTGGAAGGCAAAATATCATGGTAAGTTGAATCCATCTTGTTTTTACCTTCTTTCATAAGGAAGTTGTTTGACACTTCGCTCTTGTTGAATACAGGTCTACCAAGGGCTGAGTTGTCATCCTCGAGGAGGACGTTTTGGCTAATCTTGTTGATGCGATGAGGCTGCTATAGGAGGATTTTTACCTATAAAGGCATCTCCGAGCCTGCTTCTGGTGCGAGTGCTTCTATTCGGAGTCCCCGGCCGGAGAACAAGCAAACAAAAATAAGGAGTTCCTCCGCGGTCGGGGGAAAGAATAAGAGGGTGAAGAATGTCGCCCCCGAGTCGTCTCTGGAAGTTGTGGTGATGAGTCATCCACCTGTGTCGGCCATAGATTCTGTGATGATTGACGATGATGAATAAGCCAGCGATGAGAGGGCTTCTCTACACATAAGATGACGACCTTGCTCAGTTCAACAGATTGCTCAAGTTGTTGAGTTAGTTACATAAATCGAGGACGATGCCTCGGCGCTCTAGGGGGAGTTTGAGATGGTGGAAAATTCCAACTCCCATTTATGGATCCGAGTCGTTGCGCCTGGTATTGTGGGGCTGAGTACCGGGTCCTTGCCATCTTCGGTTAACGAGCAACCAACACCTAGCACTATGCTTGCCGCAACTGTTTCTCATCTTTCAATGCCATCAACTTCATTTCCTTCTTCACTAACTCTTCCACCAGCAACTGTTACATCATCTCCACCGGCCGCATCTGCCCATGAAGAGGATGTTCCTCTCCCCCAGTTCATGAGAATTTGGGGCAAAATTATGTCGCTGCCTTAGAATATCAGCAGAGGAGGAGCGTTACTCTCTCGATCTCTACCGAGTGTAATCTGTTGTCCTGGCCAGCGGAACATGCTAACTATCTGAAGCCTTTGGATTCAAAAAAAATATTGGGAAAAGATGCAAGCTCTCTCGGGAGAGTGCTTGTTGAACAATCCTTTGCACAACGGCGTAGCGGTATACTCTCCATTTCCTTTGTCATTTCTTCTATCTTTGATTTAGTATTGTTTTGAGTTTGCCTTTCTTGTTTCACAAGCTAATTCCCTTGCTTTCGAGGGCCTGCAAAGGTTAATTCGGGACAAGGAGGAACTTACCTCCTAGCGGGATCAACTTTTGGCCGAGCGGGACCAAACTGCAGCTCGCCTCTCAAAACTAGAAGCCAAAGCTGCTGAGGCTGTTGTATTGGAGGCTCATTTCGAGAAAAGCGAGCAAGAAGTAGAGACCCTTAGCCAAGAGATCTCCCCGCTGAGGGTTCAATTTGAAGTGGCTAGGGCCAAATAGGCTGAAGTCCATAGTGTCGTTCTTGCTGCATCCTATTGCGAAGCTGCTCCGCTGAAAGATTAAATAATTTGGAGGTGGCCTTGAACTCCAAAACTGAAGAGCTTGCTGCTGTTGAAGTCAAGTATGCCCAACTGGAGGATAAGTATAAGAAGGCCATTGAGCATAATAGACTTCTCAGCTCTACGATCCGTGACCTCGATGTCAGCCTTCCATCCATTAGATCCGTGCGGGAAAATATTTCTGCCGAGGTTGACCAACTTAAAGAAGAACTTCAAAATCGAGCAACTTCCCAAATTGTTGATAAAACACATTCTATGTATAGAATAAGGAGAAAACCTTGGAAGACGCCAAAGCGGGTGTCATAGACTTTGACGCCAAAATTGCTAAGGCCCTTGAGATGGAGTTAGCTGCAAAGATAGGTCTTTCGGCTAGGCCTAATACTATTGATTCTCCTGATTCTGGTTCTGAGTTCTCAGGGACTAGAGATGAACTGGAAGGTGATGAAGCTGAGGGCTAAAATGATGAAGGCCATGATATCGAACCGACGACGGATCTACCCCCTTCTTCTGGGGGTGTGGATGCTCCTTTTCCTCTAGGTTTTGGAAATGCAGCAGCTTTGCTTTTGATTCCTTTTTACAACTTTTGTACTTGTGCCATTTGGCACATTCGTTGTAAATAAAAACACTTTTTTCTTAACTACTGTATGAACTTTCCTTTTTGCGCGCTTTCGTTTAAAAATTATGCAAGTTTAATCTTTGTGCTTTTGTTATTTAAGTATTAAGTACTTGTGCAAGTTTGTTTCTTGTGTCTTTTTATGCAAGGCTTCATATGCTTTTATCCCAGAAAGTATTTGGATCTTGGGCATAAGTTCTTCCCAAATCAACCCTTTAACGTGAGGGTTTTCATAAGAGAGGGCGCTCTTATGTTTACGGTACTCTTGAATAGGATGTCTCCTGTTCATTACGCCACTAGCATTTGAAGTACTTGTTTAACTTTCAAATGGCAAAATCAATTCATCGTTCAGACAATAAACAAGATAAAAATAAAAGGACTTTACTTTATTCATTTCATTTTCATTAGTACATAAGCATTCGTTGTGCTAAAAAGACATTGTCATTTCTTGTGGATAATTTGTACAACTTGTTTCTACGGGGCTGGCCGCGCAATATACGGTCTCGATGACAACTATGCTTCCAGGTTCCGTACTCCGATCAAAGCGGCAGTCGTTGTCGCCGTATCCTCATATCATTCCCCTTCTTCCCCAGTGTTCGAATGCTAAGAATGCGAATTGGAACACTTGAAGTTTAGCACCTTTGAGGATTCAACTAATGAATTACTAGATAATCTTTCGTTCGGTAACAAACTTCACTTCCTCTTAGGAATTTATGCTATCGAGCCAAAGACTATCTAACAATCCCCTAGTGGCTTGCACTTGTGAACAATCGGGTAACCTTTATTCAATAGAAAACTCAACTTCCAGTAGGAACTTTGCTATCGCGCAAAACATTATCTAACCGTCCACGTGGTTCTTCGCTTGTGTGACTTGTTATTGA
Organism: Nicotiana tomentosiformis; assembly: GCF_000390325.3. Taxonomy (NCBI): domain Eukaryota; kingdom Viridiplantae; phylum Streptophyta; class Magnoliopsida; order Solanales; family Solanaceae; genus Nicotiana; species Nicotiana tomentosiformis. Next base: position 131,215,303 of record NC_090817.1, read on the forward strand.
AATGTTTTATTGTTGCTGTTGAAACTTTTTTTCGTAGTATGCTTTCTGTTGATGCCTCATTAAAAGCCTTGCCAGAAAAACCCAATTGGGACAAAAACAAGACGAAGGGAAAAATAGTGCAGCACATACTTTTAGTACAAGTGATGTTCAATAGCAATAATATCTCTTGAGATGTGCCACATTCCAGTTGCTTGGAAATGTTTCTCCATCTTGATTTTCCAACTCCTACGATCCTTTCCTAGTGACAGCTGAAATACGGTAGGGACCTTCCCAAGTTGGACCTAGCTTCCCTGCATTGAATTCCCGGGTGTTTTGAATTACTTTCCTTAAAACCAAGTCTCCCACTTTGAAATAATGGAGGTTGGCTATTCGATTGTAATGTCTTTCTATTCTTTGCTTTTGAGCTGCCATCCTTATATGTGCCAAGTTCCTGCGTTCATCGAGCAGTTCAAAATTAACTAACTTTGCTTCGTTGTTTGCTTCTTCAGTCGCCTGAAAGTTTCTCAAGGTAGGTTCCCCTACTTCCACCGGGATCAGGGCTTCTTCTCTGTACACAAGGGAGAAATGAGTCTCTATTGTGCTCGATTTGGCCATTGTTCGGTACACCCATAGTACTCTGAGCATTTCTTCGGGCCATCTGCCTTTAGCTGCTTCCATTCTCTTTTTGAGATTTTGTATAATCACTTTGTTTGTTGACTTCGCTTGACCATTTGTGCTCGCATAATAGGGCGAAGATGTGATCATTTTGATTTTCAAGTCTTCAAGGAACTTCGTGACATTTGCGCTTATATATTATGGCCCGTTGTCGCAGGCTATCGCTTTTGGTGTCCCAAATCTGCAAATTATGTTCTCCTATAGGAAATCTACCACTTCACATTCGCCAATCTTCTGATAAGGACCTGCTTCAAACTACTTAGAAAAATAGTCAGTTAAAATCAAAAGGAACCTTACCTTACCAGGGGCCGGTGGCAGCAGTCCGACGATATCTATTCCCCACTTCCTGAACAGCCATGGAGGCAAAATCGAGTGCAACGATTCTGCTGGTTGATATACCAATGATGAGTAGCATTGACACTTATCGCATTTTTGAACAAAAGCTTTGGCATCTTGTTCCATTCGGGGCAAGTAGTATCCTACCCTTACCAACTTAATTACCAAGGAATCTGCGCCCCAGATGATTTCCACATATCCCTTCGTGGATTTCTCGCATAACATAGTTCGCTTCAGAGGCTCCCAAGCATCGGGCCAGCGAGCCTTGGAAAGATTTCCTGTACAATTGGCCTCATTTGAAGCTATATCATGTTGATTTGACGCGCAGTGCCCGGGATGCCTTAGGATCTTCAGGCAACTTTCCATGCTCGAGGTAATAAATGATCTTAGACCAAATTAGCCATATTTACCTCGTAATAGTTATCTGCGTCCAGAACCGAGTGCATAAGCTGTACGATTGTACCAGAGTCTGATCCCTTCATTTTTGTTGATGAGCCAAGGTTAGATAATGCGTCTGCTTCTGAATTTTCCTCCCTTGGGATATGTGTAATCGACCACTCTTGGAATCGAGCACGCAGATCCTCAACCTTTGCTACGTATTGCTACATGTGTTCCTCTTTGGCTTCGAAGATTCCGTAGACCTGATTCACCACCAGCTTGGAGTCGCACTTGATTTCTATGATCTTGGAATCTAGTCCCCGGGCCAATTCGAGCCCTGCAATCAAAGCTTCATACTCTGCTTCATTATTAGTCAGAGGAACCGTTCTTATGGCCTGCCTTAGGGTTTCTCCCGAAGACATGGTCAATACTATGCCAAGCCCGGACACTTTTACGGTTGATGCTTCGTACGTATATAGGGTCCAAACTCTTGATGTTGATTCTGACACCATCACTGCTTTTTTGGTAGCCAGAGGTAACAATCATGGACTGAAATTGGCCACAAAGTCGCCAAAACTTGTGACTTAATCACAGTCTGTTATGACCCCAGTTTCCCCCCGTTGGATGTCGTGACGGTGCCTAGTCCCTAAGACTAGGTAAGAGTAACGCTTACTTAATTAATAGAAGAAATCAACCATCAAACGAAGAATATGAGATACAATTCTTATACATAATTACAATTTCCAAAACCGGTAGTACAATTCATAAGCTCTATTGAGTTCGCTAAGAGAATCCTTAAGTACAACTGTTCGGAATAGAAATCAAACAGTACAAGAACAAAATCAGAAGGTGACTCTGAGGCCTCTGAACGCGAGGGCAGGTTTACCTTGAGTCTCCACAGCTCGACCCACCGGCTAATAATCAACAACAATGGCACCTGGATTTGCAAAACAAATGTGTTGAAGCGTAGTATGAGTACACTACAACGGTACCTAGTAAGTATCAAGACTAACCTTGGTGGAGTAGTGACGAGGGACAACCGAACTAAACAACCTGAACAAGGGTGAAGGTGAACTAACAGAGAACAATATTAACATAAAGCTAAGCATGATAAGGAATACAAAACAATACTTGCAATGATACACTAGTAACAACAATAGCTAACAGGAAGCAGTCAGGTAATAATGTTGTAGAGTAAACTGAACACAGTCTAAGTCAGTAAAACCAATTAAAAAAAAACTAGCAACAACTCGATAAGAACAACCGCTTTCACACCAGATTTGTTCAAGCATCTCCACGAGGTACCAAACCTTATAATCATAACTCACAGGTCCCAATTCTTAAACCCTAATCACTTGGCACCTTGTACCTACATTTCAATCCATAGGTGAATAACGTCAGGACTCATCTCCTTAAACTGATATGGATGATTCATCTATGTGTATGCTTGTGCAAGTGTTCTACCACAATCCAAGTCCACAATTAAGAGTGGAGATAAGGAATGGCAAATAAGAAACGATCACCACAAAATATACAGTGTAAATAAGACAACAATGAAGTGGACGTAACGACAAGCACAACAAAATTAGCTACATAGAACTTAGCAAATAGAGCAACACGGAGGGAAACAACTAGCAATATTCTAAGGAAAACAATATTCAAAGAAAAGTGCACAGAAAAGGGGAAATGACAACAAAGCCCTCCTGAGGTACCGCCTCGTAGTCACAAATCGTAAAATGAATCACAACGGTACGACAGAAACCTCGTGCTAACAATAACAACCGCATGGAAGAAACCTCGTGCAACAATAACGATCGCATGATAGAACGTGCCACAATAACCACCGCATGGCAGAAACATCGTGCCACAATAACAACTGCATGGCAGAAACCTCGTGCCACAATAACAACCGCACGACAGAAACCTCGTGCCACAATAACAACCACACAATAGAAACCTTGTGCCACAATAACAACGGCACGGCAGAAACCTCGTGCAAAACACAACACTAAATACAACAACAACAATGAAAATAACACAAAAGTACTGCAAGTAAATCAACTCAGGAACTCCAGAACACAAAGAGACGGAAGAAACGAGCTCGCAAGGAAAGAGACAACAGGAAATAATGGTACAAAATAGCATTAGCTTAACAAGGAAGAGATATTGTGTAGCAATGATTCCACCTAAGTACAATTCAACAATAAGAGGGATATTGTGAATAAATGACTCCAATTAAGGGTAAGTCAACAATGATACGGGATAAACAAAACTTCAATTAGGGTTGAAAAATTACGGAAGAGATTCAACAAACTCAATTAAGGATAAGCAGATTATGGGAAGGATAATAATAACTTCAACTAATGATAAGCAATTATGGAAAATATAGCATAACAATAAAAGAAGCAACAACTTCAGTTAAGACACATAAGAGTTTAATCAGCAATAAGGGTGGAACATATAGCAAATAATTCCAAATAAAGACATGTAGACGTGGAACTAGTAAATGGGGGATTTATCATAACAAAACAACTTCATATCTAATGAACATAAGAACCTAAGAGCCCTAAACGGTAAAATTTTCACAAATAAGCCCGAGCATGTACTCGTCACCTTGCGTACACGGGCTTCACATGACACAATTAGCTCCAAAGGCACAAATCCTAAGGGGTATTTCCCCCACACAAAGTTAGGCAAGATACTTGCCTCAAAGAAGCTAGACTGTTACTCTAAAATGACCTTCTCGCGTGAAACAACCTCCGTACGGCTTAAATCTAACCAAAATAACTTCAATTCATAAATAAAACTCATAGAAAATAATTCTTAATAATAAAGCTTCAATCTTTAACAAGAACTAAAAGTCAACCCCCTGACCCGCGTCTCGAAACCTGACCAAAATAATAAAATTCGAACCCATTCGATAACGAGTCCAACCATACAAGAATTACCAAATTTCGATATCAATTCGTCCTTCAAATTATCATTTTGCATTTTGAAAGATTTCTTCAAAAATTTCCAATTTTCCTCAACTCTAAACACTAATTTAATGATAAAAATAAAGATAAAATCATGAAGTATAATCAATTCCGAGTAAAGAATACTTAACCCAATGATTTTCTTGAAAAACCCACAAGCAATCTCTCAAAACCGAGGTCTACAACTTAAAATATGAGGAAAATGGCTAACCCTTGAATTAGAGTACTTTTTATCAATTTACACATCGCGATCATGGAAATCAATATGCAATCGCGAAGAAGAAAATTACCAGCTGCCAAGAATGCACTGCGCGGTCGCGAATAAGGTGATGCGAACACGGTTCAAGACTGCCTCAACGTACGTGATCGTGAAGGTAGACATGCGAACGCGAAGAATGGGACTCCCCAGCATGGCCAACTCTACGCGAACGCGTAAGATCAAATGCGAACGCAATGTAGCAGGATTAACAGGTTCGCGATTGTGAACCTTACTATGCGAACTTTATGAAGGAAGAATATGGCAAGTCAACAATACAATACACGATCGCGGCTGACACTACGCGATCGCGAAGAAGGTTATGAGACACTAGAAACCAGCAACTCAAAAACCTGCAGAAATGGCCCGTAGCCCATCTGAAACCCACCCGAGGCCCTCAGGACCCCGTCCAAATATACCAACAATTTACATAACCTAATACGGACCCTCTCGAGGTCTCAAATTACATCAAACAATGTCGGAACTATGAATCGCACAACAAATCGAACTTATGAACTTTCAAATCTTCCAACTTCCAACTTCCAAAACTCGTGTCGAAACATACCAAATCAATCTGGAATGACGTCAAATTTTGCATGCAAGTCCCTAATGACATAACGAAACTAATCCAACTCTCAAAACCGCAATCCAAACCCGATATCACCAAAGTCAACACTTGGTCAAACCTCTTAACCTTCCAAAATTTTAACTTTCCCGTTTTTGCCGAAATGCTTCAAATTACCCTATGGACCACCAAATCCAAATACGGACTTACGACCAAGTCCAAAATTACCATACGAAGCTGTTAGAATTACTAAAATGCCATTTCGAGGTCGTCAACACATAAATCAAATCTCCGGTCAACTCTTACCGCCTAAGCTTCTAAAACAAGAATCGTTCTTCCAAATCATTCCTGAATCATCCAAAATCCGAACTCAACTATGCACGCACGTCATAACACATAATACGGAGCTGTTCGAGACCTTAAGCCATTGAACGGAGTACTAATTTTCAAAACGACTGGCCGGGTTATTAAATTCTCTCCCTCTTAAACAAACGTTCATCCTAGAACGTGTCAAGAATCATTACGAAGTCATCAAATCACTAAGTGAACTTACCATACATATACTCATGGGTGATCCCACATCACCCCAATCCACATAGGCCCGACGACACCGTCCCAAATGAAACTTATTCCTTCCACCCATACTGATAACCTTAGAACCAAATTTCTCACCATCCAATCCTTCCTAAAAGACCTGATTCCCACATCAACACACGGTACCAATCTCAACCAGCTGCAAAAACTTATGCCTACACCCATAAGGTACCATCACACAATGTTACACATCACACATATTGTAACGACCCGGCCGGTCGTTTCGGGAGTTGTAGCCCTGTTTTCCCCATTTCTATTTCCTTTATGCTCTTAAAATATATTATGATATGCCAGGTTAGTTGGTTCGAGCCCGGAGTGGTTTCGAAGTAAAATGAGATACTTAGTCTCTTATTTAGAACCTTAAGTTGGAAAAGTCAACCGAATATTGACCAATGTGTAAACAATATCAGATTTAGATTTTGATGGTTCCATTAGTTCCGTTAGGTTATTTTGGACTTAGGAGTACGTCCAGAATGTGATTTGGAGGTACGTGGTAGAATTAGGCTTGAATTGGAGAAATTTGGAAATTTCGCAATTTTGGTCGGCAGTGAAAACTTTGAGGTGTTCATAGTGTCATTTGTGATGTGTGTGCAAAATTTGAGGTCATTCGGATATGGTTTGGTTAGTTTTGGCATCGGTTGCCGAATTTGAAAATTTAGAAGCTCTTAGGCTTGAATCCGAGGGTAATTTGATAATTTGATGTTGTTTTGAGTGATTCGAAGGTTCGACTAAGTTTGTATGTTGATATATGACTTGTTGGCATTTTTGGTTGAGGTCCCGAGGGCCTCGGGATGATTCCGGGTGGTTAACGGATTTGTCGAAGTTGGAAAATGCAGCTGAAGCTGCTGCTACTGCTATTTTCGCACCTGCGGAAGAAAGAGTCGCAGGTGAGAGGCCGATGGTGCGTGTGGGGAGTTTGCAGGTGCAGGCAATGTTGGGCTAGGCAGGTTGCACAGGTGCAAGTTGGAGGTCGCGTCTGCGAGCCCACAGATGCGAAACCTAGGGCGTAGATGCGGAAAGGGGGATGTTGGGCAGGTTTCGTAGAAGCGGAGTATGAGCGTGCAGGTGCGCTTGTGCAGGCGCGAGAATTTGCTGTGCAGATGCAGAAAAAGGTGAGGCCAAGGCTGGAGCGCAGGCGCGAGGGATTTGGCCGCACCTGCGAGCCCACATGTGCGAGGCCTGGAGCGCAGGTGCGGAAGCTAGGGAATTAAGTGGAGTTCACGGATGCGGTGCCTTGACCGCAGGTGCGGTCCCGCAGGCATGGAAAAAGAGCCCGCAGGTGCGAAAACCTGGGCAGAAACCATAAATAGAACACTTCGCGAATTTGGCTCATTTCCACCATTTTCAAGTCGGTTTGTGGAGCTTTTGGAGCGATTTTCGATGGGTGATTCAAGGGCTATCAGTGAGGTAAGTTGCTTGAGCCCTAATACTTGTATATATGGTGATTTTCCGTTATTTAGTCATTGTAATTAGTGAAAATTAGGGGTTAGGTCTTGGGATTTTTGGAGAAGTAATTTAAGGATTTGAAGGACCAAACGATGTCAGATTTTGATGAATTTGGTATGGTTAGACTCGTGAGTGAATGGGCTTTCTAGTATTTTGTCAAATTTCGAGACGTGGGCTCGGGGGCCGAGTTTGAGCCAATTTTGGGTTTTGGTCTAATTTTGTAGATTTTCCATTGGAATTCATTCCATTAGCGTATATTGATGGTATTGTACTGATTGTGAATAGATTTGGAGCATTTGGAGGCCGAGTCTAGAGGCAAGAGCATTGCGAGGTAGAGATTTGACCGGTTGGGGTAAGTAACGATTGTAAATCTAGTCCTGAGGGTACGAAACCCCAGATTTTGTATCATTCTACTATTTTTAGTGACGCACATGCTAGGTGGCGGGCGTGTGGGCGTGCACTATTGGGGATTATGACTTGGTCCATCCCGTAGCAACTGTAAAGTTGCATACTTTGTTGAAACTATATGATACTTATATGTTTTAGAAAGCGTTTCTGTAAATTGGGCTGAATGCCATGTTTAGGCCTTGTGCTAGTGTTGTTTGGACCCTTAGGGGCTTTTTCTTACTATCCTCTCATTGTTTTCGATCGAAAATCTATACTCAATCATGGTTATACTTGTTTACTGAATAACTCAGTTTTATGACTCTATTTTGATGCATATAAATGTTATTTTGGGCTGAGCACCCTGTTTTACTGAAATGCCCGAGTGACTTGAGAGGTTTATGACTAAGTGAGGCCGAGGGCCTGATTTGTGAGGATATTTATGGGATCGGACTGCACGCCGCAGCATGTTGCATATTTATTGGATCGGGCTGCACGCCATAAAATGTTGAATATTTATGGGATCGGGCTGCACATCACAACATGTTGGATATCGGCCGAGGGCCTGAGTGATTTATGCCATGATTTGGCTTGATATAGAACTTGGGCTGAAGGAGCCCCTCCGGAGTCTGTACACACCCCAATGAGCGCAGGTACCTACTGAGTGCGAGTGCCGAGTGCTGAGTTACTAGGAGGGAAGAGTGATTGTGAGGTATGCCTGAGTGGCAAGAGTGATTGTGAGGTATGCCCGAGTGGCAAGAGTGATTGTGAGGTATGCCCAAGTGGCCCGAGTGACTGTGAGGTTTGCCCGAGGGGCTGTATATGAGTGATGTTTTGCCCGAGGGGCTGTTTATGATTTCATCATTTTTGCTCACCTTTGCATTTTTCCTCTGATTGAAAACTGTTGAAAAATATCTTTAAATGATTTTTACTGGAACTGGGTTTAAACGAGATATTTTGATTCAAATCCTGATTTTAAAAGCATGTGGTATTTTACTGAGATTTCCTGATAAGAATGTTATATGCTTTACTGCTCGTCACTACTGCTCAGTCTTTATTTATTATTGTTACTTACTGAGTTGGCGTACTCACGTTACTCCCTGCTCCTTCTATGCAGATCCAGGTGTAGCTGGACACCGTAGCGGTTGTTGATTGTTCTGATTGTAGATTTTCCCGGGGATAGCAAGGTAGCTGCATGGCGATCGCAGCCCTGCTCTTCTCCCTCTTATCTTCCTCTAGTTGTATTTAGCTATTTTCCGGGATGAGTTAGCCTTGATATTGTTAGACAGATTATTGTAGATGCTCATGACTAGTGACACCCCGATGTCAGGCTTTTCCTTTCGCACTTTTATTTTGATTGGAACTCCTTTACGAAGGTTTTTGTGTTAAATAACATTGAAATTATCTTTGAAATGAAAATATCGGTTTGTTATGGAAATTAGTCGGCTTGCCTAGTTCCACGATAGGCGCCATCATGACAGGGGTTAGTTTGGGTCGTGACAGATTGGTATCAGAGCCTAGGTTACATAGGTATCACGAGTCATGAACAGGTTTAGTAGAGTCTTGCGGATCGGTACAGAGACGTCTGTACTTATCTTTGAGAGGCTGCACAACCCTTAGGAAAATTTCACTTTCTTGTATTCTATCGTGCAAAATTGATTCAGCTTGAAACATAACTCTTTGAATTCCTTCCATGCATTTGTATGCGCACATGAGCGCTCGGTATCAGTTGTGCATCGCCGGCTTGTGATTCTATGAACGATGTTCGAGATGTGTATTATATATTTTGGTGATGAGCTAGTTTGGAGGACTTGAGGCCAGGTTTAAACTGTAGTTTTGGCTCGGTAGCTTGAGTTGTAACCTGCACATTTGGACTCATATGTCTGGTAATGCCCCCCTCCCCCCTCCCCCGCGTGTCTCGGAACCCGACCAAAATTCAAATACGAATACCCATTAGATAATGAGTACAACAATACAAGAATTACCAAATTCCGATATCAATTCTTCCTTCAAATCATCATTTTGCATTTTGAAAGATTTCCTCAAACATTTCCATTTTTCCTCAACTCAAAACACTAATTTAATGATAAAAATAAAGATAAAATCATGAAGTATAATCAATTCCGAGTGAAGAACACTTACCCTAATGATTTGCTTGAAAATCCCACGAATCATCGCTCAAAACTGAGGTCTACAACTCAAAATATGGTAAAAATGACTAACCCTCAAATTAGAGTACTTTTTATTCTGCCCAGCGATTTACACATCGCGAAAATCAATATGCGATCGTGAAGAAGAAAATTACCAGCTGCCAAGAATGCACTACACGATCGCGAATAAGGTGATATGAACGCAGTTCAAGACTGCCTCAATGTACGCGATCGCAAAGGTAGACATGCGAACGCGAAGAACAAAGTGGGACTCCCCAGAATGGCCAACTCAACGTGAACGCGTAAGATCAAATGCGAACGCGATGCAACAGTATTCACAGGTTCGCGATTGCGAACCTTACTATGCGAACTTTATGAAGGAAGAATATGGCAAGTCAACAATACAATACGTGATTGCGGCTGACACTACGCGGTCACGAAGAAGGTTTTCAGACACTAGAAACCAGCAACTCAAAAACCTACGGAAATGGCCCATAGCTGATTCGAAACCCACCCGAGGCCCTGAGGACCCCGTCCAAATATACCAGCAAGTTCCATAACCTAATACGGACCCTATCAAGGTCTCAAATCATATCAAACAACGTTGTAACTACGAATCGCACCACGAATCGAACTTATGAACTTTCAAATCTTCCAACTTCCAAAACTTGTGCCGAAACATACCAAATCAATCCGGAATGACATCAAATTTTGCATGCAAGTACCAAATGACATAACAGAGTTAATCTAACTCTCGGAACTGCAATTCGATCCCGATATCACCAAATTCGACTCTCGGTCAAACTTTTCAACCTTCCAAAACTTCAAATTTCTAATTTTCGCCGAAATGTTTCAAATTACCCTACGGACCTCCAAATCCAAACCCGAACGCACGCCCAAGTCCAAAATTACCATACGAAGCTATTGGAATCACCAAAATACCATTTCAGAGTCGTCTACATAAAATTCAAAACTTCGGTCAACTCTTACCGCCTAAGCTTCTAATACAAGAATGTTTCTTCCAAATCAATCCCGAATCATCCGAAATCCGAACTCGACTATGCACGCACATCATAACACATAATATGGAGCTGCTAGAGACCTTAAGCCACTGAACGGAGTGATAATTCTCAAAATGACTGATCAGGCCGTTACACAGTCCTAGGTTTATGTTCTATGTCAAATTCACTCATTTCGATGGCCCACTTGTCCAGCCTACCCACAATTTCGGGTTTATGAAGGATATTCCACAGGGAAAAGGTGGTCACAATGGCTATCAGGTGATATTGGAAATGAGGCCTTAGTTTCCGAGCGGCGACTATGAGGGCTAAGGCCAATTTTTGCAAATATGGGTAACGAGTTTCTACTCCCGTTAAAATTCTACTAACATAATAAATTGGAGATTGCGTGCCTTAGTCCTCACAGACTAAAACGGTGCTTACTGCTACCTCCAAGGCCACTGAGTAGATTAATAATTTTTTGCCTTCCTCCGACTTAGATAATAACGGAGGACTTGACAAGTACCTTTTCAAATCCCTTAAGGCCTGCTGACATTCCGAGGTCCATTTGAAGTTATTATTCTTCTTGAGTAACGAAAAGAAATGATGGCATTTTTTTGAAGACCGGAAAATGAACCTGCTCAAAGTGGCCAATCTCCTTGTGAGCCTTTGAACTTCGTTTACGCTTGATAGTTGGTCCGGGATGTCTTCGATGGCTTTTATTTTGTCGGGATTAACCTCAATTCCCCTTTGTGATACCAGGAATCCCAGGAACTTACCGGAGCTGATCCTGAACGCACATTTCTCAGGGTTATGCTTCATGTTATGCTCCCTTAAGATGTCAAAAGGCTCTTGCAAATGTTTGAGATGATCACCTGCATCAAAAAATTAAAAAGCATATCGTCTATATAGACTCCCATGGTTTTACCTATTCATTTTTCAAACATTTTGTTTACGAGCCGCTGGTAAGTGGCTCCGTCTTTATAGCAATATGTGCCGAAGTTCGTTATGAATGAATGTTTTCCATGATCCTCCGGGTTCCTTTTAATTTGGTTGTATTCGGAGTAAGCATTGAGGAAACTCATTAACTCATGCCCGACCGTTGCATCGATCATTTGATCAATGTTTGACAATAGGAACGAGTCCTTTGGGCACGCCTTATTCAAGTCCTTATAGTCTACGCACATCCAAAATTTATTATTCTTCTTTGGAACTACTACTACGTTAGCTAGCCAGTCTAGATACTTTACCTCTCGGATTGAATGAATATCAAGTAGATGAGTTACCTCCTCTTTGACGAATTTGTTTCTGGCCTCCGCAATAGGACATTTTTTTCTATCTTACCGGAGGAATGTTGGCATCCAAGCTTAGCTTGTGCACTATCACTTTCAGTGGGATTCATGTCATATCCGCATGCGACCATGTAAAACAATCGACGTTAGATTTAAGAAATTCAATAAATCCAGACCTTAGTTCGGGATGCAGTCATGTCACCACGTGTAATATCCTCTCAAAGAACTTGTCGAACAATGCGATTTGCTCAAGCTCTTTCGTTGTGGATAATGTTTTAGCCCATATCATTATCCACTACCTCGAAAAGGGTCGTCTTTATCACCGCTTCGTCATTCGTGGGCAGCATGATTTCTCCCTTGGTTGTCACACTTGCTAGGTTGAATCCGGCGAGGAGTTTTATCTCTGGCATGATGCTTCTGGTAAGTTTGGCTTGCTCCAATACCCTCCATTGTATAATATTGGCCGAACTCCCTGTATTCACCAAAACACGTTTGATTTTAAAATTAAAACACTTGAGAAATTACCAATGCGTCATTGTGCGGTAGCAACAATCCATCTGCGCCTTCCTCTGTGAAGGTGATGTCATCTTCAGCGACTTCCCGGAGTCTCTTGCGGTGGGTTATTAATACCTTTGTCTTTTTCGCCGCCGAGAAGGTAACCCTCTTAATCTCGTTCCCCCCAAAAATCATGTTGATCGTCAGGCACAGGGGGGGGAGGGGGGTGGATCTTCTCCTGCATTTGAAGGCTCCACATTTTCACGATTGTGATGGTAATTAATTTTAGTCCGGTGACTTAAGAATTCCCTGAGATGGACATTTTTTAGCAACATCACAACCTCTTCGCGTTGATACTGGCAGTCCCCAATCCGGTGACCGTTTGTCCCCTAGTATTCGCACCATAAATTAGGGTCCCTCTAACTGGGATCGAATCTCATTGGCTTCGGGAACATTACTTATTTAATGTTCCTCATAGCCGATACCAACTCCACAACGCTGACGTTGAAGTAATATTCTAATAGTTTGGGGTAGAAAGATTATCGAGAACATGATGTTTCCTTGTCCTGTAACGACCTATTTCTCCGGCCGCAATTAATTCTTCTATCGGTAACGAACCTATCCATCGACCGGAAACCTCTGCCGCGTCCTTTGGTCCATTCATATGGCAAAAACCAGCTCCTTGAAGACAGTCGATTTGTGTTGAATCATCTTTTGATTTCTCTTTGTTCTTCTCCTGATATCGGAAAACCGATCTGATCATCCTCAATCCTTATCTTTGACTTGTACCGGTTGTGAACATCCACCTATGTTGTCGCTTAGAACTCGAACAAGCTTTCTTTCATTTTTCGGGAAGCATCGAAACCCCATTCATACCTTTGGTGAATGCTTCAGCCGCCCATTTATATAGGACGGCCGGTAGCAGCATCCTTTACTTCTGGAACCGGGTTACAAATTCCCGCAACAACTCGGACCCTCCTTGTGCAATTCTAAAAATATTGGCTATTCAGGCTTGTAACTTTATGGCCCTGGCCCGGGCCTTAATGAAAGAATCCGCGAGCATCTCAAAGGAATCTATGGAATACTCGGGCAAACGTGAATACCACGTCAAGGCTCCCTTCATGAGAGTCTCTCCGAATTTCTTCCGTAACACTAATTCAATCTCGTGGGGGGCTAAATCGTTTTCCCCTTCACAGCCTTTGTATAGTTGGTGATATGCTCCTGAGGATCAGAAGTCCCATCTTATTTTGGCTTGTCCAGCATTTTAAACTGCTTCGGGATCAATTCTGGTGTTGTGCTTGGTTTGTACAACAATTGAGTATACTTCTTTGAGTCCGGCCCTTTTAGCACCGGTGGTGCACCCGAGATTTGATCCATGCAGGCGTTCACTTCCCTCATAAATCGTATGAGTTCATTTTTGAAGGGATCACTCTCGTTGTTAAGACCGGATCTGCTTCCCCCGGCCCCATCGAAGCCTACCTCGCCCTTTGGGGTATTGTTGTCGATCCTCTATATTGTTTGATTTGCGGGAGCACCAGGAGGAACTGGACCTCGCCCATTCGTGTAATTGGAAGAACTCGATAACGATTGCTTCAGTTCTGTCATTACCTTATCTTGCCGTGTGAGATGGCCTAGAATGACCTCTTGTTGCTTCTGCAGAACCCTTACCACTTCGATGACGTGCTCCTCTTCAGCATCATCAGGAGTCGTTTCTCGAACATGTCACGGGTATCGCCTTCCGTGGACCGGTGTGGCCTCGTGCCCCTCACTGCAGGTATCGCTGATTGAATCTTCATGCTAAGGGTGATTTTCTTGGGCCTCAAGGTTGTGAGTATTGTTAACACTATTATCTGCCATTTTCTATGATTCTTTTCTAAGAGCAAAGTAATCAAACATGTTAGTAAAAGAGGCAAGGACCAACTGAATTACACAATTGTCTAAGGCCCACGGCGGGCGCCAAAATATTTTCCCGTAAAATGGTACAGTTGAATTTGTACGTGATTTATGGACAATAGAATTAATTTGATCCTAAAATAATAGATGAATTAGATAAAAATATAATACTTAGCCTTGAGGCTGAGATAAAATTGCAGAAATAGTAATTCCGAAAGCAAGGCTTCCGGGCACAACATCAATGATATCAAAGAACAAGAAGATAAAATTACATTAAGATTTGAATAGAGTGTGGCGTATGTTTGCTAGAAGATTCATGTCCTTTACAATGATAATAAAGCTCATTATTTATAGCTGCACTCAGGGAACAAGGTCCTAGGATCAAGCCCCTCTTTAATGTCAATTATGAAGGCCATCGAAGAATGTGTAACGGCAGGCATGAATGCCATATTCCTTTGTAACAGGCAGTGTACTAAATGCTGTAGAATATTCTTCATTAAATGCTACCGAATGGCATGCATTTATTTCATCTTTATAAGTATCATTCTCTCTGTTAACAGACGAGATCCTTGCCTTCGGTTTCAGCTATCCTCTATCTTCGACTCCACGTGTCACTTTCTCATGCGATCATTTAATATAACATATTTTACACTATACATTAACGAAATAGGTGGGGAATGTCTAAAGTTGTCTTTTTATATATTATAAATATAGCCATAACAATACATCGAGTGATAATTTCAATAAGAACATCGTTGACTATCGAGTCTAGCTAAAAAATTCACTAATCATGGATAATGCGTAAAATGGCTTCTGCCTTTCATATGTTGTCTCTTTCGAGTCCCAGTGTGCCTTTGATGCTTTGATCAAACCTACAAAAATCAGCTTATTTTGAGAAGGATTTTTTTTCAAAAGTACTTTTGGTGAGAAACAGTTTGTGTTTGGCTAATTATTTTGAAAAATACTTCTAAGCAGTAATTAGTGTTTGGCCAAGTTTTTAAAAACTGCTTTTAAGTATGTACTTTTTTAAAAAGTGCTTTTAGAAAAAATCTATTTTTTTCTACTTTTCCAAAACTGTTTTTGCTTCTCAACACTTTTTTTTTCTTTCAAAAGTTTAACCAAACACTTGAACTTTGAAAAAAAATACTATTTTTGAAAAGAAAAAAAGTACTTTTAGGATTGGAGAAGATTGGTCAACTAGGCTATTAACCTCTTTCGTATATAATATTGAATATAGTGTCGGTATAGTTTGTTTATATAGTTTTTTTACTTGGGGGGGGGGGGGGGGGGGGAGGGTTCGATTATGTTACATTAAGGAAGTTAACTTTGTTTGTTGAAGTAAAAGATATTTATTACGTTTGGGCTAACAACATTTGTTTTAATTGTCGATGTTAGTCTATTTTTTGTTTGATCAACAAAGAAACTAATATATATATTCAACTGTTGTTACAGTGCTATTAGAACGAGTGTCATTTATAACACTCAAGTTTCGAAGGCAAGCTAAACTACATTATGAAACAAATGTATTATTTACTAAACTATTACAGCGTACTATTTACTACGATGTGACTCTATCCATTCTTCCAAATGTATGACATTTTATAGAGGGTAGGAAACAGAAGAAAGGCTTCTATACGTGCTCTTCGATTTAATAACTCTTCTGGAACGGTAGGTCTTCTTTGCGCTAAAAATAACTCGAACAGGAAATGTTGAAATTGGAGAAAAAGATTAAAGGATATGTTTTTGATGGTTTTATCCTCTTCTTTACATGTTTGTACCTCTCAAAATCAAAATAGATAAAAATAATCACATAATCTAATTAAACTTTGATTATTCATCTAATTCATAGGCTTAGACGAGATCCAATCATCTTGATCTCGACATAAATTTTACCATATGATGATCCGTATTGATCTTTCATACAAACTTGTACTTTATTATTTCATGAGTAATTCTATACTCAAACTTTTATTTTAATAATAGTTGATATTATTTAAAAAATTATGTACTATATAAATCAGCATTCATGTGTAAAGCACGTGCCAAGGAACTAGTTAAAAAATAAATACAACTAGGTCCTTTTCGTGTCTAGGCAATATTAAAGTAATCTCCATGTGACCTATAGGTTATGGGTTCGAGCCGTAAAACCAAACACTAATGCTTGCATTAGGCTAGGTTGTCTACATCATAACCCTTGGGATGCGGTTTTTCTCTGGACCCTGCGTGAATACTGTGTTTACCCGAAAAACGGATAGAGTTGAATTTGTACGTAGTTCTAAGGATATGTGGTGTAGCTTAATATAAATCGTTAGGATAAATAGAAATATCAAGTATAGATTGCAAAGAATACAAAATAGACAATGTTGTAAATAAGATGTAATTTTGGACCAAACAAGTGGAATCAGATTAAGAAGCTTGAAAGAACAACTCTTCATTATAGGAGAATATGATGCTTGAATTACAATGTTAGCAAACACTTGCCCCTACAGAAATGATAATCATCCCCTTTATAGTAGAGGGATCTTACTTTAAATATAATTAAAAACACGTAGTGGGAGACCCATGATAAATCAGCTTTTCCACAATTCCTGCCAAGATTCTCTCCTCTAGTGGGATTGCAACGGCTCTTGTCTATAAGCCCGATATTGACTCGAGTTTTCGGCCTTGACTCGAGCTCTCGATCTTGACTTGAGCTCGATTCTAACTCGGACCCTTGAATCGATACGGGGTCAATGTTGGTCGGTCCCTGGATCATAAGCTTGACAACTTTACTTTGCATCATAGTTCGACTTGGGTTCGAGCTTGATTATAATATCGAGCTCGATATTGATCGGCGCCTCGGACTCGAAGCTTGTTTGTACCATCTTCGGAACCCATTTCGAAGTCTTACTTTAATCGATTATGTTTCAAACTCGATCAATAATACGAAGGCCGAAATCTATTTCGACCGTATACATACTGAATGCCTTGTGCACCAGGCTAGCGTTTTTTGTCCTGCCCTATCGTTTTTGCATATATAAACTTTTTCCCCACAAACACTCTTTTATATTATTGCATAGCATATCAAGTCGAAATTTTTGCGAATTACAAAAGAATCAGTGACCAATCAGAACCATTACTAAAGCCAAAAAATGCAACAACACTTGATGAAACAATTGAAAGGTGCATAGGAGAATTTGGATGGGCACAATTCTTACAATCCATTCTCGTATCTCTATCAATAAACATTAAGTATTGTCTTTACTGACACGTCGGTTGTTTCCGAATGGTCATTAATAGGTGCGAGTTTAATTCTCACTAGCCTTCCGACATCTTCATTTTTCATAGGTTGTCTTATCGGAGGTTTCCTTCTTTCCACCTTAGCTGACACAAAACTTGGTCGAAAAAACATGTTGGTTTTATCATATTTTATTATGTCTATTACCGGAGCCATAACATCAATTTCTACAAATATTTGGATGTATTCATTTTTAAGATTTTTAACTGGTTTTGGACGAGTTACTGTCACGATCCAATTCTGTATTAGGTTGAGACTGTGCGAGCTACTGTCACGACCCAATTCTGTACTAGGTTGAGACTGTGCGAGCTACTGTCACAACCCAATTCTGTACTAGGTTGAGACTGCGCCTAACGCTGCCGTTAGGCAAGCTCATAAGCGAAGCTCTATTTATTTATCCCTTTTTGACATATTTTTAACTACACTGAATTTCATGCAACTGTGACAAGTCTTTTAAAATAAAATATCAACGTAATAAGTACATAGTTTGCGATGATCAAAATGACAAGTACAATAGTACATAAGTGCTACAAGTCCCCAAAACCTGGTGTCACAAGTACATGAGCAATCTAAGGAATATACAAAACTACTAAAACTAATGTCTAAAAGTAATAAACAAGAATAGTAAATAAGATGGAAGGAGACTACAGTGTTGCGGATCGTAACAAGGCAAGCAGCTCTCCCCTAAGTGTCTGAAATGACCGACTATACGTCCGTCTAACCACTGTTGGAACCTGTCTCAGTACCTGCACATCAGTGCAGAAGTGTAGCGTGATTATGAAGAACAATGCGTACCCAGTAAGTATCTAGTCTAACCTCGAAGAAGTAAAGATGAGGGGTCGACTTGACACTTATTAGAGGTCAATAATAATAATGAAAGTACATAGAGAATACATGGTGAACATGCAACAAGTATCGATGAGACAAATAAAAACAACAAAAATAAAGATGACAGGAATTCGTAACATATCACTAATATCTCATAACTAGCCTTGAAGACCCTAACTCACTTATATCCAAACTGGAACCCGTTTCGATTATTTAGCACGAAGTTGCCGAGGCGAACGACCCGATCCCATAAGAATAGTGGTGCTCAGTACTGCCGAGACGAACGGACCGATCCCATAAGAGTAGTATTACCATCATACTGTCGAGGCGAACGGCCTAATCCCATAAGAGTGGTGTTACCATACAGCCGAGGTGAATAGCGCGATCCAATAAGAGTGGTATTACTATACTGTCGAGGCGAACGGCCCGATCCCATTAGAGTAGAGAAGCTTACCTCGCTCGCGGAAGTACTTGCGACGCGAAAGGACATGGTTTTTTTTTATAGTTATTAAGTATTCCTCCATTTTCCAAAATAAGAAGGCTAAGTCGACAAGTGCAACTTTAAAATCCCTAGTCTCATCTCTAATCAAGATAATTAATATGCATAATAAACACAATAGTACAATTAAAAGCATGATATGGAGCTAAGTCTACCCGAACACCTCATGGAATATAGCTACGCACGGACTCTCGTCACCTAGTGCGTACGTAGCTCCCCACACAAGTAATACACAACAAGATACACCTAAGGGGGTGAGTTCCCTCTTATAATGTTAGGAAAGAGACTTACCTCATTTTCAAGCTCACTTCCAGTCCACTAATCCGCTCTAAAAGCTCCAAATCGATGCAGAACAATCCAAAACAAATCAAATATTGCATAATTTAATCCATATATACTAAAAAGTTCATAATTTAGTTATTAGAGTAATTACCCAACCCAAATTAGAAGATTCTAAAATTCGCTCACGTGCCCGGATTCCGAAATATTTTGTAAATAAGTGTTACCCATAACCTCACGAGTTCATACATGCATTTTGTTTAAAAGTCTGAGTTCAAATCGACTCTCAACACTCAAATTCTCGTTTCTCAAATCATAGCTAAAGTTTCTTAAAATTTCACTTTGATTCTCCTAATTTTACTATTAAATCCCATGTATAATCATGTAAAAATAGTTGAAAATTAAACAAAATCACTTACCCAAAGATTGTAGATAAAAATCCCTCTTCAATATCGCCCCCACCGAGGCTAGGGTTCCAAAAATGAGAGAATGTCTCCAAAATCCCGTCTCCCTGCCCTTTTACCAGGTGCAGATGTCGCATCTGCGATACAGGGTTCACATTTGCAAACCCTCGCAATTGCGGACAAGTGTCCGCAATTGTGAACCAAGGAAAAATCTATAAACTTCGCAATTGCGGAAAAGTATTCGCAATTGCGAACCAAGGCAAAAATATACAGGCTTCACAATTGCAGACAAATGTTCGCAATTGCGAACCAACAAGCCTCGCAATTGCGTACAAATATTTGCAATTGCGAACCAAAGCAAAAATGAGAACAAATGTTCGCAATTGCGATACCTGAGCACCAGCAGCACCATCAATCTTTCCCAATACGGAAATAGGCATAACTCTATCATGACCCAAAATCCACCTAGTCGTGATGACACCTAACCCAGTCCGTCAGGTAAGCCAATTAGCAACTATCCAATTTAATGAGATTTATTAAGAAAAGAAATGATAATACAACTGAATTGTTATACAAGAATTCCCAAAGACTGGTAGTACAAATCATGAGCTTCAAAGATTTAGAGTTTACAAAGCTAGTATGAAATAAATACACCATCTGTCCGAACATACATAAATAGATTTTTATAAGTCTACGACTACCATGAACAAGAGGAAGCAGTAACTGGAATGCATATACATCTTCAAATCCAGCTCCCATCGTGCACAACAACATCAACATCCAACATCTGCACGCAAGGTGCAGAAGTGTAGTATGAGTACAACTGACCTCATGTACTTAATAAGTAACAAACCTAACCTTAGGTTGAAAGTAGTGACGAGATGGAACACAGGTCGGGGTCCAACACCAATAGCCAACAATAGTTCATAACAACATAATGGAAGTAATAAAAGAAGTAGCTCAGAGATAAAATGTTCAGCCCAATCACAATTTTAGAAAAATAGGCTTGTTTTTCAAGTGTATCAGTGAAAACCCAAATCTTTTACCGAAATCACCAAATATATGAGTAAGTTTGAAAACTGTGATTTTTTCCAAAACCTTTTCAACAACAGATAAGATGTTTTATTATCAAATGTCATGAGGAAAATACATCTATATTACTACATGTCAATATGCAGGTGAAATCATGAATGACACCAAAACCGGAGTGGCAGAAAGAAATGCATCTTTATGCATGTATCTCAAGTATGCATGCCAAATACAATGTGTCTCAGTGATAAACTCATGTACTCACACTCTAGGAGTACTCAATCTCACTGTCTCACACTTTTCACTCATCATGACCAATCACTTGACACGCTTAGTCACTCAGTACTGTATATGGCCATTTCAGCACATGGAAGATCCATCCCAAATATATATATGTTAATTGACAGTCAGTCACCCAGTACTGTATTAGGCCAATCTAGCCCGGGGAAGATCCATCCCCAAATATAAATGCTTCGGGCAAGATCCATGCCCAGGGAAAATCCATCCCTCAATATAATCAACTGTGCTCGCTGGGGTGTGTACAGACTCTGCAGGGGCTCATTCAGCCCAAGCGCTATAATCCGCACAGACAACTTACGTGTTGCACGGACAACTCACGTGCCATAGTATCAATTAACTCACAATCAGGCACTCGGCCTCACTTAGTCATTAATCTCTCCAGTCTCTCAGGCTCACAATATCATGAAACTAGCCCAAATGATGATATGATGTGTCAATATATAGCAACAGAGACTGAGATATGATATGAAATGAATGAACTTGACTGAGTATGAAATTGCAAACAAAATAACTCAACAGCAGAAACGACCTCAGTGGGTCCCAACAGAATAAGCATGTATCCTAGACATGGTTTCTAACATGGATCACAGTTCAATAGCTCTAGTACATAGAGATTTCGTGGTTACAGATAAAATCAGGAATCTACACAGTACCACAGAAATAGCGAAGTCACAATTCACATGGTGCACACCTATACGCCCGTCACCTAGCATGTGTGTCACCTCAACACCAAACACATAACACGTAATTCGGGGTTTCATACTCTTAGCACCAAGTTTAGAAGTGTTACTTATATCGAACAAGCTAAATCCTATACCGGGCAAGCCAAGCGATGCTCCAAAAATGCCACCTCGTTCATACCGACCTTCAAATGGCTTGAAACTAGCCAAAAGCAACTCAAATACATCAAATTATGCCAAAGGAAAAAAACCCAATTGATAAAGGTCGAATCTTTAATCAAAATCCCAAAATCAACCCAAAAGTCCAACCCGAGCTTGCTCCTGGGAACTCGATGAAACTTACAAAATCCGATAACTCATTCAATTACGAGTCCAACCATACTGGTTTCACTCAAATCCGACTACGAATCGACATTCAAAACTCAAAAACTCACTCTATAAAGCTTTAGGCTAAAGTCCCCAAATATCTCTTTAAAACTCATAATCCAATTACCAAAAATGAAGATAAAATCACGAAATATAATCAAAACTGAGTGTAGAACACTTACCCCAATCCTTGTGGTGAAATTTGCTTAAACAATCGTCTCACTTTGAATCCCACATCTCAAAATATGATAAAAGACCCCAAAATCTCAATATATAGTTCTGCCCAGGCGTGTTCGCTTCTCGGAACAATTTAGCCGCTTCTACGGTGTCACTTATGCGACCTGAAGCCCGCTTCTGTGACCTGAAGCCCATTTTTGCGAAATCAACTGGAGAAATGGCTCTTCGCACATGCGGAAACTCATCCTCTCCTGCGACATCGCAGGTACGATAACAAACGCGCATCCGCGCAGACGTCTGCTTCTTCGCCCCATCCATCGCTTCTGTGTTAATGCATATACGGCTAAAAACTTCGCATATGTGATGCTTCCAATCGTAGCCCTTTCCGCTTCTGCGATGGGCTGCTCGCTTCTGCAGAGTCACTTCTGCGACCAAGCTTCTGCATAAGCGGTTGCACCAGCAACCAGAAAATTTCCAGCAGCTTCAACAAGGCTTCAATTGATCTGAACGTCATCCGAAACTCACCCGAGCCACTCAAGACCTCGTCCGAATATACCAATAAGCCACCTAACATAACACTGACCTAATCGAGTCCTCAAATCACACCTAACAACATCTAAACGATGAATTGCACCTCAAATCAAACCTAAATGAAATTTGAACTTTCAACTTCCAAAACTCACGCCGAAACATATCAAATCTGCTCGGAATGAACTCAAATTTTGCACACAAGTCCCAAATGACATAACGAAGTTATTCCAATTCCCGGAACCACAGTCCAAATCCAATATCATCAAAGTCAACTTCCAGTCAAACTTATGAACTTTTTCAAACCTTCAAATTTTAATTTTCGCCAATTAGTGTTGAATCCTTCTAGAAAAATCCAAATATAAATTCGGGCATACGCCCGAGTCCAAAATCATTCTCCGGACCTAATGGAACCATCAAAACTCCATTCCGGGGTCAAATTCACCAAAAGACAAACTTGGTCAGCTCTTCCAACTTAAAGCTTAAACCATGAAATTCATTCATCCAAATCAATTCTAAATAACCTGAAAACCAAAACCGACGATTCGTATAAGTCATAATATATCATACGGAGCTACTCATGCCCACAAACTACCGAGCGAAGTTCAAATTCTCAAAATGACCGTCGTTACAAACTCTTTCATACGACATCAGAATTTGATGATTCTTGTTGCTATGACTCCATAATTACGATACGCATCTAATGGTTCAATCAGATCACAAATCAAAGGTCATTTTCTCAATATGGTATCCTTTATACCCAAGAAGATGACGTTGAAACATCAAATAAGAGCGCGACACAACCCAAACACATCCGAAACGCCCTCGAGACCCTGTCCAATCTCACAAACCAGTCTAAAACATAACACGAGCTCGCTCGCGTGATCAAAAAACAAAAACAACCTCTAGAATCATGAATCGGATGCAAAAACGCATAAATTCAATTTTAAAACTCAAGAACTTCTATAAACACGTCCGCGCGTCCGATTCCTATCAAATCAACTCGGAATGACGCCAAATTTTGTGTAGAAGTAATAAATGGCATAACGGACCTATTCAAACTTTTGGAATCAAAATATGATCCCGATATTAATAAAGTCAACTCTCGGTCAAACTTCTAAACCTTCCAAACCTTCAACTTTCTAACTTTCGTCAATTCAAGCCGAAACGTCCTACGGACCTCCAAATCAACATCTGAACACGCTCCCAAGTCCAAAATCATCATACACACCTATTGGAACCTTCAAATCCCGGTTCCGAGGTCGTTTGCACAAAATGCTAACTCAAGTCAAACTTGGCCACCTTAGTGTCACGACGCAAAACCTAACCCGTCGTGATAGCGCCTATCATGGTACTAGGCAAGCCGACCTTTCCAAAACTCTTTCAAAATTTAACAGAAGTGAATTAAGATATTTAAAATATCCGAAGTTTTTCATAAATACGGGGTAAAACCCAAATAAAAACATAAGTGCGGAAAAACAAATAGCCCGACATCGGGGTGTCACTAAGTCATGAGCATCTAGATAACTAAACTAAAACAACCAGTGTCTAAGTATCAATACAAGATAGAAAGAAATATAAAAGGAGAGATAAGGTCCTGCGGACACCGGCAGCTACCTCGTAGTCTCCGGTACTCGATCGCGCCCGAACTCAATGACCTCCGTGATCAAACACACCTGGATCTGCACATGAAGTACAGGGTGTAGCATGAGTACAACCAACTCTGCAAGTAACAGAAATAAATAAGGAACTGAGAAGCAGTGACGAGCTATACAATACAGTTCATTTTAAAAGTTTTCAGTAAAGAGTGAATATGCTTTCAAATCCTGTGGTATAAGTCAAATCAGTTCGCGCTCATGTAAAACATATATGAATCTTCCAGATATTTCACAACAACAACAAATAACAACTAAGTGACATAATAAATAAAAGCAAGCACAGCCTCTCAAGGTAACAGTCACTCAACCCATCTCAACAACACTTACTCTCGGCTCTCATCCCTCAATACACACTCTCAATAGGTACATGCGCTCACTGGAGGTGTTCAGACTCATGAGGGGCTCCTACAGCCCAAGCGCTATAAGCACGGACAACTCACGTGCTGCACGGATAACTCACGTGCTATAATATCATATCTGGATCTGCACGGACAACTCATGTGTTACACGGACAACTCATGTGCCATAGTACAAACATAAGGATCTGCACGGACAACTCACGTGCCATAGAACAATACCTCACAACCAGGCCTTCGGCCTTACTCAATCATGAACCTCTCTAGTCTCACAGCTCTCAAAAGAGAAAGGGAAAGCAGCCCAAATTAAAGTGTTACAGTATATCATCATGGAAAACAAATAACAGAGACTGAGGTAAACATGTACAGGAATCACTATGACTGGGTATAACCACCATGAGCAGGAATATAGCCTAAGCATGATTTCAAACATGAAAACAGTCAAGTTCTAGTGGAGAGGAAGGCATATAAACCCAATTAAAGGCTATTAGACTTCACAGTCTCCCGGGGCGGACCAAGTCTCAATCCCTCACGGCGTACACCCACACGCCCGTCACCTGGTATGGGTGCCACCTCCAAACAGTCACATCATACCAAACTCCGGGTTTCATACCTGAAAAACCAGATTTAAAACTGTTACTTACCTCAATAGTGTAGAACTCTTACTCCGGAATGCTTTTTCCTCTCGAACCGGCCTCCAAATGACCGGAATCTACCCCCAAGCAATAAAATCCGATCAATTTGAGCTAAAGGAATAAATCCCACAAGGAAAATACCAATTTACAGACCAAAACCCGAAATTCACTCAAACTCACCCACGACACACGTTTCGAAATCCGACAAAAGTCACAAAACCCAAAAGCCCATTCACTCCCTAGTCTACCCATACTAAATTCATCAAGATCCGACCTCATTTGGTCCCTCAAATCCCCAAATTACTCTCTCCAAAATCCCAAGCCCTAACCCCTTATTTCACTCCAAATATCCTACTAATTAGGCGAGAAATTAATGGGAAAACGCTATAGCTAATGATAATAGAACTCAAGCAACTTACCTTAGTGAATATCCTTGAATCCCTTTCAAAGATCACTTCAAAAGCTCCAAAAACCGACTTGAAAATGGTGGAAATGAATCAAAATTCGCGTTCAATTTATAGTTTCTGCCCAGGTCTTTCGCACGTGCGGCCCAATATGCGCACCTGCGGTGCCGCATCTGCGCAAGAACCTCCGCACCTACAAAAAATCAATAAAACCCCCGACTTCTCAACCTGCGCTCCATATTCGCATCTGCGACCACGCAGGTGCGGAAAAGACCTCGCACAGCGGCCACTGCCTGACCTCCTCACTTCTAATTCTGCGGGCATCTATCCGCTTATGCGGACTCACAGATGCGACCTCGCACCTGCGGCTCCCCCCTCCACAGGTGCAGAAATATCAGTAGCAGCAGCTTCGGCTACATTTTCCAACTTCAAACTATCCGTTAACCACCCGGAATCACCCCGAGCCCCTCGGGACCTTAACCAAACATACCAACAAGTCATATATCAACATACGAACTTAATCGAACCTTAGAAATACTCAAAATAACATCAAAACACCAAATTGCCCTCGGATTCAAGCCTAAGAACTTCTAAACTTCCAAATTAGACAACCGATGCCGAAACCAACCAAACCACGTCTGAATCACCTCAAATTATTACACACACGTCACAAATGACACCACGAACCTACTCCAACTTCCGAAAATCCATTCCGACCCTGATATCAAATTTTCCACTGCCGACCGAATTCGCTAAATTTTCAACTTTTGCCAATTTAAGCCTAATTCCACTACGGACCTCCAAATCACATTCTGAACGCTCCTAAGCCCATAGGCTGACCTCTCCACTGCACCTTCATCGAAGCTATGTCCTTTGACCTCAACTTCCGAACCAGCCGATCCAAAATGGCCACCGGCTCCACATCATATGTCATATCACCCTCCAACTGAACCATGCTGAGTCTAAAACATGGGACGGATCGCCAACATACTTACGGAGCATGGAAACATGAAACACTGGATACACACTCGACAAGCTGGGTGGCAAGGCAAGCTTATAAGCCACCTCTCCTATCCTCTGAAGTACCTCAAAAGGCCCAATGAACTGGAGGCTCAACTTGCCCCTCTTCCCAAACCTCATAACTCCCTTCATGGGTGATACCTTTAGCAAAACCTTCTCCCAACTATAAACAACACATCACGGACATTCCTATCCGCGTAGCTCTTCTACCTAGACTACGCCGTGCGAAGCCGCTCCTGAATCAATTTCACATTATCTAATGCATCCTGGACCAAGTCTGTACCCAAGAGCCTAGACTCACCCGGTTTAAACCATCCTACCAGAGATCTATACCTCCTCCCATATAAAGCCTCGTATGGAGCCATCTAAATACTCGACTGGTAACTGTTGTTATATGCAAACTCTGCGAGTGGCAAAAACTGATCCCATGGACCCCCAAAGTCAATGACACAAGCGCGCGACATGTCCTCCAATATCTGAATAGTGCGCTTGAACGGCCCGTCCATCTGAGGGTGAAAGGTTGTTCTCAACGCAACCTGAGTACACAACTCCCGCTGCACGGTCCTCCAAAACTGCGACGTAAACTGAGTGCCCCTATCTGAAATGATGGAAACTAGGACACCATGCAGGCGAACAAGCTCTCGGATGTAAATATCAGCTAACCACTCTGAAGAGTAAGTAGTGCCAACTGGAATGAAGTGCGCATACTTGGTCAGCCAATCCACAATAACCCAAATAGCATCAAACTTTCTCGAAGTCCGTAGGAGCCCAACTACAAAGTCTATGGTGATCCGCTCCCACTTCCACTCTGGGATCTCTAACCTCTGAAGCAAGCCACCCGGTCTCTGATGTTCATACTTAACCTGCTGATAGTTGAGACACCGAGCCACAAACCCAACTATATCCTTCTTCATCCACCTCCACCAATAGTGTTGCCTCAAATCCTGGTACATCTTCGTGGCACCCGGATGGATGGAATACCGCGAGATGTGGGTCTTCCCAAAAATCAACTCCCTAAGCCCATCTACATTAGGAACACATATCCGGCCCCGCATCCTTAACACGCCATCATCATCAATAGTCACATCCCTAGCATCACCTCTCCGAACCCTGTCATGAAAAACGAGCAAGTGGGGATCATCATATTGATGCTCCCTGATACGGTCATAAAGAGAAGACCTAGAGACCACACAAGCCAAAACGTGACTCGGCTCTGAAATATCCAATCTGACAAGCTGGCCCGCTAAGGCCTGAACATCCAATACCAAGGGTCTCTCTGCTGCTGGGAGATATGCTAAACTCCCCAAACTCTCTGCCCGGCGAGTCAAAGCATCGGCCACCATATTGGCCTTCCACGGATGGTACAAAATAGTGATATCATATTCCTTAAGAAGCTCCAACCATATCCGCTGACGCAAATTAAGATCCTTCTGCTTCAACAGATACTACAAACTCTGATGATCAGTATAGATCTCACAATGAACCCCATACAAATAATGATACCAAATCTTTAAGGCGTGAACAATGTTTGCTAACTCAAGATCATGGACAGGATAGTTCTTCTCATTGGTCTTCAACTAGCGCGAGGCATAGGCAATCACCCTACCCTCCTGCATCAGAACACAACCAATACCTACCCTCGAGGCATCATAATATACGTTGTAAGAACCTGAAGCTGATGGCAGAACTAACACTGGAGCTGTGGTCAAGGCAGTCTTGAGCTTCTGGAAGCTCTCCTCACACTCATCTGACCACCTGATAATAACCGCTACTGTTTCCAGCTACACCTGGATCTGCACACAAGGTGCAGGGAGTAACGTGAGTATACCAACTCAGTAAGTAACAACAATAAATAAAGACTGAGTAGTAGTGACGAGCAATAAAGCATATAACATTCATATAAGGAAATCTCAGTAAAATACCACATGCTCTTAAAAATCAGGATTTAAATCAAATATCTCGTTTAAACCCAGTTCCAGTAAAAATTATTTAAAGACATTTTTCCAACAGTTTTTCAAACAAAGGCTCAATGCAAAGGTGAGAAAAAATGATGAAATCATAAACAGCCCCTCGGCCAAAAACATCACTCATATACAGCCCCTCGTGCAAACCTCACAGTCACTCGTGCCACTCGGGCATACCTCACAATCACTCTTGCCTCCCAGTCACTCAGCACTCAGAACTCGGCACTCACACTCAGTAGGTACCTGTGCTCACTGGGGGTGTGCACAGACTCCGGAGTGGCTCCTTTAGCCCAAGCGCTATAATCTGCATGGACAACTCACGTGCAATAATAATAAAGTATGTTGCAGGCGGGCAACCCCGATCCACACTCATCCTCACAAATCAGGCCCTCGGCCTCACTGAGTCCTAAAGTATGCTGCAGGAGGGTAGCCCCGATCCACACTCATCCTCACAAATCAAGCCACTCGGGCATTTCAGTAAAACAGGGCATTCGGCCCAAAACATTTATATGCATCAAAATAGAGTCATAAAACTGAGTTATGCGGTAAACAAGTATAAACATGACTGAGAATAGAATTTTCAATCAAAAACAGTGAGAGGATGGTAAGAAACAGCCCCTAAGGGTCCAAACAGCATTGGCGCAAGGCCCAAACATGGCATTCAGCCCAATTTACAAAACATCTTTCCAAAATATATAAGTATCAATGGTTTCAACAAAGTATGCAACTTTACAGTTGCTACGGGGCGGACCAAGTCACAAATCCCCAACAGTGCATGCCCACATGCCCATTACCTAGCATGTGCGTCACTAAAAATAGTAGAATGATACAAAAATCCAGGGTTTCATACCCTCAGGACTAGATTTACAATCGTTACTTACCTCAAAACGTGAAACGTTTTATTCTGCTATGCCTTTTCCTCGTGAATTGGTCTCCAAACGCCTCGAATCTGGTCATAAATAATTCATTTCAGTCAATAAAATTTATTGGAATTAATTCCACAAGATAATAATGGTTTTTCCATAAATATCGGAATATTAGTTCAAAAATTGCCTGTGGGGCCCACATCTCGAAACTCGACAAAAGTTACAAAATCCGAAAGCCTGTTCAATCACGAGTCTACCCATTCCAATTTTACCAAAATCTGACCTCAACTCGACCATCAAATCTACAAATCTTATTTCCAAATGTTTAAGTTCCAATCTCCGATTTACACCTCAAAATCATGTAATCTAGTCGGATTATTCGATGATAATTCAATATTATGGAGTAGAAATAATCACAAGGGACTTATCTCAAGTTTTCCTTAAAAATATATCAAAAATCGCCTCTCCTCAAGTTCCAATTTGTCAAAAATGGCAAATGGGACGAAGTCCCTGTTTTTATAATTCTGCCCAAACATCCTAGGTTCTGCCTCGATCTTGGCCCTCGACTCTGGGCTCGATCATGCCTTCGACCGTGGCCCTCGACCCTGAGCTCGAACTGGGCCTCGGTCATGGCCCTCGACCCTGAGCTCGATCTGGGCTCACATCTGGGCTCGATTTCTGGGCAGAAGCAATTTCCAACAGAAGGAAATTGCAGCAGTTGTTCTAGTTCAATTTTTGATCCGTTAACCATCTGAAACTCACCCGAGGCCCTCGGGACCTCAGCCAAATATACCAACAAGTCCTAAAATATCATAGGAACATAGTCGAATCCTCAAATCACCTCAAACAATGCTAAAATCATGAATTACACCCCAATTTAAGCTTAATGAACTTTGAAATTTCTAATTTCTACAAACAACTTCGGAACCTATCAAATCACGTCCGATTGGCCTCAAATTTTGCGCACCAGTCCTAAATGACATAACAGAGGTATTTCAATTTGCAGAATCGGATTTCGACCCCGATATCAAAAAGTCAACCCCCGGTCAAACTTCTCAAAAATAAAACTTTCGGCATTTCAAGCTTAATTCCTCTACGGACTTCCAAATATAATTTCGGACACGATCCTAAGCCCAAAATCACCATACGGAGCTGTTGCAATCATAAAAATTAAAATCCGAGGTCATTTACACATATGTCCATATCCGATCCACTTTCTAACTCAAATTTTTAATTATGAGACTAAGTGTCTCATTTCACTCCGAGTTCCTTCCGGACTCGAACCCACTATCCCGATATAACATAATATAACTGAAAACACAAAAAGAAGTAGGAATATTATAACTCTCGAAACGACCGGTCGGGTCGTTACACATACATACATACATATATATACATACATACATACATACAAAATATGGTGTGACTCAAAAAACTGGAACACCATATCATGCTCAAACACAAGGGAAAGTTGAAGTTTCCGACCGCGAGTTAAAAAGAATTCTTGAAAAGACGGTTAGAATTTCAACAAAATACT
This sequence comes from Nicotiana tomentosiformis, assembly GCF_000390325.3. Taxonomy (NCBI): domain Eukaryota; kingdom Viridiplantae; phylum Streptophyta; class Magnoliopsida; order Solanales; family Solanaceae; genus Nicotiana; species Nicotiana tomentosiformis. The sequence goes on from NC_090817.1 coordinate 131,246,526, forward strand.
GATCTTTAAAATGAGATGATGCATTATGGGCATACCGAACGACGTTCAAAATGCCAATTGGAACATCCCCATATAAATTAATCTTTGGAAAGGCTTGACATTTGCCAGTTGAATTATAACACAAAGCTTTTTGGGCACTGAAAGCATTAAACTTTGAATTAACCTCTACTGGTAAAAAGAGATTTTTTCAGGTTAATGAATTGGAAGAAGTGAGGTTGGAAGCTTATGAAGATGCCAGAATTTTCAAAGAAAAAATAAAAATATGGCATGGAAATTTGATCCGACAAAAACGTTTTAAAATTGGAGATCGTGTACTTCTTTACAATAGTCGACTCACACTATACCCGGAAAAATTAAAATTCAGGTGGACAGGTTCTTAAAATGTTACACGTGTTACTTCCTATGGAGCAATCGAAATTCAACAGAATAGTGGAGGAAACAAATTAAAGATAAATGGCCAGAGACTCAAATTGTACTTTGGATGACATTTTGAGCAGTATCCATCAGTCACTCTGATAGACTGATGAATTTCATATTCAATAAGTCTAGCTGACGACGTTAAACTCAGAACTATGGTACATACCCGTAGCCATTGAGGGAGAAGCAATGGAGATTTATATATCCAATATAGATTTGAGTAATTAAGTTCTTAACTAATTGATCTGGTTAATATCCAGATTATTGTACAATCGAAACATATCATGAAGGCCTCTACAAAAACAGAGACATCTACGCAGGAGCAACTCCTTGGTGATCGGTATGCCTAAGTGACCGGTTAGTTAATCATTTAATGATGCAATTCAAATTGAGGAGCATGTAAATTTTGGTTTATATTCAAACTCGGACCATATGACTGTTAATGTGTTAAATTAGTCAAGTCTATTACACATAAAATATGTGTGGTTACAGTTTCTTTCAAGCTTTCATCTATGATTGTAAATGTGAAAGCCAAAAGCGCATATATATTTTTACTTATAGAATAATTTAATCTCTCTTTTTATATACATACATACATATACATACGTACATATATATAGATACATACATATATATACATACATACATACATACAAAATATGGTGTGACTCACAAAACTAGAACACCATATCATGCTCAAACACAAGGGCAAGTTGAAGTTTCCAACCGCGAGTTAAAAAGAATTCTTGAAAAGACGGTTGGAATTTCAAGAAAATACTGGTCTTTAAAATGAGATGATGCATTATGGGCATACCGAACGGCGTTCAAAATGCCAATTGGAACATCCTCATATAAATTAGTCTTTGGAAAGGCTTGACATTTGCCAGTTGAATTATAACACAAAGTTTTTTGGGCACTGAAAGCATTAAACTTTGAATTAACCCCTGCTGGTAAAAAGAGATTTTTTCAGGTTAATGAATTGGAAGAACTGAGGTTGGAAGCTTTTGAAGATGCCAGAATTTTCAAAGAAAAAACAAAAATATGGCATGGCAATTTGATCCGACAAAAAAGTTTTAAAATTGGAGATCGTGTACTTCTTTACAATAGTCGACTCACGCTATACCCGGAAAAATTAAAATCCAAGTGGACAGGTCCTTACAATGTTAGAGGTGTTACTTCCTATGGAGCAATCGAAATTCAACAGAACAGTGGAGGAGACAAATTTAAGGTAAATGGTGAGAGACTCAAATTGTACTTTGGAGGATATTTTGAGCAGCATCCATCTGTCACTCTGATAGACTGATGAATTTCATGTTCAATAAGTCTAGCTGACGATGTTAAACTCAGAACTATGGTACATACCCGTAGCCATTGAGGGGGAAGCAATGGAGCCTTATAAATTCAATATAAATATGAGTAATTAAGTGCTTAACTAATTGATCTGGTTAATATCCAGATTATTGTTCAATCGGAATATATCATGAAGGCCTCTACAAAAAGAGAGTCATCTACACAGGAGCAATACCTTGGTGATCGGTATGCCTAAGTGACCGGTTAGTTAACCATTTAATGATGCAATTCAAATGGAGGCACAGGTAAATTTTGGTTTATATTTAAACCCGGACCCTATGACTGTTAAGGTGTTAAATTAGTCCAGTCTGTTACACATAGAACATTTGTGGTCACAGTTTCTTTCAAGCTTTCTTCTGTGATTGTAAATGTGAAAGCCAAAAACATATATATATTTTTACTTATAGAATAATTTAATCTCTCTTTTTATATACATACATACATATACATACATACATATACATAGATACATACATATATATACATACATACATACATACAAAATATGGTGTGACTCACAAAACTGGAACACCATATCATGCTCAAACACAAGGGCAAGTTGAAGTTTCCAACCGCGAGTTAAAAAGAATTCTTGAAAAGACGGTTGGAATTTCAAAAAAATACTGGTCTTTAAAATGAGATGATGCATTATGGGCATACCGAACGGCGTTCAAAATGTCAATTGGAACATTCCCATATAAATTAGTCTTTGGAAAGGCTTGCCATTTGCCAGTTGAATTAGAACACAAAGCTTTTTGGGCACTGAAAGTATTAAACTTTGAATTAACCTCTGCTGGTAAAAAGAGATTTTTTCAGGTTAATGAAATGGAAGAGCTGAGGTTGGAAGCTTATGAAAATGCCAGAATTTTCAAAGAAAAAACTCAAATATGGCATGGCAATTTGATCCAACAAAAGAGTTTTAAAATAGGAGATCGTGTACTTCTCTACAATAGTCGACTCACGCTATTCCCAAGAAAATTAAAATCCAGGTGGACAGGTCCTTACAATGTTACAGGTGTTACTTCCTATGGAGCAATTGAAATTCAACAGAACAGTGGAGGAAACAAATTTAAGGTAAATGGTCAGAGACTCAAATTGTACTTTGGAGGACATTTTGAGCAGCATCCATCAGTCACTCTGATAGACTGATGAATTACATACTCAATAAGTCTAGCGGACGACGTTAAACTCAGAACTATGGTACATACCCGTAGCCATTGAGGGAGAAGCAATGGAGCCTTATAAATCCAATATAGATTTGAGTATTTAAGTGCTTCACTAATTGATCTTGTTAATATCCAGATTATTGTACAATCGGAACATATCATGAAAGCCTCTACAAAAACAGAGTCATCTACATAGGAGCAACTCCTTGGTGATCGGTATGCCTAAGTGACTGGTTAGTTAACCATTTAATGATGCAATTCAAATGGAGGCACAGGTAAATTTTGGTTTATATTTAAATCCGGTCCCTATGACTATTATGGTGTTATATTAGTCCCGTCCGTTACACATAGAACATTTGTAGTCATAGTTTCTTTCAAGCTTTCTTATGTGATTGTAAATGTGAAAGCCAAAAACATATATATATATATATATATATATATATATATTTACTTATAGAATAATTTTATCTCTCTTTTTATATACATACATACATATACATGCATATATATATACATACATAC